>NC_141169.1:83055000-85555000 GCF_055505025.1 Bos grunniens
TACGAGCTCATCTCCAACTGTTTGTCCAGAATTAATTCAACTGGCTATAATCTTAGGAATATATAAGGTTAAGCCTTAAAAACGCTAAGATCTATAGTAACACAAGTTAACACTATCTAAAATAAATTAGATTTTTAAATATATGTAATGAAATTACTGGTCACTAGAAATTCAATTCTATAATGAATATAAATTAATATAAATCTATTATTAAAGTACTATTCCCAATAAAATTTAAGTCAGAGTTTGTTCTTTAAAAAAAAAAGAAAAACAAGGCTAAGTATTTGAGAATAAATGGATATGGCTTAGAAACCCTTCAATATTGTTTTTGATAAGATTATTTGGTAATAAGACACAAAGATCTATCTCCATGTCCACAATAAAGACTTACCTCATTTTACCTAATAGAAGTATTCCTGAAAAGTTGTGCAACTAGAATTTTTTACAACCAGACCCTTATTTTAAATCTACTAGGAGGTCATAGTTGTGAAGAAACCCTGTAGTGACTCCTTGTATAAATTGAAGCCTGTTAAGGTCATCGACTCCTCTGTGTCCACCTGCCCAGTGAATGCATACTGGAGGCATGAGTAAGCATGCTGAATGCATGAATTTGCCCTAACAGTTTTTGTTTTTCTACAGGACCTTCTTAAAGTGAGGCACACTGAAACTGGAATGTTAGGACGGAACGACAGGATCCAGCTCACAATTTAAAGTTATTCCACTGCAAAAAATCAGAGGACTTCAAAAAATGTTTTTCAATGGAAAGAAAATTGCTTTGCATGTGTATATACAGGCATAACTCATTTCATGGTGCTTCACTTTACTATACTTTGCAGATTAATACACTGTTTACAAATTGAAGATTTGTGGCAACCCCACTTTGTCAGGTATAATGGTTAGCAGTATTTAATAATAATAGTATTTTTAAAATTAAGGTATGGACATTTTTTTAAGACATAATACTACCGAACACTTAATGGACTATATAGTATAGTGTAAACATAACCATTACATGCACTGGGAAACCCGAAAACCCTTTCAATTGGCTTTATTGCAGTGGTCTGGCACTGAACTGCAGCATATCCAAGAGATGCCTGTATATTTTTAAAGAAATGCTGATCTATGACTGGCAGAAGATTTTATTCATTGTTAACTACTTACTGTAAACAAACAACTCTTGAGCTGGGTTCCACTTGATTTACCAACTAAGGCAAATACAGCACCTTACCAAATTTCAGAAGTCCCAGCAGATGCTACTCCATCTCTAGGGCTTCTTTCCCGCTCTCTAGCACAAATGTTTCAAAGCTGTCCTCACTTTACCCCACAAAAGCAAAGCATGAATTAAAAAGCCAAGATTAAATCTGAAAGGTGTCTGACTTAAGTATAAAGTTACACTTTCAAACTTAAAGAACTAGGTCAAATACATTCGATAAAAGTAACTTTAAAAGGCATTTTTTTCCCTCTTATTTGGTGCTTCCTTCCCTTCCCATTTAAGACTCAATTTAAAAAATATAGAGATCCATTCTTTGAAACAATATATCCTCTTTTTTAAGAAATACAGAATGCCTAGCAATATAACCTATCTGACCACACAAATCTGCTATCTGCTACATGAATGAAATAAGAAGTTATACTGGCCTATTTACTCAGCATTCATAACTGTTAAAAAAAAAAAAAAGACTTGAAAAATAGCTGAGAACATTGTTACACAGGTTTGGGGGAGGACTGGGTGTTGGGTCCCACTGGTGTAAGTTTCCTGGCAAGTCATGTGCAAATAAAACAAATGAACACAGAACCCTAGTTTAAACACACTGCACACATGTGGGTGTGACCAGGGGAGAAAGACAGCGTTAATATTCATGTTTGTCAAGTAAATTAATAACAACAAAAAAAACCTCTCACTTAAGGTATCAATGATATTTCAAGTGACCTAAATAAAACAGATTTAAAAATCATCTTTAGCATTCTTACCAATTTTGACTTTGGCCCTTTACTAAACAGGCACAATGAATCTTCTTTTTGAAGATCAGTTTCAGACATTGGCCCAAGGGTATCACATTTGTACAAAAAACATTATCATGGATTTGCTCCCATAATTTAAAAATCAATAATTAAAAAAATAATAAAGTTGGTCTCTCTTTTTTCCCACAAGTTTTCAAGTAAATTAGTTCAAGTAAGCTTATTTACAGCTTCTGTATAAATGACCTAAAACTCACATTTTCCCTTTGAAAATGAGTCTCTCTGGAAATTGGACAGTTGTGTTTTTTGGTCTTGAACCAGGTTTCTTTTTCAATTCTAGGTCAATTCAGTCAGGTTTCTGTTTTATTGGGCAGATAAAGAGAAGAGACCAGCAAATTGTGTCCAAAAGCTGGGAAACGCCTAAAGGCTTCCCAACTATCTGAAAAGATATTGTACTTGAGGAAAACTCGGTGCTCCAGGCTGGTGGACAGGGTCACGTCTCTGCTCATGATGTAGATGCCATCGTTGTGCAGCGCGCACGTCAGGTTAAGGCCCGACTTCGATGTGTTCTCCTTGAGGTAGAGCCACTGGCGGGTGGCGGTGTTGTAGGACTGCACGGTGAGCATGTCCTCGCTCTGGCTGCCCCTTCGTGTGGGCCCCAGCTCGTGCAGACAGCCCCCCACGATGTAGATGGTCTCCTCCACCGACACCATCTGCTGCTTGCGGATGTGGACGTCGCACGTTTCGAAAAGAGTCCAGAGGTCGGCGGAGGGGCAGTACTGCAAGATGTTCAGGTTCCGGTCTGAAAGGCAGAGAGGAGCCGCGTGAGGACACCACCAGGGGGAGCGCCACCAGCCGCCCGGCTGGACCTGCACGCCTGCCTGAGCCTGAATGATTGATTGCCTCACAGAGGCCAAACTGCTTCCGGAAAGCGGAAGTTGGGAAAAGAGTTTGGGAAATGGCTGGGAGGAGATCCGTGTAGAATCCTCCCCACTGGGCTGGCATTCAGGCACGTCCCTCCCAGGCTGGCTCGCAGAGCCGGTCGGACCAGGGAGATGAGCCGCTGTGACAGAGCACCCAGCTCCTCCCTGGGACCCCTGCACCTTGGAGAACCACCAGGCCAGTGTAGGAAGAATCTGAGCCTCAGAGAGCCCTCATCAGTACCTAACAGAACGAGGGGCTGCCTAACGCAAATGACAGGCTGAGCCCCAAGAGGATCTATTCTTGACAACAGATTCTATGAAACAAGGCAAGTGAGCTGAGCGGGATCTCTGGAGCCGTCTAATGGAAAGGAGGCAGAGCTGCAAGTCAGAGAGATGCAAGAAAAAAAAAAATCTGACCTCTGGCCTTTAAGCCAGAATCGCTTGGCAATTCTGTTTCCCAACTGTAACACCAGAGATGGGCCAACAATGGCTCTTTCCCCTCCCCTTGCCCATTTCACAAGAGATGGTTACTTATATACATATAGTTTTTTGTTTTGTTTTGTTTTTAACATGGACCATTTTTTAGTCTTTATTGAACTCATTACAATATTATTTCTATTTTATGTTTTGTGATTTTTTGGCCCTGAGGCATATAGGATTGCACCCACACCCCCTATACTGGAAAGAGAAGTCTTAATCACTGGACCACCAGGAAGTCCTGAGATGGTTAATTATTGTGTGGATATAATCGGATGGTAGATGAAAGACCACCCTAACATCATTTTCAATTAATACCTGTTTCAAGGAAAAATGTTGCCTAGTCTCTTTGAAAAATGCTTGTGAAATTGAAAATATCTAGTTTCCTTTTTCGTTTTTTTAATTGTTCTTTTATTCTTTCCTCAAGGGAAGAATAAATGGAATATTTTAGCCTCAGCAAAAAAAAAAAAATTAAAAATGCTCTGAATTATCCGAAAGAATGAACTTTCTGTTTGTTGTTTTTTAAACAACAGCATCAGTGTAAAGAGACAGGTCAGCTTGGGAACTGACGTTCAACGAAAGCCGCAGCCTTTTGATCGCCGCAGAAACTGGGAGCAGTACTTCCTCCTGAGACAGAAGGACCCACCCACAGAGGGTTGTAATTAAAGCTCCACCGTGCTCTCTGCTACAAGTCAAGTGCCTTGAGAGGGCACAGGGGATAAAGCGGACATTCTAGGAGACAGCACTAAGGAGTCTGGTTACTAATCTACCAACAAGTCCTCCTGAGTAACCTGGTTCCCCATCCTACGAATAAAGGACCTATTCTGGCCAAGCGTCAGTGTATTTATTTCTCAGGTCCAGGTCTGAAGGTCCTTCCAGGTCTTCTGTAAATGTTTTCTCTCCTCACCCAACAAGGGCTCAGGCCATGATGAGGTTTGAGTTGGTGGAATGATCTTTTTGCATTTACACTGAGAGTTGACTCTGACATTTAACAAATCACCCCTCTTCCCTTTAGTGGTTACTACTACTTTCTATTGAATTTCATTTCTTCAGTGCTGGCCAAAGAATTAAAATAATCAAACAGTTATCATAAAAACGATGAATTATCCCTTACTAAATTTTAAAAGTATCACCTGACTTAAGTGAGTAGGTTAAATACCCAACTTCAATTCCTGATTTTTTTTTCATGGCAATTATGATGTCTTATTTTAAAGACAAGGAACTATTAGGAAGTGCCGGGACAAGCCCAAGCAGAGGAGGAGGGGGCTTCAGAGGACAAGGAGCTGCCTGCCCTCTCATAGTAGAAAACTCATTTTCAGCCTTTGCACAAACAGCCATCCATCCACGTCACCTAACCATCCTGTCATGGGGATTTGGCTCAGGGAAGCCAGGTCAGGGATCACAGTGGGTGGCCCAAGTGAAGAAGGCACATTAGTAGTGGCCTGTGAAACTAGAAAACACACAAGCAAGGGTTTTCCAGGTCAAATCTAAAGAACATTTGCTCAGCCAGGGTCATGGAAAAACTAGGAAATCTACCAGTAGAGTCATCTTTGGGTTACAGTGCTGCCTGTCAGGGCTTCCCGACTCTGGGGTAGAAGAGAAGCCAAGGGCTGTGTGTGCATTGGGTCAGCCCACAGGGCACATTCTGTGTCACAAAACCTAGGGAGGAATCAGAATTCTTAGAAATGTGCAAAAGTAAATAACTGTATTTACTTTCCTAGGAGAGGAGACACACAGATACACACAGAGGTACGTATGCACACACAGGAATTCTCTGGGGTCCATGGTTTACTTAAGTCTATAAAGTTGACCACTGTAACCTGAACACCAATGCTGAAGTGAAAGAAGTGACTGCTAGGTCTCATTTTCTTTCAATTATTTGCAAAGGAAGAGTGGATGGATATCTTATCATCAGTGGAGAGTCACAAGGGATAAGTGATGAAAACTTGGTGTGAAAAAGAAAAACCTCACTGCTCCCCATGCACTTCTCTTCCCACGTCACCGTCCTTAAATGTATAAATAAAAACACCACCTACAGAAGGTTGAATGGTGGCCCCTGGATAGATATGTTCATCTTCTAACCCCCAGAACCTTTGAATGCCACTTTTTTCGGGAAAAGGATCTCTGCAGATGTAATTTTAGTTAAGGATATAAAGAAGAGACCATCCTCTGGATAACCCAGGCAGCTCTAAATCCAAGAAGTATGTCCTGATAAGAGACAGAAGAGGATCCAAAGAAGACAAACAGTTGGCCAAGAGGCACATGAAAAGACACTCAACTTCTCTGTTAGAGAAATGCCAATCAAAACTACAATATAATATCACCTCACATGGGTCAGAATGACCATCATCAAAAAAAATCTATGAAAAATAAATGCTGGAGAGGGTGTGGAGAAAAGGAAACCCTCTTATACTGTTGGTGGGAATGTAAATTGATACAGCCACTATGGAGAACAGTATGGAGTTTTCTTAAAAAACTAAAAATAGAACTACCATATGACCAAGAAATCCCACTTCTAGGTGTATACCCAGAGAAAACCATAATTCCAAAAGATACATGCACCCCTATGTTTATTGCAGCAGTATTTAGTATTGCAGTTTGTTGCAGCTTGCAACAGCCAAGACATGGACGCAACCTAAATATCCATCAGTAGATGAATGGATAAAGAAGATGTGGTACATATACACAATGGAATATTACTCAGCCGTAAAAGGCAATGGAATCGTGCCATTTGCAGAGATGAGGATGGACCTAGAGACTGTCATACAGAGTGAAATAAGTCAGAAAGAGGAAAATAGCATATACTAACATATAAGGGATCTAGAAAAGATGGTACAGGTGAACCTCTCTGCAAAACAGAAGTACAGACATAGACATAAAAGAGGAACATGTGGCCACCAAGGGGGAAGAAGGGGTGGGATGAATTGGGAGACTGAGATTGACATATATACACTATTGATACTATGTATAAAATAGTTAACCAATGAGCACGTACTGTATTGTACAGGGAACTCTACTCTGTGCTCTGTGGTGACCTAAATGGGAAGGAAATCTGAGAAAGAGGGAACATATGTGAACATACAGCTGATTCACTTTGCTATACAGGAGAAACTAACACAACGTTGTAAGGCAGCTAATGAAAGCAAATGTCACTCAGTCGTGTCCGACTCCATGGACTATACAGTCCATGCAATTCTCCAGGCCAGAATACTGGAGTGGGTAGTTGTTTCCTTCTCCAGGGGATCTTCCCAACCCAGGGATCGAACCCAGGTCTCCCGCATTGCAGGCTGATTCTTTACCAGCTGAGCCACCAGGGAAGCCCGAGAATACTGGAGTGGGTAGCCTATCCCTTCTCCAACAGATCTTCTGACCCAGGAATTGAACTGGGGTCTCCTGCATTGTAGGTGGATTCTTTACTAACTGAGCTTTCAGGCAATTATACTCCAATAAAAAAAATTTTTTTACAAGCTGTGAGATGCTCCCTACCAAGACCAGGAGTATAAAACCTATGGAGAAGCTTGTTATTTTCAAATCATTAACTATAAAATGTCCACCAAACAAAGTAGAAAACACATATGCGTACTGAATGCTCAGTCACTTCAGTTGTGTCTGACTCTTTACAATCGTATGGACTGTAGCCCGCCAGGTTCTCGGTCCATGGGATTCTCCAGGTGAGGAGAATACTGGCATGGATTGCCATGCCCTCCTCCAGGGGATCTTCCTGGTCCAGGGATCAAACCTACATCTCTTAAGTCTCTTGCATTTGCAGGTGGGTTCTCTACTACTAGAACCATCTGGGAAGCCCATTAGTCACTGAGTTGTGTTCAACTCTTTGCAGCCCCATGGACTGTAGCCTGCCAGGCTCCTCTGTCCATGGAATTCTCCAGGCAAGAATACTGGAGTGGCTTGCCATTCCCTTCTCCAGGAGATCTTCCCAACCCAGGGATCATTGCAGGCAGATTCTTTACCACCTGAGCCACCAGGAAAGCCCAGAAAACACATGTGTGGTTTAATAAATAGCACAACCACCTCCCACTGCTGGTCAAGAAAGAATGCTCTTCATGCTCTTGTTCCTCCTATGATATGTGAACAGCCTGGAGCTGAATTTCTAGAATCTGTACCCCATATGTTTGTACCCGAACACAAGGGAGAAAGTGAAAAGAAAGACCTGCAAGGATGCATTGGCACTAAATCCCAGTGTTAGACGAGGTGGGTTCAGTGTACTTGAGAGAAAGGTAGGAGTTATCCAGCCAAATCACAGGATGGTTGACTACAGGGTGGGATTTCCAGAGCAGGAAGAAAATACATGTTTTCTTCACAGCTCCCCCGACACCATGCAATTTTCATGCTCATACAAAGGCATCAAAGACCCCTCTTTAATGTCCCACAGGATGCTTTTTTCCAGATATGTAAATATACAGTAAGAAATACATAACATCAGGCTGGTGTGCACTAGAGGGCTTCCTCTAGCCCCTCCCGTCCTCCCCCAGGCTGCCAAAGCTCACATGGAGGAGGACCACTTTCCAGGCCTTCACTTACCTCGGGTAGTGTATCCTCCAATGACATAAATTTTCCCCTTACACTCACACGCAGAGAACTCAGCCAGAGGGTTTGGTAAGGGTGCCACGAAATTCCAGGCATCCTGCTCAGGGTTGTAACACTCAACATTAGAAACGGCCTGCCCACCAATGGCGTAGAGTTTGAAGTTAACAGCCACGAGCTTGAAATTAGACCTGCAAGAGAGAAACAAAGGCCCACAAAGTCAGTTCTGATTACTCAGAAGACCATGGCACAATCTGCTAAAGCTGTGTGTGGAATCTGCTGGGTATTTGAAGGAAATGAGCTCTCCAAACAGGGTGCTGTTATGCCTGGGGACAGAGGAACGATGCAATAGCATCCGAGATTTCACCCATCCCGAAGAAGCCACAAAAATGGTGCATTCTCTACACTTTAGCTGTTGAAGGTAAGCAATTCAATGTAACAAGACTAATCTTGCTTAGTTTAAACCAAGAATCAAAGACACTTTGTATGTGCTAAACTCAAGACCTCTGTATCCAATCAAAAAATAATATAGTTGTAAAAAATAATTCACTCAGAAAGAAAAAACTCACAACACTGTAAATCAACTATACTTCTATAATAAGTAGATTGATTAAAAAATAAACTCAATACTCTCTCAAGAGTGGGAGCAATTACCCACTCCATTCCCTTGCCGTCTCTACTCACAGTGGGTAGGCTCCATCCTAGGATACATCAGCACTGCCTACACAGACAAGCACATGCCATATGTTTTCTACAGGGTGGTCCAAACACCGATTTACCATGAGTTCACTCAAGCAGACGGCTCACCCATCCTCCTCATGTGAGGGCATCTTCTACACTGCATGGCAACATACAAAGTAGAGGGAGGTAAGCACTGAACTAAACAGAAATATTTTGATCTGGCATTGTAAGAGCATTCATACATGTTAACTCAACAAATAACAGATATCAACAAATGCTCACCTATCACAAGAGTAAACAATTTTAAAAAGAGAAATGTATTGCTTTTAAGATTCATATTCAGTAATACAATTAAATTGCTTATTGGCTTCAGATACTAAATAAAAGTCTCATGACTTTCCGATAGAAAAGAAAAAATTAATTTCTTTCACTGTAGTACAGGGATTAATGGACTCCTTAAAGGCCAGGAAGGATAAGCATTTGGAAGTGCTGCGTGAGTTGACTGTGATACATGCAACGATCTCAACTTTACACTCATACGAGCAGCAGCACAGAGCTGCAGACCTGGTTCTGGACCTGCTCTGGCGATAACCAGCTATCTGACCTCCGTCTCAAGTGTGTAAACCACACCCATCCCAGGGCAGTGGAGACAACCAGAGCACACAGCATATTAGAAAGTACCAACACAATGATTTTGTCGAAAGCAACAATGTCCTACTAAAGAATGGGGCTGCAGAGGCTCTAAATGTTCAAATGGAAAAAAGCATGTAAGAGGGTAGATTAAAAAGCAGTCATAAACAAGTAGCCATGCTGGACAGATGTTTAATAAACAATGATACATTATGATACAGAACGTATGTTCTATATAGCCACCTACTAAAAAACTAGGATTTTTTCAATGGTTCCTGTAATGTTTACATTTAAATGAGTTTTAGCTTAGTTGTGTTTTTCAAATCAGACAGTGAACAGAGTACTCTTCATCAAGAACCTCACACTGTCCGTTAAACCCAATCGGCCATTCAGTTTTTCATGCTAGTAGACTTCACTGGGGTGGCAGTTACCGGGGGGTCCCTGGTTCACGGTGCTTACCTTTCCTGCTGCCAGTGGTCCTTAAAATCTGACCGTGATGCCCTCTCTGTGTGTGCAAATTTGGGGAACCAAAGGAAATAAAGCTTGTAAATAAGCACTAAATTTTACTAGCCCACAATTTGTTTTTGTTCCCCAAAGGTACACAGATAGTAAATTTTGTAAGATCAAAACAGCGTTTGATATTCCTCCAGCATAATCATTTGTCCTGTGCAATATGTAAGGGACTTCTTTCTGAGGCTGAATGAACAGGCAGCTAAAAGTAAACAACTCCATCTCTCCAGACCCCAATATGCTCAAATTCACTTGAAAAGAGAAACAGTTTTCAATATTGAATTTATGATGAAATTGCCACCCAAACACAGGCCACTTGATGAAGAGGCAGACGGCCAAGGATTATGAACCCAGGCTTGTATGGGGAAGTCTCAGCTCCCCTGCTAAACAGCTCTGTGACCTTGAACAAGGCATTGAATCTCAGCTGATCTGAGTCTCAGTTTCGCCACTTGTGAAGGGGGGAAAAGAAAAGCACGTTGTTAAGAGTTAAGAAGGGTAATCTACAGAAAGATCACTGCCTGCATGTCCCTGCCTATGTTTCTTAACCTCAGGAGGATTAGTTTCTCGTCGGGCAACGGCAGCCGTCACTGGCTGCTAAGTACAAAGTGCTGGATTTCTGTACAAAGCACTCTCATGTCCACAAATCCTTGCCTTTTCCCATTTTCTGAAAGTAAGTCTTCCATTCTTCACATCCTACAGGGTAAAGGTATGAATCCAACATAGCAATTATTTTAATTATCACTTTTATAGGGTTTTTCCTAATACTGATCCCTGATATCCTCCATTCAGAAAGGAAAAAGGATTTTTAAATCAAATAATTATTTGCTGTAGCTACATACTTGACTTAAACAGTGGATAGAAATGAAAGTGAGAAAAATTAGATGATGATCTAGTTTCTTTCACTTAGAAGAAATCAAAAGCTCTTGAAATCCTTCAAAGCTAAGTAACATGAACCATGCTAACCACCAGCACACAGTTATCAAAGACAAACAAGAGCTACACAACCACCGTCGCTGCAGTAGCTACATAAGATGATTGGGGTCTGAGAGGCTGGGAGTGCCACTCAATGAAACTCACTGCGCCTCAGTTTCCTTTTGGGGAAAATGGAGCCAACAGAAAGGCCCACCTTACAGAGGCCCTGGAGGACACCTAAAGTAGTGACCACAACATGCAGCCCTGAGTAAAAGCTCAAGAACTGTAAACCACCAGCAGGTCTTGCGGCTTAGAAAAGTTGTTACCATTAGGGTAAAACTTGGAGCGCAAAGCTCGCTCCTTTCTCCCGTCCTTTCCCAAGCTCTCTGAGAAAGATGGTGCAGTCTGTGGACCACTAGGGCCTTCTGTCTCCTCCTTCCCCTGTGCTACTTCCCCACATAGTAGGGTGCCCTGGGGACCAGTAAGGGGAGAAGGAAAGGTTAGGAGACAGAAGTAGTCATGCCTGCTCCCTACTACCAACCATCTCTGAGAAAACCTAACCCACAAAACAATTTAAACTGTTGGTCAAAATTACATTGGGTGAGGGGAGGTGAATAGACATATGGTTTTCTTTACTTCATGGGGCTTTCCTGGTGACTCAGATAGTGAAGAATCTGCCTGCAATGCGGGAGACCTGGATTCAATCCCTGGGTCAGGATGATCCTCTGGATAAGGGAATGGCAACCCACTCCAGTATTCTTGCCTGGAGAAGTCCATGGCGTCTCAGAGTTGGACAAGACTGAGTGACTAACACACTTTACTTCATGCTATCCTGAGGCTCCACTGCAATTCACCATAGAGGACAACATTTCTCAAAGGTTCCATCACTCTAGAAAAGTTCTAAAAGAAACTTTGGCTCAGAGGAAAGAGGACAGCCAAAGCTGACAAGTGTAATTCCTTCCAGGCCAAGGACTTGTTTGGTAGGTTTCTCTCCTAGTCTTGCTGTACTCACATGTAGAACAACCCTACTCTGATTTCAGAGCAAGGGTACAGGGCAACACAAGAGATTAGAGACAACTCTAGAAACAGAGAAGTTAACGAACTGATGACTGCAGCGGTGCCAGTTCCTGCAAGTTATCCCAAATTAAAGCGAGGAAGGGAAGCAAGTAAGTTTGTGGGCACACAAGTTTCTACACAGGCAGAGTTACATCCTGACAACTCCAGAGATCAAATCCACATTCAGACCACTGGGCAGTACTGTGTGCTTGGACTTCAAAGCAGCCTCTCCAGCAGCGTTGTGTACTCATTGCCATTTTAAGTAGAAGGCACAATCCTAAACGTTTCTTTTTTTTCTTTTCTTTTTTGGTTCACCACTGGTCATTTAGCATCATTTTCTCTAGGGTGTAAAGGGCTTTATAAATCTCTCCGTCCCAGGGGAGTCTAAGTTCCCACCTGTCCCTTGTTATTTAGGATTATGGGATCATTTTACTGTTCAGTGCCCATGGAAAGTAGGCTGCTCTGTCTTTGATCCCTTTGTCAATGGTCCAGTTAACCTCAGCAAAGGCAAGTGAATGGGGTGGATGTGAAATGCTGTGTAACCAGGGGTCAAAATCTGCCCATTCTACTCAAGGTTTCTTCCAGTCTTTCTTCCAGTCTCCTAAGTTTCTTCCAGTGTTTCCGGAGCCTGTGTGGGACACATTATCCAGCAATAATTCCATTCCAGGCTTCACTTTTATTTGTCTTATCATCTAAATTCAACTATAAACTCCTTCAGGGCAGAGCCATATCATTGCGTGGTTTATTCAACAGTGACCAGAACAAGGCTGGCACAGAGGCTGTGGTGAGGGCTGAGATTTACGTGAGGAAATTCTGAGAAGCAACCCAGGATCATGAAATATCTGAGCTCAACTTCTTGGAAGAAAATAATTTTTAAAAGGAAAAGTTAAAGGTTTTCATGAAGACAGTCACCATCAGTCATGAAGCCAAAACCTGTAAATGCTCCAAATGGTTATACTGAGTCAATGAATATTTAAATTTTGGTTACTCTACTTTTTACACACCTTGACCAATTTTTTAAAAAGTGGAGTAACCAAGCTCCAAGTAGGGCTTCCCTGGTGGCTCAGATAGTAAAGAATCCGCCTGCAAAGTAGGAGACCCAGGTTCAATCCCTGGGTTGGGAAGATCCCATGAAGAAGGAAATGGCAACCCACTCCAGTATTCTTGCCTGGGAAATCCCATGCTCAGAGAAGCCTGGAGGGCTACAGTCCACGGGGTCGCAAGGAGCTGGGCATGATTGAGCACTAACACTTTCACTACTCCACTTTTTACACACCTTGAGCAATTTACTTTCTGTGCCTAAGTCTCTGCCTCCGTAAAACAGGGACCTAATATAATCCTTGAGAAGAATAAGTGAGAAGATACATGCAAAGCAGTAGCGCAGAGTACTAGGTCCTAGACAGTACCCAGTACAGAGTAAATGTTCAATTAAATGTTACTATTATTTTTCAGCAATTCTAAGTAACTAAAATGACTATAATGACTTACAAAATAAAAATATTCACTGCAATGTTACATTTTTAAAGGAACAAAAAGATACATTCACTTTTATTACAATAATGTAAAATATATTCCACAGTTCAAAAAAGCCATGCATTTAAAGCATTTATTGCTTACCATGTTAGCAGTATAAATATACATAAGCATTGAATAAGCAGTAGGTCCCAATCAGAAGAGAAAGAAAAAAACAAAAACAGAAAATTTCAATTCAGGGTGAGGAGTATGCTAGAAAAGAAAGCATGGTGTTTCATCATTTAGTCCAGTTGAGGGTTCGGGGATGGAATCCTGGTTGAGATGTCAGATCTGAGTCAAAGTATGAAGGAGAAAAAGTTAAAATTCCAATATGGCACCCAATTCTAAAAATATAATGAAAAAAGGTATCTGTGTAGAAAGAATAATAATAACTTGAAAATACATAAGAATAATTAAAACAACAACAACAACAAAAAAAACAGACCAGACAAAGGTAATAAAAGAAACCTTTCCTGAAGGACCAAAAACCCCCCAAAATACATGGAAAAGCAAACCATTTTTCCATCTGCAAAGTATCAGAGAACTGTGAATCCTCCTTCAAATTAACCTATGATACACTGTAATTCCAATCAAAATTCTAACAGGACTTGACAAGAAGATTCTAAAGTATATCTGAAGGAGAAAATGTATCAAGAATAACCAAGAGAATTAAAACAGAACAAATGGGTCTCTGTGCTATAAGACAATAAAATAGGTTCCCAAGCTACAAAAATTTAAAAATGCGTTATTACTATAGGAATGGCTAAACTGCCCACTGGGAAACAGGGAAATTAGCATAGGATAACTGGTTTAGCAAATCACAGTGAAGAACCAAGACTACTGAACATTCAGGAAACGTGTGATAACCTAAAATCCCCAAAAGATTCAGATGTAAGTATAAAATGGCAAAACTATAAAAGTAACAGCACGAGACAGATGCGGGCTCTCCTAGTAGAAGCCTTCCTTGTAGAAAGCCTTTCCTACGCAAGATAAAAAGCTCATAGGACGCAGGCGACAAAACTGACTACGAACTATTGAAATGCTTTTCCTATAAAAGCAAGTGAAATTGCTCAGTCGTGTCCGACTCTTTGTGACCCCATGGACTGTAACCTACCAGGTTCCTCCGTCCATGGGATTTTCCAACCAAGAATACTGGAGTGGGTTGTCATTTCCTTCTCCAGGAGATCTTCCCGACCCAGGGATTGAACCTGGGTCTCCCACATTGTAGGCAGATGCTTTACCATCTGAACCACCAGGGAAGTTCCCTTTCCTATAAAAATACCCTATAAACATGAAGCCCAAAACTGGATGCTCACAAGGCCAGTTCTTATTGTTGTCGACTTCCTTGTTTTTTAAATGGAGTACGGTGCCAACATTTAAAAATTGAGCTGTCTGGCGACACCATTCCTCACGCCTATGGCAGTAACAGCTGTGGTCGCGATGTGGCGCCCTCTTGTGGTGGATTAGTAACTCTCCAGTTCATCATAACCCTTCCAAACCCCTCTATTCACTGGCTCTACCTGCCTGGTCACTTCTGGCATTTCATTTTTGACCTTTATGATAAAAAAAAAAAAGGCAGATGAAAAACATGTGCAACACTACCTAATAGATAACAGTTATTATCTATATACAAGAAGAGAATTTCTAAAATTAATACAAAAAAGATAAGCCAATTTTTTAAAAACTGGGAAAGGCCATTTATAAAAGATATGCTAAGTCACTTCAGTCATGGCCGACTCTGTGTGACCCCATAGACGGCAGGCCATCAGGCTCCCCCGTCCCTGGGATTCTCCAGGCAAGAACACTGGAGTGGGTTGCCATTTCCTTCTCCAATGCTTGAAAGTGAAAGGTGAAAGTGAAGTCGGTCAGTTGTGTCCGACTCTTAGTAACCCCATGGACTGAAGCCTACCAGGCTCCTCCGTCCATGGGATTTTCCAGGCAAGAGTACTGGAGTGGGGTGCCATTGCCTTCTCCAATAAAAAATAAACACATGGCCAATAAACATATGAAACAAACAATCTCTCCTCCAAGCAGAGACAGTCACACCAGTGTTTTTGTCCATTATAATGGTAAAGATAAAAACTGTTCATAATGTCTTATCTTGGCAAGAATTTAGGAAACTGGCAAGCTGAAATACTGTCGCTAAGAGAGGCAATTAGATCAATTTTTGATGAGAAATTTGGCAGGAGCTACCAAACTTTAAAATGCATGTATACTTTGTTCCATCTACCCAGGGATTCCAGGCATTTGCCATATAGAGCTAACATACACCAACTAAGATAGGCACACATATTCAAAGACAATATGGGATTTTTATAATGGCAAACGGAAGTGACCCAAATGCTCAGAACTGATTACAGTACTGTGCATCCATAGGCTGGAATACTACACAGCCATTAACAAGAGTGAGGTGGGTCTACATTTGCTGATACAGAAAAAACCTCTCAGAGTGGAAATACCAAGGGCCATAATAATCAGCATAAGCTAAACAATTTTGCAGTGAAAATATGTATAAGATGCATATATACTCCAACATGTAAATGCATACATATATATTTTCCCCTGTAAACCATTACTGTATTTATAAATATACATTTGTGATGTATATTATGTATTTATATATTTACATTAATATGTCTATAGATACACATATGTTTTACTCCATGGTTTTTCAATGTCAGTTGTAATTTTTCTAAGTATGTATTTATGCATTACTGGAATTCTTGTTTTTTCCTCCCTAAAGAGGACAGTAAGGAGTTCTGCAGGGGTGGCAGGGAAGGACTACCAGAGATGTGGAGAGAAAAAAGAATCACGTGAGGTGCTGTGTTAAGGGTTGTGGAGCTGGGTTTGTGTGCTGAGCACCAAATGCACAGCAGGAGACATGGGAGCAGAGGTGCCAGCCTGCTGGCCCTTCTACCCTGATCTTGGCATCTTCTATCACCACTGCATGTTCCTTGCTTGCTTCAACAAAGACTCTTAGAATCCATTTAAAAGTAACACTGTGATATCAGATTTTCAATACAGCAGTGTAAATAATGCACTAGAGAGGGGATAGAAAAAAATACGCCAATCTGTAGATAGTTATCACCTCCCTCAAGGAGGAATTAGTAGTAATGATCTTTCTATGGCCATACTACCCTGAACATGTCCTATCTTGAAAGCTAAGCAGGGTCAGGCCTGGTTAGTACTCGGATGAGAAAAGTGACAGTCTTTCTGCTTCTTCATTCTTTGCCCTTTTACCATGTTTTCTAGAACTATGCATTTTTTACCATGAAAAAACAAACAACATGTTCCAAATTGAATTTTATATTATAGTAGAAATAAAGCCAGTGTACCCTCCCCCACTCAGCCTAGAGGGGCATCTTAAGTCAAGTAAATCTGTGTAATGACCTTCTCATTCTTGTTAAGACTTTCTTTGCACAGTTGTGAGTCCCCCAACTCCTTGTTCCACACTGCAGGAACCACAGTGGAGGTTGGGCGGGCGGCGGAGCGGGGGGGGGGGGGGGGGGGGGGGTAGGGCTTGAGATAGACACAGATGGGCCAGAAGAAAGGGCATGCCTGTCCTTTCTTGAGTTACATTGATTCTTCTCCCCACTTCTGAATGGCTCTGGGCCATCCTGGGCTCTGCCATCGTTTTTTTTTTTTTCCTACCACTTCTTCCTGTAATTTGCCCTTGTTTTTCTATTCCATCCCTGACTCTGTTCCCTCTTCCTGCCCCTGATTTCTTCCTTTTCCTTTCTTCAAGTCACCCAAGTGCATGTTGAGAGGGATTTGCAGGATGGGAAGGGAAAGGTTGGGGTGGATGATCATATTCTAATTCTGCAGGTGACCAATGCCAGGCTCAAGTCTTGAGTCCATGATGAAGACTGTCTGGGAAGAAAAGTGAGATGCAAAAGAGAATAAAAAACAAGGAAGGTAATCCTGGATAGCTAATATTAGTAGAAGCCTAATGATTATTTTCTGATCACAGATTGGTAAGCTTCAAAGTCATCAACAAGAACATCCAAAGTCAGTGTTACAGGTTACCGTGTGTCATTATAATCAGGATTAGTTCCTAAAAGAAAATAAAAATAAAAGCAAAATTAAATAAAGTTTTCTTTGGAAGTATCCTTCTAGGAAAACCCAAAAAAGGCAATTCGTCTGAAGGCAAAATACTGGCTAAGAAAACCACGCAGCGAGCTGACCTCCTTGGGGGCTTCTGCTTCCCTGCAATTTCTTAGTTCATTGGGAACTTTGCCAGAGTCAAGGCCAACCACATTCCCAAGCAAGCCATTCCCATCTCAGAACAACCTCCAGTGACTGCTGTTGACTCCAGTGGAGTCAACCTGAGGGGTATGGCTTCCGGAACAGGTGGATGCGCGGGAACGCAGTAGCTGGCTGGGTGCTTACCTCTTCTGGTTCATGGAGGCCACCTGGAGCCACTCATTGGTGCTGGGGTTGTAGGAATGCGCCGCGGAGATCTCCTGGCTGGTGATCCTGTACCCGCCCACGATGAAGAGGTAGTTGTCCAGGATGGCAGCCCCGTACCCCCTGACATTCACCAGGTCGGGAGGAAGGTTGTTGGCCAGCGGGAACCAGCGCTCCGTCATCTCCTCGTACCTGAGCATGGACGGGGGCTCCCCTTGGTAGGGGTGAGGGGCCAGGGGTCCCCCCAAGAAGTCCCCCAGGGCCACGAGGACGGGAGTCCCGGTCATCCGGGCCTCTCTCAGCCTCTGCTTCAGGCTGACATCCCCAGGGGCCGGAGGAGAAGAGCCCAGGAGGTGGAACTGGGGCTTGCACAGCACCTCGTGGAAGTGGACAGCCATGAAGCGCAGGCAGGCCTCCTGCAGGTCTGGGAGCCCGTACACCTGCGCCAGGCGGTACAGCTCCAGGCAGTTGGTGAGCCGCACCTGGGACAGCAGCAGCTGCAGCAGAGACGTGACCTGCAGGAAGGAGGCCGCCTCCACCAGCTCAGATAGCAGGCTCGCCTCGTCCATGTCCTCCTCCTCCTCCTCGGCCCCGCCACCCGGCTCCCCGCGCCGGCCCAGCAGCCAGCCCTCGCGGGCGCCGCCCGCGTTGATGAAGTCCAGCACCAGGCGCAGGCCCGGGGCGCTGAGGCCGCGCAGCTGCTGCACCTCGGGGCCCCCGGCCTCCGGGCTCAGGGCCTCGCGCATGCCGGAGCGGTAGAGGGCGCGGAAGTAGTCGCTCTGCTCGATGAGCTTTCGCTTGCTCACCGGGTAGCAGCGGTCCTCCAGGCGAATCTGCACCATCTCGTCGGCCGACATGGCCGGGGGACCGGGGGCGGCGGGGGCTCCCGCCAGCTCTGCGCGCTCGCCTCCCGCCCCCGCGCGCGCTCGCCGGGTTCCGGGTGGCCGCGGAGCGCGGGGAGGAGGCGGCGGCGGTGCGGGGCCGCCCGCCCCCGCCCAGCCTCTCCGGGCCGAGGCGGCCCCTCCTCCTGGTCCCGGGGGCGGTGGCTCGGCCTCGCCCCCCCGCCCCTCCGGCCTCGGTCCGCGCCAAAAAAGGCCGGGGCAGCGCGCGCTGCCCGCTCGGGTCGTCCCGGGCCGTCAGCCGGGAGGGAATCCCAGCCTCCAGCCGCAGCCTCCTCCCACGGCCGGCTTCTCACTTCCGCCCGCGGGACCCCTGCCGCCGCCGCCGCGCTCCGGCTTTCAGGGAGGGCAGGAGGCGGCGGGTCTCGGGAGCCGGGAAGGCGCCTCCCCGCGTCCTCCCCCGCACGCCGGGCGCCGTGACCCTGCTGCCCGCCGGGGCTGCAGCGCCGCTCCGCGCGCGCGGGATACGGGAGGAAGCTTTGCCTTCCACCGCGCCTTACCAGCGGGAAGGAAACGCAAGAGAAAGGGGCGTGGAAGGAAGGGCATGAAATGAGTCGAGGTCTAGGGAGTCAAAAAGACATCACGCGTGGGGTCGCGCATCCGACCGAGTCCGGCCTCGGGTCTGGGGTGGGGACCGAGGCCCGCGGGCCGTCTCTGGACGCGTAGGTGGCACCTCGGGCTGATTCCTCGTAAGGGTCATCGTGGAGGAGCCATCTTGCAGGAAGAAGGGCCTGCTGGATGGCCGCAGGTTGTGCAGGGCTGCGAAGCAGAGGAGCGTGTGCGCACTGCTAGGGCCTGTGCTCTTTGTGCTATTAAAAGAAAGAAGTACGACTCAATAAACGTAGATCAGCTGCCTTTCAAAGTATTTTCTAACAGCCATTGCATTCCCGGTTTCATTTTGGTGGGACTAGCCACCCTGGAATGTTACTTCTGGGCAAAAGGTCTGGCGGCTTTTGCTCGTATTTTCCTACAGAGGTGGCTTTTCTGGACACCCTTTTACCCCTCCCTGACCCCTGACCCCCGCCAACTGAGGACCACTTAAGCAAGGCTACTGCTTCCCCATCTTCTCCCACTGAACACTGCAAGTAGAAAGCACACCTCAAATAAGGATCTTGTGTTGCTCATAAGAGGAGAATTAATCCTAGAAAGGGGGAAAGTGAAAGTGAAATCGCTCAGTCGTGTCCGACTCTTTGCGACCCCATGGACTGTAGCCTAGCAGGCTTCTCTGTCCATGGGATTTTCCAGGCAATAGTACCGGAGTGGATTCCTATTTCCTTCTCCAGGGGATCTTCCCGACCTAGGGATGGAACCCGGGTGTCCCGCATTGGAAACAGACGCTTTACCGTCTGAGCTACCAGAGAACTCTAGAAAGGGAGAGTAGGTGGTGGTACTTATTAGGTTACCTTGAAGGGTTAGGATTGGGAGAGAATAGTGTGTGTGTGTGTGTGTGTGTGTGTGTGTGTGTGTGTGTTCACTCTTATCTTAACAAAAGCCCCTTGCAAACTTTCTTTGACCAGAGATTGAGAGCCAAATACAGTACTCCTCAACCTGGGGAAAATAGTCCTTGGATTTTTTTTAACAAGCTTCATCTTTCTTTATGAATGACAAAGTGTTAAATAGTAACTTCTTCATGAGTACAATGCCCCATATTTCAAACAAAAGATAACCTCCTACAGTGCTGATTAACATTTTCTGTTAGGAAGTTGTTGTTTGTTCAGCTGCTGTATCATTTCAGACTCTTTGCGACCCCACAGACTGTTGCTCCGTCCATGGGTTTTTCCGAACAGGAATACTGGAATGGGTTGACGTTTCCTTCTCTAGGGGATCTTCCCAACCCAGGGATCTCCCGCGTCTCCTCCATTGGCAGGTGGATTCTTTACCACAGAGCCACCAGGGAAGCGATTATGTTAAGGAGGGGAAAGGTTAAAAACCAGAGAAGGAAGTCGTGTCCTAAAACATGAAATCATTTCAACACATTGTTCAGTTACATGGTGCTTCTTTCTGTGTGATTTAGGGCTTCCCAGGTGGCACACCTGGAGCAGTGGTAAAGGATCCACCTACCAATGCAGGAGACATGGGTTCGATCCTTGGGTCAGGATGATCCCCTGGAGAAGGAAATGGTAACCCATTCCAGTATTCTTGCCTGGAAAATCCCATGGACATAAAGGAGCCTGGTGGCCTACAATCCATGGGGTCGCAAAGTTGGACATGACTGAACACACACACTGTGTAATTTAGCTGCTTCATCATGAGACACTGTCATCCCTTATTTTCTTTATACTACACTATGAAGAAGGAACTAAACATTTAAAGACAGGGAAGAAAATTCTCGTAGATTCTGGGCTCCCTGGGAAAAGTGAAGGAAACAAAGATGGACCCATGACTTATCTCTTTAAAGATATTTTCTTGGATTCTGGGGAAAACTTCTAGCGTTCCCTTTGTTTCACGCAGCCTTTAGATCATTACTGATAAAGCTCCAGTCTCACATGGGACCTCTCACACTTCTCTTCTCAATGAGCAAGTAATGGAGACATCTAAGGTTCTTTGTGGGTGTGTGATCATGAGAGTAGCATCCTGTTTGGAAAGGCAATGATTCACTTCCAGTGTTAGGCTGGGAAACTTTGGCCAGGAGGTGCCCCTTGTGTCAAAGAGTCTTGAACCTGGAATTTGTGCCTCCATCAGCAACAATGTCAGATTCAGTGGGTCAGCTAAGAACAGGCTCTTAGTCTCTCCTCAGTCCCTTTATAATCTTTCACCAGTGGAGGCTTTTGTTCCCCAGGCGTCATAGATATGCCTTAGACTGGTGTTTCCTTGCTTTTTAAAAATGGACCAAAGGAAAAACAAATCACACTCAAAGAAGCACAAGCATTAGAAAGTAATTCACGCCCAATAATATTATCAGAGCAGATCTTAGGCAGGTAATGTAAGGTGTCAGTTTGACAGTACTAGGTGCTGATCCTGTATTGGCCCCTGACATGATAGTAACGCCATTTAGAATTGAAAGTCTCTTAAAGATCGAATCATTTTAATAACTCATGAAGTAAGTTTTCTGTTAAGCTAGAAATGCAGTCAAAACATTATAAACTTTATTTACCAAAGACCTAAAATTACTATTAAGCTTCATCAAAATGTTGCTTGTCTATAACTGGAGATACACTTTTATAGATCTGTTATTGACTGACCTTTGTGGCAACATGATTCACTTCAAACACCTAACAATTTGTTTTACTAAAATCTAAAGTAAGGGTCAAACACAAAGCTAGACTATTTCCTTAAGAATTTATGGATAGACTTGCCTGGTGGTCCAGTGGTTAAGTCTCCAGGCTTCCAGTGCAGGGCACACATGTTTGATCCCTGGTCAGGGAACTAATGGACTTCCCTGGTTGCTCAGACAGTAAAGAATCTGCCTTCGATTCAGGAGACTGGGTTTGATCTGCGTTGGGAAGATCCCCTGGAGAAGAGAATGACTACCTACTCCAGTATTCTTGCCTGGAGAATTTCATGGAGAGAGGAACCTGGTGGGCTACAGTCCATGGGGTTGCAAAGAGTCAGACACGACTGAGCAACTTTCACTTTTTCTCTCTTCAGGGAACTAATTTGCTTGGCACAGCCAAAAATAAGAAAAAGATTTTAAAAGAAAAATAAAGGATTTATGGAAAATATACCTTTTGACCTAGAATAGGGAAAAATCAAAGTAAAAGATGTTTATCACAGTGTTGCTTTGAATAATAAAAGATTGAAAAACAACATATAACAATAGCAGTAGCTGACATTTATTGAATGTTTATTATATGTTGTAAGTGCTTTACATGGATTGCAATCTATTTTAATACTCTTCTACAGCTGAGGAAGTTGAAGTGCAAAGTAAATTTTGGTATATGAGTAGAATGAATACCGTAGAACTGTTACAACTTTGGATGCAGAGTTTTCTTTAGAGACACTGAACATACGATTTTACATTGGATTTTTAAAAAACAGTTTCTGAAACAGTATGAATCCATTTTTTGTAAAATTGTACATGTGTATTTTTTTTATGGCGATGTCTGGAAGGATGTTTACCAAAAGATTTAAGATTGTAAGATCTTGAATGGTTATTATTTCTTTTTGTACTTTTCTGTATGATTTGGGTTTTTAAAGTGCATGCTCATGCTCAGTCACTCTGTGTGTCTGGTTCTCTGTGACCCCATGGACTGTAGCCCACCAGGCTCCTCTGTCCACTGGGATAATCATCCCAGTAAGAACACTGGAGTGGATTGCCATTTGTATGTCCATTTAATAAAAACAAAACATTTTAAGAAAAATTAATCATATATTCCAATTTCTCAGGCCCCATTTTAAAAAATGATTTCCATCAATTTTATGAACTGGTGAAATGAAAGTGTTAAGTAAATACTTAACTGTAAAACTGTAAAAACACTTAACTGTAAATACTACAGTTACTATCTTTTAAAAAAGATGAAATATTGACTGTTTTTCAAATATCTTTTGAATTTAGTGTCTGCTGTTACCTCACTGCCACTTAAAAATTGTTTATATCTTATTTTTTAGTCCCTCCAGTATTTCTAAAACAGTTGTTTCCTCTTTGCTTTTTAATAAGTAAGACTGAAATTTCTTGCTTTCATTAAAGCATGGGGGCAATTTAAATGTTTAAAGTAGAACAGTTCTTAAAATGGCTCTATTTAATTCGGGCTGAGCATCTTCATGTAGCTGAAACTTTCACTTATTTCAGTGTTTTCCAGACATCTTAGGAAATCACCTGAGACATTTCATATAAAGATAAGAACTCTGGTTCCCACATCAGAGCTACTGAATCAGGCTCTTGGGAGGATGGTTCGGGTCTCTATCTCAGATCATTGTAGTTTCCTCCCTCTTCCCCCCACTCTCCTGCTTTTAATCTCTCCTTTTCAAAATAGCCAGCTCTAAGAAGTTACCTGTTTCCAGATTCAGTGTTTAACAATCACCCCAAAATTTGTTTTAAAAAATTGAAAGCCTGCTTTTACATTGGAACTTGTAGATTCTATAAAATGCAACCTTGATCTCCCCGTGAACATCATCTGAAAGCAAAAGCATTAAACAACTGTGGATTGTTCCCTTACCCCTGACAGAAACACGAGCACTTCAAGGAATTATACATCACACAAAGAAGCCACATTTAATGTGACTGAAAGATGTGGAGGTTAGAAAGTTGACTTTCCGGTTTATGGCCCCAAGGTTTGGACTAATCCAAATAGCTCCTGAAGTCTCAGGGGAAAACAGGAAGCACTCTTTTGTTCCTCATCTATCTCCTGTTTTTGCGTTTAGGAAGCCTTTCTTCCCTCTTTCCTCTGAACAGATGAAAGCTTGTTTGCAGGTAAGCAACTGAAATTTGTTTTCTAAAAGAAGTTTATTAGAATAAAATATTTATTATTTTTAGTGTATTTTACGTGGCTTATTCAAGTTAAGACTTATTCTAATTTTTGCTCAGAAGAAATTTTTTTAAGTTAATCAGCCTTTTGACTGTCATCCTCTTTATTATTACTAATATTATATGTTTCTAAAAATCAAAAGATATAATTACACTATTATTAGTAGACAGATGGAGAGATGAAAGTTCAAAGTGTATGATAAACAGATCACAGGAGGGAAAATTTTCACTTTTCATTTTTTAAAAAGCAGTACAGTACTTTTTGTGCTTCCCCAGTGGCTCAATGGTAAAGAATCCGCATGCAACGCAGGAGATGCAGGAGACGTGGATTCGATCCCTAGGTCGAGAAGATCCCCTGGAGAAGGAAAGGCAATCCACTCTAGTATTCTTGCCTGGAGAATGCCATGGACAGAGGAGCCTGGCAGGCTACAGTCCATGGCATTGCAAAGAGTCAGACATGACTGAAGCAACTAAGCACACGCAGTACTTTATAACCCAAACTAATTACCACTAGTGCTTTGTATAAAAATGGATATAAAAGAGCAACAGTTCTATGCTTTGAACCAATTTCATCTTGGATATTGTGGAATATGGAACACAATCTTCACAAAAGAGACCATTTTCACGGCCTTTAATATTTTTTCAAATGTTTTGGCATTGCAATGGAAGTAACTTTATTAATATTTAGAAATTTAAAACTATTTCCCTAATGAACATTTCCTGTAACTACATCTGCTTCAGAGATGCCTTTATGTATGTGCTTCACAAAGTTTTCTTTGTAACTTGAAAACATAAATAGCAGAAAACCCCCAAACTGCAGTTCTTCACAATTTTCTGTTATGCTTTTAACTCTTGATTGAACAAAATACAGTTTAATGGGTGTTGTATTTCATCTAGTTATTAGAATATTCTTGGCTGGATCTTTTATCTTTTCAAAAAGCATGTGGCTGGCCTTTGCAAAAAATGCCTGACCCCAGAAGTGACCAGGATTCATATTCAGTGTTTTCGAAATCACTGCAAAGTTAAAAAATTTTTTCATTTTTATTTCATTTTCACTTTTATTTACTTTTTATTTTTTTCCAGTGATTCTGAATATTAGAACTTTAATTCAAAGAAAAAAGATCACTGAAAAAAAAAATCTGCAGTCACAAGTTTCTTAAAGAAACTGACAGAAGAATCCTGACAAAATGTCTTGTTTCCTGGTGAAATTGATCCTTCCTTTATCTGACGTCAAGTGACTGAACTGTTGTTTTACTCAGAAAGACTCTTGGCTAGGATTTCAAGTTGTCTTTATATTTACTTGGTAAAAGGTGTCTGTGACTTCCCTTTCAGAGAAAGAAGAAAAGCAGAGGAGAGAATCTACGTCTACTGGAGGCTAAAGGACAGAGTACTGAAATGGCCTGGAAAGTGTTCAGAATTAACACCAGCAAGTCATCAAGTCCCAGGTGTGGGGTGCAACTGGGAAGAAACGAAAGAAAAGTCAACGTGCAGTCAGAGCCGCTTCATTTTTCTACAAAGTGACCCTTCTCAAAGTTCCAAGGAAGCTCTTCCTTCACCACAGCCCTGAAATCCCAGCCGTTCTGAACCCTGATGGTCAGCTCCAGCATCTGTCTGGTCACCAAACTTATTGCCGAGTCTTCATTCCAGGGAAATGCGTGCGGTGGTGGTAGCAGCAAATGTGATACTGCTCCTGAGCATGGGGGGGACCTCAAACTCTCTTTGCTCACCCACTGTGTTTTACAGAGACTGCTGGATCCGTCGCTTCCCAGGTTTTCTGATTGACCTGGAGGAGTCTCAGAAGCTGGGGGCCCAGTTCCTGAGGTATTATTCTGAAAACACCGGTCAGAAGTGCAGTCGGAACTGCTGTCTTAGGAAGGATGGTAAGTGTCCATGATAGACCTGAGAAAATGGGGGCAAACTTCTAAAAGGAGGACCTGAGGAAAGAGCCCTTGGTAGAGGGTCCAATGAACAATTGACCCAGACGAGGGAGGATGCCCTGAAGGACCCCCCCTCTGAAAAGAAAAAAAAAGATGCCCTGAAGGAGGGAGTGGGCACAGAGGGAGAGACACTGAGACTGACTTTGCAGGTGAAGTCAGTGACAGCTTGGTTTATAAATCTAGCAATGACCCAGGAGGCTGTGAACCTGCTGGTAACAGAGAACCTCTTCTCTCCACTAAATGAATGAATGCTGAATGAAAAAATTTCCTTGAGAGCTAACTAATAATATTTCTATAGCCCAGAATATAGCATATATAATTCCAAAAGTATTTATAATAATTTCCTTTTCAAAGTTCTTTTGGTGATATTAGTATCATATCACACTTTTGAAATGAGCTTGCTTGGGCTGACCAAATGTGGGAATGTATTGAATAGGATTTAGATTGTGATTCATATTTTGAAAGAAATAGGGAGATTTATATCAACTAGAAAAGGGAAGAAAGGCAAAGAAGAGAAAAGGAAGGAAGGAAGGAAGGACGGGAGAAAGAAGTGGGGGAGGGAGGAAGGAAGAAAGAAATCTACAAAATACCCTGACATAATTTTTTTGGGTATGAGATGTGGAATCAGGGTTAAATATCATTCATATAATATAATCAAGGCCTGTAATTAGAAAAATGCTTCATTGTTGCAGAATTTCAAGTTACATTTGACTTCATTTATTTCATTTTTCTAAGATTTGAAAGCTACTTGGAAAGAACAAAAGTGACACAGCACTTTGAAATAATTCTCTTGTTCTACACTTTCTTCTTGTGGTCTCATGCTGCTGCTGCTAAGTCGATTCAGTCGTGTCCGACTCTGTGCGACCCCGTAGACAGCAGCCCACCAGGCTCCCCCGTCCCTGGGATTCTCCAGGCAAGAACACTGGAGTGGGTTGCCATTTCCTTCTCCAATGCAGGAAAGTGAAAAGTGAAAGTGAAGTCGCTCAGGCATGTCTGACTCTTAGCGACCCCATGGACTGCAGCCTACCAGGCTCCTCCATCCATGGGATTTTCCAGGCAAGAGTACTAGAGTGGGGTGCCATTGCCTTCTCCTCTTGTGGTCTCATACTGACATTAATTGCCTCTTACCCAATTATCCATCTAAGATTTCTAGGATGCAGATTGGAGCTCCTTGGAGAATCTGTCTGTCAAGAGACCACAGTGTAAGAAGCTGTCACAAACTAAGCCCTCAAATTTAATCAGGCACAGAAGACAGCAATTAATTTGTTAAAGGGAAATTTTGAAAAAGGTAGCAAAATACTCAGCTTCCAGATGTTTATAACCCCCAGAATCATTCACTGAGACCAGATGAGGGAGGGATGATAACTTTTCCCCATTTTCCCATGCCATGAATTTACCTTATTCTCCACACCAGGCAAACTATGGACTTTTAGAGATACTAAAAGCATCCATTTGGAATTCCATGATTTTAGAGTCTTGTGGGGTTGTGGCTTTCCTTCTCTAGAAGAAGAAAAGGCACGAACACACATCCCTTTTTACCTGGAAGCCAGAACTTCAAAATGCTACCATCCTGCAGTAGCTAACCTACTCAGAGCTGGGACTCTGAAATACACATGAAGAATGTAAAGGATCTCAAAAAATTAGTCCCTACAGGATCCAGTGCTTTCTTATCAGAAATTCAGATGTCTAAATTAGAATGATGTTCTTTCTTCCTTTTCCTTGAACTTTACAGCACAGTCCTCAGGGAAAATGTCTTGGTAATCTATAATGTATTAGCAATGAATTATTAATTGACTTTTCTCTCATTCTGGAAAAAAAAGAGAGCAGAAACATGGGGTGTCCCGAAAGTAATGGGGGAGAGGTAACCCCCCCAGTTAGCCTTACACAGAAGCAGAGCAGGCTCTGCCAACAGTTCCACAGCAGCTGCAGGTACACTCTGAAGTCTGGTAACAGTACACTATCCCTCTGTAATCTCATTTTATTAAAGAAGCTGATACCTTTGGGTCAATGAATATTTCTCATCACATGGTTCCTACTATACAGCAGCAGGAGGAAAATCTGTGCTGCACTGCAGGGATGACAAGACTGAAGATCTGCACTCAACAAATCTGACTTAAAAGTTATCCAGAAATAATACGGTATCTTTTAAGGAGCAAATCTCCTTAGAAAAGAGGAGCTGGGGAGAGCAATGCCCCCTACAATTCCAAACGCTAGCCACCCTGTCGGTCCACTCCCTTCCTCTGACACTGATTAGCGTTTCACTGGACGTAGCTTAGCAGCATAGGGCTGGTGCACACCTGCAGTCAGGGTCAAGGTCATGTTTACCCACACTGGTGCCTCTATACCACCGGGCCTCTTCCAGCAACAGTCAGTGCTGTTTTTGCTCTTCCCGTCACTCCCCTTTCTGTTATAGCATTTGTCCATTTATTGTCCTGTTTCTTTCTCTGGTGAACTCCTTAGCATTCCAAGAGGGTATTACACCTGGAAATCTCATATTATAAACATCAGATTAGAATATTATGGTATTATAAATCTCCCCTCTGGGGAGAGGTTTTTGTAGTCAATTGAGTTTTCCTGAACATGAAATACTGGGATTGCAAAATAATTCCAGGTAATCCTATGTAGCATGGGAATGTATGAATGATTACTGAAAGACAAGTCAGTATTTTCTTTTGAAGAGGCATTTCCCCATCTTCACAGAAATAGCTGCTCTCAGTTCATAGTTAGATGTCTGAACAGCCCTGCAAGGAACTGTTAATCCAGTGTTTGTGAAAGAAACATAAGCTACTCAGAGCTTATCAAGCTGCAGAAATCAAGCAGACACACTTTGCCTGCTTCCTTTTCAGTGTCCTGTAACCTGGCTGTCTTCTTCCACGATCCTATTCATGACAATGTCAACTGCCTCCACGTTCACTGCCCAACCCTGGAGAGCTGCATACTGGAGCCTGAAACCAGTGCCATTTTATATAACATAACAGATGGTAATGATTTATGTACTTTGTATGTACTTCTAAGAATGTCTAATATTTTAGTAGAGGCAAATAACCTAGAAATTGGCTGGAAGAAGCCATGTATGAATTTCTAAATAATTATTTTCCAGTGAACTCTGGAAAAGTTTGGGGCTTCCAAGGCAGAAAGTAAAAGGAAATTCACATAAATTTGGCATGTTCAGCAAGGATGACTTTGTCCCAGATAACAAATCATATGTGACCAAACAAGAACAATGTATTTCATTTATCCCAAGAGCCTTCAACAAGAGCCAAAATAGGTATTTCTACTATAGTCAGTAAGCATACAACTAAGAAGTTAAGTAATATGCTAAATGTCACTGTTGAGGCTTGCTGACATTATATACAAGGATTCTACAAAGATTGATTCGGGGACAGGAAATACACTTAGTGCCACATATTAATTTCTGGTCCCAAGATAACCAGTATGTTTTACTTTAGAAAAACAAATTATTTAAGTGTCCTTTGCCCATGTATATAATCTCAGGGTACAGATTAGTAAATATCAAAGATCGACTTTTGCCATCACAATACAAAGGAGGTAAATTTCTTTATTGATCTGTACTTGTTGACCACAAGCTGTGTTTATCACTGCAGCTGTATCTCTGCCCTCAAGTTCCTTCTAATCTACCTGAGGAAAGAAGTTTCACAGTTAAAGACATACAATTCAATTAAAAATAGGTGATACTGCCTCGAGTACAAAGGTTCAAAAGGTTGGGGGCGGGGTAGCTAAAGAAAGCTCGATTATTCAGGGGAGGCTTCCTGGAAGAGGGCAGATAGAGGTAAGGAGTCTGTGTCACTCCCTAGGAAAGAGAGAACACTGATGTCGCTACAGTATGGGCACATTTGGGGCTGCAATGGAAATATGGGTAGGATAGGGTAGGCCAGGTAACAAAAGAACAGAGTGGAGTGTTGGTTTGACTGTCAGAAATATGGAAACAACAAAGGTGTTTAATGAGAAAACGCTATCATTAGAGTGATGTGTCTGGTTATCTTAGTCCAGGAAAATTATAAGCAGGATGCCGGCTAGAACAAGGTAATTTTACTTGCAACGAGGGATAGTTACCAGCATATTGGGAAGGGATTGGATAGCACTTAGTTTTTGGGTAGAGAAGAAAAGTCTTAACCCTGCGGTCCAGTGTTTGACTCTGTGCTTCTGCTGCAGGGACACAGGTTTGATCCCTGCTCTGGGAAGATCGATCCCTGCAGGCAAAAAAAAAAAGAGAGAGAGAACAGAGGAGTCAAAAATTCCTTAGCAGTGCAGTCTATCATGGGTGATGGAAGAATGATAATGCCTCTGAACAAGACAAGGAGCTAGATAAGATGATGGTTCTGAAAATGTCAGTGGTGATGTGAGGTGTTTATGTGGGAACATCCAGTAGTGCACAGGAGAAATGAGATCAGAGCTCAAGAAAGGGGAAAAAATTTGGCACATGGATTTCAGGGTCATCGATGTAGTAGGGACGATGAGGATAGTATTTTTGGCAGTGCCGGTGGGGTGGGGAGCTGGGGGGCTGTGGTCAGGGCAGAGGTTATATGGAATGCAGAGAAATACCTTAGAAAACCAAGGACTAAAGACTGTAGAAATCACGAAACCCAGTTAGGACCAAGGAGAGAACCAACAGAGGAAGAAAAATAAGGGACGCAGGCAGCCTGAGATAAAGTGCCAAAGCAATCTGTGGTGCAGGGAGTCAGTTCAGTTCAGTTCAGTTGCTCAGTCATGTCCAACTCTTTGTGACCCCATGGCCTGCAGCACGCCAGGCCTCCCTGTCCATCACCAACTTCTGGAGTTATGGCCATTGAGTCAGTGGTGCCATCCAACCATCTCTTCCTCTGTCGTCTCCTTCTCCTCCCACCTTCAGTGTTTCCCAGCCATCAGGGTCTTTTCAAACGAGTCAATTCTTCGCATCAGGTGGCCAAAGTATTGGAGTTTCAGCTTCAGCATCAGTCCTTCCAATAAATATTCAGGACTGATTTCCCTTAGGATGGACTGGTTTGATCTCCTTGCAGCCCAAGGGACTCTCAAGAGTCTTCTCCAACACCACAGTTCAAAAGCATTCATTCTTGAGTGCTCAGCTTTCTTTATAGTCCAACTCTCACATCCATACATGACTACCAGAAAAACCATCGCTTTGACTAGATAGACCTTTGTTGGCAAAGTAATGTCTCTGCTTTTTAATACACTTGTCTAGGTTGGTCTTACCTTTCCTCTCAGTGCAGGGAGTCAGGGAAGAAGAATTCAAGGACAGTTGGCCATCAGTGTCAAGGACAAGAGAAAAGTCAAAGCAGTGACACCCAGCAATCAGGAAAAAGGGAAGGCACTGACCACTCTAGAAGCAGAATTTTGGCATAATAGAGGATGGAAACAACATGACAGAAAGCACAAAACAAAGTCAGAAAGGAAATGAAGGAAGTGGATGTTGGTGTGGTGAGAGAGAGGGAACAAGAGAGACTGAAAGGGAAACAGTTTCTGAAGCCAGCCGGAAAGGAGTTTATAAGAGGAGAGAGAACAAACACTGAAGAGGACCGGAGGCACTGAGCAGGGATGCGATGTAGGGCTCTGCTAATAATTTTGAATAGCTACACATCTCAGGCCTCATTTTGTTTAACTCTAAAATGTTACTCATATCAAATGGTTACTATTTCTGAAGTTCTTGCCCTCACACTGCTATTGTTGCCTAAAAGCCCTGGCAGATACAAAGTTTTCTCTATGATGTAGCCAAGTTTGTTTGCAACAGAAGATGTCTTAGAAAGTTAAGAATTCAAATGTGGTCAGTATGTCTAAAAGCCTTTGAGAAATGTGCACTAGGGGAACTTGCAATTAGCTTAGTTCATAACTCAGAGAGGCAAAATCTAGGACTTCAGTAAACTGTACTTTAGGGCCCTCTCTGCTAAACTAAAAATAAATGATGCCTTACTTATTTTTCAGGTATAGATCCTGATTTGCTGGTTTTTGAACAATCACTGCCCACATATCTAAATACCCGTTCTTCATCTGATACATGGGAGAGACTAAGGATTCTAAAAGCTATGTATTTAGATAAACAACAAACCACCATGATAAACCAAATGCTACCATCAATAGAGGCTCCGTCACCAACCACACATCAAGAGTTGGCAACCACAAATAATACTAGGTATTCCAAGGAATTGACCACAGACTCTTGGGCAAGATTCATTGCCCTGAATGACTCCATTACCACAAAGATAAATACGGTGTCAGCCAGTACTGACTTCATCAACAATCCAGATAACAAGACTGTTTCTCCTTTCTTTGTGCCCAGAGACACAAAACTTTCTCATATGCCTAGTCCCTCCCAACTCAACAGCAGTAAACAATTACTAAACAAAACCAAAGGATCCAACAGCAGAAACCACACATCTAAGAATGAAGACTCAACACCTGGTGGGGCACCTGTGACTGGTGTAAAGACGTGGCTGGTTCCTGTAGCCCTCTGCACCGCTGTCATCTTTCTTTGCTCTTGTGTAGTCATCCTGGCATCTGGTTGCTGTCGAAAGCAGTACGGCCAGTATAAACCAGGGCAGAGAAAGTCAGGACCCAGGCAAATTAAAAAATGTGCCAATCAGAAGGAGTTCTCTTACCGATGAAAGGTGAGAGCATTTTGAGTATCATTTTTAGTTTTCTTAAGCAATGTGGTTAAAAAAAAAGGAAAAAAATAAAATAAAGCACAGATGCCCATTCATACCAATCTCTAAAGGCCAATGTTTGATAAACATAACTGCTTTTTGTGATTATATCCATTTCTTGAATAGTGTACCCTTTGCCAAGCTTCAAAATTCTGACCCCTGCAGTTATTCAGCACAACATAAGAGAGACAGTTCTAAGTGCAGTATGTGTATCGACTTGTTGAATATTTAGAACTCTGTGGGTTTTCATTAACCATCATACTGATATTTTACAGATGAGGAAACAGGAGAAAAAAGGCTAAGTATATTGCTGAAAGTCACACAGCTAGTACGTAGCAAAGCCATATTTCATAGGCAATATGGTTCAAAGGTCCACGCTTGAAATCCATGTTGGACTACAAGTCTCCACTTTCCCAGTGAGTATGGAAAAAAGATACAGGAGAAAAACACCATAATATTTTTCTCCCATTAAGGTCATATTACCATCACATATGTTAATGAAATCTTTTAGTGGTTTGAGCAAAAAAGCTTCTTGATCTTTTATATAGTTTTCGATGTTCAATTTATTAATCTTTCTCAATCCTAATCCATTCTCTTCATTTTCTAAAACATGTCTCTCAATGATTATAGGAGATTTCTGAGTTTTCTGTTGAATAAATGTTGGGAGTTTTAGTTTATGTTCCTCAGTTGTATACATTGTTTTCCCAGGGCAAATATTAGCTCTAGGTATTTCAAGCTCTGTCCACTCCTTACACGAGACTCACCCCCTAGATCTTAAACTCCAACTCTTTAAGTGTAGAAATCTGAATTACCATCTCTAATGCTCTTAAACTTTAGACCCTTAGTCTCATCCTTGAAAATATTTTTTAATGGGAGCACAGACATTAAACAGCTATTTGTAGTAAGTATGTGTGTGCGTGTTCAGTCGCTCAGTTGTGTCCACTCTTTGCAACCCCACAGACTATAGCCTGCCACTTTCCTCTGTCCGTGGCATTTTCCAGGCAAGAAAATGGGTTGGAGTGGGTTGCCATTTCCTCCCCATATGTTTCTTAATACACTAGTGAAAACAAAATACAAAAAACAAAAAACATGCAATTTAGAGGGAATATCAAGATTTACTCTAAAAAGCTATTTAAGTTATCTGGGAAGCTATGATTTGTGTATACATTCTTTTAAAGGGTTACTTTTCTTTCAAATATATACAAATTGTCTGAAGGTTTCCCAACAAACTAGGGTTACTAAAAAAATTTTTTGTCTTCCTTGAGATTCCTTCAGAATTTTATTTGTTCCCTAAAATTGCAGTTTTTATAAAAATGATCACAATTTGGGGAAAACATACTTGCTTTGTAAGAAAACAAATTCTTACCCCTCTTCTTCAGTCTCTATCTTTGACCAGATAAACAGAGTAAACTTAAATTGTAAAGGTGACCCAAAAGTTTGGCCGAGAAGCAAAAACAAACTGACCTGAAATCATGTCCTTACTGGAAATCAGAGAGACTGAAGAGAACTTCTGAATAGAATTTAAAACTTTCAAGAAACAAAGATTTCAGGGCTTAGTCAACAACAAAGGCTAAGGTTGTTAACACACATTTAAGAAATAACCATGATTATCAAAATCTTTCTGACACTGAAACTGGCCAAAACCTTTTGGGGAAAAGTCCATATTAAGTCCAATATTATGTGATATATTTAGCAATTTGGAAAGAAAATATGCAAAGAAAAAACTAAAGCTCCCTACAATTAAGAAAACAGGTTTGTTCCATTTCTTAGTTGCCTATGTGCATAAGCAACTTCTGAGCCATGGAATTTACGTTTGAAGTCAGAAGTGATCACGTATCAATATAGCAAAAAGTGTCCCTCAGAAACCTCATTAAAAGGATATTCATTATGTTCACTGTGATATTAGATCAATAGCTTAAAGAGCAAGAATCTAAATAATGACAAGTAGTGCTGTTTAATTATTGCTAACAAAACAATGACAGCAGTTTTGTAGTGTTAATCTTACAGCCCTAAGATACTGCCATTAGGTGTCAATGCCATGGCCTAAGACTCTTCAAGTCAGTTGCTCAGTTAGTCAAACTGCAAAGGTTAAGGGCACAGTCTTCTACAAGATCTCCCTTACTTGTGACACCAACTCTAAGTCTGGGGGATGGCAAGTCCCAAAACCACTCTCAGGGTCCGTACTTCACTAGAGGAATTGACAGAACTCAATGAAAGCTGTTATACTTACGGTTTATTATGAAAGTGCAAAAGTGTTAGGTGCTCAATCATGTCTCTTTGCAACCCCATGGACTGTAACCTGCCAGCTTCCTCTGTGCATGGGATTCTCCAGGCAAGAATGCTGGAATGGGTTGCCATTTCCTTCTCCAGAGGATCTTTCCAACCCAGGGATCAAACCCAGGTCCCCCGCATTACAGGCAGATTCTTTGCCATCTGAGCCACCAGGGAAGCCACAGTTTATTATAGGGAAAGGATACGGATTAAAATCAGCCAAGGTAAGAAGTACCTAGGATGAATTTCAGGGGGGTTTCACACTCACAACTTTGTAAGACACTGTCTTCTCCCTGTGGAAGCAGGATGCATGGTTCTCCCAGCACCAGTGTGTGACAATATGTCCAGAGTATGCTTCATATGTGGACATACGTGGACCATATGTGGACAATATGTCCAGTGAAGCTTACCGGAGCCTCAGTGTTCTACATTTGTGTCGAAGCTCTGTTACACAGATATGCCTGACTGATCAATTACCTGAGCAGTTGATCTCAGTTGGTAGGTGGACTGATTTACTGATAGACTCAAAGCGCCCCACCAACCCTAAAACACATGGTTGGTTTTTCCAGCATGCTTAAGACTATCAGGTGTAGCTAGCCCCACCCTAAAATCCATTGTGACCAATTCCTGCCCTAAACAAAGACACTTTCATGAGGTATAACAGATTACCTCCCAGAAGGTGACAGCAGAGGCTAGACTCTCTTTGGGCAAAGTCAAATTCTTTATTACACATCATTACTCTGCTTTGATCTGCACTGTACTATTACTCCAGGACTGAGGACCCTAATCACCACCTCTTCATATGTTTCCAAATAACCACCTCTCCTCAGCTTCTACCGTTCTCATGTTTCCTTCTCCAATCCTGTTTCAGCACCTGAGTTTTCCTTAACTCCTTGAGTCTCTAAGAAATGTAACATTTCAATACATTTACATATGCTTTAAATCAGATGGAGAAGTTCAGTTGTATCTACTTTTTTATTCACTATCTCCATCCAATGGAGGATGGAACTGGAAGCTCTACTGTTATCCTTCATAACCTATGGACTCTTGGTCTTGCTAATACCAAATCATACCTTCAATTTATCTACATCTTTTGAGAAACTGTTCTGAAATTCCTTTTAGCATGTTATATTCTCAAATTCTGTTAAGCAATTTAAATTTTAGGCAAATAACAGCCTCCGTAATTCCTTTATTTCAATTTTAAATTACTCATTGACAACTTTAAAAGTGGTAAGAAATGACTCACAGATATATTTAAAAGTATTCAATTGACAGCTAAATGGAATGAAATGTTTCTTAGGGCAGTGATCAATGTCATTTATTCCAATTAAAGGTCTTTATATCTTATCTCTTTCCTGAGCTGTGGAAGTTCTAGCTGGGGCTTCCAGAGAGGTGAGTATCGGTCAACCTCCACTTCCACTTTTCTGCAAGTTTGGGCTTGGAGAAATGAGCCAAAGAAAATGGAAACAGGATGCTAAACAGAACTGAATCAACATAAAGTGATCCCAGAACAGAGAGATGGAACAAACTTCTTAGGTTAGAAAATACTGCCAAGAACCTGTTTCTAATCAGAATCAGCATCTGCAAAAACCTCACTCGGCAGGTAGCAGTTATGTAGACAAAACACTAAACTGCAGTCAGGGGACTGGGTTCTGAGCTGAACTTCCTAAATACCCAAAATCATTATTCAAAAGCAACCAGTAAGTACTGATTTGTAGAGAAAGAAATAGAGCAGGTGACAAAAGAACAATATATTGTGTGTGTGTGTGTGTATATATATATACATATACACACTAAAGGGTTATGGTAGAAATAAAATTCAAACACTTTAGGACCAGAAGAAATCAGAATCAAATTAGTCTGACTGCCCTAGTATATAAGAAAACCTTTGAATAATCATTGCCCTTGTATCTTAGAATGAAAGGAATAATTTTAACTCTAATGTAGTAAAACAATGGCTTTAAAAAAAAAAACATTTTCAATTTTATATCAAATTAATGATTACATATGTATCATAAAATTAGTAAATCAAGGAAATTTTTCTGTATAATTCATGTCAAATGTAATAGTCTCTTCACTGATTCTTTGTACTGAGAAATGGTATTCTCATTGTCCCCCTCATTCTTAAGACTAACAACAGAATTTTTGTAATCTTCAACTTCTTTAGTACTAAGGAGCTCTTCTTTACTTAATTCTGTATTTTTCTCAGCAGCTTTAATTTGGAAAAGGGTTTCCAGAATGTTTTTTTCTGAGGCGCTATCTTTCCATACATACTCTTCCATATCTGCTTCAGTCTTCTTTTTCTCCCACTCTTCAGTTTTCTGAAAAGACAAAAAAAAACAATCTCTGATTTTGAGAATTATTTGGTCAACACTGCATGTTCACCCTGGTTCACCTCCCTTATCCAGCACAGCTACCTACCTGCAGCAACAGCTGTGGGCTGCACACTCGTATTACATGAATACCTCGTTACCACTCACTAATTCTATCCACAGAATTTATACTTTATCTGTCCTACAAATGGCACTTACAAAGCAAGACTATTTCCCAAAAGACCCAGAAAACTCGCTCCTTGCAGCTTTCTAGACACTAAACTCTAACACAGCAAACATTTCTGAGGTTAAAGCTATGAGAGCTGAAAGAAGACTGTATTTATCTTTGTAAATGCCTGTGGGGATGACAAGGGGAAGACCAATTATTATAATAAAAATTAAAATATAAAGTTTGTGTGATTTTTAGTGACTTTTAGTGATTTTTAATGACTATATATTCTGGAATTTTGTTTTGTTATTATCGTTACTTTCTGTTCCTAAAATGGAAATAATTTTCAATCCCACTTATTTTTTCTTACAGAAAGTATTACCATGTTATTTTAGGGAAGACTGGTAGATTTTAGATTAATATAATTCAGATTTATGATTTAAATGAAGATGTAACATTCTGTGAAAAAAAAATCAAGCAACACAGCTCATATGTAATACACTCTCGTTTAGAGAAGTGCTAAATACCAGCCACATTCTTTCCAAATTAACACATAACAGTATTGTGAGCCATAGGCTATTATGGAATGAGCCATTAGTCTTACAACATTTGAAGGTGGTACACCCCCCAAATTATAAAGTTTTTCAAGTATTAAAAGCGAAGGCAGGTTTGTAAGGCTGTCAGAAATCACATTCTAACTTTGAAAACTCCTCTTGAACTAGACCACAGCTTGAGCAGACAAGAGCTCCAAGGCGCCTCGGAACCAAATGAGTTAGCAAGGAGGCAGTTTCCAGCCATGCCACTTTCCCATCCCCACTCCCGCCCCAAGAGCTCTTGAGAAGAGAAAAGCAGGAGCAATCTGTCGTCCCTCAAAGGATGCACAGGAGCCCCGCCAAAGGCAAACAAGCCACCGGGGATGCCACTGACTCAACAAACCCCACTTGGATCACTAAAGCCCCGGGAAGAAGCTCCCCCACCACAGAGACCCACAAGAAGAAACCCTCCTTTAATCCTTCAAACTGTGGACTCTCTTCTTCAAGAGAAACAAACAGACATAGAGAGTTTCGCAGCTCCCAAATTCCTCAGCCAAAGCGGGGTCTCTGTGCTCGCAGCTCCCCTGTGTCTGCCCCACCTCCGTACGCTGAGTTTATGGCTGAGGACAATGTTCCCACTTAAGTTCTAGAAACATCTTATCCAGCTGAGAATCAACTCTTGCCCCCTTTTCCCTGGTAAGGGAGGTTTTAGGCTTGGCAGAGGGGCAGGGAGAATATGAAATAACTTCTTGTGCCCTGTCCCCACAACCTTGTTGCAAATAACTTCTAACAGCCAAACTCTAAGTCTGTACATTAAAAAAAAATAATAATAACTGACAAAATGATGCTACCTGCCAAGCTTTCACTGTAATATATGAGGCAGGAATAAATGTCAGCCCCTTAACAAAGTAAATCCCCTAAATTAAATACATTACTGGGCCTATCTACTCTTGCCAATGCTTTAAATGTTCAAGACAGTGTCAGAGTTTCTGCATAATTCTCCAAGTGAAATAAACTGGGCTCAATGAACATTTTTTATAAAGCATTAAGTAAAACAGTCACTCCATCTCATTCTGAACTGTTAGAAAGTAAGCAATTAAGAAACTGTTTAAAAAATTGTTTCACCTAGGTTTATCTGGATTTTCTTAATTGACTTGAAATAGGTGCTTAAACAGAGGAGCTAACCACATTAAATCCACTAACAATTTCCAACATTTTCAATCTTCCCCTTATATTTGGAGTATACAATTCTACATTGGTCTCTAAGATGTGTTTACAGTTGTGCCGTGATACTAATTCCTAGGCACTCGAGGTGCCCAGTGAGCCTGGAGGAGCAGGGACGCCAAGCACCCCCTCCTTCATTTATCTCAGGAGAGAATTTTCTATGTGTGCAGTGACATGAAAAACACTGCAACTCCCAGGTGGCTCTAGTGACAAAGAACCAGCCTGTCAATGCAGGAGACATAAGAGACCTGGGTTCGATCTCTGGGATAGGAAGATCCCCTGAAGAAGGAAATGGCAACCTGCTCCAGTATTCTTGCGTGGAGAATCTCACGGACAGAGGAGCCTGGCAGGCTACAGTCCACAGGCTTGCAGAGAGTCCGGCACAACTGAAGCAACTCAGCACGCACACATGTACACTTACTACTGTTCTAAATGGTCACTGTCAGCTGCAAGCTTAACAATACTCTTGTTTTTCCATTTATTCTAGCTTTAGGATCCAAACTCTGCCCAGCTCAATATAACTTCCAAGATAATAATAGTAACAATCTCCTAAATTTGAATACTTACTATGTACCTGGTACTTCAATACTTACATGTGTATAGTAATTAATAGAATTTGTATTAAGACCTACTGGATTAGATTTTAACATCTCTACAGATAAGAAACTAAATATTACAGAAGTTAAACATAGGGTCACAGTCACCTGGGAACGGTTCAGAGTGGCACATATACCATAAATTATGTAACCTCTCCAAAGGTGACCGCAGCAACCCCTAATCAAACATACTACTTTTCTAGCAACAGGCATGAATATTCACACTAAATGCGATAAACAAAGGCTATAAATAGTTTCTCATCCATTTAGAAGTCACGAAAAGACTAGTGATTTCCAAAGCTTCTGGAAAAACCCTACCTGCCATGGTACAACTAAGCTTGTGAGCCACAATTACTGAGCTCACACTCTAAAGGTGTGCTCTGGCAACAAGAGAAGCCACGACAATGAGAAGCCCGTACACTGCAACTAGAGAATGCCCACACACAGCAATGAAGATCCAGCACAGCCAAACATAACTAAGTTTAAAAAAAAAAGTAATCTTAATGGAACCCCTGCCTGGAATCCCTTGAATTCTGGCTCCTGGCTGGGTTTGGCTAATGGGAGGAATGAGCAGGAGACCTAGAGAATGACAGAGTGAGGTCACTGCTGTCTTCCCAACTCTCTCCCTTACAGAGACCACGCCCCACAGCCCGTCAGGTGGCCCGCCCCGCCACAGCTCGCAGCACTTCCCTCTTCCCCCTTCATATACGGGGTGTGATGGCACCCTACTCTCACCACCCTTGAGAACGGCACCCTTACTTGTTTCTGTTATTGAACCTTTGTAAAATGTCTCCTTAATAAAATATCCGAAAATGAAGAAAAACAAAAAAGCAATTGCAAAATAATCTTCTAGTCTTTGTAAACGATAAAAAAGCAATAATATTTTACATAATGCTTGTCACTTCAGAATATTTTTCACTTAAAGAGATATAGATATAAAATCTTTGAGGGGAAAGAAAACTCCAAATTTTTTTTTTTAATTTACATTATGATTTCCACTTTCAAATAGGATGTAACAGGTCACAGCCTGCCTCTGCTTTGGCTTCAACTGGAAAAAAAGCCAGGCAGTAAAAATATCAGAGTTTCAGAATCAGCAAGGACTAGATGAATGTGAATTCCAGGCTGCAAGGATATGGGAAGCCCTTCTGAAAACCCCTACCCATTTTCTTCCCTGAGACCATTTTCCAATTCTGTATGAGACTGGCACCTGGCCCACATGGAAGGACTCTACTTGGGAAAAGAGAAAAGAGATGAGGTTTTGAGCTGTCATCCAGGGTTTGTGTGATAGACTGGAATTGAAGAGTCCCAAACATGACTGGTTTTAGTTCTGGGACTACTTCTGGAAAACTGGGGAGGCTGAATCAAGCTTCTAAAAAGCAAATCTCTTGTATGCCGTAGTGGTTAGGAGGCAAAGTCCCAGTAGAGGGAAGCCCTGTTTCAAACACACAACCAGTCTCCCTCTCAAGACATCTATCTGCTAGATTCTGCTGCAAGGGCTAGAGGTTATCAAGTTAAGCTCAAAACTTCTCAAAGGCACAAGTGACTCTTAAGCAGGCTTTGAGATGTGGAAGCAGACTCACCAAGTTCCTAAATAAAATGCCTGAGAAAGAGACAAAGGTGAACAAAATCTTTAAAAACTGTAACCCAGCCCTGCTCCAGCTCAATGATGATTGGATTAAAATAAGCCAGTGATCATCTCTGCCTAAGAGAAAAAAAGAGGCAATTCTTTCTGATGGATGACATCATATGGTAAAAGAATCCGCATGCAATGCGGGAGACATGGATTCGATTCCTGGGTTGGGAAGACTCTCTGGAGGAAGGCATGGTAACCCACTCCAGTATTCCAGAATCTAGGGATTCTGGAGAATCCCTAGGGACTGAGGAGCCTGGTGGGCTACAGTCCATGGGGTCTCAAAGAGTGGGACACGACTGAGCAACTAAGCACAGCACAGGTCTTTCACACGTAATATCTGTCATGCAAATTACTAGACACTTCAGACGTTTGAAGAAAATCAATCAATACTGTTGATAGCCGGTGCATGTCCTTCTAAATTCATTTTTTAAAAGCAAAGCTATGATTACCTTTCATATATAATCTTGTACCCTGAGCTGTAATTCACTGCCAAATTTTTATTGCTTCTGAAATTACACCCAGGATTGAAGTGTGCAATTGTAAAGAATTTCTTTTTTTTCGAAGAGTAGTTGGCATGTATTAATTTTAAAGCGTAAACAACAGATATTCAAATTGTTGGGGGAGGGCACCTAAAAATAACCAATGTAAGCTCAAACTGATCATCATTTAGGCAGAGTCTGATTAGTTTGTAGACTTCAATTTTAATACCTCAAGTACTAAACATTTACCATTTCACCATCTGACTTAGGTATGTATACAATACATATACGTATATATGGTCTCTTTTCTTCCTTGCCTACCACAAGGGAACCTGCTCTGATTACATTCCTAGAGGAAGCAACCTTCTATTCCACGTGATCCTGTTCTCTTGTCCACATATCAGCTCTATCATTCATTCACTCAGTACACATTTGTTATGCAACTACTGTCCCAGGCACTGTGCTCTCCTGGAACTGCCAGCCTAGTATATGGAATGTTGAGCTGAGTGGGAGCTGTCAGATGAAGGCTGTGATCCCAGCACAGGAAAGAGTATCCATAAAGGCTGGAGGCAGGAACAAGCTTAGTACGTTCAGGGCTGAATGAAGGCCAAGGTGAGGAAAGTGGCATGGGATGAGAAAGCACCTTACATATATTGGTTCATTTAACTTCCACAGCAACCCTATGAGGTAGTACTATTCATATCTGTTTTACAGAATGGGAAATTGAAACCCAGAGCAATTAAATAATCTGTCTCAAATCATACCGTTTCTCAGCGGTAGAACATGTTGCAAGGAACATAGAAACATGGTAAAAAAAAAACACAAAATAATAATTTATTTCAATCTATGATGTTTCTTCTCATTGTAAGCATGAATTCAATACAAAGAAAAACACAATAGCTACTTCATGCACTGGTCAGTGAATTCCAATGTAACAGAAGGCAATGAAGCATCTGTTTCACTAAACACACAAATATGTCACCTTCTACCATCTTATTTATAACTCCCTTTGCCTAGGACATGAATCACTGTAATATTCCACTTCTCATGATTACAAGTAAGGCATTGTGCTAGAGAACGGAAAACAGTTTTACTATTAAAAAAAATCCAAGTTACTCAAAAATTATAAAAAATAGGAATAGGTTAAATATCTGTAATGGATTAAAGAGTTACTGACAACTATTTTAGTTACCAAACCTAAACTTTTAACTGAGTTATGTCAAAGAATTCAATTCAAATCAGATCAGTTTTTTAAAAATGTACTGAAAGCTAATATGCCAGACAGACACTGTATTAGATGCTGGGAATATAAAGATGAATGAAATACACTGTCCTGTCCTCAGTGACCGCACAGTCTAATCGAGCTTGGCAGACATGCATACAGGCAATAACCATAAACACAATGAGAGGAAGGTTAACTGGTGGAAGGAGGAAGGGAAAAGGAAGCGAGGAGACGTCTAAGAGAGGTCACATGTGAGGTTTATTAGAGGATTCATATGAAGTTGCAAGGCTGATCAATTTGAAAAGGTATTATAAGCAAAGAGAACAGTACATGCATGCAAAGTTATGGAAGAACATATTCTGTTCATTAAGTTACAGGGTATATAACCTACATTTCCTGAGCAGCTGGTAATGAGGTGGTGGTTAGTCGCTTAGTCTGTTTCTGACTCTCTGTAACCCCAAGGACTGTAGCCTACTAGGCACCTCTGTCCATGGAATTCTTCAGGCAAGAATACTGGAGTGGGTTGCCATTCCCTTCTCCAGGGGATCTTCCCCACTCAGGGATTGAACCCAGGTCTCCTGAATTGCAGGCCAGATTCTTTACCATTTGAGCCACAGGGAAGCCCAATGAAGTGGTTCGGTTCAGTTCAGTTCAGTTCAGTCCCTCAGTTGTGTTCGACTCTTTGCGACCCCATGGATTGCAGCATGCCAGACTTCCCTGTCCATCACCAACTCCCAGAATTTACTCAAACTCATGTCCATTGAGTCAGTGATGTCATCCAACCATCTCATCCTCTATTGTCCCCTTCTCCCGCCTTCAATCTTTCCCAGCATCAGGGTCTTTTCAAATGAGTCAGGCCTTCACCATCAGGTGATCAGAGTATCAGAGTTTCAGCTTCAGCATCAGTCCTTTCAACACATATTCAGGACTGATTTCCTTTAGGATGGACTGGCTGGATCTCCTTGCTGTCCAAGGGACTCTCAAGAGTTTTCTTCAGCACCACAGTTCAAAAGCATCACTTCTTTGGCACTTAGCTTTCTTTATAGTCCAACTCTCACATCCATACACGAATATTGAAAAAACCATAGCTTTGACTAGATGGACCTTTGTTAGCAAAGTAATATCTCTGCTTTCTAATATGCTGTCTAGGTTGGTCATAACTTTTCTTCCAAGGAGAAAGCGTCTTTTAATTTCATGGCTTCAGTTACCAACTGCAGTGATTTTGGACCCCCCAAATAAAGTCTCTCATGTTTCCCCATCTATTTGCCATGAAATGATGGGACCAGATGCCATGATCTTAGTTTTCGGAATGTTGAGTTTTAAGCCAACTTTTTCACTCTCCTCTCTCACTTTCATCAAGAGGCTCTTGATGAAATGAAGTGGTAAATTGCTGTAAATAGACATACTAAGGAGTTTAGATTTTATTCCACATAATGGGAAACCACTGAAGGACTTTATAAAGGGATATGATATAACAGATTTGATTTTTAGAACAATTACTTAGTAGCAATATGGAAGATAGATAAGACAGGAAAATCAATAAGGCTATTATAGTTATTCTGACAAAGACCCATACAGGACAATAGCAGTAGGAATAAAGAAGAGAAAATAGTTTTAACAGATGTTTAAAAGCTAGAACTTAAAAGATCTGGTGACTTATCAGGGGAGATAGGGAGGGAAGAAAAAAGTGTAATTTTCAAGGTTCATGACTTCAGCCACTGAATGGAAATTTTTCTTAATGGCCTTTAAGTATATGATAGGCTCCTGAGCATCAGATATAAAATGAAGTATTGCCTGAAGGCAAAGAGATATGAGACGTATCACTTTACTGTATCATCATCCTACTCAAGAACAGCTGCATACTGCCTACCACATTAAGTGAAAAAAAAACATTCTATGTATGTATGATACACAAATCCTTCTTTTTTCTTGCCCCTTTCATTTTAATGCCCATATCACACCCCCAGGGCTAACACTAGATACATGTACAAAAACTGTCTTTTTTTCTTGTTTAAAGTTTTTTTTTTTTAATGTGGACCACTTTAAAAATCTCTATTGAGTTTGTTACAATATTGCTTCTATTTCTTGTTTTGGTTTTTTGGCCACAAGGCACCTGTGAGCTTAGCTTCCTGACCAGGGACTGAACCATACCTCCTCCACTGGAAGGCAAAGTCTTAACCACTGGACCACCTGGAAGTCCCCAAAAACTGTCTTGGAAGAGATATATCAAACCTTCTAATAAGTTTCTTTACTAACAAAATTCAGACTGGGGAAGTTATTCCCAATCAAGAGCTCAGCAACAGAGCCTTTAGAATAAAATACATCTGGGTGTCTCCTCTGGAGATTTTGACTCTGCAAGATCTAAGTTATCTGTAACTTAGAAAAGCTTAACAGGTGAGTTTGATGAAAGCCCCAGCTGAAAATCAGTTATGGAGACAGATAAATTTTCAATTAAAAGTTAAGTTTTAAGAACTAGCAGCTAAAGTTCAGGTTTGATTTCATCTCTTTTGTTTCCTAATATTTTACCATGGAAGTTGAATAAAACTAAGTAATATGATACCATGAAAAGAATGTGAAACTCTGAAGCTGCAGTTCAAGTCTGAGTTTCTTGGGTTCACAAACTATGTGGCCTTGGGCAAAATACTTGATCTCTCCTTTAAGTCTTAATTTCTCAGGGGAATGAAGAAAGTATAAAGGTTATATAATGAAGAGGTTGTAATAGATAAATTTTGTAGATAACTTCTAAAATAATATAGAATTACAACACATTTTCTTTAAATATTTGGAAAAAGACCACATAGTCAAATGAAAAACAAACCTGATCAACATATAGCCCAAATCATACATCCATGAAAATTAAGTACCTCAAACTGTTTCAAACACATTTCTTAAACTTTGGGCATAATTATTGATTGTTGATTATTAATAATCTTATTAATAGATCATTAAAAAGCTATACCAGTAAAAAATTATTGCTAACATTTAACAAGTATGCTACATTTTATATTACTGAAAAATGAATTTGTTTGTAACTCTGTCACTTTACTTTTTTAAGATGAAAAACTACTTCAAATGTCTGTTTTGGATATCCAAAAGAATACACAATGTTTCAATAGCTGTCAATCCATGGAACATGGACTAAGGCAACTTTTGTACTCAAGATAGTAAGATAGTGTAACTTGCTGTCTATGCAATGTAGTCAGACAAATAAGAGGCACAAATATATCTGAAAAGAATTAATTTCCAAAATATATAAAGAACTCATGCAACCCAACAGCAAAAAAAAGAAACAATCTAATTAAAAAATAGGCAGAGGATCTGAACAGACATTTTTCCAAGACAGACATACAGATGGCCAAGAGCCACCTGAAAAGGTGTTTAACATCACTAATCAATGGTACAACCTCACAAACCTGTTAGAATGGTTATTACCAAAGAGACATTAACAAGTGTAGGTGAGAATGTAAACTGGTGTGGCCACTATGGAAAACAGTATGAAGATTCCTCAAAAAACTAAAAACAGAACTATCATATGATCTAACAGTTTCACTTCTGGGTATTTAGCTGAAGGAAATGAAAACTCGAACTCGAAAAGATATTTGCACCTGTTCACTGCAGGATTATTTATAATAGCCAAGGCATGAAAACAACCTAAGTGTCCGTGAATGGATGAAAGGATAAAGAATAGTCAGTCACAGTCGCTCAGTCGTGTCCGACTCTTTGCAATCCCAAGGACTGTAGCCCACCAGGCTCCTCTGTCCATGGGATTCTCCAGGCAAGAATACTGGAGTGAGTTGCCATTTCCTTCTTCTTGGATCGAGCTTGGGTCTCCTACATTACAGGCAGATTCTTTACTATCTGAGCTGTAAGTGGTGTGTACATATGTGATGGACTATCATTTAGCCATAAAAAAGGGAATTCTGCCATTTTCGACAACATGGATGAACCCTGTGGGCATTATGCTAAGTGAAATAAGTCAGAGATAGACAAATACTGTAAGATCTCACTTATGTGTGGGAATCTAAAAGAAAAACAACAAAAAACCTCACAGAAGCAGAGAGTAATAGCTGGTTGCCAGAGGCTTAGGGTGGCAAAATGATTGAAGGTGATCAAAAAGTACGAACTTTTAGTTATAAAATAAATACGTCACAGGAATATAATGTACAGCCTGCTGGTGACCACAGTTAAAACTTGAAAGTTGCTAGGAGAGTAGATCTTAGAAGTTCCTCATCACAAGAAAAAAAGTGTTTATTAACTATGTATGATGGTGGAAGTTGACATATTGCTGGAGCACCTATCAAAGCCCTGAAGGATATACAATAAATAAGCAGAGAAAAATAAAAACTGAACAGTAAATTATATAACCTTTATAACACTTTTATTTTATTGTTAAATATTATAGTATTTATTACTAAACCAACTTGCTTCCACTAGTATTCCTCAAAGGATAGTGTTTTCTCCTTAGGTATTAATCTCCATATCCAACAACACCAAGCATACAGGCAACTAAACATGCATGTGCCCATCAATTAATAAACAGTTCGTCTTATTGAAAGCACACTTGACAGTTGCTGTGAAAATGGTTTACTCTTTCATAAACACTACAACAGTGAAAGAGGTGCCTTTTCAAACATCAAGTAAAATGCTACGGTGCATGCTCACACTCAGTTGTGTCCGATTCTTTCCGACCCCATGGACTATAATCCACCAGGTTCCTCTGTCCATGGAATTCTCCAGGCAAGAATACTGGAGTCGGCTGCCATGCCCTCCTGCAGGGGATCTTCCTGACCCAGGGATCAAACCCACGTCTCCTGCTTGGCAAGTGGATTCTTTACCACTGGGTTACCTGGGAAGGATCCCCCCCATCCCCACCGCTACCAATGCTACTACATCAGTCATTACTGCCCTCTGGATACAAATCTACACTCATTCAATAAGCCCTACGGCCTGCTCACAGCCTGGCTCAGAATGATTTTTCAGTCTCATCTCCTTCGTCTGCCTGTTGGTCATACACCCTGGCCACACCAAACTTCTGCCTGCTCTCTAAACCCACCAGACCTAGAGAGTCCTTCACCCACTTCTCCACGGCACACTCCTACTCATCTTCTAAGACCAGTCACCACTTCTGTGAAGCTTCAAGGGAGAGTTGATTTTTGTCTGCACCTCTCACAGCGCTATGTGTCAACCTCCCTTACCTGGTGGAACAGACTACACTAACCACCAAATCCTTCTAGAAATAAAGCTACTTAAAAGCAGAGGCTCATTCATTTTGATCATCTGACTGATACCCACCACTTTTAAACAAGAACAAAATCATTGATGAATGCTAAGAAAAGCAAACAGATATTGTTCAAGCATTCTCTCTAATATAACCTGGAAATGTATATGTACGTGAAAACACATGAAAGATCACAATGAATTCATCAACCACCAGATTAAATGGCGATTATCGCTCTGCAAAAGGATTCATTATTTTTACCAGAAAGTGAAAGTGAAGTAGCTCAGCCGTGTCCAACTCTTTGCAACCCTGTGGACTGTAGCCTACCAGGCTCCTTCCTCCATGGGACTCTCCAGGCAAGAATACTGGAGTGGGTAGCCAGGATGTTCCTGACCCAGGGATCGAACCGGGGTCTCCGCATTGCAGACAGACGCTTTAACCTCTAAGCCACCAGGGAAGCCCTTTTCCCAGAAATACTTAAAGTCCCCTTTAAAAATAAACTCTTTGTAAAATTATCCCTTTTATCCATTTTGTTATGTGACTTTTCAGAACCACTTTGTTACAAACCTAGATACATTCCTGACTGGCAACAAGATGATCATGCAGTCCAAATAAGACAGTCCAAAATTCAAATTTTAAAAGGCAATCTTGAGTAATTAAGTATCAAAATCATTCAAGAACCCTTTCAATCTAGTTTTAGATATCTACATTTTCTGAAGCAAGTCTATCTTTTGTGCAAGTCACTTTGTAAAATGCTTCATTCAATCATTTCTTAACCAAATCACTTGTGGAAGGTTTTAAGAATAACATGCAACAAAGTTAACATTTAGGAAGCTTTTGTTATTATCAGTTGTGTCAGAACCTGAGTCAGATACAAGTTCTAAAAATTCAAATACAATAGGACATAGATCTGACTTCATCTGTATAAAGTCTTTGTCAAGTTAAATGTGAGCTATGCACAGAAACTGGGAATGAATGAATCTGAAATTCTAAAATACATCTTCCTTCATTCTAGTAGTTAACGGCAATAATAATAGCCACCATTTAATGAGCACCCACTATTCACCAGACATTTCACGTAAATTCTCCCTGATCCATCCAAAAGCCCCTCAAAGAAATCTGAGCCTCAAACATTAAATGGCTGGCCAAGGCTACACAGGTAGCAGGTTCGTGAGCGTGTGCTCAGTTGCTTCAGCTGTGTCTGTCTCTTTTTAACCCCATGAACGGTAACCTGCCAGGCTCCTCTTGTCCATGGGATTCTCCTGACAAGACTACTAGGGTGGGTTGCCCTGCCCTCCTCTAGGGGATCTTCCCAACTCAGGACCTGAACTCAAGTCTCCTGCATCACAGATGGATTCTTTACCCACTGAGTCAAGTAACAAGAAATGAGATTCAAATTCAAATTTGAATGGTTCTAAAGATTAAAAGTTAATTCACTTCTATGCTAACAACGTGTAATACTGAAATATTAACCCAAATTTCTACAAGTCTCTTTCTTTCTTTGAACTGCTTAAGGATAAATGATTTAATGTATTTCTGTTTCTCATCACCTTAGCATGCAATAGTCATTCTTTGAAGCATTACTAAGACTCTGTGCCTGAAGTCTATGCTTTTTGAATACAAAAATTAATACAGAAAACCTCCATTAAAATTAGAGTTGGGAATGGCTTGTAGAGGGAGTTCTCACATATTCTCACACTCCATTATTTGCATGCAGTGACCTTCACCGACATGCCTCGCTGGAAGCAGAACTCTGCACAGCAAGAGCCCAGGCAATGAGAAACCTCTCAGCTCCATAAATGAAAAAAGTTACCACCACCCCAAACTCCTACTTTCCTCCCTAGGACTTTCATTTAGAACAGCCCCCTCTCAACTCTCTCCTTTTCCCTATAAAAGCATGCTCCCCTTTGTCTTTGGACTTATGTGTGTGAAGTCACTCAGTCATGTCCAACTCTTTGTGACCCTATGGACCACCAGGCTCCTCTGTCCATGGAATTCTCCAGGCAAGATTCCTGGAATGGGTTGCCATGTCCTTCTCCAGGGGATTTTCCCAACCCAGGGATAGAATCTGTGTCCTTTAAGTCTCCGGCCCTGGCAGGCGGGTTCTTTATCACTAGCACCACCTGGGAAGCCCCTTGGACTTACCTATGGTTCACCACAGATTACATTTCCCAAATGGTAATTCTGTGCTGTTCCTCAATAAACCCATTTTACTGTTTTAGAGCAACAAGTTCTACTTTGATACTTCTATACAGTTAACTGTTTTGAATAGCACACAACAGTAACTTCCTTTTACTGAAGTCTAGATAAATACCTTTTTGGAGAAGTTTCAGTACCATGTTACATAAAAATACCAACTACTTTCTCTCAATGCTACTTAGAGGTAACCTCCATGGAGCTTAGCTTTTAGGTATTAAATGCTCTGAAACTAGCCTTAAAAATAAAGGAATGGATTAAAAGGGGCTCTCTAAATATTTGATTAAATACCAGGTGGTAACATCAATTTCAAGTATGAATTCCATGCTGGTGAAGGAAAAAAAAGTTTCAATTCAATAAAAATTCTGTTCCACCAGCTCTGCAAAATTTCACGGCTCATCTGCATTCTCTTAAAGCTTCTTCACTGATGGTACTTGTTTAGAAAGGATCAAGAGCCAAGTTTAATATAGGATTTATTTAATTATATCTGTTTAGGACAGTTGTATGTGGGTAGTTATTCTGCCATCAAAGTAATTAGCATTAAGATCAAAAGCTCCTTGCGTGAATCCAGAATACAAATTTGTTTGGATTTTATGTCATGGAACCACAGAAAGAATCCAGTAAGTCAACTTTAACTGAATTTATTTATGCCTGTCATTTCCTTTGGGGCAAATTCATTTTACAGACTGCTGGCAAAATAAGAGACTCAAAACTGGTCAGCTTTTATTGTTTGGTATTAACTCTTTAAGTGGTGGCCATAGAGCTGAAGCTAATTCAGCCATGTTGTTGGTTCAAAAGGGAACTTAATTATCTCAAGCCAAATGTATTTATATAATCAGTTGACAGGAAACAGATTAACTGCTATTATAATGTTCCTGAAGCCAGGAACTAGAAAACAAGATGAACTGTAATTAGAACAGCTCAAAAGCAAAGAGCTACCAGCTACTTTTTGTCCTTTTACTAAATTTGCAACAAAGTTTTATTTTATTTTTTATTTTTCACTCACCCTCTTGTGCTGTTTTATGATTAACATCAATGAACTCTGCAATAAGAGTAGCTGTATGTGTTCACAGAATTACACAGAGATGAAAGGAGACTCCAAAGACCATCTAATGCAACTAACATCTGAAGAGTATGTTCCTTTTACTATATCCCCACTAAGCAACCACTCCTAGAGAAGGAAGCAACCCACTCCAGTATTCTTGACTGAAAAATCCCACAGACAGAGCCTGGTGGGCTACAGTTTGCAGAGTTCGACACAACTGAGTGATACACACACCCCTACACCCACACACGCAATAAGCAACCAGTGGATGAAACATTTTCTACCTATGAAAGCAGCCCACTCCATCTTCAGATGAATCCTGTACAGAGCTTTCACTCAGTAAATAAATCATTATCGTTTCTACTTTGTTGTATCCGTAAAAGTCATGAAAAACAGATCTCTTTTTTCATATGAAGTCCTTTGAACATCTAAAGAGAGTGACTTTCTCCACCTACTTCCATTCTTTCATGAGTTCCTAACATGAAATGCAGTAAGTCCCATGTCTATGCTGGGCAAGCTTCAAAAAGTTAAATTTATGTGCATATCTAAAATTATTTTAATTTAAAAGCATATAAAACTGTGAGTTACCTAAATATATTAGTTACCAACTTTAAATGAGTTGATGCTCACACATAGCAAAATCTTCCTTATATGCATACTTATACAACTCAACAAAATCAGATACCAGACTGTTTTTACACTGTTTCTATAATTAACTGCCCTAACTGCCCCTAATGTATACCAGTGAAAAGTTCACATGAAAGACTACATGTTACCTACAATTTTAATAAACATTTAACGTACTTTCTATAAAGTTTTAGAGATTTGTTTTGTAGTTTACTTGAATAACAGGATGAATTATGTAGTTTCAAGTAATATAGATGTGATCTCCCTTCCATAACTTTGACAACTTTCACCCAAAGTCAAACAAATTAAAAAAAAAATAAAAAATTTTTCATTTTTTTAGCCTAAGCCAGAACCTGAACTTAAGGCATTTTGGTCATCTGATTTCTGAAGGTCCTGAGATGGACTGCATAATATATTTCAAGATCCTCACTTTCAATATCAGTAGACGTTACCTTAAAACATTTTACATGTCCTTACCTTAAATAGCAGTTCATTAAACTCTCAACTGAATGCTGGATACACAGACTGTTTTGAAAGGCTAACATCTCTCAAATTACAATGACAAAATTATTAAACACTCATTCTACAGTCACTTACCCAAGACTCATGGTATAAAACTGTTAGTAGATACATTGCATAATCATAATTCTGTCTCTTTAAAGGGCACCTTTAAAAGAGAGAGGACAGAAGTCAAAATGGTAAACTTTCAGTATACAGAATAATTTGCAAAGTACACAAATACTAAATACAAAGGATAACTTATATTCAGGGATTCCCTATCTGCCTTAAGAAAATTCTGTCCTTGGAATAAGAATTATCTATGTACTTTATGATTTGAGGACACTGAAAACTGATGCTATTTTTACTTTTATTTAAGAGGATCTCTTCGCTTTCATTACTAACAAAGTTATTTACATATGATAATAGCTTTACACTATTTTTAATATGACTGTGTCAAACCCAAGCGCCTTTCATGATCTCAGGGCTACGAGTCTGCAACTACAGGAACATATCTGCTGTGTTTCTTTAAAGAATACAGAGACAGATGGTAATCTAGAAGTTCATCCTGATCTCCCCAGAGCTGATTCTTTTAAAAATGAGCTACACTACACAATGCTGTATTTTTTTTTTTACAATGCTGTATTTTTATGCTGTCATATTTAAAATGGAACTAATGGCCCAATATTAGATAAACATCTACATGAATATGATCTGGCATTAGCTTTTAGGCTACAAAAGTAATAGAGAAACGGAAGTAATTAATTCTAATTTCTTTCAACATAACTATCATATGACAGTTGACTTCAATTGTACCCTGTTTATTTTGTATTTGGTTTAATAGTTTTCTACACAGTTGTTATGGTAAAACATATTTATACTCTGACACTTGTAAACTTAGGGGAAAAAAGCAACATTATCAGAAACTTTTAAGAATTTCTAACTTTTTTTAATATAAATTTATTTATTTAACAGTAACATTTTAAAGGTATTTTTTAAATTGCAAAGACTAAAAACACAGTGCTATTTTATGTTCTCTGAAGCTAGCAAGAACATATTATTAATGTATTAATATTTCAAATCTATTTCTCCCTGAGCTTTTTCCACCCCCATAGTTGCTACCTCTGAATGTCAGGCCACTTCTCTATACCACTAAGAAGCAAGACATAAAACCTAACTGATATGGCTGGTTCATGCTGATATATGATAAGACACCAATATAATATTGTAAAACAATTATCATTCAATTAAAAAAAAAAAACTAATTGATACTGACACCTCCCAATGCTTTGAAACTAGGATAAGGAGAGAGAGAGGATATCTGCCATTTGCTTTTCTTTATATTTTGACCTAATTTAGAAACAACCAAAGTATAATTCTAGAAATAAAATAATCATTTAGCAAAAACATACCAACAGCCTTGCTTTACCTCAAATGATCTAATTTATAAATTCATATACAATAAATACTGCTTTTACAAACTTCTATGCTAGCACTGAAATTGTGCTTATTTACAAAAGTGCCCTGATACATTAAATTTCTACATTTAATAATCTTGATTTTAAAATATAAGATTTCTATACTTTGATTTTGCAGAAAGCTGTTTAAGCATTAATCACTGGCAAATTATACTTTGTTTCCTTCTAACATCTTCCCTGAGTTTTACATGCACAAATATATTAAAAATAACAATAATTTAACTCAGCTACACAAGCCTCTCCTTGAACACAAAGATCACATCAATAGGAGGCTAGTGTGAGGATATTAAAAAATGAATGAGACAGCTTCTCTGACCTAAGAGGTTAATATCAGGCCTGCCAGGGGACTGGAGGACAATAAAGCAACACATGTGATGATACACTGAACTATTCTTTACCTGTCTGTCTTGATGGTAAGCACATCTGTGCTCTTGCAGTATCGATCTCCCACTAGTTTAATAAGTTTCTTCTTTGCATGATCATCTAAATTCAAACTGGAAAGTTTAACCTTAAAAATACATGAAAAAATTTTGAAAAAAATTATATACTTTAAATGAAAAAAAACAGTGGCAATATTATCTATACTAACATTAAAAAAGAAACCTTTTCAAAAGCCTTTGTATACAGAGTTATCAATTCACAAGTATCATGAAGCCCGATCCTATTCACGGAAAAAAAAAAAAAAAAAATGGGAGCAAACTGGGAGTTCTTTGAACGTTCTGGGCATAAGTATCTTTCCTAAAAGAATTAATGACATGTCTCTTGGATAAAATTACAGTGCTTATGAGTAGCAGTAACTAGTAGAATTCAACTCAATAAGTGTTAGTAAAGCTGTTTTTAAAAATAAATGGATGAAAAAAAAATTTTTTAATAAAAATACATGGATGAAACATACAGGCTTTAAGGACTCCTACCATGCAAGTATGAGACCCATATCACTGCAACAGTTTAGGGGCATTTATTTTAAGAGCTGCAGATATCTCAAGGAAGCCAGAATAAAGCACCATGAGGGGTCAAAATATTTGAAATGATTCAGTTCAACATCTCTCAAAATGCTAGTCCCGCAAGCTGCTAAAAAGAGTTTTAAAAAAATTTACTTCATTAAAAAGGCTCTCTCTATTGAATCTATTTAGGAAATGCTGAATTAAATTGGGTTCTTCACGGCAGGATTTCTTATACAAAGCAAAATGTTAAACAGCATTCTGAAATTTCAAGATGCAGGATGGTGATGTAATAATTTTCAAATTTATTCAACTCGTGATTCCACTTTTCAAGGGATAATTCATGAACTTAGTCTTTCTTAAAACATATTTTGGGAAATGCTGGGCTAAATGAGCATACTTTTTAATTTGCAGAGAATTATGGCCTTGGCTGAAAGGTATTATCCAGAGACAAACAGGCTTGATCCAGGAAAACAGGTTACAGGCTAGAATACAGTCAAGTGAGGTAAACTAAAGATCATCTTTCCATGGAGAGCATTAAGCATATGCAAGAATTAAAACTATATGAAGTAAAAGGCTAAGTAAGATTTTGAAATCCCACATATTTCTTTTTTCTAGCTTCAATAACCCAGCATTTCTCTCAAGACAACTGTAGCGTAAGAGCTTACTTATTTTCCCATTTTTCCCACTAGACCACAAACTCCTGAGAGTAAGAACAGTATCTGTCTTGTTCCTGGCAATGACCTAGCACCTGAAAAGCACATAATATATATCAGCTAAACGAAATCATACATTTTAAAAAGGGAGGATATGTTGTTTCTTTTTTAAGCACAGTGAATTTTTATTTGGATTAGAGAAAATAGGAAATAAATAAATATGAATGCAAAGACCGTTAGTAAGAACAATGACAATTAAATATTAATCCCAGAGGATGATCATATGGTGTAGGCAATGCAAAATTACTAGTCTTCTGAAAAGAATTTATGTCAATAATCAGGTTATTAGTCTGAGGGATAAAATGTTAGTTTTATGATGACTCTGATCGCTAGCATTATGGAGAATTACCTATAAGAAAAGCAAAAATATACCTACATTTTGATTATTATTATGAAAATATATGCATCCACACAGATATAGTACAGAGAAAGAAACAGCTTTTACATTCAACTACTGAGAACGTAGTGATTTTTCACTTTTAAAACTCATTCAATAAAATTCAACATATTTAACAATAATTTAAAAAATTTACCATTAAAAAATTTGTGTTTCTAGTTTCTAATGTGAGAAAGTCAAAAACAAAAATTGGCAGCAATGCTGCAATGCTGATCATTACTGTGACAACTGCTTTAAAACTCATGTTCACATTAACATTTTAATGGTCAAAAGTTATATAGGGTCTTATGCCAGAAACTCATAAATACTGCAGAAGCAGCTGTGTGGTACACTCCCGCCACCTACTAGCACTCAAAGGCACTGCAAAATTGTAGTCTTTAACCTGGACTAAAACTCTTACTTTGAAGTTGACTGACATTTATTTGTCATTCTTTTTCCAAAATTCAAAAGAATCCTTAGACCTTTTTTTTTTACAAGTTACTATATTTTAAAGGGTCAGTATTAAACTATTAACATTATGCTCCAAACACTGTTGACATTTCAAATCAGAGGTGGTTGCAGTAATAGGTGTGTATCTTCAAAAGTCCACTTAGAATGATATACACTGAAAGAGGTCTAAATGTGTGATATATTTTCTCTGTTTACAAGAATATGCAATTAGTTAAAGAACAATGGCATTAACACATAACCCGAGAACTGGACTTCATGTCTAGATTTCTACTTAACAGATAAGTGACTTTAAACAAATCAGGTGATCTTCCTGTCTGTTTCCTCATTTATAAAACAGAAAGAATTTACAGAAGTTTTGTCAGGAGTAAGTGAGATTAAATAGAAGAAAGCACTTTTAAAGTAAAATCCTACACAAATATGTTACTTTAAATTCTGAACTACTTCTATGACTTATCACAAAACATGATACCAACTTTTCCTTCCCTGAATTTAAAAATCTGAGTATCTCTAAATAGTATTTTACAATAGTTGATTATCTTCACAATATTACGTTAAATCATGCTGGTCTACACATTTTAGTCTCACTGTTTCACCTGCTTCTACCCTTGGACCACAGTACCAGTCTGGACACTACCTCTGAACCTCAACTACCAGCAGATGGAGTGAAAATAGTTCCGAAGGGCAGCCAGGAGTCAGGCAGCGGGGTGTAAGGGACGGAGGAAGATGTGGTGTGGTGGCATGAGACAAGGAGCAGATCGGCAGGGATGGCCATAGGATACAGTGAGTGGTGCCTGCGGGCACACTTTAAATAAAGCACTGATTATTTTTATGTGAAACAAAATCAGCAGATTTAGAACCAGTAGGGACCTTGTATGTTTACTCTAGTACTTAAGACTAAGGCCCACAAAAATTAAACCCCAAAACATGAATTAGAGTCTAAGTTTCCTAGAAATTCCCCGGCAGTCCAGAGGTGAGGACTCCACTGACTGCTGTGGGTCCAGGTTCAATCTCTGGTTAGGGAACTAAGACCCCATAAGCCCCATGGTACGGCCAGAAAAAAAGAATCTAGGTTTCTCTGGGTTCAGAGGTTTTACCATAAAACACAGAACTCAGTGTTTTGTTATTATCATTATTATTAAAAGAAGTAACATTTATTACATTCTTAAAATGTATGAGGTATTATTAGTCTACAATAGACACTCTGTTAACCCATGGAATGGTATCAGTAAAGCAGAATTTTAAGTTCTTCTGTTTTCCTTTGTCGATCTATGTTTCATAAAGTGTATATAATAAATCTTTTGTAATTTTTATATTTTCAGTATCTCTAAATACATAATTATATTGCTAGACACTTAAACTATCCTGGAAATTTAAAAAAATGCTGAAAAGCTTCAAAAATTCATTTCATAACCCTGACACTGAAACTCAAAGAAAGAAAATTACGAGTTAGTTATGGCTATAACACTGAAAAAATTTCTAAAAATTAAATTTTGTCTATTTGTTAGCATACAATGCAAAGATGGCTGCACAGATTTTCAGCATATTTTTGCAGTAAATTGGAGTCTTTCAATTTAAAATACAGATTACATGGAGTACAAAAACGAAACTTTTTGTACTGGAAAGACCCTCAAAAAGGTGGGCTGTCACCCTCCAGAACAGGTGAATCAAAAGTACATTAGTAAGGGATCTCTGGACAAAGGGCTGATTCTGGGAATGGGACAGGAGTATCTAAAATGAACTAGGAGCATTTTGTGGTGTCAAAAAATGAAGATGTGTTTAAAACACAAATGATGGGGCACGGCCAAGGAACAGAGGGGCCAAGTGAATAAGTGTCCAACTGCCAAAACCAAAACAATTTGAGCAACACAACGAATTATTACTGGACCAAAATCCAAGGGATAAAACAAATATCCCTGAGTCCACACTGATATAAATACATGATTGAATAAATAAACAAATGGAGGAAAACAGACCAATTCCCCACATAGAAGAATTCCAAATAATCTATGTGATCTTTCTCCCTCAAGGTGGTGGAATATAACTTCCATAAATGTGGGCTATGCAGAGTGACTTCCTTCTAAAGGGTATCCTATGGAAAGGAAGAAAAAAAAGAGTAATTTTCAAGTGGAGAAAGATCTAAGCTGCATCACCAATGATAAATCAAGTGAGCAACCTACACCCTTGCTCTGATGCTATGAGAATGCCACTTTGCTTGAGGCTTTTTTCCCCAAAACACAGAACAGTCTAACCGTGAGAAAAACATCAAACTAATTCAAACAAATCGAAACTGAAGGACGTTCCACAAAATACATAACTGGTACTTCTCAAAACTGTCAAAGTCACCAAAAACAAGGAAATTCTGAGAAATAATCAGTCAAGAAGAGCCTAAGGAGACAAGATGACTAGTGCAATGTGGTACCCTGGATGGGATTCTAAAGAAAAAAAAGAACATCAGATAAAAACTAAGGGAATCTGAATAAAGCATGAACTTTTAATTAAAAGTGTATCAATAGTGATTCATTCAAGAGTTGTAACAAATGTACCAAAGTAGCATAAGACATTAACAACAGGAGATATTTGGTGAGACATACAGCAAACTCTGTACTATCCTTGAAACCTCTCTGTAAATCTATTCTAAAAGTTTAATTAAAAAAAAACTGTCCGTGACTGCTGTGTGAGAAAGATACATCATGTGCATCAAGAAACCAGGGTACTGGAAACAAGGGTTTCCAGTACTAACTTAGGGAGTTCCTAGGCCACACGTGGAACTGCACTGGCACGTGGCATGTTCCTGGTGAGTGAAGCAGGGCTTTGATATTCCTCCAAAGCAACATGAGATGAAGACAAATGGTGCTAAATAAAATATTAAAATAGCAAATCAGTCAGTGGTAAAGTAAAAGAATAATGTACCATAAACTGATCAGGACTCAGAAATGATTCAGTAATTGAAAATCTAGAAATTAACTCATTACTTTAAAAAATTCAAAGGAGATCATTCCAAAAACACTAGTAAACTAGGAACAAGAAATGGCAACCCACTCCAGTACTCTTGCCTGGAAACTCCCACGGATGGAGGAGCCTGGTAGGCTGCAGTCCATGGGTCGCTAAAGGTGGGACACGACTGAGCGACGTCACTTTCACTTTTCACTTTCATGCATTGGAGAAGGAAATGGCAACCCACTCCAGTGTTCGCGCCTGGAGAATCCCAGGGACAGAGGAGCCTAGTGGGCTGCGTCTATTGGGCTGCACAGAGTCGGACACAACTGAAGCAACTTAGCAGTAGTAGCAGCAAGAACAGGATACGTTGTTAACATAATAGGGACTACTGTCTCAAATTGGGGTCCATTTCAGAGTTAAAGGCTAAACACTAGAGGCACACACATTTTAGAGCAGCACAAGGGACTACATAAATATTTTAGAAACTAATGCAAAGGAAAACAAAAAACAAGATGTTAAAAATGAAAACTACCATTACTTTATCATTTATTTCTTGAGAAATGACCCAAAGAATCAACTGAAAAGTCCTAGCATTCAGATTTTGGTCTCTAAACATCAATGTTCACTAAAATGTATTAGAGCTCCTAGAGAAATAGCTAATTCCAGGTCTGAGATACGAAATACACTATAAAATGAAGGCTGGGCCATCTTGTGTCAGAAGGCAAGGAAATTTTCAAATGATAATGGGATTGTAAAAAAAAAAAAAAAGGATACAGGAATCAGCTTAGACTCCTACTGGCCAAAGTTTGGACACACTTGAGAATATCAAAAAGAATACGATTTTATTTGATTAAAATTTGCTGAACATACCTATCTACACATACCTGTTCAAGGGAAATAGAAAATATATAACCTCACATTAGAGAAAGATTGTGTTGTCAGTCTCTTAACCATGTGATCAATCTCAGCATACTAAAAATATAGTAACCAGACTTTACGTGCCTTCTTATGGAATGAAATATACAATACATAGCAACATCTCTCAAATACTGTTGTCACAGTTAACTATAACCTAAGCAACCCGTTAAATCTAGCTTCCAGTTTATATGAAGTACAGAAAAATAAGGTAAATGACATCAGGATGCATTGACAAATGCAGAAGGTAGGGGATGCTGCAGAAGAAAATGCCTGTCTCTTTAACTTGTCTAGTAAAGGTGGGGGTGGCAGGCCGGGGAGTGGGCAAAGGAGTAGTGGGGTCCTTTGCTGGTCTAGATTTAAAAAGATGTAAATAACATCACAGGCAAATGCAACTGTGTTTGACTGGATCCTGGTTTAAACAACTCAAATGTCTACTGACTTTTAAGTGGATAAATAAAAGTGAAATGAAAGTGTTAATTGCTCAGTTATGTCTGATTCTTTGCAACCCCATGGACTGTAGCAGCCCCCCAGACTCCTCTGTCCACGGAATTCTCCATGCAAGAACACTGGAATGGGTTGCCATTTCCTTCTCCACGGGATCTTCCTGACCCAGGGATCAAATCCAGTTCTCCTAGTATTGCAGGTGGAATCTTTACCTGAGCCACCAGTGAAGCCCAAGTGGATAAAAAAAAAAAATGTGGTGTATCCATAAAATGAAATATTATTTGGCAATAAAAAGAAATGAAGAACTGATACATGCTATAACAGATGAAACACTGAAAGCATTATACTAAGCAAAAGCATACATGTTATATTATTCATTTACATGAAATGTCAAGAATGGCAGATCCACAAAGAAAGAAAGTAAGATTAGTAGTTGATAGGAGAACATTGGTGAAAAGGGAGTGATTGATAATGGGTATGGGATTTCCTTTCTATGGTGATGAAAATTTCTGGAGTTAAGTAGTGGTGACGGTTGCACATTTGTGACTATGCTAAAAACCACTGAGCTGTAAACTTTAAAAGGATGAATTCTATAGTATGTGAATTATCTCAATAAAGCTGCGATTAAAAAGAAAAAATAAGTTTGTAAGAAATCAATACAGCATCAAATTGGGCAAAGGAGCAAAAAAAAGTATTCTACAAAGGAATAAACTTTCACCCTCATTTGAATTCAAAGACATACATATTTCAAATAAAATTTTTACCTATCAAGCTAACAGGTAATAATAATATCTAATCTGGTAAGAGTACAGAAAAATACAGGCTTTCTCACAATCTGCTGGTTTTGTATTTGGAGAAATTTTATATAATCAAATAACTATCACAATATATATAAAAAATCCTTGAAAGATCTATATCCTTTGACCTGACCTCTCATTTTAGTAAGTTATCTGAGGAACATAATCAGAAATATATATAAATATTAATTTCTAAGAATATTCATTATATGTTTCTAATAAAGAAAACTGTTAGAAAGCCTAAATGTATCAGTTTTATAGTCACACATACAAAATACTATTATAAAATAAAGTGTTATAATAATTCTTTTTTTTAAAATAACTCTTACCCGTAAGATCACTACTCGTGCTTTGGGGTTTCGAATAGATGGTCCTGATGAAATATAATCAGCTGTGTCAATTTCAATTGGAAAATGCTTCTCACATTTCTCATCACTGTCTAATGCAGCTGGCCACTCAGTGCAAAAATCTGAGAATTAAAAAAATTTTCAATTGTAGTTTTATAATTCTCATTGTAATACATATTACCAGACAAAATCAAATTATTGAGGGAGATCACTTTTCAGGATACATGAAATGAAAGAACAGATTCTCTTTTGCACTTTATATACATCATCATCCCACATGCATCACTTTTCTTCCTAGGTGAATCCTAATTAGGGGATTTAATTAAGGGAATGGTTTGGCTAGTTCAGGTTTGGTGGGGAGCAGTAAGTTAAAAGGGAACTATAACCTGATGGAAGCTTATTATAGCTTTGCACATATCTGTTATGAGACAGTGTTAATTCCTGACCAACTGAATGCAAAAAATTTCATAGAGCCTGGAGCATTATTGTTTTTGAAATGGCAATAGGTAATATGAATTCACATCCAAATGAAGGTTATTAAAAATCAGATGAAGGGGAAACGGAAGTGAACGGCAGGGCCAGCTGACCATAACAGAGTGAGAGTTTGTGCGTCGAACAAGTTGAACATGAATGTCAGAGGACTTGGATCTCAGCTAAAGGACAGTATTCCAGTTACTGAGCTTGTCAGCAAGTGGACCTTTTGAAAGTCATGATCTTCTTTGAAAAGGTTTCTTGTGTGAAAAATGAACTTCTGCCCAGTCATCCTCTTGAATTATCAGAAAAAAATTACCAGCTCAACCAAGATAAGGTGAACTTCTCCAACACTGAGGAACATCCAGGGTCTATTTGCGTCACTAAAACTGCAGATGGAATTCAAAGCAGGGCAGCAGGTTAAGCGTCTTCCATTTCTTCCAAGCTCAAACCTTTCACTGGATATTTTGAGGGGTAACGACGAGACTATTGGATTTGAAGACATTCTAAATGATCCATCAAAAAGTGAACTAATAGGAGAACCGCATTTGATGGTTGAATATAAACTTGGCTTACTGTAATGCCGTGTGCTGTTCATGGAAGTAGAGGTGTGCGTCTTGTTTATAGTTGTCTTTTTCCTATAATTGGATGTGTACGACATTAAAAGTACTGACACATTAAAAAAAAAAAATCAGTTGAAGGGAAGTGAAAGAAGCTCTGAAGAGGCTCTAAGAGGGGATTCCCAGGTGGTCCAGTGGGTAGGACTCAGTGCTCTCACTGTCGTGGCCCAGGTTCAATTCCTGGTCAGGGAACTAACATCCACCAAGCCATGTGGTACAAGCTGTACCAGAGAACTGAGATGTTGTCAATCTTCTTTCAGAAACTGAGTCAACAGGGCCTCTAATTGTAAAGCCTGAGTTACCTTTCAGTTCAGTTCAGTCGCTCAGTCGTGTCCGACTCTTTGCGACCCCATGAATCGAATCACGCCAGGCCTCCCTGTCCATCACCAACTCCCGGAGTTCACTGAGACTCACGTCCATTGAGTCAGTGATGCCATCCAGCCATCTCATCCTCTGTCATCCCCTTCTCCTCCTGCCCCCAATCCCTCCCAGCATCAGTCTTCCAATGAGTCAACTCTTCGCATGAGGTGGCCAAAGTACTGGAATTTCAGCTTTCAGAGTCACCTTTAAATGATCCTTAATTCATGTTTCTTTTGACTTCTGAGCTCCTGGCACTAAATGGAAAGAATAGACTTCTCTGCACATTCACGCAAGACAGCCAGTCTGGAGAGAGTGGGTCTACGTCTGAGATCTGGGCTACAAGCAGAAGTTCTAAGCCCGGAGAACACTGCTCATAGCACAGAGGTGCAAACTCAGGCCTCAAATGGGAAAAGAAAAATCTTTCAAGGAAACGAGTGAGCTCCCAGCCTCCTGTAGCTATCAGTACAATACCGAGGCACTCCCTAGGTGGGCAACTGATTTCATTTTGCCTTTGTCTATCAAGTTAGTACACAGTACAGGGCTCCCAGTCTGGGATGAAAACTTCTAAGATTATCAGGTTCCCCTTAACAGAAATCCCATTTCCTAAACAACCTCTTCCCAAGAAGAGCTAAAACTAATAGGTTTCTTAGATCAAGCGCATGAGACCCCATGGATCCATGCTTTCTCCAACAACATTTTCCCCAAGCTAACGACTTTCTTATAGTAGACACTATATTTAGCTCCCGTTTAGACTTTAAAATCAGTCAGCAAAATGTCACTCCAGATTACAGAGACTTTCCAAGACCTGGGACTAAATATATGTTAGCAAATTAAGTATAGCTCACACCATTCCCTAAATACTGTGTTTAAGAGATCAATACTCAGACACTCTGAGGGGAAAGAAATAGCTTTGCCATTAAGAACATTTTGACATTTAAATAAAAGGAACGGAGCAAAATTCCTGGGGTTAAACTGCATTCCCATTATGGACTAATCCCAGTATCCTGTACTATAAGATGCAGCAGTGCCAGGCACTTTGTAAGACAGACTAGTTTGGGGAATTTTATGAGTTACTGAGTTTGTACTGACCTTTAAAAAAAAAAAAAAACTTTGGATAAGTTATTTCAATCACCAGATGATAATTACAGTTTTTAAATTAAATTGCCCGATTATATGTTCAAAAAACCCCAGCCAACTGGAAAGTACATAATAGACCCCTCTCAACCTTTTGTTCATCTGATAGGTAGAGCAACAGACTAGAATTTGGAAGACCTTGGTTTTTACTTAACTTCTGCCACTGATTATTAAAGTTTTGGTAAATTACCTAACTTTCCTGTGCTTCAAATTTTCCATCTGCAAGTCAGATACAAAATCTGAACTGACCTACTCTGAAAGAAAACTGAGAAGAAATACTTGAAAAGCCTGTGAGTTATTTGGAAGATATGATCTAAATCTAGAAGCTGGCAAAAGTATAAAGGCAAAATTAAGGAAAGATTAAAACATTCACTTAAATATTATAAAATATAATGCTACTCTTCTAAATGTACTGTATATAACCCTTTCATTTAAAAACTATGAAGTATTTTCAAACTATCCCATTACCAGTTTCTAAATTATAAATGCACATTAAAAAATAATGTTTAAAAAACAAAAAAAGTGGAATTTATCACAGGGTAATATATTTGGTCTTCTGTGTGTTCTTTCCATTTCGTCTTGGTCTCTTCAGCATCTACTAGGTCTCTACTGTTTCTGTCCTTTATTGTGCCCATCTTTGTGTGTAAAGAGGGCTTCCCTGGTGGCTCAGACAGTAAAGAATCTGCCTGCAATGCAGGAGACCTGGGTTCGATCCCTGGGTTGGGAAGATCTTCTGGAGAAGAGAATGGCAATCTCCTCCAGTATTCTGGCCTGGAGAAATCCATGGACAGAGGAGCCTGACAGGTTGCAGTTCACGGGGTCACAGAGAGTTGGACACAACTGAGTGACTTTCACTTTTTCACTTTTGGGTGTAAAGAAGGCAGAGTGCCAAAGAATTGATGCCTTTGAACTGTGGTGCTAGAGAAGACTCCTGAAAGTCCCTTGGACAGCAAGGAGATCAAATCAGTCAATCTTAAGGGAAATCAACTCTGAAACCATTGGGAGGACTGATGATGAAAGCTCCAGCATTTTGGTCTGATGTGAAAAGCCGACTCACTGGAAAAGTCCTCGATGATGGGAAAGACTGAGTAGAAGAAGAGAGGATGAGATGGCTGGGTGGCATCACTGATGCAATGGACATGAACTTGGGCAAACTTTGGGAGATGCTGAGGGACAGGGAAGCCTGGTGTGCTGCAATCCATAGGGGCACAAAGAGTTGGACACGACTGGGTGACTGGACAACAATCCATTTGTTAACTGACTTTGCAAAGGATCAAAAAATTACATATGATTTGTATCATATGGGGCACAAATGTGCACCAATGATCTCTGTCAGTCTAACATTGCTGCTGCTGCTAAGTCGCTTCAGTTGTGTCCGACTCTGTGCGACCCCATAGACAGTACCCCACCAGGCTCCCCCGTCCCTGGGATTCTCCAGGCAAGAACACTGGAGTGGGTTGCCATTTCCTTCTCCAATGCATGAAAGTGAAAAATGAAAGTGAAGTCTCTCAGTCGTATCTGACTCTTAACGACCTCATGGACTGCAGCCCACCAGGCTTCTCCATCCATGGGATTTTCCAGGCAAGAGTACTGGAGTGGGGTGCCATTGCCTTCTCCGCAGTCTAACATTAGGCACCAACAAATAAAGAAACATACAATCTAAAGGGACAGAAGTTCATCCTAATGTCTCAAAACAGAAGATAACATAACTTAATGAAAACAAAAGAGATTTTTCTTCCCTCATTTCAAATGTAAGGTTATTATTCCTGCCTTTTAGACCTCTTTTTACGATCTTTTTATTTTTTCTTCTTCCTTTTAATTTTCAACTGGAAGGCCCTTAACGAAGCTCATATTTCATCATAATCATTTTACTACTTTATTTCTCCTATTAGCATAATCAGGCCACCTGTGAAGTTTCTGGTTTCATTTCCTTTTCTGAAAAGCCTTGATAACTATACTAAGCAAGTAGACATCACCTTCAGATGAACATGGGAGTGCATGCATCTCAATACTACATCTTCATTTCCTTTGGATATATATCAAGAAATAGCATTGCTAGATTATATAGTGTTCTAATTTTCATTTTTTTGAGGACTCTCCATGGTGTTTTCCACAGTGGCTGCACCAATTTGCATTCCCACCAACTGGGCACAAGTGTCCTCTTCTCCACATCTTCATCAACACGTTACCTTCCTGACAATAGTCATTTTGGTGCAGTGATTTTGAATTTTTTCCCCCTGATAATTAGTGACGTTGAGCATCTTTTCATGTACTTATCAGGCATTTGTAAACCTTTGGAAAAATGGTGTCTATTTAGCTCTGCATATTTAAAATCAGTTTTTTTTTTTTTTTTTTTTACTATTGAGTTGTATGAGTTCTTTACATATCTTGGCTATTAACCTCTTAACAGATACATGACTTGCAAATGTTTTCTACCATTCCACAGATTGCCTTTTCATTTCATTGATGGTTTTCTTTGCTGTGCAGAAGCTTTTTAGTTTGATGTAGTCCCACTTGTTTATTTTTGCTTTTCTTGCCTTTCCTTTAGGTGTCAAATTCCTAAAAATCATTGCCAAGACCAATGTCAAGGAGCTTACACGCAATGTTTTTCTCTAGGAGTTTTATGGTTTCAGGTCTTATGTTCAAGTTTTTAATTCATATTCATTTTTGTGTATAATGTAAGAATGTGGTCAAGTTTCATTCTTTTACATGTGGCTGCCCAGTTCTCCCAATAGCATTTACTGAAGAAACTATCCTTTCCTGATTAAGTGTTTTTGGTTCTTTTGTCACAAATTAAGTAAACAAATACACGACTTTATTTTGGAATTCTGTTCTGTTCCATTGATCTATGTGTCTGTTTTTATGACGAAACCATACTGTTTTTTGACTACTACTATTGCTTTGTAATATAGTTTGAAATCAGGATGTGTGATGGCTCCAGCTTTGTTCTTTCTCAAAACTGCTTTAGCTATTTGAGGTCTTTTACAGTTTGTTCCATGTCTGGGAAAAATACCTTTGGAATTTTGACAGAGACTGCATTGAATCTGTATACTGGTTTGAGTTTTATGGGTGTTTTAACATTATTAATTCTTTCAATCTGTATCTTAACACTTATAGGAGTCTTCTTCAATTTCTTTCATCAATATTAGTTTTCAGTATACAGATCTTTCACCCCCTTGGTTAAATATATTCCTAAGTACTTTATTCTTATTTTTATTATGTGTTCATATATATTTTACTTTTATTTCTTCCAGTTTTGAGACATAATTGGTATATAGCACTGTATTAAGTTTTAAGCGCTTTTTAAAAAGCTGGCTTAAAACCCAACATTAAAAAAACTAAGATCATGGCATCTGGTCTCATCACTTTATTGAAAATAGGAGCGGAAAAGGTGGAAGCAGTGATAGATTTCCTCTTTTAGGGCTCCAAAATCACTGTGGATGGTGACTGCAGCCATGAAATCAGAAGACATTTTGCTTCTTGGAAGCAAACTTATGACAAACCTAGACAGTGTATTAAAAAGCAAAGACATCACTTTGTTGACAAAGGTCCCTAGAGTCAAAGCAATGGTCTTTCAGAATTGAACCGTAAAGAAGGCTGAGCACCAAAGAATTGATGCTTTCGAATTGTAGTGTTGGAGAAGACTCTTGAGAGTCCCTTGGACAGCAAGAAGATCAAACCAGTCAATTGTAAAGGAAATCAACCCTGATTACTCATTGGAAGGATTGATGCTGAAGCTGAAGCTCCAACACTTTGGCCACCCAATGTGAACAGCTGACTCAATAGAAAAGATGCTGGGAAAGATAAAAGGCAAAAGGAGAAGGGGGTGGAAGATGACGAGATGGTTGGATAGCATTACTAACTCAATGGACAAGAACTTGGGGAAACTTCGGGAGATAGTGAGGGACAGGGAGACCTGGTGTGCTGTAGCCCATGGGGTCACCAAGAGTCAGATACAGCTGAGGGACTGAACAACAACTGTGCAATTTAAGGTACAGGGCATAATAATTTGAATTACATAAATTATGAATGATTATCACAATAAATTTAATGACTATCCATCTATAAATACAAAATAAAATAAATAGAAAAAAAACTTCTTCCTTGTGATAAGAACTCTTAGGATTTCTTCTCTTAAAAACTTTCATAGATAACATGTAGTAGTATTAATTATATTTATCATATCATACATTACATCCTTAGTATTCAGTTACCTTGTAACTGGAAGTCTGTATCTTCTGACTGCCTTCATTCAATTCTTCCTCCCCCCACCCAGTACTTTATTCTTTTTGGTGCTATTGTAAACGATTTTAACTTCTCTTTCTTGATCTCCTTCTGAACTCCCAACTTCACTGTGGAAAATGCAACTGATTTTTGTATACTAACTGTATCCTGCAACTTTACTGAATCCATTTATTAAGTTTTTTTTGAGTCATTAGAATTTTACATGCATAAAATAATGTCATCAGCAAGTAACGACAATTTCCCTTCCTCCTTTCCTACGCCTTTTGTTTCTTCTTCTTGCCTAGCTGCTCTGGCTAGAACTTCCAGTACTATGTTGAATAAAAGTGGTGAAAGTGGGCATCCCTGTCTTGTCCTGATCCTAGAAAAAAAGCTTTTAGCTTCTCATTGCTGTACTATGATATCAGCTTTGAGCTTATTATATGTGGCCTTTATTATGTTGAAGTTTGTTCCCTCTATACACACTGTGTTGAGTTTTCTCATGAAAGGATGCTGAATTCTATCAAACACCTTTTCTGCATCTATTGAGAAGATCATATGATTTTTATCTTTCATTTGTTAATGTGATATGTCACATGGATTTACTTGCAGGCGCTGCACCACCTTGCATCCCTGAAATAAATCCTTCTTGATCATGGTGTATGACCCTTTTAATTTACTGTTGAATTTGGTTTGCTAATATTTTGTTGAGGAGTTTTGCATCTATGTTCATCAGGGATATTAGCCTGTGTTATTTGCCTTTGTAGGAGAAGGCAATGGCACCCCACTCCAGTTCTCTTGCCTGGAAAAATCCCATGGACAGAGGAGCCTGGTGGGCTGTAGTCCATGGGGTCGCTAAGAGTCAGACATGACTGAGCAACTTCATTTTCACTTTTCACTTTCCTGCATTGGAGAAGGAAATGGCAAACCACTCCAGTGTTCTTGCCTGGAGAATCCCAGGGACCGGGGAGCCTGGTGGGCTGCCGTCTATGGGATCGCACAGAGTCGGACACGACTGACATGACTTAGTCCGGTTTTGGAATCAGGATAATGCTAAGTTTATGACTTTGGGTCTTCTCTTCTACTTTTTTGGAAGTTTGAGAAGGATTGATATTAATTCTTTAAATGTTTAGTAGAACAAACCAGTGAATTTGGAATTTGGGATTAACATATACACATGATTATACATAAATAACTAACAAAGACCTACTGTATAGCACAGAGAACTATACTCAGTATTTTAAAATAACCTATAAGGGAAAATAATCTATAAAAGTATACATAGATTTATACATATGTTTAATTGAATCACTTTGATGTACTGCTGAAATTAAGGAAACACTGTAAATCAACTATGATTCAATTAAAAAAAAATCACCAATGAAGCCATCTGGAGTGACTCAATCTCCTTACTAGTAACTGGTCCATTCAGATTTTCTATGCTTGCTTCAGTCTTGGTACATTATATATTTGTAGGACTGTATCCATTTCTTCTAGATTGTCCAATTTGCTGGCATAAAAATGTTCACAGTAGTCTCTTAGATTCTTTGCATTTCTGTGATATCAGTTGTAACATCTATTTCATTTTTAATTTTCAAGCCTCTTTTTCTTGCTAGATAAAGGTTTGTCTGTATTGTTTATCTTTTCAAAAAATAAGCTCTTATTTATCTTTTCTGTTGTCCTGTCTTAATTTATTCCCATTCCAACCATTATACTTCCTTCCTTCTACTAACTCTGGGCTGTTTGTTCTTCTTTTTCTAGTTCCAATTAGGTGGCTTAGTTGATATTTTTCTTTATTCTTGCGTAGGCTGTTATTGCTATAAAATTACTTCCTGGAACTGCTTTTGAGACATCTCATATCTCAAGATATTTTCTGATGTCTCTTTGATTGCTTCTTTGAATCAGTATGTGTTTAGGGGCATGTTATTTAATCTCCAGCTGTTCGTGAATTTTCAATAGATTTCTAGTTTCAAATCACTGTGGCTGGAAAAAATGTTTGATGTGCTTTCAATCTTCTTAAATTTTATTTAGACTTATTTTATGGTCTAACATATGATTTATCTTGAAATCATGTTTCATTTGTACTTTAGAAGAATGTGTATTCTACTGCTGTTGGATGGAATGTTCTGTAAATGTTAAATTCATTTGGTCTAATGTGTAAGCTTAAATCCAATGTCTCCTTACTGATTTTCCATCTGGATGATCTACCCATTGTTGAAGGTGGAGTACTGAAGCCCCCTACTATAACTGTATTGCTTTCTATTTCTTCCTTCAATTCTGTAAATATTTTCTGTATATTAAGTGCTCCAATTTTTGGTGCCCAAATATTTACAAATACTATATTCTTTTGATAAACCGACCCCTTTATCATTGGAAATGAGATTCCTGTTAAATTAATAAAATATTAAGTTCATATTATAAAACAACCACATACCTTTAAGAGCCTCACAGTGCTTTTTAATTGCTACAGGAGTCAAATGCAGAAAATTGGGAATCTAAAATAGAGAATTTTAAAGGATAAATTAGCTAAGTGTCTTTGTTTTTTGTTTGTTTTTTTGGCCATGCCATGCAGAGTGGGATCTTAGTTCCCCAACCAAAGACTAAACAAGGCCACAGCAGTGATAACACCAGGCCCTAATCACTGGATGGCCAGGGAATTCCTGACTAAGTCTCTTAAAAATATGAAACACAATTTTCTCATAAAATTAAATCATAAGCCTCACAAACCTTGTAATAAATAAAATCTATTTTTTAAACAATACTGATTCCATGTCACAGATGTTGCAAATTTAAGAAATGAATTTCCTGAAATAAAGATTCTGTACCAAGTATCTTATAAGAATAATGGTAGAGAAAAAAACATTATTTTTATAGTATTATTCCTGCCACAAATCTACAGGTGTACGTATTTCCCTTATGAAACTGAAAACACTTAAAGACACAGACCATTGTTTAATAATCTTAATCCCCCTGGAACACATACCACTGCAAGACATTTTCTGTTCTATCCTTAACAGACATTTTATGAATTGAATGGAATGAATAAACAAAGCAAGGAAATCTTAAATGAACAGTTAAATGAACTTGGGAATATGTTTATAATACACTGAAAGGTTCACTATTTACAGGGCCAATGAAAACTTAGGTAAGGTCAGCAATTTGATTCCTTCAAATAAATAATTAACACTTCCTGGGATATTTTTAAAATAATGTTAAGCATTTAAAGAGAAAATTTAGTTTAAAGAAAACTTATTTTGAAAGAAAATCTGAATAAGCAGAAAGTTCCCCCAAACATTATGTCTGGAATCTTAAGTACCAATCAGAAAATGGTTATTTTAAACAAGAGAAAACAGACACCAAATAGTGGGATTATGGGGGTGAGTGACTTCATTTTCTATACTTCTATTTTTGAAACGTAACTCAACGTCATAAAAGGAAAAAATAATAGTGAATGCTTACACAGGATTTATATTGGCACGGCTTTATGAACTCTGCATATATTACCTCAGTTTACAAGCTTTTATCCATATGGCACTTACTGGGAACAGATCATATCACTGGACTAAGCATATAGGTGATTCTTGAAAGGGACAGCATGCATTAAATGTTTGGATTTTTATATTTATTAAAATTCCATTCACGACCACCATTACAACATTATAAACATATTGTTACTCTCTCTCACAGTGATATTTTCCAAAGTTTTTTTTTTTCTTTAAACTAAGTTGAATTCTTCTCTTTCATGTGAAGAAAAGATTAGTTTTACAAGTGTTCGCTTTATCTCTTGATAAAGCAATAGATTTTGTTCCCTTGTCCAAATTTCATCTGCCTGTCCCCAGCAAAAGATGATCCCCTCTCCATGTTACTATCTCATTTAAAAAAATTTTTTATTTACTATCTCATTTTTTTACCATCAACTTTTAGCAAATTTTTGTTTTTCATGAAGTAGAAAATACAGTTTCTCTCATTTAGTAGAAAATACAATTCCTTGATGATAATTTCATTGTAGGTAAAAGGAAACCATCTAAGACATGCATTCCCTGGTGATGGACATTTATATTTTAAGAAGTCTACTTTTCATATATCACAATAGGTGCTATCAACTCATTATAGATGCATTTAACTGAAGCATTTAACATGACCTATTTTGCTTCATGAAATAAAGACGTTTAAGGACTATAACAATAATACTAAATTAATTTTCTGGGAAGTTTTTAAATTTCTTTTTTAAAAGTAAAAACTTCACTCCCCCCCAATTCTCACTCTCAAATTAGGTTATTTCATTTAGTTCTGTTTGAAAAACACAATATAGAAAAGATACAATAGAAAAGAAAAAGTCAAAAGGAAGCCACAGGACCAATTAATTACCCATTCTTAAATGCCTAGAATTCTTTGAGCCATCTTTACCAGGGATAAGTAAAACATAGGATCCATTATTACCTGCAAAACAACTGAATTAAAATACAGTAAGCTGAGATGCACTGAACCTTGAAGTGCTGCAGGGTGGGGCGGGGAGTGGTGAGGGCAGGGGGAGGGTAGGTGTCAGAGGGAAAAATCAACATTTCTTTAAATATAAGTTTCAGCCAATGAACCAGCAACTTATCCTACCTTTAGAAGTTCCAGATTTCCCTCCTTAGCCATGGGCACTCCCTTTTTTACTGGATAACCCATTCGAACAGGAAGAGGTACTGCGGAGGGTTTAAATGGAGCTGCAACAGGGTAAACACTAGGCCAGTCCTGGTCAACAGACATTTTCTCTGTCCTGGGAGGTAGTGCCTGAAGAATGTAAAACAGTTTAATATTTTAAATATAAACATGAACTTTAATTTTAAAGGAAAAAAGGTACAATTAAGAGAAACACAAGGACTTGCAACCTATATAAAATCTGACGTCCCCTAACTGCTGCTGTTGAAATAAAAAAAAAAAAAAAAAAAAACCTACCTAGACATCCTTGGCAGTTTCCTTAAACCCTGTGGAAAGGAACCCTTTAATAGCACATTTGCTTTACAAAAAAATTTTCTCTTACTTAACTGAGTCTTTTAGCAAACTTTCTGCATATTGTTTATGAAGGGGTCAGTAAAAGTATATTTTGAATAATTTTTAAAACTTCAATGAAAGTCAGTACATGAGATGACAATGAGAATTTGAAATAAGGAAAAGAAGAAATAAGAAAAATAAAAAATAAGAATTCAGAAATAAATTAAGATTAAACTAACTGAATAGACACATAATAAGAAATGTCTTCCACGCCCAGAGAATAGCTACACGATAACTTAAGTCAATCACATTAACATTTATTTTTTAAACTGTATTTGACAGATAGGGATGGCCAGCATTCCCTTTAAACTCAAAAGGAAGGTTCGAAGATGCAAAACTAGGCAACATCCTTCTAAACAACAGACCAGTGTAGCATATGTCCTGGAAGCAGTTAGTACTCCTGTGAAAATGAGTACTCTATATGATTATAAATGGTGCCACTTCAGTTCAGTTCAGTAGCTCAGTCATGTCTGACTCTTTGCGACCCCATGGACTGCAGCATGCCAGGCCTCCCTGTCCATTACCAACTCGCAGAGTTTACTCAAACTCATCTTCATTGAGTCGGTGATGTGCCATCCAACCATCTCATCTGTCGTCCCCATCTCCTCCTGCCCTCAATCTTTCCCAGCATCAGGGTCTTTTCAAATGAGTCAGCTCTTCATATCAGGTAGCAAAAGTATTGGAGTTTCAGCTTCAACATCAGTCCTTCCAATGAACACTCAGGACCAATCTCCTTTAGGATGGACTGCTTGGATCTCCTTGTCCAGGGACTCTCAAGAGTCTTCTCCAACACCACAGTTCAAAAGCATCAATTCTTCAGCATTCAGCTTTCTTTACAGTCCAACTCTCACATCCATACATGACTACTGGAAAAACCATAGCCTTGACTAGATGGACCTTTGTTGGCAAAGAAATGTCTCTGCTTTTTAATATGCTGTCTAGGTTGGCCATAACTTTCCTTCCAAGGAACAAGCATCTTGTAATTTCATGGCTGCAGTCACCATCTGCAGTGATTTTGGAGCCCAGAAAAATAAAGTCAGCCACTGTTTCCACATCTATTTGCCATGAAGTGATGGGACCAGGTGCCACGATCTTAGGTTTCTGAATGCTGAGTTTTAAGCCAACTCTTACTCTCCTCTTTCACTTTCATCAAGAGGCTCTTTAGTTCCTCTTCTCTTTCTGCCGTAAGGGTGGTGTCATCTGCACATCTGAGGTTATTGATATTTCTCCCAGCAATCTTGATTCCAACTTGTGCTTCCTCCAGCCCAGCGTTTCTCATGATGTACTCTGCAAATAAGTTAAATAAGCAGGGTGACAATACACAGCCTTGACATACTCCTTTCCCTATTTGGAACCAGTCCATTGTTCCATGTCCAGTTCTAACTGTTGCTACCTGACCTGCCACAGATTTCTCAAGAGGCAGGTCAGGTGGTCTGGTATTCCCATCTCTTTCAGAATTTTCCACAGTTTGTTGTGATCCACACAGTCAAAGGCTTTGGCATAGTCAATAAAGCAGAAATAGATGTTTTTCTGGAACTCTTTTGCTTTTGCGATGACCCAGCAGATGTTGGCAATTTGATCTCTGGTTCCTCTGTCTTTTCTAAAACCAGCTTGAACATCTGGAAGTTCATGGTTCATGTATTGCTGAAGCCTGGCTTGGAGAATTTTGAGCATTACTTTATTAGCGTGTGAGAGTTCGGTAGTTTGAGCATTCTTTGGCATTGCCTTTCTTTGGTATTGGAATGAAAACTGGCCTTTTCCAGTCCTGTGGCCACTGCTGAGTTTTCCAAATTTGGTGCCACTTAACTTCCAACTAATGTGCCTTTGTTCTGAATTCACACTTATGAAGGGACCTTATAATCTGGATTCGTCCATGAAGATGCCCATAGGGTGAGACCGAACTGATTAGATGAATGAATACATCCCAGGCTGCCTGACTGTTCAAGGCATTGTCAAAAACAATTTTTTATTCTGGTTTATATACCTATTTCCTGGGAGTAAGTGAGTGAGTCTGCCTCTCAAAAGACGATCCATTCTCAGGGAACTGACGAAACCGATCAAAGACTAGATAGAGCCAGGGCTTCAGGGGTCATCCAGTGCACGTGCCCTTTTGAAGCCTGCTCATGCGGCACCCTCTCTACCTCATAATGAGGATCTGCCTTACTTTAGATCAGAAACCCACACAACAGTCTACACCAGAGCACGTCAACTGCTTACCTTTCTTCTCGGCGCCCTTTCATGTTTGGAGGTTCTTTCTGTTGTGGCTAAAAGACAATACAACAGTTGCAGAGAATTTTATTAGTACAGATTTGTTCCACATTGTTCATGATCCCACAATTCTCACATAATTTAAAGTATTTAGTAATACAAAAATGAGACAATAATCCATTTTCTGTAAGTTCAAAGACTAAATCATTTTAATGCAAATGAAAAGTCAGAAATAGGTAAGAAAATTCAAGAGTTACTTGAAAATACTCTGTGATTGACAATACATGTGCTTAGTTGCTCAGTCGTGTCCGACTCTGCGACCCTGTGGACTGCAGCCCTCCAGGCTCCTCTGTCCATGGAGATTCTCCAGGCAAGAACACTGGAGAGGGCTGCCATTCCCTTCTCCAGGGGATCTTCCCAATCCAAGGACTGAACCCAGGTCTCCTGCATTGTAGGTGGATTCTTTACAGACTGAGCCACCAGCATGATAAGATATAGTTAGCTCATCAACTAAAGATATATTTTTAATAACTTTTAAGGTTGTCAAATAAACTCACTTCCCCAAATTGAAATAACTAGTTAGAAATAAGTATTTTGCATCTGTAAAGACAACTGGTTTAAATGTTCTAACATATATTTGCTCATATCTGTTATTATTCTGTTCTTTACGCACACACACAAAATAACCTTCAGTTTTCTGTCTCTACTGTTAATTAGAACTGCCAATGCTACAATAGCATCAACAATAACAAAAAATCATAGTTATTCCTAACAAGTCACATAACTGTACAAGATAAATTATTTACATATACTATCTTTTAAAATATTAACTTATGTCTCTCTAAATTAATGTTTTGCTATACTAAAATAATATGAAATAACTATATTCAGTACTTTCACACATCCAGACACTGAGCTAAATACTTTTCATTATTTTAATCTTATTCTTCACAGTAACTATAAGCACTAAATATATTATCCTTATTTAGAGGTCATTTAGCCAAGAAAACTAAAGACAAGGAGTCAGGATGATGACAGCTCAGCACAAAAGACTTCACACTCTGAACTACCATCTCCAGCTTCACTTCCTTTCACAAAGCCCTAGGCTACACTGGACTTTCAGTACCAGGCCCCTGAGTTTTTCTCTGAACTTTCTGTTCTCTCTGCCTGGAATGTGTCTCCCTTTTATTTGCCTGGCTTCTGTCCTCTACTCCCTCTCCGCCTCATTCCTTGATCTGATAAGTTCTTATTCACCCCTCAACAGTAATTCACTGAGTCATTGAAAATTGTTTGAGTGATACTGTTTGAGTATCAAACAAAAATCGTTTGAGTGATACAGCAACTCAAAAGGCAGCAATGAACAACAGACACATAGTCCTTGCTCTTACTGAATGCAGTCAGTAAATAAGGTAACTATCTAGCAAGAAATTTCAATAAACAGTGATAAATATTAATGTAAACATATAGCAGGGGACCCAACTTAGTCAGTTAATTGGGGAAAAAACCTTAAAAATGAGCAGGAGGTAGCCATGGGAACAGGCAAGTGAGAAAAAGTGTTCTAGAGTTAAAGAGAAGATGGAAAATCAAAGTAAACAAGTTCAAAATGGCTGAAATTTAAGAGAAGGGCATAAAGAGCACCCAGAAAAGTGGTATTTAATAGGTCAGAGACAAGGACTTTCCTGATGGTCCAGTCGCTAAGATTCTGCACTCCCAACGCAGGGGGCCTGTGTTCTAGCCCTCGTCAGGGAACTAGATCTCCCATGCCTCAACTAAGACCCAGCACAGCTAGATAAATAAATAAAAAAAAATTTTTTAATAAAAGGTCAGAGACATATTCAATAGGCATCTCAACTAAAACACATCATTGACAGAGCTCTTGATTTCTTTCTTCAGTCTCCTCAGTTCCTGTAAACGGTATCATCATTCATCCAATTGCTCAAAAATCTAACATGCTTCCTTGAGACTTCTGCTCAAGGCCCCATATCAAATCCATTAGGGAGTCTTGTTAGCACTACCTTCAAAATATATCCAAATCCAACCACACCAGCATCTCCACTGTTAGGTCAATCCAAGTCACTACCATCTCATTTGGAGCACTACAACAGCTTTCAAACTGGTCTCCTGGTTCCCACTCTTAAACCAAGCTTGCCAAACAGCAGTCAGTGATCTTTCAAAAGTATAAATCACATTATATCACTTCCTGTTCAAAACCTACCAATGTGATCCCAAACTTATAATAAAATCCAAGCCAAATGCCTACAAGCCTTTACCAGATCAGGTCATTACGTATCTTTCTGACATCTTTTACTTCTCCTTTTTACTCACTTTAGCTCCAGCCACATTGGTCTTCTTTCTGTTTCTTGGGCACACCCATAACCCCGTTCTACTTTTGAGCTTCTGTACTTTCAGCTCCCTATACCAACAAGGGTCTTCCCACAGATGCTCAAACACCACTTCCTTAGGGAGTTCTTTCCTGACTACCCGATCTTGTCTTGCCCTACAGCCTCTATTCCCCCAATCTATTATTCTCAAGACCCTATTTTTTTTTCATAGCATCTGACATTGTTTACCTATTTATAATCTGATTTCCTACCAAGAATGTAAACTTCATGAGATGAAGGACCTGCTTTTATTATTATTATTATTATTTATTTATCTTTGGCTGCACTGAGTCTTCAGTGTTGGGCAGGCTTTTCTCTCGCTGCAGCCAACGAAGGCTTCTCATTGCGGTGGCTTCTCCTGTTGTGGAGCACAGGCTCCATGGTCTTCGGGCTTCAGTCTTTGCAGCACCTCGGCATAGTAGTTGCGACTCCCGGACTCTAGAGTACAGGCTCAGTAGTTGTGCACTGGTGCGCTGGTTTACTTGCTCTGCTGCATGTGCAAGCTTCCCTGACAAGGGATCAAACCCTTTTGTCCTGCATTGGTAGGTGGATTCTTGACCAATGGACCACCAGGGAAGTCTGAAGGGCCCTGCTATATTCCAGTATCTAGAACGCTACCTAGCACACAGTAGGAGTTCAGTATTTGCAGAATGAATAGATGAACGAATGATTAAAAAGTGTTAAGACTATTAAGTGCTATGATGATGCATTAAGGAATTTACCGTTTATCTCAAAGCAATGAAAAATCTTTTGTATATTTTGAACATGGGAGCGGCAAGTTAAGATTCGCTTTTTGCACACTTCACTCTGGCTGTTGTGAAAATCCAATGTAGGACAGCAAAAGTAGAAATAGAGACCAGCAAAGAAACTATGGTAAATGGGAGATATGGTGGCCTAAACTGGACAGTGAGAAGTATCAATATTAGAAATATTACAGAAAATAGCACGGATAAGACAAGACCAATGACTGGCAACGCTCCCTCGACAGAGCTTTTTTGACTCTTGAGGGTTCCTGGTCGGTGTTCCCACCCCCTTACTGTATTCACGATTCTATTAACAGCACTTAACACTGCACATGGAGAAGGAAATGGCAGCCCACTCTAGTGTTCTTGCCTGAAGAATCCCAGGGATGGCGGAGCCTGGTGGGCTGCCGTCTATGGGGTCGCACAGAGTCAGACACGACTGAAGCGACTTAGCAGCAGCAGCAGCAGCAACACTGCACAGTACTCCTACCTAGTCTACCCACAACTAGACTTTTCCACTATATTCCTCCAAGGCAAGAACGGTATAGGACAGCTCTAAAATCTCTCTTGAATCAAGGTCACCTCAGTACGCCTACTTAATGAAGGTCAACCCCCTTTGGTGACATAGCTAGCCCTGGAATTCAGAGCTGTAGCATGTTCCAGGCCATTTGTGGGCCTCTCTTAAATTTCGGGAAAATCTGTGGTTCAGCATCACCCAACAAATATTACGAGAACCAGCAACCAGAGAGAGAATTTTGCGTTGGCCCTGGGAGAGACTACCAGAAAGCGCAGGTCACGGAGAAGGTGGGGAAGCAAGACCGCGGTACCCAGAGGACTAGAAAGAGAAACTAACTGCCAGGAACTAGGCGACAGTCCGCGCAGGGGGCACACCTAGGTCCGCGGGTTCCTACTTCTAGACGGACCAGTGACCGGCTACGGAGGACGTACTGGAATCCCCAGGGTGGCTCTGGCTCCGCCACTGCAGCCGCCATCATGCGCCCGTATTCCGCTCGCTTACAGCCCCCAAAGCCCTGAGGCGACGCGGCAGACACTCACGCGGGCTTAGTCTCGGAGCGCCAGTGACAGGAGACACAGCAGTAGAAAAAGCACGAAGGGTCCTGGCTCGCGTCTGCAACGCCAACCACGCAGGGAGCGAGGGGGCCGCCATGTCGGCCAAGACGGCAAGCGGGAGGGGACAAGCGCGGCTCCGGGTCAAGGGGCGGGCTTGAGGCCCTACTGCGCAGGCTGGCGAGCCTGGCCCCGCCCCTGGGAGGGAGAAACAGGAAGCACGTGGGCCTCGGAAAGCAGCTGCTGCTACTACTGCTGTTAAGTCGCTTCAGTCGTGTCCGACTCTGTGCGACCCCAGAGACGGCAGCCCACCAGGCTTCCCCGTCCCTGGGATTCTCCAGGCAAGAACACTGGAGTGGGTTGCCATTTCCTTCTCCGGTGCATGAAAGTGAAAATTGAAAGTGAAGTCGCTCAGTCGTGTCCGACTTTAGCGACCCCATGGACTGCAGCCCACCAGGCTCCTCCGTCCATGGGATTTTCCAGGCAAAAGTACTGGAGTGGGGTGCCAGCAGAGCCACAGTCAATTAACTGTGCAAGAAAATACTCTCCACGTAGAAAAAGGAATGGAAAGAAAACAAAAAGATTTTGTAAAAAATCGAAGCTGTCAGTCCAAAGACAGTTGCAAAGAAATGTGGCTTATTGGAGGGCAGGTGAGAGCAGGATATCAAATGGTCCGGGAGTCTGGCAGCCTACCCTAAGGCCCTGCTTCTTTGCAGTTGCTGCTTTCCTGCACTTTCTTGAATTAAAGGAAGTCTTCAGCTAGTGCAAGTGATGTGCTTTAAGGAGAGAGGCAGTATCCAATAATAAGTAAAAGGATGGCCTCTTGAGCCAGACTAGTTGAGTTCAGTTCAGTCTCTTCCTCGTGTCCAATTCTTTGCGAACCCGTGGGCTGCAGCATGCCAGGCTTCCCTGTTCATCACCAGCTCCCGGAGTTTACTCAAACTCATGTCTATTGAGTTGGTGATGCCACACAACCATCTCATCCACTGTCCTCCCCTTCTCCTCCTGTCTTCAATCTTTCCCACCATCAGGGTCTTTTCAAATGAGTCAGTTCTTGGCATCAGGTGGCCAAAGTATTGCAGCATCAGTCCTTCCAATGCATATTCAGGACTGATTTCCTTTAGGATGGACTGGTTGGATCGCCTTGCTGTCCAAGGGATTCTCAAGAGTCTTCTCCAACACCACAGTTTAAAAGCATCAGTTCTAAAGTGCTCACCTTTCTTTATAGTCCAACTCTTACATCCACACATGACTACTGGAAAAACCATAGCTTTGACTAGACGGACCTTTGTTGGCAAAGAAATGTCTCTACTTTTTAATATGCTGTCTATGTTGGTCATAACTTTTCTTCCAAGGAACAAGGCTCTTTTAAATTCATGGTTTGAAAAAAAATAATAAATTCATGGTTGCAGTCACCATCTGCAGTGATTTTGGAGCCCAGAAAAATAAAGTCTCTCACTGTTTCCATTGTTTCCCCGTCTATTTGCCATGAAGTGATGGGACCAGATGCCAGGATCTTAGTTTTCTGAATGTTGAGTTTTAACCCAACTTTTTCACTCTCCTCTTTCACTATCATCAAGAGGCTCTTAAGTTCTTCTTCACTTTCTGCCATAAGGGTGGTATCACCTGCATACCTGAGGTTATTGATATTTCTCCCGGCAATCTTGATTCCAGCTTGTGCTTCATCCAGTCCAGATTTTTCATGATGTACTCTGCATATAAGTTAAATAAGCAAGGTGATAATATACAGCCTTGACGTGCTCCTTTCCAGACTTGGAACCAGTCTGTTGTTCCATGTCCTGTTCCAACTGTTGCTTCTTGACCTGCATACAGATTTCTCAGGAGGTAGGTCAAGGGGTCTGGTATTCCCATTTCTTTCAGAATTTTTCCACAGTTTATTGTGATCCACACAGTCAAAGGCTTTGGCATAGTCAATAAAGCAGAAATAGATGTTTTTCTGGAACTCTCTTGCTTTTTCGATGATCCAACAGATGTTGGCAATTTGATCTCTGGTTCCTCTGCCTTTTCTAAATCCAGCTTGAACATCTGGAAGTTCACAGTTCATGTACTGTGAAGCTTGGCTTGAAGAATTTTGAGCATTACTTTGCTAGCATTTGAGATGAGTGCAATTGTTTGGCAGTTTGAGCATTCTTTGGCATTGCCTTTCTTTGGGATTGGAATGAAAACTGACCTCTTTCAGTCCTGTGGTCACTGCTGAGTTTTCCAGATTAGCTGGCATATTCAGTGCAGTGCTTTCACAGCATCATCTTTTAGGATTCGAAATAGCTCTACTGGAATTCCATTGCCTCCACTAGCTTAGTTAGTAGTGATGCTGCCTAAGGCCCACTTGATTTTGCATTCCAGGATGTCTGGCTCTAGTGTTCACACCATTGTGATTGTCTGGGTCGTGAAGATCTTTTCTGTATAGTTCTTCTGTGTATTTCTTGTCACCTCTTAATATCTTCTGCTTCTGTTAGGTCCATACCATTTCTGTCCTTTATTGTGCTCATCTTTGCATGAAAAGTTCCCTTGGTATCTCTAATTTTCTTGAAGAGATCTGTAGTCTTTCCCATTCCATTGTTTTCCTCTATTTCTTTGCACTGGTCACTGAGGAAGGCTTTCTTAATCTCTCTTTGCTATTCCTTGGAACTCTGCATTCAAATGGGTATATCTTTCCTTTTCTCCTTTTCGTTTCACTTCTCTTCTTTTCATATCTATGTGTAATGCCTCCTCAGACAACTGTTTTGCCTTTTTGCATTTGTTTTTCTTGGGGATGGTCTTGATCACTGCCTTCTGTACAATGTCACAGAACTCCGTCCATAGTTCTTCAGGCACTCTATCAGATCTAATCCTTTGAATCTATTTGTCACTTCCACTGTATAATCATAAGGGAATTGATTTAGGTCATACCCTGAATGGTCTCGTGGTTTTCCCTACTTTCTTCAATATAAGTCTGAATTTGGCAATAAGGAGTTTCATGATCTGAGTCACAGTCAGATCCCAGTCTTGTTTTTCCTGACTGTATAGAGCTTCTCCATCTTTGGCTGCAAAGAATATAATCAGTCTGATTTCAGTATTGACCATCTGGTGATGTCCGTGTGTAGAGTCTTCTCTTGTGTTGTTGGAAGAGGGTTGAGTTTAAAACTTGACCTCACCATCTTTAGAATGTGTGATCCTAATGCATCATATATCTGGGTATAATATTAGCATATTGATCCTCTGTGCCATTTAGGCTTTGAAAATTAGGAAGTGGAAAAGTTAGTCCCTCAGTCCTGTCCAACTCTTTGAGACCCCCATGGACTGTAGCCTGCCAGGCTCCTCTGCCAATGGAATTCTCTAGGCAAGAATACTGGAGTGGGTGACCCTTCTCTTCTTCAGGGGATCTTCTGAACCCAGGGATTGAACCTGGGTCTCCTGCATTGAAGGCAGATTCTTCACAGTCTGAACCACTAAGAAAGCTCCTATAGGCTTTAACTATAATCAGTGATTCTGTTAGCTTGTTTGTAGATCAGGTTAAAATTACAAAAAGGCAGAACTCATTAGGACCTAGAAAATGCTGGTAATCCTTAGAGGAACTCTCTTTATTTTCTACCCTAGGATGGATTAACATACAACCCTTAATAAAAGTATCCTCTATTTTTTTCAATCGATGTGTATAATACTTAAAGTAGATGATTATAATAAGAACAACTGGAAACAAACAGAACTGAGCCTTGTTAAGCATACCAGGTAGAGCAGGTGTGCAGGTGTCCTAGAGTATTCTACCTGTGAACATTCAGTGTGTTATGGGCATCAGTAAGCATGCAGCATGATAATAACAAGTATTTGTAGTAATCACCTTCCTCAATCTTTTCTGCACTCTTTATCATCCCATTATTGTTCCAAAGTGGAACAATAGATGTTAGATGTGTTTGTTTCCTAGGGCTGCTGTAACAAAGAACCAGAAACTGGGTGACTTACAACAGACATTTATTCTCTCACAGTTCTGAAACTAGAAGTCCAAAATCCAGGTGTTGACAAGAGATGGTTCCTTCTGGAGAGTCTGACAGAGAATCTGTTTATACCTCTCTGTCTCTCTCCTAGTTTCTGATGGTTGTTGGCAATTTCTGGCATTCCTTGGTTTGTAGACACAGGACTCTAATCTCTGTCTCCATCTTCACATGGAATTCTCCCGTCCTCCATTTTTAAGATTTAAAGCATGGCCTTTAAGTCAGATGGATGTGGGATTTGAATCCAGGTTCTGTTTCTTTGTGATCTTGGGCAAGTCCATCTAAACTCTCTGAGCTTCTGTTTCAGAGAAAATGGGAACAGTATCATCTTCCTGAAAACGACTATGATTAGGTGAGTAATGTTTTCAAAGCCATAATATAAAAGGTGGCCATTCAAATTAAGCTTAGGGTCAATGCAGCAACCACTTTTTCTCTCAATTTTGCATATTTCAGTAGAATAAAGTGCAAGGCCTATCTCATAGACATTTAGGGACAAATGAGAATGAATCCTTAGAGAATTATTCATATCCAGAGACTTCTCAATTTCTGAGCAACATGTTAAGAGATTCAGTTCCTCGTTCAAACTGCTTATGATTTCTTCCTTTTGTTTTAGTCTCTCCCTAAGACAAGTAGATCAATTCTTCTGAAGTTAGAAGAGCCAGAAAATTCTTATTGTTTTCTCTGATATCAAATACTATGAAATTTGTTCTATATTAAAAGTTAAAATGTCACTTGTAATGCTATAAATGGGCAATAATGCTGTGTCATGCAGTATAAAGAGTAAAGCATGTACTATCATGTACATAGAAGTTAGTAAGAATAACATAATTTTTCAGTTAGAAAAGATGTTAGAAGTATAAACAATCATGATAAAAATCTTTTTTTAAGCCTTCATGACCAAATAATCCAACAAAATGTAGAAGTCAGGTCAGTTTCATGGGCTTGTGACTTACACATAGAAGAGCCCTGTGCTTGGCTTAGTATTTGTTGTCTCTGTCTTGAAACATTTTACAATTTTTTACAAAATTTTTTACACTCTGTATTTTCAGTTTGCATTTGGTCCCACAAATTACGTAGCCAAGTCTACATATGTAGATCAATTTTAAATATTAAGTTTTTTTTTTACAATTGGTTTTTGCTATATTTGAAATCTGCATTAATCCAATGACTGTCAGGGAGCTGTTTTTAATTTAAAAAATAACATAGAAAGTGAGTGAACCAAATTTCCAGTTATAGGATAAATAAAGTACTAATGATGTAATGCACAACATGATGACTATAATTCACATTGCTGTATGGTAAAATTGAAAGTTGTGAAGAGAATAGATCCTAAGAGTTCTTGTCATGTGGAAAAAATTTTTCTTTTTTCTTATATCTATATGAGATGGACATTAAACTTATTGTGATAATCATTTCATAATATATTGTCAAATTATGATGATGTACACTTAAACTTATCCTGTGTTGCATGCCAATTATATCTCAGTAAAGCTGGAAAAATGAACTCAAAAATAAATACATGCTTATGAAAAAAAGCGAGCGAAGTATGTTGATTGACGAGCATGTTAAAGAAACAATATGTAAATATATCCAGGTATGTGGATGGACTTTGGAACCCAAATATCCATCCAGACATTATACATTAAATATATCATGGTGTATACATACAACAGAGAGGACTACTTAGACACATCTTAATCCTAGTTGAACATTATAATTACTTTAGAAGATTAAAAAAAAAAAAAATCTCTTGGTTCCCTCTCTCTGAGATACTGATCAGTTGATCTAGGTGTGTTTGTAGCCTTGGTCTTTTTTTTTTTTTGCTTTTAAGTTTCCCAAGTGAATCTAATATGTATGCAGGGTTGGGAACAGAACCATTGATATCAGCCCAGAAAAGAGGAAAGTGAATATAAATGTATTAACATGGAAAGTTGTCCACAATATTCAGTGAAGTTTTTTTTTTTAATGCAGGTTATAAGGCATTTGTAGATCATATGATTACACTTGTGTAAAATATGTTTAATACACAATACAAGTTCTGGAATGGCAAACAGTAAACTGGAACAGGGGTCAGTGCAGGACTCATGAAGAAGTAACTTTCTATTCTTCTGTACTTAAATCTTTACATAAAAATGCTGATTAAGAAAAGCATGAGAATACAGTATTTTTAAAATCAGTAAAAGCTTCACATCTTTATTTTCATTAAAAAAAAACATGGTGAGTCTTTGATTTATATCTTTTAGCTCTTTATCACATGAATACTTACAATTTGTACTAGACACATCAAAATTTTGGTAAGCTTACGCTTCAATAAAATAGAGAAGTGTTGTCACAAGCATTGTCTCCTTTGAATTAGCTGAAGTCATTCCCCTTTCACAGATAAGAAAACAGAGTTAAACCTCTAGATTCTACTTTTTAAAAGAACTGAGACTCAAACCCACATCTGATTCCAAGTTGCATCCTCTTTTTTACTCTATTATACCACCTCCTTGATAGCTTGCCCTACACAGCATTGATGCAGACAGGGGTCACTCTATACAAGGAAACAGAAATTGACTGAGTAGTATAACCTTCCAGGCATATTCCAAGTAGGAATAATTATTGCTTAACAACATGAAGAGATGCCTCTCATGCCTATTTGTACCTACTTATGGAAGACAGAAGGCTAAAATGTTTTCCTTGAACTTTTGGTTTCCTGGAATGAAGAAATGTCATATTTAAGAAGTTTGGAAATAAATGTTCTAATTGTGATATATTGCATGCAGTCATCAGCAAATGATGTATGCTTTACCATCAACTGTTCCGAATTTGACCTCTTCACCCCTTCTCTTCTGCCACTTTGCTTGAGGCTACTCTTTTCTCCCATATGTGTATGTGACTGTGTGTGTGAGCATGTGTGCATGCTCAGTCACGTCCAGCTCTTTGCGACCCCATGGACTGTAGCTGACCAGGCTCCTCTGTCCATGGGATTTCCCAGGCAAGAATACTGGAGTGGGTTGCCATTTCCTTCTCCAGGGGATCTTCCTGATCCAGGGATTGAACCTACATCTCCTGCATTAGGAGGAGGATTCTTTACTACTGAGCCACTTGGGAAGCCCCAAGTCTTTTTTTCCCACCTCAGTTATTGTAAGTTTCCTAGCTGACTCCTGGGCTCTGCTGCTACTCTTTCCTCCCTACAATCTAGTCTCCACCCAGCAACTGAGTGAGGGTTTTAGTGTTTAAGTCGGATCAAGGCATGTCTGTCCCCAAATCACTCAGAATAAAATCCAGAGTCCTTACAAGTGTGATCTGCTTCTCCTCTTTGCTGGCTCCTTCCCTGACTGTCTCCTATCAGTCTTCTCCCTGCTCACTCTGCCTCTGTTACTATGTCTTGAACACACCAACTCCATTCCCAAGTCAGGCCCTAGGCATCTGCAGATTCCTAGATCTAGAACACTTTCCCAGATACCTGCATTGATGATCTCTATTCACATTTCTGGCAAATTGCCCCTTCTCTCTGAGGCCTTCCTTAATCACCTCATATAAAATAGTATCTCCTTTTCCTTTACACCACCCCTGACATTTATTTAAATATGCATTTAAAATGTATGCAGGTATTTATTTATTGTCCGTTTTCCACCATTAAGAGGGAAACTCCCTGATAGTAGGGACTTTGTTCTTTTTACTGCTGGACTGGCAAGGCATAGAACAGCGCCTTTCAAGTAACAGGCATTTAACAATCATGTGTGAATGAATCAAGCTTCCCTTTACACTTTAAAGCATTCTTTCTGCTTCTGTCCTCTAGAAGCATACAGGAAAAATTATTTTTCCTTCCCTAGAGTGCTGTTTTAATTCACCCCAGCTTTTAAGATAGTTTTTATATATGAATATACTTTTCTTACTGCAAATGCTGCTGCTGCTAAGTCACTTCAGTTGTGTCCCACTCTGTGCAACCCTATAGATGGCAGTCCACCAGGCTCCCCCGTCCCTGGGATTCTCCAGGCAAGAACACTGGAGTAGGTTGCCATTTCCTTCTCCAATGCATGAAAGTGAAAAGTGAAAGTGAAGTCACTCAGTCGTGTCCGACCCTCAGTGACCCCATGGACTACAGCCTTTCAGGCTCCTCCGTCCATGGGATTTTCCACTGCAAATGCTAAATAGATGTTAATCATTATCATAAGGGATTGTGATATGGGTTAAAATCATAGGTAAAGCTAACACTCAAACAGTCCCCAAGGGATCCCACCAAGGTCCTCTCTGCAGAGAGCAGGCAGCTTGGGATGAGGTGAGAGCCTGGGTAGAGAGGAAGAGAACCAGGCTCAGTTTTTTGTGTGTCCTGAATTGAAACTGGTTTTGTATTAATAAATACAACTGAAACTGTTCTGTAGTCTTATGCAACCCCTTGCCCTCCCCACCTCCCACCCATAGCAGTCAAAACCCATTTTACACTTTTAAATGCTAGACTTACTCTTATCAAACACAATTTGTTTTCAAGTTGAACTTTAAGGGTGACTCTATTATCCTTTCCTCCCACTTTTATTGTTGAATAATAAAAGATTACGCTAAAATTTTCCGTTTTCCCTGAAATACAGGTAGGCTTTTTTTCTGTCCATAATCACGCTAGGAGGTTTTGACCCAGGAGATGGTTTTCATTCATTGTAAAATCCCATGAGAGGATAAACTTATTAGAAGAACATATTTTTGTTTTATCTTACAGGTCAGTCTCATCCCACACGGCCAGTTCAGAGGATGCTAATATAAACCTTGCCCACCTCTCTCAGCCCATCTTTCTTACTCAGATAGTTTCCAAGCAGCTCCCTGATGGAGATACAATCTTCCGTTTCCAGGATGAATCGTGCCACAGCTGTCCCTCCTGGCAGATGACCCTTCGTCGTCTCTCTCTTGACACTGTCCAGGACGACTCCTCGGATGTCTTTAGGGTTTCCTGGCACACCAAAGATGATACACAGGCCAAGACAGTCCTCTCCTATCAGGTTACAGAATTCTTCCAGCTTGTCAAACCTACTTTTCTTGCTGAAAGACTTCTCTGCCTTGGAATCTGGGTTGGAGGGGTCAGATTCCACAGGAGGAAGAGAAGCCATCTGCAGTGTCTGCACGGCCAGCTGAAGCTGTATTTGCTTATCAGATCCCCAGAAGGTCCAAACCCAATCTGCCCCAAACAGGAAGGCTTGGCGCTTGGTCATCTTGGTGGTGGTGAGCCACTTGTCAGCTCCTTTCTCTTGGCAGAAAGTGACAAAGTGGATTAAGAAGATCTCATTGAGAGTGTTTGAATCTGGGCACAGATTGCTCAGTGTGTCTTCAAATCCAAGATAGGCCTTCAGTTTCTGAGCTGCGTGGATGATAGCTCCACTGACCACCTCACAGACGCTCAGAACCTCTTTGTCCTTTGGAGCCAGCTGTTGTGATGGTTTCTGCCCCATTTCCCTGCACACGCTGAACACTACTTCTAGATATTGAGCACGTGAACTGTTTTTTTTTCAGAGTAAAAATTCTGCAGTGAAGTCACATCTGTGAATGTGGTCCCAGTTTTCGAACTCTACAATTAAGCATATATACACACAGCTAAACAAACATGTTAGGTCTTCCTGTTTGCCAAATAGGTGTGTTGTACTCATATGGAGTCCTGCTGGTTTATTAAGTCAGAGATAGTTTCACAAAAAATCATCTGTCTTCTAGTTATATTCACCTAACTTCAAATATTTGGTAACCTCTTCTGAGACAAGTTTCCTTTTTTCAAGTTTTAGTTTTATTAAAAAATACTATTTAATTCTTTAAAGAAAGAAACATATGTATATAACTAACTTCTTTCTACAACTAACTTCTTCAAACTTGTAGGCAAGTCATTTTGGTTTGCTTTTCCGATACCCCTTTGCCATGATTCCTCATCCCCCAAGCTCAGCTGCCTGTGTTTCCTTTCATGAGAAAGTTTCTGAAGTAAAGGCCTTAAATTTTCATCTGTTGATACAGGCTATGCATGCTCAGTGGCTTCAGTAGTGTCTGACTCTTTTCAACCCTATGGACTGTAGCCTTCCAGGCTCCTCTGTCCATAGGATTCTCCAGGCAACAGTACTGGAGTGAGTTGCTGTGCCCTCCTCCAGGGGATCTTCCTGACTCAGGGATTGAACCCATGTCTCTTACCTCTCCTGCTTTGCAAGTAGTTCTTTACTGCTGAGCCACTGGGGAAACCCTGATACAGGTTACAGACCCCCCTCAAACAAATTTCTGAGAGTTTGTGAGCTGTAAAGAGTTGGTGTTACTACTCTTTAGATCCAAAATAAAGGCGACTTGGTTATTCCCAGTAAAGGAAAACAAGTAACCCACAATAAAAATATGAGGCAGTTATCAATTGACTTTATTTCTTTTCATATGGTAATACCAGCAGTGTAAATATCTTGTAAAAAGGATATATATCATCAAAAAAATTTAACCTATCACATATCATCAGTGATGTTACACTGTCCTGAATAAGGAATATTTGGCATCTGTAACAGTCTCCTAGTATTTTTAACCAGGACTGAATAACAAATGGTTTTTCAAATGTGACATATGTTCACATTAAAATAAAACACAAATACACAAAGAGTCCAATACAGTTACCAAATAGTACATGATAGGGACCAAAAATATTATTAGCATTGAGTCATTTTAATTATGAATAAATAGTAATTTAGTATCACAGGGTTCCTTGATAAGAAACTTGGAAACTTGCTAACTTGAAAGGTCATGCCACTGACATTCAAATATAGTTTATTAGGCAAGTCTTCAGACATATATTGAACTGCCCACCCTACGCTAATTTTTGAAAACCTGTCTTTACCACCACTGACTATCATAAGTAATGAGATAGTAGTGAACAAAAAATTGGATATTTTTCTGATACCTCTAGAAAATAATAAACACAATAACAGTTTTTATTGCAGCTTTCAATTTTCTTGATAAAGAATATTTGGGCCCTGTGCTACAGAAAAACATGAACTGCATTTTATCATCACACTATAGCCATTATGAAACTAATTTTGCAGTCTTTGAGTTACTGAAGTCTGAGACAAAATGTTCAGACAAGTAATCAGCTTTAAAAAAAATCCATTTGCTAATAGTCTGAGAAATGTGCAATTAATAACATTAGGCAGACTGTTAGTATTTTGATGCAATGATATGTTTAGCAAAGAGGAAGATAAGAAGCTTAATACTGTAAAGGGTTTTGTTTTGGTTTCTTCAGGAATTATTTCTACAAATTTGGGGGGAGTTTCTTGAACACACTCAGGTTAATAGCACTTAAAATGTCCCTCAGATTCTTCCTTATGAGTTAAGAGGATCCAAGACTAAGGCTGAAATTTTTAAAAAGCTATTCAATAATTTTGTGAAGTGTCATCAAAGAAGGGGTATTTCACATATGTTAATTTAGTCTGAATGATCAACATCATTAGAGTTCAGTTTGGGGGACAGAAATATCATTTGGACCTCTTCAAGAAACAGCTGGTATACAAAAATTTTGCTCACTGTGTTTTTTTAACGTGATCTTTTTACCATCTTCCTTATGTTACAAAATAAAAGTTCTATTTTCTATGTACTAAGTATATACATATATTTAGAAAAATATATAAAAATAGGACAAAAAGAGGCAAGTGGAGGTGTGGCTGGCATATAGTGGACACACTGAATGCCTAAGAAATTCCACAATTTGATTTCGAAAGCATGTAACATCCTGCTTCGAGGGCCGCAGTGCTATCACATCAATGTGACAAAAAATCATTCACATACTGGTCACTGCTTCCCAAATCCTCCATGCTGTGAATGTGGATGGAAAGACTATGGTAAAATACTCATATTAAATGCAACACTTTAAATATAATATATCACAGATTTTTTTTACATTAAATAGAGGAGAAACAATTATACTCTCATTCACCAGTGTCTCAATTGTCATGGCAACTTTAGAATTAGCACCTAATCCCTGCTTTCCACCTCCACTTCCACATGAGAAGTGGGAACGATAAACAACACATAGCCTGTGGCTTGCTGTAGATACTGTGAGTGTCCGAGGAATAGAGTGGAACAAAGACGAAGGGCTCCCTGCTCTCATCCAGGTGCTATGGTCAGACGTTCGAGTCTTCATCGGTGATGCTGGCACTGGGGGAACGGGCAGCAAAATCTTTAAACATGTCATCTTCCTTTAACATGTGCTGGAAGACAAGGAGGTGGGAGTCACATACACAGGCACCTTGAGCTCTCCACTACACAGGCAGTCCCCTTTGGGGTGACTGTCAAGCTTATTTTTAGAATATTTGAAATTCGTTTTACAACTTACAGTTAGGTTGTTGATGCCCTCAGAGAATGCACCTATCTGTCTCACTGTCCCTTCTGAGTCTTCCATCTGCAATGAACACACCACGACATGACAGACTCATTTGCACAATTTCAAGAAAAATGCAGCAAAATGAACACAAGTCGAAGAAGAAACAGTGCAAGTGGCATGGAATGGGGTGGGAGCAACAGAATACTTCCGAAGCCATCTCCTCCTACGACTGCAACTGGACATTAAAAATGAGAAGAGAAACACTTTGCTGGCACATTGAGCCCAAAGCTCTGATGTTGACAATGGCACCAAAGAATATTCATTTGAAAGCAATACTCAGATCCATGACCTGATACTGAAAAGGCTAAGGAGTAAGAGGTGTCCATTCCTGACTTGTTTTGGTACGTAGATTTCCTTAATACTGAGATAGGCATAACATAGGTAAACAGTACAGGCTTTGAAGCCAGCCTGGCAGGCTGGAATCCCAGCAATTCTACCAGCTCTTCTGTCTTAAGTTACTTAAGCATTCTGTGCTTCAGTTTCCTTATCTCTAAAATGGGAATAACAATGCTCCCTATGTTTTAGGATACCCTGAATATTAATACATGTAATGTGCTTAGGCTAGTACCTGGGATGTAGCAAACAATCTGTAAGTGCTTGTTATTATCTTACTATTATCTTTATTATTAGGTATTTGAAGAAAACATCTTTAGTTAGTAGACAGCACACAAAGTTTTCAAACAGTGAAAGAACTATGAAACAGGCCTATGGTGTCACGTTTACCTGCTCTAATCGGTCCAGGTCATCCTCATCATACAGGCGTACATCCAAACCAGGCTTAAATCCTTTCTTAGATGTCCCTCCTGATGCCTGTCCCAACTCCATCGGACAAACATATTCCTCCCCATCTTCCTGTTTCTTCTTTCTCAGGTTCCCAAAATTGCTGAAGGTAAGCTTCTTTGGCTTTAAAAGAAAAACAAACAAAAACAACCAGGGACTTGATAAAACTCACATGACAAAGGACCAGAAACACACATAATTTAAGTATTCACACTACCAAGAAAAGCAATTCGATGACTGGGTATAAGAAAAACAAAGACATCTCAGGCATTTGGTTAACACCCAAATATGATAAATGATCCTCATTATGAATCTCAGAAAATTAAGCTCGTTCTCCTTATTCACATCACTAGCTGGGTAGTCACTGTGAAAAGCCAAGAGCCTTAATTGTGACTGGCCTTAATGCAATGAGATTTCTCAGGGCTGAATCCAATTTTGCAAGGTCAAAAAGAGGAAAGAGCCATTATTGTATATTCTTTTTGAGCGAGGCTATGATTATCCATACCAGTAACTGCTAAAAGAAGCCCTCATTTTCAGGGAGAAAACTTTGAGAGAAGAAAAAAATCCATCTTTTCACTGGATAGTACCTGAGACTGTATTTAAAGGAGATGCTGATGTTGAGAATTTATATACAACAGACTCTTTCAGAGGTTTCAAATCTGACACATTTTTTTAAGGGAGAAAGGGAGCTAAAGAGAAAGTATTGAGTGGGTAGGGGGAGTGTTTTTTTCTTTTTTCTTTTCTTTTAAAAGGGGTTAGTGGAGGTGCCACGTTTGTGGAGGAACTGATAAACCCTATCTTCACATTAATTTAATTGATATAACAGACTTAGAAGAGTTCACAGAAGAGTGATTTAAAAAATAAAAAGTGATCTAAACTTGGTATGATCCATGAATCCAGGTAAATCTGAAGATATCTACTCTGTGCTGGTCTACCTTGAATCATTGCTTGAGTATCCTTTCCTAAATTGCAAGTCTGGTTATTTATGAGAAAAAAAAATATCCTCCTCTTATGCTTGATTTATCCATAGGATAACGGCAATCAATATTGGGCCCAAGACATGGACTTTCTGCATTGGCAAAAAAATCAATGGTAGATGCCAACATCATGTTCTTCACTCCTGTTAACTCTAATAAATGATTTGAGCAAAGATCCCTCCAGAAGGAAGCCTTCAAAAATGCATTTTCCTAACTACTCTTAAAGAATCATTTACCTTCAACCCATTCACAAAACTTAGAAAACCTAAGAAAATGGGATAGCCAGGTAACAGCCAAGACTGAGTCTTTGCCATAGGCAATTATAAAATGGTAGGAGCTTGAACCAACCTTCACTTTGGCGGTTGCGGTTAGAAGTACATAATCTGGTAACTCCATGGCATCCCGCTTCTGGTGCTGGGCTTCTGCACCGATCAGAAGGTTGAAGTGAGTGGCCAGATGTCTTCGCAACAGGGTCTTACTTGGTGGGATGTTCAGTAACTGAGCCATTGTTTCTACGTTAAAACGAGGTTCTAGAACCTACAGGAAAAAATAAGACTGTTGAAGGCACCATGGATCACACATGCCTGGATCGCGCTTTATAGTCGGTAAAGCTCTTTCATTTACTTATCTCCAATGACTCTCTTGACAGCCCGGTGAGGACAGACAAACTGTGGACTTTGATCTTCAATTTAAGTATCTTTTCTTTGTTTTGCCTAGGCTAGTGAGAAGCAGGGCTGGTCCTGACACCCAAGCATTACAAAGTTGGGGCTTCTACCTCTGAAGTGGCACCTTTGGGAATCGACTCCTTATGCAATATCAAGGTGCTGCTGCTGCTGCTAAGTCGCTTCAGTCGTGTCCGACTCTGTGCGACCCCATAAGACGGCAGCCCACCAGGCTCCCCCGTCCTGGGATTCTCCAGGCAAGAACACCGGAATGGGTAACATTAAGGTGCAGCAATGCAGTATTTAAAACCCCTCCCAAGGTTTTAAAATATGATTGTATGCAAGCTGATGGCCAGATGTTATCCAACATTAGTGAAGACAGTAAAAGAGAAATCAGTTTAAATTCAATCTAGATTATATGGTGACATTAATTTTAAAATATGGGGAAGAATACTCTGAAAGTAAAGATTCACTAGAAATGGCACAGAAAGGTTCAGTTAGATGACTTCAGGATTATGACAAGCAACTGATAATCTCCCACTCATTAGACTAATGGAAACAAAATGATAAGGAGTCAATTTTAAATGAAAGCAGAGTTTTACCATGAGCCCACCATGGACACCACTGCCTCTGAGGTTGGGGGCATATTCCGCCAGGTCCACGGAGCGCAGCCACTCCATCACTCGGTGATTGGTCCACTGCTGAACTTCTGATGGGGTGATGCTGTTCTATGGGGACAAACCACCACCCAGAGCTTTAGTCACTGACTACGGGGTTCCAAATATTAGACTTGCCTGCCAATTCTAAAGAGCCTGCCTCAGGGGAGGAAGTCTCTTTAAGAACATAGTTTAAACATTTTGTTAAAATTTTCCATCTTATTTCATGTCTGCAACAGCTGGTATCTAGCTGTCCTTTTTATAAGGGTGAGAACTTTCTCTGTCGTATCTGATAAATGTTGTCTAGGTTCCATTGCCAACAATGTGTCATCTATAATGCCAATTTAGTTTGTAAAGATGCAACTCCAGGTTTTAAGTATGTATGCCATGTTAGGATAGGATATGGTAGTACTGATGGTCAGACAAATGGAAATGGTGGGGAGATAAGAATATAATGTGAAATAAACTCAGTATTTTAATAAAGTAAAAAGTAAAGAATGTGCCTCATGGAGAGGAGTTTAGCGTAAAGGTGAAAAGGTTGTTTGCTAACTTGAACTCTCTTTTAATGAATGTATGTCCCAGAGTTTTAAGTTTTTTACATACTAGTAAAGCAGTGTTCCAGGAAAGGAAGTCTTTATAGTGAGACTTAACTCTGTGGCTTAAGGAGGCAGAAATATAAAATGTACCCAAGAAAGGAGGAAGTACAACTAAAACACAGCTCAGTTACACAGATAGACCCGTCGTGGGGGAAAGGAAGGAATGAGTGTGTACTCAGTTGTGTCCAACTCTTTGCGACCCCATGAACTGTAGCCCACCAGGCCCCTCTGTCCATGGAATTCTCCAGGCAAGAATACTGGAGTGGGTTGCCATTTCCTCCTCTAGGGGATCTTCCCAACCCAGGGATTGAACCTGGGTCTCCTGCACTGCAGGAAGATTCTTTACTGACTGGGCCACCAGAGAAGGCCAAAGGAAGGAATACAGAAACACAAAGCCTAAGAAGTAAATGAGGCTGGATTTGAGGCTCTGAGGGAGCCAGTTTCCCTTCTATGTAGGTGCCGAGAAGAAAAAAATAGGTCTTGGTTTCTCCACCCAGACTGTCACAAACATGGAAAGGACGGGCTGCAGAAACCTCAGCCTCAGGTGCTACCTCGTCAGAGGGTCGCCTCCGTAGACAGTTTGGCTCAAAGTTATTGATCCTTAGGACCTGGATGGCCCTTTTGATACTGAGATGGTGGAGCACACTCACGACCTTCAAAGACAGTAAGTCATCCTGCAAAACAAAACAAAAAACTGAGATGGCAGGAGCACCTTCTCAGGAGGATCTCAGAAAACTCAAGTAAAAGGAGAAGGGCCCCTCCAATAGGCCTCAAAGGCCTGTCAGGTTTTTCAAAGTTTTTATTTGGTAACAGAACCCTTTTTCCTGTTCTGAACAAAATTTTCTCCAGGACCCCAATATATTAATAGAAGAGAACCAAAATTCACATTGTTCCAGCTGAAGCTGATTTCTACCTGTTTATCTCTCTTCTACTGAGGGAAGATGTTAGGCCCAAACAGCTCTGAAACACACAGTGTGAAAAGCAGTAGCTAAGCCACTATGAAAAGTGACCCGCTTTGACGTGATTTGATAAAGCAAATAACTGAGTGCAAGTGATCTTCACTGATGACTGAGGGCTGGTTCTCTGAGCTGAGGCACATCGCGGTTTGGAGGGAAACCAGAAGACTGTTCCAGTTATACCATCCCCCAGCATCAAGAAATCTCTGGTTCTAGATTACTGTGCCTTATCCAGCAGAAAATGTGAACAGTTTGGGAAAAGCTATCTTAATCAATGCAAAGCTTTTGGTGAGAGGTAGAGAGAGAAGAGAAATGAAGACATTGTAAGTACCAACATATATCACCAAGCAATTCCTTTAAGAATAATTTTCACCAGTCTGTGGCTATAGGGAACTTCTCAAACACACCAAAACAAAGTATTTTACAAGAAGGTGATACGGGGAGGCAGTGTCAAGGTAAGTACCAGTCTACTTCCAAACACACCCAGAAAATAAATAAGGAAAATATCCACTTTAGCATACCTTACAGAAAACACATTTCTTTTCTTTTTTTAAGAAAACCTTTTATTTTGTATTGGGGTATAGCCAATTAAAATGTTGTGATAATTTCAGTTGGACAGCAAAGGGACTCAGCCATACATATGCATGTATCCATTCTCCCCCGAACTCCTCTCCTACCCCAGCCACCATAACATTGAGCAGAATTCCATGTGCTTTATAGTAGGTCTTTGTTGGTTATCCATTTTAAGTATAGCAGTGTGTACATGTCCATCCCAAACTCCCTAACTGTCCCTTCCCCTCATCCTTCCTCCCAGCAACCATAACTTCAAGAACACATTTCCTATATGGGAAAAATAACCTATTACAGAGATATTTTTAAAATAAAATGATAAGACAGCTTAGATCCAAGCAAAAATAATTTCCTGAGCTTTTTTCTAGATTAAGTTCTTTTTTTTCAAATGTAACTTTTATTTTATATTGGAGTATAGTTGATTTATATCTTAGTGTTATTAGACCGACTTCTTAAAAGCAGTGCTTGATGGTAAGTTAGAAAGGGCATTTACCATATTTTAATCTAAGATTGAGACACCTATTCAAAACATTTCCACATGGGCTATTCTCAACCAACTGAAGTCTGTCAGATTGAAGAGAAAAATCAAAATGCATAGTGTTTACAATGTAAATAAAACATTATTTTAGTTTAAGGGATTTTAAAAGTAGGGACCACTTTCTTTTAAATCAAAACACACTTTTTTGAGGGGAGGATTTTTAAAAAATCCTTTATTTTTAAGTGATTTTAGATTTCCAGAAAAGTTGCCAAAGATAGTACAGAGTCCCACACACCCTTTGCTCAGCTTGCTCTAATGTTAACTCTATATGTCATTCTCTATATAACCATGATAGTCAGCAAAACTAAGAAATTAACACAGACAATAATGAAATTCAATTAAACCCAGGCTTTACTCAGACTTCTCCGGTTTTTCTACTAGTCGCTTTTTCTGTTCCAGGATTCAATACAGGACACTACAGACAAACAGATTTTTTTATGACTTAGGATTTCTGCGGTCAAATCTTCTAAGGTAATTTATTCTTTCATAGACATGAAAATTATGTTTGCCTTTTGTGATTTTCAGTCTGAATTTGCTCACATTCTCAGGTGAGCAAATTCTCACAGCTCACATTCACACTGTTCTCAGTATGAACATCCTCATACCTAAATAGGCAGGCCAACAGCCACAAATGCACTCTGACTTTCTACTACCTTCTAACAGTGGCAACATGGTTAAGTTACCTGATTTCTCAGTTCTTTTGTTTCCTCATCTAAAAGCTGGGATAACAGAGTGCTACCTCGAGTACTGCTGAGACCTGAGCATTAATTATGAGTAAAGAGTTTAACAGAGTGCCTGGCACAAAGTAAGTGTGCAACAAGCCACACGCTGGTGTTATTTTACCTGTACCTTACATGATGTACCCACCGTGGTTCAAACTTCTGTTTCAGTGATGGAGAAGAAAATGAGCTGGACCCCAACTTTCTTTGATATTGAAAAATTCCTAAATAAATCAGCTCTTTGAAACTTTCCACTTATTTTAAAAAGGTACTTGTCTGAATCGAGAGAATATCATTGATATATATACATTGCAATGTGTAAAATAGAAAGCTAGCAGGAAGCTGCTATATAATACAGGGAGCTCAGCTCAATGCTCTGTGATGACCTAGAGGGGTAGGATGCGGGTGGGAGAGGGAGGTTCAAGACAGAGGGGATACCTGTATACTTACAGCTGATTCACAGTGTTATACAGTAGAAACTGTACAACACTGTAAAGCAATTATATTCCAATTAAAAAATAAAGCTATTATATAAAAATAAAGGAAAGTTAATATGGGTATATGATTCTTATATAAATTAAGAGAAAAATATACTACAAGACTTTCATATTTAATTTAAAAATTTTGTTCAAAAGTAATTAGAGCAATTTTTAACAGCTTTCACAGCAAGGTCCAAGTCAATAAAATTAATTTAACAGTTTCCACTGTCTTAAAAAAAAAAGATACTTGTGGTAGTTGGATCCGTATCCTAGACCACAAAAAAGCCATTTAAAAAAAAGTATCTTAGGCAGGACACTCCTAGTACCATGAAGTCTAGAACAAGTTCTCCTGCAACCCATCTCTCCCTGCTGTTGTAAAGTGGGGAAAAGTTTTTCTATGCATTGGACAGAAGGCTAGAAATAGCCTTACAACAGTAAGGAAGGAATCCGAGTGAAGCCCTACCTTTACCTGTCTCCTCTTCACTCCAGCAGAACTGGGCTGAAGTGAGAAGGGCTAGGGGGTTTCAGGAAATAGTTCTCAAAAGGGGAAGGAAGGGAAAAGACAGTTCCAACGGTACTGTCAGAAGGGCAGCCTTTCTAGTGGTCACTACTAATAGAAGTGTACCACTTAGAAACTGCCAGGGTTGCAAAACTCTACTTTCAGTTTTAAATCTTTTTATGAGATGTTATTCTATATCATAAAATGCACCCATTCAGAAGTGTACACATCAATGTCTACATTGTTGAATATATATAAAGTTTTATGTAGCTTAAGTCAGGGTTTCAGAATTTCCCAAGCCTATTACAATCACCAAATCCCATAACATCAACTTAGTAAACTCTGCCTGCCCCTCTCCTCAAGTTAAAGCAATACCTTCAAAATCTGGTGGAACCATTGTAAAAACACTGTATTTTGCTTACTCGATTTCTGTGTTTTTCAGAGAAAGGTAACTTTAGCCTCCCCAAACCCCAGGAGTGAGTCACTTACAACAGTCATGTAATGAAGCATTCGACCATCTACCCGTCCTTCATCAAACTGGGTCTTGTACTGGGGGAGGCCAATATCATCCAACCATCCTATGGATAGAAATGAGTTCCGTTAAGGAGCCACAGAACATCGGTTCTTGTGATGAAAAAGAAAGAGCAGCTATATATGCGTGTGTATGTGTGGGTGTGTGTATAATTTTATACACACTCATTCATGAATTGAAAACCTCTTACTAGTGACCCAGTTGAAATCCAGCTTTCCATGATTGGTTTCTTCTTCAGATCCCAGGGCTTGCAGTGCCAGTTGGAGTTTCTTTCGATGAAGGGAATGCTTGATTCCAAGCTCCTGAAACAGTAAACAGAAACACTGGCATTACAGCTCTGTCAACATAGGATGGCAGCCATTGGCAAAGGATGCCAATACCTCCAAAATCAAGCTAGTATTGAAGACTCAGTAATTACATTAAATCAGAATACTAACCCCGGCTATAAAATGTTGCTGAACAAAAGGCTCCCGGAAAGCCAAGACCACTGCAGTTGATTTAGCGGTATTCTAGATATTCCCACTAGGCTCCTGCCTTTGCAAGATTGGAACTGTAGGATGCATAACACCAATTCTACTCTCATTTCGTGCATGTGTGCTAAGCCGCTTCGGTTGTGTCCAACTCTGCGATCCTATGGACTACTGCCCACCAGGGTCCTGTGTCCAGGGGATACTCCAGGCAAGAACGCTGGAGTGGGTTACCATGCCCTCCTCCAGGGCATCTTCCCAATCCAGGGATCAAACCCACATCTCTTATATCTAACATGCATTAGCAGACGGGTTCTTTACCACTAACGCCACCTGGGAAGCCCACTCTTATTTTGCACCAGATGTTAAATAATTGGGAAGAAATGTTAAATAACTAGGCATAAAATGTAGGGCTTTTCTCCCTTGTGCAAAGTACAATTGAATTGCACATATTACATTGAGAAGACGGACCAATGATAAAGCCACAGAAAGGTTTTGAGAATATTAACTGAAACTTTATGATTATGGCTCTATAATTATTCTTTCATTAAAATGCCCAGTGGCTTAAGTGTCTCAAAGGAATCATTAAGACCAGGTCCTCCCTTTTTAAGTCCATGAGATAAAATAAGCACAAAGCAGGAACTCAAGCTTTTTGCAGAGTACTTACTAGCCCTACTCACTTCCCTTTCTGGAAAATAAAACAAGCCTATGTTCACATTTTCTGTCGCCACTGTATAAACAAAATAGAGGCATTCACCTTCTCTAGGTCTTGTTGAGAAGCCTGCAAAAGTGTCTGGCCAGATGCAATCCAGTGCTTGCCAGAATTCAGGTAGGACCCCAAACCCTGTTCCACCAGCCAACTGCAAACCTGATCCTTGGTCCACTTGGCAAATGGCATATCCAAGTCACTATGGGAAAATGAACGATTATATGAAAAAACAGTTCAAAGTCAATCCTGTAACTTATCATGAGGGCAGAACAACTGCATGTTTAATAGATACAGAGATTCCCATCTGATTATGAAAAGTCTAATTTTTAGGATGTATTTGGTGAAGGAAATGATACTTCCTCATAAGGGAGATGCATGCTCCCTTGTGTCAAACAAAGCCACAAAAGATTCAACATGATTTAACAAGACCATGTTCTGTGGAAGGAGACTGAGTTAAACGCACTGATCAAGGTATTATACTAGTATCAACCAGTGTTGTTTAGAGGTTGAGTCTTCAGAGAACACTAGATCAGACTGAAGGAAACTCAAGTCTAACTTGAATTAACTTTAGAACTACAATTTCTCTCCACGTGGTATTCAATGAGAAGAGGGCAATATGCCATTCCTGAGTATGAGATAGTGCAATCAAAGTAAATGTTTGCTTTCTTTTGTTATTTTTAAGTTAATTTTTAATCTGGAATCTAGTTGATTTACAATATTGTATTAGCTTCTTACGCAATTTTTACAAATAGCATTCTTGTTTGGAAAAAAACAGTGGGGCAATGAACAAGAAAATTTCTTTTTAGAACAGCACAAAGAGCTCCTCTACTGTGTACAAGAGAACATATGGCAAACGAGACTGCTTCGTGTTTGAAGAAGGCCAAAGAGTCTCCTCCTTGATGAAACCGGTGCCCACTGTTCTGCCTGGGTGGGAGGGACCATGTGTGAAAGGTTTTAAGTCTATTCTCTTTTTAAAGATTTAGTATCATGACTTGTGCTATATGTTTGCCAACCACACCCTTTGATGTTTAGCAAGAATGTGGAGCAGTTTCAAACCAGCCCTAAACTGGGATAAAGGTGTAGGAAAAGTTCTTAGAGTCTTAACAGATAAAACATTACACAGTCCTGATGAACTGAATTCTGATAGAATGTATGTCTTTTAAGTGCTTTCACAGAATCTATTAACTGTTAACGTTTGGTGGTTTAGTTGCTAAGTCGTTCCTGACTCTTGCAACCCCACGGACCGTAGCCCGCCAGGCTGCTCTATCCATGGAATTCCCCAGGTAAGAATATTAGACTGGGTTGTCATTTCCTTTTCCACGGGATCTTCCTGACCCGGGGATCAAACCCATGTCTCCTGTGCTGCAGGCAGATTCTTTACCGACTAAGCTACCAGGGAAGCCCTGTTAATGTATACTGAACAGTTATTTTTTTGCTAGATACTTAAAGCATATTAACTCATTCAATCATCACAATCATCTTTTTGGGGTAAGTACTAATTCATACTATGGGAAACAGAGGCAGAGAGCATGAAAGTAATTGGTTAAGGTCACTCAGCTTACAAGAAGTGGTGAAGTCAGAAATCAGGTCCAAGCACTCTATCTCTAGAACCTATTCTCTTCCCCTCCCCCCTTAATTATAGCTGAGTTACAATGCTGTGTTAGTTTCTGGTGTGAAGTAATTCAGATATATAAATATATATATATATATATATATTCTTTTTCATATTAATTTCCATTACAGTTTATTATAGGCTTTCGAATATGGTTCCCTGTGCTATACCGTAGGACCTTGTTGTTTATCATATATATAATAGTTTGCATCCGCTAATCCTAAACTTCCACTCCGTCCCTCCCCCATCGCCTCTTCCCCTTGGCAACCACAAGTCTGTAGATGCTTTTCTTAACCACTACACTTTCCCATCTTTCCAGAGCTACGATTTAGAGTTCCTATAATTATTTTTTATGTAAAATTTAAATCCAAGAGCCATTCTAGTACAGATGTTGCTGACATTTCAGCTCAGGTTACTCGCCTAGCTCACAGAGCCCTCACCTTCTGTATAGTTCCTCATTAACCACAGCCAAACGGCACTGCTCTAAAGATGACAGAGGCTTCCAAAGGTGCAGCAGTAAGCAATGGATTCAGCTGTCTAACCCAGGGTCAGTAACAACACTGCAGATGCTCACAAGACCTTGAGGCTTGGGAGGTGATGCAAATGTCCATTCATGTGGCTGCTCCTACCTGTTAGACTGTCCCAAATCACGAGACCAACCCAATCGGGGCCCCGCAGTTGCCCTTGTCCCTCCTCTTTTGAATTCAGACTCAGACATGTCATCTGGGTTGAATGTAGTGGACTGACTTCTCCTAAGTCTGTAAAGAAGACATAGCACATTAGACCTGAAGACACCTTTGACTTTAATTTGAACATTTTAAACTGATGCTTATGTATGTATGGTTAGAAAAGACATTTGGATTTAAACATTGAGACTCAATGAGTTAATGAATCCCAAGTCACAACCTTCCCTCTGTCAAAGGATCACAAAAGCCCTATAACCATTTTTAGCCAGTTTCCCGATCATCCCTACATTTGAGCCACATATAGGACAAAGCTCTGTTACTTACTTTCCAAAGAGTCTCATAATACCCCGGGATTTCTTTTTGGAATCTGGAGATGGTGGAGACATCTGGAAGGGACTACTTCCCTGTGAATTTTTCGGCCGAGAAGATACACCAGCCAGATCTAGGTGCTCCGGTGTCTCCTTCTCCGTTTCAGCTATTCCAAGAACAGAATACACACTTGATGAATTTTAAAATATGGGATGAACACGCCTAGATGTTAACCTCCTCGGTTTAAGCAACTGTTAAGAATTCTTCTTCTGTTGATCTATAAACCAGTGACTTAGAAAGAGCACCCTGCAAATATTAAAAATGGAACACAAATCTACATCCTACTCTACCATCTACTTTGTTGTGTATCAAGTTTATTAACATGGGAATTACATATTCTTTGAGATCAAAGGTAAAATAACATTACCATACTCTTTCCTTAACTGATTTGAATGCATAATGAAATCATTCTAGAAATTACTGCAGCACTTGGTACTGTTGACTACTTCCTACAAAGCCATCATCTCCTTTAGCTTCCTGACATGACACGCTCCTAGATGTGTCATCTGAAAGTTTCCTTGCTGTAGCGCTGTTTTCTCTTCCTCTTTCACTCCAAGATTCTCTCCTGGGTTCCTTCTGCAGGATCTTTTGACAGATTCACTCACTCTATGCTCAGCATGAAATGATGACTTTGCTCATTTCATGAACAAAGCAACTGGTATCAGAATCTCTGAGCCTAATAATCTCTCTCCCCAGCTTCAGTATCTGAATGTCAGTGGATATTCCCAATTTGATGTGCCAAGAGTACCTGGGACTTAACAAATCCACCCAATTTTCCTGAGAGTCTTCTTTTACATTGTCTTATTTCATATTTCATTAATACCAGGTAACTTTCTCCCTGTTACTCCAGTCTAACCTCTCTGTCATTTTCTTTTCATTCCCTTCTCCCCTTTGGCATTTAAATCAAATTGGTTACCAAGTTCTGGGAATTCTTAAGAAATTTATTCTTAATTATAACCTGTTATGTTCCAAGAACTAAGAAAAGAATGAACTGGATAGTCATAAATTTTTCTTATTAAAACTTTTCTTTTGATATGAAACTAGTGCCTGTTGATTTTGCTTTAATAGAATAACACCCAAATCTGCTATCCTCAGACTTCCCAGCATCAACTCTCCTCATTTGTTTAGCTGTCGATCTCACACTAGCAAACACAAGGATGCTGATTCCTCGATGTGAGAATATGCACTTTTACAGAGCAAAGTAAAAATTGTACAAAAATCACAGGGACAGTGTTTCAGCAAGATCTAACAGTTGCAGAGGCTGACTTGTCTATGAAGCAGAGCTGTGATTACAGGTTATGGTAAGCAGCATTGATTGGCCTCTCAATATCAACAATACATTTCTCCTAAGAAAGAAGCAAACACATTTGAGACCAGTTGTCTGGATAGATCATTTTCATTCATCCTGTGTATATGCTGGACATTTAAGGCTATGAAGAGAGAGAAGTCACTTTTGTTGACCCATATTAATATGTGGATACCTATACAAGACAATAGGACCTACTGGGAAAATCCAAAGGAATCTATCCATTTAAACCCTACAGCCATGATAGAGGTACTGGGGTCTCTGAAAATGCTGCCCAGCTCTTCCTCATTTTAAAAGCATCCTGTTTTTATTTATTTTGAGGATAACCTCCCTACTACTGTATTCTTTAAAAAGGAAAACTGAGCTTTCCCTCTCCTAAAATCACTTTGGGGGTGATTCCTCAGATATTGTTGTAACTAAATGTCACCTCCATCTTCAAAGTAATATGTCAGAAGGATGTTCCTCTAAGAGAAGTAAATCTAAAATGATCATTTTTGGTGTCTTCCACAGACCTGTTCAGCTAAAAACATTTCTTTCTGGAGTCTGGGGAAATGTTACCATCGAGGAGGAGCTGCAAGGCCCTGGGAGTTAGTGTGATGTGATGTACTTTGGGGTGAAGGAGCTGGATTTATGACGCCAGGAAACTCCTGCCCTGCACTTTGCCGGCCGCTGGGCACATCTAGGTCCTCACAGAGCTGCTTGCAAGGTGCCATTAGCATGGGTTACAGCAGCATTTAGGCTTAGAAGAGGAGGCTCTACAGACAGTCCTGGTGAGCAGAAGGTGGAAGGAATCCTCTGGAGTAGAGGACTCCATTTTCTGATGCTGCCAGCTCGCTGTCTAGAGATCAAGATGCCAAGAGCAGGGATTAGCTGGGTTGGGAGCACAGCGCTGGCAAAGGCAGGCATGCAGGGGTACGGTACCTAAGGTGGGTGCACTGGCACTTCGTTTACGATCTTCAGAAATCCCAACAACGCACACAATCACACGCAGCCCAATGGAGAAAACACAGGGGAATGACAAAATGAAACACAGATCAAACTCCTACTCACAAAATGCACAGGGAGAGGGGGCGCCACACTGTGCTTCCAATGTTACACACAGACTCTATTAGCAGCGTCAATATGGGGTGAATTTATCCGCTTTCAGAGTAGATGGGAAGCTGTTTGTAATGATGTCAGAGAGAGCCACGGGTTTTGGTTTTTCCTCTAAGTTTACACCCAGAACAGGGAGCAGAGTGAGAGAGTCCACACCAAGCTATCTTTACCTCTGAATTAAGCCTGCGGAAGCATTTTTTGTTAACTTTTCCCCCCAAGTCATTCACCTTCATTTCTGAGAAAAAGAAATGTACAGATAGATGAATAAGGGAAGAGATTGGTCTTTTCCTGACTCTGGAAGAATTAAGGAAATGGCATTTTGGCCACACATACCCAAGTTTGGCGCACTTGCTGTCCTCTTGTTACTTTTGATTTTAAAAAAACCACGACCAAAGGAAGATCTGGCTTTCCGAGTGCCAAAGGGATTGTCATCCCCAGAGGCATCATGTCCTGGAGCTTTGGGAGGGAGGGTCCCAAAGGGACTGCTCTCTACCGGAGCTTTATCCTGAGAGAGAAATAGCGATGAATGTAACACAGCATGAACATGCATAATTACTGGTACATGGCAGTACCAAATACATTACACACGTGACTTTAGTTAAAAAAGGATTACTGAACACATTCATTAGGAATGTCAAATGTCCTGTTAGAAGTTTAAAAAGTCAATTCTGATTTTTACTTAAGGAACAGCAACAAAAACATGGTCATCACCAATCTTAATCCATGTGTTTAGGGCTTTAAGTATTTAGGATAGATATAGACATTCTCAAATTTTATTTTATTTGCCTCATTCCCTCAAAGACACAGAGATAAAACATTACATCACTGGAGTAGCAGTAGATTTCCTACTTTCCTAACAATCATGACAAAGACCTGGTTATGACATAGTTCACAGTCTTTATAATTACAACAATAAAATCCCAATATAATGTAATTATTCTATAAAGTAGACATTGGTCCTGAACTTCTATACCAGCAGTATAAGAACTTTCTACTCCAGTTAGTTTAAATATTTCCTCTCAAAGAATTAATGATAAAATGAAAGCACAATCAGCAACTATTTAAGATATCTAATTTTGAAATGGGATTCTGGGTTATATTCATATCTCACCTGCAAGTTACCAAACATGGATTACCAGTTTTCAATGACTGTGATACATTCAAATATGATTAACCATTAAAAAAATACACTGAAATTAAATTTATCTCGATTGATTCAGAAGCCACTTCAGATCCTCACAATATTTCAAAATCCTTATCAAGAACTTTAACTGTGGCTTTAAATATAGGTAGACCTCCTTTGATTGCATCTCCCTTTATTGTGCCTTGCCGATACTGTGTTTTTAACAAACTGCAAGTGTGTGGCAGCCCTGCATTAGTGCTATTTTTCCAACAGCATGTGCTCACTTTATGTCCCCATGACACATTTTGGTAATTCTCACAATCTTTCGAACTTTTCCATTAATATTATATTTGTTAGGGAAATCTGTGATCAGTGACCTTTGATGTTACTATTGTAAAAGGTGACAGCCTGCTGAAGGTTCAGATCATGGTTAGCATTTTCCAGCACCTTTTAATGAAGGTATGTAGGTGGTTTTTGTTCATATCATGCTACTGCAGATGTAATAGATTATGGTAGTATAGTGTAAATATAGCTTTTATATGCACTGGGAAACCAAAACGTTTGTGTGACTCACTTCACTGCAATATTTGCTTTATTGTGGCGGCCTGGGCCTGAACCTATAATATCTCCGAGGTCTGCCTGTAACTTAATTTTGAGCTTTCTGCTTATTTAAATTGGTAATTATACTGTGTTAGTATTATCCAAGGATTCTTTTGTCTGCATGTTCTCATTTCTTGAACATCTCTCGTCCTCTCTCTCTTTTCTGCAGAAATAGAGAGAAGGGCAAGAGAAAGGCAAGAGAGAAGGGCAGAGAGAAACAAGCTTTTAAGGTGGATATTTTTCTCTACATTTCTACCATTCATAGTAACTAAACATGTACAGATGCCACAATTCAGTGATTCTGTTATCTACGTCTCAATGCTCTATGTCACACCACTTACTGAATTAGCAAAACAAAAAGAACAATGACTTGAATTGTGACTGATCTACTTTCTGTGCTTTGTCAGTTACACCTACTCATGAGTCAAGGCAGTAAGAGCCAACAGTCGAGAGACTGCATCTGGAGAGAGTGTGCTTACCAGACTGTGACCTGTGCAAGGTCAACATTTGAAAAACAGAAGAAAGAAGAGCCAGAACCCATGTTGACGATGCCTTAAAAATACCAGAATGTCTGCTGTGGATAGACACTGGTTATATAATATAAACAGCTGGTGATCTTTCTAAGAAGGGCTTTTTGTGAAGTGTAAGGAAACCCAGGTTTGGTTGTTACTGTCATCAAGTAGCATAACCAAGAGTTCAGAGCTTCGCCTTTATTTTGTTATTATTGACATGAAAGTCATATAACATAAAAGTAACTATTTTAATTTTTGGCTGCGCCACATGGCTTGTGGGATCTTGGTTTCCCAACCAGGGATCAAACCCATGACTCCTGCATTGGAAGTGTGGAGTCCCAATCACTGGACCAGCGAAGTCAAAAGTAACTATTTTAAAGTGAGCAATGCAGTGGCATTTAGCACACTCATAGTGTTGTGCAACCAACACCTCTACCTAGTTCTAAAACATTTCCATCATTCTAAAGTAAAACCCCTTATTCACTACGCAGTTTCTCCCCATCCTCTCTCCTCCACCCCTGGCAACCACCAATTTGTGTTCTATATCAATGGATTTACTTATTCTGGTATTTTACATAAATGGGATCATATAATATGTGACCTTTTGTGTTGAACTTCATTTGGCATGTTTTGCAGGTTCTGAGAATTTTGCTTTATGGGAGACATTTATGTAGTCTAATGTATTAAGCAATCTTATGCATTATGTATTAAGAAGTCTGCTGCATGTATTAGAACTCTCAAACATTTCTACATTGTAATCTGGACATAAAACTTACTTCTGAAGGCTTTGGAATAGACTCCTTTTCCTGTTCAAAACAACAACAGTGGTTAAATATTGTTATAGGAATTAATCGATTTAGAATTTCTCATATATAATTTAACAAATTAAAATAAATGTACATCTATTTCAGGGCTACAAAACCTCATCTTTACTTACTTTCTACAATATTAATGTCTCCACATTTGACTTTAGGTACTACTTTCAACCCTTTACACTCACATTCCTTAATATTTATCATTAACTGCAGCATCTAATACTTTTCCATTATTGAAACCACAAATGGGACAAGATGAAGATCCCTAAATATTTCGCCTCAGGGTAACAGACAGAAAAAACACAGGACCAACCCCATCTGATGACTCTTTCTTCAGATTGCCCAGGCTGCTAGACTTCTGCAAACTTGAAGTTCTAAAAATAACAACAATAATAATGATGATTAATAGTAAGTGGCTCTGGTGCCACTGCTTCTAAGGAGAATGCCTTGGAAAGAAACTAAAATTGCATGTGAATGGAATCCTGGTAATAAAATCTGGATTCAGACAGTCATTTATGTGCTTAACTAAATTACAATGTTTAGTTCTTTTAAAAGCAGGGGTGGTTAACTGTCCCGCCAATAACTCTAACTGTCCCGCGCACGTTAGAATGGCTGGAAAAACACTTAGGACTATCCTGTGATGTCAATATTCGAAAATAAACCAGTGTTTTCCACAGGCTAGTGGTGCATGCTTTGCACATACACATTTACACCAGGAACTTTTAAAATGGTTGTGTACTTTTTATATTAATCTTTCTAATGAAAATAAAGGATGAAAAAGTATTACTTTTCAGTTCACAAAGGAATCAGTTTTCTGAGTCTGGCAAAGCACTTTATTTTACAGCCCTAATCAAGCATAATAGAGGAATCCCTGTTGCGATAATAACTCGTTTAAAACCCAGGCACAGTGACAGTGTGAACACCTGGGAAAGTCTTGCTCTTCTCATAAGTTGCATTCAATTATACGCAGCTGTTGTTACTCAGAAAGTGAAGGCAGGAATATCTGACCAGTTTAAAAACAAGAGAGAATAAATAACTTTGCTCTAAAATACAGAATAATGGAATATACTAACAAACTTTTAAAAGGCATTTCTCATGTATTTATGTGTAAATAAGTTGCTAGAAATGTCAACTACCAAATAAATAAAAAGATAATGGAGAAAAAAGATCTCAGCTTTGAGTATAGCTCTGAAAATATTTTCCTAATTTCATCCAGACTTTAACTTGGATAAATGTAGCCATTAGGTCAGCTTATTAAGCTGAAAGTATGAAATACCATGGCAGCCTTACCAGCTGATGTGATGCTTTTCTGACAGACATACTCAAAATATGCTGCTGCTAAGTCGCTTCAGTCATGTCCGACTCTGTGCGACCCCATAGACGGCAGCCCACCAGGCTCCCAACCCTGGGATTCTCCAGGCAAGAACACTGGAGTGAGTTGCCATTTCCTTCTCCAACTCAAAATATAGGTCAGTACAAAAATGAAATTTAAAGCACTGAACTTCACATGGAAACTGATGAAGGAAGGCTCAAGATCAGCAGAAAGCTGGCATGAAATAATGGTAAAAGAGAAGGATTTATTTGTTTCTTCACAACCCCGACCCCCACCCTCTCTGGTCATTACGGCTGCATTCACTCATGCAGGCCTCAGGGTCACCTGCTTCTAATACTAGTCATTGTTAGTGTAACAGACACTTTTGTGTCCCAAGCAGCAATCATATTTTTCACATTTGATAAAACAGAACTTACGCAAGACTATCACACAGTTGAGTTTCAGCAGCAGAACCAATTTCATCACTAAAATATTGTAAAAAAAAAAAAAATGATGAGTTTCATGAAAAAAAAAAAAGACTATTCCAAGTGAACAAAACTGTCAATAAAAAAAAATTGTGCAAAAACAGTTACTTCTCTCTCTTTTGATATTTTACTTAATTTTATTTAGTCTAATTGGAAGATTAGGCAATTAATTTGGGAACACGTTCCCCCCACATTCCATTTGCCTAGGGAGAGACTATCGGATCCTTGTCTTGGCTCCTTGACAACATCTTTCAAATAGCCTCAGGAACATGACTGTTGCTATTCTCCTTGCAGCCCTTTGATGACCACCTGGGACCTAGGATATACAAGCCAAGTTCCCTCTCTAACCTGATCAGCATACTTCCCCGGCCGAACCTCCAGTTACTTCCTGCTTCACACCTCTTATTTTAATAATACAGAACTGCTGTGGGGCTCCCTGGCCTGTGTCTTGCTGTTTCTTGCTTCTCTGGGTAAAAGATTATGTCTATAAATAAATGCAGCCCACTCCTGCTTTTGGTGGATCTACTTTTTTGAGTACTCATATTGCAGTGTTAGGTCATAAATGACATACCTCTCCTCAAATGGAGTCTCTGGCTTAGAAGGCAATTTTGCTTTTTCAGAAGTTTCCAAGCCTTTAGATGCTGGCAATAATGAAGGGATTGAAACTTGCAAGATGCTGGTGTGGAACTGTAATGTAATAATAAAAAACCCCAAATCAATCCATCAAACAAACAGAACATAAGCCACAGAGTAACAAAGAGATAAATAAGACAAGTGGTCTATTGCTAAAATTTCATACACCTGTGTTTAGAACTCTATCCTTATATTGATAAAATGGTTTTAGGACATAAACATCCAGACGTGGTAACCAGAGGAAACATTCAGAAGAAGGTAATTTTTGAAGGCACATTTGAAGAAGACACTGAATATTGAGAAGAAGGTATAATAAATACCATTAAGAAAGTTAATAGTAAATCCTAACCACGTTAAGCCCTGATTGACATCTTGGCCCTGACACACTTGACTAAGCGAACTTGACCTTAGGCAAGTCACTTAACTGTGCATTCATTCTCTCCTCTGTAAAATGATAAAGTCAATGCCTACCTTACAGGGTTGCAATAATTGTAGATGAAATTTGGTTAAAGAGTTTTGTAAACAAAGCACTATTTTCACTTTAATTATTTTATATGTGCACAGGTTAACTAACTTCAGTTAACAGAACTGATGAAAAGTGTCATTAAAACAAATTATAATAGATTTTGTGGCTACACTACTTAAAACACAAAGCTTAGTAGTAACAATATTATAGCAAAAACAACAAAAAGCATAATACATTTTCTCCCCTAAATGCTTTGTATATTCTAAAAAGGATGGATTTTGTGAAGGGCTTTCTAAACACTGGTTTTCAGTAATTTCTGACAACCAGAGAGCAGTTAGATTGTGATCCACACCATGAAGAAATAAATGAAGCACTTAAAAAAAGAATTCCAATATAAAATGAAAAAAACTTGCCTTAATGAACTCACTTTTGAAAGTCAACCAATCCAAGACAGCTCTTGGCTTCTGGGAGTAAGTTAGTCAGGTAAAGACCCACAGCAGGAACACACTTCTGAGTGCCAACCAGTCAACAACAGCCTCACCTTCACAACCACACACAACTGATGCCGGCTCATTTCTGCCACTGAAAGCCCAATGTCCTTGACCCACCAAAAGACTCACTTACTTAAACAAGCAATAAAAACAGCTTTGTGAGATTTGTTTCAGTTACTGAGTGGCAGTCCCATCCTGTGATACTAGAAAAAATTATAAAATGTGAAGTCTGTTAAAGATTGGGCACAAGATGGAGTCACTCGTGCTAAGCCCTATATTAGCAAGCCTGTACATAACTACATTTCCTATGCTCAGCTTTCCAAGACAAGGAAGGACTAGGTCAACCAGTCAGCACTGCCTGTTCAGCACAAGTTACCTGGCTGGGGCCCAAGACCTCTATTCTATGTAAGGGAATAACCCTGCGTTATACCAATCAGCACAGGCCAAGTAAGACATCCCTTTTCTGCTCCACTCTGACTATAACAGTTGATGGAATGCTGCTGGATTCATGAATCACTGAATAAAGCCAAGAGATTTTTAAAATTTACCCAGCTGAATTTTGTTCCTTAACAAGTCATATTATTATAAAGTAGATTACTTCATTATCACTTTTTTCAGTTTGAATCTTTATGATTCATTCCAGGCAATTTATTTAACCACCATACCCATTTTCTGATGTGTACTCACTTCCTTGGGTTCCTTCCTTGGGAAAAATAGCGGCACTAGCAAACTGACCCATTTTCTAGATTTCCTTTAAAAATTTAGGGCTTTCACTCCAACCTCAAATTACCCTCCTGGCTTTCCTTTAAAGATGTGGCTGAACATCTTCAGTCAGCCTAAAATCATTCTTGTTCCAAACTTAGTATCTGTCATTAAACTGCAATTCACATAGTGAAGACTTTTTTTTTTTGTAAAGATATGAGGTTATCCGGGTATGTCCCATATGGAACAGCAGCTGCTTTCAACAAATGGAGCACATGTAGTGGCCATCACACAGGATTTTTTCTTTTAGTGTAAATATTTAACAACTAGAGAATTTTTCCCTCTAAAATAATTCTTATTCTTTAACTAATTCCTTAGGTTTTTTTCCTATCAGTTTTATTGAAAAAATCTATGACAAACCTAGACAGTGTATTAAAAAGAAGAGATATTACTTCACCAACAAAGGTCTAGATAGTCAAAGCTATGGTTTTTCCAGTAGTCATGTACAGATGTGAGAGCTGGACCAGAAAATAGGCTGAGTGCCAAAGAATTGATGTTTTCAAATTGTGGTGCTGGAGAAGTCTCTTGAGAGTCCCTTGGACGACAAGGAGACTAAACCAGTAAATCCTAAATGAAATCAACCCTGAATATTCACTGGAAGGACTGATGCTGAAGCTGATGCTCCAATACTTTGGCTACCTGATGCGAAGAGCAAATTCACTGGAAAAGACCCTGATGCTGGGAAAGATTGAGGGTGGGAGGAGAAGGGGGCAGCGGAGGATGAGACAGTTGGATGGCATCATCGACTCAATGGACATGAGTTTGAACAAACTCTGGGAGATAGTGAAGGACAGGGAAGCCTGGAGTGCTGCAAGTCACAGGATTGAAAAGTCCTGGACACAACTTGGCAACTGAACAATAACTGACATATAGCCACTGTGAAAGTTTAGCCACTTTATATGATTGCATAGTTAAGTTTAATTAAATTAGCATTTATTACCTCATATAGATAGATGAAGAAAAAGTTTTTCCCTTACGTTGAGGACTTCTAGGATATACTCTCTTATTAACTTTCAAATACACAATACACAGTGTTAACTGTAGTCCTCACATTGTACATCACATTCCTAGTACTTACTAATAGCCTTTGTACCTTCTGACTACCTTCATGCAATTCCCCTTCTCATCAATACCTTTTTAATGACACATTTCAGCTAAGAGAAATGTTGTTTTCTCATTCAATTGAAATTTCACATTTTAAGTAAAGATGCTATTTGATTCCTTCTCACAATTTCCTATAATAAAATGTTAGAAGAGAGATGGCCAAAGAAGGATCTGTTAAATATAAAGGAGCCAAGATTTAATTGAAAAATCAAACTGTTTCTCATTCCTAGTTTCCCCAGATGGAACACTACATATTAAAATTAAGAAATGGTTTCAAGGCAGAGATCAAGCACAGGTGTTGTCAGGAAAACAGCCTTAAGATGAAGCCACAGGTGTGGCTTTGTTAAGACAGGAAAATTTGAGGTGGTGCTCTCCTTGAACCTTTCAAAAAGGTCAAAAAACTTTAAAGATAAAGGGATATCTCAGTGGCCTCACAGGGAACCTAAGGTTGTGAAGGTTTTTTGGTGAAGATATTTGTGGATATGATTTTATCTAGTGGAGTGAATTATACATTGATTCATAAGAAATTCTAAATGTTCAACATATTCTATTAATTTAGACTGAAAGGAATATAGCTAGTAGAAAATGAGAAGAAATGAAGGCTTTGTGACCTAAATGGACACGCAACAGAAAACTGCTGCTGCTGCTAAGTCACTTCAGTCGTGTCCGACTCTGCGACCCCATAGACGGCAGCCTACCAGGCTCCTACATCCATGGGATTTTCCAGGCAAGAGTACTGCAGTGGGGTGCCATTGCCTTCTCTGCAACGGAAAACTACTCATCTGCAAATACAGGCTTCTTCTTATTAAAAAGAAGGATGGCTCAAAAGGAAGCCAAGAGCCTAGAGGACTAGGCTCCATGGAATTGCTATGGACTAGTGACACAGGTGTGCCTTTTATTTCCCTATTTTTCAATAGGAGTGCCTACAGCAGCTACATTATGTCTATCCCACCACTGTATGCTGGATGTGTGGGGGACAGACAGCTTGTCCTTTAAGTTCTAGGTTCCTTAAATAGAATGGAATGGTATTCACAAAGCTGTGCCCAAGAAAATGTACCCAAAAAGCTTCATCTATAACTTGACCTAATCTGTATGACAAGACCCAGGGATACTGATGCCAAACTGGAATGAGGCTGAGAGGTCTTTGAAGAGGGGATGAATGTTATTTTCCATGGGAGAGGGATATAAATTGTTGGAGTCAGACAGCCAAATATGGTTGCCCCAATATATCCCATCCCATGTATTTTTATGATATTGGCACTTGTTCATCAACAGGTAGAGTCTATGTTCCCACTCTTTGAATCTGGATGGACCTGTGACTATAGGAGAAGAGATTCTACACGACTTCTGAAATAAGTCACAAACGGTGGTAAAATCTGCCCAGTCCTCTCCTTGGGATGCTCATCCTTAGGACCCACCACCACACGACAGGAAGCTAAGTAATCACATGTAGTTGTTCCAGTCTGAGTCTCAGCTAAAGTCCTAGTCAACAGTCTGCCTCACCCACCAGACACGTGAATAGAGTAGCCTTCCAGTGACTCAAGCCCCTAGGTTTCTCACCATTCCAGCTGATGTCCAGGGGAGCAAAGACATGGTGTTCCTGCCAAACCCTGCCCAAACTGCAGATTCATCAGCAAAACCAATGTTGTGGTTCAAGCCACAAAGTTTTGGGGGTGGTGTGTAGCAGAGAACAATAATAGATTTTGGTGCCACTTTGAAGTGAAAGTAATATAAGTGAGTTTAAGGCTGTTTATTCCCCTCTAGCTGCTTTTTTCCGGAGAAGGCAATGGCACCCCACTCCAGTACTCTTGCCTGGAAAATCCCATGGACGGGGGAGCCTGGTAGGCTGCAGTCCCATGGGGTCGTGAAGAGTCGGACATGACTGAGCGACTTCACTTTCACTTTTCACTTTCATGCATTGGAGAAGGAAATGGCAACCCACTCCAGTGTTCTTGCCTGGAGAATCCCAGGGATGGCGGAGCCTGGTGAGCTGCTGTCTATGGGGTCGAACAGAGTCGGACACGACTGAAGCGACTTAGTAGTAGTAGTAGTAGCTGCTTTTTTCAAGTTTAACAAATTGAAGGGGAAATTTTCTTCTTTTTTTTAAAATTTGAAAGTAGTCACTATTTATTAACTGATCAGATTACAAAAATAATCATGGTAGACACCCTAGTTCAAAAGACCTGTTGATCTGGTCTATTCTACTGCCAGCATCTCCACCTTCTACAAAATATGTGGTCTTTCTCTTTATTTCACCTTGTGAAGATAATTTGCAGGGCCGTAGGAAGGTGTTTGCTGCTTTAAAGCATTTTCCAGTGCTACAGATCCCATGAAGCAGATCCTCCATGCAGATGATACCATATTTACCAAGCGATCAAGCAACCAATGTGTATGTAGATCCTCCATGCAGATGATACTATATTTACCAAGCGATCAAGCAACCAATGTGTAATCTGTCAAGGCAATTTGCTTCCTCTTGTTTTGCCATAGCTATGCTAGTAGATAATTCGTTTGCTGACTTCCAGTTTGGGTACCTCCACGCAATACATGGCTCCACAATACCCAGCTTGTTAACCGAAGTCCATCACCTTTCCGTGTTAACATCACAAGTGATTAAAACTTACATCATCTCACGTTGCCCCCACTTTATTCATTGCCTACTTATTTTTTAGTAAGTAGCTTATAATTTCATATGGAAGACCACATCTATCTCCAAAGGATTCATATGTCTTTCCTGAATTATATAAGTGATTTTGACATTGCCCAAGTCTTTATTTTTTTCCTTTTTAAACTTTTTATTTTGTATTGGGGTATACCCAATTAACAAACAATGTTGATAGTTTCCAGTGAACAGCAAAGGGACTCAACCATACATATACATGTATCCATTCTCCCCCAAACTCCCCTCCCATCCAGGCTGCCACATAACACTGAGCAGAGTTCCATATGCTATACTGTAGGTTTTTGTTGGTTATCCATTTTAAGTACAGCAGTGTGTACATGTCCATTCCAAACTCCCTAATTATCCTCTCCCTGATCCTTTCCCCTGGCAACCATAAGCTTGTTTTCCAAGTCTGTGAGTCTGTTTCTGTTTTGTAAGTAAGATCATTTGTATCATTTCTTTTTGGATTCTACATATAAGGGATGTCATGTGATATTTTTCCTTCTCTGTCTGACTTACTTCACTCAAAATGACACTCTCTAGGTGCATCCATGTTGCTGCAAATGGCCCAAACCTTTATTTATTAAAGAGAGGGGGGGAAAAGATGTTTCAAATAAAGACCCAGAGGTCATAATGACTGCCAAGACAAAGCAAGTCCGTGATCCAACTGAGAAAAGAATCCATGTCTTTGATGCTATCAATCGCACTTTAACTTTCAGTGACAGAGTCTCTTTAACATGAAGAAACAATAAGTCTGTAAATACCTCTTCTGGAGCACTTGTGTTAAATGGATCATGACTGGGAGATCCCCTTACTGGCGTCGGCGACAGGTTCTTCTCCAGATCACTAAAGCCCTGAGCATCCAGCAGGGTGGAAAAGGAGCTGGATGGAAGCAGGTCTTCAAAGTCGCCATCTTGGCCTAGGAAACAACAAAGCACAGAGTGGATACCAGCAGCTTCTCACTTTTGGAAGAAGATAAGAATCCCAAAGATCTTGAACATAAAGTTTTCTGATCCTTAAAAATCAAAGAGTCAACTTCTGGCATCCCTAAGAACAACAACATGGGCCCTAGGAATAGCATCTTAAACTGGGAGCACCTAAGGTCCAGTGAGTATCCAGCACTGGTATTAATGGAGGTAATCAATTAATCAATAGTGACTTAACAGACGTAACTATGGACTCACAGCATTGGCATTAAAGCTTAGTCTGACAACCCTTCTATAATTTTGTGGCAGCATTTGGAGCTTTAAATATCTCACTTCAGAAATAACCTGTGGAGGAATGCCAGTAGTGCAACAAAAGTGATTCTAAACAGCAACAGAGTCACACACAACTCCATTTCCATCACGACTGTGCTCTTGAAAAAAATGTGCAAAGCAAAAAGGGAAAAGAGAAAAGATGATGACTCTTGGTCCCTCTTAAGAGGGTTCTTTATGCCATTCATTTAATTTTAAAGCAGAAAGAATAATGACTTAATGGAAAAAAGCAATCACATAACCAGCAGAGTAGCAACTCTGAGAATTTTTTTTTAATGTGTCTAGAAATGAAAAGGATTAAGTGCTAAACAACAGTGCCAGACATTCTTTTTTAAAAAACAGAATGGTCCTTCCAACTAGTCTTTAACACAGAATGGCAAATCATTTACTTGTTTAAAGATACTAACTAGACATAGCTTTTTAATTTAGGTTTTATTAGATTTTTACTCTAATTTTATTAGAATTGAGGTATTCTTAGAATTGCCTGAGGATTTTCGAAGTAAATATAAATCCTACTAAGAAAGCACCGTTGTGAAACTCATTAGAAGAGGACATAATTTCTAATGGCTTATAAAAATCCTTCTGTACAGGGTTAAAAACTCTCTCTTTTAACTAGACTATTTTTATATGCATAGATTAAAAAGGCAGAAAGAATTACATGAAAATGCCAGTAGTGATCATGCCAGTGCAATTATGAGTGATTTTTACCCCTTTTCTCTATTTTCTAAAAGTTTTACAATATAGTCTAATTGCAGAAATCAATCTGCTTTTCTTTCATTTTGAAACATTATAGTATTGAGATTCTATAAAATCAAACAATGTTACAAATACTGTGACTATGCAAAACTACTATGTAAAATATTTACATAATAATTTTATGTAAAAATTAATTAGAGAATCTGTAATGTTCCTTAAAAGAGATTCTTGTAAAGGCATACAAAATGCTGAGTGATGAGAACTGTCATGATAATTACAGGTTTATTTGCTCATTCAGATAACTATAAAGTCTTAATACATGCCAGGCCTCATGGACAAAAAGATGAAGATCCATTTTGTTCAAAGATCCTGGTACAAAGGATTTTCTTTCTTTGTGAACCCATCAAAATTAAAATTTCAAAATTCCACAAGTACCTTCCCAAAGACTTATTTTCACCACTTACTTTTAAAGTAAATAGCCCCATCTATGCAGTGCGAATGAACAAGAAAACTTTAAAGCTCTTAACATTTTTGCTTATTTTGAATGACCCTCAAAGCTTTGCCGTACTTGAGGATGGCCAATTGGCCCATCAGCAGATAAAATAATAATAAATACAACAAAATACAAGCTATTTTTACTTAGATGTTTTATAGACTTTTAAAAAAAAAGTATTCAAAGCTGAACACAATCCCCCTCAAGCCCTGCAATGTTCCTCCTCTAGGTTTCCCCCTCTTGGTAAGTAGAGCCATCCTCTGCTAGTTGCTTAAGCCAGAAATGTTCATCTTTCCTGATGCTTTCTTCTTTATCACTTTGCTAATCTAACTCATCACACTATCAAGTCAAGGGTAACACCAAAATTGATGCTTTTGAACTGTGGTGTTGGAGAAGACTCTTGAGAGTCCCTTGGACTGCAAGGAGATCCAACCAGCCCATTCTAAAGGGACCAGTCCTGGATGTTTATTGGAAAGACTGATGCTGAGGCTGAAACTCCAGTACTTTGGCCACCTCATGCGAAGAGTTGACTCATTGGAAAAGACTCTGATGCTGGGAGAGATTGGGGGCAGGAGGAGAAGGGGACGACAGAGGATGAGATGGCTGGATGGCATCACTGACTCGATGCACATGAGTTTGGGTGAACTCCGGGAGTTGGTGATGGACAGGGAGGCCTGGCGTGCTGCAATTCATGGGGTCGCAGAGTCAGACACGACTGAGCGACTGAACTGAACTGAACACCAAAACAGATTTCCAATCAGCACTATCAAATCTTCCCACTGTAATACTGCAAGGTTCTCTTGACTGGTTTCCCTTCCTTCCAACACTGCTGGAATAGTCCCAGTGGTCCATAGTCCATGATGCTCCATTTGTCATGTCACTGACTTGTTAAGACCCTTCAGTGGATCCTCTGGGCTGGAATGAGAGCTGAACTCCTCACCTTGCATGATCTGGCTGTGTCTCTTCTATTATCTCATCTGTCTCACTCTCCCCTCTGCCCACGACCTTTCAGGCACATGCGTCTCCTTTTTTTTAATTGGAGTATAACTGCTTTACAATGTTATGTTAGTTTGCTGTACAATGAATGCTCTATGCACTGAGATCCTTTTCCACCGAGGCTCTCACACATGCTGTGATTCTCACTCTGGAATGTCCCCTATACGTGGGGATGGCTCTGTCTGAGCAACCAAACAAGACCGCACTCAGCAGCCTACACTTTTTCTGGCAGAGAAGAGATGCCTAATAACTTTGCTGAATGAATGGATGACCCACCTAATTTGAAATAATAGCAATTGAGGCCAAATGTAAAAAGTTTACAGCCACGTAAAATCAACTCAAGCAGAAAAGCTCTTAGAGCTACATACCTTTTTTACTTGGAGCCAAAACCACTGTTTCTTGCATTTTCTTATACCTGTTCAGGCACTGTCGAAGATCTTCTATTTTCCGATCCTATTAATAAAATAATAATTTTTAATATTTGATTTTAAAACAATAAAAGTAATTGTGACACAAAGAATGAGCAGATGTGAATTATTTACACTATTCAAAGAATAGTTCTAAACTTTAATAAAACTGCTAATGTCTAGAATATTTTTCCTACATACATCAGAGATATAGAAAAAGTACCTCTAAATTTAGAGATCCTATCCTTCAGCTGCCATCTTTAAAAAACAAAAACAAAACAAGGTAATAAGATACAAAAAAAAGCCGAGAAAAAAATCAACTTTAATTACTCTCCTCTCTAACATAAGTCAGAGCTGGAAAGAAAGATCTATACTTGTTATCTTCATCAGCCACCATCAATCTCCATCTGGTTTTCCCCTTCTCACAACACTCTGTCAAAGTTGCTTCAATTAGTCATCAGGGACTTTTCTCTTCGGGGCTTCTCAGGTGGCGCAGTGGTAAAGAATCCTCCTGCCAATGCAGGAGCCGCAGGAGACACAGGTTCAGTCCCTGGGTTGGGAAGATTCCCTGGAGTAGGAAATGGCAACCCACTCTAGTATTCTTTCCTGGGAAATCTCATGGACAGAGGGGCCTGGCGGGCTACAGTCCATGAGGTTGCAAAGTGTCGGACACACAGCACACACACGACCTTCTCTTTACTAAAAACAATGGACACTTTTCATCCTTTTCCGAATCTGATCTCCAGGTGGCACTTGATTTGCCCCCACTTTCCTTCTTTCATTTTCCTCTCCACTCTTTCTTTTCTTCTGTCTTGATTTATTAATCCTTGAGCAGATGAATATTCACTTTCATTACCCCCAACTCCACCCCACGCTATCATCCCAACCCAGAATATGAAATGTTAGAGCTTCAGGGTTTTCTCCTTTACCCTCTTCTCTTCTCCCAGGCCCTCAGTTTGGTAGATGATAAACATGGGTCCCCTAGCTCCCTCCAACATGGATTTGGGGCATGACCATATGACCTACTTAGGCTAATGATATATAACAAATGTGGTTCAAAGCAAAGGCTTGAAAAGTAGTTGCACACTGGGGCGTGCCCTCTCTTGCTGCCCTAGGAATTCTGAGGCCACTACGTGAAGAAGCGTAGGTTAGCCTAATGGAGATAGGGAGATCATTTGGAGAAGACACAACCCAGTCTGTCAATCACCAGACATGTGAATATCCAGCCCCATCCCAGCCACCAGCAAATGGTAGAGGATCAGCAAAGTCAGCCTGGACTAGAACAATCTAGCCAATCTACAGAAGTATGAGAATCAACAAATGTGATTTATTACGGAGCAAAAGCAAACTGATACATCAACTATAGTTTTGTCCCCACCAATCTACATAATTCAACTCTATATTTCTCCTAAAATTGACAGGGTTCACTGCCCACCAACTTATAATCCTACATTAATCCTAAAATGTAGATTCATTTTCCAACTTTCTATGAGAAATCTCTATAATGTCCCACAAACACATCACAAATTGAATACATCTAAAATGAAGCTCATTATTCGCCCCGAGTACTTGAGTCTCTGCTTGGATTCCCTTAACTCTTTTATGGGTACCCTCATTCAACCCACTGCCCAAACCAGAAAATATTTCCCAAATCCAAAGATTTAAAACTCTTGCTAACCAGTGAATTTCTCTAAAATCCGCCCCCTCCTTATCACTTCACTGCCACTGCCCTGTTTCCACATCTTCATTTCTCACCTATTTTAACAGCCTCTTAATTGTTGTCTTCATTCTCTTTCTTTTATTCTTGCTTCTATTCTGCCACCAGAATTGGCTTTTTAACACGGCAATTTAATTATGTCACAGTTCCAGGTCTAAAGCTGAGACCCCAAATCGTTTAATCATCAGCTTCACTATAGCACCCCCTCATACATTCATGTCCTCCATCTGTATCTCATGGCTCCAGAACTTTCCCAGTATGCCGTGGCTGTTTCAAGACTTGGTTTTGACTTGTGTTTTTGCTCATGGATCTTTTGCCCAGAACACTTCATTTTCCTGATGAATGACTCTTGCTCTCACTCAGGATTTGCCCAAATACGTCCTCTTTGAAGGCTTCTTGGAACCACCAAGAAGTTAGGTCACTCTTGGTGCTCTTAGAGAAGTCTGAGCATCTAATAAGCCCTCATACAACACTGGGAGTTTTGCTTGCTATTGTTGCTTTTTGAGGGAGAGAAATGAAAACAAAACGAATTTTAGTGTTGTTGTTGTTGTTTTTTTCTCAAATTCAATCTATGTGAACAGCTTGCTAATGACTTTTTTATTTGATGTGGGGAAGACTAGCACAAATAAACCTATATATGGGTGGGTGGGTAGAATGAGTTTACTTCCGTTGAATAAAGAACAAAAAGAATGAAAGGCAATAAACAGAGTTAGGCAAGAAAGAGAAGGAAGCTTATGATGAGAAAAAGATCAAGACAAAGTTCTTTAGCACTGGCTTGGTTTTTATTTCCTCGAAGTTAACTCTTTTTGTGGGAAAATGTCTCCTTGTTCTACTCATTAAGGGACATGAAGGGGGGACAGTTCTGGTGACAGGATCTGAACCTGCCTGCTGGGTATGTGGTTGGTCAGGGAAGCCAAAGAGACATGTTACTTTATTAAGGGCCTGCGTCCCTGCTCTGAGCAAAAGGCATTGAGAAGAAGCAACAGCTAGAGGAGAAGCCCTCCTGGAGATGTTGGCATTAGGCCAGTGCATCTCAAACAAAGCCTCGTGCCATCTTGATTATGGTGCCTGTGCCTGTTTCCTGGCATCTCACCACACAGGAGAGCAGAGACAATCCCAGATGTGAAAGAGGTCAACAGTGTGAAGGAAGCAACGTGTTCATAGAGATTAAAGTCAACATGATGGTGAAGCTAAAACTGCCATGGCTACCTCCTTCAGAGTTCATATGGTGGCCCAGAATTTCCAGGGACCACAGAAAGGAGGTACTATGGGCTATGTCCTTTCTCTCATTTGTCACCTGAATGTAAAAAGCTGATCTGATAGCTTTAACACTTTCTAAATTCAAGACGGTGGGCTGGAGGGATGGATTCTCTGCGGGCTCTACTTGTGCTATCCACATAGCACAAGTATGTCACTGGCCCACTGAGAGCAGGTCCACTTGGGCAGGAAGGGAGAATGCTTCCGCTTAATGTCAGTTGTTTAGGGGATGTTCTTTCAAACTAGGGTATCTGATGAAAATGCATGGAATGATCAAAATGATGATGTAACATATCCAAATAAACAGTTAAATTTCACCTACATACCTTTTCTTCATTTGCTGCCATCAAAGACTCCACAGCCTTTTTCATTTTTTGTACTTCAATATCTGAAATATCACAACATCAAATCAGAAATGTGTTTTTTTAAACATGTGTGAAAATAACAAGAAACTACTGACTCTTCATGTTGAAATGTTTTAAGGTAAAAATGTTAATAATTTATTCTGCTTGTTTTTTTTTTTTTTTTTAAGGCACATTTACCATTTATATTCTCTTTTAGGGAAAATCTGAAAAATGAACACTTTCTATTATAGCTCACCTTAATAGTCATCATTCTAGAAAAAAAAAAAACAACTGCCCTCTCTCAAAGCAAGAACAAAATCCTGATAAGAACGCTGAAGATGAAAATTCAGTGCCATAACAATAAAAACATGGAGTTTTAACAGAAGAAACTTATAATAAAGCAGGTGAAAGTGATGAATGGCATATATATGACAAAAGCAGAGAAAATGTTCAGTTATAACCAAGACAGAGACGCAAATGGTAACAGCCTGATGGAATGTGATATTTACATGAGTGTCATGCTAAGAAGCTAGCTGTAGATTCCATACAGAAGGATAATAAGTACGTTGCTTCATCTATAAACTTCATTTCCAATACTATCTTAAAATATAAGGGCCAAAGTAAGTGATTCTCCTTAAAACCTGATATTCAAATAGAAAAGCATGCTACTTTAATCATAAAAACAAATATTTTAAATATGAAAAGTCAATCCAAAATGAGATCACAAATTAAAAAAATTAGAGAAAAAAGTTTAGCTAAAATTGTCTGCTTCCAAGAGAAAAAATACTACTAAAGGTGAATTTTAACACAATGATGCATCATCCAGCAGAGATATAACATTTTCAATTACGGTATACTCTGTAGGAACTGCTTTTATTATTATTTTTTAAATGGCAAACTTCCTGAAGAATTTAACATCTGGAGGAAAGGCCACTAAGGGTTTATCTTTATCCTGCATTATATAATCTAGGCTCTGTTAGTCAGCCTGGGTACAATTTCTTTTGTAACACAAGAGGGTATGTTTATAGAACCCCCTAATATAGATCTCAGTGAAAAAGTGGGCTACAAAACACTGGCAAGCAAAAGCAAGTTCAAAATGATTGTTAACTGTGGTAAATTTTAAAAACAGCAGGTTTTGACTTTCCTGGTGGTCCAGTGGTGAAGAATCCACCTGCCAATGCAGGGCACATGGGTTTGATCCCTGGTCTACCAAGATCCTACATGCTGAGGGACAACTAACTCTGTGTACAACTACTGAGCCTATGCCCTCAAGCCCACACACTGCAACAGAGAAAGCCTGCATGTAGTAACAAAGACCCAGTGCAGTCAAAAATAAATAAATAAATTTATTTTTTTTAAAGCAGATTTTCATTGGAGTACAAACATTGTTTTCTCCTCTGACCCTGTATCTCAGGCCACGAGAAAATGCTTCCTTGCCTCTGCCAGTCTGGGGGCTCTGCTGAATCCTGCAGAGCAAAGGGGCTGACTCAGGTACAATCTGCAAAATGGTCTTTTACTCCTGCTTCTATCGTCTGTTAGTTACCCTCTATTTTGTAAATTCTGAAGAAATGAGGAGCTTATTGATGAAGCAATTTTACATCTTTGGTGAGAGAAATGTTTTAAAAACACATGCAAAGAACAGTCCAAGTAGTACTTTGGGTGAATGTGAAGGCTCATGGAAATACACCAAAAACCTTACTTTTGTCTTTGAGCTTCTTTTTAAAATTTTCATCTGTGCAGGAAAACCCATTGAATTGGAAGTTAGCATATATTACAACAATAATATTTCAAAAGCACTATAATTTGGTCTCTTTTTACCTAAAGTAAAGAGACTTTAATCTCATAAAGACTGAATAGGAAGCATTATTTTATGACTTCAGGACTGGCACTATAATACCATAATGCTTTCTGTGAGGTTAGAACCTCATGTAATTAATCAGAAGACGTAAATCTGAGTTACTACCTCTGTTACTTCATCTTTCTGAGACTTGATTTTCTCATATTAAAATTGGGCCTTCCATGTACAAATGCTTCTTAAACACTGTGATGAAAATCCAGCTAATGTGGCATCAGTTGCTTTTTATATTTCCGTTACAGTCTGATCTATGACCCTCCTGAACATGATGAGGACACTGCTTACGTCATCTCCATCTCACCATTCAATTTCAACAGCACTGAAATGATCCATTTCCTGTTCAACAAGATGAGTCCACTGATCATGCAGTTAGATGTTATGTCAGCATCAGATTCCATGAGTTTCTAAACACTAGCTCTTAATGCCTATACCTGTCTGGCCAGGTACCGCTAACAAGTGGTTCACAGACCAATTCAGTTCAGTCCAGTCACTCAGTCGTGTCTGACGCTTTGCAATCCCATGGACTGCAGCTCGTCAGGCTTCCCTGTCCATCACCAACTTCCCGAGCTTGCTCAAACTAACGTCCATCGAGTCAGTGATGCCATCCAACCATTTCATCCTCTGTCTTACCCTAATCATAGACCAGTGCTAGTCCTCAGATCTGATTTTGGGTAGCATTACTCTAACGTAGCCTCTATAGCTCACAAGTCCTATGAATCCATTTTTCTCTTAAGACTCTTGAAAGCATAACCTGCCTGTGAATGTCCCTCTATATATGTGGAAACAGAGACAAAAGATCCATTTCCCTCAATGTTGGACGAACTGAATTTTCAGATGGATAGGGAGTTGTGATACCTGCAGATAAATAAAGCCAGGGCAATCTAGAGCCAAGAAGACTATGGAGGTAATCTCATTCAAGCCCCTCACTGCACAGAAAATTGCAATTTGGACAACAACTTTCTCATGATGAGAATTTACCATGTAATAATTAACCATGTAGGCTTCCCTGGTGGTTCAGACAGTAAAGAATCTGCCTGCAATGCAGGAGACCTGGGTTTGATCCCTGGGTCAGGACAATCCCCTTGAGAAGAGAATGGCTACCCACTCCAGTATTCTTGCCTGGAAAATCTCACGGACAAAGGAGACTGGTGGGCTACAGTCCATGGGGTTGCAAAAGAGTTGCCACGACTGAGCAACTAACACTAAGACCAATGATTAGGCTTAATCTAAAATAAACATCGGAAAAAGTACAGAGGTGCCCTCCTCTGGCTGCTCAAGAGGAAGTTAACATGTGCCCAAGCACAGTGAAGAGTCTCAGAGGAGTCCCTGCGGTCCCGGGCTCAGATGGCTTCTGCTGCTCCTCTCTCTCTTTGATGCTAAAGTTATAAATAATCTAACATCAACTTCTTTCATAGATTGTGACGGTTTTAACAAAAGAAGAAAACAAATGTTTAATACATATTCTTACCTCGATCAAGAATTTCAATCCCTTCTCCTTTCATCTGGCAAACCAATTTTTCTTGTAGTCTTCTCACTTCAGATTCCTTCTCTTCCAATTGTTCTTTCAGAGATGTCAGCTCCTCCTACAAATGATAAATTCATTCAAAAACAGTAGATTATGACTAAAAGGGAATATTCCGAGAGTCTGTTAACTCTTGAGTCAATAATTAGTTTTCATGAATGAAACAAAAAAAACTACAAGAATTTAGACACAAACTTCAGAAATCAGTGGCAATGATAAGCAGGAAGCAAGATAATTAATAAAAGTCCAATTTATAATAACTGTGGTATAATTATTTCAAGTTTCTTTGTAAACAAATTAAAAATGAATCTTTTAAATGAATCTTAGGGCAGCCCTAAGGTTTAAATCTTACGTTAAATAAAACATCTGACCAAGTTAATCAAAGAAGATAATCAAATTAGATGCTTAGTGTCATAAAAGCAAAACAAAATACAAATTTGAAAAATATATTAGACTTGCTTGACATTTATTCAGCATTTCAAGATGGTACTCATGTTCCCTAGACAAGACAGAACTTAATTAGTGGATAAGGCAGCAGGCAATAAACAACTTTAAGTCATGGGACTAAATAATTCCTTCTCATCACTAAGGTAAAAGAATGGAATCTCCTACAACAATGGGAAAAAAAGAGATTCTTTAATCTTAAAAAAAACAAAAAAAACTACACAACTATTTAAGACCTTAAATCCAATGTTCTATTTACTGAAGTTTGTTTCAGCTGCTGGTTATATTTAACACAGGAAATAAAGCTATGCAATGCTAATAAGTGTGCCTTTATTTTCAATATAACATTTTATTTTCAGTTGGTAAAGATAGCTATTACTTTTAGCATTATGAGAAGATGTAGCTCTCCAAAGCAGCTAAGAAGTTGGCCTATTATAGTTTTTACTTATGGTGGGAATCGACACCAAATATAAGGAATTTTCAGTAGCCCTGTCAAGAAGTGCTGCCATGAGCTTTCTATGCTTCTTTATAGTTCTACTATGCTTACTAAACAGTAACATCTACTCACTGCCATGGTAGCGTTAGCTGATGCACGCATTTACCTTTGAGAAAGTCTTGAAAGAATAAGACCGTTTATTACTGATACCAAAGAGAAGTCTTTCCCAGGTGAACTTTTGCAATTATTTTACCATGCTTGGATCTCATTCTAAGACAATGAGATTTAATTTATAAACAAATACTTTTATTTTACAAGTTTATTACTTTTCACTATTTCATATGCTTCTGAAAACAATATTAGGGATTGCAATGTCCCTTTAATTAGCTTTACACATATTAAAAAAAAAAGGGGGGGACACACACACAAAAATGAATGCACACACCACTAAAAACACCATCACAGCAAAACAACACAAGCCAGAAAGCAACAGGCCATGGACCCATTACCCAAGGTCTACCACACCTTCAGTGATTCCCACTTTTGTTCCATCCGCTGCTTTTCATACTGCATCTGACCCACCTTGATTTTCATGCTAGAAAGTTTGGCCATTAAAGACTGGTAGAGAGACAGGAGTGAAAGAAAACTACAGATAGAAAAAGACAAGCTAAGTAACCAAGAACACAGTACCAGTTTATAAAAGAGGTTAGATAACTGAGAGAAATGACAGGTTATGTTCTATCAAATTAGTTCAACCCTGGTTCTTATTCAAAATTGTTGCTGTTCAGTCACTGAGTTGTGTCCAACTCTTTTGGGACCCCATGGACCTACAGCCTGTCAGGCTCCTCTGTCCATGGAACTTTCCAGGCAAGAATACTGGAGTGGGGTGCGATTCCCTTCTCTACTTATTCAGAATGTGAAAGTTGTTCAGTCGTGTCCAACTCTTTGCGACTCCATGGACTATACACTCCATGGAATTCTCCAGGCCAGAATACTGGAGTGGGTAGCCTTTCCCTTCTCCAGGGGATCTTCCCAACCCAGGGATCGAACCCAGGTCTCCTGCACTGTGGGTGGATTCTTCACCAGCTGAGCCACAAGGGAAGCCCAAGAATACTGGAGTGGGTAGCCTATCCCTTCTCCAGCAGATCTTCCCGACCCAGGAATTGAACCAGGGTCTCCTGTATTGCAGGCGGATTCTTTACCAACTGAGCCACCAGAGAAGCCCTTATTCAGAACAATAGTGTTTAAATTCTAGATGGTCTCCGGCTTGGGGAAAAACTTTGTTCACTTGTAAAATGCCTTAAAATGCCTTCTTTATCACATTCTAAGTAGAAAATGTATTTTATCTATATTATTGATCATGGGTAAGTAGTGGAGCCACTTATATAAAATTTTTCGCCATTGTGAAAACTTACCTTAGTAGATTTCAGCTTTTTCTCATACTGAAGTCTTTCATTTTCCATTTCACTGACTCTTAACCTCAAATCATTGATCTCCTGCATTAGCCCCTGTCCAAAAACAAACAAGGAAATACATTAGGAAAGCAGTAAACACCTATTTTACCTACCAAAATAGCAGTTTGGAAATCCTCAGTCAATGGCTCTTGGGTTATAGCTGGATGAATGAGATTAGACAAATGGGAATGAATGCGTCTCCTTGAGAATCTTTCCATTGAATCTTTCCACGGATCCACTGAAAGATCCATTGAATCTTTCCATTGAAAACACTGCCTCCGCCCTAAAATGATGGGACTGATTATGGAAATGAAAAGTGACAATAATTTTTAAGAAAGGTAACTGATTACTTGTTATCATTAAGCAAATATTTCTACATTAAAAATCACTATATGAACTCCATCTTTTTAAAATAATCCAGAGAAATTTTCTTTAGTAAAGTCATTAACTTTTAGGGCCCTTTCAGTGATATATGGATATTTATAAAAATATTTTTCTAATTACTTAATTTGTCTACAAAAGATACATATTTTTCCTCAACCCAATCTGGGAGAAATGAATGAAATTCAAACACTTTAAACCAAGGATTCTAAATTTGAGGTTAGATGACAGCCCTGTCATTTACAAATATATTCAGCATCATAATATAATTTTATGTTTGGAAAAATGCAAAAGAAAGCAACCCTAATGTTTTCATAATACAAATACAATCATACACCTTTTCTACTTTTATTTTAGAAAATCTAATTTGTTTGTAAACATAGTCTAAATATTCTGAGCAATAGTGACATATTTTTGTCCACAGGCCAGAGAGTAGGAAAAAGAAATCAGAATGCAAAACAATACTAAGTCATCCAGAAGAAGGGCTCAAATAGTCTGTGAAGACGCCTCTTCTCTAACAACAAGGTATGAAGCTTCCACCAATGGTTAACGTGTTTTTGCTCCTCTCAAGATATTTATTCCTGAGCCACAGATTCCCAGGTAACAGAAAAGAATTACACAAGAATGCTATAAAAAACAAACAGAACAATGATATTAAAGTATAATGATTCAACCTCACAGAGGCCAGGTAAAGGATGCTCTAGTGAAATATACTTAACCTACAGGTTTTTAAATTGTAGTTTCTTGTAAAACGGGGCAAAGTATTACCTAGTATTACATAATACTTTTGAATATTATAACTGTTAATACAGTGTTTCAATAAGAAGCTATTTTCTGTTTATGAATGACATAAATGTTTGACATCATTTAATAACATTTTAATTGTGATTAAGTTGTGATTTAGTTTATCTGTAAGTTCATAATTCAAGTAAGAGGGAAAAGTCCAGTTTCTCCTATTCATTTATCTACCATTTATTAAGCACTCTTGCATAATATGAGTTCTTAGTAATCTTTAATCAATCTGGTCTTCCACAGATATATTTTCCCACTTATTGTTAAAAGTGAATTCTATTTGGATTGGAATTCTATTTGGATTGTTTCTATTCTGTTGTTGAATTGTTGATTGCTGGAATTCCTCAGCTTTGAATTCTATTGGAATTGTTGTATTTTACCACTTCCTTTAGAAATAGTGGCAATTTATAAAGAAGAAACAAATGAAGAAAACAGAATTATAAATTGAGGTCATTTTTCTATTAAAAAAGAACTACCCAATTATCCCTTGAGGTAATACTGTAAGTATGAACATAAATTTTTAATCTGAAAGAAGCCCTATCTTTCCATGATAACTCAAGCTAGAAAATCTGGAAGTAGCTCCTAAATATGAAACTTTAAAAAATGTAATACAAATTATTTCCAAGTAATTTCTTATCAGAAGTTCAGTACTTTTGAAAGTGAAAATCCTTGTTATCTTTCTCTTTTCCTTCGCAGAAAACTAGGGCTCCACAGAAACTCGTTTCTGATATCTGTATTCTTACCAGAAGGGGGCACTGTTGAATGCTAACCACCTATCAGCAATTCTGGGATAGGCAAGCCCTGTCTTCCAAGGTTTCAAGACTTCTCTACCCCTAATCTTTTGGAAGTGCCTGTACTTCTACTTCTTCCCCACACTCCACTGTTTCCTTAGAAATTAATCTCCAAATAACCTAAAATCTTAAGACAAAGTTAAAGAATTTTGGATTCATGAAACAGCCAGAGAAACATTTCAATTAAGGGGAAAAGGTAGGAAAATGAGCGTATTCATTTTAACTTTTTTAGTTTTAATCTTAAAGACTACTTCAATTATTTTCATACATAAAAGCAGTTTTTAATATCCCATAATCTCTAATCTCTAAAAGGCATGCTATATCTTACCAATAGTGCTGAATATATTAGAAAGTTATCAGGAACTGAAGTTTACTAGAGGTTTGGTGACAAGATCACCTTGCATATGATTGAGGCAACGCATAAGTGAAGCAAGAAAACACCAAAAAAGGGTTTTACAAAAAATGCAGACAAAGTCAAGAGATAGAAATATTGCTCTGGGATCTTACAAAAAAAAAAAATCATAAAACAGCCAGCTACTTCAACTTAGTCCTAATGGTTGGTTAACATCTTGCATCCAAATTAAGCACAATTGTATGGGTTAATGGAGAAGGCAATGGCACCCCACTCCAGTACTCTTGCCTGGAGAATCCCATGGACAGAGGAGCCTGGAAGGCTGCAGACCATGGGGTTGCGAGGAGTTGGACACGACTGAGCGACTTCACTTTCACGTGTCCCTTTCATGCATTGGAGAAGGAAATGGCAACCCACTCCAGTGTTCTTGCCTGGAGAATCCCAGGACGGGGAGCCTGGTGGGCCGCCGTCTATGGGGTCGCACAGAGTCGGACACGACTGAAGAGACTTAGCAGCAGCAGCAGTATGGGTTAAGACTTTCCCTAAACTTTGTATGTATAGTAAACCCACCCCTTAAGGCTTCAAAACTGCGAACTTCTTTCCTGACACCAGAGTTAGCTCTACTGCCACCTTAGCTACCTGTTGACTGAATTCTACCACCATTTTATACAGCAGCTGTGGAGTCAGGGAAGGACAAAAAAGGAAAAGAAGAAATATCCAAACAGATTTTTAAAGAAAGCACAAAAGCAAGAATTTTAAAGAAACTAAGTAGTTTTCTAAGTTTTAAGAGCTCCTGTCTCAGTTAAACAAAAAATAGACTAAGAGCTTTAAGATTAAAATGTGAGCTAAGTTGGGATTTCCTTTTGCTACTGAGGAAATAATACATATACCAAGACTTTCCAGTATAGTTATATATTTGACAGAAAATTTAACTCTAAAAATAGCAATGGAGTGTTTGTTGTTGTTTAGCCACTAAGTCATGTCTGACTCTTTGCAACTTAAGAGTATAAACCTTATTAAATTCAGATCTAGGAAGGACTTTCATACAGTGGAAACCATGTAATATAGCTCATATTATGATGGCATGCAGTCAGCATAAAATAAATATTTGAAATAAAAACAGAGGGGAAGAGTAAGTAAATGATTTCTCTTCTCTCCTTCTTGGTGCCCATTTTATAGCTAAGTATGACACTTCTCCATAGCCAACCAAGCAAACAAAATAAAGAAAAATGAAGAGATGGCCCTAGGAGAGAAAAAAATTTCTACAGCTCTTTATATTTCTTTTCTAATGAGTAGATTTCATATGGATATGCTCTGCACTGCACCTCCTGACAAAAAGCAGTTAACAAACTAGAAGACCTAGAGTAACAATAAACTAAGCTGAACAAACAAGCAAGCATGTTTAGCCATGAAAAGGGGTATTTCAAGTTGTAAAATCTACCCTGAATTTCACAAAAGTATAATGAGCTGTATTTATTAACTGGAATGACTTGCATGTGGAATAGACCAAAAGTAAAAGTCCAAATTAAATGACCTCTAAAATCTGTGATGAGTACATAATGAAAGCATGTTTGCTACACCTATTTAAAAATCTACTTTATTATATACTGAATAATCAATGTGCCTAAATAAGAACTATTAGTAAAGTCATGCACTTGAATCCATTATTTCCACAATGAAGAGAATCAGTATGGATGAACAGATGAACGGACAGACAGATGGATACACAAATGGCAGACAGACAGACAGAAGCTCCAAATGTCCTAAAGTCAAAAGTATTTTTAAAGGCGAGTGAAAGGATTAATATTTCATATCAAAAGTCTCAAAATAAAAGTTAATATTATCATTTAGTGATTAAAAAGTCAATGTAAGCTTATTCTTAAAAAGAAGTATGGATAATGAGGGCATATAGTAATTAACTGCCTCTCCTTCACAACTCCAAGGAATTTCAACTTGTTCTAGAAATATATGTATGTGAGATATATAAGTATGCATATATATAAATTAAAATGAAAGTGTTAGTTGCTCAGTCATGTCTGACTCTTTGTGACCCCATGGACTATAGTCCACCAGGCTCCTCTTGTCTATGGAATTCTCCAGACAAGAATACTGGAGTGGGTGGCCATTCCCTTCTGCAGGGGATCTTGTTGACAGAGAGATGGTCTCCTGCTTTGCAGGAGATCTCCCTATGGATTGTAATCTACCAGGTTTCTCTCTCCATGGGATTTTCCAGGCAAGAATACTAGAGTGAGTACCATTCCCTTCTCCAGGGATTTTCCCAAGCTGGGGACTGAATCTGAGTCTCCTGCATTGCAGGCAGATTTTTAAGCTGTCTGAGTCACCAGGGAAGCCCTATATCTACATATATATGTATGTGTACATATATACGTGGTTACGTCGCTTCAGTCATGTCCAACCCTTTGCGACCCCATGGACTGTAGCCCACCAGGCTTCTCTGCCCATGGAATTCTCCAGGCAAGAATACTGGAGTGGGTTGCCATTTCCTTCTCCAAGGGGGGGTGTGTATGTATGTATATGTATATAAAATGAGAGAAAGGGCACCACTTACCTCCGTGTCTCTGAATCTATCTTCATAATCCAGTCTGTCCTTCTCTACAGCTGTCAGTTTTAACTTTAAGTTAGATATTTCAGCCATCAGGTCCAACTTCTGAGTTTCTAAGGATGTCCTACTCAGAAGCTCCTATTAGAATTGAAGAGATACATGCAAAAGTTGCTTTATTATAAACAGTCACATATGGATGTGTCTTTCTTATGACTGTAAAACAGTATTATTAAGTAGAGGATGTGAAGATTAATTCTAAACAGATACATCTGGAAAAATTATTTGCTTTAGTTAACCTCCATTGAACCAAACTAGTGTTCAATAAGCAGCACATGTCTGCTTTTTCGGGAGACATATGTTCTACTGACAAACACATACATAAACTTACATATTCTTAAGCCTGTGATAACACTGATGACGATATTATGTTTGCTATGTGAAAGGTTTTGTTTTTACATGTACTAAGTGGTTCAATCCTCAAAACAATCTTATGAGATAGAAACTCATTAGGATAACCCATGAATTATCCTTGTTCAACGGTTGAGCCTCTTGATGAAGGTCAAAGAGGAAAGTGAAAAAGTTGGCTTAAAATTCAACATTCAAAAACTAAGATCATGGCATCCGGTCCCATCACTTCACGGCAAATAGATGGGGAAACAATGGAAACAGTGAGAGACTTTATTTTCTTGGGCTCCAAAATCACTGCAGATGGTGACTGCAGCCATGAAATTAAAAGACACTTGCTCCTTGGAAGGAAAGTTATGACCATCCTAGACAGCATATTCAAAAGCAGAGATGTTACTTTGCCAACAAAGATCCATCTAGTCAAAGCTATGGTTTTTCCAGTAGTCATTTATGGATGTGAAAGTTGGACTATAAAGAAAGCAGAGCACTTAAGAATCGATGCTTTTGAACTGTGGTATTGAAGAAGACTCGAGAGTCCCTTGGACAGCAAGGAGATTCAACCAGTCAATCCTAAAGGAAATCAGTCCTGAATATTCATTGGAAGGACTGATGTTGAAGCTGAAACTCCAATACTTTGGCCACCTGATGCAAAAAACTGACTCATTTGAAAAGACCCTGATGCTGGGAAAGATTGAAGGCAGGAGGAGAAGGGGTCGACAGAGGATGAGATGGATGGATGGCATCGCTGACTCAATGGACATGAGTTTGAGCAAACTCCGGGAGATAGTGAAGGACAGGGAAGCCTGGCATGCTGCAGTCCATGGGTCACAGAGAGTCGGACACAACCGAGCAATTGAACAGCTGAGGAAGGTAAGGGGCAGAGAGATTAAGAACTTGCATAAAGTCATTACAGCAAAGAAATGGCAAAGCATGGACCCAACCTAAACAGTCCTACTCCAGTGTGTAGTCTACCCACTGTATGACAGGTCCTCTAGCAGACAAGCATCATACATGTGTGTGTGCCCACATATGTTATACATTTTTTCCACTAAGAGTCACATAAGGTACTTGTGTGTTAGTCACTCAGTTGTATCGGACTCTTTGCAACGCTATGGACTGTAGTCCCCCAGGTTCCGCTGTCCATGGGATTTTCCAGGCAAGACTACTGGAGTGAGTAGCCTTTCCCTTCTCCAGGGGAATCTTCCCAAGCCAAGGATCGAACCTGGGTCTCCTGCAATGCAGGCAGATTCTTTACCATCTGAACCACCAGGGAAGCCCTTTTTCCTAATCCTAAAATATACACTCATGGTTGGAAATGAGGCAACCATATGAAAGCATAAAGAAGAAAACTGAAATCATAATATTTTATTCCAGACACTAATTGCAATGAACACTTTCTATTGTGTGTATGTGTTTGGAGACCCACAACTCTAGGTTTTTTCTTCAAATAAGCCAGTCTAAGTGAATCATACAATTCACCACTGTATCAGAGCAAACACAACATATAAATGTAGCATCTCAAGCAGTTCAGCAGGGAAGCCCTGCCTCTGAACATACCTGCTGCAGCATTTCTTCTGTGGCATTCAACTTCTCTCTGTGCTCTTCAAGGCAAAACTCCAAATCGCGAATCTTCTCTCCCTGAGCCTCTACCTGGTCTGTCAACACACTCACCTGTATACAGAGCAAAATACCGTCATGAATTAGGAAGAATTTGGGTCCCACTGCCAACTTTATTTGTCTACGGAGAACACAAACTGGGATGATGTTACCAATCATTTGGTTGTAAAAAAATTCTAAGAATTAATAAGAAACCAGCCCTTCACACACTTATCATGCATGTTGGTTTGAGGATTCCTCTTCAATTTTTAAGAAAGTTAGGGCTGAATTGGAGATGTGCAACACTTTATAGGATAAAAACATTGCAACTCTTTATGAGAAAGAGCATGTAGACAAATTATCTTTTTTGGAGGGTCCAGGGAGGATGGGAGACAGTATTAGAGATTAAGAGAGGAAACGGAGTTAATATTAGAAACAGAAGTCCTCAAGGACTATTTAGTTTCCTCCCCCGCCCCAAAGCAGTCTGTGGAGGGCTTCCCTGATAGCTCAGTTGGTAAAGAATCCGCCTGCAATGCAGGAGGCCTGGGTTCGATTCCTGGTTTGGGAAGATACCCTGAAGAAGTGAAAAGCTATCCATTCCAGTATTCTGGCCTGGAGAATTCCATGGACATGGGGTCGCAAAGAGTCGGATATGACTGAGCGACTTTCACTACTGACTGAAAGTGGTCTGTATCGTTTATTTACTGAAGTAAAGTATTATAACATTATATTAGTTTTAGGTATTCAATGCAAAAATTTGATACTTGTACACACTACAAAGTGATCATAACAAGTCTAGTCGCCATCTGCCACTATACAGTTGACTCCCTGCACTCATTCCAACTATCCACGAGTACCTTTCTTCTCTGGTAACCATCAATCTGTTCTCTGTATCTATCAGTTTTGTTTTTTTCATTTGTTTTGTCTTTTAGATTCCACATACAAGTGAAAACAAGTGGTATCTGCCTTTCTCTGTCTTGACATTTCATTTAGCATAATACCTTCAAGGTCCAATCACATTGTCACAAATGGGAAGATTTCCTGTTTTTATGATGGACTAGTATTCCACTGTAAATAATCATACTATATACCACATCTCCTTTTTCTTCTTTTTAAACTTTTTGTTTTGTATTGGGGTACAGCGTATTAACAACGCTGTGAGAGTTTCAGGTGAACAGCAGAGGGACCCAGCCATACATATATTAATATATGTATACATTCTCCTGCAAACTCCCTTCTCATTCAGGGCTGTCACACAACAAGGACTATTCAATTTTGGTACTTGACAAAGAATACAGAAAAGAATCCTGGGAATCCAAATTCTGTGAGATCTTTCATGATCCCACTGTCCACAAGTGTGTTCAAAAGCCAGGATGTAGCTCAAAGGTCCAAGAGGAGCCACTGGGTTGGTCTTTCATCTTCAGTGTTTATTCCAAATCTCTGAGTTTTCCTTCCAAGGATCACTGGCCTAGAAAATACGCTTTTCTTTCCCCCCACCACCGCGCAGCTTGTGGGATCTTAGTTCTCTGACCAGGGATCAAACCCAGCCACAGCAGTGAAAGCATCGAATCCTAACCACTGGACTACCAGGGGATTCCCTATGCTTCAGTTCTTTTAGCTCAAAATACCAAAGTAAAACTATCTGTCAAGGATTTAAAAGACTGTGAAGGAGAGGAAAACTCTAATTTAACCTACAAACAGGACCCCACTACCCACTTTGTGTTGTTTGGTCCATGGCATCATTTTTCAAATTGAAAAAATTAAATATATATTCAGATTCAGAAATTCTTATTCATATTTATGAAATAGATATACGAATATGTAGACACACATATATATACATATATAGTTACGAAGTCAGAACTTCTGCTATATATATACATTTTTAAAAAGATCATTTATCAGAAAATCAGATGACATTGTGCCTATCACCCAGGGGGCCCTTGGAGAGCAGAGGCTAAGGGCTGCTCACTCTAGACTGGGTATGCATACCCTTGTTCCATCACAGTCCTCACTGGTCCCTAATGTGTATAGATGGCCCCATACTTATGTCTATTAGCAGTCTGGCTCCTGTAAGCAACTGAATTTGCCATCCCAATTTACAATGGTCTTTGTAAGTTAAGTCATGAGGGGGAAAAAAGCATTTAAAAATCACTTGCCTGAAGAACGAGGGATTCTTTATCATTTTCTAAACGGGCCAGTCTTTCTTGATACACATCTCCATTCCCAGGGAGGTGTCCATTCGTCTGAAAAAGGAAGTGATACGTGTCACAGGAAGCCTGACCCTCTTAAACACTGAACTACTGTGGGAAAATAAAAATTGCATATGGTTTTAATCCAAGGAACCTGAATAGAATTCAGCACAGCTGTTACTATTAATACAAAATATTGGAATGCAACATAGTTCATATAAAAACAGCAACAACAACAAAAAAGCACTTCTCATCAAGCAGAAAATCATGACCCAAAAGGGACAGTGACTACTGAGAGTCACTGACAGAGAGTACCCACTTGAGACATGCAAAGCTTTGTTGAGTGTGTGGTTGGGCACAAAATCCCTCTTTCTCCTGAATGCCATCATCAGTGGGAATATACTGAGAGGGCCTTCCAATCCTCCCCTCTCCTCTCACAGCCCCAAATCCAGGGCTGCAAATGCTGGCCTTTAAATGCAAGACTGCAGGCTTCTTTCCGCTACTCCAGTCTCCAAATTACAAAACAAATGTTTCCTTTCTCCCTGAAGCCTTTCTCTGTTTTTCTTTTCAAGACCTTAAGCACTGAGTCCACAATGTCCTCCACTGGCAGCATGCGCCAAGTTCGCTGGCGATTTATCATGTTCTGTTCTGAATTCATCAACAACCTCTGCGTTTGCTTGTTCACCTACTATTACACTAAGCTTCCAGGCAGTCTATAAACTCGTGTTATCTTGTAACCTCCACAGCTTCCAGCCCAGAGCTCTACTTAGACTAGTGCTCACTCTTTTTTTCTCCTCCCTTCTGCCCACCCCTACCTTTTTTTTTTTTTTTAATCAGATTTGGGTATGTTTACAGATGGTACAAATGCCAAAGGAAATACAGATTGGGGGTGGAAGTGTAGATTTTTTTTTTCTCAGCCATCTTACATGTGCAAGTGATTAAGGAGACACATTGAAAAGGCTTACAGAGTGAAGACAACATAAAAACGTCATTTTGAAACACAGTAGTATATGTGATGTGTCCCTTGGTATCTCATTTAAATAGTTCATAATCACATAATGTATAATCCCAAAAGAATTTTCTGATTACTCATTCAAATACAACAGAAATACAAACCAGTGGAGTATAAAATAGTTGGACGGGGCCAACCAGAGTTCAACTGAAAAAGCAAATAAACCACCCCAGACTTAGAATCAGAGAAAACACACACTGTATATCCTTACTGCCCAGGACGTAGCTGATGTGACAGCTATTATTTTTCCAGAATCAACTGCTTTTATCATTCTACCTTTCCAATTAATGCATCTTCTAGTATTAGTTCTGGAAATACCAAAAGCTATGTTTTGGGAAGGAAACAAAAACAAACAAAAACAGAGAATTAATGAAAAAGAAAATTGCAGGGTGTTTCTTCTAAAAATATATACATCCCATAAGGCCACAGGAGAATCTGAAACTAGTTAGTAAGCACGCACTATGTGGGTACAATTTTTAACATCAGCTGCTTGACCACATACCTGCACAATTATCACAGCATAATCACAGCCAGAATTAAACGACCAGTATTAGGAGTCTGATGGAGTGGCTAGAAGGACTTCCACCCCTGAGGACTACCAGGAAAATGAAATTTACCTTAACCTCTGGAGGACTGATTTTGGGGAAAGAAGTAGGATGTGTAATGAATGGATGTTCTCAATCTGAGAAAAGTGCTGAGACTCGCCCTACATGACTTTAAATCTCCCATTTTGATCATGAACACTAGCAGGCACCTGCTTTTAAAATTACACAAGCAATGTTTTACAAACATATACGTTTTCCTGGGTAGGGGAAAAAAAAAAAAAAAGCTTTCTCCTTAGTGAGGACAAAAAAAGCAAAAGTCCTCTTTCTCCTGACTGAAGGAGACTATAACAAGATCAGAACTGTTTCTAGAGCAAGTTCTAGAACTGTTTTTTGAAGCTACTGCCTATGACATGGAAATAAGCTGTCCCCAAACCAGTTCTACAAAATGATCCATTTAAAAATTGACCACAATGAGCATGCTCATGTTTCTCAACACTGTATTGATATTTACAAGCAGTCGTAATGCTTGTGAGTAGTTTATTTTTAAACACTAAAATAACTTTAGGAATAAAAGACAAATGAACCACTGCTGGAATAATTATGTACTTTTGAAATATTCTGTTGGTATATTCAAGTAGATAAAGGTCTGTTCTGTTCATACGTTAGTTTCTGCTAATTTTTATTACCTTTGCCTCAAAAATGCTAGCAAGAGGTACATTCCATTAGGCAAATACCCTACTGTCTCTATTCTCCCTCCATCTCCTGTGCCCTACCTCCCAGATCACTCCATGCCTCCCCAAACCCGGCATGCTCTCTCAAACACTAATGCTATTCCTTCTGCATGGACTGTATCTCCAACTCTTTCCCTCCTTGTTCCACCTCATTCCTTAGAATCCACTTCAACTGGGGCTTGGTCTGGAATGTCTTCCATGAGTTGCCTGTTCACTCATATGCTAGTTAACCACATCCAGATGTCCCTTTGTTGCAGCAGGCATCACACTGAATGGACTAGGCTAGACTTGACTACATACAGAACTCTCTGTACCTATAGACTCTGAATTCTTTGTACAGTCCTCTTTCAATCTGATGCACAGTGGGTGCTAACCGACTGCTGAACAAAGGAACACTGATAGATGTTAAATAAACATCAGGCAAATAAAAGATGAATGAATGGTTTTATCCTGGCCTTCTTCCTTCTGAGCAAGACATTTATTCGCATTTCCTCTACTACCTGGTATGCACACACCATGATCACTAGCTCCTTTCCCCTCAAGCCATATCCTCTCTTCCTACCACATTTAAGAGGTGGCTTCATCAGTTCAGTTCAGTCGCTCAGTTGTGTCCGACTCTTTGCGACCCCATGAATCGCAGCACGCCAGGCCTCCCTGTCCATCACCAACTCCCGGAGTTCACTCAAACTCACGTCCATCGAGTCAGTGATGCCAACCAGCCATTCATCCTCTGTCGTCCCCTTCTCGTCCTGCCCCCAATCCCTCCCAGCATCAGAGTCTTTTCCAATGAGTCAACTCTTCGCATGAGGTGGCCAAAGTACTGGAGCTTCAGCTTCAGCATCATTCCTTCCAAAGAAATCCCAGGGCTGATCTCCTTCAGAATGGACTGGTTAGATCTCCTTGCAGTCCAAGGGACTCTCAAGAGTCTTCTCCAACACCACAGTTCAAAAGCATCAATTCTTCGGTGCTCAGCCTTCTTTACGGTCCAACTCCCACATCCATACATGACCACAGGAAAAACCGTAGCCTTGACTAGACGGACCTTTGTTGGCACAGTGCCTTTTTTTTTTTTTCCCGTCCGTGCCGCATGGCTTGTGGGATCTGTTTCCTGACCAGGGATTGAAGCTGGACCTTTGGCAGTCAGAGTGCAGAGCCGTAACCATTGGCCCTCCAGAGAATTCCCTCCAGAACCTTTTCAATGGTCAGTAATTGAGGCCCTCTTGCACGAACTCCCTCATGTACTTCCTTCTTCAACACACAGAATTATATATCGCTTCCTACATCTTCCCTGTCTTTCTTCCTGCCAGTCTCGGGAGAACTGAGTCTTAACTCCTTCTTACAAGCTCACCATTCTTCTATTTTGGAACCTTGACTTCCTGTTTTCCCTGTGAATTGACCTACACTTATCGCCTCCATCCTTATCTCATCAATTTCTTTCTCTCAATGAACTTTCATTCTCCTTTCCAAGATCTAATTCCATGGCACTGTGCCCACCTCTGTACCAGCTCCCACTTCTCTCTGCCTATAGAAATCCACCTTTCACAGCTGCTCCCCACCGCCTCTTTCTTACACCATGTCATTCTCTTCTCCTCTACCGAATTCTCCTCCACATCTTGCCTTGAACTTCATGATTAACTTTTGCTGAAAAGCTAATATTCTGCCAGGGGGGGCTTACAAGTGATTTTATGTATCAGTCATTTATAGTTTTTCAGTGCTAATAGAAACTTTATTACATTTATTTTGATTCTCCAAAAATGCTTATGAAATTCTAAGCCTATAATTAAAAACATATTTGGTATAAACTCTTGTTGGGTGAATTTAACATCCAATGCATTGAAGACCAGCCAGCCCAAATTATTTTACTCAAAATCCCAGAGATGCCTTCAAAAGAACTCTTTCTAGTACCACTCATGATGCAACCTTTTATTGACCACATTCAACCCAGCTGAGAGTTTAGGTCAAAACTGGAATCAACGTGAGGATTTTAACAATGCAATCTTCAACTGACAGGGGGTGCGGAGGGGCAGGACTGGAATACACCAGGAAGGGCAGGGCACAAGAGGCAGCTGGACTGTAACAGTGATCCTTTAATTAAGGGACTTACGGAGTTTGCCAGATTTTCCTGACATAATGGGTGTGGAGGGATATGTCTAAAAAGCTTTATTCCTCATCGAACTATAGAATCCTAAGGGTAGGCAGAAACCACACCCAAGAACGTGAATTGCCTGAACTCACATGGCAGATGCTACACACACCATCTACCCTTCACCATCTAAATAGAAGCTCTTCTTTTTCTATTAATTTCCCTGTAATCATCAAATATAAATACAAAATCAAGTGAAAAGATGTTACAAATGTTAGCATTTTGCATTATATGAGTCTCTTCTTTAAAATGTTTTAATACAGAAAGCTTCAAATATATATAAAAAAAAGACTACAATGACAAGACCCTTTGTACTCATCACCCAGTTTCAGCTTCATGACAGGTGGGAGTCTTCTATCTGTTATTTTTGTAGAAAGTACCATGCTGTGTTTTCCTCTGATTTTCTTCGTTTTACTGGTCTGCATTGGCCTACACCTGGCTCTCTTTTCTCCTCAACCTTCAGTTTTGGTTTGGTGTTCTTTCCTGAGCTCTATCATCCTGTAAAAATCCAAAATCAATATACCAGTAGTGATTTGCTATGATTAAACTTATTTATCTTATAATATAGAACTCCTTTTGAATATAGCATTCCCATATCAGAATGGTAACAGAATTAAAATGGGGAAAAGAATATCAGTCCAATTTTATAGACAACAAATATTTAAAAAGAGTTGGACTAGCACCCTCTCTCTCTCACACACACACACAGTTTCACACTCTTCTCATTTTCCCTCCCCCCGCCACCCAGTAAATATACTAGCCTTTTTTTTTTTCTGTCTAATCTTTTGGCCACACTATGTGGCATGTGGACTCTTAGCTCCTTGACCAGGGACTGAACCCGCACCCCACCCTGCATTGGAAGGCGGAGTCGTAACCACTGGACTGCCAGGGAAATCCCATAAATATACTAGTTTTTAAAACTGCCATACACTTATGATTTCATGATATTTCTTAAAATTCAATATCAAGAAAGGAAAGTGGGGAGTTCTCTGGTGGCCTAGTGGTTAGGACTCTCAGCTTGCACTGCCGTGACTCAGATTCAGTCCCTAGTAGGGACCTGAGATCCCTAACCCTAACCCTAGCCCTAACCCTAAACCCTAACCCTAAACCCTAACCTTCCCACAAGCCACATGGTATGGCCCCCCAAAAGAAAGAAATAAAAAGGAAGGTGTGTTAAACTAAAGCTCATTTAATTAAATGTTATCTTTAGCTACCAAATGATACATCTCATACAGGGTCTTTCACGTCCTAATCACAGTATTAATATTTCTACCACTGTACGCAAACATCCATTGCCTGCTTTCCACTAGAGGAAAGACTGAAATAAGACTTGAATCTTTCAGTCTAGTCAAGGCTATGGTTTTTCCAGTAGTCATGTATGGATGTGAGAGTTGGACTATAAAGAAAGCTGAGTGCAGAAGAACTGATGCTTTTGAACTGTGGTGTTGGAGAAGACTCTTGAGAGTCCCTTGGACTGCAAGGAGATCCAACCAGTCCATCCTAAAGGAGATCAGTCCCGGGTGTTCATTGGAAGGACTGATGTTGAGGCTGAAACTCCAGTACTTTGGCCACCTGATGCGTAGAGCTGACTCATTTGAAAAGACCCTGATGCTGGGAAAGATTGAGGGCAGGAGAAGAAGGGGAGAACAGAGGATGAGATGGTTGGGTGGCATCACTGACTCGATGGACATGGGTCTGGGTGGAGTCTGGGAGTTGGTGATGGACAGGGACGCCTGGCGTGCTGTAGCTCATTGGGTAGCAAAGAGTGGGACACGACTGAACTGAACTTTCAGCCACAAATATCACAGTTACATTTCATTTGGGTCCAACACACAAGACAGAATCTCACATTCTTTTGTACAAAGAGTCAAAGAACACAACACCAACAATGTTGGAAATCAATCCACCAGGCAGGAGCAGTGCTCTGCTGTCTGGTCCTCACATTCGATGTAGTGTGATTAGGATGGAGAGGCCTGCTCCTGGGCTGTAAACAATCATCTCAGGGCAACACTGCTACCATTCAGGGCCTCTAGAGCAGCCCCTCCACCTGGCCAGTGCCCCTTGGTACTATGGTACCTCTGACTCTAGGTCCATCTTGTAAACACCCCACTTATATTTTCCTCCTAAATTTCTACTCAAGTTCAAAAGAACAGCCTCTTCAGGAAGCCCTCTACTTATTCTAAAATCTCATCATCTCATCATTTGCTAAGAAACCCAAAAGGGGAACTAAATTTCACATGCATTTTATCATACCCCAAAACTCAATCACGACCCTCTCCTAGAAAGATATCAGTTTATTCAATGTTGTCAGAAAGTACATCAAAGACTGAAACTCAGAACGATCCTGAATATATGCTGTATTTTCCAAGTCAAGATTACAGACATGATCAGAATCAGACTATGGCTTTGGGTTTTGTTTTTCTGGGTTTTAATTTTCACTGTACTTGTTTCCCAGAGACAGAAGGCATCTTCTTAACTAAACAGTCGAGCAAAAACAAGTGTTCTGGAGCAAGAAAAACCACAGTAGTGGGTCAGCCTCTAAGACTCACTACTCCAAAAATGTAACTATATCTGAAATGCTGGTGAGAACAGCAGATGTCAAGGGCTTTCATCTGCCAGTCTTTTTAGAAGTATCATGACAGCGCTTCCCTCGGAGCGTCTGTGCCACATTAAATTGTCCACGGCCACAAGCAGTGGCTGCCTGTTACACGGCCAGGGCACATCTGCATCTCCTTGTCTGTGCATCCACGGCCAGCCCCGGGCAAAGAGACGGACTGCTTCAGTGTCTCCCAAAGAGTTCTTTTAGATCCTTGAGAAGGGAAGATGGGCTCTACCCCTTCCTCACCTTATTTTCAGGCATATCACGATGCTCCCGAAGCTTCTGGAGTGGGGAGAGGAGTACACACTGAGACTGCAACATTATCCCAGTCACAGGTATGCTCCAAAGTTCCCTGAGTTCCAGATGGATGGAAAACAAAAGCTAAATAAAGCCAGCTCCTATTCTAGGAGTAAAACATATTCATTCATTCACGTATTGTTCATTCCTGTATTCAATATTTATAAAAATCTAAGACACAGACATAGAGAACAAATATATGGGTATCAAGGGGTTAAGGGAGGGTGGGATAAATTGGGAGACTGGGATTAACATATATACACTATTGATACTATATATAAAATAGATAACTAATTAGAACCTATTATATAACACAGGGAACTCTACTTAATGCACTGTGGTGACCTGAAAAAGTCCAAAAGGGAGATAATATGTGTATATGTATGGCTGATTCATTTTGCTGTGTAGCAGAATCTAACACTACTCTGTAAAGCAACTATACTCCAGTGAAAGCTTATTTTTTTAAAACCCAGCTATGTGACAGGCTGCAGAGCTAGCAGAAGAATCTTTTTTACTTTGGGAAGGAGAATTTGAGATTAAGGAAAAATGCTGTGTCTACTTTTCTTGCCACTTACTCTTTCAGGGATCCCCTGGAGGAAGGGATGGCAACCCACTCCAGTATTCTTGCCTAGAGAATTCTTTGGATGGAAGAGCCTGGTGGGCTACAGTCCATGGGGTGGAAAGACTCAGATACAACTGAGTGACCAACACTATTCTTTTTTAACTTACTTTTGTAAAAGAATAGAGGAATCTTTCTTTTTTTTTTTTTTTAATTTTTTTAAAAAAAATCACATGCTCCCCATCCTGAACCCTCCTCCCTCCCAACCTCCCCATACCATCCCCCTGGGCCTTCCCAGCGCACCAGCCCCAAGCATCCAGCATCGTGCACTGAACCTGGACTGGCATCTCGTTCCACACATGACATTTCACATGTTTCAGTGACATTCTCCCAAATCTTCCCACCCTCTCCCACAGAGTCCATAAGACTGTTCTATACATCAGTGTCTCCTTTGCTGTCTCGTATACAGGGTTATCGTTACCATCCCTCTAAATTCCATATACATGCGTTAGTATACTGTATTTATGTTTTTCCTTCTGGCTTACTTCACTCTGTATAATAGTCTCCAGTTTCATCCACCTCATTAGAACTGATTCAAATGTATTCTTTTTAATGGCTGAGTAATACTCCATTGTGTATATGTACCACAGCTTTCTTATCCATTCATCTGCTGATGGACATCTAGGTTGCTTCCATGTCCTGGCTATTATAAACAGTGCTGCGATGAACATTGGGGTACACGTGTCTCTTTCCCTTCTGGTTTCCTCAGTGTGTATGCCCAGCAGTGGGATTGCTGGATCATAAGGCAGTTCTATTTCCAGTTTTTTAAGGAATCTCCACACTGTTCTCCATAGTGGCTGTACTAGTTTGCATTCCCACCAACAGTGTAAGAGGGTTCCCTTTTCTCCACACCCTCTCCAGCATTTATTATTTGTAGACTTTTGGATCGCAGCCATTCTGACTGGTGTGAAATGGTACCTCATAGTGGTTTTGATTTGCATTTCTCTGATAAAGAGTGATGTTGAACATCTTTTCAAGTGTTTGTTAGCCATCTGTATGTCTTCTTTGGAGAAATGTCTATTTAGATCTTGGGCCCATTTTTTGATTGGGTCATTTATTTTTCTGGAGTTGAGCTGGAGGAGTTGCTTGTATATTTTTGAGATTAGTTGTTTGTCAGTTGCTTCATTTGCTATTATTTTCTCCCATTCTGAAGGCTGTCTTTTCACCTTGCTAATAGTTTCCTTTGATGTGCAGAAGCTTTTAAGTTTAATTAGGTCCCATTTGTTTATTTTTGCTTTTATTTCCAATATTCTGGGAGGTGGGTCATAGAGGATCCTGCTGTGATGTATGTCAGAGAGTGTTTTGCCTATGTTCTCCTCTAGGAGTTTTATAGTTTCTGGTCTTATGTTGAGATCTTTAATCCATTTTGAGTTTATTTTTGTATATGGTGTTAGAAAGTGTTCTAGTTTCATTCTTTTACAAGTGGTTGACCAGATTTCCCAGCACCACTTGTTAAAGAGATTATCTTTAATCCACTGTATATTCTTGCCTCCTTTGTCAAAGATAAGGTGTCCATATGTGCGTGGATTTATCTCTGGGCTTTCTATTTTGTTCCATTGATCTATATTTCTGTCTTTGTGCCAGTACCATACTGTCTTGATAACTGTGGCTTTGTAGTAGAGCCTGAAGTCAGGTAGGTTGATTCCTCCAGTTCCATTTTTCTTTCTCAAGATCGCTTTGGCTATTCAAGGTTTTTTGTATTTCCATACAAATTGTGAAATTATTTGTTCTAGCTCTGTGAAGAATACTGTTGGTAGCTTGATAGGGATTGCATTGAATCTATAAATTGCTTTGGGTAGTATACTCATTTTCACTATATTGATTCTTCCAATCCATGAACATGGTATATTTCTCCATCTATTAGTGTCCTCTTTGATTTCTTTCACCAGTGTTTTATAGTTTTCTATATATAGGTCTTTAGTTTCTTTAGGTAGATATATTCCTAAGTATTTTATTCTCTTCGTTGCAATGGTGAATGGAATTGTTTCCTTAATTTCTCTTTCTGTTTTCTCATTATTAGTGTATAGGAATGCAAGGGATTTCTGTGTGTTGATTTTATATCCTGCAACTTTACTATAATCATTGATTAGTTCTAGTAATTTTCTGGTGGAGTCTTTAGGGTTTTCTATGTAGAGGATCATGTCATCTGCAAATAGTGAGAGTTTTACTTCTTCTTTTCCAATTTGGATTCCTTTTATTTCTTTTTCTGCTCTGATTGCTGTAGCCAAAACTTCCAAAACTATGTTGAATAGTAATGGTGAAAGTGGGCACCCTTGTTTTGTTCCTGACTTTAGAGGAAATGCTTTCAATTTTTCACCATTGAGGATAATGTTTGCTGTGGGTTTGTCATATATAGCTTTTATTATGTTGAGGTATGTTCCTTCTATTCCTGCTTTCTGGAGAGTTTTTATCATAAATGGGTGTTGAATTTTGTCAAAGGCTTTCTCTGCATCTATTGAGATAATCATATGGTTTTTGTTTTTCAATTTGTTAATGTGGTGTATTACATTGATTGATTTGCGGATATTGAAGAATCCTTGCATCCCTGGGATAAAGCCCACTTGGTCATGGTGTATGATCTTTTTAATGTGTTGTTGGATTCTGATTGCTAGAATTTTGTTTAGGATTTTTGCATCTATGTTCATCAGTGATATTGGCCTATAGTTTTCTTTTTTTGTGGCATCTTTGTCAGGTTTTGGTATTAGGGTGATGGTGGCCTCATAGAATGAGTTTGGAAGTTTACCTTCCTCTGCAATTTTCTGGAAGAGTTTGAGCAGGATAGGTGTTAGCTCTTCTCTAAATTTTTGGTAGAATTCAGCTGTGAAGCCGTCTGGACCTGGGCTTTTGTTTGCTGGAAGATTTTTGATTACAGTTTCAATTTCCATGCTTGTGATGGGTCTGTTAAGGTTTTCTATTTCTTCCTGGTCGAGTTTTGGAAAGTTGTACTTTTCTAAGAATTTGTCCATTTCTTCCTCGTTGTCCATTTTATTGGCATATAATTGTTGATAATAGTCTCTTATGATCCTTTGTATTTCTATGTTGTCTGTTGTGATCTCTCCACTGTCATTTCTAATTTTATTGATTTGATTTTTCCCCCTTTGTTTCTTGATGAGTCTGGCTAATGGTTTGTCAATTTTATTTATCCTTTCAAAGAACCAGCTTTTGGCTTTGTTGATTTTTGCTATGGTCTCTTTTGTTTCTTTTGCATTTATTTCTGCTCTAATTTTTAAGATTTCTTTCCTTCTGCTAACCCTGGGGTTCTTCATTTCTTCCTTTTCTAGTTGTTTTAGGTGTAGAGTTAGGTTATTTATTTGACTTTTTTCTTGTTTCTTGAGGTGTGCCTGTATTGCTATGAACTTTCTCCTTAGGACTGCTTTTACTGTGTCCCACAGGTTTTGGGTTGTTGTGTTTTCATTTTCATTCGTTTCTATGCAAATTTTGATTTCTTTTTTGATTTCTTCTGTGATTTGTTGGTTATTCAGCAGCGTGTTGCTCAGCCTCCATATGTTGGAATTTTTAATAGTTTTTCTCCTGTAATTGAGATCTAATCTTACTGCATTGTGGTCAGAAAAGATGCTTGGAATGATTTCTATTTTTTTGAATTTACCAAGGCTAGCTTTATGGCCCAGGATGTGATCTATCCTGGAGAAGGTTCCATGTGCGCTTGAGAAAAAGGTGAAATTCATTGTTTTGGGATGAAATGTCCTATAGATATCAATTAGGTCTAACTGGTCTATTGTATCGTTTAAAGTTTGTGTTTCCTTGTTAATTTTCTGTTTAGTTGATCTATCCATAGGTGTGAGTGGGGTATTAAAGTCTCCCACTATTATTGTGTTATTGTTAATTTCTCCTTTCATACTTGTTAGCATTTGTCTTACATACTGCGGTGCTCCCGTGTTGGGTGCATATATATTTATAATTGTTATATCTTCTTCTTGGATTGATCCTTTGATCATTATGTAGTGACCTTCTTTGTCTCTTTTCACAGCCTTTGTTTTAAAGTCTATTTTATCTGATATGAGTATTGCTACTCCTGCTTTCTTTTGGTCCCTATTTGCATGGAAAATCTTTTTCCAGCCCTTCACTTTCAGTCTGTATGTGTCCCCTGTTTTGAGGTGGGTCTCCTGTAGACAACATATGTAGGGGTCTTGTTTTTGTATCCATTCAGCCAGTCTTTGTCTTTTGGTTGGGGCATTCAACCCATTTACATTTAAGGTAATTACTGATAAGTATGATCCCGTTGCCATTTACTTTATTGTTTGGGGTTCGAATTTATACACCATTTTTGTGTTTCCTGTCTAGAGAATATCCTTTAGTATTTGTTGTAGAGCTGGTTTGGTGGTGCAGAATTCTCTCAGCTTTTGCTTGTCTGAGAAGCTTTTGATTTCTCCTTCATACTTGAATGAAATCCTTGCTGGGTACAATAATCTGGGCTGTAGGTTATTTTCTTTCATCATTTTAAGTATGTCTTGCCATTCCCTCCTGGCTTGAAGAGTTTCTATTGAAAGATCAGCTGTTATCCTTATGGGAATTCCCTTGTGTGTTATTTGTTGTTTTTCCCTTGCTGCTTTTAATATTTGTTCTTTGTGTTTGATCTTTGTTAATTTGAGTAATATGTGTCTTGGGGTGTTTCGCCTTGGGTTTATCCTGTTTGGGATTCTCTGGGTTTCTTGGACTTGGGTGATTATTTCCTTCCCCAGTTTAGGGAAGTTTTCAACTATTATCTCCTCAAGTATTTTCTCATGGTCTTTCTTTTTGTCTTCTTCTGGAACCCCTATGATTCGAATGTTGTAGCGTTTAATATTGTCCTGGAGGTCTCTGAGATTGTCCTCATTTCTTTTAATTCGTTTTTCTTTTATTCTCTCTGATTCATTTATTTCTACCATTCTATCTTCTAATTCACTAATCCTATCTTCTGCCTCTGTTATTCTACTATTTGTTGCCTCCAGAGTGTTTTTAATTTCATTTATTGCATTATTCATTGTATATTGACTCTTTTTTATTTCTTCTAGGTCCTTGTTAAACCTTTCTTGCATCTTCTCAATCCTTGTCTCCAAGCTATTTATCTGTGATTCCATTTTAATTTCAAGATTTTGGATCAATTTCACTATCATTATTCGGAATTCTTTATCAGGTAGATTCCCTATCTCTTCCTCTTTTGTTTGGTTTGGTGGGCATTTATCCTGTTCCTTTATCTGCTGGCTATTCCTCTGTCTCTTCATCTTGTTTAAATTGCTGAGTTTGGGGTGTCCTTTCTGTATTCTGGCAGTTTGTGGAGTTCTCTTTATTGTGGCTATTCCTCACTGTGTGTGGGTTTGTACAGGTGGCTTGTCAAGGTTTCCTGGTTAGGGAAGCTTGTGTCAGTGTTCTGATGGGTGGAACTGTATTTCTTCTCTTTGTTCAGTCGCGCTGTGGGGAGGGAGGGAGGGATGCTGCAAGCAAATAACACTGGCGTGCGCTCGCAGTGCCTCAGCCACACTGGGTCTGCCCCCGCTCACTGTGCGTGTAGCCTCCCTGCCCACACTGCTCGGGCTCTAGGTTGTTCCGCCGGGAACAATCCGAGGCTGGCCCCGGGTTGCATGTACCTCCCAGGTCCAAGCCGCTCAGGTTCAGGCACTCGGATAGTCCTCAGAGGCGCAGACTCAGTTGGGCCTGAGTATTGTGCTCTTCCCAGGTCCGAGCAGCTCAAGTGATGAGGTGTTTGGCGAGCGCCAATGCTGCGACTTATCGCCTCCCCGCCACTCGGTTATCTGGGCGCAAAACCGGCGCACCTTCTTAGGCAGATGTTAACCGTCCAGACCCCCAAGAAGTTTTAGTTAGCAAAGGAGCCTGCTTACAGTTTTATAGATAATGTCTCTCTGGGGCTGCGATTGCCCCCTTCTGGCTCTGGCTGCCTATCACCGGAGGGGGAAGGTCTGCAGCCGGCTATCTCTGTTCAATTCTTTGTTCCGTGCGCGGGCCTGGCGGTCTTAGGTTGGGGCTGGCTTTTCGCGTAGTAGATATCCCACAGTCTGGTTTGTTAGCCCAAATTATTTCGCTCAGATAGTGCTCAGGGTATTCAGGCCAGATTCTTACTCTAAGCGATGCAGCCCGCGCTGCGCCTCCCTGCCCAGCCCCCGCTTGTTAATGGCACGTGCAGGCGTCTGCGCTGCTTCTCCACTGGGGGAGTTACCGTAGGACTCGCAATCTTCGAGTTTTAATTGTTTATTTATTTTTTCTTCCTGTTATGTTGCCCTCTGTGCTTCCAAAGCTCGGCACAGATTCGGCAGTGAGAAGGTTTCCTGGTGTTTGGAAACTTCTCTCTTTTTAAGACTCCCTTCCCGGGACGGAGCTCCGTCCCTCCCTCTTTTGTCTCTTTTTTTGTCTTTTATATTTTTTCCTACCTCCTTTCGAAGAGTTGGATTGCTTTTCTGGGTGCCTGATGTCCTCTGCCGGCATTCAGAAGTTGTTTTGTGGAATTTACTCGACGTTTAAATGCTCTTTTGATGAATTTGTGGGGGAGAAAGTGTTCTCCCTGTCCTACTCCTCCGCCATCTTCAGTATGGAACCCCTAGAGGAATCTTTCTATTCAACCCCAACAACTACTGGCAGCCTGGGATTTCACTGAAAGCACCTCTCTCACTGTTCACACACTGGCATCTTTTGATGGAGAACTCTGCTGACTTGGTCCACGTGCTTTCCTGGGAGTTTTCCAGAAGCATAAGGGAAAAACAGGTTTAACTTCAGCTAGGATGTCTCAGTGAGAGATGAGGCACAGCTCGTATAATTGTGATCACATACGGGATACAACCTTAAGATGTATCTTGTTTGCCAAGGCTTGGAAAAACATTCCCTGGAGGCACACAGGAAAAGAGAAAGAAGCTGGCCAGAGACCAGCGGGGATCAAAGGGTGGCGGGGTGGGGATGGCGTGTGCTGCTGGGGGTCAAGGACTCGGGGAGAACAGCTAGAAGCCCTGGAGAAAACACGCCCCGTGTCTGAACTCTTTAAATAAATTATGAGTATTGTTATTTTTAGGAAACATTTAACCCAAGGGACACTTAGAATTAATATTATCTTTTTCAACATAGAGAAAAGATAGAAATGCATTATCATGATTTAACAGATCAGAAGTCAGTCAAGAGCACTTCATTTCCCCCACTGATAGACTACTGGGTTATCATGCCTGATTTGCAGTTTTTACCATGAGTATTTTCATTCACTTTGTTTTCTTTTTAAAATTAATGTATTTGACTGTGTCGGGTCTTAGTTGCAACATGCAGGATCTTGTGCTGTGTGCACGGATTCTCTAGCTGTAGCACATGGGTTTAGTGGCTCCACAGCACGTGGGATCTCAGTTCCCCGACCAGGGATTGAACCTGCGTCCCCTGAACTGCAAGGTGGATTATTAACCACTGGACTGCCAGGCAAGTCCCCCAGACTGTCTTTTTCTGTAATTTCTGCTGACTTTGAGATTGTGTCATAATTAAAGCTGCCAAACAACCAGACGCTTTGGGATTTCAGGATCCAGTCAAGGTCATGAACCTTGCCTCCATCTACTGAAGAACGCATTGTAAGAATGTTCTAGGGCAGTGCATCAAGTTAGATCTAAAGTAAACAAAAACTACTTGCTAGTCTCAAAAAATTAAGACTTTTTTCTATTTGCCCTCTTAAACTTTGAGCTTGATAAAGTACATAATTCTGTTATTAATATTTGTGTTAACATACATTTCACAATTAAAATAGAGAATTATACCTCAGTAGTTGAACAAATATGTCATATTCAATTGATTTGTTGCTGCTGTTGTTTTACCACAGGAGACAAACTTTCAAGTCTTAAAAGAAACTTACTCATTCCCAGAAGGCTACATGTTTAGCTACCCAATTAAAACAAATTCATTTTTGTAGATTTAACTTCACTTCACTGTAACAGTCTTACTATTTTCCATTTTCTTATCCAGCTTCTGATAATCTAAAACAATTAAGAGGGCAGCAGAAATTAGTAGCAAAGGAATAACCTGCACCCTACAGGAAACCAGGGCATCTTCCTGGCCTGGGTAAAATAATAATTAGAAATGCAAAGGCCCAGTTGCACTAAAGAGAAGCTTAGCATCAGTCAGTCTTAAGTAAATGGACTTTCAGGTTGGCCATCATTAAGCATGAATGAAATATTAATTATGTAATTTGTATCATTAATAAGTTTTTCTAAAACATTGTGGAAGCTTCCCCATAGTCAGAGAAATGTCTGCACTCTTCTGTCAAAGAAGTAAACTGTATAAATAATTGGTAACCATCACCCTGCCCCATAACCAGTCTCAACCCTTTCTTTTCTTCATTGCAGAAGGTCCTCCTAAATGTTTCCCTCTACTCTCTACAATCCACTCTTCACTATGACCTTTTTGACTAATCCTCTGCCAGGCTCACTGACAAGCACTCAACATACATTAGCTAATAGGATCTTCACAATCCTGTATGGCAGAAACCACCACTCCCATTTTACAGATGAGGAAACTGAGACAGCTTAAGACACTTGGGAGAATTCTGTGTTCCTTCAATTCTAAGATGCCACCAAATTTTATCAAATTACTAATTTAAAAATGTTTATTAGGGTAAAATACACATAAAAACTTACCATTTTTATATGTACAGTTCAGTGGCAATAAGTACATTCACAGGTCTGTGGAATCATTACCATCATCCATCTACAGAACTCTTTTCATATTGTAAAACTCAAGCTCTGTATCTATTAAATATTAACTCCACATCCCACCCTTTCCCCTGCCAATGGCAACCACTATTCTATTTTCTCCCTCTATGAATTTATTTGACTACTCTAGGTATCTGCATGCATGCTCAGTCACGTCTGACTCTTTGTGACCCCTATGGACTACAGCCTGCCAGGAACCTCTTTGACATGGGATTTCCCAGGGAAGAATACAGGAGTTTGTTGCCATTCCCTTCTCCAGGGGATCTTCCTAACCCAGGGACCAAACTCAAGTATCCTGCACCGAAGGCAGGTTATTTACCTTCTGAGCCACCAGGGGAAGCCCAAAACATGTACAGATACCACTTTTAAGATCATAAAACACATCACAGCTTCTGAGATACCAAATGGGAAAAGGCTATACTATCAGCAAATCATTAAATTGCAAGCATAATACCTTTTACCTGTTGGATTCTTAATATTGTCTGAATTACTTTTGGTTCTAAAATTAAAGTCTATGATAGGCTAAGCTGACTATTCATGTCATACATATGCCTTTTTGTTTAGTTTATTTTTTATTGAAGCATAGTTGAATTACAATGCAGTGTTAATTGCTACAGTATAGCAAGGTGACTCAGTTATACACACATATACACACAAATTCTTTTTTATATTCTTTTCCATTATTGATAATCACAGGATACTGAATATAGTTCCCTGTGTTTATGGTAGCTGGGACTGTTGTTGGGATTAGCAGATGTAAACTGGTATATACAGAAGGATAAACAAGATCGCACACCTACACCTTCATTATTCCAAACACTCACTCCCACTCTCCCCTTCTTGCTTTGGGCTTTGCCCTTTGTCATCAATCTTTTTTTTTTATTTCATTATCTACGTGCTTGCAAAAATACATGTAATTTGGAAGGACTAGATTCCACATGAGGGGACAGATATAAATCAGGTTATACAGATATAAATAAGTTTAACACAAGAAAACTTACCTCTCTGGAGTTAACATTTTGTTAGTTTTTTAAGTGTCATTTTTTTGGATAAAACCTGAATCTTTGTAAGGTGTGTAAAGTATTTGTCCATTTTGTGGATACTTAACTTTAAAATGTTAGATATTAACACAAAGAGCAACCAAAACCACAAATTAACAAGCCATTATCCATCAAATGAATAAATTTAACACAATAAATAAATGCTATTTTAATAAATGTTAAATCCAGTTCATTCAAATGTATATACCATTTTATCATTCGTGGAGCAACATTCATCACAAATATAACTACTGACCACCTACTGCATGCCAAGCATTGTTCTAGGGACCATCGATACAGTGGTTTTATTTTGATTTGTTTTAAATATAGTTAAAAGTCTCAATGATACTTCCATTCCAGTTGGAGAGAGAAAAAAATACACATAAATATGGCAAATACAGAGTACATAAGAAAGTGGTGCATTCTTAGTAAAAAAATAAAAGTAGGGATATGTACTATGGAGAATAACTATGTGAAATTTTAGATCAGGTGGGCAGGAAAGGCCTCATGGAGAGCACAACTTTTAAGTAAATGCGATGAAGCTAGTCATCCAGATAATCTGAGAAAAGAACTTTCTAGGCAGAGTAAACAGCCAGGGCAAAGGCCCTGAGGTCCAGTTTCACCAACATGTTTGAGAATCAGTGAGGAATCCCACGTGCCTGAAGCGGAGCAAAAGAGCAATGAGACCTGAGGTCAGAAGTCAACAAGGAGCAAGTATGAAACTAAAGGCCTTGCAGTCCAGCAAGCACTGTGGTTCCAATCTCTAAGTCACACGTGACTACCACTGTAGGTTTCTCAAAAAGGCATGGATGACACGATTTATGTTTCAGGAACCATCACATCACTTTCAGTCTTTCCCAGAAACACTTTAACAGACTGAGCACCTATTGATGGAGATATTTTGGACACAAGTGAAATGCTTAACCACAGTGCCCTCATGTTATGGCTGCACTGGCTGCCTCTACATGCAGGTTGGGAATGGGTTCCTCTAAGTTCCCTTCCCAAAGCGTGCCGAAAACAAGCAGTAAAGAAGGGGCAAGGGAGGAGGTAGAAACAGCCTGAGAAATATGCCAGGAAATCTCTGGTTTCAGAGCATGAAGCAATTCTGCAAAGAAATCAGCAGACCTGGATACTTAAATCTCTAGAGGAGAAACTTGCAGAAAAACTAAAGGTGCAATAACTAGGTATGGAAAGTAATATATCTATTATACAAAGTAAAATATCTAAAATACTATTATACAAAGTAAACTAGCTCAAAGTAAGATATACAAAGTAAAATATTTATGTGCATTTTGCCCTACTCAAGGTGGCAGAGATGTGCTAAAGATGAACCGTAGCACTTGCACTGGAAATGGGGAGGTACACTGGCTGGAACAGGGTGGGAGCGTTGGGTTTGTGACACATCACAGGAAAATGCTTCATGTGCAGGATGTACTGATACCATTAAGGTTCCCAACGCAAACAGCTCACATTGGCACCACAGACCAAAAATAGATTGTCATTCTTTCAGACGATTTTCATTAACTTTTACATCAAAACAATTAACTTAGAAGCTTATTCATGCATTTTCCTGAAAAACTGACTATCCATTAAATACTTAAAAAATAAACACTTTTTCTAGCTTTTCTTTTGCATATTTTTGTGACATTCTGTGGATTTTCTGTGTTTAACACATACTAAAACATAGCATTTACCATTGTTTTCAGGGAAAGGGCAGATCTGCCATGCCATCAGTTTTCGAGAAGGATGCCTAGAAAGAGGCTCATTGTTCAGTGACTAAGAACACCATTCAGAGCCCAATCCACAGATTAACTCATGCACTGGAATCGAAATGACTGTCACAACCACTAGATGGCACTTGACCCCACATACTGCTTCCAACGTCCCTTGCTATTAGAACTGCTCCTGCCGCAGTCCATGGGGTTGCAGAGTCGGACACGACTGAGCAACTGAACAGCAACATTCACTGTACTCCCTATTTTGAATCGCTATTGGCCCTTTTCAAATAGACTTCCCAGTATTACCAGTAAAGCATTATTAAGTGCAAAACTCTTTCCCTCACAGGACTATTCGTTTTGAGCCACAGCAGGTCACTCAAGCACAGTTCAAATGCTAGTCCACCTTTATGGGCAAAATCAGGTGACCAGCTGGCACACAGGAAATGTATACTAACAGCAATTTTTTATAAAAGGATCTTTAGAGTCAAAAGGAAATCAGAATCTCTTAATGGATAAAGTTGGGGCAAACCTGTCGCCCTGTAGCTGTTTTTTCCTGTTCTAATCAGCTACTTTATGTTCTAAATTTTGGACTAAGCAACGGAAGATTCACAGTGTGGGGCTGGTAACAGGCAGATATCTACCATTTGACTCTGGAGCCACTCGATGAGCGTTTCCGCTGTAGAGTCCGGGATCTGGCACCTCAAGCCTTCCTTCTCATCAGCTTCCATCATCTCCAGCAACCCACGCAGGTCTTCCACAAGGTGCAGGGCTCGCAAGCTTCCCATGAATGGGGAGGTGGGGGACTGGCAATCGAAAATCCCATTGGAATATTCCAGGGCCTTAGAACCTAGGTTTAAGAAAAATCATAGAGAGAGCAATGGGATTTATGCTGGATAATATACCAAAGCTGAAGGTGGCAAGCAAGTCTAGTCACAGTGAGGAATGACCAAACAAGGAGCAGGGAAAAGAGAATTCAATCACGTAAATCTCTCCAAGGGATAGTCATTTGGTGAAAAAATAAAAAACATAACTGATGAGAGATTGTTGTTGTTTAGTCATTGTGTCCAACTCTTTGCGACCCTGTGCATTGCAGCCCGCCAAGCTCCTCTCGTCAAGGGATTTTCCAGCCAAGAAAACTGGAATGGGTTGCCATTTCCTAAATATCAGTGGTCGAACACCTAACAGGGAGGCCAGCTGTGTGGCATAGTAAGAGTAGGATGGGTCTTGGTATAAGATGTGCTGACCTCAAGAAACACAGGTTAAGAAGAGAGCAGATCAGTTTGTGTGAAGCCATGTATTCCCCAAAATAAAAATTTTAGAAAGCATAAAGTTTGCTTTTTTAAATATAAATTTATTTATTTTAAAATCCCCCTAGAAAGAAGTTGCATATTGAGGTGGAAATTGCATAGCGTAATTTCAAAGGTAAGAGAGCCAGCTCTCAGTTAACTGCCTAGAATTTAATGTCTGAAGTTGAGTAACTTACACGTGTATATTGTATACGTACAAGGGAGCATGTGTGGATAAACACTTTCCCCCACAATTTTGTTTGCAGCCTAGCATCAAATGCTCTTGCTAATGTTAGCTTCAAAACATAGTTTTAAAGCCATTTTTGTTTTCTATTACTTTTACGGAACACTCTACTACTTAAATACATACACTGACTCACAGTGCATTCTGAAAGCACCCATAGCCACTTCTACATCTCTTTGATTTTTATTTTCTGGTCTATCAAACATACCATCAAATATACATATTAACTTTACACTTTAAATTTCAACAACTATGATATTTAGGCCATTACCTCACAAATCTGGGCTTCCCTTGTGGCTCAGCTGGTAAAGAATCTGCCTGCAATGCAGGAGACCTGGGTTCGATCCCTTGGTTGGGAAGATCTTCTGGAGAAGGGAAAGGCTATCCACTCCAGTATTCTGGCCTGGAGAATTCTATGGACTGTGTCGTCCATGGGGTCACAAAGAGTTGGACATGACTGAGTGACTTTCACTTCATTTCTCACAAATCCAAAGGTCTACAGCTGGATGAGACCTGTGAGCCAATATGTAAGTTCTCTCTCCAGTTGGCCACAGGGCTTGATCAGTTCTAACAATGGGGAAAGGAATTCTCTTTCAGCGGTTTCATTCCATTGATGTCCCTGACTAGTGGACCACAAGATCTGGATCAAACATCTACCAAACTGTGATAATGGTAACCACTGCTATGTATAGTGATGAATGCTAATGGAGCCACATAACCATCTAAATCAGCCCCCTCAGGAAACCCTGCACAGTTGAGAACTCAGAAAAAAAAAGGTGAACAAGTCAGGAGGAGGGAAGAACAGAAAAGCAGCAAAACCCAGACAGTATAACATCCTATATTCCAGCAGTTTTAAGTGTTAGGATCATACAATGCAATGATTTAAAAAACATGTGAGCCCATGGTAACCCTCTGTTCTGTTCAGTCTTCAACACAAAACAAAGTGGGAAGAGGGGAGAGGTGTGTATTCAGAAAAACTCCCAATGTTTGTTGTCAGTTCTCTTCTCCCTCTTACCTCAGTTGGAGAAATACTGATGGTAATTTGAAAATATGAATCCAGATCCTACCCACAAAGCTCTGACTGACTTAGTGTGAGGTGAGAGCTGGGGGATCTTGTTGTCTTAATGACTCTAGTATTGCTCCCAAGGCCCTGCTGGGACTGAGGGATCAAGGACACAATCTAGTGGAATGTGTGACGTGTAATCCCTCAGAAATATCACTTCCCTGATGAGTGGTAAGGTTGTATATAATCCCTGGGAAGAACCTAAAGTTGGCTCTAGTTGTTATATTTTCTGAAATTGTGACAGAGTAAATCCATTCTCTTTCCCATATAACAGTCCTTAAACTATTTAAAAGCATATATCATAGAAAATGGGGCTTCCCTGATGGCGCAGTGGTTAAGAATCCACCTGCAATGCAGGAGATGCAAGAGATGCGGGATCAATCCCTGGGTTGGGAAGATCCCCTGGAGAAGGAAATGGCAACCCACTCCAGTACTCTTGCCTGGAAAATTCCATGGACAAGGAGACTGGTGGGCTACAGTCCCGGGTGCCCCAAAGAATCACACAGGACTGAGTGAGCACACACACACCATAGAAAACAATCACAACAAGGACCCACTGTAGAGCACAGGGAACTATAGTCAATATCTTATAAAAACCTATAATGGAAACAAATCTGAAAAACAAAGTATATGTACATGTAACTGAATTACTTCATTGTATACCTGAAACTAACATACCATTGTATATCAGCTATATTTCAATTTTCAAAAAGGCAGTTAAAACAGAAAATTTGGGGAGGGAGGAGGGAAGGGGGTTCAGGATGGGGAACACGTGTATACCTGCAGCGGATTCATTTCGATATTTGGCAAAACCAATACAATATTGTAAAGTTTAAAAATAAAATAAAATTGAAAAAAAAAAAGCGTGTATCATTCCCCAAGCAAGAATACACTCTGCTAGATTAAACATAACCAGTTCCTTACTCTGTTAAACTCTTCACCTTTATGCCTGCCTTCTCTAGATAAGTTTTAGTTTACCAACGATACTGTGAAAACAATATTCTAAGAACTGAATACAGTATTCAAAATGTGGTCTAATCTACAAAGGAGGTCAAATTGAAAGAAGGTCTCCAAGACACAAAAGTATAATAAAGAGACCATGCAGGTCACTTCCTTGAAGAGAAGAACCTTCTGAAGAGGAAAACACCTTTGGTTTCTCCAAACCACCAAAGTCGAGTAGCGTCAGGGCCCGGACAACTATATCCTGACCCTGGTCACTGGTCAAGGCCAACTGTAACAGGACCCTGACCACCAGGTGCATGCAGGCCAACCCATTCAGACACCTCCTCGTTGTAACTGGTTCCTTCCCAAATACATGAAAGTCCTTCTCTTGAGACAAGACACAAAATGTGACAGAAGGGCTTGGTTTTGGTGGTTTCAGTCACTAAGTCGTGTCTGACTCTTGCGACCCCATGGACTGTAGCCTGCCAGGCTCCTCTGTCCATGGGATTTTCCAGGCAAGAATACTGGAGTGGGTTGTCATTTCCTTCTCCAGAGGATCTTCCCAACCCAGGGATCGAACCCAGATATCCTGCATTGTAAGCAATGGGCTACTAGGGAAGCCCATGGAAGACAGAAGAGCTTAAGTAGCACTACTCCTGAGGGATGTGCCAGGGGATGAAGGGGCTCATCTACTAGCCAGTCCCCTCACCATGATGAGAAAACAAGGAGATTATAGTCTACTTCTTTTGCTCAGCTTCTGTAACAGAGAATTGCTGAAGATTCTTAAGGAGGATGATCAGACTGGGATTTTTAAATTTATGGGAGGATAATTACTTTACAATACTGTGCTGGTTTCTGCCATACACCAACATGAATCATAGGTATACATATGTCCTCTCTCTCTTGAACCTCCTTCCTACCTCCCACCCCTCTAGGTTGTCACAGAGCACCAGATTTGAGCTCACCAGATTTGAATACCAAATTGAATGAATAAGCCATTCAGCAAATTCCCAATGGCTATCTATTTTACATATGATAACGTATATGTTTCAGTGCTACTCTCTCAGTTCATCCCACCCTCTCCTTCCCTCCTCGTGTTCACAAGTCCGTTCTTTATGTCTGTGTCTCCATTGCCGAGACTGGCATTTCAGAAAAAAAGATTCTGGTGGTCTGGAAAAAAGGGTGGACTAGAGCAGGAAAGCAAGTGCACCAAGGACATCAAGTGGGAGGGTTATTTAGGTAGAGCAGGACAACGGTAGCACAGACACAACAGATTTTAGAGAGGAAGAAAGGGACTGGGAGAATTTGGTAGGAGGCAGAGCTGACAGAATTTGACTAAGTAGAGGAACATATGGGTCGTATCTAGAATGACTTAAACTGCTTATGAGGTACCATTTCACACCAGTCAGAATGGCTGCGATCCAAAAGTCTACAAATAATAAATGTTGGAGAGGGTGTGGAGGAAAGGGAACCCTCTTACACTGTTGGTGGGAATGCAAACTAGTACAGCCACTATGGAGAACAGTGTGGAGATTCCTTAAAAAACTGGAAATAGAACTGCCTTATGATCCAGCAATCCCACTGCTGGGCATACACACTGAGGAAACCAGAAGGGAAACAGACACATGTACCCCAATGTTCATCGCAGCACTGTTTATAATAGCCAGGACATGGAAGCAACCTAGATGTCCATCAGCAGATGAATGGATAAGAAAGCTGTGGTACATATACACAATGGAGTATTACTCAGCCATTAAAAAGAATTCATTTGAATCAGTTCTAATGAGGTGGATGAAACTGGAGCCTATTATACAGAGTGAAGTAAGCCAGAAGGAAAAACACCAATACAGTATACTAACGCATATATATGGAATTTAGAAAGATGATATCAATAACCCTGTGTACGAGACAGCAAAAGAGACGCTGATGTATGGAACAGTCTTATGGACTCTGTGGGAGAGGGAGAGGGTGGGAAGATTTGGGAGAATGGCATTGAAACATGTAAAATATAATGTATGAAACGAGATGCCAGTCCAGGTTCGATGCACGATACTGGATGCTTGGGGCTAGTGCACTGGGACGACCCAGAGGGATGGTATGGGGAGGGAGGAGGGAGGAGGGTTCAGGATGGAGAGCACATGTATACCTGTGATGGATTCATTTTGATATTTGGCAAAACTAATACAATTATGTAAAGTTTAAAAATAAAATAAAATAAAAAAAAATAAAGAGACGCAAAAAAAAAAAAAAAAAGAAAGTGTATAGAGGGAGGACTATGAGATTAGCCAAGATAAAGACACCATATATGAAACAGATCACCAGTACAGGTTCGATGCATGAGACAGGGTGCTCAGGGCTGGTGCACTGGGATGACCGTTAGGGATGGGATGGGAAGGGAGGTGGGAGGGGGGCTCAGGATGGGGAACACATGTACACCCATGGCTGATTCATGTCAATGTATGGCAAAAACCACTAAAATATTGTAAAGTAATTAGCCTCCAATTAAAATAAATAAATTAAATTAAAAAAACAACAACTAGAGGGGCTTCTGAGAAAAGATGGTGAGCTCAATGTTTTAAATGATGACACTGATGCATCTATAGTAAGACACTGCAGGGAGGTTATCTGGTTGGCTGGTAGAGATAAGGTCCTGAAGCTTAGCAAAGAATTGGAAGAATGAATAGATGTGAGAGTCATTGATGGGAAAGTGAATATTGAATTTAAGGGAAATGATGAGAACATTCCTGATTATTGGGTAGAACAGTAATCCCTCCCTCCAAGTGCAGTCCACAGACCACCCGGACCAGAGTCACTTTTACTCTGGATCGGAAGCCCAGGAAGGTTCCAGAATTTTTTGACATTTTCAAAACTGATACAATTATGAAAAGTTTAAAAATAAAATAAAAGTTTAAAAAAATAAATAAAACAAAATTTAAGAATAATTCTGGCAGAAATTGGGGAAGAAGGACAAAGACTGAACTACGGGGAACCTAAAGGCACTGGAGAAAGACAATAAATGAAAATATCAAAGTGTAGAGGTTATAAAAGAGTTGCAACAAAAAAAGCCAAGACAGCCCAGTAAATACCATGACTGTGTCTTTCAGAGGATGCAGATTACCTGCTATAATCCCATCCATCTGCTCCAGTGCTGCAGCCAACATGTCACTTGCATCACTCATCATCTTGTTATTTGTCAAGGGCAAATTCCAACCTAGATCTGAAACAATAATGATGTTTATCATTACATCCTTCAAATGATATATGCTTCCTGGCAGGTTTGATAATTCAACACAAACTATAACTTCACCTAGCAGAGACATACAGAGAATTTGTGAAGTATCAGAGCTGAATTAAATGAATCATTTAATAAACTATGACCAGTCATTGTGTGCCTACTCTACCGCTGGATCTCATGCTATGCCCAATCAGTTAATAAAGTAAGTATGATTCAGTTCTTGCACCCACAGTGTTTAAACTCCAGTAGGATGGTTTCCATGCTGTACTCTAGGTCTCTGTGAGGGCAACAGAGGTGGCTGTGGAACCCTGCTCCGGGCCACGAGGGATGCAAGATAGATGAGACTTGGTTCTATCTGCACTGGCTCCACCCAATCTCTGCTTTGTCAATTTTGCCTTTATTTTTATTTTTTTCCTCAATAAGGAATTACCATGAGATTTGTCTAAGAAAATGATTCAGGAACATACATAACAAGCACACACACACCTACTGGCATTTTGCACTGTGACAATGGCTATCCTGTATTGAGTGCCTATGAGTGCATATCCTGTATTGAGTCCCACACATTAATATAAATTACCCATAATCCTTAGTCACGAGAGAAACCCTATTAAATGCATAAATCCCTCTTCATTTTATAATGATCTTTGCCTACAAAAACAAGTTTACAAAGACCGGTTTTTGAACTAGGTCTATCTGATTTCCACTGTAATATTAAATTTTTGTTTCTCTGATCCTATCTGAGAAATAAAGTTAGGTTGAAATTGTGTCACAATCTACTCACTCTTTTACCAGCTAAAAAATAAATTAAAATTATTCTTGCAAAAAATTTGGCCATTAACAAGAAAAAAGGCAAATTATGATTTTCAATATTAATTAATGCATTTTAGGTACCAGCTAATCATCCAAATAAATTCTCCCAACACACTCAAATACAGCTCCTGCTATTTGGCAGTTACTGTAGTGGAGCAAACACCTGGGAAATAAAGCATATGCTGCTTAACAGAAAACTTTGCCCTCTGTTTCTAAGCAACCTAGGTCTTACCACTTTATTTTTACAAACATATTTACAGTTCTGATAAACAGCTGCTTAGATCAATTCTCTATTATGCATTCACTCTCATAAAATGCCATTAATCATTGTGAAATCTTACTCTGATTGGATAGTTTTCATATATTTCATCTAAGAATTTCAAAGGTTAAAGTCTCTGGCTATGTGGATCACAACAAACTGGAAAATTCTTAAAGAAATGGGACTACCATACCACCTTACTTGTCTCCTGAGAAACCTGTATGTGGATCAAGCAGCAACAGTTAGAACTGGACATGAAAGAACTGACTGGTGCAAAATTGGGAAAGGAGTATGACAAGGCTGTATATTGTCACTCTGCTTATTTAACTTCTATGCAGAGTACATCATCTGAAATGCTGGGGTGAATGAATCACAAGCTGGAATCAAGACTGGTGAAAGAAATATTAACAACCTCAGATATGCAGATAATACCACTTTAATGGCAGAAATTAAAGAGGGACTCAAGAGTCTCTTTATGAGAGTGAAAGAGGAAAGTAAAAAGCTGACTTGAAACTCAACATTTACAAAAAACGAAGATCATGACATCTGGTCCCATCACTTCATGACAAATAGAAGGGCAAAAAGTACAAACAGTGGGAGATTTTATTTTTTTAGGTTCCAAACTTGCTGTGGACAGTGACTGCAGCCTTGAAATTAAAAGATGTTTGCTCCTTGGAAGAAAAGCTATGGCAAACCTAGACAGAGTATTAAAAAGCAGAGACATCACCTTGCTGACAAAGTTTCACATAGTCAAAGCTATGGTTTTTCCAGTAGTCATGTATGGATGTGAGAGTTGGACCATAAAGACGGCTGAGCACTGAAGAACCAATGCTTTCGAACTGTGTTCCTGGTGAAGACTCTTGACAGTCTCTTGGACAGCAAGAAGATCAAACCAGTCAATCCTAAAGGAAATCAACTCTGAATATTCATTGGAAGGACTGATACTGAAGCTCCAATACTTTGGCCACCTGATGCAAAGAGTCAACACATTGGAAAAGACTCTGAGGCTAGGAAACATTGAAGGCAAAAGGAGAAGAGGGTGGCAGAGGATGAGATGGTTAGCTAGCATCATCAACTCAATGGACATGAATCTGAGCAAACTCCAGGAGATAGTGGAGGACAGAGGTGCCTGGTGTGGTACGATCCATGGGGTTGCAAAGAGTTGGACGTGATTTGGTGACTGAACAATAACAAAGAATTTCCCAGAACTTACTCCCTTCAGAAGGTATAAAATATCACTACCATTTTATGTAGAAACACTACAGCACAAAAACACCCAAGGCATGCATTTACAGTCACCCAGAAATCAAGGGGCTAATAGGTTATAAACCTGGGCGTTCTCAAAAATCTACTAGCACATTTAGCTAGTGCACAGTCCAGAGAGGTGGGGCAGTAATTGAATGATCACACTTCAGGCTTAAATACTCTAGAAACATTAAGGATTAAGCCAAAGAGTGTATGGTCCTTGAATTTCACATAATTAAGTGGCCTACATTTCCTTTCATTTTAATGTTGAACTTCAAAGAGCTCTAAATAGATGCTATCTATCTATCTATATTTGTGTGTGTGTGCAGACAGACACATGCCAGGCTCAGCTATAATCATGGGGAATACCAATAAAATAAAATAATGCTCACATTAAAAAGCTCTCATCACCCCACTAAATCTTTGCAAGTAACTCTAATTTGTGTAGAGCAAGAACACTTTTTCAAGAAAGACAGGTAGTTATCTATTTCTTCTCTGTTTCAATGAACCTTTCAAATGCTAAGACACGGAGGTACAAGAACCTAGGTGATGCTTTTCAAAATGGTGGAGAAAACCAATTTTTAAAAAAAATTTCCATTTTATTAGAGACCAAGTCTTTGTTTAATATAATATGATGTAAACATTAAAGTGTTATAGAAGTTTATAGACGCTTACTCTCAATCTCTATACCTATCACATAGCAGCCTACATGTAATAATACAGAGAAGATAAGACAGTAAACACAATTAACAAATATGTACATAATATGGCAAAGGTGGTAGGTGCTAAGGGAGGAAATTTGAGCAGTTATCCTCAGGGAGTCAAGGGGTTAGGAATTTGGAGAGGTCCCTGATGGCTCAGTGGTAAAGGAACCCACCTGCCAATGCAGGAGACACAAGTTCTATCCCGGGGTGGGGAATATTCCGTGGAGGAGGAAATGGCAACCCACACCAGTATTCTTGTCTGGAAAATTCCATGGACAAAGGAGCCTGGCAGGCTACAATCCACGGAGTCTCAAAGAATCCAACATGACTGAATGACTGAGCAAACACACACGCACACAAATTAAATAGAGTTGTCAGGAAGAATGACAGATTCAAAGATCAAAGACTGCTTTAAATTTAGTTAAATATAGGTGGTAGTTCAGTGGTTTCCAAGTAAAAAATTACTACAAATTGATTTAAAAAATGGGAGAGGTAAAGACATGAACAGACATTATAACAAAAGGGAAACACTTTTACCAATATAAAATATGAAGAGATGCTTAATGTTATTAATACTCAAAGAATTTAAGACAGCAATGTGATATCATTTTATATTCAGTCAGTTGGCAAAAAAATGGACACTACTAAGTACTGTACAAGGATGTGAATTCACAGACTCTCTTACAGAATGGTAATGGGAATGCAAAATGGGCTAAAATGAAAATAAAAACAGGTAGAAACTATGGGGAATTCAGCTCTTGAGTAAAGGTAACCATACATAATGAATGAGGTTCACATTCATACATCTTTTCACTTGTGGGCACTCCCCCGTCCACATGATGCAAAGTGATTAGGGCTTATGAAGGAAATCACATTCTTACTGGCCCAATGATTAGAAGAGGGTAAAGTTCTTACATTATGCACAAAGATGTTCAATACCAATTCACAGCAGGTTGTGATAAGAATACATAATATAATATATCCAAACTGTACAAAGTAAAAAGCCAGTTGAGTTGATGAGATAGAATACTAATAAAATCCTCAATTAATCCAAAAGAAGGAAGTAAAGGTGAAACAATGAACTGATGGGAGAAAAATAAATCAAATGGCAAATGATAAACTTAAACTCAATCATATAATTTACCATTACATTAAATGTAAATGGACTAAACTTTTAATAAAAGCCCAAGATTGTCAGACTGGTTAAACGTAAAGACATATAAAATATAAGAATGAAAAATTAGACATTATGCACACAGTAAATAAGCCTGGGGAAGGAGGATTGGCCATATTAATATGTGAAAAGTGACTTTCAATCAAGTATTACTAGAAAGAGGAATATTTTATCATGGTAAGAGTCAATTCATCATAAATGTTTCCGCAACTAATAACAGAGCTTCAAATAACATGAGGCAAAAACTGACACAACTAAGGGAGAATTACACAAATTCAGTCCGTTTATATTTAATAGTCGATATAGTTGGATTTAACTCTACGGTCCTGCCATTTTTTTCTGTTTATCCCATCTTTCATTTGTTCCTCCTTTTCAACCTTCTTTTGGAATGACAGACCAGGTAGGAAAACAAATCAGGTAATAATACAGACTTTAGCAATACTATCACCCATCTTGACCTAACTCAATTTATAGAACAAAACAACCAAATGCAGAACATATTCTTTTCAACCCACAGGTTATACACACTAGGCCAGGCCATGTGTGTATGCAAGGCCACAAAATAAGTCTCAATAAATTCCAAATGGGCATTAAAGGATTATACAGAAGACTAAGAACAGCAACCGAAAGTGGTAAAGTTCTAATGTTAAGAACAGAGCTTCCATATTTATTAAAATTCTGACTTGTCCACGCTTGAGCTATTTTAGTGGCCACCTAACTTCATGAGCATCTGTGTTAATAAGGTTATGTCAATTTTTATGCCTGAGTCAAAGTATTTTAAAAAATAGAAAACTTAAATAAAAGGCCTCAGAAAATCTCATGCTATATCAAGATTTTCCTCTATTCTCAGAAACATTTCTGAGAGGAAGATTCCCCTGGGCATCTTCACATACTTAATACAATGGAATACTACTCCAGTACAATGGAATATTCCTCCACAGTGAAAAAGTCTAATAAATATTACTGGGAGCAAAAGAAGTCAGACATAAATGACTATGTATTATGTGATTCCTTTTATGTAAAATTAAAAGATAGGTAATCTATGGTGAAAGAAAGTAGAACAATAATTATTTGCAGGGAGTGGTGAATGATTCAAGGAAATTCTGGGGACTTTCTGTTCAATATCTTGATGGATATATATTCAAGCTTATACATTTGTCAAAACTCATCAAACTGTACATTTAAGATGTGTTCACTTCACTGTATGTAAGCTTCACCTCAAATTTTTAAAATTAGGGTTGAAGATGGTTGTTAGAAATTAGAAATGAAACTATTTTTATTTTTTATTTTTTTGAAACAATATTTTTAAATGAACCAAATAAATGAATGAATGTAAGTAGGATATGCAGGCCTTATATGATAATATATCATGAATAAAGAATAATGAATAATCCAATTATATATACCTGAGGTCTAAAATTAAACTCAGAATATCCAGCTTCCTATGTTCGGACTCTTTCCTTACCCAGAAACCTGTTGATTACAACTTCATCTTTTGAATGAACAAAACCACTTAGAAAATAAAAACTTTACCATCTAATAATTCCCACACAACACCAAAATTATTTCTGGATTCTAAATAGGTAATATACACTTATTTCAATGACTTGTTGAAGGAAAAGGCACCAAACAATACAACTACCAACAACAAAAGAGTGTGGTTTGGGTTCAAGGTCATAGTTCAAACTGGAGAAAGCCCTTACTATTGGGTGATGTAAACAGAGATCAGTTCTGCTTTAAGGAGACCTCAGTCTAGTGGTTTCCTATTCTAACGGTTTAATGAAAAGAAGTTCAGAAAAGTCTTGGAAAAGCAAGCTCCTGGAAGTAACATTCATATTTTACAGTAATGGTAAAGGAATACCAACAAAGAAATATTTTGGGTGTATTTCAAACTCGGTTAGGACCCATTTAGAGCAGATTTGAGTAAGGTAAAATATCAGGGAAAGTTCCAGCAATGGGTGTGGCGGCTTAAAGGTTGGCAGAAAACCACAACTTTTACAGGGTTGTTGACTAACTGATGGTTTAGGTTGGAAGAGCTGCCCAGTCTCTTCGTGAAGTAGGGAAGAAAGACTGTAAGAACAACTACAGAATCTGTTTCTAAACGTTGGTGAGAATGACATTTGTCCTAACTTTCTCAGCTTTCCTTAGGTAAAATGTTTTATGTTTCAAAGAGAACTTTGAATTCCGTGCCCAGAGACAGATACTGCTACTGCTGCTGCTGCTGCTGCTAAGTCACTTCAGTCGTGTCCGACTTTGTGCGACCCCAGAGACGGCAGCCCACCAGGCTCCCCCGTCCCTGGGATTCTCCAGGCAAGAACACTGGAGTGGGTTCCCATTTCCTTCTCCAATGAAGGAAAGGGAAAAGTGAAAGTGAAGTCGCTCAGTCATGTCCGACTCTTAGCAACCCCATGGACTGCAGCCTACCAGGCTCCTCCATCCATGGGATTTTCCAGACAAGAGTACTGGAGTGGGGTGCCATTGCCTTCTCCGGAGACAGACACTAAGGACACTTAAAAGAAGAAATCCCTTCAGTGAATGAGAGAATGTTTACATACATTCAACTAGGCTGGTGGAACACCACGTTATTATGAGGCCATTATGAAAACAATATAGTTTCATGTAAATTACCCAAGATCTCTCATCAATTTTTCCCCCAAAGATGCTCACTAGGGATGTCAATCAATTACAAGACGATTTCCCATGCAGGCAGCAATACAATCTTAGCAAAGAAATGTCTTAAAAACTGGCCTAGGAAGGACTGCTGAGTGGTTCTCAAGGTGTGGGGACTGCCCAACAGTGGCACAGCATCACCGGTGAGCTGGTTCATATGTAAATCCTTGGCCAAGATCTACTGAATCCGAATTCTAGGAGCAAGGTTTGTATGAGCTGCCACGTGATTCTGATGCCCACTCTGTCACCGTGCTAGAGCACAAGCAGTCCTCTTTCCTCCTGGAACACCAAGCCCCACCCAGAGGGGTTGGGAACAGGCTTCCAAGGGAAACAAGGGCAGAGCTCCTCTCCCCACCTCCTGCTTCTACTTTTGATCTAAAAAATAACAGCTCTGAAGAGGCAATACAGGTTTTAACCAGTAAAATCTCTCCCTTTAAACTTCAACTACTAAGTTGTTATGCCTACAACTTTTAAGATTCTTATAGAATCCTCGCTTTCTGGTTCTCTGCTATGTATATATTATCACATGTTTCCTCCTCTACCCTGTATTATTAGTCCAAATCCTTTCACCTTCAGTCTGCTCTAACATCCCTAGAAAATGAATTCAGAATCAACTGAAAAGGGTAGCAAGGTAAGAAGTGGGGGTTGAGGGGCAGGAAAAGTGCTGAAAACAGTGAAGATGTTGGCAGTGGGGCTGATGTCAATGTTACAACACACATGTAAAAAGTCTGGTCAAACTGTAAAAATAAGTATAATATTGACGGCAGAACTGGAAATATGAACATTGTGTATTTGGTGATATTAAGGAATTATTTTAGTATTTATGGCATATTAGGGATGACCAAATATTCATGGATGAAATGATACAACATCTGGAATTTGCTTTAAAATAACGAAGGAGGACACTTCCTTGGTGGTCCAACGATAAGACTCCATACTCCCAAAGCAGGGGGTATGGGTTTGATCCCTCGTTGGGGAACTAAGATCCCATATGCTGCACAGCACAACCAAAAATTAAGATAAAACTAAAATAAATAAATAAAATAAAAAGAAGGGAATAAAGGGTAGAGATATAGATGACACAAGATTAGTCATGATTTGATAATTGTTGAAGATGGGTGATAAGGACATAGGGTAACACTATACTATTTTATCTACATTTTCATATATTTGAGATTTTCCATAAAAAAATATTTAAACTTTCTCACCCATGTCTTCAGACAATAGGATTTTCAAACACCCTTGACCCTGATATAATTGGCTTAAATATTTTATTTTTCTAGCATAACCTCAAGCATACCAAGAGCTCACCAAATATTTACAAATCAAATAAGAAAGTACATGTTATGTTAACCACCTGCATAAACACAAACACACACTCAGAAAATGGAATAGCCTCTCACAAAGAGATGTAAGGCAAAGCACAAAAGAGGGCGTGTTCATGACTGTGTGTTAGAAAAAAATAAGTCTCGTGCTCACTAAAATGAAGAGCCATAAAAAATGGTTAAGTATTCAAATAAACAAAGCAGCACGGAAAACAGGACAAAATAAAAGGAAACAAATGTTTTGGCTCTTTGCTACCAATATTTAGGAATGATAACAAGAAGGCAGTTGATTTCAAAAGTTCATTACAATAAGCCAAGATCTTTTACTTCTTGCATAAAAGGATGTTGCTGCTATTTGAAAGATAAATGTGTATTAGATGTCAGTAAATCTGAAGATCTTGTGATAAACTGAAAGAATGCCCCATTTCTCTCTGCTGCTGTCGTTATTCAGTCACTCGGTCGTGTCTGACTCTTTCCACCCCGTGGACTGTAGCCCGCCAGACTCCTCTGTCCTCCACTATCTTCTGGAGTTTGCTCAAATTTGTGTCCATTGAGTTGACGATGCTATCTAACCATCTCATCACTTTACCATTATATGATGACTGCACAAAATTATGGATTTGCCCAATGTCACTCAAGAAGAGAGGTTTAAGTCTAAAACCCAAGTATATTTCTCATTCATTCAACAGTGTTTATCAAATAGCTATTATGCTCTGACTAGGACCACCAGCTTTGATCAGGATCGCCAACCTTGACCTCTCATTTGCTTCTGGTCCACATTATATACCACCTCCAGGACACCCACTCCTGCCTGCCTCTCTGCACAACATACCCTGCTCTGGACACACCCTGCTCTCTTACCTCTGTATTGTCACCTCTCTCCTTGCACCACCCCCTTCTAAACCCTGGGACACATACTTTCAAGACAGCTCATGCATCCTTTCCTCCAAGGCCTTCTTGAGCCCACCAGGAACATCCTACCAGGATGACTTCACAAGAGCCCTAATTTCACAGTATCTGTCTCTGTGACTGCACTGTGAGCTCCCTGATTACAGAGACTGTATTCCTGATCTCTGCATCCCCAGTGTCTCAAGGGATGGACATCAAATGATTGCAGCACAAATGCTCGTGCCCAGGGGCCCCTCAAACATGTACACTGTCATGTCATAACTAGTCTTGCTCCTATGCTCCCTGGTTTGGGGAATAGCGTGAGCTTCTTCGGAGCTGCACAGGCCAGAAAACTATCTTCTCACTTTAACTTTTAAGATAAATGTTGATAAATTTGATCACTACTATCACCCTTGTTAACTACAATCTCACAAAATGAATGTTCATGCTTTTTAGGAGGTAGATGAACCAAGTTTACTGTGCTACTGTGGAATGATGTTATTCCTTTATGTCTATAAACTTCGTTCCCCATATGATGGAGAACTATTTGGGGCCTGAGCAAGTTTCAACTTCTAATTTTTTCACCCACTCTGATCTCTTCATTTTAGGTCTTATAACCTGGTGACTCATCTCTCTTCTATTTTCCCACCCAGGTCTACCAACCTAGCCTCAGCTGGCTCAGAGGAAAGCAGCTCTGGGGTACATGAGACCCAGACTCATACTCCTGAGGAGGGTAGGGATGGGTAACAGCTACTCAAAGCTCCGACAGGGAGGGAATGGACAAAGTGCCTATACGTGAGCAGCCTCTGAAAAAGTGTGTTATAAACCCTCAGATTAAAAGGTAGTGAAAAAGTTTAGTCTTATCATCATTTATTTTAATAAAATAGAAGACATCAAAATGTCTCACAAGAAGTAAAAGTATAATTTTGTGAAACTTTTGATTTCATTTTATATATATACCCGCCTGTAACAAATGCAAAAGTAATCAAATGATGGAAGGCCTACCATGTGCATGGCCTAGTAACAGAATAGTGGGAAAGAGAAGCAAAAAGAAAAATCACTCTGCCTTTAGGGAACTGACATTCCAGTGGGGTCTGTGTGTGTGTGTGTGTGTGGACATACATGTATATGTACTGCATCATGAGACAAGACAGTATATCTTACACTGGGTCAAAAACATTTGAAAATTACTTCTTTCTCTTTGCAGGCAGATTCTTTACCTTCTGAGCCACCAGTGAAGCCCCTCTTTCTCTTAAGTGGTGGTATTTAAAACATGGTCTACCTGTATGAAGGTCAGGAAGCAACAGTTAGAACTGGACATGGAACAACAGACTGGTTCCAAATAGGAAAAGGAGTACGTCAAGGCTATATATTGTCACCCTGCTTATTTAATTTCTATGCAGAGTACATCATGAGAAACACTGGACTGGAAGAAACACAAGCTGGAATCAAGATTGCCGGGAGAAATATCAATAACCTCAGATATGTAGATGACACCACCCTTATGGCAGAAAGTGAAGAGGAACTAAAAAGCCTCTTGATGAATGTGAAAGTGGAGAGTGAAAAAGTTGGCTTAAAGCTCAACATTCAGAAAACGAAGATCATGGCATCTAGTCCCATCACTTCATGGGAAATAGATGGGGAAACAGTGGAAACAGTGTCAGACTTTATTTTTCTGGGCTCCAAAATCACTGCAGATGGTGATTGCAGCCATGAAATTAAAAGATGCTTACTCCTTGGAAGGAAAGTTATGACCAACCTAGATAGCATATTCAAAAGCAGAGAGATTACTTTGCCAACGAAGGTCCGTCTAGTCAAGGCTATGGTTTTTCCTGTGGTCATGTATGGATGTGAGAGTTGGACTGTGAAGAAGGCTAAGTGCTGAAGAATTGATGCTTTTGAACTGTGGTGTTGGAGAAGACACTTGAGAGTCCCTTGGACTGCAAGGAGATCCAACCAGTCCATTCTGAAGGAGATCAGCCCTGGGATTTCTTTGGAAGGAATGATGCTAAAGCTGAAACTCCAGTACTTTGGCCACCTCAAGCAAAGAGTTGACTCATTGGAAAAGACTCTGATGCTGGGAGGGATTGGGGGCAGGAGGAGAAGGAGACAACAGAGGATGAGATGGCTGGATGGCATCACTGACTCAATGGACGTGAGTCTCAGTGAACTCTGGGAATTGGTGATGGACAGGGAGGCCTGGCGTGCTGCGATTCATGGGGTTGCAAAGAGTCGGACACGACTGAGCGACTGATCTGATCTGATCTGATGAACTGGTGCTAATTCACCAACTGTTACTGGTCTATTATAAGTATAGAAATTCAGAGTAAGTATTCAGAAGTTTTATAGGAACGTGATCTTGCTGTGATATCCAATTTCATGATAATTTTGCTGCCCAATTATTTTCAAATTGAATTAAAAAAAAATCAATCCATGATAGATTGGAAATGAGGGAAAAAAAAAAAACCCAACCTTCATCTTCACCAGAGACGGCTGGAGAAGCACTGCTATGAAGGACACGCTGGGTGGGGGTCTGGGGAACAGGTGTGCACACAGGACTTTAAACAAGAACTGCCGCCGCAGAGCACAGACAGGAGTGACGCATTTGCAAGAGGACTCCAACAAGCAGGGAGAATAGTTCAGGTTTGTTCTCGTTCCACACACGTCAAATGGTTAAAATAACTAAATGCAAAGTAGAAAAGTGTTAGCACTGACAATGATGCTATATGGCTAAATTCAGAAGAAGTGAAACAGAAACACATTTGCGTTAAGGTAACATCAATGGCAGTCATACACAGGCATGCCTCTTTAATTTGCTTCACAGATAGCAACAGCTTTGTGTTTTTTTGTTTTTTTTTGTTTTGTTTTTTTTTACCAACTGAAGGTCTGTGGCACCTCTGCGAAGAGCAAGTCTATCAACACCATTTTTCCAACAGCATTTGCTCATTTCATACTCTGTGTAACATTCTGGTAATTCTAGCAATATTTCAAATCTTTTCACTGTGACCTGCGACGTTACTATCAGACTTGCTCTGGGGCACCGTGAACTGCATCCATGTAACATGGAAAACTTAACTGACAAATGTTGTGTGTATTCTGACTGCTCTACCGACTGGCCTTTCCCCCATCTCTCTCTCCTCCTTGAGCCTCCCTATTTCCTAAGAGACAACAATATTGGAATCAGGCCAGTTAATAACTACAGTGACCTCTAAACGGTCACAAAAAGAAGAGTCGCATGTTTCTCACTTTAAATCAAAGGCAAGAAATGATTAAGCTCAGTGAGGAAGGCATGTTGAGAGCCAAGATAAGCTGGAAGCGAGGCCTCTTGTGACAAACAGCCAAGTTGTGAATGCAAAGGAAAACTTCCTGAAGGAAATTAAAAGTGCTACTTCAGTATATACCCGAATGATAAGAAAGTGAAAGAGCCCTATTGCTGACTGATACGGAGGAAGTTGCAGTGGTCTGGGTAGAAGATCAAACCAGCCACAACATTTCCTTAAGCCAAAGCCTGATCCAGAGCAAGGTCCTAACTCTCTTCAGTTCTACGAAGGCTGAGAGAGGTGAGGAAGCTGCAGAATTTCAGTCTGAAGCTAGCAAAGGTTGAAGGAAAGACACCCTCTTTATAACATACCAGTGCAAGGTGAAGCAGGAAGTGCTGATATCCAGAAGATCCAGCTCTGATCATTAATGAAAGTGGCTACACTACCCAACACTAATGAAGATGAAACAACTTTCCATTAGAAAAAGATGGCATTTAAGATTTTCATAGAGAAAAGCAGCCAACGCCTGGCTTCAAAGCTTCAGAAGAGAGACTTTCTTTCTAGGAGTAAAGCAGCTGGTGACTGTAAGTGGAGGCTAATGTTCATTTACCATTCTGAAAATCCTAGGGTCCTTCAGAATTACGCTACATCAGCTCTGCTTGTGCTTTATCAATAGAACAACAAAGTCTAGATGACAGTACATTTATTTACAGCATGTTGCACCGAATATTCTAACCCCATTCTTGAGATCCATTCTTCAGCCCATTCTCGAGAAAAAGATTCCTTTCAAAATATTACTATTCATTGACAGCGCATCTGGTCACCCAAGAATTCTGATGGAGATGTACAATGAGATTAATGTTGCTTCCATAACACAGCATCCATTCTGCAGCCCACGCATCACGGAGTCATTTTGACTTTCAAGTCATATTATTTAAGAAACACATTTCACAAGATTAAAGCTGCCACAGACAGTGATTTCTGGGATGGATCTGGGCAAATTAAACTGAAAACCTCGAGATATTCACCATTCTAGATGCCATTAAGAATACTCGCAATTCATGGAAAGAGGTCAAAACATCAACATTCAGAAGAGTTTGGAAGAAGCTGATTCTAATCCTCCTGGATGACTTTGAGGGATTCAAACTTAGTGCAGGAAGTCACTGCAGATGTGGTGGAAACTGCAAGAGAACTAGAATCAGAAGTGGAACCTGAAGATATGACTAAATTGCTGCAATCTCATGATAAAACATGAAGAGATTAGGCTAGCTGCTTCTTACAGATGAGCAAATAAGTGGCTTTTTGAGAGAGAATCTGCTCCTAGTGAAGATGCTGTGGATTTTGTTTAAGTGACAACAAAGTATTGAGAATATTACATAAACTGAGTTGATAAAGCAGTGGCAGGGTTTGAGAGGATTGACTTCAATTTCAAAAAGGGTTCTACTGAAGTTAACATGCTATCAAACAGCAGTGCATGGTACAGAGAAACCATTTATGGAAGGAAGAGACAATTGATGGGGCAAACTTCGCTGTTGTCTTATTTTAAGAAATTGCCACGGCCACCTCGACCTTTACCATCCACCACCTGATCAGTCAGCACGCACCAACATCTCACTGGGGCAAGACCCTCCACCAGTACAAACATGATGATTCACTGGAAGGCTCAGATGACAGCATTGTTAGCAATAAAGTGCTTCTTAATGTATGTACATTTTTTTTTTTAGACAAAATGCTCCTGCACATTTAGACTATAGTCTACTACATTACAGTATAGGGTAAACATAATTTTCATATGTACTGGGAAACAAAAAAATTCCTGTGACTCACTTTATTTCAGTATTTGCTCTAATGTAGTGGTTTGGAACTGAACTCACAGTATCTCCAATGTACACCTGTAAGGAACCACTTACATGTCTAATTACAAAACATCACAGCCACAAAGAATGCATCCCGATCATCTCTGTTTTAATAAAGCAATAAAAGCTATTATACTTTTCACTAAAATTTCACAGACTGTCATTTCATACAATACGGCTCAAAAAAAATTTTTTTTTTAATTTTAAAGTGGAAGAATTTTGCCAGCATACCAGGAAGAGTGGTAAAAATTGTGGGCTAGGGAATAGTTTTTCATACAGAAACAAGACTGTAATAATTTTAAAAACTAAACTGTTTGTCTAATAGGTAATTTCTATTGCTTTTCTATTTCAACTGAGTGGCAGTTACATTCTTAGCTGTATGATAAATAGAATGTCGTCATTTTTTTCCTTTATAGCATACACGCCTCTAGCCATAATCAGCAGTACAGATATGTCTCCAGCTGTTGCAGGAAAAAAACTGAAAACCAGAGCCCTGAAATTGTACAGTTGAAAGAATAAAATATATTCTTAACACTGTTATTCACTGTTAAGAGATTACCCCAATACAAAATCAAAAGTTTTTAAAAAAATAAGACATATGGAAACTGTGTACAATTAATGAAGACTGAGCCAAGTAATTGATCGAAGACTGAAGGCACAAGAAGGGGACGACAGAGGATGAAACGGTTGAATAGCATCACTGACTCGATGGACATGAGTTTGAGCCAGCTCCAGGAATTGGTGATGGACAGGGAAGCCTGGTGTGCTGCAGTACATGGGGTCACAAAGAGCTGGACATGACTGAGCAACTGAACTGAACTGAGCCAAGTAATAAGAGGTAATACAATGCTTTTCAAATTACTAATACTTCAGGTTTGTGTGACTAGCACTAATTGCTACAGTGGGAGATTTGCTTAAAGGAGGGATGATGATAATGAAGAAAGCAACACTTCCAATGCAGGGGGCCCAGGTCTGATCTCTGGTCGGGGAACTGGACTCCACATGCCACAAATAAAGATCCGACGTGCTGCGACTAAGACCCAGGGCAGACAGATAGATAACAAATAAATAAATAAAAGCAAAGCCAAAATTTATTTCCCAGCCCATGGGTTAGCAAACTATAGGCCATAAGCCAAATCTGGCCCTCTGCCTGCTTTTGTAAATAAAGTTTCCCTGAACACAGTTACACTCATTCATTTCTGTAATCCTCTAGGCTGCTTTCATGCTACAACAGCAGATTTGAACAGCTATAAACACAAAGCCTAAAATATTTACCATTTGGCCTTTTTACAGGAAAAGTTAGCAGACCTCTGCCCCAACCCCTTTCCTATTTGCACATTTTCTCATTGACAGAACAACATTTACTGACAACATATAATACATCAGAGGACTTGCCAGGTGGCTCAGTGGTAAAGAATTCACCTGCCAATGCAGGAGACACAGGAGATGAGGGTTTGATCCCTGAGTCAGGAAGATCCCTTGGAGTAGGAAATGGCAACCAACCATACCATTCTTGCCTTGGAGAATCCCATGGACAGAGCAGTCTGGTGGGTTACAGTCCAGAGGTCGCAAAGAGTCAGACACGACTGTGCACTCACACACGCATAATATATCAGGCACTATTCTAAGGGAGGAGGGTACAGCAGTAAAGAAAAAGAAAGAAAATGGACAAAGAAAAAAAGTAAATATAAGGTTGGTGCTCTGATGAGGCATACATTCTAATGGCAAGAAACCATTAATAAATAAGTGGCTGAACCCTCAGTAACTCAGATGATGATAAAAAAATATGGGTAAAACAAAGCAGGTAAGATCACATCAGCTTACAACATATCAGGAACTGTTTTACATGCTTTTAATGTATGAATACATTAATCTTTCACAACCCCACTGACATGATATTCATCTCTCTTTTTTTCTGTCTGGTTGTGCTGGGTCTTCACTGCAATATGAGGGCTTTTTGTAGCTGCAGCATATAGGCTTCTCTAGTCGTGGTATTGGAGAAGGCAATGGCACCCCACTCCAGTACTCTTGCCTGGAAAATCCCATGGACGGAGGAGCCTGGTAGGCTGCAGACCATGGGGTCGCGAAGAGTCGGACACGACTGAGCGACTTCACTTTCACTTTTCCCTTTCATGCATTGGAGAAGGAAATGGAAACCCACTCCAGTGTTCTTGCCTGGAGAATCCCAGGGACGGGGGAGCCTGGTGGGCCACCGTCTATGGGGTCACACAGAGTCGGACATGACTGAAGCGACTTAGCAGCAGTTGTGGTATGTGGACTTAGTTGCACCGTGGCATGTGGGATCTTAGTTCCCCGATCAGGGATTGAACCTCCATCCCCTGCACTGAGACGCAGATTCTTAACCTCTGGATAACCAGGGAGGTCCCTCATCTCTATGTTATAGGTGGTAAAACTGAGGCACAGAAAGGGTACCTGAGTCATACAGCTAGAAAACAGATTTGAAACCAGAGCCCATGATCTTAATTGTACATTCTGCTGGCTCTTTGTAAAGAAAGAGACTGAGAGGAAGCTACCACTTTAATATGATAATCAGGGAAGACCCCACTGACAGAATGATGTTGAACCAAGCCCTGAAGAGGTGAAAGAGACATTCATGTGAATATACAGGAAGAACTTCTAGTTGCAACGACAACCAGTGTGAAGGCCCTGAGGAAGGAGAGTTTCATGTATTTGGTATTTGAGGCCCAGGTGAGGAGAGGGGAACCAAGAAGGGGAATTTTGTTGTTGTTGTTTAGTCACTAAGTCATGTCCAACTCTTGTGTGACTCCATGGATGGTAGCCCCCCAGGCTCCTCTGTCCATGAGATTTCCAAGACAAGAATACTGGAGTGGGTTGGCATTTCCTTCTCCAGGGAATGTTCCCAACCTAGGGATCAAACCTGTGTCTCCTTCATTGGCAGGCAGGTTCTTCACCACCGAGCCACTAGGGAAGCCCAAAGGGCAATTTACATAGAGTGAAAGGCACAGAGCTTAACTACATAGTTTGATGAGTTCTAAGGAGTGTACACACCTAGGTAACACACACTCTAACAAGGTAACAACTTTCCTAACGTCTTGTGTTTATTTTGATGGAAAGGCTAATAGAATTTGATGAGTGTTTAGGGAAAATAAAGGACCCAAGTCGGTGGCCTAATCCATAGAGAGATGGATGGCCATTTACTGAGGTGAACCACTTGCCCCCAAACTGAGCATGACAAGTAGTCCTTCCATCTACTAACGGAAGGAAGCAAGAACTATAAAATGATCATCCATGGAGAGGCATCCCCACCATCCTTTACACTAAAGCCTAATGAAATAGCCAGATCTTGTATATGAAAGCTGTGCATCATGGCAGATTACCCAAGGAAAACCCACACCTCAGCATCAAGCACTCCCATAACACTCTTTTGTTTTTAAACCTCTATAACCAGGTGCCATATGGACCACTGGTTATCTCGACAGACACTGCACTTGGCTAAAAAAAAAAAAAAAAAAAAGATGTCTCTGATAGTTGGGCTCACTTGATTAGGTCCATGAAATGCTATTTCTGCCAGACTGAGTTTTTTAAAAATTAAGGTCCTGGGACTTACTTGGAGGTCCAGGTGTTAAGACTTCATGCTTCTTCTTGCAGGGTCTGATCCCTGACCAGGGAATTAAGATCCCAATCTTACATGGGTCTGATCCCTGACCAGGGAATTAAGATCCCGATCTTACATGGGTCTGATCCCTGACCAGGGAATTAAGATCCTGCATGCTGCACGGTATGGCCAATAAATAAATAAAATGCTATTTTAAAAAGAATTAAGGTCCTGCTCTTAATAATAAGCTTCTATGCCAAGCTTAGCTCAGATCATGTATTCAATAAAAGTGAAAGTGAAGTGAGTGAAAGTCACTCAGTTGTGTCTGACTCTTTGCAACCTCATGGACTATACAGTCCATGGAATTCTCCAGACCAGAATACTGGAGTGGGTAGTCTTCCCCTTCTCCAGGGGATCTTCCCAACCCCGGGATTGAACCCAGGTCCCGGCACTACAGGCAGATTCTTTACTAGTTGAGCCACAGGGAAGCCCTGTATTCAATAAAGGTTTGATAAATAGATGAACAACCATTCGCTATCAAACATCCATCAACACAAAATTACTCATTAATCACCACCAAATGTGCTATACAGTATTGCATATTAAAGAAAAGTACATTAATGGACTTGTTTGGCCAACCACTAACATGGGTGGGACTGTATGATAAACAGCTCAGAGGCTTGCAGCAGCTCCCTATGGCTTTCAGGACAAGCTTAGGGCTTTTAGGATTTGATGAGCTCTTCTTCACTCTGGCTTCCCTGGTGGCTCATTGTAAGGAATTGGCCTGCAATATGTTTTAGATCATCAGCACAGTTTGTTTTTTAATTTACTTTTAACTGGAGGATAATTGCTTTACAGTATCATGTTGGTTTCTGCCATACAACACGAATCAGCCATGACTATACTTATGTCCCCTCTCTCTTGAACGCCCCCTACCCATCTCACCCCTCGAGATTATCACAGTCAACCCAGATTTTTGTTTTAATTTTAATAAAAGTTCTGGCAATCCCACAGCTTTCAGGAGAGAGGGAATGGGGAGACAGAGAAGAAAAGTAGAACAAATAAAATATGTTGAACTGTCTCAACAGGAATCTGAAAGCTTGCTTTCAGTATAAATGTAAGTTGAATCCCTAGGGTAGGGCTACCAAATAAGCAATATAATCAAGATTCTCCATACTTTATCTGGTAGAACTACTGCTTTAAAATGACACGGCTAATCCATCCATTCATTCATACACACATATATACACTTATTCAAAGGATACTGGTCATTCATCCATCATGTACCAGGGATTGTTCTAGGCACTGAGGAACTTTCATTCCAGTGACCATCCCCAACTGCTACCTCTGCTTTCCAATAAAGTCCATCTCACGCACCTGGTTAGGTGAGCCCACCTGCCAGACACATACATTTTCCTTAGCCAACTACAGCACTGGTCTTATTTTCAAGATGCAATCCCAAACTAGGGCATTCTACTTAACATAGTGATTGCCTGAGCTTAAAAACAAAGCAAAGGAATAATATACTTTTATAAATATAAAAATATACTTTTTTTACTATGTATTCAACAAAATATACTATTTTTACATAATACAAAATATATAGTGTTTGTATATTTGATTAAGTATTAAACTATTTTTTAATATGTAAAAGTATACTTTTTACATTTTTGCTGTTTAAATCATGTGTATTGAATGTCTTAATCTCAGGATACCTTCAAGTCCTGCCTTCTGCCAAACAGCGATAGAGCATTAAAAATGTATTTCTCCTTATGAAATGCCCAGCTGTGTCTTGATTTCATTCTACTGATCTGTTAGAGGAAGCTAGGTTGGCTCCACTTCAAATGCCTGCTATCTAAGCTCGGCAGGGCACTTAATGTTACCCAAGGATCCTTTATTCATCACTATTTCCTGCCCTATCACATTTCTCATAATGGCTGTCTCTCAAAATTCCTACCAAACTCTCCCTAATCTATTCCTATTCCTCTCTGCCCTTAATCTCAGTAGATTCCCTCATATCCTACCTTGCTGAGAGTCCCAGGACACTCTCCTCTATCTAATTTTTCTATATACTCTCATTTGCTTGTTTCCTTCTGTCATGGGGAAACTCTCCACCATGTTCTCAATGACATTCCAACCTTTTCACATTCACTCCCTCATTCCCTCATATCTTCAGTCTTTTGCATTCATGTTTCCTTCTGCTCAACCAATAAACACTTTAAGAACCTTCTAGACCTAAAAATAGGACTCAAAAAAGAACTCTCAAATTCCTCCCTACCCTTCAGAAGCTACAGATCTAGCTGTGACTCTTCACCAATGTCCCAGGCCTTTCTCTACTTGGGGATAAGTCAATACCTCAAGTTTCTGTAAATGAAAAGAAACCAGCCAGATACAGAACTTCTGGGATAGAAACCTGTTTTTAAAGCAGGGATCCCAAACCTCCAGGATCTCCTGCCTGATGATCTGAAGTGGAGCTGATGTAATAATAAAATAGAAATAAAGTGCTCAATAAATGTAATGCACATGAATCATCCTGAAACCATCCCCCACCTCCCCCGGTCTGTGGAAAAATTGTCTTCCACAAAACCTGATCCTGGTGCCAAAGCGGTTGGGGGCCACTGTAAATGAGAACTAAGACGGCTGATATCTTTATTAATATATACATATTTCTTATTTAGTAGAAATTTTATAATATTCTACTTCATTTTGGTAGTAAAGATTACTTGGGCCTTTCACACAACAGGAGACTGCCGACCCTGGTCTCCGATGATGACGATGCCATGCAGTATCTGTGCTTTGCTGTGCTTTGTCACTCAGTTGTGTCTGATTCTTTGTAACCCCATGGACTGTAGCCTTTTTTAGGGACTGGAATGAAAACTGACATTTTCCAGTCCTGTGGCCACTGCTGCATTTTTGGAATTTGCTGGCATATTGAGTGGAGCACTTTCACAGCATCATCTTTTAGGATTTGAACTAGCTCAACTGGAATTCTATCATCTCCACTAGCTTTGTTCGTAGTGATGCTGCCTAAGGCCCACTTGACTTCACATTCCAGGAAGTCTGGCTCTAGGTCAGTGATCACACCATTGTGATTATCTGGGTGTGAAGATCTTTTTTGTATAGTTCTTCTGTGTATTATTGCTACCTCTTCTTAATATCTTCTGCTTCTGTTAGGTCCATACCATTTCTGTCCTTTATTGAGTCCATCCTTGCATGAAATGTTCCCTTGGTATCTCTACTTTTCTTGAAGAGATCTCTAGTCTTTCCCATTCTTTTGTTTTCCTCTTTTTCTTTGCATTAACCACTGAGGAAGGCTTTCTTATCTCTCCTTGCTATTCTTTGGAACTCTGCATTCAAATGGGTATATCTTTCCTTTTCTCCTTTGCTTTTGGCTTCTCTTCTGCACAACTGCACTCATCTCACACACTAGTAAAGTAATGCTCAAAATTCTTCAAGCCAGGCTTCAGCAATACGTGAACCATGAACTTCCAGATGTTCAAGCTGGTTTTAGAAAAGGCAGAGGAACCAGAGATAAAATTGCCAACATCCACTGGATCATCCAAAAAGCAAGAGAGTTCCAGAAAAACATCTATTTCTGCTTTGTTGACTATGCCAAAGCCTTTGACTGCATGGATCACCACAAACTGTGGAAAATTCTGAAAGAGATAGGAACACCAGACCACCTGACCTACCTCTTGAGAAATCTGTATGCAGGTCAGGAAGCAATAGTTAGAACTGGACATGGAACAACAGACTGGTTCCAAATAGGAAAAGGTGTACATCAGGGCTGTATATTGTCACCCTGCTTATTTAACTTCTATGCAGACAGAGTACATCATGAGAAATGCGGGGCTGGATGAAGCACAAGCTGGAATCAAGACTGCCAGGAGAAACATCAATAACCTCAGATATGCAGATGACACCACCCTAATGGCAGAAAGCAAGGAAGAACTAAAGAGCCTCTTGATGAAAGTGAAAGAGGAGAGTGAAAAAGCTGGCTTAAAGCTCAACATTCAGAAAACTAAGATCATGGCATCCGGTCCCATCACTTTATGGCAAATAGACGGAGAAGCAGTAGAAACAGTGTCAGACTTTATTTTTTTGGGCTCCAAAATCAATGCAGACAGTGACTGCAGCCATGAAATTAAAAGACGCTTCCTCCTTGGAAGAAAATTATGACCAACCTAGACAGCATATTAAAGAGCAAAGACATTACTTTGCCAACAAAGGTCCATCTAGTCAAGGCTATGGTTTTTCCAGTAGTCATGTATGGATGTGAGAGGTGGACTATAAAGAAAGCTGAGTGACGAAGAATTGATGCTTTTGAACTAAGGTATGGAAAAGACTTTTGAGAGTCCCTTGGACTGCAAGGAGATCCAACCAGTCCATCCTAAAGGAAATCAGTCCTGAATATTCACTGGAAGGACCGATGTTGAAGCTGAAACTCTAATACTTTGGCTACCTGATGCAAAGAACTGACTCATTGGAAAAGACCCTGATGCTGGGAAAGATTGAAGGTGGGAGGAGAAGGGGATGACAGAGAATGAGATGGTTGGATGGCATCACCAACTCAATGGACATGAGTTTGAGTAAACTCCAGGAGTTGGTGATGGACAGGGAGGCCTGGCGTGCTGCAGTAAATGGGGTCACAAAGAGTCAGATATGACTGAGCAACTGAACTGAACTAAACTGGAGTGTAGCCCCCCAGACACCTCTGTCCATGGGGATTCTCCAGGCAAGAATACTGGAACAGGTTGCCATGTCCTCCTCCAGGGGATCTTCCCAACCCAGGGATCGAACCCAGGTCTCCTGCATTGCAGGTGGATTCTTTACCATCTGAGCCACCAGAGAAGCCCAAGAATACTGGAGTGGGTAACCTATCCCTTCTCCACGGGATCTTCCTGATCCAGGAATCGAACCGGGGTCTCCTGCATTGCAGGTGGATTCTTTCCCAACTGAGCTACCAGGGAAGCCCTGCTGCTGCTAAGTCGCTTCAGTTGTGGCCGACTCTGTGCGACCCCATAGACGGAAGCCCACCAGGCTCCCCTGGCCCTGGGATTCTGCAGGCAAGAACACTGGAGTGGGTTGCCATTTCCTTCTCCAATGCATAAAAGTGAAAAGTGAAAGTGAAGTCGCTCAGTCACGTCCAACTCCTAGCGGCCCCATGGACTGCAGCCAGGCTTCTCCATCCCTAACCAGCTCTAAATTCCGCTTCCTGCATGGATGGGTAGTTTTATCAGCAGATTGCACAATGTATCACAGTGTATCACAATGATCTGCCAGAAAATTCCACCATAAATTCCTGGAATACACAGTCAGTCCAGAGGACTGGAGAGCTTTGAGTGTCAAAACCACTCAGCTAAACAAGACTTATGGGGAAATAAAGGCTATGCATGAGCAGTGTAGCCAAGGAAAAGTGTCAGGTAAAAACATACTACAGACCAACATATTACAGGACTTTAAAATTTCCAAATGTGGAATGGGTTAGACAGTTTACAGGCGGTGGACTTGGGTGAAAACAGTGTGTCAGAAGTCCCCCCCTAAAAAGCGCTGCTCTCATATTTGTTTTAATTTATCCAACACTTTTTGACCTCATGACTCATGAAATGACTAAGAAAATTGTTAACTGCAGAAGCAACACCACCGACACTAGTTCAGCTGATTTACAGATTTCCTTTGGTGATTTAAAGAAGATTCCAAAGTAAGTTTAGCTTGATTTTTGAGGCTCATCTGTATCAAAGCTCAGCTATAATTGGTGGGATGGGTTGAAGTGTTTCTACCGCAAATTCCTATGTTGAAGTTCGAATCTGACCTCATTCGGAGAGAAGGTCTTTATGGAGATAATGAAGGTAAATGGGATCATTCAGTTCAGTTCAGTCACTCAGTCGTGTCCAACTCTTTGCGACCCCATGAATCGCAGCACACCAGGCCTCCCTGTCCATCACCAACTCCCAGAGTTCACTGAGACTCATGTCCATCGAGCTGGTGATGCCATCCAGCCATCTCATCCTCTATCGTCCCTTTTTCTCCTGCCCCCAATCCCTCCCAGCATCAGAGTCTTTTCCAATGAGTCAACTCTTCGCATGAGGTGGCCAGAGTACTGGAGTTTCAGCTTTAGCATCATTCCTTCCAAAGAACACCCAGGACTAATCTCCTTTAGAATGGACTGGTTGGATCTCCTTGCAGTCCATGGGACTCTCAAGAGTCTTATCCAACACCACAGTTCAAGCATCAATTCTTCAGCGCTCAGCCTTCTTCACAGTCCAACTCTCACATCCATACATGACTACTGGAAAAACCATAGCCTTGACTAGATGGACCTGAGCATTACTTTGCTAGCATGTGAGATAAGTGCAATTGTGCAGTAGTTTGAACATTCTTTGGCATTGCCTTTCTTTGGGACTGGAATGAAAACTGACCTTTTCCAGTCCTGTGGCCCCTGCTGAGTTTTCCAAATTTGCTGGCATATTGTGTGCAGCACTTTCACAGCATCATCTTTCAGGATTTGAAATAGCTCAACTGGAATTCCATCACCTCCACTAGCTTTGTTCATAGTGATGCTTTCTAAGGCCCACTTGACTTCACATTCCAGGATGTCTGGCTCTAGGTGAGTGACCACACCATTGCGATTATCTTGGTCGTGAAGACCTTTTTTGTACAGTTCTGTGTATTCGTGATCATTCAGGTGGGTCCTATTCCATTTGACTGGCATCTTCATAAAAAGGGGCAATTTGGACAGAGAGACATGCATAATGGCAGGTGATGTGAAAACACAAGGAGAAGACAGTCATCTATAGGTCAAGGAGAGAAGCCTGGAATAGGTCCCATGCTCAGAGGACTCCCCCGCTGCCCACATTCTCATTTTGGACTTTCAGCCTGCAGAACTGTGAAAATGAATTTCTGTTGCTGAAGCCACCCAGTTTGGTTGGCTTACTCTATCACAGCAGCCTTAGCCAACTATCTCAAGTGGTGAGGCCTAGCATGAGATGCTGGACTGTGGCAGTAGCGACTGACCAACGGCCAGGGTAAGCAGACACAGGATTACAGAGGTACAGGGCTTCCTAGGAGGCAGAGTTTAGAAAGCAGCTGGCCTGAAAAATCCAGATACAGCTCTGTATATGAGTGAGTTTTCTAAGGCCACAAGGTGCTGGCCACGTTCTGCTCTTTTCTGTGACAGCATTCAACAACAGTCTTTATGACCCAGTAATGAGCATGATACACAAATTCAATTAGATGCAGCATACCCAGCAATCGCAGTATCGTAACAAACATTTATAACAAACAGAGCAATCGCTTGCTCTCAGATTCAAATTCTATTCCTCCTGAGAGACCCAGCAACAATCTGCAGGGAACGTCCGTAAGTCTTTTGAAATTACAAAAGTATCAAGTATATATGGTTGTTTATCTTATACTTTCTTATACTCCTCCCCAAGTAAGATTTAGGCATTCCCATAAATCTGAAAAAAGGCGCACAACCACCTCCCCTGAATATTCAACACTGACTTTAAACACAAGAAACAAAACTGTTCCCCAAATCAAAGGCAAAATTATGGTAATAGTTTGTTTTCAGTGTTTGCTCAGGGAGAGGTCTATGCTAGGATCCTGACTGAGGACATGTGGATACATAACACGTACATCAAAGCAATCTAGGATTGAGGAATAGTTTTGTAACAACAACGAAATTGTTTAATAAAATCATCAATTTAAAGGTATAATAAGATGACTCATGCCCAGCAAGAATTAGGTCTCCTCCCATCTCTTCTGCTGCCAGCTCTCAATTACTTCAAGTCACTTTCACAAGAGCCAACACGTCGTATTAAGGAATGCTGTGCCTCTCCACCAGGTTGGAGGCCTTCCTCCAAATAGGAAAACCACAGTAGTCTGCGGGCATCACAGGTTCACTTCCAAACTTAGATGCTAGCAGATAGCTACATTCTAGATTGAAAGTCCTTCCTGAGCTTCAACTATGAGACAAGGTTCCAATTAGGCAGCACAGATAGAACCATGTTGGCTTGAAAAGACACATACATGTCATCCTGATTATGCGAAGAACAATTTCTACAGCTTTGTGGTAAAAAGCCTTTTAATATTTAAAATTATTACTAAGTCACTGGGCTATCAGGGATTTCCAGAAGTTGTCCAATTTTCTGCTTCTATACAGGACAAAGAGACTTATTTTAATTTGGAGATAAACCAACTGACATCTTCAAGTCAGGGTCACCCTTCCAGCTGTGTAGGTTGTGTCCTGTACAGGGTTCCCTGCCCCAGTGAGTGGAGGCTGAACCCCAGCCTGCTCCAGCCCAGGTGCTACATCCGCCTGGAGGACAGCCATTTTCTAACTGCACACAAGCTCTCTAAGACCAGTGCCACATTCACCTTCTGCATGGGTACCCTTGGGTATAAATCTAGAATCAGTGCAGTGAAAAGCAGTGGTTTTAAACACATTTAGTTCAGGAAGTGACATAGTCAGTGTGCCTGGAATTTAGAGAATAAAAAGCAGTGGCAGGTAGCACCAGTGGTAAAGAACCTGCCTGCCGATGCAGGAGACTCAGGTTCCATCCCTGGATTGGGAAGATTGCCTGGAGTAGGGCATGGCAATCCACTCTAGTATTCTTGTCCAGAGAATCCCAGGGACAGAGGAGCCTGGCGGGTTATGGTCCACATAGTTACAAAGAGTCAGACATGACTGAAGCAACTTAGCATGCACACATGCAAAATGAGGTGTTGGCCTGGGCCATGACCTGCAAGTCATGTGGGCCATTTTTAGAATTTAAAGATTATCCTACATCCAGAGGGATGATACTAAATGGTCTTAAGCATAGGGGTGACCTGATATGATTTGTGTTTCTAAAACAAATCTCTCCTTCTCCACAGGGAGCCAGAGAGGGTGTGCGAAGGTCCAGGTGAGAACTGGTGGATAGATCAAGTGATGACAGAGAATTGGACAAACTATATTGGGAGACTGAATGGACGGGACTCTGGGAATGATTAGATGGAGGCTGAAAGTATGAGAGAGAAGGAATAATGTCCTGGATGATGTATAAAAAACTGGGGTGTCATATGTAAAGAACACTGTAGAAGGAGTAAGTTTGAGAGGTTATGGTCATAGGTTCAGTTTTAGAGATTTCCATAAAGCAGTGGGTGAATATTCTAGTAAATCCTAGTCTTCAAGTAAGAGACTTACATGTGTTTAAAATAAAATCTGAGAAATACAGTGTCAACCAGGGTTTTGGAAGTATTCTGGGCTGAATATAAGGCTATAGTTCTCAAATTCTTGTCTATGACCACATTCCTGACCCCACCCCAGGGTATTTTCGGTTGACCACTTGCTCTGAGGGTAAAGAAATATCTGAAGAAAAAGAGGGAAAGACAGCCCACTTTTAGGCATTCTAGGTCACATAACATGCTGACAGCCATCCCCTTCTCTGTCTTGCCTCCACAACTTGTTTCAGTCCTCATCTGTGGGTTACTGATAAATCAAGACACCAAATTCATGAAGAACAGTGAGTGTCAGGGTGTGGTTCCCAGTCCAGGCAGCATCAGCAAAACTTGGGAACAGAAATGAAGTTCTCATGCCCCAACCCTGACCCACAAAATCAGAAACACTGAAGGTGGACCTGAACAATCTATACTTTAACCAGTCCTCCAGGTGATTCTAATGCACATTCAAGTTTAAGAACCACTGACAAAAACCAATCAGATTTTCTACAACTGTTTGCTTCCTAAGTTTCATAATTTTATTTCGTGGTACAATTTCCTTGGTCCTCCAAAATTATAGTCAACATCTAAGTAAGACTCCTTCTCCAGGTGAGGCCATCTCTCTTTTGGGTCCCAAACTATCTCCCTCACGATGTCCAGACGCCCAGTTTTGCCTCCATTAACCTGAACCCTACCTACATCTTCAAGTCCACTGTTGGTGGCGCTGCCCTCCTGCTCTGAGCTCTCTCACGTCACTGCAGCTGGACCACTCAGAATGTTGCTTTGTATTACACACTACGTTAGCACCTTCCTACTGGGATCCTGCCTTTTATTTGAACTCAGCATAGTGTCTGATATAAAGAGAAAACCTAATCAAATCTAAACGGTTGTTACAGATCAGTGTTTCTCAAGGTGAAGTCTATTGGCAAGTGTATGTTGGTTGAGAGGACAGGGTCTCAGCCCCATTTCTAGTCTATTAAACTAGCAACTTCTACACACTACGGTCTGCACCTTCAGTGCACACTGAAATTCCATCACTCCTGCTGTAGATGAGATTCAACTTGTTAACTACAGGCTTAGAAGAACTGCTTCTTGAGTACAGAACACTTAATGAATCCCTGAACTAAAATGAAACAAAATGACAAGAGCTTATCTTGTTCCTAACCTGTGGTCCACACCGTAAATGTATTCTTCAAATTGTAAAGTTTTAAAACAATGATAATCACACTTTATCACACAAAAAACACTGTGGAATAATTTCTTACCAGGGTCTCTTCCCCAGCCTACACTTATGGAACTGACTTTCCAGTCCTAATGAATTTTATTTTTTAATTGTTGGTTCAGATACCAGGGCTTTAAGACCACTTAGAAAATATCTTTTTCATCTATTTCTCTTAGAAGTGTTCATTTGTAAATTGTTAATGTAAGCTTCAACAGAATGTAAACATGGAATTTTAAGTGTAAAAAGAAAATACCAAAATAGCTGTCAAAAGGCAAATGACATTATTTATAACTAGTGACACATCTTCCCATAGCCAAAAATATTTCCTGGCTTTAGTTATGAAATTTAAATTTAGTTCCCCACAACCAACTGCCCCACTACTCCCTCCTATCAAGTGGGTACATAAGCTTCACCCTTGATCTCCCCAACACCCCCAAAATGCCTGCAGACTGACAAATCCATGGTCAAAACAGTTGCTACAGAGCACATTATATAACAGAAGCAGAAGGAAAAGATGTGTGATTTTTAACAGCATTGTAAGAGAAGTAGCTATGAAACAGAAAATGACAAGCTCTTTTCTAGAATTCGCATTGGGTCTTTCTTAAAACAATTTGTGTTCATCTTTATTTTGTCAAATACATGCAAATCCTTTGCTTTTAAACTGTAATAATTCAATTTTCACTATCCCTTTCTAAACTGAGGTATGAAGTAGAAAACAGACACATACACATCTGAAATCTACAAAAATTAATAGCCTTGGGGGATCTGATGTATGTTAACTTTTATTTTTAGAAAATTGCCAAATTCCATTTCTGAGATGTATTTTAAAAGAATTTTAATAGTTGTTCATGGACAGAACCTATTTTGGCTCATTCTGGCTAGCAGGAAAATGTTTCTTTTTTTAATTGATACACAATTTAAATAAAGTAAAAGTAACCCACTGCAGTGTTCTTGCCTGGAGAATCCCAGGGATAGGGGAGCCTGGTGGGCTGCCGTCTATGGGGTCGCAGAGTCGGACATGACTGAAGCAACTTAGCAGCAACAGCAATCCTTTTTAGGTACACAACTCAATGAGTTATTTTAAATGTTCATAAACATTAATTTTTTAATTTTTATTTTTTATTGAAATATAGTTGGCTTACAATGTTTCAGATATACAGCAAAGTGACTGTTATACATATATGTTTTCTTTTTCAGATTCTTTTCCATTATAGGTTATTACAAGATATTGAATATAGTTTCCTATGCTAAACAGTAGGTCTTTTGTTTATTTATTTTATATATAGTAGTGTGTATTTGTTAATCCCTCTTAATTTATCCCTCCCCCACCCTCTTTCCCCTTTGGTAATTGTAAATTGGTTTTCTATGTTGATGAGTCTATTTCTGTTTTGTAAATAAGCTCCTTTGTATCTTTTTTTTAAGATTCCACATATAAGTGACATCATATGATTATTTGTCTTTCTCTGACTTACTTCACTTCATATGATAATCTTTAGGTCTATTCTGTTGCTGCAAATGGAATTTTTATTCTCTTTTATGGTTAAATACCATTCCATTGCATATATACCACATCTTCTTTAGCCAATCATCTGTCCCTGGACATTTAGGTTGTTTCCATGCCTTGGCTCCTGTACATAGTGCTACTATGAACACTGGGGTGTGTGAATCTTTTTGCAATTCAATGAGTTTTGATAAATGCATGCAGTTGTGTAATTACCACCAAAACAGTATTGAGCTGTGTTGCCCGGTACAGTTGCCACAGGTAGCTAGTGAGCCCTTGAAACAGCTGGCGCAAAATCAGAGATGTAAAATATAAGACTTCAAAGACTCAGTTTTTAAAAATGCAAATGCATATATCTTATTAATATATGGTGAAATTATAATATTTTTCATATACTGGGTTAAATATAGTACAGTTTAATTCTACCTTTTTTCCCCTTTTTTAAAGTACTTATAAGAAAATTAAAAGTTAAAAGTAACTGGCTAGGATTTGTGGCTCAAATCACATTTTTATTGGACAATGCTGATACAGTAATAGATTATTTCTGTTCCCCAAAGAACGCCCTCGGTCTCCTTACAACACACACCATTTCTACTTTCCTGGCTCCTATAATGACTGATTTCCATCCCTAAAGTTTTGCTTTTAAAACCAATGGGTTGGTCAAAAAGTTTATTCATGTTTTTCCCTAATACCTAATGGAAAAACCAGAATGAACTTTTTGGCCAATGCCAAGTTTCCTTTTTGTGTTTCTCCATAATTATCTCATGCTGTTTTTAGAGCTTAAAAAAAAAAAAAAAAAAAACTACTTTTAACATTAAAAGATTTGAAAAAGTCTTACCTGATAATTTCCTATAATTTTCATTAACCAGTTCCAAAGCCAGTAGGCCACCACAAATGCATTCTGGGTAACAAACCGTCTTCCAGAAGGAGATGTGCACAAGTGGTTCGTAACTGAATGGAGACCATTGTGCAGACACACAACAGCATCCATTCACAGATGCTGCCGGAGATCTGAGCCAGAGGTGAAGAACCTCCCATAGCATAATTGGATTCAGCCTCAGGGAAGTGGAGAGAAAGCCTTATCTGTGCTAAGAAAAGATTTGCACAAAAATGTAAGGCACTGAATGGGTAAATCATTTAAAGGTGGGAGGAGGAAGAGAGACAGGAAGTGGGGGCTACAGGGAGTATCTACTGGTGGGAACTCTGCAGTGGCTGATGATAATGGCCAAAGAGATGTAGAGAGACATCCAGTCCACAACCCACCCCAGACCCCACTGTTCCCATTCTCAACTGTTGCCATTCTGCTTTTCTTCTGATTCCCTTCAAATTAAACTGAAGTTATGGAGAAGGAAATGGCAACCCACTCCAGTATTCTTGCCTGGAAAATCCCATGGACAGAGGAGCCTGGTGGGCTACAGTCCATGGGGTCGCAAAGAGTCAGACATGACTTAGCGACCGACTACACACAAGTATTTCTTAAACTGGAATTTGAGGGCCTTCTATGGGAATGTTAGATTGACCCTGAAGAGTACTTCTCTTAAATTCAAATGCCTTTTTCATCTAGTGAGCCAAAAATTTATCTTTAGTAGAATTAATGCCATCACTTTGTGTGGGAAGGTGAGTAGGATAGTAGAATTTTAAAGCATAGTAGTTAATGTAGAGTATTAGCAATGAAACATTTTACTTTGAACAAATGATTTCTTTGTCAAAACATGTCCTTTCTCCTTAATTGATGATATGAAATTATGAAAGCATTTATTTGAAATATATTACATACTCAGCTTGATAAATAAATAAATAAACTGAAGTTAATTAGTATTTATAGCAGGCTTTCACATTTCCTGCTCCTATGCACATTCATGATTCATTCTTTCTTCAGACACTGTACACCATCTTTCTGATTTTCCAGAATATAGGAACAACACTGTAGATGAGCTCCTATCCATGTTTTCTCCCACTGAGTTACTTAGAGTGCCAATCTATCTGCCTCTGAACTCTTTGGGTCCTTCTGAATAATCAACCTTAGGCACATCTCCTTAGACTTCTACCCCTGGCTCCCACCTCTACTCCTTTCCTTTGCAATCTTCTAGAGAATGTGAACAAAGGTCTTTGCATGTTGAACATTTTACTGCTAGTCCTTTAAGGAAAGGTGGTAAAATGCTAACTAGGTTCCTTGAGCGGGCATTCCTTTTTTTCCTCTGAGATAATTAAAAGCACCTGTGGGGAATTCCCTGGTGGTCCAGTGGTTAGGACTCTGCTTTCAATGCCATGTTGTTGATGTTGTTCAGTTGCTAAGGACTGTAGCCCGTCAGGCTCCTCTGCCCATAGAGTTCTCCAGGCAAGAATACTGGATTGGATTGCCATTTCCTTCAATCTCCAACCCAGGGATCGAACCCAGGTCTTCTGCTTTGCTGGCAGGTTCTTTACCAATGGACCAGGTTCAATCCCTGGCTGGAGAACTAAGATCCCACAAGCTGTGTGGTGTGGTCAAAAAACATAAATAAGAGCACCTGCAGAGATTATATCTTCCCACCTTTCCGCCATAGATTTCTTGTGGAAATTTCCACCAAAGGGACTCTACCCGTCCAGAGCGGATGACACTCATTTTACCAGTGCTTAGCCTCAAAAGATCCTTCTGCGTTATTTCCATCCCAACTGGAGAATGCACTAGAAATGGAAAAGTCTTCAGGGTGGATCCCATGTTAGTGACACCCTGGGAAAGGAGGGTTACCCATGACCACCAGAATCCCAGAGGGGTTCACAGATCTGCCACCACGCTAGCAGATGCAGACAATACCCAGAATGACAGACAGGGACCTGCCTTGTTCTCCTGGAGGCTCCAGTTCACTTGGGGGAGACATTCAGAAAACCAAGTATGGCTATTAAATGCACACATGAATGGGCAATAGTTTTATTTTTGAAATTTTAAAACAAAACTGAAACATTTTGCCCATAGGGGCAATGCCAATGAAAGAGGAAGATGTTTCAGGTTCCTCAATTATGGAATGAAAACAACCATCTGCCATGCATCCCATTACATATAATCTCTAATCATTATAAAAACTTTGCAAGGAAGATATTATTATCTCTAGTTTATGGATGAAGCAAAGCTAAGTTAAAAATGACTTAGATGCTGCTAGAAGTGGCCTGGAACTTGGTAGGCTCTCAACTGGAAATATACACAGTTGTTTATTTTCAAAATATTGAAAAATAGAGGACATATTTTAACAGAGAGGTAGGAAAGGACTATAGGTTCTCTGTATTTGGTGTTACACAAGGCACTTTCAGTCTTGGCCCGAAGTAGGTGTGAGCCTTGATGTTAAGGAATAAAACAAGAAAAGTTATACATTTATGTTTGGCAACTGTACAAATGATTTGCACTGAGTTCTCACTCAAGAAATAAAAAAGCTGATGCTATCATATAACAGCCTGGCCACAGGACACTGGGGAATTCAAGCCACAAATGGGGTTAATAACTGCAATGCTTACTAGAAAGGGATGCTGTAAAGGCTGAATGAGACAATCTATACACAAACTGTTCATACTGTCTGCAATGTTTCAAAATACTTCAAAGTGAACAAGCTAGAAAAGCTAATGATTATTTTAAACCTGTACTCTAGGGCAGCTGGCATTTGAAGAACTAATCAAAAGCTCATATAGTTGACTATAAAGTCAACTATAGTTCTCTTTGATGAAAACTATAGGGTTTTTATTTACCATAATGGCTGTCGCACATAATTTTTCATCAATCAATGATCTTCATGATGGACTGTAAGTACTGTACAGATATTCCCATTCTTGCATAAACTGAATTTAAGACTTTATGTGAACCAGTTGTCTAAATCTTCCAAAAGAGTGGCCTGGGTGGGCTTCCCTGGTGGTTCACTAGTAAAGAATCTGCCTGCCATTGGGACACCGGTTCAACCCCTGGTCTGGGAAGATCCCAAATGTCTCAGAGCAATTAAGCCCATGCATCACAAAAACTGAGCCTCTGCTCTAGAACCCAGTAACCACAACTACTGAGCACCCTTGCCGCAACTACTGAAGGCCAAGTGCCCCAGAGTCCGTGCTCCAAAACAAAAGAAGCCACACCAGTGAGAAGCCCACACACTGCAACTAGAGAAAAGCCCACACAGCAATTAAGACCCAGCACAGCCTAAATACATAAATTATTTTTTTTAAAAAAAGCAAAACAGTGTCCTCATCTAAAGATTCCCACTAGTTCTGTTTCTAGACACTTTGAAGGAAATTTTGCCACTCAACCCTAACAAGAAAGTTAACTAAATCCCAATAGATTAGCTAGAGTATTGTTCCATCTGGCTCTAACAAAACTTTCTTTCAGAGTGTTATCCAAATGAACAAGAGGACAGACCACAGGATCTTCCAGAGTAGCTCTGTCCAAAAGAACTTTGTACAATGTCAGAATTTTTTTTTTTGCCCAGCACAATAAGGTAGCCCACAAGCTACTAAGATTCATTTCAGTTCAGCCACTCAGTTGTGTCTGACTCTTTGTGACCCCATGGACTGCAGCACATCAGGCTTCCCTGTCCCTCACCAACTCCCGGAGCTTGCTCAAACTCATATCCATCAAGTCGGTGATGCCATCCAATCACCTCATCATCTGTTCTCCCCTTCTCTTCTCCTCTTGCCTTCAATCTTTCCCAGCAACAGGGTCTTTTCCAATGAGTCCATTATTTGCATCAGGTGGCCAAATGCAAATGGAGTTTCAGTTTCAGCATCAGCCCTTCCAATAAATATTCAGGACTGATTTCGTTTAGGATTGACTGATTTGATCTCCTCGTCCAAAGGACTCTCAAGTCTTCTCCAACATCACAGTTCAAAAGCATCAATTCTTTGGTCCTCACCTTTCCTCATGGTCCAACTCTCACATCCACATATGACTACTGGAAAAACCATAGCCTTGACTAGACGGACCTTTGTTGGCAAAGTATTGTCTCTACTTTTCAATATGCTGTGTAGGTTGGTCATAGGTTTTCTCCCAAAGGAGGTAGTGTCTTTTAATTTCATGGTTGCAGTGACCATCTGCAGTGATTTTGGAGCCCAAGAAAATAGTCTGTCACTGTTTCCATTGTTTCCCCATCTATTTACTAGGAAGTAATGGGACCAGATGCCATGATCTTCATTTTCTGAATGTTGAATTTTAAGCCAGCTTTTTCACTCTCCTCTTTCACTATCATCAAGAGGGTCTTTAGTTCCTCTTCACTTTCTGCCATAAGGGTGGTATCATCTGAATATCTGAGGTTACTGATATTTCTCCTGGCAATCTTGATTCTGGCTTGTGCTTCATTCAGCCCAGCATTTCACATGATGTACTCTGCATATAAGTTAAATAAGCAAGGTGACAATATGCAGTCTTGACATACTCCTTTCCCAATTTTGAACCAGTCTGTTGTTCCATGTTGGTTCTAACTATTGCTTCTTTACCTGCATACAGATTTCTCAGGAGGCAGGTAAGGTGGTCTGGTATTCCCATCTCTTTAAGAATTTTCCACAGTTTGTTTTGATCCACACAGTCAAAGGCTTTAGTATAGTCAATGAAACAGAAGTGGATATTTTTTTCTGGAATTCTCTTGCTTTTTCTATGATTCAACAGGATGTTGGCAATTTGATCTCTGGTTCCTCTGCATTTTCTAAATCCAGCCTGAATATCTGAGACTTCTCGGTTCACTTACTGTTGAAGCCTCACTTGGAGAATTTTGAGCATTACTTTGCTAGCATGTGAGCTTGCTATAAGGTAGCAATAAGGAGACCTACAGTTCTCATCGCTATTGTTAGTTACAGGTAGTCACCGAGCACTTGAAATGTGATGAGAATGACCGAAGAAGCATTTTTGTAAGTTTAATTTTAATGGTCGCATGTGGCTACCCTGTTGCACAGCACAATTCTGCGGCTTAAAAACAAGACTGTGTGATGTTTTTGTGCCTGCCATTAAACACATGTATCTGTGGCAGAAACTCAATCTAAGGGTTGCTTTCATAGCAATATTGGTTGGTGAAGTGAGAGGAGACATATAGTTCTCACCACTGTTATTGTCGACTAACAATATTCAATATTTATGATGTATAAAGATTCCTTGAAGTTGGTACCCAGCAGCAGCAGCCTGGCTCTAGGGGGCCTCTGGACTTTGGAGGCAGACCTGGGTAATATAAACTGCAAAAGCTAAGACTAGGATGAAAATACACAACTCAGAGGACTGTCTTGAAAATTAAATGACCACACCTGTGAAAGCACCACTGAACTTCGCTAACACCAAAATGCTATTTTCACCACCATCCTTATTTAATTAAGTACATGAGCTTTAATAAGGCTTTATCTGTTTGGGAATGGGCATATAAATAGAATGTAGGAAATTATACCCATCCTCTCCCTAATCCCTCAAGTAAGTTCAGCTAAGAATTCGATCTGGAAAAAGGATATCCTTGTCACAGTAGTTCTTATAAGCAAAATAAACCATGGGGACTTCCTCTTTTCTAAAGAGAATGAACTGCAGTCCATTTAAGTTATATTTATGTAGTCCAAGTAAATCTATATGTTGGTTTTTGTTTCTGAATTGTATTTGTTTCTGTATTGTAAAACAATACATTAATATGTAAAACCACATTACAGCAGCACAAGATAAATAAAACAAATTCAGGACAGTGATCCTGGGAGATGTGGGGAAAGATGAGGATCAGGGAAGGAATACAAAGAGACTTAAGTTTCATCTGCAACATTTCATTCCTTTTCACAAAAACAATGGGTCAAATATGCCAAAATGTTGACTTGACCAAACTTAGTTGTAAGTATTATAGGTATTAGATCATTGACTATAGTATTATCTATTATTTTTCAAAAATTTATTTTGACCTAATTTTAGATGTACAGAGAAGCTGCAAATACAGTATCCATGTATCTTCACCATACTTCCCTTAATGTTAACATCTTAGGCATCCATAGTACAATAATCAGACCAGAAATTTAACTTTGGGACAACACCATTAACTAAAATTAAAAACACAATCGAGTCTCCCCAGGTTTCCCACTCATGTCCTTTTCCCATTCTGATAATTGCATCTAGTTACTTCTCTCTAGTCTTCTGTCCCACTCATGTCCTTCTCCCACTCTGATAATTGCATCTAGTTACTTCTCTCTAGTCTTCTGCAGTTTCTCAGTCCTTCCGTGCCTTTTATGGCCTTGACACTCATTATTTTGTTGAGTATCTCAAAAATGGAGTGTGTCTGATATTGTCTCATTGTTTGGCTGTGATTACACATTATGGGCAAGACCACCACAAAAATGACGCTGTGTCTTTAGTGTACCATATCACAGGTTTGTGGTATCTTTTTATACTGTCAAAATATTTCATAATTTCAAAAGATGAAAAATCAGCAGCTATATTAGTCTCGGTTCTCCAGAGAAACAGAACCAATAGTATACATATGAATGTGTATGTATAGCCACACACACACATGAATGACAAAAGAGGCTTAGTATAAGGAATTGGCTCATGCAGGTTAGGAAGTTGAAAAGTCCCAAGGTGTGCCCTCTGCAAGCTGGCGACCCAGAAGAGACAATAGTGCGGGTCCAGTCCAAGTCCAACGGCCTGAGGATCAGGAGAACTGATGATGTAGGTTCCAGTTTGAGTCCAAAGGGAGGAGAAAACCAATGTCCTAGCTCAAAGACAGTCAGGCAGAGAGAGCAAATTCTCCCTTCCTCAGTTTTCTGTTCTATTCAGATTTCAAAGGATTGGAGGCCAACCCAACTAGGCAGGGGCCATCTGCCTTACTGAGTCTACTGATCCCAATGTTAATCTCATCTGGAAGCACCCTCACAGACACACCCAGGATAATGCTGAACCAAATATCTGGGTGCCCTGTGGCCAAGTCAAACCAACACATAAAATTAACCACAATAGTAGCTTAATTTCTAAGTCAGAAACTTTCCACTTTATATATTTAGGCTCTAAATCCCATCAAGTCAAATGGATTTGAGGAAGCATTCCAATTTTTAAACCTGTCATTATTATTGGCTTCAGTTCTAAAACACTGTAAATTCACCACATACTATCATTTTTAAAACCTCAACAGCTTTATTATAGATGATTCTGCTTCAGGAGAAAAGGTAATGAGCCAGCTATACCATTTAGATAATTGATCCAAGGAAAGGTAGGTCACCAAGTCAAAATAAGGCCCTAGGAAAGAAATGAACATAAGTGGTATTGCTAATGAGGACCCTGAATCCTCTGATTTGTTATCAGAAGTAAAAGCTAAGTCACCTTTTAGAACTGATTACACTCCTCATGTAATCCTAAAAGCATGGCATCCTAAAGATGTGTTGTTACTTCAATGATGCCTTAGGAAAAAATATCAGAATAAATTATGTAATATATAGGGGTGCCCTGGTAGCTCAGACAGTAAAAAATTTGCCTGCAATGCAGGAGACCCAGGTTTGATTCCTGGGTCAGGAAGATCTCCTTGAGAAGGGAATGGCTACCCACTCAAATACTCTGGCCTGGAGAGTAAATAACAAGCAATTAACAGCACTTATCCTTTTTCTGGGGTAGGTGAGAAGGCAAGTTTCAAGAACTTTGAGCTGTATATGAAATATATATGTACACATATGCATTTAAAATGAAATCTATATGTATACATATATATACAAACACACATATATATACTGAGAGATAGAAAGAGTATACCGAGAAATGGCAGCATGTACAAATATATAAGATTTCAAGTTTCCTCTGATGCTTCCCCTGTGTGAAGCTCTTTTCTCTTCAGGATGATTCTATACTTTAGTAGTTTAGGCTGATAAATAATTTTTTCCCACTTAAATGTTTATGTTTAGTTCAAAGCATTCCATCTACATGGGTAATGGTATAGCACACAGCTTCTCCCAGAACTTCACTCCAGCTGCATGGAAAGAAAGGAACTCATGAATCCTTTTCTAGGCTCCCAGTGCCCTGGGAGGCAGTCATAGAGTTTTTATGAAAAGCCAGAGCAGGGGAATCCAGATCTCATCATGCCAAAGAGGAAGCTGAATATTTATTTTAAATCTCATTTTAGCCTGCTCCAAATGTGGATACCACTGCTTGGGGCCAGTCCTGTGGTCTACATACTTAGAATACACAGTTCCACTCAAAGGAGTTTCTTACAAGGCACCAGAACCCAGGTTTAATTTTGGCCTAAGTCCCAGGAATCTTTCAGGGAGGAGGCAGGTGGTCAGCCTCCCGAGAGACAGGAGTGTGTAGAGGGTAAGAGTACAAGCTCTGGAGCCAGACTGCTTATGTCTGAACCCAGGTTCTAGGGTTTATGGTTTGGAGATGTGGGAAGGGTACATAACTGCTCAGGCCTTGGTTCCTTTGTCTGGGGGTGGTGGTGGTGTAGTCGCTGATTCATGTCTGACTGTTGGGACCCCATGGACTGAAGCCCACCAGGCTCCTCTGTCCATGGGATTTCCCTGGCAAGAACACTGGAGTGGGTTGCCATTACCTTTTCCAGGGTGCTTTTGTCTGTAAAACAGGGCAACTAACAATGCTTAACTGATTGGGGAGCTGTGAAGATTAAACAATAAGCACATACAAAGTGCTTAGAATAGGACCTGGCATACAGTATGCTAAGTCACTTCAGTCGTTTCCGACTCTGTGCGACCCCATAGACGGAAGCCCACCAGGCTCCCCTGTCCCTGGGATTCTCCAGGCAAGAACACTGGAGTGGGCTGCCATTTCCTTCTCCAATGCATGAAAGTGAAAGTGAAGTCGCTCAGTCGTGTCCGACTCTTAGCGACCCCATGGATTGCAGCCTAACAGGCTCCTCCATCCATGGGATTTTCCAAGCAAGAGTACTGGAGTGGGGTGCCATTGCCTTAAGTGGCCAGTAAATGCTACAGAGGAGGCTGCTCCTGACCTCCCCAGAATTAACCTAGGACCCCAAACACTCATGGAATGTGTGGCATCTGTGGTCACCTGCCATGTGGCTTCTGTAGAGTATAGATGGTGTCTCCCCAATTCCAATTCTGCCTATTTTTCACACCAGGACATCATAACTCCTGAAACAGACTGACCGAAAACAATCTAACAAAACTTAGAAATTTAACCAGTGGGACTGACCAGGTGGCTCAGTGATAAAGAATTCACCTGGCAATGCAGGAGACCTGGGTTCAATCCCTGGGTCGGAAAGATCCCCTGGAGGAGGGCGTGGCTACCCGCTCCAGCATTTTTGCCTGGAGAATCCCATGGACAGAGGAGCCCGGCGGGCTACAGTCTATGGGTCGCAGAGTCGGACAGCGACTAAGCAAGAGCATGAGAATTTAACCAGTACAACAGCAAAAGCACTGTACTGATACTGAGCAAACATAGCAAACATTAAATATAATCTTGTTAAATGGAAATAAAGAGAAATATGTTTGAAAAAGATCTTTTAGCAACTAATAGATTTCAGTGAGCTCGAGTTCTTTAAGTCAGACCAGTGTTTCTTGGCTTTTTTCCTGTGTGTGTGTGTGTGTGTGTGTGTGTTGAAACCTATGCTTCTTTTTGGATAAATATAAAAACCGTATGGTTTCTTTTAATGCTGTTTGTAACTTGAAATTTTTTTAAAATGTGACCAAAAAAAGTTCTAAGCAATATTAATTTAGGAACATGCTTTTTCAACATTGTAAATCAACTATACTTAAGTGAAAAAACAATTTTTTTTTAAAACATAACATGTACTTTTTCCAAGTACATACGCACTCCATTCCTTGGAAACTCTGGGTGGAAGCCCTACTCCCTTCCTGAGAATCACTGATTGACCCAGAAACAGTACTCCACAGCCCCACAGTTTAGACCAGGCTGGCAGTTGCTGTAACTACATTTGTTAAGATGATTCTACTGTTGGAAAGGTTAATTTCTGTTTAGCCTCTGCAACCGACTGACTGCCTTCAATCCTACATGATCCACAGTTGTCCTCAGAATTTGCACATTTGGGAAGCAGACAATGACAGACTTACTGCCTCCACCCAGAAAGTGCCCCCAGAGATCTCACCAATCCCCTCATAATTCCACGATGCCATTGGGAAGGGGAGGGCAGACCAGGAAGTGCGAGGACCTAGTGAGGTCAGCAGGGGTGTCAGCAGAGGAGGATGACAAGGAAAAGCAAAGCTCCAAGTCTAGAAAAAACCAAGGCACCTCATGTTATTGAAGAGACTGTCAAAGGAGATAAGATAGAGAACAAGGACAACAAGGACAGAGATCCAGGTAAGAGAACTGGTGTAAAATAATACAGACAACCTCAGGAATAAGGCCGAAGCCTAGCTGGGAAGCTCAAAGAAGAATACAAAGGTCCTCAACAATGCCTTCCTCCATACGTGTCCACATCCATCTTCACGTTTTTTCCTTCTAACATCGGGAAATAAACAAGTATTATTACAATTAAGCCCCCTGCCCATGCCACGTATCCCACCCTTACTCTCCGAAAGCAGCAGCCAACCTTTTAAGTTTTGAAACTGTCCCTCAGTACTGACTGTGCCCCTCTTCTGTATTTGGGGAGTGGGTGCAGAAACTAAGCTGACCCCTGCCTCCTCCCTCACTTTCTCACTCAGACACAGATGAAGTAAAGTCTAGGCCCACTGTTACCACCTCGTCTCCTCCCATCCATTTCTCAACCCAGGGCAAACCTACTGCTTCTATTCTCATGAAAGCCAACCAATAACATTCATGCTGTGCCAAATGCACTGGAAGTTTTGTTTTGTTTGCTTGTTTTCATCATGTTGAGCATTCAATATACTTTGAGTTAACCAGAAGAATGCCTAATAAATGAAACCACTACCTGACTATGTGCTCACAGGATAAAAACCAAGTTCCCTAACAGGGGTGGAAGGCTTTCCATGATCTTGGTGACCATGATCTTGGTGACCCTGTTTACCACTTCATGCTTGAGCTCCACCCCACACCTGGCTGTTTCTCACCTGGGAGTCCCTGCTCACGTGTCCCGTCTGCTTGTAAGGTCCTCTACCCCAATTACTCCCTCCTTTTCAGCTAACTTCCACACCCCACTAAATACTGAGATCAGAGGGAATCTCCTCTGAAAGGCTTCTCCTGATGCCCCCTCCTGGATCTCCACACTGGCAGCACAAGGTACCTCCTTCTGTTCTCCCATGACATTAGTTTTAAGTTCTGCTGCTGCAGTTACCATTCTGTCCTATAAAAGGCTGTTTATGTCCATTTCACCAAACAGGTTCTAAATTCCCTCAAGACAGGAACCATCCTGCGCACCGACATGACAAGAGGAAAGGAACTGTCATGGCATTTGTCCTTCTGCCATCGAGAGGGAGTCTCATCAGCTGAGTTGATGAGGGGATGGGATATTTTGGGAGCAAGGCACTGGTTCCTATAGCTTTCAATTCCTTCCTTCTCTCTTCCCACACTTCTGACTACAACTCGGGTCCTTCTGTTACCATGGTAACCAACAGTCCCAGAACACAGACTTCTGGCAGTTGGACTTTTAGCTACTGAGACTCAGGACCTGAAGGATTTTTCAAGTCCCCAGTTTATGGCTCAGGAGTTGGCAGCACCCCTCTCATGTGGGCAGCCACCAGGGCAGAACATTACCGAGACTACAACAGGTGCATGCATGTGCGCATGTGTATTCCTACCCTCTCCCCCGGTTTCTACGGGACATCATAGACAAAGTGCCATCAGATGGTGGAAGGATGCGCAACTAAATGCCTATAACCTTTCTGGGAAGCAACTTGGTATCAACCATTAGGAGCCTTTAATACATTTGTGGTCTTTGATCGACTAAACCCACCTATAAAAACATAAAGGGAGACACAAAGATTTATTAACAAAGGGTTTTACTGCAGATGTGTCTATTAAAGACAATAACTAAGTCATTAATAATAAAGTGGTTAAAATAGACAGAATAGCCATATACATGTTTAATGTAGGTTGTGCCATCAGTTCAGTCAGTTCAGTTGCCCAGTCGTGTCCAACTCTTGGCAACCCCATGGACTGCAGCACGCCAGGCATCCCTGTCCATTACCAACTCCCAGAGCTTGCTCAAATTCGTGTCTATCAAGTCGGTGATGCCATCCAATCATCCCATCCTCTGTCGTCCCCTTCTCTTCCTGCCTTCAATTTTTCCCAGTATCAGGGTGAGTCAGTTTTCCAGTGACTCAGTTCTTTGCATCATGTGGCCAAAGTATTGGAGCTTCAGCATCAGTCCTTCCAATGAATATTCAGGACTGATTTCCTTTAGGATAGACTGGTTTGATCTCCTTGCAGTCCAGTCTGCCTGCAGTGCAGGAGACCTGGGTTCAATCCCTGGGTTGGGAAGATTCCCTCGAAAGGGGAAAGACTACCTACTCCAGTATCCTGGCCTGGAAAATTCCATGGACTGTATAGTCCTCAGGGTCGCAAAGAGTCGAACAGGACTGAGCTACTTTCATTGTCACTTTCAGGTTGTGCCATAAAATATAATAATCTCAGTTTCAACTGATATGACTTTCATATCTACATATACACATGACGGTACATATATATATACACATATATAATTGTATACACATAAGTACATATAAAGAAAAAGAAAAGATTATAAGGAAATCCACCAAAATGTTTTCATGATGATTATCATTATCTCTGGACAGGGGAATCACAAGCATATTTGTTTTTATCTTCATACTTTTTTATATTTTTCAAATTTTACAGCATGATCATTTTTCTTTTATGATACAAGTTTTTTCAACTGTAGTAATAGATGATAGGAGGCATCCAGTGAAGATGCTTAGTGGAGAGGGTTGTATTGAGCAGGTTTTTAAAGGGAGAGGGCCTCTTTTGTTCTTCATTGGAGATTGTAAAACAGATGAACTTCTCTCAGAGTGGGATAGTTCCAAATAGAAAAGAGAACGGATAATGTTATTGGGTAAGTACCATATTACCCTCCTCTTCTCCCCAATCCCACTTAGATTTTCTCTTTTGAAGATCCCTGGGATGAGGGAGACCTGAGATTTGAGCCTTCGAACTCCATGGTGCACTCATTCTCCAGCAGCTCTGAATCAAACCTGAGTCTCTCTGTGGGCTATTTCCCCTGTGAGGACACCCTCTCCTGTGAGGACACCCTCTCCTGTGAAGACTCGTCTTCTGAAGGTCCTTCAATGCACTTTGTCCCTCCTATCCAAGGGTCATGGCGGACTGAAAACACAGGAAGGCTCCTAGCGAGACGAGACCAAATACAAGATGACCCAGAGCAGTTCTGCAAACTCAGCATCACCCTGGCCTGGGATGTTGACATGGCCTCTAACAATTCAGACTCGACCACTAACTGTGACCTAAGTGGAGACAACAAAGACAAGCACCCCAAAGAGAAGACACAGTTGACTCTCAGCAAACTGGATGGTCTTGTGCAAAAGCTTGAGAAATTTCTAGAGAACCAGAAAGATGACAAAGATGATGACTCTGTGTTCCCTGAATCTGCTCAGGAGGAAGACTCCCAGCTGCCTAGCAGCTCCCTTCCAGGTATGGCTCAGGTTAGTCATCAAGAATATGGTAGCTGTCAAGACTTGGCCAAGTTCAACCCACTAGAAAATGAAGATGTCAACCAGTTTCCACAGATTCATCCAAGGCTTCAGAACCAGGAGCTTGCTAAGGTGAGCAGAGAAGCGCCTCACAGGCAAGCACAGGACGGGCCTAGTGGAGGGTCCAGGTGGGAACGCATGGAGCATTACTTCCCACTATAAAAGAGATAGAGCAGAGGTGAAAGCAAAACACCGAGGAGCCCTGAGACAGAAGAGGGTAGGAATGTAAAGACAATGATTATGACCAAAATACGAGTGTGTATGTGTGTGTGTGTAAATATTAATGAGTACTGAAATTGAGCATATGTAGCTGGGTTGTGTATTAGTCATTCAGTCACGTCTGACTCTTTGTGACCCCCATGGACTGTAGCCTGCCAGGCTCCTCTGTCCATGGGATTTTTTAGGTAAGAATACTGGAGTAGTGGGTAGCCATTCCCTTCAACAGAGGATCTTCCTGACCCAGGGATCAAACCCAGGTCTCCTGCACTGCAGGCAGATTCTTTACCATCTGATCCACTAGGGAAGCCAGTTAAAGGATCTGAGCTCCCTACATGGACAAATACTGACTCCACTGTCGTCCAGGTTACACAATATCTAACACTCGTCTTCTTGGCAGATAATAAGCAAGGCAACTGGCAGCCAAGGCACAGATATTGCAGAGATCTCCTCAGTCTTATCAGGTCCACCAGAGAAGGAGGACACTCACTCCAGCACAGGAGCCCTCTCGTGTCTGAACTTCGGGTGGGTCTTCCGCTGGCTAAGGCCCCAAGTCCGCTCCTCACTTTTGGGGAGAGAGGATCCCAAGGAGGCCAATGAGCGCCCCCGTGAACTGGCACGAAAGAAAAGATTCTCTTACAGAAGCAAGAGAATCCAACCTCAAGAATCCTTCGAATTAGGACACCCCATACCACCAGATTTTTAAACTTTTTGATAGTCCCTATTCTACAATCCCCACAAGTTGTTTTTCCCAATAAACAAAATATATATTCTTTTAAAGAATTTATTTATGTATTTTTGGCTGCCCTGAGTCTTCATTGCTTTACAAGGGCTTTCTATAGTTGTGGTGAGTGGGGGCTTTTCACTGCAGTGGCTTCTCTTGTTTCAGAGCATGGGCTCTAGGGAACACAGGCTTCAGTAATTGCTGCGTGTAGGCTCAGTAGTTGTGCTTCATGGAGTCTAAGGGCACAGTCTCAATAGCTTAGTTGCCCAGCAGTATGTGGGATTATCCCAGGCCAGGAATCAAACCAATGTCCCTTGTATTGCAAAGTGGATTCTTAACCACTAGGGTACCAGGGAAGCCCTCCAGCTGACTTATTATTTAAGAGATAAAGCCATGTAAACACATGACTATAAAGGGTTATGGCAAGTAAGAGTATGCACATGGTCCATATTGAATACTAAATAACCAATTCAACAAGAGTAGGTTGATTTTAAAAGGTTTCATATATGAGGTTCTTTGAGTCACAGATATGGTTAGTCTAAAATGGAGGACTTTATAAATTGGCATGGAGTTAAAGTATGCAATCCTGGCAGGTTATACATGACAGACACTGGCTAGGATGTTGTCCCAGGAAAGAGAATACCATGGGAAACGAAGAAATAAAAAAATCGTGCATTTTTAGCAATTCATGCCCATGGTTACACCCTGAGTCTCTGCACAGCCGACTCCTCACTTTATCTACCTCTGAGAAAATTTTCCATTCAGTTAGCTCACCTGAATGCCCTCCTTCACCTTCAGCTGCTCCCTGACTTCACCAAGACTTTGAGTTCATTACCCCATGAATTTCATTCACTTCCTTCCAGGAGCAGACTTTGCCCCTCCTTCCCAAGCCATGGCACATCCACCACATCCACGGGCACTGACAATGACTGCCCTTTTCTTTTCCCAGATCTTTTAATCTACACTCTCCAAATTCCCCACTAGAACAACAGTCTTCCTTCTCTCACAAGAGCCAACACACAAACACAGAATTACCTTCTCTACTTTCAGGAGGATTCCCACAATGCCTTCTCAAGACCCACAATGCCTGAGGCACTCATCCTTAGAGACACTGCTCCAGGGTTGCTAAGAGGCCAAAAGTGATTCTTCCAGTTGACATGGTCAACTTTACGTAAGCTGTCCCCCAGTCCCCACCTTCACACCATGACTTGTATGTTTCAGCTCTCTTGATATGACTATTTTACCTATAGACTCTGACCTCTTGAAGACAAGCACCAGGTTTTGGTTTTTACTGCAAGATCTTAACAGAGTCTTCTATAGAGTGCTGTATCTCTATATAATCATTTTAAGGTCTGAATATATTCTATTTCTCTTTTTTCCTGCATAATCATAATGTTTTTAAAAAATGAAATACAATAGCTTAGACTTGCTACTCCTTAAGTTACAAAAGTTACTGGTCAGCAGGATTAAGAGTAGAAAAAGAGGGTTGTGGGAGATAGGAAGAAGAGAAAATAGCAATCCGCAGAAGGTCAGGGGAGGCGGTGACCTACAGACTGAAAACACTAAAGCCAGAAGAATTTAGCAACTATTACTAATTTGATGGAGAAGGCAATGGCACCCCACTCCAGTACTCTTGCCTGGAAAATCCCATGGACGGAGGAGCCTGGTAGGCTGCAGTCCATGGGGTCGCTAAGTCGGACATAACTGAGCAACTTCACTTTCACTTTTCGCTTTCATGCATTGGAGAAGGAAATGGCAACCCACTCCAGTGTTCTTGCCTGGAGGATCCCAGGGATGGGGGAGCCTGGTGGGCTGCCGTCTGTGGGGTCACACAGTCGGACATGACTGAAGTGACTTAGCAACATTAATTTCAAAATTTAATTCAACAAATATACATGGAGCCTTATTGTTGCTTTAGATGAGACACTAGAATACACCTAAAAGAAAGATGACAACTCCTACCATCATGGAACTGTAACCAGTCTTACTGTCTGCTCAATTCTTTATTAAATAAGTCAACCTCTAAGAAAAACTCACCCCAAGTGAACTACTGTAAGATTGCCCACATTAATAAGAAGCCCTGTTCATTCGTAAGATTTCCAACATATTAGTGTTTATTCCCAACATATTAGTGTTTATTCCAATAATTAGTGTTGTATAAACCTGTTTGAAAAGTATGAACCCACCTCTATGACTCAAGATACAAGCCTTTATAATAAATATTCTTTATAAAAAATTGCAATTCCAAATATTCTTTGAGATTGTTCTGCTACATCTTAGAAAGTGAGTCAAAGTGTTTAAAAACAGGAAATATTTCAGTACCTCCTCATTTATTATAGTGTCAAATATGCTATGAAGCTCTTAGTTGCATGCCAAACCAGGACCAGGCTCTCTGCTCTGTGTTGTATCCAAGGGACTGGGGCTGGAGGAGACTACTACAAGGCTAGAGTACTGAGAGCAAATTTGGCATGGTCATGGAGAGACTCTTACAGTCATGGAGAGACTCCATGCAGAAACCTCAAGACTCTAGGAGAATGACTGTGCTTGCCAGGCAATGTGCTCATCTACTTGCTTCAAGTGAACTTGTGATAAGGCTTGTGATAAGGCTCAGATGCTTGAATTAGCAAGGTTTTACCTTATTCATATTCTAGACTCTGTAACAACACAGTAATACAATCCAGCATGCAGGGTAAGAAATTATCAAACAAATATAAGGAGTATTCAGCTGTCTCCAAACACAGAATTAGGATTGGTTAAAGTAAATTTCACAGACCACCTCATGCCACACCAATTTCTCACTCAGCAAGATCTCAACAAGAGAAAAAGGTATGTGATCATACCATACCAGCAAAGTAGGGGCAAATCACTTTTCCAAACTTCAAGAACATGACATGAAAATGCTCAAAAGGAGCATGGGGTCCAAGGTCTACCTGATCACAAAATAATGTCCAAAATCCTCTTACAAAACAATGAAAAGAAAAACAAAGCAAATTATAAATGAATTCATAGAGTTCTGGTAATGACCCCAGTATTCAAGAATAGTTTTGTTTAGGCAGGAGGGATAGTTAACAAGCTTCAAAAATAGGTCTTTTCATCATGAACTGCAAACAAGAGAACTGATACTGGGTACTCGCTAATCTCAAGATGGATGGGGGGGTTTTCAATTGCAATGTCCAGAGTCAATCTTTTCCTGCTTCCACTTACTACCTCAACAAAGAGAACAACACTTTGCTTTCAAAAGTGAAATGAGATCCTCATCAGATAACACCAAGTCACTGAGTGAGCTGGTCATGAGCAGGGTAGGTATAAAAGCTTTAGGCTAATTCTTGAAAGAATTCTAAGTCTAGATCAAGGAATCCCCCCTCCTAAACAATTTCTGTTTACTATCTACCTTTCACAGGAATTTCATGGTTGAGATGCCCATTTGATTTCAACTAACGCGCCTTTAAAGAACTATTATGGTATAAAGAATATTTTCAGATAGGAGGGCAGACATGAAATATCTTTTCAGATTGTGGCCATTGAATGAAAATTCATCTCATTATCAATTGAATGCTCTCAGTCTAGAAGGAAATCAGAAAGGTGATTTGTTTTGCTGTTCTTCATCTGTACCAACAAAGATTTATTATTTTAAGGGCAAATCCCCCAAACTAAAAGACACACCTTTCTCTCTCTCTCTCTTTCCTAGAACTTTCTTCCTATACATCTACTCACAAAATAAAACACTTCTGACACGGAAAGTAATAATACGTGTTTGGATGGTTGTTTTTGAATTTCACTTTTGTCAGCTCCTCTGCCACCTGTCTTTGGGGTCTAGATTTTTTCCAAACAGGGATGGGGGTAAAAAGGAGAGATTTTCTTTAGTAAAGTAACTTTCAAAAATTCAGTTACTACCATATTGCAACCACCAACCTGGTCACTGATTCACATAACGATCTAAGATGAATGTTAAAAACACTGGATGAATGACTGAGTGTTGGGGAACAAGATACCCACATGCTCCTGAAGAACTACCCCACAGCTCACTTATTAAGGGGATTGGGTACCTGTACAATGAGAGGTCCAGTGAACACCAACTTAATCCATTGATTAACTCTCACATACGTTCTAAAGAGAAGCAGTGTATTCTTCCTAGCACTGTTGAATCTGAATCTAGTCATTAGGAAACCAACACTCAGATGAACCCAGATTGAAAGACACACTTTGATACAAATGTTTTAGACTTCTCAAACATGTTAATGTCATGAAATACAAAACAAGAACAAACAAAAAAAGGAGGGAGACAAGATAATTCAAAAAAGACAAAAAGAGGTCTGACAACCAATTGCTATTTACCATCCTTATTGAATCCTCCAAAGCTACAAAACTATGATAAAATATATTTTTTAATCATTGGAGAAATCTGAATGGGGGCTATATATTATGAACTGCTTTCAAGCAGTTCAGGAAAAAAAAATACAAAACAGAGAACGTGAAAACAAAGATGGAGTTAAAAAAAAAACTCCAGTAAGTAGGGAATCCAGATCTCTGTTATTAAAGTATCATATTTGCTGTGCCTGTGTGATGTGTTAGTTGCTCATCATGTCCGACTCTTTGCAACCCCATGGATTGTAGACCACCAGGCTCCTCTGTCCATGGGATTCTCCAGGCAAGAATACTGGAGTGGGTTTCCATTTCCTTCTCCAGAGGATCTTCCTGACCCAGGGATCGAACCCCACGTCTCCTGCATTACAGGCAGATTCTTTATCATCTGAGTTATTAGTGATAGTAACATCTTAAAGATGTGCATATTTAAATCATTAATATTTTTCACTCTAAGCAAAACTTAGGTATTGGTTTAATTTCTCAAGTGATATAAACTGGGCAATTTTTTAATGTGGATTCATTCATCTGACACTTGCCTTTGAATTCACTACTGGCCACAAGGAATTTACAGTCTCATAGGCTAATAAATATTCATCCCCTAAGTCCCTCTAACTGTAAAAAGACAAACTGGAACAGTTGAAGAAGATTAGCATCTAGGCATTTTTCAAAAACATTGCAAATTTGAGGAGTTTATTTAGCTTTTGTAAGAATGATGTTTGTCCAATGTAGACCCAGGCTTTCTGCCTTCAAATTATCACAAATTTTGGAACTTCCCTGGCAGTCCAGTGGTTAAGACTTCACCTTCCAAAGCTGGGGGTGTGTGTTCTATCTCTGGTTGGCGAGCTAAGATCCCACATGCCTGATGGCCAAAAGACCAACATAAAGCAGAAGCAATATTGTAACAAGTTCAATAAAGATTTTAAGAAATGGTCCACATTAAAAAAATCTTTTAAAAATTATCTTAAATTTTAAGGTCTGGATAGCTCATGTTTACTCTCCAAAGAACTTCTTGAGCATTTTCCATGTTTCTCACAGATCAAGAAGAGCTTGCCACTTATAATACTATAATAACAATTCCTACAAACTGCTGTGACATTTCATTTTGAGTGGTGCTATATTCTTCTGCTTCTTCCAATGTAAGAAGCAACATAAGCCTAAAGTCACTGTATAATGCATTGAACATCCTGAGGGACTTTAGAGAGCAAAAGAGAGGGCTACCATAGTCTTTCTTAATTAACCTTTTATGGAACATACTTTTCATATGATTAAAGTTTAGATGTTCTCTTAAACAAATGCACATATTCATATATAAACACTTTGCAAACAACTGAGAAAGTTCAGAGACTCCCTAAACCCTACACATTCAGCTTCACAACCAAGTTCTTAAATAAAACTTGCTGGCTTCGAGTCCCAGGTCCCCCACTTATTTGTGGTAGATCCTGGGAAAGTTACTTAAATTCTCTGGGCTTTCCATTTGCTCTATAAAATGAGACACTAATAGTACTCACCTCAAAGTGCTGCAGTAAGGATTAAGTAAAAGTGCCTGACACCTAGTAAATGTTGACAAATTTTAGCAGCTGCTCTTGCTGTCTTGTATTTCCTTTGTTTTAAAACTGTGCGTGGCTCCTAATGACTACAGCATGAAGTCCATGCCATTACGTTTCTTTACAGCAGATTATGCTGCGCTTTCCCAGTCTTAGTTAACAATGCTCCTCCCTCAGCCCTGCATTCCCCGCACTACTTGTCCCTGTACTTATTCCTGCTGTTGCTCCCTGTACTTCCCTGCCTCAGTGCCTTTGTTCACAAGGTTCCCTCCCCTTGGAACCGCTCTAACCACGCTCTTCCTTCAGTCTACCCTGCCACCTACCTACTCCCAAATGCACCCTTTAAGGCTCACATTAAATCCAAGCTTGTCTATGGAACTGAGCAGGTTGAAAATAAGCCTCACCTTCTTTTGTGCGACCATCACTACCTGCAGTAAAGTAAGTGTATAATTTATCCTGTTTTACAGAAATGTGCTTCCACATTTTTCATCCCACTAGACAAAGTCCCTGCGTTCTGCTTATCTTTTTTATGCGTCAAAGCCCCTGGCCCAGTTTCTAATACATAGTAGCTCCACGATAAATATTTGGAATATTTGAAATGGTTAATCTGCAGGAAATAATTGAAACAGATAATATCTGAAATTGAATGTAATTTCCGCACACATAAAATTTCACTTGCTTCTACTTTAATCAAGCCCAGTCCCTGGATGTTTATATTGGGGGCTGTGGAGTGTGGCCGAGTGTAGGTGTTCCCTGAGTGGAAAAGCTCAGTTCTGTACAACAGACAAAGCTACTTAATAAAAAGGCAGCCACAGCTTTTTACTTGCCTTAGTAGAAACTGAGGTCTAGCCTCTCCTTTTTATTTTAAAGACATTTCAAAGCTTCCTGTTTTCTCTAGATCAGGGGTTCTCAACCTCTAGCCTGAGGACCGGTACCTCTCTTCAGATCAGCAGAAGCATTAGATTAGAAATCAAGTACACAATAAAAGTAATACACTTGAATCATCCCCAAACCACCCCTCACCCCACCCCCTGCTCCCTGGAAAAGTTCTCTTTCACCAAATTAGTCCCTGGTTCGAGAAAGTCCTATAGAACAGGAGCACTGTTCTACATAATATTTAGATACACTGACTCATTCAAATATGTTTACTGAACATTAACATGTGAGTCTACTTAGGGAGAGACTGATATCTTGCCAGACATAGCACAGGGGCTGTGTTTGAGCTAGGGCTGAAAGGAAGAGCTGGGTGAAGGAGCAGGCAACACTATGCAATGACTGTAACTCCTAAAGGCATGGCTGAGTTCCAGTGATGGGTCCAGTTTAGCTTGAGCATGGGTGCAATGGTAAGAGACTGAAGTCTGAGGTAGAGGGATGGAGCCAGGTCACTAAGGAGCTTTGAATTGGTTCTTAGGGGAGAATGGAGTTCTTGAAGCAACAGACTGACATGATCAAATCCATGTCCTAGAGAGAGGTTTTTAATAACAGCAGTGTGGGAGTGAGGTTAAAGTGGAGAGAAGTCGGTATCAGGAATATTAGAGAAAAAAATGCTGCCAGCCTAGCTCCATGGTGAGATGGAAGAAGTCCAATGCAGTTCCAGCTCTTTTTAGTGGTTTTCTCAAAATGGTTGGTGGTATTCCTGTTCCATCCTCAGGCCCAGCTATGATGCCTCCATGCTATACCAGATCCAAGACACTACTCTCTCTGATGGTTAATAAGCCTTTCCATGAGTTAATGAACACAATGGACAGGAAATTATCTAAGTTGAAATGATGCACTAGATTCCTATTGTGCCCTCAGGCACCCAGGCACCATGGAACAGATTTCTCCCGGCTCTTTCGTTTATTTAGTATTCATTCACTTACTGAGTTTATTTAGTATTCATTTATTTAGTATTCATTCACTTTCTGAGGTCCCACTATGTGCTGGCCATTATTACCTTTCATGCCAGGGACAGGAGGATACACAAGAGGTTGTTCCTATTCTACAGGATGTTCCAAGTGCATCAGAGGCGTTAACTGTCGTTTATATTCAACAAAGGGAGTCACTAATTAGCCTTCATTTTACTTGAAGCTGGGATTACCTGGTGGCTCAGATGGTAAAGAATCTGCTGGCAATGCAAGAGACCTAGGTTTGACCTTTGAGTCGGAAACATCCCCTGGAGAAGGAAATGGCAACCGACTCCAGTATTCTTGCCTGGAGATTTCCATGGACAGAGGAGCCAGGTGAGCTACTGTCCATGGGGTAAGCAAAGTTGGACACGACTGAGCGACTAACACTTTCACTTTTTCACTTTTACATGAAGCTATTTAAAAAATGTGTTCTGGATATTGGTTATAGTACCAACTTGAAATACATTTTTACCTTGAATGATTGGCTTTCTACATGAGCTATAAAGCTGAGCTGAGGGAGATTCCTGCTACAATATCTGGGATTATTTTGCTTATATTATACAGTAGATGTTTATGAATTTTCCCACTAGCTAAAATTTATTTGTAACCCCCAAACCATTATCAATGGTGCTTCTGCTGTTGTTCATGGCCATACACAGAGCAGCAAAAAATCTGAGTGCCCACGTGCACAGTCCCAGCTGAGGTTGAACAAGGCAATGCTCTGCCTTCTTGTTTCAGCTCAGCTCTCCTACTACAAACAAGTGTCCCAGGGACTTCCCTCTCAGTTCAGTGGTTAAGACTCCAGGCTTCCACTGATGGGGACACAGGTTTGACCCCTGGTCAGGGCACTAGGATCCCACATACCACATGGTGAGGCCAAAAAAAATTAAGTAAGTGTCCTTTCCATGATCTATCCTGTGTCATGTTTCACACTCACATGCTTTTGGTTGGTGATTTCAGTGTTTAAGATGGTTCCCATGGGGAGGGAGGAGGGTTCAGGATGGGGAACACATGTATACCTGTGGAGGATTCATTTTGATATTTGGCAAAACTAATACAATTATGTAAAGTTTAAAAATTAAATAAAATTTAAAAAATAAAATAAAAAATAAAAGTTAAAAAAAAAAAAAAGATGGTTCCCAAGCACTTCAGCATTTCTAAGTGCAAGAAAAGCTGTGATGAGCCTGGTAGAGAAAATGCATGTGTCAGATAAGCCTAGTTCAAGCATGAGGTACAGTGCTGTTCATCGTGAGTTCAATGTTAATGTATCAACAACATGAAATAAGGTCCCTTTTAACAGAAAGAAGGTTATGAACTGGTCAGTTGGGAAAACACTGTGACAGGCGCTCACAGGAACCTAAGCCTGTGTATCCCCTAGGAGCAATGGCTCAGGAAGCTCTAATCCAGAGTTCTGGCAACTTTACAGACAGTAACTACTACAAATAACCAGAATCAGCTGGATTTTCAGTGCAAAGAACCAGCCATAACACACTGATTTTTTTTTTTTCCAGCTCTACCTCCTGAGGATTCAGTAAGACCACAAAGTGAGGATGCAGAACTCACTTTCTGCCAAGTGAAAAAAGTCAAATATCACATAATCTCACTTCTGTTGAACCTAAAAAACAAACAAACAAAATGAAAACAGACTCAGAGATAAAGAGAATGAATGGCTGGCTGTCAGAGCAAGGAGGATGTGGAGGTGGGTGGAATAGGTGAAGGGGATTGAGAGGTACAAACCTCCAGTTATACAACAAGTCATGGGGATGTGACACGCAGCATAAGGAATTATGGTCAATGGTGTTATAAGAACCTTGGGGACAGATGGTTCCCAGACTCATCATGGTGAGCACTTCACTGTCGTTGCTGTTGTTCATCTGCTCAGTTGTGTCTGATTCTTTGCAACCCCGTGCACTGCAGCACACCAGGCTTCCCCGTCCTTCACTATCTCCCAGAGTTTGCCCAAGCTCATGTCCATTGATCATTTCACAATGTATGCACATGTCAAACCATCTTGTAAGTATATCCAAAACTAACATTACTGTATGTCAATTGTATTTGAATTTTTTTTAAAGAAATGACAAAAAAGAAAAAAGAAACCACCTTCCGGGTATTGTAACACTTCAGTAGATTTAGTTGGTTTTTTCTGTCCCTGAAGAGTCACTCAGACACAGTCTCCCAAAGAAGGTCAAAGTAAATGGGTACTGGGGGCATTACCGTTTTCTCTTGGGAGACGTCTTGTGCTTAAAGGCCTGATACTCCTTGAAGACCATTTATTTTCTGCTTTATACAATACTTGGTTTTTTGAGAACCCCAATAATCTGAGTGAAAGCTCCCTGAAAGGAGTAGTCTGTGCCAGACTTCAGCTAAGATCAATTTAGACCCTGAAGAACCAAAAAGCCCACTTTTTTAGTCAAATAATCATTCTTTAATTTACAAAAATTTATAAACAGTAAGACTACTTAAGTCCCACCAAATTATGCAAAACTTTTGAGAATGCCCCAGAATCCCACATTTCCCTTGTAAAAGTTAATCTCAAAGCATGAAACAATTTCCCGACATGAGTATACTATACTAAGAGGCCAGACTCTCTGCTCCAGGGATTTCATGCCTTAGATCCAGAAGCATTAATGGAGAGTTCCATCCTGTCGTCTTGACTGTCTCCCTAGGTTGAGATAGTATTTATCTGTTAAACAAAACAGTCATCCAAACAGATCTCTTGAAATGCTTCCAGGCAAGATGAGAGGCCAAGGCAAGGAGGAGGAACAGCAAATCAGAAACCAAGGGCAAGAAAAGCTGGGCCCAAAATAAATATAGTACAAAATGCCCAGAATAGCCCAGAAAGACAGCTGATGACCTTTTCTTTTAAAATCTCTTCATCTCAGTATCAAATGGCACAAGTATCCAAAGCCAAGCATAATTACCACTACAAAGGTAAGAGAATAAAATATAGACGAACAAACAAACAAGAAAAGATGATGGTACAACAACATGTATTTTGAAATACAAACTTAAAACACAGACAACAAACACAATTATTATACCGAACGCAGGAGTCAGTTATCAGTAAGGCACTACACCTCAGTTCCAGGTAATGGCCACAGGAAACTGCCAAGGCTATTTCAAACTCTGAATGCAACGTAATATTTAAAAGGAGATAGAACACTTTCTTTTTGCCTGAAGACTAAATGGATCCTGCTACAATGGCTGTGAACTGCCACACCCCTAATTTAAGTCGCCTCTTGGTTGGGGCATCTCTGGGAGAGGCCAGCATTACAGTACGTAAGGAACACTGAACACATCCTGAGGATCCAACTTCAGTTCTGTGATTCTGACGCACAAAGTCCTGTGTTTATTGCTGTTCAGTCCCTAAGTCATGCCTGACTCTTTGCAACCCCAGGGACTGCAGCCTGCCAGGCTTCCCAGTCCTTCACTATCTCCTGGAGCTTGCTCAAACTCATCCATTGAGTCAGTGATGCTGTCCAACCTTCTCATTCTCTGCTGCACTCTTCTCCTTTTCCTTCAGTCTTTCCCAGAATCAGGGTCTTTTCCAACAAGTCGGCTCGTCCCATCAGGTGGCCAAAGTATTGGAGTTTTAACTTCAGCACAAAGCCCTGAGCTACTAAGTAATGGATTTAAGAATGACTGAAAATACTTATCTCACTTCTTCACTCTCAAAGCTATGGAGATCCTGGCTAACTGAAATTCTGGTGCCAGAACCCAGGTTTCCCCAAAACATCACTATTTTATTTATTTTTATTTTGTATTGGGGTATAGCCCACTAGCAATGTTGTGGTAGTTTCAGGTGAACAGCAAAGGGACTCAGCCAATACATAAACTTGTATCTATTTCCCCCAAATTCCACTTCCATCCAGACTGCCACATAAAATTGAGCAGAGTTCCATGGTCCTTGTTGGTTATCCATTTTAAATATATCAGTGAAAATATCATAATTTTAAACCATAGATCCACTAAAATAGGAGTCAGAACTCCCACCAACCTAATTCCTCCTTAAACACTGATGAAAATACATACCTGAGTGCCATCATAGATGCTAGGGCCTCCTCGTTAACTATGGATATGCATGGCGACTTAAGAGAAACAGATACCACCTTGCAGTTACAGAGCCTGTGCACGCACAAGCCTGCACACACATGCCCCCTACATATTGGTTATTTAAATACGTAAACATTTCCTTCTCTCTGTCAACAGTTACCCTCTTGCGTATCTGGATTAAGGAGAGAAAAAGTCAAAGGCACTGACCACCAGTTTCCCAATATGTGAGGGGAAAAGGAACAACCAAGAATAAATAGATGACTATGACTTCAGCCAGTTGAGACAAGAACTTCAAGCAGCCCTTCAACTCCATCTACTCACGCTCACACTCAGGGATGCTTAAGGGATTCTAACAGCCCAGCTAAATTTCCATTTGATTGCAAAGGTGATCTTAGATACTTCATGAGACAGGGAGAGATTACTAGAGGGAAGAAAAATGGAAAGGAAAAGCTTCCATAAATTTAATGAATAAATTTATTTATGTATTATCTCAGGGTATGATGAATCAAAGAAGCGCAAGACAAAACCACATATGTGACACATGACTCCAAACAAGGTAGCCATCTCCAAGTAGTATTTTCAGAATGTTTAGTACAAATTGTCTAGAATAAGGAATATTTGGTCCAAAATATGTAGTCAGGAGTTAAAAAACTTCAAATCCCACATAATAATTAAAGTGATAGGGACCTTCCCTGGTGGTCCAGAGGTTAAGAGTTCACCTGCCAACGCAGGAACACAGATTTGATCCCTGGTCCAGGAGGATTCGACATGCCTTGGGGCAACTAAGCCCATGCTCCACAACTACTGAAGCCTGCATGCCTAGAGCCTGTGTTCCACAAGATAAGCCACTACAATGAGAAGCCTGTGCACTGCAATGCAGAGTAGCCCCCACTTGCCACAAGCAATGAAGACCCAGCACAGGCCAAAGAAAAATAAAGAGATAAAATGAAAGAGACTGGAAGAAGGGTACAGACAGAGAGCACAAAAGGGGAAGTTCTCTGGGAAAGGACACTGTCTCAGTGGCTACAAATCGCCTCTTAGAAACCACTGCACGAGCAGGTAGAATGATCCCATGGGAAGCCTCAGGAATGACCTGCACATTCCCACAGCCTTCCTCCACCTGATGAAGAGGCTTTGATGAGCCCCCACCTCATTCCTGTATTTGGTCTATTCAGCCTCAAGGCCAGTATAACCAGAGAGCTTTCACCACCATCACCCGTGATTACATCAGAGAGACCAGGGTGTTGCCTGCACACTAGGCAAATGGTATTTCTTCTGTTTGCCAGTCGCCAGAACAAATAAATGGGTCAAAGCACAAATATTCCAAAGTTCTCCATTTACTTTAAATATTCCCTACATGCCCTCCTGCATCAGCTATTAGCATATGCCTAGGTGTATGGATGTGACAGTTGGACCATAGAGAAGGTTGATGCTTTCAAATTGTGGTGAAATTTGAAATATTGATGCTTTCAAATTGTGGTGCTGGAGAACTCTTGTGAGTCGCTTGGCTTACAAGGAGATCAAACCAGTTAATCCTACAGGAAATCAACCCTGAATATTCGCTGGAAGGATGGATGCTGAAGCTGAAGCTCCAATACTTGGCCACCTGATGCGAAGAGCTGACTCATTGGAAAAGACCCTGATGCTGGGAAAGACTGAAGGCAGGAAGAGAAGGTGGTGACAGAGGATGAGATGGTTGGATGACATCACAAACTCAATGGATATGAGTTTGAGTAAACACCAGGAGATAGTGAAGGATAGGGAAGCCTCATATGCTGCAGTCCCTGGGGTCGCAAAGAGTCAGACACGACTTAGGGACTGAACAACAAGAACCCCTGGGTATAAGAACATAGGGCTCAAAACCTAAAAGCAATTATCTTGAGTATTACTTAAAAGTAATAATGATAACACTATTTAGGATTCTTATTAATTCAATTGAATCCAGTATTTCATTTTCAAATATCATTTTTACCATATAATTTCTTCAACATGTGGAACAACAAAACAAACTCAAATTAGTGACACACCCAACTGTGGGACTGTAATGTGAGAACTGAGAATTTACATACGTACATGAGATAAAGCCAACGCAGTTTCCATAATCCAGTTATGCCATATACAATGTCTTGAATATTTATTTATGTTGTTTAACATAAACATCCTTTAATGAATAAAGCAAGTGTATGAAAGCTGGTTAAAGTAAATGCCAGTGTGAAAGTGGATTTATATATACTCACATAACTTTACATCAATCACAACAGTCAGGTCATTTGTTTTTTATCTGCAGTGGACATTAACTGTTTTGTGAATTTAGGTCATATCTTAAAACTGTTCCTTCCTCTACTATCGTTAAGTGCTGAAATCTGCTGTCATAAGACCTTCTGACTTGGGGAAACCCATGAAAGAATACAGCTTTTAGAAAAATAAAACTACACCCCAAACTAGATACTATTAAATTTAGAGATTCACAGAATCTTCCTTTGTCTCAAAGTCTAACTTTCTAATTTTACAGATGAGAAAACTGAGACTCAGGACTAATGCTATACCTGAAATCCCACAGATCATTTGTAGAGAAGTCAGAACTAGAATTTCAAAGTCTTGGGTCAAATGTTGTCTTAGACTCAACTCACTCTAAAAGTTTCCTTCGTAGAACAAATATTCATTTGTGAGATCATAATCTCACTGAGGGCAAAATTATGCTTAATCTACAACGGACGCCCCAAAAGTTAGTCCAGAATTTACCAACAGGTGGAAAGACGTCACTAGCCACAGTCAGTTGGAACGGACACCCTATACCAGCTGCGGTTGTAGTGAATCACCCACAGAGCCTCTCACTAAAGCTCCCTGCTACATACACACACTTATTTGCAAAATGCCTGATACGAGTTGAGAGTGAAATAAATAAAATCATGATTTTCCTTTGTGCAAAATGACCCAGCTCTCTTGTGAATCTTAGCTCGTCTGGTCTATTCTTGAAACAACCAAGTACAGCAGTTGCAACAAGCAGAAGTGTCTTTACTGACTCACCCTGGGGAGGGACCTGCCAAGGACACAGACAAATGTTTCCCTTCAGCTTTCCTCTGAGTTTCAGTTTAAGGCGAGGCAAGTCGGAAAATACATTTGTTAGTGTTCTCCACGCTTCAAAAAAAACTATGTTAATCTCATACTTTAAAAAAATAATCTGAAAACTTCTACCAAGTATCCGATGCAAACACATAATATCAGTCACAGTAAAAATCAGAAAAATAGTAAGAATAATGGCTATCACTTTTAGTGCCAGTGCAATGCACCCAGCACACTCCTGGCACTGTGGAAGTACCCTGTCACAGGAAATCTACAAGGTGGGTGTGTCAATATCCCCATTTTACAGATCAGGAAGCTGGTGGGAAAGATTACAGGGAAAGAAAGTGAAGCTGTGATCTGACACAGAACAGTCTCCTGGCAAAGCCCACATACTCACATCCTGTATTTACTTGAAAAATACATTTGTTCTTAGTTTGGTAATTTCATTAAGTTCATTCTTGACTCATACTTTAGGGATGGGTTTTTCAAAGTTTCCTTAAAACAGGAGTTAGACTTAACAAGGGCTTCCCTTGTGGCTCAGATAGTAAAGAATCTGCCTGCAGTGCAGGAGACTCAGGTTCAATCCTTGGGTCAGGAAGATTCCCTGGAGAAAGGGGTGGCTACTCACTTCAGTATTCTTGCCTGGAGAATCCTATGAACAGAGGAGCCTGGTGGACTACAGTCCATGGGGTTGCAAAGAGTCAGACACAACTGAGAGACCAACAGTTTCATCAGACTTAATAAATTTGTCTAAAAATGCTTTGAGAGCTCCCGCCTGCCTGCTGAAATCAATTTTTATTTCTCTGTTCATTTCCTAGACTCTTCAGGTCTTATAAGCTGGTTCTTCCCCTAGGTTATCACTTTTCCAGATTCTTGATCTGGCGGCTGACATATCCTAACCATTTCCAGGGTAGTCCATACACATTTGTCTTCTGGATCTGACTTCTCTCTTCTATCGTCCCTTCCTGAAACGAATCAAAGCCCTCCTCTGCCAGGAGAGCAAACCTTACCACATCACAGGCTTATCATACAGGGCTTCTGCCCAGCCACACCCTCAAGAGGATTTCACATTCCTGACCAGCAACGTTCAGAACATCATGCTGAAGCAGACACATCACCTGCCTTCCTAAAATCCACTTGTCTGCTTTCAAAGACGCTTACCTCAACATCACTCCACAGGGCTGCTGAATTCAAATTACTTGAACTTAGTCCCTGACCAAAATAAAATCATCACCAAAAGATGTGCACAAAAACATTCCCTGGAGCACTATTTGTAATATATCCAAACTGGAAACTACCAAAATAGCCAGCAACTATAAAATACATGTACAACTGAATAGCATGATAGTTAAGGAGAATGAAATAAATTAATTATATACAATATCATACAGGAATTTCACAAACATAATAAGCAAAATAAGCCAGACACAAAAGAATATAAACTATATGATCTATTTATATAAATGATAAAAATAGGCAAAATTGTATCAATGGCATTAGAAATCAGGAAATTGGTTACTCATGGGAGCATTAGGGGAAGAGAGTAGGAGGGGCTGGTAATTTTCTGTTTTCTTGCACTGGTTACACAGATGTGTGCACTGTGTAACAATCATTCCATCAAGCCATCCACTTATAATTTGTGTACTTTGTTCTGTGTATAACATACTTCAATAAAAAGCCTACTGAAAGAGACCCTGGAGAACATCTGGTCTGCTCTCCTTAACAGGCATAATAGTAACTGTTTCCTGTAGATGTTAAGTATCCCAGAGACACACAGAGATTCGCGGAAAGGTCAGTCTAGACATTAGATCTCTTAACTCCCCCTCCAGATACCAAAAGTACCTCTCAAACTTCGGAAGATGTTTCTCTAACTTCCTTTCCTGTTGTGACTACAACCAAGGTTTAGAAGAATTAGGACAACATTTCTATGAAGAACACAACCCAGAAGGTTCCAATCTGAACCTGGAACTCAACAACTGAGCCAGGATGAGGATTTCAACATTATTTAGAAAATGGCTAATGAGAAAAGTCAGACAGCATGGTGTTCACTCTCGGTTCCTCCCCTTCCTAGCTGTGTGATCGTCTGTAGCCTCCTTACCTCTCTCTGAACCTCAGTATACTCACCTGGATCACCATCACTAAAATATGGGCTCCTACTTTGCAAGGCTGCCGCAAGTGCAGCACAAGACGATGGTGTCAGAGCAGTGCCTGGCACATGACAAGCACTCAGAAAAAGCGTTTGCTGAATGAATATTGATTGAATTCAATCAGTCGAGTGCTTGTCTTTTAATAGAAGTTCAATACATAGCTAAGTATCACTACTATTACAGAGCAAAAGAAACAAGGAGGAAAAGATAAATAAGCTTACACTGGAAACACCTACTTCTCTAAGTCTATGGAGTCATTAACAGGTTGACCAACAATTCTCACTGCCTCACATGGTGCGCTAAAAGAACCTGTAGGGTAAGGAGCAACAGAGGATTTGCGAAAAGGGTGGTGCTTTTTACATGCTACCAGGTCTATTTTCCCTCTTGACACCAAAGAAAGATTTACTCACTGACTGTCACAACATGTCTAAGTTCTACAACCACCTATGTTAGTCATATTACTTTTAGAATTTAAAAAATTTTAAGGAGAGGAAGGGGTCATAAATTATCATAGACTTTATGAGCAGACTATGCAGACGAGCAACTTTACTACTGGGGGAAAAATTTACACACTGAGTGTACAGAAAGGTAATTGCAGGCTATGAAGATACAGAAATGAACAATAGTGAGGGGAGAGTTTACTTACATTTTAAAAAACAAGTTTAACAGTGAGTTTTTTTTTCTTCAGCTCTTCAAATCTTCCATGTACTTGTTAGCAATCTGACCCATGAAGTTTTTTTTATACTGAAAAGAAACAAATACAAAGGAGATAAATTAAAACCAACTTCAAACTATGACACACCATAAAAAAGACCCTATAGATGGTGAATTATTATATAAGCAAAGAACATCAAACTAGATAACGTGTGCAATTAAAAAAAAAAAACAATAAAATGTGGGACTTCCCTGGTGGTCCAGTGGCTAAGACTCTGTGTTCCCAATGCAGGGGATCTGGGTTTGATCCCTGATCAGAGAACTAGATTCCACACGCAGCAAACAAGAGTTCTCATGCTGCAACTGAAGATCCTGCATGCCACTATGGAGATCAAAGAATCCGTGTGCTACAACTAAGACCCAGTGCAGTCAAATAGATACATTTTTAATTAAATAAAAATTTTAAATGAATAAAAACAATAAAATGTGTTAAGGACCAACAGATTTAACTAATTTCCTTCCACCTATCCTTCCACTGTTCCTTCCTCTCCCTTCCTTTTCTTCCTTCCCCCCTTCCAGCATTCATTCTTCCTTACTTCCTCAGTTACTGGCCACAACTTCATATATTCCTTGAAACCTGAATTTCAACAGAAAACTACCATCATTAATTTTTTTTATCACAAAGTACCTGGAATAGGTTAGGTGCTTTATGTTTCCAGAGTAAATGAATTAATCATAATTCACCAATGCTTAGTTGCTAAGGTTTACAAAAAGGAAGAAACTTATTATTTTCTTATCCAACAAGAATAATACATAAACAGTATGTAGAAACATATACACTGTTTTTTAGACTTGTGATTCTGATCCCATAATTCTTTTAAATAGCATATACTTAGAAAAAAATTCCCAGTACTATATACTTGGGCATGAATACCCTCACCATTACTGTAGTATCATATATTCTGTTCGTGAAGGAATACTGACGAATAGTCAATGTCCCAATATCTCATAACTACTTCCATCCAAATGAGAAAGTTGAGCGTCTCCATGTCAAATGCTAGAGATGTGATCTCACATGTGCTTTTCAAGTGTACATATGGCTCAGTCAGACGGGCGCGGGGACACTTCTGAAAGTAACATCGCGATGGCTGCCCAAGGAATCCCCAGTTCAGTTCAAACTTGTTTTGGTTGGTGATGGTGGTACTGGAAAAACTACATTCGTGAAGCGTCATCTGACTGGTGAATTTGAGAAGAAGTATGTAGCTACCTTGGGTGTTGAGGTCCATCCTCTTGTGTTCCATACCAACAGAGGACCGATTAAGTTCAATATATGGGATACAGCTGGTCAGGAGAAATTTGGTGGACTGAGAGATGGCTATTATATACAAGCTCAGTGTGCCATTATAATGTTTGACGTAACATCAAGAGTTACTTACAAGAATGTGCCTAACTGGCATAGAGATCTGGTATGAGTGTGTGAGAACATCCCAATTGTGTTGTGTGGCAACAAAGTGGATATTAAGGACAGAAAGGTTAAGGCAAAATCAATTGTCTTCCACCAAAAGAAGAATCTTCAGTACTATGACATTTCTGCCAAAAGTAACTACAACTTTGAAAAGCCCTTCCTCTGGCTTGCTAGGAAACTGACTGGAGACCCTAACTTGGAGTTTGTCGCCATGCCTCTTGCCCCGCCAGAGGTGGTCATGGACCCAGCCTTGGCAGCACAGTATGAGCACGATTTAGAGGTTGCTCAGACAACTGCTCTCCCGGATGAAGATGATGACCTGTGAGAAAGTGAAGCTGGGGCCCAGCGTCAGAAGTCTAGTTTTATAGGCAACTGTCCTGTGACGTCAGCGGTGCAGCGTGTTTGCCACTTTATTATATAGCTAAACAGAACACGTGCTTAATCTTTGGATGCTGAAGGAGATGGATGGGCTTTGGAGTGAATATGGCAGTTTAAAAAAAAACCTTCATTTTTTGGACCCGCATATTTAGGTGTTTTGGAACTCAGTTGTTTCCTCCTTGAGTTTCAAATATAAGACTGCTATAGTCACATGACAGTATTGAGAGGTGGAATCTTGTTTGTTACTGTCATTCCCATTCCTTTTCGTTTAGAATCAGAATAAAGTTGTATTTCAAATATCTAAGCAAGTGAACTCATCCCTTGTTTAAATGAGCATTTAAAACCGCTAACAGGGAAAGTTGTGCCATGTTACTATTTGAATTGCCTTTGCTATTACCACTTAACTTGAAGTCAGTTAGGTTAAATGATTCTAATTTTCTGTATACTTGAATCATTTCACACAAACGTAATGAGAAGTCAACAGTATTGTATTTGATAAGAGGTGTAAATACCATCAATAGTTAGGCTAAAATAACATCTACCCTACCTGCCTTTGGGCTTAGGTAGTGTCACCTAGAGATGAGATTTATGTGACCTGTGAAAGGTGGTACCTGTTTCAGATGTTTCAAACAGATACCTTAATTATATTTGCATTTTATGGCAGAAGTAACCATTTTCTAATGTAGAGCTTGTCAAAGTCCAATGAAATCATACAAACGGTTGCAGGAACTTGAGGGACATCTCATCTGTTAAATATGAATATAATTGTGCATTTACTTTTTTGTTTTTTGATGTTACATGTTTAATGTAAAGTTGGCATTCTAGGAAGATGTTCCATGTTTACCTGCTGTTAAGTACTCCCAAGCTTTAAAAGTTATCAAAGATTAAGGATTTCAATGGATATATCACAGCTTTGATGATTTTTCTCTCCCCAAAGAATTTTTCTGGGTGGTGCAAGAACACCTCAGGATGCTGCAGCATAAAAGTAGGTCTTAGGTAAGCCTCTCAGTGATGTGAACAGACTGCCAAACTTTCAGTAGATTAACCACTTAACGTTGTATGGTTTCCACATGTAAACATGAATTGGGTCTGTCTTGCCTGAGTTTGATCTCACTGACACCATACTGTAGCAATTAGAAATCAAGACGAGCTATTTTCCTCTTGTAAGTACTACTGTACTATAGTTCAGTTTACCAAAGTTCTTCAGATGTCCCATTATCCTTAAATGATTACTTTCCTACCTAAAAGTAGGGAAGGATCCCTTTTAAGTATATGGAAAAATGGACTATAAAGGGTAAAATTGGGTACATTTTAATTTGTTAAAGTATTGAATAAATATTAATAGATTCACTTACAGATTTGAATTGATGTATACGCTATGCTATATTCAGTTCAGAACCAGACTTTAACAGATAATGAAGTTTCCCATGATCAGATGAAATCTTTCATTGAGACACATAAGGGATATGTATTTGTAACCTTACGTAGAATGCCAGTATGACTAATACTCTGAAGCCTAAATGCAACAGTAAAATTTTGGGAGCTACTTGGAGGTGGGAGAGAATTTGAGTCATTCTTGGAAGAAAATTACAAAATATACTGCTTCTACTTTGCCTGGAAAAAAAAAATGTACATATGATCAGGACCAGTTCTAGACAAAATTACGAAGTAGGAGTTTAGCTGTGTCCTTCGCTCTGTCCTTTTGAAGAGCCAGTGACCTCACATACTTAATTAAACACAGAAGCAATAAGATCAGCTCAAAGATTCCAACAACTTAATGGATATGGATCTTGAGAACATTTTCATTAAACAAACAAACAAAGAGCTTCAGAAGAGGCAGGTGCTTAACACTGAAATAAAATGCAATGGAATTTAGGCATGAATGGTGGATAGAGGCTGTCTTGAAGGAATTTCTCAGCTTAGGTCAGCTTCTGTCCATTCAACCTCCCCAAAAACTGACTTCATATATGACCCACACATACACACCAATCCAGGTAAATTTTAAGAAATTAATGATGCATACATAAGCAAACCTGATTTTAAGACTACTGTGTGCTCCAAAAGTAAACAGGAATCTTCATCAGCAGTTTTTAAAGTCAGTGTCTGGGAACCCTACCCAATAGGTGTTTCTAAGAACAGAGGCAGAGATGAATAGATGTGTGGTAGCGGGCAGAGTAATTGCACTTTTAACTGTTTTATACTTTGATCCAAGATTTAAGTTGGAGAATTGGTTCCTTAAGCTGCTTAGAGAAGGATTCAAACTAAACAGGGATTGCATTAAAAGCTAGGGCAGAAATCCCAATGAGCTCATAACACCGCTGATCTAGAAGCATAATCACACCAAATCCCAACCACCATCTCTAACAGAGCCCCTTATGGGAAAATGTGGGTTCCAGCCTGGGTCCCAGAGCATAGGTCAGCCTGTGTCTGAGCCGACCGGAGCCAGGCCTGCCTTCCTTCCCACCCGGTGCCCTGAACAAAGAGCAGAATGAGGGCTCCCTCCACTGCTATGAGGACTGATTCACAGTGAGGGAACGAAGCTAGGCTGGGGAGGACTCGTGGATATTGCAGAGGTGGGGAGACCGGCGGTGGTGGGGTGGTCCTTGTTAGAAATTACGTGTACAAGGTCTAGATGCTTTCCATGTCAGGACTACCTGAACAGGAATAAAGGAGAAAAAGTAGTGAAACAATTTAAGGAGAAGAAGACATAGCTATGTTCCATAAGACTCACCTTAAAGTCACATGTAAAATTAGAAAACTCTTTTTTACAAGAGTATTATATAAGAAAGTGCTGCCTGAACTTGCTCCAGAGGAATTCATGTTAACTATTAATAAGAAGCACTGGGAACATTCAAGCCTGCCCTCAGCACAGAACTCTGATTATTGGCCCAACCAGGACTGAATACATTATAACATTTATAAACATGAACTATGAGATTTTTTGAGTTTCCATCATGAGCCTTGTTTAAGTAAGTCAAAGATACCCTTTGTGATGCAGTTTTGATCAAATTCAAAAGACTTTAGTCATTTCCTCAGAAATAGACCTAACTATAAATACAAACTAACCAACACAGTCAGCCGCTCACAAAGAGGCTGACTGACAAGTTTAATTTAAAAACAAGAACACATTATTAAACTGAAAAGTTAAGCCATCAAAAAATCGAAACCCATGCAAACTACATTCCTAGCAGAAAAACCCTTAGTGTAATGACAAGGATAATTACAAACAACTTTTTATATGACTCACAAACCTTTCCTTTTCAGAGATTACAAAAAAAAAAGCAAAACCCAGTATATTTGCATCCATTTAATAACACGAACCCTTAACATCTGCCCAAATCTCAGATTTCAAATACCAAGAAAATTCTCCAAACCACTAAATAAATGACTTCTGTATATCCCTTTGAGATAGAAAACACATTTATCACTACTGCTTATCTTCTAAACCCCTTTGATGTTGTAAAGCATGACCATCATAATGGAAAGTAACACGTCAGACTAATAATTGTTAGGAAGGGAAGTGAAAGTGTGAAAAGTCGCTCAGTCATGTCCAACTCTTTGCGACCCCATGGACCGTACGGTCCATGGAATTCTCCAGGAGTTAGGAAGGAAAGTTACTGCTTATTACAATGCCATATTTCATACTTTAAATGGAATTTGAAGCTCTATTCATGTTAGACAAGCATCTAAAGCAGGAGTCTGTATGCAGGGCAATGTGGTCTGCCACCTGTTTTTATAAAATTTTATTGGAACACAGTCAAGCCCATTAATTTACATATTGTCCATGGCTGCTTTTGCAGAACACAATGACAGTGCTGAGAAGATGCAACAGAGACAGTAAGGTCTACAGAGTATAAAATATTTGCTATCTGATCTGGCCCTTTGAGGAAAAGTTTCCAGACCTTTGGTTTAGGAAACAGCTATTTCTGTGGACTAAATCCTGAAATGAGAAACACTAATCCTAGAGTGGGGCTTCCCAGCTGGTTCAGATAGTAAAGAGTCTGCCTGCAATATAGGAGACCGGGGCTCAATCACTGGGTCAAACTCCATCACAGAGGAGCCTGGCAGGCTACAGCCCATGGGGGTGCAAAGAGTTGGACACAACTGAGTGACTAAACAACAACAATCTAGTGTAGTAATCTTATTGGGTAATTACCTGAGTCACTTCACCTTTAGCTGCTTTCCCTCATTTACAACACAATAAGAAGTCATATGTATTGATAACTTGTGTACCAGATACTATTCTAACAATTTTACTTTTAGTAAATGAACAATAAATTCATTTAATTCTGGGAAAGACAGAAGTAAATTATTATCCCCATCAAACAGATGAGGAAACTGAGGGAGAGGGGTTAAATAACTTACAAAAGATCACATTGCGATTAAGTGGAGAAACTGGGATCACAATTCAGGCAACATGGGTCCTGAGCTGGTATAATTAATAATAATTTCATTTCATCAAAGTCACAGATAATAAAAGGAAAACTCAAATCGTTTGTTAGTTAGAAATATTAGGCGAGTACAATGAAGTATACCCTGTATGGTATAGGATAAGATACCTAAAACAAGAATATAAATGCACAGCCATAGCCACTTAAAGACCTTTCTGATTTGCTAACCTTGGCATATTGGGAAAACAAAAGTTACAATACTCTTTATTTTTTACCATGAGTAATGAAGGAATCAAATGAACTGACCAATGTCTTATCTTTCCCCTGGTAAACAAGGCCTCTCCAGGTAGTTCAGGCCCTTTAGAAAGCCTTCAGGATAGACTTACCAGAGGGATCCTAGGGCTTCCCTGGTGGCTCAAATGGTAAAGAATCTGCCTGCCAATGCAGGAGACCAGGTTTGAACCCCTGGGTCCAGAAGATGCCCTGGCAAAGGAAATGGCAACCCACTCCAGTATTCTTGCCTGGAAAATTCCAAGGACAGAGGAGCCTGGTGGGTTACAGTCCATGGGGTTGCAGAGAGTTGACAGGACTAAACGACTAACACTTTCACTTTCAGAGGGGATCCTAAATCTTCCAAATGTGTTCCCATCCCATCTTATCCTCCACCTCTTTTCCATTTGGGAAAAGGCTGAGGGAGCATTAGCAGGAACTTTGGTATGACTACTTTTCACACTGGCAGCAAGACAGCACTATCCAGATATCCACCATCACATGACTCAGGAAGATGTTCCCTTCATGAGTTACCTACCACTTTCAGAAGATCTCCAGGAAATCTAGGGGAAATGTGTCACCTAAAATGTGACCCAGTGCTCTTTTGTACTGAATGATAGGTTGACATGATCCAAATAAAATAAGGGGAAAATATACTGCTAAATTACTCATCATCAATTTCACACTTAGAGATGGTCTAAGTCATCTTCTTAAGCTAGTTTTTGATTGGTTCCCACATCTGCAGAGTAAAGTCCAAATCCTCATTTTATCCCTTACCTACTTTTCCAATCTCACTCTGTTTTTGGTCTTTCGTGTAACCTAGACGCTCTTTTCTTTCTCTTTCATGTCAACTCCTGCTTCATCCTACCTACTCCTGCTTCTGAGACCATACTCATTTCATACTACCTTTTTTTCTCTTCTACTGCCAATTCTCACATCCAGGGTACAGGCCAAATCTCTGTACTAAATATTATGGGATATAATTTGTATTTCCCATGAAGGTTGGATCTTCACAATCCAGGAGGGGAAACAAATACATAAAAGACTAAACTAAAGCTGTATATTAAAGGTTCAAAGTGGTATAGGACCCAGATCAGGCGATCTAAGAAGACTTTAGGGAGAGGCCATCACTGTGTGGACCTTGAAGGAAGCGTTGTTGTTCAGTCGCTCAGTTGTGTCCAACTCCACAACCTCATGGACTGCAGCATGTCAGTTTTCTCTGTCCTTCAGTATCTCCTGGAGTTTGCTCAAACTCATGTCCATTGGGTTGATGATTCCATCCAACCATCTTCATCCTCTGTCTCCCCCTTCTCCTCCTGCCTTCAATCTTTCCCAGCATCAGGGTCTTTTCCTGATATAGGAAAAGTAGGCTCTTTCCATCAGTGGCCTAAGTATCAGAGTTTCAGCTTCAGTCCTTCATCATAGACTGGTTGAGTATATAAAGTTGTAGGAGTCACCATATAGGATAAAGATTGATAGTGTGGAACTACTGTACTCAATATGCCAGCAAATTTGGAAAACTCAGCAGTGGCCACAGGACTGGAAAAGGTTAGTTTTCATTCCAATCCCAAAGAAAGGCAATGCCAAAGAATGCTCAAACTACCGCACAACTGCACTCATCTCACACGCTAGTAAAGTGATGCTTAAAATTCTCCAAGCCAGGCTTCACCAATACGTGAACCATGAACTTCCAGACGTTCAAGCTGGTTTTAGAAAAGGCAGAGGAACCAGAGATCAAATTGCCAACATCCGCAGGATCATCAAAAAAGCAAGAGAGTTCCAGAAAAACATCTATTTCTGCTTTATTGACTATGCCAAAGCCTTTGACTGTGTGGATCACAATAAACTGTGGAAAATTCTGACAGAAATGGGAATACCAGACCAAGTGACCTGCCTCTTGAGAAACCTGTATGCAGGTCAGGAAGCAACAGTTAGAACTGGACATGGAATATCAGACTGGTTCCAAATAGGAAAAGGAGTACATCAAGGCTGTATATTGTCACCCTGCTTATTTAACTTCTATGCAGAGTATATCATGAGAAACGCTGGGCTGGAAGAAGCACAAGCTGGAATCAAGATTGCAGGGAGAAATATCAATCACCTCAGATATGCAGATGATACCACCCTTATGGCAGAAAGTGAAGAGGAACTCAAAAGCCTCTTGATGAAAGTGAAAGAGGAGAGTGAAAAAGTTGGCTTAAAGCTCAACGTTCAGAAAACTAAGATCATGGCATCTGGTCCCATCACTTCCTGGGAAATAGATGGGGAAACAGTGGAAACAGTGTCAGAATTTATTTTTCTGGGCTCCAAAATCACTGCAGATGGTGACTGCAGCCATGAAATTAAAAGATGCTTACTCCTTGGAAGGAAAGTTATGACCAACCTAGATAGCATATTGAAAAGCAGAGACATTACTTTGCCAACAAAGGTCCGTCTAGTCAAGGCTATGGTTTTTCCAGTGGTCATGTATGGATGTGAGAGTTGGACTGTGAAGAAAGCTGAGCGCCGAAGAATTGATGTTTTTGAACTGTGGTGTTGGAGAAGACTCTTGAGAGTCCCTTGGACTGCAAGGAGATCCAACCAGTCCATTCTGAAGGAGATCAGCCCTGGGATTTCTTTGGAGGGAATGATGCTAAAGCTGAAACTCCAGTACTTTGGCCACCTCATGCGAAGAGTTGACTCATTGGAAAAGACTCTGACGCTGGGAGGGATTGGGGGCAGGAGGAAAAGGGGACGACTGAGGATGAGATGGCTAGATGGCATCACCGACTCAATGGACGTGAGTTTGAATGAACTCCAGGAGTTGGTGATGGACAGGGAGGCCTGGTGTGCTGCAATTCATGGGAAGGCAAAGAGTCAGACACGACTGAGCAACTGAACTGAACTGAACTTACATCATAAACTTTAAAGTCAGAGAGCCCTGGGTCTAAAATCCTGGCTCCCTCTGACCAGAAATAGGGTGTGTAGGGATTACAATCAAATAAATCAGGTGGATGCCTAACCATGCTCAAAATCATATTTGTACCTATTCCTCATGTCTTGTTCAAATAATAAAGGCTTTCATGTTATGCCCCCACGTCATCTTCCCATCTCTCACTGCCAACAGCATTTCATGTTTCAACCCATGCATTCATTTGGGCATCTAATGATACATTGATTTCCACTGTGTAAATATCCCCGAAGTATGTTTTGCCTCCTCAGTAAGACTTCGTTGTCAAAGAATAGATTCTTCCAAAGAGACCCTTGGCATTTTCAAATTTTAGGTGCAAGGTCCCTGATGAGTAAGGCTAGTTGAGCTGAGAAGCAAATATAAATTACAAGCTCGGGCTGTTTGGCTAGTTACATGGGGCCCAGCCAACCATAAACATCTGTATTCCAACATGGTTTTGTTTCTAGTCTATCCAGTAACTCAGATGAACAGACTGAAAACATTTCTTTGTGGGATGGTCAAAAAGCTCATGACTTAGGGCTACTAACAGAAGTAAAGATCAAGTGAAGCAGTACAACAAAGTGATGACTGTTGGCCAAAAAATAAACAGATATTAAAGAGTTGAAGAAATTATATGTTACAGTTGATTCACAAATCTGAAGTTGGACAAAAAGCTTCAAACTAATCTTTTCAGTGTTACAAAGATTAAGTGTACAATTTTTTGTGTCTTCTCACAGTACTAAGCACTACGCTGTAAATACCAGGTGAATGAATAATCTGATAATCTCTGATGTTCCAAAGTCCTCAATGAACTCACTTTCCATGCCAAAATCAAATTTAATACACTCAAATTTCCCTTGAGGCTCGAAAACTGTAGTAGTCACAATGTCTACTGACATGTTACAGCAAATAAGGGCCACATGTTTTTAAATTAACATGTTGCTTCACAATCATATTTGTAGTGTTTAGTAATGGCTTGCTGTTTATCTCATTCTAAAGTTTTATGCCCAGCTTTTCCAATATTGGCAAAATTTTTTTTACTTCCCACAGAAAGATTCTAATTCAAAGATTCTAAGCAATTTTGGAATTCAAACGTTGTTATTCTTTGAACACTTTTACCGAACTGATTGAAGTGATGAAAGTCCACCATGAAGTTTTATATAAAAATAAATCTATGTACAATTGCATGTGTTATGAGGCAGGGGGTGGGGATGAGAGAATGAACACAGCTCAGCTTCCAAACACACCAGTTTTCCTTTGTAACAAATATTTAAATTTCATTTTTTAAATAACAAATATCATGGACCACAGTGAAAATCTTATATATTAAAATTCCACATGAAAAACATTATGAACTATAATGTAAAATACCTAATATATTTAAACAGTGGGTTCCAATTCAATTGGGGGCAAAAATTTTAGAGTAGATGTTCCGATTACTTGCACAATTCTTTTATTTTTAAATTAATTTATTCTAATTGGAGGCTAATTATTGACAATATTGTGTTGCTTTTTGCCATATGTCAACATGAATCAACCAAGGGTGTACATATGTCCCTCCATCCTGAACCCCCCTCCCACCTTCTTCCTCACCCCATTCCCCTGGGTTGTCCCAGAGCACCAGCTTTGAGCGCTCCACTTCATGCATCGAACTTGTACAGGTCATCTATTTTACATACGGTAATATACATGTTTCAATGCTACGCTCTCAAATCATCCCACCCTTGCCTTCTCCACATAGTCCAAAAGTCTGTTCTTTACATCTGTGTCTCTTTCTCTGTCTTACATATAGGGTCATTGTTACCATCTTCCTAAATTCCATATATATGTGTTAATATACTGTATTGGCGTTTCTCTTTCTGACTTACTTTACTCTGTATAATAGGCTCCAGTTTCATCCACCTCATTAGAGCTGACTCAAAAGCATTCTTTTTCAGTTGTGTCCGACTCTTTGCGACCCGTGGACTGTAGCCCACCAAGCTCCTCCGTCCATGGGATTCTACATGCAAGAATACTGGAGTGGGTTGCCATTTCCTTCTTCAGGGGATCTTCCCAACCGAGGGATTGAACCCAGGTGTCCCACATTGCAGGCAGATGCTTTAACCTCTGACCCACCAGGGAAGCCCAGTATATGTACCACAATTTCCTTATCCATTTTCTGCTGATGGACATCTAGGATGCTTCCATGTCCTAGGTATTGTAAACAGTGCTATAATGAACATTGGGGTACACGTGTCTCTTTCAATTCTGGTTTCCTCGGTGTGTATGTCCAGCAGTGGGACTGCTGGATCATATGGCAGTTCTATTTCCAGTTTTGTTTTTTTTTTAATCTCCACACTGTTCTGTGGCTATGCTAGTTTGCATTCCCACCAACAGTATAAGAGGGTTCCCTTTACTCTATACCCTTTCCAGCATTTATTGTTTGTAGACTTTTTGATGGCAGCCATTCTGACAGGTGTGAGATGGTACCTCGTGATTCTGACATGCATTTCTCTGATAATGACTGATGTTGAGCATCTCTTTCTGTGTTTGTTAGCCATCTGATAGCTTCTTTGGAGAAACATCTGTTTAGTTCTTTGGCCCACTTTTTGATTGGGTTGTTTATTTTTCTGGCATTGAACTAAATGAGCTTCTTGTATATTTTAGAGATTAATTCTTTGTCAGTTGTTTCATTTGCTATTATTTTCTCCCCTTCTGAAGGCTGTCTTTTCACCTTGCTTTTAGTTTGTTTCATTGTATTTGCACACTTCTTGAGGGATAGTCTGGTAGAAATCAGACTGCTGACTGTAGTCAGCCATGTCTTCAGAGGGAAAATATTTTATAATTATTCTGAAATATGTTCTATCTTTTATAAAAATGTAGGGAAAACAACTACTACCTCTACAATGCTAGCCTCCATACCCAAGAAATCCTGTAGAATCAAGTCCTTCCACTTCTATCTTTATTTAATGTGCTACTGCAAATATCACTCAAAAATATAAAGTCAAACCACTTCGATCCCATCACATTCTGAAAGAATATTCTGAACTAGTGTTAAATGTGTATAGTGATTGTTTGAATAAAAACAATAAGCAGCTCAGTGGTATATAACACTTTATCACACCAGTAGAACTCTGTGAACCAACATACCCCAGTGAGGTAATTATAGCTCTAAAAAGTGGGTTGGCCCATTATGAACTCTATCATTGCTGACCCAGCAGTAGGGGCTCTTCCCATTAAACTGCCCCACAAAGAATAGATCTGTTTGCTTTACCAGACTAGGACCATGATCTCTGCATCATCTGTGTTTAGAAAGAAATGGACTGGTGACTTCACTGACCTAATCCCTGAGAATTACGCTCCTCAAACATAAGTTACTGAAAATATATATATATATATTCTCCAATTTCTCCGTCTCTTTTTTTTGCTTGTTCTGTCTCAAGCCTTTATCAAGTTGAGAAAAGCTTTGTATACATACATATATATATATATGTATAACATATATTTTAGAAATCTTATTAATTTTTGCCTAAAAAAATTATGACATTTTGATTCCATTTGTTTTAGTATGAATAGAATGCTAGATTTCAAATTAAAAACAGATATGCAACAAACAATAAAAATTTACTGTATAGCACAGGGAAATATAGTCAATATTTCATAATAACCTATGATGGAAAATAATTTCAAAAATAATATATGTGTATTTGTATAACTAAATCACCTTGCTGTGCACCTGAAATACTGTAAATCAACTATACTTCAATAAAATATACATATTAAATATATATATAATTTAAAAATTCAAATTGATAGAGAAATCAAAAGCTTTTCAGACACACAGAAGTTTGGAGCATTCAGTATCACTAAACCAGCTTTACAACAAATGTTAAAGGAGCTTACATAGTCAGGAAATACAAGAGAAGAAAAAGATCTACAAAAACAAACCCCAAACAATTAAGAAAATGGCAATAGGAACATATATATCAATAATTACTATAAATGTAAGTGGATTAAATGCTCCAACCAAAAGACACAGACTGGCTGAATAGATACAAAAACAAAACCCATATATATGCTGTCTACAAGAAACCCATTTCAGACCTAAAAACTGAAAGTGAGAGGATGGAAAAGTATATGCCATGCAAATGGGAAGCAAAAGAAAGCTGGAGTAGTAATCCTCATATCAGACAAAGTTGACCTTAAAATAAGGAATATTACAAGAGATAAGGAAGGACACTACATAATGATCAAGGGATCAATCCAAGAGGAAGACAACAATTGTAAATATCTATGCACCCAACATAGGAGCACCTTAATACATAAGACAAACACTAACAGACATAAAAGGAGAAATTGACAGTAACACAATAACAGCAGGAGACGTTAACACCCCACTCACACCAATGGACAGATTATCAAGACAGAAAATTAATAAGGAAACACATGCCTTAAATGATACATTAGACAAGATGTGTCTCATTGATATCTTCAGGACATTCCATCCAAATGCAGAAGAATACACCTTCTTCTCAAGTGTACATGGAACATTCTCCAAGACAGACCACATCTTGGGTCACAAATCAAACCTCAGTAAATTTAAAAAAACTGAAATTGTATCAAGCATCTTTTCTGACCACAACACTATGAGACTAGATATCAATTACAAGAAAAAAACTGTAAAAAACACAAACACATGGAGATTAAATTATACATTTCTAAATAATGAACAGGTTATTGCAGAAATCAAAAGGGAAATTAAAAAATTCCTAGAAACAAATGACAATGAAAACATAACAACTCAAAACCTATGAGATGCAGCAAAAGCAGTTCTAAGAGGGAAGTTTATAGCAATAACAATCCTACCTCAAGGAACAACAACAAAAAATATCAAATAGACAACCTAACTTTATACCTAAAACAACTGGAAAAAGAACAAAAACCCCCCAAAATTAGCATAAGGAAGGAAATCATAAAGATCTGAGCAGAAATAAATGAAAAAGAAATGAAAGAAACAACAATAAAGATTAATAAAACTAAAAGCTGGTTCTTTGAGAACATAGACAAATTGACAAACCTTTAGCCAGACACATCAAGAAAAAGAGAAGAATCAAATCAACAAAATTAGAAATGAAAGAGGAGAGCTTACAACAGACAATGCAGAAATACCAAGGATTATAAGAGACTATTATGAACAACTATATGGCAATAAAACGGATAACCTGGAAGAAAAGGATAGATTCTTAGAAAAAGTTCAACCTTCTAAGACTGAACCAGGAAGAAATAGAAATTAATGAACATCCCAACTACAAGCACTGAAATCAAAGCTGTGATCAAAAATCTCCCAAAAAACAAAAGCTCAGGACCAGAAGGCTTCACAGGAGAATTCTATCAAACATTTAAAGAGCTAATGCCTATCCTTCCAAAACTCTTTCAAAAAATTGCAGAGGAAGGAACACTTCCAAACTCATTCTATGAGGCCACCACCACCCTGATACCAAAACCATACAAAGACAACACAAAAAAAGAAAACTATAGGCCAATACCACTGATGAACATAGATGCAAAAGTCCTCAACAAAATTTTAGCAAACAGAATTCAACAACACATCAAAAAGCTCATACACCATGATCAAGTTGGGTTTATTCCAGGGAAGCAAGGATTCTTCAATATATGCAAATCAACCACTGTGATACACCATATTAATAAAGCAAAGGGTAAAAATCATAGGATAATAGATGCAAAAAAGCCTTTGACAAAATTCAGCACCCATTTATGATTACACTCTTCAAAAAATGGGCATAGAAGGAACCTACCTCAACATAGTAAAGGCCATATATGATCAGCCCAGAAAAACATTATTCTCAATGGTGAAAAACTTTTAGTTTTTTTTTACAATTCCCCCTAAGATCAGGAACAAGACAAGGCTGTCCATTTTCACTGGTATTATTCACCATAGTTCTGGAAGCCCTGGTTACAGCAATCAGAGAAAAAAAAAAAAAAGGAATCCAGATCAGAAAAGAAGATGTAAAGCTCTCAGTGTTCATAGATGACATGAAATTGTACATAGAAAACCCTAAAGACAGTATCAGAAAATTACTAGAGCTAATCATTTTAGCAAAGTTGCAGGATACTAATCAATACACAGAAATCACTTGCATTACTATATACTAGCAAAGAAAAATCAGAAAGAGAAATTAAGCAATCAATCCCATTCACCACTGTAACAAAAAGAATTAAATATCTAGGAATAAACTTACCTAAAGAGACAAAAGAACTCTATACAGAAAATTATAAGACACTGATAAAGAAATCAAAGATGACATAAACAGATGGAGAGATATTCCATGTTCCTGGTTAGGAAAAATCAATATTGTGAAAATGACTATGATACCAAATGCAATTTACAGATTCAATGCAATCCCTATCAAATTACCAATGGCATTTTTTTTTTACAGAACTAGAACAAAAAATTTCATAATTCATATGGAAAGACAAAAGACCCTGAATAGCCAAAGCAGTATTGAGAAAGATGAATGGAGCTGGAGGAATCAACCTTCCTGACTTCAGAGTACACTACAAAGCTACAGTCATCAAGATAGTATGGTACTGGCATAAAAACAGAAATATAGGCCAATGGAACAAGATAGAAAGCCCAGAAATAAACCCATGCACCTATGGGTACCTTATTTTTGACAAAGGAGGCAAGACTATACAATGAGGCAAAGACAGCCTCTTCAATAAGTGGTACTGGGAAAACTGAACAGCTACATGTAAAAAAATGAAATTAGAACACTTCCTAACACTATATACAAAGATAAACTCAAAATGGAATAAAGACCTAAATGTAAGACCAGAAACTATAAAACTCTTAGAGGAAAACATAGGCAGAACACTCAATGACATAAATCAAAGCAAGATCCTCTATGATCCACCTCCTAGAGTAATGGAAATAAAAACAAAAGTAAACAAGAGGGACCTGATTAAACTTAAAAGCTTTTTCATGGCAAAGAAAACTATAAGCAAGGTGAAAAGACAACCCTCAGAATGGGAGAAAATAGCAAATGAAACAACTGACAAAGGATTAATTTCCAAAATATACAAGGCAGCTCATACAACTCAATACCAGAAAAACAAACAACCCAATCAAAAAGTGGGGAAAAGACCTAAACAGACATTTCTCCAAAGAAGACATACAGATGGCTAACAAACACATGAAAGATGCTCAACATCGCTCATTATTAGAGAAATGCAAATCAAAACTACAATGAGATATCACCTCACACGGGTCAGAATGGCCATCATCAAAAAGTCTACAAACAATTAATGCTGGAGAGGGTGTGGAGCAAAAGGGAATGCTCTTGCACTGTTGGTGGGAATGTAAGTTGATTCAGCCACTATGGAAGACAGTATGGAGATTCCTTAAAAAACTAGGAATAAAACCACCATATGACCCAGCAATCTCACTCTCAGGCATATACCCTCAGTAAACCAAAATTGAAAAAGACACATGTATCCCATTGTTCACTGCAGCACTATTTACAACAGCTTGAACATGGAAGCAACCTAGATGTCCACTGACAGATGAATGGATAAAGAAGTTGTGGTACATGTATATACACAATGGAATATTACTCAGCCACAAAAAGGAAAGCATCTGAGTCAGTTCTAATGAGGCAGATGAACCTATAGCCTATTATACAGAGTGAAATAAGTCAGAAAGAGAAAGATAAATATAATAACACACATATATATATGGAATCTAGAAAGATAGTACTGAAGAACTTACTTGCAGGGCAGCAGTGGAGAAACAGACATAGAGAATAGACTTATGGACATGGGGAGAGGGGAGGAGATGGTGAGATGTATGGAAAGTTTAACATGGAAACTTACATTACCATATGTAAAATAGACAGTCAATAGGAATTTGCTGTATGGCTTAGGCAACTGAAACAGGGGCTCTGTATCAACCTAGAGGGATGGGATGGGGAGGGGGATAGGAAGGAGGTTCAAGAGGGAGGGGATATATGTATACCTACGGCTGATTCATATTGAGGTTTGATAGAAAACAACAAAATTCTGTAAAGCAATTACCCTTCAATTAAAAGTGTCCATGTATATCCAAAGCCAAGGGTTTTTTACCTAAGATAAGTCCAACTCTGCTGCCTCCTGTTAAAACTCCTGTCAACCAAGATAACACCTTGGAGCTTAGTATTATTTTAGAAAAACACGAGTTAAAATACCTAGTTGATTTTCAGCTTCCATAATCAGAAAGACACAATGACCCATAAATTTTCTAAATCTCAAAAGAGAATCCAGAGCAATTCTAAAAAGGGACATAGGAGAAACATTTAGTGCTCCAGTCCTCATGTACCCTTAATATTCAATAAAAAAGAAAACAAATACAAGGGACAATACGCAGGTCACCTCTAGCATGAGAGGTTCCAGTCCACAAAAAGCCAACCTCACTTCTTTCAAAACACACCATCCAAGGCTGACACTCTGACTTTTCCATCTTCTTCATGCCATTAAAATATTGTTCCCTTTCTTTTCCTCTCCTTTCCTCTTTCTCATTTTAATGGGAACCAAATTGGGAGATGGTTTTTCCTAGGGAACACTGGCAACTGGCAGTGGTTATCATAAGCCTTAAAAATGTAATAACAGTCTTTGATCCAGCACTCCATACTAACTAAGCTAAACTAAATGTTTCAACAAGTGAGCAAAAATTTTTGTATCCAATTTTCACAATATTATTTATAATCTTAATAAGAAAAATAGCAACAATTTAACTGTGTCTACCAATAGCTACACTGAAGTACATCCATTAGACAGAACACTAAGCAAGCCAACGTTAGAGGGTTATGGTTACCAAGGGTTAATGACATCAAGGACCTTCATGATACATTAACTGATTTTTGTAAATATACAGGTACACAGGGTAAACAATCAGGAAGGATAATCCTCTATGGTTTTGCTCTTCCTCTTCATCACTGACCCTGCAAAAGTCTACTACCAGCCACGTATCTTTCACTGGAGAGAAATGGGAAGGGGGTATAGTGGCAAGGGCGTCCCAGATAGTACGGTGGTAAAGAATCCGCCTGCCAATGTAGGGGATCCAAGTTTGACCCCTGGGTAGGAAAGATTCCCTGGAGGTTGCAACTCACTCCAGTATTCTTGCCTGGGAAATTCCATGGACAGAGGAGCCTGGCAGGCTACAGTACTTGGGCTTGTCAAGAGTCAGACGTGACTGAGCTCACACACGCACGTGCGCATGCACACACATACACACACAATGGCAAATGAAGGGACAGGTGTCCACATGGTTTTTTATGGGATCTCGCTGGTGGTTCAGTGGCTAAGACTTCAAGCGTCCAATGCAGGAAACTCGGGTTCGATCCGTGGTCAGGAAACTACATCCCACATGCCACAACTAAGAGTTTGCGTGCCGCAACTAAAGACCCCGCATGCTGCAACGGAGACTGAAGATCCCACAACTAAGACCTGACACAGTTGAATAAAAAACAAATAAATGCTTTTTTAAAAAAACCCTCTCCTACTCCCAGAGTCTGTCTGTGACAGGTCTTCTCTCTTCCTCTGCGATATGCTATCACAGCCTAACATGCTGACAGTGGTGGAATATCAGACGAATATAGTTTTATTTTCCTTTTTGGTTATCTGTATAATTTCATAATGAACATCATATATTATTTCTGTCAAAGGGAGCAGAGCATGATGACTGGAAGTGTAGACTTTGGAATAGATCAGCCTGGGTTTTAATATTTCATATCCATAACTTTTTATCTATATGATTTTGGTCAAGTTACTTAACCTAAGTAAGCCTCAAGTTTCCTCATCCATCAATGGGAAGGATAACAGTATAGGCATCCTCTTATCACAGATGCTAATAGAAATGCCATATTGGATAAAAGAAATGACTACTATAGATGATATAAAATACAACTTTATTTAAGTGTTTATACTTCTAAGGAAAAAAATTTTAAGCCCCAATCTCATACGAGAAAAATACAAATTAAAACATGGGGAAATTTTCATCCAAAATGGTAACCAAAAATGTATATTAAGCAGCCTTGAGTTAGCATTTTACACATATCAAAAGAAACAATCTGTCTAATCTTGTCTTAAAGTACAAAATTAAGAGTTTTACTTTTTAAAGCCCTATTAAAAGTAGGAAACTGTGGCATATTCCCATTCTTTTTTAAAATAATTCATTAACATTAAAGAAGAAAATAATGGCTACCACTTACTGATGGCTTACTGTTTATGGAGCAGGTATCAGTGCTTGATGTGTGTTAATCATTTAATCGATCCCTGATGGAGAGACTATTATTTCCTCATTTCACAGATACAAAAACTAAGACACAGATTAAGCAAAGTACCTAATTTAGCAACCAGCCAAATCAGGATGCTAGTCTTAATCCCTCAGAATACTACACTAGACTGCAACTGACTGGCTGATTTCAACCAAACTTTTCTGGAGCTGATGGATTAAAAATGAACAAGAAGTAGTCAGTGCATGTCGCCCATTTGGATCTATATTTATCTTCTAAATTAACTTTTTCAATAATGACAACTTAAAAATTTATAATTATATAAATAAACTGAACTTTGAAATAGATGTTAAAATTACTGTACAACAAAGTAGAAATAGATTTTTTTAAATAAAGAAACAATTATTATTGATTGAGAGGGAGAAAAAATAGCCAACAATTTTAAAAACAGAGTATTTATTTTAAAACATTATATCCTATTAATTCCTACTGCTATGTGTTTATAATATCTAACATATTCTTGCAATAATGTATATATTAATTATAATAAATATACACAGACTGGAAGAGATGCTCACAAATTTAGTGACAGCAGTTTCCTAACAAAGTTTTAGAGACAACTGCAGAAGGCCACTCCAGTACTCTTGCTTGGAAAATCCCATGGATGGAGGAGCCTGGTAGGCTGCAGTCCAGGAGGTCGCTAGGAGTCGGACACGACTGAGAGACTTCACTTTCACTTTTCACTTTCATGCATTGGAGAAGGAAATGGGAACCCACTCCGGCGTTCTTGCCTGGAGAATCTCAGGTATGGGGGAGCCTGGTGGGCTGCTGTCTATAGGGTCGCACAGAGTCAGACACGACTGAAGCGACTTAGCAGCAGCAGCAGCAGCAGAAGGCATTAAAGCAGGAGAAAAACATAATCAAATTTCATTTTTAAAAGATCATTCTGGAAGCAATATCAAATTTAGAAGCAAGGATGCAACGACTGGCTTCCAAAGGTGTGAACTAGCGGAGAAAATGGAGGGGAGAAGGAGGCTGAGAAAAGCTTTAGGAGAGTTATCAAGGGATGAAGGAGCGGGAGTCAACGATGGCTCTACGGTTTGTGATGTACGGAGGCAAAATGCAGAAGAGAATGGAAAACAAAGTGCGTGCATGTGTGTGTATCATATGGGGGGTGACAATTAAATGTTGATCATACTGCAACTGCAATGCCCATCGAGCCACAGGGTAAACACATACAATGGAGTTGGGAGAACAGGTGTGGAGTTCAAGAAAGAAGCCTGGGTTCATTTCTGATTGGGCTCCATCAGTTTGTAAGTGGTCACTGACAAGATAGCTTTTGCGAACTGCCAGGGAGAATACCTAAAGACAAAAGGGTGCCAGCACTGAAAAAACCAGTTGCGGTAACAAAGCCACTGAAGAATTTTATTTGCAAACAAAAATATAGACACGGACAGTAGAGAACAATATGTATGGATACCAAGGTGGAAAGGAGGGACAGAATAAATTGGGAGATTGGGATTAACATATATACACTATTAATACTAAGCATAAAATAGATAACTAAAGAGAACCAACTTCATAGCTCAGGGAACCCTACTCAGTGCTCTGTGAGGATTAAATGGGAAGGAAATTCAAAAAAGTCGGGGTATGGGTCAGTTGGTAAAGAATCCGCCTGAAAGCAGGAGACCTGGGTTTGATCCCTGGGTTAAGAAGATACCCTGGAGGAGGGCATGGCAACCGACTCGAGTATTCTTGCCTGAGATAATCCCATGGACAGAGGAGCCTGGCAGGCCACAGTCCATGAGGTCTCAAAGAGTCGGACATGACTTAGCAGCTAAACCACCACCACCATATGTAAACATACAGCTGATTTACTTTGCTGTACAACAGAAACACAACATTGTAAAGCAACTATACTCCAATAAAAACTTTAAAAGAGACCGTAGGAAGGAAGGAAGGGCCTGGGAGAAGGAAGGGGTCCTGGAGAGGGAGGCAAGAGAATGAGAGGCTAGGAACCAAAGGATGCTGAAGGCTGCTGGGAAAAGGCTGTGTGGCTGTGTGACCCACCACACTCACACACCATCAGTGAGGAGAGAACATCCTGGCATCACACCTGCTTCCAGAGCAAACTAAGGCCCCTTGGCCAACACTCCTCACCCTTAACATCTTTAGAAAGCTGAACGAGAGGAGCTCGGTAAAGAAAGGCATGATCCTGGCAGCTTGATATTCTACAGAAATGAGTGAAAAAGCATAATTCACAGTCAGAATCAAGCTGTCAGAAACCACTTTGAGCAATACGTCATTATTAGAAAAAGATCATTTTCCTTAAAAAACTTGATTTTTAGCAGTCAGTGATAAAAAATATAGAAATGCTTTCTGAGAGAAAGAATGAAACTTGCCCAAGACCCAGAAAGTTAAAGTAGCTCAGTGGTGTTCGACTCTCTGTGACCCCATGGACTGTATAGTCCATGGAATTCTGCAGGCCAGAATACTGGAGTGGGTAGCCTTTCCCTTCTCCAGGGGATCTTCCCAACCCAGGGATCAAACCCAGGTCATCCAGGTCTCCCACACTGCAGGCGGATTCTTTACCAGCTGAGCCACAAGGGAAGAATACTAAAGTGGGAAGCCTATCCCTTCTTCTAGCGGATCTTCCCAATCCAGGAATCGAACCAGGGTCTCCTGTACTGCAGGCTGATTCTTTACCAACTGAGCTATGCTGCTGCTGCTGCTGCTGCTGCTGCTGCTGCTAAGTCACTTCAGTCGTGTCCGACTCTGTGTGACCCCATAGACGGCAGGCCATCAGGCTCCCCCGTCCCTGGGATTCTCCAGGCAAGAACACTGGAGTGGGTTGCCATTTCCTTCTCCAATGCATGAAAGTGAAAAGTGAAAGTGAAGTTGTTCAGTTGTGTCCGACTCTAGCGACCCCATGGACTGCAGCCCACCAAGCTCCACCTTCCATGGGATTTTCCAGGCAAGAGTACTACAGTAGGGTGCCATTGGCTTCTCCGAACTGAGCTATGAAGGAAGCCCAAGAATACTAGAGTGGGTAGACTATCCCTTCTCCAGCAGAGCATCCCAATCCAGGAATTGAACCAAGGTCTCCTGTGGAAAAAAGGGTGGCTCAGATGGTAAAGCGTCTGCCTGCAATGCAGGAGACCAGGGTTCGATCCCTGGGTCAGGAAGATCCCCTGGATAAGGAAATGGCAATACACTCCAGTACTCTTGCCTGGAAAGTTCCATGGATGGAGGAGCCTGGTGGGCTATAGTCCATGGGGTCGCGAACAGTCGGACACGACTAAACAACTTCACTTTCTTTTCTATCTTTCTCCTGCGTTGCAGGCAGATTCTTTACCAACTGAGCTATAAGGGAAGCCCAAAGACCCAGAAAACATGAAGGGAAAAAAAAAAAAAAAACTTCTGATCCTACTCTTGTTACATATGCTCAGCTGCCTGACCAGCCATAACTGATTCCTCTTTCCCATCAGACCCTAACAACTCTCCTTCGTGATGTGAGGATAGGCTTCAGCTTTTGCAAACAACTGTGAGTCCGTTCAGTGTCCTCTCTTAAGAAGAAACAGAAGTCAGATTAAAGGCAAATTTTACTGTTTTCCCAATGTCCTTAATTTTTTTTTTTTTTAATTTGGAGTTTCCCCATAATGGTCAAGAGATATAAACTTTATCTTGGGTTTGAATCAGTGTCTGATTCTACTTGGTCTGAATACTGAGTCAGGATAAAACCAGAAGAAGCCTAAAGAACTCGTTGGACTTAGAAACAGTACCATAAGTTGAATTTACCTGCTCACTTCCCCCCGAGCTTTTATTATGGAAATTTTCAAAGATATAAAAACATAAGCAGATTAATCCAGTGAGTGACAGGTGCCCATTATCAGCTTCAACAATCACAACCCACAGCCAATCCCATTCTATCTACACTCTCTTCCACCCATAATCCCATATTCAGTTCAGTTCAGTTACTCAGTCCTGTCCAACTCTTTGCGACCCCATGAATCGCACCAGGACTGATCTCCTGTAGGATGGACTGGTTGCATCTCCTTGCAGTCCAAGGGACTCTCAAGAGTCTTCTCCAACACCACAGTTCAAAAGCATCAATTCTTCAGTGCTCAGCTTTCTTCACAGTCCAACTCTCACATCCATACATGACCACAGGAAAAACCATAGCCTTAACTAGACGGACCTTTGTTGGCAAAGTAATGTCTCTGCTTTTCAATATGCTATCTAGGTTGGTCATAACTTTCCTTTCAAGGAGTAAGCATCTTTTAATTTCCTGGCTGCAGTCACCATCTGCAGTAATTTGGGAGCCCAAAAAAATAAAGTCTGACACTTTCCACTGTTTCCCCATCTATTTCCCATGAAGTGATGGGACCAGACGCCATGATCTTTGTCTTCTGTATGTTGAACTTTAAGCCAACTTTTTCACTCTCCACTTTCACTTTCATCAAGGGGCTTTTGAGTTCCTCTTCACTTTCTGCCATGAGGGTGGTGTCCTCTGCATATCTGAGGTGATTGATATTTCTCCCGGCAATCTTGATTCCAGCTTGTGCTTCTTCCAGTCCAGCATTTCTCATGATGTACTCTGCACAGAAGTTAAATGACAATATACAGCCTTGACATACTCCTTTTCCTATTTGGAACCAGTCTGTTGTTCCCTGTCCAGTTCTAACTGTTGCTTCCTGACCTGCATACAGATTTCTCAAGAGGCAGGTCAGGCGGTCTGGTATTCCAATCTCTTTCAGAATTTTCCACAGATTATTGTGATCCACACAGTCAAAGGCTTTGGTATAGTCAATAAAGCAGAAATAGATGTTTTTCTGGAACACTCTTGCTTTTTCCATGATTCAGCGGATATTGGCAATTTGATCCCTGGTTGCTCTGCCTTTTCTAAAATCAGCTTGAACATTAGGAAGTTCATGGTTCACGTATTTGCTGAAGCCTGGCTCAGAGAATTTTGAGCATTACTTTACTAGTGTGTGAGATGAGGGCAACTGTGCGGTAGTTTGAGCATTCTTTGGCATTGTCTTTCTTTGGGATTGGAATGAAAATGGACCTTTTCCAGTCCTGTGGCCACTGCTGAGTTTTCCAAATTAGCTAGCATATTGACTGCCAATGTAATTCCATATTCAGTTCAGTCGCTCAGTCGTGTCTGACTCTTTGCGACCCCGTGAATCGCAGCACGCCAGGCCTCCCTGTCCATCACCAACTCCCGGAGTTCACACAGACTCACGTCCATTGAGTCGGTGTTGCCATCCAGCCACCTCATCCTCTGTTGTCCCCTTCTCCTCCTGCCCCCAATCCCTCCCAGCATCAGAGTCTTTTGCAATGAGTCAACTCTTCGCATGAGGTGGCCAAAGTACTGGAGTTTCAGCTTTAGCATCATTCCTTCCAAAGAAATCCCAGGGCTGATCTCCTTCAGAATGGACTTGCAGTCCAAGGGATTCTCAAGAGTCTTCTCCAACACCACAGTTCAAAAGCATCAATTCTTTGGCACTCAGTTTTCTTCACAGTCCAACTCTCACATCCATACATGACCACAGGAAAAACCATAGCCTTGACTAGACGGACCTTTGTTGGCAAAGTAATGTCTCTGCTTTTCAATATGCTATCTAGGTTGGTCATAACTTTCCTTCCAAGGAGCAAGCGTCTTTTAATTTCATGGCTGCAGTCACCATCTGCAGTGATTTTGGAGCCCCAAAAAATAAAGTCTGACACTGTTTCCACTGTTTCCCCATCTATTTCCCATGAAGTGATGGGACTGGATGCCGTGATCTTTGTTTTCTGAATGTTGAGCTTTAAGCCAACTTTTTCACTCTCCTCTTTCACTTTCATCAAGAGGCTTTTGAGTTCTTCTTCACTTTCTGCCATAAGGGTGGTGTCCTCTGCATATCTGAGGTGATTGATATTTTTCCCAGAAATCTTGATTCCAGTTTGTGCTTCTTCCAGCCCAGCGTTTCTCATGATGTACTCTGCACAGAAGTTGAATAAGCAGGGTGACAATATACAGCCTTGACATACTCCTTTTCCTATTTGGAACCAGTCTGTTGTTCCATGTCCAGTTCTAACTGTTGCTTCCTGACCTGCATACAAATTTCTCAAGAGGCAGAGCAGGTGGTCTGGTATTCCCATCTCTTTCAGAATTTTCCACAGTTTATTGTGATCCACACAGTCAAAGGCTTTGGCATAGTCAATAAAGCAGAAATAGATGTTTTTCTGGAACACTTGCTTTTTCCATGATCCAGCGGATGTTGGCAATTTGATCTCTGGTTCCTCTGCCTTTTCTAAAACAAGCCTGAACATCAGGAAGTTCATGGTTCACATGTTGCTGAAACCTGGCTTGGAGAATTTTGAGCATTACTTTACTAGCATATGAGATGAGTGCAATTGTGCGGTAGTTTGAGCATTCTTTGGCATTGCTTTTCTTTGGGATTGGAATGAAAACTGACCTTTTCCAGTCCTGTGGCCACTGCTGAGTTTTCCAAATTTGCTGGCATATTGACTGCAGCACTTTCACAGCATCATCATTCAGGATTTGAAATAGCTCAACTGGAATTCTATCACCTCCACTAGTCTTGTTCGTAGTAAATCTTTCTAAGGCCCACTTGACTTCACATTCCAGGATGTCTGGCTCCAGGTCAGTGATCACATCATCGTGATTATCTGGGTCATGAAGATCTTTTTTTTTTTTTTTTTATCATGAAGATCTTTTTCGTACAGTTCTTCTGTGTATTCTTGCCACCTCTTCTTAATATCTTCTGCTTCTGTTAGGTCCATACCATTTCTGTCCTTTATCGAGCCCATCTTTGCATGAAATATTCCCTTGGTATCTCTAATCTTCTTGAATAGATCTCTAGTCTTTCCCATTCTGTTGTTTTCCTCTATTTCTTTGCATTGATGGCTGAGGAAGGCTTTCTCATCTCTTCTTGCTATTCTTTGGAACTCTGCATTCAGATGCTTATATCTTTCCTTTTCTCCTTTGCTTTTCGCTTCTCTTCTTTTCACAGCTATTTGCACGGCCTCCCCAGACAGCCATTTTGCTTTTTTTCATTTCTTTTCCATGGGGATGGTCTTGATCCCTGTCTCCTGTACAATGTCACGAACCTCATTACATGGTTCATCAGGCACTCTATCTATCAGATCTAGTCCCTTAAATCTATTTCTCACTTCCACTGTATAATCATAAGGGATTTGATTTAGGTCATACCTGAATGGTCTAGTGGCTTTCAAATCCCAGAAATTCTAACATTTCATCCATGGGTATTATTGTATATATATTATAGATTATATCTATATATTATAGATAATATAACTATAAAACTATTATCATATCCCCCAAAATTAGTGATATTTTTATTGTTAGGAAGAGGAATTTCTATTTCAATACCACCACATTTCCAGTTAATCATATTTCCAACTGTCTCAAAGAAGTCATATTTTAAAAGACGATTTCTTTATTTGCATTAGGAACTCCTCAGAGTCCACCAAGGTGGTTAGTTGATAGGTTTGTTAAGAACTTGGGGAGGCGTGCATTTTTTTAAATACTACTCTTTAAGAGCCATTGTAGGTTTTATAACAAAATTGAGGGAAGGTAAGTACAGACATTTCCTATGAAGCTTTCCTAAGAATTTTTAATCTATAGGTTTCCACCTTCATCTCTGTTCCTTCTCCTGATAAGTTATTTATTGAAGAAACTGGGTTATTCGTCCTGTAGAGTGTCCCACAGTCTCATTGCGTTCCCAAGTTCAATTTTAACAGGATCCAGTTCACTTTAAATATTCAAGCTGGTTTATTTCTTCCTGCCCTTTGTTGATAATTAGGTAGATACAGGTATCACATGGTACAATGAAGAAAACCAGCATGAAGTGGGAGGGGCCTGGGTTGCAGGGCTCTAGAACAGTCCGTGGGGCCGAATCCAGCTCCACCCCTCTCCAGCTATATGGCCTTTAACCAGCTTAATTCTCTGTGCTTCAGGGTCCTATCTGTGAAATGGAGACAATGCTTTACAACTGGGCTTCCCAGGTGGCTCAGTAGTAAAGAATCTGCCTGCTGATGTGGGACATGCGGGTTTGATCCCTGTGAGGGAAAGATTCCCTGGAGGAGGAAATGGCAAGGCACTCCAGTATCCTTGCCTGGAAAAATCCCATGGACAGAGGAGGCTAGTGGGCTGCAGGCCACAGTGTCGCTAAAGAGTCAAACACGACTGAGCACGCACGTATGCACAACTTCACAACTACTGTGGGAGATTCTTTGAGTTCATTGAGAAAAAGAAGCCAGCACACAGTAAGCTCTCAAACAAACAAACAAACAAAGCTGTCATTATTATCCTTTTTAAATCATGATTACCTCTAATTAAAGTGAAAGTCTCCTCCTCAAAATTAAAGCTCAACCTTAAAGTGTCCCCTCTTTTCTTCGCCAACTAAGTGACTACTCTAAATTGTTGAGTTCTTGCCAATTTCTGTTTAAACAGCACTTCTGAACAAAAACTATCCCTGCTGTGTGATAACGTATCTTCCATATTTTGCAAACAGTATGCAGAATCAGCTCTCCTTGAACAGCCACAGAACTAATCTACTTGCCCGTCTAGGAAGCATTCAAGTGAGGCACAGCAACTTCTGTTTACTTTCACAAAGAGCCTATCATGTGTCAAGCATGATGTTTATTTAGCACAGACACTTCACGAATTATCTGCTGAATTTCAGTGGGGAGGGGGGCATTCAATGGTGTATGTTTTAATTAGTAATAACCCCAAAGTTCTCATTTTAAATATATATTCAGTACCTACCACTGGGCTACGTGCTGCAGGGACTCAAAACTTAGCAGTAAAGCAGTCTTTAAAACAAGTTTATATTCCATTAGGAGGGAAGCAGAGAGGCAATGGCACCCCACTCCAGTACTGTTGCCTAGAAAATCCCATAGATGGAGGAGCAGTAGGCTGCAGTCCATGGGGTCGCCAAGAGTTGGACACAACTGAAGCGACGCAGCAGCAGCAGCAGCAGCAGCAGGAGGGAAGAGAAGTATACTAATTATCCATAATGTAATATAACATGAGAGGGGCAGATAAAATGGTTGGGAAAAAATTAGGTGGGGCAAGTAACTTAGAGTTAAGGGTCGTTATGGGGGCACTTTTAAAAAAAGAGATGATAGGTAGGATGAAAGTTTACACAATGTGCAGAAGTTTAATAGACCCCAGAAAGGAGTAGAAGAAACAAAGAGAATTTCAGAGAAAACAAGAGCATCGCCGGCGGGGGAGGGGGGAGGGGGTTAGAGAATGGCAGTGTTTGGATAGAGTGGATGGAGTGAAAGGACAGTGAGAGAGGTGGCTAGATTCTAAAAGCCTTTGACAAGTGGTAGTCAAAAGCCTGGACAAGATTTGGCAAAAAACAGGTTTTCTGAGCCAGGGAGTGGCATGGTCAGAGTTTCATTTTATATAAATTAACATGGACGTGCCAAGGCAGGAGGAGAACACCTCTATCCTAATTTAGTCAAGTAAAAGGAAAGAAGACACAAATATCAGTTATATTCTGTATGGAGAAAATATTAATATAACATGAGAGAAGAGATGGAGGAGAACTCAAACATAGCAGCAAAGTTTTGAACCCAGATGTCTGGGAAAAACAGTGGTGCCATTAATGCTGATAGAAATTAGTTCAAAGAGCTGGGGGTGGGAGAGAAGTGATATAATAAATCCTATTGGAATGTGTTGAGTCTGATGGACTGGCTCATTACAAACTGTGGGCTACCAGAACCAACAGGAGAAGTGTCAAGAGTGGGCCAGTGAGAAAACCTGAGAGAGGTAATATGTTTAGGTGTAGCAAGGTGGGCCGGAGAAGGCAGTGGCACCCCACTCCAGTACTCTTGCCTGGAAAATCCCACAGATGGAGGAGCCTGGTGGGCTGCAGTCCATGGGGTCGCTGGGAGTCGGACAGGACTGAGCGACTTCACTTTCACTTCTCTCTCTCATGCATTGGAGAAAGAAATGGCAACCCACTCCAGTGTTCTTGCCTTGAGAATCTCAGAGACGGGGGAGCCTGGTGGGCTGCCGTCTATGGGGTCGCACAGAATCAGACACAACTGAAATGACAGCAGCAGCAGCAGCAGCAAGGTGAGCTAGTGAAAACAGATGAAGCAGTATTGTTTAGAGAAGAACACTCAGGTTAGTACAGATGGTTGAATTCAAAGAATGAAAGAGCTCCAGAGGAGTCGTGAAGACAACGGACAGATGGGAGAGGTTAAAGGAGTGAGTGAGGAGGTAAAAGCAATGAATGTCACCACTTGTTCAACAGACTCAAAAAGAAGAAAGAAAAGATGGGATATAGACAAGAGCACTGAAGAATTATTTGTTCTTCCGGAAGGGGGACCTTCTGAAGGTCCTTATGCAGATCAGAGGTGATATGGAGTTATACGTGGAATCAAAAAAGAAATGACACAGATGAACTTACAGACAAAACAGAAACAGACTCAGACTTGGAGAATGAACTTACGGCTACCAGGGGGAAGGATCGGGGAAAGGGATAGTTAGGGAGTTTGGGATGATCATGTGCCCACGGCTATATTTAAAATAGATAACCAACAAAAACAGACTGTATAGCACATGGAATTCTGCTCAATGTTATGTGCCAGCCTGGATGGGAGGGGAGCTCGGGGGAGAATGGATACATGTATATATATGGCTGAGTCCCTTTGGATGTCCACCTGAAACTGTCACAACATTGTTAATTGGCTATAGTCTAATATAATGTAAAAAGCTTTTATTTTAAAAAAAAAAAAAAAAGGTGATGGCAAGGAAACAACTGAATACTCAAGAAAGAAAACAAGTGACCCTGGAGACAAAAAAAAAAAAAAAGGAGAGAGAGGCAAATGAAAAGACAGAAATATGCTAAGGCAGAAAAAGAAAATGAAGCTTGAAAGTAAAGACGACCAGCTGTCAGATGTGCTTTGTCAGCCTCCAAAGAGTTTCAAAAAAATATGACTTAAATTGTAGAGATTTCACCTAGAAAACCAGACTCTTGACTTTTCTAGAGAAAAGAGAAAGATGGGCAACTCTGGGCCAGGACAACTAATGTGGCTGTCACCTGCCCATCTCCTCTTTCATTTCAGTAATTCAGAAGGCCTCTCTGGGCAGTTGAGTCTGTGATCCCTGACCTACATCCTTTCAATTAAAAAAAGGAGATGATGTCATCCCTAGAGAGTGAGGACGCTAGACTGAGACTTGAAAACTGTGAAAAGCCATTGTAATAGTCATCGAAGGAAATGGCTTAGGAAGTCAAACAGGAGATGAATAACCAAAGAGTTGTTGTCTATTGGTCCGCTAAAGAGAGCAGGGATTCATCATGTTGCCTGGCAGTGCCCTACAGCCTGAAAGCAGAGACCTCAGGACAGTTGTGGCAGAAGACAGGAGGACAAAGGGTCCTGGGGTGATGGGGGACCTCAGTGAGAAGACCTGCCCTTGATGGAGAGTCCAAAGGGGTTGGTGTCCTGGGAGAGTGAAGAGGAGACATTGTGGGAACAAAGAGTGGATTAGGAGGAGGGAGGTGGGATGGAGGAGACCTGGAAGGTAAGATAAAAAGAGTCTTCCTGGAACTTTTCTGGCAGGAACTTGAAAGTATCATCTGTATAAAAATATTAGAGGACAGACCACACATCAAAGGTTAAGTGGAAGAACTGGGAGACTTTGGGAGGAAAGTAAAACTAGTATGATTAGTACAAAAGGGAAAAGTTAGTTCTGCAAAAATTTGTTAGTACATCTTCTCCCTGCTATTCAACTCCTAGAAAAAGTGAAAATATAACCAAGCTTGGTAACCAATGATAAATTAAGTTCAAAGAATTATATGTTTGTGAAATGAGCCATGTGAATGTCAAAGGCTTTTCAACTACACACTTGACTTCCTTTCAAATATGATTTTGGAGATAAAAATACACTCATTCTTTGTTCTTATAAGAAAAGGACTGTATACATTATCTCAAGTTTTCGAGAAGAAAGATCAAAAGTTTGAAGTTCAGTAAGTTCTCGGTGTCCCCCACAGCACATGCACGTATAGAGGGGAGGGACCCAGTGCTCACGCCTGCTGGCCCGGTGCCTCAGCCTGTGGAGTCTACATATTCCCTAAGTACCTTCATGTTGAAAAGAAACACACACAAAACAAAATGACATATTAAATGCAGAGACTAATCCTACAAAGTTACACGCCAACTGGCAGCCTAGCAGCTCTGCCGGGAACAGCAAGCATGGCAGCACCACCAAGGAGCAGGGATGGGCGATTAAGGCTTTATCTTCAATGTCTGGGTTACTTGCTCTTATGCTGAGAATGTATTCCTTACTTTTAAAACAATTTTCATTAAAATTCAACAAAATGAAACTAAATCAACTTTTCTAATCATCAAAGAAATACACATTTAAATGAGATCTTTTATTTCAAATATTACTAAAGAGACTGGTGAGGCAGAATACCTGTAAGGTGTGGGACCAGAGGAAATGCAATGGTGTGGCCACTGCTGTTTTTCTCTGAAGAGATAATGCATGCCCAAAGCACAACGTTTAAAAGGTACAAAAAAACCTGTTCTAAAAATTAAGTCTCAGGACTTCCCTGGTGACCAATGGTTAAGAATCACCTTCCAATGTAGAGGACGTGAGTTCAGTTCCTGGTTGGTGAACTAAGATCCCACATGCTGTGGAGCAACTAAGCCTGTATGCTGCAACTAAGACCCAACACACCCAAAAATAAATAAATAAAACTTTTTTAAAAAATTAAGTTTTCATCCTTCTCCTAGACCCTTGACACCAGTTCCTCCTCTTAAAATCTACTATTACCAAGTTTCTTAGGTATCCTTCAAAGAGTCTACTAAATCATGGGTAGGAGTGTAAATCAATACACCTTATTGAAAGAGAGCTTAGCAGTATCTATCAACACTTTAAATACACATACCTTACTAGCTTTCAACTCAACCCATAAGACTCTACAAAAAAAATGATCTATGTACCTAAACGTCCGTGGCAACATTTCAGAGGTAATGAATAATTAGAAACCACATAAATATAAAAAATACAGCATATATGTCCAATAGCTGGAGAAGAATCCCATGGACAGAGGAGCCTGGCGGGCTACAGTCCATGGGGCAGCAAAGAGTCAGACATGACTGAGAGACTCACACACACATGTCCAATAGAACACTGTGTGTGTGTGTGTGTGTGTGTGTGCACGTGCACACACACATGTGCGCACTCAATTATGTCTGACTCTGCGACCCCACAGACTGTAGCCCACAAGGCTCCTCTGTCCCTGGGATTCCCCAGGGAAGAATACTGGAGTGGGTTGCCATTTCCTTCTCCAGCAGGACACTGTACAGTCATTACCAGACCTGAGAGAGCTCTATATACAGCTGACTCTTGAGCAACATGGAGGTGGGAAGGTTAGGGGCACCAATTCCCTGCACATTTAAGAATCTGCATATAACTCACATTCAGCCCTTGGGATCTGTGGTTCTGCATCCAAGGATTCAGTCAACAGGGGATCATGTGAACAGTGTGGTACATATTTAGTGGAAAAAGTTCCTGTGGTTCCTGTGTAAGTGGACACTGTGCAGTTCAAACCCATGTTGTTCAACAGCCAACTGTATACAAACATGGAAAGACGTTTCATGACACAGTGGAGAAGGAAAAAGAGGGAGCTTCCAAGAAAACCGACAGTATGACAGTGTTTCTATAGGTTAATAAAAAATTCGGGATTTGCATTATCTGTGTGTATGAATGTTGCATATGTCTAGGAGGATATTCAGACAATCTTTAATTGTGTTAATTACAGAGGATTTGGAAGGGGAAAAGAGTACAAAAAAGAATAGGGAATGGTTTCCATTTTTTAATACTATGATATTTGCATTACAATGAGCGCATAACACTTTTGTAACTTAAGAGTTTTAAGAATTAAGGTAAAAAATAAAGCTGACAGAAATCAGTATTACATGGATGAAAATAATCATCTGTAAAAATATTTTTGCATGTATGTTATTAAAAAGACTAAGATATGACAGGTAAGGATTTAACTGCCAAGAGCCGCCCCTAAGGCCCAGGCATGAATTAACACATGATTATACTGAAGGATGAATAAGAATCATGCTTTCTAAGGGCTGCCAGACACAGAGTCCCAAAGCTGCGGAGTGAAGTCAGAAGGGCCCAGTCATCCACAAAATCCAAGTTCTTTCCTCTTCTTATAGACCCAAACTCAGTAACTTTCAAAAAGTGACTGAAAATATTGAGGGTAGACAAAGAAAGGTAATGGACATGAAAAGAAGGAGAGCTAAGTACATAAAGGTAATACAAAATCCAGAAATTTCAGATGGTCTTCAGGAATAATCCTAAGGTCCACTTTCTAAATTTCAGCCAGAAGCCAAAAGTTTCTTTCTGAAAAGGTGGGCAGCAACTGTAGAATTTAAACTTTAATCCAAGAACACACAGTACACTGGTCATGAGAAAGTAACATGATGAAAAAGCTGATAAAAAAGCACAGATGATTAGAACGCATGGCGTGTCCTTCTATCTCCAGCACTAATCATGAGAAAGGATGCACTCACTGATTCCATGGAAGTTTCCCAGCCTTTCCAGCAGGAAAACCTCTGGAAGGAGAAAACGCTGAGGCAATGTTCATTCAGAAATGCTACAGCTAAAGATTATAGCAGCTGTGGCCAAACCTCCTTCCAATACGGGCCTTATTTCTCAAACTCACAATGCTAGTTTTCTACTGCTGCCACAACAAATGACCACAAATTCAGCAGCCTGAAACACCACCTATCTGTCATCTCACAGTTTCTGTGGATCAGAAGTCAGGGCACAGCGTGGCTCAGCTGGGTGTCTACCCCAGGGTTCACAGGCAGAAATCATGATAGCGGCAGGGCTGTGCTCCTCTCTGGAATCTCTGTGGATGAGCTCATTCAGATTGTGGGTAGAATTCATTCTGTGCTTGTAGGAGTGAGATCCCTATTTCCTTCCTGGCTATGGGCCAGGGATTGTTCTCAACTTCTAGAGACCACTTGGCTCGGTGCCTCATACAAAGTCAGCAATGGTGGGTCAAGTCCCTCTCAGCTACCCTCCTGCCTCCCCTCTCCTCCTGCCTCCCTCCCTTCTGCCCCATCTCTCTGAGTCTTCCGTTTTTAAAGGCTTAAGTAATTACTTAAAGTTTGCCCACCTGGAATGTAAACTGCTGTCGCTACTATGTAAAACAGTATGAAGATTTCATAATAAACTAAAAACAGAGCTACCATATGATCCAGCAATCCCACTCCTGAGTATATATTCATAAAAGACAAAAACTCTAATTCAAAAAGATACATACACCCCATGTTCACAGCTGCACTAGTTACAATAGTCAATACATGGAAGCAACATAAATATCCACTGACATATGATGCATAAAGAAGACATGGGACATATACAAATGGAATACTACTGAGCCATAGAAAAGAAAGAAATAATGTTATTTGTAACATGTATGGATCTAGAGATGAACACCTAGAGATGGACACTAAGTGAAGTAAGTCAGAGAACTATCATTTAATAGCACTTGTAAGTGGAATCTTTTAAAAAATGAAACAAAAGAACTTCTTTACAAAAAGAAATAGCAGAGAAAGAAATTCAATATCTTATAATAACCTATTATGGAAAAGAATCTGAAGAAGAATATATATTAACATGTATAACTGCATCACTTTGCTATACATCTGAAACTAACACAACATTGTAAAATAAATATACTTCAACAAAAAATTATTAAATGCTGAATTCTGCCACCTGGACAATTGAGGCTACTCTCCCTACCTTAAAGCATGCTATTCCTTCACAGTTGTACTTGGATTAGTGCTGACTGAACAACTAAATGACAGGAATCCTGGGAGGACATCTTCAGGATTATGCCTACCATACTCATTTATATTCTGAGGTTAAAAAAAAAAGATGATACAAGTAATCCAATCTACCTGGATTTATCAGTGTATAATAATAAACTGGCACTGCTCTTGAGTTATTTCAATTAAACCTGAAAATAACTCTGCTAAATAAATTATTACCATAACCATCTTTATAATCAACAAAACTATGCAAGCCAGAATCAAGACTGCCAGGAGAAATATCAATAACCTCAGATATGCAGATGACACCACCCTTATGGCAGAAAATGAAGAGGAACTAAAGAGCCTATTGATGAAAGTGAAAGAGGAGAGTGAAAAAGTTGGCTTAAAGCTCAACATTCAGAAAACGAGGATCATGGCATCTGGTCCCATCACTTCATGGCAAATAGATGGGAAAACAGTGGAAACAGTGGCTGACTTTATTTTTCTGGGCTCCCAAATCACTGCAGATGGTGACTGCAGCCATGAAATTAAAAGACGCTTATTCCTTGGAAGGAAAGTTATGACCAACCTAGACAGCATAGTAAAAAGCATAGACATTACTTTGTCAACAAAGGTCTATCTAGTCAAGGCTATGGTTTTTCCAGTGGTCATGTATGGATGTGACAGTTGGACTATAAAGAAAGCTGAGCGCCAAAGAATTGATGCTTTTGAACTGTGGTGTTGGAGAAGACTCTTGAGAGTCCCTTGGACTGCAAGGAGGTCCAACCAGTCCATCCTAAAGGAGATCAGTCCTGGATGTTCAGTGGTAGGACTGACGTTAAGAAATACTCAAACTCCAATACTTTGGCCACCTGATGCGAAGAGCTGACTCATTTGAAAAGACCCTGATGCTGGGAAAGATTGAGGGCAGGGGGAGAAGGGGACGACAGAGGATGAGATGGTTGGATGGCATCACCGACTCAATGGACCTGGGTTTGTGTGACTCCGGGAGTTGGTGATGGACAGGGAGGCCTCACGTGCTGAGGTTCGTGGGGTCGCAAAGAGTCGGACACGACTGAGTGACTGAACTGAACTGATGCCTCAGTGAGAACTACAAGTTAGACAAATCAGAATTAAGCCCAACACTAGCATCTAAAGAGCCCACTTCCTCTAATATCTCTGAAAACATGGCACAATTATGACTTCAAACAAAAGAATGGCTAATTTAATAATAAAGAGAATAAGGAATAATGATGTGTAAAATGGAGAGGGAGGAAATCCAGTAGGAGTTAGCAACTAATCAGTTCTGTGAATTAAAAGTGAAGGAAAAATAAAATCAAAGCCAACTACTATCTGAAGGACAAACTGAGGTTAACAAATCATGTAAGTCCAAAGAAACTTGAGTAATTTCTACCCAGAGGATGAGTAAGACATTTACATTACCAAAAGTCCTAATAATTTTGAAAATTACAAAATAGTCATACAATGGAATACGAGCCCTAACATACTAAGGAGGCTACACCATGTATAAGACTCTGCACATACATGTGTGCACAGGCATGTGAGCATACTCACACACTTTCCACTTATCTTATTCAATAAATATTTATGCAGCATCACTTGTGTGCTAAACATGTGTCTAGTTGCTATGGATATAGCAATAAACAAAACAAAGGCCCTGCCTAGAAACAGCAAATATACAAATAAGTGAAAATATAAGAGACAGTGATAATACCATGGAGAGAAGAAAGCAGTGTAAGGAAACCAGGAACTAACAGAGGAGGGTTGTTATTCTGTGTGAGCTGGTCAGGGAAGGTGACTCTGACATGGTGACATCAGAACACAGCTCTGAAGGAAATGAGTGAGCCATGTGGTTCTCTGGGGGTAAGCTTGTAGTAAGCTGAGGGAACAGCAAGTCCAAGTGTCCTGGGGCAGGAGAACTAGAGAAACAGAGAGGAAGCAATTGTGGCTGCAACCAAGTAAACCAGGAGGGAAGGAGAAGGGGGAGAGGTCAGAGAAGGTCAGGACTTCTGTGCCATTTTAAAGACGTTGGAAATGAGAAGGCATCAGAGGATTCTGCATACAAGAAAAAAGATACAGTTTATCCAGAACTGAAGGGACTCCCCTGGTGGTTCAGTGGCAAGTCTCCGTGTTCCCAATGCAGGGGGCCCAGGTTCAATCCCTGATCAGGGAACTAGATCCCACATGTAGCAACTAAGAGGTTGCATGCTGAAACTAAAGATTCAGCATGCCACAACTAAAACTTGGTACAGCCAAAGAAATAAAATATATAAATAGCATTTAAAAGGAGCTGAAATTCAAAAATACTAGGTGTGAAAGTGTTAGTCACTCAGGCATATCCTACTCTTTGTGACACCATGGACTATATAATATAGCTCACCAGGATCCTCTGTCCATAGGATTTCCTAGGCAAGAATACTGGTGTGGGTAGCCATTCCCTGTCCAGGGGATCTTGCCGACCCAGGGATCAAACCCAGGTCTTCTGCATCACAGGTAGATTTTTTCTTTACCGTCCAAGCCACCAGGGAAGCCTCAATCTAGAAATAATTACCTCTTCATAATGGGATGACAACTTAGGAACTTTTGTTTTCCCGTTTTACTTATTATTCAAAAGAAAAGGTTTGGTATGTAGAATGTCAAATTAGTTTTCAAGTGGACAGAACTGAATGACCAGCGGTGCTCTGGGGACAGTGGTTAGGCTCCCGGGTTCTGGATCAGGAGAGCTGAATTTGGTTTCCTCACTTTGGAGTCCATTAGATTTACTCAATGTGCATTAAACTTTAGTCCACTTAGCTTAAAATGTAAGTAATAATACCCACCTCTTCTGGCTGTTCTGATGGAAACAAAGCACTCGCACAGTACTGAGCACATAGTTAGAGTCCCTGGGGCCCTATATCTGTTAGTATCACCGCCCAGCACAGATTCAGCCAGGTCTGTTTTATGTACGGAACAACTAAAATGTGCCTGTCATCTGCAGTGTGCGTGGGAGGCAGGCGATGTGTCAACCTAACTTGGGCTTCCTCCCTGAGTCTCCCTCTGAACACCAGTGCAATCCAAGAGATAACACAAGTCCAGCTCAACTTAATTTCCAAAACCCAAACTGAGAGAATCCATGAGGCTCTGTGGCAAAGGAGGCCAAATCTAAACCACAGAAACAAATGAACTTATTTCACATTTAATTCGTCCCTGAGGTTTGGTAAACTCAGCTCTCAGGCCAATCTGTAATCCTTTATTCCTTTAGTCTTTATTTTTCTGTCAAGATCTGAGACAGCCAATAATTATATTTACATTTAAAATTTATATTTAAAATGCAGGATTACTGAGGCAGCTTGAAAAGAAAAGAAAAAGCTTTAATTTTCAAATAATAAAATGCAGTAATATATTTTACAAGAAGACAAATTTCTGGGTGCAAATTTTGAAAACATTCAGATGTGTCAAGTTTCCCACGTGTGATTTTTAGCTGTCAACACAAATTCTCTCCACAGATGAACATTATTACAAAGACTTTATCATTAAGAAAAGTCTCAGCTACTTGTATTCAACATTCTAGTTTAAATGACGATTATAGTGTTTTGTTTTCTGAGGGGGAGGAATAAACAACTTTACCATCTCGTAGTCTGTGTGTCCTCTCTAAATGTCAACTTGGCCCAATTACATTCATTTTTCATGTAGGGAAATAGCAGGGTTTGTTCCACATGGGTGCTGGGTATGTGCACAGAAATTTCACCATTTAATTTTCATGTCTGGAAGGAAAGGAGCTTATAATTACACCATGAGGTATAACTATAATTAGGTTCTCAAATACCATAGGTATCCCTATGATCCAATTGTGAAATAACAGAGAGTTCTGATACTGTGTTACAGGCTTGGCTTTTTTTCCCCCTTGAACCATCACATTCCTCTAACCCCAGGAAGAATGAGAAAATCTTATGGTTGAAAAGGTTTTTTTTTTTCTTTAAAGATTAAAAAATAATAATAATAAGCTAATACAAAGCCATTACTATTACTCAGCACTGATGAGACTCTCATATATACTTGTGGTGCTTAAAAAATCATTATGGTGGCTATGAGTTATATTCTGCTAAACAGGTTAATGACAAGTTTAGGTAAGGTAAGTACATTTAACCTTGTTACCTCCAGTGATGCTAATAAGACTTGGCAATAATATAACTTCCTAGTTGACCTAGTACAGTGCCCTCTATACATGGTCCTTTATGATTATTTTGAGAAGAGACACACATACAATTTAAAGGTCGTACTCAAGCTTAAGCACCATGTTTGTGTTTATGTGTAGGTGGTTTTTGTGTGTGGAGGTCAGATGCAGGAGGAGCAGTATATACTGAAACTATTTTCCCCAAATGCCCTCAAGAAATGAGTAAGATATTAGGTTGATGGAAAAGTAATTGTAGTTTCACGTCATGAATTTTAAATCATTATAACTAGGCTCAGTTCAGTTCAATCGCTCAGTCGTGTCTGACTCTTTGTGACCCCATGGACTGCAGCACGCCAGGCCTCCCTGTCTGTCACCAACTTCCGGAGCCTACTCAAACTCACGTCCATTGAGTCAGTGATGCCATCCAACCATCTCATCCTCTGTCGTCCCCTTTTCCTCCTGCGTTCAAGCATTCCCAGCATCAGGGTCTTTTCCAAGGAGTCAGTTCTTCGCATCAGGTGGCCAAAAAGTATTGGAGTTTCAGCTTCAGCATCAGTCCTTTCAATGAATATTCAAGACTGACTTCCTTTAGGATGGACTGGTTGGCTCAAACACATCTTTATTAGTCAAAATAGGGACCATTACAATCAACACATTTTTGCCAATGAGAAATGTTTGTTTATTCCTATAGTGTAAAAATCCATGCTTTAGGATTCGATGAACTCTTAGAAAGCATTTTCTGTCTCCTGCTGGTTGTAGAAGCATTTTCCCTGCAATAAGTTGTCAATATGCTTGAAGAAGTGGTAGTCGGTTGTCGAGAGATTAGGTGAATGTGGCGGATGAGGCAAAACTTCGTAGTCCAATTCATTCAACTTTTGAAGTGTTGGTTGCGTGACATGTGGTGAGGCGTTGTGGAGAAGAATTGGGTCTTTTCTGTTGATCAATGCCAGCTGCTGGAGATGCAGTTTTCAGTGCATCTCATTGATTTGCTGAGCATACTTCTCAGATGTAATGGTTTCACTGAGATTCAGAAACCCACAGTGGATCAGACACCAAACAATGACATGACTTTTTTTTTTAGTGCCAGTTTGGGTTTGGGAAGTGCTTTGGAGCTTCTTCTTGGTCCAATGACTGAGCTGGTTGTTGCTGATTGTCGCTGTTAAATCCATGTTTCATCTCGGGTTACAACACAGTCGAGAAATGGTTCGTGGCTGCACAGCATAAAAGACGACACTTCGAAACGACAATTATTTTTTTTATTTTCGGTCAGCTCATGAGGCACCTACTTACGGAGATTTTTCACCTTTCCAACCGGCTTCAAATGCTGAATGACCACAGAACGGTCACCACTGAGCTCTTAGGCAACTTCTCATGCAGTTTTAAGATCAGCTTCAGTGATGGTTCTCCATTGGTCACTGTCAGCTTCCAATGGTCAGCCACCGGGCTCCTCATCTTTAAGGCTCTTGTCTCCTTTGCAGAACTTGGCCCACCACTGCACTGTACATTCATTAGCAGTTCCTGGGCCAAATGTGTTGTTGATGTTGCAAGCTGTCTCTGCTGCTTTACGACGCATTTGAACTCAGGTAAAAGAATCACTCGAATTTGGTTTTTGTCTAACATCAGAATTTCTATAGCCTAAAATAAATTCATTACCAAAAAAAAAACATAAAGCAAGAAATGTGCATTAAAATGATGCATAACATAACCACATTTAAGAATGTATTCCAATATCAAATAGCAAAGTTCAACAATGCAAAACTACAATTACTTTTGCACCAACCTAACATTTCTTGACTCACATAGGATAGTGTGTGTGATATACAATATAAAATATCTTATATAATTACACATATTCCTACTTTTCTGTACTGCTTCCATTCTAGAAAGAGAAAGATAAAACAAAAATAAGCACTCTCAATTCTTGGGTGGATGATCTTATTACTGGAAGTAGCCCTTTTCATTTAAAATCAATTACAGGCTCTAAACACCAAATAACCTTGGAAAGACTGGGAAATTCTTTAGGGAAAGGGCAAAAGTATGAGAAACAGCATATGTGAACATGCTAATAAAGCATTTGTAAAATATAAAATGCCTAATAATTTTATCCCCAAATAAGTTGAGAGCCAACTTCCACTCAAACATACTCACTCATTACTACTGTATGCAGTGTACACCACTACTCAAAGTCACGTGAAGAATGGTGGGGTTTGTTGAAGCAACAAAGTGACTCCAAGAAATAAAGAAATAGAACTTCAAATAAGATGAGATCCTTTAAAGAACTAGTGATTCTTAGCATCCAGAATTATCAGAAAACAAACTAATTTAGAGAAATTATTTAGAAATCTTTAAGAAATCTATAACTTCTCTGAATACTTGAAAATATAAGAAAGCAGGTCACATTCTAGTATTTTCAGGTTTGTCCCCAATAAATCTACATCACTCATTTCGCATATAAAACTATTATGGGGGTATTTAGCACTTAGACAAAATATATCTACAGTGTCAGAAATTTTTTATGAACTGACCAATCTGTAAAAATAACATGAGTATAGAAACTGATATGGAAAAGACAGAGCTCTTGGAGGTGGTAAATGTAGCCGTGTAAATGTCGACATGGACTATCATTCTACAGACTTTTTAGGTACTTGATAAACACGTACACACTTCAGTTTTTTCAGATTATTCCCTCTCCTTATGGAAAAGTAAGTATTATCACCATGATGTTACTTCTAAAAACTTTAGTTTGATACAAAAAGTTCAGCAGGAGGAGAATATTTTTTTCCTTCATTAATTTAAAAATAACTCAAGCTATTAAGAGATTATAAAGCAGACTCCCTCTCCCCCCCCCCAAAATATATATGCAGCCCAAAGTGGGGGGTTATCAAATGAGAGAACTTAATGCAATTTCAGATTTTGAAATTAAAATCTAAGGTCACCTGGACAAGTCAGTAAGCCTTGTCTCAAAGTGGTTTTTTTGGTTGTTGTTCAGGGGGACTCGTAAAAGGGAGGTCTTTGAAATTTCGAGATTCTTAATACCTTTCCCCCTTCCTCCAAATATTATGCCTGAGCAAATGTAAAATAATCTTAGAACTGCAGACCTAAGTAGATTAATTTATTAGCCTCCAAAAATTCCAAGTTAGATAATTTACGAGCAATTTTGCGAGCCATTCTTCCAATGTGCCCTCTCCCGGTCAGTGCACTCTTCTGAATCAAGACAAATCCAGACTGCTAACAGCAAAGCACAACAGACATTTCCTGTTCCTTCAGTAAACGACAACAGTCCTAATGTGGACAACATTCCAGATTCTCCGGAGAAAGAAACAATAAACATGAGATTCCATTTTGAATTCCTACCTCCTGTAAACTTAACCTGAAATCAAAGCTTTCACAAATCTGTATAACTAGTAATGTAAGCTAAGCCCACATCACTTAGCCTTTTATCAGTTAGGGGTATTACTATGATAGCTGCTGTGCGAGGATATCCCCAAACAGGTTTTTCATTCTGTGATAATGTTATCACTGGCAAAGAATGGAAACCTTCATAAAGACTCAAGTCTCTTTCTTTCAATATCTTTTTCATTTAAATACAGAAATGAATGTTAATGGGCATGCTGCTGCTGCTGCTAAGTCGCTTCAGTCGTGTCCCACTCTGTGCAACACCATAGATGGCAGCCCACCAGGCTTCCCTGTCCCTGGGATTCTCCAGGCAAGAACACTGGAGTGGGTTGCCATTTCCTTCTCCAATGCATGAAAGTGAAAAGTGAAAGTGAAGTCACCTGTATGTCAGAATTCTTACATTTAGGCATGTAGAAAACCAACAACCTACATCAAACTTTTAATTTCTCCAAGCAGGTCTTGGAACCAGCATATCAACCACAAGAAGAGGACTCAAAACTGGTATGTTATTATACCAAAATATACTCCAAAAGCAACAGATGTACTCAGGAAGTAGTTTTATTTCAGTAGGATAGTTGTTAATTTCAAAATATCCTGTATTCATTTCTCATAATTCAGTTTGTCTCACAATTTAAGTTTTAAACAGTGAATGAAAGAGTAACATTGACAAATGAATAATTGGAATTTCTTTCCAATGCATAGCCTCTTTCAACCATAAGACCATGATTTAAGCTATTCATAATATTATGTAAAATGGTACCCAGTATGCTTAAAAAAGTAAATATATTTGATAAAAGAATCAGGACCATTAACATAAAACAGGGGCTTTTTCCCCCCGAAACAATATTCCTTAAAAGGATTTGAGCCAATGAAAATACAAGCTTGCTAATGGTAAAAGGCTTTAATGCTTTAATTCTGTTTTGTACTGCTGTATCATAGCCAAGTGACTGTCACTCCTTAGAGAAAGGGGCAAAGTTAGGTTAAAATTTTTTTTGCCTTCAACCCTGATTTATGATTTCCTCTAAAGAAAAGCACAATTTTCTGCCAAGAAGAGGAAAACAAGGCTTAGCTTTTACATCAGGAAGGAAAACAAACAAACAAACCGGTAGCAACCTTTTTTGCACATAATAATCACTATTATTTAGCCCACTCAAGTGAAACAAAACCAAAGAAAGGAATAAGGAACATATAGTCTTAACAGGATCTGCAGAAAATAAGAAACTAGAAAAGTCATGTTTAGAGAAATTTCCAGAGCTTTTTCAGCTCTCATCAGAAATAAGCAGTTGTACTTTCCATAACCGGTGCCACAGGAAAGCGATGCCTTTCTTCCACCATGCCTTTCTTCCACCATGCTAGCTCTCCAAATAAAATAATTTTGGAAAAGAACCAGGAGGAGCTGGCCATTTTACAAAAATCATAGAACCTTATTGTTGAGGGGACCTGAGCCAACATCTACATTCAGGCTCCCACTCAAAGCCTGAAGTTTTCTATTACATCTGGATGAATCCTACCACCTCCTCTAAAGGGCTAGATTTAGTCAGTTACTGGAAGGGCCTGCCTTCCCTGAGTCAGCCTGCCTGCCCCACCCAGCCTCATTGACAGTTTAGGACTGTCCTTGGGGATCAAACAATACAAGCTTATTCCCTCTCCTATTTGGCAAGCAGATAAGTTTTATAATAACAGCCCTGTCTCCCTTAACTTCCTAGGACATTAAGTCCCAGTTCTGCAAACCACTCCTAACAGAGCATGATTTCCAGACCTCTGGTCACACTGTCTCTATATCCCACCATGGCAAACCTTCCGATTTGGCAACATTCCTCTTACAATGGGATGTATGGAGTCCAGCACTAGGATCTCTGACCGGGAGCACAAACGGACCATTGTCTCCAAGAAACTGGACATGAAACCTGCTGAACGTGGTGAGGTCCCCTTCCTTTAACTTTCTGTTAGCATAGCATCACCGTCTTTGCACTTGAAAACAAGCCCCAGGAAGCTTGTCAAACCAAGTTACACCACTTTTAACTTTTTAAGATGTAAAATCACAACAGGACATATAATCCTGTTAATTAAAATATTACCAGCTCAAAAAATAAAATATTACCAGCTTCACTTTACCGTGTCATGTACAGATTATCTTCTGGATTCTGACTGTCATTAGTTGTCTCTCCCAGCTATGTTTCAACCACAATTCCCAACACCGATGAAAATGCTGAATAAGAACACTGTGGTGAGCTAACCTCCAAGTCATTTCCTCCTAATGCACATCTTTTTTTTTTTCAACCAAAGAAAATACAAATTTTCATTAAGCAATCATTTTAAATAGAACAATCAGCTTCACAAGGCTGAGAGAACTGGTGAATGGCAACATGTAAGGAACAGTTGATTAAAAACAATTTTGTTGGTCCCAGTGTGGAGCTCTCTCACCAGCACCAGCTATGACATTTAAAAAAAAATGTTGCATCGGGTCTTGGTTGTGGAACTCGGGATCCCTGTTGCATCATGTTTGTTGCGGCACAAGGACTCTCTAGTTGTGGCACAGGGGTTCAGTCGTTGAGGCATAAGGGCTTTGTGGCTCCGAGGCACATGGGATCTTAGTTTCCCTGAACAGGAATCAAACCTGAGTCCCCCGTGTTAGCAGACAGATTCCTAACCACTGGACCACCAGGGAAGTCCCCGGCATTGTCTTCCCTTGGCTAAGCATTATCTCCCGAACTTAACCGGAGCCTCGACAGGACGGCCAGCTAATGTCTGCAAGTTGCCAGTTTTAATGCATTTACCATAACACGCATCTAAGCACTCAGTGTTAACCAGATGGGGATTGTTCAGCAGCCCTGGTATCAAGTTAAACTCTGTTGAAACACTGGCATTTCACACAGTGGCCTTTTTGTGTCCTCCTTCATTTGTAAGGCAGCAGGTTTATCCAGCGCACCTAGCAAGGCACTTATAAACTGCCTTTCCAGTTATTTAAATAATGCATATAATTCAGAAAGCATCCTAGCTATTCAGTTTGGGAGACCTGGAGAAGAGAAAAACAGTAGGAACTGAGGCAGGAGATAGAAGGGCCCCAGGCTAAACCGTTTCCTGTGGACAGATACCCCGTAACATCAGAAACTCAATAAAAGTATGATGATGGAGGAGGCTGGGGACTGCCCAAAGAAGAGACAGAGGCCACATACTTCTCGTTCTTGAAGTTATAGAGATCTTTCTGACTACACATGCACAGAAAGGCTCCCAGGAGGTCAAAAGGGAGGGGGCGTTACCTCATAGTGAGTGATGTCAACCTACCCATAGATCTTTTGGCTAGAATCCATGTTGGCTGAGAGCTATGTGCACACATGGGAGCACCCTGAGATACACCAAATACGGACTTAGAACCAGGCGAAGCGAGATGACTGGCCAAAGGAAACCCAGAAGAAATGTCCCCTAAAAGTGATTCAAACCACCACGAGGGGACTCTCTGAGGTCTATGCACACCTACTGTGCTCATTTTCCTCCTAATAAACACTTTACTTGTTGCACTACAATCTGTCTCTAGGCGGAAATTCACTTCTACATGGTGACGGGCCAGGGCCTTGTCACTGACCGCTGGTCCCTGGTGGTCTAGTGGTTATGATTCAGCCCTCTCCCTGCCTCAGCCTGACCTCAGTCTCCGGGTGGGAACTGAAATCCTGCTTCAGACAGCTGCAGGCCGAGGCCACCAAAGATTAGAACCATTTGATGTTGGCTTCCCAGGTAGAGCAGTGGGAAAGAATCCGCCTGCCAATGCAGGAGATGCAAGAGACGTGGGTTTGATCCCTGGGTCTGGAAGATTCCCTGGAGGAGGGCATGGGAACCCGCTCCAGTATTCTTGCCTGAAAAATTCCATGGACAGAGGAGCCTGGCGGGCTACAGTTCATGGGGTTGCAAAGAGTCGGACATGACTGAGTGACTGAGCATGCACAGCCAGTTCCATCTCCCTGTTCTAACAGAGGACACTCAAAAACGGTCTCAAAGGTATGCAGAATTACTAAGGAAATCAGATGAGTGATGTAAGTGATGTGAATGGCTCCCCCAGTGCATGCTGAGTCCCTGAGTATAAGGCCCAAAGTGATCAAGGAGCATTCTTAAGGATCTTTTCTTTATCATATCATTGCAGATAAACGCTACAGACAAGAATTGTTTTCTATTCAATTCACAGATCACCAATCGATAGGCAGTCATGACTCCTAGAGAGTTAGCCATAGAATACAAAGGCTGCTGACTGAGAATTCACCAACCACGGGGACTTTCCCATCATACATCATGCAACATGTCCCATAATATGCTGGGTGCTTTGGCTTCTGCAGGGCAATTCATGAAGTCTGCTCATACATGGCAGATGGGCTGGTTATCCAGCAGGGCAGCCAAAGGCCTCCAGCCTCCAGACAGCTAAGAGAACAGCAGTAGGGGCGTGCTATCTGTAAGCCAGAAAGGGCGCAGGAAAACGCAACATAGCAGGGCACAAAACAGCATTCAAACAGCGCCCTGGTGAGCACAATCCCCAACCCAGCTGGGCCAAGCCACGATAGAGGCAGCATTGTTGAGGGTCCGCAGGAGCCATCACACTTGTCAGTCACCAATGTGAAGAAGCATCGCCTGAGTTCATCTCTATTTTCAATCGCCCCCTGCCCTGCCCCCACCCAGGGCAGTGACCAGGGTCATGCCGCAGTATGTTAGCTCAGTGTCACCAAACAGCCTTGAACCAGAGGAAGGAAGAACCTTTCCCCAGGGAGACATGGACTTGGAATCACACTCTGGTCCAGTGAGCTGAATATGAATGCATTTTCCTCTCCCATCCTCAGCACCATCTATCCCTTCATCCCGACTTCCGGGTGCCATTGCCCAGCTGGACCTCAGGCAAAGCTAACCAAACAGTTGTTCTCCATTCCTGCCCCTCCCTGAAGCCGACCCACAGCATCAGTGTTCCTGACCGCGGTTCAAGACAGCCCAGCGAGACACTGGCTCTGGGGTCAACTGTCAGGGATTACTGCAGCAAAGGAGCATCTTGACCTCCCCAAACCTACTGCAGCTCAATTCTCTTCATTAACAATGAGTCACTCTATTCAAAAGATGTGAAAGAAAAATGTCCACAACACTTTCCCTTTGAAAGGCAGTCTACAGGTGATCAGAATTTAAAACATAGTACCCGTTTCAATTCACTGACAATACAATTCACAAAGGAACTAATTCAACATTGGCTTTAGGCAGGCACGCTGGTGAATCAAAACAAAAGCCATGTTAAAACTTATTAGAAATGTTTGAACCAAAAGGTTTTAGAGCCTGAGAAGTTTGGCGATGTCTAACGTACCTCCCTTGTTTTAAAGATAAGGAAACTGAGGTCCGGGGTTCCTGAGGAGAAAAAACAAACCTGGAATACAGTTTGCTAATCAGAATTCAGGACTCCATGTTCTACAGGCACTTTCAATGTCTTTAAATATCTGTCTACTTATGCACTGGAATCTGTCAAAACGTATTTTTAAATGACAGAAAAATCTATCCATTTAAATATATTCTGCTTTATTTCTAGATGGCAGCTTGGCACACAATCTTCACATTCTTTAGCAACACATCAACTTGAGATAAAAATCCCTAATTCCATAAAAGGAATAGGAGAAAAATGAAAAGACAAGTACTAGTTGAGTTGCTACAGAGACTTCGGCCATTTGGTGGTGGGTAAGCACAGACAGGGTTCTCCCGGGGCCTGAAAACGCAGGACTCAACATGTAAGCTGTCAAATGATGACTTGGCCGGTCATCTGCAGGTAACTTAAATTACACAATGTCATCAAATGTTTTGGTTTTATTTTCCTATTTGGGGAACTCCAAGAACTTCCATGCAGCCAGTCTTCTAGTTCTCAAACAACTTCCTATTTACAGTGTTCCTTTTAAACTACGTCACTTGCTCTTTGGACATGGAGAGGATATAAATTATAAATAAAGTCAGTTTCTTCTAGTCGATGCCAGGTTTGGAAAGATGGGACTAGCTGAGGTCTGTAACCTAGGGGAACCACGATTATTTTTGGCATCACAGTGGCAGCGAATGGAGAGATGGACATTCCCATCCTGGCTGAGGCGCCACACCCTTGAGAATTATTCCTAACCCAGGGCTGGAGTAGGTGTTCCCAGAGGACAAGGAGCACTCCTCCGTCAGATCACACTCTTCTGGAACCTTAGTCAGATCTGTCATGATTGTAAATAAATTTGAACTTTTAACTACCACGTTACAGAATTCACCTTTAGTGTGAGGTATGTGACCTCGGGAAGTTTTCTGTGTCAGTTTTCTCATGTGAAAATGGGGATAAGAGTACTTATCTCAGTTTCCTTGTTTATAAAAAAGAATGTAACAGTATCCACCTCAAAGTGACTGTAAAGATTAAAATGCTCTTGTGAATTATAGCACAGAAAAGCATTGCAAGACCATAAGTAGTCAATAAACACCAACTCTTATGGTACTGCTGCCCTTGTAAGTCCTGACTAACACATTAGTTCCCTTCTCTTTGCTTCTTTAAATCTTTACCAGTCAGATAAGATAAGCTCTTACCTGTGATGGGGGGAAAAAAAATCCACAAGATTTGAAATCAGACAGGAATGGGGTAGCATCCAGACTCTGCTATTAACTACATTTCATTAATTAAAAAGATAAACTTTTCCTCATTTTAACCTCACTGAAACTGAAATGTGCCTTACATGCAGTGAAAGCGGGCATTATCTCCAATCTTAAGCAAACTATTTAATCTCTGTAAAACTATTGATATTACCTTCCTCTCTTAGGGTTGCAGTAAGGCACAAATAACACAATCATGCAACCTCCTAACATACAACAGGCAGCCCTGACATACATTTTGCTCTGCACCTTTATGGGTTCAGTGACCTGTACATAGGAAATGCTTAGGAGGTGAATCAGTATTCACATATATTTAATGGAACAACCCATTATCCATGAAAATTTAAAAATAGGACCCAGACCCATTCCAAACTAATGTGTTTGGATGTCCCTGCCAGAACTGCCTACAGAAAAGGTCAGGGGCTTTAAGAACAAGAGCCCTCAGGAGGGGCCATGGATGGACACCCAGAGCCCTGTGCAAGGACATGCAGGTACTTTCAACAACCCGCCCAGGGCCTCGGATTACTGTCCAGCTCCACACAGGGCCTCTGCTAGTGTTTAAATCCCTGCAGATGCCAAGGTCAGGTTTAAAGTTCGTATGGTAGGGACAGAGTTCAGGAAGGTGCTTTTTCCAAATCCAGTTATAATTCTTTCAGTAGTAACAGTTACACAGTTTGCAGCACTTACTTCATTAAGCTCCACTTAACTATTCACAATAACTCTATGAAACATAACTGACTTCATCAGCATTCCTGCTTTCTGAGGCCCAGTGTTTAAGTCACAACTTAATAAGGGGCAGAAATCCGCCTGGTCCCCAGGCCTGTGTCCTTAACCACCACGCCTTCTCTGGAGGAGATTATGAACATTGGCTGCAGAAGGAGGCAAGACTCTCCGAAAGGTCTCACTTTCCAAACAACCCAAGAGTATTCTTCCCAGGAACATGTCAGACCTCCTGCTCCAGGTGGATGGAGGCAGATGGAGTAGATGTGGGTGGGGCAGTTCTGTGTGGAATGAGTTTCAGTGGGTTTCCAAGCCCAGTGGTGCTGCCTCTGCCCTGGACTCTAGTCAGCCCTAACAGGCAATGTTGTACATTTGACTTTTTCCATTTCACTTGTTCGAGATTTATCTTCCATAGCTCCAACAGCACCCTGTAGCTCACCTCTGGTCCTTCCTTTCTTCAAAAGGCTTCCTCTAGCTTTTTCGTTTCTCTCTCTAAGTTTTATTTATTATTACTTTTGGTTGCACTGGGTCTTTGTTGCTACATGTGGGCTTTCTCCAGTTGTGGCGAGCAGGGGCTACTCTTCATTGTGGTGTGCAGGCTTCTCACTGCGGTGGCTTCTCTTGTTGCAGAGCACAGGCTCTAGGTACATTAGCTTCAGTATTTGTGGCACATGGGTCCCAGAGTTTGGGCTTAGCAGTTGTGGCACACAGGCTTAGTTGCTCCTCGGTAAGCGGAATTCTCCCGGACCAGGGATTGAACCTGTGTCCCTGCACTGACAGGCAGATTCTTATCCACTGTGCCACCAGGGAAGTCCTCTTTTCTGGTTTTTTTTTAAACTTCTGGTTCTTTGAGAGTTTCTCTCCAAACAGCAATTATTTCTCTCTCAGCAGGACTGCACCTCTTGGTCAAGAAACTCTTCTTTATTCATCCTTTGCAGATGTGAGTCACAATGAAAAGCCACAGCTAGAGATTCCTCTTCTGAACTTTCCAGAAAGTTGATGATAAATGCACATGTGCAGGCATGTTTAGAAAAATGGAGAAGCCAGAGGAAGACATATAACTTTCCTTGGCCCCAGGTAGGATGTCTGCACTATCAAATCTCCACACCAAGGACCACAGGGAGAAAGATCATTCCCAGTGGAGGTTTCAGGAAGATACACCTCGAGTGCCCGTGTTCCACAATCTCTCCTTCAGCCCTTCCTCTACAGCGATCACTGTGTGTGTGCTCAGTCGCTAAGTGGTGTCCAGATATCTCTGTGTGATGCCATGGACCATAGTGCACCAGGTTCCTCTGTCCATGAAATTCTCCAGGCAAGAATCCTGGAGTGGGTTGCCATTTCCTCCTCCAGGGGCTCTTTCCAACCCAGGGATCAAACCTGCATCTCCTTCATTGGCAAGTGGATTCTTTTACCACTTGAGCCACCTGGAAAGCTATGTTGCATTAATTTCCTTCTCAGCTGAGGAAACCCGGAGAGCTTTTTATTTCATGTCGTCTACCATTTCTACGCAACAAAGTTAGCCAGATGGTAAATCACACAGCCATCGAATCATTGCATTCCTCCAAGAGGTTCAGAGATGTGTGTTTTTAATACAGAAGCTAAGGCCACGGCAGCTGAATTGCTCAGTTTCTGAATAAGGGAGACTGACCTATTTCTCTCTCCACTCCATCCATAATGGAAACAGGTTGGTAACATTTCCCATGACTAGGCATTACAGAGTTCCCAGGTGATAATATTGAGCCTCCCAGATGGCAACAGTGGTAAAGAACCCGTGTGCCAATGCAAGAGACTTAAGAGACATGGGTTCAATCCCTGGGTTGGGAAGATTCCCCTGGAGAAGAGCATGGCAACCCACTCCAGTATTCTTGCCTGGAGAATCCCACAGACAAAGAAGTGTGGCAGGCTACAGTCCACAGGGTTGCAGAGTCAGACATGACTGAAGTGACTTAGCACAGCACAGGTGATAATGCAGACTGAAGTAAGGAATACAAGGGTCACTCCAGAACTGAGAGGGATTCACTGGAAGTAAGGTCCATGGGTCAGGATACATAAACTCTACCACTTCTGCTGGTGCCAGGCCCAGATCATCCACGCACACCCAAACTGCTGAGATGATGAGTGGGCAGAACCTACCACCACCTTCACTTACTAAAATAAAACGCAGTGTTCAGTTTTGCAGATGACTTGATCTGCAGTTGGAAAGATATTATGACTGACTGACTCTGGCCTTGTTTACTCATCCCACTCACACCACAAGCCATGCCAGACAGTCTCAGACGCTTGCTGAGCACAACTGGCTTTTGGAAATGCCAGAAAACTGATTCACTTTTTCAAAGCACATTAACTTATCCTTTGGCAACGTGACTCCTAAATCATTATCCTCAGCCATGACTAAAGTGCTGCATCAGGTGATTTCAACAGAAGCTCTCCCATGTCTGCCCTCCATCCCAAGGGTCCCCTGGAATGTTCTGAGTTTCACGGTCTGTGTGCCTTACCTGCTTTTTGTAGTGGTGACCCACCGATCCTATAAATTCACCATGAATTAAAGATCCCAGAAACAACTGCATTCATGTACATATACGATTAATATTCCAAATATGCAAAATAATTCACACTTGGGAAAAATTACTCAATTACAGGTCAGCCATTTCACAAGTACAGAAGCTGGCCCTGGTACCATAACCAGGTATAAATATTATCCAAGTGTCTCAAACTTCGGAGAGGCTAGAGATCTGTTTGATTTATCAGTAACAAAGGGGTATGACCTCTTCCTTCGGTTTTGCTAAGGGATCAAACTTTCTAACTTTGCAGATAAAAGGACTTACCATACTATTGGGAATTTGGTGCTATGTACTTTGTTTCTCTCTTAAGGGGCTGGTTAGATTCTTTCTTTGCGACAGGGTAGTGGTCACTACTGTGCTCCAGCCAGATTTCACTTTTAGGGCAAATGTACGCATCCCTGGCTGCTGCTGGCTCACAGAGAAAGTCCTCAGGTAATGCCCCTGGAAGGGGCAGCCAGCTGCCAACCATTGGCTGATTCAAGAATACACAGGTCCAGCCCTTTGCCTCAACTGAAGACATCTGGGCAGGCCCCCCGGCTCCAGAGCTCCCCATAAGGGCACTCAGGGCTTCAGTCATTCCCACACTGCCAGTCAGCTTGTTCTCTGCCCAGTCCTGCCATCTGCTTTTCCTGGCCCCTAAACCCCTTCAGCACCCACCTTCTGGTGTGCTTCCAGCCAACCCAGCCAAAACAAGCTGCTTTCTAAGTGTAGAAAGTTATTTCTTAAATCATGTCAAGGAAGTTACAGGTCCCAGAGAGACATTTTCTATCAGAGGTCCTGTGAAGGCTGAACAGTCTCTGAAAACTACCTGTGATTCTGCTTAAAAATTATACATTTTTCATAACCAGCTCAGGCCGCTTTCTGAACACCAGACCAATGCGGTCAACAGGGACAGGAGTTTAAATAGCCCAGGAGCATCACAGCTTCAAAAGTCAAGGAGGTGAAACACGGCCAGGTGAATGATCTGTGTATCACAGTACCACGTGACCCTGGACACTGACACCAAAGCACGGGGTGCCGAGCTGCAGTCATCACCCTTGACCATTGGAGTGTACCCCTCCCCACATCTGACACGCTTGTCTGATAACTTCACATCCGAGGAAATCTTTAAAGCTACCTGAAAGGGCCTACATGTAAGTATGACAGTGAGACCTGAACATTTTATCCCCAAAACTCCAAACTTTTAGGAACAAGAAACAATTCCTAGAGCTGACTGATTACTGATGACTTTGTACTCTTTACTGTATCCCCAAGAAAACAGATGGCAGACAGGCCTGAGCAGGTAGCAAGAGCTACTGCTACCGTGTTGCCAAGGGGGCATAGCACCATCTCCCAGAAAACCTCAAGGAACTACCTTGTTGTCATCCAGGCTCTAGTGCAGCTTAGGGTCCAGGGATGAGGTTAGAGATGTCTCAGGAGTAGAAGTCAGAGGAGAAGCAGGTGCCTACACAGTGTATTTCATCACCAGAGGGGTGGGTTCAGAATGTTAAAAATGTAGATAATGTACTCCCTATGAAACACTCAGTTTAAAACTGCTGCAGGAACTTCCCTGGTGGTCCAGTAGTTAAGACTCCATGTTCCCAATGCAGGGGATAGGGGTTCGATCCCTGGTCGGGAAACTAAGATCCGGCATGCCACACAGTTCAGCCAAAAAAAAAAAATTAAACCATACTACTGCTTCATGTTTTATAGCCTGTTACACACTGTCTCATCTGACCCTCACAACTCTTTCTATGAGGCCTGGGCTGTTATAATCTCAACTTTATGTCGGGTTAAGTGATTTACGTGTGGCTTCCCTGGTGGCTCAGGGAAGTTAGTAAAGAATCTGCCTGCAATGCATGAGACCTGGGTTCAATCCCTGGGTCAGGAGGAGTCTATGGTGAGGGGATGGCAAACCACCCCAGTATTCTTGCCTGAGACAGAGGAGCATGGCAGGCTACCGTCCATGGGGTCGCAAAAGAGTCAGACACTACTCAGCGACTAAACCACCACCACCACAGATGACTTGCCCAGGATGACACTGCTGATCAATGTTGGGATCAGACTGGCAGATTCTTGGTCCCAGGGTCCTCTCATATAAAACTCTGCCAATTTGCAGCATGTCTACATATTTCTCCAGGCTTGTGTACAAAGCCGCCAAACCTTGTCTCCCTCCTCCTGTCTTTACAGCCTCCACCCTCATATACACATCTCTATTTCATGGGAACAAAGGCTACCGATGACATGAGTCCTGAACAGGGTCACAAATCACCATCAAAGCGCTCTCTCTCTCAGTGACTCCAAACACTCCAAACTCTTTGTTGATACAGACCACAGCCTCTGGAGTATGGCTAACAAGAGGATAAGGGATCAAGTTATAAGATGACCAGTATTCAGTTTCTCTGACTATCCAGATTCATGTCAGTCACATATACAAGAGGAGAGAAGAGAAGAAAAAGCTTTAAACAGTTCACTAATTTCTTGGACACAGTAATTCCTTCTAGGAAACCCTTCCTATCCTGGTCAATAGGTTTTGCAACTGTTATTTGAGGCACTTGGTGGATTCTACTCTTGCCAAGTCGACATTCTGTTTCTGTAGTACAAAAATGCTGGGGCTGAAGAGATCAGGTGGGGATGCTACGGTTTCAGGACCAGAGGCAAGCATCTCTGTGCTGCAGGTGGATGCATTACAGAGGTGGGCATGCTAATGAGCACTTATTACTCTTCCTACTCCACAAGCCAAGCAGCAGCAACAAGAAATGCCTGCTAAAACTTGCTGGGTTCTCAGGCTTTGATCAAAGGGCTAGTGCCACAGTGATTTGGCTGAAGTGATTGACACAGGGCTGAACTGGATTGTTATCTCAGGATCACAAAGCCTCGTCTTAAGTTCTCTGTATCCTGTAAATCAGTACTCAGGTCAGCACCAATTTTATTCTTCCAGACTTAACCTACTCTCTTCACCAGTAATACCGCTAACCCCTTTGCCCCCAAATGTCCACTTTCACTGATTATTAAGAAATCAAACAATGGACCTGGAATTTTAGGAAAACAAGTGCCTACTGATCATTAAAATGGGGTGTGGCGTTCTACAATGTACTGCACTCAGTTTGCAACAGTCAAAAGATTTGGCCTCACTCTGATCCTTGAGACATAAAAGGGAACTGAGAAATCATGTAAATTTCACTTAATCACTGATACTTAACTTTAACCATGTTTCCTGTAAAGCATATACATATGGTATTAATTATACAAAAGTACAATTCTAATTTATGAATTTATATAAATTAAATTTTAAAAACACTTTCCCATCCTTGTCTCTCCATTGCTACCAAAGCAAGTGCAGGGAATGGGAAAATCACATGGCTGCAGATGTAAATTTCTCAGAGAAGGAACAAGAGTATCAGCTATTAATCCAATAAAGCCCCATTCTCATTCACTTTTTCCCTATTCCAATACTAGGTTGATGTATTGTTGAAAATGCAACCATGGCTTCAGGGACAGAAAAAAACAAGAAGACCCAACACATATCCTAAAGAAGATTCCTGAAGAGTGTTATCTTTAACTCCACAGAGACAAAACTGTGTTGGGTTATAACATAATTCTACAATAATAACTCTTGTAATTACTTGACTCAATTTATTAAAATGGAAAAGTCAGAATAAACATACAATAGAAGTCAAATGGCAAGATAACTCTCATGTTGAAATTCTTTAGGCAGAAGTAACAATAATATTAGCAAAGTTTTTTCTTTTTTTAAGTGGTTCACAAGGTCTAGCCTAAGGACGAGATCTAACCCAACTTTTATATGGTATGAAAAAAATAAAGATTTATTTAACAACTTTTCTCCTGAGTTATTTAATAACTTTGTCTTTTCTTATGATTTTATGTAACTTTTTTTAAGGCTGCTCTGTTACCTGAATGTTTAACGATTCACGGACAAGTAACAACTCCATGAATAATGCCAAAATTCTCAACTATGTGTAAAGGAATGCCTGGGTTATTGCTCCTCTAAAGAACTGTCTGTGCTTTTTACGTAAACACATAGACAAAGTATGTTTTATTTTGGCTGCAAGTATAGTTCTAAACTGGGGGTTCATCACAAAATTCTCCAAGCAAAAGGATTTCAGAGAAGTGACTTGGCCACATCAGAAGAGAAAATCTACTGAACAGGAAAATAAGTAGGGCAGATAAAGAAATGTTTCTTGCATTTAAATATAAATAACATTTACTAAAATTTCACAAGTCTAAGCAGATTTACCAGCTATTCTGAAATTTTTAAACAAAAAAAGGGCATTTTCAGCTTTGAAACTAGGAAACAATCATTATATCTGAGCTCCCACAATAAAAGGGCCAGGTGCTATGCTGGGTGGCTTGCATGTCCTATCTCCACTTAATCTAACATTCCTACAAGGCAGACACTGTTGTTTCCATTTTAGAGATGAGAAAACCAAGTCACAGTGTTATGACATGACTCTTGGTATTCCATCCAACACACGTCTGACTCGAAGATCTAAAACAGTTGCTGCTACCCTCTGCGCAATGGCATCGCCGAGAAATTACACCCAGAAATTACAACGAAGGAATTGTTTCATAAGCAGAGGATCAGCTCTGCAATCAGAAGCTCCAGATTTTAATTATGCTTCCATTGATTGGTGGTTTCCTCCAAGTTAATGGAGAGGAAAATAGTGTTTAACCTCATAAAGTTGAGGTGAGAAGCACATTAAAAAGCCCGAGTAAAAGGGCTTTGCAGAAAGAACAACCGAGTGAGCACTGGTTGTTATCGCTACCTCCCTCTTTAGGCTTCAGCTAACACAGCTGGTGACCCGCAGATGAGCAGGGCTGTGGGCTCATATGAGTCCATCTGCAGGGCAGGGAGTCACTTCCACAAGGCTGAGCAGCACACAGCTTGGAGCCTGAGAGAGTGGAACGTGATGGTGAGGTGTGGAGGGGCCTGTCTCTGCTCAGTCCACCTTCTCCTGCACTAAATAAACAAATTGTTGGGGGCCAATTCTGTGGCCAGGTACAAACACCGTTTGCTCAGCCAGATGCTGGTCCCTGGCACTCAGCCATTTGGGAACCTCTAGGAGCCCTGCTGTCTGCAACAAGATCACTCCCATCCTGAGGGAAAGCAAATTTAAAACAAAACCAAATGATCAGGGGCCTAACAAGAGCCTCATCCTTTCTCATCAATTTTCCTTATTCTCTCCCTCTCCACCCACCTCTCTCACCCACACACATGCACACACATTCCGGTGTGAAGGGTTTTCCATGGTACACAGTGGGTGTCCATATTAGATTCAGCACTTTTATCCTCATTAGGAAATTTGATAGCAATCTACTTTGGGATAGAATTTTAAACACTGATAACTCAGCACGGTGACTTTAAGAGTAGAAAGGGTTCATCTGAGTAGAGGTGAAGGAAGGTTGAAGACCCCAGGTGGAAAACAATAATCAATAGATTTGACTACACAAAATTTTTAAACTTTTACACCACTAAAAACAAAAAAAATTTTATCAGAAAAATTAGGGTAAAAAACTAGGTGAAAATATTTGCAATAACTATCAGAAAGGGTTAATAAGTGAAATACACAGAGTTCATGACAAATGAGAATAATACTAATTCCCAATAGACGAAATGGGGAAAGTATATCAACAGTTAAGCCAGAAATAGAGCCGACAGTCATATACATGGTTGACCTCATAAATATCAAATAAATAAAAAAGAAAAAGAAAATATCTTTTCTCCTCGAAAGTTAACAAACATTATTGAAGTGAGAATATCACTCTGCTATTTTTTGGTAACTGATATCAACACGGACCAAGACATCCATGCATGGTGACCCACACCCTTTGATGCTGCTTCTTGTCATCTCTTGTAAAGATGGGAAGGGTCTGAAAGGCAGAAAATGCTGACTGCCGAAAGATGCTCAGCAAACACTGAAAACAGGCTGTGTGTGCTGTGATAGGGTTAAAGAACCCATGAAACACCAAGAGATGGAAGATACTAGAGTCCTTAGAAATAATATTTAGAGGTGCTGTAGTCGGGTGAGGACATGCAAATAAAACAACATTAAGAGGAATTCCTTGGCGGTCCAGTGATTAGGACTCGGTGCTTTCACTGCTGTGGGCTCAGGGTTCATTTCCTGGTCGGGGAACTAAGAACCCATAAGCTGAGCAGTACAATGGAAAAAAAATTTTAAATAAAATTAAATAAACAAATAAAACAATGTAAGTAAAAACAGGACACAAAAATACACATTCAGAATACTTCAAATATGAAAAAATATATATGAATGGAAAAAAAGGAAGGAAACACAGCAACAGTAGTTGTATTTTCGTGTGACAGAATACTGAGGACTATTTTTTTTAAACTGTATCATCTTTATGTTTTTTTCCATATCATCCAAATCTTCTAGAAGGTGCATATATTATTTTTGTAACTATAAAAATATTAAATAATAGTCTCAACTTCAAGTTAAAAAAAAACAACAGATAGAAATCCAACAGTTCTTCAAGCTACTCCTACAAATGCCAAAACTGTGCAGCAAGCAGGTAAGGCAGTAAACGGAGAAAGCGGCTTCATTTTAAACTTAGGGTTATGAAAACAATAGGCTTCTTGATGTGAAAACAAAAACTTCTCATATCCCACTTATCAAAACATAGTTTGGAAATTCACTAATCAAAACATTTTCCATCAGAGGATTTAAACTCACACACCACAATTATCTCTAGTTAAGCAAGCAGGAAGTTTACCAGGAACCCCCTAAAAATTAATAATTGTTTTTACAGCTTTGATAAATCCATGCCAGCTCATGTTAGTACACAGTGTGGCACACACAATCTCCAGTGAGTCTGTCACTTCTAAACAGGAAAGCATGAAATCCTTAGCATAAGGCAAGAATCACAGATGTTCTGAAGTGAGGCGTTTTAGGGTTTGCCCCCCATCCACAAAAGCTGGTTTCTCAGTCTTTGAGATGGTTTTCTTAGAGTGACAGTTAATTATGCCAAACTCATCATATTCATCATCTTGTTTCATCTTCAGGAACCTACAAGGAAGGGTGTCTCATCCTCAGCCCTACTGACGTTTGGGGCCGGGTATTTCTCTGTTGCTGATGCGGGGAGAAGCACCCGTGCATTGCAAGGATGTTTAGCATCATCTCTGGATTTTACTTACTAAAAGCCAGTCTTGCCTCCACCCCCAGCTGTAACACAAGAAGTGTTTTCTGACATTGCCAAATGACTCCTACAGGCCCAAATCACTCCAGTTTAAAACCACTGCTACAAAATACTATTATTGACCCCATTTTACAAATGAAGAAACTGAGACACAGCCATGCTGCTGCTGCTGCTAAGTCGCCTCAGTCATGTCCGACTCTGTGCGACCCCATAGACGGCAGCCCACCAGGCTCTGCCATCCCTGGGATACTCCAGGCAAGAACACTGGAGTGGGTTGCCATTTCCTTCTGCAGTGCATGAAAGTGAAAAGCAAAAGTGAAGTCGCTCAGTTGTGTCTGACTCTTAGCGACCCCATGGACTGCAGCCCACCAGGCTCCTCCGTCCATGGATTTTCCAGGCAAGAGTACTGAAGTGGGGTGCCATCGCCTTATCCGAGACACAGCCATAGGTCCACCTAAATCCACAGCCCAAGATCAAAACCCTATCCTGTCTTTGTGCACAGTAGGAGGTCTATCTTAGAGTATAGGATACTACTCAAGTCTCCTCCACATTCCCACAGAGGCTTGTCTAGGCCTCAATGCACACTAGCCAAAAAAATCGTTACTCTCATCACTAAAACATTCACTGATTCCTGATTGGGTAATAGGGCCTGGCAACAAAGGCAGAGTCATGGCCTTCAACAAGTATATAATCTATTTGAAGAAATAAGATATAGAGATCAGCCATTTGGAGCACCAGTTTTGGAGGAAACGCTGTTTCTTCATCAGTAAGAGGAAGATAATGCTAGTGCCACACTCATAATTAAGTGAGATGACATAAGCAAAGTTCCTATCACAACGCACAAGTTCAAAAAACAACTAGATAACCAAACGCATGGTAACATACAGGCACAAGCACTGGAAGAATTACGGCTTCTCAAAATCACTGGGCTGGGAGGAACCTTCACAAACGACTTGAACTCACTGTCCACTTAGTGCTGAGTCACTTCAGTTGTGTCTGACTCTTTGTGACCCTATGGACTGTAGTCCACCAGCTCCTCTGTCCATGGGTTTCTCCAGGCAAGAATACTGGAGTGGGTTGCCGTTACCTTTAGCATTTAAAATTCTAAAGATTTTATTACCTGCTTCCAGCAAGAGTTTGTAGGCTGAGCTCAGACTGAGGCTCTCAGCAAGGGTCTCCTGATGAACTGCTTTAATGGGGGCTAGAGGAAAGATGAGAGTTTAAGCAGGAACAAACAGTAGGAAAAGTAGAAGAGCTAAGCAGCCTTAAAGCATTGCCAGGGGGGCAGAGCCTGGGTGTGAGCACAGGAGAGAAGCTTAGAGAAAGAATCGAGATCAGATGAGGTCACAAGTGACACAGTGACACAGTGGTGACACTGACCAGGTGAGACCTGGGAAGTATTTCTCCTAAAAAAGGCAATCAAGAGCTAAAATACAAAACAAAACAAAAAAGAAAATAAGGGCTGCTACACTATGAGGTTGGAGAACTTAATTTCTCAAGTTAAAGTATCAGCATTCTAATTCCTTCACAGCATTCCTTGAAGACAACAGGCAAATGCATGCTCTAGATCCATGAAAGTGAAGGCTTTGCCAGAATAAAGAGTCAATCTTGGGACTTCCCTGGTGGCCCAGTGGTTAAGAATCCTCCTTGCAATGCAGGGATGTGGGTTCAGTCCTTGGGGTAACTAAGCCTGTGCAGCATAACTACAGAGCCTGCGCCCTCTGGAGCCCACACTCCACGACTGGAGAGTCCATGAGCCACAATGACGGTCCCACGTGCCTCAACTGAGACCCAACACAGCCAAATAAATATTTTTTTAAAAAGTCAATCTTCCTCCTAAAGTCCACAGGTGGTCCTCCTGTTTGAAAACTGGAGCCCAGAGCAGCCAGATCTTCTCTTTGTTAAATGTAAATTTCCATTGGTGAAGTCACCAAAAAAATTTAGTACTGGCGCAAATTTCTTAAAATACTGTATATTTCAAGCCATACTTGTCTGCAGGCAGTCTCCATCCCAGATCCACGAGTCTGAGAATTCTGCTGTAAGGCTGAGCCCACAGGAGATCAGAGAAAGGACCAGGCAGGGCTTGTACCAAAGGTTTATTTGGAAGATCTGTCTAGCCACAGGTGCAGAATATAGGGAAGAGACTAATTGCACGGTCTGTATCAGAGATGATGATGTAAACTAAGGGACTGGTAGAAGGAAAAGTCATTCGGAAAACACTTGAAAGGCAAAAATGACAGGGCTGATGGCCAGGAGAAGGGTCTCTAGGTCACTCCACTCAAACCTGACCCATTGTAAACTTCGATAATGAAGCTGAGACTTCAAGATCAGAGGGTAGCTCGAGCTTAAAAGTGAGTTCTTTAACTTCCCAGAACCAGGGCAATCTTCATGAACTTCTAACCTGTAGTCACATACAGAATCCCATGCTCAGAAAGACCCCATATCTGGTTTAACACTCTGCTGTCATCATCAAGATTCCTAATAATTTAAACTTTGAATTTTTTTCATAAATGAGGTCGAAATTCCTCACAATTTAAACTTGTGTTCTATAAACAAGGTCAGATGGCACAATGGAGCATGCACGTAAGCAGAGGAGATCTGTTTAATAAGAGTGGCCACCATTCCTTGCCGCCCTATTCATACAGTGTTTGCAATGCCCCAGAAGCACAGAACTTTGGCAGGCTCACGATGCATCGAGTTCAGCAGGACTCAAAGCGAGTTCAAGGTAAATGTGCTACAAACAACTGAGCGAGCAGGTGGGTGGGTGCTGACAGCCACAAGAGGCCATGCTTTCCTTTCCATCCAGAATCCGCTGTACACGCAGAAAGAAGGCAGCATGTTTCTAAGAAACAAAAACAACCAAACACTCCTTTCATATCCTCTCTTACTCCTGTCACTCCCCTGTATTAACCAACCACTTGAGCTGACAATGACAGCACAGGAGAAGGAAAGACAGAGCAACTCCATGGTTCTTTTTCCTTTCAGTCTTTCCTTCCATAAGCCAAGACTAATAGACTGTGCAAATTGAGATGTGAAATAACGGTAGCCAGGTTTGTGCAGGGTTTCCTCTGTTCTGATAAAAAGAATATACAAATGCATTTACAAACCACGAAACACTAAGAAACATGATTTCAGTAATTCTGTGTAGTTGTTAAATGCTCTTATATTTGCATTTCACACTGGCACTGCATAATAGAAAGATGAACAATAAAATTCATGCTGATGATTTTTATTTTCACTTCACTCAGAATAACATTAAAGCAAATAAACACCATGACAAGTAAAGAGAGATGACAGAAGAAAAAGAAAAGCTTTTCCTGTTAGTACCTTTTACAGCACTTTTTCCTGCTTTTTGAACAAGAGGGTCACACATTTTCATCATACACTGGGCTCCACAAGTATGTAGCTGGCCCCACTGAGAATCACTGAACTCAAGAACATTATGCCCAGATCTAAGTATGCTGCCCACACTTGGATACATTTATACTGACATCAGTCAAAGCAACCCCGCAAAGGACCCACCTATGGGCTGATGGGAGTGGTGCTGAGTTTTAGTCCGACACTCTTAACTATTAGATTACTTCAGTCCTTTTCTTATACAACTCACATCATTGCAACAACAAATCTGCTGAAACAATGCAACCCAATGTCTTTCAGCCAAAGATCTTTCTGAGTTCCTCTCATGACCTCTTGTGTTCGGTTTACACGTTAGTTACGTTCTAAAGGCAACCAACGTTGGCATCCTCATCTTTCCTATGTCATCTCTAACTTCAACACTCTGGGGAAGAGTCCCGGGATGGGTGGGCTGGGCAGACCCCTCTCTCCCCCTTCGAAGATGCACAGAGCCAGTTAAACCAGAGCATGTAACGATGCAGAAGTCTCTCTGCTGGACACCTCCCTCTTTCAGAGTACTCCCTGGTGCTCTGTGGTTCAGTGTTAACCAAACCCAGCCTGTGGTCCCAGACCCGGGCTGCTTCCCCGTCACTCAGAGCTCTCGGATTTCCCCTGGTAAGTTGTTCTGCAAACCATTCAGTCTGGTGTCTAAAAACTCCTCCTTCACATACAGTCAGGTATCCCTTTGTCTCATTTCATTCCCCTCTTCTTTTTTTGTACCACTACTTTCCACTTCAATAAATTAATTTCCTGCCTGGAGATACATCCTGGCAAATGTGTCAGCTTGCATTGTTTAGATGAGAGACTTCTGTCATTCTTTCAAATGTTTCCTCTGTCTCAATAATCCTGAGAGCTCTGGGGAGCCTGAGTTACTTGTCTACGAATTTCCTCTCACTGCCTCCTATTAGACTGGGGGAGGAAAAAAAAGGCAGACTGCCTGGGGGTGAACTCACTCAGCTCTTATCTCTTCCAATCACATTTCTTTCCTCAATTTCCCGCAACCTTTCTTTCATTCTATCTGAAGAAGCATTCTTCCAGATTTCAAAGCTAACCCGCATTCTCCACCTAATTTCAGTCTATCCCTTTCCTTCCCCCTTCTTGTTTGCTGCTTTCATATTACCCTTTCTGCCTGGACCATCATCAAACCCACACTGTCAGAGCACATCTCTCCCTGTTCAATTCCTTGAAAGGCTGGGCTAACAGGACAGCCTCGGGTTCATCACCTCCCATGTCTTCCTCAACCTTCTGTCCTCTGGATTCCGTGGCTACTGCGCTGAAACTGCTCTCCTAGCCCACAGATGACCTGGCAGCTGGACTCGGGGCCACTTCTCAGGCTCGTCCTGTAAGAGGTCTGCAGCACTGGATGGTAGGGATGGTCCACTTGTGTTGGGCGTGTTTCATTCCCTTGCCACCGGCAACCTCTTCCCTTCCAACCTCCCTGGTTATTCTTGCTCTATCACCTTAAATAACTTCTTTTCTTTGGCCTGACTATGTCTACATGTCAAGAGTTCCCTGTGGGTTGTGTACTTTCTTCTCTTTATTCTACGTTCTCTTCTTCAGCAAGCTCACCTACTCTTGCTCTTTAGGTAGCAACCCTACAGAGATGGTCTATCACTCAAGGGTTTTGCCTACACTCCAAACCTAAATGTCTAAATTGGTGCTTAACATCATGATGTGAATAGCATGAATAACTAACAATTCTTAGCAGCTTTTAACATGTCAAGTACAGAACTAAGCCAGAGGCAGTAATACGAAGTGGTTGAGGTTACTGACCCTGGAGACTGTATCTACCTCCATTTAAATCCCTGTCCAACACACAATCTGTGTGACCTTGGGAAATTCACTTAGCCTCTCTGTGCCTCGGATTTCTCATTTGTAAGAATAAGAACAGTACCTTTTCTTAGGGATGATGTAGGGATTAAATCTAAGTTGAAATATGTCAGACAGTTAGAATAGTGCTTAGTACACACTGAGTAGGCATTAGCTATTATTAATACTGTTGTTGTTATTCTCCTAAAAACCTAACAAGACAGGTTCTATGATTTAACCCATTTAGACAATGAGAAAATGAAGGTAAGTTATCATGGGTCCCAATGAATTGCAAACTCTAGATGTTTAAATCTTCTTTTTCAGATGCTTAAATCTTAATTCATCATATTTCCTATTTAAATTCAACTTTTGCTGTGTGCCTTTCTTGTTCTATCTGTCCTCACTCCGTTCGCCACATATACCCCTCCTAACATTCAACATATTATTTCAAGAGTCATTTTTATAAAATAATAATAGTTCTTAGATCCCTCCCTACCTTACAAAAAAACCCACAACTCATTTTAAAGCATAGTCTTGTCACTCTTTTTAAATCCCTCTAAGATCTGGCTTTAGAATATCTTACCTCTATTAACAATACTGATCTTCCTATCTTTCTCTAAAACTATATTCTATGCTTTGTTTCAAACCCAAGGATGTTCATGTCCCCCCCAATGTCTCAACATTTCCTACTCATCCCATTGAAATCCCACCTTCTCTAGTAGGACCCCTCTAAACCCAATCCTTTACTAATTCATAGCACCATCTTCTACCACTTACCTCCAAGAAGCCCCACAAACTGATTCTTTAAACTTTAATACTCTTTATATTTCAAGAGTAATTCATGAGGCTGTAAAACAGACATAAAAAAATTAAAGGCCCCTCATCTTTCCCATCATCTTCATCCTATCCCCCACAAATCACTCCATTTAGCAACTTTTTCCTGCACTGACATGCTTGGTGACTTTTTTCCTTAAAATACATATAATAAACATTTGTTTAAATCTGTATATTTTCCTCCAACTTTCTAACAGCTAAGTAGCTTTCTAAATCTGTTTTTCATTATGATTATGTGTAAGGAAGATCATTCCATTTCTTCCCCTATCTTCTCTATATGAATATGCTTAAGGGTAAAGACCATGTTTTATTTGCCCTTATATCTCCAAGATGATCTTGTACCAAGGTCAAGAACTGTTTAACAAAATAGTAACAATATCTGTCATTAATCCAATGTTCACTGTATGCCAGGAAAATCATTGTTAATGTTTCACATATATTATCATATGTAATTCTCATAACCCACCCAATTATTCCCATTTCACAGAAGACAAAAATCACATAGTTAAGGACAGAAGAGTCTCATTTACATTTCTCTGACTCTGGAGCACATCCACTTCATCTCTTTGGTTATAGGTAATAAAACTGTCGTAAGAACATCTTTTGCTTTTTCAACCAAAGTTCGGAGAACATAAGAGTTCCGAGTATTCCAGTGTAGGCAGACGGGGCTGAAGATAAATAGATGGGCCTTGGAATGAATGGTAAACAGATGGAGGCAAGTGGCTACAGACATAAAGCTAACCCACCATTCAGTTGTTCAAATCATGTTTACTGAGAACCTACTAAAAGTTAAATTACTTACCTCCCCCTCTTCAGGCTCCTCACTATGGTATTCTTTAGTAATAGCCGCCATCATTTATTAAAAATCTATGTACCAAATGTATTATTATTATTTCTATTAACATTTTATAATACTGACAAACCTCCCTGGTGGCTCAGACAGTAAAGCGTCTGCCTACAATGCAGGAGACCCAGGTTCGATCCCTGGGTTGGGAAGATCCTCTGGAGAAGGAAATGGCAACCCACTCCAGTACTTTTGCCTGGAAAATCCCATGGACGGAGGAGCCTGTCCATGGGGTTGCAAAGAGTCAGACACAACTGAGCGACTTCACTTCACTTCAATACTGACAAAAATTCCATAAGACAAACACCAGTACCACCATTTACAGATAGTAAAATGGAGACCCAAAACCATTAAATTTTTTGTCAAGATTAGTCTGTAATGAATAGCAAAGCCAAGATTCAAATTGAGAGTATGCAGGGTTCCAAAGTCCAACCCATTTTTTAATCATCCAGGATGATGCCTTTTAATTCTGAGCGAAAAGAACTATGACTTCTTTAAAATTTAAACTCAGTCAGGATCCCATCTGGCTTCAAGTAACAGACCCAACTTCTGTGGTTGAATCAAACGAAGATTTATTTTTCTCAAAATAAATCAAGAGGTGGGCAGACCAAGTCTGGTACAGCGTTCCAGAAGGCCATCAGCTTCCCAGCCCACTTACCCCTCAAGCTTCTTGAATTTGGTCATAAGACAGCTTCTGCAATTAGAAAACAGCATCCATTATCCTGGAAGAGATAACGAGAAGCACAAAGAGCAATAGCCTAACAGGCAAGAGAGTCTGTGGGAGAGCCCCTCCCAGCTACCTGCATCTTATTGGCCAGGACGATGTCACTTAGACACCGCCCAGCTGCAAGGGATTCTGGGAAATCAAGTTTTGGGGGGGGGGGTGTGCGTGTGTGTGTGTGTGTGTGTGTGTGTGTGTGTGTTGTTTTGTTTTTAACTGACCACCAGTAAAAAGTGGGAAGGATGGAAACGATTGCACACCTAGCTGTGTCTGCTCCACAGGGTAATGTAGAGTGCAAGCCATCCTAGAGAATCACGGTACCTTGAGAAGAAAGCAATAAAAGAACTTTAAGTCTATGTTTAAAAGCCCTCTTGGTTGAGCAAAGTCACCCACTGATGGGGGTGGAGGTCGGAAGAAAGTTTTACAGACGCATCCAAGCAGCTGATCCAGAGGAAAAACACTGAGACCCAGGTGACTTCACACAAACTGTCCTGGCCGACTCACAGGTTCATTCAGTGTTTCCTGTGAGTCGTCACTGTTTCCCTTCCTCCCACTCACTCGCTGTCCAGTTACTTTAGATGAGAGCTTACAGGCTCCTCTGACTCTTCCATCATTCATAATAAAACGTAGAGTGTGTTCAAATTTCAGTTCAAGCAAAGTAAAATCCTCGACCATGTGTTGTTACGAGAAGCATTATCTTTACAAAAAGGTAATGGTTCCAGGGATATTATTTATGCAACCACAGCCACACTCTCAAGTTATTGTATTAAGAAAGTAGGCCATAGAGCTTTAGCCTGTTTACATTTTCTTTCAAAGTTCAAACTTTTCTCATAAAAACCTCATACAATTCTATGATGAGAAGATTATATTTGTGAAAAGATATATATGGAGAGAGGGTGACAGAAAGCCAGCAAAAGGACTTCTGTGAGCTATATCCTAGGCTCACAGGAAATACAAGATGACATGAAACCATATTCAATAATACAGTTCAGAGTAACATGCATGCAAAGCAAACGGTAAGAGTTCCCAATGGGCCTACCTACTTCTTCCCAAGAACTACCTTGTGTGCCTAAAGAATTTGGCCACTTACTTATGAATGGACTTGTCACTGAAAACAGCATCTTTAGTCTCTCTCTCTCATCAGGTAAAATTAAGTTTTCCTTTGCTACCCCACACGCAACACTAGGAATCAGCGTATCGGCTCTCGAACTCGCATTTGTTTTTCTGTCAAATGCTTAATTTCTCTAAGTTAAAGGAGAGGTGAAAAGACCTCGCCTTACTCTGGAGTTCAAAGGATGTCCACAAAATCTACAGCCAGTCCCCAAAGTTATGGTATTTGATCTTCTTCCCTCATGATCCATGTCAGTGAAACAAGTCTTTACCAGAATGACTGATACTCAGTGCAATCTGAGTTCGCACAATTCCTTCGGTCATGGGCATTTTTAGGTGCACCACCACACGGAAACCTGGCGGTTTCTATTCTGAACTCCTTACGTTTGCCAAGAAAAACAAGGATGTGAATGTGGGCCAGTCAAACTGTGAGTCACACCAAGTTCCAGGGAGACATGCAACCAAAGTTCAGTCACAAACTAAGACAACATACCCACCTGGATCCCTCAGAGTCCAAACCCACATTTCAGAAATAGAAGCTCTCCAAAGAGAAGTGGTAGAGGTTTCACTCAAACCCTCCTCTTCTTCAAAAGCTGCCTAATGAGTGTGTAAACTTAAAACTCCTGGAAGGGCCCACTGTTTCATCTAAAATCCAGTTGTTTGGTGTCTTAGATCCTTAAACATGGGGCAAAGTATTGATGTAAAAGAAACCCTCACCACTTGGCTTTTTGAAACAGCAACCAGTGCCAAACAGGCATCAATAATTACTGTTTAAATAAAGAGTATAAAAAAATAGAAAAGTCTTTGTATTTTCTAGGGTGGGTTAGTTCAGCTTTCTTTTTTTAATCCATTAGCTCCATTTAATGAAGCATCAGTCTTTATGGTGGTGATAACATGTGACAAAAGCTATAGGCTTTTGGCTAGGAAAATCATTCTGACATGCACAGAGATGAATTTGAGAAAGTGATGACATAATACACTACAGATTCAAGGAACTACATAAGCCCAGAGCAGTTATTGGATAGTGTCAACATGGGGGCAGCTGGATGACTGATTTAATTGTGAAATTATCAACTTTTAGTTGAAGGGAAATGCTGGCCAGAGGACAGACACTTTGTTTCATTTGTCCTAAAACAACACCCAGTGTCAGTAACCTTAACAGCTTTGGATCCCATACTTAAACACATCTGTTCCACCATGGTTAAAAAACAGTAAAATCATGGTTTCCTGAAAGATTTCACAATCAGATGCTCAACTGGGATTTTTTTCTTACTTTCAAAACTAGTATGACTTTCTAAGGAAATCTTTGGGAATAAAAAAATGTCATAATTATGTATTAGGTTGGCCAAACAGTATGTTTAGGTTTTTTCCATGTTACAGAAAAACTCAAACTTTTTGGCCAACCTAATACTATCTCTTGCCTATGTGTGCACCTTAAAGGAACATTTCTTTAGTAAAGAATCAAGACACAGACCCAAATGTGAATGGATATTCATACATTCATTCACTCATTCATTCACTGTTTTGAAAAGGTAATTCAAATCAGATCAGAAACATGTAGTAATATCTCTGAAAAGACAAGAGTGATGAATGAGGTCTTTTAGTTAACAGTTTGAAAGATGTGCTTTTGAAGATACAGGTATTTTTTAAAATGGGAGATGAGAACCTCAAAAAGTTACTTTTAATGTGACAAATTACCAACATAAACTAAATTAACTACAAAAGTACAAGTAGTTCATGAATATGAAAGGTTTTAAAAAGAAGTCAGCTAGTCAGTAACTCGGAGAAAGCAATGGCACCCCACTCCAGTACTCTTGCCTGGAAAATCCCATGGATGGAGGAGCCTGGTAGGCTATAGTCCATGGGGTCGCTAAGAGTCGGACACGACTGAGCAACTTCCCTTTCACTTTTCACTTTCATGCATTGGAGAAGGAAATGGCAACCCACTCCAGTGTTCTTGCCTGGAGAATCCCAGGGACAGGGGAGCCTGGTGGGCTTCCGTCTATGGGGTCGCACAGAGTCGGACACGACTGAAGTGACTTAGCAGCAGCAGGAGTCAGTAACTGAGGCGGGGTGGGGAGGGAATTGACCTTGTTCTGATTTATCTCCTGCAAGCACAGTGAGCAACAAAAAGACTACCTAAGCAGTTAATGAACACTCTCTTACTGAACTTGTTTTCAAAAAATGACTAGAATGCCCCTGAAATTAGGCACTATTGATATGTAACAACAGTGTGCCCTGAATTTCAAGTCAACATCTGTCCACAACGGCCAGATTACCCCATTTTTTAAAGGAGCTATCGTAGCTGGTCAAAGAATTTAACCAAAACCTGATTCTACCTTTCTCAACAACTCAAACATCTTTCAAGTTTTGTCCTTTGAACATACTATGTTTTAGTATACCACATCTGCCTCCTACACACAGATGGAGAAAGAGAAATGTTGGTTAAAAATAAGTATGTAAATGTAAAGGTTGCTACTCAAACTGCAAATGCAATTTAAAGCTTTGTTATATTCAAGGCAGTAAACAAGGACTCATTTCTTGGAAAGAATTATAAATCTGAATTTGGAAAACAAGATAACATCCTAAAGATACTACTTGACTGGTTTTTGCAGCTTTCTTTCGGTATTACAAACAGCAGTCTGAATACTCCATCAGTCAAGGCTTCAGAGAGCTCTCACCAGCCCACAGGAATTCCACCTCACCTCCTGGACTTTCCTGCTGAAAAAGTGCATTGGAAAATACAGTGTGTTTTATGTACTTCTACTCAGATGGTAAAGAATCTATCTGTAATGCAGGAGACCTGGGTTTGATCCCTGGTTCGGGAAGATCCCCTGAAGAAGGGAATGACTACCCACTCCAGTATTTTTGCCTGGAAAATCCCATGGACAGAGGAGTCTGGCGGGCTACAGTCCATGGGGTTGCAAAGGGTCAGACTGGACTGAACAAATAACTCTTTCACTTTCACAGAACATAAATAGCAAAGACTCGGTAACCATTATTTCAGTGACATTAGCCAATTTCTGTTTCTCAGTCCAAAATACAGATCAAAATTAAAATATATAGGCTTTTTCAGTGAAGCACACCTCCTCTTTGCAAAAAAATCTACTCTTAATCCAACCTGTGCAAACTAAAAATTTTAAGAACAATACAGATCCAGGTGTCTTACGCATGCGTGCATGAGTGTGTGCTCAATCACTTCAGTCGTGTCCAACTCTTTTGCGACCCTTTGGACTGTAACCCGCCAGGCTCCTCTGTCCATGGGACTTCCAGGGCAAGAATACTGGATCAGTTTGCCATTTCCTCCTCAAGGGGATCTTCCCCATCCAGGGATTGAACCCATGTCTCTGGTGGTTCCTGCACTGCAGGTGGATTCTTTACCACTGAACCACCAGGGAAGCCCTTAGGTGTTTTATAAACAACAGCAAAACAAAACACCTCTTTTTTGCCCTGCAACCTAACTGGTATCTGGCTAGAAAGACAGAGAACCCCATCAACAAAGTCCTGTGTCTCCACACTTCCCGACCTGGGATTATTAGAGGCAATATTTGTGGCTTCTTTCTTTCCTCCTCTCCCGGAAATGCCCTGACGTACTGGCACCTGGGATGCAGCTTTTGACTCACAAAGAAGCCCACGCCCGTCTCCTCCCGACCTGGCAATGGAAGGATCCTCACTGCTGAGGCACTCTGGTGAAAGAAAAGGGAAACTTGACTTAGGAGTCCCAGCCCAAATACTTTCTTTGCTTCCCCAAAAGAAAGAGCCTTCAGCACTGATAAGTGAGGGTTCTCAATCAGTGTATAGGGTCAATTTTTTCCCCAGAAAGTCAATCATACCCAGTTAGTAACCTGGGCACACAAAATCACCAAGCAAGAAACAGCTAAAGGGTTTGAAACCGGAAATAAACAAAAAAACAGAATTTTGTATTTCGGCTTATCTAAATATCTTTTTGCAGTTCCTTTCCCTACAGACCGAATTGGGACATGAGATCAAGTTCTTCTTCTATTGCTCCCTGCAATTCTTATTGAAAGGCAGGATTTGTTTTGGCCCCACATGTTGAAAAATTCATGTTCCTATAATTAAGAGTTTGTTTGCCACGCCTTCGGCCACATTTCCCAGTTAAAACTCCCTTCTCTAAAAAGGATCCATGAAAACAACTACCAGCCCTCATCCTTCCCTCAAACAGCCACAGAAAACGGATATGAAGGTTCTCAACAGCCTTTCTAACCTTTCCAGATTCACAACGTAGGCAACCAAAGGGATCCTCCGTTAAGATGTGAGAGAAAAAGAACCGGCGTTGAAGCATGCCCCCAAGAGACCGGTTTTCCCACAAGCTCATAATTAATACACTCCAAGTGAATTTCTCACGTTCTGACGGAACTATAAAAAAGGATTTCTTATATTATGATATAAAAAATATGAATAACAATGACAGACTTTCATTTAAATGTAACAGACCACAGGGGAGCCAATAAAACACAAAAACTTTTGTTCTCTCTCATCATAATTTTTGAGTCGATATTTCATAAACTTTTTGTGACATTTTAAAATAACAGCCCCCTCTACACACACACACACACACACACACACACACACACACTTCTCTGATTGGGGTTCTTAAGTATTATTAGCAGACTGGGGAGGGGGCGGTGTTTAAGGACACAGACAAGATCTCACACGTCCAGTCCTGGAGGTATTTTTCACCTAAAAGCTAGTTGGGAGCCCCAGGAGTTAAGCCCTACCCCACCCACCAAAAAGTGCCCGCTCCCACTGGGAAACTGGAGTGAGCTGGAAAAGGAAATCGAGCGGTGAAAAGGAGGAGCAGCTGCAACCGCACAACGGTGCCACTACACTCCGGTCCCCGAGAGGAGCCAAACGCCCTTACCTGGGGGGAGGAGAGCCGCCAGCACGAGTTGCAAAAGTTGTGCTTCACCTTCGCCCGGAGTTCAAAGCGCCGGCACTCCGGCCCCGCCGCAGGCTGGCTGCCCCGAGTCCTCTCTCGCCCGGCTCCCGCCTTCCCCACCCTCTCGGCCCTACACCATGTCAGGAATCCGGGCAGGCACCGAGCTGGGAGCTGACATCACTCCCAGTCCCAGGTACCTCCCCTCCCTCGTGCCCTCCCACCTCCCTCCCCGCGGGAAAGAGCCAAAGAGAGCGCGCGGGAGGGGTGTCGGCGCGCCGCGGTTCGCGCTGATTGGGCCCTCGGACTGTCACTCAGAGGAGCCCACTAATTTTACACATTCCTCTCTGAGCCCGGCGCTGGGCTGGAAGTGGGTGTTGATGGAAAAAAATGCTGCCTTTCCTGCTATCTGTAAGGGAAGGAGAATCATGGTACGAAGAAGATCCTTGCAGGTGGTGTTTTAAACTTTTCTTGGCGCATTTCCCAATCCCCCAGGTCAGAAACGAAACTAACCTATCCAAGCCCCCCTTTGAAGGAAAAACAGTCGCCTGTGTGTCACGGGCAAGTCCGAGTCCGGCGGCGCGTGCAGCAGAAAATGGCTAGCTTGAAGTCAGACAAATAAAGGAAACCGCCAGCTCGCTCAGCTCCCCTTTTATCTTGGGGTTGCTGGGCGTTCCCTTAGAACGGGAAATTTAGAACTTCAAAAGCTCTTCGAGAAGATAGGGAGGACAATCCTAGAAACTGCGACCCAGCTCTAGATTGTTAACCCTGGGGCGTTATCGACCATGCGGTTTGCTTTTGCTTTTAGTGACGAAAATCACAGCACGCGAGCTTCCAGGCAAATAAAATTGAACCTCTGAAGTAAGAAAAATTACTGTTTTACCTTTTTTTAAAGACAGCAGGGCTGCTGTTTTTATACACAACTGAAAAGGGGTGGAAATCTCACAATTGAGTTCAGCAAGCCACAGGAGAATAATTATTGTTGAATGGAATCAATTGCAGTGGCTGAGCTATCAATTAAGAATTAACTAACATTTACCCTGGCAGCTATCAGGCTATACCCTGGCTAACAGAACAGAGAGATTCTCAGGAAATGGGTCTTTCAGTTTGACTAATAACTGCCCCAAGGCAGGACTGAATTGTGAAACGTGGCCCTCTTTATATGAGATAAAGATAGATTATCCGTCATCTTCTGGAATTACAATGAATTGACTACTGACTTTCTCTTCATTTTTATTGTTTGTTTTCTGATGAATGAGGACGTGCTTATTTTGCCATTCTGCCACAAATTGTAGAAGGGATGCACAGAGTCCACCAGTGTGTCTGAATTAATTCCCACAACCATCCTGTAAAGTGAGTGTCATTAGCCCCGTTTCAACATAAAGGAATGAAAAGCTCAGCAAGGTTACATAAGTACATTGCTCCAGAACTGCAGTTGAAACCAAGGTTTATTGGATTCTGAAGCTATTTCTTCTCTCTAGAGCAGTGATTGCCCACAATCTACACACATATTATAATGCCAAAAAAAAAAAAAATCCACCGACCCCAGCAACTGCTCTCACAGACCAATTTCTATATTATCAACATTATGCTGTTTGTCAAACCTACACTGTTCCAAGCTCCTAACTTTACTGAATCCATTTTCCCCCACCTCTAAGTCCTTCTATGCACTACTTCCAAATGAGTTTGCTAAAACACTGTTTGGTTTTGCTGTCAGCATCTTCCCCTTCTAAATCAGGTCCCTCTTGCCATGCAATTCTTTGCTGGCCATTTAAAACTCTCTGATCTGGGCTCTATGCACCTTTCCCACCTTGTCTCCCCCTTCCAGTGTTTCCCCTTCCCAGTGAAATGGGAAACATTTCACGGCAAACTGGTCTACTCCCAGATTCTTGATTGCATCTCACCTACTGGCCTACCTGGAATCCAATCCTACCTACTCTTCTGTTTGGGAGAGCTTTGTGGGGTGTTTTGTTTTGTTTTTGAGAGTTTTTAAGATATATTCTCTTAGAAACTTTCAAAGATGTAATACTGTATTATTAACTATAGTCACCATGTTGTACATTACATCCCTATGGCTTACCTATTTTGTAAATGGAAATTTTTACCTTTTAATCCCCTTCTGTGTGCTAAGTCCTACTCTTCTCTCAAAGCCTTAAGTCCTTGTCCTTGCTGTGCCCTACAGCAGACAGAAAAAGGGGTCCATTGTCTAGTTCTGCACTTGCTTGCCGTGTAACTTTGTGCTGTGCTGTGCTAGGTTGCTTCAGTCATGTTCAACTCTTTGCAACCCCATGGACTGGAGCTCTCCAGGCTCCCTGTCCTTGGGATTCTCCAGGCAAGAATATTGGACTGGGTTGCGATTTCCTACTCCAGGAGATCTTCCTGACCCAGAAATGGAAACTGCATCTTTCACATCTCCTGCATGGGCAGGCAAGTTCTTTAACACTAGCGCCACCTGGGAAGACCTAGTCATTTAAATATCCATCAGAAACCTAATCACCTCTTTTATAAAATGGGACTTTAATATACTCACATCAAAGGTTATTACAATCCTTACTGAAATTGTATAGATGTGTTAACATATGGTTATCTATGTCTAGTTATATTCATTTCCTATCTTCCCAGACTCTGAAGAGGCTGCCCATGCCTAATACCTCTGTATTCCTTACCCCCAATTCAAGAAAAACATTCAATAAAAATATAGGATGGAAAATGGATTAGCAGATCACCTCTAACCCTGCTCCCTTCCTTAAATGCACCCAACCCCAAACAATCTCATAGCTAGAAACCATAACTACTTAACTGTGCTGTACTTAGTCATGTCCAACTTTTTGCAACCCTATGGACAGGAGCCTGCCAGGCTCCTCTGTCCATGGGGATTCTCCAGGAAAGAATACTTGAGTGTGTTGCCATGCCCTCCTCCAGGGGATCTTCCCAACCCAGGAGCTGAACCCAGGTCTCCCCAATTGCAGGGCAATTCTTTACCGTCTGAGCCACCAGGGAAGCCCAAGAATACTGGAGTGGGTAGCCTATCTCTTCTCCAGGGGATCTTCCTGAGTCAGGAATCAAACAGGACTCTCCTGCATTCCAGGTGGATTCTTTACCAGCTGAGCTACCTTAACTATCTCTCCCCATTTCCTTTTCTCAATCTTAGTGCCCTGGCAACAATCCCCTCTTCTTACTCTCCCACTATTCATGCAGCAACCCTTCACGGCCTCAGGCATTTTCTGCACCAACCACTTAACCTGCCTCTTAGCCACCCATTCCTCCTTGTCCCTCAGTCAGGGACACACTTGTCTGGAGCCTGCTCTGCTTTGCTCTCCCAGATGCTCTCCAACAGCGGCTGGATGGCTACCAGTCATTTTTCCAGTCCCAGTCATAGGAAGCCTGCCTGGCTCACATTCCAGCAGCAGGAGATGGGGGGAGGGACTGTCCCACCCCCACAGGGATGGCAGGATAGAATAACAGGAAGTTGCCTCCCATCCCCTCTGCAGCTGGAGTGATAACAGCTGTCATCTGTGTCCAGAAAACAGAAGACTCAAGAGGAAAACAGCAAATAGGCCCGGGCTGGAGCAGTAGTGTCCAACCAGGGGTTCCAGAGTGGGTGAGAAAGGAACCCAGAGGGTGAGATTTCAGCTTCCTTCTCCCCACCTCTCCCTCCCCTCCCCCTTAATTAGAGTTACAGCTCTTAGCTATTGTATCAATACATTTGCAAGCATGCAAAGTCACTTCAGTCTTGTCTGACTCTTTGAGACCCTATATGGATTGTAACCCACCAAGCTCCTCTGTCCATGGGATGGGATTCTCCAGGCAAGAATACTGGAGTGGATTGCCATGCCCTCCTCCAGGGAATCTTCCTGACCCAGGGGTGGAACCTGCGTCACTTACGTCTCCTGCATTGGCAGGAAGGTTTTTTACCACTAGCATTACCTGGGAAGCCCATCCATTCATTTAGGCTTCACTCTAGCACTTCATTTTGCAAAGAGATCTAACTCTTCAATAAATAGATTGAAACCAATGGCCTCTGGGTGTCTTGCTGCTGCTGCTGCTAAGTCGCTTCAGTCGTGTCCAACTCTGTTTGACCCCATAGACAGCAGCCCACCAGGCTCCCCGGTCCCTGGGATTCTCCAGGCAAGAACACTGGAGTGGATTGCCATTTCCTCCTCCAATCCATGAAAGTGAAAAGTGAAAGTGAAGTCGCTCAGTCGTGTCCGACTCTTTGCGACCCCATGGACTGCAGCCTACCAGGCTTCTCTGTCCATGGGATTTGCCAGGCAAGAGTACTGGGGAAGCCCCAAAGTATCAGGACATTGAGGGGAGCAAAATAGGATACCCAGTGTCTACCCATTATCCTGGATCTTAACTTATTTAATGAAAAAGTCCATTTACAGCTCCTGTGGCTTCAACACCAATCAACTCTGAGGGTCTAGATATGTATTTTCTGTCAAATTATTCCTATGATCAGCCTGACCTATGAGTTTTGTCAGATAATAATGACTGTGGGGTTGGGAAGGGCACACTGTGAAAGCAGGGGGGGAAAACCTGCAGAGAATAGCAGCACTAGAACTTAAAATGGACCCTAAAGGTCATCTGGTATAACCACCTATTGGATGCCAGATCCCTTTCTACTGTGGTCCTGACAAGTGGCCTCTGAATTTATCTGGCAGCAAGGGGCACAAAAGCTGAGAGAACATACCACCACTGAAATTCTTCTCCCGGAAACCCCTATCCTGCTTTTCTGACTATTTTCCCAAAACCCTCTGTCTTGTGTCTTTTAATCCTCACAACCATCCTGTACGGTGAGTGTCATTAGCCCCATTTTAACATAAGGAATCAAAGGTTCAGCATGGTTACATAAGTAAATTGCTCTAGGACATCCAGAACTGGGATGAAAACCAAGGTCTCCTTGACTGCAAGCCATCTTTTCTTTATCTCCCCAAAGCACTGATTGTCCACAATCTGCTCTCTTTCAGCTCTGTGCTCTGGAGTAGCAGAGAGCAGCCTGGCTTTTTCTATTCCTCCCACCCCCAAGCCTGTACAGGCCCAAAGTTTATTTAGAAACAGACACCAGTAGAGGCTGACCCCACTCATAAAAGTTGTGTCCTTCGCTGACTGGTCTTTATAGGCTTCCATCTTCAGCTCTCCAAAGCACAGTCATGACCACTCTTGGTACTTTCAGAACAAGTGAACATCGCCCAAACACCTCTCTGGCATCCAGAGATCCTTACATTGTGGCCGCCAACCTGCCTTTCTGAATGTATCATCTTCTCTGCTTTATACTCACACACTCTGCAAATGAATGACTTTGCACCCATATTCTCTAAGAATCTTTCCTCAGTTAAGAAGAATCCTTGCCCATTTCTGCTAAAGTCCACCTCCCAGGGTGGTTGTGATAATCTGATGTCATATGCAAGATAACAAAACACATCGCCTGACACATAATGAGTCATTAGTAAACATCTTCCTTTATCTTAGGACAGAAAACAATTGTACTATTATTTTTATATATGGCTTATGGCTCTCACTGACTGTAAGTTCCTTACAGTTCTTAAGGGCAAGATGCCAATTTGCTTCATCTTTATGTTCTTTACAGAATTTAGAACCATTCATCGTCCTATGGACATTCAACAAAAATTCACCAAATGAGTGAATGAGGCTGTCTTTTGATTAAGACTTCTAACCTACTGTAGGCTGTGTCTTTAGAAGTTCAAGAAAAACCCCCACTAGCATGATCCTAGAGGACCTGGGTACCTCAAATTGCTCTCATCCTAGTCACATTGCCAAACACAGAGGGGGTTGAACACATGGTATAAATCATGAACCCAAATTCAGATGAAACAAGCTTAGCTTTAGAATTCCTTCTTAGAGGAAATTGCCGCTTATTCTGTCTGATTCTATGCACGGTGTTGGTGATAACCCAGATACCATTTTAATATTCTTCAGCTGAATACTGAGTTACTGCTCAGCTGTCACCACTGGCATCGTTTGTGAACCCAGTTCTCCTTCCCATTCCCTGCCTGCCCATGGAGGACAGGTTAGAAATAGGCCCAACATCTCATTCCAGCAGAGTCTTATTTTATTTTAAACATTTTTGTGTGGACCATTGTTTAAGTCTTTATTGAGTTTGTTACAATATTGTTTCTATTTTATGTTTTGCTTTTTGGCCATGAGTCATGTGGGAGCTTAGCTCCCTGACAAGAGATTGAAGCCACAGCCTCTGCATTGGAAGGCCAAGTCTTAACCACTGGCTGGCCAGGAAGTCCCAGCAGTCTTATTTTAATCACTCTTTCCTTGCAACCCAGGTTGTGGTGGCTTTTCTTTGGCTATCCACCAGAGAAATCCAAATACCTAGTTACATTCAACATTTCCATTGTATTATTCTATTTATAAAAGGAAAATTTTAAACTAAAAATAGAAACTATTTGTTCTCATGGTATTTGATTAATGTTCAATTAATGGTTCAGTTGAACAAATTAAAACTCCTTTAAACAAGCCATCCCATTTATAAATACAGTTAATTCAGTTTCATAAAAGTGTGTCTGATTCCTCTACTCAAAGAGAGGTCAACAGGATGGAGAGTTGGACCGTTCAGTATATAATAGTAATTCTTATTTTCCATTCCAGGCAGATGGTATGCATAGCATTCTTCCCAAGCAAGTCAAGCCTTTTTGCAAGCTGTCAGGTCTTTCCTGGGGTGACAGGTCACTGCCATTTCTTCCTACCAACATGCACTGTGCACAGACCTCTTTAGAGGTCCTGGGAACATGCTCGATCAACAATAGGGCATTACTCATAACCAGTAACTCCACCTAGATTTTTCACCTGCTACAATATAACTAAGGCTCATTTTTCAAATAATATATCATAGCTCACTACTAATCAAAATGTATCTAGTTTGACATAGTGGTGTGCCCCATTCTCTGGACTGTGCCTCCAAGCGAAAGTGAAAGTTGCTCAGTTGTGTCCGACTCTTTGAGACCCCAGGGACTATACAGTCTGTGGAATTCTCTAGGCCGGAATACTGGAGTGGGTAACCTTTCCCTCCTCCAGGGGATCTTCCCAACCCAAGGATCTATCCCAGGTCTCCTGCAATGCAGGAGGATTTTTTACTAGCTGAGCCACAAGGGAAACCCAGGCCTCCAACTGACCCATTAATTCCTCCTCACTCACCTTTTCACCTGGATCATCATTAAGTTACTGTTACTTTATTCAATCTCTCCTAATCTTTAACTAGAATTCTTCTACATAACTAGAATTTATATTTTAAAATGGCATGTCAGACTTTAATCCAGAAGCCTCTGTCTACACGGATTAAGAGGAATGAGTTTTAGAACAGATATGAGATGTTAATGAGTTTATAAAACAGATATAAGATGAGGATGGGACAACTGGTTTAGACAAATGTTTTCATTAAAGGAACTTTCTTGCAAGTTGAAACAAGTTGCTGATAAACTAATCTTCAGGCTGGAGCATCTTATCGCTCAAATCCTATAAAAAATGTGTTTCTCTGCTACTTTCCCTTGCTCTTCCAGATTCTATCTCCAGAAGAGCCTCTCCACTGATGAATGCTGATTGTGTAACATCTGAATTGCCAGATAATTAGTACTGTGGTTTGTTAAACTAGTTAAGGTATGAAAGAAGCAAAGAGGAATTATGACAGCTATCACTTCTGTGTGTCTGTCTTTAAAATACTTTAAATCTCTTCCCTCTTATTTTACCTTATATAATCTCCATGTGACCCTACATTGTTTAAATTCTGAATTAGATGTAACAGAATAGCCATAGAAAAACTACCTTTTACATTACAAGACGCCATCTCTGAAAAAGATCATCACCCATTCTTGATAAAAGGAAGTGTAAAAAATAGCACCTCTTATTTGGCAAAATTAAATAAAGCACTTCATGTACACTGAGTTATAAGACCTAGGACCACTTCACATTTTTGAGTTTCAGTTTTTCATCTATAAACGGGATAGCAATAATTCTAAAGAAAAAATGCATTCAGGGTGGTGCCATGACACTCTGAATGAGACTACCCTTCTTCTGGAGGAGTCTAAAATGTTTCCCAACACACAGGATTCTCAGTTAGTATCCTGAGACCCTCACCACCTTGAACAGTACAGCTTGGACCATAGACACCCACTCAAATCAAAACAATCCAGTATAAACTTGGCAGCAGCCTGGGACAAACAAGCATAGGACTCTTCTGCAGAGCTCTGTACTGAATATTTCCTAGGGGGCCCTATCAAATCCTCTCTCAAGACATTGCATGTGAGACACATAGAAAACCAGATGATAGGGGCTTTCCTGGTGGTCCAGTGGTTAGGAATCTGCCTGCCAATGCAGGGGACACGGGTTTGATCAAGGGAATGTCAGTCCACTCCAATATTCTTGCCTGGAGAGTTCCATGGACAGAGGAGCCTGGCAGGCTACAGTCCATGGGGTCACAAAGAGTCAGAGATGACTGAGCGACTTTCACTTCACTTCACTTCACTTCACTTCTGGGAAGATCTCACATGCTCCAGGGCAACTAAGCTGTGTGCCACAACTACTGAGCCAGCGCACGCTAGAGCCCATGCTCCACAGCAAGAGAAGCCACCGCAATGAGAAGCCCACTCCACCCAACAAAGAGTAGTTCCCCTCACCCTGGTAACTAGAGAAAGCCTAAGTGCAACAACAAAGATCCAATGCAGCCAAAAATAAAATAAGTAAATAAATCTTTAAAAAGAAAACAAAACCAGATGATACAGTAGAGCAGAGAAAGAGCAAAGGGGCCTGCAGAATGAAGGCAATAAACAGAAGAATGAATAACTAGAAACATGATGTAAAGAAAATGAGGTCAGAAGAAAATCACTCAAGTAAAACATAAAGCAGAAAGGGATGGATGCTGAGAGTCACACAAAAAAGTGGGTAAAAGAGTCTCACACAGAAAAGGTAGTAATCAGATGAAGTGGTAGACACCGTGAGGGCAGTGGACAGTAGTTGCAGAAGTAATAAAAAATATAACAATAATAAAAATGATAATGGGAGGAGGGAGGAGGGTTCAGGATGGGGAACACGTGTATAACTGCGGCGGATTCATTTCGATATTTGGCAAAACCAATACAATATTGTAAAGTTTAAAAATAAAATAAAATTTAAAAAAATGATAATAGGAAATTCCAATTTCTGTGTGCCTGGTACTATTTTTAATGCTTTAAATATATTAACTTCAACCCTGTGAAGTCTGTTTCCATTTCACAGGTGTGGAAACTAAGCCGGAGAGTTTAAATAGCTTCCCCAAGGTCACAGGCTCCCCAGGCGGCATTGGCGGTGATGAACCTGCCTGCCAATGCGAGAGATGCGGGAGACCTGGGCTCAGTCTCCCGGGTCGGGAAAAACCCTGGAGAAGGGCATGGCACCCCTCTCTGTTATTCTTGCCCGGATAATCCCATGGACAGGGGAGCCCATCGGGCTACGGTCCACAGGGTCGCAAAGAGTTGGACATGACTGAAGTGACCTAGCATGCATGCACACCAGAGGTCACATAGTAGGAAGTAGTATGACTCAACCCAGTTTGGCATTAGAGTCTGCTGAGAGAGAAGCAGAGTTACAAGGAGGATAGACACGCAGAGATCCTGTTGAATCCTTAACCATGGGCAGGCTTGGTGGTCCAATGATTCCCTGGCTTTTCCTTCATTCCCCGGGAACTCACGCTAAATCTCTGTCACCCGAGGTAAACTGAACATGCTCTAATGCCTTCCCACTTGAAAGAGGCTAACTAATACCATGACTTCAAATGAGATAATAAATGAGAGCATTTACCTTCCCTGAAATAAATAGGACAAGTGAAGTGTTTTTATTCTGAAATGAGATCAAAGTTCTGAAGAAGTGGTCTAGTGATCAAGACTGATCACTGTTTGTCTCTAAATCCTGTTCCTTTTCGATACCATGGTGGGCCAGCCTCTGTCTGTCTTGGAGGTATATTTTGCCACATGCTGTGGGAATTTCAGAACGTATTTGTTTTCAACGTGTAATTATCATTACATATTAATTAAATATGATTATATTAATTACATGACCCTGTTCTACCTCATTCCTTCTCTAAGCAACTAGAATGAAGAGCCTGTGATTACAGGGGCAATGAACAAAGGCCAAAGGAAAAGGAGCTTAAATATTGCTTTATCTTTCTACCACCTCTCATAGCAGCAGCCATCTCACTTAGGGCCTTAAAGGAGTTTTAGATGTATCCTAATTACAATGAGAACAAAGTCAGGATGTATCTTACTACCATCTTCTGGTTTCCTTAAAAATAAAGCCTCTCTCAATCAACCCCAATTTGCTTTCATTGAGTATCTTTGTGAGAATGACCACTGGTTCAAGGACAGACTCAGTTTTCTAGTAGGATTCCTCTGAAAGGGTCTAAGGTTTGCCACCAAAAGGGCAATCAATGCGTATTATGAATCAGTGACTCCAGCATCATGTTAGGAAGAAAAAGTATTGGAACCTAGATTTGACCCTGCTTTAAGAAAGGTTATTTTACCAAAAATTGAAATCTACTGAAATACTTCAGAAGATTAAGAATTTTATGTCTTGTACCAAAAATTATTTCTATATGATATTATTGCTTGAAAAAATATTAGTGTTGAGCATTTTATTCTAATCCATTCAAACTAGCTGGCTTTCAAAAGGTAATAAATATGTCAAAGAAATTATCTGCCCCTTTCCAAAGTGCCACTCAGAATCCCGTGACTTTCTTTACCTCCTAATGAGGATTAAATTTATAAGGATCAGCTTTATTTGTCTTGCCCTATTTTAGGCATCAGGGTTGTGTTCAGTTGCCTTCTAAAGCTTTATTTATTTATAGAGTAAAAGAGTCATATGTGTGGAAATAATAACACTTTTGTCAGAAAGTCAGGCAGCAATACAGAAGCTCTGGGGATCCAAATGCCACTCTCAGTGGAGCATACTTCCTCGGGAGCAGGAAGAGAGAGGGGGGAGGAGAAAGAAATTTCATGCCCTGCAGCAGATATTCTAAGACCATAAATAAGCAAATTATCAGACAGTCTGCACTGTTCACCCTAGCAGTCTCTCAGCTCTGAATCCCTGTCGCTTTCCCTTCCCACTGTCCCCACCCCAAAACACACATACACACTCTCCGCTCCCCCGACTGATGGTTCCTTGGCCATAAATAAAGAAAACAAACTATTCTTTTGATCCTGGAGCTCATCTCAGGCAAGACATTTTTTTTTTTTCAGGCAAGACATTTAATGTTAAATTTTGAACACCTTTCTTGATCACCGTTCATGTTCACTGAGAGCTTTAGTCCTAGAATTCTCACAATTCTGGAGGCTAGAAGTCTAAGATCAAGGTATCGACAGCACTGGTTTCTTCCCAAGGGTTTCTTTTTGTTTTGTAGATGGCTGCCTTCTGTATCATCACTTGGTCTTGGGATTAAGGCCCACCCTAATGATCTTACTTTGGGCTTCCTTGGTGGCTCAGATAGTAAAGAATCTTTCTACAATGCAGGAGACCCAGGTTCTATTCATGGGTGGGGAAGATCCCCTGGAGAAGGGAATGACAATCCACTCCAGTATTTTTGCCTGGAGTATCCCATGGACAGAGGAGCCTGGTGGACTACGGTCCATGGGGTCACAAAGAGTCAGACACAACTGAGTGACACACACACACACAATGACCTCATTTTAACTTAATTATCTCTCTAAATACTCTATCTGCAAATTTCCTCATATTCTGAGGTATGACTAGGACTGCTGCATCTGAATTGCAGAAGGGTATACAATTTGTTTCATTCACTCTGCTCTACTTGTCTTCACAAATACCTGTATAAGTGTGTGTGTGTGTGTGTACGTACGCGCACGCCTGCGCTCAATCACTCAGTCATGCCCGACTCTTTGAGACCTCATGGACTGTAACCCATCAGGTTCTTCTGTCCATGGGATTTTCCAGGCAATAATACTGGAGTGGATTGCCATGACTTTCTCCAGGCGATCTTCCAGTTCAGGGGTTGAACCAGGTTCTCCTGTATTGAAGGCAGATTCTTTACTGCCTGAGCCACCAGTGAAGGCCCCATATGAATATTACACCCGTATAAATCTGTAAGATTGATTCTTCTTACCACCAGGAGGAAAATCAGAGGTATTGAAAGGTCAGTACTTGCTCTGGTTGAACAACATGGCAACACAGGAGCTATATTAGTATAATGATAGCGCTGGGTCCAAACCTCAGCTCTCCTGGCACTGAATCTACTGCTGGGCCTCTCCTGCCTTTTACAACCTGCACACCCAGACACCACTGCCAGAAAAGACAGTCCCTCTCTACAATTATAGGTTCTTGGACGGTTTCTGCTGTTGGTAGGTTTCAAAATAGCACAGTTAACTCTGATTCTAGCCAGGAAAAAAAAAAAAAAATCACTACTCTTCTACTCACACAAAGGCACCTCTTTGGAGTGCAACCAGCATACCAGAGTGTAGCCTCTTTATCTCATTCTTTTACCAGCTCCAAGCTGTAAGCAGTAAGCAGTGGGAAGTTTGCTGAGATAACCAGCGAGTAAGGTAACTCATTTAAATGATAGAACAGGAAATCCATTTCTAGTTTGGACATGGATAGTGTTTTAATGTGAACAGATCTGGAGTCTGGGCGGAAGACCTGGAAGTATTATAGTACAGAGTGGCAAGGAGAGGAGCCACCAGATTTCTTCTTTCCAAGGAAAGGTTCTTTGGTGACAGGTGGGCCAGGAAAGCTTTTGTTGTGCTTTGCTTTCAGGTATAGTGGGATGGGAAGGGTGGCAGACCTCAGACAAGAGTATTCTCTGGTCTTAGAGACTAACATTGGGCAAGTTACTTTACCTCCTCACACCTTAATCTCTTCTCTGCAACTTGATGCTTTAAAGCCCCATTCTATTTCTCAAACTCTGCAATCGTTGATGGTATACTGAATGTTCTTTGTACAACCAAAAGCATGATATATTATTTTTATTAAATTATGAAAATATGAAGAAATCCTTATATCTATGGGTAAACCAGACAACATCTTAACCAACTGATTAAAATTAGCATCACTAATGAGGACCAGTTGGACTTGGTATGCTTAAAGATAAGATGCACACAGTATCAGTTAGGTAATATCCTGGCCTCCAATGCATAAATCTGAATCTAATCACTAGGAAGCATTAAACAAACCTAAACTGAGGACATAATGCAAAATAATTTGCCTACTCTTAAAAAACGTCCGTGGCATGGAAAACAAAGAAACCTGAGAAAGCCATCCAGATGAACAAATAAGACAAGTTATATACGAGCCTGAACTAGATCCTGCTAGAGAAGAATTTCTATAAAGGACAGCTGACAGGATTAGAATATGGATAGTAGATTAAAGTAACGCATCGATGTTAGATTTCCTAAATTTTATAACCATACTGTTGCTCTGGAACAGAGCATTTTTGTTTTTAGGATATATGTATTCACTTCATGGGAAATAGATGGGCAAACAGTGGAAACAGTGTCAGACTTTATTTTTCTGGGCTCCAAAATCACTGCAGATGGTGACTGCAGCCATGAAATTAAAAGACGCTTACTCCTTGGAAGGAAAGTTATGACCAACCTAGATAGCATATTCAAAAGCAGAGACATTACTTTGCCAACAAAGGTTTGTCTAGTCAAGGCTATGGTTTTTCCTGTGGTCATGTATGGATGTGAGAGTTGGACTGTGAAGAAGGCTGAGTGCTGAAGAATTGATGCTTTTGAACTGTGGTGTTGGAGAAGCCTCTTGAGAGTCCCTTGGACTGCAAGGAGATCCAACCAGTCCATTCTGAAGGAGATCAGCCCTGGGATTTCTTTGGAAGGAATGATGCTAAAGCTGAAACTCCAGTACTTTGGCCACCTCATGGGAAGAGTTGACTCATTGGAAAAGACTCTGATGCTGGGAGGGATTGGGGGCAAGAGGAGAAGGGGACGACAGAGGATGAGATGGCTAGATGGCATCACTGACCGAATGGACATGATTCTGAGTGAACTCTGCGAGTTGGTGATGGACAGGGAGGCCTGGCGTGCTGCGATTCACGGGGTCGCAAAGCGTCGGACATGACTGAGCGACTGATCTGATCTGATTCAATTATTATAGAGTAAAAAGAACAATATGGACAGGCTTTCAAATGGTTCAGAAAATTTATTGAGAAAGAAATTAATAAAGCAAATAGTGGCAAAATGTTAAATATTGGTGAATTGGGTAAATGATATGTAGGATTACTTATTTAGCAAATTTTCAATAAGTTTAAAATTATTTTAAGATGAAATCTTTTTTAAAAGTAGTGCATGTTCACTGCATAAAAGTTTCTGAAGAAGGAAAATCACTTGCAATCCCTCCAGCCAGAGATAAACATTAACCTTTTGTATATCTGGTGTTTCTTTGGAGGAAATTCCCTGGTGACAGCTGCACGGGATGAGTATTTGTTGTTGTCACAAGTACAGGGGAGTGTGGAGGGTGGCAGATCGGGACCAGTAATTGGTTTGTTGGAGCCTGTGATCTAGTCTGGCCAAGGGTTCCCAAGATGAAGTCTGCTGGGAATTTCTGGGAAAAATGTTTTTTCCCTCTGTTGTTTTCTTCTGTTCCTCATTGTACCATGGGGACATGTTTGAAGTAGCCACCTTGAGACCAAAAGGGGAAAGTCAAGAAAATGTAAGATAAGGTGATTGAAAACACTGACATTATTGAGCTGCTTAATTAATCACCCTAGCTGCAGATAATTCATCACACGAGGTAATAAATGCCCTGACTGGACTTCGCTAGTGGCTCAGTGGTGAAGAATCAGTCTGCCAGTGCAGGAGAAATGGGTTCAATCCCTGGTCGAGGAAGACTCCACATGCTGCAGAGCAACTAAACCAGCGCACCACAGCTACTGCGCCTGTGCTCTAGAGCCCAGGAGCTGCACCTACTGAAGCCCAAACGCCCTAAAGCTGTGCTACACAATAAGAGAAGCCACCACAATGAGAAGCCTTCCCACCACAACTAGAGAAAAGCCTGCACAACAACAAAGGCCTCGATGATAGCCAATAAATAAAATTATATAAAAAAAATCTTTATTCTTTAAGCCAATATTATCTAGGTATACTATTGCCTCCCACCTGTTAAACCTCTACTGTTAAATAAGACAGTCAACCATTTGCTTTGCTCATCTATCAATCACATGTAGCAAAAGCTCTTCCAAAGGAAAGGAAGTCGTGGGACCAAATCTGAATTTTGAGCACGTGGCCAGTTCACCTAGAGAACACAAGTTTCCAGATTAAGACAGAAACTGAGTAGCTTCATGCCCAGAAAGTGAGAAAGGAAGGTCCAATCTTACTGTCTGGTGCAGAGAGGCCCTAAGTACTAGACAAAGTCACTGGACTTGCTTTAGCTTCCTGAAGAAGATTCAGGGAGGGCAGTAGACAGCGAAGGAAGCAGAAAAGTTTGTAGTCCCTGGCCTCGGTGTCTGTGGGTAAAGAGTGGACCGCTGGCCATTCCAAGACTATGTCAATGACCTTTGTATTGACATGACTCCTGGGAGCAGTGATCAATGGTGGAGATGATGCTGGAGAGGCGGAACACGGCAGGTGGTATTTGGAAGCTTCAGTACTGGTGGAAGCTGTGCTTGACACAACAAATGTTAATTCGTTGATTCATTAAGCTCTCACCGAGCTTACAATCTAGTTTTGAGGGGCTGTGTGTCACATGAAAAGGATTATTGTAGCCAGACAGATCTAGATTCAAATCCTGACTCTACCCTTTATCATGGGACTGTGATCACACTACTTATCCTCTCTGTGCCTCAGTTACCTCATGTATAAAAATGAGAATGATAACAATACCTGGCCACAAAATACTTGTAAGGATTAAATAATAAAATGTATGTGAAGTGTTTAACACAGTCCATGGATCATAGGAACCATTTCCCAAACAACATGGCTCTTGTTCTTACTGTCATCTTTTTAACGTGTTGTTATATTATTGTTGTTGTTGTTCAGTTGCTAAGTCGTGTCCGACTCTGTGACCCCATGGATTCCAGCACGCCAGGCTTCCCTGTCCTTTACTATCTCCTGGAGTTTGCCCAAATTTATGTCCAAGGAGTCAGTGATGCTGTCTAAGCATTTCATGCTATATTATTAATTAATAACAATAATTGTTACTGTTGTTATTCATATTATAATTATCCACATTTGTGCTCTTGTATTAAAGAGGATGTGCTTCCCTGGTGGCTCAGTGGTAAAGAATCTGCCTGCCATTGCAGGAGACGTGAGTTTGATCCCCGGGTTGGGAAGATCCCCTGGAGAAGGAAATGGCAACCCACTCCAATATTCTTGCCTGGGAAACCCCATGGACAGAGGAACCTGGTGGGCTACAGTCCATGTGATTGAAAGAGTTGGACACACTTAGCAACTAAACCATCACCACCACCACCACTACAGAGGATAGAATTTTGCTGAAATTAATCTACCCTAGGGAGAAGGCAATGGCACCCCCCTCCAGTACTCTTGCCTGGAAAACCCCATGGGCAGAAGAGCCTGGTAGGCTGCAGTCCATGGGGTTGCGGAGAGTTGGACATGACTGAGCGACTTCACTTTCACTTTTCACTTTCATGCATTGGAGAAGGAACTGGCAAGCCACGCCAGTATTCTTGCCTGGAGAATCCCAGGGATGGGGGAGCCTGGTGGGCTGCCATCTATGGGGTTGCACAGAGTCGGACACAACTGAAGTGACTTAGCAGCAGCAATCTACCCTAAAACTGAATGTAGCCATTTCTGCAAGACCACCAAAGGAGGTTGGGTTGAGTTCATGTGCTCCTAATGCTGGAGTCAAAAAGCATTCATTGCTGTCTTCCTCAACACCTTTCACATAAGCCCCTGAAAGCCTGAGTGTCACAGGCTGTGAAGGTCTCAGGAGTCACATGAGTATTCTCTCTCCAATCAGCCATAATCTCTCCTGGAAAGATTACCTCAATCTGAGAAGAAACAATGCACTTTTCCAAATGCACAGAAAACATCACTCACTTTGGAAGCAATTTGTATCATTAAAAGTACCCCCAAGACAGAGGTCTTTCAGAAAAGACTTTTCACTTTCCCCTTAGTGCCACACAGACTGTATCTCAAGGAAGAAATTATGAAAATAAGAAACAAATTATTTCTGTATCCACACAAAGGAACTTTAACTGTGTAGTGTGGTCAGAATATCACATTTGGCATTGTTTTGAAAATGCCTGGATCTCATCAAGTGACATCAGTAGGACATTTGGCCTTGTATGGGACTGCTTATTAGTCAAATGCTCTTCATTTAGTAAACTCAAATGTCACCATAGACACTACTGCTTGTTTTTATTCTGGAAAACAAAACAACCACAGAGACAACACAGGCATTTGGTAAAGCAGTGGTTCAATCACTAAAAGAAGTCCCTTAACTCAAGTAGCCTTAGTTTCATCCTTCACCTAGACCCAAATTCCACTTGCATACAGTGACACCTAAAATAATATCGACAGAAGGAACCACGCTTCTCTTCCTCCAGGCTTCCCAGGTGGTGCTAGTTGTAAAGAACCCACCTACCAATGCAGGAGATGTCAGACAGTGGGTTCGTCCCTCCAGGGAAGATCCCCTGGAGGAGGGCACAGCAGCCCACTCTAGTATTCTTGCCTGGAGAATCCCATGGACAGAGGAGCCTGGTGGGCTACATTTCATAGGGTCACAAAGAATCTGACATGACTGAAGTGACTTAGCACCTTCCCTTTTCTAAGGTAAAGAAAACTTTTGCTCAGAAACATTCCTTCCCTCAGTAAATAAATCCTCAAATCTCATTGGTCAGAATTGAATCACATGTTTACATCTAAAGCAATCACTGGCAAGGGGATTGGGGCCACTATGATTGCCTTGATCAATCAGGATCTAATCCAGAGTCACATCAAACAAGGGTAGATATGTGAGCAATAAGAGGAGGAAGTGGGAAATGGTGACTAGAGACATTCTGCTGGAGTATTTTGTGCTTTGTCCTGTTTGTTAAGCAACATCACTCAGAAATTAGTCTGTATCAATAAAATCAGTCAGGAATTCCTTGGTGGCCCAGTAGTTAGGACTCCATGGTCTCACTGCCAAGGGCTGGGTTCAGTCCTTGTTCAGGGAACTAAGATCCCACAAGCTGTGTGACATGGCCAAAAATAAAATAATAGAATATCAGTTACAAATTAAAAGAAATAAAGAAAAACCATCATCCTAAGCAGTCAAATTGAGACAAAAACCATGTAACACATGGTTAGTAACTGTTCTGTGACACTGAATATTAACCAGTCTCCTAAAAACCATGATTGATAGAAAAAGAGATCCAAAAACTGAAATTAAAAAATAAAACACATAAAAACCAAAAACTTAATTGATTTACACTTCATGAAGTTATATGAAAATTGAAACTAATCTCCTAGGTAACTAACAGGTCCACCCTCACATACACCATCCCCCATTTCAAACTAAGTGTCTTGTGGGAAATTTCTAACTTTCTCCAGTTCTGCTTGGCCATAAACCTGGGAACCCTTGATTTGAAGATACTGTCTCATTCAGCCCTAAACCAAGGTGAGCAGTACAATGTTAGGCGAAATTTTGCTGGCCAATTAATTTAATTTTGCTTCCTTGCGACCCAGTAAGAACTGGACATCTTACTACATTTGTTGGCTCAATCTGTTCTCTCCTTTCTAGCCTAGGATGGTTTCAGGGTCTGTAAGAATGACTTTAGCTAGCATAACTGGGAAACTCACCTGCCATACACAGAACATGTTTTCCTCTTTTCCCTTTAATCTTTTATTCAGGTGCAAACCTCTCACAGATATTTTTCCTCCCTCAGGATGTCCTACACCTTATTTTAAACTTTGACTATCTCTCCCTTGTTGTTGCTGTTGTTCAGTTACTTAATCCTGTCCGACTCTGCGACCCCATAGACTGCAGCACGTCAAGTTTCCCTGTCCTTCATCAACTCCTGGAGCTTGCTTAAACTCATGTCTGTTGAGTCAGTGATGCCATCCAACCATCTCTTCCTCTGTCACACCTTTCTTGGCCTCAGTCTTTCTCAGTATCAGGGTCATTTCCAATGAGTCAGCTCTTCGCATCAGGTGGCCAAACTATTGGAGCTTCAGCATCAGTCCTTCCAGTGAATTTCCAGGGCTGATTTCCTTTATGATTGACTTGTTTGATCTCCTTGCTGTCCAAGGAACTCTCAAGAGTCTTCTCCAGCACAGATTTCTCACACAGATATCCATACCTTATTACCCTTCAGCTTTAAAATATTCTGAAGCAACAGTTAGAACCAAACATGGAAGAGACTGATTGCAAATTGGGAAAGGAGTATGTTAAGGCTGTATATTGTTACCCTGCCTATTTAACTTATATGCAGAATACATCATGCAAAATGCTGGGCTGGATGAAGCACAAGCTGGAATCAAGATTGCCAGGAGAAATATCAATAACCTCAGATACTCGGATGACACCACCCTTATGGCAAAAAGTGAAGAAGAACCAAAGAGCCTCTTGATGAAAGTGAAAGAGGAGAGTGAAAAAGCTGGCTTAAAGCTCAACATTCAGAAAACTAAGATCATGGCGTTCGGTCCCATCACTTCATGGCAAACAGATGGGGAAACAATGGAAACAATGACAGACTTTATTTTCTTGGGCTCCAAAATCACTGCAGATCATGACTGAAGCCATGAAATTCAAAGATGCTTGCTCCTTGGAAGAAAAGCTATGATCAACCTAGGCAGCATATTAAAAAACAGAGATATTACTTTGCCAACAAAGGTCCATCTAGTCAAAGCTATGGTTTTTCCAGTAGTCATGTATGGATGTGAGAGTTGGACCATAAAGAAAGCTGAGAACCAAAGAACTGATGCTTTTGAACTGTGGTGCTGAAGAAGACCATTGGACTGCAAGGAGATCAAACCAGTCAATCCTAAAGGAAATCAGACCTGAATATGCATTGGAAGGACTGGTGCTGAAAATGAAGCTCCAACACTCTGGCCACCTGATGCAAACAGCCAACTCATTTGAAAAGACCCTGATGCTGGGAAAGATTGAAGGCAGGAGGAGAAGGGGATGACAGAGGATGAGATAGTTGGATGGCATCACCAACTCAATGGACATGAGTTTGAGTAAGCTCCGGGAGTTGACAGACAGGGAAGCCTGGCGTGCTGCAGTCCATGGGGTCGCAAACAGTTGAACAGGACTGAGCAACTGAACTGAACTGAACTGAATCATTCTGAGGAAATATTTCTTAGTGATTACTCTGCTAGTATTGCCATGGTCTTATGGGCAAATAATTTCTGTTATTATACATATAGATAATGTGGTGTCTATATAGTCCCAGTTTAGATTCTTGCTTTTGTGGAAGTTACATTTCTGTGGGAAGAGACAGATAAACAATAAACCTGATACATGAGTAACTTATATATTGTGTTAGAAGTCATGGCAAAAAATAGAACAGAGGAGAACAATTGGGAGGGACAAGGAGGGGATGAGAGGACTGAAATTTTAAACATGACAATCGTAAGAGGTCTCATTAAGAAAATGACATTTTAAAAAAATGAGATATAATTCATTTAACATAAAATCCACCATGTTAAAGTGTAAAATTCAGTGACTATTTAATAGATTCATAAGATTGTGCAACTATCATCATTATCGAATTCCAAAGCATTTCTTTAGAAGAAATCCTGTGCTCATTAGCAGTCACTCCTCAACCTCAGCCATTCATCTACCTTGTCTATGAATCTACCTGTTCTGGACATTTCACATCAACAGAATTGTACAATAGGTGACCTTTTGTGTCTGATTTCTTCTGCTTCGCATAATTTTTTAAAGAGTCATCCATGTTATAATGTGTATCCCTACTTTAATATTTTTGTAGTTGAATAGTACTCCATTGTACAGATACATTAAAAGTTGGTTAAAAGGTAATTGTGGTTTCAGACTGTAAATTTTAAATCATTATAACTAGGTTCAAACACATGTTTATTAATTAGAATAAGAACTATTACAATCAACACATTTTTGCCAATGAGAAATAAGTTTGTTTATTCTTTTAACTTAAAAATCCATATTTCAGGATTCAGTGAACTCTTGGACAGCATTTTCTGCATTCTACTGGCTGTGGAAGCATTTTCCCTGCAAAAAGTTGTCAAGGTGGTTGAACAAGTGGCAGTCGGTTGGTGAGATCAGGTGAATATGGCAGATGAGGCAAAACTTCACAGCCCAATTCATTCAACTTTTGAAGCGTTGGCTGTACCGCACGTGGTCAGGTGTTGTGGAGAATATTTTGGCCCCTTCTGTTGACCAATGCCGGCTGCAGGGGCTGCAGTTTTTGGTGCATCTCATCAATTTGCTGAGCATACTTCCCAGATGTAATGGTTTCACCAGGATTCAGGAAACTCTAGTGGATCAGACTGGCAGAAGACCACCAAGTTACCTTTTTTGGTGCAAGTTTGGCTTTGGAAAGTGCTTTGGAGCTTCTCAGTCCAACCTCCGAGCTGGTCATCACTGGTTGTCGTAAACAAGCCACTTTTTGTCACATCCCACAATCCGATTGAGAAATGGCTCGTTGTGTACAATAAGAGAAGACACTTCAGAACAACAACTTTTTCAATTTTGGGTCAGCCCATGAGGCACCCACTTACTGAGGTTTCTCATCTTTACAATTTGCTTCAAATACTGAACAACCATAGGATGGTCGACGGTGAGTTCTGGGGCAACTTTTCACTTAATCAGCTGTGATAATGGCTCTCAGTTAGTCATCATCACCGTCCAATGGCCGGTCACTGTGCTCCTCACCTTCAAGGCTCTCATCTCCTTTGCAAAACTCCTTGAACCACCACTGCACTGTACATTTGTTAGCAGTTTCTGGGCCAAATGTGTTGTTGATGTTTCGAGTCGTCTCTGCTGCTTTACCACCCATTTTGAACTTAAGAAAATCGCTTGAATTTGCTTTTTGTCTAACATCATTTCGCTAGTCTAAAATAAATATAAAATAAAGTGCAAGTAATAAGTCATTAGCAAAAAAACATAAAGTGAGAATATGCATTTAAAAATGATGTATAATATAACCACGGTTATTTAAGAATGTATTCTATTATCAAATGTCAAATTTCAACTATGTAAAACTGCAATTACTTTTGCACCAACCCAAATATCACATTTTGCTTACCTGTTCATCAGTTGATGGATGTTTGAATTGTTTCTGTTTTTTAGTTGTTCTTAAATGCTGCTATGAACATTCGCATACAGGTTTTTGTGTGTATGTAAATTTTCAATTCTTTTGGGTCATTGAAGGCCACTGTAAAGATTTGGGCTTTTATTCTGAAAGAAATGGGAAGCCTTTGCATACTGTTCATGCGGTTCTCAAGGCAAGAATAATGAAGTAGTTTGAAAAAGACCTGATGCTGGGAAAGACTGAACGCAGGAGGAGAAGGGGACGACAGAGGATGAGATGGCTGGATTGCATCACCGACTTGATGGACATGAGTTTGAGCAAGCTCTGCGAGTTGGTGATGGGCAGGGAAGCCTGGTTTGCTGCAGTCAATGGGGTCGAAGAGTTGGACACATCTGAACAACTGACCTGAACTGAAATGGGAAGCCACTGAAGGTCTTTGGAGCAGAGGGGTGATGTGATTTGACCTACCATATCACTCTGACTGCTAAATTATATGTGGGAAAGGGTGGAATCATAGAGAATCAAAGAGAATTGGTGGATATTTGTAGTAATGGCAGCTTGCAAGGTAGTTGGTATCAGGGAGGTGGCAAGAAGTGGCTGAACTCTGCATATGTCTTTAAGATACAATCAACAAGATTTTCTGCCAGACTATGAGCAAAATATAAAACAAAAGTCAAAATTTGTGGTTCATTCATTCTTACTGCAGGAAATAGTGTGTCAAAATCATTTCTTCTCTTTTACTTCAGACCCCAAATTCTTAATTAGATAATATAACATGTTTAAAAATATTGTCCATGATAATAACAATAATAACAATAACACCCTACAACCTATTAAACATCAGATCTTTTAATCCAACTATCTCATGAGGCAGATATTATTTTCCTCGATTAATTAATGTGTAAACAAAGATATGGTTAACATCTTCCCTAATTTTTGTTCCCCTTTTAAACTTTGAACCAACCAGAAAAAGTCAAACATGTACCTGCCAACCACTACATAGGATGCCCTGCTTCTGGCTAATCCACCAACATCTTCCCCAGGCCAATAATCTTCAATTAGGGCATAATCAAAGCCTTCCTCTTTTTCCCCTATAAAGCTTTCCCAATCCTCTGCCTTCTTGAGTCTCTGCTGAAACACATATAATGGTGATTGACTCCCTTGTTTTCAGTTCAGTTCAGTCGCTCAGTTGTGTCTGACTCTTTGCAACCCCATGAATTGCAGCACGCCAGGCCTCCCTGTCCGTCACCAACTCCCGGAGTTCATTCAAACTCATGTCCATCGAGTCGGTGATGCCATCCAGCCATCTCATCCTCTGTCGTCCCCTTTCTCTCCTACCCCTAATCCCTCCCAGCATCAGAGTCTTTTAAATGAGTCAACTCTTCGCATGAGGTGGCCAAAGTACCGGAGTTTCAGTTTTAGCATCATTCCTTCCAAAGAACACCCAGGGCTGATCTCCTTCAGAATGGACTGGTTGGATCTCCTTGCAGTCCAAGGGACTCTCAAGAGTCTTCTCCAACACCACAGTTCAAAAGCATCAATTCTTCGGCACTCAGCTTTCTTCACGGTCCAACTCTCATATCCATACATGACCACTGGAAAAACCGTAGCCTTGACTAGACAGACCTTTGTTGGCAAAGTAATATCTCTGCTTTTGAATATGCTATCTAGGTTGGTCATAACTTTCCTTCCAAGGAGCAAGCGTCTTTTAATTTCATGGCTGCAGTCACCATCTGTAGTGATTTTGGAGCCCAGAAAAATAAAGTCTGACACTGTTTCCCCATCTATTTCCCATGAAGTGTTGGGACCGGATGCCATGATCTTTGTTTTCTGAATGTTGAGCTTTAAGCCAACTTTTTCACTCTCCTCTTTCACTTTCATCAAGAGTCTCTGCTAAAACACATGTAATGGTGATTGACTTTCTTGCCTTCAGTTCAGTTCAGTACAGTCTCTCAGTCGTGTCCGACTCTTTGTGACTCCATGAATCGCAGCACGCCAGGCCTCCCTATCCATCACCACCTCCTGGAGTTCATTCAAACTCACATCCATTGAGTCGGTGATGCCATCCAGCCATCTCATCCTCTGTCATCCCCTTCTCCTCCTGCCCCAAATCCCTCCCAGCATCAGAGTCTTTTCCAATGAGTCAACTCTTCACATGAGGTGGCCAAAGTATTGGAGTTTCAGCTTTAGCATCATTCCTTCCAAAGAACACCCAGGACTGATGTCCTTTAGAATGGACTGGTTGGATCTCCTTGCAGTCCAATTAGCAAGCTGCAAATAAACAAGTCTTTGTTTGCTCTCATTTGGTTAGTATTCTTTTCCACTTGTGTCTTGAGTCAAGTTTCCTGAAGTGGAGCTTGAAATGAAGGCCTCAATTTAGATTTGAAAATGAAAGTGAAAGTCATTCAGTAGTGTCCGACTCTTTGAAGTCCCATGGACTATACAGTTTTTGGAATTCTCCAGGCCAGAATAGTGGAATGCGTAGCCTTTTCCTTCTCCAGGGTATCTTCCCAACCCAGAGATCAAACCCAGGTTTTCCACATTGCAGGCAGATTCTTTACCAGCTGAGCCACAATGGAAGCCCCAGTTTATGTTTATAAGAGAATATTCTCAAGATCATCACATTTAAAGAGAGTGGTGGGAACAGGACTGAAAAGAGGGAGAAGTTGGACTGCAATACTTTTGCATTAGAGACCTTAAGTGATCCCATGGGAACTCTGAGTCTGGAATGGCCCTTCAGAAATGTACCCTGGCCTGGATCAGTCATTGGATATAAGAAAGGTAGAGGAAACTTAGGTGTGAAACAGGTCTCTCTGACCAAAGGCAAATCCCAGGGAAGATGCTTGCTGTGAGCTCTTAGCAGCCAACACTGAGCAGCTGGGGAACGTCCTTGGGTTCTATTTGAGTGAGGATGTGGGGGTGGGGGACAGGTGGAGATTGGCATACAGTTGGCAGCAGATTGTGACTTGAACTCAACTTGGAATCCAAGTTTAAAGCTCCTTTCACTGCAGCATAGCTGTGTTCACTCCAAAAAAACATGACAAATGGAGAGTCTGAGACCACTCATTTTCTTTTCTCCTAATCCAAAACCAAGGCCATATTTGTAAGGTGATTCCAACATTTTTTGTAAGCAACCTTGAGCATAGCAGTTGACTCAATTGAATATGGCATTTTAAAGATCTGAAATAAAACACCAACCAAAGCAGTAAAAGGAATTACCACACAGAGACATTTATATCACCTTAATATTACATTGCTCTACAAAATGTTTCCCTCTCTCAGTAGAGAACACTGTGATATCCAACTTTCCAGCTTGAGATGCTGACAAATGGGAAATAAATTGATGTGAAATAGCACCATTTTTACTTTCAGGATCTTCATCCTACAGAGAAAATGATTCCATCTTAGTGAAAATCCTAATAAAACATATCTTGGAAGTTAGTAAAATATTAATTTATTCTTTAAAAGAATCTAGTTTCTCTACCTTACTTCTTTATTTGTGTTATATACTTATTGCAATAAGTAGCTTTATTTGAGCTAAACTCGATGCTTCTATTTTGGTATTACAAATAAATCAGCTGATACTGTTCCCGGCAGTGAGAGTTTACCTGGAGCTTATAAAAAACACACTCCAAGTTCTGTCTACAAATTGGTCTGAACAGTCTTTTTATCTATAAACAAGTCTGTGACTGTTTTTTTATTCTGTCAGCATATTCTCACTATCACAAGACCTTTTGAATACATTACTCATTGTTCCCAGAGCTTTTAGCTCTTTCCCTTTCTGTATGTCCTGGAAATTCCCTCATTCATCCCCCTGACTCCTAGCCTGCCCCGTAAATTTATTCACCTCTTGTTTAACCTCGTATGAGATCTCAGTCAAATTAAAATTCCAGGTAACTATTGCCCGTGGCATAGCATGGTAGTTCTTAAACTTTGAGCCCCAAGAATTACTAGGGGAAATGATTAACATGGAAAATATTAGAGATTCACACTAGACCTAAAGATTCAGAATTTCTGGAAGTGCTGCTCTGTGTGTGCTTAGTTGCTCATTCATGTCCTACTCTTTGCGACACAACTGCAGCCTGCTAGGCTGCTCTTTCCATGGGATTCTCCAGGCAAGAATACTGGAGTTGGTTGCCATGCCCTCCTCCAGGGGATCTTCCCAACCTAGGTATCGAACCTATTTCCCACATTGCAGGCAGAGTTTTCACTGTCTCAGCAAACAGGGAAGCCCAAGAACACTGGAGTGGGTAGGCTTTCCCTTCTCCAGGGGATCTTCTCTACCCAGGAATCATATGGGGGCCTCCTGCATTGCAGGCGGATTCTTTACCAGCTGAGCTACCTGGGAAGCCCCAGACAAATGTGCAATTAAAAGTCTCTTTGTAGAATCCTATTAAACATCACAGCTTGAGAACTACTCACAGGCGAACTTCACATTTCAAGCTACTGGTACATGTATCACAATGTACATAGCAGCATTATTTACGCTGGGTATGATATGGAAGAAATCTAAACTGTCCATCAACAGATGAAAAGATAAAGAAGATGTGATACACACACACACACACACACAGAGTGGAATTACTCAGCCATAAAAAAGAATGAAAATTTGCCATTTGCAACAACATGGATTGACTGCGAGGGCATTATGCTAAGTGAGGTAAGTCAGACAGAGAAAGACAATATACTGTATGATATCATGTATATGTAGAATCTTAAAAATACAACAAAAAAGAAGCAGACTCACGAATAGAGAGAACAAACTAGTGGTTACCAGTGGCAAGACGGGAGTAATATGGTAGGAAAAAGTGAGGCACAAACTATAGGGTATAAGATAGTCTCAAGGATGTATTATACAGCACAGGGAATGCAATTAATGGAAAGTAACTTTCAAAAATTATATTTTAAAAAATTCTTTAAATTCTTTAAATAAAAAAAGAACATACAAGCATACAAAGTCTGTTCCTGACTCTGCCTTCCATTTATGGCTCCTAAGTTTTACTCATAATGTTTTTTTCTCTGAAATATCTTTTCCTCATCTTTGTCATGAAAATAGTAACCATCCTTCAAGACCAATTCAAATGTGAAGAGAACTGGGCTGCATTCCATACCTCCCTGTCACCACTCTTCCAACCCCGCATCTGTTACCCAAACAAATATCATAAAACCCACCCTTATATATCTACCTCACCCACCATCTCCTTTTCACCCCCATTCTTACCTCTTTAGCTCAGCTGAACCATGGAATGACCTTTTAACAAATCTCTCACACTCCGTCTGCCCACACACTCCAATTTATTCTTCATGGTTCTATTAATCTTGCACAATTCATTATAGCTATTTTTCATATTGCAAATAATGTTCACTTTTTCAACATTACCTACAAAACTTGGGATAAAAATGTCCCAGTCTGGCTTTCAAAACTATTCTATCAAATTGTTGTTGCTGTTCAGTCACTAAGTTGTGTCCGATTCTTTGTAATCCCATGGACTGCGGCATGCCAGGCTTTTCTGTCCTCCACTATCTCCCAGAGTTTGATCCATTGAGTCGGTAATACCATCCAACCATCCATCCTCTGCTGCCCATTTCCCCTTTCATCCTCAATCTTTCCCAGCATCAGGGTCTTTTCCAGTGAGTCGTCTCTTCACATCGGGTGACCAAAGTATTGGAGCTTGAGCTTCAGCATCAATCCTTCCAATGCATATTCAGAATTGATTTCCTTTAAGATTCACTGGTTTGATATCATTGCAGTCCAAGGGACTCTCAAGAGTCCTGTCTAGCACCACAATTCAAAAACATCAATTCTTCAGTGCTCAGCCTTCTGTATGGTCCAACTTCACATCCCGTACATGACTAATGGAAAAATCATAGCTTTGACTAGACAGACCTTTGTTGGTAAAGTGTTATCTCTGTTTTTGAATATGCTGTCTAGGCTTGTCATAGCTTTCCTTCTAAGGAGCAAGCATCTTTTAATTTCCTGGCTGCAGTCACCATCTGCAGTGATTTTGGAGCCCAAGAAAATAAAATCTGCTTTTATTTTACTGCTTCTACTTCTCCCCATCTACTTGCCATGAAATGATGGGACCAGATGCCTGATCTTCGTTTTTTGAATGTTCAGTTTTAAGCCAGCTTTTTCAATCTCCTTTTTCACTTTCATGAAGAGGCTCTTTAGTTCTTTGCTTTCTGCCATAAGAGTGGTGTCATCTTCATATCTGAGATTATTGATATTTCTCCTGGCTATCTTGATTTCAATTTGTGCTTCATCCATCCCGACATTTCACATAATTGTGGCTCAGTTGGTAAAGAATCTGCCTGCAATGCAGGAGACCTGGGTTCGATCCCTGGTTTGGGAAGATCCCCTGGAGAAGGAAAAGGCTACCCGCTTCAGTATTCCAGCCTGGAGAATTCTATGGACTATAGTCCATGGGGTAGCAAAGAGTTGGACACAAATGAGTGACTTTCACTTTCACTTTTCACTTTCACTCTGCAAAAAAGTTAGATAAGCAGGGTGACAATGTACTCCTTTCCCAATTTGGAACCAGTCTGTTATTGTACTCCTTTCCCAATTTGGAAGCAGTTCGTTGTTACATGTCTGTTATAATTGCTGCTTCTTGATTTGAATACAGATTTTTCAGGAGGCAGGTAAGGTGGTCTGGTATTCTCATTTCTTTAAGAAATTTCCGCAGTTCATTACGATCCACACAGTCAAAGGCTTTGACGTAGTCAATAAAGCAGAAGTAGGTAGATGTTTTTCTGGAACTCCCTTGCTTTCTCGATGATCCAATGGATGTTGGCAATTTAATCTCTGGTTCCTCTGCCTTTTCTAAATCCAGCTTGAACATCTGGAAGTTCTAGGTTCATGTACTATTGAAGCCTAGCTTGGAAACTTGAGCATAACTTTGCTAGCGTTTGAGATGAATACAATTGTGCGGTAATTTGAACATTCTTTGGCATTGCCTTTATTTGGGATTGGAATGAAACTGATCTTTTCCAGTCCTGTGGCCACTGCTGAGTTTTCCAAATTTGCTGGCATATTGAGTGCAGCACTTTCACAGCATCATCTTTTAGGATTTGAACTAACTCAACTGGAATTCTATCACCTCCCTAGCTTTGTTTGTAGTGATGCTTCCTAAGGCCCACTTGACTTTGCATTCCAGGATGTCTGGCTCTAGGTGAGTGACCACACCATTGTGATTATCTGGGTCATGAAAATCTTTTTTGTATAGTTCTCCTGTGTATTCTTGCCACCTCTTCTTAATATCTTCTGCTTCTATTAGGTTCATACCATTTGTCCTTTATTGAGCCCATCTTTGCATGAAATTTTCCCTTGGTATCTCTAATTTTCTTGAAGATATCTTTAGCCTTTCCCATTCTATTGTTTTCCTCTATTTCTTTGCACTGATCACTGAGGAAGGCTTTCTTATCTCTCCTTGGTATTTTTGGCACTCTGCATTCAAATGATATATCTTTCCTTTTCTCCTTTGCTTTTAGCTTCTATTCTTTTCTCAGCTATTTATAAGGCCTCCCCAGACAACCATTGTAAGGCCCCAATTCAACTGAAGTAAAACTGGAGAGAATTCTGTTCTTTCCTTTCTGAGATACCAGAGGTCAAAATAGGTGGGAACAACCACCCATGAAAGTAATACTTAGTAGTCTCAATGTCCACATGGCTGGGGGAGAAGAGAGGCTAGTAGTTTGAAAGTAATGTTTTTAAAAATGTGTGCGAAAATTCATTGTGAGTCATGAGGGTAAAGATAACTGCTTTCATTTTTTTTCTATCTTATCAGCCACTCTCTGCATAACTATAATGTCCTTCACAAAACACGCTCTAGTGTTTTGTTTCTTAATTTTATTTTTAATTGGAAGACAATTAGTCTACAACATTGTGATGGTTTCTGCCATATATCAGCATGAATCAGCCATGGGTATACATATGTCCCCTCTCTCTTAAACCTCCATCCTATCTCCTCCCTGTCCCACTCCTCTAGGTTATCATACAGCACCACCTTTGGGTTCCCTGTATTAAAGAGCAAATTCCCACTATCTACTTTACATATGGTAATGTATATGTTTCAATACTACTCTCTCAAGTCATCCTACTTTCTCCCTCCTCCACTGTGACTGTAAGTCTGTTGCTTACATCTGCATCTCCTTTGAAACTGCCTCAAAAACAGGTCATCAGTACCATCTTTCTAGACTCCATGTATATGTCAGTATACGATATCTTTCTCTTTCTGATTTACTTCACTTTGTATAATAGGCTCTAGGTTCATCCGCCTCAGTAGAACTGACTCAGATGCATTCTTTTTTCATAGCTGGGTAATATTCCACTCTATAGTGTTTTTTAAAAAGTAAGTTAACCATCATAATACAAGAACAGCCAGACTTTTATTGAGAAGAAATTCAGTAGGGTAACAGTAACTTCTGTATCTTTAAGAGGGTAGCAAGTCTTCCACTTCCAAATTCAAGAAAGGTGCAAGAATCTCCCGCAGTTCCCACATCCTGCGGCGCCCAAGAATTGTAGGGAGCACCTTTTCAAAGATAAATGTAGCATCAAAAAACAGTATGTAACATGAAAGTCCAGTCAAGGTGAGGACATAAAACATGATGAAAATCCTCAGTGCACGTTTCCTAGAAGGAAAGAAACACATTTGTGGTTAAGAACATCTGAAGGATGTAGAGAACAAACTGGTGGCTACCAGTGGGGAAGAGGGCAGAGGGGAGGGGCAAGATAGGGCTAGAAATTAAGAGACGCAAGCTATTATGTACAAAATGAATAAGCAACAAGGATATATTGTATAGTACAGGGAAGTATAGCTATCCAGTCCAGTTCAGTTCAGTTCAGTCTCTCAGTCATGTCCAACTCTTTGAGACCCCATGAATCGCAGCACGCCAGGCCTCCCTGTCCCTCACCATCTCCTGGAGTTCGCTCAAACTCATGTCCATCGAGTCAGTGATGCCATCCAGCCATCTCATCCTCTGTCATCCCCTTTTTCTCCTGTCCCCAATCCCTCCCAGCATCAGAGTCTTTTCCAATGAGTCAACTCTTTGCATGAGGTGGCCAGAGTATTGGAGTTTCAGCTTTAGCATCATTCCTTCCAAAGAACACCCAGGGCTGATCTCCTTTAGAATGGACTGGTTGGATCTCCTTGCAGTCCAAGGGACTCTCAAGAGTCTTCTCCAACACCACAGTTCAAAAGCATCAATTCTTCGGCGCTCAGCTTTCTTCACAGTCCAACTCTCACATCCATACATGACCACTGGAAAAACCATAGCCTTGACTGAATGGACATTTGTTGGCAAAGTAATGTCTCTGCTTTTGAATATGCTATCTAGGTTGGTCATAACTTTTCTTCCAAGGAGTAAGCGTCTTTTAATTATTATTTCATAATAAATGTAAATGCAGTATAATCTATAAAAATATTAAATCACTATGTTGTATAAGTCTGTCCAAGAGCGTTCAATTGTGTCTGACTCTTTTGCAACCCCACAGACTGCAGTCTATCAGGCACCTCTGTTCATGGGATTTCCCAGGCAAGAATACTGGAGTGGGTTGCCATTTCCTCCTCCAGGGAATCTTCCCGACCCAGGGATTGAACCCGCATCTCCTGCAATCACAGGCGGATTCTTTACCACTGAGTCACCTTGTAAGCCCTTTTACCTGAAACCAATATGATATTATAAATCAGCTACACATCAACCAATTAATCAATAGATAGATAAGTAAATAAACAAACAAAAGAACATTCTGAAGAAAATCACACTGATGTGACTCTTGGTTCCTCCATCTGTATAGCTTTACAACTTCAAGTAAGTAATTGAACTTCTCTTAACTGCTGTTGATGTCTGCAAAAGAAGGAACTTGGAGTAGACAGACATAAGTCCATCCTAGGGCTGGCACTGGAATTCTAAGATTCTATAGCCATGAGACAGTGAAACCCTGATTACTGTGGAGCTCTTTTATTTGAAATGCTAGTCTCACATTTTCGTGGTTATTGCCACCCTTACTTCACTTGTGAGGTACAGGAAGTCTATCTGGGGAGAAATAAGGGCACAGCCAGCTAGCTAGATTTTCCTCAGGGTACAAAATACATGTGACAAGTGAATTCAACTCTCTCTATCAGCAGTTTTATCCCACCACCAGACATGCCCTTTTTGCATTGTATTTATTTGCTTTGAAGTTCTTGCATTATTATCTAATTATAAATGCAATACACGATTAGGGTAGAAGATCTGGAAAATCCAGAAAGACAGACAGAACAAAAGAAATGTCACAGATAATCCAGTTACCTGGAGATAATTACCTTCTATAATACTTTTCAGAAGAGAAAGTCTAGGGCACAGTTAAAGCTAGTTATGCATATATTTTGTGACCCAACTCTTTGGATTCCATGAAACTGAGCCAAGTTTCTTGGCATTACTGCCACTGGCTATCTCTTGGCAGGTACACAAATAATTGCTTCTACTTCACATATTTATTAAAGAGCCAATGATCTTAAAATACTCTATTTGAAAGAGGCTTTGATGGCTAGCAAGGTGAAGCAGAAATGTCCTGTCCTCCAGGAGCACTAAATCTAGATTTGTTCCTTCTTATGCAAAGCAAAATGACTCACTACCAAAACATACCTAGTAAATAAGCACTATCTTCCTAAATTCCAAAATTAATCATATTTGGAAATACTAAGCTGGGACATTTCCCACAAAAACGCCACATTTTAACATTAATATTTAAAGAGAAAATAGTTTTTTTTCTAAATTACAGATAACTTGGAAAACAGAAATTAAAAACTATAATCCTATAACTTCAATATAATCAGTTATTGCTGCCTAGTTTCTAAGTCATATATGACTTTTCACATCACCACCAGGCTCCTCTGTCCACGGAATTCTCTAGGCAAGAATACTGGAGTGAGTTTTCTCCTCCAGGGGATCTTCCTGACCCAGGGATTGAACCAGTTTCTCCTGCATTGCAGGCAGATATCTTCACTGTCTGAGCCACCAAGGAAGCCCTAACATCAATTAAAAAAAAAAAAAAGAACTTTCCTTGCATAAAATCTTTAATCTTTTCCAAATGTTCACGTTATATGTGGTTAATAAATAGAAGAAAACTATAAGAGAACTGAGGGATTGGGGATAATACCAGGAAGAGGCCACCCTCTGAAGCTAAAAACAGCAAAATTGGTATAGAATAATTGACATTGTAAGATAAACTTCCTGAAAAGAGATAATGTATAAATATGCTTAAATGGAATCAGAATGTTTCCAGTTCTCTGACAGGAGACTCGTAAAAGTCTTAGACAGTCTTAACTAGGATGTAATTCTGTGCTGTGTGTGCGTGCTCAGTTGTGTCTGATGCTTTGTGACCCCACAGACTGTAACCCACCAGGCAAATCTGTCTATTGGATTCTCCAGGCAAGAATAGTGGAATGGGTTGCCATTTCCTCTTCCAGAGGATCTTTCTGACCCAGGGATTGAATCCATGTCTCCTGGGCCTCATGCATTGGCAGGCAGATTCTTTACCACTTGAGCCATCTCTGAAGCCAATTATGTGATGAAAGATGACCAACTAACCTGGATTATCTGCCTGTATAACACAATTAAGTGACAGTGAAAGTCACTCAGTTATGTCCAACACTTTGCGACCCCATGGACTATCCATGGAATTTTCTAGGCCAGAATACTGGAGTGGGTAGCCTTTCCATTCTCCAGGGGATCTTCCCAACCCAGGGATCGAATCTAGGTCTCCTCATTGCAGGCGGATTCTTTACCAGCTAATCCACAAGGGAAACCCAAGAATACTGGACTGGGTAGCCTATCCCTTCTCCAGGGGATCTTCCCAACCAGGAATCGAACTGGGGTTTCCTGCCTTGCAGGCAGATTCTTTACCAACTGAGCTATCTGGGAAGCCCATAACACAATTAAGTGATCACCAAATGGCATTCACTTACTCACTTATTTGTCTGTTTTTGAGATATAATTCACATGCCATAAAACTTACTCTTTAAATTGTACAATTCAGTGGCTTTTAGTTTATTCACAAGATTGTACAACCATCACCACTAATTCCAGAAAATTTTTATCAAAATTCCTCCCCAAAACAGTCATTCCCTATTTTCCACTCTCCCTAGGCCTGGCAGCCACTAATCTAGTTTCTGCAGACCTGGATTTTCCCACTTTTACTACTTTATATGAACAAAATGATATAATATGTAGCCTTTTGGGTCTGACTTCTTTCACTTAGCATAATGTTTTCAAGGGTCATTCATGTTATGGCATGTATAGGTACTTTATTGTTTTTCATGGCTGAATAATATTCTATCATATGGATATACCACATTTTGCTCACCTATTTAATCCGTTGATGAGTATTTGTATTGTTTCCACTTTTTAGCTACTGTGAATACTCATATACAGGTTTTTATGTGGACATACATGTTCAGTTCTTTGGGTGCATACTTACAAGTGGATCATATGGTAGCTTGACATTTTCAGAAACTGTCAAACTGTTTTCCAAAGTGTTTGCACCATTTTACAATCCCACTAACACAGTCTGAGGATTCTAATTTCTCCACATCCTCTCCAATGCTTGTCTTCATCTGTCTTTTTAATTATAGTTATCTTAGTGGTATAAAGTAAACTCCAGGAGTTGGTGGTGGACAGGGAGGCCTGGTGTGCTGTAGTCCACGGGGTCACAAAGAGTTGGACATGACTGAGCAACTGAACAGAACTGAACTGATCTAGAGATGTAAAGTGATACCTCATTATTTCTTTTTTTATTTATTTTGGCTTATGGGATCTTAGTTTCCTGACCAGGGATCAGAACTGGGCCCTGGCAATGAAAACACCAAGTTCTAATCACTGTATCGCCAGGGAATTCCCAATATCTCATGATTTTGATTTGCATTTCCCCAAAGATCAATAATGCTTTCATTGTGCTTTTTCACTGAAAATATTTTCAAGTGATTTTTGGCCACTTGTATATTTTCTTTGAAGAAATGTCTATTCAAGTTTTTTGCTTATACTGAAAATTAGGCTGTTTGTCTTTTGCTGTTGAGTTTCAAGAGTTCTTTATCTTTTTCTGAATACTAAAGATTTACTTTACAGAATTGTGAAAAAGTTGATTCTGACAATTTTTTCCAGCTCTCTCATTGAGTTTTATGGAGGAGGAAGTTTTCTTTGATGGTCCTTACTTCACCATCAACATCACTCTTCACCTGTTACTTTAATTAATAAATAAGTTAAATATTTGTTGAGCATGATGGACATATTTTATATTTAATATCTGCAAATGATCAAGACTCCTGCCTTCAAGTAGCCCATGGGTTATTAAGATAAGACAGATTGGAAATAATTTAACTGCAATAGTATGCTGTGGGCACTATGTCAGGATTATGAGCTAAGTACAATGTGCATACACAAAAGAAAGATTCTACTTGGGTTAGTGCTTGGGGATAAAGAATTAAAAGAGCTTTCTTAAGCAAAAGAGATAAAATGGTTTTATGCCATTTTCATTATATTTTTATAAAATTGAGTTAACAGTATTTGTGCATGTATGTGTTTGTGTGTGAAAACATAGCCAGAGTTTACTTAATTTTCACATTTTCTCTAACAAAAGAATAAAACAAAATAAAAAGATAAAAAAAATAGCTTTCTTAGAGGAAAATACTACTCAAGGCATATATGATGGTATGGCATCTCCAGAAAAAGAGATCCAGAGTCAGAATTTGCCAGTACGTGTGTCTTCAATATCATACAAGGGAGAGCCACCCTGTCTAGCAAACAAAGGTTTTCAAATCTGCTTAGCAGGTATGTTCTTTCAGTAGAGGTGGCTGCATCATAGCTTGAAGACACCATCCTTTAAAATTTATGTATATGTAGTTTTCTGGGGCCACCCAGGTTTCTCAGTGGTAAAGAATCCACCTGCCAATGCTTGAGATGCAGTTTCATTCCCTGGATTGGGAAGATCCCCTGGAGAAGGAAATGGCAACCCACTCCAGTATTCTTGCCTGGAAAATGCCATGGGCAGAGGAGACTGGCAGGCTACACTCCAGAGTTGCCAGGAGTCGGACATGACTTGGTGACTAAGCAAGAATACATATATATGTAGTTATCTAAAATGCTAAGAAAGAAATATCTGTATCTATGTCTATATCTATATCTATTGCAATAGGTATATGTTTTGGGAATTCCCTGGTTGTCCAGTGGTTAGGATTTGGTGCTTTTACTACTATAGCCTGGGTTCAATCCCTGGTAGGGGAACTAAGATCCCACCAGCCATGCAACGTGGCCAGTAAATGAAAGAAAATACTGATAGAAAATTTTAAAAATATGAAGAAGAAAAATATTACAACTTAAAGTTTTAAAGAAGAATAATAAATAATTTATTAAAAAAATAAAATAAATTCCTTGACGAAATTCAATCTTACTATAGTCCATTCATTTTGGGGACTCTGTCAGCCTCCAGAGGTCCCTGTCTCTAACTCACCACATTGTAATGTGGGGAGGGGAGCTCTCCTCCAAGGATGGTGATGAAGCCTGAAGAAGCAGGGGCTCCTTTTCATCCATGCCCATTTCTTCAGGACTCTGAGAGTCTGGATTCCCTTGCATTTGGTACATCCCCAACTTTGTATCCAGCAGAGCCATGTCCTTGCAAAAGTTCTGGGAACAAAAAGATCAATCGTTTAAAAAAAAGATTCTCATTGTCTGCCCTTCTCATTGGAGATGATGCCAAGTATCTTTCCTCCAGAACACGTAAAGAGTGTTGCAAATCACACGTGAGTCGTGTGTACTCACTGTGTACTCACCTAAGGAAAGAAACTTACACATTCATAGAGTATTCAGATAGAAATATAGTTCTTCTTTTATTGAATTCAACTATTCAATTTTTTCATCTATGCAAAACATACTTATTTGACTGATTCCACCAGGCACTATTCTAGGATGTGGCAGGTAACAATATAGACAAGACATGGGCATTCTATTATGCATGTGTTTTTTAACAAAAGGGACAAAGAATTTTATGTGTGTCTATAAGGGTTGGGTGGTAAGCAATAAACAACTAAATGCATATATTCATTAGATACTATAGACATGCTAAAGAGAAAGTAAAAAATGTGAGGACACAGTAGCTGAGGCTTGGTTTTGGGACTTCTCCTCTAGGATAGGTGGGATGATTAAGCACCTCTGAACTGGTGACAGGTTCATTCATTCATTAATTCACTGTTTGACTCACGCATTCACATTTACCTCAGTGTATAAACTCTTGCGTGAGAAGTTCAGATGGAGTCATTTTTCTGGCTAGGGGAGATTAGGGGAGGTCTGGGAGATGAGAGAACATTTGAATTGAGCTTTGAAGAGTGGGTAATATGTAGACATGGAGGATAAGCTGCAGATGGAGGAGCTGTAGGAGCAGCCCCAGGGTATGAGAGCTTGGAAGTACACACACCTGTGAGACGTTCTGGCACCCCAAAGCAGAAGTGCAGGAGGGGAGAAAGGGGTAGAAAGAGACCAGTGTGTGGTATACACTCAACTTCCAGGGAAAGAATGACCTCTGTGTGTAGATTTAAATAACTTCATTTGATCATTATTTGAACTTGTGTAACTGTGAAATCTTACCTCTATTCTTGCAACAAGTTTTTCCTTTAATTTATGAGCTTCATCACAAGCATCTTCCTGAAAAGACACCCACAATTTTGGGTAAAATAGAAATTACATTTTCTGGTTTATACAATAAAACCATACTCATTCTGATATCACTAAGTTGTAGGGAGGCTTCACTGAAACTTACTTTTATTCAGTAAAACCCTTCCTCTTAGAAAAAATTCATCATGCAATCACAATAAATTGCAGAAGGTATTACCACAAGATCAATAAATTATTTTCAATACTTCAAAGATATAAATTTGCACAATAGCAGCATATTACAAATAATTTTCTTCTCTATCCACTACTCTCTCCTTGCTTCTTAAACTTTTACCAGGACACTAGTTGGAAAAACATAATATGTTTCTGAGAAAATAATAAAACTCTATTTTTTCTAAATATTTTAAAATTTACAATATATAAATGTAAGTCTTCATCATGTTTGGATACTTGGGCCTTAGAGTTTAGTAAAAGTGCTATCCACAAAAAGTGTCTTATTCCTCTTTTCTTCCCATGTATCTCAGAAAGATCAAGACACGGGCTGAACGCAAATCATCCTCTTCTAAGATGCAAATGTCAATTGCACATATGTCCTAAGTAAATAATGCTTAGAAAGGTTTTTAATTAATCATCCCATAATAGACTTGCAGGGTATGTTGAAAAGCAGAGCCTTAACTGAAAAAAGAGTGTCCTGTGATTCAAGGAGGTGCCATTTATGGAAACTAATCCTTAAAAATTACTTGCAAAAGCAAGAAAATATATGGATTTTTGAGGTATAGTTTATAATTGATTATAAAACCACAAATATCTAACAAAATAAGTTTAATAAATTCCAAAATCAAACCCTGCCTCACATAAACAGTGAAAAAGTAAAAGGACATCTAGTGGCATAGAAAGTTGTTGAAGAAAAATGCCAAACGAAAAAGCAAGTTTGAAAATAATATATATAATGTTAACTCATTAAAATAATAATATTATAATATATGTATTAAAACATTTAGAAGAATATAAATATACTAAAATGTTCACTGTGTTTATTTTTGAGAGTGGCTTTATATTTCTTTTTTTTGCAATATTTTTATAATTTTTTAATTATTAAAATAAGCATGCATTATTTTTGTTAGAAGAAAAATATTTTTTATATTCTATTTTAGATTTATGTTTAATTAGAGGATAATTACTTTGCGATGTTGTATTGATTTCTGTAGTACAACAATGTGAATCAGACATAAGTATACATATATCCCCTCCCTCTTGAACTTCCCTCCCACCCCATCATCCCACCCTCAAGCTGTCACAGAGCACCGAGGAGTTGAGCTCCCTTATTACACAGCAACTTCCCACTAGCATCTGTTATACATATGGTAATGTGTATGTTTCAGTGCTACTCTCTCAGTTCTTTGCTCCTTCTTCTTCCCCTGCTGTGTCCAAAAGTCTGTTGTTCTCTATGGCTGTGTCTCTATTCCTGCCCTGAAAATAAGTTCATCAGTACTGTAATATTTTTTAATTAGACAGCAAGCACAAGACTCTTTTCATGTAGAAATATGGGCATAAATAATAATAAGTTCCCTTCTGGGTCTAAAATTCTGAGTCTCTTTTGTTGAATTTTGGATTCCATTCACTAAAATTTGAGATTTCTTTGCAGAACTATTTTTCTTCCTTAAAGACATTATATCATTACCTTGACAAAATTGCTATCCATTTCTCCTATTTGCTTTTTAATCTCCATGATCTTCACCTTTAAAACAAAAGAGTATAGAACAAAAGTTGTAATGAATGACGTGTGAAACTGAAAAAGAACAAATGACAATTTTTTAGAAGAATGCTCATTCATGATCAAATAGTCTGAGATTTAATAGAAGCTGGAGTTTCTTGCATCCTGTTCTGGATGCTGATCTGCAAAATCAACATTAAATCAAATCAAAAATATGTCATTAGCCACATCCTATGTAAGTGGCCATGGAGCTAGGCATTGTGCTTGTTGGATACAAGCAATAAGAGTGTTTGCCCTCAAACTGCCTATAGAAAATGGATAATCTACAACCCTCTTTTTTTTTTTTTCTAAGTTCTTTCATCACCAATCCCTGAGTTGTGTAATTTAATTATTTAAAAAGGAGCTGTGAGATAATAATCACAGTTTACGCAGTGCCCTAGTAAATATCTTTACACGGTAATTATCAAAGATAATTGCACCAAAGGTAACTCAGATAGGAGTCAGTCTCAGGATGAAAGTTATTTTCATACAGATATTTCAGAAAGCTTTGTAGACTCAATATCAGGCTACTTCAAAGTCCTTTCTTCAGCTTAAAGTTCTCATAAATTTGTTTCTGATGTGTGTGTGTTTAAATACTTTCACCAGTTTCCCCCTCCTCCCCCTTTCATGCTTTGAGTCATTCCATTTACTCATGAGAAGTAAATGAGCCAATATGTGTGATGTGTGTGTGTTAGTCACTCAAATGTGTCCGACTCTTTGCAATCCTGTGAACTGTAGCCCGCCAGGTTTCTCTGTCCGTGGAATTCTCCAGGCAAGAATACTGGAGTGAATTGCCATTCCCTTCTCCAGAGGATCTTCCCAACCCAGGGATTGAACCTTGGTCTCCTGCATCACAGGCAGATTCTTTACCACTTGAGCAACAGGCAAGTTCAACACATGTGATCAGATCAGATCAGATCAGTAGCTCAGTCGTGTCCGACTCTTTGCGACCCCATGAATCGCAGCACGCCAGGCCTCCCTGTCCATCACCAACTCCCGGAGTTCACTCAGACTCATGTCCATCAAGTCAGTGATGCCATCGAGCCATCTCATCCTGTCGTCCCCTTCTCCTCCCGCCCCCAATCCCTCCCAGTCTTTTCCAATGAGTCAACTCTTCGCATCAGGTGGCCAAAGTACTGGAGTTTCAGCTTTAGCATCATTCCTTCCAAAGAACACCCAGGGCTGATCTCCTTCAGAATGGACTGGTTGGATCTCCTTGCAGTCCAAGGGACTCTCAAGAGTCTTCTCCAACACCACAGTTCAAAAGCATCAGTTCTTCGGCACTCAGCCTTCTTCACAGTCCAACTCTCACATCCATACATGACCACAGGAAAAACCATAGCCTTGACTAGAAGAACCTTTGTTGGCAAAGTAATGTCTCTGCTTTTGAATATGCTATCTAGGTTGGTCATAACTTTCCTTCCAAGGAGTAAGCATCTTTTAATTTCATGGCTGCAGTCACCATGTGTAGTGATTTTGGAGCCCAGAAAAATAAATTCAGTCACTGTTTCCACTGTTTCCCCATCTATCTCCCATGAAGTGATGGGACCGGATGCCATGATCTTCGTTTTCTGAATGTTGAGCTTTAAGCCAACTTTTTCACTCTCCACTTTCACTTTCATCAAGAGGCTTTTGAGTTCCTCTTCACTTTCTGCCATAAGGGTGGTGTCATCTGCATATCTGAGGTGGTTGATGTTTCTCCCGGCAATCTTGATTCCAGCTTGTGTTTCTTCCAGTCCAGCATTTCTCATGATGTACTCTGCATATAAGTTAAATAAACAGGGTGACAATATACAGCCTTGATGAACTCCTTTTCCTATTTGGAACCAGTCTGCTGTTCCATGTCCAGTTCTAACTGTTGCTTCCTGACCTGCATACAAATGATATTACTTATTAATTTACTTCTCCTTGAACTTTCCCACACGTTGCTTTTCCTATAGTTTTTTCTAACAATAGCTCACTTGGTAAAGAATCCTCCTGCAATGCAGGAGACCCCAGTCCAATTCCTGGGTCGGGAAGATCCCCTGGAGAAGGGATAGGCTACCCACTCCAGTTTGCTTGGGCTTCCCTTGTGGCTTAGCTGGTAAAGAATCTGCCTTCAATGTGGGAGACCTGGGTTCGATCCCTGGGTTGGGCAGATCCCCTACAGAATGGAAAGGCTACCCATTCCAGTATTCTGGCCTGGAGAATCCCATGGGTCCCAAAGAGTTGGACACAACTGAGTGACTTGCACTTCACTTTCACTTTTTCCTCTACCAGAGTAAACCTAAAGCCATTCTTAGGACTTTGCTTCGGTAACAACTGTATTTAAAGTCCCTTACTTATTATATTACTGTATGTGTTTTTACACAGCCTTTTCCATCAGTCTTCAGTCTTAGGACAGAGTTGTGTCAATTTTTAAAGTCACGTTTTTGAAGTATAATTTACATAGCGTGAAACTTATCTTTTAAAAGCGTCACTGTATGAACTGTATGTCACTGGTATGCAGTCACCACTACAGCACTACAGCAAGATACGGAATATTTCCATCACACCAGAAACTTCTCTGTGTTCTTTTCTCCGGCCTTTCCCCACTGCAGCCAGTGACCACTAGTCTATTTTTCATTCCTATGGTTTTGCCTTTTTCAGAAATGGGATCGTGAAGTATGTAATCTTCCAAGTCTGGCTTCTTTCACTTAGCATCATGCACTTGAGATTTAGATATGCTGTTGGATGATTAAGAAATCTCTTTTTAATCTCTGAAAAACATTCCATCATTTAGTACATACCACAGTTTATCCACTCACCAGTTGGTGCATATTTGGGCTGGTTCTAGTTTTCAAGTCTGTGCCCATTTTTTTAGAATGTATACAAAGCTATATATTTCCAGGATAGAGAATCCCCTTAACATATTCATGATGCCTTCCTTTTTCATATTTTTTTTTACATTTGCAAAATATATCTAATTTTATTTATTTATTTATATTTCTAAGTTATTTAAAAAAATTTATACTAGAGTATAGTTGATTTACAATGTTGTGTTAGTTTCAGGTAGAAAGCAAAATGATTCAGTTATACACATATTCATTCCTTTTTGGATTCTTTTCCCTTTTCACATTATCCCAAGCCCATGTTGATTTGTTTTTTTAATCTCACTGTCATTTGTCTCTGTGCTTTTTTTTCTCTCTTCATTCTTTTGATATCCATCCCTCCCTGTCCTTTCCTCCGGTAAACCCACATTTCTGTATTTTCTGACTTTTGGAGGAAATTTTTTTAAGGGGAAAAATGTTTCTTGGCCTTTGTCCTCTTCCCTTTCTTCATAATTTTCAATTTCCAAAGCCTTAGATACTGGAAAAAAAAAAAGCTGACTTTCCAACTAGCACAAAATGAAGTTGCTACATCAAAATGTTGCACTAAGCCATAGTTAAAGCAGTTTTTTCCTTGTTGAAAAATCTGTGCATGGCTTTTAATATGTGAGAGGTCTAAACAAATATTACTTTCTACTATAAAAGAGGCATTTTTCTCTTTCTTTCAAAATCCTACTTAATTTAAATTTGGCTTGAACTAAAGCAGAAGCTGGCAATTTCAGTAAAAAAAAATGTAGTTAGACACAGATTTTTTTCCATTTTTATAGACTGTTCTTCAAATGACTGAAGTTTATTAGAGAAGAAAAACTACCAGCCAGGGCTCTGAAAGTTAATTATTATCCAAAGTTGGTCACTACTCTTCTAATATTCTATGACTCTTAAAAAGGGAAAAGTAAACCGTTCTAAGAAAAGAATCTCTAAGAAATGCAAGGAGACAAAAACACTAAGAAAGCTTTGGATACTGTGAAACCAACATAAGAACTCTTCATGAAGACATCAAAGACAAACACAAATCTATCTCTTATGTTCTAGGGATGCAGTTCTTCACAAATATATATTTCCTGCATGTTTTTTTCTGTACTGGTAGGTGTCAGGATACAGATATTAAGATGAGAATTTTTCTCTTAAGGAACTCTTCATTATTTTAAGTGGCAATGATGAAAACCTGACAAATTTTTCTGTTCTAGGTAGAACAGAAAAGTCTAGCTTTTTTACGTGTTGTTAGAGAATAGAAGTGGTGGTACCCAGACAAAATGCGCTCAGAACTGACCACCAGATCCAGCATACCAGGGATCAAACCTGTGTCCTCTACAGTAGAGGCTTGGAGTCTTAATCACTGGACTGACAGGGAAATCCTTTTAATTCTTGCTCAGTTCAGTTCATTTCAGTTGCTCAGTCATGTCTGACTCTTTGCGACCCTATGAATCACAGCATGCTAGGCCTCCCTGTCCATCACTAACTCCCGGAGGTTACCCAAACTCATGTCCATCGAGTTAGTGATGACATCAGCCATCTCATCTTCTGTCGTCCCCTTCTCCTCCTGCCCCCAATCTCTCCCAGCATCAGGGTCTTTTCCAGTGAGTCGACTCTTCGCATGAGGTCGCCAAAGTATTGGAGTTTCAGCTTCAGCATCAGTCCTTCCAATGAACACCCAGGACTGATCTCCTTTAGGATGGACTGGTTGCATCTCCTTGCAGTTCAAGGGACTCTTAAGAGTCTTCTCCAACACCACAGTTTAAAAGCATCAATTCTTTGGTGCTCAGCTTTCTTCATAGTCCAACTCTTACATCCATACATGACTACTGGAAAAACCATAGCCTTGACTAGACGGACCTTTGTTGGCAAAGTAATGTCTCTGCTTTTCAATATGCTGTCTAGGTTGGTCATGACTTTCCTTTCAAGGAGTAAGCGTCTTTTAATTTCATGGCTGCAATCACCATCTGCAGTGATTTTGGAGCTCCCCAAAATAAAGTCAGCCACTGTTTCCACTGTTTTCCCATCTATTTGCCATGAAGTGATGGGACCAGATGCCATGATCTAAGTTTTCTGAATGTTGAGTTTTAAGCCAACTTTTTCACTCTCCTCTTTCACTTTCATCAGGAGGCTTTTGAGTTCCTCTTCACTTTCTGCCATAAGGGTGGTGTCATCTGCATATCTGAGGTTATTTATATTTCTCCCTGCAATCTTGATTCCAGCTTGTGCTTCTTCCAGCCCAACATTTCCCATGATGTACTCTGCATAGAAGTTAAATAAGCAGGGTGACAATATACAGCCTTGACGTACTCCTTTTCCTATTTGGAACCAGTCTGTTGTTCCATGTCCAGTTCTAACTGTTGCTTCCTGACCTGCATATAGGTTTCTCAAGAGGCAGGTCAGGTGGTCTGGTATTCCCATCTCTTTCAGAATTTCCCACAGTTCATTGTGATCCACACAGTCAAAGGCTTTGGCATAGTCAATAAAGCAAAAATAGATATTTTTCTGGAACTCTCTTGCTTTTTTGATGATCCAGCGGATGTTGGCAATTTGATCTCTGGTTCCGCTGCCTTTTCTAAAACCAGCTTGAACATCTGGAAGTTCACGGTTCACATATTGCTGAAGCCTGGCTTGGAAAAATTTGAGCATTACTTTATTAGCCTGTGAGATGAGTGCAATTGTGCGGTAGTTTGAGCATTCTTTGGCATTGCCTTTCTTTGGGACTGGGATGAAAACTGACCTTTTCCAGTCCTGTGGCCACTGCTGAGTTTTCCAAATTTGCTGGCATATTGAGTGCAGCACTTTCACAGCATCATCTTTCAGGATTTGAAATAATTCTTGTTATGACATGTTAAACAACAAATGGGGTGGGAGGAGGTTACAGAGTCCCCACAACCTCGCCGTTTTTCCCCAAGCCTTCAGCTTACCTCCATGTTTACCCCCTGATCAGAGTCAAGGTCCTGGTGTGATTCCAGCTTTTCAATTTGGCCCTCCAGGGACACAACCTCACTTAATAAGCTGCAAACAGACCAAGAGAGGGACTTAGTCCTGTGGCTTAAGAAAAATCTCCAATGGATAATCTTTCTTGATCTTGAAAGATCGTTTCTGACTTTTCAAAAATGAAATCCTATTCCTATATAAGGGGGACTCTTGGGTGGTAATTGTGTTGGAATGGGAAGTCATAAATGCAATTCAAGAAAGTAAAAAACATTCTAAGTTATCTAGATAATTGTAAAGAAGTGTAGTCCTAACTGGATATAGAAGCGGAAATGTAAAATGCACTTATAACTGGTAAGGTCTGAATGAGCTCTGTCATTAATATTAATACCAATATCCATTTCTTGGTTTTAATGATACCATTGATATCATTGGTAAAGTACCAACTCATTGGTTTTGAGTTGGACAAGATACTACCATTCGGAAGGTTGAGGGAAGGGTGCATGAGGTTATGCTATATATTTCTTTGAAAATTCCCGTGAATTTGCAATTATTTCAAAATAAAAATATAATAAGAAAATATTATTCATAATTTTAAGCCAATAAATTAATTTAGATGAAAAGGGAAAGTTCCTTAAAAGATACATTCTACTACTGAAATATACTCAAGAGCTAGGTAGGCTGTGCAGCCCTTTGATCCTATACTATATCATTTAAAAAAATTAAATTTGTAGTTAAAATCTTGCCATAGTGAAATCTCCAGACAATATGGCTTCACTGGTGAATTCAACCAAACAGTTAAGAAATTATGCCAGTTTTACACAAACTCATCCAGAAAATAGAGAACTGTACAAAAACATCCCAATTTTTTTCTTTGATACTAAATATAAGTTGTTTTTTTTTTTATATTGACTATGCCAAAGCCTTTGTCTGTGTGGATCACAATAAACTGTGGAAAATTCTGAAAGAGATGGGAATACCAGACCACCTGACCTGCCTCTTGAGAAACCTATATGCAGGTCAGGAAGCAACAGTTAGAACTGGACCTGGAACAACAGACTGGTTCCAAATAGGAAAAGGAGTACGTCAAAGCTGTATATTGTCACCCTGCTTATTTAACTTCATGCAGAGTACATCATGGGAAATGTTGGGCTGGAAGAAACACAAGCTAGAATCAAGATTGCAGGGAGAAATATAAATAACCTCAGATATGCAGATGACACCACCCTTATGGCAGAAAGTGAAGAGGAACTAAAAAGCCTCTCATTAACATACATGTTAAAGATCCATTTTAGTAAGCTGAATCTAACAACAAATAAAAAGGATAATATGACCAGGTGGTATTTATTCTGGGAATTCAAGGCTGGTTCAGCATTCAAAAATCAATCATTATAATTCACCAACCATATCAAGAGATTTATAAACGAACAAAAAACATGATCATTCACAGCTGCAGCAAAAGCTATTTAAAAAATTCAGTATCATTCCTGATTTTAAAAACAACTCAGTAAACCTGGAATAGAAGAAATCTTCTCAATCTGAGAAAGAGCAATTTAAAAACAAACAAAAGCCCAGATAATATCACACTTAATGCTCTTGTTCTTCCTGTAAGACTGAGAACTAAGTAAGTATGTCTGCTATCTGCTGTCACTCCTCCTATTCAACATCACACTAGAAGTTCTAGCCAATATAATAAGGTAACAAAAGAAAGTGAAAGGAACACAGATTGGAAAGGAAGATAGAAATCTGTCTCTATTTGGCTGATAACATAATTATCTATGTGAAAATTTTCAAATAATATGTAAAGAATATTAAAATTAATAAATGAGCTTAGCAAGGTCACAATGGAAAGTCATATACAAAATGTTAGCTGTATTTCTATATACTAGCTATTAACAATAATTTTGGGGGGCTCCAAAATCACTGCAGGTGGTGATTGCAGCCATGAAATTAAAAGACACTTACTCTTTGAAAGGAAAGTTATGACCAACCTAGATAGCATATTAAAAAGCAGAGACATTACTTTGCCATCAAAGGTCCATCTAGTCAAGGCTATGGTTTTTCCAGTGGTCATGTATGGATGTGAGAGTTGGACTGTGAAGAAGGCTGAGCGCCAAAGAATTGATGCTTTTGAACTGTGGTGTTGGAGAAGACTCTTGAGAGTCCCTTGAACTGCAAGGAGATGCACAGTCCATCCTAAAGGAGATCAGTCCTGGGTGTTCACTGGAAGGACTGATGCTGAAGCTGAAACTCCAATACTTTGGCCACCTCATGCAAAGAGTCGACTCACTGGAAAAGACCCTGATGCTGGGAGAGATTGGGGGCAGGAGGAGAAGGGGACGATAGAGGATGAGATGGCTGATGTCATCACCAACTCGATGGACATGATATTTGGGTAACCTCCGGGAGTTGGTGATAGATAGGGAGGGCTGGTGTGCTGCAATTCATGGGGTCACAAAGAGTCGGACACAACTGAGCACCTGAACTGAACTAAACTGAACAATAAGAAGCTTAAAATTTTAAAGTACCATTTATAACAGAACCAAAAACATGAAATAGATATAAATCTAAAAATATGTGAAATATCTGTACACTGAACACTACAGAACCCTGATGGAAGAAATCAAAAACCTAAATTGAGAGAAATACTGTATTCATGAATCAGAAGAGTTGCTATTGCTAAAATATTAATTATTCCCAAATGTATCTATGAATTAATGGTAGTTCCAATCAAACTCACAGAAAGATTGACAGGTTGATTGTAAAATCTACATGGAAAAGCAGACAAGAAAAGTAGAAGAGCTAAAACAATTTTGAAAAATTAAAAGAAAAAGTAATGACCTATTATAACAGGGAACTCTGCTCAATATTCTGTAATAACCTAAATGGGGAAAGAATTTGAAAAAGAATAGATACATGTATGTGTGCCTGCATACCAAGTTGTTTTAGTCCTGTCCAACTCTTTGCGACCCTATGGGCTGTAGCTGGCCAGTTTCCTCTGTCCATGGGATTCTCCTGGCAAGAGCACTGGAGTGGGTTGCCATTTCTGCCTCCAGGGGATCTTCCCAACCCGGGGATCAAATCCATGCCTCCTGCATTGCAGGTGGATTCTTAACCACTGAGCCACTGAGGTAGCCCCCTAGATACATGTATATGTATAACTAAATCACTTTGCTGCACACCTGAAACTAACACACACTAATCAGATCAGATCAGATCAGTCCCTCAGTCGCATCCAACTCTTTGCAACCCCATGAATCGCAGCACGCCAGGCCTCCCTGTCCATCACCAACTCCCGGAGTTCACTGAGACTCACGTCCATTAAGTCAGTGATGCCATCCAGCCATCTCATCTTCTGTCATCCCCTTCTCCTCCTGCCCCCAATCCCTCCCAGCATCAGAGTCTTTTCCAATGAGTCAACTCTTCGCATCAGGTGGCCAAAGTACTGGAGTTTCAGCTCTAGCATCAGTCCTTCCAAAGAAATCCCAGGGCTGATCTCCTTCAGAATGGACTGGTTGGATCTCCTTGCAGTCCAAGGGACTCAAGAGTCTTCTCCAACACCACAGTTCAAAAACATCAATTCTTCAGCACTCAGCCTTCTTCACAGTCCAACTCTCACATCCATACATAACCACAGGAAAAACCATAGCCTTGACTAGACAAACTTTTGTTGGCAAAGTAATGTCTCTGCTTTTGAATATGCTATCTAAGTTAGTCATAACTTTCCTTCCAAGGAGTAAGCGTCTTTTAATTTCATGGCTGCAATCACCATCTGTAGTGACTTTGGAGCCCAGAATAATAAAGTCTGACACTGTTTACACTGTTTCCCTATCTATTTCCCATAAAGTGATGGGACAGGATGCCATGATCTTCGTTTTCTGAATGTTGAGCTTTAAGCCAACTTTTTCACTCTCCACTTTCACTTTCATCAAGAGGCTTTTTAGTTCCTCTTGACTTTCTGCCATCAGGGTGGTGTCATCTGCATATCTGAGGTTATTGATATTTCTCCTGGCAGTCTTGATTCCAGCTTGTGTTTCTTCCAGTCCAGCGTTTCTCATGACACACACTAATACTCCTAACTAATAATAATTAGCCAATAGTTAGTTATTAACTAAGAACAAATAGTTAATAACTAACTAATGCTCCATTTCCTTAGAAGAAATGGAGTAGCCTCCATAGCTGACAAAAGAGTCCAAAATGTAGTGTTTGGGAGCAATCTCAAAAATGACAGAATGATCTCTGTTTGTTTCCAAGGCAAACCATTCAATATCACAATAATCCAAGTCTATGCCCCAACCACTAATGCTGAAGAAACTGAAGTTGAACAGTTCTATGAAGACCTACAAGACCTACAACTAACACTCAAAAAAGATATCCTGTTCATCATAGGGGACTGGAATGGAAATGTAGGAAGTCAAGAAATATTTGGAGTAACAGTCAAGTTTGGCCTTGGAGTCCAAAATGCAGCAGGGCAAAGGCTAACAGAGTTTTGCCAAGAAAATGCACTGGTCATAGCAAAAACACAAGAGAAGACTCTACACACGGACATCACCAGATGGTCGATACTGAAATCAGATTGATGATATTCTTAAGATGGAAAAGCTCTATACAGTCGGCAAACAAGATCTGTGGATCAGATCTTGAACTCCTTATTGACAAATTTAGACTTAAACTGAAGAAAGTAGGGAAAACCAGTACACCTTTAAGGTATGACCTAAATCAAATTCCTGATGATTATACAGAGGAAGTGACAAATAGATTCAAGGGATTAGGTCTGATAGAGTGCCTGAAGAACTATGGATAGAGGTTCATGACACTGTACAGGAGGCAGTGATCAAGACCATACCCAAGAAAAGGAAATGCAAAAAGGAAAAATGGTTGTCTGACAAGGCCTTCCAAATAGCGGAGAAAAGAAGAGAAACAAAAGGCAAAGGAGAAAAGGAAAGATAATGCTCATCTGAATGCATAGTTCCAAATAAAGGCAAGGAGAGATACAAAAGCCTTCCTCAGTGATCAATGCAAAAGATAGAGGAAAACAATTGAATGGGAAAGACTAGAGATCTCTTCAAGAAAACTAGAGATACCAAGGGGACATTTCATACAAAGATGGGTACACTAAATGGTGTAGACCTAATAGAAGCAGAAGATATTAAGAAGCGGCAAGAATACACAGAAGAACAACACAAAAAAGATCTTCATGACCCAGATAACCACAATGGTGTGATCATTCACCTAGAGCCAGACATCCTAAAATGTGAAGTCAAGTGGGCTTTAGGAAGCATCACTACGAACAAAGCTAGTGGAGGTGATAGAATTCTAGTTGAGCTAGTTCAAATCCTAAAAGATGATGCTGTGAAAGTGCTGCACTCAATACGCCAGAAAATTTGGAAAACTCAGCAGTGGCCACAGGACTGGAAAAGGTCAGTTTTCATTCCAATCCCAAAGAAGAGCAATGTCAAAGAATGTTCAAACTACCGCACAATTGCACTCATCTCACATGCTAGCAAAGTTGTACTTAAAAGTTACCAAGCCAGGCTTCAACAGTATGTGAACTGTAACCTTCCAGATGTTCAAGCTGGATTTAGAAAAGGCAGAGCAACCAGAGATCAAATTGCCCACATCCGCTGGATCATCAAAAAAGCAAGAGAGTTCAAGAAAACCATGTACTTCTGCTTTACTGATTATGCCAAAGCCTTTGACTGTGTGGATCATAACAAACTATGGAAAATTCTACAAGAGACGGGAATATCAGACCACCTTACCTGCCTCTTGAGAAATCTGTATACAGGTCAAGAAGCAACAGTTAGAACCAGACCCAGAGCAATGAACTGGTTCCAAATTGGGAAAGGAGTACGTCAAGGCTGTATATTGCCACCTTGCTTATTTAACTTAAATGCAGAGTACATCATGCAAAATGCCAGGCTGGATGAAGCACAAACTGGAATCAAGATTGCCAGGAGAAATATCAGTAACCTCAGATATGCAGTTGATACCACCCTTATGGCAGAAAGTGAAGAGGAACTAAAGAGCTTCTTGATGAAAGTGAAAGAGGAGAGTGAAAAAAATGGCTTAAAACTCAACATTCAGAAAACGAAGATAATGGCATCTGGTCCCATCATCTCCTGGCAAATACATGAGGAAACAATGGAAACAGTGACAGACTTTATTTTCTTGGACTCAAAATCACTGCAGGTGGCGACTGTAGGCATGACATTAAAAGACGCTTGCTCCTTGGAAGAAAATGTATGACCAAATTAGACAGCATATTAAAAAGCACAGACATTACTTTGCTGACAAAGGTCTGTCTAGTCAAAGCTATGGTTTTTCCTGTAGTCATGTATGGATGTGAGAGTTGGACTCTAAAGAAAGCTGAGCCCCGAAGAATTGATGCTTTTGAACTGTGGTGTTGGAGAAGACTCTTGAGAGTCCCTTGAACTGCAAGGAGATGCAACCAGTCCATCCTAAAGGAGATCAGTCCTGGGTGTTCATTGGAAGGACTGATGCTGAAGCTGAATGTCCAATACTTTGGCCACCTGATGGGAAGAACTGACTCCTGGTAAAGACCCCGATGCTGAGGAAGATTGAAGGCAGGAGGAGAAGGGGACAACAGAGGATAAGATTGTTGGATGGCATCAGTGACTCGATGGACATGAGTTTGAGCAAGCTGTGGGAGTTGGTGATGGACAGGGAAGCCTGGCGTGCTGCAGTCCATGTGGTCATAAGGAGTCGGACACGACTGAGTGACTGAAGTGAACTGAACTGAAACTAACACAATGTTGTTAATCAACTCTACTCCAACATAAAATAAAATTTTAGTTTAAAAAAGAAAAGGAATAAAGTCTAATAAAAAGTAGTATTTGACTTAGAAAAAAATTAGAACAAAACTGAATACACTCATTACCTAATTTAAAGACTTAATATAAAGCTACAGTAATCATGGTAGTGTGGTATTGTTGCTGTTTTAGTTGCTAAGTCATGTCCAACTCTTTTGAGATCCCATAAACTGTAGCCCACTAGAGGACAGGCTCCTCTGTCCCTGGGATTACCCAGGCAATCTTCTGGAGTGGGTTGCCAGTTCCATCTAAAGGGGATCTCCCTACCCAGAGATTGAAACCACATCTCCTGCATTGGCAGGCAGATTCTTCACTATGGAGCCACCACGGTAGACCCAAGTGAATGTTTACAGTGTCTTTATTAATGATTGCTAAAAAAAAAATCTAAATATGTCTCAGTTAGTGAAAGAATCAATTGTAGCATATTTATATAAGGGAATACTGTTCAGCAACAAAAAGGAACAAATTATTGATGTGTACAACATGGATGAATCTCAAATTATATTCTTTATGCTAAGGAAAGATGGTTGACTCAAAAGGCTGCATGCTATGTAATTCCACTTCTGTGACATTCTAGAATAGGCAGAGCTGTACAGACAGAGCGTAGATGAGTGGTCACTAGCAGCCTGGGGAGAGGTGTTAACTATAAAAGAGTATGAGGGATGTGGGGAGTGATCAAAGTGTTCTTTATCTTCACTGTGCTGGATAAACAACAGTATGCATTTTTCAAAACTTGCAGAACTGTACAATAAAAGATACAATTTTACATTATGTAAATTATAACTTAGTTTTAAAAATGGAAAAAAAAAGTTTTTGGCCATACCACACAGTTTGTGAGATCTTCATTTTCTGACTAGGGATTGAACCCATGCCCTCTGCAGTGAAAGCGTGGAGTCCTAGCCACTGAAGCAGCAGGGAATTCCCATGGAAAGAAACTTTAATGTGCTGAGTTTGAATTAATAAAAACACAGAATCTTTTAAAATCCAAATATTATTCATGCTCTGGAAGAAAAAGGGGGGTACCTTGAATAGGATAGTCAGAAAACTGATACAGAGATGTTTAGCTAAAGGTATGGTGATGTTTAACTGAATATAAAGATGTTTAACTGAAAGGCAAAGAAACATGTAGAAGAGTAGCCCTGCAGTAAGAAAGAGTTTGGAATGTGGTAGGAAGATTCAGAAGGCCAGAGGGATTTATTTTTTAAAATAGCTTCCATTTATTAATTGCTATTGTATGTCAGGCACTGTATTAAATGGCTTAAAGAAACAGTTTATTAACCTGTCCAAGAAAGGTCAATATCAAGATTCAAACCTGGGTTCCTCTGACTCCAAAGCCCAGTCTCTATGCCAGTGACTGCATAAATAACAACTTTGTCATTTCTGTTTCATCTTGAAACTTTTAACCTGAATTCAGATATGCATTTTCAAGCACACTTTAACAGTTTTTTCATGTCATACTGGTTGGATTCCTTTGGACAATACTGGATAAAACTCAAGGATCACTGGAAACCTCAGTATGTCCTTTTGATAACTGTTAATGTGGCTTCAAGGAGAGAATCTCTGAGGGCAGTCTTTCACTTGAGAGAAGAGAGAGCAAAGATGCAGATAACTTTGATGTAGGCTTCAAGATTCTGTGGCATGACTTTTAATTCTAAGGCTTTATGCTTCCCAGGTCTTCCCAGATGGCACTAGTGGTAAAGAATACACCTGTCAATGCAGGAGACATAAGAGATGCAGGTTCAGGCCCTGGGTTGGGAAGATGCCCTGGAGAAGGAAATGGCAACCCACTCCAGGATTCTTGCCTGGAGAATCCCATGGACAGAGGAGCCTGGTGAGCTACAGTCCATAGGGTTGCAAAGAGTCAGACACGACTGAAGTGACTTAGCACATATACTTCTTATCCTAAAGATTTTACCCACCTTAAACCTGTAGTTTCATAAATTTCTGAAGATATGAAACTTTTCATTATTTTCTGACCCACCCCAACACCCTACAATTACCTCTTCACTGTGTTTTCTGTGAGGCTTATTTTTTGTATAATATTTTTAATTTTCTCCATCCAGCCTATGTGATCAGCTCCAAGCTCTTTCACTTGTAGACCCATCCGTGTATTCCAGTGGTTAAGCTGAAAGAACATGTTCTCCTGACTCCTACAGAGATATGATTATGATCAGTTTTAAGGTAGAAAATGGGAGACATCTCACAAAGCCTGAAACCCCCTTTCTATGGGTGGCAAATAGGTCTGCTTATTCATTTTCTGTCACCAAAATAGGCCAAATAGGCACTTAGGCTTTAAGAAAGGAGTTTGGACATTTATTTAATATCCATTTTAACAGACTTTTTTAAGGCTGGAGAAAATAAAGTATGTTTTATATTCAGTAAACAATGTAGATATATTTTTAATTTTCCTGCATGGAATGAATATTAAGTGTTGATTTCAGGAAGGTGGTTGCATCTTGTTGAAGGAGAAGTTATGTTAGGTGTTGATTTCAGGATGGTGGTTACATCTGGGTGAAGGAGAAGAAGTTATATTAATACATAGGGAAAGGGTGCATAAGGATTCAACCATACATTTTTTATTATAATTACAATATTTTTCATCTCTAGAAAATTAACTAAGAGTGATGAGATGTGTAATAAGTCCAGGGTCCAAAGAAAAGCATGGAAAGAGAACCCCATGGTCTCCCTATGTCCCGCTTCATCTTTCTTGCTGGAATAGGTAGGTAGTTACTTGTGCATGTGATTGCTTTGTGGTTCAAGACATGTACTGATTTAAAATCTTCTAAGCTTTCCATAAGCTCTCTGCTAAGTTTCATTCTCCCCTCCACAAAACACTACTCAGTGTTCCCTCTTGCATTCGCCAAGGCTTACTGTTCAAGGATGTTCTCCTCTGAAAACTGCAAAGATGTGGATGCTTGGGGATCTTCATGTTGAATGTGATCTCTTTCTTGCTCATCCTGTTCATTCTGCAGGTCCTGGCCATGCCCAGCCTTCAGCTCCAACTTATCCTGATAAAGATCATGAAGGACCAAAGCAGAACAGAAGGGTTATCACAAGAGGTGGTGGCCCTTCTATGGTACCCATGCCCTCATTACCCTTTCCGAGGCTGGAGTCCTCGGATGCGTTTGTGAGATAGGCTGACATGCCCTCTGCTCTGTGACAGAGGAAGGCTGGGGCAGGAACGTGGAGAGTACGAAGAACAGATCAACCTCTTGTTGATATACCTGTACAGATCATTGGCCAAGTCAGTAGGAACAGCATTCACCTACCTCTACAAATTGCTTTTCAGCACATCATCCTTTAAATGACAGCCCTGACATGGATAAATGTAGGTACTGAAACTCCTAGGCCATTCATTCATATTTAGTGATTTGGCCAAGGTCACATGATGCAGTGAGTTAAGTGATGACCCCCCGAAAGATATGTCCATGTCCTAATACTAGGCCCCCTGAGAATGTGACCTTGTTTGGAAAAAAAGGGTCTTTGCAGATGTAATGAATTTAATAATGATCTTGAGATGAGATTACCTTGGATGACCTGGGTGGATCCTAAATCCTATGATGAGTATCCTAATTAGAAACAGAAGAGGAGAAGACATAGACAGAGAAACTCATGTGGAGATGGAGGCACATTGTAGTTTTTACAGCCACAAACTAAGGAATGCCCAGAGTCACCAAAATCTGGAAAAGGAATGGAAAAATTCTCCCCAAAAGCCTTCAGAGGAAGTGTGGTCTCGCTGACCCCTTGATTTTGGATTGTTGGCCTCCAAAACTATGACAGAATACATTTTTGTGTGTGTGGCTTTAAACCACAAAGTCTAATTTGTTATAGCTACCACAAGAAATCAACCCATATGGCTGGTAAGTACATGGACTAGAATTTGAACTAGGTTTTCTGATTCTCAAACCATGGCTCTTTTCATTGTACCTAGGACTTGGGTTCAGATTAAGGAATACCTAGTTCCTACCTCTGGTGCTTTCACAACCCAGTGGCGCCTCACCAGAGATGAAGGATTATTACATTTACAGATGAAGAAACCAAGGCTAGATTTTCGAAGTATGATGTGACTCCACTATCTCTTAGCTACCACTTTGTAAATAAAAGGCATCCACAATTTCAATTTCTTTCCACTAAATCTTTGGCCAGGATATTTAAAAGCAGCAGAAACACTGTGATGTAGAGAAAGACAACCACATTGGGAAGCAGAGAACAGGAGTCTAAGGCTTGTTCTACTGCTGTGAGTGTTGAACAAGTCACTTAACCACCATAAAGCTCAGCTTCCTAGGCTAGCAAGAAAATTGAGCCAGACCATCTCTAGAGTTCTATGTCCAATAATCTCTGATGACATTTCATATCTTCATCAGTCATTTTACTGTAGTGGTTAATATATCACAAAAGAGTCAAAAGGCAAGAAATAGAAATAAAAAGAGTTTTTAAAAAAAAATCTACAGGACTAGGACTTCCCTGATGGTCCTGTGGTTAGGACCTTCCCTTCTAATGCAGAGAATATGAGTTCAATCCCTGGTCAGGGAGTTAGGATCCCACAGGCCTCATGGCCAAAAAAAACCCAAAGCATAAAACAGGGGCAATATTGTAACACATTCAATAAGGACTTTAAAAATAAGTAAATAAAATCTATAGGACTAAATAAAACCTACAGGACTAAACGCATAAAGAAATGTGTGTGTTTTTAAAATAACAGACTAAATGTTGCATAAAATACACAGCCTAAGGGTTTCCCTCATAGCTCAGTGGGTAAAGAATCTGCCTGCAATCCAGGAAACCCAGGTTTGATCCCTGGGTTGTGAAGATCCCCTGGAGAAGGAAACGGCAATCCACTCCAGTATTCTTGCTTGGAAAATCCCATGGAGAGAGGAACCTGGTTGGCTACAATTCATGGGGTCACAGGAGTCGGACACGACTTAGTGACCAAACCAAGGGCATTGAAAGTGAAAGTTGCTCAGTCGTGTTTGACTCTTTGTGACCCTGAAGACTATATGGTCCATTGAATTCTCCAGGCCAGAATACTGGAGTGGGTAGCCTTTCCCTTCTCCAGGGGATCTTCCCAATACAGGGATCAAACCCAGGTCTCCTGCTTTGCAGGCAGATTCTTTACCATCTGAGCCACAAGGGAAGCTAAAGACATTACTTTCCATTTATGTGCAGCTTTTGGAAGAGCTCATATTCCTCGGAAAGTGAAAAATGGAACTCATCATATTTCCCCTCAACTAGTCTAGTTTTCCACTCTTGTATATGGCCCCCCATTCATCCAAATGTCTCTGTCTGAAGACTGGAAGAAGTCCTTGAATTGTCATAGGAGACATTCTTTTCCCTCCTCGTTACCCATTTCATATCCGCTTAGTATAGTATCCACTAATACTGCTTATCTTTTCAGTCAGTGTCCTTGCATCTCTGCTCGTGGCATCCCAGTCAGGGCCCTATCTCAAGTCCTCATCAGTTCCTGCCTCCTATTGGTGTCCTGGCTTCCTGCCTGCATCCTGCTCTATCCTGGCCTCAGCATCCTGCCTGCCTGCTTGCCGGTCATGCCTTTTCCTGCACCCTTCCTCTCTCACAACACTGTTTCTCTTTGACTCCTTTATCTTTGCATGTGTTATGCCTTCTTTCTGAAATGCTTTTCTTCTATCTAGACCATCTTTCAAAACTCAGTTGTCATATCCCCAGTCTTAAGCTCTCCCTCCTGTATACTTCATTAGCACATCTGCTCCTTCTAGGGTGGATTTTTTGTACACACTCTTGTTCTTGCCTGAGTCCCTCCTAGTGTGTGAGCTCACTGAAGGGAAAGAATTATATATATAATATCCTAGCACATTTGTTGTTGTTCAGTCACTCAGTCCTGTCCAACTCTTTACAAGCCCATGGACTGCAGCATGCCAGGCTTCCCTGTCCTTCACCATCTTCTGGAGCTTGCTCAAACTCATGTCCATTGAATCGATGATGCCATCCAACCATCTCATCCTCTGTTGTCCCTGTCTCCTAACACATAGTGGATGCTAAGTGGTTATAGAAATACATTCTGTTTGTGAGAGATGCAAACAAAAGCAGGAAATAGGAAAGTCTGTTCACTGACCTGGCATCCGAAATCGGCACTATATATAGCATGCCAGGGGCTGAAAATGGGAAGCCAGTGCAAAATCTTCATTTCCAAGTGTTTTAGGGGGCTTTGATGGTTAGACATGGCAGCTTTGGCAGTCTAGCTAAAAAGCCTATTTTGTTAATTAAAAAAACAGTTGACCTTATTTTGCTCCTCTTAACTCTTTGTCCATTTCCTGAAATTGTCCTTTAAATCTTTGTCTTATAAAAGACAAATGTAAGATTATGCAAAGTAGAGACCTTCTGGTTTGCTTTCAGAGAATAAAAGGAAAAGATTTCTTCCTCAAGAAGTCATATGTTTGTCCTTTTTTCAGCACAGAGCTAAATTTATTAATAATTATTTGTTAATTATGTGACTGCATGTGATTTATTTTTCTGTAATTAAAGGATTTTCCATGTAAATAAATGAACATAAAGAAATACAATCATAAATTTAAAAAAATATTTTCTTAAACCTTTATGCCCTGACTTGAAGTTTGTAAGAAATAGTCTATAATAATGAAGGCATTATACCCTTCATATAGCCTGCACGTGTAGACTATGTGATAAATCTTATGGAGTGAATAATTTTATTATCTAACTAGACTTATTCTATCCCAGGCCAACAAGTGATAGCATCATTGTTCACTGACTAATAGTAGGAACATTTTCCTGGAGTCCACTGACAAGGACCCCACAAAGAAGCAGATAACAGTATTTACAGAGTTTTACCTTCAATTTATGTGTTCACTAAGTTCATGGCTCCCACATCTCATTTTCCCTTTTCTTTCCCCTCTTTAAGACTCCTCTTCTAATTTAGAAGAGGAGTTTTTTGTTTGGTTTGTTTTTTTTTTTTGTAATGGGTATCTGTCTCTTTCCACTTTTTGACTGTCTCATTATTATCTATACTCCACACATCTAACTCTATCCCTTCACACCTTCTATCCCCTTCTTTTTCTTTTTTCTGTATATTTATTTTTATGTATTTATTTTGCTGTACCAGGTCTAGTTACAGCACTCAGGATCTTCTGTCCTGTGACATCTTTCAGTTGCAGCATGCGGACTCTTAGTTGTAGCATGTGGGATCTAGTTCCCTGACAAGGGATCAAACCCGATTGTCCTGCATTGGGAGCTCAGAGTCTTAGCCACTGGACCATCAGGGAAGTCCCACTTCTATTTCTTTTGTTTCTTTTTCTTTTTTCCCTTACTGCAGAGTCCTTGAAAGTAAAGTCCAGCTTAGGATATTCTTTGAGGACTCTTCCTTCTATGGATTGTAGAGTTGGCTGGCTATCCCCAAGCCCAAAAAGTATTCAAAAGAGAAGTAGACAAAAAGATGAATCCTGGACTTCCTTTGAGGGTTGAATAAGCCTCAGAATAGGAAATACCCACTCCACAGATTGGAAAGCACCTTCCTCTGTAGCCAGTAACCTGGGGAATCTATGGGGGAGATTCGCATATCAATAATAAAAGGAATCTTAGCCATGCATTTGCTTTGAACTAAATGAAAGCATAAACTCTTTCCATGACAAACTCCAGCATCAAGTTTCTCCATTCATGTCAGCTAGATGACTGAATTTCAAAGACTGAGAGAGGTTCAGACTGAATTAAGAGTAAATTAGTGCTCATTTCAATAGCATATATACTAATATTTGAATGATACAGAGATTAACATGGCCCCTGAACAAGGATGACATGCAAATTCATGAAGTGTTCCATATTTTTTGAGAAAGTTAAAAAAAGGCTCATTTAAAATTGCTTCAAAAGGAATAAAACACCTAGGAATAAATAACCAAAGAGAATAAAGACCTATACTCTGAAAAGTATAAAAAAATTAATGAAGGAAATTGAAGATGATACAAGAAATGGAATGATATTCTATGCTCTTGGATTGGAAGAATTAATATTATTAAAATGATCATACTACCCAAAACAGTCTACAGATTTAATGCAATCTCTATTAAAAATACCCAGGACATTTTTCATAGAACTAAAACAAATAATAATAAAATTTATATGGAACCACAAAAAGACCCTAAATTACCAGAACAATCCTGAGAAAAAAGCTGAAGGTATCACCCTTACAGACTTTAGACTATACAACAAGACTACAATAATTGAAACAGCATGGTACTAGCACATAGATCAATGGAACAGAATAGAGAGCCCAGAAATAAACCCACACATCTATGGTTAATTAGTCTTTAACAAAAGAAGACAGGAATATACAATGGAGAAAAGACAGTCCCTTCAATAAGTGGTGCTGGAAAATCTGGACAATCACATGTAAAACAATGAGATTAGAACATTTCCTTACACCGTAACAAAAATAAACTCAAAATGGTAAATTGTTAGAAGAGAACATAGGCAGAACACACTTTGACATAAATTGCAGCAATATTTTTTTGTGATCTGCCTAAGGCAAAAAATAAAATAAAAGCAAAAATAAACAAATGGGACATAAACAGAAAAGTGGTATCACCTCATACCAATCAGAATGGCCATCATCAAAAAGTCTGCAAGTAACAAATACTGGAGAGGGTGTGGAGAGAACGGAGCCCTCCTTACAGTGTTGGTGGCACTGTGAATTGTTTGAGACCCCATGGACCATAGCCTCCCAGGCTTCTCTAGCCATGGGATTCTCCAGGTAAGAATACTGGAGTGGGTTGCCATGCCCTTTTCCAGGGGATCTTCCTGACCCAGGGATCAAACCCAGGTCTCCTGAAACGCAGGCAGATTCTTTATTGTTTGAGCTACTCGTTAAGTCCAAGGATATTCCTTAAAAAACTAAAAATGGAGTTACCATATGAGCCTGCAATCCCACTTCTGGGAACATATCTGGAGAAATCGAATCCTTTATGATGACCTTAATCAAATCCCTTGTGATTATACTGTGGAAGTGACAAATACATTCAAGGGATTCCATCTGATAGACAGAGTGCCTGAAGAACTATGGACGGAGGTTCGTGACATTGTACAGGAAGTGGTGATCAAAACCATCCCCCAGAAAAAGAAATGCTAAAAGGCAAAGTGGTTGTCTGAGGAGGTCTTACAAATAGCTGAGAAAAGAAGAGAAATGAAAGGCAAAGGAGAAAAGGAAAGACATATCCATCTGAATGCAGAGTTTCAAAGAATATCTGGAGAAAATCATAAGTCAAAAGGATACATGCACCTATAGTAGCACTATTTCCAATAGCCAAGATATGAAAGCAGCCTAGATGTCCAGTGACAGATGAATTTAGATAAAGGAATAGATAATAGAATATTACTCATCCACAAAGAAGAATGAAATAATCCCATTTGTAGCAATATGGATGAACCTAGAGATTATCATTCTAAGTGAAGTAAGCCGGGCAGAGAAAGACAAATATCAGATGATATCACTTATACGTGGAATCTAATACATATATTTATTTTCTTGGGTTCCAAAATCACTGTGAATGGTGACTGCAGCCATGAAATTAAAAGATGAGTAATGGATCTCTGTAATGCATCCTATTGGGAGACAATTTACAATTCAAGAACAAACCTACATAGAGTAATTTTCTCTGAGGTGAAACATGTCACAGTTATTTTGTAAATTACAAGAACAAAAATAATGTAATGCACAATTCTCTGTATGGGAACACTAGTAAGTCCGTTGCGTAATAACAGCTGCCTTCAGAAGAAAGAGTACCTCCCTCTTTTTCAAGCTCTGAACATCTTGTACCTGTTAGGAGGAAACCTTAAGATATATCCTTACCATTTTAGGATATGAAATGTGAAGTTTCTCTCTTCACCCACTGTGATGTTTAAGTCTGTCTCTTACCCATTTTTTAGTCTCCAAATCTTGAAGGAAGTCAGTTTGACGGTTTTCAGAGAAAATGTCTTCATCATCTGTTCTGTCCAAGTTGTGGTCCATTTTGGTAAATTCCCTTAGCAAACTGTAAGTCACACGATGGAGAGGTTATTATTATGTCTTCAGTCTACAGTTTAGGGCTGCCCCAAACATTTCTAAAGGAAGAACACCTGGATCTTTCTGGCCCCCAAAAGCACCTGCTACTCTTGTACTGATTTTATTGTGTGTGAGTAATGTCTAGTGCAGTGTATTACTTGAGATAGAAATAGAGAGGCTGGATAAATATTTGTTGATTGACTTAATAAATGATTTAACAGTGAGATTCTGAATTCTAAAGCCACTGCACGAATATACTGTGTGTGTGTGCAGATGTATGTGTAAAATAAACAAATAATAAATGTTCTTCTTTTAAAAGTAGAATTAAAAAGTATCATATGGTAAAACCCTGATAGTTCAGCAATTAGGAATCCACGATTTCACTGCTGAAGGCCTGGGATTGACCCCTGCTTGGGGAGCTAAGACCCTATAGGCCATGCAGCATGGCACCCCTCCCCCAAAGAAGAGTGTCTTATGGTTCATAGGAAAGGAGTAAGTCTGTGCTACCATCATGATCTCTAGATTCCGAGATGTCCTCCTCCCAACATTCACTAGTTTATTTATTCTTCCACAGAGATTCTATGCGTAAATAAGCAGCTATGTTTATGTAAATATATATATATATGCTTTTAAAAATACAAATTAGAGGATATTACATACACTTACTGTACTTTATACGGCTTCTGTAGAAGTTCAGGCAGTAAAGCACCCACCTGCAATGCAGGAGACCAGGGTTCAATCCCTGGGTCAGAAAAATCCCCTGGAGAAGGAGATGGCCACCCACTCCAGTATTCTTGCCTGGAGAATTCTATGGACAGAGGAGCCTGGAGGGCTACAGTCCACAGAGTGGCAAAGAGTTGGACATGACTGAGTGACTAATACACATATGCTGTACTTTATGTTTCTTTCTTAATGACTTCTTTTGGAGTCCATTTCATATTAGTACTTATAGAGCTGCCTCATTTTAAACATTGTTATATGGTATTCCCTCCTGAGGCTATATCATAATTTGCTAATCAGTTCTCTATTTATATGCATTGTTTCTAATCAATTACCACTACAAACAATGCTGCAATGAATGTCCCTACACGTCTATGTGTATATGTGCAAGAATATCTATTGAATAAGCTCTACAATAGAATTGCTGGGTCAATAGACACATATACTTTAAAATGTGTGTGTGTGTGTGCGCATCAGTAGCTCAGCCATGTCTGACTCTTTGCTACCTCATGGACTGTAGTCTGCCAGGCTCCTCTGTCCAGGGAATTTTCCAGGCAAGAATACTGGAGTGGGTTGCCATTTCCTCCTCTAGGGGATTTTCCCAACCCAGGGATCAAACACGAATCTCTGGCGCCTCCTGCATTGGCAGATAGATTCTTTACTATTATGCTACCTGGGAAGCCCAAAATTTTGATAGAGTTTACCAAATTATGTTTTAAAGAGGCTAAATCCATTTAAAATTCCAGAAAAAAAATGATGAAAGTTCCTGTTTTCCCATTATTTTCTAAAATCATGTATTAGAAACGTTTTTGATCTTTGTCAATCTGGTAAATTTAAACTGGTTTATCACTGTAGTTTTAATCTCTTTTTATGAGAGTTTGAACATCTTTACCTGTGTGTATAAAACTCGTTTGTGTTTCCTTTGTTGTGGTAATTGTGCTGATAATCCCTTGCCTATTATCTATTGGACTATTGTTATTTTGCTGGACTGCATATATGTGTGTAGATGTGTACACACACATACTCACATATACTTTTGAATGAATCACAATATACAAGTGATAAAGGCCTATGGCAGTAGTTTCTTATATATGGGTCTTGAACCTTGAGGTGGGGGGCCTTCTCTACCTATCCTTCAGAGAAAGTGGTCCTGGAATCAATATACATTTCTATAGATTTAAAAAATACTGCTGACATATAAACATAATATAACATAAACATATACTGTTTCCAAATGTATATGCTACTGTTATTAATAAGTTATAAATGAATTTTAAAACATCTTTGATGTAGTAGCTTTTTTGACATATGAGAGGTTCTGAGAAATCTTTTCCTTTAAAAAATTGCTTTTGATTTAAAAAGGTTGTAAACCATTTTTATAGTATACAATTTTATCATATATTGACAAATGCATGTATGTATTTATATGAATATTTGTACTTCCTCTACTCTAGAAACCATTTTAAATGGTTGATATCTTTAGCAGGTTAAGATAATAAAAGTACAATACATGAATATTTTTCCACAAACTGAGACTAGAATCTTGACCATTCCTATTGACAGATATCTGCCTAGTTTCTGACCGTAGTTCCCTTTACTGTCTCATTGGAACTACCACACTACATATTCATTAGGTCAAAACTAGAAGAATTGTAGAGAAGGATGTCAACCCAAACCCTGAATTTGGAAATCTCATCCTTTGGTCCTACCAGCCTGAGGAAGTCTCCAGACAAGACCAAGGACCAAGGACCAAAGACCAAGACAAAGGACCCCTGGGAGCTCAGCCCTGACTTGTTTCTGCACTGCGCCTTCAGCTGCATCAATGTTTTGAAGAAAGCCATTGTTTTTCTCTGTCAACTCTTGCTCCTTCCCAACCAGCTTCATCTGCAGAGGCATCTCATCACTTAGCTTTGTGAGAGCCATCTCTTCAGCACTGCAGGGGTGATGGTATATTTCTTTGTACTTGTAAAGCTGATGTTTGTTTTATTCTTTTCATATTGTGGACAAGTAAGTTATTTCTCATTTTTCACTACTATGAACGATATAGTGGGCTTCTCTGGTGGCTTAGACAGTAAAGCATCTACCCGCAATGCAGGAGACCCAGGTTCAATCCCTGGGTTGGAAAGACCCCCTGGAGAAGGAAATGGCAATCCACTCCAGTATTTTGCCTGGGAAATCCCATGGACAGAGGAGCCTGGCAGGCTCCAGTTCATGGGGTTGCAAAGAGTCGGACATGACTGAGCAACTAACACACAGTCAATATAGTAATGAATATCCCTGTTTGGGAATTTTCAGTGCGTCTCTATTACTTACTTAGAATACCAGGAACTCCTGGTAATATGATATACTGATTTTTTTAAGGATTTAGAAAAATATTCCCAAATTTCTTTCTTAAAGGTTCAACCATTATACAGTATATGTCCGGTAGCTGTGTATGAGAACAAGAAACTTCCTGCCTGCCTGACAGGCAAGTGTTAGCTGGAGAGCAGAGAACTGAATTGTAAAGACTATGTAAGTAGTAAGAAAAATCATAGTGAAAGGAATTAGGAAAGAAGGTAGAAAGGGTGAGACAGATTCTGGAAAGCTCATATGAAAAGCCACAAGAAAGTATTTAAGTGAAATGTAACTGGTAGTAATCAGAGAAGGCAATGGCAACCCACCCCAGTACTCTTGCCTGGAAAATCCCTTGGACCGAGGAGCCTGGTGGGCTGCAGTCCATGGGGTCGCTAGGAGTCGGACACGACTGAGCGACTTCACTTTCACTTTTCACTTTCATGCATTGGAGAAGGAAATGTCAACCCACTCCAGTGTTCTTGCCTGGAGAATCCCAGGGACGGGGGAGCGATGTCGTCTCTGGGGTCGCACAGAGTCGGACATGACTGAAGTGACTTAGCAGCAGCAGCAGCAGCCACTGGTAGTAATGAGCAGAGATCAGAGGGTTGTGTGTTAGCCCTCAGTCGTATCTGGCTCTTTGTGACCCCATGGACTGCAGCCAGCCAGCCTCCTCTGTTCGTGGTGATTCTCCAGGCAAGAATTCTGGAGTGGAGTTGGGTTGCCATTCTCTTTTCTTCTGCCATTCTCTTCTTCCCAACCGAGGGATCAAATCTGGGTCTCCTGCATTTCAGGCATATTCTTTACCATCTGAGCCACCAGAACAAGCAGAGATCAGAGGACTGTACCCAGCCCTATACAGCAAGAAATCTTCTCCTCTGGGCACTCAAATGGGTGACTGTAATAAATTGTCACAGAGGGTGGTCTGGACTTCAGGACCTTGAGAGACAGAATTCCTAAGGGATAGACGGGACTGTAGACTGACAAAACAGGAAGTGATTGGCAAGCATTTTTCTGGAAGAGTGATTTATGGCTATGATTAGGAACAGATGGAGGGAAAAACACTGGGAACCATAGAGATACTGGAATCATCTGGGCAACCAAGGGCTGGCCAATCAGTCTGTGGCAAAACTGAGCTTTATCCTCAAAAAAATTTTTTTTGTTGTACTGAGTCTTCCTTGCTGCGCACAGATTTTCTCTAGTTGCAGGAAACAGGGGCTACTCTTGTTGTGTGGGCTTCTCATTGCAGTGGTTTCTCTCATTGCAGAGCACAGGCTCTAGGCACATAGGCTCCCGTAGTTGTGGTGCATGGGCTTAGTTGCCCCGCACCAGGTGGGATCTTCCTGGACCAGGGATCAAGCCCATGCTCCCTGCATTGGCAGACAAATTCTTAACCACCAGACCACCAGGGAAGTCCTGAGCTTCATCTTTGACCTATGTGGGGACCCACAGTGGATGTGGGGCAAAGGGGACTCCTGTGATGGAGAAGCTACAGGAAGATGCCAGAACCTAGAGTGTGACAAAGAAGAATAAATCTTTCATCTCTTTCAGGAAGGACTCTGTGACCTGCCCCATCTCATATAGCTCCCATCTGGACAGTTTGTCTTGTGTCCTGAAGATGGTAAACATTACCAAGGCAACTCCAAACTCTGAAAGATGAATGATCACTGAGTTCTGCTGAGTTTTGTGTCTCCTTCCAGTCCAAAACTAAAATATGCTACAAATAATAAGATTTCCTTATTTTGGTAACTCTTTGGCATCCTAATGGCTTCCATTGGTTGATTTAAAGGAAAATCTCTTCCTCTAAAATCAAGTAGCTTCACAAATTCTGTCCCCAAACATTTTCTCACATTTCAAACAACAACAGTCAGAGTCCTAATGATGGCTTATGTTTGTGCAGCTCCTAATAAATTACGAAGTACCTCTCACACATTTCTTTGTCTGTGTGCATGCTTAGTCACTTAGTCGTGTTCGACCCCTTGTCATCCCATGGACTGTAGCCCACCAGTCTCCTCTGTTCATGGGATTCTCCAGGCAAAAATTCTGGAGTGGGTAGCCATTCCTTTCTCCAAGGGATCTTTCCGACCCAGGGATTGAACCTGGGTCTCCTGCATTGCGGGCAGATTCTTTACCGTCTGAGCCTACAGGGAAGCCCTCCTTATCCAGTTCCCACAATAGCACAGTAAAAAAGGTTTTGTTGCTGTTGTTTGGTTGCTAAGTTGTGTTCTACTCTTTTGTGACCCCACGGACTATAGCCCACTGAGCACCTCTGTCTGTGGGATTTCCCAGGCAAGAATATTGGAGTGGGTTGCCATTTCACCCTCCAGGGGATCTTTTGCAACCCAGGAATCAAACTCATGTCTCCTTCAGCTCCTGCATTGGCAGGAGGATTAAAAGGTATTAGCCCCATTTTCTGTGACTCTGGGAGATGGTGTAATGTATTTAGAATCGTATAGCATAACCAGGACCCAAAACGTCCATGTCCTCACAGCTACTCGTAAGAGATTTCTCCCCCACATCAAAGATAATCTAGACCATACTCTCCAATAAAACTATCTGTGATGGTAGAAATGCTCTCTACACTGTTCAGTTCAATAGTACCAGCCACCTATGTCTACCTATGAGCAATTGAGATGTGACTAATGCAACCGAGGAATGAATTTTTGATTTAACTGAAATACACTTATATTTAAATAGTCACATGGGCTCCCCTGGTGGCTTAGAGGGTAAAGCGTCTGCCTGCAATGCAGGAGACCTGGGTTAGATCCCTGAGTCGGGAAGATCCCCTGGAGAAGGAAATGCCAACCTATTCCAGTACTCTTGCCTTGAAAATCCCATGGATGTAGGGGCCTCGTAGGCTACAGTCCATGGGTCACAAAGAGTCGGACATGACTGAGCGACAACACAAGGAACACAGGGATGGAGCAAGGGGCTACCATACTGGACAACTCAGAATTTTCTGGACCAGGGATCCACAAGCTATCTTTGGCAGGCCAAATCCATCCTGTTTTCTGTTTCTGTAAATAACATTTTTTTTTTTTTAAACACAGCCACACCCATTCCTTCACATATTGTCTGTGAGTGCTTTGGTGCTGGTATGACAGAGTGGAATGGTTGCAAGAGGGACCTAAATTTGGCATGTAGAGCCAAATATTCACTTTCTGGCCCTTTATGGGGAAAAAAAAATTGCCAACCCCTGTTTCAGACCATCTTTTTCTATGATAATAGGTGTTTCCTACAATGATCAACTGATTGCAGTGAATTACAACTTCACGACTTCCCTGGTGATCAGTGGTTGAGAATCCGCCTGCCAATGCAGCGGAAAGTCTGATCACTAGCCCAGGAACATTCCACATGCCATGCACCATAACTACTGAGCTTGTGTTTAGAGCCCATGCTCTGCAACGAGTGAAGTCACTGCAGTGAGAAGCCCACACGCTGCCACTAGAGAGTATCCTCTGCTTGCCACAACTACAGAAAGCCTGTGTGCAGCAACAAGACTCAGCACAGCCAAAAATAAAACAAATTAACTAAATAAATAAAAAGAAAAGATTTTGGATTTTAGAGAGTCAGGCTGAGTTCATATCACAGCACCAATACATAGCAGCTGGGCATAATCTTAAGGTTCTAGGTCTTACTTTCCTCATCTGTGGAATGGGCTTAACAGTGTCAGAGAGATGCAAACACTTGGTGATGATCTCTATCTGTTTATAATTAAAATAGAAATGGGAGCTATTGTAAGGTATCTTTGACCTCAAATATTACAATAATTATAACAACAATAATAATATGCTTATACACGTGCAGCACCTTCAGTTTATAAGGCGCTTTCACTAAGGTATTTCTCTAATCCTCATCTCCACCCTATATAGTCAGTCAACCAAAGCAGATTTTATTACTTTTTTAGACGTAGAAACTGAGAGAAACGATCCATGATCTATCCAGAACTTTATTGCTAGAAAATGGTAGAAACAGGATTTTAACCTGTAAATTTTGGCTACAAGTTTTGCAATCATCCTACTATTAAATGTAAATTTGATGCCCACTATGTTTTCAGGCTAAAGAATTCACCTGCATGCAGGAGACAGGGTTCAATCCCTGCACCTGGAAGATCCCCTGGAGAAGGGAAATGGTAACCCATTCCTGTATCCTTACCTGGAAAATCCCATGGAGAGAGGAGTCTAGCGGGCTACAATCCATGGGGTTGCAAGAGTCAAACACGACTTAGTGACTAAATAGCAAAACAATATTTTCATGGGTCAGTCAGCAGCCTTCTTACCTCAAAATAAAACCATCTTTTGAAGCACCTTATAAATAGTTATGTAGTGTGGATCCTTGCTACTCAAAGTACGGTCTGTAGATCAGCAGCATCAGTATCAAATGGGAGCTTGAATCTCAGATCCCACCCTAGACTCACTGAATCAGCATCTGCATTTTCACAAGATCCCAGGGGATTCCTAATTCTGTAAAAGTTTCAAAGTGCCTGCATTCTAGGCCTCATCTAGGCCTTCTTCTAGTCTTCTCCCTCCTCCACCTTGGCTCTTTATTCCTATATGTTTACACTATGGGCCTCTAGGAATTTTGGGTACAACTGAGTGAATCCCTCCTCCTTCCCCCTCTGCTGCTGCTGCTGCTAAGTCGCTTCAGTTGTGTCCGACTCTGTGCGACCCCATAGATGGCAGCCCACCAGGCTCCCCCGTCCCTGGGATTCTCCAGGCAAGAACACTGGAGTGGGTTGCCATTTCCTTCTCCAATGCATGAAAGTGAAAAGTGAAAGTGAAGTCACTCAGTCGTGTCCGACTCTAGCGACCCCATGGACTGCAGCCTATCAGGCTCCTCCATCCATGGGATTTTCTAGGCAAAAGTACTGGAGTGGGGTGCCATTGCCTTCTCCGCCTTCCCCTTCTACACTTCATCAAAACCTTTAAAGTTACAAATTTGGAGAAGTGTTAGTCAAAAGGAACAGAACAACTGTTTCAAAAAACAGCTGATGAAATCTATAATTTACATTTTTTGGACATTTTCTCCAGGCCAGACCACCTACCTGCTAGCTGGTCAGTTTGGGATCTCAAAAAATTTATAGCATGATATTAAGAATCAGGGATTTGGTGTCATCTTGGCCCTGGCACAGTTATAATGAGCAGGTATGGCTGTGAAATTGTATATACCTGGTAATATCCTTGCTCCTTCCAATCTGATGATCACAGATACCTCTAAGTTCAGTGGGATAGGCTAGAAACAGTCAAGTTTCCCTGGAGAGTCCTGGTGATGCTGGGTCCTCCTTTCCCCAGCAACAAAGGCAGAGAGGAGGCCATTGATGAGGGTGCACACCCGGGCAGGTGAGTTTGCAGTTGAACTTGCCCTCTTTGACATTCCGCTTAGAATGCAGCACATGTGACCCTTCAACCCCCTCTCACAAGGTTCCAGGGACATAGTGCTCTCCTGCTTTTCTTTTACTTGTGTCTCCAGCCTGTCTCCAAGCTTCCTTGCTTCTCTTGCCAACTCTCTGGAAATGAAATCCTGCCCTGGCCTCAACTCTCTGTCCATCCATCCACTGGGGTCTAACAGGAGGCTCTGGGATGATCTTCCAACCACAGCTTCTCCCATGTCTGCCCTTTCATCTCCTTGCCTAAACAAGGCATCCAAGACCTTCTACGATGGAGGACAGAACTTGACCTACTCCTTCCCCACTTCAGCAGGAATGAGGAAGCAGTTTATCAACTTGCAAACCAGGGCTGCCCCTACTCAATGGTTCGGTCACCTATTTGCCTTTGAGGTCCACATTTCCTCTTACTGCCCTCCACAACCCACTTTCACTTCCTCTAGGAATTTTATGCCAAGTTCACATTTCCCCCCACATCTCATCTTCTCCCATCATTCTTGGGGAATCCAGCAGATAACATTCTGACTTTATAGGTTCTCAGCCCCTCAACTCTTTTTTTTTTCATTATTTAGAGAATACTTTATTAGTTTCTGTAATCAAACCCATGTAGATAAGACCTTACATATTTAATACAGTGTGTTACCCCTGTACAAATGGAAAAAATTATGTTTAACGTTTCTAGACCAATATGGCTGTTAATTTCTGTACAATGCCAACCCAACATGGTACAACTGGGATACTTTTTCCAAAGTTGACAGCACAGCTAAAGTTTCCAAAAATTCAAATTATATATATATATGTATATATATATATATATATAGATTTATTTATTTATATAAAAAGATCAATAGCAGTATGTTATGCATCAATAGCAGCAACAGCTTTTCCAAGTTCTGTAGTCATCTGAACAAAATTATAGAGACATCCAGCACACTCCATTAAAAAAAAAAAAGTAAAAAAACAAAACCTCAGAAAACAGCAAAGTTCTGTTACTGTTGTGGTACCTGTTGAGGTAGCCCCTCAACTCTTAAGGCTTTCCCCTTCACCTGCCAAAATTATTCAGCAGCACTGAGACCAAACACAGAACTTTACTTTATAAGCATGAACATTAGAATTAGATTGTTGATGGAGACCTGGGTTTGCCATTTATTAGCTATTTGATTTGCAGCAAAATTTAAACTTTTGTCTGAAAAATGGGGCTGAGACTACCTGCCTATTTGGTTTGCTGGGAAGATGGAGGCAATAATGTGAGGAAGGGGTTTGGGGTCGGGCCGGACAATTGCTAGCGCTCTGACTAGAATGTGGGCTCCTTCAAGACGGGATGTTTGTGTGTGTTGACTGCTGCATCCCCAGCACTAGAAGGGGGCTGGTACATAATAGGTATTCAGCAAAATTGTGTCAAAGAAATGGGGTGAATGCACATTTGGTGGCCATGGTTTTTATGGCAAGATTTTAGGTCTTGTCAGCACTCTGAGTGTTTCCTCAGCTAGAAGCTTAATCTAAGATGTCTCATATCCCTCCTGGACTTCCCTAGCTCCCCTCCTACCTGGGAATCCAGACAACCTCACGTTGAGGTCTCTCACAGTGCCTGGGAGGCCCAGCTTCAGCCTTGGGTTCTTGCTTGATATTATGACTAGGCTCCTAGCTTTGGTTGTCCTAGGTGACTTCATGTTTCTTTAGAAGACTGTTAGGAGTGGTTCCACCACAGTTTAACAGCAATGCACGCAGGCGGGCTAAGTCACTCAGTCGTGTCCAGTTCTTTGTGACCCCATGGACTGTACCTGCCAGGCTCTTTTGTCCATGGGCTTTCCCAGGCAAGAATACTGGAGTGGGTTGCCATGCCCTCCTCCAGGGGATCTTCCCAATCCAGGGATCAAACCTGCATCTCTTATGTCCCCTGTATTGGCAGGCAGGTTCTTTACCACTAGCGCCCCCTAGGAAGCCCTTAACAACAATAACACCAGCAATAATAGTATCTCACACTTCCTGAATGTTTTTACTAATGTGCCAGGCACTCTTCTAAGTGTCACATGTATGACCTAATTTAACTCTTACTACTTTCCAAATACAGAGGGATCTGGGATTCAAACCTAAAACTGCCTAGTCTGGCTCCCAGGACCGTGTCCTTAAGAATTTCTGTATAGGACAATTCTTCCCATTGGGTTCTCACTGTTCTTCAGTGCAGCAATATGCATCTCTTGTTGCCTCCCAAACATGTGGGCCCCAGCAGCTGCTTCCTGCCTTGCTCGGTTCCTTTCCCACTCTGCCCACTGGATCTCTCTGCAAGCAGTGACCCGGCCACCACATTACTGCACAGATGGAGGCCGCCTGATGAGAATCTTCCCCTATCACTCACCACACAGCTCCTCCGTGTAGCACTTCTCCATTCAGAACACGCCATGTATCCCTCATCCTCGCCCTCTGCCCTTCTAAGCTCAGAGAAAGTCCTTTCCCACTCTCCTTTCTTCGGGCTTCCTTGAAGACCCTTGATTGTTTGTGGGTGGCAGGGATGGGGGAGGGCGGGATCCTCTACCATCAGTTATCAATTCTCTTGCAATTTCCAAAACTCTTTTCCAGATTCACTTCAGGCATCCATGAAGGAGTGCACATTTTCTTAGAGGAAGCAGACATGCAAGTGTACTTCTCACATCTTCCAGCTCTGCCTCTGTACTATCACTTTGCAAACAGGTCCTATTTCTCCACTTGTAGAACAATATCCTTCACCCTGTGTATTTGAACTACCATCTTTTTTCTCTCTGTTCTTTTAACATTTCTCAAAATTCCAGAGACTATGTGTTGCTCATCTCATGATGGTGGTTGCCTTTAGTCACTAAGTCATGTCGAACTCTTGAGATCCTATGGACTGTAGCCCACCAAGCTCCTCTATCCATGGGACTCTCCAGGCAAGAATGGTGGAGTGGGTTGTCATTTCCTTCTCCAGGGAATCTTCCTGACCCAGGGATCAAAGACGGCTTTTCGGCCTTGCAGACAGATTCTTCACTGATTGAGCCACCAGGGAAACCCCCAATCAGTACGTATTCTTATTCTAAATGCTTTCAGTATGGCTTCTTCATTATAAGGTTTTTGTTTGTCTGGTGCTTATTTTTCTATTTATAGAGCCTTTGATAACCAATTTCTTTGGTGAGGTGGAAATAGTACACTTTGTTTCTCACAGTCATTTGACTCCACCAGTTTCACCCAAGCTCGCAGCAGTGTGTTTCACGGACCACCCTTTGGGAATCCCTTTTTTAAGATGATAGATACTGGAAGTAAAGCTCCATATGCACAAGAAGCTCTCATAAACAGCAGCGACCACAATCACAGGGCATCCTCACTGTCACATCTTGGAGTTTGCAACCTTGGCAGTTTTCTGGGAGGACTTTTTCTCGCCCACTGTCATAATGCCTAGGTGCTCAGAGGCGGGCTTTCTCGCATGCTCAGTGAGCTCGAACCCCAGTGTCTGTCCCACCCAGTGAGCTGTGGTCCCAGGTTGTTCTCACTGCCTGTCACCTGGCCTGTCCCAGGCCAGTAAGTTCTGAGAGGTGGCCTTAGTATTAAGAAGGACTTTGGATCCTGTAAAAACCCTAAGCCTGGCTATGCTGACCAAAGTGAGGGCCCAGAGATTTCAGGAATTAAACCTAGAAATGAGTAAATATGTGTATGTTCTCAAAGAAATAGGAACTTTTAATGAGCACCTTTCCTTGGAGGGTTCTGCAATATTTTGATTTACTAACACTGTTGTGAAGCCAGTAGTTAGTTCAGTGAGTCTGCTTTGAAAGTGCCTGTTTTTAAACTTTGCCAGGGCAGAGAGATATCTACAAGTTACTCAAATCTCTGAGCTTCCCTTTTTTCATCAGCAAAATGGAGGAACATCGACCTTGCAGGCTTATTGTGAGTAGGAAGTGAAGTGCTGTGTATAAAGTGCCTCGTACAACCCTGGAACATAGTGGGCACACAAGAAAAGAGAAGCGATGGCCTGAAGGAATTGAATACATAAAACCTCAAGTGACAGTCTTGACCACTGGAATAGCAGAATATTATTCATTCTGTGTCTGCTTCCAGCCCTTCAATAAAATGGTAAAGTCACTGTTTCTTTGAAGGATATTGTGCTGAAAGAGAAAAGTACATTAGAGGGAGTGGGAGGAAATTTGTGTTATGTCCTGTGATGTTAAGGAAAGAACTTGGAAACCAAAACTCCCCGACGCATGCATGCTAAGTCCCTTCAGTCGTGTCCGACTCTTTGCGACTCCGTGGACTGTAGCCCGCTAGGCTGCTCTGTCCTTGGGATTCTCCAGGCAAGAATACTGGAGTGGGTTGCCATTTCCTCCTTCAGGGGATCTTCCTGACCCAGGGATCAAATCCGGGTCTCCCGCATTGCAGCCAGATTCTTTACTGTCTGAGCCACCTGAGAAGCCCAAAACTCTCCCATTAGACCTAAATAAGAGTGATATCTGGCCTTCCCTGCTGGTCCAGTTGTTAAGAATCCACTTACCAATGCAAGGGACATGGGTTCAATCCCTCATCTGGGAAGATCCCACATGTCTTGGGGCAACCACAACTACTGAGCCTGCTCTCTAGAGCCTGAGAGCCACAGCATTAAGCCCACAAGTCATGACTACTAAGCTCAAGGGCCAACAGCCCATGTTCTGCCACAAGAGAATCCCCTATTCTCTGCAACTAGAGAAAGCCTGCATGCGGCAATGAAGACCCAGAACAGCCAAAAATAAACAAATAAGTAAATAAAAGAGTGATGTCAGAGTTGAAACTAAAGAAATTGCTAAAGAGCCTGTAGAAAGAGCAAGATTAGGGAAAGTAGTGCCTACACACCCACAGATATTTAGGACTCAGTATCTGTGTGAAGTTCCCTTCTTGGTGGTAACAGCATCCTCATCCCTCTTATCAAATATTCATCAGCTGCTTATTGAATCTAGGACACTGTGCTAAATAAGGCAGGGGATAAAAGGATGTGCAAGACAGTCTTCACCTTCAGTTTGGAAAAAGATAAATAACAACAGTCAGTATACATTGAATGGCAAATACACGATTGTGGAGCAAGGGGATTATTGGATGGATGCTTACATGGGGGTAGGGCAGCTGATCTAATACTTTTAAAGAGTTTCACACAGTGAATAGGACTTGAATTCAAGGAAATGAAGATAGGGAAGGAAGTCTTCCAGGGAATGAGAACTGTCTTAAATGCCAACATAAAGAGTTCGAACTTAAACAGGATTTGATGAGGATGTAATTTTTCTGATAAACTTGATTGTATGTTATTCAATTATAATTTAATTTTTGTTTTAACCTATTAAATAGAAAAGAAGGCAACGATGAAAGGCATTTATTTATTTATTTATATAGATAATCTGCAGGATGTTCGTCCAAAATTTAAAAAGTCTATTTTGGAGTGGTAGACATTTTTGTGATTTTTCTGTACAGTACAGATTTCAGAAAAGATGAAGGAAAGGAAGAAAGGCAGGAAGGCAGACAAGGCTGCTGGCATTGGGAATTAGTGAGGATTCCCATGAAAGGACGTGACATGAAACAGTCATGCTGTAGGAACACAACCATTTCAGGCAAGGTTTTAGAAAGGACTACGTGGCGTCTAAGCAGGCTGATAGAAAAGGAAGCAGTGGTTTTGGGGCACTGGGATGGGCTTTCCAAGGCAAGCCCTGTGAAGCTCATTTCACTTCCTTTTGTAGAACGGAGATGCAATTAGTCTTTCCTGCACACCAAAATCTTTTCTCAAGTACTTAACAATACAATTGACATAAGATGAGAAAAAATGGAATCATTGTGGAAACCTATGCAATTTTCTGCTAATGCAACAGAAAAAGGAGACAGAACACAGGTTTTCTCATACTTATCCTCTATCTGAAACATCAGATACCTTACCTCCTCCTGGGTGACATAGCAAGAATATATTACATTTCATTTTAACCAAAAGTTCTGGTTAAGAAGTTTTAATTTCTGAGGTCATATGTAGATTCATCCTTTCAGGGAATTTCTACAGAAATCAGGAAGGGATTTGGAAAGAAAGTGGTGTAGACATATTTGGCAGTGACATACTTTTAACTGCCAAGACTTGAGCCCATATACTGTTTTGCCTGGAAACCCCAGTCATTTAAAGCCATGATTTCAGGACTTGGGTGCTGAGGGTGGCTCAGAACTCTGACTGAGGAGGCTGACTTCCAAGGCTTCGTACCCTCTACCACCCTCCCCTTCACTCCCTTAACCCCCCAGCTTCCTACCCTTGGTTGGCTATTGAGTGGTTCTGATACTGTGAAGGCAGGGGGAGAAGGGGACAACAGAGGATGAGATGGTCGGGTGGCTCAACAGACATGAGTTTGAGCAAGCTCTGGGAGTTGGTGATGGACAGGGAAGCCTGGTGTGCTGCAGTCCATGGGGTCACAAAAAGTCAGACTTGACTGAGCGACTGAACTAAATTAATATTGTGAAAGCACACCAAAGATTTTTGGAATTCAAAGAGTGTCTAATTTACTGTCATGACCCACTGTGAAATTTGTGGGGCCCAGTGAAAGTGCAAATATGGGGTCTTTTACTAAAAACTATTAAGAATTTCAAGACAGCAACAGGAGAACACTAAATCATGTGTGGGTGATGTTACACGGTGACCTCAGGCCCTTGAAGTTGGTTTGTAATTAAGCCAGCACTGATTTTAGGTTTCCCATTTACTGGAATTTCACTCAAAAGTTAGGAAGGGAAAGGATTTTTCTGCTAGGAAAAGTAACGGTGACAACAAAAGACAGAAGAAAAACTGCCTTCAATCCTTTTACTTTATACTTTAAAGAGTATTGCTAAAAATCACACAATGAGAATAGTTTAACATCACAAAAATTAAAATACTATGAAAATATGAAGATTAACTTGCACTTGCCTTATAATCCCATTTCCCTTCTCAGAGATGCATATTAATATTTTGATCTGTATTCCTCCCAGATACTTATCTATTCTTATATATATGTTACATATTCAAATACTTTTTATGTAACGTTATTGTGCTGATACTGTGTATTCTGTCCTATAACTTGTTTTTATTCCTCAGCACCTCAGAACTTTCCACGTCAGTCTTATACATCATCTTCAGTTTTTAAAATTGATGTTGTTTAATATTTTATACCATGGGTTACCATGAAGTTTTCAAACCATCCATCCCTCTATTCCCTAATATTTAATTTATTTTCAATCTTGAGGATTTTTTTTTATAATAAACAACATTATAATGAATGCCCGTGTCTATGCCTCTTTTTGTACAGACAAGAGTATTTTTCTTGAATATGTAATCTATAAGAGGACTTGCTGGATTGAGATGATCTAAGATGCAAAAACACTTACCCCATGGCACACAGGTTTTAATGGCAAATGTGGTGAGATAATAAGCTTGGTAAAGGTATACATTGGGTTAACTTTGGAAAAATAGTGTGGAATATATACTAAAAGCTGTATGACTATCATATCTTTTATCTCAGCAGATGTGAAACTGGGAATAATCAGAGATCTGTGCAAAGATATCTCCATAAAGATGTTCATTGCTGTTCTAGTTGCAGTATTGATAAATATTCTGATATCCAGAAAACTGGCACCAATGTAACCATGTGTGTATGTGTGCATGCACGCTAAGTTGCTTTAGTCATGTCTGACTTTTTTAGACCCTATGGACTATAGCCCCAGTCTCCTCTGTCCATGGGATTCTCCAGGCAAGAATACTGGACCCAGGGATCTAACCTGTGTGTCTTATGTCTCCTGCACTGGCAGGTGGATTCTTTACCACTAGTGCCACCCATATGGTTATATTGGGACTTCCCCGGTAGCTCAGACAGTAAAGAATCTGCCTGCAATGCAGGAGACCAGGGTTTCATTGCTGGGTCGGGAAGATCCCCTGAAGAAAGGAATGGCAACCCACTCCAGTACTCTTGCCTGGAGAATTCCATGCACAAACCATGGGGTCGCAAAGAGTCAGACTTGACTGAGCAACTGACACTGATGCTGAATCTTTTCCTTTCTGAGCACCAGCTGCTGCTGCTACTGCTGCTAAGTCGCTTCAGTCATGTCTGACTCTGTGCGACCCCATAGACAGTAGCCCACCAAGCTTCCCCGTCCCTGGGATTCTCCAGGCAAGAACACTGGAGTGGGTTGCCATTTCCTCCTCCAATGCATGAAAGTAAAAAGTGAAAGTGAAGTCACTCAGTCATATCCGACTCTTAGCAACCCCATGGACTGCAGCCCACCAGGCTCCTCCGTCCATGGGATTTTCCAGGCAAGAGAACTGGAGTGGGTGCCGTTGCCAGCTAGGAAGCTTAATATAACCATAAAAGTGAAAAGTGTTGGTCACTCAGTCACGTCCAACTCTTTGCGACTTCATGGACTGTTGCCTGCCAGGCTCCTTGTCCCTGGAATTCTCCAGGCAAGGATACTAGAGTGAGTAGCCATTCCCTTCTCCAGGAGATCTTCCCCAGTCAGGGACTGAACTTGGGTCTCCTGCATTGCAGGCAGATTTATTATCATCCAAACTACCAGAGAAGTCCCAATTTAACCACGTGTATTGTTAAAATTCTAAAAATCTTTTGTTGTGATTGATAAAGAGATGCTATTTGCAGCCCTCCTGCTAAGTCCCCCTGCACTGCCTGCCTCCTGATTTCTCCTCCTCAAGATCCCATCTATTTCAACACTAAACTCAAGTTCATGCCTGACAGTATGAAGCCTCCAGAACTGGCTGCTCATTTTGATTGGTTGGTCCATGCCTGCTGGCTGTGAAATGCTTTCTAAGTATATGGCATATAACCCCTGGAAATACTGTGAAAGTTCAACAATAGGCATTGGTCAAGAGAATTATCATACTGGCAGATTATGGTGGTTTAAGGGATGCTGAAAATGGGGGAAGATACACATGTGTGGGGGCAAGGGGTATATGGGAAATCTCTGTACCTTCCACTTCAATTTTTCTCTGACCCTAAAAATGAAGTCTATTTTAAAAAAATGAAACTCTGAAGATACATGGTACCGTGGTAAAATATTTTGAATATACTACCAAGTGGGGAAAGAAGCACCATACAAAACAGTATTGTTGTTGTTGTTCAGTTGCTAAGTCGTGTCTGACTCTTTGAGACCCCATGGAGTGCAACATCCTAGGCTTCCCTGTCTTCACTATCTCCTGGAGTTTGCTCAAACTCTTGTCCATTGAGTTAGTAATGCCATCCAACCATCCCGTCCTCTGTCTCCCCCTACTCCTCCTGCCCTCAGTCTTTCCCAGCATCAAGGTCTTTTCCGATGAGTCAGCTCTTCGCATCAAGTGGTCAAAGTACTGGAGCTTCAGCTTCACCATCAGTCCTTCTGATGAATATTCAGGGTTGATTTCCTTTAGGATTGACTGGTTTGTTCTCTTTGCTGCCCAAGGTACTTTCAGGAGTCTTCTCCAACACCACAGTTCAAAAGTGTCAATTCTTTGGGGCTCAATCTTCTTTATGGTCAACTCTCGAGTCTGTACATAACTACTGGAAAAACCATAGCTTTGACTATGTGGACCTTTGTTGGCAAAGTGATATCTCTTCTTTAAATATGCTGCCTAGGTTTGTCATAGGTTTTCTTCAAAGGAGAAAGTGTCTTTTAATTTCATGGTTGCAGTCACTGTCTGCAGTGATTTTGGAGCCCAAGAGAAACAATACAGTATACCCAATACAATCCCATTAGGAACACTTTGTGTTGGCCAAAACATTTGTTCGAGTCTTTCTGTAACATCTTATGGAAAAGCCTAAGCAAACTCCTTGGCCAATCCAATATTTATTCATACTGAGTCACAGAAAAAGGCTAAAAGAAAACAAAAAATGTCAACAATGATTATATCCAAATGATTTGATTATACTTGATTTTTGTGATTTTGTTTGTTGCTTATCTGCATTTTTCAACACTTTTGCCATGAGCCTGACAACTTTCAGAATTAGAAAATAAAAATAGCATTTTAAAAGCAAACTGAAACTAAAGTTACTTAGCTTGGAAAAGGTAATCTTTCCTCTTGATTCATATATTTGCTGTGCTTGCTGGAAAACAGCTCCCTAGGGAGTGAGCCAAAGAGTAAGCCAAGAAGGCTGACAGGAGTTCAGCGAAAACATCTGTAAGAAGGGAAGCTGGTGGGGGAGGGGCAGAGAGGGTAAGAAACCAGCAAACATCCAGGCTCCTTTCACTTTCCCTACTTCTCTTTGTTCTGGCAGCTCATTTTGGTGAGCATAGGCATTTCTGAAATTCTGCAATGTGGGGGAGCTGCAGGGGCAGCCTTGCTGTTCTTTCATGTCTGAGCATATGTGACTGCTTTTCAGGGAGTACGTACAAGCAAATGTTCCATTCTCTAGCTGAGCTTTAATCCACGGTATAGATTTACAGAGTTGGATATTCAGCCACTGAAATAACACTCATATTCCCCAACACAGGATGGGGCAGCCACTTTTATCTCAGTAGGCTGTGGTCAGAATAGTCTTTTCATAATGACAAACCTTTAAACAAGAGATGGCAGACCCAAATCACCCTTAAGAATCTGGACCACATTTGAAAGGCTGTCATGGCACATGCTTTCCCAGCCAGCCAGCTGTTGTAAGAGGTACTCCAAGGCCAACAATCTCCTATGGTATGATGGATGCTCAACTCCAGAATCCCATCTGATTGGAAACTTGGGGCCAATCAACAGGTACACCTCTCCTTGGACGTTGTGGTAAAAGTTTGAAATACCCATGGAGACCTCATGAAGAGTGGTCTGCAGGCTCTAATGCTCTTGAGATTGCTGGCATCAAACAGAACTCCAAGGACTTCTCTGGTGATCCAGTGGTTAAGAATCCACCTTCCAATGTGGGGGACACGGGTTCTATCCTTGTTTGGGGAACTAAGATCCCACTTGTCTTGGGGCAACTAAGTCTGCACACCACAACCACTGAGCCCACGACAGCACAACCAAATAGAAGCCCACACGTTGCAACTAAGACTTGACACAGCCAAATAAATACGTGATTTTTTTAAAATCACCTTAAAAAAAAAACAGAACTCTAAGACCATGGACTTCGTAAGACATATTTTATAACCGTGGGTCTAGGAAGAAAATTTCAGTTCCAAGAGTAGATAGTCCCTTACATGATATGATGTCAGAAATGTGCCTTCTTTATCCTCATTTCCTTTAGTATCCATCCTCCCACTCTGTAATCCTTTTGTTTAAGTTTTATTCTATATAATGAAGGAACTGAATTTACAACAGTATAAATATCTCTGAAACAGGTATTAATATATCATATCAACTGCATGAATGCATGGTAAGTCGCTTCAGTCATGTCTGACTCTTTGCAATCCCATGGACTGTAGCTGGACAGGCTCTTCTGTCCATGGGATTCTTTAGGCAAGAATATTGGAGTGGGTTGCCATGCCCTCCTCCAGGGGATCTTCCCGATACAGGGATCAAACTTGCATCTCTTATGTCTCCTGCATTGGCAGGATGTTTCTTTATCACTAGAGCCACCTGAGAAACCCATCATATCAACTATGACCTCTTAAATGTAATGGAATTTATTGTATCCAGTTCCGGCCAGTTCACATACGTTCCCTGCAAAGAGTAATAGATGTTAGCTGACAACGGTAGGGAAGGAAGGGATTTTATTAAGGACTTTGCCTTAGGAAAGCAGGTCCAGAGGGGTTCTAGAAGAGAAGACCAAGAATGAATGAAGGTACTTGTGGGAGAGGTGGCTGGGGAACCAAGAATATGTACTGTCAGTCCTCATTATTCAAGATTCCATATTTGCAAACTGACCTACTTGCTAAAGTTTATTTGTAAATTTCAAAGTCAACACTCTTGTCACAGTTGCAGTCATCTGTGGACTCATAAAGAGCAATACAAATTTTGAGTCCTAAAAAAAAAAAAAAAAAATTTTGAGTCCTGACCACACATTCCCAGCTGACAAGGTGACGCACTGCCTTCCTGATTCAGCTCTGATACCATAAACAACATCCTTTGGGAAACCGTAGTTTTCACATTTTGGTGTTTTTTGTTGACTTCACTGTTTAAAACAGCCCCTAGGCAGAATACTATAGCGTTGTTTGGTGTTCCTTTGCATAAGAAGGCTGTGATGTACCCTACAGGGAAAAAAAAAAAAAACAAAAAACACACATTAGATAAGCTTCAGTCAGACATGAGTTACAGTGCTATTGGTTGGCGTTTCAATATTAATGAATCTTAATATATATTAAATATGGTGTCTTTAAACAGAAACACACATAAAATGAGGTTGTGTATTGTCAGTCGATGACAAACTTGTGACCAGAGGCTTGAAGAAGTCTAGCCCCGCACTTGCTCTTAGAGCAGTGGTTCAGTATTTATTAATTCAGAGTGTTCATAGCAACTCTGCAGAACGTAACTACAGTAAATAACAAGAACTGCCTGGAATCTGAAATTTTGGAAGGAGAAAAATGTCATCTAATAAATAACTGTCTATAGTAATAAAATAAATGACACATGTTTATATCTTTCTATTTTTCTCTTGAGAAAAGAGGAATGAGAGCCTCAGTATGGCAGTTTGTAAAGTTTATCAAAGCCTGGAATTCCTTGGACTATACAATGTCTCATGTGCTTAGTCTCTCAGTCATGTCCTACTCTTTGCGACCCCATAGATTGTAGCCCACCAGGCTCATTTGTCAGTGGGGATCCTCCAGGCAAGATACTGGAGTAGGTTGCAATTTCCTTCTCCAGGGGATCTTCCCAATCCAGGGATCGAACCCAGGTCTCCTGCATTGCAGGCAGATTCTTTACCATCTGAGCCTCTTAAGGATCCTATAATTCTTCTTTCACTTCCTGCAAGGAGTCAGCCGGTACAGAAATTCTCCCTTGAGAGGATAACCTCTTTCACTGACACACCCTTGTGGTATTCACTGTGCCAAGCCAGCAGTAAAAAAAGGTTGAGAAACCTCTACCTAGAAAGATTCAGAGCATTTTACTTTAATATTTGCCTATAATTTTCATTATTATTTAATAAGACAGGCTAGTTTGTCTGGAATGCCATTTCTAAATACCTATAGCAATGATCCCTCATTAATGAACATTATTTCTAACATTTCTGTAATTAAGGAATTCTCTGCTGCAGCTTTAGATACAGATTTAAAGTGCCATCCTCTCTATGAGGACTTCAGATGCTATTAATAATTTACCAGGATTCTTGGGAATCCTGAAGTGTGAACTCCCATGAGAACCCTGGCTGGGGGAGGGGTGGATCAATGCAAAATGATACACATATCCATCACACACTTTATATCAAAGTGACAGTCCTAGACTTAGCGGTGTCAGATTCTAACACACTTACCTTACAGGGAAAAAGAAACCTCAGCTAACAGATAACATCCGCTTATGATGAGTCCACAAGTGGTTCATTGAAATCTGGGCAACAGAAGAAACAGAGGTTGGGTCAAGCAGCCCCATCTGCAGGGATCGGGGGCTGGGAGGGGGGATGCAGGGGGTGACCGATGCTGAGGAATGAGAAATGCATCCAAGGAATGCACTCAAGGAAGGGATAAGAAGGCCTGAATCAGGAGTGGAGAGAGGATCAGCAGCCTTGAGGGAAATATGCTTAGGTGACCAGGTGTGACCCTCAGGACAGAACTGGCTGAGGCTATGGGGGGAAATGAGCTCCACGGTTTCTCTCCTGAAAGGATGGGGCTGAGTCCTGGAAGCACTGCGTCCCTGCATGTGGTCCATGGAATTCCTTCCTGCTGGAGCCGATGAGATTACCTGACAAGGCTGGAGTAGGAGCCAGGAGCTAAAACTGACAGAAAGACAGTGTGAGAGACAGAAGGGCAGAAAGCGGAGCCGGCGGCTCTGATATGGAAACTCCTATAGGAATGGCTAGAGATTGAGACCCAGATAGCCAGGCATTCTTCAAGCCAACTGGGTCATTCCCTTCTTTTGCTTTGAGGATGAGACTGCCTTTTTGAGAGACTGTGGTTCTACTGTAGAACAGATAGAAATATGTCGCCAGAGAAATGGAATTACAACGTGCAAAGAGGGGAGTGAGACATATATGTTACCAATGGATTATTCAGTGAGTTTATATCAGGGGTTTAACTTTCCCCCCTTTCAGAGGACCAGATGAGAACTAATTCTGTATAAATCCTCTGGTCTTATATTTAACTCAATCAAAGGCACAATAGATGTTTAAGCCAAATCCACAGAAAAAGTGTCCAGGAAGGCAAAGCAGGGAGAGGAGCCTCATTATTCCCTTTTGTCAGGCTTTTAATCCAAACTTAGGAAGTAGTTTCCAGTTGTCTTCGTGGTTTTCAGAGAAACAGAAGCTACAGGGTATATACGTGTATATTCTGTATATACTAAGTTATACCACTGGCTTTCTTGGGGCTCCAGCTTGCAAATGGCAGCTTTTGGGGCTTCTTATCATCCATAATTGCAGGGTCAATTCCTCAAAATAAATCTTGGGCTGCAAGTTAGAGCCCCAGCAAACCAGTGGTGTAATTCAGTCTGAGTCCAAAGGCCTGAGAACTAAGGGAGCCGATGGTTTAAATCTAAGTCCAAGGGTGAGAGATAATATATCCAATGAGTCAGGAAAAGAGAGGGGGGCGAATTCCTGCTTCTTCTTGCCTTTTGCTCTGTTCACATCCTCAATGGACTGGATGATGCTCAGTTACCCCGAGGAGGGCCACCTACTTTATTGGGGTCCGCTGGTGGTTCAGTGGTAAAGAATCTACCTGCCGATGCAGGAGACATGGGTTCAATCCCGGGTCAGAAAGATCACTTGGAGAAGAAAATGGCAACCCACTCCATTATTGTTGCTTGGGAAATCCCATGGACAGAGGAGCCTAGTGGACTTTGGTCCCTGGGGTCTGTAAGAGTTGGACACGACTTAGTGACTAAACAACAACAACCTACTTTATTAAATCCACTAATTCAGATACTAATCTCAGCTGGAAATGCTTTTCCAGACATACCAAGAAATATTTAATCTGGGCACCCCATGGCCAGTCCAGATGACACACAAAATTGCCCACTACACCTGTATTATTCACAATTAATTTCAATAACTCATTTTTTGTAGAAGAATTATTTGTAATTGAAAAGTTTGTCAGCTTGTTCTGTTCATTATTTTCTCAGAAGTATACACCAGATGATGGACTGTTTTGCCCCTTACACACAGATAACTAAAACATAAAATGTTTGTGTATCCAAATGTTGTTTACATGAAAGACCAAAGCAAAGTATTTGGTTTATATAGAGTAGTTCAAACAAACATCTTTAAGACATTAGTGGTGGGACTTCCCTGGCAGTCCAGTGGTTAAGACTTGCCTTCCAGTGCAGAAGGAAGTGAAGTCACTCAATCATGGCCTACTCTTTGTGACCCCATGGACTGTATAGCCTACAAGGCTCCTCTGTCCATAGGATTTTCCAGGCAAGGGTACTGGAGTGGCTTGCCATTCCCTTCTCCAGGAGATCTTCCCAATTCAGGGATCGAACCTGGGTCTCCCACATTGCAGGCAGACACTTTACCATCTGAGCCACCAGGGACACTTTCCAATGCAGAGGGTGTGAGATTTATCCCTGTTCAGGGAGCTAAGATCCCACATGCTTCGCAGCCAAAAAACCAAAGCATAAAACAGAAGAAATATTGTAACAAATTCAATGAAGACTTTAAAAAAATGATCCACATCAAAAAAATCTTTAAAAAAAAAGACATTTGTGGTATTTCTAGTAACTCAAGCGTTATACTCTGCTCTTGATCATGGAAGGGGAGTGGAGGTGATGTGATCTGTAACAAAATAGTCTCCAGGTTATCCAGGCTCAGAATAGACTTCAGGAGAAAGTGGCTTTAGGTCAAGTAATACAGTTTTCTGACCCATGCAAAACCCGTAGAGTGGCCAGGATTGGGGTAGCCTTACAGCCAACATATAGTCAAGTCTGCAGTGGACAGAAAATCCCCCCACCTTGCATTCTCTCTCCTCTTTCAAATCCATTTAGTCTTTTTAACCCTTTGAATCTGATGTGGATAACTTTACTCTTCTCTCCTTATTAGCACAACTGTTGGATGAAGCTATGGAGGAGGAGATTGAAAGGATTTGCATCCAGTGGTTGGAGGGTGGAGGATGTTAGCATGACCACAGAGTGAATTATCACAAAGACCTTTCTCAGTGTAAGTTTTCACTACCAGATTATTCTGCTTAAAGATCATTTCTTTGCTACCCCACCTTGAATTATTAATACATTATGAACAGTTCCCTTATTTACTTTTATTTAGGACTTGGGGAATAAAAATGGGGAGAGAGGATTAAAACAATTTAATCACAGGGGTCCCAGAGCCTGGCTGAGAACCCTTGCCTAGGTCCTTAAAACCAACTTGTCTTGTGGCCCATGTTTGAGTTTTATCATTCTCACACAAAGCAGAGAAAAACATTGATTTCAGGTCAATTCTTATTTTTACTGATTTGTTTTTGCTTTTATACAATGGGGAGAAAAACAGAAAGAAAAATGGTATTAAGTTTAGTATGGCCATTCTTTCCATACCAAGGAGTAGTATTCTACTAAACTGAGTCTGCCAACTTGGGAGAACAAAGGGAGAAGACTAAACCTATTCATTGTGCAACAGACCCAGGGGGCCTTGTGTTCTTGATTTGTATCTATGTGTTGGAGAAGACTCTTGCGAGTCCCTTGGACTGCAAGGAGGTCCAACCAGTCCATCCCAAAGGAGATCAGTCCTGGGTATTCATTGGAAGGACTGATGCTAAAGTTGAAACTCCAGTACTTTGGCCACCTCATGTGAAGAGTTGACTCATTGGAAAAGACCCTAATGCTTGGAGGGATTGGGGGCAGGAGGAGAAGGGGACAACAGAGGATGAGATGGCTGGATGGCATCACCAATTCGATGGACATGAGTTTGAGTGAACTCTGGGAATTGGTGATGGACAGGGAGGCCTGGCGTGCTGCGATTCATGGGGTCGCAAAGAGTTGGACACGACCAAGCGACTGAACTGAACTGAACTGAACTGAATCATTAATTCTGACAACTTTATAGGGTAGTTGATGTCATTCTCCTTTTACTAGTGAGTAACATGTTCTAAAAGATAAATGACTTGCACAAGGTCCTACTCTAATGTGTGGCAAAGCAGGAATTTAAGCCTAAATCTCTTTAAACTGGAAAACTAACGCTTTCCCCACTTGTTTCCAAAAGTGTTTATTTCTTGAGCATCTGCCAGGTACCATGGAGAATATAAGAATGAATAAACATACAATCGCACCCCCACGGAGCTCACAGGCCTTGGGAGCTGGTGCACACAGATGCACTGTGTTATGTGAAGATTACCATGTGGCCACAGAGGAGAAGCGCCTGGCTGGCTTTAGGGCTCAGAAGCATCGATCCAGAGAAAATATATCTACAGGAGCTTTAAAAAGTGCTTCTCGAATTTTAATGTAAATACAAATCATTCTAGGATCTTGTTAAAGTATAGATTCTGATTCAACAGGACTGGGGTGAGGCCTGAGATTCTGCATTTTTAAGAAGCACCCAGGAGAGTCTGAGGCGGCTAGTCCAGAGATCCCACTTCTTAGCAGTAAGGTTCTCAAAGGCAGGTAAGTGTTCGCCAGATGAGAACTGTGTGATGAGATACAGAGTGTACAAAGACTCAGAGAGAAAAAGAACAAGATCAGCTGCAGGGAACTGCTGTTGATCCAGTAAGCCTGGATCATAAGAATCAAGTGTGAAGTAGCCTACCATGAGGCTGGAGGTGACAGCAAAGGAGTCAGCTGGAAACACATTGTGTGGCCCTGGAAGATCATAAAGAGCCATGTCTAACTCTGAGGACAGTGAGATGCCATTAAGTGTTTTTCACCGATGAGTTCCTTTCTTGGATTTGGGCTTTCCGAAAAGCATACTGCCTGTGGTGTGGAAGATGCAATAGAGCAGTTTTCTCAGAAAACCAAAATAAAAACAGTATTAGCAACCCAATTTCATATTAGAATCACCTGGGGAGCTTTGAATACTACCATTGCTCAGTCCTCACACTGGGCAATTAAAGAGCATCTCTAGGCTGAACTTCCCAAAGTGTGGTCCTGGGACTAGCAGCAGCAGCACCGAGGGCCCTGGCAGAATTACATTCCCGGGCTCCATCTTAGACTTACAGAATCAGAAACTCGGATGGTGGGCCCAGCAGTCTGAGTTTTAACAAGCCCACTGCCCCAGGTGATTCTGAGGCAGCTAATGTTTAAGAACCATCAGATTTAGAGAAAGAAAAGTATGGAAAGAGAGCAGGAAAGAGAGGGTGACAGAAGGCATCTCCTTTTCCAATTAGGAAACAGAGAGATGATGGTGCTGTTGATCCCCACATCAATTTTATTAACCTTGTTGAGCATCATCTTGACAGATTCCCAGTAGGGTCTTAAGGCAGGGAGGTTAGGATGGTGGTTAGTCATGGGGTAGATACTGGGTGGATATTTGTAAGTGACATTTGGGCAGATTTGTCCAAGTTACAAACTAGGTAAGCTTCTGTGTTGTGGACTGAATTGTGTCCCCCCCCCAATCTACAAGCTGAATCCTCAACTCCCAATGTGATGGTATTTGGAGATGGGGCTTTGGGAAGTAATTCCATTCAGATGAGGTCATGAGGGTGGGGACCTCATAATAGTATTAGAACACTTGTAAGAAAATCATATTAAGAAGCAGAGACATTACTTTGCCAACAAAGGTCCATCTAGTCAAGGCTATGGTTTTTCCAGTAGTCATGTATGGATGTGAGAGTTGGACTATTAAGAAAGCTGAGCACCAAAGAATTGATGCTTTTGAACTGTGGTGTTGGAGAAGACTTTTGAGAGTCCCTTGGACTGCAAGGAGATCCAACTAGTCCATCCTAAAGGAAATCATTTCTGAATTTTCATTGGAAGGACTGATGCTGAAGCTGAAACTCCAATACTTTGGCCACCTAATGTGAATAACTGACTCCTTGGAAAAGACCCTGATGCTGGGGAAGATTGAAGGTGGGAGGAGAAGGGGATGACAGAGGATGAGATGGATGGATGGCATCACAGAAGGACATGAATTTGAGTAGGCTCCGGGAGTTGGTGATGGACAGGGAGGCCTGGAGTGCTGCAGTCCATGGGGTCCCAAAGAGTCAGACATGACTGAGTAACTGAACTGAACTGAAGAAAAGATGCCAGGGAGCTCACGTGCTCTCTCTCTTTTCCCACTACATATGTGGACATAGTGAGAAGGCAGTTGTCTACAAGCCAGAAGGGAGCTCTCACCAGAAACTAACCATGTTGGCACCTCTGCCTTGGATTTCCCAGCATTCAGAATGGTAAATTAAACAAATTTCTGTTTTTCAAGCCACCTAGTCTATAGAATTTTGCTATGGCAGCTGGTGCTAAGACACTTTGGAACAGTAAGTAGTCTTGTTGGAACACTGTAGTTCTTGTAGAGTTACTGTTAAAACACTTTGTGCTCTTATCTCTGAACATGTGGGTCTGAACAAGTTTTTGCTGTAACAAACTGAGCCTTGATAGCTTGTATTGCAAGTGATCAGTTTTGCAACTGTGGCTTCTGTTTCACTTTTTAGTATTCTAAAATAAGGTAGTGGTATGAATTATTGAAATTGAACTAAGATTAATATAGGATGCTCTATTATATTTGAAATTCAGATAAACAGCAAAGAATTTTTTACTATAAATATGTTCAAAACAGCGTATGGGTTATATTAAAATATTATTCATTGCTTGTCTGAAATTAAAATTTAACTAATGTCCTGTATTTTTGTTTGCTAAACTGGAAACTCTAACCTATATAGAATTAATATAGATAGATGAATATTTATCAGATAGATGATGTGGTTGATCAGATGTATCAAGTGAGGGGCACAATGAGTCAATGATGCCTTACACCTGTCTGGTTTGGAAATTGGGTAAGTCTTGTGACTATAGGAAAATAAGGGGCAGTGGAGGAAAAGCTGATTGAAGAGGAAGGGCAAAGGGATTAATTACATTTTGCACAGTTGAAATTAATAAGGTCTTTCTGGAATGTATCAGTTCAGTTCAGCTGCTCAGTCATGTCTGATTCTTTGCAACCCCATGGATTTAAGCATGCCAGGCTTCCCTTTCCATCACCAACTCCCAGAGCTTGCTTAAACTCATGTCCATCAAGTCCATGATGCCATCCAACCACCTCATTCTCTGTTGTCCCCTTCTCCTCCCACCTTCAATCTTTCCCAGTAACAGGGTCTTTTCTAATGAGTCAGTTCTTTGCATCAGGTGGCCAAAGTATTGGAGTTTCAACTTTAGCATCAGTCCTTCCAATGAAAATTCAGGATTGATTTCCTTTAGGATGGACTGGTTGGATCTCCTTGAAGTCCAAGGGACTCTCAAGAGTCTTCTCCAACACCACAGTTCAAAAGCATCAATTCTTCAGTGCTCAGCCTTCTTCACAGTCCAACTCTCACATCCATACATGACCACAGGAAAGACCATAGCCTTGACTAGACAGATCTTTGTTGGCAAAGTAATGTCTCTGCTTTTTAATATGCTGTCTAGGTTGGTCATAACTTTTCTTCCAAGGATCTTTTAATTTCATGGCTGCAGTCACCCCCCAAAATAAAGTCTCTCACTGTTTACATTTTTTCCCCATCTATTTGCCATGAAGTGATTGAATCAGATGCCATGATTTTCATTTTCTGAATGTTGAGTTTTAAGCCAACTTTTTCACTCTCCTCATTCATTTTTATTAAGAGGCTCTTTAGTTCTTCTTTGTTTTCTGCCATAAGGGTGATGTCATCTGCATATCTGAGGTTATTGATATTTCTCCCGGCAATCTTTATTCCAGCTTGTGCTTCCTGCAGCCTGGCATTTCACATGATGTATTCTGCATAGAAGTTAAATAACAGGGTGACAATATACAGCCTTGATGTACTTCTTTCCTGTGTTGGAACCAGTTTGTTGTTCCATGTCCAGTTCTAACTGTTGCTTCTTGACCTGCATACAGATTTCTCAGGAGGCAGGTAAAGTGGTCTGGTATTCCCATCTCTTGAAGAATTTTCCACAGTTTGTTGTGATCCACACAGTCAAAGGCTTTGGCGTAGTCAATAAAGCAGAAATAGATGTTTTTCTGTAACTCTCTCACTTTTTTTGATGACCCAATGGATGTTGGAATTTGGTCTCTGGTTCCTCTGCCTTTCTTAATCCACTGTGAACATCTGGAAGGTCATTGTTCACTTACTGTTGAAGCCTGGCTTGTAGAATTTTGAGCATTACTTTGCTGGCATGTGAAATGAGTACAATTGTGTGGTAGTTTGAACATTCTTTGACATTGCCTTTCTTTGGGACTGGAATGAAAACTGACCCTTTCCAGTCCTCTGGCCACTGTTTTCCAGATTTGCTGGCATATTGAGTGCAGCACTTTCACAGCATCATCTTTTAGGATTTGAACTAGCTCAAGTGGAATTCCATCATCTCCACTAGCTTTGTTCATAGTGATGCTTCCTAAGGTCCACTTACTTTGCGTTCCAGGATGTCTGGCTCTAGGTAACTGATCACACCATTGTGATTATCTGGGTCATGAAGATCTTTTTTGTATAGTTCTTCTGTGTATTCTTGCCACCTCTTCTAAGTATCTTCTGCTTCTGTTAGGTCCGTACCATATCTGTCCATGAAATGTTCCCTTGGTATCTCTAATTTTCTTGAAGAGATCTCTAGTTTTTCCCATTCTATTGTTTCCTCTACTTCTTTGCATCAAGGCTGTATATTGTCACCCTGGTATTTAACTTCTATGCAGAATACATCTTGTGAAATGCCAGGCTGGAGGAAGCACAAGCTGGAATCAAGATTGCCAGGAGGAATATCAATAACCTCAGATACACAGATGACACCAGCCTTATGGCAGAAAGCAAAGAAGAACTGAAGAGCCTCTTGATGAAAGCGAAAGAGAAGAGTGAAAAAGTTGGCTTAAAACTCAACATTAAGAAAACTAAGATCATGGCATCTCATCCGATCACTTCATGGCAAACAGATGGGGAAACAATGGAAACAGTGAGAGACTTTATTTTGGGGGGCTCCAAAATCACTGCAGATGGTGACTGCCTTCCTTAGCTGCATAGCTTTTCTTCCAAGGAGCAAGCGTCTTTTAATTTCATGGCTGTAGGCTGAAGGAATTGCAACATTTGAATGGCTGGAGAGATGAGAGGGAAAGCAGGAGTAAGGTGTCACAGACGCTGAGGAAGGCAGATTCCAAAAGGGGAGGGAAGTGTCTTTGGTGACAAATATTACAAAAGAAAGGAACGCTAGGGTCAGCAAGAGGTCGCTGGTCACCTTGATGAAAAATTCAGCAAGGTATGTGAGATAAGAAGTACTTTGGAGGTGAGCAAGTGAAGGCAGGTAGCATGGACTCCAGGCAAACCATGGAGAGTTGGGCAGAGGATGACATGGGCCTAAGGATGACTGTGTTGTTAACAAGAGTCAATAGAGTAGGTTTAAATGCCCAAGGGAAGAGGTAGAAAAGAGGAGGATGTTAAAAACAAAAGAGGAGACCGACTGTGGTTCCTGTGTTGGGAGACTAGATGTGGAGTCCAGGAGAGGGGCTCCTTGGACCAAGAGGAGAAGCCCTTCTCTGTTTAGATAGGGAGGGACTGCCGTGCATGTGGGTGAATAGGTGGGCTCCATGGAAGGATGTAGAGAGTGGCAGGAGCCCTGCACACAGACTGTCTGCCAAAGGATATCTTCCCTCTGCAACTTGTTCATGTCAGCTGTACTCACTGAACTGGATGATGTGAAGTGATAGGAGATTAGAATGATTCTTTTTATGAAAGCTAGGCTTTGGGGAAAAAATATTAAAATGTGTTTCTCTTTTCTGTTTTTTTTTTCTATTAAAGTAGGTGTGGGTAAGGCAACTTTAAATATTTGGACCCCATAAAAAAAAAATCTAGTTGGATTTTTTCACTCAGATTGCTTCACCTAAACAAATTCAAATTGGACAACACAAACGATAAATCATAGGCATGGTTTCTGCAGAACTCTGGGTAATGGACCCCATCAAAAATTCCTTGATCCTTACTCAGGATATTAACAAATAGAAGCACACTTTTTAGGTTAAAACAAAATGTTTGTTATACATGTAGCATTCTAAACATGATTTTCTATTTGTTTTTTTCTTAGTGTTTACAATAATTCTTTCTAGTTTTCTTGACATGATTGATGAAAACTGTATATATTTAAGGTATACAATGTAATATTTTGATTTAGTTGTACATTGTGAAATAGATGGAGTAAAACTTTATTTGGCCTGTCTGGTCACAAACTTACACAGAGTCAGCCTAAGGCTCATCCAGTAGCTCATTCTCTCTCTGGCTTTTTTCTCTAGCCCCACCTCATTTTTTCCCTATCCCTCGCTTCTCCTTTAGATCCATCCTGAATGTGCCCCTCAGGCTCAGGGCTGGGAAAGGACTGTTCCTGGCTCACTGTGTTGGGTGAGTGTGGTTCCATTCAGTGGGTCACTCCTTATAGTAATACAACACTCTCTACCACCCCTCAACATGTTCCATTCTTCAATCTTCAGTATTAATAAGACCAAACCCAAACAACCTTTTTGTGATTGTTCATGTTAAACACCCTTCCAATGTGTGTATGAACTTCCCACTCAAGGTGAGGATAGATGAGGTAGATGGAGGTGGGTGAAGAGAAATAAGAACCCTAGGCTGCCTCACTGAGCTCACGAGTGGGAGACCATGAATTTACGCAGACCAATGATTTTCTTAAGTGGTATTTGTTAGCCCTAGTGTAGACGTGGGGTCAACAGAGAACTGAATTGATCCAGAGTTGGGAACCATTGGTTGAGGGCATTGACCACTGATTAAGAGTAGGTGAAATGATAACATTGAGGACTAGTCCAGATTTGGAAGGAAGTAAATGCCAAAGAATGCTCAAACTACTGCACAATTGCACTCATCTCACATGCTAGTAAACTAATGCTCAAAATTCTCCAAGCCAGGCTTCAGCAATACGTGAACCGTGAACTTCCTGATGTTCAAGCTGGTTTTAGAAAAGGCAGAGGAACCAGAGATCAAATTGCCAACATCTGCTGGATCATGGAAAAAGCAAGAGAGTTCCAGAAAAACATCTATTTCTGCTTTATTGACTATGTCAAAGCCTTTGACTGTGTGGATCACAATAAAGTGTGGAAAATTCTGAAAGAGATGGGAATACCAGACCACCTGACCTGCCTCTTGAGAAACCTGTATGCAGTCAGGAAGCAACAGTTAGAACTGGACATGGAACAACAGACTGGTTCCAAATAGGAAAAGGAGTACATCAAGGCTATATATTATCACCCTGCTTATTTAACTTATATGCAGAGTACATCATGAGAAACGCTGGACTGGAAGAAACACAAGCTGGAATCAAGATTGCCGGGAGAAATATCAATAACCTCAGATATGCAGATGACATCATCCTTATGGCAGAAAGTGAAGAGGAACTCAAAAGCCTCTTGATGAAAGTGAAAGTGGAGAGTGAAAAAGTTGGCTTAAAGCTCGACATTCAGAAAATGAAGATCATGGCATCTGGTCCCACCACTTCATGGGAAATAGATGGGGAAACAGTGGAAACAGTGTCAGACTTCATTTTTTGGGGCTCCAAAATCACTGCAGATGGTGACTGCAGCCATGAAATTAAAAGACGCTTACTCCTTGGAAGGAAAGTTATGACCAACCTAGATAGCATATTCAAAAGCAGAGACATTACTTTGTCAACAAAGGTCCATCTAGTTAAGGCTATGGTTTTTCCCGTGGTCATGTATGGATGTGAGAGTTGGACTGTGAAGAAGGCTGAGCGCCAAAGAATTGATGCTTTTGAACTGTGGTGTTGGAGAAGACTCTTGAGAGTCCCTTGGACTGCAAGGAGATCCAACCAGTGCATTCTGAAGGAGATCAGCCCTGGGATTTCTTTGGAGGGATGATGCTGAAGCTGAAACTCCAGTACTTTGGCCACCTCATGTGAAGAGTTGACTCACTGGAAAAGACTCTGATGCTTGGAGGGACTGGGGGCAAGAAGAGAAGGGGACAACAGAGGATGAGATGGCTGGATGGCATCACTGACTTGATGGACGTGAGTCTGAGTGAACTCTGGGAGTTTGTGATGGACGGGGAGGCCTGGCGTGCTGCGATTCACGGGGTCGCAAAGAGTCGGACATGACTGAGCGACTGAACTGAACTGAAATGAAAGACTTGGTGTGTTTTGAGCATGAGGGGAGGATGTGTGGGGGTGAAGATAAAGAAGAACAAGCGGAATCAAAGGAGTGGTGGTTTTAATGAAGACAAAGAACAGGAAGGGTAATTTTTTTTTTCCTACCCACTTTTAACATAAAAAGGGAAATGATCTCTCTAGAGCAGTGGTCCTCAACTTGGGATAAAGAGGAGGGATTTTGTGCTTCTTCCTCCAAGGACAATTGGCAACATCTAGAGACGTCTTTCGGTGATCACCATAGGGGTTGCTGGGCTTCCCAGGTGGCACTAGTGGCAAAGAACCTGCCTGCCAATGCAGGAGACATAAGAGACTTGGGTTCAATCTCTGGCTTGGGAAGATCCCTTGGAGGAGGAAATGGCAACCCACTTCAGTATTCTTACCTGGAAAACCCCAAGGACAGAGGAGTCTGGCGGGCTATAGTCCATGGGGTCACAAAGAGTTGAACATGACTGAAGTGACTTAGAACTCATGCATAGGGGTTGCTATTGGTATCTAGTGGGTATAGGCCAGAGGTGCTACTGAGCACCCTACACCCTTCCACAGCAAAACATAGCCCCCCCCTAAAATGTCAGTAGTGATAAGATACAGAAACTCTACCCTAGAGAGAATGTCAAACTATGAAGTGTCTCCCTAGATGGAAACACTACCCAGGATTTTTTTTTAAATGCCTGGTTAGGGAACTCAGTTTTTCAGCCCCATTCATACTACTTTGAGACTGAATGTGAAGGAAGGTCTATGAAAGGGGGTTCGATTTTAGAAACTCCTCAGAATGTTGTGGCTGTGACTAGAGCCTTTAAGCTACTTGCCCTGATCTGGGTACCAGATGCAAACAGCCTCCTACAGAGGCTCAGCCACTGAGTCTGCCCTGGGGGTGGGATGCCCCTTTAATCTCTAGAGCAAAGATGCCCTCTTATTTATAAGGCTTGGAGGCAGCCTCCGCTATTTAAAATGTCCTCTTTCTATTTATACAAGTTTGGATTGTTTTCATAGCTGGGGAATAGCTACACTATTTTCTTCTCAGGCTGGCTCAGATAATTAGTCAATTTCATAGCTACACTATATTCTTATCCTGTAATTTTTCCCTTTGATTTGTTATTTATAAAGTCATCATCAAAATCTAAGGATAAGAGAATGGATCTTTTATAGCTGGTTTGTTTTCCTGAAAATGCTAGCAAATCTTTTTGTGCTCTAAAAATACTGAGACAACCTCTATACTCTCTTTTGCTACAGAGGGTGGGTCATTTCTGATTGCTCATTAGATGTTATATTTGGAAAACAGCCTCTGTATTTTGCTCAAATGTGGGGAAATTCTATGATTATCAAGATCACACAGAATGAGATGCCTCAAATAGTCTAGGTTGTTTCAGTCGCTCAGTCGTGTCTGACTCTTTTGTGAGCCCATGGACTGCAGCCACCAAACTCTGTCTGTGGGATTTCCCAGGCAAGAATACTGGAGTCAGTTGCCATTTTCTTCTCCTGGGGATATTCCCAAGCCAGGGATCGAATCCATGTCTCCTATGTTGGCAGGCAGATTCTTTACCACGGTGCCACCTGGGAAACCCAAGAATCTAGGTAAGATAGACCAAACCAAAGGCACATGTGAAATACAGTAATAATTCTTGACCCTTAGCATGTATCAGAATCACCCGGAAAATCTGATAGAGCACAGATTGCCTGGCCTCATTCCTAAATCAGTTCCTAAACTAGCAGGCCTGGGGCAGGCCCATGAGTTTGCATTCTGATAAGCTCCCAGGTGATGCTGATGTTACTTAGTACCAAATATTTAGAATCATTGTGGAGTTTTACGCTTGTTTTAATGAATTCTATTTACATGTTAAATTATGTTTTCAAAGTCAGTTCTTTATAAGGTTTTGCACCATATAGTATGTTTCTCTGTTAGAAAAAGGCTGGATTTAGTTCTTTTAACAGGTATTCCTGTGTATACACATATCTGAAAGTGAAAAACATTAAGCCTTAAGATGTTTTGCAAACCTGCATTTTCATAGCCACTGCTGCTATGATTTTTAAGGGCCAATGTGTTTTCTATAATCCTTGATAAGGTCCAACTTAATAAATGTAATAAAATTGCCAGAACTGTATCTATGTAAACACATTAAAATCTAGAGTTAAAATAACTCTAAAAACCTAGTTAAAATAACTCTAAAAACTCTAATAACACATAAAAACCTAGAGTCAGACTCTAGGTAGGGGCTTGAGTGGCCATGTTTCTCATTTGTTATAAAATATCAGGTAGGTATCTTATTAATAATGATATCACCCCTTTTATTTATTTATTCAATCTTTTTATCATTTTGGTTTATGACAATCACTAAAAGTAGGACAGTATTTTAAAACTTTTTCCCCCTCCCATTTTTGAAATTTTCATTCCTGGTTTGAGATATGATACTCTTTTTAAAAAATTCTTGGTTTCTAGGTCATTAAAAATTAAATAGAAGGAGATCAAGATGGCAGAGTAGGAGGAACCAGAGCTCACCTTCCCCCAACAAACACTTCAAAAATACATCTACATGTGGAGCAAATCTTACTGAAAACCAATGGGAGACTGGCAGAAAGACCCTTCTACAACCAAGACTGTGAGAATGATCCACATGGAGTGGAATAGGAAGGTAAGAGAAGCAATCACATTAGGAACTTGGGTCCTTAGGAGGGGACACAAAAGAGTAAGAAGATCATGCAGGTTCAGAGATCCTCCCTGGGGAGCGAGCAGTTCAAACCACTTTATTGCGCATTCAGCCCTGGGGTCCAACGCTGGGAGGATGCATCTCCTTAGGTGGTTTGAAAACCAGTGGAACTGACAGTGAGGTTGTAAGAAACCTAGAGTTCATTCATGAAGAGCACACACACTCTGGGCAGAGTGAAGCGGATTGGAAGTTTCCTGTGACTACCCAGCCCCAGCCCCAGCCAAGCACCCATTCTGGCCCCCTTGTGCTCCATGGCATTGCTCAACACTAGGGTAAAGGCAGCTGGGCCAAAGCACAGTGCACAGCTGTGGAGGATGATGCTAGCTCAGGCCTGGCACAGAATCTGAACCGGGTGAGGCCAGTCAATCCTGGCACGTGTAGAGGCAGCAGATTAGGAGCACTTTGGAACTGGTGTGCCAGAGCCACCCCCGTGCGGGTCCCAGTTTACACTGGGTGCCCACTCCAGCCCCCCTTGCTCCAGCACTGCTCCCCTCTAGGGCACAGGTGCCAGTGCTGAGAGGGGAAAGACCACACACCCAGAGGGGAGACAACCAGCTGGGACCTGATCTCCAGGACTTCTCCGGAAACTTGGGACCCAGCTTGCCCTTAATTGGATGATAATGGTCATTAATCAGAAAAGAAGCCCTGGCTCATGCCTGGCTCTGGCTCTAGCCCCTTCATCTCCAGCCCCACCATCTTCCAAGGTAATTGCTTCCAGCACACCCTGGGGGAAGGCGTGGCTCATACTCACTTCAGATCCAGCTCTTCACCTAAGTCACTGGGCTGACGCAGATTGTATAGGGACGCTCCCACACAAAGACACCCCTCAAGACCAGGATAGGTAACTGTTTTCCCTAATTTCACAGAATAAGAGAAAGCTAAGCATAATGAGAAGACAGAGGAATTGGTAAAATGAAAGAACAAGGAAAAACCGAAATTAATTAATCAAAAATATAAATTTCAGAGTTTAAAGCATTAGTTATAAAAATGCTAACTGAACTAGGGGAAAGAGATGAGCACAGTGAATTTTAATGAGGAACTAGAAAAAAAAACTGAAGAATATAATAACTGAAATGGAAAACACACTAGAAGGAATTAAAAGCAGACTAGGTGATACAGAAGAACACAAGTGATCTGGAAGATAGAATAATGGAAATCACCCAATGGGAACAGAAAAAAAAAAAACACAAAAAACATAAATTTAAAAAACAGGACATTTTATTTTATTTTTGATATAGAAGAATTTTATTTATTTATTTTTTTTGGCTGAGTTACATTTTTATTTCATTTTAAAAATTAATTTATTTTAATTACAGGCTAATTACTTTACAATATTATAGTGGTTTTTGTCATACATTGACATGAATCAGCCATGGGTGTAAGTGTGTTCCCCATCCTGAACACCCCTCTCTCCTCCCTCCCCATCCCATCCCTCAGGGTCATCCCAGTGCACCAGCCCTGAGCACCCTGTCTCATGCACTGAACCTGGACTGGTGATCTATTTCACATATCATAATATACACGTTTCAATGCTATTCTCTCAAATCCCACCCTCGCCTTCTCCCACAGAGTCCAAAAGTCTTTTCTTTACATCTGTGTCTCTTTTGCTATCTCATATATAGGGTCATTGTTACCATCTTTCTAAATTCCATATATATGCATTAATATACTATGTTGGTGTTTTTCTTTCTGACTTACTTCACTCTGTATAATAGGCTCCAGTTTCATCCACCTCATTAGAATTGATTCAAATGCATTCTTTTTAATAGCTGAATAATATTCCATTGTGTATATGTACCACAGCTTTCTTATCCATTCATCTGCTGATGGACATCTAGGTTGCTTCCATGTCCTGGCTATTGCAAACAGTGCTGCGATGAACATTGGGGTACACGTGTCTCTTTCAGTTCTGGTTTCCTTGGTGTGTATGCCCAGCAGTGGGATTGCTGGGTCGTATGGCAGTTCTATTTCCAGTTTTTTAAGGAATCTCCACACTGTTCTCCATAGTGGCTGTACTAGTTTGCATTCTCACCAACAGTATAAGAGGATTCCTTTTTCTCCACACCCTCTCCAGCATTTATTGTTTGTAGACTTTTTGATAGCAGCCATTCTGACTAGCATGACATAGTATCTCATAGTGGTTTTGATTTGCATTTCTCTGATAATGAGTGATGTTGAGCATCTTTTCATGTGTTTGTTAGCCATCTGTATGTCTTCTTTGGAGAAATGTCTGTTTAGTTCTTTGGTCCATTTTTTAATTGGGTCATAAAAACAGAACATTTTAAGGGACCTCTATGACAACATCAAGGATACCAACATTCACATTATAGGTGTCCCAGAAGAAGAAGGGAGAATGGGGTCAAAATGTATTTGATGGAATTATGGGTGAAAACTTCTAAACCTGTGGAAGGAAACAGATACACAGGTATAGGAAGCACAGAAAGCACAAAGAATCCCAAATAATATGAACACAAGCAGACCCACACCAAGACACATAATAACTAAAATGGTAAAAGTTAAAGAGAATTCTAAGACCAGCAAGAGAAAAAACAAAGTTGTATATGAACGAATGCCCATAAGGCTATTGGCTTACTTTTCTGCAGAAATTTTGCAGGCCAGGAGGGAGTTGTATGATATATTTAAAGTCCTAAACAGGAGAAATCTACAACCTAGGATACTCTATCTGTCAAGATTTTCATTCAGAATTGAAGAAGAGATTTAAAAAAACTCAGATAAGCAAAAACTAAGAGTCCAGCAATACTAAATGTACCCTAAAAGGAATGGTAAAGGATCTTCTCTAAGTGGGGGGAAAAAAAAAAAACTATAACAAGTAAGACTTTATAGGAAAGGGAAATCCCAGGAGTAAAGGCAAACATGTAGCAAAGACTGTGGGTCAAGCACTTAAATAAGCTAGTAAAAAGATTAAAAGACAAAAAAATAAAAGAAAAAAATTATAAAATCAACTATAAATACAATAAACAGTGAAGGGATAAACAGGAAGATGTAAAATACAACATCAAAAACACAAAACATAGGGGAGGGGAGTGAAAAATGTAAATCCTTTAGAATGTGTTTGAGCTGAAATGACTACCAGTTTAAAACAGGTAAATATAGTTCAATATCTATGAACCCCATGGTATCACAAATCAAAAACTAGAAAGAAAGGATATCACTAAAGAAAATTATTAAGCCACAAGAAAGAAACAAAAAGAACAGAAAATGACAAAACCAATCAGAAAACAAGTATAAAGTAACAAATGACAATAAGTACATATTTATCAATAATTGCTTTATATGTCAATGGACTAAATGCTTCAATCAAAAGACATAAAGTGGCTGACTCAATAAAAGGCAAAAACCATCTGTATGGTTCTTCTTTGCCCCATTTCTTCCTATATAATTGTGTAAGTTAGCTCCTCATATTTGCCAGGTAATGATTGGTAAATATAATTTCCTTACTACCTATTTCGAGAAATTTCCTAAAGTTTTCAAAGTTCATGTCCCTATGGTCTTTAAAATTTGTAATATATTTCTTTTCCAAATAGATTGGATATATCCTTCAGCAACTGAGATGTAAATAGGCACCAAAAACATAGACAACAAAAGTTAAAATAGATACAGGAAGCTGCATCAACTTAAAACCTTCAGTGCCTCAAAAGAAACAATTAACAGTGACATGGCAACCTACAGAATGAGAGGAGATACTTACAAATCATGTATCTGGTAAAGGGTTAGTATCCAAAATATAAAGAATTCCTACAACTCTCAATAGCAAAAAATATCCTGATTGAAAAGTGAGCAACAGACTTGACATTTCTTCAAAGCAGATTTACAAATGGCTAACAAGCATATAAAAAGATGCACAATATCACAAATAATTAAAGAAATGCAAATCAAAACCACAGTGATAAATCAACTATATTCTAATAATTAAAATAAAAACCCAAGGAGCTATCATCTCATACCCATTAGGATGAGTACTACAAGAAAAACAAAACATCAAAGGAAACTATTAGCAAGGTGAAAAGACAGCCTTCAGAATGGGAGAAAATAATAGCAAATGAAGCAACTGACAAACAACTAATCTCAAAAATATACAAGCAACTCCTACAGCTCAACTCCAGAAAAATAAATGACCCAATCAAAAAATGGGCCAAAGAACTAAATAGACATTTCTCCAAAGAAGACATACAGAGGGCTAACAAACACATGAAAAGATGCTCAACATCACTCATTATCAGAGAAATGCAAATCAAAACCACTATGAGGTACCATTTCACACCAGTCAGAATGGCTGTGATCCAAAAGTCTACAAATAATAAATGCTGGAGAGGGTGTGGAGAAAAGGGAACCCTCTTACACTGTTGGTGGGAATGCAAACTAGTACAGCCACTATGGAGAACAGTGTGGAGATTCCTTAAAAAACTGGAAATAGAACTGCCATACGACCAAGCAATCCCACTGCTGGGCATACACACTGAGGAAACCAGAAGGGAAAGAGACACGTGCACCCCAATGTTCATCGCAGCACTGTTTATAATAGCCAGGACATGGAAGCAACCTAGATGTCCATCAGCAGATGAATGGATAAGAAAGCTGTGGTCATATACACAATGGAGTATTACTCAGCCATTAAAAAGAAAACATTTGAATCAGTTCTAATGAGGTGGATGAAACTGGAGCCTATTATACAGAGTGAAGTAAGCTAGAAGGAAAAACACCAATACAGTATAATAACGCATATATATGGAATTTAGAAAGATGGTAATAATAACCCTGTGTACGAGATAGCAAAAGAGACACTGATGTATAGAACAGTCTTATGGACTCTATGGGAGAGGGAGAGGGTGGGAAGATTTGGGAGAATGGCATTGAAACATGTAAAATATAATGTATGAAACGAGATGCCAGTCCAGGTTCGATGCACGATACTGGATGCTTGGGGCTAGTGCACTGGGATGACCCAGAGGGATGGTATGGGGAGGGAGGAGGGAGGAGGGTTCAGGATGGGGAACACATGTATACCTGTGGTGGATTCATTTTGATATTTGGCAAAACTAATACAATTATGTAAAGTTTAAAAATAAAATAAAATTAAAAAAAAAAAGAAAAACAAAACAAAATAATGAGTGTTATTTGGATGTGGAGAAATCAGACCTCTGTATTGCTGGTAGGGATATAAACTAGGATAGCCACTACAGAAAACAACACAGCATTTCTTCAAAAACTAAACCTAGAATTACCACATGTAATCCAGCTATCCCACTTCTGAGTATATAACCAAAAGAATTAAAAGCGGGATCTAGAAGAGAGATTTGTACATGCCTGTTCATAAAAGCATTATTCAAGATAGCCAAGCTGCTGCTGCTGCTAAGTCACTTCTGTTGTTGGACACTTCCGTATCCAACTCTGTGTGACCCCATAGACGGCAGCCCACCAGGCTCCCCCATCCCTAGGATTCTCCAGGCAAGAACACTGGAGTGGGTTGCCATTTCCTTCTCCAATGCATGAAAATGAAAAGTGAAAGTGAAGTTGCTCAGTCATGTCTGACTCTTAGCGACCCCATGGACTGCAGCCTACCAGGCTCCTCCGTCCATGGGATTTTACAGGCAAAAGATATAAGCAAATATTTATTGATGGATGAACAAAGAAAAGCATGGTATATACATATAATGGAATATTATTCAGCCTTAAAAATAAAATTCTGGCATATGCTACAACATAGATGAAACTTGGAGACGATAAGCTGAGTGGAATAAGCCAGTCAAAAAAATAAATACTGTACGCCTCCACGGACATGAGATATTCCAGGTGGTGCTAAAAGTGAAAGCATTAGTCACTCAGTCCCGTCTGACTCTTTGTGACCCCGTGGACTGCTGCCCACCAGACTCCTCTGTCAAACGGTAAAAAATCCGCCTGCCAAAGTAGGAGACACAATCGTGTATTTGATCCCTGAGTTGGGAAGATCCCCCGGAGAAGGAAATGGCAACTCACTCTAGTATTCTTGCCTGGAAAATTCCATGGGCAGAGGAGCATGGTGGGCTATGGTCCATGGGGTCCCAAAAGAGTCAGACACTACTGAGTGACTGAATACACACACCACTTATATGAGACATTTAAAGCAGTCAGACTTACAGAAACAGAGAGTAGACGAGTGGTTGTCCGAGGCTGAGAGCAGGAGGAAGTAAGGAGTTGTTTAATGGGTATAGAGTTTCAGTCTTGCATAGTGAAAAAGTTCTAGAGGTCTATCGGGTAACAATATGAATAGAGTTAATCCTGTTGAACTGCACACTTAAAAATGGTTAAGACAATACATTTTGCTGTATGTTTTGTGATTTAAAAGATATTTTTTGAAAAATTTTGAAAAATAAAAATAGTGGTGCATTAAGGAGGGGGTTGGGAGAAGGTAGAAACACCCTGAGAGTCCTACAGCAAATCAAAGGGTTTACCGAAATGCAGGGTTAAGAGCACCAGTCTGGGCAGATCAGACGTAGATCCAACTCCACAGCTTATGAGCAGAGTGACATCGTCGAGCTATTTAACTCTGAGACTCAGTTTCCTCATGTATAAAATGGGGCCATACCAGCATTTATCTTCAGGGTTGTTAGGCCGCTTCAGTTCACACACATAAAAGGATTAGGAACTGTGCCTGCCACTGTAAGAATGTAGTACAGTTTAGATTTTATTCTTATTCCTTCATATTGTCAACAATTTAAGGGAAGGCAAGCTGTAGCACTGGACAGATGGTTGTTCCAAGAATAAGTGTCTTCTATATATAACAAAAGTGTAGAAGAATGCTGAACATATCAACACCACTCCAGAAAGACTCAGTTGTAGCATAAGTGTAATTAACTCAAGTGATCTATTTGTAGTCTGATAAATTTAAAAGTTTATTAAGGAAGAAATGTTGAGATCAGAAAAGACTACTGTTGACATGATTTTATAAATTTATAAATACATAGAAATATATATTTATTTTTAAAACTTTTCAGAAAAAAAGGAATGAAGAAGTGTTGAGGGAGGAAAAATTTCCTTCTACTCTGTTAGGTTCTGTGATGGGCCTGAGGATTCAATTGACAAAAGACACACTAACAGAAGAAAAGCATTCAAATTTATTTAATTTTGTGTGTGTACATGAGAGTCTTCAGATGGAAAAGGAAGACCCAAAGAAGCTCTTAGGCCCAAAAGCTTATATCCATTTTTACACAAAGAAGGATAAATTGTGGGGACGTGACAAGACACCGGAGCTTGGGCTGGAGGCAGTATATCATGGGATAGTGAGTAGGAACTAAATGGAAGGAGCTAATGAAAGATTGGGGTAATGTTTTAAAATTTCTTTTCTCTTTATATATACCACTTTAAGTTTAACCTATGTTTTGCCTGCCAACTGGAACTGGACCAGTTTTTTGGGCTGCCTCTGGTCTTAATTGCGGCCTACAGGCTTCTCTCTAGTTGTGGCGGGCAGGCTCCAGAGTGTGTGGGCTCTGTAGTCCCAGCAGGGGTTTAGTTCCCCTGTGGCATGTGGGAATCTTAGCTCCCTGACCAGGGTTCACATCTGGAACCTGTATCCCCTACACTGTAAGGCAGATTCTTTTTTCTTGTTTGGCTGTGCTTGGTCTTCCCTGTGGTCTGTGTGAGCTTCTCATTGTGGAGGCTTCTCTTGTTAAGGAGAATGGGTTCTAGAGTACAGGCTCAGTAATTAACGGCGTTCTGGCTTACTTGCACCGCCACATGTGGAATCTCCCCAGACCAGGGATTGAACTCATGTCTCCTGCATTGGCAGGCAGATTCTTAACCACTGGATCACCAGGGAAGTCCCTGGGTTTATTTTAGATGGTCTGTTTGGACAGGTACATTTCAGCATCAATTTCCAGTCTCTGGTGATAAGAATGTTCTTCTCTTCCTTTTACAGGGATGGCACCTTACTTTGGGGAAATTTAGTGTCCTGCTTTTAGGTAGAATCAGTCATAGAGCCCTTCCTGTATCTGCTGTTTCTCAAGTGCCTTCAACTTAAAATAATCTGCCAAAGCAGCATGTTTTAGAAAGTCATGTTCTGAACCTTTCGGAAGAAAAGTGGGTGATACACTATCAGTATCAAACTATTACATTTAACTGAACAGTTTGGTACTGCCAAAAGAATAGGCAGATTAACTCAGTAGTACGGAAGTCTCTTCCCTCCCGCTTCCCCACCACCTCCACCTCCACCACCACCTCTTTTCCAAGCAGGTTCCCAAATAATATACAGTATGAGAACTTAAAAGATGGTAAAGGTAACATTTCAAAACAGTAGGGAAAGGGACTAGTCACTGAATGATTATGGAGCAAGTGGGTAATATTCTGGGAAGAATACACAAACTTCTGTATGATTATCAACTAAAATAAACCAGCTAGATTGAAGGCTTTAGGGTGAAATTATGAAAGCACATGACACCTAGATGGGGTGCTTATATGATCTTGGAAGGGAAGTTTTCTTTCTTTTTTAATTTTTAATTAGAAGATAAATACTTTACAATATTGTGATGGTTTCTGCCATACATCAACATGAATCAGCCATAGGTAATACATATGCCCCCTCCCTCTTGAACCTCCCACCCACCTCCCTCCCCATCCCACCCCTCTAGGTTGTCACAAAGCCCTGGCTTTGGGTTCCCTGTATCATACAGCAAAAGTTTTCTTTCTGAGAAAACAAAAATTAAAAAAAAAATCAACATATTTAGTCTGGGTAAAAATTAAGTCTGGAAAGAACACTGTATACACATATAATGGAAATTGGGCAATTTTGATCTGTAATTAAATTTCAAAAAGTTCATTCTAAACTAAATAATAAATGTATTTGTGTAGAAGGATGTTAACTGACATATTACCCATAATAGTAAAACTTGCCAAACATCCTAAATGTCCCATAATAGGGGAATATTTTAAATAAATTGTTGGTTCCCTGTTCTATACCCATCCTGGACAAATCAAGAAGTGGCAAAAAACTACATTTAGATATATGACTATAAATAACATAATCAATGAAAAAAGTTTAAGTGATTGTTCTGGAGAATGAGAATTAGCAATAAATGAGCTTTTTTTTTTTTTTTTTGGTAATTTTATGCCTTTCAACACTGACTTTTAACTGATATACATCTCTTCAGTTCAGTTCAGTTCAGTCGATCAGTCATGTCCAACTCTTTGCCACCCCATGAACCACAGCACGCCAGGCTTCCTTGTCCATCACCAACTCCCGGAGGTTACCCAGACTCACGTCCATTGAGTCGGTGATGCCATCTAACCATCTCATCCTCTGTCATCCCCTTCTCCTCCTGCCTTCAATCTTTCCCAACATCAGGGTTTTTTCAAATGAGTCAGCTCTTTGCATCAGGTGGCCAAAATATTGGGGTTTTAACTTCAACATCAGTCCTTCCAATGAACATCCAGGACTGATTTCCTTTATGGATTGGTTGGATCTCCTTGCAGTCCAAGGGACTCTCAAGAGTCTTCTCCAACACCACAGTTCAAAAGCATCAATTCTTCTGTGCTCAGCTTTTTTTATAGTCCACCTCTCACATCCATACTGGAAAAACCATAGCCTTGACTAGACGGACCTTTGTTGACAAAGTAATGTCTCTGCTTTTTAATATGCTATGTAGGTTGGTCATAACTTTCCTTCCAAGGAGTAAGCGTCTTTTAATTTCATGGCTGCAATCACCATCTGCAGTGATTTTGGAGGTCCCCAAAATAAAGTCAGCCACTGTTTCCACTGTTTCCCCATCTATTTGCCATGAAGTGATGGGACAGGATGCCATGATCTAAGTTTTCTGAATGTTGAGCTTTAAGTCAACTTATTCACTCTCCTCTTTCACTTTCATCAAGAGGCTCTTTAGTTCTTCTTCACTATCTGCCATAAGGGTGGTGTCATCTGCATATCTGAGGTTATTGATATTTCTCCCGGCAATCTTGATTCCAGCTTTGTGCTTCATCCAGCCCAGGGTTTCTCATGATGTACTCTGCATATAAGTTAATTAAGCACGGTGACAGTATATAGCCTTGACGTACTCCTTTTCCTATTTGGAACCAGTCTATTGTTCCATGTCCATCTCTTACTTTCCTACAAAAAAAATTAAGACTAATAAAATTATCTAAACAGCAGGATTCTAACTTTTTTGGAACCAGTCTGTTGTTCCATGTCCATCTCTTACTTTCCTACAAAAAAATTAAAACTAATATAATTATCTAAACAGCAGGATTCTAACTTTAAATAATCATCAGAATATAAAGGCCTAAAAAATAACTATTCAAGTGTCCGATGTGGTTTTCACTAGGTAGTAAATTATAAGAGGCTTCCCAGGTGGACTAGTGGTAGAGAACCCACCTGCCAATGCAGGAGAGTTAAGAGATATGGGTTTGATTCCTGGGTTGGGAAGATCCCTGGAGGAGGGCATGGCAACCCACTCCAATGTTCTTGCCTGGAGAATCCTGTGGACAGAGGAGCCTGGCAGGCTACAGTCCATGGGGTTGTAAAGAGTTGGACACAACTGAAGTGACTTAGCATGCACGCACATGCAAATGATAGGTGATTTTTTTTCTTAGCACGTCTCTATATTTCTTTTAATTTTTCATTTTCACCATTACACATTTTTAAACTGAAGTACAGTTAATATACAATGTTGTGTTAGTTTCTGCTGTAAAGGAAAGTGATTCAGTTATATATACATCCTTTTACATTTTATTTTCCATTATGGTTTATCATGACATCAAATATAGTTCCCTGTATTATGTAGCAGGACCATGTTGTTTATCCAGTCTGTATATAATAGTTTGCATCTGCTAATCCCAGACTCCTAATGCTTTCTTTCCCCATCCCCAAACCTTCTTGGCAACCATGAATCTGTTTATATCTGTGGGTCTGTTTCTGTTTCATAGTTGAGTTCATTTATGTCACATTTTAGATTCTGCATATAAGTGATTTCATTTGTCTTTCTCTGTCTGACTTAGTCACCTAGTATGATAATCTCTAGGTCCATCCATGTAGCTGCAAATGGCATTATTTCATTACTTTTATGGCTGAGTGGTATTTCATTGTATGCATGTATTACATTTTCTTTATTCACTCATCTGTCGATGGACATTTAAGATGTTTCTGTTTGTCTTGGCTATTGTGAGTAGTGCTGTTATGAACATAAGGGTGCATGCGTCTTTTTTGAGTTATTGTTTTGTCTGGATATATGCCCAAGAATGGAGCAGGAATTGGCAACCCACTCCAATATTCTTGCCTGGAGAATTTCATGGACAGAGGAGCCTGGCGGGCTACAGTCCATGGGGTCGTAAAGAATCAGACACAACTGAGCGACTAACACACACAACACACATGCTCAAGAATGAGATTGCTGGATCATACGGCAACTCTATTTTTAATTTTTCTGAGGAACCTCTATACTCTTTTCCACACTGGCTACACCAACTTACATTCCCACCATCAGTGTAAGAGGGTCCCTTTTCTCCACAATCTCTCCAGTATTTGTTATTTATAAATTTTTAATACTGGCCATTTTGACTGGTGTGAGGTGGTAACTCATTGTAGTTTTGATTTGTTTTCTGTAATAATTAGTGACATTGAGCATCTTTTCATGTGTCTGTTGGCCATCTTCATGTGTTTATATGTTTTCTTTGGAGAAATGTCTATTTAGGTCTCCTACCCATTTTTTGGTTGTGTTGTTTTTGTTATTGTTCCTGTTGCATTGTATGAGCTTTTTGTATATTTTAGATGAATAATTGGAATATTAAATAATTATAACAATAATAATATTTATTCACATTATCATATTAGAATTATTTATTAACATTAATAACAAATATATTAAGTACTATAAAGAATTATAAACAATTGATATTAATAGAATTAATATTAATAATTATTTAATGATATTAAGTAAATATTTGGATATTTATTACCATTTTGAAATTCTCATCATGTAAGTCTTTTACTTCTTTGCTCAGGTTTATTCCTAAGTATTTTACTTTATTTTATTGGATGTGATTTTATGATTTTGGAAATTAAGCCCTTGCTGTTTGCATCATTTGCAACTAATTTCTCCCATTCTGTAGGTTGTCTTTTCATTTTGTGTATGGTTTCCTTGCTATGCAAAAGCTTATAAGTTTGATTAGGTCCCATTTGTTTATTTTTGGTTTTATTTCAATTGTCTTGGGAGACTGATCTAAGAAAACATTGGTATGATTTCTTTAACATTCTCATTGTAAGAGACTGCCTTGCCTGTGTTCTTTTCTAGGAGTTTTATGGTGGCATGTGTCTTTAAGCCATTTTGAGCTTATTTTTCTGTGCGGTGTAAGGGTGTGTTCTAATTTCATTGATTTGCACGCAAGCTGTCCAACTTTCCCAACACCAATTGCTCAAGAGACTATCTTTCTTCCACTGTATATTCTTGTGTCCTCTGTTGAAGATTAATTGACCATAGGGGTGTGAGGTTTATGTCTCAGCTCTTTATTCAGTTCCATTGAGCCACCTGTCTGTGTTCATGCCAGTACTACACCTTTATGAATACTATAGCTTTGTAGTATTGTCTGAAGTCTTGGAGGATTAGGCCTCCTGCTTTGTTCCTTTTCTTCAGGATTGCTTTAGCAATTCTGGGTCTTTTATATTTTTTATATATTTATAAAATATATAAATTTGGGGATTATTTGTTCTAGTTCCATGAAAAAAATGTTATGGATAATTTGATAGGAATCACATTAAATCTTCAGATTGCTTTGGGTAATACTGCCATTTTAACAATATTATTTCTTCCAATCTAAGAGCATTGTTATCTTTCCATTTCTTTGAATCATCTTCAATTTCCTTTATTACCATTTAAAGTTTTCAGCATATAAGTCTTTTACCTTCTTGTTCAGTTTTATTCCTAAGTATATTTTTTTAAGATGTGATTTTATAAGGAATTATTTTTTACCTTCCCTTTTTGATATTTCATTGTTAGTGTAAAGAAATGAAACTGGTTTCTGTATGTTAATCTTATATCCTATTTTGCTGAAATCATTTATCAGTTCTAGTAGCTTTTGTGTGGAGTCTTTAGGATTTTCTATATACAGTATTATGTCATCTATGTTAATAACAATTTAACCTCTTCCCTTACAATTTGGATAAATTTTATTTCTTTTTCTTGTCTGATTGCTGTGGGTAGGACTTCCAGTACGATGTTGAATAGAAGTGATGAGAGTGGGCATCTTTGTCTTGTTCCAGATTTTAGTTAGAAGACTTTCAGCTTTTCAGTGTTGAGTTTTATATTGGCTGTGGGTTTGTCATAAATAGCTTTTATTATGCTGAGGTATGTTTCCTCTATACCCACTTTGGTAAGAGTTTTTAGCATGAATGGATGTTGAATTTTGTCCGATACTCTTTCTGCATCTATTAAGATCATCATGTGGTTTTGGTCTTTTCTGTTGATGTGGTATATCACATTGATCTGTGTATATTGAACCATCCTTGTGACCCTGAAGTGAATTCAACTTGGTCATGGTATATGATTTTTTACATATTTTTTAATTCAGTTTGCTAATATTTTGTTAAGAACTTTCATATCCATGTTCACGAAAGATATTGGCCTGTAATTTTCTTTTTTGGTAGTGTCTTTGCCTGGTTTTGGTATCAGGGTGATGGTAGCTTCTTAGAATGCCTTTGGGAATGTTCCCTGCTTTTCAATCTTTTGAAAGAGTTTGATAAGGATCGGTAAAAGTTCTTCTTTATATGTTTGGTAGAACTTGGTTGTGAAGGTATCTGGCCCTGGACTTTTGTTTGTAGGGAGTTTTAGAATTACAGATTTTTTTTTACTTCTAGGGTTTGGTCTGTTCAGATTATCTATTTTTTCTTGATTCAGTTTTGGTGGGTGGTATATTTCTAGGAACTTGACTATTTCTCATAGATTGTTGAGTTTGTTGGCATATAATTCTTCATAGTATTCTCTTATGGTTTCTAAAATTCCTGTGGCATCATTTGTTATTTCTTTTTCACTTTTTATATTGTTTATTTAGGTCCCCTCTCTTTTCTTTTTAGTTAGTCTGGCCAGAGATTTGTCAATTTTGTTTACCCTTTCAAAGAACCAGCTTTTGGTTTAATTGATTTTTTTTTACTTTTTAATCTCTATTTTATTTATTTCCTCTCTGATTGTTGTTATTCCCTTCCTTTTTCTGACTTTCAGTTTTGTTTGTTCTTTCTCTAATTCTTTTAGGTGGGAGGTTAGGTTGTTCATTTGAAATTTTTCTTGGTTTTTGAGGAAGGTCTATATCATTATGAATTTCCCTCTAAGAACTGCTTTTGCTTCAGCCTATGGATTTTGTATGGTTGTGTTTTTATTGTCATTTGTCTCAAGGTATTTTTTAATTTCCTCTTTGATTTCATCAACCCATCAGTTTTTTAGTAAGATGCTGTTCATTTTCCATGTAATCATTTTTTTCCTCATTTTTCTGTGATTGATTTCCAGTTTTATGCCATTATGATCTGAAAAGTACTTGAAATAATTTCTATGCTCTTAAATTTGTTGAGGCTTGTTTTATGCTGTAGTATGTGGTCAGTCCTAGGGAATGACCCATATGCACCTGAAAAGAATGTGTATATTTGTTTTTTTGTATGTAATGTCCTGAAAATATCAATTAAGTTTAATTGTTCTATTTTATCACTTAGGATCTCTGTTGCCTTACTGATTATGTCTAGAAGATCCATTCATTGATGTTAAATTCTCCTACTATTATTGTATTCCGACCCAGTTCTCCCTTTATGTCTGTTAGTCTTCATTTTATGTATTTGAGTGAGTCTATATTGGGTGCATAAATGTTGTCCTTTTTTTTATTTTTATTTTTTTAAATTTTAATTGGATGCTAATTACTTTACAATATTGTACTGGTTTTGCCATACAGCAACATGTTGACAAGTGTAATATCCTCTTCTTGTATTGATCTTTTTATCACTATATAGTGTCCTTCTTTATCTTTCTTTGTGGACTTTGTTTTAAGTCTATTTTGCCTGATATTATGACCCCCACTTTCTTGCCATTTCTGTTTGTGTGAAATATCTATTCCCATCCCCTCATTTTCAATCTATGTATGTCCTTTGCCATAAAGTGAATCTCTTGTAGGCAGCATATTGTAGGCTCTTGTTTTACCCAATCTGACACTGTCTTTTGATTGGTACATTCAGTCCATCGGCACTTAAGGTAATTTTTGATAGATATGTATTTATTACCAGTTTAAACCTGTTTTCCAGTGGATTCTATCTTTTTTCTTTGTTCCTTTCTTTTTGTTTTTCCTTTTGTGGTTTAATGATTTCCTTTTCTCTTATGCTTATGTTCTCTTCTTTTCAGTTTTTGTGAATCTGTTGTATGTTTTTGATTTTCACTTTTCAAGTATTGTTAACCCCTTCCTATATCTACTTGCTATGGACTGAAATTCATATGTGTTCAAACACATTATAGAAGAAAAAATCTACATTTTCTTACTCTCCTCCTCCACATTTTATTATTTTTGATGTCCTCTTTTACATCTTCACGTTTATCCTTTTGCTGTTTGTAATGGTTATCATTGTCTCAAAAAACTTTTTTTGGATTTTTAAAAATATGTATAATGGCTTACTAAGTGATTCACTTCCTAATTGTGATTTTCTCTTTCCTATACCTTCTTGTTTCTCTTCACTTAAAGAAGACCTTTCAATATTTCTTTTAGGATATGTTTAGTATTGCTGTATTCTTTCAGATTTTGCCTGTCTGAGAAACTCTTTATCTCTCCTTCTATTCTAAATTGTAATCTTGCTGAGTGGAGTAAGCTAGATTGCAGATTTTCCCCTTTCAAGACTTTGAATATATCTTTACATCCCCTTCTGGACTACAGTATTTCTGTAGAGAAATCAGTGATAGCATTATGGGGATTCACTTGTAATTAAGTCTTTGTTTTTCTCTTACTGTCCTAAGATTCCTTTTTTTTTTTTTTTTCTCTTTTTTAAAAAGTTATTTTTGTCTGTGCCGAGTCTTCATTGCTGCATACAAACTTTCTCTAGTTGTGGCGAATGGGGGCTACTCTCTAGTTTGAGTGTGCAGGTTTCTCACTGCAGTGGCTTCTCCTGCTGTGGAGCACAGGCTCTAGGGCATCGTGTGGGCTCAGTAGTTGTGGCTCATGGGCTCGAGACCACAGGCTCAGCAGCTGTGGCACACAGGCTTAATTGCCCCATGGCATATGGAATCCTCCCAGACCAGGAATCAAATCTGTGTCCCCTGCATTGGCAGGCAGATTCTTAACCACTGGACCACCAGGGAGGTCTGATAATCCTCTCTTTAACTTTTGCCATTTTAATTATATGTTTTGGTGTAGTTCAGTTTGGGTTCATCTTATTTGGGACCCTCTGTACTTCCTGTATATGGATATATTTCCTTCTTTAGGAGTAGGATGTTTTCAGCTATAATTTCTTTAGATAGATTTTTGGTCTCCTTTCTTCTCCTTCTGGAATTCCTATTATGCACAGGTTGGCATGTTTTATGGTATCCCATATGTCTCTTTTATTGCTTTCATTTTTTTAAAATTTGGCTTTTTGTCTGCTGTTCTAAAGGGTGATTTCTATTATTCTGTCTTCCAGATCACATATTCACTCTTCCACATTAATCAATCTGCTATTCATTACCTGTAGCTCACCTTTTGTCTCAGCAAATGAGTTTTCTAATTTTTCTTGGCTCATCTTTATAGCTTCTAGTGCCTTTTTCAATAATCTGCATTTCTATGGATAGTCTTTCTTAATTCCTTCAATATTTTTATTATCTCCTTTTTGAACTCAGAGTCGGTCAGAGTAAAGAAGTCTGTTTCATTGATTGTCCTTTCAGGAGAGTTCTCTTGATCTTTTAACTGGAAGTAGTTCCTATGCTTCTTCATTTTACTCATATTTGTCTTGCTCTATGAGTTAAGGAGAAATAATTATTTACTATAGTCTTGGAGGGCTATTTTTATATGGGAGGATCCAATTTTACCCTGCATGGGTTTAGTATTTTTGATATGAGGGCTGTTTTAGTATGCATGCCTCCATCTCTTTCCTCAGTGTGTCCTGGCCATTATCCCCTAATAAGAGGGAGTGACTGGTGTTGGGTGACCAGCAACCAACTGTTCCTCCTTTTTGCTCAGTGGTGTCACAGCCCTGTCACAGGTAGGGGCTGCTTCCTGGCTGTTGGAGTTGAAGACTCAAATCCATTGCTGAGCTGTGCTTCTGAGCTGAAGTTCCAGGTAAGTGGGATTGGAGCACTCCCAGTGGGAGAGGAGCCACTGAGTATTCCTCTGTCACTAGTGAGTGTGCTCTGTTGTGGCACCTGCCTCCCGTTGTGTAGGCTCACAAAGTGCTCTGTTGTGGGCACTGCCCTTGGCCCCACGTCAGTTGTGAGAATGATGACAATCAGTTTTGGTATCCCTCAGGCACTGTTTCCACCAGAACTGATCCACTGAAGTCAGGTCCCAGGATTGCCATGGTCATGCATCTAGACACCCCATGGGAGCTAAGGAGGAAGTGCAGACCTTGGCCCAGCCCAGCCCCCAGTGTATGTGCCCACAAAGTTCACAGTTGCTAAGGCCAGACCTATCCCAGCTGCAGAAGCACCCATGTCCACTTGGATGTCCCACAGGTTCTGAGTTTACAAAGCTCGCAGCAGAGACCATAAATCTATGGTTTGTGCAGCCACAGGGAGACATTTCAGCCCTGAGCACTAAGTCATGCAGCCCCCGGGGCTTAGCTATGATTTCAGCCCCACTTCTGTGTGTGGTCAACCCACTGGTACCTGTTCCTAGAGCCGCCAAGGTGGTGGCTGGCACAGGATCCCTCAGAGGTGGCAGCAGGTGCATGGGGAAAGAGGCTGTGGTGGTGGTTCCTGCCTCCTTTGTGTTCCCATTAGGAATGGGGGCTTCTCTGGTGTCTCAGATGGTAAAGAATCTGCCTGCAATGCAGAAGACCTAGGTGCAATCCCTGGGTTGGGAAGATCCCCTGGAGGAGGGAATGGCAACCCATTCCATTTCCTTTTTTTCTCTTTCATCCTACTCAGTTATGTGGAGATCTCTTATCTGTTCAGGTGTCAAAGGCTTTCTCCCAGTGATCAGTTGGCATTCTGTGAGAACTATTCTGTATGTAGATGTACTTTTGATGCATTTGTGGTAGGGGGTGAGCGCCACATCCCTGTACTCCACCTCCTTGATTGCAGACCCCGTTTTTTGTATTTCTGAATTTTCAATAAGGAATATAAAGTTCCTTTATAATCAGAAAACTAATTGATTGGTTGATACGAGTAATTGTGGTTTCAGACTGTGAATTTTAAGTCATTGTAACTAGGCTCAAACACATTTTTATTAGTCAAAATAGGAACCATTACACAATCAACACATTTTTGCCAATGAGAAATGTTTGTTTATTCCGGTAGCGTAAAAATCCATGCCTCGGGATTCAACAAACTCTTGGAAAATATTTTCTGTCTCCTTCTGGATGTGGAAAGGTTTTCCATGCAAGAAGTTGTTGAGATGCTTGAAGAAGTAGTATTCAGTTGGTGAGAGGTCAGGTGAATATGGCGAATGAGGCCCAATTCATTCAACTTTTGAAGTGTTGGCCGTGCGACATGTGGTCAGGCATTGTTGTGGAGAAGAACTGGGCCCTTCCTGTTGACCGCTGCAGGTGCTGCAGTTTTTGGTGCCTCTCATCGATTTGCTGAGCATACTTCTCAGATGTAATGGTTTTGTTGGGATTCAGAAGTAGTGGATCAGACTGGCAGCAGACCACCCAAGAGTGACCATGACCTTTTTTGGTGCAAGTTTGGCTTTGGGAAGTGCTTTGGAGCTTCTTCTTGGTCCAGCCTCTGAGCTGGTCATTGCTGGTTATTGTATACAATCCACTTTTCATTGCATGTCACAATCCAATTGAGAAAAGGCTTGTTGTTGTACATAATAAGACAAGACAACTCTAAAACAACGATTTTTTTGATTTTCAGTCAACTCATGAGGCACCCACTTATGGAGGTCTTTCAGCTTTCCAATTTGCTTCAAACGTTGAATGACTGTAGAATGGTCGATGTTGAGCTCTTTAGCAACTTCTCGTGTAGTTGTAAAGGATAAGCTTCAATGATGGCTCTCAATGGGTTGTTGTCAGCTTCTGATGCCCGGCCACTACGCTCATCTTCAAGGCTCTCATCTCCTTTGCAAAATTTCTTGAAGCACCACTACACTGTATGTTGGTTAGCAGTTCCTGGACCAAAAGTGTTGTTGATATTGTGAGTTGTCTCTGCTGCTTTACCACCCATTTTGAACTTGAATAAAAAAATCTCTTGAGTTTGCTTTTTGTCTAACATCATTTATAAAATAAATGTAAACAGCAAGTAGTAAGTCATTAGCAAAAGAAAAAAATAAAGTGAGAAATGTACATTAAAATAATGTATAACATAACCAGATTTATTTAAGAATATATTTCAATATCAAATGGCAAATTTCAACAATGCAAAACTGCAATTCCTTTTGCACCAATCTAACAAAAACAAAACCTGCTACTAATGTTATTATAAAGAAACAGAATAGCATTTTTTCTATGTAAATATTATGAACTTTATTATCTTACATATAATCTGATATGTATCCATCCATCTTCTTGCCTCCCCAAGAAGATATTTCAAGCACTGTAACTATGTCTTTCTTGCTCTTTGTTAAATAGAATACTATGGATTCCCACAAATAACTGAGCAATCAAGTAATCATATGCTATTTGTCTAGACGTCAGTTCTGATAGATACTAAGTTTTTTGGGTTACTGCTCACTCAACCAAGTAGTAAATGAGATTTCCAAGAGTTCACTTAAATTATAAGTTTACATAATCTAGGCTTATTTATGTTTTTTAAAAAATATTCTATCACAAAAATTATTTTGATGTACTGACACTCAAAATAACATGCAACAGATTTCTCCCTGGATAGGAGTGTTTGTGTGTGTGTGTGTGTGTGTGTTAGTCAGTCATGTCTGACTCTGTGATCCCATGGACTGTAGCCCATCAGGCTCCTCTGTCCATGGAATTCTCCAGGCAAGAATACTGGAGTTGATTGCCATGTCCTCCTCCAGGGGATCTTCCTGACCCAGGGATTGAACCCAGGTCTCCTACGTTGAAGGAAGGTTCTTTACCATCTGAGCCACCAGGGAAGACATATGGGAAAGACTGCTTAACAGTCAGCCAAGTGCTAGGACTGCCCAAGTTTCAATTCAATGCCAGAAACACATAGGTGGACAAGGATTTAACAACTTTTTATGGTCTGTCTCAACACACACTTACTTAAGCTATGGTCAGTTCAGTTCAGTTGCTCAGTCGTGTCTGACTCTTTGTGACCCTATGGACTGCAGCACACCAGGCTTCCCTGTCCATCACCAACTCCCAGAGTTTACTCAAATTCATGTCCATTAAGTCGGTGATGCCATCCAATCATCTCATCCTCTGTCATCCCCTTCTCCTCCCGCCTTCAATCTCCTAGAATCAAGGTCTTTTCCAAGGAGTCAGTTATTCATATCAGGTGGCCAAAGTATTGGAGTTTCAGCTTCCGCATCAGTCCTTCCAATGAATATCAGTACTGATTTCCTTTAGGATTGACGGGTTGGATCTCCTTGCAGTCCAAGGGACTCTCAAGAGTCTTCTCCAACACCATAGTTCAAAAGCATCAATTCTTTGGCGCTCAGCCTTCTTCACAGTCCAACTCTCACATCCATACATGACTACTGAAAAAAATCATAGCCTTAACTAGACGGACCTTTGTTGGCAAAGTAATGTCTCTGCTTTTTAATATGCTGTCTAGGTTGGTCATAGCTTTTCTTCCAAGGAGCAAGCGTCTTTTAATTTTATGGCTGCAGTCACCATCTGTAATGATTTTGGAGCCCCCTAAAATAAAGTCTGTCACTGTTTCCATTGTTTCCCCATCTATTTGCCATGAAGTGATGGGGCCAGATGCCACAATCTTAGTCTTCTGAATGTTTAGTTTTAAGCCAACTTTTTCACTCTCCTCTTTCACTTTCATCAAGGGGCTCTTTAGTTCTTCTCTTTCTGCCATAAGGGTGGTGTCATCTGCATATCTGAGGTTATTGATATTTTCCCGGCAATCTTGATTCCAGCTTGTGTTTCTTCCAGTCCAGCATTTCTCATGATGTACTCTGCATTTAAGTTAAATAAGCAGAGTGACAATATACAGCCTTGACCTGGTCCTTTCCCAATTTGGAACCAGTCTGTTGTTCCCTGTCCAGTTCTAACTGTTGCTCCTTGAGCTGCATACAGATTTCTTAGGAGGCAGATCAGGTGGTCTGATATTTCTATCTCTTTAAGAATTTTCTACAGTTATTTGTGATCCACACAGTCAAAGGCTTTGGCATAGTCAATAAAGCATAAGTAGTTGTTTTTCTGGAACTCTCTCATTTTTTTTGGTGATCCAGCAGATGTTGATCACTGGTTCCTCTGCCTTTTCTAAGTCCAGCTTGGACATCTGGAAGTTCACAGTTCACATACTGTTGAAGCCTGGCTTGGAGAATTTTTGCATTACTTTGCTAGCCTGTGAGATGAGTACAACTGTGTGGTAGTTTGAGCATTCTTTGGCATTGCCTTTCTTTGGGACTGGAATGAAAACTGACCTTTTCCAGTCCTGTGGCCACTGCTGAGTTTTCCAAATTTGCTGGCATATTGAGCGCAGCACTTACATAGCATCGTCTTTTAGGATTTGAAACAGCTCAACTGGAATTCCATCACCTCCACTAGTTTTGTTTGAAGCTATGGTCAGAGCCCTCCAAATTGACTAGTGGCTGGGTATTAAATAAAAGAGGTAGCCAAGGCTTAGAAACATATAACTTGCAATCAAGGTTTGATCCCTTAATCAACAAGATTCCCTGGAGTTGGAAATGGCAACTGACTCCAGTGTTTTTGCCTGGAAAATCCCATGGACAGAGGAGCCTGATGGGCTATAGTCCATGGGATTGCAAAGAGTTCAACACTACTGAGTGACTGAGTAGGCACACATGCTTCCCCCACCCTCAAAAAAAAAAAAAAAGAAAGAAAGAAAAAAAACAAACCACCAAAACCAAACAATCTGAAAATACTTGAGGCTCACATAACCTAGACTCACAATTCTAGGAAATCATCAACTCTCCAGAATTATGAGTTTTCCATTGTTCCTTCTGCCTACATCCCTATTCCTTCCTCTGGATGTAGGCAGTTGGGTCAGGCAGTTGGCTATTTTTGACATGATTTCCCTTTCAAGGATGCTTTTTAACTTAGGTTTGGTCATGGGACCAAAGCCTGGCCATCTGTATATTCATTCCAGTCTACTGACCACAGAAGAGAGTCCATGTGAACCAAGCTGAAACAGAGGCCTGCTCAATGGACATTTTTCTGTGAGTTACTAGGAAACAGAGAAGCTCTCTTTTGATTGTTAATTGCCAGGTACAAGAGCAATATGTGCTTGGAGGTTTTGAGCATCCACAATAAACTGTGAAAAATTCTGAAAGAGATGGGAATACCAGACCACCTGATCTGCCTCTTGAGAAATTTGTATGCAGGTCAGGAAGCAACAGTTAGAACTGGACAGGGAACAACAGACTGGTTCCAAATTGGGAAAGGACCAGGTCAAGGCTGTATATTGTCACCCTGTTTATTTAACTTATATGCAGAGTGCATCATGAGAAACGCTGGACTGGAAGAAACGCAAGCTGGAATCAAGATTGCCGGGAGAAATATCAATAACCTCAGATATGCAGATGACACCACCCTTATGGCAGAAAGTGAAGAGGAACTCAAAAGCCTCTTGATGAAAGTGAAAGTGGAGAGTGAAAAAGTTGGCTTAAAGCTCAACATTCAGAAAACGAAGATCATGGCATCTGGTCCCATCACTTCATGGGAAATAGATGGGGAAACAGTGGAAACAGTGACTGAATTTATTTTTCTGGGCTCCAAAATCACTACAGATGGTGGCTGCAGCCATGAAATTAAAAGACGCTTACTCCTTGGGAGGAAAGTTATGACCAACCTAGATAACATATTCAAAAGCAGAGACATTACTTTGCCAACAAAGGTTTGTCTAGTCAGGGCTATGGTTTTTCCTGTGGTCATGTATGGATGTGAGAGTTGGACTGTGAAGAAGGCTGAGCGCCAAAGAATTGATGCTTTTGAAGTGTGGTGTTGGAGAAGACTCTTGAGAGTCCCTTGGACTGCAAGGAGATCCAACCAGTCCATTCTGAAGGAGATCAGCCCTGGGATTTCTTTGGAAGGAATGATGCTAAAGCTGAAACTCCAGTACTTTGGCCACCTCATGCGAAGAGTTGACTCATTGGAAAAGACTCTGATGCTGGGAGGGATTGGGGGCAAGAGGAGAAGGGGACGACAGAGGATGAGATGGCTGGATGGCATCACTGACTCGATGGACGTGAGTTTGAGTGAACTCTGGGAGTTGGTGATGGACAGGGAGGCCTGGCGTGCTGCGATTCATGGGGTTGCAAAGAGTCGGACACGACTGAGCGACTGATCTGATCTGATCTGATGGGGAAGAAGGTCCATTAGAGGATAAAACTCACTTAGAGAAAAACAGAGCTGAGAGAAGGAAAGAGGGAGAGGCAAAAAAGAGCGACAAGTAGAGTCAGAGAGACCAACAATGATGATGACATTGGATGTGATATGAGCAGAAGGAAACCTTTACCAGGTTAAGCCACTGATATTTTAGAGTTGCTATAGCAGTTAGCACATCCTGATGAACACACCCTAAAATGTGTAAAGTGACATGTATCTCCCTTCCCAGTGGTTTTATTTATTTGGCTGAGCCAGGTCGTAGTTGTAGCATGCAGGATCTTCTAGCTTCGTTGCAGCACATGGGATCTTTAGTTGCAGCATGTGAACGCTTAGCTGTGGCATGTGGATTCTAGTTCCCTGACCCAGGCTTGAACCCAGGCCCCTGCACTGGGAGTGTGGAATCTCAGCCACTGGACCACCACAGAAGTACCCCCCAGTGGTTTTAGAACACTGGATCTTCTACCCACTCTTTGCACTTTAGAAAGTAATTAAGGGCATATGTTTTTAGAGCAAGTGTAATATGTTAAATAAAAACCCCAAACTAGTAGTTACTACAAAATATAGTTTAATTTCACTTTTCATTATTTCCCACAAAATTTTAAAAATACCAACATATAGACCAGAGCAAGTGAAACAGAAAAGACCTTAAAAGTTGTATAAAAGACAGACCTAAACTCAAGATTGTATGAGCAGTGACACCCACACACACCAAATACTCTGAAATGAATTCAGAAAGCATGTCCCCAGTTGGGTGAGTTTCACATCTGGAATGATCCTAAACAAAAATTGTTATTTTATGTGGAAAGGATCTTCCCAGACTTCTCTTAAAAAAGCATTCTTTATTAAACAGAGGCAGACTCATTCTAGGAACAAAAGTCCTAAATGCCTCTCCTAGGCCCCATGGAACTTAGAAAAATTAATGAAAACAAAGCCCTGTAGGGATGAGAAAGTGACCCCTAGTGGCCACTCAGCAGGTTTTCCTTATGGCTTCTGAAAACTCTACCAGTGAGATGTCAGCCCTGCTCGTGCCCACGATATTATGTTCGGCAAACCTGAGTCTCTAATTCCAGAGCCCAGCAATGACCTACCTGAGTGACAAATTCCTCTTTAGAACAGGATCTGAAACTGGACCCATTAAACATGGGCTGATACCTAGAGATTGGCTATTTTATATACTTGTGCCCTAGACTCTATGGAGATTTCTCATTATGACAACCAATGAACACAGCCTCTTCCCACTGTGACACTGTAATTACATACTTTCCTTTATTTCTGTTTAGTTACCAAAAGTCTATTCTGTATCTTCCTGTTTGTTTTTGTGTTTATCAGTGATTTCCAAATTTAGTGACTACTACAGTGTATACCAGCCACTCCAGTGTTATTGCCTGGAGAATCCCAGGGATGGGGGAGCCTGCTGGGCTGCCGTCTATGGGGTCGCACAGAGTCAGACACGACTGAAGTGACTTAGCAGCAGCACAGTGTATATCTCAAGTTTTATTTGATTTCAGGTTAATGAATGTTTAATACTTCTAAGTTTACTAATTTCAAAAAAGTTTTAAGTTTGATACATTGATAAAGGTTCACAATTATTTACATTGAACCGAGGATCAATAAATGTTCTTTATAGCAATTAGAGGTAAACACCCATACTTAATAATATAAATTTTGATCTATTTAAATAATATCCACTTAATAAAATGTCCAAGAGCAGGGCTGAAGAATGAAAATATAATGTGTATCACATGTGTAATTTAAAACTTTATGGTTGTCACATTAAAAAAGTAAGAAAATAAAATTAATTTTAATGTTTAATTTGGTATATCCAAAATATTATTTGAACATGTAATCAATATAAAGTTGTTATGTGATATTTTATATTCCTTTTCTTTCATACTAAGTCTTTGAAATCTGGTATACATTTTATATTTACAGCACATTTCAATACATACAAGTCACGTTTCCAGTTTTCAGTAGCCACATGTGGCCAGTGGCTATCACACTGAACTGAATATTTCTAGCATCTGATTATGGGTTTGAGTCCTATGGGTGAGAATCATTACTCCATAGGAAGTAAATGGAGAGATCAAACCTCTTTTTACAAATAAGGAAACTGAGGTACAGAGAGTTAAAATGGCTCTCTTGAGGTCACACAGAGAAATTTAGTTTAGCAGGCTCTCCCAATCCAGGCATGCCTCCCATGTAGATAATTTTTAGAATTAAAAACATAAATAAACAGTATTCTTTTTAGGATATTTGATTAAATTGGTAGATATTTTCACCAACATGTAAGAAATTAATTGGTTCGAGTAAAAAAAAACAGTATACTGTAAAGCATAAAAAATATGTCACTCTTAACAGCAATCAAGTGTAAATAGAATGCATGAAGAAAGCACTGAACTTAGAGCTACAGTATCATACAATGCTTGGATTGAATTCTGGGTGCAGAGGAAGAAGATAAACATCAAAGTGGGTTACTAAAGGATCAAAGCATTCAATTCAAAGCAATTCAATTACTATCCACCCGTAAGTCTATGGAATAACCTCTCCTCTTACAAAGAGAGAGAACTGCTACTGTGCAAGCAGAAATGACCAGGTTCGAGAAAGTCTGCATTTCAGATCCCTGGATCATGAGGGTTGCCCCCACCTCCTTGGGAGGTCAAGGGGCCACAGTGACCTATCCTGCTACACTGGATTAGGCTGACTCTGGAGGTTTAGCACAATCTGCAGTGGTCCAGGCTCCTGAAATGTTACCTCTGTAGGCAGACCTCTCTACTTGACTTAGAGAACAGGTATGTATATCTGTCACGCTTCTTCAGACTTAATTATCATGCTTGTGTGCATATGTGTGTATGTGTGCTCAGTAGTGTCCAACTCAGACTGTAGCCCACCAGGCTCCTCGGTCCATGGAGATTCTCCAGGCAAGAATACTGGAGTGGGTTGCCATTTCCTCCTCCAGGGAATCTTCCCAACCCAGGGATCACACCCAAGTCTCTTGTGTCTTCTGTATTAGCAGGCAGATTCTTTACCAATGAGCCACCCAGGAAGCCCAACTATCACGCACAGGCTGCTATAAACCAATACCCCCATCTTGCAGGATTTCTTTGGCTTTGGCTTATTCTACACTTGAATGTCCCCCAAGTTCTCAAATGCCAGAACCAGAGGCGGTGCTGAACCTCTGACATTGCTGGAATATTGCATTGGCTCAAGACAATAGGTCAATACATCCTTGCCCACATGGCCTCTGCAAATGTCACATGTGAAGGAACATATGGTTTTGGTCGTGGCCTGTTACTATGTTGCCCATTAATGTGTCTGAAAGTTTAATCTATTGCAGCCTAAGGATATATATGTAAGGTAAAAAGGATGCTCTGAGGAAAATCTGCTGGAGAGGGACAGCATGACACAGAAAACTGGAGTGGATTCCCAGGGGTTTCCCCATTAGTTTCCTGCCTATCTTACTTTTACTTGCAAGGCACAAAAGAGAATATATGGGAATACACTTGGTAAACTAGAAAGAGCTATTAAAACCATAGGTATTATGGAACCATTATAATATTACGGTATTATGATCTTCAAACATGTAGATATACATACAGTATTTTAAATATCCTTAATTCCTGCACTCAATTTGAGCCACTTCTAGATTACTGGTTTTAAAAATGCTTTCAATTTTTAATTATAGCTGGAAAATTGGTTTTTAAATTCTTTCTCATTGCCTCATGGTTTTAAAAATGTACTTGTCATTTATGTAATTACCTTTGGTTACAAGCAATAGTTGGAGAAGGAAATGGCAACCCACTCCAGTGTTCTTGCCTGGAGAATCCCAGGGACAGGGGAGCCTGGTGGGCTGCTGTCTATGGGATTGCACAGAGTCGGACACGACTGAAGTGACTTAGCAGCAGTAGCACAAGCAATAGTAATTGTAATTTCCTAATAATTTAGAGAGCCAATAACTAGTTCTTAGGTCACTTAACTAATCATTTAACTACTGAGACTATTGTTTTCCCAAATGTGTATAAAGAAACTGGTTTACACACATTAAACATTAAAAGACATATGAACTTAATTGTGACATTATGCAAGACATTGAATCTGCCTGGACCCACTTCTTCCACTAAGACTAATCTATTGCTAAATACCTTTTCAGCATCAGAAACCTGTTCTATCTCTAATAAAAATCTTGAGTGGTTCTATTAAGAGTAAATCTTAATACTCTTGAGTATTAAGGCAAAGGCTAATCACCCAGCTCTAGGGCCCAAGATCTTTCCTTTTCTGCAAGCAAAGTTGAAACTTTCTCCGCTTTTCCTTTTGAGTTTTAAATAAGAAATCATCTCACTTAAAATCTATCTCAAAGTGCTCAACTGAGCATAACTATTGTGGTTCTGTACTTGCCCAAGTCCACAAAGACTGAATACAGTATTCATTGTGATCACAATTACAAATTGCACTATCCCTTTAAATGTCCAAGTACTCACTATTTTCTTAAAGTGGATAAGCCCTGTCCTCAGTGAAGAAAATATATGAGGAATGGAAATGTTCCAAATTATACAAATCTTCTAAGTCAATTATAAATGAATCCTGAGATTACAAGGAAAATGTCCACACATTAAACTCCCCAAACTCAAAACAACTGCACCATAAAACAAAAATAAAACCAAAACAAGATACATGTGGCATTCTTGGTTAAAAAGATTTTAGCAAAAATATAGCAACTAGTGGGTTTGAAGCCATGTCGATGACTAAAGCAGTCTATAGAAAATTCTGTGAATCTGAAGATTTCCCCAAACACATTTCCCCAAACCCCTTTTAAAGTCAGGAGCAAATCTATAAAAACTGGCAGACCATTAATAGAAATAAGAGATAAAAACAGTATACAAAGGATACAAAGACCATATAGTCTTTTGTAAATGAAATGCTTTGAGACTCTTCTCATGTTTAGAGTTAAAAATCAAATGCTAGAGTGTCCAGTGGATGTCACTGAAGTCCCCAGGGTCTCCCAGGCCCCCCTCTGCTTCTAAGTAATTCATGAAGGCAGCCATGGCTGTGTCATCATTGTCACAGAGGGCTTCCAAGTCCAGCTGGACTCCTTCTCCTATCAAATTGAAATACAGGCTTGTGTAAGTACATTTGGAGGTTAAAAAATGAGTTATCAAAAATGGCAAAACAAGGTTAGGATACCATACAATGTATTATTGAAAGCAAAGCATACGTTTTACAGATGCCAGATATATTTTTTAATGGGTTGCCTATTTTCATAACAATCTGCTGCCAGATAAATTGCACTTCACTCATTTGATGCACATAAGGGAGTTAGTCTATGAGTTTTCTAATAGAAAATAAAAGCACTAAGAGGTACAGACTCTGAGATAGTTGGACGGTAAGGGCTGGGGTTTATTCATGTGTGTATATAGAGCCTGGAAGGAGACATTTAACTTCAATCTGCCTTGTGAAAATGCTTGTTTAACTCCAAAATTAGAAGGCTGAGACAAAAGCATCACCTTCCAAAAATCTGAAAGACTCTAATAAAAGGAAGGGGTCCCCAGATTTTTGATTGAAAAAGGAAATAAAGAGGAACCACGGAAATGTGTTTTAAATAAGATATGAAGAGGTTCTAGAAATCCATGGTTAAAACACAGTGAGAGATTAATCAAAGGTTTCTAAGTATCTTCCAAAGTACAATAGAATTTAAGATGATTAATATGTGGTTTTTGGAGAAGGAAATGGCAAGCCACTCCAGTATTCTTGCTTGGAGAATCCCATGGACAGACGAGCCTGGCAGGCTACAGTCAATGGAATTGCAAAGAGCCAGACATGACTTAGTGACTGAGCATGCAATATGTGGTTTTGTGTGAAGCTGAATGTCCAGGTTCCTTCAAGGCTTTTGATTCTCAGGGCTTTCCCAGTGGCTCAGACAGTAAAGAATCTGCCTGCAATGCAGGAGACCTGGGTTTGATCGCTAAGTCAAAAAGATCCTCTGGAGAAAGAAATAGCTACCCACTCCAGTATTCTTACCTGGAGAATTCTAAGGACAGAGGAGTCTGAAGGGCAACAGTCCATGGGTTCCCAAAGAGTCAAACACAACTGAGCAATTAACACTTTCACTTTCTTTTTTTCCCTCTGATTCTCTTTAACATTTATTTTCAGGAGATCAGAGGCAGTTATGGGGAGCATAAAATTGTATCCCTTCAAGTTTCTTTATTCGGACTTTGCATAGGTATAGTTAAAATGAATAATTACATCTTAAACTTTTTATGATTGGTATCTTTTAAAAATCTTTTTCTGGAGAATGGAATTTTTCCCTAAACATGAGAGCTTTAGTTTTATTTAAATTGTGTTTTAATAATACTCACAACAACTCAGTTGATAATCAGACTTTCAATGACAGGTCCATTATGTAGAATGTACTGTGTGTGCTCAGATGTTTAAGTTGTGTTCAACTCTTTGTGACTCTATGGACTGTAGCCCACCAGGCTCCTCTGTCCATGGGATTCTCCAGGCAAGAATACTGGAGTGTGTTGCCATGCCCTCTTCCAGCGGATCTTCCCAACCCAGGGAACAAACCTGCATTTCTCATGTCTCTTGCACTGGCAGCCAGGTTACCACTAGTACCACCTAAGTAGCATACACTTAAAAACTAACACTATGATTTCTGTATTTAAGATCCTAAATGAAAAATCTTAGTTTGTTTTTTGAAGTAGTTGATTTTATAATGTGTTAGTTTTTGGTGTACAGCAAAGTGATTCATATATATATATATATATACATTCTTTTTCAGATTCTTCTCCATTATAGTTTGTGATACTATATTGAATAGAGTTCCCTGAGCTATATAGTAGGACCTTGTTGTTAACCTATTTTATATATAGTGGTTTGTATCTGATAATCCCAAATTCCTAATTTATCCCTCCCCCTGCCTTTGTCCTTTGATAACTATATTTGTTTTCTGTTTGTAGGTCTACTTCTGTTTTGTAAATAAGTTCATTTGTGTCTTTTTTTTTAAGATTCCACATATGTGATCCTATGTGATATTTGTCTCTCTCTGTCTGATCTACTTAATATGATAATCTCTAGGTGCATCCATGTTGCTACAAATGGCATTATTCCATTTCTTTACGGCTGAGTAATATTCCATTGTGTGTATATATACCACATCTTCTTTATCCATTCATCTGTTGATGGGCATTTAGGTTGCTTCCATGTCTTGGCTATTGTAAATAATGCTGCTACAAACACTGGGGTACATGCATCTTTTCGAATTAGTTTTCTCCAGATGTATGCCTACGAGTGGGATTGCTGGATCATATGGTAGCTCTAATTTTACTTTAAGGAACCTCCATATGTTCTTCATAGTCATTGTACCAATTTATGCTCCCACCAACAGGGTTAAGGGTTCTCTTTTCTCCGTGCCTTCTCCCACATATATTATTTGCAGAGTTTTTGATGATGGTCATCCTGACCAGTGTGAGGTGATATCTCATTGTAGTTTGGGGGGAAAACTTAGTTTTAAAGCTGTTTGCATATTTAGAAATTTCCTAAACCTGAAACTATAGTGATTAAAAAAAGAGTTTTTGGAAAACCAAAATGGTGGTCCATTGTGAAAGAAATCTTACCGAGGAGTGGTTCATGACTGAGGGGAGCAGTAGCACTTTGGTTTTGCTTTGTAGCTTCTCGTTCCCCTATTTCAGATGGACTTAGGGTAATCAACTCCTTATCTGACATCTGTAATGACAAAATAAAAAACAGTAAGTTTCCTATTTGAATGAAATAAATATTTCTTACCAGTTTTCATATGTGGGTGTGCTGTCATGAACAATATGGCAATTTGCACTTACTGAGTGTCCTATGCTTAGTACTCCACAAATAAAATTTTGTTTCATGTTATAAATATTGTGAGGTCAAGAATCTGAGGCCTAAAGAGTCTAATATCTTGTCTAAAGCGTTGGAGCCATGATTCTAACTCAAGTCCGTCTGACTCCAAAGCTCCTACATTATTCATAATCATAACTAGAGTATACAATTACACATAAGGGAAAGTTTTAGATTAAGAAGGAAACACATTTCAGTATTTTTAAAATGATGGTAAAACTATATCTCATCCAAAGCTACAGTGGGAAATACTGCTTTGGAATAGGGAATGTATTAAACCAGAGACTTTTACCAAAAGTTGTAATAGTGTTACACAGACATAGGCCAAACAAACTGATGTTCAGTATAGCTCATCAAAAGAAATTGTTTACCTATATTGCCTGATTCAGTTGATAAACTTTATCATAATGCCTACATAACATACACTACTCAGAGATTCTTGTGTGCTACAAGGACTTAAATCCCTGTTTCTGGTATATAGTCTGGCACAAAATGCATACCCAATAAACAGGTGTTAAATGTATGAGTAAAACTTGAAAATACCAGAACAAAAGTCTATGTTAATATAAAAAGATATTTTCAGGTTCTCTTTTGTCCCTGGTCAGATTTAATTTCTCTTCTCTCCTATATTCTCATGTGCTGTGTCCTATGTCATTTCAGTTGTGTCTGACTCTTTTCGACCCCATGGACCATAGGCCACCAGGCTCCTCTGTCCATGGGATTTCCCAGGTAAGAATCCTGGAGTGGGTTGCCATTTACTACTCCAGGGGCTCTTCCTGACCCAGGAATTAAATCCGATTCTCTTACGTCTCCTACGTTGATGGGTGGGTTCTTTGCCACCAGTGCCACCTGGGAAGTATACCTACTTTAGAGCATTTTGTTGTCTGGGATACATCACAATTATATTATATGAGGGTCTTCCATATATTCAGTGCTCAGTACACACATTTTGTATGTATTTAAAATTGCTAATATTTGTTCAATTGAATTAAATAGTAGGTAGTACTTATTTTGTAGCTTATATTAAGCTTTCTTCCAGACCATAAGGAATACTTTTAATCCATAGACTTGGAGTTTGTTAAAATAACAACTATTATTTATTGAGCACATACTATGTCCCAGGAACTGTGAGGTTTTTTGTTTCTTTGTGTATTAAATCATTTAATTCACACACCACTACAAGAAACTGGAGCTATTATTAATTCCTGTTTTACAGATGAGGAAGCTGAGGTGCAGAGTTTAAAAAATACACAGGAGGTTGTCCCAGCAGGTGAATCAAAACTTGGACCCAGACATTATGGTCCCAGCACCTTCACTATTAACCACTATTCTATACTGCCTCTTAAAAACTCTGGAAAGAAATCATTTTTTTTTTTACAGGATGGCCTCTTTTCTCAAAAGAAATAATCAACAAGGACCAATTTTATCATTCATTTATTTCATGAATATTATCACTTACAATAGTACTTACATTCCTGCAGTTGAGACTGTGTGTATCTTTCAATAAATCTGTTGGACTTGAATCAAGGGATGAAGATGACTGTAACCTTCAAAAATGACACATAAAACATGTTGTATGTCTATGTATATATATTTTAGAGAAATTTCTCTTCTGAATACAGTCTACTGATAAAAATACAGGGAGGAACATAAAGACTGAATATCACAACAGTTTTCATCATTAGACTTGTTCAGAGCCAGACATATATTTGACTACAGAGTGCTGAAAACACTATAGTAAATAGAAACATAAAACCCCAAGGTGAAAGCTCTTAAGTACATCATGTTACCTGTCTTAATACAACACTTTGCATAGTAACGGAACAATTACACAGTTCAAAATAGGCACTGACATCAAGAATCAGTTCTTATCAGGATACTAAAAAGCAGAACTAGAGTAAAGAAAGATTTTCTAACATTCTGCAACCTTTTCTTTAAGTGGAAAATACGTCATATTTTTACTATAATAGGTCATCTCCAGGTACAAAATCAATGAAACACATGAAGATAAAAACATGATCATAAGGCTTTTGAAGAGATAACAAATCTCTTCAAAACTTAATATGTAAAACTTACAATGTTATATATTACTAAATGCTCAATTATGTGATACATAATGGCATAAACATAACTTTATGGCCTTGTGTATTTCCAAGGATGCAGCTGACAAGAAATTATAGAGGGAGAAATCAAAACAGAAAAATGAATTATGTAGGAAACATAGATGGAAAGATTAGTGACATGTCTTGGGAGATTTTTCACAATGTAATGTATATAGCTTGGCTGACTGCTCATTCTGTGGTTCAAGGTTTAAAATCACCAACCACTCTAGCCCTTGTTTAAAGATGAAAAAAGCTAACTTCCCCTAACCATGCATGTCACTACCAGATTCTGAAATATGGCTTTCTTCATATTAGTTTACTGGGCAAAAACCTGCTATTTAACTTCACCTCAGTCCCTTTTATGGAGAAGGCAATGGCACCCCACTCCAGTACTCTTGCCTGGAAAATCCCATGGATGGAGGAGCCTGGTCGGCTGCAGTCCATGGGGTTGCTAAGAGTCGGACACGACTGAGCGACTTCACTTTCACTTTTCACTTTCATGCATTGGAGAAGGAAATTGACAACCCACTCCAGTGTTCTTGCCTGGAGAATCCCAGGGATGGCGGAGCCTGGTGGGCTGCCGTCTATGGGGTCTCACAGAGTCAGACACGACTGAAGCGACTTAGCAGCAGCAGCAGTCCCTTTTAACTGAGTTAAAACTCCGTTGCTCAGTGGCCTGATCTCTTCCTCAGTGAATCTCCTTGTTGTTTGCTGAAACCAGCATGCTTTCTCCTACTCAACGCCATACACTGGCCAAGGTGCCTCCATACATAAAACTCCATACACTGCAGCCTGCACATTCTAATAGTTCCCAGCTAGCAACGTCTGACTCAATTTTTGCTTTCCTTATGTTGCCCTTCCAGCATATACAGTCAAAAAATGATTTTCAACAAGGGTGCCAAGGCCATTCAATGGGAGAAGGAATAGTCTTTTCAGCAAATTATGTGAGAAAACTGGATATCCACATGCAGACAAAGGGAGTTGGACTATAACCCTACTCAGAGTAATTTTCTTGGTTGAACTTTGTGCTACTTAGTACAAATATTTACAATTCACTTCAGAAATACATTTTAGAGCTATTATGGAAAACTCCAAAGAGATATAAAAGCAGATAATATAAAGAAATTTCATATACCCACCAAACTGCTTCAGTAATTGTCCTTTCCTCACCTAATAACAATGTATGAGATATAAAATTTTAAATGTTTTTGTGTAGGATGTAAAATTAATATAAATATAAATGTATTATATGTAAATTATTAATAACATCATTCAAGATGCTCCTATTCCTATTTTTTCTGCATTTGATAAGATATTCTCAGAGAAATGTTAATATGTCTCACTATGATTATATTTTTTCTTTGTGATTATATATCTTTAAAATTTTTATTTATTTTTTTATTGAAGGATAATTGCTTTACAGAATTTTGTTGTTTTCTGTCAAACCTCAACATGAATTAGCCATAGGTATACATATATCCCCTCCCTTTTGAACTTCCCTCCCTTTTCCCTCCCTGTTCCATCCCTCTAGGTTGATAACAGAGCCCCTGTTTGAGTTTCTTGAGCCATACAACAAATTCCTGTTGGCTATCTATTTTACATATGGTAATGTAAGTTTCCATGTTACTCTTTCCATACATCTCACCCTCTCCTCCCCTCTCCCCATGTCCATAAGTCTATTCTCTATGTCTGTTTCTCCACTGCCACCCTGTAAATAAATTTTTCAGTATCATTTTTCTAGATTCCATACATATGCATTAGAATATGATATTTATCTTTCTGACTTACTTCAGAATAAGTTCTGACTTACTTCAGTATAATAAGTTCTAGGTTCATCCACCTCATTAGAACTGACTCAAAAGCATTCCCTTTATGGCTGAGTAATATTCCATTGTGTATATGTGCCACAACTTCTTTATCCATTCATCTGTCAATGGACATCTAGGTTGCTTCCATGTCCTAGCTATTGGAAATAGTGCTGCAATGAACAATGGGATACATGTGTCTTTTTCAATTTTGGTTTCCTCAGGGTATATGCCTAGGAGTGGGATTGCTTGGTCATATGGTGATTTTATTCCTAGTTTTTTAAGGAATCTCCATACCATCTTCCACTGTGGCTATATCAATTTACATTCCCACCAACAGTGCAAGAGCGTTCCCTTTTCTCCACACCCTCTGCAGCATTTGTTGTTTGTAGACGTTTTGATGATGATCATTCTGACCGGTGTGAGGTGCTATCTCATTATAGTTTTGATTTGCATGTCTCTAATAATGAGCGATGTTGAGCATCTTTTCATGTGTTTTTTAGCCATCTGTATGTCTCCTTTGGAGAAATGTCTGTTTAGGTCTTTTTCCCACTTTTTGATTGGGTTGTTTGTTTTTCCAGTATTGAGTTGTATGAGCTGCTTTGTATATTTTGGAAATTAATCCTTTGTCAGTTGTTTCATTTCTTATTATTTTCTCCCATTCTGAGGGTTGTCTTTTTACCTTGCTTATGGTTTTCTTTGCTGTGCAAAAGCTTTTAAGTTTAATCAGGTCCCACCTGTTTACTTTTGTTTTTATTTCCATTACTCTAGGAGGTGGGTCATAGACGATCTTGCTTTGATTTATGTTATCGAGTGTTCTGTCTATGTTTTCCTCTAAGAGTTTTATAGTTTCTGGTCTTACATTTAAATCTTTAACCCATTTTATCTTTGTGTGTGGTGTTAAGATGTGTTCTAATTTCATTTGTTTACATGTAGCTGTCCAGTTTTCCCAGCACCATTGACTGAAGAGGCTGACTTTTCCCCATTGTATATTCTTGCCTCCTTTGTCAAAAGTAAGGTACCCATAGGTGCATGGGTTTATTTCTGGGCTTTCTATCTTGTTCCATTGGTCTATATTTCTGTTTTTGTGCCAGTACCATACTGTTTTGATGACTGTAGCTTTATAGTATAATCTGAAGTCAGGAAGTTTGATTCCTCCAGCTTCATTCTTCTTTCTCAAGACTGCTTTGGCTATTCGGGGTCTTTTGTGTTTTCATATAAATTGTAAAATTTTTTGTTCTAGTTCTGTGAAAAATGCCATTGGTAATTTTATAGGGATCACACTGAATCTGTAGATTGTGTTTGGTAGTGTAGTCATTTTCACAATATTGATTCTTCCTACCCAGGAACATGGAATATCTCTCCATCTGTTTATGTCATCTTTGATTTCTTTCATCAGTGTCTTATAATTTTATATGTACAGTTCTTTTGTCTTCCTAGGTAAGTTTATTCCTAGATACTTAATTATTTGTTTGTTTGCAATGGTAAATGGGATTTATTCCTTAATTTCTCTTTCTGATTTTTCATTGTTAGTATATAGAAATACAAGTGATATCTGTGTATTGATTTTGTATCCTTCAACTTTTCTAAATCCACTGATTAACTCTAGTAATTTTCTGATACTATCTTTAGGGTTTTCTATGTACAGTTTCATGTCAACTGCAAACAGTGAGAGCTTTACTTCTTTTCCCATCTGGATTTGTTTTATTTCTTTTTCTTCTCTGATTGCTGTAGCTAGTACTTCCAGAACAATGTTGAATAATAGAGGTGAAAGTGGGCACCCTTGTCTTGTTCCTGATCTTAGGGGGAATGCTTTCAGTTTTTCACCATTGAGAATAATGTTTGCTGTAGGCTTATCATATATGGCCTTTACTGTGTTGAGGAAGGTTCCTTCTATGCCCATTTTTTTGGGAGAGTTTTAATCATAAATGGGTGCTGAATTTTGTCAAAGGCTTTTTATACATCTATTGAGGTTATCATATGGTTTTTATCTTTCAATTTGTTAATATAGTGTTATTAATGTTAACATTGATTGATTTGCATATATTGAAGAAATCCTTGCATCCCTGGAATAAACCCAACTTGATTATGGTGTATGAGCTTTTTGATGTGTTGCAGAATTCTGTTTGCTAAAATTTTGTTGAGGATATAGGTGCATAGATATTTACAATTGTTATGTCTTCCTCTTGGATTGGTCCCTTGATCATTATGTAGTGTCCTTCCTTATCTCTTGTAATCTTTATTTTAAGGACTCCAGCTTTCTTTTGCTTCCCATTTGCATGGAATATACTTTTCCATCTTCTCACTTTCAGTCTATATATGTCTTTAGGTCTGAAGTGGGTTTCTTGTAGACAGCATATATATGCGTTTTATTTTTGTATCCACTCAGCCAGTCTGTGACTTTTGGTTGGAGCATTTAATCCACTTACATTTAAAGTAATTATTGATATATCTGTTCCTATTGCCATTTTCTTAATTGTTTGGGGTTTGTTTCTGTAGATCTTTCTCTTCTCTTTTATTTCTTGATTATGTACGTCCATTTAACATTTGTTGTAAAGCTGGTTTGGTGGTACTGAATTCTCTCAACTTTTGCTTGTCTGAAAAGCTTTTGATTTCTCCATCAATTTTGAATGAGGTCCTTGATGGGTACAGTAATCTTAGTTATAGATTTTTCCCTTTCAGTACTTTAAATATATCCTGCCATTCCCTTCTGGCCTGCAGTTTCTGCTGAAAAATCAGCTGTTAAGCATATGGGATTTCCCTCGTATGTTACTTGCTGCTTTTCCCTTGCTGCTTTTAATATTCTTTCTTTGTGTGTTTAGTCTTTGTCTGTTTTAGTATGTGTTGTGGTGTATTTCCTCTTGGGTTTATCCTGTATGGGACTCTTTGTGTCTCTTGGACTTGTTGACTATTTTCTTTTCCATGTTGGGGAAATTTTCAACTATAATCTCTTCAAACATTTTCTCATACCCCTTCTTTTTCTCTTCTTCTTCTGAGACCCCTATTATTCTAATGTTGGTGTGTTTGATATTGTCCCAGACGTCTCTGAGACTATCCTCAATTCTTTTCATTCTTTTTACTTTATTCTGCTCTTCAAAAGTTATTTCCTCCATTTTATCTTCCAGCTCACTGATTCATTTTTCTGCTTCAGATATTCTGCTATTGGTCCATTCTAGAGTATTTTTAATTTCAGTAATTGTTTGTCTCTGTATGTTTATTCTTTAATTCTTCTAGGTCTTTGTTGATTCTTGCATTTTCTCCATTTTGTTTTCAAGGTTTTTGATCATCTTTACCATCATTATTCTGAATTCTTTTTCAGGTAGTTTGCCTATTTCCTCTTCATTTATTTGGACTTCTGTGTTTCTCGTTTGTTCCTTCATTTGTGTAACATTTTTCTGCCTTTCCATTATCTTTTTTTTAACTTACTGTGTTTGAGGACTCCTTTTTCCAGTCTTCAGGGTTGAATTCTTTCTTCCTTTTGGCCCTGGTAAGTTTGGTCCAGTAGTTTGTGTAAGCTTCGTATAGGGTGAGATTTGTGCTGAGTTTTTGTTTGTTTGCTTGTTTGTTTTTCCTCTGATGGGCAAGGCTGAGTGAGGTGGTGATCCTGTCTGCTGATGATTGGGTTTGTGTTTTTGCTTTGTTTATTGTTTAGATGAGATGTCCCGCACAGGATGGTACTGGGTCTTGTATTCAAGTGGTTTCCTTTGTGTGAGTTCTCACTATTTGATACTCCCTAGGGTTAATTCTCTGGTAGTCTGGGTCTTGGAGTCAGTGCTCCCACTCCAAAGGCTCAGGGCTTGATCTCTTTGATGACACGTTCAGTGGTGGAGAGGTGGAGTTTCCTCCTGGACATGATCCCCTCAGCCTCCTCCCATCCTCCCCAGCCAGGGAGATCTCCAGATGTGTGCTGGTCAACCTGCTTTGCCCTAGCCTTACTTATCAGGGTGGCCCAGGCACCAGAAGGAGGCGGCCACAGCAGCCCAGCCTCAAATCCCACAGACTTGAGATGCAGGCCCACTGGCCACTCCCCCCAGAGGCGCCAAGTTCGGAGCACCCACAACCATGAATCAGGGAGCAACATGGGCGGCTGCAGCTGCCGATTATATATCTTTTTCTTCTGATTTTTGCTTTATGTTCTTTGTTTCTTTGTTGTTAGATGCCTAATGATTTATGATGTCTGTTTTCTTTGTGAATTGTATCTTTTGTCATTAAAAATATTCATCCTTGTTTCATTTAAAAATAAATTAATTAAAAAAAACTGTCCTTTCCTAATCTTGTTAAATGTATTTAACCCAAACTCATACTCCCCTTTCCTCCTACACACTTCACCACTTAATCTGTAAATACTTATCACTGGAGAAATACTGATTTAATTATTATGGAGTACTGCCCATGATATCGGAGAAGGCAATGGCAACCCACTCCAGTACTCTTGCCTGGAAAATCCCATGGACAGAGGAGCCTGGTGGGCTGCAGTCCATGGGGTCGCTGAGGGTTGGACACAACTGAGCGACTTCACTTTCACTTTCCATTTTCATGCATTGGAGAAGGAAATGGCAACCCACTCCAGTGTTCTTGCCTGGAGAATCCCAGGGATGGGGGAGCCTGATGGGCTGCCGTCTCTGGGGTCACACAGACTTGGACACGACTGAAGTGACTTAGCAGCAAGCCCATGATATAACTGTTTTCTGGGGGTATTATACCTACCTCTAAAAAACTTGAATTCTAAAACATTATTTTTCTAAAATCTAAGGAAATTCTGAGTTCAAAATTTATCTAAAACCTGCCTAAAGGGTTTTAGATGAGTAATTATGGGCCTGCATATATGCATATTCACATATATCCACACATATCTTTTCTTCCTTATGAAAGTGAAAGTGAAGCTGCTCAGTTGTGTCTGATTCTTTGCAATTCCATGGACTGTTGCCTAACAGCCTCCTCTGTCCATGGAATTTTCCAGGCAAGAGAACTGGAGTGGGTTGCCATTTCCTTCTCCAGGGGATCTTCCTGACCCAGAGATCGAACCCAGGTCTCCTGCATTGCAGGCAGATGTTTTACTGTCTGAGCCACCAGGGAAGCCCATAATACTATTCTTTTGTTCTATTTCTGTGCTTTTTTCCTATTAACCATATGAAGTTCTTTCCATATTAGCATAGATAGAGCTACCTAATATTTAACTGTTGCAAAGTATAACATTGTATGGATAAACCATAATAAGTTGTGGTTATGATAAATATTTAAATCTCGACTGTAGACAAGTGCAGCAAGAAACAGTCTTATTCATGGATCTTTCTGCAGTTGTAAAAGAATATTTGCTTCTGAGGTAGGGTTGTTGAGTCTATGATTATATACAACTACATTTTTGATGGGTATTATTAAATTACCCTCCAAGAGCCTTCACTAATTTATGCTCCCATGGACAGTTTGACTGTTTCCTTGCACTCTCACCAATATTATCAAACTTTCAAACTTTTGACAATCTCCTAAATGAAAATGGGTATCTTATTATCATTTAATTTTGTGTATATATATATATATATGTATGTGTATATATATATATAATTTTAACTATGAGTGGGATTGAGCAATTTTTAAAGTTTCTTGGCCATTTGTTTTTTTTTCCAAGTCTACTCTCCAACTATTTTTTTTTAATATTGAGCTATTTTTAAAACTTCCTTGACAACTGTATTCTTTACACTATCCATAAAGTTTTATATATAAAATTTATGATACATAAACTTTAATATAACATTAAATAACTTTATACTATAAAATTCTTCATCAGTTCAGTTCAGTCACTCAGTCATGTCCAACTCTTTGTGACCCCATGGACTGCAGCACGCTAGGCCTCCCTGTCCATCACCACCTCCCAGAGTTTACTCAAACTCATATCCATCGAGCTGGTGATGCCATCCAACCATTTCATCCTCTGTCATCCCCTTCTCCTGCCTTCAATCTTTCCCAGCATCAGGGTCTTTTCCAATGAGTCAGTTCTTCACGTCAGGTGGCCAAAGTATTGGAGTTTCAGCTTCAGCATCAGTCCTTCCAATGAATATTCAGGACTGATTTCCTTTAGGATTGACTGGTTGGATGTCCTTGCAGTCCAAGAGACTCTCAAGAGTATTCTCCAACACCACAGTTCAAAAGCATCAATTCTTTGGCATTCAGCTTTCTTTATAGTCCAACTCTCACGTCCATACATGACTACTGGAAAAACCATAGCTTTGACTAGAGGGACCTTTGTTGGCAAAGTAACGTCTCTGCTTTTCAATGTGCTGTCTCAGTTCAGTTCAGTTCAGTCGCTCAGTCTTGTCCGACTCTTTGCGACCCCATGAATTGCAGCACACAAGGCCTCCCTGACCATCACCAACTCCCAGAGTTCACCCAAACTCATGTGCATTGAGTTGGTGATGCCATCCAGCCATCTCATCCTCTGTTGTCCCCTTCTTCTCCCACCCCCAATCCCTCCCAGCATCAGGGTCTTTTCCAATGAGTCAACTCTTTGCATGAGGTGGCCAAAGTATTGGAGTTTCAGCCTCAGCATCAGTCCTTCCAATGAACACCCAGGATTGATCTCCTTTAAGATGGACTGGTTGGATCTCCTTGCAGTCCAAGGGACTCACAAGAGTCTTCTTACATGCATGGATTGCAAAAGTAGGAAGTCAAGAAACACCTGGAGTAACAGGCAAATTTGGCCTTGGAATATGGAATGAAGCAGGGCAAAGGCTAATAGAGTTTTGCCAAGACAACACACTGGTCATAGCAAACACCCTCTCTCAACAACACAAGAGAAGACTCTACACATGGACATCACCAGATGGTCAACACCAAAATCAGATTGATTATATTCTTTGCAGCCAAAGATGGAGAAGCTCTATACAGTCAGCAAAAACAAGACCGGGAGCTGACTGTGGCTCAGATCATGAACTCCTTATTGCCAAAATCAGACTTAAATTGAAGAAAGTAGAGAAAACCATTAGACCATTCAGGTATGACCTAAATCAAATCCCTTATGATTACACAGTGGAAGTGAGAAATAGATTTAAGGGATTAGATCTGATAGATAGAGTGCCTGATGAACTATGGATGGAGGTTCTTAACATTGTACAGGAAACAGGGATCAAGACCATCCCCATGGAAAAGAAATGCAAAAAAGAAAAATGGCTATCTGGGGAGGCCTTACTAATAGCTGTGAAAAGAAGAGAAGTGAAAAGCAAAGGAGAAAAGGAAAGATATTCCCATTTGAATGCAGAGTTCCAAAGAACAGCAAGAAGAGATAAGAAAGCCTTCCTCAGCCATCAATGCAAAGAAATAGAGGAAAACAACAGAATGGGAAAGACTAGAGATCTCTTCAAGAAAATCAGAGATACCAAGGGAACATTTCATGCAAAGATGGGCTCCATAAAGCACAGAAATGGTATGGACCTAACAGAAGCAGAAGATATTAAGAAGAGGTGGCAAGAATACACAGAAGAATTATACAAAAAAGATCTTCACAACCCAGATAATCACAATGGTGTGATCACTCACCTAGAGCCAGACATCCTGGAATGTGAAGTCAAGGGGGCCTTAGAAAGCATCACTATGAACAAAGCTAGTGGAGGTGATGGAATTCCAGTGGAGCTATTTCAAATCCTGAAAGATGATGCTGTGAAAGTGCTGCAGTCAATATGCCAGCAAATTTGGAAAACTCAGCAGTGGCCACAGGACTGGAAAAAGTCAGTTTTCATTCCAGTCCCAAAGAAAGGCAATGCCAAAGAATGCTCAAACTACCGCACAATTGCACTCATCTCACACGCTAGTAAAATAATACTCAAAATACGCTGTCTAGGTTGGTCATAGCTTTTCTTACAAGGAGCAAGCATCTTTTAATTTCATGGCTGTAGTCACCATCTGCGGTGTTGAGCTTTAAGCCAACTTTTTCACTCTCCTCTTTCACTTTCATCAAGAGGCTTTTTAGTTCCTCTTCACTTTCTGCCATAAGGGTGGTGTCATCTGCATATCTGAGCTTATTGATATCTCTCCTGGCAATCTTGATTCTAGCTTGTGCTTCATCCAGTCCAGCATTTCTCATGATGTACTCTGCATGTAAGTTAAATAAGCAGGGTGACAATATACAGCCTTGATGTACTCCTTTCCCAATTTGGAACCAGTCTGCTGTTCCATGTCCAGTTCTAACTGTTGCTTCCTGACCTGCATACAGATTTCCTAGGAGGCAGGTCAGGTGATCTGGTATTCCCATCTCTTTAAGAATTTTTCAGTTTGTTGTGATCCACACAGTCAAAAGTTTCATATATTAAGATAATTAGTGTATTTTATCCTATGTAATACACACATTTTCTATGGCTTATAATTTGTCTTTTAGCCTTGTTAATTACAATGGTTATAGTTATGTTTGAGTTTTTATACAATTAAATTTATCCATTTTTATCTTAATGAATTCCAGGTTCTGTGCGATGTTTAGGAAGGACTTTACAAACTAAGTTGCTACTATAAAAGTGATCTCTTCCATTATATTATTAAACTGGTTACTGTTTGCATACAGGAAACCTGTTGATTTTTTAATATTTGTATGGTTAATAAGATGATGATTCTACTTGTGAAAGTATTTGCAGTAATCAAACATTACCTTTGTAAGTCCAGAAGTTCGCTTGCAACATCTGTTCCGATACTACCAGCACCGAGTAATATTTCCGTAGACGTCCCAGGCACACTAATAAAAGACTGTCTAGAGGATCCTAAATCATAACAAAAGATTCAACTGAGGACTTTAAAAAGTATATAACTTGGTCAATATATTTTTTCAATTCAAATATATTTCCTATTTCCCTCTTTAAGAGAAACAAACCAGCTGCATCCTAAAATGTTAGAAACATTCATGCTTACCTTACAAACATTCTCATAATGGTTTAAGATGCTTATAAAGACTGATGTGAATCAAGTATGTGGGAAGTCATTGAGGGGTCCACCATGACCTATAACCCTTGAGTATAGACAGTTCTTCACACTTTAACTTACTCCACACTAAAGGCAGAGCAATATTATTTTTTTTCTTTTATTGAGGTATAGTTGATTTATAATATTGTTAGTTCCAGATGTACAGCAAAGTGATTCAGTTGTACATATATATGTGTATATACATTCTTTTTCAGATTCTCTCCATTATAGGTTATTACAAGATATTGACTACAGTTCCCTGTGCTATATATGAAATTCTTATTATTTTACATATAGCTGTGTGTATCTGTTAATCCCATACTCCTAATTTATCCCTCTCAACCCCGCTATTTCCCCTGTGATAACCATAAATTTGTTTTCTATGTCTGTGAGTCTATTTCTGTTTTGTAAATATATTTATGTGTATTCTTTTTTTTAGATCCCACCTATAAGTGATATCATATTTGTCTTTCTCTGACTTACTTCACTTAGTATAACAAGCTCTAGGTCCAATCATATTGCTGCAAATGGCAATATTTCATTCGTTTTTATGGCTGAATGACTCTACTTTTAATATTTCCTAATATGTTGATTTTTCTTAATGCAAATAATATATTAACATATTCCTGTGGTGCACAGCTACGATAACTTCCCCTTGGTGCGTTTCATAAATTTGACCAACAGACATTTGAGCGCTCTAATATACAAGGAACTATGCTAGCAGCTGGTGGTTGATAATAAGTAGAACACCATTTCTGCTCTTACAGTCTAGCAGTGCGCCAGTTGAGTGAACAACTTATTGCAATACAATATAAGATTATAACAGAAGTGTGACCAAAGTACTGTGGGAATTCTGAGGAGGATAACTCAACCCACTGAAATCTTTTCAAGTTCACTTAGAAATTTTTCCCTCTCCAAGACAGATAAAGATGATAACTTTCTTAGTAATAAGTCTTCACACCTAAAACTAAGCTTACCTTCTGATGACTGAGAGCTGCAAGGAAGCAATGATGTTTCTCCAGCACCACTATGTCCCCTAGAATTCAGAAACACCATAGGTGATTTTTTTAAGGTGAAGAAAAATGTTAAAGCAACTACATTAAGCTCTGTGTATCTGAATGGTCAGTTCTTGACCCACTAGTGTTTTATATGCATATTGTTAATGTCACCACCAATGCTGAGGTATTGATGTGCTAAGTACCAGGGCTTTTGCCAGATGCTGTATTACCCTGTAATGTATATGTTCTCACAGATACAAATTCTCAGTTCAGAGTCTAATGATAAGAAGGCAAGAATTGTTGGGATGAGTAATAGAATTATCAGGATGGGTAATTAGTACTTACTGCAGGTACTAAGAATTGGAGGGGCTATTTAAAAAAAACGAAATATTTTAGATAAGGAAATAGAATTGGATTGATAAAACCTTATAGCAATTTCAAATAGAACATAGAAAAATAATCCTTGGAATGGGGCCATGCTAGCATATTGAGCATATCAAGAAAAGCTGGCTCTTTCTTTAGGCTGACATAGCCATAGATCAGGGCTTGGAAGGCAGTGAATGGTCTGGATTTCTGCTTATCCCTCAGCCAAATATTTTTACACAAGTATATGTGGTCCCAAAGTTTAGAAGACGGACATGAAAAAATGATGTGGAGGCCAAAATGACTTATAGCAATTATGTGCTTGTGTGTTTAGTTGCTCAGTTGTGTCCGACCAGAGTCTTTGCGACCCCATGGACTGTAGCCTGTCAGGCTCCTCTGTCCATGGGGATTCTCTAGACAAGAATACTGGACTGGGTTGCCATGCCCTCCTTGAGGGGATCTTCCTAAGCCAGGGATCGAACCCAGGTCTGCCACATTGCAGGTGGATTCTTTACTGTCTGAGCCACTAGTGAAGCCTTCTTACAATTATAAACAGTTTAAAGCCACATCCACAGTGTTTTCTGGAAGGACAAAAGAAGGTCATGAAGGGTAGGAAAAAACTGCCTGAATAAATGCATCTACTGCCACATTTTATATCAAGCCAAAAGGAACTTGTTACAAAAGGGCAAACTTTTAGCTTAATTCTGAGAACTAATGCCAATGAGCAGTGAATGAATTACTCAAAATATATACTCAAGTTACAAAGCCAGGGGATCATATGTGTTTTTTTTTTAATTGAAGTATAGTTGATTTACAATGATTCATGTGTATAGCAAAGTGATTACACACACATATATATTTTCTTTTTCAGTTTCTTTTCCATTATATCATAGATTATTAAAAGATACTGAATATAGTTCTCCGTGATATAGTAGGTCCTTGTTCATCTATTTTATATATAGTAGTTTGTATCTATTAATCATCAATTCCCAATTTATTCCCCCCCTTTCTTCTTTGGCAACTATAAGTTTGTTTTCTATGTGAGTCTCTTTCTGTTGTGTAAGTTCATTTGTGTCATTCTTTAGTTAATTTTTTGGAGGGTAAAAATCTCAACTTTTTATTGAGATATAATTGACATATAACACTAGATCTGATTAGATAGAGTGCCTGATGAACTATGGACTGAGGTTTGTGACATTGTACAGGAGACAGGGATCAAGACCATCCCCATGGGAAAGAAATGCAAAAAAGAAAAATGGCTGTCTGGGGAGGCCTTACAAATAGCCATGAAAAGAAGAGAAGCGAAAAGCAAAGGAGAAAAGGAAAGATATTCCCATTTGAATGCAGAGTTCCAAAGAACAGCAAGAAGAGATAAGAAAGCCTTCCTCAGCCATCAATGCAAAGAAATAGAGGAAAACAATAGAATGGGAAAGGCTAGAGATCTCTTCAAGAAAATTAGAGATACCAAGGGAACATTTCATGCAAAGATGGGCTCGATAAAGGACAGTAATGGTATGGACCTAACAGAAGCAGAAGATATTAAGAAGAGGTGGCAAGAATACACAGAAGAACTGTACAAAAAAGATCTTCATGACCAAGATAATCACAATGGTGTGATCACTCACCTAGAGCCAGACATCCTGGAATGTGAAGTCAAGTGGGCCTTAGAAAGCATCACTACGAACAAAGCTAGTGGAGGTGATGGAATTCCAGTTGAGCTATTTCAAATCCTGAAAGATGATGCTGTGAAAGTGCTGCACTCAATATGTCAGCAAATTTGGAAAACTCAGCAGTGGTCACAGGACTGGAAAAGGTCAGTTTCATCCCAGTCCCAAAGAAAGGCAATGCCAAAGAATGCTCAAACTACCACACAATTGCACTCATCTCACACGCTAGTAAAGTAATGCTCAAAATTCTCCAAGCCAGGCTTCAGTAATACGTGAACCATGAACTTCCTGATGTTCAAGCTGGTTTTAGAAAAGGCAGAGGAACCAGAGATCAAATTTCCAACATCCGCTGCATCATGGAAAAAGCAAGAGAGTTCCAGAAAAACATCTATTTCTGCTTTATGGACTATGCCAAAGCCTTTGACTGTGTGGATCACAATAAACTGTGGAAAATTCTGAAAGAGATGGGAATACCAGACCACCTGACCTGCCTCTTGAGAAACCTATATGCAGGTCAGGAAGCGACAGTTAGAACTGGACATGGAACAAGAGACTGGTTCCAAATAGGAAAAGGAGTACATCAAGGCTGTATATTGTCACCCTGCTTATTTAACTTGCAGAGAAACTCTGGGCTGGAAGAAGCACAAACTGGAATCAAGATTGCGGGGAGAAATATCAATAACCTCAGATATGCAGATGACACCACCCTTATGGCAGAAAGTGAAGAGGAACTAAAATGCCTCTTGATGAAAGTGAAAGAGGAGAGTGAAAAAGTTGGCTTAAAGCTCAACATTCAGAAAACTAAGATCATGGCATCTGGTCCCATCACTTCATAGGAAATAGATGGGGAAACAGTGGAAACAGTGTCAGACTTTATTTTTTTGGGCTCCAAAATCACTGCAGATGGTGATTGCAGCCATGAAATTAAAAGACACTTACTCCTTGGAAGGAAAGTTATGACCAACCTAGATAGCATATTCAAAAGCAGAGACATTACTTTGCCAACAAAGGTCCGTCTAGTCAAGGCTCTGGTTTTTCCATTAGTCATGTATGGATATGAGAGTTGTACTGTGAAGAAAGCTGAGTGCCGAAGAATTGATGCTTTTGAACTGTGGTGTTGGAGAAGACTCTTGAGAGTCCCTTGGACTGCAAGGAGATCCAACCAGACCATTTTAAAGGAGATCAGTCCTGGGTGTTCTTTGGAAGGACTTATGCTAGAGCTGAAACTCCAGTACTTTGGCCACCTCATACGAAGAGTTGACTCATTGGAAAAGACCCTGATGCTGGGAGGGATTGGGGGCAGGAGGAGAAGGGGACAACAGAGGATGAGATGGCTGGATGGCATCACCGACTCGATGGATTGTGAGTTTGAGTGAACTCCGGGAGTTGGTGATTAACAGGGAGGCCTGGCGTGCTGCAATTCACGGGGTCGCAAAGAGTCGGACACGACTGAGTGACTGAACTGAACATTGTATTAGTTTCAGGTGTACAAGATAATGATTTAATATTTGCATATATTGAAAAATGTTCACCACAAAAGTCTAATAACACCTGTCATTACACATAGTTATAATTTTTATCCTTGTGATGAGAACTGTTTAAAAAAATTAATTTTGAATTGGAGTATAATTGCTTTACTATGTTTAGTTTCTACTATATTTATAATTTTTTAAGATTCTATTAATATATGTAAGTGATATCATGTATTTGTCTTTCTCTGTCTGACTTACTTCTCTTAGTAGGATAATCTCTAGGTCTACTCATGTTGCTGCAAATGGCATTACCTCAAGTTATAAAGACAGAGAATCAAATAGTTTTAATGATTTAGCAAGATGAAAAGAGGGAAACAAAGATACTTATTTGAAATTAATAAAAAGGTCTTAACAACATAAAGTATTACTTACAAAACTACAGTGTTGACAGACACAATATATTCCAGTTCTTTGGTCCAAGGATTTGTGAAACTAAACCACTGGCTTTTTAAAGTTACAAAAGACCCATCTTTCGCTCTGAATTTGTATGAATCTGTAAATATTTTCTCTTTACTCTGTAGAACTTAATAAGAAAAGATAATAATCAGCATAACAGTTTACCACTGTATAAATCAGTCCTTTAAGGATTAACTCAAGGTTCAGATTTCACAGGAATGAAAAATTAAGAGTTGAAACTATAATTAGAAAAGTACTAAAAGGCAACCCCACTCAAGGCATACCTGCTTTGTGCTTGTCAGTCAAATTACTATGGTCATCCTGATGAAAATATTCATAACAAGAAGTTCCCAAGAGTTCCTGAGGCAGATATCCTAAAATTGCTGTTGCCCTAGTTTTAAAATTAAAAGTAAAGTTCAGAATTTGTGAATGTATCCCCTTCTGGAAGATTGTTTTTCCATACATGATCAGGACAGTAGAGAAGTGGACCAGGAGATGACTAACCCTTAGCTTCACTGGGCTCCCTTTGGCTGCCCTTGACCCAGATTAGAGTTGCAAAGCAGAATGGACAGCCAGGCACCAGGCTGTTCCTGAGGCCACCTATCTAATCCACGGTATGCTGTTCTCACCATGCGCCAATAAAAGTGTGGCCATAGGCCATGAAGTTTCTGCACCACTGGCTAAGAAATATTTCAAGTGTACAATTTGGTTATAGATGTATCCATATCCTTATTTCATTTAAGCTTTATTCCTATTCTAAAGCTTAAAAAAAAAAAAAATCCAGCTGTGCTACTAAGCCACATCTTTAGTAGCTTTAAATATCCCATTGAACTCTAATCAGTATGGCAAAAAAATATTTACCTTTGATCAACGTAGACAAATTTTCCGTTTACTGCAAAACGGGTAATAAACTCAGTTGGTTTCACTTTAATCTCGCCACTGTTCTGTGGGACAATATGTGGACGTAGTCTTCCAACCGCAACAAGGCAGGTGAAATTACTCCTGTCTTTCTTATTGTCCCTTTCTTCTTCCATTCCAGCAATATTTGGAGGCCAGCTTCTCAAGTAACCAGTGCAGTGGACAGTACAGAATTTTCTGTGATCTAATTCAAAGGTTTTTAAAAAAGAGCATTTGTCAACTATATCGCAATAAAACTAAAAAAAGATAAAAAATTTAAAAGCATTTCAATCATTATGAATAAATTCATTACACTGACATTTATATTAGTTATAATTCTGCTATGAAATAGCCTTTATGCTAAATATGAAAAGGGAATAGGTTGGCATTAAAAAGAAAGCATCAATCATGTTTACTTAACAACTTGATTCCTAATGGGTTATTTTTCTCAAGAACTAAATTATATGTCCTACATCAAAAGGATTGTTTTAATCTCAGTTTAAACAGATCCATACCTATTTCATTATTTCCAAGTTAATTTTTTAAATTACAGTAATTTATATGTTAAAAACTGTTAAACTTCATACCCCCTTGCTCTTTGCTACAGAAGTATTATTTTCAGCTTATTTAAATTTTGGTATATTATAATTTATATTCATAAATTTAAAGGACACATGGATATATTCTTAAATTTCTTAAGTTAGCATTTTAATGGCTAATAGATACATATTATAGAAACATTTCAGGGATCATTCAGAGAAATTTATCATAAAATGTATAAAAATAAAACTTGACTAAATTAAAAAAAAATCTTAAGCAATTAAGTCATAAGAAAACACTCACCAAACAGATTCAACCAGGAAAATTAAAAATTGGAAATAATCCATATGTGAAAATATCAGGAAATGCTTAAGAAAACAATAACAGTATAAAAGATAGGCAGTATACAGATTATGCAATCTACAAAAAATTAACTTAAAGGTAAAAAAGAGGGGAGAAAAAAAACAGTTGTTTGTGATAAGATTTAGGAAAGACCAGAATAGTCACTGTTGTAAGTTGGCACTTTTTGCTCAGACTGTTATTACAAATCTTTAAAAAAATTTTTTTGATGGAAGGTGATATGGGCTGTCTTATTAAATAGCAACTAATAGTAATAGTGAAGGTGTAAAGAACACTTTAGGTGCCATGCTGTAAGTTCTCGGTATAATTCATTTAATCTTCTTAATTAAAAGATGCTTGCTCCTTCCAAGAAAAGCTATGACAACCTAGACAGCATATTAAAAAGCAGAGACATCACTTTACAAACAAAGGTCCATTTAGCCAAAGCTATGTTTTTTAAGTAGTCATGTATGGATATGAGAGTTGGACCATAAAGAAGGCTGAGCACCAAAGAATTGATGCTTTCAAACTGTGGTGCTGAAGACTCTAGGGAGTCCCTTGGACAGCAACGAGATCTAACCAGTCAATCCTAAAGGAAATCAACCTTGAATATTCACTGGAAGGACTGATGCTGAAGCTGAAGTTTCAATACTTTGGCTACCTGATGTGACGAGCCAACTCATTGAAAAAGATGCTGATGCTGGGAAAGATTGAGGGCAGGAAGAGAAGTGGGTGACAGAGAATGAGATGGTTGCCTGGCATCACTGACTCAATGCACATGAGTCTGATCAAACTCTGGGAGATAGTGAAGGACAGGGAAGCCTGGAGTGCCTCAGTCCATAGGCTTGCAAAGAGTTGGACTTGACTGAGTGGCTGAACAACAAAAACAATAGTTCTATGAGAGGTTCTAATACTATCCCACCATCTTAGGAAACTGAGAGTTACTGCCAAGGTTACAGCAGGGAAGGGTGGAGCTTGGGGTTTACATTCAGACAGACTGCCTCCAAAACTCCCTATGAACCACTGTTCTGGTGCTATTTGATGGGCGTGAGTGCTGTCACAGCAGGTATTCAAACAGGAGCCTGGGTGATGGAGAGGGAGGGGTATAAAAAAGTGTTCCAATAGGGAACAGCCAGTGCAAACAGAGTCAAGAGTGAGCAGTCAGAAGTGGCTGGGGCACCTCTGTCATGGGAAGTGTCTGGAGAATAAAGCAGGGAACACACAGTTTAGCTCTTGGAAGCCCTGCACAGTGTTAGTTGCTCAGTCATGTCTGACTTTTTGTGGTTCTGTGGTCTGAAGCCCTCCAGGTTCCTCTGTCCATGGAATTCTCCAGGCAAGAACACTAGAGTGGGTAGCCACCTATTCCCTTCTCCAGGGGTTCTTCCTGACCCAGGGATGGAACCCAGGTCTCCTGCATTGCAGGCAGAGTATTTCCCATCTGAGCCAAAGGACCTTGTATTCAACACTTAACAGACATCAACACTCTCCATGACCCACAGATGCCTTAAATTACAAGTTGTTATCTCTTTCAACCCCAAACCAAGTCTTGATCACTTCTTTCCTATCCTGCTTTATGGCACCATAATTAACCCAGGTAGTTAAATAAAAAATCTGGGCTCCTTCCTTTACCTCACCCAATATCCAAGATACCTTAAAGGAATTAAAAATTAGCATAAATACAAGGTTTTCATTTATACTAACAAAACTAAATCACAGTCAAAAATAAAAAGGCTGGGGTTTCCCCAGCAGTTCACTGGTGAAGACTCTACCTTCCAATGCTGGGAGCACAGGTTTGATCCCTGGTCAGGAAACTAAGATCCCACATGCCATGCAGTGCAGCCAAGAATTTGAAAAATAAAATAAAAAGTAAAAAGGCTTACGCCTGTGACAACATGGGTGGACCCTGAGTGTATCACGCTGAGTCGGACGGAGAAAGACAAACACCGTATAATTTCACTCATATTTGGTTATGGAAACAAAAGACAAAATAAATGTACAAACCAAATCAACCAAAAACACATAAAGAGAACAGAGCAGTAGTTACCAGAGGGGAAGGGGAGGAGGGGAGGACAAAGTGAGTAAAGGCAAATCAATTGTATGGTGAAGGATGAAACTAAATCTTAGTGGTGAGCACACAGTAATGTACACAGAACTAAAAATACAATGTTGTACACATGAAGCTTACATAATGTTATAAACCAAAGTTACCTCAATACAGAAAAAAAAAATATTTTTTTAAAGCTTAGGGACTTCCCTGGTGGTCCAGTGGATAAGATTCAGTGCTCCCAATAGGGGAGGCCTGGGTTCAGTTCCTGTTCAGGGAACTAGATCCCACATGCTACAAGCAACTAACCCCTGGTGCAGCCAAATAAATAAATAAATATGAAAAAGGAAAAGGCTTATACACTGAGTTAGACATTTCTTATTTCTTGCAAATTTACAAAAGATACTAACTAAAAATATTCTGCGTGCATATGCGCTAAGTTGTGTCTGACTCTTTGTGACCCCATGAACTTGGGCCTGCCAGGCTTGTCTGCCCATGGGATTTTCCAGGCAAGAATACTGGATTGGGTTGCCATTTCCTATTCCAGGCTCAACTGAAAATACAGATTGGAAAGTTTTATATTAATGTATGGAATCTCATCCTATAGAACGTAGCCTTTGACTTCAGTTCTCTAACAATAGGGTTACCAACAATTTCTAACTTACCCTGTTCTTCAGTTCCCACCTTGAACATTCATTCAGTTGGCAGATTTCTAGTTGGGATTGCTAATTCCATCTGCTGATGGAATTTGATCCATTTGATCAATTATCTAAAGTTTTTTTAAAAATCCCATTAAAAAACACTTTTATCCCCCAAATTCTTTAGACTTTTACCTAAATATTGGGATCATGGGCCTCAATCATTACCAAACTAATTATTTACATTAGCTCCACAAGGTAGATTCATATGCAATCTACTCCATGATTAAAAAAAAAAAAAAATCCAAGCACTGATATAACCCACAGGACAGCTTTTCAAAATCCTTTCAAAAGGACTCAAACTTTATGAATGTTTTCTTCCACAAGTTGCAGGCTGGGTCTCTCAACTTGATATCTTGCTGGCTTAGTTTGAATTCTCACAGAAGCTGATCCTGAGACAAGGATTCAAGTACAAGAAGTATGTTTGGGAGGTGCTCCTAGGGAGCTCTGTCAGGAAGTAAGACAGAGAAGACAAAGAAACTAATAATAGATCCATTTTCCAACATGTTGCCACTATGAGAAAACTGAAGCTTAATCTATTGGGGCATTCTGGGAGAAAGTTCAGTTCAGTCGCTTAGTCGTGTCCGATTCTTTGTGACCCCATGAACCGCAACATGCCAGGCCTCCCTGTCTATCACCAACTCCCAGAGTCCACCCAAACCCATGTCCATTGAGTCGGTGATGCCATCCAACCATCTCATCCTCTGTCATCACCTTCTCCTCCTGCCCTGTATCTTTCCCAGCATCAGGGTCTTTTCAAATAAGTCAGCTCTTCGCATCAGGTGGCCAAAGTACTGGAGTTTCAGCTTCAACATCAGTCCTTCCAATGAACACCCAGGAGTGATCTCCTTTAGGATGGACTGGTTGGATCTCCTTTCAGTCCAAGGGACTCTCAAGAGTCTTCTCCAACACCACAGTTCAAAAGCATCAATTCTTCGGCGCTCAGTTTTCTTCACAGTCCAACTCTCACATCCATACATGACCACTGGAAAAACCATAGCCTTGACTAGACAGATCTTTGTTGGCAAAGTAATGTCTCTGCTTTTTAATATGCTGTCTAGGTTGGTCATAACTTTCCTTCCAAGGAGTAAGCGTCTTTTTATTTCATGGCTGCAATTACTATCTAGGAGAAAAATGGAGAACAAAAACCTCAGAGTTATGTGGCCTGAAGTGCCTCAAGGAATAGGAGAGTAAGGATATTGAGAGTTAACTTAGGCAGGTTGATAAGGAGTCCAAGCCTAAGGGCCCCTTCAAGGAGGAGGTAAACATACTTTTCTACATTCTTTTGCCTTAGACAAGATATTGTTCATAGGCAGCAATATCTCTTGTTCAAGGACTTTTTTATTTTTTGAGTTTTGGATGTATGTTATGGGAGAAGGTCTGGGTAAAAACTTCCATAGCCTTGAGCTCTGGGTTAGCCTGTTCCTTCTGGCTAATCTCTTGCTGATGTCATTCCAGGATGTATGTTATGGCAAAGGGTCTGGGCAAAATTCTCACAGCCTTGAGGTATTTTTTTATCTATTCTCAGCAGCTACTTGAGAAGTATATAAGGCCCCACTTAAATTAGTGAGGCGGGTACTCTCCTACCCCTTTCTGATGTCTATCAGATGTCACAAGTTTTTTTTTTGTTTTTTTTTTGTCACTTTCACTTTAAATAAAATCTACACAAAGCTCTGAGTGACTGAGACTGTCTTTGGTCCTGAAGTTAAATCTCTTTCAGAGACCATGAATCTGGTGGCACCCTTAACTGTTCATCACTAAGATATCAGTGTTTATATATCAGCTGCCCTCAGTCAGTGGAGCGGGGATGCTCCCAGGCAGAACCCCACCAGGAGTGGAAGCCCTCCTCTTGCTGATACAGGCAGAACTGTCTCTGAGGACCAGAGAAAGAGGTCAAGTAGAGAGTCACGAGTGTTGGACAGTGGAAGCCAAGTGGCATGAGAGGATGTTGTGGGGTTCTGATAACTGCCACACTTGCAGAAGAAGCCAATGGATTACTGATATTCTTACCAAGATAAATTTAAGGAGTATCTAAGCTATTTGGTAACAATCATTCATCCCTAGCAGCCTTTGATTTCACAAGTGGAGGTACATGAGCAATCTTATCCTTGTCTTAAAAGCTTTTTCGAAGTTTGCATGGCATTCATGTTACAATTAGGGTTGAAATAAGGTTTTAAATGCCAATCATGTTTTTTTAAAAGACTTTTTATTATGGAAAATCTCAAATATCCACAAAATCAGAGAGAACAGTCACTCAAGTGACTCATGGCCAATCTTGCCTTTCCATAAACCTTAAATTCATTTTCAATTAGCCTAAAATGGGCTGCTTTCCAGTCTCTCTTTTTTTTAAATTTAAATATAATGAAGGCAAAAACTCAAAAAATATAATGAGACAAAAAATAAGTGATTGCCAGAGGTAGTTTGGGGGAGAAATGAATAGACAGAGCAGAGAGAATTTTTACAGCAGTGAAATACTCTGTATGGTATTACAAAGATGACCAAGATTGAACCCTAAGGTAAAGTAATGGGCTTCAGGTGACTATGATGTGTAAACGTACCATATATATATATATATGGCATATAGATATATGCCATATATACAACAGCATTCTGGGTGGAAGATTCAGTTGATAATGAAGGAAGCTATACATGTGTGGGGACAGGGATATATGGGAAACCTCTGTACCTCCCTCTCTGTTGTGTTCTAAACCTCAGTTAGTTCAATGCAGATCAGTCGCTCAGTCATGTCTGACTCTTTGCGACCCCATGAATCACAGCACACCAGGCCTCCCTGTCCATCACCAACTCCCGGAGTTCACTCAGACTCACGTCCATCGAGTCAGTGATGCCATCCAGCCATCTCATCCTCTGTTGTCCCCTTCTCCTCCTGCCCCCAATCCCTCCCAGCATCAGAGTCTTTTCCAATGAGTCAACTCTTCGCATGAGGTGGCCAAAGTACTGGAGTTTCAGCTTTAGCATCATTCCTTTCAAAGAAATCCCAGGGCTGATCTCCTTCAGAATGGACTGGTTGGATCTCCTTGCAGTCCAAGGGACTCTCAAGAGTCTTCTCCAACACCACAGTTCAAAAGCATCAATTCTTTGGCGCTCAGCCTTCTTCACAGTCCAACTCTCACATCCGTACATGACCACAGGAAAAACCATAGCCTTGACTAGATAGAGCTTTGTTGGCAAAGTAATGTCTCTGCTTTTGAATGTGCTATCTAGGTTGGTCATAACTTTCCCTCCAAGGAGTAAGCGTCTTTTAATTTCATGGCTGTAGTTACCATCTGTGGCCCAAAAAAATAAAGTCTGACACTGTTCCCACTGTTTCCCCATCTATTTCCCATGAAGTGATGGGACCAGATGCCATGATCTTCGTTTTCTGAATGTTAAGCTTTAAGCCAACTTTTTCACTCTCCACTTTCACTTTCATCAAGAGGCTTTTTAGTTCCTCTTCACTTTCTGCCATAAGGGTGGTGTCATCTGCATATCTGAGGTTACTGATTGTTGAAAATAAAGCTATGGGCCTTGCTTACTGAAGCTTGGTCTCCCCATGTCATTCTTTCTCTCAACCTCTGGCTGAGTTTCCATCTGGAGCACGGAGGTCCTCTGCGACCACTTATTTGCCTGGGCTTCTAAGACCCACTTGAGAAGGTGCCTAAGGTGGGGCACCTTCCGCTATTCGAGAGGGCGCCTGCGGCCTCCGTGGTCAGAGCTAACCTGATGTCACAGGTTATATTGACTTTCCGCGTAAACCAAGCTACTCAGCCTCTCTTCTCCACTGAATTTTCCTACTGAGCTACCCTCATTCTATTACTCTTTATATCTTTGATTAATATTTAGTTAAAGCCAGTGGAAGAAGGGGACGACAGAGGATGAGATGGCTGGATGGCATCACTGACTCGATGGACGTGAGTCTGGGTGAACTCCGGGAGTTGGTGATGGACAGGGAGGCCTGGCGTGCTGCAATTCATGGGGTCGCAAGGAGTCGGACACAACTGAGCAACTGAACTGAACTGAACTGAAAGCCAGTGTAATTGCCGACGCCGTCTCCCCTTCAAACTCCCTGGATCAGCCAGGGCTGGACCTCGGCAACTGATATTTCTCCCGGCAATCTTGATTCCAGCTTGTTTCTTCCAGCCCAGCGTTTCTCACGATGTACTCTGCATATAAGTTAAATAAGCAGGGTGACAATATACAGCCTTTACGGACTCCTTTTCCTATTTGGAACCAGTCTGTTGTAACCTCAATCTGCTCTAAAAAAGTAATTTTAAACAATAATTAAAAAATTTAACTGTAACTGACGTGTCATGGTAAAAGGGAAGAAGAACACCTTTGCTAACTATAGGCTTTTCTCAATAATAGGGAGTGGTCTTAAAACACAGTGAATTCCATTGGCTAATTATCATTGGAAAAAACAATTTAGTAGCAACTCTACACAAAATTGAAGGCAAAACGAGAAGAGGGAGGCAGAGAATGAGATTGTTAGATGGTTATCACCAACTCATTGGGTGTGAATTTGAGCAAACTCCAGGAGATAGTGAAGGACAGGGAAGCCTGGAGTGCTGCAGTCCACGGGGTCACAAAGAGTTAGATGTGACTTCAAGACTGGACGACAGCTATGTAAAATCTAATCATTTCACTTGGCAGACATTCCCTTTGGTTAAAGTAGAGTACAAAAGTGTCTCACGAGTGGGACACCATCTGTGCGGCCAGTCAGGGTTACACTCTGCAGTTGCCTCCTCCTGACCCAGGCAACTGTCTGTACACCTATCTCCATATAGTCTCCCCAACTTTCAACTCTTCTACAGGTGAGGCAGAGCCTCGCCATCAGAATAAGACATATGTTTTATCACCTTAGTCGTTCAGTCATGTCTAACTCATTGTGACCCCATGGATTATAGCCTGCCAGGCTCCTCAGTCCATGGAATTTTCCAGGCAAGATATTAGAGTGGGTTGCCATTCCCTTCTCCAGTGGATTTTCCCACCCCAGGTATCGAACCTGGATCTCCAGCAATTCAGGCAGATTCTTTATCATCTGAGCCACCAGGGAAGCCCTGAGGAAGAGCCCATCTAATGGTTAACATGCCCTTACTGTTCCTGAGGCCAAACAGGGCTCATGCCTTTGGCACAGAGCTCTGGAGTGTTAAGTGAAATACTTGGTCAGGCACTTGAGCAGATTAAAAAGTCCTTTATGAAAAGGTGTTTGACTCTGACTGCAGGCTTCTGTGTGGCCTAGCCTGGCAGGGGAATGAACGTCCATGTGTGGGCAGGGAGACATTCCTAGAGCAGAAGCCAAGCCCCTGGCTGTGTGTCTGCTGCAGAAATCATCTAGAATGGACCTCTTTCATTAACAACCTTTGGCATCTAGGAAGCTACTCCAGTTGGTAGCATGGCACAGTGGAAAGAACACAGATTTTAAGGCCGGATTCCTGATTCTGTCCCCTTCTGTGTGATTTCCAACAAGTTACAGAATCTTTTCAGGCTTCAGATTTTCTCATTTGCAAGACTGGGATGGTTTGCACAGGACTGTTATGGAAATGAAAGTAGGTTTCATATGCAAAGTGTTTGGCATACAGATTTTAAATAATTACTGATTCTCGCTCTTTGATTTTCCTTCTCTTCTTTCTGAGCCACAAATAACAGCTTACATTTATTGAGTGCTGTCTAGGAACCAAACACTGCCTTCAGTTCAGTTCAGTTCAGTCGCTCAGTCGTGTCCGACTCTTTGCGACCCCATGAATCGCAGCACGCCAGGCCTCCCTGTCCATCACCAACTCCCAGAGTTCACTCAGACTCACATCCATCGAGTCAGTGATGCCATCCAGCCATCTCATCCTCTGTCGTCCCCTTCTCCTCCTGCCCCCAATCCCTCCCAGCATCAGAGTCTTTTCCAATGAGTCAACTCTTCGCATGAGGTGGCCAAAGTACTGGAGTTTCAGCTTTAGCATCATTCCTTTCAAAGAAATCCCAGGGCTGATCTCCTTCAGAATGGACTGGTTGGATCTCCTTGCAGTCCAAGGGACTCTCAAGAGTCTTCTCCAACACCATAGTTCAAAAGCATCAATTCTTTGGCGCTCAGCCTTCTTCACAGTCCAACTCTCACATCCATACATGACCACTGAATCCTCACCTCACTCCCATGTGGTGCTATTATTCCAGCCATTATATCAGTCTGCTTGGGCTGCCATATAGAAGATCAGAGACTGAGTGGCTGAAATAATAGACATTAATTTTCTCACAGTTCTGGGGGCTAGAGGTCCTGGATCAAAGTGTTGGAAAGTTTGGTTTCTCCCAAGGCCTCCCTCTGGCTTGTAGATGACCTACTGTTTCCTCACATGGCCTCCTCTTTGTGTGTGTACCCCTGGTGTCTCCTCCTCTTCTTATGATGACACCAGCCACATTGGATTAGGCCCCCACTCTTATGATCCTTATGGCAGAAAGTGAAGAGGAACTAAAGAGCCTCTTGATGAAAGTGAAAGGAGAGTGGAAAAGCTGGCCTAAAACTCAACATTCAGAAAATGAAGATCATGGCATCCAGTCCCATCACTTCATGGTAAATAGAGGGGAAGAAAGTAGAAACAGTGGCAGATTTTATTTTCTTGGGCTCCAAAATCACTGTGGACAGTGACTGCAGTCATGAAATTAAAATATGCTTGCTCCTTGGAAGGAAAGCTATGACAGACCTAGACAGCATATTAAAAACCAGAGATATCACTTTTCAGACAAAGGTCCATATAGTCAAGGCTACGGTTTTTCAGTAGTCATGTATGGATGTGAGAGTTGGACCATGAAGAAGGCTGAGTGCCTGAATTGATGCTTTTGAGTTGTGGTGCTGGAGAAGACTCTTGAGAGTCCCTTGGACAGCAAGGAGATCAAACCCGTCAATCCTAAAGGAGATCAACTCTGAATATAAATTGGAAGGATCGATGTGGAAGCTGAAGCTCCAATCCTTTGGCCTGATAGGAAGAGCTGATTCATGGGAAAAGACCCTGATCCTGGGAAAGAATAAGGGTAGCAGGAGAAGATGGTTGGATAGTATCTCCGACTCAATGGATGTGAGTTTGAGCAAACTCCGGGAGATAGTGAAGGACAGGGAAGCCTGGGGTGTTGCAGTCCAGGGAATCAGAAACAGCTGAGCGACTGAATAGCTTATGATCTCTGCTGCTGCTGCTGCTAAGGCACTTCAGCCTGACTCTGTGTGACCCCATAGACGGCAGCCCATCAGGCTCCTCTGTCCCTGGGATTCTCCAGGCAAGAACACTAGAGTGGGTTGCCATTTCCTTCTCCAGGGGCTCTTCCAAATCTAGGGATCCAATCCTCATCTCCTGCATTGGCAGGTGGATTCTTTACTCCTGAGGTACTAGGGAAGCCCTATTGTCAATGACTAACTGTGTATATTCAGTCATGTGCTGTCCTAGAATTTGACAAAAACTGAAATGAAAATTCAAGGTGAAAGATAGGACAAGCCTAGACAAGGCAGAATCCTACCACCGATTTGTGACTTGTAGTTCCATTTTTCAAGATAAATTGTAATATGCCAATTTACTAAACATACATTTATTTTCCACAAAGCCCAGATTCCTTTGGTTCCCACGGCAGAGCCTTTTCAGAAATACTTACGAGAATTACCATAGAGAAAATGATCCAAGTTGTTTGCTGTCTTGGTCAGCTGGGCCCCCCATAATAAGTACTACAGGCTGAGTGGCTTAAACAACAGACATTTATCTCCTCACAGTTCTGGAACCTGGAGTTCTGAGATCAGGACGGCAGCATAGTTGACTTCTGGCTTGCAGACAGCTATCATCTCACTGTGCGCTCACAGACTACAAATCTTCTGGGCTCCCCTCTTAGAAGGGTGCTAAATATAGCATGAGGGCCCCACCCTCATGACTTCACCTAAATCTAATTATATCTCAAAGGTCCTATCCAAATAATACCACATTGGGCTTCAACATATGAATTTTAGGGACACAATTCCATGTGTGCATGTGTGCTAGGTCACTTCAGTTATGTCTGACTCTTTGCTACCCTATGGACTGTAGCCCACCATGCTCTGCTGTCCATGGGATTCTCCAGGCAAGAATACTGGAGTAGGTTACCATTTCCTGCTCCAGAGGATCTTCCTGACCCAGAGACTGAACCCCCATCTCCTGCATTACTGGCGAATTCTTTACTACTGAGCCACCTGAGAAGCCCAGAGAATGGTTCTCAAAAAGAATAGACAGGTTGAAAATTAACCTTGTGGGACTGCAAGGTTTAGAAGCAAAGAGTAAAATTCTAGGCCAGGGGGTAAGACCCAGTTTTACAGAAGTTAAATGGTTATACTGGGCACTAGCCATGCACCATGACAAAGAGATGACTGAAATATTAGTACTGAATAAGTACATGTGGAAAATCTGCTTTCCTCAGAAGGAGATATAAACTAATTTGGCAATCCTTAAAAGACTTAGAAACCTTGCTAGTGTTAGCCTCTACTCAAGTTATAACTTGCATCAAACATCAAAGAGATTTCAGCTGTGTTGAGGTGGTTGCACTGGCCGCCATGTTTTCTCTCATATGGACTGCTGTGTAGATTAGGTGATTCATTTATAACTGGATCTATTCAACATGGAATTGATTCACCAGAGCCATAATTATTGGATAAATAAATGCTTTTGACCTCAGTATTTCCCTTGACCATTCAGTTCAGTTCAGTCGCTCAGTCGTGTGACTCTTTGCGACCCCATGGACTGCAGCATGCCAGGCCTCCCTGTCCATCACCAACTCCTGGAGTTTACCCAAACTCATGTCCATTGAGTCAGTGATGCCATCCAACCATCTCATCCTCTGTCATCCCCTTCTCCCACCTTCAATCTTTTGCAGCATCAGGGTCTTTTCCAGTGAGTCAGCTCTTTGCATCAGGTGGCCAAAGTATTGGAGTTTCAGCGTCAACATCAGTCCTTCTAATGAACATTCAGGACTGATTTCCTTTAGGATGGACTTATTGGATCTCCTTGCAGTCCAAAGGACTCTTAAGAGTCTTCTCTAACACCACAGTTCAAAAGCATCAATTCTTCAGTGCTCAGCTTTCTTTAAAGTCCAACTCTCAGATCCATACATGACTACTCAGATCCATACATGACTACTGGAAAAACCATAGCCTACCTTGACCATACAACTTATTTTTTTATGTAGAAAATATTAGGACATTAATTTTACATCCATGCCTCAAATCACTTGATATTTCAAAAAGATGATACCTTTCTTTTTTGAGTTGGGTAAGTATTCATGTTCTTCTTTGACAGAGATTTTGCAGCTCTTGATTCGACAGAAAAAAGATCGTCTTGAGCCAGAATACACATGACTCTTACTTGTGTGGAAATTACTGTGAACTTGCAAAGCAGCTTTCATAGTGCAAGGAGGCAAGAGAATAGGAAGAAAATGTTTTCAAATAAATTTAAAATGTATTTCCTCATGTGTTCTGGTCATCTATGGTTATTGACACCATTGTACAGCAAACCCCAAAGTGAAACACACCAAAAAATATATTATAATCACTTGCAATTTATCTTTATATTTTTCCCCAGGGGGGCAGATAGTAAAAATAACTTAAATGAAATAAAAGTTACATTTAAAAACTTAACTAAAATAGTATCAGTGGCATAAAACATCATTATTTTATATGATAAACAATTATTAGGCAATAAGCAGTTTCAGAGAAAAGAAGTATTTCTGGAAAAGACAGAGAATATGTATACTTCCCAAGAACAATTATACAAGGTCTTTCACATTGAGAAGACCTAACATATTTGAGAAAGAGAATTGTTATCCCTTAGCAAACAACTAAATAATAAAAAAACTCCAGCAATTTTTTTATCCCAAGTAACACTTTCCAATAAAGATTTTATTAGCATATGAAAGCTAGAGAATATGAAGTAATCACATTTTCCCAAAAGCATCTTCATATATTTGCTTTGATACATGAATTTTCTATATAGCGATATTTTTAAAACTGAGGTTGATGATTATAAAGTTATTAAATAATTCTCCCCTTGATAAAACTATAATTAGCTAACTTTTCAAGAAACTATATTGCTGTACTTTTAAGTAAGAATTATATTTCCATAAAATGATAAGAAGGCTGAAATGAGTACTTACCTTTGGCATCTATTAGCTTCTCTCTGGGTGAAATATCAGAGGAAGAAAGTTGTTCCTTTACTTTGGAAACATCTTTTGGATGTAAGAAGTCAAATAAGCTTTGTCCAATCAAACTAGCCTATTTATAAGGTAGAAGTTCATTTAAAATCAGTATCATGTTATTTCTATGTTTCCTCAAACAAACAAATGATACTGTTTCTTTGGTTAAAGTGGCTTTTTCTTAAGCTTGGATACATCAACTACACTGAGTGAAGTTACCTTAGTGTTAAAAGCAGAGCAAAACTTGCAGACAAGAAAAAGTACATAGACACAGACCCATAATTGGATACACACAAATCACATACACATACCTAATAACTAACCTTTTATTTAAACTTAATCATTGGTAAAAGTGGTAAAGAAAAAAAGAGTGGGCTTCCTGGGTAGCTCAGTTGGTAAAGAATCCACCTGCAATGCAGGAGACCCCAGTTTGATTCCTGGGTCAGGAAGATCTGCTGGAGAAGGGATAGGCTACCCACTCCAGTATTCTTGTACTTCCCTTGTGGCTCAGCTGGTAAAGAATTCACCTGCAATGAGGGAGACCTGGATTTGATCCCTGGGTTGGGAAGATCCCCTGGAAAAGGGAAAGGCTACCCACTCCAGTATTCTGGCCTGGAGAATTCCATGGACTGTATAGGCCATGGGATCACAATGAGTCAGACACTTTTCACTTTCACTTTCATTGGTAAAAGTAAAAACATTATATTACAGAATAATATAAAAGACACAGAATACCTATGATGTCATGATGTGACTCAGAAATTTACCATACGGCCTTAAAAAATTACCATACTATTGATAAACCAAACCCAACTTGGTACACCTCCTTCCTACTTGGCATTTCACTTCTCCCCACATGCAGAGCATTCCTTGGCCCATGACTTTGTTTGCATGGTCTCATCACCTGGAAATCACTATCTCTTCTCTATAAATTCAGTTCCCTGGCCAAGCTAGCCAATTGCCTTTTACTCCCTAACTTCCAAGATTCCCTCTCCAAACCTGAAATGTCTTCCTCCTCCTCTCTGCTCTAAACTAGCAGACATTCTACTTCACATGTGAAGCCCACAGTGATCGCTCTCTTCTGAATTTATTACCCAAGTAGACATTCCAATGGGAGGTAGAACAAATGGACCAGCTGGTCCAAGTGGCCTGGAGTGCTTGGCAGTTAGATCAGTATAGTTCAGTCACTCAGTCATGTCCAACTCTTTGAGACCCCAGAGACTACAGCCCACCAGGCTTCCCTGTCCATCACCAACTCCTGGAGCATGCTCAAACTCGTGTGCATTGAGTCGGTGATGCCATCCAACCATCTCATCCTCTGTTGTCCCCTTCTACTCCTGCCTTCAGTCTTTCCCAGCATCAGGTCTTTTTCAATGAGTCAGTTCTTCACATCAGGTGGCCAAAGTATTGGAGTTTCAGCTTCAGCATCAGTCCTTCCAATGAATATTCAGGACTGATTTCCTTTAGGATGGAATGGTTGGATCTCCTTGCAATCAAGAGTCTTCTCCAACATCACAGCTCAAAAACATCAGTTATTCAGTGCTCAGCTTTCTTGATAGTCCAACTCTAACATCCATACATGACTACTAGAAAAACAATAGACTGATGTATAAATCAGATTGCTAGTTTCTTTCTTCTTTTTTTTTTAAGGCAGTTAGCTAGCTCTACTTAAAAAAAAAAAGCTAGCAATCTGATTTATACTTCAGTCTATTGTGTGATTGGCTAATATAAGTCTATGCCCAGAACTCTGCTTCAGAGCAAATTAGTTTTTTTTTTAATTGATGTATAGTTGATTTACAATGTTGTATCAGTCTCTGCTATACAGACAGATCAGATTTCTGAAGCTGAAAAGCTGAGGACAAGACCCTATACCACAGGAATCCCAAAGTCTTCCTGAGCAGTCAGTGAGTCTCATGGTCTCTGAAATGCAAAGTCAGTGTCCAGTGGGACCGGACTCTTTGTCACTAATTTGGAACTTAAGAGCTATCTTCAGTTGTCAAGTATCTTGGTGTGTACCTATGTGAGTGATGTTCTCTATTTCTAATTAGAAAATATAATAATCAAATCAGCTGCATGATTCCTTTGGTCTTCACTCCTTTTGTATGTAGGTTCCTACTATCTATTTCTTTTATTTAACTTATTATCTATGAATGCCTTCCATCTCTCCATATTTTCAAGTTTTGGGGAGAATATAGGCTGAGATTGATGAGAGTTATTTATGATCAAAGCTGTTATCTTTATATTATCTTATCTTATATTACATATTATAATATATACCTATTATATTATATTATTGTATTATATTTCTGTTTTAAAGGAGACCACATGTACTAGTTTATTCTCTCTGTTGGTTTCAATCCTATAGTTTTTGAGTAACTAGTTTAAATTAAATGGTGTTCAAAAATGAGACAAACCAATCACAGTGCTGGTTAAATAAAGGGTGTATTTCAAAATTTGTTGCCAGAGCCTACAGCCAAAGCTGTTTCACAATGCACATAGCTTAATAAATATTAATGCTCTCTCCTGGAGGAAACAGGCAAGGGTGACTAATATTTTTCCAACACTCAAATATGATATCTTATTTAATGTGTTTATATCCTGAAAAACAGGTATAATCATGATTTCCATTTTTTACATAGGAGGAAGCTGAGGTTCAAGAAAATGAAATAACTTACTTAAGGAAGTAAACACTCCTGCCAGTAACAAAAATTCATACTTTTTCCACATATCTTCCCATCTCTCTTGAAATTCTAACTCAGCAGAACCCAATCCCACAACCCAGGGGGAAGAAAGAGTTAAGAAGCTTCAATATATGTGTTATTTAAAAAAAATAAACATAATAAGAAATATCTTCAGTTTTGGATACCTGATCATAATTAAGTATTCTGGAGACCGATTTAGAAACGAAGAGAATTTTTCCTCTTTCACATCCAACCACAAATAGGAAGCCTTCTGCAGTCTAGGATTTAAAAATATAATACAAGGTGAATACGTTAAAAGATCTTGAGGGAAACGTGGTTCACTGATTTATGTAGGTATAGACATTAGATTTATTTTGCTCTTCTTGATGTATTAACCTATCCACAGTTTAAATTCTAATGAGCATTGTAAACAATTCAAAACCAAGTTAATTGGATTGTTAATGGGTAGAGTTTCTTTTGAAGGTGATGATAATGTTCTAAAATTGCATTGTGGGAGTTTCCTGGTGGTCCAGTGGCTAAGAGTCCATGCTTCCAATGCAGAGGGCCCAGGTTTGATCCCTAGTCTGGGAACTAGATCCCACATGCCACAAGTAAGACTTTTCACGCCTCAACTAAAGATTACATGTACCACAGCTAAGACCCGGTGCAGCCAAATAAATAAATATTTAAAATTTTTCTTTAAAAATGATAAAAGAGTTGCATTGTGATTATGATTGCATAACTGTGAATATACTAAAAACCATATGGTATGTAAATAATCTCAAAAAAAGGAGTTACACAAAAAATAAAAGATCTTCTGTCTCTCTCATACATATACATTCAGATTTTGAGAAAATTACTGTAGCAATAAAACTAAAGAGTGGTCGTAAGAGCTAGTAAAGTTAATTTTAAGAAATTTTCTCATTATATAAAAAGATTGATAACATCAAGTTGAACCCCAGTCGAAACTAATGTTTTTCATCTGGAAAGTCCAGGCATGCAATATTAAATTGAAATATTTCATAATATAAAAATTACCTGTGTCAAGTTCTATACTCATATAGAAACTCTGTAAACATATCAAAACACATCCATAACAGTTGCCTGTGGATGTGTTGAGATGGAAGGACTGTGCAGACTGGGATAAAGGAAGCATCAGGAATACTATATTTGAATTCAGCTGTTCAGATAAAAAAGGGTCTCTTAAAAAAATTCAAGGACAAATGTAAATAAAATCTTTCTGTTTAGTCATACAAAGGCATAAAGCCTAGTAGTAACAGCACAAGATCAAGACACATATTGCCTCCTGGGGGCAGAATAAGCCAATGACATGCTCATATTTTCCACATCAAATAAACCTCTAGACCAATGAATCTGATGCATTTGAAATGATGATGACAGAAATGGCAAAGCATTAACTAAAAATTCATTCAGTAAGCAGTGGCTGGCTCTGCAGAGGACAGGATCCTGAAGGAATTGAGTACAAGATAGATGGCTTTGAAGGAGGGGGTAATAGAGGGGCACAGAGCTTACAGTGTGCGAGGTGAGCATGTCAGGAAGCATAAGGAGCTTAGCGTTGAAGACTAGCTATGCTCTCTCTTTGGAATATGCCCATCCTCTGCCTCTACATTCATTAGCTCAAACTAACAAGACACGAGCTTCCCTGGTGCCTCAGATGGTAAAGAATCCGCCTGCAATGAGGGAGATCTGGGTTCCATCCCTGCATTGGGAAGATTCCCTGGAGGAGGGAATGGCAACCCACTCCAGTATTCTTGCCTGGAGAATTCCTTGGACAGAGGAGCCTGGCGGGCTATGGTCCAGGAGGTTGCAAAGAGTCGGATACAATGGACACAGTTACTTGTGATAACTTAAATTTTTATCTTAAAGGAAATTTGACATAATATATATTCCTGTACATTTACAATAGGAAGTGAACTGAAGAAAATCTTCCTCCTATTCAGACAAAAATGAAAGGACAATACAACTTAGACAAGCATATCTCTTTACTTACCTTAAGAATTAAGTGTCTGAGCTCATTATCATGAATGAATGAAGGTCTGTAATTATTTCCTGGGTAACAACTTGTCATACCTAAAAATAAAGAAGTCATATAGTTAACTGAAAATCAAGTAGAGATGGAAATATAGTAGATGCTCAGTGAATATTAGCAATTCTGGGGCTGCTATTGGTAATGACAAGGATGATGGTATTTTCTTTTCTAGCATACTCTAAGATCTCTTCTATAATTATTCTCTTTCTTTTTTGATACTCGATTACAATTTCCTGCTTTCAGATAAGTTCTTAGAGCTACTTATTCCTTTATACACAAATGTACAGATAGTAAAAGCTGTATATTGAAAAGAGATAAAAATGCAATATATTATCTATAACATTATAATAACACACAACAATATTCAAGACTCTGGTTATTTTATAATCTCTTAGCTTCCTAAAACTGATCATATGGTGATCTAGTGGTTAAGGGAATCTGCCTTGCAATGCAGGAGATGTGGGTTCAGTTCCTGGTTGGGGAACTAAGATCCCATATGCCTTGGAGCAACTAAGCCCACTTATGTGCTGCAACTACTGAAGCCTGAATGCTTGGAGTCTGTGTGCCACAACTAGAGAGTCCAAGCACAATACCAAAAGAGTGCACGTGAGGTAACAAAGATCCCGCATGCCACAACTAAGACCAGAGGTAGTCAAATAAGTAATAAAAAATACTCCTTTCAAAAAAAAAAAAAACCACCTGATCATATGAATTATCCTGAATAGGAAGATTATTGAATTCTAAGCAAATTTTAAGGATTCATAGGATTTTCTATATGAACCTTTAAAGACCATATGGAGACTTCTGACAGTATACAAAATGTATGAAGTATAAATGAAATCATTCATTTCAAGCCCTTTCACAGAGTTCATCATGTTGAAAGGAAAGTCTCAAAAGCAACCAGAAGAGCTTGGAAAAGGGTAAGGAATGATCAGATCAGTTCAGTTAAGTTCAGTTGCTCAGTAGTGTCTGACTCTTTGCGACCCCAGAGACTGCAGCACACCAGGCTTCCCTGTCCATCACCAACTCCCAGAACTTGCTCAAACTCATGTCCATGGAGTCGCTGATGCCATCCAACCATCTCATCCTCTGTCATCCCCTTCTCTTCCCACCTTCAGTCTTTCCCAGCATCAGGGTCTTTTCCAATGAGTCAGTTCTTCACATCTGGTGGGCAAAGTATTGGAGTTTCAGCTTCAACATCAGTCTTTCCAATGAATATTCAGGACTGATTTCCTTTAGGATCGACTGGTTTGATCTCCTTATAGTCCAAGGGACTCTCAAGAGTCTTCTCCAACACCACAGTTCAAAAACATCAATTCTATGACACTCAACTTTCTTTATAATCTTTTATAATTTTCTTATAATCTTTCTTTATAATCTTTTTTTCCAGTAGCTGGGAAAACCATAGCTTTGACTAGACAGACCTTTGTTGGCCAAGTAATGTCTCTGCTTTTTAAAATGCTGTCTAGGTTTGTCATAGAGCAAGGAGCAAGAGCCTTTTAATTTCATGGCTGCAGTCACCATCTGCAGTGATTTTGGAGCCCCAAAAAATAAAGTCTCACGGTTTCTATTGTTTCCCCATCTATTTGCCATGAAGTGATGGGGCTGGATGCCATGATCTTAGTTTATTGAATGTTGAGTTTTAAGCCAGTTTTCTCACTCTCCTCTTTCACTTTCATCAAGAGGCTCTTCAGTTCCTCTTCATTTTCTGCCATAAGGGTGGTGTCATCTGTATATCTGAGGTTATTGATATTTCTCCCAGCAATCTTGATTCCAGCTTGTGCTACATCCAGCGCGATGATCAGGTCAAACCTAGGTAAAAGTTTGACCTGAGAGAAGTAAAGGAAGAACTAAAAGTAATACGTTTGTCTTGAGGACATCCACCAAGTCTTACAGGGAAAGCCCTCCATGGCCACAAGGGGGCGCAGAGGACTGTTCACCCAGCCCAGGTAACTCTAAGCAAGGGTGATTCAAAAGTAAATCAAATTTCCCTTCCTTACGCTTCCCAGTTTCCCTAAACAGCAACCCCTCCTAGGGACTTCAAAGAAAGATGTTTTTGCAAAAAAAAAAAAAAAAGATGGGGGTAACACTCTGATACAGGCTAACCATTAACTGGCCTTTGGATGAATTTACAGCCCAAACTCACCAATTACCTGGAGCTTCCCTGGTAGCTCAGATGGTAAGAAAGTGCCTGTAATGCAGGAGAAGCAGGTTTGAGCCCTGGGTTGGCAAGATCCCCCTGGAGAAGGAAATGGCAACCCACTCCAATATTCTTGCCTGGGAAACCCATGAACTGAGGAGCCTGGCGGGCTATAGTCCATGAGGTTGCAAAGAGTTGGACACAACTTAGCCACTAAATCATCAACACCAATTACCTAAGTGGTGGGGAAAGAACAAAACCAGAAAATAAAAAATCCTCATGGAATGATTTGGTAAATTCTTCTCAGATTGGCAGCATCCTTACAAGGCCTGACATAAGCAAAAGAAAGCTCTTTTGGAATCTACCTTCTAGGTAGCCCTCAACGAATCTCCCCACATGACTTCTTGTTATTATTATTATTGTTATCAGTCCCCAGGAGACTTGTAGGAGGGAATTGAGCAAAGGCTAAAGATGCAGACCTGAGTGCTCGGCTGGCACAGGAATAAATCAGTGTGAGCGAGGCAGTGACACTTGCAGGCTGGCTTGAAGCCAGGTTGGCAGAATTGTGCTGAGGTAACCTGGTCAGAGTCAGTCGGCCAGAGTGAGTGAGCCCCGGCTAAATAGATGAGTGAGGACGTGAGGACATGACAGTGAGGCAAAGACGGCAGTCAGTGTAGAGCCGAAGTTAGGGTGAAGTGAGCTAACAATGTATGGTGAACTAACAATGTATGGTGTGCGATTCTGTACTCCTGCCATCGGGCAGCGACAAATTTGATTCTCAGATTCTAGTGGCAAAAACAAATGCAGAACATGATGACTTACTTTTACTAAGTTCTTCATTGTCATTTATTGTCATTTTATTTTATTGTGTTCTTCATCGTCATTTGTCATTTTATTTTGTGTTCTTCATCATCATTGAAAATGACAATATGACAGTAATAATGACAATGATCATTATCATGATAAGGATAAATAAGGATCAATATGACAATAACAACTCTTCTTCTTCATCCTCGGACCACCACCTCCACCATTAAGAAACACTGTGCTCAAGGACGTCCCTGAGGACCTGCCTCAGGGAAAGGAAAGGCTACCCACTCCAGTATTCTTGCCTGAAGAATTCCATGGAGCCTGGTAGGCTACAGTCCATGGGGTTGCAAAGAGTCCAACATGGCTGAGAGACTAACATACACACACATGGAAATGTTGAACTGCTGGGACATACCAGTCTATGAGCATTTCCCCCTTAATTAATTGTGCTGTATTTTACAATGGATAGGGAAAGGGAATACTTGCCCTTTACCCAGATAATTTGAGATGCACTGCTGTAGAATGTAGAGAAAAAAAAATCATTTCACATCCTCTGTCTTCAGAGTAATTATCTGTAGACCATCCACATGCAACCCTCTCATGGCATCTAGGCATTTTGGGGATGGAATTGGGGTACCCTCTGGCCAGAGCACTGGAATGAAGCCCCAGCTGCTCTATGTCATCTCATCCATGGGTAGCACTAAGGTCTGATGAGGATAAGACCATCTCATTTCAGTTTACAAGGACCAATGGTGAAATCTATGCTATGTTCCAAAGAACCCCATCTGGATTTAGACAGGGATTCCTCCTTACTGAGCTTGCCCTGCAGCACATCCCATGCATACTTCCACGTATCATTAATCACACTGGGTGTTAATAATCTCTCCCTGGGTCTATTCCTTATCCACCACGCACCCCCCGCCCCCAGCACAGAGACCTTGCCTCCTTCATTTGCCTAACCCCAGCACAGAACAAGAACTCAGCTGATGCTCAGTGCATACGTATTGAATTAGGTTGCTGATTCATAGCTTTTCCCTCAGGTCCTCCTCCCTCAGAACGCTGTGAATGTGAAAACTGTTGGATAATTTTAGGGTTGCAATCAAATGACCTCAGTTGAACCTGCTAATGTTCATTGCTAACAGATTTAAGAGAAATATTCACACAACTTATGCAAGGCCTAGTTGTGAATAAAAGAGAATCTTCTTTCACAATGGGCTGTTATGAACAAAAGACCACCAATCCTGCTCCCAGAGGGAGGCCTGCCAGGCAGTCCCCCAACCCCAGGCCTGCTGTGCATTCTGTACTGAAGGGATCGAGAGCTGTACTTGCTTTCCCCACAGCCTGCTCTCCAGATCTACTTGTGCTCGGCGGGAGTGCACAAGCCAGTTTTTTACCATCTGCAGAGATTTAAGGAAGGTGCTTTAAGGCACAACTTGCACAAACTACTATTAAATAGCCCTGTAATAGCTGTCTCTAGTTTTACTTCCTAATTTGTAGATGTCCCTTCCTCCTCCAATCTGAGTAGATCTGTCAGGATTTTTTGGTTCATTATGAAGTAAGATCCTCTTGGTCTGGGCTCCAGTTTGCACGTGGAATCCAGGTAACATCACTCTCCTCTAAGCCACTTTAAGTCAACTTTCAAAATCTGTGTTTTGGCCACAGAACTTCCTTCTCCCTGAAACAGACTGTCCTTTTCCTGGCATGCAGTTCAGGACAGAATCTAAATAAGACTGTTGCCTTTCCTTTGCTTATTCCTTTTTAATACTTTTTGAGCAAGATTTCACTATAATCTTTCATATCTTTACAAAACTGAGCCTTCAGAGTCTCCTCTACAGTCTGCAGAAAACTCACTGCCCAGGTCTTCAGACAGTATCAAAATGAATTCATGTCACCAATATTCTTGTATCTAAAACCCCAGTCTATTTCCATCGTTCTGTCCCTCAAGTTGGACCGGGTTTGTTCCCAAACCAGATGTGATTTTAACTACACATGTACACAGAATGTTTATTACACTTTGATCTAAAATTCAAGTTCAGGGCTTCCCTGGCTCAGTGGTAATCCACCTGCCAATGCAGGAGACATGAGTTCGATCCCTGACCCAGGAAGATCCCCCATGCCACAGAGCTGCCAAGCCCGTGCACCACAACTGTTGAGCCTGTGCTCTAGAGCCTGGGAGCCACAACTACAGAGCCCATGTGCCGTAGCTACCGCAAGCCTCGTGCCCTCAACAAGAGAAGCCTCCTCAGTGAGAAACCTGCTCACCATAGCTAGAGAAAAGCCCACACAGCAACAAAGACCCAGCATGGCCAAAAGTACACAAATAAGTAAATAAAATTATTTTTTTGAGTTCGAAGTCAGAAATGATCATGCATACCTCAATCCTCATCAGCTGAGGACCTCCTTCACCCAATATGTAAGACTATCTTGGTTTATGTGAGACTATATTAGTAAGTGGAGACACTAATAGTAAGGCATGATGCATTTTCAGGTACTACTTACAAGTCTGAATGAAGTTTTAAGAGAAATTGATGAGTTTAAAGAGTTTTTCTTTTCTAATAATGGAAATCTGACAATAACTTTAAATTATCATAACCAAATATTTCAGAACTTCTAAACTAGGTATGCATGACAAGTATCATCACCTTAATATTATACCTGGGAAGACAAGTAAAAATGTAAAGACTTTTCAAGTTCACAGAGTAAACCTAAGATGAAGAGTTCAGTGAAACCAACTTTTCTGACATCCAAGTTAGTATTTTCTCCACCTATGAAATATGGATGAGCATCAAAATGAATATCCATGAAGCTGAAAGACACATTTGTATAAAATCTCAGTAGCCTAAAACAACAAACCAGGGACCTCAATTACAGGGGAGACTTTACAAACCCGAGTGTCGAGGCCGTCTTCCAACTCACCTTTTAAAGATCTCAAGTGTTGAACAGCCAGTCTTAAAACTGTCAGTTTGTCCAGTTTCCGGGCCATGGGACTGCACTGAGGGATCATCGTAGACAGTTTTCCAATCAGGTTGTTCATTTTATCTCTCCTCCGCTTTTCAGTTTGGCTATGAGCTTCTCTAAGAAGGAGAAAGCGCCTCTGTTATATTTAACATTCAGCAGACACTCAGGGACCCCAGGGGCACTAGCAGGAGCATGGGTGGGGCCGGCAAGCTCCCGCTGTTCGTCCTCCTGACTTTGACCCTGCAGATGGCATTCAGGGATGAGGCAGGACGGGCTGCGACAGGAGTGGCGCTGTTCACACTGTTTTTACCAGCCTCCACCTCCTGCCCCTACCCCCATTGCACTACCCTTGCTCCTTCCCTTCTGATCTTAGTCCCTAAAATCTGCAAGTAATAAGATTTCCCACCCTAGTATTCTTGCCTGGAGAATCCCAAGGACAGAGGAGCCTGGCAAGCTATGGCCCACAGGGTCGCATGACTGAAGTTGGACATAGGATCGAACACGACTGAAGTGACTTAGCACATGAGAGGTGAGGTGGATTTCTTTTTTCCACTTCCCTCTTAGAGGAAGAGATATGCGTGTATGCGTGTGTGCACAGTTATGCCTAACTCTTTGTGCCCCCATGGACTGTAGCCCGCTGGGCTCCTCTGTCCATGGGATTTCCCAGGCAAGAATACTAGAGTGGGTTGCCATGCCTTCTGCAGGGATCTTCCCAACCGGAGGATCAAACCCGAGTCTCCTGCATCTCCTGCGTTGGCAGGCAAACTCTTTACCACTGCACCACCCAGGAAGCCCCTGAGAAAGAGATGTGTTGCCTTCTATTCAAAGCTAACTTCTCTGGTCTTCCCTTGAACAGTAACTGTGGGGAGCGAGCTCCGCCCGTGGCAAAGGTCATGAGGAAGGAGGCTTGACATACGCAAAGGCGGGATCAAGCCTCAGGAGTCTCCCTGGAAATTCTCGAGCAATCTACCCCCAAAACCAGAGTCTGCCTACTTTCTGCTTTGTGCTTTCACCTACACCTCTGACTTTATGGGGGGCTGTCCCCCACTACCTCTCTGAAAAAAGAGTTAGCTTACAGCTCCAGTTAATAATTCCTGGGTGTGACAGTGTTTAACCTACAAACTCCTTTGGAAATCCTCTAGCCTGCCTGAATAGGTTTTTCCGGCCACATGTGATTGTTCAGAGCCTCCCAACTGTGAGAGGCAGGAGATGTTCTAAACTGTCTAAATACAGATTCCTTTGAGCAGTTAAAAGATTGATTAGAAATTGTATTGGTGAAGGGATTTTCACTTGTTGGGCCAATGTTTGCTGCTAAGTCTCCATATCCCTTACCTGCTGTGTCCCTGGCAGTGTATTGATTAATATAGTTGGTGTAAATAGTAGCTTTAATGTTTGTAACCTGGGACCCTTGAGTTAATTCTTTTTCTTGTTATAGCCCACCACACCTTTGCTTTGTAGGAATGCAACTTTATCTAATGCTTTTTGGAGGCTGGCGCCTGACTTTAGAATAATCACCTTTAGAGAAAAAGGCCTCTGGGCCAGAAGATGATGCAAATCACCTAAACTTTTGCATATGATAAGTTTGCAGGAAGAAAGCCTGGCTTACTACAGGACTCTACCCCTTCCCCCATTATCCTCTATGCATAACTTAAGGTATAAAAACTACTTTGGAAAATAAAGTGCGGGCCTTGTTCACCGAAACTTGGTCTCACCATGTCATTCTTTCTCTTACCTTCAGGCTGAATTATTCAGCCTCTTTTCTCCACTGAATTTCCTCACTGAGCTATCCTTATTTCAGCCTCTTTTCTCCACTGAATTTCTTCACTGAGCTATCCTCATTCTATTACTCTTTATATCCTTAATTAACGTTTAATTAAGCAATTGTTTCCTGATCTTCGCCTACGCCGTCTCTCCTTCGAATACCCTGGTTCAGCCGGGGCTGGTCCCCGGCAAGTAACCAGCATCTTGAGCTCATTCTCTTTCACAACTCCTTCTACGGGTCAATAAATGGGCTCAAATCTCTTCCCTTTAGGGGGAAAATTTTTTTTTCCCTAAATCTAGAGATTTTTTCCCCCTTCCCTCTTCCCTCCTTGGCCAGCTTCCTGAGGCTGTCATCTCACTCAACCTTCCACTTCCCAGGCGTCTCTCCATCTATTAAAGCAACCTCCCACAGCCCCCACTCCACTAAAACTACTCTAGCAGAAGTCATCCGCATCTTATGCAACCCCAGCTGTTCCCTGCCTTACACTGGACACTGATGGCATTTTTCAGTCTTCGTTGGCTTCTGCTCCTCCATCCTCCCGCCTCAGCTCTTCCTCTGTCCTTCAGTACTGGTACCCTGAGATCCCTTACTTGGCACTACTCGTTCTTCCCCCTATAGCTTCACCCTGAGAGACCCCATTCTCTCAGAAGGCTTTACAGCAACTCATAAGCTACTTAACCATTTAATCCCTATCTCACTCATATCTCATCCAATTCCAGAACTTTAGAACTAGAAGGATGTACATCAGTGATTCAAAGCACCCTAAAACTCAACAAATCCCAAACTGAATGTGTTCTTTGCAACTGGCCTCATTTTAATTCTTCCTCTGCCAGTCCTGATTACTCCTTTTCCTTTTATAAGGCTTATCTTGATTGGTGACACCACTGGACTCATGCTAGACCCTTTATCCTTCTTCACCTGGAAGAACCAGATAGTCACAAACTCCTATAAATTCTTGTTTTAAAATTATCTCTTAAAGATGTCTTTTGCTTCTCTCCATCCACCTGTTACTGTCTTAGTGTTAATCATTCAGTTGTGTCCAAGTCTTCGTGACCCCATGGACTGTAGCCTGCCAGGCTCCTCTGCTCATGGAATTCTCCAGGCAAGAATACAGAAATGGGTAGCCATTTCCTTATCCAGGGGATCTTCCTGACCCAGGGATCAAACCCATGTCTTCTGCACTGGCAGATGGATTATTTACAACTGTGCCACTTGGGAAGCTCCATGATACTCATTGCACAACCCCTAAAAGCCTTTGAATTGATATTACTGCTTCTTCAAGTATCTTCCTTATCTACTCTATCCTACCCATGACTTCCAGAATTATTGTTTTAAAATAAAATCATCTAATCCCATTGCATAAGGGATGCTAGCATGCATTTTCACTGCCAAAGAGGAAAGTCCAGACTCCCTAATGACATCCCAGTGTTCTCATGACCTGGCTCATGCCTTCATCTCTTGTTTCACCTCTCCATTCCTTCGCCCTACAGGTCTGGGTGTTGTAGAGCAGCAGTGCCAGATAACTTTCTATCCTCCAACACATGAAGTCAGCTCCCATGTCCTCTATGTCTTGCACTCTTCTAGGATTAGAATGTCCTTCCTCCTATATTCCTGGAAAAAAATCCTAGTCCCTCTTCAAAACCCAGGTGACTTATTCCTCTGGGAATCTCTCTTTAACATCCCTCTCAAAGCCACCTCAGTACTTTGTTTCGTCAAATATACCACTACCACATTTCATCAAGTCTAGGACACCATCAGCTGTAAGATGTACCATTATCTACTGCATCACAAAGATGGAAAAATGCTCTCAATAAACAGGAAGATAACACTGATGATAAGACATGTTTCACAGGTGATAAGATGTGAGGGGTGGGTGTATATCTTTGATTTCAAGAATTAGGTTATTCTACTTTTGACATTTTACTGTGAATATTTGTCTGTTTCTCCTACAACACACAGATCAGGCAACTCCAGAATTTCTATATAAGAAAAGTTTGGGGGAAGTCAATTTAATGGGAAAGGGGAAAAATAGGAGATTTGTCCTGCTCTATTTTTAGAGACTTCAGATGAAGGAGTGGGAGGAAGGGGAGAAGCATTGATGGAGCTAACAACCCCCTCATGCCCCGCCCCCCAAAAAACCATTCACCTTTGGCCAATGCCTGGAATAAAGTACATGCTTTGGGATGAACAGGATGGCATTCAAATTAAAGTGAAAGTAAAAATGAAGTTGCTCACTCGTGTCCAACTCTGAGACCCCATAGCCTATCAGGCTTCTCCGTCCATGGGATTTTCCACGCAAGAGTACCGGAGTGGGTTGCCATTTCCTTTTCCTGGGGATCTTCCCAACCCAGGGATTGAACCTGGGTCTCCCGCATTGCAGGCAGATGCTTTACCCTCTGAGCCACTAGGGAAGCTGCATTCAAATTAAATGTAGATAACTAGGAGCAAGCAAATTGATCCTCAGACTGTGCTCCCCAAAGTCTGAAACTTCAAGGGGTCTTGGGAGCCATGTGGAGGAAAGCAGAAATGAAGGGACTCCTGGAGTGGGGGTGGGGTATGATAGAGCTGCTGTAAGAATCCATTAAGCAAAGGGTTCTGCAGCTTCAAAAATAAAGTTGGCTCATGCATGCATTCATTCATCTGTACATAAATAGATATACTTAGCATACATGAATGCATATGTGAATGGATAACTACTACTTTGAATGCCATCCTGTTCATCCCAAAGCATGTACTTTGTTCCAGGCATTAGCCAAAGAATGGTCTTTTTGCGGAGGGTGGGGGGTTGTCAGCTCCATCAGTGCTTCTCCCCTTCCTTTCACTCCTTCATCTAAAGTCTCTAAAAAATAGATCAGGACAAATTTCCTATTTTTCCCCTTTCCCATTAGAGTGACTTCCCCAAACTTTTCTTATATAGAAACTCTGGAGTTGCTAGGATCTCTGTGTTATAGGAGAAACAGACAAATGTTCACAGTAAAGCATCAAAAGTAGAATAACCTAATTCTTGAAATCAAAGATATACACCCACCCCAACATTTTATCATCTGTGAAACATATAGGGCTCCCCTGATCGCTCAGTTGGTAAAGAATCCGCCTGCAATGCAGGAGACTCCGGTTCCATTCCTGGATTGGGAAGATCCACCGGAGAAGGGGAAGGCTACCCACTCCAGCATTCCTGCCTGGAAAATCCCATGGATGGAGATGCCTGGCAGGCTACAGTCCACGGGTTCGCAAAGAGTCGGACACGACTGAATGACTTTCACTTTCACTTGTACTATGGTCTGCTGTTGTTAGTCACTAAGTTGTGTTCAGCTCTTTGCAACCCCATAGACTATAGCATGGTTTTCCCTCATAGCTCAGTTGGTAAAGAATCTGCCTACAATGCAGGAGATTCCTGGGTCGGGAAGATCTCCTAGAGAAGGAAATGGCAAACCACTCCAGTATTCTTGCCTGGAGAATCCATGAACAGAGGAGTCTGGCAAGCTACAGTCCTTGGGATCGCAAGAGACTTAGAGACTTAAGTGAGAGACTACAGTACATCAGACTCATCTGTCCTCCACTATCTCCCAGAGTTTGTTCAAATTCATGTCCATTGAGTCAGTGATGCTATCTAATCATCTCACCCTCTGTCACCCCCATCTTCTCCTGCCTTCAATCTTTCCCAGCAGCAGGGTTTTTTGTTTTTTTCCCCCCCCACAATGAATCAGATCTTCCCATCAAGTGGCCAAAGTACTGGAGTTTCAGCTTCAGCATCAGTCCTTCCAATGAATAATCAGGGTGGATTTCCTTTAGGATTGACTGGTTTGATCTCCTTAGAGTCCAAGGGACTCTCAAGTTAGGTCCTTACTGTTTCTGTCCTTTATCATGTCCATCCTTGCATGAAATGTTCCCTTGACAGCTCCAGTTTTCTTAAAGAGATCACTAGTCTTTCCATTCTGTTGTTTTCCTCTTATTTCTTTGCATTGTTCATTTAAGAAGGCCTTTTGGTCTCTCCTAGCTATTGTCTGGAACTCTGCATTCAGTTGAGTGTATCTTTCCTTTTCTCCTTTGCCTTTCACTTCTCTTGTCTCCTGTTGGGGCATAGACTTGGATTACTGTGATGGTGAATGGTTTGCTTAGAAATGATTCTGTTGTTTCTGAGATTGCATCCAGATATTGCATTTCAGATACTTCTGTTGACAATGAGGGCCACTCCATTTCTTCTAAGAGATTCTTCCCCATAGTAGTATATATAAGGGTCGTCTGAATTAAATCCACCCTTATATATATAAGGGTCATCTGAATTAAATTCTCATGCTTTTTAGTTCACTGTTTCCTAGGATGTCAGTGTTCATTCAATCTTGCTATCTCCTGCTTGACTACATCCAATTTACCTTGATTCATGGACCTAACATTCCAGATTCCTATGCAATATTGTAATTTATAGCATCGGACTTTACTTTTATCACCAGACACATCCACAACTGAGCATCATTTCCACTTGGCCCAACTTGCTTTATTCTTTGTGGAACTACTAGTAATTGCTCTCTGCTCTTCCCCAGTAGCATACTGGACACCTACCAACCTGTGGGGCTCATCTTCTGGTGTCATATCTTTTTGCTTTTCCATACTGTTCATGGGGTTCTCTAGGCAAGAATACTGGAGTGGGTTGCCATTTCCTCCTCCAGTGGACCATGTTTCATCAGAATTCTTCACCATGACCCATTCTCTTGGGTGGCCCTACATGGCACCGTTCATAGTTTCATTGAGTTATGCAAGTACCTTCACCATGTGAGGTTGTGATCAATAAAGGGGATACTATGGTCTATTCAAGAACAATTTTTATATTAAAGATTTATGTTTTAAAAATGTAATAGTTATCCTCTAAGGTGAAGAATGTTCACCTCTTCTTTCTAACAGTATTACCCGTTAACACAGACAGTAGCAGTAGACAGAGCTGCCTGATTCCAGGAACATACAGCAGAAGTGTCTTCTCTTAGATCCAGGATTTGAGGGAGATGAGAACTGATGAGAACAGTTTTCATCAGTTGGAAATAAGGAATGGTGGTGCTGGGAGCCAGGAAACAGAGAGGAAGGTGAGATAGCCAGTTTTTGAATAAGGTACTTTACTTGAAGGGGGTGCACTTGAAAAGGTTTCTTGGAGAATTTTATTAAAGAAAGGTATATCTACCCAGAGAACAGTTTTCTGCTTAATAATTTATCAGGGCTCTGGCTCCTAATCCTGTGATTAGGAGGATTTTGAACCATGTCACTTTGAACCATGTCAGTGTTTCATAAAGTCTTATTAAAAAAAAAAAAGAATAAATGGAGAAAAAGCAAAACTGAGATCTGGCCATGTTGCCAGAGGTAGAAAAATATTTGTTGATGTTGAAAGAATATGATGAAACAATTGACAGAATTTATGACGATGGAATCCTAATAATCAGAAGCTCCTTGTAAGTAATTCTGATTTGCTATTGGATGAATTAGGTTTTCTCTAGTACTTCAAGGAAATAATAGTTGTTTTTAATAAATAGCTATTCTAAGAAAAATTTAAAGACACATAAGCCAAAATGTTATCCAAGTAGATAGAGAAAAAAGATATAAGGTATATGATGATCACTACATCTCGGAGCAGAACAGATGAGAAAAACCTAATATTCATGAATCTATTCTATCTTGACATCACTGTTTGCTTCAGCTGATGGTCTGCATATGTGACTTTCCCCACCCACCATACACCCTCTCAATGGTTCATTGTACCTGAAGGACTTAATTTTTACTTGTTGTTCACCATCTTCCATTCTTCAAAAAAGCAAGATAAAGTATCAAACTACAAGAAACAGATCTTCAGTAATTCTTGAGAAATAAATGTGAGATTAAGTTCAATCATCCTAATTCCTATTAAGTCTTTAGTTACACATGCTACCTGAGCTCCTAATTGAAATGATTAGTATTGTCTGGGTGAGCTGCTCTTGTACCAAAGCTGACAGGTACCTCATCTCCATCAGGTAACAATAACTATGTGAAGCAACAGTGAATAATAATTGCTGCTCTGTTTAGAAATCATGCCATGCCAATCTTGAAAAGGAGTGTATTCACAGAAATAACATTAAATAAAATAGCAATTTTAGCCAAAAATGTTGTAATAGCTCTATTACATAGACTGAAAATTTATTAAAACTCTAAGACCTTTAATTTTGTCTGAAAATTCATCTAGACAACAAGAAATAATTTTGAAAACTGGAAACTGATGACTTGCCAATCATATTAATTTTCACATTAGTATATGCCTTAGCAGAAAATTCTAAACGTATATATGTGTGTATATAAATATTTGTATATATATACTTACATACAGGTACATATATGGCAGTGTATTTATTCATTCAGAATGTAGTCACCAGACCACTACCAAAGTGATGGTGATAAAATACTTTCCAGATTAAAAAATCATGCAGGCTGAGTAGTTTTTATTCAAATACGTGTTTTAAAATATATATTCCCAAGCATATTAATTTTTGAAAGGGCACTTAAAAAATTCACGGTAAAGCTTCCATAATCTCATCTGGAAATAATTACAATCAACATTTTAGTGGGTCTCCCCTACACGTCTTTCGTAGTGATGCATCTGTGTGCGTGCTTAGTTGCTCAGTCGTGTCTGATTCTTTGTGACCCCATGGACTGTAGCCTGCCAGGTTCTTCTGTCCATGAGATTCTCCAGGCAAGAATACTGGAGTGGGTTGCCATGATCTTCTCCAGGGGGATCTCCCTGACCCAGGGATCGAACCTGCATCTCTTGAGTCTCCTGCATTGGCAGGTGGATTCTTTATTACTGAGTCACCTGGGAAGCCCAGCCATCTATCTAGATACATAAAAAAACAGCTTTGACTATTTAACTTAGTCAAGGGGGGTAGGGAGGAGTTGTGGAGCATGGAGGGTATTCATATAGGTTTGTGTTCTATATTGTGTACATATTGATATATATATATAAAATAAAATTCAGATGACAGTGTAAAATTTTTCATGTCTTGTCTGATTCACTTAACACTATAACATAAATATTTTCTCCTAGTTTCAAATATTCTTGAAGAACATAATTTTTAATGACTAAATAGTGGCCCATTGGTTAGCTATGCTATAATTTATTTAATAATTTTCTATTACTAGATATCTCAATATTCTAATTTTTCAATATTATAAATAGTGTGCCTAATACCACTGTGGTGCATGCATCTTCGATTATCCTCCTAGGATAAAACTTTGGTAGTCACTCAGTCTTATCCGACTCTTGGTGACCCCATGCATTGTAGCCTGCCAGGATCCTCTGTCCATGGCATTCTCTAGGAAAGAATACTGGAGTTTGTAACCACTCCCTTCTCTGAGGTATCTTCCCAATCCAGGGATGGATCTTGGTTCTCCCACATTGCAGGCAGATTCTTTACTGTCTGAGCCCCCAGGGAAGTCCAGGATAAACCTTCAGATGTACAAGGTATGGATAACTACTTTAAGGCTTCTGACTCACATTGCCAAGTTTCCCTCTTTTAGAAGACTCAACAATGATCATTTTCTAGACTTTGAAAAGAGTTTGATCTACCTGTGAACTATTTTATTCATATGATGTATTTTATTTGAGGTTTTAATAATATTTTCCAGCTTAAAAAAGATAATACATGCTGTATAGAAGACTTAATAAAATTTATGAAGAGACGCATATAAATGTTCCAAATTAAAAAGGACCACTAAGATGAAAGCTTAATCAAAGGATGTTTTTCCTTAGCACTGTCTAAACAAATAGCTTTGATGACACTTTATCAAAAGTACTTTCACATGTGTTATTTGATTCTGACAGCATTTAAGAATCATGTAGTTATTCAGTTCAGTTCCGTTCAGTCACTCAGTCATGTCCGACTCTTTGCGACCCCATGGACTGCAGCACACCAGGCCTCCCTGTCCATCACCCACTCCTGGAGTTTACTCAATCTCATGTCCATTCAGTCGGTGATGCCATCCTTTGTCATCCCCTTCTCCTCCCACCTTCAATCATTCCCAGCATCAGGGTCTTTTCCAATGAGTGAGTTCTTCACATCAGGTGGCTGAAGTATTGGACTTTCAGCTTCAGCATCAGTCCTTCCAATGAATACTCAGGACTGACTTCCATGTAGTTATTACTCTCCCCATTTTACAGATGAAGGAATTGAGGCCCAATAAGGTTACTGCTCAAGGTCATAGACCTAACAGGAGGCCAGTGAAGCTTATTCTATGTAGGCTCATGTGCCTTTCTCTATGCCTCTCTCATTATCAGCCTGCTCTGTGGTATAAAATTAAACAGCCTTTTTGAAGCAATAGAGAGTGTTAGATTAAGTCAGCTTTTTTTTTCCCTCTCTTTTCTGCCTGACTTCACATCTAAGGATTAAAGTAGAGAATAATGATATAGGATGAATGATTTTCTTCCTAATGACCTGGAATTATATACACATATGCATATGTGCTCAGTTGCTCAGTTATGTCCTACTTTTTGCGACCCCATGGACTGTTGCCCACCAGACTTCTCTGTCCATGGGATTTCCCAGGCAAGAATACTGGAGTAGCTTGCCATTTTCTTCTCCAGGGGATTTTTCAGATCCATGGATTGAACCCATGTCTCCTGCATTGGCAAATGGATTCTTCACCACGAAGCCACCTGGGAATCCCCATATATAGATATGCTGCTGCTTAGTTGCTTCAGTCGTGTCCAGCTCTGTGCGACCCTGTGGACTGCAGCCCGCCAGGCTCCTCTGTCCACGGGATTCTCCAGGCAAGAATACTAGAGTGGGTTTCCATGCCCCATCCAGGGGATCTTCCTGACTCAGGGATCGAACCCGAGTCTCCTGCATTGCAGGCAGATTCTTTACTGCTGAGCCACCAGGAAAGCCCCATATATAGATATATATTACTTCAATTTCAAAAGGTAAAGTTTAACTTTTAAATCATGCTTTTGCTTTTATTATACATATCTTAGCAAATTAACTCACTGGCTAAATTTGCCTCCTTGATGAAATCCAAACCGACTGTACTTAAGAAATCAAAATATACTTTAACGGTCCTGTGCAGAACAGAAAAAAGGCATGATCTCATTAGTCAAACAGTTCATTCCTTTGCAACATGAACCTAGACAATTAGTAAATTTGCTCTTTGTATGTTTTCCTCATGCTGGCATTTGGTCTATAGTAAAGATATTTTTACTTATGAATTTTAATAAGCTCACTGATATTAATAACATTCACATTACTCAGATGCATTTTCTTAGTGTAGCTTCTTATACTAAGTAATATAACTTCTTCAAAACACAGTGGAGGTGTCCTTGAAAACTACTTTCTCTGCATTTTGAATGAAATGTAGGCCCTCCTCATAAATCAAGCAAAAACAAATGAAATTGGAAGCAAATACGGTCAAAACAACTCCTCCGATTTGTTCCTTTCCATGCCTTTCTCATTTTTGAAACTTTCTTCCTTTCCCTTCTGCAATACCATGCTCATTTTACAGCCCCATCTCCTCACATTTTGGGTAGGCGCCCCTCCTCCCTGAGCCTCCCCCATCTTTCCTGCACCCATACCTGCATCCATGCCAGTAACCGCTCTTATTCCTTTATACATTAACAATGTCTGAATCTCCATCTCCAGGCCATGCTTCCACTCTGAGTTCCAGACCCTTATATCCAACGGCCTACTTAAAGATTCCCATAAATGTCACATTCTCCTTGTAGCCAAAACTGAATTCATCATCTTCCCCTCAATATCAATGAGTGAAATACCATCCTCCATCCATGTCCAAGTCAGAAAATTTGGATGCTTCTTAAATTCTTACTCTTCCTCATGAACAAGAGTGAATCTTAGAGATTCTCTCTTCTGAATGTGTCATAACGTGTCCCTCCCTCTCCAGGCCCTTCCTGCCCAGGCTACTGTCTTGGACCAGTGCTCAGAAAACCTATTCCCCAGCAATCGTCTCTCTGCTGTTTTCTCTGCCTGATGGATTTTCCTCTGTCAGCCCATCCTCCATATTGTTTCCTGAGTGCTCCTTTAAAAATACAAATCTGTACCACTTCACACTTACTAGGATAGCTTTTTTTTTTTTAATGGAAAATAACAAGTGTCAGCAAGGATATGCAGAAATTGGATCCCTCACACATTTCTGGTGGGAATGTAAAATGGTGAAGGTACTGTGGAAAAAACAGTTTGGTGGTTCTTCAAACACTAAACATAGAATTACCACCTGACCCAGCAATTCGACTTGTAGGTATATAATCAAAAGAACTGCAAATTGAAAGCAGAGACTCAGATACTCATGCACCAACATTCACAGCAGTATTATTCACAACAGCCAAAAAGTGGGAACAACCCAAATGCCACCAACAAATGAATGGATAAATAGGATGTGGCATATACATACAATGGAATATGATTCAGACATAAAAAATACTGAAGTTCTGCTACATCGCTACAATGAAGGTGAAACTTAAAAACACTACACTAAGTGAAATAAGCCAGAGATAAAAGGACAAATACTATATGATTCCACTTAGATGACATATCTAGAATAGGCATATTCTCAGAGCTAGAAAGTAGGCTAGAGGTTACCAGGGGCCATGGAAAGGAAGGAAGAACCACTGTTTCATGGGTACAGTGTTTCCGACTGGGGTGATAGAGAAGTTTTAGAAATAGACAGTGGTGATGATTGTACAACATTGTGAATGTAATTAATGCCACTGAATTGTACACTTAAAAATGGTTAAAATGTCAAATTTTATGTTACATATATTTTACTACAATAAAAAAGCTTTTTCAAAAGTGCTGCTAAGTCACTTCAGTCGTGTCTGACTCTGTGCAACCCCATAGACGGTAGCCCACCAGGCTCCCCCGTCCCTGGGATTCTCCAGGCAAGAACACTGGAGTGGGTTGCCATTTCCTTCTTCAATGCATGAAAGTGAAAAGTAAAAGTGAAGTCGCTCAGTCGTGTCTGACTCTTCGCGACCCCATGGACTGAAGCCTACCAGGCTCCTCCATCCATGGGATTTTCCAGGCAAGGGTACTGGAGTGGGATGCCATTGCCTTCTTCTCCTTTGCACTTTAAAAGCACAAAGGTAAACAAAAGTTTTAAAAATGTAATCTGATCAAGTTCTCAAAATGCCTCCATTTTCCTTATTGCATTTAAGACACTTTCCAGGCTTTCCTGATGGCTCAGACAGTAAAGAATCTGCCTGCAATGCAGGAGACCCCGCTTCAATCCCTCAGTCGGGAAGATCCTCTGGAGAAGGGAATGGCAACCCACTCCAGTATTCTTGCCTGGAGAATGCCAAGGACAGAGGAGCCTGGTGGCTACAGGCCATGGGGTTGCAAAGAGTCGGACACGACTTAGCGACTAACACTTTCATTTTACTTTTTAGTTTCTTTAGCAGACATTCATAACCTAGTCCAAATTTATCCCTCAAGCCTCACAGCTTACCCACCTCCTGGTGTGTCCTCTGGTCTACTGTGACAATTACTTGTTTCCTGATCAGCAGTGCGCTGCTTCATACTCTATGCTTCTGCAGAGTGGTTCCTACTGCCTGAAATACCTTCTCTACTTCTGCTCTGAATGGCTCATACCCATTTTTCATTCAAAACTTAGCTGCTGTCAACATTTCCAGGAAGCTGTTCTTCTGATCTCATTATTATCTAAACACCCAATTTGCCTTGCTGCCATAATACCTAGGGTCCCTCTTATGGAAATCATCATGATATGTAATAATTCTTTGTATCTTTCCCATTTGTACAAATTTATTGTGCCTTATATATGTCTTCCTCCTCGTCTACTGGATATCACGTTCTTCAATTCAATTCAGTCGCTCAGTCATGTCTGACCCTTTGCGACCCCATGGACTGCAGCACACAGTAGATATGTTGTAGATACTCAATAAATGTTTAATGTAGACATCACATTGTAGATACTCAATAAATGTTTAATGATTGCATTCCAAGGAATCTTCATCAATGACCCTTTTAAAGAAGCAGCACTCCATTCAAATCCAACGGTGCTGCAGAAAGGGTGAAACTTCTCGCACATTCTCTTCTGTTCAAGAATATCCAGTGTTTGGAGGCTGCACCAATGAAATCAACCTCATGCTGAGTCTCTGGCAAGGATGCTGCACATCAGTACTTTGTAAAATTCATGAAGCATTTTGACATCCCTTATTTCATTAGAATGGAAAATGGTGAGATGAAAGAAGGATTGGGGCAGAGTGGAGAAGTTCTGGGATAGATAATGAGCAAATCAGGGGGTGTACACTCACTTTCTGCTGCCACTCTATGTGCTCTTCAAGTAGAAATTATGTCATGTGAGAGTCCAGTACTTACCTGCTGCAACTGAATGCTGACATTTCTACCCTTGTTGAAAGGAGACAGGTAAAGGGATTCTGAGAAAGTTTTTCCATCACTTTTTCTTTCATGATTCCTGACCTGGAAGGGAAGAGGCCTTGGGTCATCCCTACCAGATATGCTGGAAAATTGGACAGCATGGCTGTCTTCATGTGCTAGAAACACCCTCCCCTGTCCACAGGAAGTAGGGTGTAAATGGGAAACCACTACACTGACAATTAGGCATTTCAACTAGCTGGATAATGTTGGGCGAGATACTTGATGTTTCTGAGTTGTAGCTGCTTCATTTTCTAAAATGTGTGTAATAAATAATCTTTAGGGTTGCCTTCTGCCAGAAAGCCATTATCTGTCAGTATATTGTCACTATGTTTTCTAGGGCTTCAAAATCAATGCAGATGGTGACTGCAGCCATAAAATTAAAAGATGCTTGCTCCTTGGAAGAAAAGCCATGACAAATTTAGACTATATTAAAAAGCAGAGACTTTGCCGACAAAGGTTCATATAGTCAAAGCTATGGTTTGTTCCAGTAGTCATGCATGGATGTGAGAGTTGGACCACAAAAGAAAGGTGAGCACCAAAGAATTGATGCTTTTGAACTGTGGTGTTGGAGAAGACTCTTGAGAGTCCCTTGGACAGGAGATGCAACCAGTCAATCCTAAAGGAAATCCACCCTGAATATTCATTGGAAGGATTGATGCTGAAGCTGAAACTCCAATACTTTGGCCACTTGATATGAAGAACTGACTCATTAGAAAAGACCTTGATGCTGGTAATGATTGAAGGTAGGAGGAGAAGGGGACGACAGAGGATAAGTCGGCTGGATGTCATCACCAACTCAATGGACATGAGTTTGAGCAAGCTCCCGGTATTGCTGATGGACAGGGAATCCTGGCATGCTGCAGTCCATGGAGTTGCAAAGAGTCAAACACAACTGAGTGACTGAATTGAACTGATATTGAACTGATATTTCTAGTATTTCCCTTGTCACTGCCCTCATTTTTCCATTCACTCTCAAAACCACTGTAAGGTCTCACCATGTCCCCTTGGGACATGCGTGACACAAGTTCTATTGTGTGACTCTAGTTCCCACTTGAAAGTCATATTCTTATTTAAATATTAAGAAAGAACAATGGTACTTATGAGTCTAAGGAAAAAAGAAGAAAATAAAAAGGACTAACAGTCATTTCTAGCTCAAAGTGAATGAGGACTGTATGCATGCTAAGTCTCTCTAGTCATATCTGACTCTGCGATGCTATGGACCATAGCCCACCGGTCCCTCTGTCCATGGGATTCTCCAGGCTCCAAGAATACTGGAGTGGGTTGCCATTTCCTTCTCCAGGGGATCTTCCTGACCCAGGGATCGAACCTGCATCTCTTACATCTCCTGCACTGGCAGGCAGGTTCTTTTACCACTAGGACCACCTGGGAAGCCCAGAGCCACCTGGGAATGGGACTACCACCTGATAATTAAGGATGTAGAACAGCAAACAGTTCTACGTAGACTGTTACTTGATCAACTGTTCAGTTCAGTTTAGTCGCTCAGTCGTGTCCGACTCTTTGCGACCCCATGAATCGCAGCACACCAAGCCTCCCTGTCCATCACCAACTCCCAGAGTTCACCCAGACTCATGTCCATCGAGTCAGTGATGCCATGCAGCCATCTCATCCTCTGTCATCCCCTTCTCCTCCTGCCCCCAATCCCTCCCAGCATCAGAGTCTATTCCAATGAGTCAACTCTTCGCATGAGATGGCCAAAGTACTGGAGTTTCAGCTTTAACATCATTCCTTCCAAAGAAATCCCAGGGCTGATCTCCTTCAGAATGGACTGGTTGGATCTCCTTGCAGTCCAAGGGACTCTCAAGAGTCTTCTCCAACACCACAGTTCAAAAGCATCAATTCTTTGGCACTCAGCTTTCTTCACAGTCCAACTCTCACATCCGTACATGACCACTGGAAAAACCATAGCCTTGACTAGATGGATCTTTGCTGGCAAAGTAATGTCTCTGCTTTTGAATATGCTATCTAGAGTGGTCATAACTTTCCTTCCAAGGAGTAAGCGTCTTTTAATTTCATGGCTGCAATCACCATCTGCAGTGATTTTGGAGCCCAAAATAATAAAGTCTGACACTGTTTCCCCATCTATTTCCCATGAAGTGATGGGACCGGATGCCATGATTTTTGTTTTCTGAAAGTTGAGCTTTAAGCCAACTTTTTCACTCTCTACTTTCACTTTCATCAAGAGGCTTTTTAGTTCCTCTTCACTTTCTCCCATAAGGGTGGTGTGATCTGCATGTCTGAGGTTATTGATATTTCTCCCAGCAATCTTGATTCCAGCTTGTGTTTCTTCCAGTCCAGCGTTTCTCATGATGTACTCTGCATATAAGTTAAATAAACAGGGTGACAATATACAGCCTTGATGTACTCCTTTTCCTATTTGGAACCAGTCTGTTGTTCCCTGTCCAGTTCTAACTGTTGCTTCCTGACCTGCATTCAAATTTCTCAAGAGGCAGGTCAGGTGGTCTGGTATTCCCATCTCTTTCAGAATTTTCCACAGTTTATTGTGATCTACACAGTCAAAGGCTTTGGCATAGTCAATAAAGTAGAAATAGATGTTTTTCTGGAACTCTCTTGCTTTTTCTATGATCCAGCAGATGTTGGCAATTTGATCTCTGGTTCCTCTGCCTTTTCTAAAACCAGCTTGAACATCTGGAAGTTCATGGTTCACGTATTGCTGAAGCCTGGCTCAGAGAATTTTGAGCATTACTTTACTAGAGTGTGAGATGAGTGCAATTGTGCAGCAGTTTGAGCATTCTTTGGCATTGCCTTTCTTTGGGACTGGAATGAAAACTGACCTTTTCTAGTCCTGTGGCCACTGCTGAGTTTTCCAAATTTGCTGGCATATTGAGTGCAGCACTTTCACAGCATCATCTTTCAGGATTTGAAATAGCTCAACTGGAATTCCATCACCTCCACTAGCTTTGTTCGTAATGATGCTTTCTAAGGCCCCCTTGACTTCACATTCCAGGATGTCTGGCTCTAGGTGAGTGATCACACCATCGTGATTATCTTGGTTGTGAAGATCTTTTTTATACAGTTCTTCTGTGTATTCTTGCCACCTCTTCTTAATATCTTCTGCTTCTGTTAGGTCCATACCATTTCTGTCCTTTATCGAGCCCATCTTTGCATGAAATGTTCCCTTGGTATCTCTAATTTTCTTGAGATCTCTAGTCTTTCCCATTCTATTGTTTACCTCTATTTCTTTGCATTGATCGCTGAGGAAGGCTTTTCTATAACTACAGTTGAGGAAGGTCAACTGTAGTTATTTATAATCATCCACTTTATTGGAAGAGACTAAGAGAATACAGACAATCAAAAACAGTATATAAGCTTTATATACTTTTATGTATACAATCTTCATATACATTTTATATGTGGCTTGGGAAGTGTGTTGGTCCTTACATTTGAATAACACTGATTCTGCCATTTTGGAAACTAAAGCTAAATTATAAAGTGTACTAGGAAGAACTGAGTTAAAAAGAGTTGGATATTTCATTACATCCTCATCTTGTCCCCTACTCAGGACTTTTCCAGTCATTCATGATGGAGAATGGTCATTAACTTTCACGTTCATGTAAAGAAAGTACCAGCTTAAAATGAATTGCTCTAGATTGTTATATTTATCTTGCCCTATTATTTTCACTATAAAAACCCTATGTTTGGGGAGATCATTAAAGACTATTTGAGACTGCAAGCTGCATTAGGCAACAAAATGAACAAGGAGATAGAAAGTATTCTCAACATTGATTTTATTATCTACTTAGCTTAATAAACATGGAAAACAAGAGTTTTAATTGATTAAAGTTGCCACAGATAACCAAGGGTTGGTTGTTACATGAGTAAATGTAACATGAGTAAATCAAGAAGCAAGTTGTGATTATTTTCAGCCAAACATGCAAGATGTTTTCCTCAAGGTTAAGTATTTCAATTAGAAAGGCAAATATCTTAACTGTTAAGCAAATTAACCTCAAGTTCCTATGTCTTTCGGATCCCAGTTGACCTCCTTGGATAGCTAATAACCGTAAGAGTTGGATCAGTCAATGACAGAGGTAGCAGCCGGGTGGTTAAGTAATCTACCCTGTCCAAATTTTTAATTACCATGTAATTTAAAACAATAATTTTAAAGTAATCTTTTTCTAAAGAAGATATATATACATATACATATATATATATATATATATATATATACATACACACAATAGAATATTACTCAGGGATAAAAAAGAATGAAATAATGCATCCTGCTGATATGATACACGGATGGACCTAGTGATGATCATACTAGCAAAGTAAGTCATAAAGAAAAAGACAAATACCACATGATATCACTTATATGTGGAATGTAAATATGACACAAGTGAACGTATCTACAAAACAGAAACAGACTCACAGCCATAGAGAACAGACTTGCAGTTGCCAATCGAGAATTGAGAATTTGGGACTAGCAGATGCAAACTATTATAGACAACCAAGAATGGATAAACAACAAGGTCGTATTGTACAGGTCAGCACAAGTATTTAACATCCATATATTAAACCATAATAGAAAAGAATATATATGTATATGTATAACTGAATCACTTAGCTATACACCAGACACCAACACAAAATTATAAATCAACTACACTTCAATTAAAAAAAATAAAAAGAAACTAAAGGTGTTAATTTGTTTAAAATGTAATATTTTTCTTTTTTCCCTAGGGTTGAAGATTTCCTGGGGTTACAGGAACAAATTCACTTACTGCGATGGGTCTGAATCACTCCGTCTTCGTTTCCTTGGCAACTCTGTCACACGTGGGCTGAAAGATCCAGTGTCTATTGGTTTAGTCCAGGGGCTTAGATGACTGGAAACCACGGAAGCAATGCACTGGTTCCCTTCCATCAGTACTTTACCTGTGAGACATAAACTGCAATAATGCATCTATTTGAAACATTAATTTTCACTTTAGAGATTTATATCACATATTTTAAATGGCTTTATACTTGGATGTTTTAAAATGTCAAGTAAACAATAAAATGGGGGACTTCTCTGATGGTCCAGTGGTTGGCAATCCCCTGCCACATGCCACAGTGTACACAACTTAGTGGCCCAACTAAGCTCATGTGCCACAACAGCTGGGCCTCTCCTCCAGAGCCCACTTGCCACAAATACTGATGCCGTGTGCCCTAGAGCCTGCACTCTGCAACAGAAGCCACCACAGTGAGGAGCCAGCACGCAAGTGGACAGGAGCTCCTGCTCACCTCAACTAGAGAAACCTACAGGTAGCAATGCAGACCCAGTGCGGCCGAAAATTAAATGATATGGAGTGAAAGACTAATTATACACAACCAAATACTAGGTAACAATCTATTGTTAGTCTGTAGCTTTATTTTCCCTGTCTAATTATAAAAATATATATATGGATATTGCAGGAAATATGGAAAACACAAAAAATTGGAATTGAAGGGGGAAATCCAAATTTCACCAACTAATGTTACTATTTAGAGTGACTTCCTTTTAGAATTTTTTCTATAGTTGTTTTTATAGTAATTGAAATCATAGTGAAGGCTGAGCACTGAAGAATTGATGCATTTGAACTGTGGTGTTGGAGAAGACTCTTGAGAGTCCCTTGGACTGCAAGGAGATCCAACCAGTCCATTCTGAAGGAGATCAGCCCTGGTATTTCTTTGGAAGGAATGATGCTAAAGCTGAGACTCCAGTACTTTGGCCACCTCATGCAAAGAGTTGACTCATTGGAAAAGACTCTGATGCTGGGAGGGATTGGGGGCAAGAGGAGAAGGGGACGACAGAGGATGAGATGGCTGGATGGCAACACCGACTTGATGGACATGAGTTTGGGTAACCTCCGGGAACTGGTGATGGACAGGGAGGCCTGGCGTGCTGCGATTCATGGGGTCGCAAACAGCTGGACATGACTGAATGACTGATCTGATCTGATCTGATGATAATAACCTTACAGTGTTATCACAAATTCTTTATAGATGATTCTAATGACTGCATAATATGCTATCATGCAGCTGTGTCATAGCTACTTAACCACTCTTCTATTGTTGGAATCCACGTTTGTTTTTATTTTTTTCACCATCATAAATATGCAGTGTGCTTTTATCTATGTGTATAAAACTTTTAATCTACTGGCTAATTTTTTTCATCTACTTATTTCTTGTGGATAGTATCCCAGAAATAGGTTAACAAGGTCACAGGACATGAACATTTTTAGTCCTGAATTGACTAAAATTCAATTAAACCTGAACTGACTTAGAGGGAAATTTTAACCCTTAGTGTTTAAAAAAAAAAAGATTGAAATTTAATGAGCTAATCATTTATTTTAAGAAATCAGGAAAAGATTCCTAAAATAAATCTAAAGAATTAGGTGAAAGGAAATTGTTAAAATAACACTAGAAATACTGAATTAGAATACAAATTAGTACAGATCAAAAAAGCTAAACATAGGTTCTTCCAGATTGGAAACTCTAATAACCCTATGGCAAGACTTTTCTTCAGTTCAGTTCAATTCAGTGGAATGGCAACCCACTTCAGTATTCTTGCCTGTGAAATCTCCTGGACAGAGGAGCCTGAAGGTTGCAGTCCATGGAGTTGCAGAGAATCAGGCATGACTGAGTGACAAACACTTCCATTTTCATAGAAGAAGAAGGAATTCTTTGTCCCTCAACTCTTTTTATAAGGTTTACATAAATTTGATATTAAAATTTGACAATGGCAGTACAAGATAGGATAAGTATAGGCCTAATCTCATCTATGAACAAATATATAAAAATCTTAACAAAATCTTAACAAAAACTCAGAAATGTATAAAAAGAATAACCCATCATGACCAAGATAGTTGTATCCCAGGAATGTAATACTGGTTTAATATTAGTAAATTTATGAATATAATTTACCACAATAAGAGCTCATTGAAAAAATATGATTATTTTAAAAGCTTCAGAAATACTAATGAAGAAACATTGAAAAAATCTTTTTACAATCAGAAACAAAAACATTAAACAAAACAACAACAAAAGAACATCTTTCCACACTGTATTATTAATAGAAGACCTATCAGTGGAATAAGGCAAGAAACTATACTTGAAGTATAAGAATTGGAAAGGAAGAAAAAATAATATCCTTATTGGGAAATGCTATGATTGAGAATATAGAAAACCCAAAATAATATAAATTATTAAAATTAGGGAGTGGATCAAGGTTGCCTGTATGTATGTAAAGTCAGTACACAAAATCAGTCTTTCTATTCACCAGAAAATGATACTTAAAAAATATAATTTACAATAACTTCAAAAAATATAGAGTACCTAAAGAACAAATGTACAAGAATAAATGTATAAGCTAATAAAAATGTATAAGGTCCTTCTGGAGAAAATTATAAAAATTTATTTAAAACATTGAAAAAGATTCAAATAAACGGAAGAATACACCATGTTTATGGATGGGAGGCCTCAATATCATAAATATTTCAATTCTCCTAAAAGGGATGTATAATTCCTCTTAAAATATTGTCTTTTTTGGTGGAACTTCAAAAGCTGAATATAAAATATATATGGTAGTGCAATGACTTATGAACAGCCAAGGGAAATGTGGGAGGACTGGGCCTCTCATATATCAAGCATTATAAAACGTTTTTTATTAAAACAGGGTGGTATTGGTGTGGAGATATAGACAGACCAAAAGAAAACCATGGAGAGCCCAGACACATAAATATGGACATCTGCTAAACGTCAGAGGCGGAATTTCAAATCAGCATGAGTCCAGCTTTTTAATAAATAACCCTGTGCCAACTTATTTTCTCTATGAAAAAGAATAAAGTCAGATCCCTTACCTTATGCCAAATATAAAAACCAAACCAAATATAAAAATTCAATTCAACTAGATTAAAGACCTAAATGTAAAAGGCCAAAATTAACAGAGAATACTCTGAAAGAGACAGAATAAGCTATTGGTGTAGAAAGAATTTCCCAAACGTAAAATGTAAAAACAATAAAGGAAAAGACTGACAAAAATCGAATTAAAATTAAGTTAATATTTATCCAAAGGCACTATAAAGAGAAGGAAACTAAAAGTCACAAAATGGCAGAAGATATTTGCTACACATATAAACAATAAAGGGTTACTATGTGGACTGTATAAAGAATGCCATTTTATCAATAGGAAAAAGACCAATACAACAACCCAGCAGAAAACTGGAAAGACTTTAATGGGCACTTCATAAAAGAAATTCCAATTATCAATACAAAAATGGAAAGATACTCAATTTCATTAGTAATCAGGAAAATCCAAAGTAAACTCCAGTGACATACTACATACCCATCTAATGGCTACAAATGAAAAGTTTAATGATACCAAGTGTAAGTGAGAATGTAGAGCAATGGAAACAGAAATGGAAAGCTCTGTTGGTGGGAAAATAAATTGCTACAAGTACTTTGGAAACTATTTTTGCATTCATCTTATTTTCACTAATAAAGTGAAACATATGTAAATAACACGGTTTAGTGTTTCATTCCTAAGTATATGGAGAAACTCTTATATATCTTATGACAGCAGTCTGTAACTATTTCCACACCAGACACTGTTTTCATGGAAGACAGGTTTTCCATGGACCAGGGGTGGGGGATGATTTCAGTATGATTTAAGCACATTACATTTCTGGTGCTCTTTATTTCTATTTTGTAGCAATCTCAGGATATTCTGCCTTGACTTTAGGGTTAAGGTTCACGCCCCTGTGAGAACCTAATGCTGCCCCTGACCTGACAGGGGGCAGAGCTCAGGTGGTAATGCGAGGGATGGGGAGCAGCTGTAAATACAGATGAAACTTCGCTCATTCACCTGCCACCCACCTCCTGCTGTGCAGCCCAAGGTGGGGGACCTCTATCTTAGGAGACATGTACAAGAAATACCTTCACAGCATGGCTTGCAACTAAACAACAAAAATTAATGAGAAAACTAGAAACTCTTTAATTTCCTTCAACAAATGGATAAATTGTTTATTCACTGGATAGAATACTAAGAGTAGTAAAAATGAATGTAGTACTGATATATTTAGCATGAATGAATCTCAATAATGCTAGGTTAAAAAAAGTGCCTATTAATTGTCCTCAGTTTTTTTTAAAAAAAAACATCTTGTTTTCTTTCATCTTTATTGATATTTTTGAAGGGTAGTTAGCAAGTATTGTATAGATTGTCTCTCAGTTTAGCTTTTTCTGTTATTCCCTGATGACTAGATTCAGGTTATGCACTTTTTTCAAGAACACCAGAAAATTGATGCTATGTCCTTCTCAGTACTAAGTGCTTTCACTTTAAGTTTAATTGCTTCTGGTGTTGTTGGTTGCTTCATTAGGATCCTGCTCTTTAGGATGTCAAATGGTGTTCAGCCCATGGAATCAACAAAAAAAGAGGCAGGGGGAGATTTACGAGACCCTCTACCTGCTTGTAAGCTCCAACACTGGAAGCTTTTAGTTTTCAGGACCACGTCATCGTTTTAGCTCCAAGTCTTAGCACAGGGCCAGACATACAGTTTTTAGGGTTTGTTGAAAGAATGAATCACCTTTCATTTCATTACCCACAGACATTCAAAAGAGAAACTGAAAGGAGTGGAAAGTTGGGATTTCCAGATTCACATATTTGGGCTGCTGGGAATGATGAAATTCCCACAGTAAAGAATATGCAATTTCCCTTGGTACCTACCTCACAAACAAGGAGGCCTACTCCCTACCATTACTTCATTTTTATCATTTTTCTTCCACAAAAGGAAAAAAAATGCACCTGATTATCTTCTGAAAGAAAAGACACTATGTGGCATGAGATTTGTCAATTGGAAGTAGCTTTCTGAAATAATAAGCAGCAGCTGTTTCACAGGTTTGTGCTAATTTGTTACAATGGAAACCAAATTCTGCTTCTTACCACTGACAAGTTACTGGAAGATGCTGAGACACACAATAAAAATGAAAGACTAATTGGCACTACAGGAAAAATACCAACTTGCTATAAATATACAAATTGTGAAAAAGCTTTTACTAGGCAGAGTAAAACACTGTATTATTTCACAATATTTATTAAGAGTCAGCCCAGGTAGACAATATGTCTAAAAGGGTTAAGATTTAGTACCTGAGCTCAGTTCAGTTCAGTCCAGTCACTCAGTCATGTCCAACTCTTTGTGACCCCATGGACTGCAGCATGCCAGGCTTTCCTGTCCATCACCAACTCCCAGAGCTTACTCAAACTCATGTCCATTGAGTCGCTGTGCCATCCAACCATCTCACCCTCTGTTGTCCCCTTCTCCTCCTGCCTTCAATCTTTCCCAGCATCAGGGTCTTTTCCGAAGAGTCAGTTCTTTGCATCAGATGGCCTGAGTATTGGAGTTTAAGCTTCAACATCAGTCCTTCCAATGAATATTCAGGACTGATTTCCTTTAGGATGGACTGGTTGGATCTCCTTGCAGTCCAAGGGACTCTCAAGAGTCTTCTCCAACACCACAGTTCAAAAGCATCAATTCTTTGGTGCTCAGCTTTCTTTATAGTCCAACTCTCACATCCATATATGACTACTGGAAAAACCATAGCTTTGACTAGACGGACCTTTGTTGGCAAAGTAATGTCTGCTTTTTAATATACTGTCTAGGTTGGTCATAGATTTTCTTCCAAGGAGCAAGCATCTTTTAATTTCCTGCCTGCAGTCACCATCAGCAGTGATTTTGGAGTCCAAAAAATAAAGTCTCTCTCTGTTCCCATTGTTTCCCCATCTATTTGCCACGAAGTGATGGGACCAGATGCCATGATCTTAGTTTTCTGAATGTTGAGTTTTAAGCCAAATTTTTCACTCTCCTCTTTCACTTTCATCAAGAAGTTTATAATTCTGTATACGTTTGTGCATATGCAGGTGCACAGACATAGAAACCAAATAAAGAATGCAATTAGACCTGTACAGAGGTGCAAGTTTATGAGTTCATCCTGCCAGAACACAGAGGGAACGGCACTTAAGTCTGTTTTAGGATGGGAGTAACATTTGAAAACATTTTTTGGATGGGTATTTTAGGCTAAGAGAACACCGTTAACAGGAAGTGAAACAAATATATTTAGTATAATTCTACACTACCATTGGGCTTCCCTGGTGGCCCAGTGGTAAAGAATCCGCCTGCCAATGCAGGAGATGTGTGTTTGACCCCTGGGTTAGGAAGATCCCCTGGAGTAGGAAATGGCAACCCACTCCAGTACTCTTGCCTGGGAAATCCCATGGACAGAGGAGCCTGGTGGGCTACAGTTCATGGGGTCACGAAAGAGTCAGATATGACTTAGCAACTAAACAACAACAACACTATCATTAAAAATGATATTTAGGTAATGTATCCAGAGAATATACCAAAGTCAAGTATTAGAAAATGCATCTGCTGATATGAGTCTGATCAGTAAGACTGGACTTTTCCAGAACAAATTTTACCTTCTTGTACATCAAACAAAATGTGCACTAAATTGACAGAACACCTACCAGACCAGAAACCAGATACCTAATCATCATGGCCCATTCAGAAATGCAGATTCCCTAGAAAATTCACAGAAGGGATGAGGTTTAGATTCATTGATATTTCACGCAAGCCTATCAAGACATTTATCCACGAGTCCTCACAACACTTGAAAAAGGCAGGCAAGTAAGTGTTCCATGACCGCCTTTCCTGTGTTTCAATCCAAACAGCCAAACGAACCCTGAGGAAAAGCAGATATTTAGCCAGACTGGTCTTAACTGAAGCCAGCAGAGTAGCTTGCTCAAAATGGGGGCTCACACAGGGTGTTGAGATACAGCAAGCTAATCAGGTAATTTTCCAGATTTCCATTCATTCTCTTAGATAGAATTTGTCAATAGAGCCTTCACAGTTCAAACACCCCTACTCCTTTTGAAGAGTACTCATTTACAGACCCCAATACATGCCTTCCTATTCAGGAAGAACTGTAACTGTGATGACCTTTTCCCACAATCTCAGCCTCAGTCACCATGGAAGAGGAAGAGAATCTGACCTCTGTCAAAAGCAGGACTTCTACATGGGTCTACCTACAGGGAGAAAAATGAAGGAAACCACACTGACACACCCAGACAAGGTCTTCTGATGCAGACACTTTGCATTCAGAAATAAACTGGCATCCTGCTTTTACATGTCCAAAAATTTGCATTGAAGGTCTCTCCCTATGATGGCATATTGTGGCACCTCCACTTTTCTGCTTATTGAAACATGTGACACCTTTGGCAAGAGGGTGAAGTTTCAGGGGTTTATTGAAGCTGCATTCTAAGAAGTATTTATTTTCTTGAAGCTCTATTCAGTTGCTCCACTTGAAGAAAGCTCTGCATGGTTAGGTAAGTAAGTGTCCGACTCTTTGTGATCCCACAGACTGTAGCCTGCCAGGCTCCTCTGTCCATGAAATTCTCCAGGCAACAACACTGGAGTGGGTTGCCATTTCCTTCTCCAGGGCTTGTACAGGGGAAAATAGAATTGGATTCCTCATGTCTAAGGGAGCCCTCAGGCCTGTTTATTATCAGTGTTCCTCTCCTTTGTAAAGCATTTCTGACTGCCAGATTGTTTAATTGTGAGCCATTCAGGGACCATTGCTCTTCTGATCTTATCATATCTAATATGCACCTCAAAGATCTTTCCTTTGGGATCAGTTCAGTTCAGTTCAGTCGCTCAGTCGTGTCTGACTCTTTGCGACCCCATGAATCGCAGCACGCCAGGCCTCCCTGTCCATCACCATCTCCCGGAGTTCACTTAAACTCACGTCCATCGAGTCAGTAATGCCATCCAGCCATCTCATCTTCTGTCATCCCCTTTTCCTCCCGCCCCCAATCCCTCCCAGCATCAGAGTCTTTTCCAATGAGTCAACTCTTCGCATGAGGTGGTCAAAGTACTGGAGTTTCAGCTTTAGCATCAGTCCTTCCAATGAACACCCAGGGCTGATCTCCTTTAGAATGGACTGGTTGGATCTCCTTGCAGTTCATGGGACTCTCAAGAGTCTTCTCCAACACCACAGTTCAAAAGCATCAATTCTTTGGCACTCAGCTTTCTTCACAGTCCAACTCTTGTATCCATATATGACCACCGGAAAAACCATAGCCTTGACTAGACGGACCTTTGTTGGCAAAGTAATGTCTCTGCTTTTCAATATGCTATCTAGGTTGGTCCAAGAGAATGCACTGGTCATAGCAAATACCCTCTTCCAACAACACAAGAGAAGACTCTACACATGGACATCACCAGATGGCCAACACCGAAATCAGACTGATTATATTCTTTGCAGCCAAAGATGGAGAAACTCTACACAGTCAGCAAAAACAAGACCAGGAGCTGACTGTGACTCAGATCATGAGCTCCTTATTGCCAAATTCAGACTTAAATTGAAGAAAGTAAGGAAAACCACTGGACCATTCAGGTATGACCTAAATCAAATCCCTTATGATTATACAGTGGAAGTGAGAAATAGATTTAAAGGACTAGATCTGATAGATAGAGTGCCTGATGAACTATGGACTGAGGTTCCTTTGGGATAGATGAAATTTAATCTAAAGTCAGGGGTGTTGGCATTTTAACCTGACCTGTGGAGCAGAGAGGTTGAAAATGCTTAACTCTTGCTTGATAGCCACATTGCCTAACTTCCTGGGAGTCTGTCTGGCCCCTTTCCATAAACAGCTTTTTTTTTTCAATCCTTGTAGCTCTTCAGCAGAAACTTATTACACTATCATCATAAGTGAAGTTGGAGAGTCACAGCTTCAGCTATTTTGACAGGCTTCCAAAAGTGAAGGCTTTGATCTCCATCACCCAGAGAATCTCAGAAGCATCTCTCCCTTTTCTGCTACCCCACCTCATACAGAGCTCTGAGGAGCTCCTCAGAGTGAGCTCCTTCTCAGATAATGGGCACTCTCTACTTAGCTCATTAACAGGCGATGTGAGGCAGTTATAAGAGGATACAATTCTTCCTTAGCACCTACTTAGATGCTGTTATAGAGTGAATGCATCCTACAAAATTCATATGATAAAATCTAATCCACAATGTGATTTTATTTGGAGATGGGGCCTTTGGGTGAAGCCACTCAAAGATCCTGAGAGTGAAGCTCTCAAGACTGGGATTGTTGTTGTTCATCACTAGGTCGTGTCCAGCTCTTTATAACCCCATGGACTGCAGCATGCCAGGCTTCCCTATCCTTCACTATCTCTCCGAGTTTGTTCAAACTCATGTCCACTGAATCAACGATGCCATCAAACCATCTCATTCAATGTCACCCTCTTCTCCTGTCCTCAGTCTTTCCCGAATCAGGGTCTCTTCCAGTGAGTCAGCCTGTTACATCAGGTGGCCAAAGTATTAGAGCTTCAGCTTCAGCATCCTTGAATGAATATTCAGGGTTGATTTCCTTTAGAATGGACTGGTTTGATCTCCTTGCTGTCCAAGGGACTTTCAAGAGTCTTCTCAACACCACAATTCAAAGGCATCAATTCTTCAATGCTCAGCCTTTTCTATGGTTCAACTTAGGTACTAAAAAGCAGAGACATTGCTTTGCCGACAAAGGTTTGTATAGTCAGAGCTATGGTTTTTTCAGTAGTCGTGGACAGATTTGAGAGTTGGACTATAACGAATGGGAATAGTGCTGTTATCAGAAGAGGCTGGAGAGCTGGCTCGCTGTCTTTCTGAGGTGACAACGAGAAGCTGGCCAGCCGCACCACCACAGCACTGTCTCCAAAACCCAACCACACTGGGACCCTGACTTCAGACTTCCAGCCCACGGACCATGAGAAATAAATTTCTGTTGTTGACAAAAAATAAAATAAAAATGATGATTATGAGCTTTATAAATATGGAAAATGTTTATGTACTGTTTAATTTAAAAAGCAGCATGAAAGACACAGAGACTACATAAAAATCAAGAAACAAAGATAACTATTGGGTTGACTAAAACATTCATTCGAATTTTTCCATAACATCAGATGGAAAGCCCTGAATGAACTTTTTGGCCAACCCAATATTTTCAGGGGAGAAAAACGTCTAGAAGGAACACAGTGAAAGTTTTTCAATTATTTTGTCTGAGTGGCCAATCAAAACTCTTTTTTCCTTCTACTTTCCTTCTACTTTCCTGTTCTAAATTCTACAAGTATCATGTCTTACTCTTGTAAGACATACATACATACAGCTCAGAAAGAAAAAAGAAAAGAGATTTTTTTTTCTCTCTCAGAAAAAATAAAAGAGAGATAAGAAAGCCTTTTAAGTGAACAATGCAAGAAATAAAGGAAAAGAATAGAAGGGGAAAGACTAGAGATCTCTTCAAGAAAATTAGAGATACCAAGGGAACATTTCATGCAAAGATAGGCACAATAAAAGACAGAAACGGTATAGACATAACAGAAGCAGAAGATATTAAAAAGAGGTGGCAAGAATACATAGAAGAACTATACAAAAAATATCTTCATGACCCAGATAACCTGATAGTGTGATTACTCACCTAGAGCCAGGCATCTTGGAGTGTGGAGTCAAGTGGGCCTTAGGAAGCATCACTACGAACAAAGCTAGTGGAGGTGATGGAATTCCAGTTGAGCTATTTCAAATCCTGAAAGATGATGCTGTGAAAGTGCTGCACTCAATATGCCAGCAAATTTGGAAAACTCAGCATTGGCCACAGGACTGGAAAAGGTCAGTTTTCATTCCAATCCCAAAGAAGGCTAGTGCCAAAGAATGTTCAAGCTACCACACAATTGCACTCATTTCACATGCTAGCAAAGTAATGCTCAAAATCCTTCATGCTAGGCTTCAGCAATATGTGAACCATGAACTTCCAGATGTTCAAGCTGGATAGAGAAAAGGCAGAGGAACCACAGATCAAATTGCCAACATCTGCTGGATCATAGAGAAAGTAAGAGAGTTTCAGAAAAACATTGATTATGCTAAAGCCTTTGACTGTGTAGATCACAACAAACTGTAGAAAATTCTTAAGAGATGGGAATACCAGATCACCTCCCCTACCTACTGAGAAACCTGTATGCAGGTCAAGAACCAACAGTTAGAACCTGACATGGAACAACAGACTGGTCCCAAATAGGAAAAGGAGTACCTCAAGGCTGTATACTGTCACCCTGCTTATTTAATGTATATGCAGAGTACATCGTGTGAAATGTTGGGCTGGATGAAGCACAATCTAAAATCAAGATTGCTAGGAGAAATATCAATAACCTCAGATACACAGATGACACCACCCTTATAGCAGAGAGCAAAGAGGAATTAAAGAGTCTCTTGATGAAGGTGAAAGAGGAAAGTGAAAAATCTGGCGTAAAGCTCAACATTCAAAAATCTAAGATCATGGCATCTGGTCCCATCACTTCATGGCAAGTAGATGGAAAAACAATAGGAAAAGTGACAGATTTCACTTTCTTGGGCTCCAAAATCACTGTAGATGGTGACTGCAGCCATGAAATTAAAAGGCACTTGCTCTTTGGAAGAAAAGCAATGACAAACCTAGATAATATATTAAAAAGCAGAGATAGTACTTTGCCTACAAAGGTCTGTATAGTCAAAACTATAAGCCCTGGAGGAGGAAATGGCAACCCACTCCTGATTCTTGCTTGGAAAATCCGATGGACAGAGGAGTCTGGCGGGCTACTGCATAGGGTCAGCAAAGAGCTAGTGACATGACTGAAGCGACTTAGCAAGCATGCATGATTTTTCCAGTAGTCATGTACGGATGTGAGAGCTGGATAATAAAAATGGCTGAGCACTGAAGAATTGATGCCTTCAAACTGTGGTGCTGGAGAAGACTTGAGAGTCGCTTGGACAGCAAGGAGATCAAACCAGTCAATCCTGAAGGAAATCAGTGGAAGGACTGATGATGAAGCTGAAGCTCCAGTACTTTGGCCACCTGATGGGAAGAGCCAACTCAGGAAAAGAGCCTGATGCTGGAAAAAAATTGAACGCAGGAGGAGAAGGGGACAACAGAGGATGAGATGGTTAGATGGCATCACTGACTCGATGAGTTTGAGCAAACTCCAGGAGATGGTGAAGGACAGGGAAGCCTGGCATGCTGCAGTCCATGAAGTCACAAAGACTGAGTTAGACACGACTGAGCTACTGAACAACAACAACTAGAAAACAGTAAGTAGATCAATATGGCTGGATATAGCATGAAACAGGAGATCAAGCTGAAAGAATAGACTGTGTTAGTTTGTGGGGGGCCTTGTATGTCTCACTAAGCAGTTTGAACTTGATTTCCAGGTACCAGAGAGCTAGTGAAGTTCCCTAACACTGCATCTCAGTCCCCTACATTTCTTGGCTAGTTATCACTAAAGCAGGAGGCACATTTGCACTGTTTTCCAGGAACTAGTTTCCCATTATAAGCTATAAGTTTCATCTTAATGCAGTCCACATATGCCCAACCTGAATGGCTCACTTCTTACATGGGTTCCTATTTATTTCTGTAATGAAGGTTGTACTCAAAGCTATTCCAGCCTGGCTGGGAAAATAAGGCTTTGCTGCCAAGCATGTACATGGAAAAATCAACAACCTTTCACATGAGAATTAGGGTCCCACCTAACAATGATACAACATCAATGTATCACAGAAAAATTCACTTCTCCTACATAAACTAGAGGGAGGAAATTCTATTCTCTTGGCCTTGACTTCAAAAGTAGCAAGATGTCTAAAAGCTGGAGAACCAAAGCAGAGAAAAGAGGTGGCTTTACTGGCCCAAGATCAGTCAATTTCTAGGGAGTTATGCAGAAAGTCAAGAAAAGGAATAAGTAATATCTACAACATTCAGTAATTGACTGTTGAACAACATGGGCTTGAAATGCAGAGGTTTACTTATACTCAGATTTCTTTCACTAAAGACATACCAGGGTATTAAACAGTCTGCAGTTAATTGAATCCATGGATGCAGAACCATGGATACAGATAGCAGACTCTAAAGTTACACATGGATTTTTTTATCATATTGGGGGTCAATGCCCCAACCCTCGCTGTTATTCAAGGGACAACAATAGTAAAATAGTGTGTCACAGAGTACATGATGGGTAAGAAAGAAGGAGACACCAGAAGAGGTTGAAAGAATAGGCAGGTGGCTAGAATGTTTGTGTGAGAGTCATAAAAATACAAGACCACGGTCAGTAGGGAAAAGTTCAGAGGTAAAGCATTTGCAGCTGATTCAAGAGCCAAGTAAGAGGTGCCCAGGGATGGCCCAGGTGGTGCACTGGTAAAGAATCCACCTGTCAATGCAGGAGATGTGGGAAGATCCCCTGGAGTGGGAAATGGCAACCCACTTCAGTATTCTTGCCTGGGAAATCTCATGGACAGAGGAGACTGGTGGTCTTCAGGCCATGAGGTTGCAAACGAGTTGGACATGACTGAGTACAAATACACACACAAGATGTGCCCAAGGAGGCGCTGCAGTGCAGTGAAGATGAGATGCATTGGGAAAGAGAAGAAAGACCAAAGTCACCCAGGATGACATCAGGGGATGGCAGGAGAGGAAAATGTCAGAACACAAGGGGCAGCCTCCTGGAGGTGGGGGGCGGGGGCGGTGATTAAAATAAGGATAGAAGAGGGCTGAATAAACAGAAAACCTAAATGAAGGTACAGGCATACCTCATTTTATTCCACTTCCCAGATCTTGTGTTGTTTTTGTTTGTTTGTTTTACAAATTGAAGGTCTGTGGCAACCTTGAATGGGCAAGTCTATCAATGCCATTTTCCCAATAGCTCATTTCATGTCCCCGCATCACATTTTTGGTAATTCTCACAATATTTCAAACTTTTTCATTATTATTATATTTGTCACAGTGCTCTGTGATCAGGATCTTTGATGTTGCTATTGCAAGATCATGATTCACTGAAGGACCAGATGATGGTTAGTATTTTTTTTAACAATAAAGTGTTTTCAAAATTAAGGTATGTACATATTTTTAGACATAATGCTATTGTACACTTAGATTACAGTAGAGTATAACTTTTATATGCACTGGGAATATCTGGCTGGAATTACTGGCTCAGACCGTAAAGACTGCCTGTAATGCAGTCTTTAATGGCGACCTGGCTATAATGGAGACCTGGGTTCAATCCCTGGGTTGGGAAGATCCCCTGGAGAAGGGAATGGCAACCCACTCCAGTGTTCTTGCCTAGAGAATCCCAGGGACTGGGGAGCCTGGTGGGCTGCCGTCTACGGGGTCTCACAGAGTCAGACACGACTGAAGCGACTTAGCAGCAGCAGCAGCAGTATGATCACTGCCCAATACCTTGAGTATTCCATTCCATTGCTCAAAACTCAACTGTGGCTCCCCACTGAATTTTCTTAACTGAAGTATAGTTGACTTATAATGTTGTGTTAGTTTCAGGCGTTTAGCTCCCCGCTGAATTTGAGATGACATGAAATAAAAGTCCCTATGAGCCAGATTCCATGCCACTCTCTTATTCATGACCTGTGGCAGCAGCCACAGGGCACGAAGTGACAGTCCCCAGTCATGTCACAGTGCTCCCTGGCTCTCTTCTCCAGGCATGCCCATAACTGGAAATGCCTGTAATCCAGTAGCACCTTGTAATTGACACCATCATTGAGCTGATCTCACTTCACTGTAACTGTCTCATCACCAGTCCATCTCTCTCACCAGACATAGCTCCTTGAGGCCAGAGACTAAGTTTGTATTAGTTTAACATAATCCTTGATATACCACCCACATTCAGTAATTGAGGAAATGATGGAATATTCAATACCTAATATCAGGTCAAATCCTTAAGTTCAGTTCAGTTCAGACGTTCAGTCATGTCCTACTCTTTGAGACCCCATGAATCGTAGCACGCCAGGCCTCCCTGTCCATCACCGGCTCCCAGAGTTCACTTAAATTCATGTCCATTGAGTCAGTGATACCGCCAGCCATCTCATCCTCTGTCGTCCCCTTTTCCTCCTGCCCCCAGTCCCTCCCAGCATCAGAGTCTTTTCCAATGAGTCAACTCTTCACATGAGGTGGCCAAAGTACTGGAGTTTCAGCTTTAGCACCATTCCTTCCAAAGAAATCCCAGGGCTGATCTCCTTCAGAATGGACTGGTTGGATCTCCTTGCAGTCCAAGGGACCCTCAAGAGTCTTCTCCAACACCACAGTTCAAAAGCATCAATTCTTCGGTGCTCAGGTTTCTTCACAATCCAACTCTCATATCCATACATGACCACTGGAAAAACCATAGCCTTGGCTAAACGGACCTTTGTTGGCAAAGTAATGTCTCTGCTTTTGAATATGCTATCTAGGTTGGTCATGACATTCCTTCCAAGGAGTGTCTTTTAATTTCATGGCTGCAATCACCATCTGCAGTGATTTTGGAGCCCCCAAAAATAAAGTATGACGCTGTTTCCACTGTTTCCCCATCTATTTCCCATGAAGTGATAGTGAGGACTTTTAAAGTATGATACCAAATGTAAAAACTGGGAAGGAAATTACTACATTAAAAAGTTAAAATTTCTATATATCAAAACCACCATAAAATTAAGATGTGAAAACACTGGGAAATGCTTCCCATGCCCTTCCGTCTACCCCAATTCAAGGCAAATGTGACTTGTTTTTGACCATTTGTCTGCATTGTCTAGACTTCATATAAATGGAATCATATGACATATTCTTTTGAGTTGGGCTTCTTTTCCTCATAACGTTTTGAGATTCATCCATGTTGTTGTATGGTCTTATTGTTGATGTATGTTCTATTGAGTTGGCATCATCTTTTGTTTATCCATTTAATTCATTTGTGGATGGCCATTTGGCTTATTTCCAATTGGAGGCTATTGTAAATAAGGCTGCTACAAATATTTGTGTACCAATCTTTGTGTAGGCAATGTTTTCATTTATCTTGGGTAAATTCATAGACATAGAATGACTGAGTTGCAAGGTAGGTACATGTTTTTGGGAAAATGGCCAAACTGTGTCCCTAAGCGGTTGTGCCTTTTCACATTTCCACCAGTATCAGTCTGACTTCCAGCTGCTCCATTCTCACCAACAATTAGCACCTTTTAAACTATCCATGGGGTCGCTGAGGGTCGGACACCACTGAGTGACTTCACTTTCACTTTTCACTTTCATGAATTGGAGAAGGAAATGGCAACCCACTCCAGTATTCTTGCCTACAGAATCCTGTGGATGGAGGAGCCTGATGGGCTGCTGTCCATAGGGTCGCACAGAGTCGGACACAACTGAAGCGACTTAGCAGCAGTAGCAGCAGCAAACTATCCATTCTAAAGAACAGGTTGTGCAATGAATTACATAGTTATCCGTGTACTTTTAAGACATTTTTATTATTTGAAAAGTTTACTTCTTGGAAGGCCAAAAAGTCTCTCTATAATTTCTATCCGTCATCTCCATTTCTGATAAGTCTAATAAGTTTCAGTTCAGTTGCAAGGCACTGCATTAGAAGCTAGAGAGGATGCAAGGATAAGTATGACATGCCATTCACCCTCAAAGAGTTCAGCCAGATAAGAATATGCATGCTAAGTCACTTCAGTCATGTCTGACTCTTTGCAACCCTAAGGACTGTATCCCACCAGGTTCTTCTGTCCATGGGATTCTCCAGGCAAGAATACTGGAGTGGATTGCCATGCTGTCCTCCAGGGGATCTTCCCAACCCAAGGACTGAACCCACATCTGTTATGTGTCCCCTTCATTGGCATGCAGGTTCTTTACCACTAGTGCTACCTGGGAAGCCCAATAAGTATAGACATACCCAAATGAAAGGTAGAATGGAAGGTGTCTTTCGAGAAATCTGGGTCACAGCACTCCGTAAAGTCTTCAGGAAGGAGGTGGCAGCTTAGACAATTTGTATGGTTGGTTGCTTTAGTCACTGAGTCATGTCCAACTCTTGCAACCCCATGGATGCAAGGCTGTAGCCTGCCAGGTTTTTCTGCCCATGGCATTCTCCAGGCAAGAATACTGGGGTGGCTTGCCATTTCCTTCTCAAAGTGTATAGAGCATAGAACTCAAGCTTTGATGGCTAACCATAATATTCACACCCTTGTCTTAAATCTGTCTCTCATCTAAACCAAACCATGTGATCCTTTCAAACATTACCCATAGGTTGCCTTATCACTAGCTAGCTTTCTTCTGAATATACTTTGGTTAAAAATACTTTGACGTGTGGTGTGATTGGTATTCAACATCCAAGAGCTGTCTAGTCCACAGAGAGGAGAACAGAACTTTGATGGATAAGGTTCTGATTATACTCTCACTATTTATAAGACTGCATTAGCTTTTAGTTTACATATGGGGCCTTCACTTTAAACTGTTGATTCATTTGTTTATGTAATTTTAGAACTGTAACTGACATGAGAGATGATGCAGTATAGCTCCCTCTTTTTCCAAGAAAGAAACAGAGTCTCATAGTTGATTCAGTTCCTTGCCCTTTATCATACAGCCACACATTGATGTAGGAGGGGCTCCTGACTCCCAACAGGGCTTTTTTGGAGTAAATCTGAACTTGTCTTTTCTACAGGCTGTTGTTAAGTCACATCTTTATCATTTTAAAGATGTGCATTTTGTTTTACACTTAGATGCTGGCCCTTTTTTTGGCTGTTAAGTTTCATCTTCTTTGATATCATCCTATCAACATCTTTTTGGATTCAGATTCTATCTACCAGATTGACTAAGCCTCCTCAAAATATGCCATCTGCAAAAGTGACCAGCATGACATTTACATTTTCAAACCAAATGTCTGGCTGGTGTGTTGAGCAAGAAAAAGGGAGGGGGAAAGGAGGGAGTTATTCACTGTGACCAAATAAAGCGTAGGCAAAGTGAGGCCCAAGTCAGAGTCACAGAGGTGAGCACAAGGTTGACCCTAGGGAAGAGATAGGAATGCTATAGTGGGCTCAGACAAGCACTCAGCAAATAGGAGAAAGGATCCACTTTGGGGTGGAGAAGCAGTCTGGAAGTAGGATAGTGAACAATGCAAGGGTGTCAGGAGCTGTGGGGATTAAGTTGTGTTCATTGCATGGGCTATCTTGAGCCTTCTGCCTTAAAATGGGCCAAAGGGGAATCTGGTTTCCTACATGACAAATCCCTCCTACTTGGAAGGAGGGGTCGAGGCTCTCCCAGACCTGCTCTGCACAAAAGGCATTTATATTCCAGAGCACGTGTGAGGTGAGACATGGATTTGCTTACACCATTCCTATCAGACTAGGTACTAAAAATGGCTTTAAAATAAGAAGGTGTCCTGGATTTCCTGCAAGGTTCTCCATATCTGATCATGAGGGTGCAGCATTCAGGGTGGAACACAAACCAATTGCATAGGTGTGAATGGGAGAAGCAGGATACAGAGTGATAGAAACTTTAGAGCTTCCAAACCTTAGAATGAACCCAAAAACCAGTTCCCCAGTTTGCAGCACAGTAGGTACAACAGGTAGAAAGGGCATGGAAGGAGAAGAGCTAGTCTAGTCCCTATTGGGCTAGTCACCTGATGAGCAGAATCTGTCAGCTGTGATCCCAAGACATCCGCATATCATGCCATCAGTACATATTCACCAAGCTACTACAAAGCGGACACCATGCTCTAGAGGCTGGGAATACATGGCGACCAGAGACTTATTCCTCATGGAATTGGAAATTTAATCAATCCTGCTGTGTATCCTGGGGTTCAACTGGTATTAACCAGCTTGCATGCTGCTGGTGATGCAGTGAAATGGCGAAAAAGGACAAACTATTGGGGAAAGGTATCATTTATGAATTTCAGTGAATAAAATCTGGTACATGATCTTAAAGTGTTAAGGTATGTAGCCCACTCACTTTCTGGATGACATTCAATGCCTATAGATTTTCACAGTTCCTAAGTTCATTCGTTAATGTGTTGTTTCTCATCTGATGGAGTGGGGAAGTGGGAAATTCTCTTGGCTAATTCTTTATGTACTATTTGATTCAACTATAACAAAGTATTGCCTTTTAAGGTTCTCTTTTGATCTGAGGGAAGAAAAACTTTGTTCACAAAGATAAAAATTATTATAAAGTATTTGGAGAAAACCCTAAAATATAGATATATCTGATTTTCTTAACTTGTAATAAAAGGTTAAGAGGAGGGAAAAGGAACAAAAGAAACCATCTTGTCCAATTCATTCACCTTACAGTGGAGGAAACTGAGGTTCAGAAACAAGACACCTAGCTGTGTGTTACACTACAGTTTCAATAAAAGAAACAGAAACAGGGACTTTCCTGGTCCAGTGGTTAAGAACCTGCCTGCCAATGCAGGGGACATGGGTTCAGTTCCTAGTCAGAGAGGATTCCACATGTCTTGGGGCAGCTCAGACTGTGAGCCACAACTATTGAAGCCTGTGTGCTCTAGAGCCTGTGCTCTGCAACAAAAGAAGCCACTGCAATGAGAAGCCCACGCACCACACCATCTCCACGACTAGAGAAGGCCAGAGTGCAGCAACGAAGACCCAGCACTGCCAAAACTAATTAATTAATTATAAAAGCAAAACAGTACTTAAATACAATAGCCTCTTTTGGAGGAATAGTTCTCATTCATTTCCCACTCAATCACTGCAGAAAAGGTTTTTAAAAACCACAACAGTGCCACTGGGAGAGGAAGTTCTCCCTTCCACAAGCTTTAAGCAAGCAAGGGGAGTTACACCATTGCACCAAAATGTTGGGGAATGCTATAAACACAGTGGGTCTGGATTTCAGGAAGACATCTTCTCCAAAGATGGAGAGTAGAGAGTTACTTTAAGCCTCCAATATGGTCTTCAGAAAAAAAACAAAGATGGATAAGAAGAGATTTTAGGCAGGAATGTCAATTAGGCAGCAACCACGGCAGTGAACCAGACTGAACAGGAGAGACAAAAGCGGGGATGAAGCCACTAGTGAGACCACAGCGGCTGCCACTGTCACCAGCCCCACTTCCACCACCACCAATTAATAATCTTGCACTGAATCCTTACACACCAGGCAGTAATCTTTTTATACCTAATTTTGCACAATCCTCATAACAGCCCTATGGTGAGGGTTTACCATGTGAGGAAACAGGTTCACAGAAATGAAGTCACTTACTGTGATGGTCTTTGTGTTAACCTGGCTGGCTACAGTCCTCAGGCACTCAGTTAGATATGAATCTAAGTGTTGCTGTATTTTGTAGCTGTGATTAAATCCCATAATCAGTTGTCCTTAACTGGGGAAACTGTCCTAGATTAGGGTCAGGGTTAGAGTCAGGGCTGGGTTATCTAGAGCAGTAATCCCCAGCCTTTTTGACACCAGGAACCAGTTTCATGGAAGACAATTTTCCATGTACAGGGGGCAGGCATGGTTTGGGCAGTAATGTGATTGATGGGAGCAGCAGGTGAAGCTTCACTCGCTCACCCTAACTCACCTTCTGCTGTGAGTCCTGGTTCTTAACAGACCTCGGACCAGTACCAGTCCACACCCCAGGGGTTAGAGACCCTTGATTTAGAGTTATCCTAGACAATCTGGGTGGAGCTGATTTAATCAGTTGAAAGCCTTAAAAACACAGCTGAAAGTGAAAGCAAAAGTGAAAGTGTTAGTCACTAAGTTGTGTCCATCTCTGCCACCCCACGAACTGTAGCCCGGCAGGCTTCTCTGGCCATGGAATTCTCCAGGTAAGAATACTGGAGTAGCTTGCCATTCCTTTCTCCAGGGGTTCTTCCAGACCCAGGGATTGAGCCTGGGTATCCTGCATTCCTGGTGAATTCTTCCCCACCAGGTTTCCCTAAAGAAGAAGAAACTCCACCTATGGATAGCTGCTTCAGCCTGTGCCTGAGAGCTCCAGCCCACCTTTCCTGATGGCTGGCCCTATGAACTCCAGTCCTGTGGCCTGACCTCGCATTTGCACAAGCCACTTCCTTGTAATAAATCTCTCACTATACATATCCCCTATTGGTTCTGCTCCTCTGGTTGAACCCTGACTGATACACATGCCAAAGATGACATAATTATAAGATGAGAGAGCTCAGATTTTCTCAAAGCCAAAAAAGGCCAATATTCCACACTCCCTCCTCAAAGAAGTTCAATTTTAGACATCAGAACATCGCAGAAATGCCACCTCCTCCAGAGATCTATAGGCTTCCCTGGTGACTCAGACAGTATAGAATCCACCTGCAGTGCAGGAGACTTGGGTTTGATCCCTCGGTTGGGAAGATCCCCTGGAGGAAGAAATAGCAATCCACTCCAGTATTCTTGCCTGGAGAATTCCATGGACAGAGGAGCCCAGTTGGCTACAATCCATGGGCTCACATAGAATCGGAGATGACTGAGCGACTAACATTCACTTTCACTTTCCCAGAGGTCTAGCAGTCATGGCAGACAAAGACAAAAGCTCTGGAGGCCAGTCTGTTTGGGTTCTGATCCTGGTTCAGCTACTTACTATGGAAACTTTACCTTGGGGAAGGTACTTAAAATCTCTGTGTCTCAGTTTCTTCATGAGAAATATGAAACAGAGACTTCCTTGGCAGTCCAATGGTTATGACTCCATGCTTCCAATGCAAGGGGCACAGGTTCCATCCCAGGTTGGGAAACTAAGATCCCATGTGCCATGCTGTGCAGCCAAAAAAAGAAATATGTACATAACCATGCGTAAGATTGATGGCGGGTGGGAATTTGCTGTGTGATGCAGGGAAGTCAATTACGGTGCTCTGTGACCACCTAGAGGGGTGGGATGAGGTGGGAGGTGGGAGGAAGGTTTAAGAGAGAGGAAGCATATGTATACCTATAGCTGATGCATGTTAATGTATAGAAGAAACAACACAATATTGTAAAGCAATTCTCTTCCAATTAAAAATAATTTTTAAAAAAGAAACATGAAACAATAATAGTACCTATTTTATAGATTTGCTGAAGATTTGTGAATTATACCATGTAAAGCATTTAGAGAACTAGCACATAGTAGATGTTAAGAATTATTAACTATTTAGAAGAACCAAAAGGTGAGAATCATCCATGCTAAGCTTTTGAAATGGGGCAAAGAGGGAACAGAAACACCCATGATGACTATAAGGAAATCAGAGTCTTGGGAACCAATTCAGTTGTGATGCAGAATGTAATCAGAGTGATACAAGCACCTAACAATGCTTTCCTGATGATGACTATTCCAGAAAAGGCCAACCTTTCATAGGCATTATAACTTAATCCAGGGATGGGCAAGAGCAAGAAAAAGCAGCTCATCAGAATTTGTTCCACACTGAAACAGAAAATTCCCCTAACTTGGTCCAGGACTGATTGATCTTCAAGAATAAGAAGAATGCAGGGTTCAGCATTTTCAACATTGGCAAGTTTCTTCAAAAGGCACAGAAACAATTTTGATGAGCTATACCCGCATCACTGCTACACAGGCAAATACAATTCTTGCAAGTTATGAGTACACAGAAAACATGATGCAGACTATCATCGTGATCAATACTAGTCAGGCATGACTTGATATGTCAGATTTGATACAGAACCTACAAAAGATATCATGGTTCCTCACCTCTAACGTATCGACAAAATAAGACACCTTCAGTTAACTCTGAGAAAAAGAATTCATCAGTGTTCACAAAAGTATTTATGTATCTTTTCACCCAGTGGTGATTATTCTAGACAGAAGAAAGACCCTTTAAAATGGGGTGAGAGAAGAAGCACTGACTTTGCAATATGAAAATGCTAAGGCCCTACAAACTGAAACACAGTATGAGTTTAAAAAGTAATAAAACCCAACATGACATTAATGACTTTAATATTATTTATGTATTAACATACCATAGTTACAATGATGATCCGAATCCAAAGCTGCCTTCAGGCTCTTCTTCCAAAACAAGCAGCTAACAAAAAATTACTTAAAAACCTCTTGATGAAGAATTTGTCCTAGATGTCTTCTGAAAGTTGAGGTGTGAATTCGAATGTTCTTCTAAGTTCAGGCTGCACAGTTTGTGACCCACATGTCCCAGAAGGAGCAATGGTTACTGCTGAAAGGAACTGACAGGCCAAAAGTGCTAGTTGAACTCAAGTTGAAAGGAAAAGAAAAGAGAATTGTCCTAAAGAAGCCACTAGCCCCAGGATGCGTGGGAAATCGGGTTTGGTCTCTCTTTTCTAGGTCAGTGTTGTTGCCTGGATGACTCATTAGAGAAGAGGTGGCCTCCCTAGAAGGCCATATTGTTTGTCTCCACAGTAGTGCGAGCATGGCCTACCTTTGGGTACCATGTAAGTCAGAGAGGAAATCCGATTCTCTACCCAGGAGGTTGAGGAGAGAAATAAACGTAAAGCTGGCAACCATGTTCAATTTTTCAATCAAAACTGTTTTCTAGATTTTGACAAAACAATTACTAATTGTCACAATCTTCTATTCATTTAAACATATATTGATCTCTGTTCTGTAAAGTGTTCAATTTCAATTCTGCCCATCGTATACTGATCTCTTTTTTACAATCTGTCTATAAAATACCTATACTTTCGTACCATCCAGGCTCAATGACAATCTCTTCTCCCTCTCCTCTCCAAAGAAGAAAAGATGAAGAGGTATTTTGATGTACATAAGTGTTTCTGCTTTTGAGTAAATTCTATGCCAGAGATCCTCTGCACTGAGTCTGAATCAACAAACATCTTCTGATGTTATCACACACAGGAGTGCTCTTTTAGGAATGTGTTCAGACGTGCATGGCAATGGAGTCCTTTTGGTTTATAAACCTTCACTGCTTGTTTTGGAAGTCAAGGTTGATAGTTCTGTTCAGTCTTGCACCCTGGGGCTGCATAGGAAGGGTCTGCAAGGAGACCTGGAGCACATGTCCATAAGAGGAGGACATCAGTGGCCATTACACTGGACAGAGGATGGAAGTCCAGAAACCTGCTTCCCAGCAGGCTGCAACAGGAACAAATGAGACAGCACTAGTGATGGTTTTAAGAAGAAAGAATGTGAAATGGATTTAAAGATAGAAGCAGCTACTTTTTTCAGAGAAGAGAGGATGGGCAAAAGTAGTGGCCCAGATGCACCTGGAGGGAAAGCTAAGACCATATAACTATCATCTGGCAGGAACCAGGACCTCTGATGTTCTTCTTTCTGGTCAGAAATATGCCGCAAGTAACATTTCAGGGTGATACAACTGGTCTCTTGCTGGCCAGGGACCAAAAAGAAGATGCACGGATCTTTCCTTCCAGAGCCTGTAACTCCGGTTTTCCACATTAACTGTCCTGCCGCATCACAGGGTGGGAGGGCAGTGCTGGGCGACATTAACAAGGCAAGGACAGGTCAGTCCTTCCTTTCCCACTTTTCCCAGCCAGACCAGCACCAGTTCTTCCAAGCACATCACTGACGATTTTCCATACACACACATCTAATCTGTTGTGGATGACCCTCTTTGCTGCCTCCACAAGTTATCTACCCTTCAATACTAAACTTGACCCCTTCTCTGAAAGCCAACTCCCCCACAAACTAGATATAATTCTTCCCAAGTGTGGGTGGGGAGGCTCACTCCTAGCAGTTAAACCATAGATTGTGCTAGGTTCTGTCTTTACAACACATATTTGGCTATTTTTCATCTCTCCTTTTATAAGCTCTTTAGTCCTTCTGCTTGTTTCATCTGTTTCTTCATCTCTGTTTGCCTAGAACAGCAATATGTTTTATGAATAAACTAGCCCTGTCAGCACCTTAAACCAACAGTCACTTACAATCAAAAAGCTTGGCTAGGTACTTAATAAGAAGGAAAGTTATGACCAACCTAGACAGCATATTAAAAAGCAGAAACATTACTTTGCCAAAAAAGGTCTGTCTAGTCAAGGCTATGGTTTTTCCAGTGGTCATGTATGGATGTGAAAGTTGGACTGTGAAGAAACCTGAGCACTGAAGAATTGATGCCTTTGAACTGTGGTGTTGGAGAAGACTCTTGAGAGTCCCATGGACTGCAAGGAGATCCAACCAGTCCATTTTAAAGGAGATTAGTCCTGGGTGTTCTTTGGAAGGAATGATGATGCTAAAGCTGAAACTCCAGTACTTTGGCCACCTCATGTGAAGAGTTGACTCGTTGGAAAAGACTCTGATGCTGGGAGGGATTGGGGGCAGGAAGAAAAGGGGATGACAGAGGATGAGATGGCTGGATGGCACCACTAACTCAATGGATTTGAGTTTGAGTGAACTCCAGGAGTTGGTGATGGACAGGGAGGCCTGGCGTGCTGCAATGCATGGGGTCGCAAAGAGTCGTACATGACTGAGCGACTGAACTGAACTGAACTAAGTGCAAGGAGGTGAAGACTGTAAAGATGAGCCAGGTCCAACCCTGCTCTCTCAGGGATGTGCAACCCAAGGATGGAGCTAAGATACATACCTAAATAAGCCATGGCAAGTGGGCACAGGGTTCTCGTAGGCACGCCAAAAACTACAGTGAGGAAATAGAAGGGAAGAATCATTTCCATCAGTGGGTAGGAGAAGTTCTGGGAAGGGTTCATGAGGAGAAGGAAACTCATCTGTTGAAGGTCAGATTTCACTAGCTTGGAATCGTCTCATTTAACTGACACATGACTCTTCAAGTTAGGTAATTTTTTACCTCCATGTTATAGATGAGGAAATTGGGGCTCAGAGAAGTTAAATAATTTGGTCAAGGTCGTAGAGCTAGTGTATTAACTGGCACCCACACTCCCACTCCTGGAGTAGGCAATGGAAACCCACTCCAGTGTTCTTGCCTGGAAAATTCCACGGACAGAAGAATCTGGTGAGCTACAGTCCATGGGGTTGCAAAGAGTTGAACACAACTGAGCACGTACACACACATACTCTGACTGGGTCCAAAGTTCATGCATTTTCCTGCACCAGCTCTTCTGTTCCAGGGGTAGAGGAAACACAGTGACACCGGAGCTTGGCCTTCAAAACTACAGGAGACCCCTTACAGGCCCATCTGGAGGGAGGACAGGGCAGTCTAGGAGCAGCCAACAGCCTGAGGAGAGGCCTGGACCATACATGGGAGGGCAGGCTCCCTCACATAACTGTCTAGGACATGTAAAGGAGAAGCAGTGGAGATGTGCTAAGAAAGCAAGCCAGTGGATGGTCCTCCACTTCCTCTGTGCTATGCTTGGAACAGAGGGCAAAGTGTATTTCTTATCTAAGTGAAAAAAGTAATGGGACTTCCCTTGCAGTCCAGTGGTTAAGACTCTGGGCTTCCACTGAAGGGGCCTGAATTCAATCCTTCATCCAGGAACAACGATCCCACATGCTGTGGAGTAGGGCCAATAACTAAATAAAATTAATTTTAAAATAGCATTTAAAAATTCAATAAAATATTGTACGTAAAACATTTTGAACGTATTGGGAATTGCTGTTTTACAGCAATCATCTTAACCCTCAATTGTAAATCTCCTATAATGCAAACCTGGGCTTCCCTTGTGGCTCAGCTGGTAAAGAATCCACTGACAATGTAGGAGACCTGGGTTGGGAAGATCCCGTGCAGAAGGGAACAGCTAGGAATGGCTACCCACTCCAGTATTCTGGCCTGGAGAATTCCATGGACTGTATAGTCCATGGGGTCGCAAAGAGTCGGACAGGACTGAGCAACTTTCACTTTCACGTCACTATAATAATGCAAACCAGATTGAGTGGAAGAAGGATTCTCTCTATATTTCCTTTTCCTTCAGTCTTCTTTGTTTCTCTCTTTCTGTAAAGATACGATCTAGAGGTTTAAATCATAAGATTAAAAACTAGAGAAACGAAATCCCAGAAATTTACTGAGATAAATGACAAATGACATGCCCACCAATTAAGTATTTTCAAATGAGAATTTTAATATTATACACCTAGACTGATTTAAATATTTTAATTAGTTTCAAAGTATTTTAAGTTTAAAAACTGGGGGTTAGGTAGATGAGACACTTGCCTCTTGCTGGCTCACTGAGACCCTGGTGGTGTTGATGCTGACTAACCACCTGGATGGATGCCAGGCACCGAGGTCTTCAGCTCAAGGCAACTGAAATTAAGGCTGTCGAATGACATCTTATTATCTTGTTTACGATATTCTGAACATTACGCAAAGGAAGAGATTTCAAAAGGATGCTCTAATTAATATTCACCACACAGAAAGAGATCGTGCTTTTCCTTTTTCTATTTGTTTTGGTCTGTGCTGGCGGTTCTTTGTGGTTTTGTCTGGGCTTTTTCTAGTTGTGGAGCACGGGGGCTACTCTTCATTGTGATGTGTGGGCTTCTCACTGTGGAAACTTCCCTTGTTGCAGAGCGCAGGCTTTAGGGTGCACAGGCTTCAATAGTTGTGGCTTGCGAGCCCGAGAGGTCAGACTCGGTATCTGTGGCTCACAGGCGTTAATTGCTCTGTGGCAAGTGAATCTTCTCAGACCAGGGATTGAACCCATGTCTCCTGCATTGGCAGGCGGATTCTTATCCACTGTACCATGAGGGGAAGTCCAGATCACGCTTTTCAGAATCAAGAAGTCTTTCCACAAGGAAAAAAGTATACTGAAATCACTGTTTACTAATATTTTGGCTTTCCAATGGATTTTAAACATTAGATTTCCTTTTTTCCTGGAGTCAAACTCTAATGCGTGGCAGTCCCTACCCTTCCTTCTCCCCTGCACCTCTCCTCACCTCCATCCCTCCTCAGCCCTCCCCCGACCTGCCGCAGGGGCTCAGTTCCTCTCCACTCCCCTTCTCCACCTTCTCCATCCTCCGTCTTCAACAATGTTTCTCCGCAGCTCTTTCCCTCTCTCCTCCTCTCTCTTTACTCCAAACCTCCTCTCTCACTCCTCCACCTTTCTCTCTTTTGCTCTTGCTTTCCTCCCACTAAAACATGCCAAAAGTCATTTTTGGCCCATCTTGGTTTATCTTGAGTAACGCACATCAGACTGAAGGACTAGGACAAGAAGAGTAGTTTATGCACAGTGGACTAGGACGTGACTTTCGATATCTGAGTCACAAAAATGAATTTAAGCCACTACATAATTGCAGAACTACCCCTCAAAAGAGTTGGGTATGATAGCATCACAGGTGAAAACAGGGGATGGTAAAAAGTGGGGGAAGGGAAGGCGAGAAAGTTGCCCCTTGTATGCCTAGACCCAAGACCAAATCTGGCAATCAGCCTTGGGACATGTGCTGCTCTCCCGAGAATGCCTGCTCCCTAACTCCAAGGATTCTGGAATCATTTACCAGAAGGTGCCAGTCACTTGGCATGGCAGCTTGCTTAATCTTGTTGTTTACCATCAACCCATCAAAAACAAGTGAGCAGGCAATCATGTTAGGTACCAGCTGATTTTTGGTGGCCATCTTCAAAACCAGCTCCCTCAATTTTTTCAGCAGTGTAATCAAACCATGGGGATTTTTTTCCATATCACCATTATTAGATTTTTTTCCCCCCTTTGGGCTGCACTGCATGACATGTGGGATCTTGGTTCCCAGACCAGGGATTGAACCCAAGCCCCCTGCAGTAGAAACAGAGCCCTAACCACTAACCACTGGTCCACCAGAGAATTCCCTGATTTTCATTTTATTGTGAAGGCCTGATGTCAGTCTGCCTAGGAAAAAGGAATATGGAGGGATTTTGCACCAGGGGGAAAAAAACCTGTGGCCCTGGATTCTGATATAGAGACCTGTTTTGTTTTTTTCCTCCAGGAATGGGAGAAGTTGCAACAATAATTCTCCCTCTTTAGACAGAGTGTCTGGCAGTGAGCACACTGCCCATTAACCATCCAAGCAGACAGGAAAGAAAGAAGAGCAGCCCAGCCAGGAGTCACAGAGCTTAACTTCAGGTTTGTTTGTCAATTTCTGGCTACAGCTTCAGTTTTTTTACCTCATTGATGAAAGGCATATGGTATCACCCACATCACAGGACTGGTATGAGGCTAAGAAATGCCTGGTACATAATAGGAGCTCAATAAACGCTGGCCCTCTGAGGCCCTGTGGAGACTTTGTTCCTTTTACTGAAAAATGATTAATTTTGATCATCCCCAAGTTAACATCTGGTATGCAGCTAAATAGCAATAAATTCTTTGTCCAAAAACTTATCATAAAGACTTACCTGGTATAAGCCATATTTTGAATTAGCAGGTGTATTTTCATACCCCTCTTTTTCAGAAAAGCCCAAATATTTGGCCAATTTTAACGTGAGTGCAACAACACACTTGAGTGCAACAATACTTTCTTAATAGACACGAGATTCATTACTTTCAGAAAGCAAACTGAAGCTGTAAATTAATAACAACTATATTAAGCTAACATTTATGGAGTACTATATATATATATATATATATATTTAAATACATTTATATCTCAGATGGACTTATTTGCAAAGGAAAGAGTCACAGATGTAGAGAACAAACTTATGTTTACCAAAGGGGTGTGTGCTAAGTTGCTTCAGTCATGTCTGACTCTTTGGGACCCTGTGGACTGTAGCCCACCAGGCTCCTCTGTCCATGTGATTCTCCAGGGAAGTGTACTGGAGTGGACTGCCATGCCCTTCTCCAGGGAATCTTCCTGAAGCAGGGATCGAACTCACATCTCTTTTGTCTCCTGCACTGGCATGTGGACTCTTTACCACTAGCGCCACCTGGAAGCCCAAAGGGGAGTGGAATATACGTGGGAGACTGGGATTGACATACACTACTATGTATAAAACAGAGAACTAATGAGAACCCACTATATAGCACAGGGAACTCTACTCAGTGCTCCGTGGTGACCTAAATGGGAAGGAAATCTGAAAAACAGTGGATATATGCATATGTGTAACTGATTCACTTTTGCTGCTCAGCAGAAACAAACACAGCATTGTAAGGCAACTAGACTCCAATAAAAATGTTTTAAAAACAAAGAAGGAACACAGACCCTGGATAACTTCATAGAGCGAGCCACTCTACTCTCTAGTTAGGCTTTCATGTACATAGAACAATTCTTGTTTAAGTCTCTCTAAAGTCACCTCAACTATATTCTGGCTAATAGAGGAGGGTGTAAGATGTTTCCTAAAGGATAGCATATCTTTAAAAACATCTTCAAGAAAATTAGTTAGCCCAGGGAAGGAGAGGGGTATATTGGTCATGAGGGCCAGTTGCAAAAAGAAGGGTGAGTGGGGCAAAGGAGACTACAGAGCCAGGGCAAAGAGGCAACGGTCCAAGGAGCTCTCAAACAGGAACACAGGCTTGGAGACAGGGAGCTCTGGAAGATGAAAAGGTAGGACTCAGGATGAGGTTGCAAAGACTGGTCAGATGCCCGAAAGACTTGAATGGTGGGTTGAGAACTTTGAACTTTTTTAACATAGGAATGGAGAGCTACTGAAGATCCTATCAAAGGAGGGATAGGATAGTGCCCTGGTGCAAGGACAGAAGGTGGGTGTTCAGGAGGCCCAGTCAAAGGCAGAAGTGAAGCAGCCATCCAAATAAGGGGTGATCAGAGTGTGACCTCCAGCAATGGCAGTGCGGAGAAGATGGGGCAGAATTAAGGTCTGTGTAGTCACCCTAGGGAGCATAGAAGAAGGGGAAGTAAAACAGACTCTCAGACTTCTGGATTAAAGGAGAGGACCACAACTATGGCAGGAGGAAGAGCCATTTGGGATAAGGAGGGAGATGACAGGCTCAGTTTCAGACACACTGAGTGAGACATCACCATTTGTGCCAAAGCATGTCATTAACAGCTATCCCCTGTCTAGAGCTTAAATATGGTATCAGAAACAAGGATGCAGATTCCAGGGAGGGTGGACATTTATGTAGACACCCAGTGTCCACAGACATCAATGGCGCAACATGGGACAGTAAATGCCAGGAGAAAAAAAGGAGAAGGGAAAAGGGAGGTAAACATCAGTCAAAATCACAGGGATGTGAAACACTGATGCTTCTCTCCAGGCTCTTCTTAGGGAAAAAAAAAAAAAAAGCAGAGAAACAAACACACACAAGACTTTTTAGGGAGAAATGGTGAACAACAAGGAGCTGAAACTATTACAAAACCTTAAAGCAAAACTTTTGTCCAAAATGACTCTTGTAGCCTCTACGCTAAATTTTATCAGTAATAAAAGCATACCCAAATGAAACAATATATATATATATATTTATATCTCACTTAATTCTAACAATCCTATAAGACAGATACTAAAATTATCCCCACTTTAGGAAAAGACTAATGCTAAGTAACTTAACCCAGGTGACATAGTAAAGGGCAGAGTTCAGTCACAGCCAAAACAGGATTTCTGGGCTTAAAATGATGAATACTACCTTCTCTTTTCAAACCAGTGCCTTCTCACATCTTCACATAGACCAGAAAGATTTCAAATATTCAAATGATAGAATTTCAGAAACCTCTCCATGATCTAAATCCCCTATTAGATTTTCAAAAGACCTCTTCTCATTGCTGTATTTCCCAGAAGAATCTAAACGCATCACAATATTCTAAAAGGAAAGGGGAGATTTAACAAACTGCTTCCCTGAACTTCTCTCTGCCAGTCTTTTAGTTATTTACATGTTTTTTTCCTGCCTCCTGTCCGTCTTAAGTAACAAATACTTTATGATCAGTCCATAATTATAAGAAGTCATATGAGAGACCAGAGAATGTCGCCAGAGAACACTAGAGAAAGGAAAAAGACGTAGCAACGCTTCCAACTCAATTTACATAAACTCCAAAATAATATAAAACGAAACAAATTCCACGGATGACTTTCCTAGTGCTGAAATGGCACAAGAGCCGCCTCTCGCTGACAGAGGACTGTTGCGGTGCAATCTGTGGTTTTCAAGAATAAGAAATGTGGGGGACCTGCCTCCCCGCGCTTGCCTGCCAGATCCACCGCTGGGCAGGTTTTAAAGAACGGAATAGAAGTGAGAATTTCCAGTTCAGAGGGGAGAGGATCGCAGAGCTCGAGCTCCTTCAACGGCTAATAGCAAATGGTTTATGAAGGGGAAAAACGAAATCTAAGAAGTCTGCGCAGCAATCCTTGCCGACTGAGAAGTGGGCGCCCAGCGAGATCGCTGGGTGGACGGTCCCTTGCCAGCTCATCTTCGCTGAAACGTCCGACCCGGGGCCCCGAAATGGGGCTGCGGGCAGTTCGAAAGCCGGCAGCGATCGCTGGCGTCAACCCCCACCTCCCGCTCCGGGCGAGGATGCTCTGGGCGCCGAGCAGCACCTGTGCCGCAAGGGAAGACCTCGGCCCCCAAGCCCGCCGAAGTGATGCGAGGTCGGAGGAGAGCCCCAGACAAAGTGAGCCCACCTGGCCTCGCGCACCGGCCGCTCGATCCAGGCAGGCCCGGGCGCCACTCCCGCAGCCGGAGCCCCTCGCCCGCAACCTCACCTCTCGCCGCCGCCTCCGCTTCTGTCGCCATCGCAGAAGCCACCCGGCCGGCTCCGCAGCCCCGGGGCCCGCAGCATGGAGAGCCCCGAGCCAGCGCTGAGCCAGCCCAGGCGGCCGCCCCGGGGCAGGGCGCAGGCACCCGCGGGGCTCTGCCCGATGCAACGGTGGCCCCACTGCAGCTCGGGGTTCAGGAGCTTGCGGCCGGGGGCTCGCCCGCCCGGGGGTCTAGTCGCCGCCGGGCCGGGGGCGGGAGAAAGGGACCGCGCGGGGCGGAGTCACGGCAGCCCCGCCCGCCGACCCCGGCGGAGCGAGGCGAAGTGCGGGGAGGCCAGCAGAGCAGCGCCTGGAGCCTCGCTGGAAACGTGCCTGTCTAAAGCAGGTTTCCCCCATCACTTCCAGATTCGTTGTCTGGTGTTCTGCAGTGTGGAGTTGTTCCCCTTGTGTGTGTGTGGCGGAGGGGGCGGGGGGAGCCGTGGGGGGAGATTGTTGTTCAGTCTCTAACTCATGTCCGACCCTTTGCGACCCATGGACTGCACCACGCCGGGCTTCCCTGTCCGTCACCAACTCCCGGAGCTTGCTCAAACTCATATCCATTGAGTCGGTGATGCCATCCAACCATCTCATCCTCTGTCGTCCCCTTCTCCTCCTGCCCTCAGTCTTTCCCAGCATCAGGGTCTTTTCCAATGAGTCGGCTCTTCGCATCAAGTAGCCAAAGTATTGGAGCTCGATCATCAGTCCTTCCAATGAATATTCAGGGTTGATTTCCTTTAGGATTGGCTAGTTTGATCTCCTTGAAGTCCCAGGAACTCTCAAGTCTTCTCCAGCACCACAGTTTCAAAGCATCAGTTCTTCAGCGCTCAGCCTTCTTTATGGTCCAACATTCACATCACCAAAGAAGCTGTTTGGGGTCCTGAGACAGTTGGGTAAATCCAGAAGCAAGATTCTTTGGGGACCACTTGTCAGCCCCTCATCATACGCGGAGTACGCTGGTTCGCTCCCCGCCCATAGGACTCTAGGGTTCCTTGGTCACAGTTTGTCTTGTAGTGGAGGGAAGGAACAGCAGAGAAAACACCAAAGCTCTGCATCAACCAGCCTAAAACTAATACTTTTCCTTCAGGACTCTCCATTACAGCGTCGTAACTAGCTGCTTTGTGTGTCCTGAGAGCTACTTAGGACGAGGGAGTTGGACGCGTGTTCCCAACGGAAGTAGGCAGACGCAGAGAGACTGATGTAGCCTTAAGTGGGTCCCGGATTTTATCCTGCTGGAGGTGGCAAGAGATGCTGCCCTGGATAACACACAAGGAGACACATCCCTAACCAAAAACCGTTGTTGAGACATCCCAGTCCTGACTTTGACTTGGAACTCCACCCGAAGTCCACAGACACCAAAGTCCCCCGACACCAACGTGTGCTGTCGGCTCAGAAAGAAAAATTCCGCAGACAGCCTGATAGACACTCTTAAGATCTGGTCTAGGTTTTCCTGAACATGCTCAAACCCTGGCTTTCCAGACAAGTGTACACTGTTTTGAGGTGGTTTACCAAGACTTGGGGGCAGGAGGGGTACTCTTAGATTGCACATGTGTTCAATGCCACTTTGATGGGTAAGTGGAATTTCTAGGATCCTGGGCAAAAAGTACAGGGGCTTCCCTGGCGGCTCAGTGGTAAAGAATCTGCTTGCAATTTGGGAGACGCACATTGGATCCCCGGATTTGGAAGATCCCTTGGAGAAGGAAATGGCAACCCATTCCAGTATTCTAGCCCGGGAAATCCCATGGACAGAGGAGTGCACAGGCTTCAGTCCATGGTGTCGCAAAGAACTGGACACAGCTTAGCGACCGAGCTGGGACGGACAAGCTACAAACACGCTGTCTTGCTTACAAAGTGTTTTTCCCTTTATCATCTCAGGTGAGCCTTATAACAACCTTTATGAGGTGGTTGAACACTTATAATTCTTGTCTTCTCAGTAGGCAAACAGAGGTTCAGAGATGAGTGTTTTGGCCAGAATCATTCAATATACAGTAGAAGCCAGATGGTGAAAGTCAGATCTCCTCAGGAGTTCATACGTGATATGATAAGCTTGCTGGTGAATCATCACAGTCCTCATGTCTTAGAAATGATGATTCACTTCCACCAAAAGCCTGAGAGCAAAAGCCAGGAATCTGGTACCTAAATGTGATGTGTAACACACAAAGAGCAGACACACAGGACTCCTTGGGGCAAATCATTCTCATAGTTTAATGTGTGTTTCCCCAGTTGTTCAAATTTAAATTCTGCTTTCAACTTTTTCCTTAAACTCTGGAGCTTTACTTCCTAAGATTTTTTTTTTTTTTAGAGTGGTTATACTATACCTCCTAGGATAAGGCAGAGATAATCACACAATATCTTGACAGATGGATAGGAAATTCATCTCTCCTTTCTTACTAGTGGTCTTTTCATATTTTCTCCTTGAGCAAAATGTAAGAAGGTGATTTGAAACAGAACTTGCAGAGTGGATGGTATAGTTCCTTCCGGCCAATGTGGTTTCCTTCCCCAAAGCCCAGGAAAAACTTTGCTTTCAGGAACCATTGCTAATCTTAGGGGGAATTTAGTTTGTTCATTAATTTCCTTCACTGCCAAATACTCAAGCAAGAACAAGACTGACATTAGGAACCACTGCCTAGCACACTATAAATTCCTATTCTTGTCAACCTCCTGTTGGGGTTGTAACAGTGCAATTTTGTTTGGAGGACCCTTTAAGTTCACATATATATTTCAGTTGGTCCAGAACAACAATAACAAAAATCACCTGTTTCGGATTATAGTTAAATTGAAGACCCCCATCTCCAGTGATGTATAAAAATAAATACACATTAATAAGCTCCTAAGTGACTGAGGAAATAATTATTAATATTTAAAACTACTCTTTCTTCCCCATCACTCCTCCACCCCTGACGTTCCATGGAGGGTGAATTCTGGGGAAGGTTCCTGGATTTGCTGAGCAGGTTGATGAGTGGGAATGCAGTTAGGAGAAACAGGGGGGCACAAACGTGTTTTGAGAGATAGGTGTCTCATGGGCTTCTGGAATGGGAGAAAGCAGCTTGAGCTTGGCCCATGGAGGTGAGACGCAGAGAAGGTAATTGCAGGAGGGTATACTCATGAGAAAGAGCAGAAGTGGTGGTGGCAGCGGCTACTGGGAGTGGAAATTTGAGAGTATTTTTAAAGGTATTTAGGAAGCTTCATTGTGTAATGCAAACCCTCTTATATTATTTCCCTGGAAAATAACAACTTTAGCAAAGGCTATAGTTCATTTCAATGCTTTTGGAGTTGATTTATGTATTTACTAAACATGAAAACATTTTGAGATTGGCCTTAGAGGGGGAGTAGGGCTGCTCATAAAATGCAGTTATTCATTTGTTCACAAATGCTTGTAGAGTGTCTACACTGTGCCAGGCATGGCTATTAAGCACTGACTGCCGTACATCACCAACTGGACATCCATTACTTCATATAGATGTTTTCATAACAGTCAGTGAGGCAGGTATTATTTCATTTTAGAAAAGTCCAACCAGTGTCCTTTTTCCTTTAGCTCAGTAGTTTCTGAGCTCAGTAGCTCAGAATTGAGACTGTGCAGAAGTTCAGAACACCCCAGAAACTCTGACTTAGTAAGTCTGGGGTGAGACACACTAAATCTTTATCCAAACAAGTATCCTAGTTGAGTCTGAAATAGTTGCACCAAGTACTCTATTTCAGGAAATATTGCTTCAACTAGCCAAAAATGAATTTTCTTAAGCCTAGGTTGTTGCAAAGGAGAAGTTGTGTGTGTGTGTGTGTGTATTTCTATAAGCCAGAGGACAGAAGTAGCAATAAACTAAAATTCCAAGACAAATACAGGGAGAACAAAACTTAGAACAAGAGGGAATAGTTTACAGACATCTCTTTATATATGGAGCTACTGCCTCTTTTTTCCTTAGAGAGTATGTATTTGTATATGTAAGTGTCAAAAGCTGAAGTAATTTTTACTTTTGGACGTTTTGGACAGTCTTACAACATGTATGGTACCCTAGACCCTCCTCAGTCCTCTACTATATAGACCCATACTGGAGGATTTTTCAAGTTTTGTCCATGATTAACTTACCTAAGAGGACAGGAAAGGCAAACGACAATCTCCCTTTCCTGTTATGTATTTCTCCCTTTGGCAGAGACTTATAAGTCATCTCAACATTTAAGGATTTGCTAACGAATGCTTTAGAATGAACAGTAATAAACTTTGTAATGGTTTTTAGCACAACCTCCGGAGAAATGTTTTGATTTCTACTAATCACAGCCTATCTTCTCAAGTTAGACAAAGCAGTTGAGCCACTAGTGATGAGGCCAGTCATTAGGCCCACCCTTGCCTGGATCTTGAGAGGAAGTAAGTAGATGAGGATCCCTGTGACTGGTATAACAGCTTTGTGGGAGATGGACCCGTGAGACGAATGGCAGCTGGAAGCCTTGGCAGTAGCACTAAAAAGACCAAACCCTGGTCACTGGGCCAAACATCCATTGTTTGTATGATGTCCAGAGACCACCCCTACTCCTGCTTCTCTGGACAAGCAACCTAGGCTCCCAGTAGCTGAGCTATGGTCTAGCACAGTGGTCCTCAGTACTCCTATTTCACATGCGTCAGAAAAGGTGTTAATGGATCAGCCCTTCAGTTCATATGTAGGCAATGGCAGAATCAGTAACAAAACCCAAGTGCAGTGGCTTCAGTAAGAACCATTGGTATAAACCAGTGTGGCACCCTTTTAATTATCTTGGGGGTTAACTCCAATTTGGTTCTGGTGTCAGGTGGCCATGTGCTTTAGGGGAGCCTCAATGGCAACCCACTCCAGTACTCTTGCCGGGAAAATGCCATGGACGGAGGAGCCTGATGGGCTGCAGTCCAAGGGGTCTCGAAGAGTCAGACACGACTGAGCGACTTCACTTTCACTTTTCAGTTTCATGCATTGGAGAAGGAAATGGCAACCCACTCCAGATGTTCTTGCCTAGAGAATCCCAGGGATGGGGGAGCCTCGTGGGCTGCGGTCTATGGGGTTGCACAGAGTTGGACACGACTGAAGCGACTTAGCAGCAGCACTCTGTACCAAGGATGTGAAGCCTGCTTAGTTTAAATCAATCAACAGACCAGGTACTATTGTAGGAATGGATGGATGGCATAATCAAGGCCAACAAAGTAGGGTTGGAGGGCAGGGTTCTTTGCTTAGAATGCTTCTGGAAAAGATTTTCCTTACTCTTAAAAAGAGGATGAACAATCTCCTTTTTAAAGACTTGTATGACAATTTGATGCTTAGAGTCCCTGTAGCCATCCAGCCCTCTGAGAAAACAAGCCCAAGGACATCCAACACTCTGCTGATGACAATGTAGAAAACTAGAAAGAATCTGTTCTTGAAGACATTTTTGAGATGCTAAATTTACTCTGGAAGGTCCCTATCTTGTGTCTTAGTTTTACACAAGATACTCATTTTCCTTATTTTTGCATTTTTACTTGCATCTTATACTTGCAGTCAAAAGAACCCAAAATACCAACTTGGTCACTGGCTTCCCATGTGTTTTTCTGAGGTCTAGAAACATATCAGATAATTTGTTAAGGAAGTGTGCTCTGTTATCTGGGGAATGGAAGGAGCCCCAGACTTGGTTCAAGAGCAATCTATTACCTAAGTTTGGGTAATTCACACTCAGTTTCATGTTTATCATCTGTAAAATATTATGTTTCTTTCACAGAGTAGTAGAAAAGACCAAAATGAGTAAGCTAAGTGAAAGCATTTTATAAAGCAAAATATAAGTTCTTTTAACAAGATGCTTTTGAAAGATAAATGTAGAATATCAAAATTTGCTCTGAATTCCAAATTTTAATATTCAGTATTTTTACCATTTTAACAATAGCATTACTAAAATGATGTCAGTCAGGGCATAGCTGGAAGCACAGCTAGGATGAACAGGATTCTGACTGGCTCTCTCTGAGACTGGCAGAAACAGTGTCATGATCACTGATCGGTGTCTCCAGTGGGATAGACGAAGTAGTACCTGGGTACCCTGGGCACTTATATCCCTAGTTTCCATTGCTATTTTGAGGCATATTTTCATTTCTACCTGCTAATTGATTTTGGCCTAGTGGAGTAGCTGCATATAAACCTGTACAACTATCTTGAGTGTTTAAACATAAGAAAATTGAAACTTAAAATATTTATCCAATATGTTGTTCTTGATGTGATCTTTAAGGGTAAAAGTTGGATCCCTTTACAAAGCAGGCTTTCTTGAGGTTTGGGTAACATCTATGTCAAAATTCAAAAATATAATCAAAAAACCTCACCAACAAAAATATTGTAAACATACTTTTTATTCTTTTCTTACCTTCAATGAAAAGTGCATGATGCCACCAAAACATTTTTTTGAAACTCAGTAACTGAACACAGAACTCAATAGCCTGGTTTTTATTTTCCAGACAACTGCTGAATAATTTATATTGCTTTAAAAATAACTAACATCTATCTTTATTACTTCAGTCCTTTTAAAAGTAGCAATATTACTCTCATTTTTTCATAAAAATCTAAAATATCTCTAGTAGTCCTAAGTGTACTGTATTTATATTTGTTCCAAGTGTTTGTTTCATTAAAATGTTCCAGAGATAAGTGCACTTCTATAGAGAAAACAAAATTTAAATAAAGACAAGGGGAATATTCATGGTTGTAGCAAAATAGTTATTTTGAATGTTCTGACTCTTAGCAATTCAGAGAGAAAATAGAATGTGTTTTGTAGGCAGGGACCTCTCTACTGATTAAAATTTCAATCCATTTCTTTGTAGATCATTGATAGATAGATAGCTGTTTCTCCTACCAGTAGATACTGCTGGGTTGATTGTCTAAAGGTTTTCTACAATAAAACACCAAAAATAAATGTACTTTAAAATATTGTAAGATTTACAGATCTACACAAAGATAACAGGTGTTTAAAAAAAACAGAAAAAGTATATTATTACAGAAATAAATGAAACCCTATCTTAACCCTAAGCAACCAGTTTTGAATATTCCATACTTGTTATTTTCCATTCAACTAATAGCTTATTAAATCAGATATATATTCCATTCAGTAAAGGTTGATAAGAAATTTCCTATTCTCAGATAGCACTACGCTTCAATAAATTTAAACATTTAAAGCCATGTAAATAAGAAAAGCATAAAAGAAAAAACATAACTTGCTTTAATACAAAGGTTTTTTAATAAAAAAAGTCAAAGTCTACATTAAATCAGGAAATCAACAAATCTGAATTATACAAGCTTTCTATATACTTAGAAAAACCAAAAACACACAGTTTATAACAAAACTCTTTAATTCAAAATAGAGTCTAATTTAAAGAAAATGTCATTATGCTCTGTTGATTAGATAGGGTTTTGTCATTTAAATTAAATGGTTCACCTGAAACATGGGATATAATAAGAGAAAATTATATATAATAAGAGAAAATTCAAGCTCAAGGGTACTTTGCAAATTATCTAATTTGCTTTATGAATCAAATTCTTAGCTTCCAAAGGGCAGACACAGTCTTTAATTGCTTTTAGATAGGCACTTAAGAAATGCTTTTGATGAGGAGGAAACCCCAAAGATTATGAATCACTCAACTCCAGGGAAAAATGAGTATCTTAACAAGGTAAACTTTTCATAACTGCCCTTCTGCTGCCAAGAAACCATAACTATCCCCAAGTTCTTCCTATTAATAAGAATGAAGGAAATGGAAACTAAAATGCTCTATTCTTATTCAGTTAAAAGGTAAACTTAGGTAATTCAGCTCCTTTATATCAATCTCTCTCTCTCTCACTTGAATTAATGAAATTTTTTAATACTAGAATAGTTACCATAGTAGAACCAGAGTATGTTGCAATTTCCTTGTATCTTACCCATTCACACTAGCAAAACATCCTTTTTAAAAAAACACTGGGGAGTGGGGGGAATGAGAAAAATTTCATAAAACTAAATGTAAGTTAGAGAGTTTTTAAAATTAGAGGCAGTTGTAATTAGAAAAACCAGAGCTAGGCAAAAGGAGACAACCCCAAAATTTTAATAGTTCTCTCTCCTAAATACTTGGTCACATGTTCCAGATAAGAAAAATGGAGATGAACTATTAGGTGAACACATAATAAGTATCAAACAAATACTAGGAGGGAAAGGGGAGGAAGGAAGGAAGGAAGGTGGGGGAGGGAAAGGAAGGAAAGGGAAGGGGAGAACAGGGCAGGAAGAAAAAAAGAATAGAATGGCCTTATTGAAACACCATGGAGCTCCCTAGAAAGCAGGAACATTTATAAAAGCTTTTGTAGATCTGCATAATAGTCCTATGCAATTCTTCCCCACTAGAAGAACATCTATACAAATAAATTATCATTTTAGATTCTGATCACAGATCATTCATAACAGTAATAACTGTTGTATCTAAAAAAGAAATTCTACTAGTTAACAGTTAAGACAAACATTAGGCCATTCTTTGATAAATTAATACTCCTCCGCTATTACTGATGAAGCCAAAACCTCAGAGAGTCATTTTTAAATGAAAATGTTGAGCTGGAAAAGACTATCGCATTCTTGGGGGATTTGCTGCTGACATCACCTCCCCCATCCTCTAATCACAAGCCCCCTGGCCTGCATTTATTTCCTTAATTCCCTTTACAGTAACCACAGTGATGGAGCTAAACATGAACAGTAGTGCCCTTGAATGAGCTAGCCTCCATCAAAGATCTGAAGACAGCATTCCCGCAGGACAGTAAAATCCCCCACAGCTGCGAACATCCACTCTGTTCAGGATCTTTGGTACATTTGGAGTATAAGAAAATAATGGCACAATAATACAAGTACTATCAAAGGAAAATTTTTCATCAAAACAAATAAAAGTTAACCAGCCATGATATGTAACAACTTTCTAGAAAACCAAAGTAAATAGCTCTTTGTTCTCTACAAGTTCATTTACATGATCAGAAGTTTGACGTTTAAAAAAATAGTTTAATAAAAATACACTAGTAGTTCTACAAGCAGCCTTCATGGTCATTTCTTCAATTCAACTCACCATAATCAAATTAAAATAATGCCATGTCCTCTTATTAAGAAAGAAGTCCTCTTGTCACAAGAAAAGCAACTTTACATTTTATATGATACAGTACATCTCCCTATGAGTATACAGAATACATGTATAAAGGTCATCAGTATTTCTGAATGCAAAGTAAATATATTAGTGGAGTGCTTGAGTGAAGCTGTTCAACTTCCTCCTTATTCAAAACTCGTTACTCCCTACTGTGGAGTTTGTGTAATAACATGATGATAAACTTTATTTTTTAAATAACCCAGTGTATTTCCTTTTTAAAATGCCTTAAAACCATTACAGAAATTGTCTTCATATATATTCTATAGATGTCCAAACCAATAGGGCAAGTGTTCTAATACCAGCTATGGAAGATGGCTTTTATTGATTATCTAGACCCATAAGGTGTGCAGTAAAACAGCCAATACTGCAGTGTTACCTACAGGTTAGCCTATGTTGCTTTACATGATATGTGTTTCTCCTGAATTGATTAGAGGTGTTACAGTACAAAGCCACGGCACACACAGGCGGAATGGACCTTAATACGCGTGTAGGCAGTGCAGTTAGAAAGGGATGTACATTTCTTTTATTCCAGTACCTTCATATAATAAAGTTAACAAAAATAATATTAAAAAAAGAAAAAAAGCCAGCTGGCACTGCCAACCAATTCCTGTAGTAGTCTTCGAAATCCTAATCCTGTAGAATTTCCTCTTGTAGTCAGAAGCACCACCGTCGTCAGGAGTATTTCCGTGTACTGTTTGTTACCTACGCCAAGCAAGCCTGGTGATGCGGCTACCTGAGTTCTCTTGGTTGTGAGCCAACGTGGTCTTCGCTCATAATTTCCCAGCCTTCATGTAGGTGGGGATAGAGCCACGCTGAGTCAACCCTTCGAACCTCTTATAGGTATAATTGAGGAAAACCCAGTCTTTGGATTTGTAGTCCGGTTCCGTGGTGTTTGGCACTGGAAAGATAGAAAAATTAACCAAGACCAAAGGAATTTCATTAATGAAATATGTTATCACTTTCATAGTCTTTTAAATGTGGTTAACTGTGAGACTGTCTTACCTGGTTGTAAAATATCAGATTCAGGAAAGTCATCGAAATTTGACGTATCATCAATGCTTTTGATTTCTATAGGGATTGCTGCTGGCCTTTCCCTGTAAAATAGTATTGAGTAACCATGGTTAAGTTTTCTTGAATTCAGTTTTCCAAAGCTTAATTCTACTTGCAAAGTCTGCATGCTGTTCTATAGATATTAGAAGAGACAAGGAAATTTATTATGGATCTGAAATTTCTGAAGTTAAGTGGATTTCATAGCTGAGTAGAATTTTCTTATTAAAATATTATCATTTACTTGGAATTTTTATTTGTTTATACCAAGACTTTCTCATGCTGTTTCTTTTTTTAAAGAGGAAAAACAATAGTTAATGAAAGGGAAAGGAGAACAGAGAATTTTATTTAAAAAATTTTATCATTCTATAAAGTACCCTCAACATTGTGGGGACCAGAATCCAACCTAATTAATTTAGAAATAGAATTCTTCTAGTAGAGGATCCACCACTTCATAAGTCAAGTCATTTAGGAAAATAAGGGGCTCAAACGGTGAAGGGACTACATGTTTGTGATGAAATCTGAACCCAAAAACTTCTCAGTCATATAAATTTTAAGGGAACTGGGGGCATTAGGTTAAAAAAAATAATAAGTCATGAAAATGTTTTTTTATCATGCTAAATAATAGAAGCAATAAAAATTGATGAATTTCCTAAACTATTTTTAGCAGGATAAATAGTTTAGGAAATTCATCAATTTTTATTGCTTCTATTTTTTCAGCAAGTACTTAATGATCAATTAGGTGATAAGTGTACAAAATTTTGTAAAAACACATTTATATTTTCCCCAGAATTATTCTAACCTATTTACACTTAATGTACTAACTTAATAAATTTATATTAGTTTAGTGTAAAAACGTATAAACTCTGGTGCCCTGAGATCTAATCTCTAGTAATTATCAGAATGACCTTAGACATTGTGACTCTTCCCTCATGTAAAACCAGGAGACTGGACTGGTAGTCTATAAGCATTCTTTCAACCGTAACAGGGGGAATCATGTGATAGTTCTGCTCAATGAGATGACACACGGACAGTAAAATGCAGTGTAGCGGTTTAGAGTCAGGACTCCGGAATCACACTGCCTGGACTCAGTTCTAGCCAGATCACTTACTAGCTGAGGCACTAGTAAGGCAAATTACTTCTCTGTGACTTAGTTTTCTCATTTGTAAAATGGGGATAATAATAATACCTATTGTATAAGGCTTATTATGAGGATAAGATGAGAAATGTAAAGTACTTAAAACAGTGCTGGACATACAGTTAACAGTCCCCCCAAATATACCTACTCCAGAATCAGGTAGAGTGTCTAGCACGTTGTAGGGGCTCCCATGAGGGGACACTTAGCTGTCTTGAAAGTGGAAAGGGGGGCTGGCGAGCCTAGGCGAGGCAGGACTGAGGGCAGGGAGGCCAGAGAGGTGAAGAGCATTTTCGTCAGAATGAAGAGTAAACGACAATGCCCTAGGATGGGAGGGATGGGGCAGGAACCACACAAGATGCAGCTTCTACAGGTGAGGCAAGAATCATATCCCAAAATCCTGAAAAGCAGGGAAGGACCCTTAGTATCTCTCTCTGAGTACAAAGAGAAGGAAGGAAATGGCACAATCAGATTTGTTTCTGAACTGTTGCTGTGTGGGGGAGAGACCAGAACTGCTGAAGACAGTTTGGCCACAAAATGAATAAAGGCCAATGCTCACAACAAACTCCTCTAAACCAGTTCTTAAAAGTTACCTGCATTATTTAACTTCTCTCACAATGCGGGAGACCTGGGTTCGATCCCTGAGTTGGGAAGATATCCTGGAGAAGGGAAAGGTTACCCACTCCAGTATTCTGGCCTGGAGAATTCCATGGACTGTATAGTGCATGGGTTTGCAAAGAGTTGGATACGACTGAGTGACTTTCACTTTCACAGTGTTTATAAGAGGGACTGTATATTCTTCAAAATTAATAAAGGAAACACAGTATAGAATATGAGAGGACAAAAATAGTTATACAGTATTAAATGTAATTACATCTTTGTTGTGCTAACAGCCTTCATCATGTAACTTTGCATATCAAAATCTAAACTGGCACAGTATGTGCTTGTTTCTTAAAGTGGATGTTACATAAAATGAGTCATTTAGCTATGGCCACTACAGTCTCACTCATTTATATAATCCAGAAAACACTAATTTGTCACATGACCACAATGTTACCTCTTGTATTTAATCAATCAGAATCAGGTAAATTAATCACCAAATCTAGTAGAAAGTTTTCACTCACATGGCCTTATCCCACTCAAAGCCTGTAAACATACCTGATGTGCCCCCAGTCAACGCCTTCAAAAAAAGGATGACTTTTTATTTCTTCTACTCCACTATTCCCAATTCTATTTTCAGAATCAATACAAAACCTAGAAAATGGGAACACAGAAATTATAATATGCAGACTACATCTCAAGTACTCTGCATTATTTCCAACATTTCACCTTTTTTTCTGTTTACTGAAGTTAACTCTATTGTGAGAAATGTGAGGAAAAACAGAAATCATCTATAACTGCACTATTCAGACATAACTATTGCAAACAGTTGGAGGCTACTTCCTTCCAGTCTTTTACTATAATTTCAAAAATATGGTGTTGATAAGGAGTTTCCATTATTTTTTTTTCACTTAATATACTGAGAACATTTCCCAAAGTCATTTAACTATTTTTCTATACATTTGTTTTCTAAAGTTTACACATGGAAACACTACAATTTACTTAGCTACTTCACCATTGCCAGTTAGATGATTTTCAACCTTTCATTACTAAAAACAGTATCAAGATAACATAATATATCCTAAATCTTTACACACATCTGATTATCTGCATATGCAAAATTCCTAGAAGTAGAATTGCTGGGTCAAAGGTCAAAGACAGTTTGAAGATTTTTTTTTTATAAGATTGTCCCAATTCATATTCCTTCTAGGAATCCACAATAGAACCTAAACACTTCATCTTAGTTGAGAAAAAGAATGAATCTTTTGCTTAGAAAAGGTTTCATACATAGACTTTTTTTTAATTGGGGGCTAATTACTTTACAATATTGTGGTGGCTTTTGCCATACATTCACATGAATCAGCCATGGGTGTACATATGTCCCCATCCTGAAGCCCCCTCCCACCTCCCTCCCCATCACATCCCTCAGGGTCATCCCAGTGCACCAGCCCTGAGCACCCTGTCTCATTCATCGAACCTGGACTGGCGATCTATTTCACATATGATAATATACATGTTTCAATGCTATTTTCTCAAATCATCCCACCCTCACCTCCTCCCACTGAGTCTAAAAGTCTGTTCTTTACATCTGTGTCTCTTTTGCTGTCTCACATAGAGGGTCATCATTACCATCTTTCTAAATTTCATATATATGCATTAATATACTGTATTGGTGTTTTTCTTACATAGACTTTTGTGATATGAACTGCTACTAAGAATTTATTTTCCCTTTCTCTTTAGGGGATAAAGTCATTGTAATCCAACAGGAGTGACCTCTGAAATAATATAAGACTTCTTCCCTCTTAACTCTTTTTTTTTTCCCCTGAATATTACCTTTTAAGAATCTGCATTAAAAAAAACCAAAATGCCCTTTCTTTACTGAGTTCTTAAACTGTATAGATCAGTGATAGTCTTTTTCTTCCCACAAAACTGAAATAGGCAATTTAATCTTTTAGGTCCCTGTGAGGCCTTAAGATACCATAACCTCTTTAAGAGATTTAACTACTAACCTAAGAATTAAGTCCTTGGCTTTCTCAGATATAGGCACCTCTGGAGGAAATACCAGAGTTTCTTTCCAGTTCATCACTTTCCTGTATGTTTCTTGAGGTGTTTCAGAGCAGAAAGGTGGATATCCTAAGTATCACAGGAAATAAGGTTTCATTAGCCTTTATGATCAAATTTGCTGCACCTTCTATCTACATATCACAAAAAAACAAAATAGCCCTGAGCGCTCTACTTAACAATAAAAAAATACCAACATTCATCCATTTATAAGAAAATGGCTTATAAAGTCAACAAAATAAAGGATTTAAAGCATTGCCCCTCTTTCACCTAAAAGGTCATGCAGATACAATTTAGATACCTAGGAATTCTGGTTAAATGCCTCTTTCCTGACACAGGATCCCTAGAGAGCTCACCAATATTTATCATTGTGTATTTAACATTGGGGGATGCCAGAAATCAGCTTAAAGAGTTCAGATATTTTAGCCCATATTATCTACAGTATGTTCAGTCAGTGGTGCTCTGATTTACATGGTATGTACATAAATGAATAATAAAACATACCTATTAGCATTTCATACATAATTACTCCCAAAGACCACCAGTCACACAATTTGTTGTAGCCAGTCTGCATGAATACTTCTGGAGCAATGTAATCTGGTGTCCCAACTGTTGAATATGCCTGCAAAGGAACAGCTTGTCAAACCAGTGTCCTCAATATATATATATATAGTATATATATATATTTTTTGAAAGATCTGAGTATGGCTCACTACTGGAAAAACTAAAATATACAGAAGCTAATTTTGAATCGAATATGTGTTTTACAGGTTTATCATGTATAAGGCTTAGTGAAAGGCATGCAGTCAGATAATACGTTAAGACATGATTTCTGTCCCTAAAGAGCTCAACTAAGTTATTTATGTATTCAGTCCTAAATCCATTCCAAAAAAGAATAAAAAGGTTGTGTTCAGTCGGCCTGGCTTCTGTACTCAATACTTGCTCTCAGGCAAGTTATTCAGCTTTTTTGAGCCTCAACTTCTGCTTACATAAAACTGGACTAATAATTCCTGCCCTAACAGAGTAGGTACGAGGATGAAAAAAAGCAAAGGGACGTGTCTGTAAACCACAGCCTCCCATATAAAGATCAGGTATTTTCATTATAAACTCATTTCCAGGGCACTGCTTATCTATTAGAAAGCAATGCAGTTTTTCATTCTTAATTCATATAAAATCTTACAAAAACTTTCCTTAAGGCAGCAATTTTCTATTACAGGTAGTACTCTAGGGGCCATTTGAAAATGTGTAACAGCAGATTTTGATATTTCTATGATCTGGGGAAGGACATGATTGGCATTTAGTGGCGGGGGATATAGGCTCTAAAGGAATTTCCTGCCCCAAACACCAAGAGTCCGCTCTATTTCTTCACTAGAAAACACTGATATAAGTCATGATGATGGTCACAAGAATAGTAAAATCTGCACGAGTAATGATTGTGAATACTCTGTAATTAGGGGGTACAGAATTTCCACCATAGTTTTAGGCAGTATTCATATTTCCCTTTAAAAGTAGGAAATGCTAATGCTAAGTCACTTCAGTCGTGTCCGACTCTGTGTGACCCCATAGACGGCAGCCCATCAGGCTCCCCCGTCCCTGGGATTCTCCAGGCAAGAACACTGGAGTGGGTTGCCATTTCCTTCTCCAATGCATGATAGTGAAAAGTGAAAGTGAAGTCTCTCAGTCGTGTCCGACCCTCAGCGACCCCATGGACTGCAGCCTACCCAGGCTCCTCCGTCCATGGGATCTTCCAGGCAAGAGTACTGGAGTGGGGTGCCATTGCCTTCTCCGAAAGTAGGAAATACTGCAATTCTTTTCTCAGTTGTAAAATCTGATCTACAAGTGACACATTTAAAAGTAGAAATAATATTCCGTCATTAATGCATAGCTCAAAACATTTAAAAAATATTTTTGAAAACTTTAAAACACCAAAATGTTTTATAAGCACAAAAAGTTTACTTGGGCTAATGAGAGAATGAGCTCAATAATGCAAAGGTCATTTTATTTGCTTTGAGAGGGTATCAGACTCTTGCCTTTCAGTCTGTTTACCTTCCTGAGGGACTGCTGAGTAAGTTTCTCTTCATCCCTTGGCAGAATTTAACAAATATTTATAGATATCTGTCGATATGTACCAGGCATTGTATAAGAAGTTAGGAAATTAAAGTCAAAAGGCACATTTGTAACCTTGACAAATGTTCACAGGATAAAAGGAAAGAGGAAAAAGGACAAATGATTCTAATATTTGCTAAGTAATAGAGGAGAAAGCTTGTAGGGTTAAAAACAGACAGTGCTGTTGGGCATTAAAGGAGTCATTAAATTTATTTGCAATAAAGTCTGCTTTTCAATTCTATTTTATTGTAACACTCTTAACATGACAACAAACTTTGTTTACTTTGTCTATGAAGTTCTTAGAAACACACAATAACCTTACTTATGCTGACTGATATTTGTTGTATCAGGACAGGTAGGGAAAATGGAAACATGAATATCACTCAGCATTTACCTCAATTTACACTCATCTCCCAGGTGGTGCTAGCAGTAAAGAAACCCGCCTGCCAATGCAAGTAGACATAAAAGACACAGGTTCGATCCCTGGGTTGGGAAGATCCCCTGGAGGAGGGTATGGCAACCCACTCCAGTACTGGAGAATCCCATGGACAGAGGAGCCTGGCAGGCTACAGTCTATATGGTCGCACAGAGCCAGACAAGACTGAAGTGACCTAGCACACACACACACTCATCTCGGTGAGTTTTATAGAAAGTGCTAGCACTGGTAAACAGACAAATGCATAACTATAGATACGCTTGATAAAATACTCTGAAGTGAAATCGTAAAATATAAAAGTGGCATTTTCCTTTATAGGCATGGAAATGTTACAGAAAAATTAAGAAAACTATATGATCTCAGAACAAGCTCTATCACTGCTAGGAAGTAAGAACTAATTATTGTGAAGCTCCAAATTGTAAAACAAATACCAAATGAGGTTTTAGGACCAGGGCCCAAAATTCTTTCTTCCAAATCTGGCTACTTACCAGTTGTCTCCTATTCTTCTTCCATGTTTCTGCTTTCCTCTTTGAGTTCATGTTCTGGAATGCTAATTTCAATGAGACAGAATTGTAATTATGAGGGAAAAACTCTTACCAAAAAACAAATTCACATACGTGCATTGAAAACACACCAGTTTAAGGGTTGAGGAGAAGGAGAGAAGCTTCAGTTCTCAACAGTCCTGGATTAAACCAGCTGGGCTACTTTAACTTGAAAAAAAATCCAACTTACAGAAGTCACTTGGTGGGTTGTGGGTAAGATTTCTATAGAATTCAGTCCTATGAGCCTTCTTTAATCCCGTGCACAAACCAAAATCAGATAATTTTACGTGACCCTAAGGAAAAAAAAGGAAAAAACTCATAAAATCATTAGAGACAAAAGGCTTATTTAAAACTCTTCTTCTAAATGCAATCATAAAAATTCTTAGCTTAGAACTCCTACAGGTGAAATGCAAAATTATATTTGATGTTGATTATTTTAAGAAGGAGAAAATGGAAGATGATAAAAAGACAGCCAATTTTCCCTTGATGTCATTTCACTTCAAGGGCTCTCTCCTACTGTACCAGTTTATGAAATAATGTAGGTTACCCGTCATATAAATTGCAGTTGCCCATTTCCAATCACAAAATCACCTCTTTTACAGCATAAAACAATCAGTGACCTAGTAATTCACCAGTTTATTCACATGCCTTGGCATCTAACAAAAGGTTGTCTGGTTTAATATCCCGATGGATGAAACCCAACTGGTGGATTGCATCTATTGCCAGAACAGTCTCTGAAATGTAGAACTGTGTTTCCTCTTCTGTCAAAGTATCCTTCTTCATTAGCAATGTCATCATGTCACCTAAGTAAATGAGAGTAAGTACCCTGTATTAGTAACGCCTCAAAAGGGGGAATGTTTTGTAAAAGATGTCTTTGTAATATACAACATGAGCCTCATTTCTGCATTTTATGATCCACCCAGAGTACTTCCAACCATCTCTAGGGCCAAATAAAAAAAGCTCATTAAGGAGAAGTTTCATGACATGTAATGGTTTTAAGGTAGAAAATATGTGAAATCAAATCACAGCAGAACTGATAATGATATATAGTATCTACCATTCAACATCCAGAAATAAGTTGCTGAGGAAAATGTATCAAACCGGGAAAATGAATGCATGTAAGCACATCTGGAAATGGGATATATTCTTTCAAATTCAAGTTTCAAAAGCACTCAGCACTCTTTGGGCCAACAAAGATAGGTCATTATTCCACCAAAAGGGTCACTTCTAGATATTCTTGTTCCCAAGAAATTTTCCTCTTTTACAAGGGACAAAGAAGAAACACTATGGTAAATTTACAACTCAAAATTGACAACTGTTAATATTTTTTCATGATGCTTCAAGTCTTTAAAAAAAAATACCACGCAAATACTTTATCCTCTGTTTCCATTCTATTCCTTCCCCTTTTTGTTGAGTTGCCATTATCATGGATTTGCTTTGGTGTGTATTCTTCCAGCTTATTTTTGAAATGTTTTCAGATGCATATATATTAATCTATGAATTTAGAGTCTTTTTTATGGTTTTTAAAATGACATAAGTGATATCAACTGTACATATAATTCCACAGCTTGCTTTATCTCTGTTGATTTCTGAGATCTTACTGTTGAAACAAATACAGCTCCTGACTTTTAACTACTGTAAAATATTTAATGACGTAAGTATGCCATGTTTTACTTATCCATTCTTCTACTGATGGACAGTCATCTTGCATCTAGGGTTTCACTCTTAAGACGCTGCTGCCATGAGGCCTCTTGTGCACGTGTGGGGAAGAATCCCTGACTATAGGACACATGCCTTTTTAACTTTCCTGGCATCTCTGAACTGCTCTCCCTAAGAGTCAGAGATTCCTCTGCACAGATGAGGGGCCAGGTTTCCCCCACAGCCTCATCAGACTATTAATGTTTCTACCAATCAGATGGTTGAGTGAGAAATAGAATCTCATTGTTGTTTTAATTTGCATTTCCCTGAATATGAGTAAAGCTGAACACTTTCTCATCTATTCGTAGACCAACCAGAGTTCTATTCCTTACACTGCCTACCATTTGCCCACTGGGTTGTCTGTTTTCTTCTTTGGTGACTTGTTCTCAACTCTAGACTTGCAAAGATCTAAAAAATTATATACAGTAAACAGAATAATAATATTTAAAATGTGCCAGCTTTATCATTTCTTCAAAACAATCTGATTTGTGGTTCAAATTAGTATTATTATGGGAAGAATGATTAGAAAATTATGACTGTGTAAAACCTCAGAGCCAGAGGTATAAAATATCCCTAGCTTATTGATTTATATAATCAATAAAATCATAGTTAGATATAAAGATGTGTTTGTGTTGGCCTGTCATTACTATTACGTTTGCTTTTACCTCCAGGGAGAAATTCCATGATTAGATAAAGGTTCCTCTTGTCTTGAAAACTGTAAAACATCTTCACCACCCAGGCACCATCTGCTTCTACCAAAATATCTCTTTCTGCTCGGATATGGGCCACCTGGATGAATGTATTTTGAAAAAATAATTGTAACACGTTACACATTTTTCAAGCTTACTTGTTAACAATCACCATATTCTCATTAAATATGGAGAAGTTCAGGAAACAGTTTATTTTAGCTGATATCTTTAGGTCTGAAAAGGTGGAATCACAAAGGGAAGCTGAGACTTTTGAGGTAGAAAAATGATTAGTCTAAAGATTTTCTAACCAGAATCTCCACCTAACCAAGGATCTTGGCTTCGTCAAATAAATTTAGGGTCCTGGTCTGACTTTTATTAAAAGTTAAGTAGTTAGCAATGCCCTATAGATTGGTATGACAAAGTCAGAGTCCTCAACAAACTATTTTTTAATTGTTACCAGTCCAACAAAGGGCCTGACTTGGCCTTTAACTATTAGGGTGCTTTAAGAAGTTGAAACATTTATAATAATTTTATATTATTTTGTTATAATAAACCTTTATAATATCCATAAACATGATCTACAGCAAATTCTTATATAACTTTTTGGGATTTTGCTATGACTTGTCAGACACAAAATTATTACAGTTACTATTAAATGAACATTTTGGAGACTGAAAAACTTTATGAAATGAGTGATTTGTGGGGTTGGTACAGTTAATTTTCAGATGTTTTCCCACTGATACATCTATACATTCTTTCTTCAAATTTAATTAACAATAGAATAATTTGATTTTATGCTTTTGCTATTTTCACTGTGTGCCATTATGAACTCTGGCCTAAAGCACATGAGGATACAGATTTTGTAAACCTTTTCTTGATAACAAAATATGACCTGCTTAAAATAACTGAGGTTACTGTATTATGGTCTGATACAGTAAATGCTCTAAGATCAAAATCAAAGCACAAGAATAAACATTAAAAACTTGTTTTCTGGCATCAAAAAACTTAAAATTTCTTTGGACCTGTTTCATAAAGTGAAAAATTATATTGAAATTCCTACCTACCACCTTGTACAAAACATTTTGAGATGGAAAAGGAAAAACAAACTCTGGTGCTGCCTCTGGTGTTGTCAAGATAAACAACTACATCGTTAACTGGGCTTGATTAATCATTTTTAAGTATCTTAAAGCCAGATTATAGGCATGTTTTCAAAATGGACCTAGGTTTCTAAAGTAAAGGAAGTGTCACGCACAGTAATCTGGAACCACAACAGTGGGGAGATATGGTAGTCGCTTCAGTTGTGTCCAACTCTTTGCAACCCCAAGGACTGTAGCCTGCCAGGCTCTTCTGTTCATGGCATTCTCCAGGCAAGAATACTGGAATGCGTTGCCATTTCCTTCTCCAGGGGATCTTCCCAAGCCAGGGACTGAACCTGGGTTTCACGCATTGCGGGCTGATATTTTACTGTCTGAGCCACCAGGAAAGTGGGGAGATAAGTTGCTATTTAACTTTGCAGAGTTGTTAGCATTCAAGTAAATGTGATAAAAACTTAAAATAATAATATATTAGAATTAAGTGGGAAAAACATTTTCTAAAATGAAATTCAATGGTGACAAAAGCAGATTAATTTATATAGGGGAAAAAAACAACCCCAAAGTGCAAAACAGACTTGATGTTGGACTACAGTGAAGATTCTCCTGCAAAAATTCTAGACCAGGGCTGTCCAATAGAAATAAATGCAAACCACGCATGTCATTTTAAGTTTTCTAGTAGCCACACAAAAGATAAAAAGAAATGGGTGGAATTATTTTAAACAATACAGTTTTTGTAACCCCTATATGTCCAAATGTTATCATTTCAGCATGTAATCAACGTAAAAATTATTGAGCTATTTATTTATACTCTTTTTTTGAGGAGGGGGGACACTAAGCCTTCAAAATTTGGTAGGGCATTTTCCTTTTCACAGCCTATCTCGGTTCAGACTAGCTACACTCAAGTGCCCAGCAGCCACATGTGGCCAGTTACCTAAAGACTACGGGCTGGAACTCACTTCTGCCTGTAGTCTTTCCTCTAAAACTCAATCCAGGACTAATCCCATATGGCTTAGTTAGAAGTTTCCTGTTTAGCTCCTAATCTCGGAGGCTCTACATCTTGACCCAGATGTTTATTTCCATCATTATCTGTAATTCTCGAACACATCTCAATATCTGACCTCCCTTGCCCTCTAACCTTTTCCTTTCAGCCTGTGTTCAACAAAACCCCTGCCACCGCATCTCTGGACGTTCCTGTCACCTTCTCATCCTGAAAGCAGGCTGTCTGCAGAGAGTCCTGTCTCCCTGGAGAGTGAGTGGTCAGGAATGACCTGCTTTCCCCCGTCTTTTCTACATTAGAAAACGACACCATCAAGCATCCCATTCCAAGGTACAACTCTGGGAATTATCCTTGATTCTTCCCTCTTTTCTCACTATCCTTGCCCCTCGTCTCCCTCCCAGTATAGAGTACGGCTCAGAAAACCCTGCTGGCTCTTCCATGAGATCATACACTTCACCTGTGACTTTTCTTCCACTTTACTGTTGTAACCCTGTACTGTTGTACAGGGCTTCCCAGGTGGTGCTAGGGGTAAAACCTGCCTGCCAATGCAGCAGACATAAGAGACTCAGGTTCCATCCCTGGATGGGGAAGATCCCTTGGAGGGAATGCAACCCACTTCCGTATTCTTGCCTGGAGAATCCCATGGACAGAGGAACCTGGTGGGCCACAGTCCATAGGGTTACAGAGTCGGACACAACTGAAGCAACTGAGCATGCATGCTCTGTTGTGTAAGCCACAATCACATCCTGGCTGCCACTGCTACACAGTCTCTCAAGTGTTCTCCCTGCTCCAACTCTTGTTTGTCCTGCCTGCAAGCCATCTTTGTCAAGCATCCAACAGACATATCAATTCTCGTTTAAGCAAAATAGCGTCTTCCCACTGCATCTGGAGTAGGACCCACACACCATTTCTCGACCATCAAAGCCCTGTGTGATCTGCTCCCTGCCTCCCTCTCCTACCACTCTTCCCTTCCCTGAATTCTAGCCACAGTGGCTTCTTTCCGTCTCTAAACAGACCAAGATTCTTTTTGTTGCAGAGCCTCTGGATCTTCGTTCTACCTGATCATAGGTCTCACTCTTTCTCGTCAATATTCTCTTTGCAGAGAACCTTCCCTCATCTAATTCTTTCTCCTAAAGCCAGGTCATCTGCATCACTTTATCCTTTGGTAAAATTTGTCTTCATAGTACTCAGCAGACATGACTATTTCAAACAGCTGTCTGCTCATTTTCCCTACAACTGTCAGTGAACAAGATTCAGGTTTCACCTGTTAATCACTGTATTCCCAGAACCTAGAATAGGATTTGATACATCATAGGCACCTAATAAATACTTGTTGAATGAATGGAACAGAAATAAAGTGTAATAATGCAATGAAAATTCAATTGGGCCATATTTAAATGAAAAATCAGGATCGTACTGTTATGATAACAAAGTTAGTTTAGGTGGGACTAACAGTGCAGTTCCGGAGAAGGCGATGGCACCCACTCCAGGACTCTTGCCTGGAAAATCCCATGGACGGAGGAGCCTGGTAGGCTGCAGTCCATGGGGTCGCGAAGAGTCGGACACGACTAAGCGACTTCACTTTCACTTTTTACTTTCATGCATTGGAGAAGGAAATGGCAACCTACGCCAGTATTCTTGCCTGGAGAATCCCAGGGACGGGGGAGCCTGGTGGGCTGCTGTCTATGGGGTCGCACAGAGTCAGACACAACTGAAGCGACTTAGCAGCAGCAGCAGCAACAGTGCAGTTCAGCTTTAGGTCCAGGGAGGTACCATCTCCCTCTGCACCCTCACACTGTTGAGTCTTTCGCTAGCATATATATTCACTCAGGGTTCTAACAATGTCTACTCAGGTGGATGCCTAAAATAATAGAACAACAACAACAATCGATGTCTTCAGATTCATGGTCACTCCAAAATTCCACCAAGTCACAAGAAAGAGGGAGAGAGCTCAGGAGTACAAAATTGGAGAGGTTACAGATTTTGAGAGTTAGAGTGTTAGTCGTTCAATCGTCTCTGACTCTGTAACCCGTGGATTGTAGCCTGCCAGGCTCCTCTGTCCATGGAATTCTCCAGGGAGTGGGTAGCCATTCCCTTCTCCAGGGGATCTTTTTAACTCAAGTATCAAACCTAGGTCTCCTGCATTGCAGGCACATCTTTTACCATCCAAGCCACAAGAGGGGCCCTTTACAGATTTTTAAATACGTGTAATAAAATCAGGGACTGAGGGTGCTGAGTACTGTCCTTTATTTTTACTGAAGTCAGGGAAGAAGGTATTTTGCCATGAAATGAAGGTTCGTGTCCTCCCTGAAAATTCCTATGGTGATGCACTAAACCCCCTGTGACTGGATTTGGAGACAGGGTCCTCTAAGGAAGTAGGTTTAGTGACATTATAAGAAGAGACTCCAGGGAGTCACTCTCTGCCCTCTGCACACACCAAGGAAAGGTTATGTAGGCACTTGGTGAGAAGGTTGCTGTGTGCAAGCCAGGAACAGAGGTCTCACCAGCAGTGAAACCCTGCCTTGTTCCTGGACTTCCAGCCTCCAGAGCTATGAGAAAATAAATTTCTGCTCTTTAAGTCACCCAGTCTGTGGTATTTTGTTATGACAGCCTGAACACATAAGCTAGATTATGAATTTGGAAGAAATTTTAACCAGAGAGAAACAATGAAACAGGCTACCAAAAAATCTATCATCAATTAAATAGTTAAGATGTGTAGGTTTCTCTTTCTTAAAAATCCCAGTTTTAACACTTACTCTAACACCTCGCCAGTGGATGTTCCTTTGGTTACATGTGCTAAAGAACTCTTACCTGCTCTTTTTCAAGCATATCAGCTTTTCTCAATATCTTCATTGCATAGATATGGCCTGTATCTTTCTTCTGGACCAGCCGCACCTTGAATGTAAAAATTCATAGCACAAATTTCAGTCACTGTGATTTATTTAGGGGTGAAAGGTAGGCTCCTTTAAAGAAAGTAGTGCTGTAATTTGCTGTTGCTCATTATTTTAGAAATTCTATTAAAATTAAGCTACTTTATTACACATTTTAACACATTACACTACTTACGTATGAAGCTACTTTCTTAAGATACATATTTTCAATAGCAGCGACTTTAAAAAAGCAGCACACCTCTCCGAACGCTCCTCTTCCTATAACTTTCAGAGACTCAAAGTCATCCAGGCCAAGTCTGGTCCGCTTGAGCCGTAAGAACTCTGTCTCCTTGCGAGCATGCTGTGATCGGCGTAACTTTTTCTATTAAAAAAGAACATTTTAGGAAGATGATTTTTAAAATCAGATTGTTTCAAAGGAAGCCTATAGTGTTAAAAGATGTGATATATTAAAATGAAGGTAACATATCTTAAATATTATATACTGGTGCTACAATTTATTTACCAAAGTTGAACATTCATTGAGCATGTAAAAAACAAAATAACTTTTAAAATCATTTAAAAATTTTTAACAATTGGTGAATCTTTATTCTTGAGACAGACTCTGTTAAATATTTCATCTTAACAAGTCCACATATTCTTTTATCTATATACTAACTTAATTCAAAAATAAAAATTAAGCTTTAGGAAATGCTAATAGCATTCTTTATTTTTCTTTTGGCCACATCATGCAGCATGTGGGATCTTAATTCCACAAACCAGGAATCAAACCTGTGCCCCCTGCATTGGAAAGCAGATTCTTAACTGCTGGACCACTGGGGAAGTCCCATAATTTCTGATATTCATTTTTTACTGTTAACAAACCTACTATGGAATTGTGTCAACTCCCTAATTTCCAAGGCTGCTCCCTCACAGCAGCTGAGACTTCCGACACTGAAATAACAGAGCAGCAGTATTTCCATACAGGCTTATTTATGGTAGGATTTATTCTTGGGCAGATTTTTTAAATAAAGTGCTTGAGACTTGGCATATAACTTCTTAAAAATATGAAATTGCAACAACAAAAAAATAATTATACAACGAATCCTTTAAAATATCCAAGTCAAGAATTTCACAATTCATTATACAAAGATTACAAAAAATACTATTAAAGAAAAATTGTGAACTACCTGAAGCTTACACTTGGAATGGGCATTTATTTAATTGTTCTAAACCTTGCTTTTCCTTCCCCTCATGAAACAAAATTCTGCTTTTTGACATAGAATTATGTCAAATTAGCTCAACCTGGTAGAGGTCACATAAGACTCTTGAGAGTCCCTTGGACAGCAAGGAGATCAAACTAGTCAATCCTAAAGGAAATCAACCCTGAATGTTCATTGGAAGGACAGATGCTGAAGCTGAAGCTCCAATACTCTGGCCACCTGATGTGAAGAGCTGACTCACTGGAAAAGACCCTGATGCTGGTGAAGACTGAGGGCAGGAGAAGAAGCAGGCAGCAGTGGATGAGATGGTTGGATGGCATCACCGACTGGGACATGAACCTGAGCCAACTCCAGGAGATAGTGAAGGACAGGGAAGGTCTGGCGTGCTGCAGTCCATGGGGTTGCAAAGAGTTGGACACAACTTAGCAACGGAACAATAACATAGTGGAGGTCACACAGAATGGGTAACAAACAAAATCAGTGAAAAGATCAAGCCCCAGTTCATCTTCAACTGGACCCTATCAAGCATGCAGAGGTTCAGGTCTGAAAGAAACAAGTCGAAATGACTGAAATGGTTCAGAAGCACTGTTCCTAAATGTAGTTCAAGATATAACCACTGAATAGCCCCTTCCTACCCCTGTGTGCAACTGTTTCCAAATTGGTAAAGTGAATTATTAATTAGAAATATGCAAGTATGCATCATCAACACAATGGAATTCTGATACTTCTAACAAAGTCTACAAAAATAAAATCATGAAATTATGTCTTCAATCTAAACACCTTTAAACAGCTAAATGAAGTCACACCAGTGGTGAAAAATAGTGAAGAACTTCTTTGTTTAAAAATGCCTTTTGCATCAATAATGTTGAAAAATGAATTATTAGTAAAACAAAAGGATAGTTCAGAAGTAGCTTGTTATAAACTCTGACTCTAACTTAAAAAGGCCACACGGTGGCATTATAACACCAGTTTTCAAAGAAGCAAAGACCCTTTTAAAAATTACACAAATGGTTAATACAAGAATTCTGAAAGGCAGGCTGAATTTCTGGCTTTATGGATTTAACAATGTACAGTTGGATGCAGACTCCAACTTGTCTAATCTGAATGGAAAAGACCTCATCACAGTTTCATAAATTATGCTCAAAGTCAACAGACAAGAGAGGCAGTCAAAGAAAGTAATGCTTATTACTATTTGACAGGTTGTGTAGTGTAGTAAGTAAACAATATTTATGTAGTCAGGAGACAGCTATTAAATGGTGAAAGGGAGATCACAGTGTATGGAATATACAAACCTATGAAGAAGGGAAATCACCTATGACACTGTCATAGTACTTTAAAAACAAAAAAACCTATCCATAGTATCAAAGTCCACATTGTAGTCCAAAGAGAGTTGAAACAAGTTCACATTTCTTAAAAAACTGATGAAAAAAGCATGTTGATATATCTGCTCACAACTTGTGTAAATCAAGTCATCTTGGAAAGCAAATAAAGTTATAATCATATTTTTGGTAATCATATTCTTTCCTCTTGAAGATGACAACAGAAATCTACGGGCAGGCTTAACATTTCAAGGCTCTCTTGCAGCTTAAACTTGTGCAGTTTGGTTTTCCCTTACAGTAAATAATATTCTATGTTAGGCAGGATTTAAAAGGAGATGGAACTAGAAATACACCATTTTCTTTTTTTTTCTCCATTCCTCTTCAAATGAGTATTCCTCAAATGCTCATTTTGCAGGGTGCTCAATTTGTGTAGAAGACAGTGTACACAGAAGTTTTAAGATATGGAATACATCAGGTAACAACTTCATCTCTTATAAATGTTTCTCATGGCTACATTTCACAAGTTAGTTTCTATTACAGAATGCATTAAGGATAAATTTATTTTTATAAAACAATTTTACTTTGAAAAGATCCACCCCACATAAAGACAGATCCAGCACACTGTACATTCTTTCAGAGACCATGTCTATTTGTGACAGTCTAGGGCTTAGCATGGGGCCCAACAAGAAGCATTTGTGAATTCTAATATCTTTACTGAAATTTTTGGATGTTTTTATACATGGTTATTTTAGGCCACTGAGAACTTTTAGAGCCTCACATTTTCTGTGAGTTAAAGAGAATTAAAGAGAACAGTTCTAGATGTACTTAGTACCTCCTGGTGTGGATGAGAGGCTATACTCAACTCTTACATGCATGTGATTTGGCCCCTAAGTTGTTTTTAAATCATTCTAACTTGCCAATATTTTGAAAAGGCAAATGATGTCATACAAGTCCAGATTTCCAGCTTCTCTTGAAAAGCAGAACTTGGCTTCACTGGGCCAACAGGATAGCCCTGAAACCAGGCCACCTCCATCCACCCCAGTGCCAGTCATGGGAAACCGGTATAATCATGCTGGTGGTCTTGTTTTCTTTCAGCAAAGTGAAAAGTGGTATTCTTTATTAAAAGATAAACTGTGAGGATAAAATCTTTAGAACAAGACAAAAAAATCTATTTCCTCGTGGAAATGAAAAAAAAAAATTAAGTATGTAAAATATTTTAGATCAAAAGATGAAATGTCCCTAGGAAACCAATGTGGCCAGCTTCTCTTGTTTATGACACTTGCTTGGCCTTTGGACATCTGCTTTCATATAGTTCATTTTTAAAGTGCAATATGCTGCACATATTCATTACTTTGAATGTACCTCTTAACAATCATGTAAATTCTACCTATTTCCTTAGGATTCAAATCAACTGTTAATTCTTCCGTGAAACCTTTTCTGATCCCCTGAACTAGGAAAAAATCCCTCCATATTTTCAAAGTTTGCCACATTCTATCATGTATACCTATTTGTACACGTACACACATATAATCTCTCCTTCTAATCTATGAACTCTTTAGGGAGAGATCCACTGTCCATTTGTTCATTTACCAAATATTTATCCCAGCCCTCTGCCAGCCCGGATCACGTAATGCTGAATAGATGTCATGGAGTTTCTACTCTGGGAAGATGGTTTTAAGGCTGTCCCAGGGACAAGAACAGTGTACTGTCCCAGTGGACGTATTGCCTAGAAAGAGACAGAAAGCATCTTGAAGAGTAGTGGAACTCAAGCAGGCAGAAGGCAGAGTTCCAAGCAGCAGAGATGCACAGAAGAAAGTCTACAGGCAGGAGCAAGGAAATGAAAATAATTCTATCCCATTGAGCAGCCTGGCGGTGGGGTGACAAGAGATAAGGTGAGAGAAAGGGAAGCAAAAGCCAAATTATAAAGGGACTTGTATATCCACTCACGTTACAAGTTGGCCTTATCCTGAGAGAACATGGGAGCCAGTGAAGGGTATTAACAAAAGAGTGACTTGGTCAGATCTGGGTTTTGACAGGTAACCCTGGTTGCAGTGCATAGGAAAACTGGGGGTGGGAACATGGCTGAGAACACAAGACAGACTAGCTGGGGGCAGTGAGTCTTCAGGTGAAATACACAGCCATTTACATGACTGGGTTCCAGGCACCAGACTAGTGAACCAGGAGGTTTTAAGAAACATGCAGGAAAATTTAAAAGAAGATTTGGCAACTAACTGATTCTTCTGGGAGCCCTCTTTTCTTATTCGTCACACCTAGAATACTGTAGATACTATTCACTGAATATATGTTCTTAGAATTAAAAAAAAGCTTCCCCCTTTCAAAGATTTCCATCATAGCAACACAGTAAGAAGAACCACGTTCAAATATTAAACCCACACTATCTAAATTATAAGATCATGTGTGCATTCTAAGTCACTTCAGTCATGTCCAACTCTTTGTGACCCCATGGACTGTAACCCATCAGGTTCCTCTATCCGTGGGATTCTCCAGGCAAGAATACTGGAGTGGGTTCCCATTCCCTTCTCCAGGGGATCTTCCTGATCCAGGTATCGAGCCCGTGTTCTCTTATGTCTCCTGCATTGGCAGGAGGAATCTTTACCACTAGCGCTAATACTTGAAAAAGCCACTGGGGTAGCTTTTGTACAGTTATTATAGTTTCCCCCTTTTTATTGAGAGGTAATTGACATATAATATTGTGTAAGTTTAAGGTATACAATGTGGTAATTTTTCTCCCCACCCTTTGGCCATGCCATGTGATCCACAGGATCTTAGTTCCTCAAAGAGGAATCAAACCCAGATACCCAGCAGTGGAAGCGTGGGGTCCATCACCAGGGCGTCTCCTACAATGTGATGACTTGATACAAGTGAATATATATTGTGAAATGTGGACCACAATAAAGTTAGTTAACACATCCATCACATCACATAACTAAATGCTATTTTTTTTTTGTAGTGAGAGCATTTCAGATTTAGTGACTTTCAGGTATATAACAGAGGCATTAGTCATAGTAATTACAGCTTACATTACCTCTTCATCTGCTAATCCTTCTTCTTCCATAGCCACTTCTAATTTCTTCTGCCTTTTTAGAAGAAAAAATAATTTAAATTTAAATGTGTTCCTAAGTATTTCCATTTAAGAAATGTACATTTATTTTTTCAAATTTACACTTCAGTTTGCTCTGCTAAAAAACAAATCTTTCAAGTTGAATCAAAATAATCACTAAAAAGAGTGATTATGTGTGTGTGTATATATATATTTATTTTTCAAAATATGAGCCCAGTCCAGATTTAGCTGTCTTATACTAGCCAAATGAATAATTTACTTCTAAAGCTGCCTAAATGAATTGTTAGCAAAGGTGACTCATGTTCTAACATGGAAAACTCTGTTATCTAATGTTCAAACCTCCAAAATCATTAACATTTATCAGTGTTTATCCTAGATGTATAAAAAGGTAACTATAGTGACTAAAAGTAAAACTTTTTAAGGTAGATATCTCTAGGCTTCCCTGTGCTTGAACTTTGGTTTTAACGCTTATCAGCTAAAGCTTGTCTACGTCCTTCACTTTACCTCTAAACTTGATCTTCCTAATTAATCAAGGAAAGATGTTCAGTGCAATTAAGTATATTTGATTCTACTATAATTCTTGGGAAATTGGAAAGTGATATATATATACATTAACAAAATAACCCATTAACTACTAGAATATTTGCATCGCTAGGTATAGCCAAGTTCAGTTCTTCAATATTTTAAAATGTACCCTTGAAGTTACTTAAGCTACAGAGGGAGTGGGGGGTGGGGTGAGGGGATGTGTGGTGTTGGTCAGTATGCATGAAATAACTGGTAACCAGACAGACAGCTGTAGTATCTACTTTGCAACTCATTTCCAAGTGACTATTAGTATTTCATTTCTATTGTATTGCTTTTTTTTTTTGTCCTAATGATAAACCTGGGAGAGCTTTTCCAAATTAGTTTTGCAGCATACTAGAAAAAGACTAACGTTCAAAGATTTATCCATAAGGGTTGAGGATTGAAACCATGATGTTTATGAAAATATGCCCAAAGGGAAGCTCTTTCCTAAACCACTGTTAAGATCCTCTTTATTTCTTATGGAAAATTCATAACAAAACTATCTAAAGCCTGTTCATAACTCAGCTGTTTATAAGAATATTCTCCACTTACTTCCTCAATTCTAGTAATAAGCACCTACCTTGGTGCTAATCACACTGATTTTTATATTTTGTTTACACATGATTGCCCAAGGCCAACCCTTTGAATGGACTAAGTTCCTGATACTGGACTCTGTGTCTGCCATCATGCCCCTCTAGACACCAGAGCTGCTTGGTGAATGATCTGAGTTTTCTTCTCTGCAAGAAGAATCCAGAGAGTCAGAAGACCATTATCACAGGGGGGACTATCAATATACAAACAACTTTATTCTTCTGTCAAATCCCTATGCTCGTCTTCTAAAGCCAACACCTCAGTAACTTATCCTTCCTTCTGGGGAGAGATGCAAAAACTTTCATCTGTTTCCATACCTAAATGAGAAGACCCACAGGCTTCTCTTGTCCCTTCTTAAAACATAGTTTCCTCCTGAAATGATCTTAAGCTTTGTATTGATTGGTACTTTATTTGGCTTATGCATTTATCCAATTAATTAAGCCTAAGAAATCCATCACATGTTCCTTAAAGTACAAGCTTTTAGGAAACATGAGCTATTTAATTTGACTTCTATGGCACTTACCATGATTTTTTTTAAAAACTAATTTTTATATCTATTTTCTTTTGTTTGGGAACAGAAGGCAAAACTGAGTTACTTTAAGGTTTCAGCAATAAAAGGCAATAATGAACCTTTAAAATTCTCATGAATTTAAAGCCAGCATTGACTTCTTTCTCTCACATTCCTTATCTGGGTAGCTGCCATGTTTTTCCATCTTTCTCACTGAGAAAGATGGTAACTTAAGTGGCCACTGAAAAAATACAGGACTTTCCTTCCTTGCTTCTCTTTTACTTCATTCAGTCTTCCTTGATGATCTGATCACTTTCAGACTTTCAATATATTTACAATTACAGTAATTTCTTATATGTTTTATTTCTAACTTATGGTGTGATTTCTACTTGTGGTTACTTTTAGGTATTTCAGTTTTTCTTTTTCCCTTGCTTTCTTCTGAACTTATTTTTCCCCTAGCTCTTTTTTTCCTTCTATTAATTTAAAAATTACAAACTAATTTTATTCTTTTAGTGGCCACCCTAGAAATTATAACAAGCATTCTTAATTTGTCAAAGCTTGAAATTAATTAATCTTTACTCCTCTCTATGTTGTATCCCTATCCTTAGGACACACTGATCTCTAAGAACAATTTAATTCCACTTCCCTCCTGATAGTTTACTGTAGAAAAATACTTTAGTTCTATTCTTTAAAATATCTAAGATAGTATCATTATTGTCAAAGTTTTCTTATACAGTACATTTTGGCTGAGATTTATCTACATATTTACGTTTAGATCCTCTGAGTGTGCTCACTTGCGTTCTGCCTAAGTTGAATCTTTTGGAATGTCTACTGATGGTGAACTCAGTTTAATTCACCTCTGTTCCATTCTCTTTCCTCTTTTCCTCTAGGAATTTTGATCAAAGACGCATTTACTCTCCTCACTAGTCTCTACCTTTCTTAGCTTTCTATTTCCTTCCTCTAAGCTGACTTCTGAACAGTCACTTGAGTTTCACTTTCCAGTTCTGTACTCTCCCCAGCCACGTCTAATCTGTAGTTAGACCCACCCAAAATTACATCCAAAACCAGATTCTTCCCCTTGAGTTCTATTTCACTAAGTTATACCACTCTCTGTTTGCCCAGGTGTGAAATTTCAGAGCCAGCACTGACTTCTTTCTCTCACATTCCTTATCTGGGTAGCTGCCATGTTTCTCCCATCTTTCTCACTGAGATCTTCCCTACTATTGCTGGCATAATCCTAAAGCTAGCCTACTTTCCACTGGCTGGGACTACATCCTTTCCTGTTTCTAATTTCTCCTCCCACAATCCATTCTGTACAACACAACTAAAGTGGTCTTCCAGAGAAGCACCTGTGATCATTTAGATCTTCTGTTCAAAATTTTTCAAGGCTCTTTACTACCATGAGAATAGCTTTGATCTGAAGTGTCCACGACTCGCAGGAAATGGTAAAAATTTAGTTGGAGTTAAATTGGACAATGCCTGACCTGGTAAGGTGCTTTCTTCTGTCTCCAGTATCCTCCCTCCAGCTGGTTAACCTCTCCCTTCTCCCTTTCATGCATATTTAATAGTACTCTTCCTTAGGGACTCTGTTCAAATGCCATCAACCTTGATGAAGCCTTCCCAGCTGCCTTTGTCAAAAACAACCTCTCCTTTCTTCACCCTTCTCAAAGGGCATACTTTTCACCCTTTCATATAATATTCATGTGCATTATCTTCCTTACTCTAAGTTTTCTGAAGGCAAAATAACGTCATTTTTTAAAAAATTCTCTCATTCCCACTGATATACACACAACACTACAAATATTTCTGGATTAAAAGCAGTCATTCATGAATTAGCTCTCTAAAAGAAAGTTTTTTTACAAAAGAAAGTATAAAGATATACCATAATCTCAATGTCAGAAACATTGTTTAAAACATCAATTAACATGAGATATAAATATATTGGTGCCAGGATAAGACACTATTCTGTGAAGGTAAAACAAGTAACCAAGTATACTGTCATTCTGAGAAACTTAAAATCAGCATTCAAGGATCCACAATATTTATATTATTAACGGACAACATGTTTACATCCCACTTGCAACATAATAGCTTCTTTAACTACACAGAAAATGTTGACCAGCCTTTACTATACCTGGTTTCTCTCTCTTCATGCTGTAAAATTAGGTTGCTGTAAAAATTCTCCAATGTGAGCTTGGCGACGGTCACTCTTTCCCGGGTATGGTTGCTCATAGGAAAGGTGGTTGTAGACCCTGCCGTCATTGCCATAGTAACAGAAACTAGAATGACACAGAGACACAAATTATTTCATAGGAAAAGAAAACTTTCTATCTCTTTTAACAAACTCTAGAAATGGCCTGATTTCTACTAGGCAACAACACTGTACCCTAACAGTTAAGACACTGGAGTCTCTCACATTATAAGTAACATAATATAATAATGAAACACAGTATTTAGTAAATATAGTAAAGAAAGAGAAAGATACACCATTCCCAAAGCAACAGAAATAATTCTGTGCTGGCTGATGTAAATCACACTCAAGAAGCACCAGTAGCAGTCCACACACAATACGAACACAGTCACATACATATTCACCAGTCATTCAAAACAAGAAAGGTTCAATCAATTTTGTGGTTGTCTTACTGATTACTAAATAAAATTCACAAGATTTTGCTAATACTTATGACCCAATAAACATACATCTCCAAAAGAGTTCATGAAGTTTAGTTAAACAGCAAGAAGTAGTTTCTGCCATATAAATTGTATGAATCAAGTAGTGTTATATCAAATACGCACACGAACATCTGTCAGAGCAATTCTTATGGGTATTATGTTTTAGGGAAAAACTACTTTTAGAAGCAAACCCCTTTGGCCACGTGGCACAGTATGTGGGATCTTAATCCCCTGACTTGTGCCCTCTGCAGTGGAAATGCAGGCTTAACCAAGGATGCCCCAGAAACAAGCCCCTCTGAATGGAGTCCATGGATACCCTATTTCATCCTGAATCCTAAGTCATTCCAAATAGTGCTAGGACAAAGTCTAGTACACTACTCTAGACTGATAGGTCCATTTCATTTTCAGATGAAACTCAAATGCCTGTAGGAACCAGGCAGAAAGCAAAAACATATGAATCAAGTCAGGTGACAACAGGGAAGTTCTGTGGTCTTTCCTGGACAATGTTTGTTTACTTAAAGTCATGCAGGTGCCAACTTTTAAAAACCATTGAGCCAGCCAAGCAAAGTACTGGTTTAAAGAAGATAATGTGAGGACTTCTCCGGAGTTCCAGTGGTTAAGACTCCATGCTTCCACTGCAAGGGGGACAGATTTGGTCCCTGGTTGGGGAACTAAGATCCCACATGCTGTGTGGCGTGGCCAAAAAACAAACAAACAACAACAAAACCAAGAAGGAAAAGATAAGGTAGACAATTAGACAAGATAAGGAATGTTAAGACTGAACTCTGGTGGGCACTGACCCTAGAGACTTGCTCACCAGAGTCCACATCTAGACCCCACTGCCCCCCAAAAAATACCCAAAACAAAAACCTAGAATGGCTCCATACATTAAAGAAGCTTTTGCTAATCTAGATGGGAGATCATTACAGACCATACTAGAGAAGATTCAGATTGCCAGGGTAACTATCCAACGTTGCATTAATAGCTGAAAGTATTCTTCCAAATCTGCCACCTACTCCCAACACCAACCTCTCGTTAACTAACTACAGCAAGACACAGAGCCCTAGATACAGACCTGAACTGAACTACACTCCAGGAATCTCATTCTTCATGTGAGACAAGTCATACATAGGTTGAAAGTAAACAATTTAATTATGGCAAACTCCCAGTTCTGCTGTTGTCTTAGTGAGTTTATATCTCAATCTACTGCTTGAACCTCATTATGTCTAAAATTGCACTTATTATCTTAACATCATAAACTTGTTTCTCTGCTAGCTACTCTGAATCTTTTTATAACAAGAAGCTGATCACATTACTTGTTTAAAATTGTCCATGGCATGTACAGCAAGTCAAATGAGCTCAGCAAGATAAATAAGGACAACTCATACACAGACTGCTGATATCTATCAGAAACTTTATGAGAGTTTATTCATTAATTTCCCCCTTTTTGCCTGAGGCTTTAAGACCATGGCACTCCCAAGCATGATTGCATTGCTTCCTCACGACAGCCCAGTAAAGAAAGGAACTGAAACTTGGAAAAGTCAGCTGGTGAGCTTCGGAGTCCCACCCCGCCTATCTCCAATCTGCCTTTCTGGCCTTATCTGCTGCCCTTCCTCACCACTCACTCGGCCTTTTCATGCCTCCAAGCCCTGGCATGACCTATTCCTGAACCAGTTCTGTCCTATGCTCTATCTGCAGGGCTACTGCTGATCCTTCACAGCCCAATGTGACAGAAGCCTTATTGTGGTGACTTCCCTAAGGTTCCCTGCCAGGAGAGACATCAATTTATCAGAAGAGACCAAATGGCATTATTTCAAGTGTGTTTTCTGCCACATGTAACAAATACCCCAGGTATAAGCGCTGATCACATCATGTGCCTATCCCACTAAACTTGGAGCACTTCTGGGCAAGAACTTGCCCTGAATCGTTCTTGAGTGTTCACCTTGATAGCACTATATTGGACTCAGAGTAGGTATTACTCAATGAAATGAGTCCACTTATCAAATAGGGGATGGGGTGAAAGGAGAGTTTAAAAAATTAGCAAAACTTGCCTATAAAGGGTGGCAACTGTAGAAAAAGAAACTTACTGAACCTTGGAGTCAGATATCTGGAGATCTAATCCAGGTTCTGCTGCTAAATGATTACATGAAAGTGAAAAAGTGAAAGTGAAGTTGCTCAGTCGTGTCCGTCTCTTTGTGACCCCATGGACTGTAGCCTATCAGGCTGCTCTGTCCATGGGATTTTTCAGGCAAGTTTACTGGAGTGGGTTGCCATTTCCTTCTCCAGGGGATCTTCCCAAACCAGGGATTGAACCCAGGTCTCCTGCATTGCAGGCAGATGCTTTACCATCTGAGCCACCAGGGTCCTATTCAAATCACCACAATGCTCTGAACTCAGGTCACTTTCCCCTCAGACCCAGGAATTACAGTACTTGTGTACTGTAGCTAGCTACAGGCCTAGTCTAAGGCCATCTGAGATAACACAACGTAGAAATTATACAAATGTAAGACATTATTTTAGGCATTTAGTTTAATTTTTTATGTGCTTTAATAATAGTGAATATTATTTTTGAAACAATAATAAAATGAACTCAGGAATTATCCTGGCCAAGTGATTTTTGAGCACTAGGCTTGGAATGGTTTCCCAGGTGGCTCAGTGATAAAGAATCCACCTTCATGGAGGAGAAATAGATTTGACCCCTGGGTAGGAGAGATCCTCTGGAGGAGGAAATGGCAACCCACTCCAGTATTCTTGCCTGGAAAATTCTATGGACAGACCAGTCTGGCAGGCTGCAGCCCACAGGGTTGAAAAGAGTCGGACACGACTGAACATGATGACAAAGCTTGGAATGCTACCTAAGGCAATGCTGCCACATTATCTTTGGAAATCTCAGAAAACTGGGTTCATGGTCTATGTTTCAGGATCGGATGCAGAAAAGTCAAAGAAAGGAAAAGAAGGGATGGGATAGTACAGAGCAAACATCCCCAGTCATGTTTGCTAATTGGCACTTGGGAATTTGGTGAGGAAGGTGGGAGCTGGAAGATTGGCTGGAAGTGGAAGAAGTCAAATAAATTTAGGAAGTCTAGTAGTTTCTTACTGTATGACTTCCCATTACATTGCATCGTTAATGAAGTAATATGTATCCTAAATCCTCATGAAGGCGGATAGGTTGACATTTGCAGCAGTATTGAGGGAACCCCCTTTAGGCATATAAATTTTAAGTTTGTACACAGTTATTTTCAAACACTGGTTTAAAAAAGTGCCTATTACTTTTTTTAGTATTTGGCGGGGGGTGGGGGGGACTTAGAAACTCCAACAAAGAGCAATATCTAGAAATTTTAAGAGTACTTTCTGATTTGTCCAGAATATCTGTAGCTGACAAGAGAATTTTCAAATTGGTTTGCCAATCGGCAGGAGGAAAAAAGGTCAAGACTCAGTTATAGTTATCCAAGGTTTATAGTTTCCTTTCAAAAAGTGAATGGTGAAAAAAACTAATAAATAAAACCTTTTATAATGCCCCTTGAAAAAGCACAAAGAAATAACACATCAGTAATGCTCCCAGGTGGCTAGGAGGTAAAGAATTTGCCTGTCGATGCAGGAGATACAGCATATGCGGGTTTGATCCCTGGGTTGGGAAGATTCCCTGGAGAAGGAAATGGCAACCCACTCCAGTGTTCTTGCCTGGGATATCCCATGGATGGAGGAGGCTGGTGGAGCTACAGTCCATGGGGGTCACAAAGAGGTGGACACGACTTAGTGACTAAACAACACAAATGCTTTTAGAAGTCAGAAAGAAGGATGTATGATGAACTCAGGGTGTGGCAGCTGACAGGCCGCCAAAGGGCCTCGAAAAACAGGCTGCTCTGCTCTGTCTGCCAAGGAGCAGGGTCTGGCCTTCAGCTGCCAGTGTTCCAGGGCAATTAGATTATGGAAGATACTTAATCCTCACAAAGTTCAAAATAGACTGATAAACAAGACATAATGGCAATTCACGGATTTACACAGTAAGAAACAGAGGAACAAGAAACAGATAACTTGCACGTTTTGGCAAATGCACTCTGTTTTTGTAGGCAAGTTAGATGTAAAGACTTAAGAAAGTTGGTGAGCACGGCATCAAAACAGAGAATTGTTTATTCAACTCAACTGTTTAATGGCACAAGGAGAAAGTGGAATCTAAAAAAAAAAAAAAAGATTGACCACTATCTTGCCCAGGACACCTCTGCCCATTCAAAGTGGCAGGAGGAGATGGCCAATATTAAGCCCTATTGCTGGTAGGGCTTTCCCAGATGATGCAAAACTAGGGAGCTAGGAGTGGCCAGAAATATTACTGAGCAAAATTTGGGGGGGAAATTTCTGTGAAACATAAAGAAGTTGGGGTACTAAAAACAACTCCAAACCACAGAAAGCGTTTGCATTAGCAGTGTAGAAAAAATGTGAGACAGTTTGAGATAAAGATTTATGAACCTGAAGTCTTTATGAAAGAGGGGTAAACATAAAAAGAAGAGAAGGATTCTTCCATAGAAAGATGAAATGAACTTATAACTCCAAAATCCAGAAGGGATATAGAGTGATGAAAAGAGACTTCCAAACACTATATAATTTAACCATGATCACCATGGTTTTTCCATTCACATTATACATACATGGAAGTGTATGCCTTGTTTAAAAACCTAATCAGAGCAAAACCTATGTCTGTTCATCTCTGTAACAAAATTACAGCACCTGGCAAAGTGCTGAGCACACAGTCTGCATTCTATAAATGATGGTGAGTAACTGAACTCAAAATTAATGGATTTTAAATTATATATGTCTCATATCTAACAATTTCCTTTGGATTAAAAACTACAGTATCATTTGGTGTTATATTAACCTTCAGAGAGACAAATACTACTTGAGAGAGTCAACTACAGAAAAACCCAAAACTCCCTCCCTTAATCTGGATTAAATAATCTCCTTTAGAGATTGGCTTAAAAAACAAAATAAAACAAAAATTATTACTCTCTAACCAGAAACAAATAGGCTTTATAGTATTAAAATTAAGCAAAACTAAGAACAGAAGGGACCAAATTATTACAAAGAATGATCTGGATAACTGGCACTTGTTATACTGCAAATGTATTCCTCTAATGGATTTCACACTGTTCTTTGTCTTTTATTTACTAAAGCCCTTTCTTCAGCCAGAAAAAGAACAGGATATAACTTGCAAGTCTAGAATTCCTGCACTGATAAAAACAACAGTAGGTGTCCTTGAATTTCCTGTTCACGTGTTTTGTCCAGACTCTCCTATTCATTAATGGAGAAGCTACCAATCGCAGTTCAGCATTCTTTCGTTTATCAAGCCTGGGGAAAGGAGATAACAAATCTGGCACTGGGGCCATCTATAAATAGATGTAGTGTCTCCAAGCATTTACCATCATACTTCTGAAATAGAAAAACAGAGCTGCTTTACCTGACCAGTACGATTTACCCAATGACTTCACCTTAACTTTCACCAAGTACATTTCAGAGGGCAGAACATCATTAATGCCTTGGAGAATAAACATTTTCCTAGATTCATTATTAGGTGCAACCTAGAATCCCAACAGGTCCTCAGGCTGGACACTGCCCTCTGGGTCCCCAACAGAGCAGCCACAGCTTCTTTCCTCTCTGAGGTACCATCTGAAGAACAAGATATTCACTGTCAGGTGAGAGCTCAAGTGCCAATACTAACTTTTATAGTCGTACTATCTCCAACCAACATTTACTGCAGATACACACAATGTGCCAGCACTGCCAAAGCACTGAGAATACGAAGACTGAGAAAACACAGTCCCTGCTCTTAAGGAGTTCCCAGTCCTAGGGTGACACAAGGGAAAAGCAAGGCGAAGTACAGACTGAGGTTTAAGAGAGGAGATGCCTCCATTGACTCTTGTTGGTGATGATCAAAGAGTCCACAAGTCAGAAGGCCAGGGCAGAAGGGGAAGAGGCTAAAAGGGCTTGAAATCAACTGACACACTCAAGTGTAGAGAATGGCTTGAGTACATCTGGTGAAATAGCCAAAGATGAAGGTGCAAAGTCAGTCAGGAATCATAAAATGCTTTTCTGGCCATGTTAAAAAATTATCCTGAGTATAAATGGGAGTTGTCTAAGGCCTTTCAGTAAGTGAAGGGCAATAAAGAACAGTTATTGAGCACTTACCCAAGTACCAAGAACTCTTCCAAAAATTCTACATGTTTTAATGCTTTTGATCCTGCTAACCTCCCCTACAATTCTATCTGATTGGGACTTCAGATAGATTATGCTAGCATAGGGAGGATGCAAGAAGGCTGAGTAGACTAGACTGGAGGAGTGTAAATCAGCCTGGAGGACTCAATAATAAAAGGTCAGGGGTAACAAAACTGAGGGCCTGCAACCATATTTTGTGTGACTTGTACTATGGTTCAGAAATGAGAAGATTTCACATATAAATCCAGATTTCTGGCTCCTCTCGAAAAATCCAATCTGTCAAATTCGAGCCTATAATCCTGCCTGCAAATGGACGGCGAGGACAGAAGCAGTGGGTCCCTGAAAACCCCACTTCCTGCCAGAGTTCACCAACTTCCTTCCTCAGGCCCAGGCTCCTTCACTCCTTGTACCACCTACCTCCCTGCTTCCAGTAAGCATCTGAGATTACAATCCTTGGTTTAGGGCAGAATAATAAGGGCCCAAATTTAATACATAGCAGAAGAGATTAAAAGAAGGGCTCAGATACTCAGCTGAAAATAATGAAATCTGTAATTCAATTTCAGATTTGGATGACTGGGTAAATCTTGATATCATTAATAAGAACAGGAAGTACATAAGAAATGCTAACTTGGTGGGGAAAGAAAATAAGTTCAAGGCTGATCCTGAGTTATTTCACCAGACACAGGATCCACGGCTCTAAAATGGACAGACACCAGGCCCGCCTTATAGAATTGATGTGAAGCTCCAAGGATGGCAAAGCCCAGTGATGAAGGTCCACATTGCTAGGTCTGAATTTTGGCCCAGACACTTACTAGGTACATCACTTCCAGCAAATTACTTAAACTTTCTGTACTTCAATTTACTGTTGACTTAAAGATTATGGTGGCCAACTTATATATATAGTACATGCTTATCATGTTAATGTAGGACTTACAAGAATCACAAAGTTAATATTTGTAAAGGACTTAGAACAGTGCCTAGCAAAGAGAAACGTCATGTAAGTGTTTGATACCTCCATAATAAATGAGAAAATCTTTTAAATACATGTGGCTCATATTAAATATACAAAAATGATCAATTTTCTTCCCTTCTTTACCCAATCCTCCTGCTCATTCCTCCTGTCTTGAGCAACTGTCCTGGTAAGTTAATTTGTAAATTTATTGTCTAGTGGATATTCTCTATGTCTTCTAGTCTTAAAACCTACTTGATTTGAAAGTTTAGAGTGCTTTTAGTGGTGAGAGAAAGGTATCAAAAAGTACTTTCTAAACAGAAAGACTTGAAGGAAAAAAAAAATTTTTTTTGGTGGAAGTCTTACTAGACGTTAGTGATGATCTGGGAATGTGACTATGACAGGAGAAAGTGTTTCAGAGAACTACTCATTCCTCTCACAGGATGGAGTCGTTCCCATGAGCCAACAGACATTCACTCCACTTAAAATCTATTTACTCTGCTTAGTGTGGAGAGCTTTTGCTTTTAATTAGTAAATGTGATGCTCTCCATGTGTGGAGAGAGAACTGGCTCTGTTTACTAGTCTGGAAGATCGAATCTGTACACAGTCGTCCTTGCTTTCTGAGTGTCATAAGCCCGGTGGTAATGGCGCAGCGGTGCTAAAGTCAACATTATCATTTTTATTTTTAAAACTGTTTATAAAAAGGCACCTTTTCCTGGTGACCAAAATACAGTTCAAAGGTTGAGCTCCCCAAAGCTTATTTGGCTATAGTAATACTGTTAACAGCAGACTACTTAAGAATGTTCATCCAAATTCCCTCTGTACATAGTTTTTTTTTCTTTTAACTTGAAATGAGAAGGAAGTGTTTTTTGAAGCAAATGTAATCGAAGAAGCTAAATTAAATAATTAAACTAAGTTAAATTTGCCAAAGTAGTGGTAATTTTATCTAAAACCTGGCCTGTTTACAGATCTTAATGTTTAGGTAATGTAGTAACCCATTTTTCTCAAAAGTATTCAGAAAGAAGTCAACCATTCTTAAACATAGTTACATAATTCAATTCTCCTATTGCTATAGCTCTGTCTGTAATGCATCAGATCTTGCCTGCAAACAACAGATGCTTACCTGAATCCACCAAGTCACAGTTAACTTAAAAAAATTAACTACCTCATCTGAAATGCCAGACAACTTCAAATACTGATAATTTAGCATCACAATGGAGAAGGAAACAAGCTTAGAGAGTAGCTGCTAAGTCGATTCAGTCGTGTCCGACTCTGTGCGATCCATAGACAGCAGCCCACCAGGCTTCCCGTCCCTGGGATTCTCCAGGCAAGAACACTGGAGTGGGTTGCCATTTCCTTCTCCAATGCACGAAAGTGAAAAGTGAAAGTGAAGTCGCTCAGTCGTGTTCGACTCTAGTGACCCCATGGACTGCAGCCTACCAGGCTCCTCTGTCCACGGGATTTTCTAGGTCACCCTAAAATTTTTTTAAAATCAAGTTCTATTAATTGGAAACCATAAGAAAGTTCCCTAAGCCTGTTTGTTTTGTAAATAGACTGTTTTGTAAATAAGTTCATTTATATCATTTTTTTTAAAAAAGATTCCACATATAAGCAATTTCATATGGGATTTGTCTTTCTCTGGCTAACTTCACTTACAGACTTCTAGTTTCGAGATGAATAAGTCCTGGGGATATAATGCACAGCATGGAGACTAAGTTAACAATATTATACTGCTATTTGAAAGTTGAAAGTATCTGAAAGTACTGTATATTTGAAAGCTGCTAAGAGCAGATTTTAAAAGTTCTCACTAGACACACAAAAAATTTTAACTATATGAGGTGATGGATGTTAACTGTTATGATAATCACTTCAGAATTTAATACATATATCAAATCATTACACTGTACATCTTAAAGTTACACAAGAGAAGTTCTTGGATAGTGAGAGAGAGAGTGAGGCATGACAGTGATCTGGAGATTTGGGGCTCCCAGGTTTAAGCTGTGGCTCTGAATTGAGACATGGACGAGTAAGATGAACAAAGACAAGGAATGCATTCAAAGAACTCGCCCTCCTTTGGCCTTGTCAGTCATGCTTCTGTCTACTTCTAATATCCAACAACAAGAGTTTTCTAAGTTTTTTGCTTCTGTTATAAAGAGTATGGGTCAGTGAAAAGAAGACAAATTATTTTCTAAATAAAGAGTTCAACTTAAAAGTTTAAAATTTACTCCTTAAAGGGTTAATTTTAAAGATAGACATTTAGAAATGGAAAAATAATCCTGTTTACAAAAGTAGCAAAGAGGAGGAGGAGAACAACATTCATAAAATGCCTAGAATAACCTTGATTCAAAAAAAAAAAACTGTTGGCTTTTTGATGAAAAATCTCATCATAGACTGTTGGAAGGGAAGGGAAGAATTAGTCAATTAATGTGTTGGGACAATTGGCTATCTATTTGTGGGAAAAAAACAGTCAGATGTTCATTTCATTCCAAAGGCCAAAATACATTTCAAATGGTACAAAAGGGTGAACATAAAGCTAAAGGGAAAAAAAGTAAAGGAAGGAAAAAGAAAGGGAAGGGGAAGAAAAAGATGAGGAGGAACAGGGAATAAAAGGAAAAGGAAAAATTAAACTTCAAAAAAATTACAAGAAAATTAGATGACTAACTGATCAGTTAAAGGAAAAGGACTGTCATAGTAGGAAATCATCACAAGGAAAATAGTCCTAGGTACAATTACTGAAAAATTCCGAATATACGTATATGTATCAAACAAGATTAAAAGATAGTACTTTTAAGGGAAACTGCAAAATAGCAGTATATATTAAACTTTTATGTTAAAAATACCTTATACCTACGTCAAAATAATTTCTTAAAATATATACAAAGTTCATAACACAAGTTTTATAACATTAAAGGTATAAAGAGATAATAAAAGCCCTATTAATAAATGGATAATACTGACTAACAAATACATAAGTAAAAGTAGCTAACAAACATGAAAAACATTCAATGTTAGCAATAAATCAAAGACATGGAAACTTTAAAACTTTAAAATAATGCAATATATTCCCTATGTAAAAGTAGCCACAACCTGGGGGAAAACCTTGTTTGGGTCCAGTCTATAATCAAGTATCTTTCTACACATCATCTGTATCCATGTGGATGCTTTAATAGCTATATTGAGGTATAATGGATATGTAGGATTGTGTAACTTAAGGTTCATGCATGTTGTCACAAATTTCCTTTTTTTTTCCTGGGTGAAAACCATTCTAGTAGGCTGTGTGTGCGTGTATACCATTTTCTTTACCATTCATCAATCAGTGGACATTTGGACTGTTTCCATGTCTCGGCTACTGTAACATGAGGGTGCAGCAATCTCTTTGATAGTAACTGCATTTCCTTTGTATATTGCTGGACCATATGGTATTTGTATTTTTAATTTTTTGAGGAACCTCTATATGTTTTCCATAGTAGCTGTACCAATTTACATTCCCACCAATAATTTACAGGAGTTCCCATTTGTTCACAATCTCAATAACACTTGTTCTCTCTTGCCTTTTTGATAATATCCTTTCCAACCAGTATAGAGTGATATCTCATTGCTGTTTTGATTTGCATTTCCCTGATCACTCACCTAGAGCCAGGCAACCTGGAATGTGAAGTCAAGCGGGCCTTAGAAAGCATCATTACAAACAAAGCTAGTGGAGGTGATGGAATTCCAGTTGAGCTATTTCAAATCCTGAAAGATGATGCTGTGAAAGTGCTGCACTCAATATGCCAGCAAATTTGGAAAACTCAGCAGTGGCCACAGGACTGGAAAAGGTCAGTTTTCATTCCAATCCCAAAGAAAGGCAATGCCAAAGAATTCTCAAGCTACCGCACAATTGCACTCATCTCACACGCTAGTAAAATAATGCTCAAAATTCTCCAAGCCAGGCTTCAGCAATATGTGAATCGTGAACTTCCAGATGTCCAAGCTGGTTTTAGAAAAGGCAGAGGAACCAGAGATCAAATTGCCAACATCCGCTGGATCATCAAAAAAGCAAAAGAGTTCCAGAAAAACATCTATTTCTGCTTTATTAACTATGCCAAAGCCTTTGACTGTGTGGATCACAATAAACTGTGGAAAATTCTGAAAGTGATGGGAATACCAGACCACCTCATCTGCCTCTTGAGAAACCTATATGCAGGTCAGGAAGCAACAGTTAGAACTGGACATGGAACAACAGACTGGTTCCAAATAGGAAAAGGAGTACGTCAAAGCTGTATATTGTCACCCCGCTTATTTAACTTATATGCAGAATACATCATGAGAAACGCTGGGCTGGAAGAAGCATAAGCTGGAACCAAGATTGCCGGGAGAAATATCAATAACCTCAGATACGCAGATGACACCACCCTTATGGCAGAAAGTGAAGAGAAACAAAAAAGCTATTGATGAAAGTGAAAGAGGAAAGTGAAAAGTTGGCTTAAAGCTCAACATTCAGAAAACGAAGATCATGGCATCTGGTCCCATCACTTCATGGCAAATAGATAGGGAAACCGTGGAAACAGTATCAGACTTTATTTTTCTGGGCTCCAAAGTCACTGCAGATGGTGACTGCAGCCATGAAATTAAAAGATGCTTACTCCTAGGAAGGAAAGTTATGACCAACCTAGATAGCATACTGAAAAGCAGAGACATTACTTTGCCAACAAAGGTCCGTCTACTCAAGGCTATGGTTTTTCCTGTGGTCATGTATGGATGTGAGAGTTGGACTGTGAAGAAAGCTGAGCCCAAAGAACTGATGCTTTTGAAATGTGGTGTTGGAGAAGCCTCTTGAGAGTCCCTTGGACTGCAAGGAGATCCAACCAGTACATTCTAAAGGAGATCAGTCCTGGGTGTTCTTTGGAAGGAATGATGCTAAAGCTGAAACTCCAGTACTTTGGCCACCTCATGAGAAGAGCTGACTCACTGGAAAAGACTCTGATGCTGGGAGGCACTGGAGGCAGGAGGAGAAGGGGACAACAGAGGATGAGATGGCTGGATGGCATCATCGACTCGATGGACATGAGTTTGAGTGAACTCTGGGAGTTGGTGATGGCTAGGGAGGCCTAGCGTGCTGCAATTCATGGGGGTCGCAAAGAGTCGGACACGACTAAACGACTGAACTGAACTGATTACAATTTCAAAGAACCAGACTTTGACTATACATTTACCATCACCAGTAAGTTTTATAAACACATTCATATGTTTTTATGATGTTGGTTAGTACCCTTTAAATTCTGCTTGAAAAACACCCCTTAGCATTTCTTGTAAGTTAGATTGAGGGGTGATAAAATCCCCCAGCTTTTGTTTTTCAGGAAATCTTTTTCTCTCCTTGATTTGTGAGAAACAGCATTACTAGCTATACTATTCTTGGTTGACAGCTTTTTTCTTTCAATATTTTGAATATCATCCTCTCACTTTCCTGAACTGTGAAGTTTCTATTAAGAAATCGATTTACAGTCTTGTAAGGGCTCCCTTGTAGGTAACAAGTCACTTTTCTCCGCTGCTTTCATAATTTTCTCCTTTTCTTTGACTTTTGATAATGTAGTTATAATGTGTCTCAGTAGAGCCCTTTTGGTTTCAGTCTGTTTGGGATCCTTGAATCTGAATGTCCATTTCTTTCCCTAAGCCATTACTGCTTTCCTTTCTCCTTCTGGGATTCCAAGTATTTGTATGTCTTAATAGTGTTCTACAAGTCTTTACTCTTTTTCCTTCTTTTTGCAGCTTTGACTAAATAAGTTCAATGACCTATCTTCTAATTCACTCACTCACTTTTTTTTTTTTTTGTGGGGGCCAAATGGTCTCTTCCTTCAGTATTTATGGTTTCACTTCAGCAGGGAAAGACATTCACCAGTCAGCTCAGCTTGGAATATTGGACAGGCCTGCTGGTAGTGTCTGTTGGCAGGCAGGGCTTGCTATGGGGTTCTCTTGTTAGATAAGGCTACTGCCCATATTCTGAGGTATGGGGGTGGGTGCTGCTTGCTGGGCTCTGTGGTTGGGTGCAATTGCTGGCTGGACTCCACATTCCAGCAGAGTGCTAGGAGGGCCTCCTAACCGGGTGAGGCCACTAGCTGGAGTCTGCAATCACTTCTAGTCAGGTGAGGTGGCAGGTTATGTTCCCTGCCAACATGGTGCTTGGGTTGGACTCATGAATGGGCAGGACTATGGCTTGGGCTCTGCAATTGTTTCTGGTTGGGTGTGGTCTTAGGTTGTTAGGAACCAGATGGTGTTCCTGGCTTGACTCCATGTTGAGGTGGAGCCCTAGGCTGGGCTTTGCACTTAAGCAGGCCATTGACTGTGCTCTACTGTTGGACAAGGTCACTGGCAGGATCACTGGTTGCAAGAACTATATTCTGCAGTTGGAAGAGTTAGAGACTGTGCTTTTCAGATGATCAGAGTCATTATCCAGGTTCCTTTAACAGGTGGGATTGCAGGTTATGCTCTCCAATTGGGCAGGATCAATAGCTGGGCTCCATCCTTGGGCAAGGCCACAAGCTGTGTTCAACAATTAGATAGGGCCCTAGGCTGGGCTCTGCTGCAGACCAGAACAGTAGGGTGAATCCACAGAGAGGTAGCACCATAGTCTGGGTTCCAAGGCCGCCCAGGGTCACTGTTCAGGCTCCTCAAACAGTTTGCTGGCTTGGCTCCCTGACTAAGCAGGGCTGTAGGATAGGATCTGTGGCTATATACATTCTCTGACCAGGGTTCCTGGTCAAATAGGACCGGAGGCTACACTCAGCAGTTAGGCGGCACTGTGAGCATGCTTCTTTGCCTGGGTAGGACTGTAGAATGGGCTCCACAGTCAGCCTGCTCATTGGCTAAAGACCCAAATCAGGCAAGCTACGAGCCCCCATGCCAGACCACACTTGCCTCTGCAGATGGACAGAGCCACTGGCTGCGGTCTCTGCTCAGGCACCACTATAAGCAGGAATGTGGTCCCCCAAGATCTGAGCACTGGTTGCTGTGAACCCATCCCCTTCTCTGTCTCTAGTGTCTCCCAGTGGTTGAGTTCTACAGATTTCCCCAGTGATCCCTGTGAGGTGAGACCCGAGTGGGCTTCCCAGGAAGTGTCCCACAACACTGGAGGAGCTGGATGTCCAACTTGGGCTCTTTTTCCCACTGGAAAAAACAGACTCGGGGAGACCCTCTTGGTGTGGCACTGTGCTGGCCTAGGGTCCTTCTCAGTCTCTGCAGTTCCAAGGGATGTGTCAGCCTCATCCCAGGGTTCTGGGATATTTTACAATGGTGTCTAGCCCATAGATAATTGATAATTGGTCCTCTGGGTGGGGGCGGGACTGAAGTTAGTAATGACCTATGTCACCATCTTGATGACTACATTCCCTCTGCTTATGTTAACTGATAGGGATTAATCCTTTCTGGTAGGGAATGTAGAAATTTATATCAAGATCTTAAAGGTTTTTTAAAATCATTTGACATAAATAATTTCACCTTCGGGAATTTATGCTAAGAAAACAATCAAAATTGCAGCAAAGCTTCAAAAACATTTTTAAAAATCAAAGCATTATTTAAAATAGCAAATAAAGTAAATGTTCAAAAGTAAGTGGAATGACTGATGGAATGATGATAGCATGAAATATCACAGACATAATACTGAAGAAAAATTTCCCCCCGAAACCTAACAATGTGAAAAATAAGGTTAAGCAAATGGGATATGATGTTTTATATTTGGGTAAAATATGAACTCAACTATATGGTGGGAGGAAGCGGGTAAATTAGGGTGAGATATGATGTGAGATATGGATGATTTCGATTTTTTCATTTTTTAAAAATTTTGTAATTTTCCCATAAGAGGAAAACAATCCATCTTATAATAAGAAAAAAGTATTTAAGAGTATGTGAGAGGAAGGTAGGAACAGTAAAAGGAAATCAACTTGTATTTTTCAGCCCCCAGAAGTAGTTTTCCTGGTACCACTGTATGTGAATGTTTTCCCTAAGTACCAAATTCTTTTTTTGCCTCTTCATATTGTTCATGGGGTTCCTGCGGCAAGAATACTGGAATGGGTTGTCATTTCCTCTCCAGCAGGTCAAGAAACAGTTAGAACTGGACATGGAACAGACTGGTTCAAAATTGGGAAAGGAGTATGTCAAGGCTGTATATTGCTACTCAGCCTATTTAACTTCTATGTAGAGTACATCATGTGAAATGCCAGGCTGGATGAAGCATAAGTTAGACTCAAGATTGCTGGAAGAAATAACAACAACCACAAATATGCAGATGATACCACTGGATGTGTGTTAGTCACTCAGTCGTGTCCGACTCTTTGCGACCCCATGGACTGTAGCCTGCCAGGCTTCTCTGCCCACGGAATTCTCCAGGCAAGCATATTGGAGTGGGTTGCCATTTCCTACTCCAGGGGATCTTCCCAACCCAGGGATCAAACTGGAGTCTCCTGCGTTGTGGGCAGATTCTTTATCATCTGAGCCACCATGGAAGATGCTGATACCACATAATAGCAGAAAATGAAGAGAAACTAAAGAGCTTCTTGATGAGGTCGTGAAAGAGGAGAATGAAAAAACTGGTTTGAAACTCAACATTCAAAAAACTAAGATCATGGCATCCAGTCCCATCACTTAAAGGCAAATAGAAGGTGAAAAAGAGGAAGCAGTGACAGACAATTTTCTTGGGCTCCAAAATCACTGCAGATGGTGACTGCAGCCATGAAATTAAAAGACACTTGCTCCTTGGAAGGAAAGCTGACAATTCTAGACAGCATATTCAAAAGCAGAGACATCACTTTGCTGACAAAGGTCCATATAGTCAAAGCTATGGTTTTTTCAGTAGTCATGTGCAGATGTGTGAGATGGACCATAAAGAAGGCTGAGTACCAAAAAATTGATGCTTTTGAATTGTGCTGGAGGAGATTCTTGAGAGTCCCTTGGAATGCAAGGAGATCCAACCAGTCAATCCTAAAAAAATCAACCCCAAATATTCATTGGAAAGACTGATGCTGAAGCTGAAGCTCCAATACTTTAGCCACCTGATGCAAAGAGCCGACTCACTGGAAAAGACTCTGAGTTAGGAAAGACTGAGGGCAGGAGGAGAAAGGGATGACAGAGGATGAGATGACTGAATGGCGTCACTGACTCAATGGACATGAGTTTGAGCAAACTCTGGAGATAGTGAAGGGCAGAGGAGCCTGGCATGCTGCAGTCTGTGTGGTTGCAAAGAGCTGGACATGAGTAAACAACAACAGTTAACAACCAAATTCTTAGTTTGGGTTTAGCAGAGGATTATGAAGAACAGCAAAAAGAGTCTGAGGTCACAGAATAAAACTAAAGGCAGAAATATTGATCAATGGAACAAAATAGAAAGCCCAGAGATAAATCCACGCACATATGGACACCTTATCTTTGACAAAGGAGGCAAGAATATACAATGGATTAAAGACAATCTCTTTAACAAGTGGTGCTGGGAAATCTGGTCAACACTTGTAAAAGAATGAAACTAGACCACTTTCTAACACCATACACAAAAATAAACTCAAAATGGATTAAAGATCTAAACGTAAGACCAGAAACTATAAAACTCCTAGAGGAGAACATAGGCAAAACACTCTCCGACATACATCACAGCAGGATCCTCTATGACCCACCTCCCAGAATATTGGAAATAAAAGCAAAAATAAACAAATGGGACCTAATTAAACTTAAAAGCTTCTGCACAACAAAGGAAACTATTAGCAAGGTGAAAAGGCAGCCTTCAGAATGGGAGAAAATAATAGCAAATGAAGCAAGTGACAAACAACTAATCTCAAAAATATACAAGCAACTCCTACATCTCAACTCCAGAAAAGTAAATGACCCAATCAAAAAATGGGACAAAGAACTAAATAGACACTTCTCCAAAGAAGACATACAGATGGCTAACAAACACATGAAAAGATGCTCAACATCACTCATTATCAGAGAAATGCAAATCAAAACCACTATGAGGTACCATTTCACACCAGTCAGAATGGCTGCGATCCATAAGTCTACAAGCAATAAATGCTGGAGAGGGTGTGGAGAAAAGGGAACCCTCTTACACTGTTGGTGGGAATGCAAACTAGTACAGCCACTATGGAGAACAGTGTGGAGATTCCTTAAAAAACTGGAAATAGAACTGCCTTATGATCCAGCAATCCCACTGCTGGGCATACACACTGAGGAAACCAGAAGGGAAAGAGACACATGTACCCCAATGTTCATCGCAGCACTGTTTATAATAGCCAGGACATGGAAGCAACCTAGATGCCCATCAACAGATGAATGGATAAGAAAGCTGTGATACATATACACAATGGAGTATTACTCAGCCATTAAAAAGAATACATTTGAATCAGTTCTAATGAGATGGATGAAACTGGAACCTATTATACAGAGTGAAGTAAGCCAGAAGGAAAAACACCAATACAGTATACTAACGCATATAATATGGAATTTAGAAAGATGGCAACAATAACCCTGTGTACGAGACAGCAAAAGAGACACTGATGTATAGATCAGTCTTATGGACTCTGTGGGAGAGGGAGAGGGTGGGAAGATTTGGGAGAATAGCATTGAAACACGTATAATATCATGTATGAAACGAGTCGCCAGTCCAGGTTCGATACACTATACTGGATGCTTGGGGCTGGTGCACTGGGACGACCCAGAGGGAGGGTATGGGGAGGGAGGAGGGAGGAGGGTTCAGGATGGGGAACACAGGTATACCTGTGGCGGATTCATTTCGATATTTGGGAAAACTAATACAATATTGTAAAGTTTAAAAAAAAAAAAACTAAAGGCAAACCAGAAGACTCGTGGGAATTCCCTAGTTTTTCAGTCATACCTCACACATCTTTGTAGGGAAACATTTGGGGGGTGGGGGCTTATACTTGTGCATATTTACAAGGGCTAAAACTGCCCCTCACTTCTCAAATAGCTCTTCCACCTGTGATTCAAAAGGCCTGTACCAAAATCAAAAAGCAAGGCAGCACAAATCTCAGCTCAATTAACTTCAAGCCTCATTTCACGTAAGGAAGCTACTGCTCCAAAAGCATAAGAGAAGAAATGAGTGCTCTAGCTTTAAAGGAGAGCCTCACTCCCCTTTACTCCTTCTTTGCCTGCTTTAAAGAAGATAATAACGCCTGATTCATAACACCAGTACAACCAAAACTGTTTTGTGCTACAAGGTGAAGGTTCGGTGTGACAGAGAACAACCAATGAGTGGGCAAGGCAGGAAAATGATGAGTGGTGAGAGGTGGTGTGACATGCTGGTAAAGGAAAGAGGAGGAGCTCTGGAAGTAGCCTAAGCACACAAATCCCTCAGCAGCCCAGTTATAAAAAGCCTGGTCATCTCTGCACTCTCTTGCCTTTCACTTTCCTGGAAGTAAGCTTCTAAGAGAGGAGAAGAGAGAGAGAAAAAAAAAACAAAACAGGTCAACATTCACACACACAATAAAACCTGAAAACAGAAGAGTTTTAAGTGAGGCTGTAAAATATAAATTTCCTAAATAATGACTTTAATTAAAAATATAAACAATTTTACTTTTCCCATTCATTCAGAATATTTAAAGCTTCTGTATCACTAAAAAGCTTCAGGGGAGACTTATGTAGATTCCTCCATTGTATCAATTTCTTTTATATATTTTAATTTTAAAATTACTGTGTTGCTTTTTCTTTGTTGTTCTTCTTAAATGAAAAGCACTCACTCAAAGAGATCAGACTAATTTAACAACATAAGGGCCAGAGCAGAAGTCATTTTTGAGGGCAAAGATTAGACTAAAATTAAAACATGGTATCACCAAGCTTATGATTTTAAGATTTAAGTAGCTATGAGCTCCTGCTGCTGCTAAGTCACTTCAGTCGTGTCCAACTCTGTGCGACCCCAGAGAAGGCAGCCCACCAGGCTCCGCCGTCCCTGGGATTCTCCAGGCAAGAACACTGGAGTGGGTTGCCATGACCTACTTACTATTAGTTATTTTGGGTGATTTAAACTCTTCCATGGATGGAGGAGCCTGGTGGGCTGCAGTCCATGGGTCGTGAAGAGTCGGACAAGACTGAGAGACTTCACTTTCACTTTTCACTTTCATGCATTGGAGAAGGAAATGGCAACCCACTCCAGTGTTCTTGCCTGGAGAATCCCAGGGATGGGGGGCCTGGTGGGCTGCCGTCTTTGGGGTCGCACAGAGTCAGACACGACTGAAGCGACTTAGCAGCAGCAGCAGCAAACTCTTCCAAGAGACTTTTCGACCATTACAAGGGACCAGTGAAAACTGCTCCCAGCTAGAAACAGACATACCATGTGACTCATCAGACTCAGATATTCTGTTGAACACAGAGATTACCTCACTTCTGCAATCGTGAGAAAAAACAGGAGGTACCCACCTCATTAAGACACCAGAGAACAGAAAACTTTAAGACAGAAAAAAATGTTTTTAGTACTAGTACCCTTTATAATTAATACCTGAACTTATTCTCTAAGTATCAAACAGGGCCAAACCAACTGTGCTGAGCTGTGATCTTCAGAACACAATTCTGGTTTATTTGGAAAACAAATATAGGAGGAAGACTGTGCATAAAACAGAATAAAAGCAAATAATACAGTTTTTGTCACTGGGGATATCCTGTAATTCAAGTTAGTACACTGGCAAACCCTTCCATAAATCAGCTTATGAGTTCATTTCTGTTCAACACTTTTCTTGATACCATTAAAGTTCTCAGGTCACAATTTTAGTTCACCACTCAGGCCAGACTGTCAGAATCACAGAACCTGAAGACAGAAACTCCATTATTGAGTTCATCTCCCGCATTTTGCAGTCACGAGGCCCACAGTCACATCTGGGGGAGACGTTTGGATTAGGTTACTCATCTTTCAGGGCAGCTCCCAGTCCATGTGGAGAGTTCACAGTGTGGTGGCAGCTCTGTGCAGCCTCTGTGTAGCTGCCCTTCAGAACACTGAACGCCAGGGCAGCCCCGGACCACAATGGTGCCTACCAGCTCTGTCCCTGGAGTCCATGTCTGACACTAAGTCACTGCTTTCTATTTTAGGACTATGGATCTGTGGATCAAATAACTGCCTGCTTTTCAGATGACCAAAGAATGACATTTTAACCCCAAACTTTCTGGAAACCAAAGTATTGTGACTAAAGGCTTCTTGAAGGCTATTAGTACCTCATTACAGAAGTTAGTCAACCACTAAGCAATACAAAGGGGCTTCCCAGGTGGTGTGAGTCGAAAAGAACCCACCGGGCGGAGACATAAAGAGATGTGGGTTTGATCCCCAGGTTGGGAAGATTCCCTGGAGAGGGGCATGGCAGCCCACTCCAGTGTTCTTTCCTGGAGGATCCCCCCATGGGCAGAGGAGCCTGATGGGTTACAGTCCATGGAGTCACAGTCTGGACACACACACAAGCGATACAGATTTAGTTTGGGGCTCTACCTCTACCTATAATTATTTCCTTATAAAATTATGCTCCAAAGTGAGTTTCTCTAAACCATATATACTGTAATGGGGTCCTGTATGCTCCTTGTCCAAGATAATTTAGCATGATGGCAAACCTAAGTGCACAAATATTCAGGTCTCTGGAATTTGCCATAGGTATTCTATAACGGATGAAACAAGGTTTCTAAAATATAACAATAAACGTTTTTTGAAGCTAAAAATATCTTTTTTTTCTATTTATGAAAGAAATATCTGTCTTGTAAAAAATGTGAAAATATCTAAAAGTATATAGTGTCAATCAAAAGTGACCTCATCACTCTAAAATCCAGTTTTCACTGTAGGGTAACGGACTGGAGTCAGACTGCCTGCATTAAATTCTGGTTCTGCTGCTTAAGAACTGGAAGACCTCTCAGGGTGTTGGTGTCCTTTTCTATAAACAGAGACCATGAAAGCAGGTGAGAATTATAACTAGTGTTGATTAAGTACTTTACAAAGTGTAGGTATTATTCCAACTACTTAAAACATATTAACCAATTTTAATAAAGTAGTTGATTGATACGAGTTAAAGCACTTAGAATAGTGCCTGAGATTTAGTCAAGGGCTCATTAAATGCTAACTGTTGTTATGGCCTTCCAAAACTTTAATGTCCATATAAACACACACACACACACACAGTTTCAACAAAATGCATTTATATAAAATGTTCTGTAACTGGCTTTTTCCCTGACTAACTTGCAGACATCCTTCAGTGTTAATTCCAACAGATCCACTTTATCCTTTTTAAGCAACAAATAGTAATAATATTTACTAACATATAATAACATATTATACTAACATATAATGAATTGTTTTGTACTAGACACTGTGCTTTGTGTATCATCTCACTTAATCTTCTGCTGCTGCTTAGTCGCTCAGTCCTGTAGGACTCTTTGGGACTCCATGGACTGTAGCCCACCAGGCTCCTCCATCCGTGGGATTTCCCAGGCAAGAATACTACAGTGGGTTGTCCTTTCCTTCTCTAGGGGATCTTCCCAATTCAGGGATCAAACCTGCATCTCCTGCTTGGCAGATGGATTCTTCACCACTGAGCCACCTGAGAAGCCCCTACTTAATCCTCACAAGACCCCTAAAATGAATGTGCCTTTATTAGAGAAGAGGGCAGTGAGACTTAGCTGGATTAAGTAATTTGCCCAAGAACTTGGTGGAACTAGGATTTGAACTTGGTTCCTCTGTGACTGAGGGTCCAAGCACACTTCATTCTCTACACTGCCATACTTTTTAACCAGTGTCCACTAAACCAATGTTCAAATGGTCTCCACTGATGGATGAGGAGGGGATTTTTCACAATGCTACAATGAATATATTAGATCATAGATTGTGCATGCTTTCTCCTATTTCCTTATTATATTCTTCTAGACATGCAACTGCTAAGTCAAATCATTCACATTTAAAATTTCGATACACACAGCAAGGTTGCTTTCCAGAGATATAAAACCAATTGGTCAACCACAGTTACATGAGAGAACCAAAACTAGTCACTGTCCATCTTTTTAATCTTGGCCAGCCCAATAGGACATCTTAGTTTTGATTATGCATTTCTTTGACTACAATGAGCTCCCAGGTAGCTCAGTGGTAAAGAATCTGCTGCCAATTCAGGAGACGCAAGTTCAGTCCCTGGATTGGGAAGGTCCCCTGGAGAAGGAACTGGCAACCTACAGTCCATGGGGTCACAGAGTCAGACGTGACTGAGTTATACACATACAATGAGTTAACCAATTTTCATGTATTTAAAATAATTATTTCTTCTTTTGTAAGCTGCCTGATTTACATTCTTTGCCCAGCTTAAATCATACCATAATGCCAATATTGAAACAATTTCCATTTATACAATTTAAGAAAAAATCAGAGCATGCTTTAGTCCATGCGGGAACTGTAGTTATTACAACAGCAGCAAGGCACTTTCCTCTATAAATCAACAGTATCAAATACAAAGTGTCACAAAGCTCAAAGGCTGAAAATATATGCAGAAATATAACTTTCCAGACTAAGTAAAACTTTCTGTGACTCAGATGCGACATTAAGACCCTGTTGTGTAGACCCTATTATTTTGGACCAGCATATATAGATTTTTAATAATGTCAAATTATTCTTCAGCAGAAACTTCCCAGCTTAGATAATAATCCTCTAGAAGGCAACCAATCAATGTCCTTCTCATTATCATGATCGTCACTGTCATCATCACAGCCGATCTGAAGTGCCAGGTGGTACTGTGCGCCTCCTCTCAGGTCACCTCACGACAACCAGGGGCGGGGATACTATTTCTATGTTCCTGCGAAACTGAGGCTCGGAGAGATGAAGTCATTTGCCAGAGGCCTCTTAACTAGTGAGTAGCAGAGTTGGGGTTTCAACCCTGTCTGACTCCAGAGCTATTATTCTGTTGTTCCAAAATCACATCTACCTTTTATGACCAGACTCAAGCGATTAAACAAAGCTAAAGCCAAAAAATAAATCTGTAACTTCCAAAAGGCAACTCCAGAGAAGGACTGGCCTTTTCTTACATGATCACCTTACTTATTCTTGACAAATCTTAAATTGCTGTATAATCCCTAGTTTTAAAGAAACTTCAAAGGATCGACTCTCTCATCCTTCTATCAGGAACAAGGCTGTGCTAACCTTCCTCCACTGTGCTAACCTGACCTCTGGTCCACATAGCTATAGAAGCTGTTTAAAAAGTTTCATAATCTTGCTGGGAACCTTTGGTGTCCTCATTTACTTGTCTAAATAGGGAAAAAGTATCAGAATGTTTTGCTGTATGAGCAGCAAATCAAATCCCGTATGAGCGGGAGGATTAACCAACATTGAGAGGCTTCCAGAATCCTGGCAAAGATACCATCATGTGGGTTGAAGTCCATCCAGGTTTAAGCTGTGTCTAGATGGGGTCACAGTAGCCCTGAAATAACCTGAGAACAGAAAGGTCTCCTGGTGGTGACAAAGGAGTCCTTCTTATCTGCTTGGCAGTCTTATAATCAGAGGATTCTTACATCCAACCTAAATCTTTCCCACTGAAATTCAAGCCTATTTCCTTTTCTCATATTTGCCATAAAAAGAAAGAAATTCACTGCAGCAATTAACTTGCTCAAATTCTCACAGCAAATTAAAAAAAAGTAGCTGGAACCAGTACTGATTTTCTTTGATTCTCTTCATTGCATAATCAAAAGTTTCCAGTCCTTTTTTGCTAAGGGAAGAATTGCTTGTTTCTCTCAAGAAAACTGTGAAACTGGTTTGAAAATAAAGTTGCTTTATTTATAACTCTTCATAACTGGTACTTAACTGAGACAAAAGCCCTTCAACAGTGCTTTTAAAGGCCTTTATTAACAAAAATAAAACCATAGGTAACTTTCTCAAACCCTTCTGTGTCAGGTACAGCGCTAAACATTTAACATTTTTTCATCTTGACAACAATTTTATGAAGTAGATGCTTCCCACATTTACAAATGAGGAAACTGAGGCTTAGTTAAGTCTCCACCCCAAAGACACAGAGCTAGTAAACGCAACCGACTCTGCCTTATAACTGAGCCTAAGCTTATAACGCACTCCACCACATCGTCTCCCATCTGACCTTTATTTTTAACTGGGTAAATAAGCCTCTGTTTATAGAGCACTTTGTTTCTAAGAGCTCCAAGTTCTTTATAATAAATTTTATTTTCCTCATCTCTTTCCAACACAAAATTTGTGCAAATATGACAACCACAAGGTTTCACAGAACTAAAGAGAATCAGCTTAAGAATGCAGCAAACACCTTAAAAATCTAAGGAAAATAAATTATGGGCACCAAGATTTAGAGTCTGAGTTTGAGCAACTACAGAACTTCTGCACGAGACAACCATCTGGTAACAATCCATTCTGAAACTCTGTTCCATCAATCTACTTATTTATTTATTTATTCTCATAACTAAACCAGGCTATTTTCAGAGCTTGTAAAATATATTTTGACATCTTGTTGGAAAGACTCTCCTCTTTCGTTTTCCTCCCAAATTTTTATACACTCTTTTAACTGAATTTTAGATTCTGTTCTTAAAGTTCAATTAAAAACATTGTTGGGATTTTGACTAGGTATCAGTTTTTTGAAAAGGGGGAGGAAAGGGCATGGTGATTTAAGCACATCCGGCCTCAGCCACTGGTGGCTCAGCTGGTAAAGAATCCACCTGCCATATAGGAGACCTAGGTTTGATCCCTAGGTTGGGAACGGCTGTCCACTCCAGTATTCTGGCCTGGAGAATTCCATGGACCGTATAATCCATGGGGTCACAAAGAGTCAGACATGACTGAGTGACTTTCACTTCCAGCCTCAGCCCCAGGATTAAAATTACCAATTGGATTTTGGTTCCTTTGCCAAGGTATTTCTATCACCTGGGAAATGAATATCCAAATTGAAGATTAAGGTTTTTAAAATTCTTTTAAATATATATATATTTATTTGACTGTACTAGGTTTTAGTTGCAGCATGTGGGATCTAGTTCCCCGACCAGGGATTGAACCCGGACTCCCTGAACTGGGAGCTCTGAGTCTTAGCCACTGGACCACTGGGGAAGTCCCTAAAAATCCCTTTTTAAAAGTTGCATCCAAACTTAGAGTGTCTCTTATTGATTACAGGGGGAAAAAATTCAATATTCAGTAAACCTACCAGGTGGTGGTTGCAAAGCTGGCTTTTAGGATGACCAAAGATAGAGAAATAGAAGACGCCAGCTAATAAAGAAATAGAAGACACCAGCTAATGATTAGGTAACTGATCATTACTTGACCAATTATGATCAAATAATTGGCATCATAAGCACCCCTTACACACCTAACACTCTGCTAGTAAGAAGAGACCTAAACAGTAAGAGAGGTGACCTGAGCACCTAAAATCTGGTGATCTGTTGAAAAAAGCAATACGAACCCACAAAAACAATCAGTGCATGTGACAAATATGCCCAGGTGAGCCTATGTGACGTCAGCAGGGCTTCAAACAGGGAAAGATCAGTGTGGGCTGCAGTGCCCAATAAAAACTAAGTTGGCTAAACTCAGCTCCAGCTTACCTGAATGCGGTAATCAAAATCTAATGGCAGCTTTTTAGGAGCCCAGGTTAAGAAAAACAGTGATGAGCTCAACTCCCAGCATCCTGATAAAAGGGCAGAGAGCCCATAAGCATGCCATCTCTCACTGTTCTCAAAGCAGCTACTCCAGATGACACATAGAAACTGGTGGGCACAGGATTAGCCCAATGGGAAATCCCCAAACACTCTGCAGCATGAGGGCTATTCAATATTAGAACCTGATCCTACTCCCCTATACTCAACCTGAAAAGTCCCTGTTCCAGAGGACTCACATCCACAGAAACTCCACCCAGTTTCCTCATATCATGGAAATTCACTAGTTTACTCAGAAGACCTAGTATGAGGGCTCCTCTATTTGTGGAAAGAGGTAGTTCTTTCCAAAAGCACTGAGTCAAAAATTTTTACCAGCACTAGATTTGTTCAAAGTAAAAAGAAAGGAATAAAAGAATTTTTTTAAGTTGAATAAACAGGATGAGCACTGTATCTCCTCCCAAGGAACAAAAAAACAATGCTAAACATAGCTAGGAAAACTGGTTGGGGGCAATGGGGGTGGAACTCTTCAAAAAATTTTAATCTTATGCAAACTCCACAGATATTAATTTTAAAATATTATTAGATAATGCAAAGCAAGACATCTCAGTGACTTTTTTACCAACCTGATATGTCAACAAGCATTACTTATGGTATTTTCTTTGAAAGTGCATGGAAAACTTACTTGTGAGTTAGTTTTAAGACCTATGCATGCATGCTAAGTCATTTCAGTCGTGTCCGACTCTTCGCAACTCTATGGACTGTAGCCTGCTAGGATCCTTTGTCCATTGGATTCTCCAGGCAAGAATACTGGAGTGGGTAGCCATCCCCTTCTCCAAGGGATCTTCCCAACTCTTACATCGCCTACAATGGCAGCCACCTAGCCATTACCTAGCCATTACCACTAGCGCCACCTAGGAAGCCCTGGGAAGTTTTAAGGAAGCTTCACTAAAATGAGGAAGTTAAGACCATTTATCCATCTGAGGTTCCTTCTCAATCTCATGACACTGTTTATACTTTTTAAAGGTAAGTTTTAGTACTTTAAGCATATGAAGAGTATTCATACAAAAGCCTCAGAACTCAATTTCTAATGAGATACACTGTAAATCATAAAACATTGCCTCATATCCTATAGCTTTTAAGTGAAACTTGGATAATTCAGTGGGTTGTACATTTTTAGAAGTGAAATAAACACTCTGTATAGTTCCCTACATACTTCAGGAGTTGTGAAGATAAAGTGGGAGAGACAAAATTGCTTTCTAAAGGGCAAAACACCATTCAGTGTGCGGCTATACATACACTAGACAATAAAACTTCTACATCCGGGATGAGATGTCTGGGGAGAGAAGGAAGGGAAGGGCCACAAAGGCATTTCAGACTCTATCTGTAATGTTTTGTTATCTCAATAAAAACTCAGGCAACAGAGCAAAAGTTAAGATTTGTGCATCAGGTACATGAATGTTCTTTACATTTTCCTAACTTTATAATAATCCATAATTAAAAGGAAGCTTCTAATATAATCTTGAGAAAATAAAAATGACAAAGATTCCAAGAACTTTTAAAGGTTTCTTGTGGATAAACTTTTTACAAGCTATTTATCCTTATACATAGAGTATCTTCCTTTCTCTAACAACTATTTTCCTTACTAATATGGTCACCGATTCTTTTCTCCCTTACACCTCCATCTAACAGAATCTAAATAAAACAGCACAACTCTCTCCAGGGCATACAGATAAATGAAGCTCAGGGATATGGGCTCAGTGGACTTGATGGTCTTGGAACAGCTGGGAAGGGGATGAAGACTACCCCCAGTGGGAGAGGCTGCCAGTTTTCTGGAGCCAAGCCTTCAGTGAGGCATCATTATTTTGTCTGAAGTATAATGACTTCCCAGAATACCAAGAGATCTATATTCAAAAGATTAAAAACATATCCCATACATACTGAAATATTCCCAGATGAAATACTGTAACATTATCAAGAATTGTCTGTAAAATAATACAAAAAGAATGAGTGTGGTTACAGATGAAATAAGATGCCATGCTTTGGTAATATCTGGTGATGGTACATGGGAATATATTATACTCTCCTCTATATTTCTGTATATATTAAAATTTTCCCACAATTAAGCTTTCAAAAAATATCCCCAAACTAAGTTGTTTGCTTATTATTACATAAGGGCTTCCCATGTGGCTCAGTCATAAAGAATACACTTGCCAATGCAGAAGAAATGGATTTGATCCCTGGGTCAGGAAGATACGCTGGAGAAGGAAATGGCAAACCACTCTAGTACTCTTGCCTGGGAAATCCCATGGACAGAGGAACCTGGTGGGCTACAATTTATCACAAAAGAGTTGGACACCACTAAAACAACAATTATCACATTAAAAGCCTTTCCCATTTTAATCTGCTAGGCCTATCCATGCCAGGGGTAATCCTCATGCCATCACTCCTCAACTGTGCACCGTGGCCTTAGTTACTCAGTCTCTTTGGTTCTGAGTTTATCCATCTGAAAAAGTGAAAGGATTGGATGAGATGGTTCTTAACTTCCCTATTGGCTATACCATAATTACTGGATTTATAAAACTGACTTAGTTATTGAATAATACAGTTAAGAACTGCACATGTTATTAGTAACACACTATGGTCACATAGGAGCATCCTTAATCCCTCATTTATGTATTTATTTGACAAACATTTAGGGAATGTGCACTATGTGCCTGGCAGTATTATATGCGACCCCATGGACTGCAGCCCACCAGGCTCCTCCGTCCATGGGATTTGCCAGGCAAGAGTACTGGAGTAGGTTGCCATTGCCTTCTCTGATATGTGGGTAGAATACAAAATTAAATGATGCAAAATCTCTGCCTTTAGGATCCAGTCTCACAGTGGAAAACATGTCTAAACAAATGACAACAATACAATGTATGATGACACCGCGGTGATGGAGGTAAAAGTACTAAAAGGCTGGGGCTTCCTTGGTGGTCCAGTGATTAAGTATCCACCTTGCAATGCAAGGGACACAGGTTCAATTCCTGGTCCAGGAAGAAGATCCCACATGCCTCAGAGCAAATAAGCACATGTACCACAACTACTGAGCCTGTGTGCCACAACTAACGAAGCCCCAGTACTTAGAGCCTGAGCTCCGCAACAAAGAGAAGCCAGTGCAATGAGAAGCCCAAGCACCATAACTAGAAGTAGTCCCCACTCGTCGCAACTAGAGAGAGCCTATGTGCAGCAATGGAGACCCAACACAGCCAAAAATAATCTTAAAAAAAAATACCAGAAGGCCTTCACAATGTGAGAAAGCATGGAACTGTAAATAAATTCATATGCAAAGGGAGAGAGAAAGTAAGGTGCAGTAGATGAGACTGGAAAGAAAACAGGGACCAGATTGAGAAGAACCTTGTATGCCACACCAAGGAATTTGGACAGTTTCTTGAAAAGCGATAAGAAAGGCATTTTAAAGAGTTCTAAACCAGAAATGTTGTGGTGCAATTTACATTTTAGATGATCTGCTGGAACAGGAGTACAGATTTGGTGGTAGTTAGTGGTGTTTATAGAACAGAGGAGGGTAAAAAGGAAGGAAATTAAATCTAGTATTTAAGAGAAAACTAAAATAATCCAGTCCATGGGGTCGCAAAGAGTCAGACATCACTGCACGACTGAACTGAACTGAAAATGGTCGAGCAGGATATGCATGAGGCCTTGAACTGAGGTAGATGGAGATCCCTGAGATTCTGCTCTAGCGGCATCCTGAGGTTCAGAACAGGGAACAGAAAGCATACTCAATTACATGAGGAAGTAGTCGTTAATGTACTAAAAAGGCAATCAGTTCCTTCTCCAAAGTATAAATGAAGCAAAGATCTTAGAAATGCAGGTTTTAGGTACTCTGCTATAGTTCTATTTCTTTCTTCCAAGATAATACAGAAATTATAGCATGAGACATTATCTATTCACCATTATTGAGGGGCCAGGTTCAAGCACAGTACGACACATGTTGTTGTCATTGTTTAATTGCTAAGTCATGTCTGACTCTTTTGTGACCTATGGACTATAGCTGCCAGGCTCCTCTGTCCACGGGATTTCCCAGGCAAGAATACTGGAGTGGGTTGCCATTTCCTTCTCCAGGGGATCTTTCTGACCCAGGAATTGAACCCACGTCTCCTGTACTAGCAGGTGGATTCTTTACCACTGAGCCACCAAGGAAGCCCCCCACACAGCAGGTGCTTAACAAATGTGGGTTATGTGTTGGATATGATGAGTTTTCATAAGCTAATGAAACACTGCCATGTGTACAGGTGATTAACTCCCTGCTCACTGGCCATATTAGCAATGACTTGATCAAGAGCACCAGTAAGGAAAGATGAAAATTATTTTCCTGGTAATTTTATGCCCCTCTGAGACCCTCCCCACAACCCCCTATCCCCTTCAGATTTTTAGTCCATATCAACAATAATCCCTACACAAGGGAGTGAGTGGATAGTTCAGTTATTATTTGAGTCAGACTACACCCCACATGTAGACTATTACAGAAGATACTTTTTTCCTTATAAAGTACATTGTATCTCTTATCTGAGCTCCCAAGGGGCACTTCTGAGAGTAGAATTAGGAGCGCTCAGCCAGTCCTAGGTGCTGCAAACCACATGGACTTCTGTTTCAATTTTCATAAAACAAAAGCAGTATTTTCCCCGCAGAAACCATTATCTTTATTTGAATAAAGATCATAAAAAATAAAGAACAGGAAGAGAGGTCATCTAAACAACACCTTGCTATTAATGACTATTGTCTGAAATTAGAAAATTCTGCCCATCTGTTAAGTATTTACTTTCTTATACTTTTTAAGATTTTCTCAGCAGTAAGCCTATGCTACTAAACATCAAAACTTCAAAATCTGATCATCCAATTCCAAACTCGTAACTTTGTAAAATGTTAATATCATTTCAGACATTACTGACAATAACAACAATATATAATTAATAGTAACAAACTGAGCATTAATCGTGAGTCAGGTAACAAGCTTAACACTTTATATACAATGTCTCATTTGATTTTGATCCTCACATTAATCCTAAGGAGTAGTACATAAGGTTACTGCCACTTTGCAGTAGGGAAAAATGGGGTTCACAGTCATGTACCTTATCTGATATGATATATCCCAAACGAGCCTGCTAGACTCAGTAGCCCAGAACTCTTCACCACTCTGCAGTACTCTCTCCCAGACCAATTTAAGGATTAAAAAAAAAAAAACCAGAGGCTCAGAAAGTTGACAAGACTTGTTGAAGGGCACATATTTAGAAATGCAGACAGCATTAGGCTCATGGTTCAGAGCCTCTACCACTCTACCTTTAATACTGGATCTGTTCCATGAAACAAATCATAATCACCCCACAGGAATCGGCAAAGTATAAAACCCCCACCCTGTTAAAAAAAAAAAAATCAAACAAAACAGGCTTTGTCAAAATAGCATGAAGGTCATGACGTTATTAAAAAAAAAAAAAGCTAGTAGGGTTTCTTTTTGACACATCAAGGGCATTTTAAACTCAAACCATAAAAGGAGCTAATTTAGAAAATAATGCTTCTCAGATGTCTAATTGTGCCTTTATTTTTGCTTTCCCAATATTTATTTACATGTTTCTTTTACAGTTCATATTTGATTGTCAAAGTTTTCAGTACTTCTCAGGGACTTGGGAAAAGGTTAATGAGCAATTTTCTGTCCCCAACCCACAAAGAAAACAATGTGTACAATTAATCCTCATAGATCCTATTGCCAAGTAGCAAGCAAGTGCAATATCTCTCTGATGTATGGGGTGGGGGCGGGGAGACAGAATGGGTGAAAGAGGGCAGAGAGAAACATTAAAAAAACGCCACACTTCGGGGGCTCATTTCTTCCAAGTGACTTATGTCTTATAGTTGACAAGATGATCCCACCCTTGAATACAAGGAAGTTGCACCCAGTCTCACAAAGCACAGATTCAATCACCCCAAACAGAAGTCTGGACTTCCCTCCAAGACAAATATGGAATTCAATCTGTGTGATGCTTTGAATGCAGCTAATTAACTTGCAATCCTTCGTTATGACCAAACAAGGGAGGGAAAAGAGCTACCTTCCTGGTCCTTCCTTGAGGGGGAAGCAAAAGGAAAAGGCATAATATTTAAATCCCACAGCAAAGTTTGAAAACTTTTCCATTAAGATACACACCCTAGCTGAGTCATCATCAGAACACCCTACGGTGGCTCACCTCGGTCCTAACCACCTTTGCTATGCATGGTCATTCCAACTCTGCTAAGTCACTCAAAATAGAAGGGATAAGAAGCTGTAATTTGTTTCACTCCTTTCACTTATTTAACTCTATAATTTTTAGAGCAAATGCACTGACCTTAATTTATGTAAGTACTTAATCTATAGCTGAATGAATCAAGAAGCCACAGCTGAGTGAAAATTATATCTGAAAATAGCCACTAGCCAAAGCAGTAAGGGACCCTGATGCTGGGAAAGATTGAGGACAGGAGAAGGGGACAACAGGGGACAAGATGGTTGGATGGCATCACTGATTCAATAGACATGAGTTTGAGTAAACTCCAAGAGCTGGTGAAGGACAGGGAAATCTGGCATGCTGCAATCCCTGGGGCTGCAGAGAGTCGGATATGACTGAGGGTCAGAACAACAACAAAGCAGCAATAGCAACAAAGAAGATTACTTCATGAACCAAGGAGAATGTTTCAAACTCAAAATAAAGATTATGAGGGGGGAAATTTTCTTAACCTAAAGTTAATGAGTGGACACTTTTCAAATATGTTTACCTATTTTCCCGAATAGTTGTATAACATTCCCCTATTAAATCTTTTAGGAGGACTCCAGCCAAGCTCTAAATCAGTGAGAGCTCTCTGTGGTATTTCTGAAGCCTTTCCCCCATTTTTCCCTCTCCAAATAGTTGACAATGGCATATGGGGGGTGGGGTGGAGGTTGAATTAAAGGCTATGGAGCTCTTGAAATCTTTCACAGGCCACAGTCCACTCTCAAAGATCCAAAGTGTTTTGATGTGAGCCTGACACACCAGGCAACTCCAGTTCCAAGCTCTCCTCCTATTTTGATTCCATCCACCATGTTGAAAATGTCTTTCCATTCTTTCACCACTACATTAAAAAACAATACAGAGCTTTAGGTAAATTCTTTTTTTTTTTTTAATTTTATTTTATTTTTAAATTTTACATAATTGTATTAGTTTTGCCAAATATCAAAATGAATCCGTTAAAACTAAATGAGGTAACACTTTAGATACCAAGTCGATAACTACCTTAGGAATCTACTTCTGAGACTGCAACTAGACTCACTGAGTTTGAATCTGATTCCATTCTTGCTAGCTTTGGATCTTAGAGAAGTTAATTCACCTGAGTCTTTAGTTTCCTCACTGATTAAAGAAATTTTTGTCGGTTACTACATGTGATGCCTTTAGGATAGTACCCGACGCTTGAGTGGTCAATCTGGAGAAACTGTTATTACCATTATTGCTGTCCATCATCACTGTTGTTAACTTGATAATCTGTTAACATACCCCTTTTACCATCCTTCTAGTATGTGGAAGAATCTATCAGGAGATAATCAGATTTCTGAACTACCGTTAAGCTGAAGAAAATAATCCATTAACAGCTTGGTCGGCAAGTTACATATTTCAAAGAACTTAAGTCTGTGATTTAACACCATAAGGACTCAACCAGTCAATTATAATAACAGTTTAGGATTCATTTAAATCTCTTATGGGCAACTGTTACAGATTTCAGGCAGGCCCTAAGTTATGGGTATTTAATTTTGAAATAATGGAGCCAAACATATTTTGTCTTCAAATCATTACAATACGTCTGGAGAGATGGCTGCATCTCTAACTAGGCTACAACATAGAGAATTAAACTACAGTAATTTGAACAGGAAACAAAATAGGTTGATTTTTCCTGGGGTTAGGAAAAAAGAGCAGCAGCAACAAAAATGAGACTGAAGACTGAAAAGTTATAGGTTATGAAATGTAACATTTGCCCCATGAACTTGCCATGGTGATTTTATATAAAACTTAATTTATACATATTAAAATACTAGGTTAAAAAACATATAGCATCACACAATGAAAAATAAGCTACAAACTAGCATAAGACATTTGAAACATAAAAATAAAGAACTAAATACAATGGTAATATAATAGTAAGTTATTCTTATACAGTTCTTACTATGTATCAGGCACTGTTCTAAACTATATACATGTATCTTAAATATACAAAGAATTACTATGAATCAATAAGAAACACACAAACAACAAAATTTTTAAAAGAGCAAAAATCCCAAATAGGAATTTCACAGAAAACAAAAATGGCCCATATACATAATGAAAGATGCTCAACTACAGTTCTAATCAAGGAAATGAAAATTAAAACCCTGATGAGGTATCAGTTCACACACTAGATTCACAAACACTAAAAAGGCTGTCAGCATCTAGTTCTAGCAAAAATGAATAGCCAATGACTAAGCAATCCTACTCCTAGGTATAAATGGAAAAGATACCCCTGCATAAGGGCAATACCTAACAACATTCAGTGGACATTGTTACTACAGATAAAAAAAAGTATGAAACAAATAGAATAGAAGATTCTATTATATGGTCTAATATATTCTATTATATTCTATAGACCATATATTCTATTATACGGTCTAATATAAGACCATCAATAGAACTGGAATAAAAACAAATTCTGGTACATTCATCTACCTGAAAACCACACCACAGTGAAAATGAACAAGGCACCACCACCTGGGTGAATCTCAGAAACGTAAACTGGAAAAAAAGGAAGTGAGTAAGAGAAGATTATGCACTGAATGTTTCCATTTATATAAAGTTCAAAAAAACAAGCAAACCTAAAAAATAATACTGACTCAATGGGATCTACTCCAAGGTGATGAAACTGTAAGTAAAAGCCAGGAAGTGCTAGCTGTTCAGTCGCTAAACCGTGTCTGACTCTTCTGCTTACCATAAAATTAAAGACAGCTTGGAAGAGGAAGGGCATTCTGGAAACTTCTGGGATACTGGTAAAGTTTTAGTTTTTAAACTCCCTGGAAGATACTTTGTGGTCGGTTTCATTATTTTTCCTTATTTTGTACAAACATGTAACACACTTCAAAATCTTAAAAAAACAATTTAACATGTATTCCTTTTAGATGAGTCCTAGGAGAAGGCAACGGCACCCCACTCCAGTACTCTCGCCTGGAAAACCCCATGGATGGTGGAGCCTGGTGGGCTGCAGTCCAAGGGGTCGCTAAGAGTTGGACACAACTGAGCGACTTCACTTTCACTTCTCACTTTCATGCATTGGAGAAGGAAATGGCAACCCACTCCAGTGTTCTTGCTTAGAGAATCCCAGGGTCAGGGGAGCCTGGTGGGCTGCCAACTATGGGGTCAACACAGAGTCGGACACGACTGAAGTGACTTAGCATAGCATAGGCAAGTCTACATAATGAATCCATCATTGAAACAATGTATACATTGCAGACTAGAAAAGTAACAATTTTAAAATAAAGAAAACTTTAAAATCTGCAGCAGAAACAAAAATCCTAAAACTTTAAAATGGAACCAAACTGATTCACAAGCAGAAAAACAACACAGTAATGACTCAAAGCATCAGTTATTCAAGTGTGTTCTATAAAACATTTTTTTCTTAGATGTCTAAGAGAAAATGGGTACCAGGTGTGAAATAAATTTGAGGATTAATGGGTTAAACAGATAAATCTCCTAAGGAAGAAATAGAATTTCCTTAACTTGACTCTAGAATCTTTTAACATGATGAATTACATTGTAATCTTTTAGGATTCATATTTCCTATAACACAAACTGGGAAACATTTTATGACACAGAGGTCATACCAGAGAGAATATCCCCAAGCCAGGTGAGAGCAGATGATATGCTGGTGAAAGGTATTCAGATATCTAAGTCTTCAGTAGCTGATCTGGCCAAGCCAAACCCTGGGCAGTTGGGATCAAAACCCATAACCAAATACAACCCTTTAGTAACTAAGGGAACAGTCATTTCAAGTGTTACATGAACATGGTGACAGCTTTATGTGATTCCCTTGGGGGCAATACATAACATAAGCATAAGGTGCAACAGAAAAGATCTGGATGGAATATAAAAAATAAATCTATTTCTACAGCTTTTAGCAGGTCTTATTTGGTTTAGGTAGAGTTCAATAGAAGCCTCCAGTACAAAAATATGTTTCAAATCATACCTCTTAGTTAAAAGGTTTTTACACTAGGCTTCCCCTAATACAATTAGAAAGTTTCTAGTTTTCTACTAAAGTTTTCCCTAAGTAAAATGAATCTGTGAACTGGGTCAGCCAGTTTTTCAAAATGTGCTTTTATTACCATAGGAAAATAAGGTGATAATGGTCCTCAAAAGAAAACACATCCAGAGCAGGGGGCACAATCTCTGTCGGGGAACTAAGATCCCACATGCTGTATTGTGTACCCCTCAAAAATGGTTAAGAATGACAAATATGACAGTGACAGAGGGAAGAACACCTGTCATGTGGACATACATGGCCAGTCATTTCATTACAACCAGATTCCTACTGACAGCCAAATCACAATAAGATTCCGAAGTACGCATGGAATCAGAATTAAGGAAGTAAGAGGAACTGAGAATTTAATGGTCTTCTTCCATCCTGGCAATAACTGTTTTTTTCTTTAATTAAGCAACTCCTATGTCTAGGCATTCTTCCAAGTCCTACAGATATGGAAGTCTTTGCTTTCAAAGAGCTCATATTTAAGTAACCGCTGAAGAATATATATTTTATCAAAGTTTACTATAGTATTATTAACAGAGTAAAAAAATTTCAAAGCAATCTAAGTGTTCAACAATAAAGCTGTTGATTAAATATAAATCTAAATGATGGGGAAAATATAGTTTTTAAAGAATAGTACTTTTAAGCAGTAATTCAATGTGGAAAAATGATTACGGCGCAACATTAAACAAAAAAGCAAGCTATGAAAGCGTATGTAGTGTATGATCACACGTACATATGTGTATCACATGTATACTTACATATATGTATAAATTTCCTATTCTTCTAGATGCACAAGAAAAAGACCAGAAAGTCACCAATAATTATCTGTTTTTCCTTTGATATTTTTTCAAAGGTAACTGAAAACTTGATACCTTTTCAAACTTTCTAATTTCCTAAAATATCACTACATGTCTTTTATCACCAAGGGCAGGGATCACTTTCAAAGTAATTTCAACCGACATAAACACCAGAATCTCTTCAGATTTATCTTTAAGAAGCCATCCACGAATGCCAGTTCTTGGCTCTGTCTTTGAACTTTCAGAGAGAGAAGTCACCCTTCCCTATGCCTGTAAGGCATACTCCACAAGGATGAGTAACACACCTTCTTATCTCTTCATTCCTACTTCTTGCTTCTTCCTTTCAACTTAAACATCTTACAAAAAACTTACATTTAATTACGTCAGAAAGTAAATGTGTACCTCTTCCCCCACAGCCAGTCTGCTAACAACCCCATTTCTAGCCATGGCACTAACCTTTCTCCCAATCAGAATCTTGGAAAGCAGCCTTCATACACCTCTCCCTTTCCCATTTCGGGTTCATTAATAAAATCTGCTGAAATCTCTCTCCCATCGCATCTTACTCCTCACCCATACTTCTGCCCCTGACTGCACTTTCAGTAACATGATGGTGCCTGCGTGCATGCTGGTCGCTCCGACCCCATAGACCGTAGCCCACCAGGCTCCCTGTCCAAGGGATTCTCCAGGCAAGAATACTAGAGTGGGTTGCCGTGCCCTCCTCCAGGGGATCTTCCCGATCCAGAGATCAAACCTGTGTCTCTTACGTCTCCTGCACTGGCAAAAGGGTCCTTTGCCACTAGCGCCACCTGGGAAGCCCTACGTGACGGTACCAGCGTTCAAGCGGGTCTTCCCGAGGCCATCTCACCCTTCTCTAAATCACGGCTCTGTATACAGAATTTGGATGATGGCGTTTGGAGGCTCAAAAACTTCGAAGCTGTCTCCTTTTTTCCATTCCAATCTTAACTTCTCTGCCTGGCTTTTATTAAACCCCATAATTTGGCTCCACCCTAACTACTTAACTCTATTTTCCATCATTTGCTGGTCTCACCCCTCATCAACCAAGAGACATGCCATAATGAATCTTACCACCAAGCTCTGGAAAATCTAAACATAAAAATGGCCCTTCCCTTCATCTGTACTTTTATTTTGAAAGCCTAATGGATTTCCCCTCTTTTACGAAGCTTTTCTTGATTTCTCCAACCTCATTTATGTTTCACTTTTCTGAACCTGTCTCAAGTGTGTATGTGTGTGTATGTGTGTGTGCATAAGTTCTTCATCTATTCATTCACTGATGGACACTTAGGTCATTTCCATGTCTTGGCTAGTGTAAATAATGCTATGAACATGGAGGTGCAGATATCTTTTCCAGTTAGTGTTTTTGTTTCCTCTGAACATATTCTCAGAAGTTACTATGTAATTTTGACTTACTGATCAAGTGGACTTTAAGCTTAAAGTGGAAAAAGAGATAGAAAAAGTTCAGATATTACTGCAACAATGAAAGCAGCTGGTCAGTCTCTCTTTAAAAAATGACAATAGTGAGAATGGTCCAGCAAGTTATTTATTGCAGAAGAAGAAATGGGAAAGGTGTGAGCAACAATGCAGCCTTAGACACCTGCAAACCCATGTCCAGAATATGGGATTAAATAAAGAAAGAAAATTAGCGTTATAAAAATAAGCTAAAAATAAGTTATAATACCACTAAGCATCACTGCGATTTGAAGGGATGGGACTTAGAAACATAAAGAACTGCCGGTCTGGATTATTTTAGAGGCTGAAGCTGACACAGAAAGAAACCAAGCTGTAATGGGGACTTCAACATTTGGGATATTTGCTAGAGCTCTCCTACAGCTAAAACTCAAGGCACCTGATAATGCCTTGCTTAACCTCCACCTCTCACATAGGGAAAGAAACATTCTGGATAGGAATACAACTACTGGGAAGAAATCAGATGACTGAAGAGCAATGGTTAATTGGAAAACCTGAGAGTAACTCTCAACTCTACAATTGCTGGGGACAGGAATGTGGGACATGCTTAGGGAACAGAAATTACAAAAACTTCAGAGGAAAGAAAAGTAAACCCTGTTGAGACTCTAAAGGGGAAGTTGCATCATATGTTTTAGGAAGTTCTCAAGAACAGAATTCTAGCTAAACTATCCTTGATTAATTAATCCCACAAAAATACTGAGCATCCACTATGGGCCAGATAATGGGACTTCCCCAGTAGCTCAGAGGTAAAGAATCCGCCTGCAATGCAGAAGCTGCAGGAGATGAGAGTTCAATCCCTGGTCAAGAAGATCGCCTGCAGGGGAGCATGGCAACCCACTCCAGTTTTCCTGTCTGGAGAATCCCATGGACAGAGGAGCCTGGTGGGCTACAGTTTATAGAGTCGCAGAGTCAGACACAACCAAGCACGCAGGCAACAAGGAAAATACAAAGGAAGTAGAAAACATGATTACTGCCCTGGAGATAGTACAACATTTCAAACTTGGTTGAAAGAAAATTTGGGCTTCCCTAGTGGCTCAGAGAGTAAAGAATCTGCCTGCAACGCAGGAGACCTGAGTTCAGCATCTGGGTTGGGAAGATCCTTTGGAGGAGGGCATGGCAACCCACTTCAGTATTCTTGCCTGGAGAATTCCTGTGGAGAGAGGAGTGTGGCGCGCTACAGTCCAGGGGGCTGCAAAGAGTCAGACATGATTGAAAGTAAATTATAAACTGAAAATGAATTTAAAAGAATAACTAGGATGATGTTTCATATCCACACAGAACTTGATAAAATAACAGGTTTAAACTTCTGGGTTTTAGAGTAAATAATTCTTAAAGCTATATCACTAGAATAATCTAGGAAAGAAGGCTGAGATAAAGTGAGAGAACTAAAAAAAGAAGATAAGTGAGAAAGACATGTGGAAAGAGATAGAACCAAACAGTATGCCCTGGTTCACTCTAGTTACATAGAAAAAAGTACAACTGAAATGATTTGGTATAAAGAAAAAAAATGGCATTCTGGTTATAATGTGCAACAGAGAAAAGGAGAAGAGTCTGAAAAGACTAGCTGCACACAGAGCTCTCCAACGAACTGAGGTTTTAAAAGACACAGATAAAAGACAACACATAACATGGACACCTGGAAAAGCAGCTCAGGGTGACATCAGGAAGCAAAAAGCCCACAGTGAGCTGAGCTTAAGAAAACCATCAAGGGCTACCAAAGGGGCTTTTGAATTTATGTCCAGGAGAGAAAATTTACAAAAGGCCTGGGTACACTGGTTAAAGTGAACGGTGTAGTTAACACATGACAGGGAAAAAAGAACGACCTCTACTTTTATGTCGATTTTTAAAATGTTTACACTTGAATACCACCTTACAGTTTACATGTTTCTATTTTACAATGTCCTTGAGAGGCAGGTCCAGCCCCTACTTTAAAGAGAACTCTCTGTCCAGTGTGCATCCCCCACTTGAACTCGGCCTCCTTCCTTGGTCTCCTCCTCAGGATGACAGCCGGAAGTGGAGTCCATGGGGTGAGGGAACCAAAGCCCAAGACGGCGGGGGCCACAAAAGAGCTGCCCCCAGTGCCTTGCAGGTCTTCTGACTCAGCCAGCTGACAAGGTCACACACCAGGAATTTGCCTGTGAACTGTGCTGAGGACAAGTACTCTTTGATGGATTATGGAGACCTGAGAGCTCTGCTAAAAGACAGAATACAGGCCTCCCAATCCTCCAAAATGAGGAAGGAGCATGAACATTACAAAATACTAACATGAACATTACAAAAGAGCATGGATATGATGAAACACTAATATCAGTAATAATGTTAGGCTTATCACCCAGCTTGAAGAATATTCGAAAAAAGATCATAAAGCAGATGGCTTCTGAACAAAGATGGGTGGTCACTAGAGATCCACATGGATTCAGGAGGAACAAGTCTTGCCCAGTAACTCTACTTCTTTTCTTGGCAAACCTACGAGGCAAACAATCTATGTGACTCTTTGAAAGGTATTTAACAAGCTTCACTCTCCAAGTTTTTTAAAGGGGTAAGGGAGAAAGATGAGGAAACATGGGCTGAGATGTGTTTATAAAGCAATAAAACTCAGAATGCTCATAGACAAGTTCTATACAAGACTTATGGGGCTTCAGCAGTTATACTAACAATGAACCAGATAAAGCTTTTAATGACACTCTTATCAAAACTGGAGGATGAATAGATCCTGGAGAATAACCAAGAGCAGGACAGCAGAGTCAGAATCCAAACTAATTTTTACAGAAGGTTAACTTTAACAAATGAAATTTAATAGAGAGAAGGTAAAAATTATATTTGGATTCAAAAACAAATGCTAAATATAAATTGTGATAACCTATTATATACATAAGGAACAACTTAAGATTTTGCTGAATAAAGCTTGACACAAATTAAAAGTATGGAAAAGCTGTCCTCAAAATTTACATGATCTCAATCTTAGGCTGAGTTAATAGACATAGATTAGAAACAAGCAAGATGAATGCCATACACTAGGCTGTAGCACTGGGTTCTGACCTGGAGAAGTTTTCAATAGTTGGCAGTGTGCTATAGTAGTACAAAAGGACAAAGTAAAATGTCCTCACAATTTGAAAATTAAGTCACCTTCTGGGAGTAATAACAGCATGAACCAAAATAATTAGAAATGACTATCAACATAAGTAATTCCAAGAAAAGGTATAATTGAAAATATTTAAGAACACTCAAACCCAATCAAAAGTGAGCAGGGTGTACTTTCTGGGAGGCTGGATTATAACAGAATGTGAATTAAGAAAGCTGCTGCTGCTGCTGCTGCTAAGTTGCTACAGTCGTGTCTGACTCTGTGTGACCCCATAGACAGCAGCCCATCAGGCTCCCCTGTCCCTGGGATTCTCCAGGCAAGAACACTGGAGTAGGTTGCCATTTCCTTCTCCAATGCATGAAAGTGAAAAGTGAAAGTGAAGTCGCTCAGTCGTGTCCGACTCTTCGCGACCCCATGGACTGCAGCCTACCAGGCTCCTCCGTCCATGGGATTTTCCAGGCAAGAGTACTGGAGTGGGTTGCCATTGCCTTCTCCTAAGAAAGCTGAAACATTGTCAATTGTGTTTTTGTCTGGCTAAAGGAAAGACTGTATTAACAGAAGGTCCTCAGTCACTCAGTCATGTCCAACTCTTTGTGGCCCCATGGACTGTAGTCCATCAGGCTCCTCTGCCCATGCAATTTTCTAGGCAAGAATTCTGGAGTAGGGAGCAATTTCCTACTTCAGGGGATCTTCCCGACCCGGGGCTCAAACCTGCATGTCTTGTGTCTCCTGTACTGATGGGTGGATTCCTTACCACTAGCACCACCTGGTGAGCCTGTTAAGAGAAGAATATTACATTAATCTGTTGGGGGTGGGGACAGGAGTTTAACAAGCAAGATTTTGCCTGTATTTCCCAACACTGTCTGAGACAGAGATGGCTAACTATGTCCAGAGCACTGCTGGTAGGTGTATCCTTATTAAAAAGAGGCTCCATCAGCTCTCCTGGCTCAGTGACACTCCTCATTAAGATGACCTATTTTGATTAGAATTAACCACTTCCCAAGTAGACTGTCCTACTGGGGTGACAGTGCGCTGACCAAATTATGAAGTTTCCGTTCTACTCACAGTGATATTAATAAATTCATTAGTTGATGTCTTGCTTCTCAGTCTCCTGGTCACTTGCTAAATATAAGTAGATTCCATAATCCCAAATATTTCTGGACACACACATACACACAAATTGACATTTATGGAACTGGAAAAGCAAAGTCTATTCATTAAGTTGTGTCATTATATATCCAGATACCACAAACCTGTGAAGTCCTGTTTCTCTGTATGACAACTGTATTTTATCTAAAAGTGAACCACACATTTTAAGAGAGAAAACTAACAAAATATAACACATGTGGAAGAGAGTAGTCAGGAAAGTAAAAAGTCTGAAATCCCTGATATTTGAACAAATTTGAACATGCTTAGCTTGAGACAGAGAAGATTGAGACCGCTGTCCTCAGTCGTCACTCTTGCTGTTGTTTAGTTGCTCAGTCGTGTCTCACTCTTTGCAATCCCATGGACTATAGCCTGCCAGGCTCCTCTGTCCAAGGGATTTCCCAGGAAAGCATACTGGAGGGGGTTGCCATTTCCTTCATCATTCTTTCAGTGATATAAAGTTATCTCTAATTCTGTGATGAGAATCAGTTGAAATCTGTGTAATGAAGAGTTTTTCAATTTATACTGTCCCAGGCCTGGCACAGGCATGGTTCAGTAAGTCTGGACACATGGGAAATGTTCACAGTGTTAGCTATGATTGTGTTGTATTACAAGATGTTGTGGGAATGCAAAGGAGGGGTACCTAACTCTGAACAAGAGGTGCGGGATCAAGGAAGGCAACCTCAAAAGTAGAGATACCTCAGCAGGGTATGAAAGAAAGCACGGGAGTTACCCAGAAGAGTGTGGGAGAAGGAATTCCAGAAAGAAGCATGTAAGATTCAAGGTCAGAGAAAGCTGCAGAGGTGAGTAGAGGGGGTAATGAAAGAGAAGGCTAGAAAAGCAAAAGGGCACCACTTCTTGAAGGGACTCAGGTCACAGGCCATGGTAAGGAATCTGGTGGAGATGATGGAGAATCACTGGAAATTGTAACTGTGGGAGTTACATAATCTGATTTATGTTTGAGGAGAACCCTTTTGGCAACCACACATAAAATGGACTGGAAGAGCACAAGGCTGGTAGCAGAAAAAGACGGTTATTTCAATAATTTGGAGTCCACATGAAGATACTGACACTGTAGAAAGAGCCGAGATGGGGACTTCCCTGGTGGTCTAGGGGCTCAGACTCCATGTTTCCAGTTCCAGGGGCCCAAGTTCGATCCCTGAAAGGGAACTAGATTCCACATGCTGCAACTAAGAGTTTATGTGAGTGATAAACAAGAGGAGAGTCAAGGATGATTTCCAGCTTTATGGCTGGGACAACCAAAGAGAATAATACTGTGCACTGGAGGAGGTAAGAAGCCTGAGACAGATTCCGGGAAAAGAGAAGGTAACACTGAGTCTTCTGGAAAAACACCCAGGTGGTGATGTCTACGAAAGAGATGAGCCACTGGAGTCTCAAGCTCAGAAAAGGGGTCTGGTTTGAAAGTCATCATCACAGAGTAGTCACTGAAGGAAACATCAGAGCCTATGAGATCATCCAGACCCCAGAGTGTGAGAAGTAAGCAGAGGGTTGGGGACAGAAGGCTGGAGAACACCAATCACTCAGGACAATGAAAGTCAGTGATTTCATGATCTGTTAAGTTTCTTTTCTTTGCAAGGAACTGAAATATTTAGGCAAAGACTAAACACCCACTTACCAAGGATTAGGGGGAATTCACAGCACAGAAATGGACTATCTGACCTCAATAGGATCTTTCACCTCTGAAATGAGTCAAAGACTTTAATTCAATCTAGTATTTCTTACAATCTGAGAAAACTTTTTATCACCACTACAGAAAAACTAAAATCATACTTTTTTTTTTCATACTTAATTTAATTCTTTGGCCATGTTTGTTCAAGGATGAAAAAACACTTTGAGGAACTAAAGTTTCTTGTTTGATAATGTCTCCATAAAGGGAAGGAGTCCCTGACTGACCAAGACAGGAGAGCACAGGCTCTCACTTGATTTCTTGTTCTATGTCCCCCTCTATGGGTCCTGTTATACGGTTGGTATCTGGATGTAGTTTTACCCAAACACATGTGCCTACTTATTCTTCCTTTCCCTTTCTGTCACCCTGTGCCTGACTGGGGCTAGACTTAACCTATGGTTTTAAGTCTTGAAGGTTTTCCAAAATGTAGCTATAATTTCCACTAATATTTAAAGTGTATTGGCTTTTGTTTCCCTTTCTGCTCAATTCTAAAAACAGAGACACAGGTATATAAACACATTTTAAAAAATTAAATCCAGAAATGTTTGATTAAAACAAGTTGTCATTTTTGGCACAACAATATACCCAGAGTATTTTTAGAGAGGACTTAAAATTTCACCTTAAAAAATGACACTGGTTCTACCCAGAGACACTTGGAACAGGTGTCAGAGATATTTGACCTCTTTCAACCATAAGCACCTTTCTCCTGCCCCGAGTCAAAACCTGCCCTGCCCCTCTGCACGCCTTCTCTTTCTTCTCCTGCCCTTGTCTTTCACTCTCTTCCTGGCAGTACCCATAAACTTTTACTACCACTAATGGTAGTAAAGCTAACACAGCTGCCACCCCCCCAACCCTTCACCTAGAAATACAATGGGTATAAATCCATCTGGAGTCTACAATGAACTTTTTGGTTGTCCTTAAAAAACAATTTAACTATATTCTGTGTCAGTGGCCCAATCCACAGGACAGAAAAACAAATGGCTGAAGCAAGTAAACTTTTGTGGAAAGAAACCACAAATGCTTTTTAGCTCTAGCAGTCTAATGGGGAGGCTCAGAACCATGACTTGCAGATGCAGGTTTCTAAATGAGCAAAACAGAGAGAAACAGGACAAACTAGAGGTAACGGTTGACACCATTTGAAGTCTAGAGTCCTACTAAGTAATTACAACACAATAAGCATTAGAGAAGATGGTGAAAAAAAAAATCAAGGCTAGATCCAGAATAAAAGGACTTCAGCACTAGATATTACAATTCTGGGAAAGTTTTAGGGGCACCATAAAACTTTATGGGAAAGGTAAATAATTATGTTCCTCTCAAGTCAGGTGCTCTTGAAGCTGTGTTCTGGTGCTGCACTCTCATACAACAAGCTTACTTGCTCCACACATTCATCAAAGGAAAGGGTTTTAGGATTTTTTCCTCTCTGGCTAATGGTATCATTACCTTTTCTGTTTAATTTCACAAAATGGGAGCAAGAGACAATGTATCCCTGGCAGCCGACTTGGGAAACACAGCAGAGGTGCTTCCAGGAGGTTATAAGAGGCAACAGAAACATTTCCTTACAAAAGTTCAGAGTGCTGAAGCTAAATAAACTAAATATGGAAAAACATAGCAAATAAAAAGTTATTTTACCAGGACAAGTTCATTTATCTTACCTAGCCTCTTGTCCCAACACTAAAGTAATCCCCAGTCTCTCACATTCTGTGCTATTATATCTTCCTCCTGCTCGTTGGCCAGAAAAACTCCTACTCACCCTTCAAGTCTAAGCTCCAACACCACCACCGCCCTGGAAACCTTTGATTCTCCCAACAGGTGCTCCTTTTCCTTTCTTCCTGAGTGCTCCTTCATTACAGCAGCTATATGCTATTGCAATTATCTCTAAACTTTGAGGTAGCTCGGCAGTTGCTTGCCTGCTTTGAGGGTACAACTCATCTTTCCATCATTGCATCTCCTGGAACAGGACACAGACCTCACATGTAATCACAGAGGCAAAGAACTCCCTATATCTCAGCATGAAGGGCCAACACTCACCCATCCAAGTCTCCTTTCCAATCCCACCAGGTTTATTTATTTATTTTTTTAATATAAATTTACTTATTCCCACCAGGTTTAGAAAATTTCACTATCAATCCTTTTGGAGAAGGAAACAGCAATTCACTCCAGTATTCTTGCCTGGAAAATGCCACGGACAGAGGAGCCCCATGGGTGGGCTACAATCCGTGGGGTCATGAAAGAGTCAGACACAACTGAGCACGAGTGCAATCTCTTAGATTATTTAAACCAGCCTCTTCCTCGGTCTTTCCATTTCCAGTCCATCTTCCCTTGAATCCGTCCCATATACACTACTGCCTCTGTAATCTTACTAAAGTAGAACTTTAATTAAATGTACCAGGTTGCACAGTTGATGATGCAGAGAATGAAAAGCTGAAAAACACCTGTTCTCTAAGCTGAATGGGCTCAAATCCAAAAGGGCAGAGAAAGAAGTAAATAATTAACACAAAACTCATCAGGTGTTATAGAGATATTTCAAACTCATGCTAATCCCTCCCCTGGCATGTCTTTCACTCATAAATGGACAATTTCTATTTCACTTTATATAGGAAGCCATCCTAATCCCTCCAGCCTGAAGCACTCTTTTCTCCTTCTGTTTCCCAGTACCCTGTTACTTGTTTATCACTTTCTGCTTGATTTACACTTACTTGTACTCATACATTATGTCTCTTACTGGATTGAACCTTCCTAAATAGAAGGGCAATCCCTTTCACTTGTCTCTATTTTGCCACGGTACCTAATAAAGTGTCCAGAATATAGCTGATAAATGTTGAACTGTGATGATTAAGCTCATGAAAATATTATGAGTCTGTGATTCCTCGAGGATTTGCCAGTATTAAGAATATCAGTGGGTCAAATAATACACACAATTCAAGGCTGAAATTTTTCCACTCTCACCACCAAAATACAAAGTCTACTCTGTTTGGCAAAGTAATAGTGGACATAAGGAGAACATCCTCAACCAGATTTGAAAGATGTGTCCCAATGCAATGGGTCACTACTGTAAAAACACAACAAAAGGCAACTCCCCAGTCTCTAAAGTCAGCCCCTGCTTACACATACAGAATCATTATGAAGGGCAAACATGTTATGGCGTTTCCGTAATGGGGGCAAGTCAATGGACAAGTGCTCAGCTAAGTATAAATGTCCACAACGGGGCAAACACTAAATTTAATAAAGCAAGATACAGGTACAAGATAGTATTTCAAAAATGGATCATTCAATAAACTCTCTGATCACTCAAATTCCATAGGTGAATACTTGAAGCTTGTCCATCCTTTAAGCTTATAATTGGTTTCCTAAAACAAAGCTACTGGAAGACTCCTCACCAAGCCCTCTTTCTTTAATTTCACTTTTGAAACAATATCTATCCTCCCTCCAGCCATTCCTTCATCATAATTAATCTAGTTAAATCCAACAGCTATGTGCAGGATGAGGCAGACAGAAACTTAACTATCACTCACCTGAACTGTAAGAATTGAGGATTTAAAACAGTTCATGATTCAAAATGCAGAACTAAAATTCCAATTTCTCAATTTTGACCAAAAAAGCTCAAAACTGTAAGACCCTTTAGGAAAATGCTGTGCTACAATGATATACATCTGCTCCCAACTGGTGTGAAATCAGAACATTTAATCACATCATTTATTTCAGCATTAAAATTGCTGAGGCCCAAAACCATCTCATCAACTAACTTTGCAGAAGCCTTAGCAAACTACCTTTGGCAGCTTTTAATCTAAAGACACAAATTTAAGTTTGCTTTGAGGATTAACCAAGAAAATGTCTAAAAATGCTTTATAAGACTCTAAAGCACAATACAAACATAAGGTGTTACTAGTATTCTTATAGTTCGCTCTCGCCAAGAGTAGGTCCCCCCTTATAGGAAATCTGAGCAGAGCTGAAGTTATTTCTGTATACTTTTCCCAAAGGAATTTATGTTCTATATCAAAAATGTAAATAACTCCTAAAAAAAGGAGAGAGGAGAGGAAAGAAACAAAATTCAGCTGAGACTAGAAGGAGGAGGTAAATTAAATAGCACAGGAGAAGTTTTTTGTAATAAAATAAAGCAACATAAGAGAAAGCAACCCTGGATCTCAGAGATCAGTTTCTAACCCTGCCACTTAACTATCTACTCCTGTGGCCCTGGTCCCTTCACCCCTCTAGGCTCCAGTTTCCTTGTTTATAACTAGAGATAACAGCTCAGACAGTTGCTGTGGGATTAAATGAGATAATATTTATATAAAGCACTCAGTACTATATCTGGTACATAGTAAGTATTAAGCTAATGATTACTGTTGTTGGTAAAATTATTACTTGACCTGTACCCTGATTGGTGACATTCAGGAAGAAAAAGAAGCCAAGAACATGTGAGCGGGGAAGATGAAATACAGAGGACTAAGTCTATATTCCACTGCTGGGCGACAACATTTGGGAAATATGGATTACCACAAAGCATTTTTCGTGTTAAATACACAAATTACTTACTGTGCTTCCAGGACTGCTGAAGAATCTAGAGAAGCGTAGCCAAAATCTCCAAGTCATAAAAGCTGAAGAGCAATGACTGTATAGAAGGAGAACAGGACAAAAAAAAGTGCTTAGTGATGTGTAACTTTCAATTTTCCAAATATTCACAGAAAGAATGAAAGTGAGGCTCCATAGCAAAGCTACCACAACTCTGCTGACCCAAAATAGATGGTTTCAGCATCATGTAGAATCACTTCAGTTTCTACCATCTTGTTTTTTATTCTGGGGAAGTGGCTGTATCTGTGATTGATTTTGAGATGTGTGTGTGTGTGTGTGTGTGTGTGCACGCGCATGCATATGCTCAGCAGCTCAGTCATGTCCAACTCTATGCAACCCCCTGGACTGTAGCCCATCAGCCTTCTGCATCTATAGGATTTTTCCAGGGAGGAATACTGAAGTGGGTTGCCATTTCCTCCTCCAGGGAATCTTCCTGACCCAGGGGTCGAACTTGCATCTCTTGCATCTCCTGCATTGGCAAGTAGACTCTTTACCAGTAGGGTCAACTGGGAAATCATTATTAACGCCATCATATTTGATAACTGCAAAAACAGTAAAAGCGTCCTAAAATTAGGAAGAAGAGAAATTGAATCCCCTCCTGAAGCAGATGAAGAGATAGCAAATAATTGTAAAAGGTTAAAAACAATGGACACTGCCTTTGCATATGAGCTCAGCGTCTTAAACACTCTAACATGTGAAAAGTCTGCATCCATGGATATTAAGACCCATGTCACCAACCAGAGATCTGATGTGAAAGTAAGTGAAAGTGTTAGCCATTCAGCTGTATCTGTTTGCGACTCCATGGACTGTAGCCCACCAGACTCCTCTTCTGTCCATGGAATTCTCCAGGCAAGAATACTGGAATAGGTACCGATTCCCTTCTCCAGGGGATCTTCCCAACTCAAGAATCAAACCCAGGTCTCCTGCATTGCAGGCAGATTCTTTACCACTGAGCAATATGGGAAGCCCTATGGAACCAATAAGAATCAGCAAAAGACCAGGAAAACAGGAAACATTCCATATGGGTGGCCAGAGAATCAACACCCACTTGGGTTGTCAACCTGTCTAGGGTTAATTCAGGGGAAGGCAAAGAGCTTAAGAATTTAAAAGCTGAACACAGTACAAGTACTACTGTCATAAGCCACAGACAAATTGCCAAAGTTCGAGGCCTTTCTGAATTTACACAACATCAACATGAACGGTCAACTCACTATCTGACCTGTAACTGCTAAGGTCTGAGGGAGGTTACAGCTCTCAGTGGACTTTCATTGGAGACAAAACTAGCCTATGATGGGAAAAGATGCCTCCAAAATTACTATCAGCAAGGAGGTGAGGGTATGTCTGGTTTCCCTTTGAGTTTGCCCAACTCATACTCCTCCTTACTGAGAATAACCTTTCAAAATAAAACCTGTACTTAAAGGAATGTGTAATTTTTCTTTTTTAATAACAAAGCAGAGTAGACTTAAAAGCATCTCCCTGAAATTATGGGCTGAAGATCCCCAAAATTTTGTCAATCAGGCGGTGATAAATGGAAATAATATGCCATCACTACTAATTCAGGCTGTGTGGAAAAACATTTTTTTAATGTGTTTTGCAATCTGTGTCTTACTATAATAATATACATACACTGGGCTCTAAATCCTGGATTTTGTTCTGCCACTTTTTCCCATTAGGTTTTAAGCTTGTCAAGGTTTCCTACAATCTACCACACTCACACAAGGAGAGGATACTTATATTCATTCATAAAAACTGTGCCCCTAGAGCTCTACTTAATATTATGAGTACAGCTGATAAGGGCTCTGACAAAGGTCTGCATCTTGCTGGGAGGAAAGGACAGCTAAGTATCCATATGGTTAGTATGGTCTAATGATAATTTTTTTCCCCTTATCTTTAAATTCAATTTAAAGTGACTTCAATACCTAACCAACAAGTGCAAACCACTCCTGAAACTGCATAAATAAAATCAGTTAGACCATTCATTCAACAAAGAAGCATTTACCAAGTAGCCTAGTACTGGGCCCACTGCAATTCTAGAGTACCTTTTATTTCACAACCCCAAAGAGCTTTCAAAGTTGCCCTAACATAACAGTATCAGTGACTGAACTTCTCTTATTTTATACAAGTACAACACTATTCAAAACACTGATTCAAGTGTTCAACACTATTCAAATTCACTGATTATAAATTTAGCTGTTGTGAAAATAAAAAATAAAAAGGGCTGCTGAGACTGACGTTCAATAATTAAATTCCAACTTCCCAATTCAATCCAAAAAATACCCAGTGCCAAGTGGTTTTAAAAAATTACAAGCCAAAATATACAATGATTCAAACATTCCACTAGGCAAAGGAATTAACATAGTTACAACTTCTCTCTTGTAAACCCTTGCTGGTACTGCTACTAGGTAATGAATCAAATTTATCAAAACCCCACTCAAGGATTATACCGTAATGTGCACCAAGAGCAATTTCTAAAAACGGAGTCAGTATCTAACATGCCAAAAATAACGTTATTTACCTGGGTTTTCACCACTTTGGAGCTCTTTCTAGAAAACAGGTCCCTAAATTTAGGTGTCAGATGAATGAATGCATTTTCCCAAACCAACATCATCAAAAGTGGAAGAAAAATCAAGGAGACTGGTTAAGTACAAGGACACAAGTCAGAATTCCTGGGTGGGAACCCCTGCTTTACCATTTTCTAGATACCTCAATTACTCTGTCTGCAAAATGGGAATAAAAACATCCACTCCACACAGTTGCTCTAAGGATTAAACCAAGGTAGATTAGCACGGTAACAGCTTAGGAGCAAGCAGCATTATATACAGTGTTTGTTTATGATGATTATCATATGACTAGATCATCTCAATCATCTATACAAATGTCTTTCCCTGATGAAAGCCTTCTTTAATTGGCCTAGTAGAATTTAACCCCTTCCTCCTCGGCTTCCCCACAAAATGGATTGTGTATTATATTTATTTAGGAATATCTTCTTCCCATCAGGTTAAAGACAAAAGACCACAGTTCATCTGAGTGCACAGGGCAGCAAATACTACTCACTGTTGCCCTTCAGTTCCTTCTCTCTAAAGGTTCTGAACAATAATACTGTGTCAATCAATTAGAAAACATTTACCTGGAGAAAGGAGCTTTATGTAATCAGCACACATCAGTACCGGACATACCTAGGTAAACACTCTCTTAAGACTTAAACAAAAATTTGGGAGGTGGAGAAGAAGGATTCACTTAATATCTTTTAACTACTGACCAAGGTTATCTTTTTAAATTAATTTTTTAAATTTCTTATGCTTTAAAAGCTCTCTCATTATTTCATTCAAAAAGTCTATGGTGTTTTTAATATAGAAATACAGTAGCATAATTTCCACATATGTCAAGTCAACCTAATCATAACTTACCCATCTGCTAATTTTAACATAATCTTGGGGTTGCTAGAAGACAATATGCTTGCCTGATTCACCCTCCATTGTTTATGTAAAATAAAATCATTTTCACATTACACTGAGATGCAAAACTTTCTGGCTTTGATTTGTGCCCTTTTCTGTCTCTCAAAAAAGTGCCACACACATGCAAAAGAGCCTCCAACTTATCCCAGATCACTGGGAAAACACTATCTAAAGGGTTATCCAACTTTGCTAACATGATGCTGCAGCCCTAACTTTGAGAGGACAGAACTTTTCTGAGAACAAATGGCTGAACTGAGGCTGCTGCTTTATTATCCCTTTCTACAAACTGTGATTCTTCCTTTGTTTTTATAGTGTGTTACCTTTAGAAATTAATTTTTTCAGCATAAAAACTGCTGAGGACACCTTATTTGCACAAATATTTCTGGTCTCCACTCTATGATTTATTTAAAAAGAAACTCAAACACAAAAGGCTAAAGAAGAATTGCACTCATTTAATGTGGTTTTCCTAAGTCTAATTTTTTTTTCATTCCCCAGTGGCAGGGGCTTCCAAAGGATTACAAAGACAACAACACCCAATTTGTTTCTCATTCTAAACATACCCCAAGTAAACGGGGAATGTTATTAGCCATCTTAACAAGGAGAACACCACAAATGCTAAGCCAGATTAAAAAAAAAAAAAATTTTTTTTTTTTTTTTTATCCATTGTACTTCCTCTGAGATCAGAATCTTTTACAGAAATGTACTTTGACGAGTCTATGCAATGAACAAATGTCATCATAATTTAAACATCCTATTTTGGACGAATTTCTCTCCCCTCATATACTCACAAGAATGGTCAATTCACATACAATACCTCTCAGCTCCTGGATAGACAGTACAATAAACTTAATTGTTTTATATATCCTGAGGCATACAAAGAAAAACCAAACACAAAGAGGCTTCCAGTATCTTATATACATTTATGACCGAGACAAAGAACTTTCAAAAACCTGCCCTCAGTAAGCAAAACTGGGCTTCAACAACAATAAACCCTGCCTTAAAGTAAGGAGACCTGACAAGTATAAGGCCTAACCCCGTCCCCCACTCACAGCCCCCTAGAAACCAAGTCTCACTCCCAGCTTACAGCTAGGAGGCATAACTGAAACACTTAGAGCTGTTTCCTCAGATTTGAGTAGTATTAAAGCTAATACTCAGGCCACCTTTTCCAAGCAATTGGCTTCTATCAAAACTTATCCCAAGTTGCGTGAAATAGACAGGAGCGTTGGCTCTGCATTTTATCAAGTGAGGAACACTAGCATCATACTTTCTGGACAAGCCACTACTCCCTGCACCACCAGCTCTCCCCGCCCCCCTCCCCATTTCTTTTTATGTCTTTCCTCCAAATGCACAATACGAAAAGCGGTCCCATAAAACAAAAGTAGTATCAGTAAACGGGAGGCCACCGATTTTGAAAATAAAGTTAGTTCTTTTGCTCTCTACCTGGCAACTTTTAAGGGTGAAATGTTTCCTTCCTCCATCGGACACAACCTTCCCTATTTTAACCCATACCAAACAACCACTCGTTCGTCCCCTCGTAGTAAAGGTGAAAAAAAGGGAGTGGGAGAAAATGATGGTGCAAAGAAGGGTCTAGGATTCCAGCGGTAGGGTCCGATTTTGAGAGACCGGCTTTAAACACTCCTTGACTTCTGGGAGCTGGACGGCTTTTACTGTATCTATTTGAGAAATGTTTAGCAATCTGACGCATCAGTTTTTAGGAATGGTACACAAACAGCCCCCACAATCTAAGAGCCATGCCCAGAAGCCTTCCCCTCGCTGGCATCGGCTGGAGGGCACCGGACGGGAGAGCAGGGGATACAGGGGAAGGTCCATGACATTTGTTATTGTTTATGAAGCCCAGGCAGGGACAGAGAGCCCGGGGCTCGGGGACCGTGGAGGCGAGAGGCCAAAGGAGTCAGGAAGGACAAAGATTCCTCCCCGGGCCCCAGGCCACCTCTCCGGACACCGGGGGCCAGAATCACCCCAAGGAACAAGAGGGCCAAGGCCGTCACCGGAGCTTCACCGGAGATATTTCCAGCCTCGAAATCAGCCCGGCTTTCCCTGGACACCCTAAGACACATAAGATCTTCTCCTGATCCGGCTCTCAGAGTTGGGGCCGGAGCGGTAAGCCGTACCCCCTAGCCTCCTCCGCGAAGGAGCGCCGCAACAGCGCACTCACCTGCCTCCGGTCGCGCCCGCGGCCGGCTCAGCCTCCGCACGGACCGCAGCCGGCCCGGCGACCGTCTGCTCCCTCTGCCCGCTCCGCCCTCGCCCCGCCCCCGGGAGGTGGGACCCGCCGCCGCGGAGCCGGAATCTCGGGGCGGCCTCCCAGAATTCTCGCGAGCCCTTCCTCCTCCGTTTCTAGGAGGCTCGGCCTGTCCCTGACGTCATACGCAGCACAGCCGGAAGTAGCCTTCTGTCGTCAACGCAGGCAACCCCCCCTCCGCCCCGCCACACACACTCCCCACCCATCTGCGCCAGGTGAATTCCTGAGTAGCCCTGAAAGAGTTGTTCGAAGAATGACCGCCTCCCTTCCTCATCAGCCTCACCTCACCTCCCTCTTCTCTGCTGAAAGCTAGAGAGTTAAGGCCACTCTTGAGTGACCCAGGGTGTTGCCACATTGGTCACATGTCCTACCTGTAGCCAGAGTTTTTCTTGATGCTTCACAATGCAAAGTGAGTATTAAAGATAAAAGGGAGCTTAGACATCATTTCTATTAATCTTTTGGAACCTTTTGCAGAGTAGGAAAATGTGGTCAACAAAAATGGATTGGCTGATCGTGTTGCCTAACTAGTAAGTCAGTGTTCCTTGACCCTTTTTCTTTTCCATCATGACTCGATTGTAGAGACTTGAGAGGGATTCACATTTGGAAAAGCTACAAAAACAACAACAACAACAACAACCCCCCAAACTGCAGCATTCATGAAAAATTTTCTTGTGTCATCTTGGAAAATCTAAAATAACCGACAGTACTGGGCTGCTGCTTGTTTAGGATCAGAGAACTATGAGGAAAATCACCTGTACTATGACTCAGAAAGGATGGCTTTGGGAAGGTGATGCATTTGAGTTTTTATTGAGCAAATCAAATAAGAGAATTGTCCCCAGTTATCGTTAACAAATTATCTTCTATCTAAATATGGGAGATTTTATAAAATAGAATTTACTTTAGACTGTTATGACAATATACAAAGCTAGTGCTGTGCTTGCAGAAAATGTAATTCAGAGATGACAACCATTATCTTTAGTTTTGCCCAGAGCAGGTGACACATAGGAAAGACTTAGGAAAGAATCTTAACATCACTTCTCTCTTTTTTTTTACACTATCTCCCACTCCAGTATTCTTGCCTGGAGAATCCCATGGATGGAGGAGCCTGGGGGCCTACAGTCCACGGGGTCGCAAAGAGTCGGACACGACTGAGCGACTTCACTCACTCACTCACTCTCTCTCATACATAGCTTGATTGTTGGAAAAAGCACTATGTGATCTGGTAATTAGTGTGTTCTTGGAGAAATCAGTTCCTTCTATATCATATGGCGATTTTGAGGTTCAAATGACAGTTGCCATATGCAAGCATTAGAAGTTTAATTGTGATCAACCATGCTTGACAGAGGGCTGTACACCTCTCTCCCTCCACCACACACATATTAATTCAGGTGAGTAGGACTGAGAACAATTTATGGAGTATTCTCTAGCAAACTTATGTTTTCAAATGTGCCATGCTATTTTCATGGCACTGAGAGTTATAAACTAGTCTAGGGTATCAGACTAAGATAACATGAGGCAGGCTAGTTTCTAAATTGAAGGCATTCCTAACAAATTCCCCTAGGTGTTGAAGGTACCTGACCTGAATCAAATTAGAGCCAAGTGCCCTTTTGGAAGTTTGGTGAAATCTATGGACTCTTTTTCAGAATAGTGTTTTTAAATGCATAAAATAAGCTACCTAGAATATAAAGGAAATTGATTACATTAATGTAAAGTTATTAAAATACTAAAACTGAGTTTTTTATATAGTTCTGATATAAGCAGCTTCTGACTCTTAATAATCCTCACCTTCTGGTATTCCTATCTTGCACAACCCCCTTCTCTTAAGTGTGGACTGGACCTAGTGACTTAGTTTTGCAAAGGAGAATACAGCAAAAATGATGAGATGTCACCTCCACTACTGGGTTACAAAGAACTCTGGCTTCCATCTTGTTCGTCCTCTCTTGCTCCATTTCTTACTCACTCTGATGAAAGCAGCTGTCATGCTCTGCCCTGTCTTGTGGAGAGGGCCACACAGTAAACACAGAGCAAAGTCTCCAGTCAACAGACACTTAGGAATTGGGGCACCCAGTCCAACAACCTGTGAGGAACTGAATCCTGCCCACAACCACATAGAAGCACACTCTATCCCAGTGGAACTTCAAGATGACTGTAGCCTGGTAAAGGACTCTTAGCCAACATACGCAGCGAAGTCTTGCAAGATTCCTACCCCACAGACACTGTGAAATAATATGTATTCATTTTTTAAGCCATTAATTTGGGCCAGGGGTAATTTATTACACAGCCATAGATAATAATAGTTATATATTTGCTTCTTTATTAATGCATCAAAAAAGCAAAATGGCTGTCTGGGGAGGCCTTACAAATAGCTGTGAAAAGAAGAGAAGCAAAAAGAAAAGAAGAAATGGAAAGATATAAACATCTGAATGCAGAGTTCCAAAGAATAGCAAGAAGAGATAAGAAAGCCTTCTTCAGCGATCAATGCAAAGAAATACAGGAAAACAACAGAATGGGAAAGACTAGAGATCTCTTCAAGAAAATCAGAGATACCAAAGGAACATTTCATGCAAAGATGGGCTCAATAAAGAACAGAAATGGTATGGACCTAACAGAAGCAGAAGATATTAAGAAGAGGTGGCAAGAATACACAGAAGAACTGTACAAAAAAGATCTTCACGACCCAGATAATCATGATGGTGTGATCACTCACCTAGAGCCAGACATCCTGGAATGTGAAGTCAAGTGGGCGCCTTAGAAAGCATCACTACGAACAAAGCTAGTGGAGGTGATGGAATTCCAGTTGAGCCATTCCAAATCCTGAAAGATGATGCTGTGAAACTGCTGCACTCAATATGCCAGCAAATTTGGAAAACTCATCAGTGGCCACAGGGCTGGAAAAGGTCCGTTTTCATTCCAATCCCAAAGAAAGGCAATGCCAAAGAATGCTCAAACTACTGCACAATTGCACTCATCTCACACGCTAGTAAAGTCATGCTCAAAATTCTCCAAGCCAGGCTTCAGCAATATGTGAACCGTGAACTTCCTGATGTTCAAGCTGGTTTTAGAAAAGGCAGAGGAACCAGAGATCAAATTGCCAGCATCCGCTGGATCATAGAAAAAGCAAGAGAGTTCCAGAAAAACATCTATTTCTGCTTTATTGACTATACCAAAGCCTTTGACTGTGTGGATCACAATAAATTGTGGAAAATTCTTCAAGAGATGGGAATACCAGACCACCTGATCTGCCTCTTGAGAAATTTGTATGCAGGTCAGGAAGCAACAGTTAGAACTGGACATGGAACAACAGACTGGTTCCAAATAGGAAAAGGAGTATGTCAAGGCTGTATATTGTCACCCTGCTTATTTAACTTATATGCAGAGTACATCATGAGAAACGCTGGACTGGAAGAAACACAAGCTGGAATCAAGATTGCCAGGAGAAATATCAATAACCTCAGATAGGCAGATGACACCTCCCTTATGGCAGAAAGTGAAGAGGAACTCAAAAGCCTCTTGATGAAAGTGAAAGAGGAGAGTGAAAAGTTGGCTTAAAGCTCAACATTCAGAAAACGAAGATCATGGCATCCAGTCCCACCACTTCATGGGAAATAGATGGGGAAACAGTGGAAACAGTGTCAGACTTTATTTTTCTGGGCTCCAAAATCACTACAGATGGTGACTGCAGCCATGAAATTAAAAGACACTTACTCCTTGGAAGGAAAGTTATGACCAACCTAGATAGCATATTCAAAAGCAGAGACATTACTTTGCCAACAGAGGTTCGTGTAGTCGAGGCTATGGTTTTTCCTGTGGTCATGTATGGATGTGAGAGTTGGACTGTGAAGAAGGCTGAGTGCAGAATTGATGCTTTTGAAGTGTGGTGTTGGAGAACACTCTTGAGAGTCCCTTGGACTGCAAGGAGCTCCAACCAGTCCATTCTGAAGGAGATCAGCCCTGGGATTTCTTTGGAAGGAATGATGCTAAAGCTGAAACTCCAGTACTTTGGCCACCTCATGCGAAGAGTTGACTCATTGGAAAAGACTCTGATGCTGGGAGGGATTGGGGGCAGGAGGAGAAGGGGACAACAGAGGATGAGATGGCTGGATGGCATCACTGACTCGATGGACGTGAGTCTCAGTGAACTCCGGGAGTTGGTGTTGGACAGGGAGGCGTGGCGTGCTGTGATTCATGGGGTCGCAAAGAGTCGGACACGACTGAGTGACTGATCTGATCTGATCTGATTAATGCATCAAATAACAAAATCAATACCTACAGTAATTTTGCCGTAGTGATATACATAAACAATATTTTGAGATATCTGTACCAACTTAATGTGGTAGAAAATATGCATGATTTCTATTGGGAACAAAGTCAAAGATTTCTAATATTACTATGGTTTGCTGAATATATTCATAATGGAGGAAATTATCATTTTCAGTTAAGGATTAGTGAAAAAATACGTTGATGCATATGTATTATTAATGCATATGTTTATATATATATGTATATAAAATGTGTATATTTATTTTTCATTAAAGTTCACAGACCCAGATTGAGAACTGTTGGCCTAAATAATAGATTTTTTTGTAGGACTTTCCAAAACTCTTCTTATCAACTCTCTTATTATCAATCATAATTAAAGTTCAGGTAATACAGGTAACAGATACACACCATGGTCATTGCTAACTTTAGTAACCTATAGTTGAATATGAATTTTTATCCCCTATCTTTCACTTATTCCTTCTTCTCTAAATTACACCAAATGTGGATAGACAGACTAAAATTGTAGCCCACAGAGAAAAATCATGGTGAAAACCTTTTTGGCACCCAGAATTCATCTGGTCTTTGTTTTCAGTGTGTGATACTTTTACTGTCCTAGACCTACCATGTAGTAAATAACCAAAGAATGTCAAATGACAGTAGTAAACGGTAACAGAAGGAAGCTATTAGTAAAACCCTTCCACATAGAAAACATAGAAACAGAAAAGTTGTTTTCCCGTGTATGCAGCTTTGCATCTGTGGGATATGGTCAAAGTAGTATTTAAACTTACTGCTTTAAATGCATTGAACAGAAAACACAAAAATGTAAAAACAAGTGAACCAAACTTTCAACTCAGGAAACCTGAATTGAAAAAGAAAACTAAATTCAACGAAAGTAGAAGAATGTTAAGATTACAGCAGAATCCCTTCCAGATGTCCTGGCCCTTATGTGTACCAAATATTATAGATCAAATACATAATTGCTCCCATATATAACTCCATGTTTCAAATAGATGTAATTTATTAAGATTAACAAATTCAAATACAATTCTAAAATATAAAGGCAGAAATTAATGTAACACAAAGTAAAAAAAAAAAAAAGTCTGAAATTGACCAATAAGGTAATTCTTTGAAAAGTCAAAGAAATAAGGAAATAGGGAAAATCTTTGGCAAAACTAATCCAGGGGGAGAAGAGGACAACAGAGGATGAGATGGTTGGATAGCATCACCAACTCAATGGACATGAATTTAAGCAAGCTCTGGGAGTTGGTGATAAACAGGAAAGCCTGGCGTGCTACAGTCCATGGGGTTGCAAAGAGCTGGACACTACTGAGTGACTGAACTGAACTGAATCTAGGGGAGACACACCTAGAAAGCATGATAATAGAGATATAACTGCTCATATGGAGATTTTTTAAGCATTAAAAATTATGATGAAAAAGAGAGGCTTTTCTTGGTGGTCCAGTGGCTAAGAGTCCGCCTGCCAATGCAGGGGTTTGACCCCTGGTCTGGGAAGATTCCACATGCTGCAGGGCATCTAAGCTCATGCACCACAACTACTGAAGCCCACAAGCCTACAGCTTGTGCTCCACTACCAAGAGAAACCACCATAATGAGAAGCCTACAGACAACAACGAGAGACTAGCCCTTGCTCGTTGCGACTAGAGAAAGCCCACTTGCAATTTCAAGGACCTAGTGCAGCCAAAAAGCCCACCCACAGCTTCAAGGACCCAGAGCAGCCAGAAGACAAATAAATAATACACTTTTTTTTTTTTTTAAAAAGAGATCGAGAGGCTATCAAGACGAGCTGGCTGAACACTTCCTTCTGTGTGAGTATGAGCAATGTTAATTCCTGATTAGCTTTATGGATAGACAAAGAAGAGTAGTTCATATTTATTGAGGGTTTTTTTTTTTCTGTGTGCCAAGCATTATGCTCTCTGCTTGTATTGTAATCTTTATAATAAGTTGGTGAGTTAAGTATTATCACCAATTTATAGATGATGAAACTGAGGCTCAAAGAGCTCTAATAACTTACCTAAGGTCACCCAGTAGCAAGTAGCAAAGCCAGCAACCCAGATTCCTAATTGGATCAAAGAAGTACTACTACGCAAAAGTAAAAGCATAGAATTTAGAGACAGAGAAACTAGTTTGAAGTACTTGCCTGTTTACAACATGTTCAATGATTATTAACTGTGAGTACTGCATGCATGCTAAGTCGCTTCAGTCATATCTGACTCTGTGCAGCACTATGGACTCTAGGCCGCCAGGCTCCTCAGTCCATAGGATTCTCCAGGCAAGAATACTGGAGTGGATTGCCTTGCCCTTCTCCAGGAAGGAAACGGCAACCCACTCCAGTATTCTTGCCTGGAGAATCACAGGGACAGAGGAGCCTAGTGGGCTTCCATCTATGGGGTTGCACAGAGTCGGACACGACTGAAGTGACTTAGCAGCAGCAGCCCTTCTCCAGGGGGTCTTCCTGACCTAAGAATCAAATCCGTGACTCAGGTCTCCTGCATTGGCAGGCAGGTTCTTTACCACTAGTTCCACCTTGGAAGCCCACTCGTATGATGATAATCCCCATCCTTTAAGTGGAATTAAGACCACAACTGCCCACATGCAGACATATGGACAGAAATACATCTCAGGATTATGTATTCGTAACTGTGAAAAGTTGGAACTAATCTAAATATCTAAAGATAGGGATTAGTGTAATAAATTATGGTGGATCTGTACAATGTAATAGCATATATTTGTTTAAACTTATATGTAGATAAATGGTTAATGACATAGAAAGTTGTTCAGAATATATTGTTAGGTTTGGGAGTTCTAAAGCATGTTACCAACAGTCTAACAGCTTTTACATAAAAATTATTTGAGAAACAGTATATGTATATATTCATAATATGGGCTTCCCTTGTGGTGCTAGTGATAAAGAACCCACCTGCTAATGCAGGAGACATAAGACATGCAGGTTTGATCCCTGGGTCGGGAAGATCCTCTGGAGTAGAAAGTGGCAACCCGCTCCAGTATTCTGACTGGGAAAATTCCATGGACAGAGGAGCCTGTCAGATTACAGTCTGTGAGGCTGCAAAGAGTTGAACACAACTGAGTGACTGAGCACATACACATAAATACATACATTCATAATATACACATTCCATATATATATATGCTGCTGCTGCTGCTAAGTCACTTCAGTCGTGTCCGACTCTGTGCAACCCCATGTACTGCAGCCCACCAGGCTTCTCCGTCCATGGGATTCTCCAGGCAAGAACACTGGAGTGGGTTGCTATTTCCTTCTCCAATGCATGAAAGTGGAAAGTGAAAGTGAAGTCGCTCAGTCGTGTCTGACTCTTAGCGACCCCATGGACTGCAGCCTACCAGGCTCCTCCATCCATGGGATTTTCCGGCAACAGTACAGGAGTGGGGTGCCATTGCCTTCTCCTATATATGTATATATATATATATATATTTAAAGACTGAAAGAGGAACAGTAAAATTAAAGCTTTAAGTGTTGTGATTATGAAAAAAAGATTATGATATATAATGTTATGCCAATTAATTTTTTTAAGGAGAGAGAGAATAAGTGCTTTTCAGTCTGCTTGGAAGAGTGTCCTGACAGGAATACATTAATTTTTCTGTTTTGGAAAAGATAGAAAGTAGATAGGATTTACAAAAAAAAGTGAATGGACCTTTCCAGTTTGACATGAAGAGTACTTGACCCCTGGCTTATTTTCTCATAGCCAGGGTTTTCAAAGGGGCTCTTGCCCAGACAAGCTAAATACAATTCAGGTTTGTCTGTTTGAAAATAAAGTCTCTTTTTTACAAGCTTCAGGGGACTTTGATTGGACCATTTAGTCAAACACATGACAATCCATTCAGAACCCTCACCAGACTGCCTTCTGAAAAATACTTTATAAACCTGGAAACAATGACTTCTAATTGATTTATACTTTAATTTTTAGCTGGCTTGACTAAATTGCAAACTATTTATCACCTAGGGTTTAAAGCATTCCAAGTTTAGGCTATTTCTCTCCCAAGTTAAAACCACCTATGTAAATAAAAAAACCCAAAGAAAAGCATAAAGGGAAGGTAAAAATATACTACATCTAACTGAAACGGTAAAGAATCTACCTGCCAATGCAAGAGATGGTGGATGCATAGATTTGATCCCTGGGTCTGAAAGATCCTGTGGATTATAAAATGGCAACCTGCTCCAGTCTTCTTAGCTGAAAAATTCTGGGGACAGAAGAGCCTGGCAGGCTACAGTCCATGGGATCATGAGGAGTTGGACACAACTGGACACTCACATAATGCAACCCATCTCTTTGCATTTTATTTATTACTCCTCTAACAGAAAAATCAGATGGATTTGTATTCCAAAGACCAGGTTCTCTTACTACTGTATGACCTTGCACAGATCAAAAAAGTCCTTTTTCCTCATTTGTAAGATGGGAGAATAGCAACAGGATATTTGCAGCAAAAAAAGAAATATTTTTTGATAAAAGTACTTTGTGAACCATATAACACCATTGCCATAATGGAAAAAATACTGAAGATAGATTTCAGTTTAGTAATAGCAAAGAGTCGGACACGACTGAGCGACTGAACTGAACTGAAGTGAACTGAATAGCTACCTTTTAGGACTAAATGAAATTAAGTGAGATAATATAAACACCTATTATAGAACTCAGAGCATATTCCCTCTTAGTTCAAGGTAGCTGTCTTTATTATCATCACTAATACTAATAATGAACAAAAATGCATGTTTCATAATGAAACCCTCTTTCTTTTGTCAACTTCAAATCAAATGAATTCTCTGCATCTACAAAAGACTTTTGGTGATATTTACATCCATGAAGAGAGAGGAAGTCCTTGTCAGACCTTTCTTGCTTTGATTTGTGTCTCCTCTCTATTAATTTTTATAGATTTCTGATACTAATAGAGATACAGTGGATTTTCCATCTGTGAAATAGGAAATAGTGCATACATAAGATGAGACAAAGTGATGCTGTGTTAACAGACAATCAGAGAATTTTAGTGGCTTAAAATGGTGAAGATTTATTTATTACTAGTGTTTCATGCCCAGTTCAGGCCAGCAATAAGGCTTGCTCATCAGGATTACTCAGGGTTCCAAACCAATGCAGCAGGTATCATCTTGAACATTGTTAATTTTTATGCCAGAAGGAAAAGACAAGATGGAAGGGTCTCAAGTAGAGACTTCTACTTACAACCCATTGATTGAACAGGAGTAGTTGGATGGCCCCAATGCAAATAAATAAAAGAAAGTCAAGAGGTACAATCTCCTCATATTCTAGGAAGGAGACATCTCTGACACTCCACACTTCTAGTGTGGTGAGCATGGGTTCTATACCTGGGTGGGGAAATAAGATCATGCATGTCACATCAGTTCAGTTACTCAGTCATGTCCAACTCTTTGCAACCCCATGGACTGCAGCATGCCAGGCTTCTCTGCCCATCACCAACTCCCGGACATTACTCAAACTCATGTCCATTGAGTTGGTGATGCCATCCAACCATCTCATCCTCTGTCATCCCCTTCTCCTGCCTTCAATCGTTCCCAGCATCAGGGTCTTTTCCAATAAGTCAGTTCTTTGCATCAGGTGGCCAAAGTATTGGAGTTTCAGCTTCAACATCAATCCTTCCAACGAATATTCAGGACTGATTTCCTTTGGCATTGGCTGCTTTGATCTCCTTGCAGTCCAAGAGACTCTCAAGAGTCTTCTCCAATACCACAGCTCAAAAGCATCAATTCTTCATCAGTCAGATTTCTTTATAGTCCAACTCTCACATCCATACATGATTACTGGAAAAAACATAGCTTTGACTAGATGGATCTTTGTTGGCAAAGTAATGTCTCTGGTTTTCAATATGCTGTCTAGGTTGGTCATATCTTTTCTTCCAAGGAGCAAGCGTGTTTTAATATCATGGCTGCAGTCACCATCTGCAGTGATTTTGGAGCCCCCCAAAATAAAGTGTGTCACTATTTCCATTGTCTCCCCATCTATTTGCCATGAAGTAATGGAACCTGATGCCATGATCTTAGTTTTCTGAATGTTGAGTTTTAAGCCAAATTTTTTACTCTCCTCTTTCACTTTCATCAAGAGGCTCTTTCAGATCAGATCAGATTAGTCGCTCAGTCGTGTCCGACTCTTTGCGACCCCATGAATCACAGCACGCCACGCCTCCATGTCCAACACCAACTCCCGGAGTTCACCCAGACTCACGTCCATCGAGTCAGTGATGCCATCCAGCCATCTCATCCTATGTCGTCCCCTTCTCCTCCTGCCCCCAATCCCTCCCAGCATCAGAGTCTTTTCCAATGAGTCAACTCTTTGCATGAGGTGGCCAAAGTACTGGAGTTTCAGCTTTAGCATCATTCCTTCCAAAGAAATCCCAGGGCTGATCTCCTTCAGAATGGACTGGTTGGATCTCCTTGCAGTCCAAGGGACTCTCAAGAGTGTTCTCCAACACCACAGTTCAAAAGCATCAGTTCTTCGGCGCTCAGCCTTCTTCACAGTCCAACTCTCACATCCATACATGACCACAGGAAAAACCACAGCCTTGACTAGACGGACCTTTGTTGGCAAAGTAATGGCTCTGCTTTTGAATATGCTATCTAGGTTGGTCATAAATTTCCTTCCAAGGAGTAAGTGTAGTTCTTTGCTTTCTGCCATAAGGCTGGTGTCATCCCTTATGTCACATAGTGTGGCCCAAAAATTTTTCTAAAAAAAGAAGAAGATATCCCAGGAAGGAGAAAAAAGCAGGAATATTTGTCAGCAGTATTAATATTAATGACCTACATACTGTATGTGTGAAAAACACTGTTCAAATACTAGGTGTTACTTGAGTCCCTTTCTCCATGTCTTAAAGAAACACTGATAGTTAAGCTCTTTACAAAAGAAAAATGCAAGATACTATATAATATTTTGTAATAATATATATTTGATGCAATTTTAATTTTTAAAACATCAAATTAGAACAGAAAAAATAACTTCTCCTGGTCTCTTCAGTCTCTTGTGACATTCATTCACATTAGAAATTCACTCACATTGTATAATACCCTATTTTTTAAAAAATTTATTTTTAAAACTAAAAAGTAGAGTTTTTTTTCTTCAATCTCATTGCCTTTCCCATTATTAATTTTAGGGCTGAATCCTAAAATTTTTATTTTCTCAAGTAAGAGAAAGAATATCCCTCCAAAGACTGTTTTTCATGACAATAGTGGAATTCAACTTATAAAAAAATTCATCCTTAATGTAAGCAGTCTAATGAAAATTAAAATAATTTGAATACATTCTGGGAAGTTAATGTAGTCACTTTGTTTTAGAGTGTCTATTCATATTCTGTGTATCTAGTATTTAAAATTATTATACCTTTATAAAGCAATCACTTTCCAGTTTTAAAAAGAATTTTAATGGTATCACTCTGGTTTTTAAATAAATATTTATTTTAAATATTATTATTTTAAAAATATTATTAAAATATTTATTTTAAATAAATAGATAACCTTTTTGGTTTTTGGATCTGCCCCAGAGTTCCTATACTTTATTTGGTTCTTCCTTTATAATTTATTAGCCCATTTAATATAGAGTATCATTTTTAAGAAGTTGATTTCTTTATAAGTGATTATGACTGCTTCAAAATCTATTCAAATTGTTAAGAAGAACTCTTTGGAGATAATATCAGATCTCAGAAACATCTGTAAACTAAGAGGGTTTAGAGGAGATTTTTTTTAACACCTCCCATTTGTTGGTCTTTCCTTCTCTTGCGATGCATGCATGCTCAGTCACTCAGTTGTGTCTGACTCTTTTCAGTCCCTGTGGACTGTAACCCTCCAGGCTCCTCTGTCCGTGGGATTCTCTAGGCAAGAGTACTGGAGTGCGTTGCCATGCCCTCCTCCAGGGGATCTTCACGACCCAGGGATCAACCCCACATCAACTGCATTGGCAGGCAGACTGTTTACCACTGAGCCACCTCAGAAGCCCAAACCTCAGTTTACTCATCCATAATATGGAAAATTTAGGAAGTTCTCATTATAAGAGGATAATTGTTACCAGGGGAAAAAAAGTAAATATCAGAGGGGGGGATAGTATTTTATAGTAACCATGGAAGAAAATTTGTTATATGTATTTTACCAAAATAAAAAATAATTGGAAAAAAATTCAGGTTACAGTTGTAGCCATGAAATACTTAGACTGAACAGAGACTGAATCACATTAGGGATTTTGTTTTTTTTTGCAGGTTTAAAATATAATTATTTTATTTTATTTTATTTTTTTGTGTGTTTATTTTTTATTTTTATTTTTTTTAATTTAATTTTATTTTTAAACTTTACATAATTGTATTAGTTTTGCCAAATATCAAAATGAATCCGCCACAGGTATACATGTTAAACTCTACAATATTAGTTTTGCCAAATATCAAAATGAATCCACCACAGGTATACCTGTGTTCCCCATCCTGAACCCTCCTCCCTCCTCCCTCCCCATACCCTCCCTCTGGGTTGTCCCAGTGTACCAGCCCCAAGCATCCAGTATCGTGCATCGAACCTGGACTGACGACTCGTTTCATACATGATATTATACATGTTTCAATGCCATTCTCCCAAATCTCCCCACCCTCTCCCTCTCCCACAGAGTCCATAAGACTGATCTATACATCAGTGTCTCTTTTGCTGTCTCGTACACAGGGTTGTTGTTACCATCTTTCTAAATTCCATATATATGCGTTAGTATACTGTATTGGTATTTTTCTTTCTGGCTTACTTCACTCTGTATAATAGGTTCCAGTTTCATCCATCTCATTAGAACTGATTCAAATGTATTCTTTTTAATGGCTGAGTAATACTCCATTGTGTATATGTATCACAGCTTTCTTATCCATTCATCTGTTGATGGGCATCTAGGTTGCTTCCATGTCCTGGCTATTATAAACAGTGCTGCGATGAACATTGGGGTACATGTGTCTCTTTCCCTTCTGGTTTCCTCAGTGTGTATGCCCAGCAGTGGGATTGCTGGATCATAAGGCAGTTCTATTTCCAGTTTTTTAAGGAATCTCTACACTGTTCTCCATAGTGGCTGTACTAGTTTGCATTCCCACCAACAGTATAAGAGAGTTCCCTTTTCTCCACACCCTCTCCAGCATTTATTTCTTGTAGACTTTTGGATCGCAGCTATTCTGACTGGCGTGAAATGGTACCTCATAGTGGTTTTGATTTGCATTTCTCTGATTAATGAGTGATGTTGAGCATCTTTTCATGTGTTTGTTAGCCATCTGTATGTCTTCTTTGGAGAAATGTCTATTTAGTTCTTTGGCCCATTTTTTGATTGGGTCATTTACTTTTCTGGAATTGAGCTGCAGGAGTTGCTTGTATATTTTTGAGATTAGTTGTTTGTCACTTGCTTCATTTGCTATTATTTTCTCCCATTCTGAAGGCTGTCTTTTCACCTTGCTAATAGTTTCCTTTGTTGTGCAGATGCATTTAAGTTTAATTAGGTCCCGTTTGTTTATTTTTGCTTTTATTTCCAATATTCTGGGAGGTGGGTCATAGAGGATCCTGCTGTGATGTATGTCAGAGAGTGTTTTGCCTATGTTCTCCTCTAGGAGTTTTATAGTTTCTGGTCTTACGTTGAGATCTTTAATCCATTTTGAGTTTATTTTTGTGTATGGTGTTAGAAAGTGTTCTAATTTCATTCTTTTACAAGTGGTTGACCAGTTTTCCCAGCACCACTTGTTAAAGAGATTGTCTTTAATCCATTGTATATTCTTGCCTCCTTTGTCAAAGATAAGGTGTCCATATGTGCGTGGATTTATCTCTGGGCTTTCTATTTTGTTCCATTGATCAATATTTCTGTCTTTGTGCCAGTACCATACTGTCTTGATAACTGTGGCTTTGTAATAGAGCCTGAAGTCTAGGGATTTTTTTTTAACATATTTTTTTCTGATATTGTATGATGTTATGCATTGACATCCTCAATTTACATTTAACATCACAATCATATAGAGGGTTCCTCTTTAAAAAAAATAAGTTTTCTGAGATCTTTTGATGTTCATTTTTTTTAATTTAAACCATTGTTTTCAATAGTTTCCATTTAGTGAAAACAGTTGAAACAACTGAACTTCCTCCTTAGTTATCTCTTCCCATTACAGAGTGTCGACTGTAGGGCAAATTCTTAGAAATGGGTCAAAGAGAATGCACATTTTGTATTTCCCACACTGATTGCAAAAACTATCATCCCGAGGTTGCACTAATTTCCACTGTTACCAGCACATAGTACAAGAAAATTTCCATTTCCCCTTATGCTGTTCACACCAGGACTTGTCCAGATTTTCAGTCTTGCCACAGAAAGAGAGACTCACAGACATAGAAAACAAACTTATTGTGATTACCAAAGGGGATGTAGGGGGAAGGGAGAAATAAGAGTTTGGGATTAACATATACATACTGTTATATGTACAATAAATGACAGGACTTCCCCTGGTGGCCCAGTGGTTAAGAATTCACCTGTCTGAAAGAAATCAATGAGGACACTAATAGATGGAGAAATATACTGTGTTCATGGATCAGAAGAATCAGTATAGTGAAAATGAGTATACTACCCAAAGCAATCTATAGATTCAATGCAATCCCTATCAAGCTATCAATGGTATTTTTCACAGAGCTAGAACAAATAATTTCACAATTTGTATGGAAATACAAAAAACCTTGATTAGCCAAAGCAATCTTGAGAAAGAAGAATGGAACTGGAGGAATCAACCTGCTTGACTTCAGGATCTACTACAAAGCCACAGTCACCAAGACAGTATGGTACTGGCACAAAGACAGAAATATAAATCAATGGGACAAAATAGAAAGCCCAGAGATAAATCCACGCACCTATGTACGCCTTATCTTTGACAACGGAGGCAAGAATATACAATGGAGAAAAGACAATCTCTTTAACAAGTGGTGCTGGGAAAATGTCAACCACTTGTAAAAGAATGAAACTAGAACACTTTCTAACACCATACACAAAAATAAACTCAAAATGGATTAAAGATCTAAACGTAAGACCAGAAACTATAAAACTCCTAGAGGAGAACATAGGCAAAACACTCTCCGACATACATCACAGCAGAATCCTCTATGACCTACCTCCCAGAATATTGGAAATAAAAGCAAAAATAAACAAATGGGACCTAATTAAAATTAAAAGCTTCTACACAACAAAGGAAACTATAAGCAAGGTGAAAAGACAGCCTTCAGAATGGGAGAAAATAATAGCAAATGAAGCAACTGAAAAAGAATTAATCTCAAAAATATACAAACAACTTCTGCAGCTCAACTCCAGAAAAATAAATGACCCAATCAGAAAATGGGCCAGGGAACTAAACAGACATTTCTCCAAAGAAGACATACAGATGGCTAACAAACACATGAAAAGATGCTCAACATCACTCATTTCAGAGAAACGCAAATCAAAACCACAATGAGGTACCATTTCATGCCAGTCAGAATGGCTACTATCCAAATGTCTACAAGCAATAAATGCTGGAGAGGGTGTGGAGAAAAGGGAACCCTCTTACACTGTTGGTGGGAATGCAAACTAGTACAGCCACTATGGAGAACAGTGTAGAGATTCCTTAAAAAACTGGAAATAGAACTGCCATATGACACAGCAATCCCACTGCTGGGCATACACACTGAGGAAACCAGAATTGAAAGAGACACGTGTACCCCAGTGTTTATCATAGCACTGTTTACAATAGCCAGGACATGGAAGCAACCTAGATGTCCATCAGCAGATGAATGGATAAGAAAGCTGTGGTATATATAAACAATGGAGTATTATTCAGCCATTAAAAAGAATACATTTGAATCAGTTCTAATGAGGTGGATGAAACTGGAGCCTATTATACAGAGTGAAGTAAGCCAGAAAGAAAAACACCAATACAGTATACTAATGCATATATATGGAATTTAGAAAGATGGTAACGATAATCCTGTATGCAAGACAGCAAAAGAGACACTGATGTATAGAACAGTCTTTTGGACTCTGTGGGAGAGGGCGAGGGTTGGATGATTTGGGAGATGGCATTGAAACATGTATAATATCATATGTGAAACGAATCGCCAGTCCAGGTTCGATGCAGGATACAGGATGCTCAGGGCGGGTGCACTGGGATGACCTAGAGGGATGGTATGGGGAGGGAGGCGGGAGGGGGGTTCAGGATGGGGAACACGTGTACACCCATGGCGGATTCATGTTGATGTATGGCAAAACCAATACAATATTGTAAAGTAATTAGCCTCCAATTAAAATAAATAAATTTATATTAAAAACAAAAAAGAATTCACCTGTCAAGCAGGGGACACAGGTTCAATCCCTAGTGGGGGATGATCCCACATACCCAGGGGCAGCTAAGCTTGTGCACCACACCTACTGAACCCTGGAACCACAATTACTTAAGTCCATGCACCCTAGAGCTTGTGCTCTGCAACAAAGAGAAGCCACTGCAATGAGAAACCCAAGCACCAAAACTAGAGAGTAGCCCCTGCTCACGACAACTAAAGAAAGACTGTGCACATCAATGAAGACCTAGCACAGCCAAAATTAAATAAATAAAATAAGCAGCAAAGACACACTGTATATAGAGCACAGGGAACTATATTCAATATCTTGTAATAACCTATCATGGAAAAGAATCTGAAAAAATATATATACGTATAGCTGAATCACTTTGCTGTACACCTGAAACTAATGCAACATTGTAAATGAACCATACTTCAATTTTAAAAATGGTTTTAAAAAAAGAAAGCAAGAGAGACTAAGACTTTGGTATGGTATTAGAAATAAAGCCCAGTGTTAAGTGGAAGGTTTGTGTGGAGACTCATTTTGTAATAGGTCCATTTGTTAGTAGTGATTTTCATGCTTTGGGACTCATTTGAACAATCTCATAAGAATAGGGACTCAGGGAATGAATACTTGGATAAGGAGGACCCTCTCCTCTCCATCTGATACAATCTCCTCATAGACACTTAGTCTGAGTGCCTCTTCTTCCTCTCAGCTGTGGAGCTAAGGTTGGGAACAAGACAGTCTAAGGAAGAAAGTCACAAAACCTGTGGCTTGTTTGATCATAGAGGATTCAAGTATAGTCTGGGGTCATGTTGTTTGTTGCTGGGTTGATAATTTCTCTTTGCCTAATAGTTTTATAAATCTGGAAGCAAGGGATTGTAGGGAAGAAGTTATTGGACCTGTCTCTCACTCTGCTACACTCTCCAACACCCCTGTGAGTCAGGTTGATTTCAGAGGGTTGGATTCATGTATTTTATGCTGATTTGGGTTCCAGGAGGACGTAACCCAAATAGGACTTTCAAAAACATGATCTTTTTTTCTGATTAGGCCACACAGGGCCTTGCAGATAAGGTTAAGGAGATTTATCTACCCTTAATAGCAACTGGAAGTTATTACAGGGTTTTAGGCAGATGAATGGTGTGAAATTTACATTTAAAAAGTACTCTGTTTCTCTCATATGGAGAACTGGTCTTATAAGTATTAAGTTGAATATTCTAAGTTGCCATGGTAAGCAGGAATAAATGTCTGGTCTACTTGTGAGTGTGTCTAACCAGGGCTGAATAGTACAAATATGATCAGATATGATAGATAAGTGAACATCAGATGTATCATCTTAGTCATCAAGTACATTTCTGATTTAGCTTCTCATTTAGATTTTCTTATGTATTGGGGGTATGCCAGTTAGCCAGTAGAAAAATTTGGTTTGCTAGGCAATTACTTTTCTCATTATAAATTGCTACTTGTTCTTTTCAGAGCTATATTACTATTGCTCTGTATTAGTTTCTCTGAGTTTGATCACCTCTGACAAAGTTAAATTTCTAGCTTGTAAAGCTAAGGACCAGGCTCTTAAGGACAAAGCCTCTTGTTGACATCTTAGTGGTGGTTCTCTGACTGTAACAGTTTCTGGTAGAATCTCGCTGGAGTAAAATTCTTTTAAGAGGATTAATACACAGACTATTTTAATAATTTTGAAGTGTTTTAAATGAGCCTGTTTTAATATTTTAAATGATTATTGAAAGACTCACTCACCTATTTAAAATGGCCTAATTGTGGGTCAGGTTTCCTAGGGAAAAGACCAGGAGATTTGTTGGAGAGTGATCTCTGGCACAACTCAGGTAAGCAAGAGAAGGTAGCAAGATTAGGCAGAGGAAGAAGTGGAACTCAGATGCAGATGCAACAGAAGCCTCAGTCTATCCCCCAGGGAACTCTGTAGTTGGGATGACTTTTCCAAGTTGCCCAATTGAGACGAGGGGACAGGATTTTGCACCCCAATCTCAACCAGCTGTTGAATGTGGGAGAGGCAGCCACTTGGCTCAGGGAATAGCTGAAGAAGGATGCATCTGTGGGTGCCAGTGTTTCAGGCAGATTTGGAGTTGGATGGTGCCCCACAGCATCCACTACCAGCCCACTGAAGTGGTTCCAGGCTTCATCCTTGGTCCTAGGCTTGTTTATTGCATGTACCAATAAAATCAGTCAGTCAGTTCAATCACTCGGTCATGTCTGACTCTTTGTGACCCCATGAACTGCAGCACACCAGGCTTCCCTGTCCATCACCAACTCCTGGAGCTTACTTAAACTCATGTGCTTTGAGTCGGTGATGCCATCCAGCCATCTCATCCTCTGTCATCCCCTTCTCCCACCTTCAATCTTTCCCAGCATCAGAGTCTTTTCACATGAGTCAGTTCTTCACATCAGGTGGCCAAAGTATTGGAGTTTCAGTTTCAGCATCAGTCCTTCCAATGAATATTCAGGACTGATTTCCTTTAGGATTGACTGGTTTTATCTCCTTGTGGTCCAAGGCACTCTCAAGAGTCCACAGTTCAAAAGCATCAATTCTTCGGTGCTCAGCTTTCTTTATAGTCCAACTCTCACATCCATACATGACTACTGGAAAAACCATAGCTGTGACTAGATGGACCTTTGTTGGCAAAGTAATGTCTCTGCTTTTCAATATGCTGTCTAGATTGGTCATACCTTTTCTTCCAGGGAGGAAGCATCTTTTAATTTCATGGCTGCAGTCACCATCTGCAGTGATTTTGGAGCCCCAAGAATGAAGTCTGTCACTGTTTCCATTGTTTCCCCATCTATTTGCCATGAAGTGATGGAACCAGATGCCATGATCTTAGTTTTATGAATGTTGAGCTTTAAGCCAACTTTTGCACTCTCCTCTTTCACTTTCATCAAGAAGCTCTTTAGTTCTTCTTCACTTTCTGCCATTATGGTGGTGTCATCTGCATATCTGAAGTTCTTGATATTTCTCCTGGCAATCTTGATTCCAGCTTGTGCTTCTTCCAGCCCAGCGTTTCTCATGATGCACTCTGCATATAAGTTAAATAAGCAGGGTGACAATATACAGCCTTGACGTACTCCTTTTCCTATTTGGAACCAGTCTTTTGTTCCATGTTCGGTTCTAACTGTTGCTTCTTGACCTGATACAGATTTCTCAGGAGGCAGGTCAGGTGGTCTGATATTTCCATCTTTTTAAGAATTTTTCACAGTTTATTGTGATCCACACAGTCAAAGGCTTTGGCATAGTCAATAAAGCAGAAGTAGATGTTTTTCTGGAACTCTCTTGCTTTTTTGATGATTCAACAGATGTTGGCAATTTGATCTCTGGTTCCTCTGCCTTTTCTAAATCCAGCTTGAACATCTGGAAGGTCATGGTTCACATACTGTTGAAACCAGGCTTAGAGAATTTTGAGCATTACTTTAGTAGCGTGTGAGATGAGTGCAATTGTACAGTAGTTTGAACATTCTTTGGCATTGCCTTTCTTTGGGATTGGAATGAAAACTGACCTTTTCCAATCCTGTGGCCACTGCTGAGTTTTCCAAATTTGCTGGCATATTGAGTGCAGCACTTTCACAGCATCATCTGTTAGGATTTGAAATAGCTCAACTGGAATTCCATCACCTCCACTAGCTTTGCTCGTAGTGATGCTTCCTAAGGCCCACTTGACTTTGCATTCCAGGATGTCTGGCTCTAGGTGAGTGATCACACCATTGTGATTATCTGGGTCGTGAAGATCTTTTTAGTACAGTTCTTCTGTGTATTCTTGCCACCTCTTCTTACTATCTTCTGCTTCTGTTAGGTCTATACCATTTCTGTCCATTATTGTGCCCATCTTTGCATAAAATGTTCCCTTGGTATCTCTAATTTTCTTGAAGAGATCTCTAGTCTTTCCCATTCTATTGTTTTCCTCTATTTCTTTTCATTGGTCTCTGAGGAAGGCTTTCTTATCTCTCCTTGCTATTCTTTGAAACACTGCATTCAGATGGGTATATCTTTCCTTTTCTCCTTTGCCTTTCACTTCTTTTCTTTTCTCAGCTCTTTGTAAGGCCTCCTCAGACAACCATTTTACCTTTTTGCATTTCTTTTTCTTGGGGATGGTCTTGATCACTCTCTCTGTACCATGTCATGAACCTGGGTCCATAGTTCTTCACGCACTCTATTAGATCTAATCCCTTGAATTTATTTGTCACTTCTATTTTGAATCTATTTGTCACCAACCTGCCAACACAGGAGACATAAGAGACTTGGGTTCTGTCTCTTGTTCATGAAGATCCCCTGGAGAAGAGCATGGCTATTCACTCCAGCATTTTTGCCTGGAGAATCCCACGGACAAAGGAGCCTGGCTGGCAATAGTTCATGGGGTCAGAAAGAGTCGGATATGACTGAAGGGACTCAACAGCTGCAGCATCATGATATACTGGGGTCACATTACTTTTATCTTACCCTGTGGTGGTGGGGCTTCAGTCATTAAGTCGTGTCCGACACTTGCGACCCCATGGACTGTTGACCGCCAGGCTCCTCTGTCCATGGGATTCTCCAGGCAAGAATGTTGGAGTGGGTTGCCATTTCCTTCTCCATGGGATCTTCTGACCCAGGAATCGAACCCAGGTCTCCTGCACTGCAGACAGATTCTTTACTGATGAGCTACAAGGGTTTCCCTTGTAGCTTACCCTGCTTTCCCTTAAATTCATCATGAAGAACATCAGACCAACAGAAGTCAGAGATACTATGCAAAATAACTGGCCTATACTCTTCAAAATATAAACTTCATGAAAAAAAAAAAAGGTGGACTGAGAAATTGTTTCAGATTTTAAAAACTAGAGAGACAACACAGCTAAATGCAACATTTAATCCCCAATTAGATCCTTGACCAGAATTTTATTATTATTTGCTATAAAGGACATTTTGGTGACCGTTGATGAAAATTTGATTAAGATCTATAATTTAGATAAAGTTAATGTGAATTTTCTGATTTTGATGATCATTCTATGGTTATGTAAGAGAATATCCTGTTCCTAAGAAATACACACAGGAATATTTAAGTACAAAATGGTGAAACATTCCATTTGAACAATGCCATTTATTTTTATCTCAAATATTCCCAATTTTGCCCTGGGAAAAACTACTGTATCTGTCAATGGACAACCTGACATTTTTAGTGCATGCTAAGTCACTTGGGTCGTGCCCAACATTGAGCGACCCTATGGACTGTAGCCTGCCAGGCTCCTCTGTCCACAGATTCTCCAGGCAAGAATACTGGAGTGGGTTGCCATGCCCTTCCTGGGGGAACTTCCCGACATTTTCAGTAACTAAGACTAATTACAAATCACAGAAATATATTTACCTAGAATGCATACAGGAAGAAAAAACCCTGCTTCCTAAAGGGGCTCTTTCTTATAGTTGTTTTATTTTTTTTTACAAGAGCCAGGTGGCTTGTGCAACTACTTCCTTCCTGAGTATGTCTTTTGTTCCTGAGGTCCAAAGGCCCTATTTCATTTGCCTTCCCTCTTTGATATTTTTAAAAGAACAATTTGTTGCGAACTAGTTCCATATTATGTAAATATTGTTAGTGGAACCTCCATGGGAATTACAGTATCTAAATAATGGTAAAGTAGTCCCTCGAAGTTCAAACAGTAAGGTGCTTTGAGTCCTGCTGAGCCCTTCTGAATACAATAAGAATAATATTGTTACAAATTTTATAGTTATTTAGTGCTTTCATCAAAGGATCCCAAAGCAATTTACATGTATTAATTAAGCAATTGAACACTCCTGTGAGCATGCTGCATATTATTCTCCTCACTTCAAAGATGATTCAACTAAAGAAAAATTAAATGGTGATAAATAGATCATGGAATTCTCCAGGCAAGAATACTGGGGTGGGTAGCCATTCCCTTCTCCAGGGGATCTTATGGACCCAGGGATCAAACCCATGTCTCTTGCATCTCCTGTATTGGCAGGCAGGATCTTTACCGCTGGTACCACCTGGGAAACCCCAATAAATAGATAGATGTATATTCATGTCTGACTCTTTGCAGCCCCATGGACTGTAGCCTGCCAGGCTCCTCTGTCCATGGAATTCTCCAGACAAGAATACTGGAGTGGGTAGGTATTCCCCTCTTCAGGGATCTTCATGACCCAGGGATCAAACCCAGGTCTCCTGCATTGCAGGTAGATTCTTTACTGTGTGAGCCATCAGGGAAGCCCCATATACATACTGGATTGGCCAAAAAAGTCCTTAGGGTTTTTAATGTCAGGTAATATGGAAAAACTCAAACAAACTTTGGCCAACCCAATACATATGCATATAGTAGTAGTAGTGTTAGTTGCTCAGTCATGTCTGACTCTTTGCAACCCATGGACTGTAGCCCACCAGCCTGCTTGTCCATGGAATTCTCCAGGCAAGAATAATGGAGTGGGTTGTCATTTCCTCCTCCAGGGACATATGCATATAAATGTATATATTTAAGTACTTATATGGGATATAAAATTAATGGAAAACAATTGTTTACCATGTAAAACTAATGCCTTTTATTTACTTATTTTTATACCTCTAATGTCTATCTATCTACCTATGTGATAACCAACTCATCCCAGTTTGCCAGGCATTTCCTTGGTTCCAGCACTGAAAATCTTGTGTCCTAGGAACAACCTCAGTATTGGGCAAAGCAGAAACATTGGTTACTCTAAGTAGAACCTTTGCTTTTTTTTCAAGGTAAATGAATGAAAATTGACTTTAAAAGTCAAAGATCCCACTAGTTAATAAAGTGTGGACTGGCCTTGTGGTCCTATGAATTTAAATTTTCACTCTGTTCTATTAAAAAAGTGAAAATTGGGTCAACTTACATGGGCTTTTACATTCTCCACCAAACATTTTAAATTGAAATTTTTTTGAGGAACTGGCCATATAAATAAATAGTGGCACAAAACAGAATTGCATTTTGCTTCTAGCCTCTTGTGAGTCCAATCTTAAATTTCATAGCACTGAGAAATGGAAGTTATTAAAGTTTTAAGGGGCTTGAAGCTTTGTAATAGGAAGGTAGACTAGGAAAAATATAAAGTCAAAAATGAATCAACAGAACCCTCAAGAGATGAGAAGTAACAGATTTTGACAAAACAGAAGCAAGAAGTATGTTCATGGGACTTCCCTGGTGGCACAATGGGTAGGAATCAGCCTGCCAATGCAGGGGACACAGGTTTGATCCCTGATCCGAGGAAATTCCACATGCCTTGGAGCAGGTAAGGCCATGTGCCACAACTACTGAGCACATACTCTGGAGCCTATGAGCTTCAGCCACTGAGCCTGTGTGCTGTGACTACTGAAGCTCATGCTGTGCTCCAAAATAGGAGAGACTGCCACAATGAGAAGACTGCACATTACGACTAGAGAGGAGCCCCTGCTCACCACAACTAGAGAAAGCCCGCATGCAGCAACCAAACACTCAGCACAGCCACAGATAGATAAATAAATGAAATTTCTAAAAAAGAAATATGTTAATGAATGGCTTCCTACAGTAACATTGGATCTTGACCCTAGCATCATCATCATCAACATTATCGTCGTCATCATCATCCCATTGTTTGTTGTTCAGTCACTCACTTGTGTCCGACTCTTTGCGACCCCATGAACTGCAGCATGCCAGGCTTCCCTGTCCTTCACCGTCTTCCAGAGTTTGCTCAAACTCATGTTCATTGAGTCAATGATGCCATCCAACCATCTCATCCTCTGTTGTCCCCTTCTCCTGCCTTCAGTGTTTCTCAGCATCAGGGTCTTTTCCAGTGAGTCAGCTCCTTGCATCAGGTGGCCAAATTATTAGAGCTTCAGCTTCACCTCAGTCTTTCCAATGAATATTCAGATTGATTTCCTTTAGGATTGACTTCTTTGATCTCCTTGCTGTCCAAGGGACTCTTCTCTAACACCACAGGTTGAAAGCATCAATTCTTCAGCGCTCAGCTTTCTTTATGGTCCAACTCTCACATCCATACATGACTATTGGAAAAACCACAGCTTTGACTATACAGACCTTTGTCAGCAAAGTAATGTCTGCTTTTTAATACGCTGTCTAGGTTTGTCATAGGTTTTCTTCCAAGGAGCTAGTGTCTATTAATTTCATGGCTGCAGCCATCATCGTCAGTGAATTTGGAGCCCAAGAAAATAAAATCTGTCATGTTTACATTGTTTCCCCATCTATTCACCATGAAGTGATAGGACTGGATGCCATGATCTTAGTTTTTTGAATGTTGAGTTTCAAGCCAGCTTTTTCACTCTCCTCTTTCAACTTCATCAAGAGGTTCTTTAGTTCCACTTGCTTTCTGCCATAAGTGTGGTGTCATCTGCATATCTGAGGTTACTGATATTTCTCCTGACAATAATGATTCCAACTTGTGCTTCACCCAGCCTGGCATTTCGCATGATGTACTCTGCATATAAGTTAAATAAGCAGGGTAACAATATACAGCCTTGACATACTCCTTTCCCAATTTTGAACTAGTCCATTGTTCCATCTCACTATAAATTAGTACTATATAGACTTTGAAATTGTTCATATTTTATACCTAAAGACAAGATTAAAAAGTAACTAAAATGAATGAAACCATTATTGTGTATTGCCATGTTTATGGCTATTGTGTATAGCAATCAGATTACCTTTAAGTAATTCACATAACTCTTCCTTAAAAATGAAAACTAAACAAAACAAAAAGGAAGCATACTCAGAAGAAATCACTCCCTTCTTTACACTTTGTATCTTGTGCACATTTTACCATTGCACTTGCAATATTCCAAAGATGTACAGTGATTGTTGATATATAATAAATATTCAATAAATATTCTTTGAAGAAAAGACTTGGAGAAAGAAAAGCATTCAAGCAAGGGTAGAATAGTCTACTGAAAATTAGTTCTTCTAAATACACAAGAGCTCCCTAGACAATGGGTAAGACATTTGTTCTTAATTGAGAGGAAGGGTATTAAGACAAAGGGATGTAAGATTATGCCTTCTGTCATTAAGAAGACTGACTTAGATTAGGGAGCTATGATTAAAAGTTTAAAAATGCCTTGTGTTCAGTATGTATGTATATGTGTGTGCTCAGTCGTGTCCTACTCTTTGCAACCTGATGGACAGTAGCCCACTGGGCTCCTCTGTCCATGGGATTTCCCGGGTAAGAATACTGGAGTGGGTTGCCATTTCCTTCTCGAGGAGATCTTCCCGACCTGAGGATCAAACCCTTGTATCCTGCATTGGCAGGCAGATTCTTTACCACTGTGCTCCCTGGGAAGTCCCTTGTGTTCAATACAAGTAGTACAAAACTCCAGGTAAGTAAAAGTCAAATGAATGATAAGGACAGTATACTCAGAGAGATGGCAAGATCACTGTGGCCCAGATTAGGGTAGGTGACGTCTTCACTTAGATTCACCTTCTACAGGAACCCTGGCCTGATGACCTAAGATTGAGTTGGATAGTCCTCTCAAGGTCTTGCTCTCATAGTATGGAGGTTTTGAAATTGCCTTTTCTGTTTCTGCCACTGGGCAAAATGTCTTTGAAGGTAGAAACTCTATTTTATTCACCATCACATCTTCAATAGCTTTCATTATGCTTGGCAAATAAAAGGCCAAAAAGAAATGGTTTCTGAAAGACTGAGTACATGAGTGAATAAAAAAATCTTTTGACTGAATATTAAAGCTTTTGGAAAAGGTATAGGGTTTGACATACAGAAAAAAGGAAAACAATGTGAGTAAAGGTGGAGAAACAGAAATGATGTGTTGACAAAACAGTGACTGGACTAGAAGTTCCAGGAAGGAGAATTTAGAATACAAAACTAGAAAGTAGGTTGGGTTTGAATATCAGAGTAGGAATTTTTGTAATTTTACTTATTTATGGCTGTGCTGGGTCTTCATTGCTGCACGAGCTTTTCTCTGGTTACAGCAAGCTGGGGTTGCTCTCTAGTTGCAATATGAGGGCTTCTCATTACAGAGGCTTCTCTTCTTGCAGGGCACTGGCTGTAACTGCTCGGGCTTCAGTAGTTGCAGCTCATGGGCTTGAGAGCACAAGCAGGCTCAATAGTTGTGCCTCATGGGCTTAGTTGCTCCATGGTATGTGGGATCTTCCGAGATCAGGAATCGAACCTGTGTCTCCTACATTGGCAAGTGGATTCTTTACCGCTTAGCCACCAGGGAAGACCCCAGAGTAAGGATTTTTCACTTGATGTTCTAAGCAACAGGAAGGCAATAAAGTTTTAAATTGGGAGATGATAAAATCAGTGAAATTCTCCAGGAAGTTCAGTGGCAAAGAATGGGATGGTTTAGTTGAATGAGGGGAGGGAAGATACAGAGGTCAATTAAAAGACAAATCCCAGTCAGACGCACAGTTCAACTTTCTGTTGTCTCATTCTTACATATGAAGAGATAACCAAGCATTTGATGAAAGCTACAGCCTTAAAGAAAAAGATAAAGACACATAAATAGAAAAAGTGGCCTGGCAAAAACAGCTAATGCAGGGAGTAGGATAGAACTTTTAAAACAAAAATGCAAATAAAATCAAATTGAAATGACATATTCCTAAAACATGAATGAGATGCCACAGAGAAGAAAAAGTCAGAGGACAAACCTCATTCTCAGGAAGCGAAAATACAACTGCCAAAAACATTTAAAAACTTGGAAGATAAAACAGGGAGATTTGGCAATATGGAATAAAAAAGATATAAAGGTAAAAAGCAAGAGAGAAAGTTAAGAAATAAGAGCTCATTCGAAGAAGCCCCAACTGACTAAAAAGCATTTTGGAAAGAAAGAACAACACAATAGAAAAGCTAAATAGAAAAACACTGTCTTCACATTGCAAAAGCCTATTGATTGCACAAATTCAAAGCTTTGTGTCTTTGAAGAGTGGGAAGAAGGCAACAGTAAGTAGCTAGAATGGTGGGCATGACGCAATATGTGGAAGGGGATGATGGGAGAGAGAGAAGCAGGGGCCAGTTCACGATGAATAGGGAAAATAAAGAGAAAGTAAAAACTCAGATACACCACTGGGGATGTGTAAAGATAAAATCCTAAAAGCTTCTAGAAAGAAATTTCACACACACACATACATGCACAATCTTTGTCATCAAAGCCATGAAAGGTAAGCATGCCTCAGACTTCTCATCAGCAGTAGTGCTGTCAAAATTCTAAGAGAAAATGAGTTTCCACCTAGAATTCTATGTCCAGCCTAACTACCAATTATGTGGAAGGCCAAATAGAAGACTTTTCAAATATGTAAGAATTTGGAAATTTTACTCCCAATGCATCTTTTCTTAGGAAGTATTTGAGTACAGCAAAATGGAAATAGAGATCCGTAAGGCTAATCGAGGAGAATGACGAAGGGAAGTACCATCATGGCATTTATTTAGCAGAAACTAAATAAAGAGAAACTCCTTCAATTATCCAGTAAACACTTATTGTGCTAGGCACTCTTCTAGGTGCTAGAAATTCATTGTTACTTCACAAAATCATCGTAATGCTTCCATTCTGACATGGGAGACAAAAGAAGTGAACAAATACGTATATAAGCTAACTGTTGGAAGTGATCAATGCTGTGATGAAATATAAAGCAGGGAAAGGAGAGGTATGCTGGTTCAGTCATGGTGGATAAGGATAGCTTCTCTTGTGGGGTGGCACTTGAGGGGAGTCTTGAAAGAAATGAGGAACTGGGTCTAGGAAAAGCTGGGGAAGGTTATTTCAGGAAGAAGAAACTGGAAGTGCAAGAATCCAGAGGCAGAAACGAGCTTTGTGTCTTTGAAGAGTGGGAAGAAGGCAACAGTAAGTAGCTAGAATGGTGGGCATGACACAATATTTGGAAGGGGATGATGGGAGAGAGAAAAGCAGGGGCCAGTTCAGGAGAGCCTTTTCTGTCTTGTTAACTGTGCCCATAAGTCATTGAAGGGTTTGGGGCAAGAGAACAAAGTGAACAAGAACATGGAGGAATACAGGAAAAGGAGAAATCCGTGTGCTTGATGGTGTGATTGAAATAATGGAAAACATTAAGGATTAAGCCAGAGAATGAAAGGAGGAAAAAAAAAAAAAGGAAGGTAATTTGAAACTATAGGGGGAAACAGTGATAGAAACAAATAAGTAGAATTATCACACATTATGTGCCTCTCCATGAAAGATATTTAACTCAATACAAAAATAGAAATATTTTTCAGTGACTTTCAATTTTTAGGATGGATTTGGGGAAGCATAAAACAGAGGAAGCAGAATAGCACAGTAGTTATAAGCATGCTATTCTAAAAGCAGACTGCCTGAATTTGAATCCCAGCTTTGCCATTTATTAGCTGTATGACCTTTGGAAAATTATTTAACTTCTGTTCTTCAGTTTCCTTACCTAGAAAACGGGAATAATAAAAGTACCTACCTCAGACGGCTGTAAGGAGAAAATGAGTTGATATTGTAATGCAGATAGAACAGTATTTGCACATAGTTGCCATTTCATTAGTGTTTTGTGGGACTTTCTCGGTGGTCCAGTGGCTAAGACTCCATGCTCCCACTGCAGGAGGCCCGGTCAGGAAACTAGATCACACGTGCTGCAACTAAGACCACGCATACCCAAATAAATAACTATTTCCTTACATTATAATTGTGGTATGATTAGAGGGTAGTAGAAAAGTGTTCCACCTGAATTTCCCTCCTACATGTATGAAATTCCAATATCAGAAATTTTGCCCAAGGCTCTACAATTTTTTAGAGTCCTCTGTGAAATAAAAATTCTCTTGAGAGGAATGGCATCTTAAACTCTCATTTGCTGCAAACGAGTTTGACTTAATCAAATCCTTTCCAACCTCAGTCCTTGTCTGAGCACAAAGGCAGCATGGTGGGCAGCCGAGATGGGGAGAAGGGTCCATTTGCCAGGAGAGTAAACAGCTTCAGAAAGGGAGGTTCAAAAGGCGACTAATGCGGACGACTAATGCGGACAACTCCAAGACAAACAACCTCCCCATGTGGACAACCAATGGAGTCCTGGCTCCTGTTTCTCCACCACCAGTCCTGGCTGTGTAACATTGACATGTTTGAACCAAGATAGACTCCAGCATGAATTCCAGGTTTGGCGCAGGCTCCCAGTTATTTATTAATGACTGGAAAACCATGTTATTTCTGGGTCTGCCATGGAGTCAAAACCAGGGACCACTTTCTTCACATTTATTTTTGTCCAAGGCTGACTGGCCCCTGTAGTGGACTTGATCCCAAAGGGTGGTCCCTGAATCAGCTCAGCCTCAAGGCTTTGGGATGGGCTGTTTATTCAGGCAGGAAATGGTTCCCAGAAATTCCACCCGCCTTTGGGAGTGGTTGCCTTGGGAGGCCTTTTGATCCCCTCAGACTGGGGCCTCTGGCTGGCCAAACTCCCCTACTATTTCCACAAAAACAGTGTCTGCATTTGAGTGGAAAGAAAATGTGGAAAAGTTAGGACTTGCCCCTTTTCAAGATGAGAATTTCGGATCCATAAGCAATCTGCTTTGAGAGTTGATGAAATCTGAAATATGGCCATTTACAGGTAACTTTTTTAGGTTTTCAGTTTTCATTTGGAGAGAAATGTGATACAGGAGGAAACTGTGCCGGCTTAAACCATTGCCATCTGTATCTGCATTTAAAGTATAGAAATCATAAAATTTTAAAGCTGGAAGAGACTTAACATCGCCTAGTCCCCCTCCCTTCTTTATGTGTATGAGGAAGCTAAAATATCAAGTAACTGAGAGTGACATTAAACTCAGGTGTGTTGACTTCCAGGCTAGCACTTCAATTCATCAGACACTATCTGCAACCTGGAGGGGATTGGAAATATACTCTATGAGCTTTGGTAAAAGCACTATATTTCTTTGTCTGATACCGTTATCTACCAAAATGTAAAAATAAGTTCAAATGTTGTAAAATTTTTAATAGTTCTTAAATGGCTGAAAAATTTTAACGACTACAAAAATTTAACACCATCTGCAACTCACAGATGCCTGTAACCTATGACATGTCCTCTGAGAAACTACAAATTAGCTCACCTTAGGAGTTGGTAAAGCCCTCTGAGGGGGAAGTAATTAATGGGGAAAAAAAAAAGTATTATATATCTCTTTTGCAGTCCCTCTCCTATCCAGTTGGCCCAGCTTAGGTGTCTAGGTATTTGTGAAGGAAAAAGAAACTAAGAAGCTGAGGGTTGGCAACAGCCAGGTAGGTCTAGCAGGACACAGCATGTCCCCTATATTATGGGCCCAAGGGTTCTGGATCGAGAGCACCGGGGAGCCAGAGACAGAAAGCAAGGATGGGAGAGAACAGGAAAGTTTGGAAGCATACAGGTAGGAATCAGACACACAAGACTGTTCTGTGCTCAGCTCTCAGACTTCCTGTGGTCTTTCTATGGCCTAGGCTGTAAAGTGTATCCACCCTGAAATATGGAAACACTAATATGTAATCAGACTGATAAAATGAGCAAATGTAGAAAAACAAAGTGAGTGCTGAAGAGGGTGGAGGTAGGGATGGAGTAGGGAATACAGGATGCCAGGGAAGAAAGCAAACTTTCCTCGGTAAGGCAATGTCAGTGAAAAATAGCCTCTGCTACTCAACACTTTATCCCTCTCTCACTGACTCATTGCTTAGACTCTTTAAAAAATGAACCTTATTTTTTAGAGCACTTTTAGGTTCACAGCAAAACTGAGTGGAGGTACAAAGAGTTCCTCTCCTGAGCACAACCCCTCACCCCCCATCACTTTCAAGATCCAGCACCAGAGTGGTACATTTGTTACAGTCGATGAACTTACATTGACAGGTCATTATCACCCAAGTCTATAATTTATACTAGAGTTCACTCCCAGTGTTTTAAATTCTTTGGGTTTTAAAAAGCAATGAATGTAATCCATTATTTACAGTATCATACAAAATAGTTTCACTGCCCTAAAATTCATCTGTACTCTGTCTATTCATCTGTCCCTCCCCTGTAACCCCTGGAACATACTGATCTTTTTATATGTTCAGAGTGTCATACTGTAGAAATCATAGAGTTTGTAGCCTTCTCAGATTGGCTTCTTAGCAGTAGGCATTTGAGGTTTCTCCACATCTTTTTTGGCTTAATAGATCATTTTCTTTTAGTGACAGAAAACATTTCATTGGATATACCACAGTTTATTTATCCATTCACTTACTAAAGAATGTCTTGATTGCTTCCTTTCCTAATGATGTATGATATTGAGCACTCTTTTATATGCTTACTTGCTATCTATACATCTTCCTTGTTGAGGTATTTATTTAAGTCTTTGACCAATTTTTTATTCATATTATTTTTTAATGTTGAGTTCTTTGTATATTTTGTACAAGTCCTTTCTCAGATATGTCTCTTGCAAATATTTTCTCCCATCTTGTGTCTTCTCATTCTCTTCATAGTGTCTTTCACAGTGCAGAGGTTTTTAATTTTAGTAGTTTCTAGTTTTTAATTTAAAATTAAAATTTTTAATTTTTAGTTTTTTAGCTTTTTTAAATTTAACTTTTGTTTTTAATTTTAGTTCAGTCATGTCCAGCTCTTTGTGACCCTATGGCTGGCAACCTGCCAGGCTCCTCAGTCCATGGGATTCTCCAGGCAAGAACACTGGCATGGATTGCCATTTCCTTCTCCAGGGGATCTTCCCAACCTAGGGATCAAAACTTTATCTCCCATGTCTCCTACACTGCAGGATGATTCTTTACTCCTGAGCCATCAGGGAAACCCCTGATTGAAGTATAGTTTATCAATTATTTCTTTCATGGATAATGCCTTTGGCATTGTATTTAAAAAGTCATTCCCACACCCAAGGTTATCTTGATTTCCTCTGACGTTATCTTCTAGAAGTTTTATAGTTTTGTATTTTACAATTATCTATGAACTACTTTGGAGAAGGCAATGGCACCCCACTCCAATACTCTTGCCTGGAAAATTCCATGGACAGAGGAGCCTGGTAGGCTGCAGTCCATGGGGCTGCTAAGAGTCAGACACGACTGAGCAACTTCACTTTCACTTTTCACTTTCATGCACTGGAGAAGGAAATGGCAACCCACTCCAGTGTTCTTTCCTGGAGAACCCCAGGGACGGGGGAGCCTGGTGGGCTGCCCTCTATGGGATCGCACAGAGTCTGACACGACTGAAGCGACTTAGCCGCAGCATGAACTACTTTAAGTTAATTTTTGTGAAGGAAGTATGGTCTGTGTCTGGATTCATTTTTACATATGAATGTCCAGTTGTTCCAGTACCATCTCTTGAAAAAACTATCTTCCTTCCATTATTGCCTTTGTTTCTTTGTCAAGGTTACTTGCTTGTATTTTTTATTGAGATTGCCTTGAATTTAGTTGGGAAGAACTGACATCATGACCAGATTTGGTCCTCCTATCCGTGAACATGGAATATCTCTTCATTTATTTATTTTGATTTTATTTCATCAGAGTTTTGTAGTTTACCTCAAATAGATATTGTATATGTTTTGTTCAATGTATACCTAAGTATTTCTTTAGTATTTCTTTTGGAAATATTAATGGAAATAGTACCGTATTTCAATTTTAGTATTTCAATTTTTACTTGTTCATTGCTGGTATAAGAAATTGACTGACTTTTGTATATTAACCTTACATCCAACCAACTTGCTATAATAGCTTATTAGTTCCAGAAGGTTTTTCATCTGTTCTTTCAGTTTTTCTACACGGACAGCTTATGCTCTTTTAAGTTTTGTTATACCTTGGTTTTGTTTCAGTTACTTCAAAGCAGTGAAGCAGCAGAGTTGGAGGAAGGGGTTTGTGAGCAGAGACAGTTTTCCCTCTGATTCCCCAGACTGAACTGAACAGAGCTGCAAGATCAGGTTTGTGTTTAGGTCAAAGCACTTGGAAGGATAGTGAAGGAATGAGATAGTGAGTGAATGAGGTAATTATTTCAGCAATTTTTCAGATCTTTTGTCTGATTTTTCAGAGAAGTTGGCTATTGTTTCTCCTAAGTGCTTTCTTTGCCTAAACAGCCATGGGTGGCTGGAGATGCCACCTTGTTCTTAGGACCTTGTACAATGCTTCTAAAATTTCTAACATGAAGCTGTCTTGTCCTCAAGTTTGCTCTTTTGCAACCCTGCCTACCCAGCTGGTCTCCAGAGAGACATCTCCTTAATGGAGCAATCTCAGAACTTAAAAAAAAAAAAAGAGAGATAACTTTGCTGCTTTATCCCATTCCCCTCTCCCAACCTCCTGGAAGTCCTGGGCCAAGTCAGGTGGCCTCTACCAGCAAATATTTACAAATGTTTGTTCAACATTGATTTGGTCAGGATATGGGTAAATTTTTTCGATCAATAAAAAAATGCATTTAGAAACATATTTACTGCTAATTCACTTCCACTAGCTGAAGAACAGGAAATGTTCTAAAAATTTTTTAACAGTCACTTCCCATTTTTCTGAAGCTCTCTTCTCTCGTGTTTTGTTTTGCTTGTAATTTTATGAACTAGAAAACATTTTGAGAGACATGAAAGGGTGAGTAAAACAAACCACTCACTCTCAAAGAGCCCTAGGTCATACATTAACTGATTCAGGAATTTCAGCTAACCACTAGTGCACATGTTCACCTCAAAAATACCCAAATTAGAGTGGCTGCTACTACTAAAGAGTGCTGTTTTCATTTCCTTTTGAAGGGAGTGTCCACCTCAGTAAGACTAGAACCAATTTTCATTTCCTTAGCTATATAAGGACTTGATAGAAAAACCAGAGTTAGAGTACATTACTTTTCAGTTAATTCCAGTGAAATATTGAAGTTGATTTGTTTTTGCCAATGTTATTTTACCATTCTTTGACTATCACCCTTCCCCCACCCACTTCCTTTCACAGCTGCCTATGGGCCTGCCTTTTTAATCTGGCTCTGAAACTTTCTGACCTAGTCCAGTCACATAATTTCTTTCTAAAATACTCTTCCTTGACTCCCTGACTTGAAGCTGACAATTTACTCCTGAATAATTTAACTCCTTTCTTGGAACCACCTCCCTTAAGATTTCTCCTCACCTTTGCTTCTGAGGATGGGAAGAGAGTAAACACGTTAGAGGTTCGCTGTGTAATTGGCTAAGAAATAACATGGACCTGACAGCAAGGACTTTTCCTCAGTCAGATGTAATATAACCTTGTTTGATCTGTATTCATCACAGTATCCACCTTTAGTGTGAACTAGTGTGGTGGTTTGACTAGGATACTCTCCTTTGATCAGGAGGTGATGGAGGTAGGAAAAGAAGAGACACAATTGATTCATACAGTAATTCTACCTAGACTGCTTTATAGCAATACCAACTGTACTTCAATTCAGAATTCCATATTTTACAAGTATATTTGGCAATACTGTACTGGGAGATAACTTGGAAATATGCATCAAACTATTAGAATACCTACATTAACCAAAAGTCTTGGTTGCCTAAGGACAAAAAAGTGAAATGTGCAAGTATTAGTTGCTCAGTCATGTCTGACTCTTTGTGATCGCATGGACTGTAGCCCTCCAGGCTCCTCTACCCATGGAATTCTCCAGGCAAGAATATTGGAGTCCATAGCCATTCTCTTCTCCAAGGGATCTTCCCAATTCAGGGCCTGAACCTGCGTCTCCTGCATTGCAGGCAGATTCTTTACCATCTGAGCCACCAGGGAAACAAACCAGCTCCAATTATTTTAAGCAAAAAGGAGAAGTTATTAGGTCAAATAACTGAAAAAGGCTATAGTTTTTCCAGTAGTCATGTATGGATGTGAGAGTTGGACTGTGAAGAAAGCTGAGCACCGAAGAATTGACGCTTTTGAACTGTGGTGTTGGAGAACACTCTTGAGAGTCCCTTGGACTGCAAGGAGATCCAACCAGTCCATCCTAAAGGAGATCAGTCCTGGGTGTTCTTTGGAAGGAATGATGCTAAAGCTGAAACTCCAGTACTTTGGCCACCTCATGCGAAGAGTTGACTCATTGGAAAAGACTTTGATGCTGGGAGGGATTGAGGGTAGGAGGAGAAGGGGATGACAGAGGATGAGATGGCTGGATGGCATCATGGACTCGATGGACGTGAGTTTGAGTGAACTCCAGGAGTTGGTGATGGACAGGGAGGCCTGGCATGCTGCAATTCATGGGGTTGCAAAGAGTCGGACACAACTGAGCAACTGAACTGAACTGAATTGAGAAAGTCTAGAGGAGCACCTTGCTTCTGGAACCAGGAAGTTGAATGTTGTCATCAGGAATCTTCCTTCTCTTCCACCTTTCAGCTGTGCTTTCTTCTATGTTGGCATCATTGTTGCAAAGATGTCTTTTGTCAGTTCCAATCTCAAATAGTCTGTGGTACCCATAATTTCAGAAGAAAAGAGATGTTTTTATCCAAGTATCATTATCAGATGTAGAAAAATTCTCCCTTATTGACCCAGCTTAGATCATATACCATTCCTGGACTAGTCACTTTGTCTGGAGTGGTAGGAAACAGGATACTGATTAATCCCAGCCATGTGACAAAACATTCTACCAGGTGGTTGAGAAGCAGTTCCTGAAAGGCAGTGCATGTGTGGCATGTGAGGTCAGTTCTGTCATGAAAAAGGGAAAGAATTCTAGGCAGGCAGAAATAGGGGATATCTATATCCAAGGTTCTTAATCTTCTATGTATTTACTTTTAGGAAATAATCAGGAATGTGAGAGAGTTTTAAGGTTATTCATGACAGAATTATTTAAAATAATGCAAAACTAGAAAGAATTGAAATATTCAATAATGAGGGATTAGCTGAATAAATTATGGTACGATGTATTCAAAGGAACACTACACAGCCTTTGAAAAATGTGCTGTCGAAAAAAAATGATATGAAAAAATTGTTCATGGCATGTTGTTAAGCATGACAATTGTGTGCAGTGTACCAATGTATACACATTTCTACATATGTGCACATTTTATCTAAAAAAACATATTGCATAAATGTTTTGAAAGATTGTAGGAATAGATGATGTTGATTACCTCTCGGTGAAATTAGGAGTAATTTTAAGCATTCTGATATTTTCTTTATTTTCTACAATAAATATGTATTTTTTAAAATTAAAAACATTACTGAAAAACTTTTAATTCTTCACTACCAATTAAAAACTGATCATGCTATTTCTTTCTGGGAAAGAAGGAGCTGAAATAGAGATCCTAATTACTGGTAAATAGCAAACTCTACTGCAAGGAAACTAATTAGGAGAATAAATTATTCACCAGTTTTCTAAGATTAGCTAAGACCCAAATGTATTCTCCATTATGTCACATTTCCGTATTTCGATGCTTTATTTGTGTGCATACCACTGAGTCTTTCAGAATTAATCAACCGGCCAGATCCATACTCAAAGCACCAGGCCAGATAGCCTCACAGAGGGACACTCACGGTTCCTTCCTAAATTTTACTCTTGAGTGTATTTGGAGAAAGTGAAATGTATTTCCTGCAGTTAGAGACCAAGACTTTTTCTTGATCGTATTAAAAACATTCAGATTGGAGGAAACGACTTCGGCAAAACAGACAGCGATAAGCATCCTAAGTGAACAAACCTTAGCTCCTGAATTGCTTATTCACTTGTTTCAGTTTTTCCTGGGGAACTCCCTTTTTGAATGAGACTTGGCATCATCCTGAGAGCTTCTGAGTTAACTGACCCAGGAGAGAGGATCAAATAATTGGTCCCTCCCCAGTCATGGCACCCCACTCCAGTACTCTTGCCTGGAAAATCCCATGGACGGAGGAGCCTGGTAGGCTGCAGTCCATGAGGTCGCTAAGAGTCGGACAGGACTGAGCGACTTCACTTTCACTTTTCACTTTCATGCACTGGAGAAGGAAATGGCAACCCACTCCCGTGTTCTTGCCTGGAGAATCCCAGGGATGGGGAAGCCTGGTGGGCTGCCGTTTGTGGGGTCGCACAGAGTCGGACACGACTGAAGCGACTTAGCAGCAGCAACAGCCCCAGTTTACAAATATCAATGAGCCAAATCTTTACAAGCCCAGAGGGAAAACTTTAATTATGCCAGTGACTGTTTAAAAAGAGCAAAATTAGGAGAAAGGATGAAAGCAACACTCACATTCACTGATTTCTGCCATTACTCGTGTACATCATTTCACCTGGAAACTAGCCCCATTCCTTTTTGAATTACCAAACCAGTGGCAGAAGCCCCTTTGTGGCTCTGACAGTAAAGAGTCTGCCTGCAATGCAGGAGACCCAGGTTCAATCCCTGAGTTGGGAAGATCCCCTGGAGAAGGAATTGGCAACCCACTCCAGTAATCTTGCCCGAAAAATCCCATGGATGGAGGAGGTATAGTCCCTGGGGTCGCAAAGAGCTGGACATGACTGATCGACTTCACTTTCACTTTCAAACCAGTGGCAGCTTGATGTCATGCGAAGATGGCTTATAGGGTGCTCGCTAATGCAGATGATGCTTCTGTTTCTTGTCACACTTGCACCACAAGACACAACTACTCGTAGAGGCTTTTTCAACAAAAAGTCCCCTTTATCTGGCAAAATTGTTGTTGTCACTGGAGAAGGAAACTTAACAAAGTTTATGCAATGAAACAAGGCCTATCCAGGGGTCCCCAAACTCTGGCATCTAATGCTTGATGATCTGAGGTGGAGCTGACATAAAAATAATAGAAATAAAGTGTACAATAAATGTAATGAGCTTGAATCATCCCCAAACCATCCCCCCACCCAACCTCTGGCCCATGGAAAAATTGTCTCCCATGAAACTGGTTCCTGGTGCCCAAGAAGCTGGGCAATATCCTTTCTTCTTCCTTATTAACAAAACTCCAAATTTCTCTGGGAGGACAACATGTTCAGCTAAAAACCTCCATTTCCCAGGTTGTCACACATGGGGATGTACCACTCAAATCCCCTCGTTTCTGTAAAGGATTTGCTACCCATGTCAAAGTTGCCAGTTACCTCCTGGCAACTTTCAAGCTGAGATCCTGCTCTCCTCCTGCTCTCTTCGGGCTCTCCTCAGCCCCCAGCCAATGTCTAGCAGGATGAGAATACAAAGCCTAGCCATTTCTACCCAACACAGGATTCCCCTAGTGGGCAACACTTGCTGTCACTGAGCTGGCAGACACTGTTAGATTTACATCAGGGCATGCTGACTCCCCCTGCCTAACTGGGCTGCCTGCTTCTTTCACAGGTGTTACTCCCCATTAAACCATTCTCACTCCTCACTGTCTCAGCACCTACTCCCTGAAGAACAAAACTGGCCACACCCAGCTTCCTTTGCGGTTTTGGGCAGCCACCTGACACAGTTCTGATCAGTGAGATCTAAGTGGAAGTTGATAGGTGGGAGTCTAGAAAACCACTGTAATCAGAAGCAGTTTCAACTGACACACACCTTTTGCTCTTTGCTGTTTTCTTCTTTTTTGCCTGGGACACAGATGTGTTTTAAACTGTGGAGCAGCCGTCTTGTGACGAGGTAACAAACACTAGGTCTAAAACCCCATACTAAAAATGGCAGAGTAGAAACCCAGAAAGAGCCTGGGTCCTAGAAGGCAGTGTGAAGAGATCATACAAGTCTTGTGTGCCTCTAGGTTTCTTATTTGTGTAACAGATAACTTCCTTACTTGTTTAAGACTTGGTATACAGGCTTTACAGTGGACTGCAAATCTATGACTTGAACATCTACGTTGCCCTGGGAAATGAAGGGTTTTAGCTGGACATGTTGCCCTCCCAAAGAAATCTGGAGTTCTACTAGGCCATCGTGCAGGCCATTGTTGTATCAGATACACTTAGTTAAGTTTCCTTCATAAGTGACAAGAACTGTTTTGCCAGATTCCAAGGACATAGGAAAATGCTCTTGATATTAAGCATGTTAAGCAATACCAGTAGGTTACAGAGCATGTGCAGAGCATGGTCCTCATCATCTTGTGCGAGTATACATACATGCACACATGCAGATATCTGTTATATACACATTTTACACACATTATAGACATTTCATCTATACAAAGCTAAAATATGTGCTTAAGAAGGGGAGGAGCGTGGTGATATCCAGCCAAATGAGCTAAGTCAGCCTCGTTCAGTGAGGGGACTGGGAATGGCATCACTTTACCTTCCCCTTCTCTAATGGCCTAACTCATGAGGAACTAAACCACCAGCATGTGAAATATTTTGTGTGCAGACATAAAGCAAATGCATATCAGTTGTATAATACCCATATTGATTTACCTAGGAAACTGTAAAGCCAAACACTGCATGTAATTTAAGCCAAGCATCTCTTTTCCTAGTAGAATACAAGAATTACAAATGTCTACCTTTTCATCATCTGGAAAATCTCAGTCAGTGACAAGAAAAGACACCCAATCTTTAAATTTCTGAAAAAGGAAAATCAAGCAGCCACCCATGCATGGGGGAGTGCAAAGGATTTTGAATTAGAAATTAGGAAATCTGGATTGCAGGCCTAGGGTACTGAATCACTTCATCTGCAAAGATGGTAATATGGCCTACCTTAACCTTTTTCACAGGGTGCTGTGAAAATCAAATGAGATGATTGTTATTGTTCAGGCACTCATTCATGTCCGACTCTTTGCAACCCCATAGACTGTAGCATGCCAGGCTTCCCTGTCTTTCACCATCTCCTGGAGTTTGCTCAAACTCATGTCCATTTGGTTGATGATGCCATCCAACCATCTCACCCTCTGTTGTCCTAAGTCAATAATAATAACTAAGGCTCTCTGTATGCCAGGCACTGTTTACATACTTTTATATATTTTAACTCATTTAATCCTTGCACCAGCCCAGTGATATTATGTGATGTGACTATGGGACCCAGAATGCCCAGAAGGCCATTCACCCAATTTATGGGTGGACACAAATGTGTATTTATTATGAAACGAATAGGCTTCAGCATAAGGCTGAATTTTGCAATAAGACATTCATGATCTTTAATGCAAAATGACAAACGTAGACGGTGTATTGGGGCTTCACAGGTGGCACTAAAGTTAAAGAATCCACCTTCCAATGCAGGAGACATAAGAGATGTGGGTTCAATCCCTGGGTTGGGAAGATTCCCCGGAGGAGGAAATGGCAACCCATTTCAGTATTCTTGCCTGAAGAATCCCATGAACAGAGGAGCCTGGTGGGCTACAGTCCATCTGGTTGCAAAGAGTCAGACATGACTGAAGTGACTTAGCACACACGCAGACAGTGTATTAAAAAGCAGTGACGTGACTTTGCTGACAAAGGTCCATATGGTCAAAGCTATGGTTTTTCCAGTAGTCATGTACAGATGTAAGAATTGAACCATAAAAAAGGCTAAGTGCTGAAGAATTAACGCTTTTGCATTGTGATGCTGGAGAAGGCTCTATAGAGTCCCTTGGATAGCAAGGAGAGCAAACCAGTCAATCCTAGAGGGAATCAACCCTGACTATTCATTGGAATGACTGATGCTGAAGCTTCAATACATTGGTCACCTGATGCACAAAACCAATTCACTGGAAAAGATCCTGATGTTGGGAAAGATTGAAGGCAGAAGGAGAAGGGGGCAACAGAGGATGAGATAGTTAGTTACCATCACTGACTCAATGGGCATGAATTTCCACAAACTCTGGGAGATAGTGGAGGACAGAGGAGCCTGACGTGCTGCAGTTCATGGGGTCACAAAGAGTTGGACACGACTGAACAACAACAACACATGCTTCACTGGTGTTTCACATTTCAGAAAATGTTTAATTTTGATTGAATTGAACATTGAGACACTTGTAGATTTTCGTGCTTCTAATTATTTCTAAGAAAAGAAGACACAGGTAAGGAAAACTGCTGAAGATGGAGGGATTTCTTTCACCTTTTCCTCACTTCTTTGCCTTATCTCAGAAAAGAAGGAAACTCACATGCTTCTTTCCTCTCTCACTTCACTCCTTTTTTTGTCTCTCCTCATAGGAGAGACTGAGATGCTTGGTCAGAGTTGGGAACATTTCTTGGACCAGTTTAACTGGTGGCTAGACCTGTTTTTGAGGCTAAAGGGGTGTGCCTGGGGTTTTCAGGGTCAGAGCTCATGACTGTCCTGTCATTTCATTCACTTCTGAGCCCAGATTTGGCCTTGCTTCCTGTCAGAGTGACAAGCACACGTGGGCAGGGCCTGGAGCCTACCTTTTAAAAAGGAACTTGTGGTCTTTGCTGTTTGCCCATTTGGCTAAGCGACCCAGGGGCTGTTCTAAAGGCCCCATCTGTGTTCATCCCAGCCACGTGCTTCAATATGCAGGTACCAAGTCTACTTACTAACCTGTGTGCAAAGGAGGAAACTCTAGCACAGCCTCAGCCAGACTCAAAATTCAGTCTCTAACTCTGCAGTTTATCACACCCTTGCCTTTGGGGGAAGGGACTATTGAGAGTCCCTTGGCCAGCAAGGAGATCAAAATGGTCAGTTGTAAAGGAAATCAATCCTGAATATTCATTGGAAGGACTGATGCTGAAGCTTTAGCTCCAACCCTTTGGCCATCTGATGTGAAGAACTGACTCATTGGAAAAGACCCTGATGCTGGGAGAGATTGAAGGCAGGAGGAGAAGGGGATGACAGAGGATGAGATGGCTGGATAGCATCACCAGCTTGATGGGCATGAGTTTGAGCAAGCTTCAGGAGTTGGTGATGGACAGGGAAGCCTGGTGTGCTGCAGTCCATAGGGTCACAAAGAATTGGACATGACTGAACGGCTGAATGGAACTGAACTGACGTAAGCAAAGATATAAAAGACATTGAGAATACTGGCTGGCATACCATAAGCCCTAGTTATTTTATGATATGCCAGGCAGTGTTCACTGACTTGTGCAGCTAAGACCAACTCATCTGTTCTTTTCTCCTCAGAGGCCAGGCCTGGTCTCAGGTAAGGACAACAGAAGTCAGCATATCTGTCACGGTAGTCCTGAGTGAAAATTGATCTCACTTCATGATCATATCCCTCAAGGAGGAAGTCTTTGCCTTCAGCCCCATTTTCCACAAGAGTTAAATGTCCTTGGTCTGAATTCCAGCTCTTTTGACCAGGTCTTTTGTGCTTGTCTCTAGACCTCTCTGATGCCAGTCATTTATCCATATGGGTCTTTGCTAATTCTCTCTGCTGCTCCCTCCTTCTACACTGCTTGGATAGAGATGATTTCTTAGACAATGGTTCTGACCTTTTACTAATAGAACATGACCATAAAATGTTTGGGTTAGTATTGAGTTCAATTGCATAAAATAGAAAACTAAAATAAAGAGTGTACACCAGTAAGAAATTTGTTTTTTCTCATGTAAAATAAATCCAGGCTCTAGAGTTGCTCTGTGACATCATGTGTTTACCAATCTCCTTTCTCATTCTGTAATACTGTCCATGGGCTTCTCCTGGTGGCTCAGTGGTAAAGAATCCTTCTGCAATGCAGGAGACACAGGTTCAATCCCTAGGTCGGGAAGATCCCCTGGAGAAGGAAATGACAACCCAATCCAGTATTCTTGCTTGGAGAATTCCAGGGACAGAGGAGCTTGCCAGGTTACAATGCATGGGGTGTCAAAAGAGTTGGACACGATTTAGCGACTAAACACACACACACACGCACAATCCTGTCCATAGTGGTCAGTTTTACCCTCATGTGGCCTACTGACTACCCGGCAACAGCTGCACACGAGAGTTCCAGGCAAGGAGAAGGAGGAAGAGAAAAGGAGAAGTGTGTGCCTGCTAGGTAAGTCAGTTCCCTTTTAAGAACTTCTGTAGATGCTTCACCCAAGGGCTTCTGACATCTCACTGACCACCCCAATCTACAATGGAGGTTCGTAAATATGCTTCTCAAGATTGCCAGATAAAATAGTTCCTGGGACATTCTTATACTAAGAAATTATTCATTGCTAACTGACAGTCTTATGTTTTTAATTTGTTAGGCTTGCAAACGTAATATTTTTATTTGACAGGACACACTGTCATACCCAACAAGATGGGCATCGAATGGGAAATAGAGCAGTCAACTAGCAGTCCTTGCCATGTTGAGCCTTCTGTTTACTTCTGTAGATTCATCTTTCCTATTTTAATTCAGATTTCCACTCCCTGCAGGCAATGCTAAGTCACTTCAGTCTTGTCCGACTCTGTGTGACCCTGTGGATTATAGCCCACCAGGCTCCTCTGTCCATGGGACTTTCCAGGCAAGAATACTGGAGTGGGTTGGCATGCCCTTCTCCAGGTTCCTCTCCCTATCCCTAGAGTGATTAACCAATTTTAGTTTTACTAGGGTTCCTCATCTACTACAATTCTAGTATCAATATAATAATATCTAATATCAATATAATAATAAAATTTTATTTGAAGTTTTCCTTGAGAGGTGATTAGAGGGAGAGGCATTTAGCTCAACTGAGTGTTAAAGAAAACCAAATGCTAATATAATGTTAATATAATTAGCATTAATTATAATGCTAATATAATTAATTTCATAGCCTAAATATTTAGGTCCATGTCCCTAAATAAAATGTCTTCTGTCTCACAGTTTTTATAGTACCTAACTCTGGTTTTTGGAGAAGGCAATGGCACCCCACTCCAGTACTCTTGCCTGGAAAATCCCATGGACGGAGGAGCCTGGTAGGCTGCAGTGCATGGGGTCGCTAAGAGTAGGACACGACTGAGCGACGAAAGAAATGGCAACCCATTCCAGTGTTCTTACCTGGAGAATCCCAGGGACGGGGGAGTCTGGTGGGCTGCCATCTCTGGGGTTGCACAGAGTCGGACACGACTGAAGTGACTTAGCAGCAGCAGCAGCAGCAGCAACTCTGGTTTTTAATCATTAATTTAAAGGTAACAAGTATAGGAACAAAAAATGGTGATGTAATTATGTTAAAAGGAAGGCAGAAGGAAAATTGAGGAAAGTGTGGAGAAGTGAGCTGTTTCATCATTCATTATAACAGGATGTCAGCACACCATGTTTAACACTGATAAATTATAAATAGTTAAATATATATATATTTAAAGATCCCTTTGGGTTTTTCTGGAGTAAAGCAGGAAGTTATTGTCTCTTTTTGCTGTACTTCTGCTTTTAATATTTTTTTATTACTGGAGAATAATTTAGTTTATAATGTTGTATTAGTTTCTGCTGTACAATGAAGTGAAGCAGCTATATGTGTGTGTGTATATATATATATATATACCCCCTTCCTCTTGGATGTCCCTCCCACCTCCCCCTCATCTCACTCCTCTAGGTCATCACAGTGCACTGAGCTGAGCTCCCTGTGCTTAAAGTAGGGAGCTACCTGTCTCTTTTACACATGGTAGTGTGTTTATGTCAGTGTTACTCACTCAGTTTGTCCTCCCCTCCCCTCCCCCACCCCACGTCTAAATGTCCATTCTCTTCATCTATGTCTCTTCCTGCCCTGCAGATAGGCTCATCTGTACTATTTTTCTAGATTTCATATATATATATGTGTTAATATACGATATGTTTTTCCTTTTCTTATTTATTTCACTCCATATGACAGACTCTAGGTACATCCGTTGCCTTACCATATAAATCATAGTATTCAACTTTTAAAAATTCTGTGATTTAATTAGTTCACTGAAAATTAAAATGTCGAGGTGAGCTCTGACTGTGTGTGGAATGTTATCTTCCTAGAATAAACAAGATGGTGTAGCAAGAGAACTGTTGGAATTAATCAACAATAGTGACCAACGGAGTGAGCCCTGGTAAATGAACCAGGTGAAAGGTGTGCTTGGTGTCCGTCAACCACCACGTTTTTCTTTTTACAGACTTCCTTCTTTTCTGTTCACCTGAGACCTAACATTTCCATTCTTCAAAAACCTCTCATCTGCAAGGGTCAGAAATTCATCGACTTCATTGTAAATGACCAAGAAGCTTAAAGAATTCCTTTCTTCATGGGTGGTTGTTAATGTCCAGTCACTAAGTCATATCTGACTCTTTGTGACCCCATGGAGCACAGCACACCAGGCTTCCCTGCCCTTCACTATCTCTCAGAGTTTGCTCAAACCCATGTCCGTCGAGTTGGTGATGCCATCTAACCATCTCATCTCCTCTGTTGTCCCCTTCTCCTGCCCTCAATCTTTCCCAGTATCAGGGTCTTTTCCAATGATTTGGCTCTTCGCATCAGGTGGCCAAAGTATTGCAGCTTCAGCTTCAGCATCCGTCCTTCCAATGAATATTCAAGGTTGATTTCCGTTAGGATTGACTGATTTGATCTTGCTGTCCAAGGGACTCTCAAGAGTCTTCTTAAGCACCACAGCTAATTCTTCATAGGTATTTTGATTAAAAAGAAGGTAAAAGAACAAAACTGGCCAGAACTCTGGGTCTCAGTTGTTAGAGAAAAGCTCTCTAGGGCAGCAGTTTTCCCTAAGACTCTTGATGTCAGGAGGAGGAAGTGGTGAGACAAGGTTTGCCTGTTGGTAAGGCTGTCACGCTAGGAATCTTTCTTCTGCTCTAGAACTTTGAGTGATATGATTATTCTATGGAATTACATCATTTCTCCAACTTATGTTTACAGTTAAAAAAAAAACAAAAACAAAAACAGTCTTGGGCAGAGTAGATAAACCTCTAATTCAGAGCCCTATTTCAAATCAAGCCACTGTAACACAAATGTAGGTTTAATAAGGGCTGCTTTGAAATAGATCACTTTGTAATAACTACAAGGTATATTATCCCCACTACTTCTAATAGAATTGCTCCAACTTAAACATGTTACTACAGTATAGGCAAGATTTAATGTAATTTGGGGTCTCCCATGGTGGCTCAGACTATAAAAGAATCTGCATGCAATGCAGGAGACCTGGGTTCAATCCCTGGATCAGGAAGATCCCCTGGAGAAGGGAATGGCAACCCACTCCAGTATTCTTGCTTAGAGAATTCCATGGACAGAGGAGCCCAGTGAATTACAGTCCATGGGGTCACAAAGAGTCAGACAGGACTGAGTGAGTAATACTTTAACTTTCAATGTGATTTTTAAACTTCTTTATATCGGTAGAATGGAAAGAATATTTTATTCCTTTTTAGTTATGCAGATTTAAAAACTGAAGTAACTTTCCATTGTTTTTTCTCATTCTAAAATAATACACATTCATTGTAAAAATGAAAACGATGCAAAAGTATACATAATATACTGTGGCAGATTGTATTTTCCAAAGGAGGCTTCACCAGTCACAGTGCATCCAACACACTTTTCTCATAATGAGATGCTGACACTTTTCCCTCAAGAACAAAGTCTAGAACTCACAGAAGCAGAGAACAGATTGGAGGGTTTTGCCAGGGGCTGAAGTTAGGGGTGGGGGAAACGGTAAATGTGGTCAAAAGAAACAAACTTCTGGTTTGTAAGATGAATAAGTTCTTGGGCTATAATGTACAGAATGAGGACTACAGTTCATAATACTGTGTTGTATATTTTAAAATTGCTAAGAGAGATTTTTAAAGCTCTTGCCACACACAGAAAACAATTGTAGCTATGTGTTAACTTATCCCATTGCAGTAATCATCTTGCAATATATACACATATAAAATCACATCACATACCTTTAAACTAATACAATGCCATGTGTCAGTTATATCTCATTAGCTGGCAAAAAAGAGAATAGGGTCAGATTCCTCACCTCGGACCTGATCAGTGCATTTGTGCTCAGTTGGGTCCGACTCTGCGACTGCAGCTCACCAAGCTCCTCTGTCCATGGAATTCTCCAGGCAAGAATACTGGAGTGGGTTGCCGTGTCCTCCTCCAGGGATCTTCCCAACCCAGGAACTGAACCCGTGTCTCCTTCATCTCCTTCGCTGCAGGCAGGTTCTTTACAGCTGAGCCATTGAGGAAGCTCCCTGGGCCTGGCCAGACCTTTGTAACTGCCTTCGACTAGTAGAAAGGTGGAAGCAACTTCCAAGGCTAGGTCATCAAAGGCAGTGTGGCTTCTGCCCTGCTTCTTGATCTTTCAGCCCGTATCTTTGGAGCCCTGAAAAGTCATGTAAGAAGTCCGACAAGGTAGTTGGACTATCACTCTGGAGAAACCACATGGAGAAACCACAAGGGGAGAGATGAATGAATGAACAAGCCTTTGGGTTGACCCCACCCCCTGATTATAATCTGAGTATAATAGAACCACCCTACTGAGCAACTTCAAAAATCCAGATCCACATAAGCAATGGGAGTTGATGAATAAATACTGTTGCTTCAAGCCACATGTTTTAGGGTGAATTGTGATGCAGTGCTAGATAAACAGAACAGCTTCATTTCTCATCCAAGATGTAACTGCAATTACTAGCTGAGTTATATCCATAAAGACATTTTGTTAAATTTTTAACAAACTTAAAAAATACTAATAAGCTCATAGTATGTGTATTATTATATAACCTTTCTCTCCACTTAACACTATATCAGTGTGGAAGCGTTCCCTTTTCTCCACATTCTTGCCAAGATTTGTCATTTGTAGACTTTTTGATGATAGTCATTCTGATAGGTGTGAGGTAATAGCTCATGGTGGTTTTGATTTGCATTTCTCTGATGATTAGCAATGTACATATGTGTATATATATCAGTTGTATTTGACTTTTTGCAACTCCATGGATTGTAGGCTGACAGGCTTCTCTGTCTATGGAATTCTCCAGGCAAGAATACTGGAGTGGGTTGCCGTTCCCTTCTCCAGGGGATCTTCCTGACACAGGACTGGAACCTGGGTCTCCTGCATTGCAGGCAGATTCTTTACCATCTGAGCCACATTTATCTCTCTATATGTATTATTACATAACCTTTTTATCCACTTACTATATCTTTGTCTATCAGCATTTGGATCAACATCATCCTTTTTTTCTAGCCAAGCCAAGCAGCATGTGGGATCTTAGTTCCGGAAACAGGGAAAGAACCCGTGTCCCCTGCATTAGGAGCTTGGAGGCTTAACCACTGGATCACCAGGGAAGTCCCATGTCATCCTTTAATATCCACATAATACTCCACTGTATGGATATCCCATAATTTATTTCCCAATCCCTTAGTGACATGTATATGTATATATTTCCAGTATTTTTAAAATAAATATTTATGTATTTCATAATAAAACTATAATCATATTATCATACTATTTGGTAAACTGTTTTTACATTCAACACATCATAGTTCTCATAATATTTATTTTAACTCTGGAATAATATATGTCATTTGAATGTACCGAATTTATTTAAATGAGTCTCTTGCTGGACATTTACACTGTTCTTGATTTTAAAAATGCTAAGTTAAACATCATCACATGTGAATTTGTATGTGTTTGTCCCATTATTTATCCTAAATGTTTAAAAATAAAAAAGCTAAACCAAACGGTACAAACATTTTAAAAACTTTATACAAATTGCAAAATCCATATGAAAAACATTGTTCTAATTCATTCTCCCAACAACGGGAAATGAGGAGGTATATTTCTCTATAATCTGTTAACTCTGATAATTTAAGAATAATTTACCGAGTTGTAAGTTGGTTTATAATATTACATCAGTTTCAGGTGATTCACAACACAGTGATCCAACATTTTTATAGATTATACTCCATTTAAAGTTATTATAAAATACGGTCTCTATTCCTTGTACTGTACAATGTATCTTTGTAGCTCATTTATTTCTTACATAGTAGTTTGTACCTCTTAATCTCCATCTCTATCTTGTCCCTCCACTTCCTTTTTCCCCTGGTAAGCACTAGTTTGTCCCCTTTATCTGTGAGTCTTTCTGTTTTGTTATATTCATTCATTTGTTTTAGTTTTAGATTCCGTGTATAAGTGAAATTATACAGTACTTTTCTTTCTCTGACTTCCCTGGTGGTTGGAGAAGACTCTTGAGAGTCCCTTGGACTGCAAGGAGATCCAACCAGTCCATTCTGAAGGAGATCAGCCCTGGGATTTCTTTGGAAGGAATGATGCTAAAGCTGAAACTCCAGTACTTTGGCCACTTCATGTGAAGAGTTGACTCATTGGAAAAGACTCTGACGCTGGGAGGGATTGGGGGCAGGAGGAGAAGGGGTCGAAGAGGATGAGATGGCTGGATGGCATCACCGATTCGATGAACATGAGTTTGGGTGAACTCCAGGAGTTGGTGATGGACAGGGAGGCCTGGCGTGCTGCGATTCATGGGGTCACAAAGAGTCGGACACGACTGAGCGACTGAACTGAACTGGTGGCTCAGACGGTAAAGCGTCTGCCTACAATGCGGGAGACCTGGATTCAATCCATGAGTCGGGAAGATTTCCTGGAGAAGGAAATGGCAACCCACTCCAGTATTCTTGCCTGGAAAATCCCATGGATAGAGGAGCCTGGTAAGCTACAGTCCATGGGGTCGCAAAGCGTCGGACACAACTGAGCGACTTCACTTTCACTTTTCTTTCTCTGACTTATTTCACTAAACATAATATTAATATCCTCCAGGTCCATTCAGGTTGTTACATACAACAAAATTTCCTTTTTTTTTTTAAATCTCTGAGTAGTATTCCATTGTATGTATATATCACATCTTCTTTATCCATTCATCTGTTGATAGACACTGAGGTTGCTTCCATATCTTGGCAATTGTAAATAATGCTCTATGAACACTGAGGTCCATGAATGTTTTCAAATTAGTGTTTTTGTTTTCTTTAGATATATACCTAGGTGTGAAATTGCCAGATCATATGGTAGTTTCATTTTTAGTTTTTTGAGGAACACCTATACTGTTTTCCACAATGGCTTCCACCAATATTCACATTTCCACAGCAGTGTATGAGTGTTTCCTTTTCTCCACATCCTTGCCAATGTTTGTTATTTTTATACTTTTTGAGGACTGTCATTCCTGGCAGGTGTGAGATGATATCTCATCATGGTTTTGATTTGCATTTCTCTGATGATTAGCAGTGTTGAGCCTCTTTTCATGTGTCTGTTGACCATCTGTATGTCTTCTTTGGGAAAATATCTATTCAGGATTCTGCTCATTTTTAAATTGGGTGTGTTTTTGTTTTTGTATGAGTTGTTTATATATTTTGGATATTAATCCATTATTGATCGTATCATTTGCAAATGTTTTCTCCCATTCAGTAGGCTGTCTTTCATTTCGTCAATGGTTTCCTTTGCTGTGCAAAAGCTTTTATGTTTGGTCAGGTCCTACTTCTCACTCTGTTCATCCATTCATCTCACAAGTTGTTTGACCATCTTTAGGATCATGACCCTGGATTCATTCTCCTGTAGATTGCCAGTCTCCACTTCAATTAGTTCTTCCAGGATTTTATCTTGTTCTTTCATTTAGAACATGTTCTACCTATTGCTTCATTTTGCCTAATTTGCTGGTTTTATTTCTCTGTATGTGGTGTATTGGTTATGTTTCCTGACCTTTAAAAGAGGCCTTTTGTGGGAGATATCATATTCATCCCAACAGCCCACTCCCCTCTGGTCACCAGGACTATACATTCTAGGGGTGTCTCTTATGTGGGTTGCAGGGGTCCTTCTCTTGGGGGCAAATTGGCTATATGGGTGGTCTGGTAGGTGTGGCTGGCCCTCTGTCTGATTGGTTGCCAGGCCCTGCCTTGTGCTGAGGCTGCTGGCTATTGGTTGGCAAGGCCAGGTCACAAGGTGGCTGGCTCCAGGAACCCTGGGAGCTCCCAGGGCTAGTGCTGCTCCTTTGTGGGCAGAGTCAGGTTCTGGGCTGGGTGATTGTAGGGTCAGGTTCCTAAATGTAGTGTCAGTCAGCCAACCTGCTGGTGAGTGGAGCTGGATCCCGGGGACCAAGGTCTCTCAGAGGTGGTATTGGCCTGCAGGTGGATGTGACTAGCCTGGGGGTAGTGGTGGGGGAGGGGGTGAGTTGAGAAGACAGCGGCAGGGGGTTGTTGCGGCATGGTGCAGGCTGACTGCAGAGATAGGGCCCAGGGGCTCTGGCGGCAGGCTCCTGGATGTCCTGAAGCTGATGTTGGCCATTGATGGGTGGGATTGGATCCCCAGGTTGCTGGCAGAAGGTCCCAGAGTGTCTCAGAGCTGGCGTTGACCTGCTGATGGGCAGGCTGCAGGGCCAAGGTGGTCCTGAGGCTGGTGTTTGCCCATTGATGGGTGGGGTCACGGCCCAGGGCATCCCAAATCTGGTGCCTGCCAATCGGTGGGTGCAATCAGGTCCTGGGTTAGAGACCCACTGGCAGAGACAGCTGGGTCTTGGAGGGGTAGTGTCAAGCTGCTGGTGGGTGAGGCCAAAGCCCTGGGTGTTCTGGGACCAGTGCTGGGTCCCTGGTGGGTGCAGCTGGGTCCTGGGATCTCTGGATGCAAGGCCCTGGGGGTCTTGGAACTGGTGTTGGCCTACTAGTGGGTGGGGTCAGTTCCTGACACAGCTGGCTGCAGGACTGTGGTGGCCCTGAGCTGGAGCCTGGCCATTCATGGGTAGAGCTGGTACCAGGGTCTCTGGCTGTAGGGTACAGGGCTCCCAGATCTGGTGTTGACTCAGATCATTTAAAAATGTTTTAATCTTTGCTGGTCTCAGTGGTTAAATTATTTCACTTTTGTTTTAATTTATGTGTTCAATTATTTTACATTATAAGATACAGCTGACCTTAGTTTGGGTGTGTACTGTCTTTGGAGATTACTGGAGTTAAAAACTTCAGCACCACAGTAAATCCTCTCTAGAGAATTCAGAGCTCTCCTGCCTCCTGGGCCATCCTACTATGGCCTTGCATAGCGATGATTGGATTTTTCATATAGTATCCTTTTGCTTTAGCATTTTTGGGATTTCAAGAATATTATTTTTTAATGCCTTTTAAATATCATGCATCTTCTAAAAAGAGCCAAGCCTGATTATAAAACACTCAATGTATTATATTAATTATAAGAATATATTTATATTTTTTAAAAATATTTTAATTTGGCCTTAAAATTTTGCATTTTCATATCTCTAGAAAATTAACCTCTCGCCAGTTTGAATGTTCGTGCCACTTGAGAGGTTATTTTCAGATTTTTCCTCTTTAACATTCCTATTGGGTCCATTTATTCTTGTTATCACTCTATCTAAAGCTTATACTGGATTTGAACGTGTCATTAATTTGGAAATTGGTCTTTTTCGGTCTGCAGGGAGTTGTTTTTTGTTTTGGTCTATAAGCATTGAAAAATCCTAGAAAATGTTAATGTTTCAGATTTATAATATATGTAAGATCATAACTGTTATCTGTATGATTTACAGTTTAAAATGCCTTCATGTATATAAAATCTCATTGTAATGTTGAGATACTAACAACTCTGGGAGTGGGAATTATCATCCATGTTGTTCAGAAAGGAATGGACATATGTGAGGGGCAATGATTTATTTGTCCAATAAACTACAGAACTGCAGAAAAAAAAAAAAAGAATCCATCTGCCAATTCAACAGACATGCGTTCGATCCCTGGTCTGGGAAGATCCCACATACCATGGGGCCGATAACCCATGCACCATAACTTCCAGGCCTGCACACCCTCGAGTCCTTGCTCCGCAACTAAAGAAGCCATTGTGATGAGAAGCCCACACACAGCAACTAGAGAAAACCCTCGCACAGCAATGAGGACACAGAGCAGCCAAAAATAAATAAATACATAAATAAAAATTTGAAAAAATAAAATGACGGTATTAGGTAGTTGTGACAGAAATCTTACAGCCTGCAAAGCTGAAAATACTTATTATCTGGCCCTTTACTAAAAAAAGCTTGTTAATCCTTGTCTATTTTTAGTAAGAAAAGAGATGTGCCCTTTGGACTTAATCCATTCAACCTCTCACCTCATAAAATCTGCAAGCATTAGAATTGTGAAAAGGAATATTCGTCATAAAATAGAATCTCAGTTCAGGAAGTGTCAGGTGTCAGCTAAGGGCCTTGTAGGAAATTCATGTACAACTTAAATGTCTAGGAAGTGTCTAGTTATCATTGAAAAATAATGACCTGACATTTGAGATTTGTAGATAATTTTCTCTGAACTTGAATAATAGGAGTCTGCCATTAGTGTCCAGCTCAGCTGGAATTAGTCTTTCCTCCCTCAGTGCTCCAGAATATTTCATTCTCTCTGTTACAACATCTATTTCAATTGGCCTTGCATTAATTTATTTTCATGAGTATACTTCCAGACTAGGGTTATATACACCATGTGTTAAGAAACTCTTTTGTCCAACCCTGGAGTCTCCATGAAGTTTTCCCAAAGCAAATATTGATAAATGGTGGTTGAATGAATGTCACTAATGCAAATGTGAAAAATAGGTTTATGATACACTGATCTTTTGAAACCATGGGCAAACCCTCAGCAGAGATTCTTGATACTATGCTTCACGCATACACATTTTCAATCCAGTTTATTCTGCTTATATCTGTTTCACTTGTTCATATATGTGTACAGAAAGGAAGTCATCTCAAGAATGCCTCCTAACAATAGCACTCTGTTGTTAAAAAAATAAAAAAAGACCAAGACAAAACAATTTTCTTGAAAAAGTAAATGCCTTGTCCGGGGTCAAGCAATTTTCTCAGGAAACTGACATTATTGTCAACCGGAACACCCTTCTGGACTTCATTTCCTTAACTCTTCACTGTTAAACTTCATCAGATAATGAATCTTATTTAGCAGTCCAAGTGACAGTTGATCCAGTAGGCCTCCAGTTTTCATCTACGTGAAGTCACAGTTGTAGTCCAGACCCACTACATTTAGACATGAAGCAACCTTAGGTACTTTATTTGCCTTTGAGGGAGTGGTGTGCTGCGTGCTAAGTCACTTCAGTTGTGTCTGACTCTTTGTGACCCCATGGACTGTAGCCTACCAGGCTCCTCTGTCCATGAGATTCTTTAGGCAAGAATACTGGAATGGGTTGCCATTTCCTTCTCCAAAGAGAGGGGGTGGGGAGGCAAGGACAGCTGTCTCACAAAATCCAAGAAGGAGGTGAATAACCTAATAAGGGGGAAATTGGGATGCAGCAGAGCCTCTGGAACCATGGGAACCAGGGACTGGAAAGCTGCCAGAATTCTCTCCTTCTCCATTTGGAATCTCTGCTTCCCTCCACATCACCCTCAGTCTCAGTGTAGATCAATCTTCTCTATCAAGAGGAAACCTAACGTTACACAGCTCCTTTCTCTCTCTCTTTCAAGTCTTACAGCTTTATTCCTAAAGAGGAGCAGTGTCTCGATTTTAATTAGAAAAATCCCAGGGAAAACCTGGGCCCAGGTTGGATCAAAGCTAACAGGAGATGTGTCGTATAAAAACGACACTCTTATCCTAGATGAGGGGGCGAAGAGGGAGATAGGGTGGAGAAGAGACTGCGCCTTTCCTAGGAGAAAGGGGCTAGAAAGGTATTGGGTTAACAACTCTGTCCATGTTCTTTGCTATGTTTGAGGGCATGGATTGTCCTATTTACAAACAAATCTCTAAGATTCTGGAAAGACAAAAAAATGGCTAGGAAAGAGCTGCCCACTGGATACTCAGAGAAGAGACTTCCAGCATAGTGGCTTCAGTGAAAGGTAGGGAGAGATGACATGTTTATTTGAAGCACAATTCCTTGATAACTCAGTTGGTAAAGAATCCGCCTGCAGTGCAGGAGACCCCGGTACGAGCCCTGAGTCGGGAAGATCCCCTGGAGAAGGGATAGGCTACCCACTATAGTATTCTTGGGCTTCTTTTGTGGCTCAGCTGGTAAAGAATCCGCCTGCAATTGGGGAGACCTGGGTTCGATCCCTGGGTTGGGAAGATCCCCTGGAGAAGGGAAAGGCTACCCACTCCGGTATTCTGGCCTGAAGAATTCCATGGACTGTATAGTCTATGGGGTCGCAAAGAGTCAGACACGATTGAGCAACTTTCACTTTCCGTGAAAGTAGGCTTCCCATCAAAGGACATCAAGAAAAATGGACAAGAAAGGACTTCCCTGGTGGTGTAGTGTTAAGACTCCACTGTAGGGGATGCAGATTCAATCCCTGTTTGGGGAACTAAGATCCTACATGCCTTGTGACATGGCCAAAAAAAGAGAGAGAGAGAGAAACTGACAAGAAGCACCTAACATGTAGCACCTGAAACAGAGCCTACTGGGAAGGTCTGGTCTGTTTTCCTCATATGAAAGACTATAACTCCACCGTGCCTTATGGCTTCTGCAAGCACTGCCCAGGACTGCCACCAAACCATGAGGGCCTTTGTGCAAATTAGAAAGGCATGCCTTCCTTGAGCTGACCCAACACCTGGCCACCTCCCTAGCACCCTGCCAGGATTCTTGTGTTGAGTGTTGGATTTCAGCCAACTTATACCCCTCAGCCTGGATCCTTCCAGCCCAGGGTCCCACCTGCACAAGCATCTCTGGCAGTCCAGGCCACCCAGAAGGAAGTGAGGCAGGCAGGCTATCCCTTGTTCAAAAGCAAAACTTCTAGCATCAGTAAAAGTAAGGCTCAGTGGTAGCTTTGGCTTGGTGATGGAAGACAGTAGAAGGAATGGCAACAATGGCTAAATTAGAAGGCCTCTAGGAACAGACAGCCCACTCCCGGGTACCAGAGCCATAGGGACATTTCTGGTAGTGGAGAGGCCAGCCACAAACTCCACGGACTGAGTGACAGCAGAAGCAACGTTAGCTTCTGAGGCTATTGGGCTGATTCAAGGAGGAGCAGTGATGAGGTTCTGTGCACACTTGTCTCTCCCACTTACAAACAGGGTTTTTTGTTTTAAACAGGAATTAATCAATTAACTAATGAAGAATTTATATAGCGAAATGCCTTGATAGAGATGAAACATTTTTATCTCCTTCAAAACCATATGATATCACTTCTATGTGGAGTCTAAAATATGACACAGGTGAACTTATCTATAAAACAGAAACAGACTCACGGCCATGGAGAACAGACTGGTGGTTGCTAAGAGGAAGGGGTGGGGGAGGGATGGATTGAGAGTTTGGGGTTAGCAGATGCAACCTAGTATACATAAGATGGATAAACAACAAGGTCTTACTGCCCAGAACAGGGAACTATATTCAATATCCTGTGATAAACCTAATGGAAGAACATGAAAAAGAATATATATATATGTGTGTGTGTGTGTGTGTGTGTGTGTGTGTGTATTTGAACATATGAATCACTTGGATGTACACCCAAAACTAACACAACATTGTAAATCAACTATACTTTGATAAAATGAATTTTAAAACTTTTTTGTCTCCTTTGATTTTACCTTTGAAACATCAAAAATAACTCCCCTTTGAAGGGCATGGTTGCGTAAGGATTTAGGGAAGCTGTACTTAAAAAAGGTAATGCAGGATTTAGGAAAGCCATTTTTATAAGATTGGATTCAACGTTGTAGGGTAGTTTGTCTTCAGAGAGAAGCCACACTCTCATCCTTCTCAAAGAGTGAGGAGTCAGTCCATTTAAGGTGCAAAAGAAAAGCACTGGCCCCCGGAAGCAGAAACAGGAGAAGGGAAAATGATCAAGGTTAGGGTCTGCGGGTGGGGGACACCAGAATTTGGGTGTGCCGCCTTCTGATAGCAGCTGGAGATCAGCTTCCACCCTGGAGGTCCTGAGCACCACGAGCCTGGGCGATCAGGGTACAGTTCTGCCACAAACGGGCATCAGGCCAGTGCCTGGAGCAATGGCCATAATAGCAGAGCCATCATCCTGGCGATGCAGTCCAGGGAATGAGGCAGCCTGCCACTATGCTGTTAGAGTCCCGTTTATTTTTGTCCTTCGAAGGAGCCGCCCATGAATGTTCCAGTCACAGCATGAGTCAGAGTCTTGTTCCCCAAGAGCTGCTGCAACGCTGCCTCCATTCCACCCTCTCCCCCACTTCCTGGACTCCATCTGAGAGCCGCTCACCAGGGCTGTGTATGAATTAGGTGCGAGCTGGCTCTCCAACTCTGACGCTTGCACGGAGCCACAAGGGGCGGGGAAGTGGGAAAGAACTGCACACTCTTTACGTGTGTCTGTGACAAAAGGTAGCACTCAAACCACTGAAGGAAAGAACGGATCATTTAAAGGTTTTGGGTAAACTGACTAGCAATTAGGGGAAAAATATTAGCTCATTACTTCACTCTATCTAACTAAATACAGGCTTTTATTTTATACTCGAGGACAGTTGATTAACAATGCTGTGTTGGTTTCAGGTGTACAACAACGTGCTTCAGTTACACATTTACATGTATCTGTTCTTTTTCCTGGAGAAGGAAATGGCAACCCACTCCAGTACTCTTGCCTGGAAAATCCCACGGATAGAGGAGCTTGGTAAGCTACAGTCCATGGGGTCGCAAAGTGTCGGACACAACTGAGCGACTTCACTTTCCACTTAGGTTGTTACAGAATATTGAACAGAGTCCCCTGGGTTATATAGTAGGTCCTTGTTGGTTATCCATTTTAAATATAGCAGTGTGTACATGTCAATCCCAAAGTCCCTAACTATCCCTTAATGTAAACATTTTAGACATAAAAATTATTTAAATAGGAAGAACGATGACAAGTAAACAATGTTAAGTACAAACAGTTGGAAACTTCTGTGTGGCAAAATTTTTAAATTACATGTAAGTTTCAAACATAAGTGACAAACAGGAAAATAATAATGCGAGGCAAAGGGTTGCTACTCATAATATTAACAGAGCTCATACAATGCATGAAAAATTGAAACCTCAATAGAAAAAATGGGCAAAAGTGACAAACAGGTAAGTAAAACACATTGGTCAAAAATATATGAAAAAATCTTCAACTTGGCTAATACTCAGAGGCAAATTGAAACAATAACAAGATAATTTTCACCTGTCAGATTAGCAAAGATTTTTAATTGCCTAAACACACACTAACAAGGTTGGAAGACATGTATACTTCATGTTTTTTCCATTGGAGTATAAAATGGCACAACTTTCCCTGAGGGAAATCTGATAAAAAGTATCAAAACATTAGATATACATTCTCTTTGGTGAAGCAATTCTGCATGTAGGACTTTAATCCAAAGAGATCATTACATTTCTGTCCTCAGTAAAAGACAGAAATGGTATGGACCTAACAGAAGCAGAAGATATTAAGAAGAGGTGGCAAGAATACACAGAAGAACTGTACAAAGAAGATCTTCATGACCCAGATAATCACGATGGTGTGATCACTCACATAGAGCCAGACATCCTGGAATGTGAAGTCAAGTGTACCTTAGAAAGCATCACTACGAACAAAGCTAGTGGAGGTGATGGAATTCCAGTTGAGCTATTCCAAATCCTGAAAGATGATGCTGTGAAAGTGCTGCACTCAATATGCCAGCAAATTTGGAAAACTCAGCAGTGGCCACAGGACTGGAAAAGGTCAGTTTTCATTCCAATCCCAAAGAAAGACAATGCCAAAGAATGCTCCAACTACCACACAATTGCACTCATCTCACACGCTAGTAAAGTAATGCTTAAAATTCTCCAAGTCAGGCTTCAGCAATACGTGAACCGTGAACTTCCTGATGTTCAAGCTGGTTTTAGAAAAGGCAGAGGAACCAGAGATCAAATTGCCAACATCCACTGGATCATCTAAAAGCAAGAGAGTTTCAGAAAAACATCTATTTCTGCTTTATTGACTATGCCAAAGCCTTTGACTGTATGGATCACAATAAACTGTGGACAATTCTGAAAGAGATGCGAATACCAGACCACCTGACCTGCCTCTTGAGAAATCTATATGCAGGTCAGGAAGCAACAGTTAGAACTGGACATGGAACAACAGACTGGTTCCAAATAGGAAAAGGAGTTCGTCAAGGCTGTATATTGTCACCCTGCTTATTTAACTTCTATGCAGAATATATCATGAGAAATGCTGGGCTGGAAGAAGCACATGCTGGAATCAAGATTGCCGGGAGAAATATCAATAACCTCAGATATGCAGATGACACCACCCTTATGGCAGAAAGTGAAGAGGAACTCAAAAGCCTCTTGATGAAAGTGAAAGAGGAGAGTAAAAAAGTTGGCTAAAGCTCAGCATTCAGAAAATTAAGATCAAGGCATCTGGTCCCATCACTTCATGGCAAATAGATGGGGAAACAGTGGAAGACTATTTTTCTGGGCTCCCAAATCACTGCAGATGGTGACTGCAGCCATGAAATTAAAAGACACTTACTCCTAGGAAGGAAAGTTATGACCAACCTAGATAGTATATTCAAAAGCAGAGACATTTCTTTGCCAACAAAGGTCCGTCTAGTCAAGGCTATGGTTTTTCCAGTAGTCATGTATGGATGTGAGAGTTGGACTGTGAAGAAAGCTGAGCACCAAAGAATTGATGCTTTTGAACTGTGGTGTTGGAGAAGACTCTTGAGTCCCTTGGACTGCAAGGAGATCCAACCAGTCCATTCTAAAGGAGATCAGTCCTGGGTGTTCTTTGAAAGGAATAATACTGAAGCTGAAACTCCAGTACTTTTGCCACCTCATGCGAAGAGTTGACTCATTGGAAAAGACTCTGATGCTAGGAGGGATTGGGGGCAGGAGGAGAAGGGGACGACAGAGGATGAGATGGCTGGACGGCATCACCAACTCGATGGACGTGAGTCTGAGTGAACTCCGGGAGTTGGTGATGGACAGGGAGGCCTGGCGTGCTGCAATTCATGGGATCACAAAGAGTTGGACACGACTGAGTGACTGAACTGAACTGGTAAAGCAATTGTGCATGTAGGACTTTAATCCAAAGAGATTATTACACATCTTGAAAAGATGTATTCAGACTTTATCAGTTTGAAAAATAAGAAATAACTTTAATGTTTCTTAGTAGGGGCTTCCCTGGTGGCTCAGATAGTAAAGAATCCGCCTGCGGAGCAAGAGATCTTCCTTGGGTTGGGAAGATGATCCCCTGGAGGAGGGCATGGCAACCCACTCCAGTATTCTTGCCTGGAGAATCCCATGGACAGAGGAGCCTGACAGGCTACAGTCCATGGGGTCGAAAAGAGTGGGACATGACTGAGCAACTAAGCACAGCACAGTACAGTAGGGGCTAGTTAAGTAATTGTGGTACTTGCATTTATGGACTGCTTTACAGCCCTTGAAAAGAATGATGTAGTCCTCCCCTGGTGGACCAATGGTTTAGAATCCACCTGCCAATGCAGAGGACATGGGGTCGATCCTTGGTCCAGGAAGATCCTGCCTGCCGCAGGGCATCACAATGAGAGAGTAGCCTCCATTTGCTGCAACTAGAGACAGTTCAAGCACACTAATGAAGACCCAGGGCAGCTAAAAATAAATAAATAAGAATGATGTGAATCTATATCAACACAGAAAGATGACTTCAATGATTGAATCTTTAAGGACTGTGCCATTCAGTCATATCAACTATTATCCTTCCTTATCAGCAGAGTTTTTGATAAATTACTCCTTATTAAATTGGCACTTGGTTCATAGCTTTGCAAATGACTATCATCCAAGGAGACTTAAATATCTGCATGAATAACCCATCATCCAAGGAGACTTAAATATCTGCATGAATAACCCCTACCCTTTCCAGTCTCAGGAATTCTTGAATTTCTCATTTACAATAAAATACAATAGATGTTACTGTGTCATCAACTGGTTTCTTGGCCACAGATGAGGCACAAATTGCCTCATCTCTAAAATTACTAAATCAGGCGTACTTCTCTCTGACCACATCCTCTTATCCTCTCAACTAGCCTGCTCAATTTTCATGATACATTTGTTTTTATTTTGCTTCAGATCTTCTAGTCCACCCCTCTATTCATTGAAGACTTAATGATCAACAATTTCAAGCATTCTCTTGCCAATATTTTAAATTCCTTCACCTCATTATTCACTGTGCACCTGTTGCAAAATCGCCTACCCTCTGTGATTAAATTATCTTTTCTTGTTGTTTTTTTCATACCCTGGCTACCAAGCAATACTAGAGTGTCACCTCCTGAAAGACAGGTACCACTATTCACTATTGTTCACTAATTTCAACTGGGCCCTTGCTTGAGTTCTGTTCCCACAAAGGTAAAGCCTGAATCACAGATCTGGATGCAAATGGTTTATTTTGAGATATTCCCAAGTAGAGGAATGAAGAGAAGAGAGAGAAGAGGAGAGAAAGAGGGAGAGAGGGGAATGTTAAGAGCAGATTACTACTGTGGCAACTGAAGCTCAAGTCCACCTGCACCTCAGAGAGACCAAAAGAGCTAGCCTTTCTTCTCTGCCATTGGTGGAGGTCTGCTCTCAGGGGCATTAACTCCCTCTCATTCCAGGCTACCTTGTGCACAGGTCACACAAGCTCCTAGCCAGAGGATGCCCCCAGGCAGTTGTGTTTGCAATAGAAAACCATCAGCATGTTTGCAGAACTGTGAGTGCCAGGGGATGTCAGTGGGCCACCCCTGCAGCCTCAATGTGGCCTAGCATCTTACCCTGTTACCCTGCTGCTGCTGCTGCTAAGTCGCTTCAGTCGTGTCCGACTCTGTGTGACCCCATAGACGGCAGCCCACCAGGCTTCCCCGTCCCTGGGATTCTCCAGGCAAGAACACTGGAGTGGGTTGCGATTTCCCTCTCCAATGCGTGAAAGTGAAAAGTGAAAGTGAAGTCGCTCAGTCGTGTCTGACTCTAGCAACCCCATGGACTGCAGCCTACCAGGCTCCTCCATCCATGGGATTTTCCAGGCAAAAGTACTGGAGTGGGGTGCCATTGCCTTCTCTGCCCTGTTACCCTAGCCACCTTCAAATCCCTCCCTACAACCATTTCAAAATTCCTTATCACTTCAAACCTCTGCAATTGATTTTGCCTCCTAATTCACAGAGAAACGTGGAAGTCCTCAAAAAGGAATTCATCGAATTTCTGCCAACAGTTCTACCACTCTGTCTACATCCACACCCATCACTTCTCCTTCTGCCTCTTCAGTAAAAGAGGAATCCCTCACCCATCAAAGGCCAACACCTGCCTCTCTTTGACTCTCCCTTCCACCTTCTATGGTGACTCTCCTCAACTGATTGCCTTTTCTCTCTCTTGAATCTTCAACCTCTCCCTTGCCTCCTCTCTTTAACCTTAAACAAACAACCCTCCCTAGAATTCATTTCCCCATTCCACCTATGGTCCTGTCTCTCCTCCTCTTCACATGAGATTTATTGAAAGAGCATCTTATGTACCTGGCCTCTAGTTTCTCTCCTCCTGTTCCTTTCTTCCTGTTCCATAGTAAGGGCTCTACCACGGTCACAAATAGCCTCCTTGTGGCAAAAGTCAGAGGATTCCGGTCCTTGTCTCTCTTGCCATTTCAGCACTCCATTTCAGCATTTGACTCTGAAGATTAGTTTCTCCCTGGGCTTCTAAGACATCTAATTCATTGGGTTTTGCTCCTTTCTCCCTGGTCACATTCCTTCAGTGTCTTTACCCATCTTCTAAAGGATGCTGTCCTCAGCTCTCTAGCACTCCACCAGTGCTCTCATCCACTTCCACACCTGTAATCACCACACTAAGGGGGATGACTCGTAGATCTACAGTAGATCTACAAAAAAACCCCAGACTTCTCTGCTGAACTCCAGACCTAAATTTGCATTTACTTAACGCACACACTTGGAGAAGGCAATGGCACCCCACTCCAGTACTTTTGCCTGGAAAATCCCATGGATGGAGGAGCCTGGTAGGCTGCAGTCCATGGGGTCGAGAGGAGTCGGACACGACTGAGCTACTTCACTTTCACTTTCATGCATTGGAGAAGGAAATGGCAACCCACTCCAGTGTTCTTGCCTGGAGAATCCCAGGGACGGGGGAGCCTGGCGGGCTGCCATCTATGGGGTTGCACAGAGTCGGACACGACTGAATCGACTTAGCAGCAGCAGCAGCAGCAACGCACACACTCAAATCCGTCACTTTGGCCAACTTATTAAACTTCCCTTAACCTACATTCTTGGGTGTAAAATGAAAATGAGATACCTATCTCTTGTGATCTTCAAACAGTTTTTTAATTTTGAAGTAACTATAGATTCATAGAAAGTTGCAAAGACACTATGGGGATGTCCCCAGTGCTCTTCCCCCAGTTTCCCTCAGTGGTTACATTTTACATAATAATTCAGTTCAGTTCAGTACAGTCGCTCAGTCGTGTCCGACTCTTAGCGACCCCATGAATCGCAGCATGCCAGGCCTCCCTGTCTATCACTAACTCCCGGAGTTCACTCAAACTCATGTTCATTGAGTTGGTGATGCCATCCAGCCATCTCATCCTCTGTCGTCCCCTTTTCCTCCTGCCCCCAATCCCTCCCAGCATCAAAGTCTTTTCCAATGAGTCAACTCTTCGCATGAGGTGGCCAAAGTACTGGAGTTTCAGCTTCAGCATCATTCCTTCCAAAGAACACCCAGGGCTGATCTCCTTTAGAATGGACTGGTTGGATCTCCTTGCAGTCCAAGGGACTCTCAAGAGTCTTCTCCAACACCCCAGTTGAAAAGCATCAATTCTTTGGTGCTCAGCTTTCTTCACAGTCCAACTCTCACATTCATACATGACCACTGGAAAAGCCATAGCCTTGACTAGATGGACCTTTGTTGACAAAGAAATGTCTCTGCTTTTGAATATACTACCTAGGTTGGTCATAACTTTCCTTCCCAGGAGTAAGCGTCTTTTAATTTCATGGCTGCAATCACCATCTGCAGTGATTTTGGAGCCCCAAAAAATAAAGTCTGACACTGTTTCCACTCTTTCCCCATCTAGTGCAACATTAAAACCAGGAAACTGACATGGGAATAATGTGTGCAGTTCTATACCATTTTATCACCAGTGTGGCTATGTGGAACCACCACTGCAATCGTGATACAAAACTATTCCATCACCACAAAGAGCTCCCTCATTTGCATCTCAGTGTTCCTTTTTTAAAGTCTCATCAGATCCTTGTGAGAATGGACATATATGTTATTTGGGTTTGTGTTCTCAGAGTCTCACACATGGTGCCCTGCTCTCAGAAAGTACAGCTAAATGTTTGTGAAAGCAAGGATGGAAGAATGGAAAGGGCATCTGGTCCATGGAGGCCAGGGAGAGTTGCCTGGGATCCAGGGCAGACTATGACAATGCTTAGCTCCAAGCCAGTGACCAGGGACCTGAGGACAGAGACCTCTTCCTTGTGAATAAGGAATCTCCTTTATCTCCTGGTGAATAACATGTTAGCAGATGCAGCAAGAGTCAGAATGGTGAGGCTCGTGCGTGCATGCGTGCTAAGTCGCTTTAGTTGTGCTGGACTCTTTGCAACCCTGTTGGACCAGAGCCCACGAGACTCCTCTGTCCATGGGATTCTCCAGGCAAGAATCCTGGAGTGGGTTGCCGTGCCCTCATCCAGGGGATCTTCTTGGCCCAGAGATTGAACCCACATCTCTTATGTCTCCTCCATTGGCAGCTGGGTTTTATACCACTAATGCCACCTGGGAAACCCTGGTGAGGCTCATCTCACATTAATTCTGACAGTTAATCATACTTCTGTCTGTCTGTAGCAGGGGCTTCCCTGATGGCTCAGACAGTAAAGAATCTGCCTCCTATGCAGGAGACCTGGGTTCAATCCCTGGGTCATGAAGATCCCTTAGAGAAGGCAAGGTCATGAAGATCCCTTAGAGAAGGCAACCCACTCCAATATTCTTGCCTGGGAAATCCCATGGACAGAGGAGTCTGATGGGCTACAGCCCATGGGGTCGAAAAGAGTTGGACACGACTGTGACTAACACTACACTGTCTGTAGCAGAGAGGAAGGACTTTCTCTATTCAGTCCCTTTTGTGGGAATCTCTGACATCACACCACATGGCCAGTTACTGTCTTCATTCTACCTAATGTCTGCCCTGCTCTCACATCACCAGCACTTCCTGTGCATACTGGAAGAATCAGGGAGACCATCTTGACTTCAGCTTGTCTACTACTAGGCTAGCAAGTGGGGCAACATTTGTCTCAAGGCTCAGCACTTTTGTTCAGTCCTAGGACATGATCTTAAAATTTTGCTTACTAGTAATTGCTCTCGATATATAAGTAATATTTTTGTTATCCAGTAATTATGATAGTCAGTAGGAGAACTCTAAAACTGGAAAGAGAGGAAAAGCCAGACAAAAATAGCTAGAAAAACTACATAGACAATTACACATACATTCATGGCTAAACTCGCCCCACATTAAACGTGCATGTATTTGTTTATCATCATATCATTATTCCTATTAGAAGGAAAAATAAGGAAATATTTATCCAACATGTTCCATGTTATTATAAGATTTTAATCAGAGCAAAAGTCAATTTGGGTTCCCTTAAATAGTGTGGTTAAATCTTCCAAAATGAGAAACACTAGCTTGGAATCTCTTTGTCAGCAATGAGCAATTTGTGTTGTCTAGTCTGCAAGTCTCAAAGGGCAGTTATTTGATTTCCAAGCCTTAAACTCATTTATCAGTGGTAATTTATAAACTTGGCGCAACAATTTGTGAGCTTCCAGCAGGGTGGTTTGGAAACAATCCATATGGGAATTCATTTTCTTTTTTTTTTTTTTTCAGCCTGGCTGCGGGGCATAGGGGATCTTAGTTCCCTGACCAGGGATCAAACCGGTGCCCTATGAAATGGAAGCCTGGAGTTTTAACCACTGGACCATCAGGGAAGTCCTAGAAATTTATTTATAATGGAGGAAATGAGAGGCAATACATGGGTCTCTTCATCTAGGAAATGGTTGGGGGCAGTGTCAGGAAGTACAGTGGGTCTTGTACATTAAGTGAAAGACCCATTGGTATCTGTCAGCGTGTGTTTGATGTTAAAGACTGTTGTTTGCAGAAAGCACACACACAGGATGGACGTGGTTAGAAAGACAGGGATCTTGTTTTACTTACTGGCATTTCCTCAGTGCTCAGGATAGTGCTTGGTGGTTGGTGGGCTCTCAGAAGATTTTGACTGAATGAATAGTCAACACTTATACCACATGCAAGGGAGAAAGAACAAATCAATAGGTGTTCAATTATCAACCAACCCAAGGCATCCTGGGTAATAATGTCACAACACAAGACTTAGCCACACAGCCTGTTGGGTCACAGCAAAATGAGAGAGGATTGAGAGAGAAACAAGGAGTCAGAAGAATAAGATCAGAGGAGACAACCAAAACAGCTCTGGAAAACTTCCGTGGTTCAGGGCCAGCTTCGGTTGGGTTTGGGCAAGTCAGTCCAGTCTGGAGAGTAGGGCATGACAGTGTGAGTCCCAGTAATAGGCTAGAATCAAAGTCAGGTGGATGGAGAACAGTCCAGTCCTAGCAGAACCTGAGTCACTGTGCTGTAGGGCAAAAATTGGCACAGCATTGTTAATCAAATAAATAAACATACAAAGCAAAAAAACAAAAGCAAAAAGACCACAAATTTAAAATAAACTAGCAAGGCAGCCAGGCTACATTTCCCCTTTTTTACTAAGTAGCCCCAGATTTTCTGTTGCAATTACATACTTTGCTCTCTGAAGAATGTATTTTCACCCCCAGTGTTTTCTGCTACTTTACAGATCTGTAAAGTAAGTATGAGCTTCAGGGAGAGGAAGGATGAGGAGTAGAAAGAGGAAACAGAGAAAGGAATGGGAGAAATTAAGACATCCCTGTACCACTTGTGCCAGGGCTGAAACAATGAGTGCTGATGCCCCACCTCCCAGTTACTGCCCAGTATCCTGCCCACTCCTGGCTTCCTGTCTGCCACAATGCTACAACTGCAACAAACCACAACCACTGGAGAGCCAGCCTAGGACAGAGAAGTCTTGCCCACTGCATCCCAACACAGCGGCCACCTTTGTTCTGAGAGCCTGGCTTCCCGCTCCATACACACTGAAGTTCCGCTCTCCTGCAGTTACTTGACCTTTTAGGGCTTTTTCCTTTGTAGCATGAGCATCTCAGTCAGTGAGACAGAGCTGGAAGGTCATCCAGTCTAGAATGCCTCTAAAGCCAAAGCTAATAAATAGCTGAAAAATGGGTCAATGGTGGGAAAGAAAGACTCTGTGTGTGTCTATGTGTGTTTTTAAACTAACAGGAAAATCATTGCAAATAGAATTCCAGCAGGACAAATTCATACCCAACAGGAAATTGTAAATGGTTCTAAGAAATAGCTAAGAACATAAACTGTTTGCAGGAAAAAAAAAAAAAAAAACTGAGGGATGACATCATTGCCTCTAAAAGGAATCAGTGTCTTAAAAAATAAATAAATAGACTGACCCATGAGGCGAAGGGATAACCAGAGCATATCTAGATTATTTGCCCTGTATTTTTACAGCAAGATTAAAAAAAAAAAGATTTCAAGCATGATTCTTAGAGAGTGAATCAGGGAGACCATCTTGATAAAACTGGGAAGAGAGGAAAAACATAGAAGAAAATAGCTAGACAAACTGTATAGACAATTACACGTGCATTCATGGCTAAACACGACCCACATAGAACGTGCATGTGTGTGTGTATCATCAAATTACTATCCCTATTAAAAGGAGAAAGAAGAAAATATTTATCCAACATGATCCATGTTATTGTAAGATTTTAATCAGAGCAAAAGTCAATTTCTGTCTACATCCACACCCATCACTTCTCTTTTCTCCTCTTCAGTAAAAGAGGAATCTCTCTTGCTGTCTCGTATACAGGGTTATCGTTACCATCTTTCTAAATTCCATATATATGCGTTAGTATACTGTATTGGTGAGACACTGATGTATAGAACAGGCTTATGGACTCTGTGGGAGAGGGAGAGAGTGGCAAGATTTGGGAGAATGGCATTGAAACATGTGAAATGTCATGTATGAAACGAGATGCCAGTCCAGGTTCAATGCACGATGCTGGATGCTTGGGACTGGTGCACTGGGACGACCCAGAGGGATGGTATGGGGAGGGAGGAGGGAGGAGGGTTCAGGATGGATTTTCTTTTAAAAATTTAGAAAAAAAAAATATATATATATACACTCCATGTTATAAGAGAAAAAGACTTAAATAAAAATGAATTTAAGTAAAATTAAAAAAAAATACTTTGCTTTTGATCATGTAAACACAGGTTTCTATGACACTGTCCAATAACTAGCATCTACTGAGAACCAACTATTTTTCAGAAATTTTACATTTAAAAAACCTCTTAGAACCCCCTGACAGGTAAATACTGTCATGCTGTGTTTACAGATTCTTTCAAACTCAGTTCAATAAAGACCAGCCTTCCTGGATGACTCTTCACGTAGGTCCCTCAACCAACATGATCCAATAAAATTCTCTGTTTATAGCATGTGAAAAAAAAAAAAAAAAGAATGAAACCCCCCCCCAAAAAAAAAAAGAGGAATCTCTCTTCCATCAAAAGCCAACGCCTCTGCCTCTCTTTGACCCTCCCTTCCATCTTCTTGGTAACTCTCCTCGATTAATTGCTTTTTATCTCTCTTGCAACTTGTCTCTTTCATCTGCCTGCAGCACAAGAGACCTGGGTTTGATCCTTGGGTTGGGAAGATCCCCACAAACAAATCAAATAACTTGGAACTAGCAGATGTAATTTCCAAAATGAGAGACTATTGCATATATGGGAGCAAGAATATCAGTATCTCACTCAGATGTGTTGATCTCTCAGAAAGGAAAGGCTTTGACTTCTCCTCATAATACTTTCTCTGGCCAAGTTAGTGTTAACCAGGGTCCAGATGGGAGGCGAAGCAGCTGGAGCTTCCTGAAAGGTTCACTCAGTGATAAAGGTGGTCTTGGAGTCGAGCCCAGGGATCTGTTAGCAGAAAATAGGATGCTAGTGAAAGGCTTGGGCAGAGAGCAGGAGAGATAAGTCTCAATGAGTTGAAATTGGTTTTAAGAAGTTCATAGGGCTTCCTGGTGGCTCAGTGGTAAGGAATCCATCTGCCAATGCAGGAGACTTGGGTTTGACCCCTGATCTGGGAGGATCCCACGTGCTGTGGAGCAATCTAGCCTATTTGTCACCACCACTGAGCTTGTGCTCTAGAGTGCTGGAGCTGCAGCTACTAAAGCCCTTGAGCCCTAGAGCCTGTGCTCCACAAGAGAAGCCACCACAATGGGAAGCCAAGGCACTGTAATGAAGAGTAGTCCCCACTCATCACAACTAGAGGAAGTTTGACCAAAGCAATGAAGACCAGGCATGGCCAAAAATAAATAAGTAAATAAATAAGGAGTAATAATAATAATACCTAATTTATGAAGTTATTAGGAAGATTGAAATAATTAACACTGTTAAAGCATGTATCTGGCACATGGAAGCTTTTTTTTTTTTATTAAAAACTTGTATCAAGTGCCAACCACTAATCAAATGCTGTTTTGGGTGCTGAAAATGCAATGGTGAACATGCAGCTTCTATTCTAGTGTAACAGCACTTAATAAACCAATAAACAACATAGTAAATAATACAGTGGCATGTAATAAGAAGCACTCTAAAAAAAATAACATGATGAGAATGCTTTTTTGCATAGGGTAGTAAAGAAAGCCCTCTATGAGGAGATGGTATTTGACATAGATCTGAACATGGTGAGGGCACACATCGTGAGGATATCTAGGTGGAAAAGTATTCTAGGCAAAGGAAATAGCATGTACAAAAGTCCTGAGGCAGGTATGTGCTTGGGAACTTCCCAAGAGAGCTGGAAGACCAGTGTGCCTTGAGAAGTGTGAATAAGGAAAAAGGGTAGGAAATGAGATCAGAGAAGCAGGCAGTGGCCAATCATAGAGTCTTATAGGCTGTAATTAGGACTGGATTTTGTTTAAGATTAGTCGTAAGCCACTGGAGAGGATTGAACAGTGAAGTTATCAGGCATATCTGTAGAAGGATTGTGAGGATGGGAATGAAAGCAAGGAGAGCTGTTAGGTAGGAATACTCCAGATATGAGATGATGCCTTAGACTGGGTGGTGTCTGTAGAGGGGTAGTATAGTTGTATTGGAACTAATAATATGCTGATTGTTAGGTTGGTCACAAGGTGTGACAGAAAAAGGAAGCACAAAAGTATCTGTTCTGAGGAACTTGCAAGAATGGTGTCACCATTCACTGAGATGAATATCATTCAGGAAGTAGCTTTTTGGGGGAGGGGAGGTGTTGAAAAGTTTGGTCTTGATTGGTTTAAGAAGATGTGAGAGATATGTGTGTGTGTGTGTCTGTGTGTGTATACATACATGTAATGGATTATTACTCAGCCATAAAAAAATGAAATGATGCCATTTGCTGCAACATGGTTGGACTTAGAGATTATTATACTAAGTGAAATAAGTCAGAGAAATACAAATATTATAAAATATCACTTATATGTGGAATCTAAAAAAGAATACAAATGAATCTACAGACAAAACAAAAACAAACTCACAGACATAGACAACAAATTAATGATTTCCAAAGAGGAAAGGCAGGGAGAGGGATAAAAAATATGAGATAAACAGATATAAATTACAATACATAAAATAGATAAGCAACAAGGATTCACTGTATAGCACAGTGAATAGTTAAAATAATTACTCAATATCTTACAATAAATTATAATGGAAAATAATCTGATACATATATATGAATACATATATATATATGTATACATCTGTAAACATATTACATATATGTATACATATATATGATTCTGTATGATAGGCTAAACTTTAACTCAGATGACCATTATATCTACTACTGCAGGCAGGAATCCCTCAGAAGAAATGGAGTGGCCATGATGGTCAACAAAAGAGTCTGAAATGCAGTACTTGGATGCAATCTCAAAAACGACAGAATGATCTCTGTTCGTTTCCAAGGCAAACCATTCAATATCACAGTAATCCAAGTCTATGCCCCAACCAGTAATGCTGAAGAAGCTGAAGTTGAATGGTTCTATGAAGACCTACAAGACCTTTTAGAACTAACATCCAAAAAAGATGTCCTTTTCATTACAGGGGACTGGAATGCAAAAGTACGAAGTCAAGAAACACCTGGAGTAACAGGCAAATTTGGCCTTGGAATACAGAATGAAGCAGGGCAAAGACTAATAGAGTTTTGCCAAGAAAATGCACTGGTCATAACACCCTCTTCCAACAACACAAGAGTAGACTCTACACACGGACATCACCAGTCAACACCGAAATCAGATTGATTATATTCTTTGCAGCCAAAGATGGAGAAGCTCTATACAGTCAGCAAAAACAAGACCAGGAGCTGACTGTGGCTCAGACCATGAACTCCTTAATGCCAAATTCAGACTTAAATTGAAGAAAGTAGGGAAAACCACTAGACCATTCAGGTATGACCTAAATCAAATCCCTTATGATTATACAGGAAGTGAGAAATAGATTTAAGGGCCTAGATCTGATAGAGTGCCTGATGAACTATGGAATGAGGTTTGTGACATTGTACAAGAGACAGGGATCAAGACCATCCCCATGGAAAAGAAATGCAAAAAAGCAAAATGGCTGTCTGGGGAGGCCTTACAAATAGCTGTGAAAAGAAGAGAAGTGAAAAGCAAAGGAGAAAAGGAAAGATATAAACATCTGAATGCAGAGTTCCAAAGAATAGCAAGAAGAGATAAGAAAGCCTTCTTCAGTGACCAATGCAAAGAAATAGAGGAAAACAACAGAATGGGAAAGACTAGGGATCTCTTCAAGAAAATCAGAGATACCAAAGGAACATTTCATGCAAAGATGAGCTCGATAAAGGACACAAATGGTATGGACCTAACAAAAGCAGAAGATATTAAGAAGAGATGGCAAGAATACACAGAAGAACTGTACAAAAAAGATCTTCATGACCCAGATAATCACGATGGTGTGATCACTGACCTAGAGCCAGACATCCTGGAATGTGAAGTCAAATGGGCCTTAGAAAGCATCACTACGAACAAAGCTAGTGAAGGTGATGGAATTCTAGTTGAGCTATTCCAAATCCTGAAAGATGATGCTGTGAAAATGCTGCACTCAATGTGCCAGCAAATTTGGAAAACTCATCAGTGGCCACAGGACTGGAAAAGGTCCGTTTTCATTCCAATCCCAAAGAAAGGCAATGCCAAAGAATGCTCAAACGACTGCACACTTGCACTCATCTCACACGCTAGTAAAGTCATGCTCAAAATTCTCCAAGCCAGGCTTCAGCAATATGTGAACCGTGAACTTCCTGATGTTCAAGCTGGTTTTAGAAAAGGCAGAGGAACCAGAGATCAAATTGCCAACATCTGCTGGATCATAGAAAAAGCAAGAGAGTTCCAGAAAAACATCTATTTCTGCTTTATTGACTATGCCAAAGCCTTTGACTCTGTGGATCACAATAAACTGTGGAAAATTCTTCAAGAGATGGGAATACCAGACCACCTGATCTGCCTCTTGAGAAATTTGTATGCAGGTCAGGAAGCAACAGTTAGAACTGGACATGGAACAACAGACTGGTTCCAAATAGGAAAAGGAGTTCGTCAAGGCTGTATATTGTCACCCTGCTTATCTAACTTGTATGCAGAGTACATCATGAGAAACGCTGGACTAGAAGAAACACAAGCTGGAATCAAGATTGCCAGGAGAAATATCAATAACCTCAGATATGCAGATGACACCACCCTTATGGCAGAAAGTGAAGAGGAACTAAAAAGCCTCTTGATGAAAGTGAAAGTGGAGAGTGAAAAAGTTGGCTTAAAGCTCAACATTCAGAAAACAAAGATCATAGCATCTGGTCCCACCACTTCATGGGAAATGGATGGGGAAACAGTGGAAACAGTGTCAGACTTTCTTTTTCTGGGCTCCAAAATCACTGCAGATGGTGACTGCAGCCATGAAATTAAAAGACGCTTACTCCTAGGAAGGAAAATTATGACCAACCTAGATAGCATATTCAAAAGCAGAGACATTACTTTGCCAACAAAGGTCCGTCTAGTCAAGGCTATGGTTTTTCTAGTGGTCATGTATGGATGTGAGAGTTGGACTGTGAGGAAGGCTGAGTGCTGAAGAATTGATGCTTTTGAACTGTGGTGTTGGAGAAGCCTCTTGAGAGTCCCTTGGACTGCAAGGAGATCCAACCAGTCCATTCTGAAGGAGATCAGCCCTGGGATTTCTTTGGAAGGAATGATGCTAAAGCTGAAACTCCAGTACTTTGGCCACCTCATGCGAAGAGTTGACTCATTGGAAAAGACTCTGATGCTGGGAGGGATTGGGAGCAGGAGGAGAAGGGGATGACAGAGGATGAGATGGCTGGATGGCATCACTGACTCGATGGACGTGAGTCTGAGTGAACTTCGGGTGTTGGTGATGGACAGGGAGGCCTGGCGTGCTGCAATTCATGGGGTCGCAAAGAGTCGGACACGACTGAGCGACTGATCTGATCTGATGAAATTTATAAAGATGGTAATGATGACCCTATATGCAAGACAGCAAAAGGGACATAGATATAAAGAATAGACTTTTGGACTCTGGGAAAAGGTGAGGGTGGGATGATTTGAGAGAAAAGGAATTGTGAAATATGTGAAATAGATGACCAGTCCAAGTTTGATGCATGAAACAGGGAACTCAAAGCTGCTGCACTGGGAAAACCCAGAGAGATGGATGGGGAGGGAGGTGATAGGGGAATTTGGGATGGGGGACACATGTACACCCATGGCCGATTCATGTTAATGTATGGCAAAAACCACTATAGTACTGTAAAGTAATTAGCATCCAATTAAAATAAATAAATTAAAAAAAATAAAGAATAGATACATGTACAGAAAAAAAAATTGTCCCTGATTTTCCTTCTGGACAATGTTACTCAGGAAACAAGAAACACATAGACATATTCACCCACACGTATACCTTTCTCAGAACTGGGACAGACACTTTCTCATTCTAGATTTCTAAACAAAGCCCTGGAGGGAAAATTTCTACCCAAACTTAAAGGATTAAAGAAAGTAATGACACATATCATTCTAAGGAAATTCATGCCATTTTTTCTCACATATATCCAGACTTATGAGCATTCCACCCAGAGAAGGAAAAAATGTCAGCATTAGTTAGAACAAGTTACCACTGTACCTGATTTATTTCTCATTCCAGGGTAACCGCAAACAGATGCCATAATAATTTCACTTTAATCAACCATTGTGTGACTAATCAAAATACCAAAACACTACCATTTTTAACAGGACTGTCTGAATTTCCTAAAGTTGTCCCCTGCAAAGGCTGCTTGCCAGAACACTGGAATACTGCTGACGTACTCCCAAGGAAAGCATCATGCACAGAATGACGTTATATCATTTCAGAACTCTGAGGTTTTAGAAAATTTCAAGTACTCTTGGTTTGAGTGACATTGAGTCAGAACCTAATGGGTTTTGGTACACAGTCATAAGAATTCACAAATTGAACACCAGATATGTCATTTTTATTATTAATTTTTTCCTGATTATTAAAAACAGTGCATGTCATTACAGAAAATTTAGGAATGCAGAAAAGTGCGTAATAGGAAAATATAAATGAAGTTGCTCAGTCATGTCCGACTCTTTGCGACCCCATAGACTGTAGACCACCAGGCTCCTCCATCCATGGAATTTTCTAGGCAAGAGTACTGGAGTGGGTTACCATCACCCATAAAGAATCACCTGGACATAGAACTATTAGTATCTTGTATTTTTTAGTTGAAGTAGAGCTGATAACATCTTACTGTATTTTTTAATGTATTTTATTTCCAGACAATTTTTAAATGTTTATAAATTGATGCGTGTGTGTTTTCTTTCTAAAACATTCAGAACATACTGAAAAGCTATAACCTGAGATTTTATTGTACCATAAACATTCTCCCAAGTCAATCAACATTCATGAAAAATCTGAGTTTACTGGTTGTGTCATATGGATTTACCATACTTATTAAGGATTTCACATTATTGGGCTTTATTTTTCTGAGATTAAAAAAAAGAAACCCTTGTATTTAAATGCTTATGAAAACTTGTAAAATTATTGTACTAGTAAATTCTTAGAATTAATGGGACAGAGGATAGTAATTTTTTTAACTTGTTATTTTATATTGGAGTATAGCCAATCAGCAATGTTGTGATAGCTTTAGATGGCAACAAAAGGACTCAGCCATACACATGCATGTATCCATTCTCCCCCAAACTCCCCTCCATTGAGGCTCCCGCATAACCATGAGTAGAGTTCCCTGTGCTGTACAGTAGGTCCATCTAGAGAGAGGATAGTAATTTTAAAGGTCCTGATAGAGAAAGGTAGTAACAGTCTACATTTCCACCAAACTTATACCTATTCTGAGTATTGTCTTGTTTATATTAAAGACTAAGACTCAGGAACAAACAGAAAGCCTCCAACAGTCATAATCAAGCACATGTCAGATTGTAGGTAAACCCACCTTTCCTGAATAGACAACTGAAATTTCTGCCATGGAATTTCTAGTTGAGTTTCACATTTACAGGCATATTTTAAAAAGCAATGCTTTCCTTCTTCCTTTCTGGTGTGTGTGTGTTTCCAGTGAACATCTATAAGTTTTATGATTAGGAAAACAAGACCTAAGTTAAAAACACAAGGATATGCCTTGAACTCAATAGTTCTACAGATAAAATCTTGCTGAATTAGTACACCTATTATACACATCATTCAGAATAAAACATAATAGAACACAACCAGAATACTTACTTTTCTTACATGTCAAATGGGATCCAAGGAAAGAAAGATTATTTGTTATTTTTGTTTGTTTAGTTTACAAAAAAAAATGTAGAAAACAACACAACCAGCATATTTAAAAGAAGCACTGCTTCAGTTTTTTGCTCAAAATGGAAATGATCCTTTTCTTCTAAAAATGTGTTAGAAATCCCAAAACCTTCCTTTGACCCTCCACCCACACCTATCTCTTCCACCATCTCTCTCCTCTACCCATAAGACTTTTTTTTAAATTAATTTATTTTAATTGGAGGCTAATTACTTTACAATATTGTCCCATAAGACTTTTGAAAGTCATCTACACTTGCTTGAAGCTGTCACTTCTTCAGTCTCCTTTCAGTTCATAGTTGCATCATATCTCTGTTCCAACTATTCCCCTAAAACATGGTGTGTAAATGCAATCAGTGACCTTCCGCTGAGAAATCCATTGATTACATGTTGTCCTTATTTTAGTGGATCTTTCTGCTGAATGTAGTGCTGGAGACTACTTCTTCCTTCTTGAAAATCTCAACCCTTGGCTTTATTGACTCTGTATACTCTTGAGGATCCTTAAGGCCTTCCAACCCTGTCTTCTTGCACTTTCCTAAGCTCCTCTTCCACCACTCACTCCACAGGTCTTGATATTCTCCCAGTTTCTCGCTGGCTCTTTTCTTTTTGCTCTGTGTGTCCTTCCTGGCAGACCTCACACACTCTCATAGTTGTAACAGTTCCCTGAATGCCAAGTCTCCCAAACCCATTCTCTGTCTAAGGTCTCAGACACACAAATCTGTCTGTTCAATATATGCTTTGAAATTTACCACCACAGACAACGCGAGTGAATGTGTCCCAAATTCTCCTCCTCTTTACAGGTTTCCCCACCATTCTTTGTTGGTGACACTACTTAAGGAGTAATGTCCAACTCTTTTTGACTCCATGGACTGCAGCACTCCAGGCTCCCCCGTCTCTTCCCCCGTCTTTCACTGTCTCTCGGAATTTGCTGATTCGTGTCCACTGAGTCAGTGATGCTGTCTAACCATCTCATCCTCTGCTGTCCCCTTCTCCTCTTACCCTCAGTCTTTCCCAGCATCAGGGTCTTTTCCAGTAAGTCTTCTCTTTGCATAAGGTAGTCAAAGTATTGGAGCTTAAGCTTTACCATCAGTCCTTCCAATGAATATTCAGGGTTGATTTCCTTTAAGATTGACTGGTTTGAATTCCTTGCAGTCCAAGGGACTCTCAAGAGTCTTCTCCAGCACTACAATTCAAAAGCATCAATTCTTCAGTTCTCAGCCTTCTTTATGGTCCAACTCTCATAATTTCATGTCTTAAATATCTCTTAAATCAGTCCTTTTCTCTTCAAACAGTGTCATTTAATCTAGATTCAGTTCTTTATCATCTCTCATATGAACCATTCCACCAGCCACAAAATTTGCCCTCTCCTTCCAGAATGGCTCTCTTCAAATCCATCCTCCAATAGCTTACCAGGGCTCTAATAGCAAAATCTAACTCTGTGACCCTCCACATAAACCTCGATGGTTTCTACAGCTGTTATAGCAAAGAATCCTCCCACCCCACAGACCAACTCCAATCATTCAATGGTAATTTCTAGACTTTTGTGTTGAGAAGGACTATGAAGCCGTGTCAGAGGTTCATAATGAACAGTGGCTGTCATTGGTAAGGGAAGAAAGAGTAGTGGCCCTTATTCTGTGTATTTGCTTTTTTCTGATGAACAGAACTAGAGTTGGTTCTGATGAACCCAACTCTTCCATCTTTACCATTTGGTACTTTCTCCTCTCTCTTTACACTGTACAGCTTCAAGTCCCATCCCTTATCACTCTGTTTCTGGAATCTGTGCTTTTGTGAAAGAGCTATCCCTACGTGGAACACCTCTCTCTACCTCCCATACTCCCCGCTCCTGACTAACTTTATCCCGTTGTTTGAGACTCAGGCCCGAATGCATATATCTAGTATACTTTGGAGCATTCCATATGGCTCAGTGGTAAAGAATCTGCCTGCCAAGGCAGGAGATGCAGGAGACGTGGGTTCAATCCCTGGGTCAAGAAGATCCCCTAGAAGAGGAAATGGCAAACTACTCCAGTATTTTGCTTGGAAGAACCCCATGGGCAGAGGAGCCCAATGGGCTACACTCCATAGGGTCACAAAGAGTCAGACATGACTGAGTGACTGAGCATGAGCACAAGTATATCTTCACTGACTCCCCATGTTTCCAGCCAAGTTTGGGTGAAGTGTTCTTTCTCTATGTTTCCTCCAAATTCCAAGTTTCCCTCTAGCACTACATATTGTCTAGTTATGCATCTATCCCCATCCCCAATATGCTGTCAACTACTTGAAATGTATGCAAATTCTTTGCAAATCAATGCAAAGTCTTTGTCATGTTCCATCCCCCAAAGGTGACATCTATTTCTTCACCTCCTTGAAGCTGGACAGGCCTGGGCCTAATCTTTAAGAAGACTGGCAACTTCTAATTTTTCCCTCTGTGACTCAGCTTCCAAACTGTGAGGAAGCCCAAGCAGCCATAGAAGGACAAAATGTGGAAGATAACCATCACCCTTGGCTGGCAGCCTTAGCTAGTAGCTTTATTCAGCACCAACTTGCCTGTCACATGAACAAACTGTCTTGAAAGTGGTCCTCCATCCTTCCGGAGCAGTTGAGCAACCCAGGTCACTCTGGTCAAAAGAAACAGAGATGACTTGTCCTTACAAGTCCTGACGAAATTACAAAATCATAGACAAAGGGATGAATGCTATTGCTTTAAACCACAAGATTTAGGGGTGGTCTATTTTACTGTATTAGATAAAACAAATGATGTGGTTCTATTGACTGAAATTGGTCTTTGATTGTGACTTTTCCTCCCTTGATAATCATATTGCTTTCTTTCACTTAACTTCATACTTTGATTTTCCCTTGTTTAATTCTGGATAATATTCTCAGGTAATTAGTTAGGATTATTTCTCAACATTATAAAATGCTATGGAAAAATGCACATATTTGATGTATGTCGTTTCCCAGTTTTCAGCAGTATGATAATAATTTTTCATTAGGAAGATATACTTTTTCAAAGACTTGTCCAAAAACATATCAGGTTGCCTTTTGGTAAAATAACCGAAAATTTATTAAACAGAAATATAAAGGCATGTAGTACTCCTGTGCCTCTGACCAATACATCTTACTCAGGTTGGGTAGAGTTCAGCTGTGTTGTCTAACTCAATGAATGGACTTCTTTGTGAAAGGTCATCTGCCTAATGCATGCAGCCACATTAACTAAAAGCACTAACCATCTTACTTCTGTCCATTTGAAGCACTCTAGTATACATAGCTCTAAGAGTAGATAAGATATTCCATGCTGTAAGACTCTAATAGGATAAAAACTTCCTTCTATTCCTAACTGCTTTAAAAATTCTGACTTTCAAAAAAAAAATTCTGACCTTCAAAAAAAGAAGAAATCCTGGACAAAAGTAAATTCAACATCACATCAGGCTTGAATGTTAATTCAGTTCAGTTCAGTTCAGTCGCTCAGTCGTGTCCGACTCTTTGCGACCCCATGAATCACAGCACGCCACGCCTCCCTGTCCAACACCAACTCCCAGAGTTCACTGAGACTCACGTCCATCGAGTCAGTGATGCCATCCAGCCATCTCATCCTCTGTTGTCCCCTTCTCCTCCTGCCCCCAATCCCTCCCAGCATCAGAGTCTTTTCCAATGAGTCAGCTCTTCGCATGAGGTGGCCAAAGTACTGGAGTTTCAGCTTTAGCATCATTCCCTCCAAAGAACACCCAGGACTGATCTTTAGAATGGATTGGTTGGATCTCCTTGCAGTCCAAGGGACTCTCAAGAGTCTTCTCCAACACCACAGTTCAAAAGCATCAATTCTTCAGTGTTCAGCCTTCTTCACAGTCCAACTCTCACATCCATATATGACTACTGGAAAAACCATAGCCTTGACTAGACGGACCCTTGTTGACAAAGTAATGTCTCTGCTTTTGAATATGCTATCTAGGTTGGTCGCAACTTTCTTTCCAAGGAATAAATGTCTTTTAATTTCATGGCTGCAGTCACCATCTGTAGTGATTTTGGAGCCCAAAAAAATAAAGTCTGACACTGTTTCCACTGTTTCCCCATCTATTGGCCATGAAGTGATGGGACCAGATGCCATGATCTTTGTTTTCTGAATGTTGAGCTTTAAGTCAACTTTTTCACCCTCCTCTTTCACTTTCATCAAGAGGCTTTTTAGTTCCTCTTCACTTTCTGCCATAAGAGTTCACTTTAATTATCTGCATATATTTAACACATCGTTTGACAACTTTCATGTGACAGCTACAAAACTCAGCATCCTTTTGCCTTAAAGCCAAGATATGTTTGGATGTTTATAGGTCTACTTTTCACTTTTAGGAGGAAGGAGATCTGTTTTGTTCATGTGTTTGTAGTAAACCATCTCTCCTAGTCTTCCCTATATAGCCTATTAGCGTAAGTGAACCCTACCCCTTAATATTGTCTTCCTTCTAGGGACAATGTAGACATTTCTCTCTTAAGTGACCATCCCCACTCTCAGTTGGGAATTGACATTACTATACATTTGGCAATGTTAGTCATTCATTCAATCAATAAAATTTTTTGCTGTTTCAGGCATTGTTCTGAGAACTTTATATTTGGCCATGAAACAGAGACAAGGTCTAGTCTCATGAACCTTAAATTTCAGGGGTAGGGTGTGATTTTAGCCAATTAAAAAAATTGAACAACTTCCCTGGTGGCCCAGTGGTTAAGACTCCATGCTTCTAATGCAGGGGGTTCCGGTTCCATGCCTGGTCAGGGAACTGAGATCCCACAGTGCTGTGCAATGTGGCCAAAAATGTTTTTAAATAACTTTTTTAGGAACTTTGGTTTTAAAAATAAATAAAAAATTAAGTGAACAAGATAATTTCAGGTAGTGTTATGAAGAATATATAGTTCTGTAATGTGGTAGAAGGGCTTCCCTGGTGGCTCAGCAGTAAAAGAATTCACCTGCAATGCAGGAGACACAGATTTGATCCCTGGGAGAGGAAGATCCCCTGGAGGAGGGCATGGCAACCCACTCCAACATTTTTGCCTTGGAGAATCCCATAGACAGAGGCACCTGGTGGGCTACAGTCCATGCAGTCACAATGACTTGGATATGACTGAAGCAACTTAGCACACATGCAGTGTGCTAGAGAGTGTCGGGGGTGGGGAGCTACTTCAAATTTGATGTCAAGAGAAATCTCTCTAAGCAGGGGACCTACAAACGTAAGCCACCCTTCCTATTCCCAGCCTGGTCTGACAATGAGGGATTGAGACAAGGAGAAAAGCTAGCTGAACTTCATTATGAAATACCTAAAAGCCTTCTTCAGAGGTAGTGGGGAATGGAAATAATCTTCAGGAGATACTTTTGATGTGAGCTGATTTTCTTTTCTTCTCCTCCCACTTCTTCTGGTTGGAGCTAAGAGAGATGACGTCGAAGTCCCAGATTTCAGGAAGCAGGCACAGTCTGTTTGTTTCCTAAGGCAGCCATCATAAACTACCACAAACTTAAACAACTGGAAATTTATTCTCTCGTGGTTCTGGAGGCTAGACATACAAGTTCAACTTGTGAGCAGGGCCCTCCAAAAGACTCTAGGGAAGGATTCTTCTTTGTTTATTCATAGCTTCTGGTGGTTGCCAGCAATCCTTGGTGTTCCTTGGTTTGTGGCATCATAACTTTAATCTCTGCCTCAGTTTTCACACACTGCCTGACTCCCTGTATCTCCTCTGTGTCTCTTTTTATTAAAAAAATCAGTATTTTTAATTAAAAAATTTCCCTCTTTTTATAGACACGTGTCATTGGATTTAGGAGGGCTTCCTTAGTGGCTCAGCTGGTAAAGAATCAGCCTGCAATGTGGGAGACATGGGTTCGATCCCTGAGTTGGGAAGATCCCCTGGAGAACAGAAAGGCTATCCATTCCAGTATTCTGGCCTGGAGAAATCCATGAACTGTATAGTCTATGAGGTCACATAAAGTCAGACACAACTGAGTGACTTTCACACACCCTAACCCAATATGACCTCATTTTAGCTTGATTGTATCTGCAAAACCCTATTTCAAATAATACCATACTCATAGGTTCTGGGTAGACATGAACTGGGAGGAATTATTCAACCAATAACAGAAAGTCAGCTGGAACTCTCATCAGTGGGAGGAAATAGACTGCAACAACTTGATGTCATCCAGAGACTAAAGAGGAAGGAAAAGTGTGAAGACCTACTGAGAGGCATGGTCTGTGGAGTCTTGCTGTCTAATTTTAACTTTGCTTCTAATGTCATCAATCTCATCTGTTATTCTCAAGAATTGAGTTGTTTGTCAAACTGCTAAAGCCTCTTAGGAAGTGCTTCAGGAGAAGGCCCAGAGTAGTTGAGTCCATGATTAAGCAAAGTGGGTGAGGAGATCACAGCAACCCAGAGAGGCAACTGCCACACAGCCAGGTGGATCAGCAGTCTTGTTCTGAGAAGACAACAAAAATCAGGACTACTTGGGTGTCCTCAGAACTGCTTGGTGACAAAATCTTTAATGTTACAGGATTCATTCACAAACAGCATTCCTCAAATACCTGCTATCTGCCAAGTACCTTGTTGATGCTGGGGAAAAAATGCTGAAGTAACAGAAGCTGGTCCCTGCTCTGGAGAATTTTATTGCCATCAAGGATGGTGAGAATTTGAAGGGTGATGTTCTTCAGATGTAAAGGAAAATGTGACTGCAGGAGCTGAGTTGAGGACATGACTTACACTGATTATAAAGTGATAGGACTTCCTTCATGGAGTGGTAGATTAGAATCTGCCTTGCAATGCAGAGAACACCATAGGTTTGATCCCTGGGCTGGGATGACTCCACATGCTGCAGAGCGACTAAGCCCATGTGCCACAACTACTGAGCCCATGTGCCGCAACTACTGAAGCCCACATGCCTAGAGCCTGTGCTCCATGGCAAGAGAAACCATCACAATGAGAATCCTGTGCACTGCAACAAAGATTAGCCCCTGCTCACTGCAACTAGGGAAAATCCATGCAAAGCAACGAAGACTCAGAACAGCCAAAAATAAATAAAATTATTTTAAAAAACTAAAGTGATGGCCAGCACAACCAATGTTTGTTGATTGCCTCTCACATGCCAGGCACTACGTTGGATACCAGCATTCAAAAGCAGCATCCACCCTATTCCCCGTCCTTTAGCTTCTCCTTCACTGTTTCATGGAATCTTTAGACAGAACAAATTCTAAGACATTGATGTCCCTACAACCTCCCTCAAAATAATCACTTTAAATGGTGTGCTTTGTTTAGAAATAGCCCCATAATAGTATCAAATATCAAACATTTGATCACTCAGCATTCCAGCCTGAAAAACACAAATCAATGCCTCAGTGTCCCTCTTCTTAACTTCTATTTAAATCCCTTAGTACTGGCACAGAGACACACAGCACAGTTTCTGGGACAAGGCAGACATTCATTCACATTCAAAATCACTCTGCACTGGGTACTAACCAAATGTTAGTTTCTGTTTCCTTCCTAAATAAATATCACAGGTCTGCTTGCTGGTCCTAGCAACGAGTACAGAATAAAAGAAATAAAATTCTGATGAGTGATCTCACTAAGATTTAGCCAAAGAAAGAATCACTGTAGTTCAAAATTTCAGAAAAGTTATGCCTTCTCAAGATCTTACAAGAACTCACCTCCAGGTTTTCTTTAATGTTGTATTTCCCTCTGGATCATAGTTTCTGTTGTGTAATCCTCTGGTCCTCTCTTCTTTCTTGGCTTCTCCTTGGATCCCCCATCCAAGATAGAGAGTCCTCACTATTAAGTTGGTTAACTACATTCAACTTGTATTACTTCTGTCTAAATAAAATTTAGATGGGCAACTTACATCTATTGTATAAGAGCTTGTAGAAATCAATGTCTAAGCTGTCACTTGTGAACATACCTCATCTGATGTGACTCACTTTTCTTTCACAATAATGCACACCATGATATTAGGGAGAAATATCAACAACCTCAGATATGCAGATAATACCACTTTAATGCCAGGAAGTGAAGAGGAACTAAAGAGCCTCTTGATGAAGGTGAAAGAGGAGAGTGAAAAAGCTGACTTAAAACTCAACATTCAAAAACCTAAGATCATGGCATCTGGTCCTATCACTTTAAGGCAAATAGATGGGAAAACGTGGAAACAGTGTCAGATTTCATTTCCTTGGCCTCCAAAATCAATGCGAACAGTGACTGCAGCCATGAAATCATGACATTTACTCCTTCAAAGAACAGCTATGTCAAACCTAGACAGTGTTTTAAAAAGCAGAGACATCACTTTGCCAACAAAGGTCTGTATAGTCAAAGTTATGGTTTTTCCAGTAGTCATGTATGGATGTGAGAGTTGGACCATAAAGAAAGCTGAGCACAAGACAATTGACACTTTCTAACTGCAGTGCTGAAAAAGACTCTTGAGAGTCCCTTGGACAGCAAGGATATCAAACCAGTCAATCCTAAAGGAAATCAACTCTGAATATTCATTGGAAGGTCTGACGCTGAAGCTGAAGCTCCAGTACTCTGGCCATCTGATGTGAAGAACTGACACATTGGAAAAGACCCTGATGCTGGGAAAGATTGAGGGCAGGAGGAGAAGCAGGCAGCAGAGGGTGAGACGGTTGGATGGCATCACTGACTCAATGGACATGGGTTTGAGAAAACTCAAGGAGATAGTGATGGACAAAGAAGCCTGGCATGCTGTAGTTCATGGGCTCGCAAAGAGTCAGACACAACTTAGCAACTGAACAACAGCAACAACAATGACATCAGAAGAGAAGGCAGTGTAATGAAAGACCAGGGCTTTGGGATCAGGTCTAGTTTTGAGTCCCTGTTCTTCCATCTGCGGCCTGAGTGGACATAGACAAGTTCCTTAATTTTTTTCAGCTGGAAATCATAGTATATTTTTGAGCTATAGTGAGAACTGGAAACAAACTATGAAAACTGTCTGGCAAGTGATAGGCAGTTAATTCCTGGAAGTTATTCCTATTATTCTAGTCATGCCCAGTAATCTACATAATCTCTTGGATCTATTTATGGTTGCTTCTGACATTTCTACTTTTGCCTTTTTTATATCGGTTATGAATGTACTTGTAAAAATAAACCTGGTGTATTCCAAATGCAAGGGGGGAAAAACCCAATTAAGATTACATTACATAAAATTGAGTACTGGAATTCAAGCTGTGAGATAAAGTTTAAACAGATTAACTACCACGAGCTGGTGGTGAGGTCATAGCTTAAAATAATTTGGCAGAGTTAAACCAGACTAGCACAAACAGACTTCTGAATTGGCACATATCACAAAAGGTGGTTCTCTTATGCCCAAATATAGAGGTTGACTCATGCAGTCTGGGTGAAACATCTGAGGAACCAAGTGATATCATTCAAGGAGGCAGGATGACATCATTCTGCAAATGTTTCTTGTCTGTCTGGTTTTGGCCTTGAGACTTCTGGGACTTTTGTGTCTCATGATTTCCAGCAGTTGCTCTTAAACTCTCCCCTCCTCGAGGGAGGCAACATTAGTCCTCGCCTATCTTTATATTTCCTGCATGTTATAAATATTTTTCCACGTCTGGCACAGTATCTGGTTTCTACTCTTCTCGTTCTAATCAAACTGGTCTCAAAATGGTTGCTAAAAATAGTCTAGTTGCCCAATCCAGTGGATCCTTTTTAGTTTCCTTCCCTCTGGAACTGTGGGCTGTGGTTGACATGTGGATCAACTCTTCTTCCTCACCCCTGTCTTTGCTTCCTTATTCCTGTCTCATGATTCTCTGGATTCTGAAGATAACTTCTTACGAGCCTTCTTCACTTGTTTCTCTTCTGTAACTCGCCCTTAGACGTTCTCCAGGGCTATCATTCCAGCTTCTTCTCTGGCCCCTGGGCCCCTTGGCAAGCTTATCTCCTGGCTCCCCTAGTCTCAATCACTGCTTCTGCAATGACCTTCTCCAAACCAAACCCGGACAGCTCACTGTCCCAGCTAAGAACCTTCCATTTTCACCGTTGCTTTCAAGTTGGATCCACACTCTAGGAAGAGTGTTGACTCCTTCATAACCTGGTCTCAGCAAATCCTCTGACCTTCCTCTCCCACCATGGAGCTTCTCTGCCTATGGTCATGCTACTTCTCTGTTTCTCCACCCTCTGCATCCAAAAATCTCACAGATCCTCTAAGATCCCATTCAAAGTCCATCTGTACAAAGTCTTCCTTAGGAGCTTCCTCCCTCCACCCTGGTGGAATTAGTGGCTGCCTCACCATATACCATGTTTGCCTACTTCTAGCAGAGCTCTTATCGTATTTTGTTACTGTCTGTCCTTCTCTTTTTTGTCTGTACCTGTAGACGATGATTTCTTGAAAGCAGAGATTTTACCTTCTTTGTCTTATTATTATTCGTACCCCCCCCAGCACAGGCCTTGCAGATAATTACATTCAAGAAATACTTCTCCATTTGAACTGAATCTATTTTTTCAAAATCAGTCTTCTAATCAGATTCAGTTGCTTTGCTACCTGCAACAGAGGAAAGAGAGAAACGCAAAGTATCTGCACTCAATGTATGTTAGGCCATTGGACTTTCTTGGCAAAACTCTTTTCCACACTCTCTATATAATTAAACTGTGGGCAAAGAAAGGCTTGTGTTACATGCTTTTTTATGCACAACCAGCTCCAAGGTCAGCTAAATTCCAGTGCAGAATCATCAGACAGATCCAGCATATCTAATCAACTCTATGTGAATCAAGGGCCTCTTCCACGAAGTTGAATAAGCCCTTCTAGGACATCAGGGTATCATTTAGTAAATTTCTTCTCCTAGCAGATTTAAATAGGGCTTGGATATATGTTATAATAGATGCACATAAGCTCTAATTTTGTTCAGCAAAATTAATGGTTACTTAAAATTAAGTCTGGATCAACTAAATTGTATCATGTATCACTCAGACAGAAATAAAGCTCATGATAATGGTTGTGGAGAGCACTGTTTTTCTACTTGCACCTGCTCCATTCAGTCAAGATCTGCTTCACCACCTATCTCTGTATAGGAATATCTAATGGAGTTCTTTAGCTCCGGATTTCATAAAGGCATCAGAAAAAGCCCACTGTGAATGACTGAATTTCTACTGCTTAATAAGGGTGCACACAACGTATAATATATGTTTCTATAAAACAATGGATAACATATATTAAGCAATACCATACATATGTCAAGCCCTGGCTGTATTTCTTACAAGGATTATATCATTTCCTCACAATAACCATATGGGGGAAATTGGTATTATCTCCATTTTATAAATGAGGAAACTGAAGGTCAGAAGGTCAGTAACTTCCAAATGTTACAAAACCACAGTGAAGTGAACTAGGAGTCAAAGACTGCCTCTTGCTCCAGTGAATTTAGAAGATAGAGAGATGTCAGTAACAAGCACCTGTTTATGAAGGGAAGGATGATGACTCATAGCCATGTTAATATGGAAACGTGGTCGGTCAGGTCTCAATCTTTATGCACTTTCTTCTGGCCCAATATTTTTCAATTACAGGTACAGAAGACTTTATTTCTTTTTGGAGTGGGAAAGAGAGAGATGTCGAGGAAGTTCAAGTATATGGATGCACGTTTTCTTGCTCAAACCTCAGCTTATGACTATGTTTGGATAAATGGAGGCTCTGCTCAGTATCCCTTAGGATCTTGATGGTGGGTCTGAGTGCACCTTAGCAGAAGCCACTCTGCCTTTGCGTGGATTTCTCTTCCCCCGCTCTAGGGGAGCTCTGTAGCATGGGCCCAGTGGGCTCTAGTACAAGATATCAAGCACTGTCATTCAATCGCTTCATTAAAGTGGACATTTCTTTTGTAAACTGACATTTGTCTTTCATATTTCTAGTGTCAACTGGAAAAATACTCCCATATCATTTTTGAAGTGTAAGAGCTATAATATTGAACTGTATCTCTAAGAATAATTGTTACTATCTCTCAAATAAATCACTTCAAGTCTATCATTTAAAATAGAATTGAAATTATTATGAAATGCAATGATTAATGCATTGCATTAGCTAAAATTGCATTTTAAAAAATCTTAAGTGGATTACCAACAATCATTAATAATAAAACCACAGAAAAATACAAAGCATTTGACAGCACACTGTATTACTGAGGGTGTGAGAAAACAGACATTCTTGTATATTGCCAGTAGGCGTAGCAATTGAATTTTTTCATAGACAGCAATTTGGAAATAACTATTGAAGTTAAAAATGCATTTACAGATGATTCACAGGTAATTCACTGTAGCTTTGTTTGTTTGTAGCAGCAAGAGACTACAGCCTAACTATCCATCAATAAGGTATATACAATGCAAACCTAAAAAGACTGAGGCAGCTCTGTTGGTGATAAGGAATGAGAGCTAAATTACACACGTGTGTGTTTGTACCATTGGTGTGCTGGCTAATGTTCAATCACCCACCTCCCCAAGTGTAGTTCCACGAATGCTGGTTGACAAGTAAGATGAAAGTGAACCACTGAAGATGTATGGAGCTTCATTGGTTCCTCAGTGATGCAAGTGACTTCTTTGTTGGAATGGACAATAATTTCAAATAACAGAAGAGCATTCCCTCAATTTTTTGTTATATTCACAATGACAAACACTTCGGTTTAATTTGTATTCTTAACATATTTACCATCTCCAGACAATCAATCAAACAAAAAATTAAGCCCTGATTTTTATGATTTGCTGATTTCTGGTGGAAATACTCCCACAATGGCCAATTTCAAGTCGCCAATGTGACATCACTGAATACAGAGTTGGGAAAAAATACACATGCCTACACGGAGGTCATTATATAGCATTTACCCCTTTCAAATACAGTAGATGCAAATAATCTCACAACAAACATATAATAGTAAAATATAGTAGATTAATTAGGATGTGATGAGTTTTTAGTATTTCTTATCTGTTATAACTCAATTGTAAGTTTATTTTGAAATAGTGGCTGTGTTCAATAACCAACACACAAAATTCCTGAAAGTTTAACAATCAGCTCTCATGAGTTGATATGAGCTGGCACCAACATACCACCACATATACAATGAGATAGTGTCCCACCAGGAAACAGAAAGCACACTTAGAGGAAAATCTGAAGAGAATCTGTTGAAGGGTATGATCGAGGTTGAGGAAACACAGAGAGAGGCTGACAGATGTGTGAATACACACAAAAAAATAATTGTACACTTAAAGTGAGTGATGTGTATGGTATGTGCATTATACTTCAACAAAGCTGTTTTGAAAACATGAGAGAGCTGCTGGGGCCCCCGGGGACTAACATTGACACCAAGTCGTTACCATCCCTAAATGTTATGGGGCAAGAGGAGGGAACAGTGTTAACAGAGCCTGTGTGAGATAAAGACCATGAGGAGGGGCTCCCCGCAAGAGCTGCAGTTGTGGGTGGATTGATCCACTGCCCCAACAGCAGCTCTGAAGCAAACAATGTTGTGGAGGAGGATAGTGCAGACTTTCTCCTCTCCTGCCCTTCAACCCACCATGCCTCACGTTGGCCAAACTCAGCTCCAAGTCAGAGGGCAAGGCAACCTCAGTGATGTTTGCATACAAGTCAACACCTTAGACTCCTTGGAAGGAAAGCTATGACAAACCTAGATAGTGTATTAAAAAGCAGAGATATCACTTTGCTGACAAGGGTTTGTACGGTCAAAGCTATGGTTTTTCCAGTAGTCATGTATGGATGTGAGAGTTGGACCAAAAAGAAGGCTGAGCGCTGAAGAACTGATGCTTTGGAACTGTGGTGCTGGAAAAGACTCTTGAGAGTCCCTTGGACAGCAAGGAGATCAAACCAATCAACCCTGATTATTCATTAGAAGGACTGATACTGAGGCTGAAGCTCCAATACTTTGGCCACCTGATGCAAAGAGCCAACTCATGGGAAAGACCCTGATCCTGGGAAAGATTGAAGGCAAAAGGAGAAGGGAGCGGCAGAGGATGAGATGGTTAGATAGTCTCATGGACTCAATGGACATGAATCTGAGCAAACTCCAGGAGATAGTGAAGGACAGGGAAGCCTAGCATGTTGCCGTCCATGGGGTTGCAAAGAGTCAGACATGACTTAACTGCTGAACAACAATAACCCCTTAGAGCACAGAGCAGATCCATAAAAGGTAGATAAGGAATCTGAGGACCAACAGAAAATGATCACACACACGCGTGTGCACACACACACAAGTATTTGCTAATAAAGTATATGTATAGAATATTTCTGGAAGAAACACAAGAAAATTGTTAGTACTGCTTGGCTCCAGGGAAGGAGACAGATGAAAGACATAGGCTTTTTCAGTCTATAATATTTTGTAGCTTTTGCATTTTGAACCTTGTGAATATACTACCTATTTCAAAAAATTAGTAACATTAACATTTAAAAAATAAATACAGAAACAATGAAATTTGTGGTAGTCGTTAAGGCTGGTCACGAATAGCCTGCTACTTTTCCCCCAAGTGCAGAGTAGGACTGTAATTCCCAGTGTCTGTTGAAGTTAGGTGTCACTACATGTCTTATTTGAAGGATAAAATATGAGAACTAATGTGCATCACGTCAGGCAGAAGCTTTAAGAGCCAGTGCATGTATTGCCATTTCCTCTTTTTGCCACCTCATGAGTCGTGGACGCATCGCGGAACCTTTGTCAGCCGGAGTCCAAGATATACAAGGAACAGACACCCTCCCTCCTACCCCACCACGCTAACACTGGACTTTTAGTACGACTGAGGAATAACCTGTGTTGTTTGAAATTATTGAAATTATAAGGTTGTTCGCTACTAGAGCATAAAATGGCCATAAATGTACATTTATTTTTGGCTGTGCTAGGTCTTCGTTGCTGCACATGGGCTTTCTCTAGTTGTGGTGAGTGGGGACTATTCACTACGGTGCTCGGGTTTCTCATTGCAGTGGCTTCTCTCGTTGCAGAACTCAGGCTCTAGGTACACGGGCTTCAGTAGTTGCAGCACGTGGGCTCAGTAGGTATGGCACATTGGCTTAGTTGCTCTGCAGCATGCAGTATCTTCCCAGACCAGGGATCGAACCCATGTCCCCTACATTGGCAGGCGGACTCTTATCCACTGCACCACCAGGCAAGTGCTAAACTGGTCTACTTTTGCTGATAAAAAATGGAGCCAGATGACTCCTGGCATTATTTTCAAAAAAAAAATATTTTATTTAAATGTACATAAAATAAAGAATATGTACATTTAGCCTCTTGTCTTAAAAACAATACATATATTTGGACCCATGGAAATACCATGGATTTTGACAATATGAATTTTATGAATGTCAATTCTAACTTTACATTCAGCAATTTATATCAATTGCCTCAAACAAAAATGCATTTTGACCAAATAATTCTGCGCTAAGTCAATTCAGTCATGTGTGACTCTGAGTGGCCCAATGGACTGTAGCCCACCAGGCTCCTCTGTCCGTGGGATTCTCCAGGCAAGGATGCTGAAGTGGGTTGCATTTCCTCCTCCAGGGAATCTTTCCAACCCAGGGATCGAACCAGCATCTCTCACGTCTCCTGCATTGGCAGGAAGGTTCTTTACCACTAGCACCACCTGGGAAGCCCTGAACAATTCTACTCCTAGGAATTAATCCTAATGAAATAACCAATAATAAGAGCTAAATTTTATTGAACAATTATTATGCAACAGACACTCTTCTAAGAGGTTCACACAAATTAATTTAGTATGCTTATAACAATCATATGATGCATGACATTATTACCTAACACTGTTACAGTTTTATACAAAGAGACTGAAGCTTAGAAAAGTTGAGCAACTTGTCAAAAATTATACAACTAATAGGCAGAGTAGCCAGGATTTAAATCAATCAACTCGATTCCCAAGCTTATGTAAAATTTCAGCCACTATGATATATTGCTACTTTTTTTCCTATTTCTTCTTTAACCTACAGACTTCTTAATTTTCAAAGGTATGGTCTTTTCCTAGTGATCTTGTTCTTCTCAAGTTTACTGAGGAATATCTGATAGATATAGTCATATATATTTAAAGTACATGACATGATGATTGTATATATTATTATTATTTCATTATATATATATTGAAATGAAATAATTGCCAAGATCAAGATAATTAATACATCCATCACTTAGTGGTGAGGATGCTTAAGATCTATTCTCAGCAGCTTTCAAGTGTACAGTACCTTATTATCAGCTGTAGTCACCATGCTGTACAGTAGACACTCAGAACTTGTTCTTCTGTAATCGAAAGTTTGTGCCCTTTGACCTACATCTCTCCATTTCCCGCTCCCATCCACCCCTGGTAACCATCATTCTATTTTCTGTTTCTATTAAATTGGCTTTTTTTTTTCTTTTTGGTTTAAGATTCCACATGTAAATGGTACCATAACTACTGCTACTTCTTAAATAGCTTTAAGGATATAAATCATAGGACTGCTTTAGAACCTTGAAGCTGGGAAGCAAATCAAGTGTCCAAATGTGAGACAATGTTGAATCAATTGCAGTCACACTGAGTGCTGGAATCCATACCACGGAGAGGCAGTTGCTTCCTACAGATCACAGAGAGGCACAGGGAAGATGATTGCAATATACAGAACAAGAATAAGTTTTAAAATTCTTGTCCTAATTTTCAAAAAGTATAAACATATACTTTGTTGGTTTCGAGCTTTGGAGTGGAGCCCAGAGCAAGACAAGGATCTGAGCAAGTCCAGTTTTCAGTCTGGAAAGCTTATTCTTGGATAGTGGATCTTGCATGAGTTTTTCTTCTAAGTATCTCCATGCATTTTTTGATTTTCTGTAATACCACATGTAAATCCTATATTTAATAGTGCTATGTGAGCTCAGTGTGGCACTGTTAAATATAGGATTTACATGTGGTATTACAGAAAATCAAAAAATGCATGGAGATACTTAGAAGAAAAACTCATGCAAGATCCACTATCCAAGAATAAGCTTTCCAGACTGAAAACTGGACTTGCTCAGATCCTTGTCTTGCTCTGGGCTCCACTCCAAGGCTCGAAACCAACAAAGTATATGTTTATACTTTTTGAAAATTAGGACAAGAATTTTAAAATTTATTCTTATACTATATATTGCAATCATCTTCCCTGTGCCTCTTTGTGATCTGTAGGAAGCAACTGCCTCTCAATAGGCTGCAGTCCGTGAGGTCACTAAGACTGAGCGACTTCACTTTCACTTTTCACTTTCATGCATTGGAGAAGAAAATGGCAGCCCACTCCAGTGTTCTTGCCTGGAGAATCCCAGGGACAGGGGTGCGGGGTGGGCTGCCGTCTGTGGGCTCGCACAGAGTCGGACACTACTGAAGTGACTTAGCAGCAGCAGAGCTCACATAGAAGATCCTGAAACAAGAGCTTGCCCACAATGACTGGTTTGGTCAACGATACCAGGGAACAGGAGTAAGAATGTGAAAGTGAAACTATTTCTGGTAAATTTAAGGTTCTTTCTTCATTGTGAAAGAACACAGAGATGAAATAACAGGTAACAAGTGGATTTATTTAGAGAGAAGCACATTCCACAGACAGAGTGTGGGCCATTACAGAAGGTGAGAGAGCTTTGAAATATGACATAGTTAGCTTTTATGGGCTGGGTAATTTCATAGGTTAATTAGTGGCAGGATTATTCCAAATATTGGGGGAAGGGGTGGTGATTTCCAGGGACTGGGTTGCCGCCCACTTTTTAGCCTTTTATGGTCAGCCTCAGAACTGTCATGGCACTGGTGGGTGCGTCATTTAGCATATATTGATGGTGTGATCACTCACCTAGAGTCAGACATCCTGGAATGTGAAGTCAAGTGGGCCTTAGGAAGCATCACTACGAACAAAGCTAGTGGAGGTGATGGAATTCCAACTGAGCTATTTCAAATCCTGAAAGATGATGCTGTAAAAGTGCTGCACTCAATATGCCAGCAAATTTGGAAAACTCAGCAGTGGCCACAAGACTGGAAAAGGTCAGTTTTCATTCCAATCCCAAAGAAAGGCAATGCCAAAGAATGCTCAAACTACCACACAATTGCACTCATCTCACACGCTAGTAAAGTCATGCTCAAAATTCTCCAAGCCAGGCTTCAGCAATATGTGAACCATGAACTTCCAGATGTTCAAGTTGGTTTTAGAAAAGGCAGAGGAACCAAAGATCAAATTGCCAACATCTGCTGGATCATGGAAAAAGCAAGAGAGTTCCAGAAAAACATCTATTTCTGCTTTATTGGCTATGCCAAAGCCTTTGACTGGGTGGATCACAATAAACTGTGGAAAATTCTGAAAGAGATGGGAATACCAGACCACCTGACCTGCCTCTTGAGAAACCTATATGCAAGTCAGGAATCAACAGTTGGAACTGGACATGGAACAACAGACTGGTTCCAAATAGGAAAAGGAGTACGTTAGGGCTGTATATTGTCACCCTGTTTATTTAACTTATATGCAGAGTACATCATGAGAAACGCTGGGCTGGAAGAAGCACAAGCTGGAATTATGATTGCCGGGAGAAATATCAATAACCTCAGATATGCAGATGACACCTCCCTTATGGCAGAAAGTGAAGAGGAACTAAAAAGCCTCTTGATGAAAGTGAAAGAGAAGAGTGAAAAAGTTGGCTTAAAGCTCAACATTCAGAAAATGAAGATCATGGCATCTGGTCCCATCACTTCATGGCAAATAGATGGGGAAACAGTGTCAAACTTTAAATTTGGGGGCTCCAAAATCACTACAGATGGTGACTGCCATGAAATTAAAAGACGCTTACTCCTGGAAAAGAAAGTTATGACCAACCTAGATAGCATATTAAAAAGCAGAGACATTACTTTTCCAACAAAGGTCCATCTAGTCAAGGCTATGGTTTTTCTAGTGGTCATGTATGGATGTGAGAGTTGGACTGTGAAGAAGGCTGAGTGCAGAATTGATGCTTTTGAACTGTGGTGTTGGAGAAGACTCTTGAGAGTCCGTTGGACTGCAAGGAAATCCAACCAGTCCCTTCTAAAGGAGATCGGTCCTAGGTGTTCTTTGGAAAGACTGATGCTGAAGCTGAAACTCCAACACTTTGGCCACCTCATGTGAAGAGTTGACTTATTGGAAAAGACTCTGATGCTGGGAGGGATTGGGGGCAGGAGGAGAAGGGGATGACAGAGGATGAGATGGCTGGATGGCATCACTGACTCAATGGACATGAGTTTGAGTGAACTCCAGGAGTTGGTGATCGACGGGGAGGCCTGGTATGCTGCGATTCATGGGGTCGCAGAGTCGGACACGACTGAGTGACTGAACTGAACTGAACTGAATGTATTACAATGAGCATACAGTGAGGCTCAAGGTTTACTGGAAGATGAATCTTCTCCATCTAGGTTCAAGTTATTTCTAACTAGTTTTTGTCATGGCCTATAAGCCATGTTTTTCTTTTAAAGGTTGTGCCCTGCCCCCTTCCCTCTTGTTTCAAAATCAAGGGTGTGACGTGTTACAAAACTGCTCACCACTATGGGAAATTGAGGTGTTCTTTCTAGAACCCTCTCTAAAGAGCCAAGTAGAATGGACCTCCCCACCATCTGTCTGAGGCACATAAGACAGGTCCTCAGCTCCTTCTCCATAGGTCAAGGGTTTTAAGTCCTTCCTATTTCCAAGTTTGCACGTTTGTCAGAAAAGCTAAGAAGTTTGCTGAAGATGACCCACTGCAGAGCAGAGAAGCCTTTGAGCAGCAAACTAGAGCTATGAAGGGCAGCTGACATGAGGTGTTGGAATGGAACTGAGGTGAACAAGTGAAATGAGAGGTGAGCCTTGAGACACAAGAGGTGCACCATATATAGCTTTATGAAGTTTAGGGATTGAAATTCCTGACTCTTCCAGTCATGACTCTCTTCTTAGTTAGACTGTGATAAGACCCATGTCTTATCTTGGTTTTCTTTTACAGTAGAGCTTCATTGTAGAATAAAATGTCAAGTGGGATTTCCTGAAACTATTAACTTCTGCATCCAGCCAAGATAGTAAATAAGAAACTAAGTTACATCTCAGAGGAGCATGACAGAGATCAGGGCCGTCCTCAAAGATTGAAAGGCTACCCTGCTGGCTCAGTGGTAAAGAATCCATCTGCCAATGCAGCAGACACAGGTTCAATCCCTGGGTCAGGAAGATCCCCTGGAGGAGGGTATGGCAAGCCACTCCACTATTCTTGCTTGGAGAATCCCATGGACAGAGGAACCTGGTGAGCTACAGTCCACAGGGTCACAAAGAGTCAGACACAACTTAGCAAATAAACAACAACAATAAAGATTTAAAGGGTGCAGAGGTGGTGGTGCCCATTTAATTATTGTTCTGGAATCTATGAAAACCAGATGGTGGATGATCATGCATTATGTAAATGTAACAAAGGAGTAGCCCAGTTGCAGCTGTTGGGCTGGATATGGGACCTCTACTGAAGCACATTAATAGAACCTCAAGTATGTAGTGTGTGGTTGATCTGGTGAGCATATTATTTTTCATATCAATCAAAAGAGGAACTGAAAGCAGTTTTCAATTGGCACAAAATGACAATAATACTGTTCATGGGGTTCTCAAGGCAAGAATGCTGATGTGGTGTGTCTAGTCAAAGCTATGGTTTTTCTAGTAGTCATATATGGATGTGAGAGTTGGACCATAAAGAAGGCTGAGCACCGAAGAATTGATGCTTTTGAACTGTGGTGTTGGAGAAGACTCTTGAGTGTTCACTGGACAGCAAGGAGATCAAACCAGTCAATCTTAAAGGAAATCAATCCTGAATGTTCATTGGAAGGACTGATGCTGAAGCTGAAGCTCCAATACTTTAGCCACCTGATGCAAAGAGCCGACTCATTGGAAAAGACCCTGACTCTGGGAAAAATTGAGGACAGGAGGAGAAGCAGGCAACAGAGGGTGAGATGGTTGGATAGCATCATTGGCTCAATGAATGTAAGTTCGAGCAAACTCTGGGAATAGTGAAGGACAGGGAAGCCTGGCATGCTGCAGTCCAGAGTCAGATATGACTGAGCAACTGAACAACAATATAGTCTCCAGACTGCCCCAGGACTATGTTAATTCTCCCATTTTCTCTCATAGGGATCCATGCTATTTGGACATTTCACAAAATTACATTGGTCTACTATTATGAGGAAATGTTAATGAACAAGAAGTGCCATGTACCCCTGGATTCGATATGCCTTGATGAGACACATCGAATCCAGAGGGTGAAAAGTCAGCCCTAGAAAGATCCAGAGGCCTGCCAGATTAGCAGACTACTTGTTTGTAGACTATTCCACACTGAGGTACACTCCTTCAGTGCATTTACAGGGTGACTTGGAAGGCTGCCAGCTTTGGAGTGGAGCCCAGAGAAAGACAGGGGTTTGTAGCATGTCCAGTTTTCAGTAAAAGCAGCCTTGCAGCTTGGGTCATATGCCTCAGCAGATCCCATGGTAGCAGGAGTACCAGTTGAAGAAAATATGCCATGTGAGTTCTTGGGCAAGTCCCAGTAGGAGGATCACAATGCAGATCTCTAGGGTTCTCAAAGAGATGCCATGCCACTTGCTGCAGAGAATAGGGAGAGAAAAACAAATACCATATATTAATGCCTATATGTGAGATCTAGAAAAATGGTTCAGATGAACTTATTTGCAGGGCAGAAATAGAAATACAAACATAGGCAATGCATGTGTGGACATGGTGAGGAGGACGGGTGTTGGGATGAATTGGGAAGTTAGGGCTGACTTTGTGCACTGTACATTGTGATGTGTAAAAGAGATAGCTAGTGGGAAGAAGCACAGGGAGCTCAGTTGGTGCTCCGTGATGACCTAGAGAGGTGGAATGGGGCGGAGATGGGGAGGAGCTCCAAGAGAAGGAGATACATGTAAACATCGAGCTGATTCATGTCTTTGTAGAGCAGAAACTAACACAACATTGTAAAGGAACTATACCTAAAATTTTTTAGAAATGCAGCTCCTGGCAGGCTACTGGGCCCTGATGTAGTCTAGCCTCTACCATGGGACATCAAGTGACTCTGTGTCCGGAATTGCTCATCATGAGCTGGATGCTCTCGGATCCCCAGGTCACAAGTTAGGCAGGCCTAGCAGCAACGCAGTATTGTAAGTGAGAAGCAGTACCCTGGAGACTGTGCTTGAGCAGGTGCAGAAGCCAAAGAAACTTTGTGAAAGATGACCCCAACCCCCAGAAAAGCTATTTAATCTCTCCTGACCTCAGTGTCCTTCTGAGGATGGATGTGCCAAGGTGGATGATACTTTAACTAGGCTCTTGAGAGGCCTGTCAAGTACCATTGTGCAGCCTGTGAACTGTGCAAATGCACTGAGTAGAGGAGGTGAGAAGAGGCTGACATTCCAGTTGGGCTCAAGTCCCTGGGCAGCATCTACCAAGCAGAGGTACCCATTTCTAATTTGCACAAGGCCCCGTATGGGCTACTTCAGGCCTGTCTGTTGTCAGTTTTAAATGAGATCACAGATGTAAGGCACCTATTAAGAGTAAGCGGTCATAAGTGGTAGTTGCTGCTGTATTCTGGTGTCTCCAAGTCCATCAGTTACTGAAAGCTTAAGTTAAAAGGGTGGTGCTAGTGGTAAAGATGGAGAAGGCAATGGCACCCCACTCCAGTACTCTTGCCTGGAAAATCCCATGGACAGAGGAGCCTGGTAGGCTGCAGTCCATGAGGTTGCCAAGAGTCGGACACAACTGAGCGACTTCACTTTCACTTTTCACTTTCATGCATTGGAGAAGGAAATGGCAACCCACTCCAGTGTTCTTGCCTGGAGAATCCCAGGGATGGGGGAGCCTGATGGGCTGCCGTCTATGGGGTCGCACAGAGTCGGACACAACTGAAGTGACTTAGCAGCAGCAGTGGTAAAGAATCTGCCTGCTGAAGCAGGAGACCCAGGAGATGCAGGTTTGATCCTTGGGTTGGGAAGATCCCCTGGAGGAGGAAATGGCAACCTACTCCAGTATTCTTGCCTGGAGAATCCCATGGACAGAAGAGCCTGGGGGGCTACAGTCCATAGGGTCACAAAGAGTCAGACATGACTGAAGCAACTTAGCATGCATGCATGCATGCTAGTTAAAAGTAGAAGTCAGCACTGAAGCCCCACATGACAAAAATGGTCACAGAGGAATGGCATGTCTCTGACAGAATCAGCTTCCCCACTGGACTCTAAAGACCATGAGGTGGGGATCTGCCTCACTCACTCCTGGATGCTCCTGGGACTTAGTAACACAATAAATACTAGTTGAATGATTGGGTAATTGAGAGGAAAGGATAATTTTACTTTTTGAAAAAAAAAAAAAAGTAACAGCATCTTTGAAAATATTTGCTTGGACCTCTTCTTGAGTATCTTTCCATATCTTGATTTCAGCTTGCCAGTTCTCAGAGTTTTCTGTAGTTTTGAGGCCACTTCTAGAATAAATCTAGGTCAATGTTCAGACTAACTTGCTTTAACTGTCTAGAATTTAGAGAGAGAATCTTCAATAAGGCAACCAAGCAAAAACAGTCCCACAGAATCTCCAAGTTCAGCTCTTTATCTTGTTTACTATGTAATCAAACTATATCTCTTGGCCCATTTATGTTACACTGATCAAGTTTTTAAAGACACCATGAAATTAAAAGATGCTTGCTCCTTGGAAGAAAAGCTATGACAAACCTAGACAGCATATTAAAAGCAGAGACATTACTTTGCTGACAAAGATCCATCTAGTCAAAGCCATGGTTTTTCCAGTAGTCATGTATGGATGTGAGAGTTGGACCATAAAGAAAGCTGATCGCCAAAGAATTGATGCTTTTGAACTGTGGTGTTGGAGAAGACTGAAGAACTGACTCATTGGAAAAGACCCTGATGCTGGGAAAGATTGAAGGCAGGAGGAGAAGGGGATGACAGAGGATGAGACGGTGGGATGGTATCAGCGACTTGACGGACATAGTTTGAGCAAGCTCCTGGAGTTGGTGATGGACAGAGAAGCCTGGCATGTAGAAGTCCATGGGGTCACAAAGAATCAGACACAACTGAGCGAATGAACTGAACTGAACTGATCAAGTTTAAGTTTGATTCATTTAGAGTTATCCAGCTGACCTTTGTTGTCACTTTTAGACTATGTAGAAAGAGTCTGATTACTTCCATTAAGCTTTAATTACTGAACTGTGTGATTGGTTGATGAGTTGAGAGATAAGTTTCCGATAGAATCTTCTCTGGTCCTATCTAGACTCTTCTCCTTTGCAATTGTGCAGTGGAGAATCAAACTTCCCTGGTGGCTTAGATGGTAAAGAATCTGCCTGCAATGCAGGAGACCCAGGTTCAAAGCCTGGGTCAGGAAGATCCTCTGGAGAAGGGAATAGCTATCCATTCCAGTATTCTTGCCTGGAGAATCCCATGGGCAGAGGAGTCTGGTGGGCTATAGTCCATGGAGTTGCAAAGAGTCAGACATGACTGAGCAACTAACACACTTTGGAGTCCAGCAAAAGAATGTTTTCAGTTCAGCAAATTTAATTTTCCTCTAGTTACCTCTGATTTAGTGTACGTGGTCTGAACTAGCTCTAAAATACAATATGATGCGATGAGATGCAATGTGATAAATTGTGATAAGCCTTACTCTTACTAGTCATTTATTCTGTGTGTGCTCCCTCTCTTCTGTTCCATTGCCTGGTTGAATTCCTCTGTTCCTCCTACCTCACCACTGACTGGGCTGATACACTTGTCAGAATTAAATTTTACATGTTGCACCAACAGTTTTAAACATCTCTGAGGCCTCCAGGCCCTGTGACAGAAAAAGCAAGAAGGAGCTTCACAAACTTCCCCATAGAAGGGCAACCTCATTGAGGATCAGAAGGGCAACCTCATTGAGGATCAGAAGGGCCTTTGTTCTTCCTCAGAACAGTTAATCTCTCTTGCTAAATTTGCCTTCCACACTGTCCCAGAGACTTCTGAAGAGTTCTGTTCTCGGAGCATTTCTTTAGTCGCTCCCAAGATGTTTTACTGTCACAGTAAGCCCTGTTTTTTGCTTGCTTTAGTTGCCTGTTTAAAGGTTGCTTTTAGAATAGTCTTCTTTCAAATTAATCTTTATATTCACTAACTTGGATGGTGAACAAGCAGTATTATGTTGTCATTTCTCTATGAGAACAGAATTTCCTAGAATTAATTATATTAAACACAAGATAGCAACATATTGGGAAATTTTAAGAGAGCCCATATCTGCAAATGCAGTTTAAAAATCTTTTCTCCTTAAGTAAATTTTATTAACTCTACTTACTTCGCAGAAAAATGGTAACAGGAAGGAGGAAAAAAATTACATTCTGCATAATAATTGTGTTTTAGAAAGCCACATTTTTAAAATCACAAAAATGTGAAGAGAGGACGATACAGATTTCTGTAGGTAAGGTTTGCCATTTTGGGTCTTAGCAGAATAATTGATGCCTGGCATTCTATTCCTGATCTAAGAAGTTCTAGATTCCTTTCTTTTCAAAAAGATTGGCTAAGACTCACTCCATTCCCAGAATCTTCTCAATGCTCACCAAATTCTCTTTCTCGGATACCCTAAGCTGTTCAATTAACACCTCAAGTCTCATTTCTCAGATAGCCCAGGAAAATGACAGCAGGGCTAATCCTTGTAAGGGAATGGCTAAGAGCATGAATCCTAACGCTAGACTAGCTCTACCACTTACTACCTGTGTAATATTGGGCAAGTTGACTAAGTTCTCTGTGCCTCGTTTTCCCATTTATAAAATGGGGATAGCTATATTACGTACCTCAAAGCATTATTAGGAGGAGTCAATGATTTTATCTACTTAAAATTCATAATAGTAGGGAGTAAGAACTGTAAGAATGTTGTTAAAAAGAATTTTATCTAACAACGTCTAATCCTGACTTTTTCTCTCTAAAATCTTTTGATTATACAAGATAAACCAACATTAAATATTAATTATCCACAACATAAAAACAGTATTTTTACCCCATAAATCCACTGGAAGAAATTGTTAGTAATTTTTAATGTCTGCTAAGTCACTTCAGTCATGTCCGACTTTGTGCAACCCCATGGACTGCAGCCTACCAGGCTTCTCCATCCATGGATTCTCCAGGCAAAAACACTGGAGTGGGTTGCCATTTCCTTCTCCAATGCATGAAAGTGGAAAGTGAAAATGAAGTCACTCAGTCGTGTCTGACTCTTAGCGACCCCATGGACTGCAGCCTACCAGGCTCCTCCATCCATGGGATTTTCCGGGCAACAGTACTGGAGTGGGGTGCCATTGCCTTCTCCCTTTAATGTCTATTATATTATAAACATATTGAATAAGTATCTTTATCACTGGTTATAAACAAACTAGATGTTTAACAATAAATGAAGATATCAAGATAATATATAATTTGTATATATATAATATATAATTTGTAAAATGAAGTACAAATTTATTTTCAATATATTTAAGTGAAAAAAAGCAGGTTACATGAAAATAGTATGTATATGATTCTGTTTTTTTCATTATTTATTTATATATTATCTTTTTACTTTTGGTTGCACTGGGTCTTCGTTGCTGTGAGCAGGGTGTACTCTTCATTGTCCATGTGGGTTTCTACTCTCAGTGGCTTCTCTTATTGCAGAGCATAGGCTCTAGGGTGGGTGGGCTTCAGTAGTTGTGGCACACAGGCTTAATTGTCCCATGGCATGTGGAATTTTCCCAGACCAGAGACTGAACTTCTGTCCCCTGCATTGGCAGGCTGATTCTTATTCACTGTACCACCAGGAAGTCCTGATTCTAATTTTTTATTGAAACAATATGTACCAAATAACAAGGTTAAAAAAAGCCTGAACAGATAGACACCAAAATGTTCATAGTAGTTATTTTTAAGTGATGAAATGATGAATGGCTTCTATTTTCTTTTTTTTCAAAGTCTGGATCTTCTAAATTGTCTTCAAGGCTATTAATTACTTTTGAATAAAATGTGTGTGTGTGAGTTGCTCAGCCATGTCTGACTCTTTTCAACCCCATAGATTGTAGCCCACCAGGCTCCTCTGCCCATGGAATTCTCCAGACAAGAATACTGCAGTGGGTTGCCATTCCCTTCTCCAAAAAAACTAATCATAAGAATATAGCTTAATTGTGGAAATTTATTTTCTCTCCATGGGAATCTCTAAAGAAAATGGCGAAATGCATTGAATTCCTCGAATTAGATATAATCACAACTTCCATAAACCTCAAATTTAGTAAGATTTCTTAAATCCCATTGCCTTTAAACGACTTAAGACACTAAAAGGTAAACAATCTTGCACTTATTAACTTGGATATTTTAGTCATTTGTTCTCACTTTCTTTTTACATTGTACATGTGCTTAGTCACTCAGTCATGTCCGATTCTGTGCCACCCCATGGACTGTAGCTCACCAGGCTCCTCTGTCCATGAGGATTCTCCAGGCAAGAGTACTGGAGTGGGTTGCCATGCCCTCCTCCAGGGGATCTTCCCAACCCATGGATTGAACCCAGGTTTCCCACATTACAGGCAATTCTCCACCATCTGAACCACCAAGCAAGCCCATGAATACCTATATTAGTTGTGGATAATTAATGTTTAATGTTGGTTTATTTTGTATAATCAAACCTTTAAAACAACTTACTACACTAAATTTGAGAACTGAAACAGATTTTCTGTGAATAAAATAATTTTAATTACTTCAATTTATAAAACAGCAGAAATAAAAAGTTTTAAGGTACTAATTATGAGACAAGATAGATGACTACTTAATTGAATACATTTTCCAAAAATCAGAGAGAAAAATTAAATATAGCATCTTATGGAACAGAATAGAGAGCCCAGAAATAAGCCCGCACACCTACAGCCAATTAATCTTCGACAAAGGAGGCAAGAATACACAATGGAGAAAAGACAGTCTCCTCAGCAAGTGGTTTTGGGAAAGTTGGACAGCAGCAGGTAAACCAATGAAGTTAGAACACACTTTCACATCATACACAAAAATTAAAATGGCTTAATGACCTAAACATAATACATGACATCATAAAACTCCTTGAAGAAATCATAGGCAAAACATTCCCTGATATAAATTGTACTAGTGTTTTCTTAGGGTTAGTCTCCCAAGGCAATAGAAATAAAACAATAATAAACAAATGAGATATAATCACACTTACAAGTTTTTGCACCACAAAGGAAACTATAAACAAAACAAAAAGATTACCTACATAATGGGAGAAAATATTTGCAAGTGATGCAAACAACAAGGGCTTAATTTCCAGAATATACAAACAGCTCATGCAACTCAAAAACAACAAAAAAAACCCAGTCACAAAGTGAGCAGAGGGCCTAAATAGACACTTCTCCAAAGAAGAAATACAGATGGCCAACAGACACATGAAAAGTTGCTTCAGATCAGATCAGATCAGTCGCTCAGTCGTGTCTGACTCTTTGCGACCCCATGAATCGCAGCACGCCAGGCCTCCCTGTCCATCACCAACTCCCGGAGTTCACTCAGACTCACGTCCATCGAGTCAGTGATGCCATCCAGCCATCTCATCCTCTGTCGTCCCCTTCTCCTCCTGCTCCCAATCCCTCCCAGCATCAGAGTCTTTTCCAATGAGTCAACTCTTCGCATGAGGTGGCCAAAGTACTGGAGTTTCAGCTTCAGCATCATTCCTTCCAAAGAAACTCCAGGGCTGATCTCCTTCAGAATGGACTGGTTGGATCTCCTTGCAGTCCAAGGGACTCTCAAGAGTCTTCTCCAACACCACAGATCAAAGGCATCAATTCTTCGGTGCTCAGCCTTCTTCACAGTCCAACTCTCACATCCATACATGACCACAGGAAAAACCATAGCCTTGACTAGACAGACCTTTGTTGGCAAAGGAATGTCTCTGCTTTTGAATATGCTATCTAGGTTGGTCATAACTTTCTTTCCAAGGAGTAAGCGTCTTTTAATTTCACGGCTGCAATCACCATCTGCAGTGATTTTGGAGCCCAGAAAAATAAAGTCTGACACTGTTTCCACTGTTTCCCCATCTATTTCCCATAAAGTTGCTTAACATTGCTAATTATTAGAGAAATGCATATCAAAACTGCACTGAGGTATCACCTCACACTGGTCAGAATGGCCATGATTTAAAAGTCTACAAATAACAAATGCTGGAGAGGGTGTGGAAAAAAGGGAAACTTCCTACCCTATTGGTGGGAACATAAGTTGGTTCAGCTGCAATGGAAAATAGTATGGAGGTACCTCAGAAAACTGAAAATAAAATTACCATATGATCCAGCAATCCCACTCCTGGGCATATAACCAGACAAAACTATAACTCAAATAGATACACACATCCCTATGTTCATTGCTAGTCTCCTCAGCAAGTGGTTTTGGGAAAGTTGGACAGCAGCAGTCCAACTGTCCTAGCACTATTCACAATAGCCAAGATACAGAAACAAGCTAAATGTCTGTCAGCAGATGAATGGATAAAGATGTAGCACATATATACAGTGGAACACTGCATGCGTGTGTGCTAGGTCGCTTCAGTTGTGTCCAACTCTGTGCAACTCTGTGGACTGCAGCCTGCCAGGCTCCTCTGTCCATGGCATTCTCTAGGCAAGAATACTGGAGTGGGTTGCTGTGCCCTCCTCCAGGAAATCTGCCTGATCCAGGGATTGAACCTGTGTCTATTATGTCTACGTACATTGGCAGGTGGGTTCTTTACCCACCTGGGAAGCCCCATAGTGGAATACAACTTAGCCGTAAAAAAATAGTGAAATAATACAACTTGAGATTGTCATACTAAGTGAAGTCAGAAAAAGAAAGCCAAGTACAGTATGATATCATGTATATGTGGAATCTAAAATATAACACAAATGAACCTATCTGAGAAACAGAATCATGGACATAAAGAACAGACCGGTGCTTGCCAAGCGGGAGGGGTTTGGGGGAGGAATGGAGTGGGAGGTTGAGATTAACAAATGTAAGCTATTATTAATATACAGAGAATGGATAAACAACAAGGTCCTACTGTATAACACAGGGAATTATCTTCAACATCCCGTAATAAACCATAATGGAAAAGAATATTCAAAAAAAAAAAAAAGAATGTGCACATATGTATGTATAACTAAATCACTTTGTTGTAAAAAAAAAAATCAAAAAGTAACATGGCATTGTAAATCAACTGTATATGTGTGTGTACATGCATCCATGAACAGTCATGTCTGACCCTTTGCATCCCCATGGACTGTAGGCCACAAGGTTCCTATGTCCATGGGATTTCCTGGGCAAGAATACTGGAGTGGGTTGCCATTTCCTCCTGCAGGGAATCTTCCTGACCCAGGGATCTAACTCTCATCTTCTGCATCTTTGGCAGTGGCAGGCAGTTTCTTTACCACTGAGTGACCAAGGAAGCTCAAATCAACTATACTTCAATTTTTAAAATGTGTAAAGGTTGCCATCTTAGCATTTAGGAGATTACACGTGTCACTTCTGGTTTTGCCTTTCTTCAAGTGTGACTTTGTTTCTCCTCAAGCTCAGTTGTAATATTTTTCCAGGCTCATCTGTGACCCTTGTGGTTCTTCCTTTAATCACCCTTTAAAGTGTTCAACAGATTAAGTAAATTCCTTGCAAAATTGCCAACTGCTCTTTTTCCTTTTTTTTTTTCTTTTTAAATTACATTGGGGATTATCTTTCTATATCATACTAAAAACCATAAACCTAAGAGCCACAATGAATCAATACATTGGGGAACTAATAAATCAATACATTTAAATTTGACAGAAGTCAGTTGATTTTTGTTCTCGTACAAAACTGAGAAACCAATTTCTGTCACTTATTAAATCAACAATTACAGTAATTTACATACTTTTTCCCCCCAATATTTATTTCAACCTTGCTAACTCCATGCAACCCTCCTCTCTAGCTAGTTTACTCATTTTTGTCTCTAAGAGGAATTCCCCACTGGATTGTTGAAAACCTGCTACCTTTGTTTCCCTTGAATTTGTTCTCTGACTTTTCTCTGAAAGAAAAAGTTCTGAAAAGATGACCCAGTTTTTCAGAGTGAATAAAAACTTTCTTCACCCACAGTAGAAATCTTATAGTATTTTTTCCCCCAGGGCTATAAGACAGTGGGAAAGGAATATTTTTTTCTTATTTAGAAGTACTGAATAAAAAGTTTAAAAAAGTTTAAAAGATTTTCTTACTTAGAAAATCTACTAACCAAGAATCAGTAGAAAACATCCAGAAAACTACAAAGAGGTTTAAAAAAAATTAAGTCAAAGACTCTTCTCTTAAAATATAATTTCTCTAACTACTGAAAGGTTCAATGAGTATTTCTATTCCAGATCTTATAGTATAAAGAAAGACATGGGTTCTTATTTGCAAAACTATTCCACAGATATTGCTTTTATATATTCAAAATATACTCCCTTTTGCTCCCTTTGGAAATCTGTAACTCTAGATAAAATTACTTTTCACTTAGGTTTTATTGAATGGAGCCACATTAGATAACTTTTATTTCCAATTGTTGCTTTATTATTTATTTTGAATCACTGTAAAGAAAACATTGCTTGGACTTCCCTGACTGTCCAGTGATTAAAACTCCAAGCTTCCACTCCATGGGTCACAGATTCGATCTCTGATCAGGGAACTAAGATCCTGCATGCTGCGTGGCCAAGGTGGGGTGGGGGGGTTGGAGGTGGGTGGGGGGGAATTTCTTCTATCAAAATTTTCCTAAAACTCCAAATATATTTGGTCACTTTTCATTGGGCTGTTCTTATTTGTTTTTTTAAAGTTTATTCTTATTTCAAAATAAATACATGTATATATAATAAGGAAAATATTACTATTTTAGTAGTAAAATAAAATGAAAGTTTACCAGCCCTGAGTCAGAGATAATCACCATTAATATTTTGTTGTATACCTACATACATATAATTCATTATATCTCTTCAGAATTTTCATGGGGTAATTAAGTAAGAAACAAACAAACAAAAAAATATTTCCCCTCAGCTATAATCAATGATCCATTTCCATGATCTTCTGTCAAATAGTAAATTATATAAACATTTATTGAGTCACTGCTGTCTGCTTCTTGCAAAATGGCACGATTCCTTAATGTTTCCACATAAGCAATATTGCCACCAGGTTCAATTATTTTACTTTAATTATCTCTTATCCTTATTTTAAATTCTATTGGATTTTTCCTTTATCTCATAGATTGTATCTGTGTGCTATTAACTCAGCATTTCCATCTATAGAAATCACTAGCAATCCTGATTTTATAATCTGTCATTTGAGCTAAACCTCCTACTTTTGTGTCCTCAACATACTTGAAAATAATTTCTTCTAAGCCTTCATTTAAATTGTTCGTTAAAAATGTCAAACCATTTGTAGAACAAGATAAAGCTGGCTAAAAAACAAATCAAAACAAGGAACTTCCCTGGCAATCCAGTGGTTAAGACTCCATACTTCTAAAGCAAGGGGTGCAGGTTCAGCCCCTAAATGGAGAACTAAGATCCCACATGCCACACAGCGCAGTTTAAAAAATAAATTTAAAAAGACAGACATAGAGAGAGAGGACAAGAACAAAGTAGCTCACTACACAATTCCAGTGTAAAGACACCTGGAGAACAATAAGAAAGTGCGCTGTGGATGCACAGCCGGAAGTCCAGTTTAAAAGAAGGCAAGGAACTGAATCTACACTGTGACCAGAAACAGTACCCACCCTGAGAAAAAGTGTTAGAATGAGGAACTGAATTCAAACAAAGGGAGGGTTATACACCTATATGATTGCAAAAAATTGCATGCTTATGCCATGTAAGTTTGCCTGGAATGTTACGATAAAAATGCTTTTTACAACCAGTTGGAGAATGGAAGGAAGATTTGATTGCTGAGGTTTCAGTCAGCAGTGTGTGGACTAGTGTACATGGCACCTGTGTGCAAATTAGAAAAAAAAGGCCTCTTCCCCAGGCTGCCAGAGCTCCGCACAGGGCTTGGCAAGAACAGTAGAGGTTGGACTTCTGCCCTCACTTGCCCCCTTGCCAGGAGTCCACGTGCATGGACACAGAGGAGTTTGCTGCGACTCTACAAACCACATCTCTGCTTTGCCAGCGGCTCCTTGTTAGGCTCTGACAATACGGGGCGCTAGAGGGAGCCGGAAGGGCTGGAGGAGGAAGAAGGGCCTGTGACCCTCCAGCTGGCTATGGTTATTGCCAGCAGCACCCCATTAACTCTTATTCCCCGTAGTAGCAGGTAGATCCAGTATGCAGTTTTCTCAACACTTGCAGGACAAGTTGCCTCAAATCCCCTCAAGGACACTAGGCAGCCGACTCTTCCTCAGAGTTGGGTCCCAGCTCAGCAGGGCTCCTCCTCTGACCCAGAGATGCCAGTGCAGCCTGAGAAGCACCCTCTTCCTCAGATGGCTGAATTTCAGCTCCTCAGGGCCCCTTCTCTAAGTTTCTCTGTTTTAATAATCATTCCAATCTCTTGTCAACCGTTTCCTTGATCCTGAAGGTAATTAACAGTTTCCTGTAGTTGCTATGTGGGCAGTACGTTCGATTTCTCTTTATACCTTTATGGTTACCAAGTTGACAATCTTATACCTAATTGACAGTTCATTATATTAAATTCTTTTTGCCAAATAACTGTGCAGTTCCTGTCTCTTGACTAGACTCTGACTGGTGCAAAGAGGAAGGTGCAGTGGAACAATAAAGGGTACAATCTGCATATGTGGTCTTTTTCAGACATTACTTGAACTGCCCTAACAGCCAGATTACTCAAAAAGGGCAAACTTTCCATCAGCCTCTTGAGCTGGGGATTATTGCCAGAATCAAAAAGCTAGCTGGCTTAATTGGCAAACTCTCCTTAGAGAATCCTGGTTGGGGAGTGATAAACCCAGCTTACATCTTTCCAAAGAGGTTGTATGAATCACAAACAAGTTATTCTACAATAACAAACAACTCTCCAATTAGCAATGGCTTAGAAGAGCAGTCCCCAACCTTTTTGGCACCAAGAATGGTTTCATGGAAGATAATTACCCACCCACCTGGGAGAAGGTTGGGGCGGGATGGTTTCCATATGATTCAAGTGTATTACATTGATTATGCACTTTATTTCTGTTGTTATTACATCAGCTCCACCTCAGATCATCTGGCATTAGGTCCCAGTCATTGGGGACCCCTGGATTAGAACATTTACCTATCTTAAAGGTTTCCTGGTGGCCAAGGATCTGCTGCAGCTCTGCCCCATGGTTCTGCTCCAACTATCTCCTTCATTTCAGGGCTTGAGCCAAAGATGATGCCCCTCCTTGTCTCTTAGCAGAGGGAAGAGGGTAGGAATGGAACCAGGCAATGGCTGCTGTGTCTATTAGTCAAAGCTAATCAGGTAGTCAAAGCCATTATCAATAGGGCAGGTTGGATAAATGATTAACAGAATCTTCCCTTGCTGTGTAAGAATTTGACCTTCAGTTAACGCACTAACTCGGTTCCCCTGGACCCAGAGGAGAGTAATGTGTTAACAGTGTTCTTCAACAACAATGCTCATAGTAAATATGATCTCAGATTGGAAACTGCATCTGTCCTGAGAGGAACTGGACTTCCATGGTGGCTCAGTTGGTAAAGAATCCTCCTGCAAATGCAAAAGATCCAAGTTCGATTCCTGGGTCAGGAAGATCCCCTGGAGAAGGAAATGGCAACCCACTCCAGTATGCTTACCTGGGAAATTCCATGGATGCCAGTCCGTGGAATTTCAAGAGTCAGACATGACTTAGCGACCAAACCAACCAATCAACAACTGGGAGGAAATATAAATGCATAATAGATCCCTGATGGAGGCTGTGTAGATTTAGCTTGCCTGAGTGTGGTGACAGTTTTCACTGAGCAGGTCCTTGTGGGGATGCTGAAAGCTGTGCTTCTGAAGTTTTAAAGGAGACATTGGCTCCTGTGGGGCGTGCGTGGGTCCTGCACCAGTCCCAGGTATGTCACATCTTGCACTCGAGCTGTCCCCAGGAAGCTGTGTGATTTGATGTCCCGTAGAAAAGCATCACTGGATGCTTCCCTGCTGGCAAATTGTGGTTCCTGTCCTATGTTCTTCTGCTGAATCTGATGCCAAAGTAATCGATGGTAGTTTTGTGCATCTAAATATTGAGTTGAATCTAAGAATATGCCATGGTGGGAAATGTAGATGGAAAATGTATCAATATAGTCTCCCACAGGGAAGCACTACAAGGCTGTAGGCTCTTCTTACAGGGAGAGGAGCAAATAATTAGGTGGTAATAAATTCTCCTGTCTAGCTCAGACGGTAAAGAATCCACCTCCAATAAGTTGGACATGACTGGACGACTAAGTACACATAATAAACTCTCCAAGGGAGATTCTCCTACAGGACCCTGGCACCTTTCAGCAAACAATTGATTGAGAACTACTGATCAATAGAGGCAAAATGGAAAGAGTAATGGGTTTGTGATCTCAAAGATCTCTGAAGCCTGCATCTCTTGCTTGCTGCTTATAACTTGAGTGATTGAGCATCAGAATCCTCACCTATGAATATATTATCATTCTGGCCTTGTGACTAAAGATAAAAAAGTTGAAACAAGCAAAAAAAAAAAAAAAGTGGAATTATTTGTCCATGTGATTGGAAGGGGCTGGGATGCAGTCATAATCTAATTAACTTGAGTTTCCAGGACTCACTTTGTCTCCCCATCTCCAATTTTTTTTCTCTTCTTGCTAACCTACTTCAGGGAGGATTTTTTTTCACATGACAGAGCTATTGGCAGTTCTTGATCACAGTCTTAAAATGAGCATATAAAAGTCTTTTTACATTTATGATTTCATTTTACTATGTGGCTGAGTTCTCTCATTACCGCACTGGTCTTAACTAGGTTGTCTATATTTAGGCAGATTGTTCTGCTGTTTGCAAACTAAAGGCAATCCTTCTTGCTAGAGAACCTGGAGCAAACGTAGAAATGACTAAGCTGATTATCATAAAGTACTATGAATGGTCAGGACCATGGAGATCATCTAGTCCATTCATTCTGTTGTTCATTTAACCTTTGTCTAACCTGTCCTCGTATAACTTTGATCTAACTTTCCCTGGTGGCTCAGATGGAAAGGAATCTGCCTGTAATGCAGGAGATCCAGGTTTGAGCCCTGGGTCTGAAAGATCCCCTGGAGAAGGGAATGGCAACCCACTCCAGTATTCCTGCCTGGAAAATCCCATGGACAGAGGAGCCTGGAGGGCTACAGTCCATGGGATAGCAAAGAGTTGGACACAATTAAGCAACTAACATTAACCGTCTAGCATCCTTCCCAAGATGCTGGCTTACCCATCTCTTGTTCTTGTTCAGATAATGCCTTAAAAATCTTTCCATTTTTATTAAGAATTTTCACAAACTTACTCTTATTCTGGACTTTAGTCTTTGCAGCCATCCTACTGTCTTTTTACATTTCTCCTACTTTTTCTTCTTTGGAATTTTTCACATTTATGCAATGAGATAATGTTTTAGAGTGTTCTCCTTTTTTTCCCTATTACATATGGTATTTCTTCGAATTTTTGTAAATCTGCTTTGTCAAACCTATTCATTCTGTTGGGATGTAATTGTTGTTGTTTAGTCACTAAGTCATGTCTGACTCTTTTTCAACCCCATGGACTATAGCCCACCAGGCTCCTCTGACCATGGAATTTCCATGGCAATCATACTGGAGTGGGCTGCCATTTCCTTCTTCAGGGGATCTTCCTGACCCAAGGATCAAACCTGCATCTCCTGCATTGGGAGGCAGATTTTATTTCATAGTAATTTCCCTGATATAATCAGTTTTTTCTTTCTTATCGGTGGGAAAAAAATTAGAATGTTGAGTTTCCCTTTGATTTTCTCTACTTTCTAAGAATGTTTCAGTTAGAGTTCTCGCAACAAAGAAAATAAATCTAATTTGCTTAAGGAGAAAAATAATTTGGGGAGGGGTTGAAAGTTACACAATAGGCAAGAAGACCAAATAAACAGACTCAGGCAGGAACATACATGGACAAAGTGCAGCTAAGACCCTGCCAATAGAGCCATCTGTGTAGGGTGCCCTATTGGCACTGGCCCTGCTGGAGAGTCACAGCTGTGCTGCTGGCATCTGCTCCCTCTGGACACTTAGCCTAATGCCTCTGAACTCACGGTGTCTCTGTAGATACAGTAAAATTTGTTCAGTCATGTCCGACTATTTACAACCCCATGGACTGTAGCCCACCAGGCTTCTCTGTCCTGAATTATCAGAATTAGCTATTAACTTGGACAGCCAGGAGATCAAACCAGTCAATTCTAAACGAAATCAGTCCTGAATATTCACGGGAAGAACTGATGCTGAAGTTGAAGCTCCAGTACTTTGGCCACCTGGTACAAAGAGCTGACTCACTGGAAAAAACCCTGATGCTGGGAACCATTGAGGCCAAGAGGAGAAGGGGCCCATAGAGGATGAGATGGTTGGATGGGATCATCAACACAATGGGCATGACTCTGAGCAAACTCCAGGAGATAGTGAAGGACAGGGAAGCCTGGTGTGCTGCAGTCCATGGGTCTGCAAAAAGTGAGACACAACTGAGCAACTTCAACAACTATTAACTAACCAGAAAGACTGTCCTTTCCTCCAGTTTCCATATCAATCAGAGCTCTTCATTTTTTATTTCTCCCCTTGTGATTCTCTCAAAGATGTTCATGTATTGGGCTACCAAAACAATAAGCGACCATTATAAAAATATCCAAGAAATGCAAGGATTTGTCAGTGTCATTTCTTTAACATAATTAGTTTTCAGGGTGTTGGTATGTTTGAATTCCTACATTACCACTCTAATCTGTCCTCTGTAGTTTTCAGAATTCATGAGGAAAACATCTTTTATATAATTTATTATCCTATGGCCTCATTATAATCTAACGAAAATAGCATTTTTGTTTGGCCCTGTTTTTATCCTAGTCTGAGGTCTTATGAAAGGTTAAAACTGTGTTTGGTGGGGAGAAAATTACCAAATAAAATTGAGAAGCACTACAAACTCAAAGTGTAGAAGCACTACAAACTCCCTTTTGAAAATTTTCAAACACAATAGCGTATTAAAGGTTTAGAGAAATCGTGAAGTAAATCAAATTTTTAAGGTTAATTAAAATCAATGGATTTTAATTTAAAATGAATTAAAATTAAATGAATTTAATTTTAACTCAATTTTTACCTTTCTTATTCGAGTACTGTTATAGTTACTTGACTGTTGGTCTTCAACTTCATACTATTCTCCTTCCTGCCTCTCAGGGGTTGGAAGCCTGAAAACCACATCTCCCAGACTCTCCCATCTGCTGGGTCTGATTAGGTTCTGGCACAGAAAGTCCTGGCAAGAGGTTAGAAAGCAGGAGGAGCCAAGGAACCCTAATTTCCTCCTCTGCTCTGGCTCCGGCAGCCAGCCAACTGGCCATGGCAGGTCATCACGGGCCACACAGGTTGCTGTAATGGTGGCATGGTCATAGCAACAGCGCCAGAGGACAAGTAGCAGCTCCAGCAGCAAGCCTATCAGCAAAAGCCAGAAAGCTGGTTTCCAGAATCCTGAACCATCACTTGGACTGCTGGCTTCACGTGAAGTAGCAGCTGTGGTGGTTCCAGCAGCAGTGCGGCAGAGATGCTCTCAAAGTCTCAATAGCACAGCACTCACAGGATTCAGGCAGCATCCTTTTCCCTTTCGCTCCTCCTGCCATGCAGGTTGACAGCTTCCTGGACTTACTGATATCTGGGGAGCGTCCTTTCACCTCTTTGAACCTTCAGCCCTTCTAACACTTTTGCAATCTCTATATTAAAGGCTAAAGGCTGAGTTGTTTCCACTGTTCTGGTTAGACACGGAAAGATACAAACAGTATTTCCCTCCCAGCAAACATAAGAACTTTCATAACTACAGTATTCTGCCTGACGTTCCAATACTTTGGCCATCTGATGCCAAGAGCCAACTCATTGGAAAAGACCTTGATGCTGGGAAAGATTGAAGGCAGGAGGAGAAAGGGATGACAAAGAATGAGATGGTTGGATGGTATCACCAATTCAATGGACATGAGTTTGAGCAAGCTCCAGGAGACGGTAAAGAACAGGGAAGCCTGGCGTGCTGCAGTCCGTGGTGGTGTAAAGAATCGGACGCCACTGAGTGACTGAACAACGAACAACATTCTGCTTGACATGGTTTAGGAAAGGCAAACATCCCAAATCATCTCTACCTTTCTTCTGTTCTCTAGTTGTTGATTTTTCTATACATAGGTACTTTGACTATTTACAATGAGTGAGAAAAAAATGGAAGAAATTAAAAGTGGAGTTACAGTAAGATCTTCTATTTTCTTTAGTGTGAATCATCATGTGTGCTTAAAGATCAGATTTATAAATAGGGATACCAAATTCCAAATCCTTGGTGAAGTTTACTAAGAGAAACTAACATTTCACAGATGAGCCAAATGCTCCTAAGTGTAAAAGTTTTGGTTCTCAAATATCTTAAGGAAAACCATACACATTTCAGCACTGTAATAAGAGTAAACAAGCTGGAACCAGTTTTGCCCTTTAAGGCACTTCAAAGGAAAGGTGTACCTCAGCCACTCCTATTCTTTTTTTCTAGAAGGTAAATAAAAGTGACTAAAGCAACTGGTAATCCCAAGCCTGTATTTTTCCTATGTGGACAAAAAAGACCTCATAAGGATTTTGAGTTTCATTATTCATAATGAGCCCCTCCTTTTATTCTTATAACATGCCAAGCTTGTTCCCAGTGCCTGAGCCCTGGCTCAGTTGGTTTTTTTTAATGATCAAAGTCCCAGCTAAAATTGCCACCCCCACAGATAGGTCTTCCCAGACAACTGCACTTGACTTCCCCACCACACCCCAGCATCTCTCCTATCAGCCTGTATCCATCACCCTGTTTTATTGTCTTCTTAGCTCCTACTTACACTATCTGAAATGACCATTCTGATGTATTTGCTTATTTGTTAATTGCTCATCTCCTCACTCTAGAATGTGATCTCTTTAAAAGTAAAGACCTGGTCTGGCTCACTCATCGCCGTATCCCAGAGCAGTCCCTGCACACACTGGGGATGCTACAAATATTTGCATCATGAATGAAAAACTAGCTGACCTCTTCTATTATACTCAGCTGTTTAGGCCACTCTGCTGGACTCTCTACCATGCTAAGACAGTCCCTGCTCTCCAGAATTTTGAGAAACTACCACATCCAGTGTGACCCAATTATCCTAAATATAAAGTTTGGGTCCATAAACAGCTACTGATAGAGATGGATCTTAGTACCATGTGAAAGTAATAAAACAATATATTTTTTGTTGTTCATTTGCTAAGTCGTATCTGACTCGTGGACGCCATGGTCCCTTGGGTCACAAAAGAGTCAGATATGACTTAGTGACTAAACCACCACCACCATGGACTGTAGCCCACCAGCCTCCTCTATCCATGGGATTTCCCAGTCAAGAATACTGGAGTGGGTTGCCATTTCCTACTTCCAGGGATCTCCCCAACCCAGGGATCGAACTCACAGCTCCTACATTGACAGGTGGATTCTTTACCTCTGAGATACCAGGGAAGCCCGAAAACAACAGTAAACAGAAAATTAAATAATTAATGTATGTTTGTTCACAAAGGTTCAAAGTTCAAATTTATATGCTTATCTAGATTCCATAAATTCTCTGCATTTATTAAATGAGGTATAAGATTATGTAAGAGTTCAAGGTTTTATGAGTCTTTTTCCTATACTTACAAGATTCAGGATGGAGTATTAGGAAGTGTCCTGAGTTTGGAATCAGAGGGCCATGGGCTCTGGGTCAATGGACAGTTAACTGCTGACCCTCAGTATTTCCTTAGAAGTAGTGATTTCTACCTCACAATAATCACGGAGCTGTGGGAGGTTCAAGAAATAAAAGAAAACCAATTATAAATAATGTTTATTGGTTACTTCATATCAGACCAAATACTTGACATTTATTATTCATATCAACAGCATAATCCTTTGAGGTTGGTCATTATATTTCTTATTTTAGGGATTCAATATCTGAGTGGTGATGTCACTTAACCAAGGTCACATGACTTGTAAGTGGTACGGCCAGGGCTCAGACCTGGAGCCTATATACTAAACTGTTACATCTTATGGCTTCTACAGAGAAAAGAGTTGTTCAACAGCTGATGTATCAATAATCTTTCAAGAAGTTCTTGCAACAGTAATCGGAAGCCTGCAAAGTAAGATCCTATTTTCCTAAGCTCAGCTTACATCTATTGACCCTGAAGCCGACGCTTCTGGTATTCTCAGTAGCTGCATCTAATTTCTAGCAAAATCAAGGGAGTAAACTTCAATTCAGAGTCACTATATAAGTCCTGGATTCTGTATAGCGTGCTTTATTGGCAACTATTCCTTTGTTTTGATTTACCAAAACCAAAAAAAAAAAAGGCTGACATTGAACTTGCATCTCAAATCTGAAAAAGCCTCTCTGAATTCCTATGTATCAACCATTGTTAGAAAGAACAAGTATAAATCAAGGGAATTAAGTTTAATCCCCCTAATAAATAAAGAGAGCCCCAGCCAGGGTTAGGGGGAAATCTATTCCAGCAGCACTCTCAGGAAAGATAGAGATTTACTATACTGTTTGGTGTTATTTGCTGAAGTATTTAGAATAAGCCACCATCTGAGAGAGTAGACTACGTCAGGAAGGAGCTTAACTCTTCCAAAATTAAACTGTGTATTCAATCACTTATTGGATTTTTTTTCCTCAAAAAGCACCTGTGTTTAATAAGTAATTTCTTCACTGTGGGTTGAGAAAAATAATTTTAAGATCACAAGTATGACCCTGGTGTCTAAGGATTTTCTTAAATTTTAGCTCTCGCAGAAGAGTGTACTTTAAGTAGAGTCTTCCAACTTTCCCCAATCTTGGGTCTGAGAAATAAACAACATTAATATAAACAGTCTAGAATCAACTGACAAGAAAATGCTTCATTGTCATGCTCATCAGGGTCATGTGACTTATGATGTACCTCCAGAGTATCAGAATTCTTCTTGCCATAATAAAACAACTAAAATAAAATACCAAGCTATACCAGACCTCAAAGGGGAAAGAGTAAGAAGAAAAAAATGTAACCACTGATGGTTACATCTGCCACCTCATTTCTCTCTCCTAGACCCTTAAGCAATCTTAGCAATGTAAAAGTACATTGTCTTATTTTTCTTTTGAGGCAGCAGTTCTCAAACTTTAGTTTCAAGAACATTTTATACTCTTAAAAATTATCAAGAACTCTGAAGAATTTGGGGTTGGATGATATCTAATAAATGGGAAATTGTTAACATTCAGGCACACCGCAGGGATATTGTACCTCAGAGATACTGTGGATTCTGTTCCATCACATAAAACTAAGCTCACAATAAATCAAGTCACACGAATATTTTGGCTTCCCACTGCACATAAAAAGTTACGCTTACACTATATTGTAGTCGCATTTTGTCTAAAATATGTACATACCTTCATTTAAAACTATGCTATTGCTAAAAAATGCTAACCATCATGTGAGCCTTCAGTGAGTCATAATCTTTTTGCTAGTGGAGGTTTTTGCATCGATGTTGATGGCTGCTGACTGATGGGGCAGTGTTTGCTGAAGGTTGGGGTGGCTGTGGCAATTTCTTAAAATAAGGCAATGAAGTTTTCTTTCACAAATATTTCTCTGTAGCATGTAGTGCTACTGAGATGACCTAATAATTAAGTATAAGGGTTGCTTTATTATCATATAGGCGTTATGATCCCCAATTTTTATTGGACACCCCATCCAAACAAATGTTGAGCTGCTATTCCTGATATATTCATATTTATTTTTTATAAACTATAGGCATAATACTGTGCTAATATATTTCAGTTGTCATACTTCTAAAGACAGAAATTTTGAAAGGATTTAAAACTATTCTTACGACTTCCCTGGTGGTCCATTGGTTAAGAATCCGCCTTGAAATGCAGGGCACACAGGTTCCATCCCTGGTCAGGGAATTAAGATCCCACATGCTGTGGAAGAACTAAGAGCAATGAAGATCTGTCATGCCAAAACTCAGACTGACACAGCCAAATAAATATTTTTAAAACAAATTTAAAATTACTCTTTAATATTTTTATTTTATGTTTTATAAAACTTTTCTTGGACTTCACCAAAGAAATTTTAGTGAGAGAAATATAATTGAATAGCTTTGTTTCTATAATATTTGGTTTGGGACTATGGGATAAAGTGATATAAAATTCTGGTTTCAAGTTTAGTTTATTCTAATATTTGGTAATAATGGCTCTGACAGCTAAAAAAGATCTTGCAAAATATTATGGATTCAAACATAAAGGTTAGCTGCATTTACTAAATCAGTTCATCCACCTATTATAAAAGTTTTGGTTTTTTTCCAGCATTTAAGTAGTAAATTTCCACCTGCCCAGATGTCAATACATTGTTCTTGCAAAGACTAAAACTTTTTCTATTTCCAAATTTTAAATAAATTCTTTCAAAACTAACATTTGGGAAACTTTTAAAATAGATCAGATAGTTTTATTTTAGAGATACTGTAAGTGTTTAGATAGGAGAGTTTTTATAGATGATGAAAATCATTTTTGGCCAAAAACACTGCATAATAACAAGGTCTACTGTCCAGAGAACTATATTTAGTATCCTGTGATAAACCGTAAGGAAAAGAATTTAAAAAGAAAAAAAGAATGTATATATGTGTATGACTGAACCACTTTGCTATACAGCAGTAATTAACACAACACTGTAAATCAGCTATGCGTGTCTGCTAAGTCACTTCAGTCATGTCCGACTATTTGCAACCCTACGGACTATAACCTGCCAGCTCCTCTCTCCATGAGATTCATCAGGCAAGAATACTGGAGTGGGTTGCCATGCCCTCCTCCAGGGAATCTTCCCAACCCAGGGATCAAATCTGGGTCAATCTTCAACAAAAAATAAAAACAAAACAGGAGAATGTGTCCAGGAGAATGATGCTAGACTACTGTACCTGTATAGTCATTTACCCTCCATAATAACCCCATGAGGTAATTAGCAATATTATTGCTATTTTTCAGCTCTGCATGGACATAGGTAACCTGCCCAAGGTCGTACAACTGATAAGTGGCAGGGTAGTGCATGCACCTATACTATTAATCACTTTTTACTTTGTCTCTCCTGCCTTCACCCAGAAAGTAGCAGGTCCCTGCTGTGTGACCTGTGCAATGAACGTGGACATAAAAGATCATTCACCATCCAGAAGAAGTGCTCAAGGAACTTCCTCTGTGGTCATCACTAGGACTTAACAACTTCTCTATGAAGAGCCATGTTATGTCCCTCTCCTTTTCAGACAAGAGTAGACATTTGGTCACTGTTGTTTATTTTAGTCTCTAAGTCTGTCTGACCCTGCAACTCCATGAACCACAGCACACCAGGCTTCCCTGTCCTTCACAGTCTCTCGGAGCTTGCTAAAACTCATGTCCATTGAGTCAGTGATGCCATCCAACCATCTCACCCTCTGCCATAATCTTCTCCTTCTGCCCTCAATCTTTCCCAGCATCAGGGTCTTTTCCAGTGAGTCAACTCTTTGCATCAGGCGGCCAAAGTATTAGAGCTTCAGCTTCAGCATCAATCCTTCCAATGAATATTCAGGGTTGATTTGCTTTACGATTGATGGGTTGGATCTCCTTGCTGTCCAAGGGATTCTCAAGATCTCCTCCAGCACAATTCAAAAGTATCAATTCTTCGTTGCTGTTTTCTTCACAGTCCAATTCTCACATCTGTACATGACTACCGGAAAAACCATAGATTTGACCATAAAACCTTTGTCGGCAAAGTGATGTTGTCTCTGCTTTTTAATATGCTGTCCTGGTCATAGATTCAAGTTGCTGGCTCCAGCAGGACACTAGTTCAAATCAGAATCACAACACCAGCTTTGAGTGGATTCCAGAGGACTTGTGATATCTGCTACCAAACCAGCTAGTCCTCAGAGAGGGCAGTGGCAACCCACTCCAGTACTCTTGCCTGGAAAGTCCCATGGACGGAGGAGCCTGGTGGGCTGCAGTCCATGGGGTCGCTAAGAGTCCGACACGACTGAGTGACTTCACTTTCACTTTTCACTTTCATGCATTGGAGAAGGAAATGGCAACCCACTCCAGTGTTCTTGCCTGGAGAATCCCAGGGACGGGGGAGCCTGGTGGGCTGCCGTCTATGGGGTCACACAGAATCGGACACAACTGAAGTGACTTAGCAGCAGCAGCAGCAACAGTCTTTAGGTTCCCTTCTAGGACACATCAGCTTCCCGAATAGAACCAAAGTTCAGGGTCAAGCTGCCCTCTTGTGGTAAAAGATTGTTGCCTGTTTGGTCTCAGAAGACCCAATCTGCATCATTAAAGCATCAGTGCCTTAAGGGAGTTTCTTTCCCTCCATCTAAGGCCTTTTTCAGGCAACCAGAAGAAGAAAAAAAATGCAACCCTCCATAGGCAGGGGCAAGGATGAAGAGACAGGACATGGCCGTAGGCAGTTCACCTTTCTAAATTCCACTTAGTGTTGAAGTTTTGAGGAGTTCAGGAGACAGAGTGAGAGTCAGTCTTGTGGAAACACATCAAAATTCCTTTTCCAACAATATCTGCAGTGGCTAATAGCAAGCCAGTTCTGCTGAACGGTTCTATGAAGACCTAGAAAACCTTCTAGAACTTACACTCAAAAAAGATGTCCTCTTGATTATAGCAGACTGGAATGCAAAAGTAGGAAGTCAAGAGACACGTGGAGTAACAGGCAAATTTGGCCTTGAGTACAAAACAAAGCAGGTCAAAGGCTAACAAGAGTTTTGCTAAGAGAACGCACTGGTTGTAGCAAACACCTTCTTCCAACAACACAAGAGAAGACTACACATGGACATCACCAGATGGTCAGTACTGAAATCAGATTGATTGTATTATTTGAAGCCAAAGACGGAGAAGCTCTATACAGTCAGCAAAAACAAGACCGGGAGCTGACTGTGGCTCAGATCGTGAACTCCTTATTGCCAAATTCAGACTTAAATTGAAGAAAGTAGGGAAAACCACTAGACCATTCAGGTATGACCTAAAGCAAATCCCTTATGATTATACAGTGGAAATGACAAATAGATTTAAGGGACTAGATCTGATAGAGTGCCTGAAGACTATGGACAGAGGTTCATGACATTGTACAGGACGCAGTGATCAAGACCAGCCCCAAGAAAAACTAATGCAAAAAGGCAAAATGGTTGTCTGAGGAGGCCTTACAAATAGCTGAGAAAAGAAGAGAAGCTAAAGGCAAAGGAGAAAAGGAAAGATAATACCTATTTGAATGCAGAGTTCCAAAGAATAGCAAGGAGAGATAAGAAAGCCTTCCTCCGCGATCAATGCAAAGAAATAGAGGAAAACAATAGAATGGGAAAGACTAGAGATACCTTCGAAAATTAGAGATACCAAGGGAACATTTTGTGCAAAGATAGGCACAATAATAGACAGAAACGGTATAGACTTAACAGAAGCAGAAGATAGTAAGAAGAGGTGGCAAGAATACACAGAAGAACTATACAAAAAAATCTTCATGACCCAGATAACCATGATGGTATGATCACTCACCTAGAACCAGACACTCTGGAATGCAAAGTCAAGTGGGCCTTAGGAAGCATCACTACAAAGTGCGTGGAAGTGATGGAATTCCAGTTGAGCTATTTCAAATCCTAAAAGATGATGCTGTGAAAGTGCTGCACTCAATATGCCAGCAAATCTGGAAAAGTCAGCAGTGGCCACAGGACTGGCAAAGGCCAACTTTCATTCCAATCCCAAAGAAAGGCAATGCCAAAGAATGCTCAAACTACCGCACAATTGCACTCATCTCACATGCTAGCAAAGTAATGCACAAAATCCTCCAAGAGAGGCTTCAATAGTACATGAACCGTGAACTTCCAAATGTTCAAGCTGGATTTAGAAAAGGCCGAGGACACAGAGATCAAATTGTCAACATCTGCTAGATCATAGAAAAAGTAAGAGAGTTCCAGAAAAAAATCTACTTCTGCTTTACTGACTATGCCAAAGCCTTTGAATGTGTGGATCACAACAAACTGTGGAAAATTCTTAGAGATAGGAATACCAGACCACCTGACCTGCCTTCTGTGAAATCTGTATATAGGTCAAGAAGCAACAGTCAGAACCAGACATGGAGCAACAGAGTGGTTCCAAATCAGGAAAGGAGTACATCAAGGCTGTATATTGTCACCCTGCTTAATAACTTATATGCAGAGTACATCATGTGAAATACTGGGCTGGATGAAGCACAAGCTGGAATCAAGACTGCCGGGAGAAATATCAAAAACCTCAGATATGCAGATGCTATCACCCTTATGGCAGAAAGCGAAGAAGAACTAAAAAGCCTCTTGATGAAAATGAAAGAGAGTGAAAAAGTTGGCTTAAAGCTCAACATTCAGAAAACTAAGATCATGGCATCCAGTCACATCATTTCATGGCAAATGGGAAACAATGGAAATAGTGACAGATTTCATTTTGGGGGGCTCCAAAATCACTGCAGATGGTGACTGCAGCCATGAAATTAAAAGATGCTTGCTCCTTGGAAGAGAAGCTATGACCAACCTAGACAGCATATTAAAAAGCAGAGACATTACTTTATCAACAAAGGTCCGTCTGGTCAAGGCTATGGTTTTTTCAGTAGTCATGTACGGATATGAGAGTTGGACTGTGAAGAAAGCTGAGCACCGAAGAACTGATGCTTTTGAACTGTGGTGCTGGAGAAGACTCTTGAGAGTCCCTTGGACTGCAAGGAGATCCAACCAGTCCATCCTAAAGGAAATCAGTCCTGAATATTCATTGGAAGGACTGATGTTGAAGCTGAAACTCCAGTTCTTTGGCTACCTGATGTGAAGAACTGTCTCACTAGAAAAGACCCCGATGCCAGGAAAGATTGAAGGTGAGAGGAGAAGGTGATGACAAAGGATGAGATGGTTGGATGGCATCACTGACGCAATGGACATGAGTTTGAGTAGGCTCTGGGAGTTGGTGATGGACAGAGAATCCTTGCGTGCTGCAGTCCATGGGGTTGCAGAGTCGGACACGACTGAGAGACTGAACTGAACTCTGCTGAACTCAGTCACAAGTAAAACAATGTGTTATGCTGCTTTAAAATGTGCCACCTTAAACCTTTTCATTGAAAACACAACCCTTAAATGTAGTTTACATAAAATGTTGAGTTGTATTAAATACATGCCTCTCTACTCAAGGAAAGAATATTATTACACTACATTAAAAGACCCTCTTTTAGCTTCTTTGATAGCACCAATTTCTTTCCATCAGAAAGGTAATCACTGCCTTGCATTTTCTTTGGAATCTCCTTGCTTTTCTTTAAGTTATATAAACATACATTTATAAGCCTGCCTGAACATATGCACCCCTGGCCAAGAAGACATGCAAGCCTAGGGATCATATACATAAATGTATGAAATTTATAAGTCAAGCTAGTAAAGTGTCAATTTAAAAAATAAGTTTTGTCCTCCTGCCCAGAAAAGTGAACCTTCCTGAAAACCTAGACAGCTAGATTCAAATTTCTGATTATCAGTAAGGTTGAGCATTTTTGCACCTTTATTGGCCATTCTTCTGCTGTGAAAAGATTAAGTGTCTTGCAATTTTTTAATGGGTTAGTTGTTTTTTTTTTTTTTTTTGACTGATTCATAGATGGGTTTTATATATTTTAGATCCTAACCCTTTGTCCAGTTACAAATGTTGCAAATATCTGCTCTGCCCCAAGTTGAGCTTGTACTTTCATTCTTCTCAGAGTATTTTTATAAACACGAAGTCTAAATTTTAATGCATACAATTAATGCCACACTGTGCTCAGTTGTGTCCAACTCTTTCCTGTCCCATGGACTATAGCCTGCCAGGCTCCTCTGCCCATGGAATTTGCCAGGCAAGAATAGTGGAGTGGGCCTTTTCTAAATTAGTTAATATATATAAAGGTTTGAAGCAGTATGATACACATTGCTTATTGCTCACTGTAATTTTTATATTTTCTTTTATAATGTGAACTTTTTAGTTTAAAAAAATCCTTTCCTGGCCTGAAGTTACACAGATATTTCCTTAAGAATGTCTTTTTAAAGTTTTAGATATTTGCCCTTCACCTGCCAAGAATTTTTTCTTTTTCATAACAGCTTTATTGAGAAAAATTAGCATAAGTCACCCTTTTACAGTATATCTTTTTTTTCATTAAATTCACATTTGTGCAAGAGTCACCACTATCTAACTCCAGAAAATTTTCATCACCCCAAAAAGAAACCCCAGAGGTACTTTATGACTTTAATATATAGCATGTATATAACCAATATTCTAGCACAATTTCTATTCTTTCCCCAGTGATTTGCAACCTCATCTCTGTCACAAGTCAAGTTTTCGTATCTGTGAGGATCTGTTAGAGCTCTGCCATTGGTCTGTTTATCTATCCTTGCACGAACAAATGCTGTCTTAATTAGTAAATACTATTAAAGCAAGCTGTCATTGTTATTTTTTCATGAGAATATTAATTTCTACTGACACTTTGTACTTCCGTATAAATTTTAGAAATAACTTGTCAACTTCCACAAGAATCTCAGTTGGAAACTTAAAATTCTGTTAATTCATGAGGAAAACTGATATATTTATAATATTGACTCCTGTTTCATAAAGATATTATTCTCCATTTATTCCAGCTCCAAAAATGCTTGAAAATAGTTCTACAATTTTTCAATTTTTGTTCTATTTCTCCTTAAATGTTTTACATTTTTACTGTAAACTTGAAAGGTTTTTTTGCTATTGAAAATGTTTTTTTAAAAGCTTTTTTTCCTACGATTTGTTGCCAATGCAGTGTACATTGTTTTTAATGTCTAACATGCAAAACCTCCTGACGTCTATTTATGTAATCTTTTCTCACTAAGCAATTATTTCATCTTTAAATAATAAGAAATTTTGTTTCCATTTTATAATTTTTCTTTTTAAAGCTTAAATAGGTTATTACTGTCAGCATAAAATGAATCAGTTCAGTTCAGTCGCTCAGTCGTGTCCGACTCTTTGCGACCCCATGAATCGCAGCACGCCAGGCCTCCCTGTCCATCACCAACTCCCGGAGTTCACCCAGACCCACGTCCATCGAGTCAGTGATGCCATCCAGCCATCTCATCCTCTGTCATCCCCTTCTCCTCCTGCCCCCAATCCCTCCCAGCATCAGTCTTTTCCAATGAGTCAACTCTTCGCATGAGGTGGCCAAAGTACTGGAGTTTCAGCTTTAGCATCATTCCTTCCAAAGAAATCCCTTCAAGATGTGGTTAATAGCAGGCATCCTTGTCTTGTTCCCAAACTTAAAGGGAATGCATTTGATATTTCAATATGTTTGCTGTATTTTGTAAGTCACTTGGCCGCATTAAAATTTTGTTTCTCCTTTGCTATTTTTTTCATAAATGTTGAATTTTATCATGTTTTTCCTGCACCAAGGTAAATGATTTTGATTTTAATCTGTTAATGTGACAAATTACATTACTATTTTAAATCAAAGATCCCATGAATTCTGACACATACCATGACTTTATGCTCCATTAAAGAATGAAACAACAGCTCCAGCTCCCCACTGAATATCCAATTTAAGATACAGTTAAGAAAATTTAGGCATTTTAGAATTGACAAAATACAAAGTAAATCATGAAGAAAAACTCCCATGCACTCTTGAGATTAGACACAGACTGTGATGCACACAATTTTTTCTTCTTTAGCATTTCACACTATTTAAGTCATCTCTCTTTTTTCCTTAATCAAACTCACCTAGGTTGTTCATTACCTTAGTCTTTTTGAATCCCAACTTTGGGCTTTTCTTATTCTCTCAAGGTATAGTTGCCTTCTTAGTTTTCTGTTATGATTTAGTATTTCCTTCTTTCAGTTCAAAGTTTAGCTGATTAATTTTCAGCTCCCTTTTTTCTAATATAAGCAAGGAATACAATATTGTACCTCCTAAATGCTGTCTTAGCAAATGCAACAAGTTTCTATATGTAGTTTGGTTTTATTTAATTCTGAATTATGTTCTAACCTCCACTATCATTTCCTCTGATCTCCAAGTTGTCTCTTAGTGTTAGTTTTTTAGCATTCATCTTAATTTTATCCTGAACATGCACACAAGATATTCTGAATCAGATAGATTTATTACTGGAAGTAAATGCCTCCACACCCTTTACCCCAGACTTAGACCTGGGGCTATGTGTTAAAGAGTCATGGGATTTCTTTTCCTACACAGTGAGTGGTGTTAAAACAAACTCAGACTTAAGTATAAGACTTTGGGACACCAAAGGAACTACTGTAAACAGGGGCAAGGAGGCTACAGCAACAGGATTCGCAGATTGGCTGGAGAATCCTGTTGCTATCGCCTCCTTGCCCATTTGCAATAGTTCCTCTGGTGTCCCAAAGTCTTGTACTTAAGTCTGCAAGCTGCTCAAAAACAGATCGTGTATGTGTGCTCAGTCATGTCTGACTCTCTGCGATCTCAAGGACTGTAGGCCACCAGGCTCCTCTGTCCATGGGATTTCCCAGGCAAGAACACTAGAGTGGGTTTGCCATTTCTTCCTCCAGAGGATCTTCCCAATCCAGAGATTGAACCTATGTCTCCTGCATTCTTTAGCAGGTGGATTTTTTTCCCACTGTGCCACCTGGAACGCTCAAAGACAGATCAGATCCTTTTAATAGGAACAAGTAAGCAAGGCTAGAAAGATCTGGGTGTGAGGGAGGGAACGGGAGCAGATGACAGAATGGGACAGTTGATCAGGGAAGGTCTTTTCTGTGGTCCATTTTCAGGAGGTGTGGCTGAGGACGGTCTCTTCCACATTCCAGGGCTGGCTCAGGCCGAGGGTGGATTCCAGTTCAGGGGAATGTGGGGGACAGCCTAAAGTGTAATCAAGTCAAGTTAGAGGGCATTTTGTACAGAGTGGTCTTTGGGAACAATCAGTTCAACAACCAATTCATAAGATCAAAAACAGGAATCTGGAGGGTCTAGGTCTGGCTGCGTCACAGGTAGTCAAAGGAGTCATCCACTCATGGTACCTTAGTCATATTGGAAAGGTGGTTCTCTGCAGGAAGCCATTTCCTGGAATACAGTAGGGGGATTTCTTCACTGTTCTGCCCATATATTTATTTCAGCTCTGAGGACCTCCTAATCCAATAGCCACAAAATGGTGCCTAAGAGAAGCTGCTGCAAACAATCTTTATGAATTATTTTCTACAATCTCTATGCATATTTCAGAATATGTACTGTCCTCTTTCTTTAACACTTTAAACTGGGGGTGGAGGTGGGGGTTGGCAATGCCAATTTCAAATATAAGAAGTTTCTTTCAGGGAAGAGTAATATTTTAACAGTAGTCAGTCTACCATTTAAGGCTGTAACTTATTTCTCTCTTGGGGTTAACTGCATTGAGTATGCTCAGTCATTCAGTTGTGTCTGCTTCTCTGCAACCCCATGGACTATAGCCCACTAGGCTCCATTCCAGACAAGAATACTGGAGCAGATTGCCATTTCCTACTCCAGGGGATCTTTCTGACCCAAGGATCAAAACCAAGTATCTTGTGTTTCCTGTGTTGGCAGGCAGATTTTTTACCACTGTGCCCTGGGAAGCCCAAATTGTTTTGAATAGGGTTCATTATTTTGAAGACTACTTTCTTTTGTGAGCTCCTTTACATCCTTCATTCTAGTGTTTAAAAATAAAATGAACTTTAAGTGATGTCAGAGAGAATAAGCTTAACATTTAAAATTATTTGTTAGGATGGATAACATTTAACAATTTAAAAAGTTAATGATTCTCTAAGTTCTCTTACTGGAGCTAAAATGTACTCTCTAAGCAGTATTTTTCAAAAACTGTAGAAGTGCTTCATTATGATGGAATTCAAGGAGATCCGAGAGTTGGATGCATAAGTATACTTGAAAAAGCAGACACAATGTCAGCAATAACAAAGGGCTGGACTTCGCTGGCGGCTCAGTGGTAAAGAAACTGCCTGCCAAAGCAGGAGACACGGCTGCCACCCCTGGTCCGGGAGGATCCCATATGCCTCGGAGCAACTACGCCCGTGGGTAACAACTACTGAGCCTGTGCTCTACAGCCCAGGAGCTGCACTACTGAGCCCACATGCTGCAATCACTGAAGCCCAAGTGCCCTAGATCACATGCTCTTCAACAAGAGAAGCCACTGCATTAAGAAGCCCGTGCACCACAACTAGAGAGTCGCCTCTACCCAACACAGCTAGAGAAAGGCCCACGCAACAACAGACCCGGCACAAGCAAACATAAACAAATACAATTTCTTAAAAAGGGCCAGTGGAGATAATGATATTGAAGTAGTAATAACTGAGGTAGTGGAAGCATGCTCTGGTCAAATAGAATGCAGCAATAAAGGCTGAGAGGTTTACAGTATCAGAAAACAAACTCTGGATAAATAAGAAGAATGAGAAGGAATCTATGACTCAGGAAACATACTTCACTATATTTCACTATGCAAATTAAGGAGAAAAACGGGGTGGGGAGGGGGGAACAGGCAAAGAAATAAGAGGGGAAAAGTTGAGAATGAAGAAAATTCTTCTCATAATAGCATGAGAATTACACAGAGACAATTTCTTATTAGAAACAAATGTGGAGATGAACTAGAATGGGGTTTGAGGTTCTAGGAAAAGAGGAAAAAGCCTCCAAAAGTGACCTAATATCTAGCCATATTAACTTTGTTTCTTAAAAAGCAACGTGGTTTCAGAGTCATTTCTTGCTCAAGTTCTAAATTTATACCATGTCACCATTAAAGACGTAGAGGGATGTCAACCTGAATTCAAAAGTCCATGCTCTCTGCGTTTACCACCTCTTGAGGGATGTTTTGATTTGTAAAGACTGCAGAAACATGACAAAAATAAAGACAGAGATTATGTCACAACAGAATTTTATAGTACAGCTGTTTATTAATTATATTATGAACATTAATGCAACACTGGCCTCAATAATTTCACTCAGATAATAAAAAATAGTTGTATAGTGACAGTTTTTTAAAGCTGGTTCATTCATGATTTTACAAGCTTATTTATTAAGAGTGAAAACAGAAAACTACTTAAAATAGCTGAAAAGATAACATGTGTCATAGTGCTCAATGTTTCTGGAACTGCTGGTAAGGTTTACACCTTAATCTGAGGCAGAATTCTTACTGGCATTGCAACAGTCCTTTCCTCACCTGCAGTATGTGCTCACTGGTGCTATGAGTCTGGAAGAGACTGGCTATGGGTGCCGCTTCTCGTCTTCAGCTGGGACTGTGCAATATCAGCAAGTGCGCTCTGTATCTTTTCCAGAAGCATGTCCCCTCGGTAGACAACATCCTCCAGACTGGTAGCAGCCTCGTGGTTTTCCTCTTCCAGCTTATATAAGCTAGCAGCCTTTGTGAGAAAACACAAATTTAAGAATAGTTTGAGAAATGAAAAACCTGGGAAACTGATAAATGTTGAGGAGGAAACAAATCGCAGCGCACGTATTTCCTTTTAAATCTGATGACTATGCGACCACTGTGATGAGATTTTTTTGCCAGTGGCAGAAATCCTAAGATCAGATATTACTTGAGCGTCCTCCCTGTATGAATTATTTAAAAGATGACTTTTCAATTAGAGATCTCTGGATGGCTACATGAGACTCCTTTCCACATTGCTTTCAGACACTGCTATTCTACTCCATATCCAGAATGGTCCCTGTCATGTCACTATTGGCAAGGAAAAGAATCCGACTGAGGAAAATGGCAAGTTTCCTTGTAAGTCAAAACTGGACAACTATATATTTTCAGCACAGTCTTAAATAGGCTGCAGTAATTTACAATAAAACTCCCATTTTAAAATTTAGAGTAACTTTGAATATTGTAATATAAGGTACTAAATCTATTTCCTTGAATTCAAAATTCTATTCGTAAAATTCTCAAAGGAAAAGAGATTTCTACCTGTAAAGCAGCTGTAGATTCTTCACTGGGTAAGGAATCTATCAGAACATCAATGTCTTTTGCTGTTCGTGCAATCAGCGCTGCAAAAAGCTGGGCATATTCTAGAAAAAGATAGCACTCACTGAGGACATTAGAGAATCTCAAGTTTTCAGAAAGAGAAATTAAAGTTTAATAAAACCTTGAAAACTTCATTACTTTTTCTGTATTAGGCTTCTAATGATAAAAGTATAATTTTAACACATCAATTCTATGTCTGATAATTAGCTTTAATGTTAACTCAAATTAAAACTTAAGCATAATGTATTATCATTTCATTATTATGGCAATATAGTGGTCCCTTGAATAAAGGAATTTGAAAATTGGATGCTATTTTTATTAAGGTCCCACAAGTAAAAATTCAGCTAAATTCACACAATTCCCCTTTAGAGGAGTAAAAAAATCTGTTATTTCACATGAAAAGAATTACGAGTTGTTATGTAAATTTACTGTAATGAATTCATTTCTTTTATGACAAACTTGTAATATTCTCAAACAATAACATTTTTAGAAAGCCAAAAGTAAGTTGAATCTTTCAATAAATCTGATTTTAAGGTATTACAGGTAATGTGAGAGTCAAACTAAGAGAAGCCAAGAAAATCTATTTACCTTCTGTAGGGTTAGCCGGCTGATCTTTGTTAATGGCTGTCTGAATATTACTAAAGGAGGCAGGAGGGCCACACTGCTGCAGCACTCCAATGGCATTACAAAACTGATCTGCAAGCTGGAGGCAAAGGAAAGGTGGCCAAGTTAGAATGGATTTATCCTCCTTAAGGATTTTATTGGTAACAGCGGCAGCAATGTTTCTATAATGTTCTCTGAGCAAAAATAAATAAAACAGAAAGGAGTCATTCTGGATAACAGAAACCAATTACTAACAATGATTAAACGTTTTTGTTTTTTTTTTTAATTAAAAAAATTTTTTTTTATTTTGTACTGGGGTATAGCTGATTCATAAACATTTTAACCATGCAAAGAAACTAAATTCTCAGTGGCTCAGTCATGTCCAACTCTTTGCAAACCCATGGCTCCTTTGTCCACGGGCTTTTCTCAGGCAGGAATACTGGAGTCAGTTGCCATTTCCTCCTCCCGGGGATCTTCCCTACCCTGGGATGGAACCCCAGTCTCCTGTGTCTCTTGCACTGGCAAGCAGATTCTTTACCGCTGTGCACCTGGGAAGCCCTAAAGAAACTATGTTTGGTATCAATTTAGTTTAGACAGTTAAAAAGAAAAACAAAATAATCTTTCTTTTCTTCCCAAGGTAACAGAATGATAAAAGAAATATATGCCAGTACTTTCTGCAAGCACAAGTAAATACTTTGGGGGAGCAGTGGTGGAAAAGAGCACATCTGACACCAGCTCGATGGACATGGGTTTGGGTGACTCCAGGAGTTGGTGATGGACGGGGAGGCCTGGAGTGCTGCGGTTCATGGGGTTGCAAAGAGTCAGACACGACTGAGCGACTGAACTGAACTGAACTGACAGGCAAACATCTCAGAATGGCCCCAGGCTAAATTTTTAAATGTGACTCATATACAAAGTATTATGACCCCTTTTCTGAAACCAGAGTAATTACAAGTAGAAAGAAACAGTGGTGGGAAAAGACTGCACCTTAAGTATGTCTGAAATGTTTTTCTCCAGGAATCAAAACTTCTAGTGCTCTAAAAGTATTTCTCAAGCAGTTCGAAGACTGAGAATACCAAGTCCTTACTTACTGAAACTGTGTCCCATGGGGTTAAATGGAAGCTGGCACCTTAAATGAAAGACTGGAGTACGTCTTACAGAATAGCAGGTAAGGAAACAGCTTGTGACAAAACCCTTTGTTTGTAACCTGCCTCTAATGATTATGTTTGCTTTAGCTTTCTTTCCCTAATTGCATACCTTCCAAGCTTCACACAGCCCGCGTAATACAGCGCCAGACTTCTTACCACCCCCAACAGATAATGCTCCTGATGTGTGGGTCACTATAGTAAAAGGGACTTAAGCTGTTTTTCAAAAATTTGAAAAATTTGGAGTAAAGTCCTGCCCAGTTCAGACCAGTTAAGAACAGTTGGGAACAATGACCCTACCTGGGTCTCCTGCATTGCAGGCAAATTCTTTACCATCTGAGCTACTACGGGAAGCCCCAAGAACTGCTCCTGTGCAGAATACTGATTACCTTCTCCCTACCTCCAATCATCTTACCCCATGCCTGAGGCCACCCTACTTCTTTATCCCATAAAATCTCAAGCTTCTTTATTTTCTATTTGTTTCCCACCTCCACCCCCCACCCCCGGCCAAGAGGCATGTGGGATCTTAGTTCCCTGACCAGGGATCAAACCCATACGCCCTGCATTGGAAGTGCAGAATCTTAACCACTGGACCACCAGGCAAGTCCTCCAAATCTCAAGTCTCTCGCCTTCTGGGAAGCAATCTGAGATCTGCCCTCCTATCTTGTCACTCGGCTACTTCCCGAATAAATAAACCCCTTCTCTGGCTGCAAAATGATGTCTCAGCCTTTGGCCAGATGTGGATCCAGCAAACAAACTTAACTTTGTTAACATTACCATCTCCAAACCTAAGACTCCTATCCTCCCCACCAACTTCTCTCCATAGTCCTGACCACTCAAACTGCAACTCTTTGTCTCCAATCAGTGAATCAGCGTTTCCACTAAGTTTCACTGCCATTATTTGAATGACAGAACTCAAAAGTCAACTATTTCCTTTAGTATCTAATTTGTATTGAGAATCTTCCAGTCAACCAGTATACCTTCAGACTCTTAACTTTCATCTTCAAATCCTGCTAATGTTATTACAAATCTTTTCCTTTTCCTTCTACTATCACTGATGCTGTTAGTGAAACTAATTACTTCACACAAGAACTGTTTACAGTAGCTCCTTATTATTTTCTAGGTTATTTTACTCTGCTCCAAAATTCTGAGCTCGCCCCAGCATGGTTTTCAAGATAAATCTCCAAATCTTCAGGCTATTTCAAAGCTTTCAATAATCGAACTCAACCCTATTTGTTCATTATCTACTGCTGCTACTAAGTCGCTTCAGTCATGTCTGACTCTGTGCGACCCCATAGACGGCAGCCCACCAGGCTCCCCCCTCCCTGGGATTCTCCAGGCAAGAACACTGGAGTGGGTTGCCATTTCCTTCTCCAATACATAAAAGTGAAAAGTGAGAGTGAAGTCACTCAGTTGTGTCTGACTCTTCACGACCCCATGGACTGTAGCCTACCAGGCTCCTCCATCCATGGGATTTTCCAGACAAGAGTACTGGAGTGGTCATTATCTACTACTCCTTTATATATGCCTGACTAGTGAAAATTCATTCCTGACTACACTGCTTTTGTTCACATTTTTGCAAAGGTATTGGGTGGCAGTAAGTGCTCTGAGCCTGTACAAATATAGATTCTGATTCTGGTAACTGGAGTTTGTTAACTGAGAACATTCTCACATTAGGTTAAATACAATGCCTGTTTGTTCTGTACATATGAAGCTCTCAAAGTCCATTTACTCAACAAATATTTATCAAAATAATTCTAGAGACTTCCCTGGTGGCTCAGTAGTAATGAATCCATCTGTCAATGCAGGGGACACAAGTTCAATCCCTGGTCTGAGAAGATTCCACATGCCACAGGGCAACTACACTCCTGCACCAAAACTACTGAGCCAGCACTCTAGAGTCCCTGACCCGCAACTACTGGGAAGCCCACTTACCTAAACAGCAAGAGAAACCACTGCAATGAGAAGCCCGGGCACCACGCCACACCCTGCCCACAGCCTCCACTCAGTGCATCAAGAGAAAGCCTGTGCACACTGGTAAAGACCTAGTGCAGCCATATGTAAATAAATAATAAATAAATCTTAAAGGAAAAAAAACTTAAAAAAAATCAGCTCTATAAGCAGCACTGTATATATAACTGTATTAACATTATAGTGATAAAGTGAACAAGACAGTTTGCTCTCATGGAGTTCTCAGAGGGTAAAATAACTTTATTTTAAAGATTTTACAAATAATTATGCTTCAGATAAATCCTAAAAAGATTCCCTCTACTTTAGTTAATATCACTCAACAGTCCACTTCAGCACTTACAGCCGAAAGTTCAGTTCAGTCGCTCAGTGGTATCTGATTCTTTTCAACCCCATGCACTGCGGCACACCAGGCCTCCCTGTTCATAACCAACTCCCGGAGTTTACTCAAACTCATGTTGGTGATGCCATCCAACAATCTCATCCTCTGTCATCCCCTTCTCCTCCCGCCTTCAATCTTGCCCAGAATCAGGGTCTTTTCTAGTGACTCAGTTCTTCACATCAGGTGGCCAAAGGACTGGAGCTTCAGCTTCAGCATCAGTCCTTCCAATGAATATTCAGGACTGATTTTCTTTAGGATGGACTGGTTGGATCTCCTCAGTCCAAGGGACTCTCAAGAGTCTTCTCCAACACCACAGTTCAAAATCATCAATTCTTCAGCACTCAGCTTTATTTACAGTCCAACTGTCACATCCGTACACGACTACTGGAAAAAAAAATGGTCCTTCACTAGATGGACCTTTGTTGGCAAAGTAATGTCTCTGCTTTTTAATATGCTGTCTAGGTTGGTCATAGCTTTTCTTGAAAGCAGCAACCACCTTTTAATTTCATGGTTTCAATCACCATATGCAGTGATTTTGGAGCTCAAGAAAATATTCTCTCACTGTTTCCACTGTTTCCCCTAAATGCCATAGTCTTAGTTTGTTGAATGTTAAGTTTTAAGCCAGCTTTTTCCTCTCCTCTTTCATTTTATCAAGAAGCTCTTTATTTTCTCTTCCTTTCTGCCATAAGGGTGGTGTCATCTGCATATCTGAGGTTATTGATAACCCAGCAATCTTGATTCCAGCTTGTGCTTCTTCCAGCCCAGCATTTCTCATGGTGTTCTCTGTATGTAAGTTAAATAAACAGGGTGACAATATACAGCCTTGACGTACTCCTTTCCCGATTTGGAACCAGTCTGTTGTTCCATGTCCAGTTCTAACTGCTGCTTCTTGATAAGCACACAGATTTCTCAGGAGGTAGGTCAGGTTGTCTGGTATTCCCACCTCTTGAAGAATTTTCCAGTTTGCTGTGATCCACACAGTCAAAGGCTTTGGTGTAGTCAATAAAGCAGAAGTAGATGTTTTCCTGGAACTCTCTTGCTTTTTCAGTGATTCAGCGAATGTTGGCAATTTGATCTTGGGTTCCTCTGCCTTTTCTAAATCCAGCTTGAACATTTGGAAGTTCACTGCTCACGTACTATTGAAGCCTGACTTGTAGAATTCTGAACATTACTTTGCTAGCATGTGAGATAAGTGCTACTGTGCAGTAGTCTGAACATTCTTTGGCATTGCCTTTCTTTGGGTTTGGAATGAAAACTGACCTTTCCTAGTCCTGTGGCCACTGCTGAGTTTTGCAGATTTGCTGGCATACTGAGTGCAGCACTTTCACAGCATCATCTTTTAGGATTTGAAATAGATCAACTGGAATTCTATCACCTCCACTAGCTTTTTTTGTAGTGATGCTTTCTAAGGCTCACTTGACTTTGCATTCCAGGATGTCTGGCTCTAGGTGAGTGATCACACCATCATGATTATCTGGGTCATAAAGATCTTTTTTGTATAGTTCTTCTGTGATTCTTGCCACCTCTTCTTACTATCTCTTGCTTCTGTTAGGTCCATATCATTTCTGTCCTTTATTGTGCCCATCTTTGCATGAAATGTTCCCTTGGTGTCTCTAATTTTCTTGAAGAGATCTCTAGTCTTTCCCATTCTATTGTTTTCCTCTATTTCTTTGCATTGATCGCTGAGGAAGGCTTTCTTATCTGTCTGTGCTATTCTTTGGGATGCTGCATTCAGATGGGTGTATCTTTCTTTTTCTCCTTTGCCTTTAGTTTCTCTTCTTTTCTCAGCTATTTGTAAGGCCTCCTCAGACAACCATTTTGCCTTTTTGCATTAGTTTTTCTTGGGGCTGGTCTTGATCACTGCATCCTGTACAATGTCATGAACCTCCATCCATAGTTCTTCAGGTACTCTATCAAATCTAATCCCTTGAATCTATGTCACTTCCACTGCATAATCATAAGGGGTTTAATTTAGGTCATACCTGAATGGTCTAGTGGTTTTCCCTACTTTCTTCAATTTAAGTCTGAATTTTACATAAGTTCATGACCTGAGCCACAGTCAGCTCCTTGTCTTATTTTTGCTGACTGTATAGAGCTTCTCCCTCTTTGGCTGCAAAGAATATCATCAAACTAATTTCAGTATTGACCATCTGGTGATGTCCATGTGTGGAGTCGTCTCTTATGTTGTAGGAAGAGGGAGCTTGCTATGACCAGCGTGTTCTCTTGGCAAAACTCTGTTTGCCTTTGCCCTACTTCATTTTGTACTCCAAGGCCAAACTTGCCTGTCACTCCAGGTGTCTCTTGACTTCCTACTTTTGCGTTCCAGTCCCCTATGATGAAAGGGACATCGTTTTTTGGTGTTAGTTCTACAAGGTCTTGTATGTCATCACAGAACCGTTCAGCTTCTTCGGCATTAACGGTTGCGGCACAGATTTGGTTTACTCTGTTATTGAATGGTTTGCCTTGGAAACGAACAGAGCTCATTCTGTTGTTTTTGAGACTGCACCCAAGTACTGCATTTCAGACTCTATTTAACCTAACATTCCAGGTTCCTATGCAATATTGTTCTTTACAGCATCAGACTATACTTCCATCACCAGTCACATCCACAACTGGGCATTGTTTTCGCTTTGGCTCCCTCTCTTCGTTCCTTTTGGAGTTATTTCTCCACTCTCTTCAGCAGCATATTGGGCATCTACCAACCTGGGGAGTTCTTCTTTCAGTGTTCTATTTTTTGTCTTTTCATACTGTTCATGGGGTTCTCAAGGCAAGAATACTGAAATAGTTTGCCATTCCCTTTTCCAGTGGGAACTCCACACCATGACCCATCCATCTTAGGTGGCCCTACATGGCATGGCTCATAGTTTCATTGAGTTAGACAAGGCTGTGATTCATGTGATCAGTTTGGTTAGTTTTGTGTGATTGTGGTTTTCAATCTGTTAAGATTAGGTAACCATGGGTTTTAAAAAAGAGGTGTCCTTATATGATGTTGGAAACTTACTGCTCTGATGTGGCTGGTGGGATGCTCAGACCCTGTAGAGAATGCAGTGGTATTTCTAGAGCCAGAAAATTCTGCCTACAGCTGAAAACACTAGATTAATTACAACTCCTAACCGCATACTGCTTTTGCAGTATTTAAATGTTTTGAGTATATGAAGTCTTTCTAACCAGACTGTAAACTCCTCAAGGAGTAACTCTATGTAACCATGACAGTGTTTATATATACCAGGCAACCATACCAGATAACCTAGAGGCTTTCCTCCAAAATCCAATAATCAACCATGGCGTTAAGGGCCATATTCACTTTGTCCTTACTATCCTTCTGGCTATGAAACATATATGAACATGCAACATTTCCCCTAAAATAATGTTTGTATCCAGCACACATTACAATTTAATTTTGTAAAGCCTCAAAGAAGTATCTCCCCAAGGGAGACTGGTTGGAAGCCCAGGCAAGTCACCAAAGGTAGAATTCATCTTGGTGAATTTATCAACATTTAGAGGCTGGCCCTTATACAAAATAGATCCATTTCTCACAGGCAGATTCACATTCTTCAAGTGTACAAACACTGAGTGATAACAAGAATACCAACTTATTAGCTTCCAGTGAGAAAAAACTGGCAAGAGCCTAGGGTCAAGAGACTAGTTTGACTTTCCAGCCAACATCTACAGGTATCTAACCTGGGACATCAAATTATAAACAGAATGACAGAAGTGTAACTACCAATGAAAAACAATTTAGCTCTTAATGGTAATAAGTATATGAATGCTTTGGTTTGCATATACTTTCCATGTAGACATAAACAACAGGAAAAATAACCAGAAAGATCGAAGTAAGGGGGGCTACTTACAATACCTGCCCTTTCATAGGGAGGAGACTCATTGGCAGATGTTTTAAAAATCTTAAAGATATACAAAGACCGTAAGATTCACTATTATAAAGATGTCAGTTTCCCTTAAACTGACTAGCTGGGGGTGCGGCCGAGAGATGGAACCAACTAGGATGAAACAAAACTTTTCACATTAGTATCACTACAGCCCCAATCTGAAAATTATAGCCAAAGAATACTCTCGGCTAACATGTAATGACAAAGATCCAATCATTAAGAACACGGATTTATCTCGGTGGGTTAAAATTCATAAGGGAAAAAAAGCTTCCGCTTCCTCTCTCCTCCCGGCAAAAAAAAAAAAAAAAGGAAAGATCCATAAGCACCACTGACAAGAAAATAAAACCGGCCCCAGAGAACAAGGCAAGCCGGTGAACCCTGACAGTCCACGCAGTGAGAGCCCCCACTTGGCAGGCGAAGAGGCCGCTGGCTCCCGCCCGGCCCCGCAGCCGCCTCAGACCTTCCAGACGGAGGCGCCGCCTCCAGCCAACCCCAGCGCTTGTTGCTGAAGCCCAGCCTCAGTCCACTTCCCACTTCCGAGTTTCGTCCCTCACACCTCTTTCTCCGCTATGCTTTCTCTCGGCAAGGAAGACGACGGAATTAATCGAGTGCAATTGCTCACCGAGTTCACAGCGTCCTGCAGCTGCGTGAGCCGATCCGCCATGTTCCTCCCGCAAACAAAGAGACGTGAAAGCCGCTTCTCCTACGCAATTGGACAGTCATGGCCAATCACACGGCTGCGTTCTTGGAGGGGGTGGAGTCAAGCCAAAACCCAAACCCCGTAGCGAAGGGGCGGGGCTTTCCCGAGCCTTAATTTTGTTCAGACTAACTCCACTTGAAATTAAGAGATGCAGCCTAGAAATTAAAAGACGCTTACTCCTGGGAAGAAAGTTATGACCAACCTATACAGCATATAAAAAAGCAGAAACATTACTTTGCCAACAAAGGTCCGTCTAGTTAAGGCTATGGGTTTTCCAGTGTATGGATTTGAGAGTTGGACTATAAAGCTGAGCGCCGATGAATTGATGCTTTTGAACTGTGGCATTGGAGAAGACTCTTGAGAGTCCCTTGGACTGCAAGGAGATCCAACCAGTCCGTCCTAAAGGAAATCAGTCCTGAATATTCATTGGACGGACTGATATTGAAGCTGAAACTCCAATACTTTGGCCACCTGATGTGAAGAGCTGAGTCACTAGAAAAGACCCTGATGCTGGGCAAGATTGAAGGCGGGAGGAGAAGGGGACGACAGAGGATGAGATGGTTGGATGGCATCACCGACTCAATGGACGTGAGTTTGGGTGAACTCTGGGAGTTGGTAATGAACAGGGGGACCTGGCGTGCTGCAGTCCATGGGGTCGCAAAGAGTCGGACATGACTAAGCTACTGAACTGAACTGAACTGAACTCCACTTAGGATAACCCTGCTGTGCCATTGTCTGTAGTCAGTGGGTTGTCTCGAGTCTCGGTTTTGGAGGCCACATGTTTTCTCATGACTTAAGTGTTAAACACTATACAGAGATTGTTCGATTGTGGGGTTTTTAAATGTAATTTTCCTTACCCTCCTTTGTATCCATTCTTAAACATTGCCTTAAATACTTTACCTATTTTATGTTGCTTTAGCTTTCTAGGTGACCACAAACATACACAGATCAGATCAGTCAGATCAGATCAGATCAGTCGCTCAGTCGTGTCCGACTCTTTGCGACCCCATGAATCACAGCACGCCAGGCCTCCCTGTCCATCACCAACTCCCGGAGTTCACCCAGACTCACGTCCATCGAGTCAGTGATGCCATCCAGCCATCTCATCCTCTGTCGTCCCCTTCTCCTCCTGCCCCCAATCCCTCCCAGCATCAGAGTCTTTTCCAATGAGTCAACTCTTCGCATGAGGTGGCCAAAGTACTGGAGTTTCAGCTTTAGCATCATTCCTTCCAAAGAAATCCCAGGGCTGATCTCCTTCAGAATGGACTGGTTGAATCTCCTTGCAGTCCAAGGGACTCTCAAGAGTCTTCTCCAACACCACACTTCAAAAGCATCAATTCTTCGGCACTCAGCCTTCCTCACAGTCCAACTCTCACATCCATACTTGACCACAGGAAAAACCATAGCCTTGACTAGATGAACCTTTGTTGGCAAAGTAATGTCTCTGCTTTTGAATATGCTATCTAGGTTGGTCATAACTTTGCTTCCAAGGAGTAAGCGTCTTTTAATTTCATGGCTGCAGTCACCATCTGCAGTGATTTTGGAGCCCAGAAAAATAAAGTCTGACATTGTTTCCACTGTTTCCCCATCTATTTCCCATACACAGCAAGCAGCTAAAGAATACTTGCGAGTCATGATACCGATTTTCATTTTAAGAAATATGAATTAAAATTCAGCAAGCGATCAGGACGGACTTGGTTCAGGTGCCCCTCTGTTGCATTTGGGTGCAGAGTGCCTTAGTCAAGTGGAGGCTGGAGGCGTATTTAACTATGGGTGTGCTGGGGAAGTTGACATACATGAGATGGAAAGCATCCAAAACAAGTACTAAAGGGAGCTGTAATGTCTGTGTTGAGAGTACGAACAAGAGAGGTCTTGTGGGCAAAAGCGAGAGGAGGAAGATGAGCTAGGTAACGGATAAGCAGTTTGTGTGTTAGCGACCTCTGTAAGGAACAGATCAGGCTTAGTGGAGAGGAGAGTGGAAGTCTCACTGTGTAGTTAGAAGAGAAGAGGTTCCTAGAAAATAAGCCAGGTGCAGAGGTGGGGCAAGTTCAATTTTAAAAATGATAAAAAATAAATAAATAAATAAAAATGATAAACTGTGCAATTTAAGCTTACACTCAGGCATCCTAAGGGTATCAGTCTGAAGAGTGATACTAGAAACTTGGTATTTAAGGGAAGTTAGCCTGGGGATAGTCTGGAAAGAAATGGGGCTGGAATCAGCTAATGACAAACTCCCAGATCCTGCTCCTCAGGCAGATTATCCCTGGGGATAATCTCCCAGGGCTGGGGGTGGGTTGAGAAAACTATCCACTGGGAGCTTGGCTTGTTGGATCTATTCCAACCTTCTGTTTCACCCCCACACCCACCCCCATCTCCAAACAATGGACAAACCTGCTGGGACCTAATTAGGAACCTCTCCTGGTTTCCCCAATTCATGGGATAAATGAGAGAGAATTCCAGTTTGTCTTAACTGCAATGTGGGTTAAGCTTGTGACCCTCTCCACTCGGCCACAGCTGAGAGTGTGCATTACTGAATGCCTGCCATGTGCCAGGAAGTATGTCAGGGGTGCTGAGTTTGCAAAGATGAATAAATCAGGGACTCACAAGGAGAAGGGGTTCGCAGTTAAACCTAAGCAGAAAGGGCTGAGTATCAACCTAAGATTTCTCTGGAGTTACTGGAAACCGTAAGAAAGAGATCTTAGGTTGCTGTCAAGCCCTTTCTGCCTGGGTTTCAAGGTCGACCATAACCTGGCTCTAGTAAACCGATCTCCTCATCTTGCAGTCATTTTCTGAATGAAATAATCACTTCAGATTTTTCAGCCACAGCTTCTGAAAACCCTTGTTTTTCCCAGGCTTCTTCAGCCTCTTCTGGCCACAGAACCCTTAAGAATTAGATGAAAACTGTGGCCTTTTCCCCAGATCAGGCTCTCAAAATTTTGCGTACATTTAAGGGATTTATGCCAGAGAAGGCAATGGCAACTCACTCCAGTCATCTTGCCTGGAAAATCCCATGGATGGAGGAGTCAGGTGGGCTGCAGTTGGACACGACTGAGCGACTTCACTTTCACTTTTCATTTTCATGCATTGGAGAAGGAAATGGCAACCCACTCCAGTGTTCTTGCCTGGAGAATCCCAGGGACGGGGGAGCCTGGTGGGCTGCCATCTATGGGGTTGCAGAGTCGGACACGACTGAAGCAACTTAGCAACAGCAGCAGCAAGGGATTTATGAATCTCTTGAAGCTGTGAACTTCAGGTAATAACTCCTCAGCCTAATACAGTCTTAGATATGTAGCTCAGGATGTCTCAACAACACCTCTATTGACATTTGGGGTTGATTATTCTTTGTCCTAGGGCTGCTGTCCTGGGCATTGTAGGATGTTTGCCAGCATCCCTGTCCTCTATGCTTGAGATGACGGTAGCAACGCCCTCCCCATTCCCCAGTCGTAACAACCCAGAATATCTCCAGATAGTCCCAAATATCTCCTGGGAAGTGTGGGGCAAAATTGCCTCCAGTTGACAACCATTCCTGGTGGCTCAGATGGTAAAGAATCTGCATGCAATGTGGGTGACTCAGATTCAACCCCTGGGTCAGGAAGGTTCCCCAGAGTAGGGTATGGCAACCCACTTTAGTACTCTTGCCTGGAGAATTCTGTGGTCAGAGGAACCTGGCGGGCTACAGTCCATGGGGTCCAAAGTGTTAGAAATTACTGAGCGACAAAGGTTTTATCAAAACAATTTCTTTGCTGTTATTTAATTCATACTCTATCTTTTAAAGTTTTGCTCAGTTCAGTTCAGTCGCTCAGTTGTGCCCGACTCTTTGAGACCCCATGGACTGCAGCACGCCAGGTTTCCCTGTCCATCACCAACTCCCAGGGCTTGCTCAAACTCATGTCCATTTAGTCAGTGATTCCATCAAACCATCTCATCCTCTGTCATCCCTTCTCCTCCTGCCTTCAATCTTTTCCAGCATCAGGGTCTTTTTAATGAGTCAGTTCTTCGCTTCAGCTGGCCAAAGTATTGGCGTTTCAGCTTCAGCATCAGTCCTTTCAATGCATAGTCAGGTTTCCTTTAGGAAACCTGATTTCCTTTAGCATTTTTTAGTAAAATGTTTTACTATTTTCATGCAAATTTTTTAAATTACTAGAGTCCACATGGACTCCCTTCTCTCTCTTTTTGTGATTTTGACATTTTTTTCACATGCTTTTTCATTGATTTTCTTGAATACCCAACTGGATTATATGGTTTTAAGAGGAGGAACCCAGTATTATGTTTCTCTTATTCCCAGGAGGCTCAAACAGTAAAGAGACTGCCTGCAATGCAGGAGACCTGGGTTTGATCCTTGGGTTGGGAAGATCCCCTGGAGAAAGAAATGGCAACCCACTCCAGTATTCTTGCCTGAAGAATCCCATGGACAGAGGAGCCTGATGGGCTACAGTCCATGGGATCACAAGAGTTGGACACAACTGAGCAACTAACATTGTATTTTAAACACAATTTTGGTATGTTCTGTTAAGCTTTATATTATTAAAAGTTTCAAATATACACAAAAGTAAAGAGAACAGTATAGGGAACACTCATGTACACATCATCCAGCTTCACTTTTTTTTTAATCAACTTATAGCCTATCTTGTACTATTTTAATTTGTTTAATCTGTAATGACATTTTTTCAGAAAAAGAAAACTTTAACAGTTCTTTAACTTGACATTCTAGACCCTTAACTACCTTTATTAACTATTCAGTCACAATTTATTTAACTTCTAAACTGTTTCAAGGACTCTGCTGAAATACTGTAAGCATTTGCTATAGTAGACTACTTGCAATTCCCTATAGATGCTCTGCTGTTTCACATGCCTGTGAACATCATATAAGACACATTAATTCTCTTTTCCTGTATGAAAAGCCCACACTTCATTCCTACCTTGATTTTGTTCCCTTGTTGATCACCCATTTAGCTTTAAACCTCAGTTTATTTTTTGATAATACATTTCCTGAAACCCTAGAGTAAGTTAATTGCTCCCAATCTTTACCACAATTGTTCCTTGTACTTCTGCTATTACACTTAACAAATTGAGGTTTAATTATCCATACATGACTCTCATTCACTCACCACCATTAGCTACTTGTGAGCAGGAAACATATTTTAATTGCTTCCATATTTCTAATACCTAGCACCTAGCATTTAGCCTGACACATAGAAGCCACTGAATGCATATTTATAGACTAAGTGAATGAATTTCCTAGCATAATGATTTCTGTATAAATTAGTAAATAACATTTATTGAATTTAATTTAATAAACAGAGTCCAAAGAATGTAACCAGCAGGAAAAACAAAAGTATTAAAAAATACAAACAAAAAAAAAATACAGAGCTAAGGTAAGTTTAGAATGAGATAGGATAGGAACTTCCCTGGTGGTCGAGCGGCCAAGACTCCATGCTTCCAACGCAGGGAGCCTGGGTTTGATCCCTGGTCAGTAAACTAGATCCCACAGCCACAGTGAAGATCCTGCATGCGGCAACTAAGACCTGGAGCAGTGAAATTTAAAAAAAAAAAAATTTTTTTTTAAAAGAATGAGATAGGATAAATGGGAGAGCTTCATATAGAACCTTTCCTGCCTTTCCCCTGAAACCCTATTCCCATCTCCATCCAAATGTCTTCAGTTCAGTTCAGTTCAGTCACTCAGTCGTTTCCAACTCTGTTCGACCCCATGGACTGCAGCAAGCCAGGCTTCCCTGTCCATCACCAACTCCCAGAGCTTGCTCAAACTCATGTGCATTGAGTCAGTGATGCCATCCAACCATCTCATCCTCTGTTGTCCCCTTCTCCTGCCTTCAATCTTCCCCAGCATCTTGCATTTTGTCAAAAATCTAGGATAAATTGACCACCTTCCTTTCTTTTCTAAACTTTAAGCAGTCCTTAAGGCTCTAGTTATCTATTTCTTGGATCTGTCTTTGGTTTCAATTCTTAGGAATAAAATCTCATCTGCAAAGCTTCTGGGCTCATTTGCTTCACAGATTGCCAGTGGAACTCTGACATGAGCAAGGAACCCCAGCCAATACTCTTCCCAAGCTGTTACAGTATTCCAGAGCCAAGGTAATGAGATCCTCTTCTGCTTACTGACATATTTGTTATCATCTGTCTTATGCAGGTACGGGGAACTGCAATGCAAAAATGTGGAGAAGGGAGAATAGGGTTAGTTCAGGGAAGTGAAACTAATTCAGCATGGCCAGCACACAGGAGTTGAGTTGCACCAAGAACCTGGAAAGCTGGATGGGCACTACGTCATGAAAAACATGTCATTCTCAGGAAGATGGACTGTTACCCTGAACGATTTTACCAGAAAACCTTCAGAACAGTATCTTTTAAAAAAAATTATTTTCTTAATCAAAAGCTATATACATTCATAGAACATTTTACAAAAGACAGAAAATCATTCTTTTTAAAAAAATTAATTAATTAATTTTGGTTGTGCTGGGTCTTTGTTGCTGTGCACAGGCTTTTTCTAGTTGTGGCTAGTGGAGGCAACTCTCTAGTTGCGGTGCATGGGCTTCTCATTGCAGTGGCTTCTCTTTGTAGCAGGGTCTAGGCTCTAGGGCTTGTGGATTTCAGTAGTTGTGGCACATGAGATTAGTAGTTGTGGCACACAGGCATAGTTGCCCTGAGGCATGCAGAATTTTCCCAGACCAGAGATAGAACCAGTGTCCGCTGCATTGGCGGGTAGATTCTTTACCACTGGACCACCAGGGAAGTCTGAGAAAATTATTTTTAATTCAATCACCTGGAGATAATCTATTTTAAACATTGTGATAATGTTCTTTCAAACTTTCTGACATATAAACATGAATGCATATCAAAAAGAAAACAAATAAAGCTTATACTATATATTTTTTTTATTGCTTTTTGTCTTTTCATAAACATTTCCTGATCAATCAGTTGCCTTTTAAAGCATGATTTTTGATGGGCTACACAGTATCCTATCACATGGATGCATTACAGGTTATTTAATTACTTCCTTATTGTTGAGGATTTAGGCTGTTTTAGTTCTTTTTGCTCGGAGAAGGCAATGGCACTCCACTCCAGCACTCTTGCCTGGAAAATCCCATGGACGGAGGAACCTGGTGGGCTACAGTCCATGGGGTCGCTAGGAGTCTGGACGCGACTGAGTGCTTTCACTTTCACTTTTCACTTTCATGCATTGGAGAGGGAAATGGCAACCCACTCCAGTGTTCTTGCCTGGAGAATCCCAAGGATGGGGGAGCCTAGTGGGCTGCCATCTATGGGGTCGCACAGAGTTGGACACGACTGAAGCGACTTAGCAGCAGCAGCAGCAGTTCTTTTTGCCATAGTAAATAGCACATTGAACAGTTTTGTACACTATATATATAAAATTTTTATACATATTTACATACTTAAATCTAAAAGTGTAATTATCACACTAAAGCTATGAGTATTTTTAAGATTTTTGATGCAGCTCATGCTATAAAAAGGTGTATGAAATTACACTGTCACTAGTTCCGTCATCGGAGAAGGCAATGGCACCCCACTCCAGTACTCTTGCCTGGAAAATCCCATGGATGGAGGAGCCTGGTGGGCTGCAGTCCATGGGGTTGCTAGGAGTCAGACACGACTGAGCAACTTCACTTTCACTTTTCACTTTCCTGCATTGGAGAAGGAAATGGCAACCCACTCCAGTGTTCTTGCCTGGAGAATCCCAGGGACGGGGGAGCCTGGTGGGCTGCCGTCTATGGGGTCGCACAGAGTTGGACACGACTGAAGTGACTTAGCAGTTCCATCATAGAATGTCTTCTCAAATCTTTCATCCTCACTCAAAGTTCTTGTTCTTTTAAAATATTTGCAGCTTAGTTTCTTGACTTGATTTTGTATGTATGTTTGTTACTAGTAAATTTGAACTTATTTTTCATGTGTTTATTGGGCATTTGTGTTTCTTTTTATTTTTTTAAGATTCCCTATTCATATTGTTTGCTAACTTTTATTTTTGGCTATCAACTTGATCATATTGCTTATGGTGTTTTTGACTTTAATATAATTAAAAATGTTAAGTAGCCAAATCTACCCATCTTTTTCTTTATGGCTTCCTCCTTTGCTTTTTTGCTTAGTAAGTTCCTCCACTTTCATGCTGCCAGATTCCAAGAGATTTTTGCTCAAATAAATTCTTAAAAGAGTGGGAGAGCTGAGATATATAATTTATTTTTTGGTTATGCTGGGTCATTACTTCTAGCCATCTTTTCCTAGAGTTGAAGAGTGGGAGCTACTCTTAGTTGTGGTGTGCAGGTTCCTCATTGTGGTGGCCTCGCCCCTTGTTGAGCACAGGTTTCAGTACTTGCAGCACCGTGAGCTCCAAAGTTCTGGCTCTCCGGCTCTAGAGCATGGACTCAGCAGTTGTGGTACATGGGCTTAGTCACAGCTTTAGAATCCTCCTGGCCCAGGGATTGAACCCATGTCTCCTGCATTGGCAGGCAGACTCTCATCCACTGTGCCATCAGAGAAGTCCCAATTTGTTTTTAACATGTATTTCCTCTAGCTCTTTTAAGATCTTGTGACAATGTGAGAGTTGTAATCCTCCCTCCCTGATACAGTTAATCAGTTATCAGACACAGTTTATTGCATGCTCCATCCGTGGATCCAGATGCTACCCTTATAATTGCTCCTATCATCCTCTTGGTATTTCATCTATTGAGAGTTACTGGAATGAGGACAGTAATAAAAACCATAGGAATAAACAGTAGTACTGCAGCTGTGAACATTTAGACCAGGCAGAGGAAGGACAGGAAAAGACTTGTGCCTGTTAATATTATGATGATTGCTATAGGTTTTTAGTTTGCTGCTGTGCTGCTAAGTCACTTCAGTCGTGTCTGACTCTGTGCAACCCCATAGACACCAGGCTCCCCCATCCCTGGGATTCTCCAGGCAAGAACACTGGAGTGGGTTGCCATTTCCTTCTCCAATGCATGAAAGTGAAAAGTGAAAGTGAAGTCGCTCAGTTGTTTCGGACTCTTTGTGACCCCATGGACTGCAGCCTACCAGGCTCCTCCGCCCATGGGATTTTCCAGGCAAGAGTACTGGAGTGGGGTGCCATTGCCTTCTCCGGGTTTTTAGTTTAGTAGTGGATTAACCAAATATGTAACTTTCAACATGATTGTTCATTGAAATACATAACTGAAAAAGTAAGAGAAGTCGCTCAGGAGTGGGTTGCCATTTCCTTCTCCAAGGGATCCTCCTGACCCCAGGATCGAAACCAGGTTTCCCGCTTTCTAGGCAGATGCTTTACCGTCTGAGCCACCAGGGAAATCCTCAAAAAAGTGAAAGAGCAGGAAAAATAAAGCAGGGCACTCTTCCCCAAATAACTTTAAATCTATAAACCTAATTCCACCATCGTCTCGCGAGCCATCTAATCACATGGACCACTGTTTTTTAACAGCCCTCGGGTATAAAATTTGAGAGAGGAAGTTCAGATGAAGGTCTTGAGTCTTCGCTTGGAGAAAACGAAACTTCAATTTTAAGCGTGGCGCTTATCACTATCGCAATAAGTACTACAGACACAGCATCGCCCCCATATTTTCATACTAACCTCTCCCTGGAGGCTAAGGTAATTGCGACAGGGAGAAACGATCATCTCTAGCGTTTTGATCACCAGATTCCTCTTTTTTTTCCCTTTTGCAAAGGACCGTTAAACGTGGTACCGGAGACGTTAGGCCGCAAAAGAAAGGGTTATTTTTTTTCCTCGAATGGTGGCTTTCGTAAGTGCAAAGATACCAAAGTTGAGAGACACAGGTTACACCAGAGAACTTCCTGAAGTCGCCGATGCTCCCGGGGTGGGAGTCTGAGAAGCTTGGCCAGCCGAAACAAGGCTCGCGCTGCCCGGACAAGCCCCTGGATCCCGCGCGGCTCCCGGCCCCGCCCCGGCCCGCCCTCGGCCCCGGTCGCCCCCGCCCAGGCCCGGCCCAGGCCCCGCCCCCGAGGCCCAGCCGCCTTGAAGTGAAGGTCTGGAGTGAGTGAGAGGCCGCCCAGCCGGGCTAATTGCCGGAACTGGAACGGTCTGCTGGGCCCCGGGCGCGCGGGCTCTTCGGGGCTGGCAGGTGTGCAGCGAGTGCATCTGAGAAGTGATGGCCCCAGGCGCGGGCGACCCAGGGTAGCGCTGGCGAGACGGCGGGGCCCGGCCCGGGCAGCGATGGGGCTCCTTCGGCTGCTTCTCATCGTGGTGCTGGCTTCGGTAACCCGGGGGGCCTGCGGAGCTGAGATCGTCGGAAACTCCAGCGAGGGTAAGGTCGGGGGCGCCTGACTTCTGCAACCCAAACTTGGTCTTGCATTTATTGCAGAGTCAAAATCCGCCCTTGGGGTCAGTCCACTACGCCGGGGAGGCGGTGCGTTCAGAACTGGCAGGAATGGATCGAGATCCTTTCCTGCAGGAGGCAAGTCCTATTGGCTAAGAAGGCCCTACTGTCAACCTCCTAATCTATACTGGGGAAATGGGAAGAGATAGGAAACCCGCTTGTTCAGACACATTATTCTCTCCCTTACGGCGTAGCCATGTTTGCAGGTTTAATTTAACACCGTAAAACACCCCCTTGCTCGCAAGTGGCTCATCTGAACCTCTGGACTGCGAAGCTTAATAAGGCCAAGCCGCCGCGGTTCTTGTACTCCCCCAATCTAGATGCTTTTCAAATTCGTTATCCTCGGCGGAGTTTCAGAGGAAAAGTGAACCCAGAATGGGACTTCAGTTCATAGGTCATGTGCTTGGTGAATGGATCTTAGCACTAGTTGGTGTTTTGTTAATGTAAACTGTAAAAAGCACTAATTGTACCAAGCTGATAATCATGTGCTTTTCCGTGTCGTGAGGTCAAGCGTATTTTGGTTATGTATTGAGCTTAAGAGACTAGTTGTAGTTCTGAAACATGACATTTTCTGAATAAATGTGATTGTGCTTCTAAATGCTTATCTGTGAAACGTTCTGTGCAAACTGAATCCTAGAATTTTTGCCTAGGACTTAAGACCAAAGCTGAAAAGGGCAGTTATACTTTTGAAGAAAAAGAAAAAAAAAGCCTTGTTTCTAACAGGGCACTCACATTCACTGCGTGCAGTGTGTGCCAGGTGCTTTTCATGGCAGTGTTGTTCACGCCTCACAACCCTATGAGATAATTACTGTCCCTCACTGGTGGAGGATGAAGCTGAGACCCAGGATGATGCTCACTACAGGAGTAAACAGCTCAGTGGGGCACAGGTAGCTATGAACCCGTGTGTCATGTAAATTTCATGGTCCTCCCCTTCTACAAAGCTGCCCTCCAATGAGAATGCTTTATCTAGTATGGTGCTCTACCCTTAATTCTTCTCTGAATTCTTATTCCTTGAAGTAGAATCTCTTCTCCCTTCCTCATCAGGCCAGCTCCATTCTTCCAAGGAGAAGAGTCTGAGAGATTAGAATGTGCAGATGATCAGACTCGTGAAGTAATTTGAGAAATTAATGTTTTTCAGATGCTGTTTCTCACCTCCTTTCTGTGATTACAGCACTAGCATTTCCTCAGCCACGTTATTCTTCTGTCCTTGCATCAGTATTGTTGTTCTGGGTAGGAGAAGGGCAGCATGTGGGAACTTGACTGCTGAGTGGTAATGAAACCTGATATTCTCCACATCTGTCAGGTAGAGATCAGAGTGGGAATTAACAGACACTTCAGCACTTGCATGATCCTCCTGGAAAACGGCTGGATTTCTATTGGAAGATTCTGATAACTTGAGTGAAGTGAGTGAGTGAAAGTCGCTCAGTCGTGTCCAACTCTTTGCGACCCCATGGACTATACAGTCCATGGAATTCTCCAGGCCAGAATACTGGAGTGGGTAGCCTTTCCCTTCTCCAGGGGATCTTCCCAACCCAGGGATCGAGCCCAGGTCTCCCGCGTTACAGGCGGATTCTTTACAGCTGAGCCACCAGGGAGCAAGTGCCATAAGTTAGAAGGATTTACCCATTTTATAGCAGGATAAGCTAACTTGATACCTTGTGTGGTGGTTTAGAAGCTAAGGGAAACTTTAAAGGTAGCAGATTGAGTTTCTAGGATGTCTGAGGATGGTGACCAGTGGGGCACAGGAGATGAATCATACATCTGAACAGTTTTCCCTTCTCTTGGAGTGCCGGTTCCCTGCTACCCTTAACACCTTTAATTCAGTATTATTTCAGGTTCATATCTAGTAACTCACATGGAACTTACCCAGTAATTGGAGTTTAGCATCGTGCCCTTTGAACCTTCTCAAGTGCCTTGCAGGCCACTTGTGTAGTTAGTTGCAAGTGTTCTCTTTCTCTCAAAAGTGTGTATATGTTTGTATTTCTTTTCATCTTTTAGGGCTAATGAAAATCCATAAGAAGATATCAGTGAGAAATTGGGAGGGCAGTTGAATGCCAGCCAGCTCAAGTGGCAGAACTATTTTTAATACTCCATCTGAAGAGAATTATGAAGTGTTGACAGATCTCTCCTACAATTTGTTGTGTTAAAGCACAAACGTAAAGAGATATGTTTTAGTAAAATAGTAAAAAGGAAGAGTTGGAAAATGTTAAGGTTGCACATTTAGGTTCTGATTGAGAAAGAAAAGGAAAATATTGGAATTAGGCAGCTCCTTTTAGAATGGTATTATTGGAAAGAAGGCATTCCCAGGTGGCTCAGTGGTAAAGAATCCACCTGCAATGCAGGGGACGTGAGTTTGATCGATCCCTGGGTTGGGAGGATCCCCTGGAAGAGGAAATGGCAAGCCAGTCCAGTGTTCTTGTCAGGGAAATCCCATGGACAGAGGAGCTTGGTGGGTTGCAGTCCATAGGGTTGCAAAGTCAGACATGATTGAGCCACTGAGCACGTGCACACACACACACACACATTTTTTTTTTTCCACACACACATATTAAAAACAAAAAATGACTCTGGGGTAGGAAAGGAAGAAGACTATGAAAATAGAAAAGGATCCCCTGCTGTGGGTTAGATGGCAAGAAATATTTTTGGCCGAAAAGGCAGAGGTACTGCCTTTTAGAGAAGAGCTACAACCTGAGTGCTCTGTCTCCTGATAGCCATTTGCCCTGTAATATCCTTTGATGTGCTGTCTTTCCCATCCACCCCCAAGTCATAAGACCTAAATATCCCTCATAAAATGTTTCTGATGCATCCTTTTCCAGATGACTTTGAGGTGCAGTTAAGTTCCTGTTAACCTCTTCAGGATGTGTTTTGTATGTGTGTCTTCTTTTGCCATGTATGTTTTTATGACTAGTGATTGAATGCAGTTTCTGCCAGGCGGGATTGTTAAAGTCGTCTTGACTTTCAGTGTTTTTCCCTGCCACTCTATGGAAGTCACTTTCTCAATGCTGTTTATAATGGATATGCTGAGCATTTATCCATGTTAGACCTCTTCTTTTCACTAGTGTATTTGTAACAGAACCATACTGACTGCCTTCATATTTTTTTATTGGTAACTACATGAACCTCTGAAACACTGGAAAGCCAATGGAAGTTAATAATGATGTTTTGTTGTGCAGTACTGGATAGTTTACAAATATTTTTCCCATTTGATACTTTTAGCAGCCATTTGATGTATGCAGTACAGTTGCCTGCATTTTACCACGAGGGAACTGAGGTCCAGAGGAAATAATTCCTTGCCCAAGGTCACAAAATTCAGCCATCATTTACCAAACACTTATCATGTGCCAGTCAGTTGCCTGGGACTGTTTGAGGCCCTGAAATATCAAATATGACAAAGCCCTGCAAGTCAGGACTCAAACCGTAACTGGTTTAACATGCAACCTTCTATAAAAATTGTGAAATGGCTCTTGGATTGCCTGTGTAATGCTGCCAAAGAATTTTCACACAGAAGTTAGATAAAGGTAACTAAGGATAGGAAAATATATAATTATCCTTCCCTGGTTCATCAAGCATTGTGTTAGGAGTTCTCACACCTGGAAGAACATTAGAATCACCTGGAGTGCCTTGAAAAAAGGCATGTTGATAAAGAGACAACTAGAAATTGAAATATAAAATAAAAAGCAAATTTATAATACCATCAAGAAACATTAAATATTTAGAGATGATTGTAATGGAATATGAAACAGTCTCTACACAGAAAACTATACAATGTTCTTGAGATAAATTAAGAAACTTAATAGAGGGATATCTCAAAATCACAGAAGACTCCCGTGTTATAAAAATATTATAAAGATATCATTTCTTCCTAAATTAATACTTTCAGTGCCATCCCAATCACATTTCTACAGGTTTTTGTTTTGTTTTGTGAAAATTGACAAGTTGCTTTCTAACATTTATGTGGAAATGAAAAAGGGCAAAAAATAGTCAAGACAGTCTTGAAGAACAAATTTGGGGCAGAAATTAAGACTGTGATATTGATGTTAGGATAGGCAAATAGACCAATGGTACAAAGTTAAGAGTTCAGAAACCCACACCTGGTCACTTGACCTATGTCAGAGGTGGAATTTCTAAGCAGTAGGAAAACTACTTTCAACAAAGTTGCTATGTCAGCAGGATATTCCTATGGGAAATGAACCTTGACTCTAGCCTCACACCCTATGTAAAAGTCAGTTTCAGGTTGATTTTAGACTTCAATGTGAAAGGTAGAACAAAGTTCTAGAGGTTAACATGGGGAATGTATCTTTATGATCTTGAATTATGCTGGCAGATAATTCTTTAAAATAATAAAGGAAAAACTTGAGAAACGGGACTACATGAAAACGAAAACTTCTCTTCATCTCAAGGTAACAGGAGAGTGAAAAGACAAGCTATAAGAGTGGAGAAGATATTTGTAACATATCTGACAGAATACTCATATCAGTGATGCCTACAGAGTTCCTAAAATTCAGTAAGGACAGATAATCCAGTTTTTCACATGGGCAGAAGGCTTAAATAGACTGTCTTATTGGAGAAGGAAATGGCAACCTACTCCAGTATTCTTGTCTGGGAAATCCCATGGACAGAAGAGCCTGGTGGGCTACAGTCGATGAAGTCACAAAGAGTCGCATACAACTGAGAGGCTAGACAACAAGACCCTTTCACAGAGAGGATATTTAAATAGCCAATAAGTAAAACAAACTATTCTTACCAAGTGTTGGTGAGCATCTTGGATTACTGAAATGCTCTTTCATGGATTGATAAGGGTCAAAATTGGCAAAACAATATTGGATAACTCGGAGAGTACCTACTAAAATTGAACATAAGTAAACCCTGTATCCTGATAATTCTACTCATAGGTTCTCCCAGTAGAAATGTGTACATGTACACCAAAAGATACATACAAGAATGCCTAAGTGGAGTGATTTATAATTACTCCAAACTAGAAATAATCCAAGTGTTCATTAACAGAATAGATAACTACATTGTGGTGCGTTTATTTCGGGACACATACAACCATGGAAGTGAGTGAATAGTGGTTACTACAGCAACTGGGATGAATCTCACAAATAAGCTGTTGATTTCTTAAAAACCAGCCATAAAAGAATTCATGACGTATGAGTCTGTTTAATTAAATTTCCCAAAGAGCCCATCTGTGGTTTTAGAAGTGAGGATCACGGTTACCTCTGGGAAGGAGGGAAGAGACAGTGACTGGAAGGAGAGGTTAGAATGCTGTTTCTTGACCTGGATGTGTAAACTTTGTGCCCTTATCTGCATGCATTTATTACAATAAATATGTGCTTTGTAATTGATACTTGGGCCCTAACCCCAAGGATTTTGATTTAACTGATCTGGAGAGGAATCCAGGCAATGATATCTTTAAAAAAGCACCTTCAGATAATTGTAATGTACAACTGAAAATTGCTTTCTAATAAGGACACCTCATGAGTACTATAGAAAATATGAAAAACAGGGAATGTGTAAAGAAAATATTATTTAAAGTATACCCCAGAGATACATGCTTTTAATACCCTTACTTATTTGTCAAGTGACTGGTTTGTTAAATATTTAACCAGTTTGTTAAATGCAGTGTCTCTCCCCTTTGTTCTCTGGCTTCTGCTTGGTTCTTGCCAGAGGCATTTGACTGGGGAAAGAGGGTTGGTGAGGCATCATCTTCCTTTTGGAAGCTTTTGGAAATCTGTAAAGTAATAGATGAAAGTTGTAATTGTTTCTGAAATGCTACATGTTTTTCTTGAAGAAGTCAGAAGCAAGGGCTGTCACTTACTGTTTTGGTGCTGGTCATTATATTTTCTTACAGAAGCTGTTTGTTTTCATTTCTCATTCTCTTAAGGAGAACAAGACTTCTTAGATATTTTAACCATTTAGGATCAAAGGTGATCTGCTACACTGTCACAGCAAAAACCTTCTCAAGTAGGTGTATTGCTGATATATACACATATATGTATATCTATATATTTTGGTAAGATATATATAGAATGATTTTATTTCTTGTGCTTCCCAGGTGGCTCAGCGGTAAAGTATCCATTTGCAACGCAGGAGATGCAGAAAACCTGGGTTCGATACCTGAGTCTGATTCCTGGGTTGGCAAGATTCCCTGGAGCGGGAAATGGCAACTCACTCCAGTTTTCTTGGCTGGAAAATCCCATGGACAGAGGAGCTTTGTGGGTCCATGCTGTTACAAAAGAGTCAGACACGACTTAGTGACTATACAACAGCAAAATTTTATTTCTTATTTATTATTCATGCTGGAATGGTAACAGCGTATATATTTATTAATAAGGGATTGGTTGGGGACTTCCTTGGCATTCCAGTGGTTAAGACTTTGCCTTCCAATGCAGAGTATGGGTTTGATCCTTGGTTGGGCAGCTAAGATCTCACATGCCTCTCGACCGTAAAAACCAAAACATAAAACAGAAGCAGTATTGTTATAAATTCAATAAAGACTTTAAAAATGGTTTACATCAAAAAATAATAAAAGATTGGTTGAATAATCATGGTGACATAGAATGTAATGTTATATAACCTTTAAACTGGTAAAACTAGGATTGTCTGTTGATGTGGAAAGATACCTAAGATCTAGAAGATGGGCTATACCAAGACATATTTGTGTTTTTCTTTTTCCCATTTACATGGAGATGCTTATGCTGATATCTCCTAAATCCTGGAAGATTATACCAATCTGTTAATAGTAAGTTTTTCTGCACAGTGTACTTGCTGGAGGAATTAACTTTCTCTACATTTCTTGCATTTTTGTTGTTGTTCAGTCGTGTCTGACTCTTTGCGACTCCATGGACTGCAGCACACCAGGCTTCCCTGTCCATCACCAACTCCTGGAGCTTGCTCAAACTCATGCACACTGAGTCGGTGATGCCATTCAATTATCTCATCCCCTGTTGTCCCTTTCTCCTTTTGCCGTCAGTCTTTCTCAGCATCAGGGTCTTTTCTAGTGAGTCAGTCCTTCTCATCAGGTGGCCAAAGTATTGGAGCTTCCGGTTCAGCAGCCATCCTTCCAATGAATATTCAGGGTTGATTTCCTTTAGAATTGACTGGTTTGATGTCCTTACATTCCAAGGGACTTTCAAGAGTCTTCTCCAGCACCACAGTTCAAAGGCATCAATTCTTTGGCGATCAGCCATTTTTATTATCTAACTCTCACATCCATACATTACTATTGAAAAAAATCATAGTTTTGACTATACACACCTTTGTTGGCAAAGTAATGTCTGTGCTTTTTAATACACTGTCTAGGTTTGTCAAAGCTTTTCTTCCAAAGAGCAAGCATCTTTTAATTTCATGGCTGCAGTCACCATCTGCAGTGATTTTGGAACCCAAGACAGTAAAGTCTCTCACTATTTCCATTCTTTCCCCATCTATTTGCCATGAAGTGATGGCATGATCTTATTTTTAAATATGATCAGCCTTTTTAAATATGGTTATATATGACCTGAAAAAAATGTTACCATTTTGAGGGAAGAACATAAGTGACAGAAGCGTTGAGAGTGTCGCCATTTTATCTAGGTTGGATGTGTCCATATTTTATAAGTTTCAGAAGAAGAGTTAAGGTAGAACTTGTGTTTTGAGTGCCATCAAAGAAGGAGATTTTCTCCAGATTGTGCATTTTCTTTCTGGTAAGAACACCTCATGATCACTGTAGAAATTTTATAAACAATGAAATGTGTAAAGAAAACTTGGGAGAATTCTCTGATGCTCTAGTGGTTAGAACTCTGCACTTTCAGTGGGGAGGGCCCATGTTCAGTCCCTGTTGTGGAACTAAGATCACATAGTCCAAAAAAAAAAAGAAAAGAAAAATCACTTAGCATACGTTCCCAGAAATACCTACTTTTATTACCTCTAGTTATTTTGTTAAGTTACCAGTTGTTTAGTAATATATTTTTATTTCTATGGTTGTGTCTTTCCCTTCTGTCTTTTAAATCACTGGAAGTTTTTGCTTCTTCAAGTATTTCTGAGTTGTGATAGATTAAGGAAATCTTAAGAAAACCAAGATTTCACTAGTTGATAGCATCAATCTCTTTTAGGGCTTGTAAAGGTTAGAAATGGTTTTTCCAGTAGTCATGTATGGATGTGAGAGTTGGACTGTAAAGAAAACTGAGCACTGAAGAATTGATGCTTTTGAACTGTGGTGTTGGAGAAGATTCTTGAGAGTCCCTTGGATTGCAAGAAGATCAAATCAGTCAATCCTAAAGGAAATCAGTCCTGAATACTCATTGGAAGGACAGATGCTGAAGCTGAAACTCCAATCCTTTGGCCACTTGATGCGAAGAATTGCCTCACTGGAAAAGACCCTGATGCTGGGAAAGATTGAAGGCAGGAGGAGAAGGGGACAACAGAGGATGGGATAGTTGGATGGCATCACCAACTCAATGGACATGAGTTTGTGCAAGCTCTGAGAGTTGGTGATGGACAGGGAAGCCTGGCGTGCTGCAGTCCATGGGGTCACAAGGAGCTGGACATGACTGAGTGACTGAACTGACTGAAAGGTTCTACAGAGCATTTTGATTCAAGGCCCATGTAATGGGAGACAGAGATAAAGATTATCAAAAGAGTTTCCAAGACAGGCTTAGGGGCAAATTTAAGTGTTAAGTGATAATAACCTTTATGAATTTGCTTACATCAGTTTTGGTCACAGTACCCAAGAGGCAGAGTGACTAGTTCAGCAGAATACTTAAATAAATATTTGTCAAATAGAGAAAATGGGGTGGGGAGGCTCTGAAAACACAAAAACTGAAAATGTAACTAGAAAATGCAGGCCAGTAAATGAACTGAGTGCTGTGGACAGTTCAAGGATGGAAATCTAATTGATTCCTAGGATAACAAATTGATCCTGCTCTGAGTTTTGCAGACTAGAATTTATGGATAATTTTAAGACTTGGAAGATGGCGGATGGATGATACCAAAATTAAAGTGCAAAACATGAAAGGTTTTTAGGGCCATTTCCTGAGATCCACTTAATTTTATATATAATTTTGGTTTCCTCGTAAAGTAATCTGGAGACGGAAATGGCAACCTGCTCCAGTGTTCTTGCCTGAGAAATCCCATGGATAGTGGGCTAACATCCATGGGGTCGCAAAGAGTTGGACATGACTTAGAGACTGAGCACAATAGAGTAATCATGGTGATGGGAAGGCCTAGGATATATTAAAGTGCTTTCCTTACTCCCTTTAAAAAAACAAAACAAGAAACTCACCACTTTTTCTGTTGATTCTATTAGTCACTTCTTAATATTTTTACCTCTATTTGGGCTGGAGTTTTGTTCCACATAAAAGATGAAATGTCTTTCTTGTTACATAAATAAAAAATACACCACATTCATTAAAATTTTCTCTGGATTTTTAGAAATTATAACCACAAATAACCTTTTGTCATCAGTTAAAAAATTAAGTTACAAAGGTACTCTAGAGAGTAACTTTTATTCTGGGCCTCTCTGGTGGCTCAGTGTCTGCCAAGCAGGAGACATGGGTTCTATTCCCAGGTCGGGAAGATCCTCTGAGGAAGGAAATGGCAGCCCACTCCCATATTTTTGCCTGGGAAATCCCATGGACAGAGGAATCTGATGGGCTACAGTCCAGGGGGTTGCAAAGAGTTGGATTCAACTTAGGAACTAAACAACAACAACAACAAAAACCTTTATTCTCATCCACTATTTATATGTTCTGTTTGGCTTTCTTGGTTAGCCTTTCTTAATAGTCTCTTTTTTTTTAATCATCCAGATGGAGTACTTGTTTTAACAACAAAAACAGCAGAAGTATTGAAAAAGTTAGTTTTCTTTGGAAATGGTATATAAGAATGAGTTAGGAAGTTATTTAGTGTCTAGAGTGTTTCATTCAGCTCCAACTGACTCAAATTTCTTTCTTTAAAAAAAAAATGATTAATCCACTCTAAGACTCTGGTGAATATAATCTTTACCTCATCGACTCCTTTTCATCTATATTAAATTGAAATCTTTTTGTTTATTTTTAGACTCCGACACCCAAGCCAGCTTATGTAATGCTTGTGAACTCTGCTGTTTATGCAGAGATACACTGACTCTAGGGCAGAGGGTGAGATGGGAACCCAGAACCACACAGAAGTCAAAGCAGCCATTTAGTGGATTCCTTGAGAATTAGGTTGGAAAAGAAGAGAAGTGGTGAGCAGCTACAAGGAAGACACACAGAGTGAATGAAATACATCCAGACAGTGGAGGCAGGTCAGCAGGTGGGAAAGCCTAGATGAGGTGTTGGAAAACTTGTTATAGCCTACCTTTTATGTGGACTCTGAACTCGATCCTTCAACAAACAAAAAACTCCTTGAAGACCTGTTTTTCATGAAGTACCTGGTGTGGACACTCAATATACATTTTTGCCCACATTGATGACACTTTCCTTTACAAGCTGAGTAATATAGTCCTATTAGACAGATGAAGACATTGAGGTTTAAGGGAATTAAGTAACTTTTCTGAGATCACATAGCTAGTAAAGGGTGGGATAAAACTGAAGCCAGATGTGTCTCTCTCAGTTCAGTTCAGTCACTCAGTCATGTCCGACTCTTTGTGACCCTATAAATTACAGCACGCCAGGCCTCCCTATCTATCACCAACTCCCGGAGTTCACTCAAACTCACGTCCATCAAGTCAGTGATGCCATCCAGCCATCTCATCCTCTATCGTCCCCTTCTCCTGCCCCCAATCCCTCCCAGCATCAGAGTCTTTTCCAATGAGTCAACTCTTCGCATGAGGTGGCCAAAGTACTGGAGTTTCAGCTTTAGCATCATTCCTCCCAAAGAGCACCCAGGGCTGATCTCCTTCAGAATGGACTGGTTGGATCTCCTTGCAGTCCAAGGGACTCTCAAGAGTCTTCTCCAACACCACAGTTCAAAGGCATCAATTCTTTGGCGCTCAGCCTTCTTCACAGTCCAACTCTCACATCCATACATGACCACTGGAAAAACCATAGCCTTGACTAGATGGACCTTTGTTGGCAAAGTAATGTCTCTGCTTTTGAATATGCTATCTAGGTTGGTCATAACTTTCCTTCCAAGGAGTAAGCGTCTTTTAATTTCTGGACTGATTTCAGAATATATTCTTTAGTACCAGTGCACTTACAATCGGTGGTAACTCATGAGGGCTGTTAATCCTTAAATTCAGGGATTCTGTTCTGAATAGAGCTGTTATTGCTGCTACCAAAAGAGGGATTTTCCTGGGCTCTGGAAGCCGAGCACCTTGAACATCCTGGTGTTTGCATCTTTGGAAATAACCTTTCTTCCCCTTCAGTTCTCAGTTCCACCCTTCCCAGATGAGTCACCTTGGGCGTGGGTGGGGGGAGGTTTATGAGGGGGTTGAGGGGTTGCTGCTTCTGCCTTTTAAGCTTCATTGTCCTCATTAGTGAATAGGGCTCAACAGTTTTTTCTGAGGATTAAATTAACCTTGCATGTGTGTTTAAGTATACAATTCCTACAAATTGGTTACAGAGAGGTATGAATGTTATAATGAAACATTTCTCCCCTTGTAGGTCTTCTGGAATTTTCTGTGGGGAAATTTAGATACCTGGAGCTCAAGAAGCCCTTTCCAGAGGAAGCTATTTTGCGTCATATTTCCAGCAATGTCACTTTTGTTATTTTCCAAATACACTCACAGTATCAGAATACAACAATTTCTTTTTCTGAGGTAAGTACAAAGAGTTACTTCCATAAAAGCCATTTCCACAGTTTGGTATCTTGTATTTAGTGTGAGCATTAGAAATTAACGCCTCTTTATGTGTTAAATTTTTAAAAGATCAAGATTGAGTCCTGTCATTAGGCTGGCTAGGAGGTGAATATTTCACGTCTTTCTTGAATAGTGACCTCTGACCTAAAAGGGGTGATGCTGCTGAGTTTGGGGGGAGGCCGGCTTGTACCAAATGTCTTCTGCCTGCAGTTAAGCTTTCCCCATATTTCCCACCTTTTCTTTTTCTTAATTCTACTGGGTCCTCAGTGATTTTTACCTCAGAATACATTTTAATGGATTTCTGTGGTCTTTTAGCCGTTTAGCCTTGAAGTTTACTAAGACACCTAATAGGATCAGCTTTATTCTTTAGAGTTTCATTGAAACAAAAGAATCGTAACTCTTAGTTTAACCAGAGCAGTGCTGTGCTCCCAGCAGCATTTGGGACCCTCTTACAGAGGTCCTCACTAAACCCCTGAGCCTCAACCTCGTCTCTGGGAAGTTTTCAAATATCCTGAATCAGCTGAAGCCATTAAGGCTTTGCCATTTCTGTTACCCTTTACAGATCTACTTATTTTTAGTCCATATGACCCCTTAGACTAATACATGAATTTCACTCTGTATGAAGTTGTACTGCATTTTTGTCTGTCCTCAGCCTACCTTTTGGCTTCCCTTGTAGCTCAGCTGGTAAAGAGTCCGCCTGCAGTGCAGGAGACCCTGGTTCGATTCCTGGGTTGGGAAGATCCCCCTGAAGGAGGGTATGGCAATGGACTCCAATATTCTTGCCTGGAGAATCCCCATGGACAGAGGAGCCTGGCGGGCTACAGTCCATGGGGGTCGCAAAGGGTCAGACACGACTGAGAAACTCAGCACAGCACAAGCCTACCTTCTATTATTCTGGAATTTGCTAAACGAAGCTGTCTTCATCCAGTCTCTATATATTTTATGGACATTCGTCGTTGTGTCTTTCACACTAAGTGTTTTATAATTTTTGTTCCTGCCTTCCTGCCCCTACCACAAACGTTTTGAAGATGTGTGTGTGTGTGTGTGTGTGTGTGTGTGGTGGTTTGATAGACTAGATATGGGGGCTTTCCTGCAGGCTCTGTGGTAAAGAGTCCTCCTGCCAATGCAAGAGACATGGGTTCAATCCCTGATTCAGGAAGATCCTACATGCCACGGAGCACAACTAAGCCCATGTGCCAGAACTGTTGAGCTGTGCTCTAGAGCCTGGGAGCCACAACTAGCGAGCCCATGTGCTGCATCTGCTGCAGCCTGAGCACCCTAGAGCTGGTGCTCTGCCACAAGGGAAGCCACCATCATGAGAAGCCTATGCCCTGCAACTAGAGAGTAGTCCCTGCTCGCCACAAGTAGAGAAAAGCCCATGCAGCAATTAAGACCCAGCACAGCCAAAAAGTAATAGACTAGAAGTAGAAGGGTTTGATCGAGGAAACGAGGAAAAAATAAATTATACTAGTTGAAGATATAATAGTGTATATGACCCATTCATTGATTTTGCGGGAGTTCTTTGCAGCCAGAGCAGAAATCAAAGCATGTTGAATTTCATAACTTTCTTAGAAGGAAAAAACATTCTCATTCTTCAGGGGGAAGCCAAGTTTTTTTATGGCACTAAATTCAAAGGGAAACTTTCTATTCAGGCACTTACCTAGAAGACACAGTAAAATGGCACATAGATGACTTCCTTCTTAATAACATCACAGCAAAGACGATTTCCTTCTTAATAACATCACAGCAAAGACAACGTTTGAAGGAAGAGACGGGATGGAGAAAAAAATGCAGTTATATTTATTGCATGCCCAGTGTGTGCTAGACCAGTGATCCTTGAGCTCCTGGGGCCAAAGACTTGGTGTCTGCTGAAATTGTGGACTCTCTACCTGGCAGAATGTATGACTACATCTGTATAATTACATGGGGGTCTCTGGAAATGCATTGAGCCTCCTAGTTAGGACCCCTTGCATTTGATTTTCCATGTAGTTAATTTAATTCTTGTAACAGTTCGTCCAAGCAGTCCTAATGTTTATCTTTACTTTGGAAGAAACGGTGAAGAAACCCCTCCACCTAAAGAAACCCTTTAGGTGACGGGGTACCTGCATGACTGATGTGACAAAAGTGGCCTGGATGAGCAGCATCTTGGGTCTCAGTTTTCATGCAGAAAGGATCTTGCTGCTGCTAAGTCGCTTCAGTCGTGTCCGACTCTATGCGACCCCATAGATGGCAGCCCACCAGGCTCCACCATCCCTGGGATTCTCCAGGCAAGAACGCTGGAGTGGGTTGCCATTTCCTTCTCCAGTGCATGAAAGTGAAAAGTGAAAGTGAAGTCGCTCAGTCCTGTCCGACTCTTTGTGACCCCATGGACTGCAGCCTACCAGGCTCCTCCGTCCATGGGATTTTCCAGGAAGAGTACTGGAGTGGGCTGCCACTTAGTTATCCTTAATGATAACCATGTTCCTTTCTTGGGCTGCCTTTAGTTCTCACTAAATTTATACTGCTGAGAAGATGATAACCAGAACTGTGCATAATTCTAGAAGGGAGTAGTCTGCATGAAGAGAGCTGTTTCTGTTGTAACTTCCTGATGACTTGTGGCATCTTGGAGTTTTGGGGTCATCTTGGCAGTGAGTTCTTTGAAACTTCTGACCCTTAAGTTCCTTGGTCATTCTCTCTTATGCTTGTCAAATTGAAACTCATGTGGCTCTTTTTTCTTCCCATTTCCTTCTTGTTCAGTTGCTCAGTTGTGTTTGAGTCTTTGTGATCCCATGGACTGCAGCCCACCAGGCTTCCCTGTCCTTCACTATCTGCCAAAGTTTGCTCAAACTCATGTCCATCGAGTCAGTGATGTCATCTAACCATCTCATCCTCTGTCACCCTCTTCTCCTCTTGCCCGCAATCTTTCGCAGCATCAGGGTCTTTTCCTTAACTTTAAGAAAACACTCTGAATCTACTACCTCTCAACTTTAGTACTTTGTTATTCAAGAAGCTTTCCCAGCAGATGGGGGAAGGGGATGAGAGAGTATGGGGGTGTAAGGAAGAGTAAGAACAGGGCATAAAGAAGATGATCTCTGTGTTCACTGTCTTGGTGATGGTTTCCCAGGTGCCTGCATTTATCAAAATGTATATTGGTATACTCTATGTGTAATTTATAATATGTAAATTATAACTCTGTTTTTTAAAAAACTTTTCAAGGACTGAACTCTTCGGGGGCAGAGCTTCTATTTTTTGTCTTGGTAGTGGTCAAGTTAATTTGTATATTGGGACCACGAATGGAGGCCACCCTAGTGACTTGGCCCACGTCACAAATCTAAACCTAAGACTGCACTTACAGGGAATGCCTGTCAAGGAAACCTAACTTACACTGATCACAATCCTCCAGCTCAGCCTAGCCAGCTCACTTTACCCTAGAAAATAGGACTTGCTCGTCTTCTGACTAAATCCCAACCTCCTAACCGAGCATGCTCTTCTAATGCTCTAAAAAGCTAGTTCATGCCCCACATCCCTTGGGAAGCATGCTCCACATCTAGTGAGGCCCTGTCCTCCCCCAATCCGTCAGTGGTGTTCCGCTGAATAAAGGACATCAGACTTGTTACTAAACTGTTTTAGTTTTGTCATGTCCATGGAAGTCCTTAACCCAGTAGTCTTAGTACTTGAAATGCGTGCGAAGTCAATTCAGTCTCGTCTGACTCTTTGTGACCCCATCGACGGTAGCCTGCTAGGCTCTTCTGTCTGTGGAATTCTCCAGACAAGAATACTGGAGTGGGTTGCCATCCCTTCCTCCAGGGTATCCTCCCAAACCAGGGATCGTACCCTCATCTCTTATGTCTCCTGCATTGGCAGGCAAGTTTTTACCACTAGTAACACCCATGAAGCCAAGAACTTGACATAGTGAATCCTAACTGAAGGGACTGAAAAGCTTGGGAATGTTATTGTGTATCTGCTATTCCTGATCAAAGAGTGTATATTTTAAATAATTCTTCCAGTGTATTTGTGGGTACACGCACATAGAAGTGAAAATAATTCTTTAATCATCTGAGGAAGGTCTTTTTTACCCCTTTTTGGTTTTGAGAAGCTTTAGAATAGGGCATGCACGCTAGATTCACTCTGGCATTGAAGCACTTTGTTCAACTGCTAATTCGCAATGACTCTTCTTTCCTTGTTGCAGACTCTCCTTCCTAATGCCTCGGAGACGGGCACTGACAAAGGACTGGTTTCCATTCTTAGACCAGAGCAGAGTATGTGCACTTGGCACTTGGAGACATTAGACCCTGAGCCTGTCCAAAATGTGGCCATTCCACTGTCCTACTCGGAAAGCGGTAACCTTTCTATCATCCACTCCTTATTACTGTCCAGAATGCAGGACTTGTGGGTGAGAATTTAGAGATAACTATAATCCTATTAAAAGTGTTTATTATAAGTATAGTACTTTGAATTAGGAAGGTTTTAACAGCAGGGGAGTCAGAGAATTAGCATGATGAGTGAAAGCCCAGGAAGGGACTAGGACTAGAAGAACACATGTCTTCATTTGGAAAACACTGAAGGAGCCCTTGGAGAAACTGTGACAGACATGTCAAGAGGAGGGGTTGATTCATGTTGATGTATGGCTGAGACCAATACAATATTGTAAAGCAATTATCCTTCAATTGAAAATTAAAAAAAAAAAAAAAAAAAAGGGCAAGACATGGTTCTCACACATTAGTTGATGGTTCTAGGCCAAGGAAGGTGTGGGAGAAGAATGGGGTATTTGGAGAATGGTGGACAGTGGATGTGGCTGGAGCCAGAGTGGGAAGGTCCTAGTTTATAATGTGAGGTCTTCACTCTTTGCTGAGGCAGCAGAGAGACTTTTGAAGCAGAGGAAATGACCTGATGCCTTTCCTCTCTCAAAAGGTTAACCCTAGAAGCAATGCGGGGAGTGGATTGGAGGGGGCATAACAAAGTCAAGACAATACAACTTTCAGGACTCAAAATGAGAAATGAAGATCTGAACAGAGGCCCTGAGAAGGGGATAGAGAGGACAGGCTGGATTTGAGAAATTTGGAATATGGAATCACAAGATACAATGACCAGTGGTTATGGATTATTAAAAGTGGGGAGCACAGACTTCCCATTTGGGCAGCTTGGAGATGATCAGAATAGTGATCAGATGGGGTATTTGTGGTGCTGGATGTCCTAGGTGGTTGGGATGGGGTTACATGGTGACTTCAGTTTGGCACGTTGACTCTGAGACACTTTTAGGACATCTGGATGGACTTGCATAGTAGGCAGCTGAAAATAAGGGCCTAGGGTGGAGGAGTGGGGTTAGATATCCAACTGAACAGCAGAATAGCTGTTAGTAAAGTCATGGAAGTGAGTGAGGTCATCCAGGCATGAACTTAGAGATTTAGGGAGGAAAATTATAGCAAATAATTTCCTAGTGCCTGCCACAGTTTTGCTGAAGAATAATTAGAAGACTAAGGAGTAGACAGGACAGTGAGAAAAGAGACTGGATGCCCAGCATTATAAGAAGTGGTAAATAGGACTTTGCAGAGAGGTCAAGAGAGTGACTGAAAATGTCCCTATGGTGGCACAATCCAGAGTCAGTGGTGGCCTTTAATGAGAGTCATTTTAGTGACACCATGAGGATGAAAACCAGATCGTAGTGATTGAGGAGTGAAGGTGAAGGGAGGAGATTTACATTCTCTTGAAGTTTGGTGGTAAAGGGAAGGCGAGGTTGCAATAACTAGAAAAGGAGGTAGAATTCCAAAAAGTGATGGGAGTTGAAGAAAAACAGATATATATAGCCAAAGGGTAATCACTTGATTTAAAAAAAATGATAGATGTCAAGCTTTCATCAAGGTCCGTATACAAAGAAAATTAATGAGCAGTGGAGTGTCAGTTACAGTACACATGCTTTTCTCGGGTGTGGTAAATGTTTGTAAATACAGGAAAAGAAGAGTGTGAAAGAAGAGCATAGAATTCTGGGGCAGAGTCCACTGGGAAGCGGTGCACACTGGGTGTCTCCATTGTGGAGCTGCAGAATTCCAGCAGTTGATGGAAATTAAGAACCAGCTGTGGGAGCGATTGAATGAGTTTATGAAGCTGAGATCTTAAAGTACTTTAAACTGGTTTACCTTCTTGTGTCTTAACTTCTCCTCTTGAGCCCACCACACACAGTTCTTTGCATGGAATTGAACTAATGTCAAGTGACTTCTTTAAGTTTTGTCTTGGTTAAAGGTTGTGAATAGGATTCCTAATAAGAGCTGTTTTAACCATATTATGAATGTAAATTAAATACCCTAAGGGGATTCCCAGGTGGTGTTAGTGGTAAAGAACCTGCCTACCAATGCAGGAGATGCAGGTTTGATCCCTGGGCTGGGAAAATCCCTTGAAGGAGGGCATAGCAACCCACTCCAGTATTCTTGCCTAGAGAATCCCATGGACAGAGGAGCCAGGTGGGCTATGGTCCATAGGGTCACAAAGAGTCAGACACAACTGAAGCGGCTTAGCATGCAGGCATGCAAATACCCCAAATTTATTTTGTGTTTAATTGTGCACATGCTGTGTCTAATACATGAACCTGGGGTTCTTGAGATCTTTTATTTTTTCCTCTTTTATGTATACACAAAGACTCTTCCAGCGAGGAGGAGAGGTTGACACCATCTTTCTTCCTGTTGAAAGAGTTAAGTGAAAAGTGGACACCCTTTTCCTATTTACCAGGATCTAATGAAACCTTCTCAGAATCTAAAGAAAATGTGTTTAGGAAATGCACATATTCAACAGTTGGCATACAATTTCCAGGTGTTCACGGGGCTCCTGAAACCCATTCTTGGACCCCAGCTTCAGAATCGCTGTCTCTTCTGATGTTTTCAACTCTAGAGCAGAGGTTGGCGAACTGCAGAGCACAAGGCAAAGCCAGCTCACGGCCTGTTTTGTGCATAAAGTCTTATTGGGACCCAGCCATTCACTTACATATCATCTGTTGTGATATGTAACATATCAGGTTGCAACATATCAGGTTGCTTTCCTGCCACGGGGCAGGGTTGAGTAGCTGCCACAGAGACCAGAGAGTCTGAACAGCTTCTAAAACATTTACTATCTGGCTCTGTACAGAAAAGGTCTTCCACAGCCCATTACCTCATATAACTTTACCCTCAGTCCATGAGGTAGTACAAAGCTAGAAGCTCTCCACTGAACTTCTGTGTTGGGTGTTCTTGTAAGAGTGGGGTTCTGTTTTTCTGAGTGTGCTTTGAATATATAAGAATCCTAAGTAACTTCCTGGTTTCCCATCCAGATCCTATCCCTGGTGGCTGTAATTTGGAGTTTGATGTAGATATCGATCCAAACATTTACTTGGAGTATAATTTCTTTGAAACAACTATCAAATTTGCTCCAGCAAACCTAGGCTATGCGAGGTATGTCTGTCTCCCAACTCCCAAAACTCTTTTTAGGATAAGCATGACTCACTGTTGTGTAGACTGAGTAAATTCTCTCAAAATCCATAGTTCTCCTTAGCAGACTTGAACTGCTTTTTTTTTCTCCCAAACAGAAGTAATTTAAGCTTTGTTGTTAATACGTAAAGTGTCGTTTACAGTTAGTATTGTTTCCCTCCTTTCTTATGAAGAGCCAAATGTTGTCTTTATTAGGAGCTTAGAAGTACATCTTAGTTTTTGTAAAGAATTTTAAATATAGAAAGCATTTTGGGGACTCCCCTGGTGGTCCAGTGGCTAAGACTCCGTGCTCCCAGTGCAGGAGGCTGGGGTTTGATCCCTGTTCAGGGAACTAGACCCACATGCCTCAACTAAGAGTTCACACGTTACAACCAAATATCCCATGTGTGGCAACAAAAACCGGATGTAGCCAAATAAATAAACATTAAAAAATAAAGCATTCTGCAGCTGTGAAACATGCCTATGTTTGTAAGGATTTATTCTTTTAATTAAAACTCTGCCCTAATTTCTACTGTAAGAGTAATGATAGATAACATTTGAATACTCTCTGTGTATCATTCACAGTGCTACCGAATACTCTATGTTCTTTGTCATTTAATCCTTAGAATTTTATGAAGAAGGGGCTGTTGTTCTTATTTTACCGAGTGGTGCCCTAAGGGTTGTTGAGATTCAGTGACTTGCCCACATACACACGGCCAACACGTAGCTAAGCTGGCAGCTGATGCAGCCTGACTGATACTCATATCTGGTTAATTAACCATACATACCGCTTCTCTTTCCTTAGTGATGCCAAACTGGGAATCGCTGTTGCAGAAGTTTGAAGTTTTGATTCCTTTTTACATTAGTAGATGAGATTTGTAGCATGAGAGATTAATGTTCAGCTTTGTTGGTTGATTTTAGAGGCGCAGATCCTCCGTCATGTGACGTCAAGATGGGCCCGGACTCCAGGTGGAGGTTGCAGTATGATGTCTATCAGTATTTTCTGCCCGAGAACGACCTCACTGAAGAGGTGTTGCTGAGACATCTGCAGAGGATGGCCGAGGTGCCTCAGGTGCAGGCCAATGCTGTCAAGGTAAGTCTGATGCCTGTAATTCCTGTAGCCAGACTGTGACACCTTTGTAAGAGCTGAGAAGGGGAGAAGCTACCAGGAGCTTATTATTATTACTATTTTTACTGTTTTCTTGGTCTTTCTAGGATTCTCATTTTATCCTCTTTGATTTCATTGTCATCTTGGGAGTCAATTCCAGTGACATCCCAGAGTAACATTGGCTTTTGAGGAGGTGCATGTAAATTTTGTTATGTTTTGTTGCAGCCATGACTGTGGCTGGTTATCTTGAACTATGGGTGGAAGTGGGTGGTCATTTTCTATGTACTCCCATAACTATTAGATTTAAAAAGTTGGGAAATATAAAGTGTATAGTGTTTTGAGAAGAAATAATGTGAAACTATTTAAAGATATATGCATTATCCTTACTATTTAAATGCAAGTACAAAGTTTGTAACTTGCAGCAAAAATTTTCTCTGAGCTTTTGAACCCCTGAAAACTCTTGCTACTCCTCAAGTGTGGGGGTATAGGCTGGCAGCACTGGCATCACGTGGGAATTTGTTAGAGTCATAGATTCTTAGGCTCCACCCCAGACCTACAGAATCAGTGTCTGTATTTTACGATCCCCAGGTGATTCCTCTGCACATTAAAGTTTGAGACTTATACTCTCGATCATTTCTGTGGAGGGCAGGATTTTGTCTTTATGTCTTAAAAGGTACCTGATATCAGTCTGATAAACAAGGACATCTGTCAGTCTGATAGTTAGTGAGGAGCATTTTTCCAGACTGTTATGATCTTCCCAGAAAGTTGCAGACTACCAGATTATATAGAAGGAAGCAATTGAAATAGGGCAGCTGTGGGCCTTCCCTGGTGATCCAGTAGCTAGGACTCTGTGCTTCTGATGCAGGGGATCTGGGTTTGATCCCTGGTCAGGGAACTAGATCCCATGTGCTGCAACTAAAGATTCCACATGCCGCAACAAAGAATGAAGGTCCTGGATGTCACAACTAACACCCGGCACAGCCAATATAATTAATTAAATTTAAAAATATTGTGATTATTCACATATTAGGAGCTCAATTCGAAAAGTTTGCCTTTGTACATAGGAAATTTCAAAGACCACTTTTATTCTCATGAAGCATATAAAACGTCATATAACAGAGTCTTTTTAGGTTGCTTTTTTTTAATTTTAGGCTGTACTGCACAGCTTAGCGCAGGACTAAGTTCCTAGTTCCCCAACTGGGATCAAACCCAGACCCTTGGCAGTGAGAACCCAGAGTCCTAACCACTGGACTGCCAGCTTCTAAGAAGCTTCTAATTATTCACCCCTGAAACTCTTAATATTATAGTTTTCTCTCTTCTGTTAGTAGGAACCTATCTGTGTGTGAGGGCTAAGTGGAGCTTTTGTTTTTATTACATGTATCCCCTATCTAAAAGAATGAAACTAGAACACCTCCTAACACCATACACGAAAATAAACTCAAAATGGATTAAAGACTTAAATGTAAGGCCAGAAACTATAAAGCTCTTAGAAGAAAACATAGGCAGTACACTCCTTGACATAAATCAAAGCAAGATCCTCTATGACCCACCTCCTAAAGTAATGGAAATTAAAAAAATAAATGGGACCTCATTAAACTTAAAAGCTTTTGCAGAGCAAAGGAAACTATAAACAAGGTGAAAAGACAACAACCCTCAGAATGGGAGAAAGTAATAGCAAATGAAAAAACTGACAAATAATTAATTTCCAAAATATATAAGCAGCTCAATACCAGAAAAACAGACAACCCCATCAAAAAGAGAGCAGAAGAGCTAAATAGACAGTTCTCCAAAGAGGACTTGCGGATGGCTAATAAACACAGAAAAACATGCTCAACATCTCTCATTATTAGAGAAATACAAATCAAAACTACAATGAGATCTCATGAGATACCACCTTACACTGGCCTGAATGACCATCATCCCAAAATTTACAAACAATAAATGCTGGAGAGTGTGTGGAGAAAAGGGAACCCTTTTGCATTGTTGGTGGGAATGTAAATTGATATAGCTCACCATATAACCCAACAATCCCACTACTGAGCATATACTCTGAGAAAACCAGAATTTAAAAAAAGATACATGTACCCCAGGGTTCATTGCAGCCCTATTTACAATACCTAGGGCATGAGTCAGTGCTAATGAGGTGGATGAACACCTATTACACAGAGTGTAAGTCAGTCAGAAAAACAAATATTATATATTAATGCATAGATATGGAATCTAGAAAGCTGGTGCTGATGGACCGATCTGCAGGGCAGCAGTGGAGATGCAGATATAGAAAACAGACTTGTGGACACAGTGGAGAAAGGAGAAGGTGGGACGACGAATTGAGAGAGTAGCATTCAAACATATACATTGCCATGTGTAAAATGGACAGCTAGTGAGACTTGGCTGTGTGATGCAGGGAGCTCAACCCTGTACTCTGTGACAACCTAAAGGGCTGGGAGGTGGGAAGGAGTTCCAGGATCGGGGGACACGTGTATAACTATGGCTGATTCATGTTAATGTCTGGTAGGAACCATCACAGTATTATAAAACAATTATCCTCCAATTAAAAATAAATACAATTTTTAAAAACCAACCTTTAAAAGGGAATTATTGAAGTGAAGGACTAGAAGATAACACGGCTATATGTAATTTTTCTTATGCCTGTTAGACAAAATAAGTGGGTGCTCTCTGTGAGCTGTTAACCCCCACGACCTTTGTTGGCGCTGGCTCTCAGTGATCACTAGTGTTTGTTGGGCCCTCACTCTGTTTGGAGTATTGACAGGAGACTAGTGAGCAGGATGTATAAGGTTTCTGCCCTTATGTCTTTTATAGTCTAGCAGTGGAGAAGGCAATGGCACCCCTCTCCAGTACTCTTGCCTGGAAAATCCCATGGACAGAAGAGCCTGGTGGGCTGCAGTCCATGGGGTTGCGAAGAGTTGGACACGACTGACCAACTTCACTTTCACTTTTCACTTCATGCATTGGAGAAGGAAATGGCAACCCACTCCAGTGTTCTTGCCTGGAGAATCCCAGGGATGGGGGAGCCTGGTGGGCTGCCATCTATGGGGTCGCACAGAGTCGGACACGACTGAAGCGACTTAGCAGCAGCAACAGATGGGAAAAATTCTTTTACTTCGTCCTAACTAGTACATTTTACTTAATCATTATATCACATTTTACTTCAATTATTAACATATGCAAAGTCTTTCGATGTTTTTGTGTAAGAGCTTGATCATGTCAGCACGAACAGACTGTGTAGGGTAATCTTTCGACCAAATGAGTTGGTAAACTATTATATATAGGATGGATAGATAACAAACTGCTATGTATAGCAAGTGCATGCCTGCTAAGTCACTTCGGTCTAGTCCGGCTCAGCGACCCTATGGACTGTAGCTTTCCAGGCTCCTCTGTCTATGGGGATTCTCCAGGCAAGAATAGTGGAGTGGGTTGCCATGCCCTCCTCCAGGGGATCTTCCTGACCCAGGGATCAAACCAATATCTCTTAAGTCTCCTGCATTGGCAGGCGAGTTCTTTACCACTAGCACCACCTGGGAAGCCCGAGGTATAGCACAGGGAACTATATTCAGTATCCTGTGATAAACCAGAATAGAAAAGAAGATGAAAAAAATATATGTGTGTATAACTGAGTGACTTTGCTTTATAGCAGAAATTAACACAACATTGTAAATCATCTGTACTTCAATACATTAAAAAAAAGTCAAATGGCCTGGTGTAGGATTTAAACAAGAACAATGCTTTCATACTAGAATTTAATAGCACATGTAGGTGGGGTTATAATAGAAAAGCTTGTGGGGTTTGATTTTTTTAAACACTAATCATGCATTATTTTTGGCTTCAGGTGGTCACCCTCACAGCTGACGATAAGACAAGTGTTTCCTTCTCCTCTCTCCGGGGACAGGGTGTCATTTACAACGTCATCGTTCGGGATCCATTTCTAAACACGTCCACAGCTTACGTGCCCACTCACACGTACGCTTGCAGCTTTGAGGCAGAGGAGGGTAATTGTTCTTCCCTTGGTGAGTATGTAGATTTCAATTGTGAACTTTCTTCTTTGGCCTTGAAGAGCTTTATCAACTAGTAAAGAACCTCAGGATATTTACAAGTGCTTTTGTCTCGTTTATTCATTCATGCATTAAGCACACGCCTCCTGAGCACCTGTGTTACTCTGCTCTGTGTTCTAGGCACTAGGATAGAGGAGTGAACAAAATGGACAAAATACCTGCCCTCCTGGAGCCTGCATTTTAGTGGTGGGGGAAGGAGGCAGGCAAAAGACATTTGTAAAATACACAGTACCTAAGATAAGTGATGAGGACTAAGGAGCAAGAATTAAGTAGGAAAGGGAGATAACCAGTGAGGGTGAGAGAATTTGAGAAGCTAGCTAGGGAAGTCCTTACTGAACTGGTAGCTTTAGGGGGAGACCCATGGCAAGGCGAGGAGCCATGCCCATGTCTGGGGTGGGGAGTGGGTTGCCAGGCCGAGGAGACAGCCAGCACAGAGCCCTCAACTGGGAGCCTGCTGGTGTGGCTGCAGGAGCGGGCAGCCTCACAGGTCTTCCTTTGAGCTACAGCTTTTATTCCGAGTGCAATGAAAAAGCATTGGAGGGCCTGAGCAAATAATACTATGATCAGTCTCATATTTTAATGGGATCACTCTGGTGCTTTTCTTGAGAAAAATCAGGGGCAAGAGCAGAAATAGGGAGATTGATGAGGAGGCCATCATAGTGTCCAGGAGAGAGAGGACAATGGCACTCAGGGTGTTGTAACATCATCCTGTGTGTGTGTATTTAGCATTTTATTCTGAAACAGTTTCACAGAAAAGATGTAAAAATAATTCAAAGAATTCTGTATAATCTTCACCAACATTCCTCAAATGTTAGTTAACATGTTTGCTGTTTGCTTTTCATGCTTTATCTAGACATACACACATATCTACATGTTTTCCCCCTGAAGCATTTGAGAGTAAGTTGCAGACATAAAGACCCTTTCACCCTAAAATATTTCTGTTCCTTATACAGCCATAGTGACATTATCAAAATAAAATGAACATTGATATACTACTGTTACTTAATCTATAGATGTCAAATTTCATTGTTTGTTCCACTAATGTCCTTTATAACCAAAGGAAAAAAATTTTTTCTGGTCTGGGGTCCACTTCAGTATTATATGGTGCTTTATCTTCTTTAATCTGAAATAATTTCTTAGTCTGTTTTTGTCTTTCAAAAAACTTTACCTTTTTGAGGCATACAGGTTAGTATTTATTTTTGTAGAAAGTCTTCAAATTGGGTTTATCTGATGTTTCCTCCTAACTAAGTTCAGATGATACATTTTTGGCAGGAATACAAAAGAAGTGATGGAGTGTCATTCTCTGCAGACACCTGATGTCTGTCTGTTCCATTCCTGGTGGTCATGATCCTGAGTACTTGGTTAGGGGTGTCTGCCAGGTTTCTCCACTGAGAAGTAACCATTTTTCCCTTTTGGAGAGATACTTCAAATGCAGGCAAATAACCGCTTCTCAAATTCTTCACTTGTTGGCTGGAGGATCCAGTGAACTTGCCTGAAATATTACCAGCGGGTTTGCCAAATGGCATTTTGCTCTATTTATCATTTCTTTCATGTTCATAGCTGTAGGAAAAAGGAGGGGGTCTCGGGACTGAGCTGATGGGCCAGCTAAGAAAGAGACTGGAAAAAGACCTTTGGATGTAGCAACAACTGGAGGCTGCTGGTGCCCTTGGGAGTGTTTCAGAAGAGCCTGATTGGAGTATGTTCAAGAACAAATAGGAGTAAAGAAATTGGAGAAAGAGTTCAAAGAGCTCTTTCAAGGAGTTCTCTATAAAGAATAAAGTCTGTTGGTTGTGGGAATTCCCTGGTGGCCCAGTGGCTAGGACTTGGCGCTTTCGCTACTGAGGCCCTAGTTCAATCCCTGGTTCGGGAACTAAGATCCTACGAGGTGCACAGTGTGGCCAAAAAATAAAATAAGTACGTAAATAAAGTCTTTTGGTTGTGTTCAAGCAGGGATTAATTTTTGCTCTTCTCTGCTAGAGCTGTATCCCACCCAGTTTTCCAGTGCCACGTGCAAGAGCCTTGAGAGATACAGTGCAAGAAACCAGGCAGATATAAGTTCTGTGGTTTGATGGCTAAGCTAGATCTTGTCTGGGTTTTTCTGTTCCTTTTCCCCTGAACTCTTTGCACCAGGGCCCCTCCTGATCAGAGCACTCTGGGCCCTGGCTTTCCACTTTAGATGGAGGAGAGGGAAAGGTCCCATCTGATTGTTCCTTCAACTCAGGGTGGAACCCTCCCGGTCATGTGAGTTCTATCACTTTCCTTTTCAACCTCGATGCACACTAGGATGACCTTCCTGAGCTTGGAGTAGGGAGGATGTATCCACGTTACCTCATTAAAAAAAAAAAAAAAAAATTTTATTGGCGTATAGTTGCTTTACAGTGTTGTGTTATTTTCTGCTGTAGAGCAAAGTGAATCAACTGTACATATATACATGGATCCCCTCTTTTTTGCCATTTAATTAAAACTGTTGCCTATGCCATTACCTATAGCGATGCTGTGATGACTAAAAACACTGGAAACGTTGGCTCTCCTCCATCCTCCCCTCCCACTCTCTATTTTACCTCTCAGTTCTACTTATGAAACCTTGTCTCCTCTCTGGTTTGCTTATATGTTTGACTTTCTCTCTCTCTCCTTCCTGGTGTTGTGATCGGAGATTCTTAGTTCCCCTCTGCTGTCTAATGTCCTGGAGGAACCTGGACATCTAAACTGGGTCAGTTTTTATCAGGCCACTTGCTGTCTCTGGCGATTGTACTTGTTGGAAACTTCCACTAGATTTTCACTAGAAAAAATTATCCCACTAAACTGCATGTTTTTGTTATAATGATTGAATTGTAGAGCAGCAGTCAATCACAGGGCAGGAGGAGAAGGGGGCGACAGAGGATTAGATGGTTGGATGGCATCACCAAATCAATGGACATAAGTTTGAGCAAGCTTCAGGAAATGGTGAAGGACAGGGAAGCTTGGTGTGCCGTAGTCCATGGGGTTGCCAGCAGTCGGATGTGAATTAGCAACTGCTGCTGCTGCTGCTGCTAAGTCTCGTCAGTCATGTCCGACTCTGTGCGACCCCATAGACGGCAGCCCACCAGGCTCCCCTGTCTCTGGGGTTCTCCAGGGAAGAACACTGGAGTGGGTTGCCATTTCCTTCTCCAACGCATGAAAGTGAAAAGTGAAAGTAAAGTCGCTCAGTCGTGTCTGACTCTTCGAGACCCCATGGACCACAGCCTACCAGGCTCCTCCGTCCATGGGATTTCCCAGGCAAGAGTACTGGAGTGGGGTGCCATTGCCTTCTCCGAACAACAACAAATAGGTCTGAAATAAGCAGGATGTGGCAGTAACTCTCATTTCATCTTTCCTTTCAGCTCTTCATTCACAGAGAAACTGATATGTAGCTATACTCTATGCCCTGCACGTTCTGGCCTTCTATCTTGTGTTCTTTATCTAAAAGATAAAGTCTATCTAGGTCTTCATGGTATCCACTGGAATGCTTGAGTATTTTGTGTGTTTTGGCTTGTAGTTGGTTTGTAAATACCTCACATAAGTTTGTGTAGGTGCTGGGTTTTTATTTTTAGTTCAGAAATTATTTTCTTGTGTTTATCTCAGAGGAGTCATGATGGTGGTGAATTTAGTGGGCCTATTTTTCCCTTCAGTAGGGTTTATCTTTTGAATTCTAGTTTTTGTATTTAAGTTTGCACTGCTTGAGGATCACAGGATTAGATTCTTCTGCTTCAGGGAGCATATTGTGCTTTATCATTTGTTATTAAGCTATATTTTTTTATGCAGAGCATAAATTGATAATGCGTAATTGATAAAATCGGTAGTGACTTGTTCACGCGTGACTTGTAGAATAATACATGTTCTTTTATTTTATTGTGAGTTTCGGTTAACTTCGTTTGTTAGGGAAAACTTCGGTGAACTTTCATATACCATTATCCAGCCTTAACAATTTTGATTCATGGCTGTTATCTTGTTTCAGTTATACACCCACCCATGTCTCTGCCCCTCCACCCTCCTTTATCCCTGGATTTTTTTAGAGCAGGTACCTAATGGTCATTTTGCTTATGGAATTTTGGTATGTGTGTCTTAAAGAAAAGGGCTATTAAAAAAAAATAGCCACAGTAGCATTAATACGAGTTTCAATGAAAAATATTGAAGGTAATTCCTTAATGGCATCAAATTAACAGCCAGTGTTTACCTCTTCCCAGTCTTGTTTTTCACCGTTCATTGGTTTGAGTCAGGTTTCACATGAGGTCTGTACGTTGCATGCAATTGGTGTGTCTTATTCCCTTGATGCCATAGTTCTCCCTCCCCACTCTCTCCTTTCTTTTTCTTCTAGTTTCTTTGTGAAGAAACAGAATTATTTGTTTTAGGCACACGCTCTTTCCTTCTCTTTTCCTCCATTCCCTTCCCCAAACGTGTCGCAGGTAGAATTGCAGACCCTTATCAGGAATCAGCTTTGTCTGATTTCTTTTTCTGTGGGACCTGCAGCCATTGGTATTCATCACCCACATAAAGTCACTAGAGGTGGCAAGAATGTTTCTAAAATAACTTATATACCTATGGAATAAATTATCACTTCACTCTACATTTTTTTCATGAAGCTTTTGTTCTGTACTAAATAGATACAAAGTGTCAAATTGGATGTATTATCCACTTAATTTTTACTCCTTTTAGGAAGAGTATCTACCAAAGTCTTCTTCACTCTTTTTGCCCTGCTTGGCCTCTTCATCTGTTTCTTTGGACACAGATTCTGGAAAACAGGTATTTTGTCTAAGATAGTTGCTACTTACATGCCTTGTGGTTTGTTTTTTTTTCCCCTGAAATGCTGCTGGGGAGTTTATGACCTGTAAGGAGAGTAAGCAACTGGTTATCTCCACTATTTTCATTGATTTGTAGCTGGGGTCTTTTAGTAAACATTTTACTGAATTACAGTGCATTTTAATTTTTTCTCTTTTCTCCACTAGGGAGTGCAAACTCCTCTTATTAAGCAGGGTATAAAGTTTGATTTGTGCATCCACCTTTATCAATTGCTAGAATGACTAGTTAACCAAAGATTACTAATTAGAAATCAGAATGTCTGTATACAAAATATATGTGGATTTTGGTGATGGTGATGGACGTGGTTTTGCACAAATCAGGCTGCAGATCAGTGAGGTTGAAATGTCTGTACAACCCTGGGAGGTTCAAACCGCAAGTGGGAACTCCACGATCTGCTCAGTGAAACCCAGTGAAGGGAGGAGAATATGAAATGTGCTTATTAAGTTGACTTGAATTCTTTGGATTACCTTTTGTATAACTAACGTTTGCATGAGTGCTTAGTCACTCAGTCATGTCCGACTCTTTGCAACCCCATCGACTGTAGCCCACCAGGCTTCTCTGTCCATGGGATTTCCAGGCAAGAACACTGGAGCACGTTGCCATTTCCTCCTCCAGGGGGTCTTAACTCTCCTGTGTTTCCTGCATTGCAGATGGATTCTTTACCCATTGAGCCTAATGTTTGTAGTTACTAAAAAATAAAAAATGAATCCTTCATGTAATTCATTAACAGGGGATATAATGTTATAACAAGGGGAGAGTGAACGTCATCCTCATCTTAGAAAACTGTTTGAACTGATAAGTTGTTTGAAACAGCAACTCCTTTCCTTCCATTGCTACCTTTTTTATCTTAATTGAGAAGAGGATATTGTGAAGAATATTTAATTGCTCAAAATGTAGAATGACCCTATAGTACAGAATTTAATTGTTAAGCTGTGTATGTAGAGTTTAAAAGATACTACTAGGTTTTATGGTTAAAGACAATAGTCGATGTTCATATTAAACAAGAGAGGATGAGTTAAAAGAAGACATAAAAGTCACATTTTGCTTTGGAATATATTTTTTAAGCCTTTCAAATTCTATTTTTGCTCATGTAATGAAGGGCTCCCAGGTGGCACTTCCACCTGCCAATGCAGAAGACACAAGAGATGTGGGTTCGATGCCTGGGTTGGGAAGATCCCCTGTGGTAGGAAATGGCACCCCACTCCGGTATTCTTGCCTGGAAGTTTTCATGGGCAGAGGAGTCTGGCAGGCTTCAGTCCATGGAGCCACAGAGTAGGATGTGGTTGAGTGAGCACAATGAACTGAAATCTAGTGTGTAATTTCAGATCAGACATAATAGCAAATGTACTATTTTTGTTTTAAATCAAGACTATAAATATATTAAACCAAGCTATGAAATTAACAATTAACTGATCAATCAAAACTGACCTATATACAAAAAATGTATCCAATAGTTAATACTTTAATTTGTACCCATTTAATAAAAATATTTACTCCCAATGACTTCTGAACTTTTCCTGCCTTTTAGATAATTATTTCTTTTCTTTGAATGCCTTCATGTATACATTCTGGGGACTGAAGAATGTATTTGTAGATTAGACATTTAAATTGCATTTACTAACTGTAGCTTTTTTTTTTTTTTTTTTGCTTTCTTGGTGGTCTGCTACTAGAACTATTCTTTATAGGCTTTATCTTCATGGGATTCTTCTTTTATATACTGATTACAAGACTGACACCTATGAAGTATGATGGTAAGTGAACATAATATAGTTTGATGGAGGTTCAGAAAGCAGGGTGCTATTTGCACCCAGCACCCCTTGTATAGGTTGACCAGTACTGAGTGTGCTGTTCGCCTATGTGTGTAAAATAACTGGCCACCTATGCTCTACACATCTTCTGAACTACTCCTTCAGACCTTCTCTCCAAGGTTTTTAATCTGCGTGGGGAATTCCTTGGTACTCAGGGAAATGAAGGGCCATGTGGATTATAAGCCTGTGTTCCAGCTATGTGGTATATTGACAATATGACATTTACAACAGAGTGTTAGGATTTTCTTTACCTCAAAACAAACACAACCCTCCTTCCTTGTCATGCTCAACAGAATGCTTGTCACCCCTTCTTCCACAGTCCCAGATAGAGGTTGTACCAGACCATGCCTGTCACTCATCCTCAGAGGCTTAGCTCCCGGCTGGTTTCCAGTCTCAGACGCTCCCTAGAGAGGGCCTCTCCATGTTGGTTTCATGGCACTGCTGATGCACACTTGGTGCCCGACCCAGAGAAAGGCTAGTCTAGGCTGGCTTTGGTAACGTTAGCACATCTGAGCATGCATCTGAGAAGCTCTGATTTAACTGTCCATCCACTCTCCTTGTGCAGTCCGCCTGATTGTGACAGCCATCGCCGGAAGCATCGGTGGAATTTTCTTGGTGGCTGCTTGGTGGCGATTTGGAGTCCTCACGCTCTGCATGCTGTGTGTCGGACTGGTGCTGGGCTTCCTCGTCGCGTCAGTGGCTTTCTTCACTCCCCTGGGTAGGAGATGTATAACTCATTTTATGTGTGTGCAGTTCATTGTCAGAGACTTTATTTCACCTTTCCAGTACACGTCCCTCCCCACTCCTCGTCAGGGATTTGGGGCCTCTCCTGAGAGTTCTGGAAACTTGCACTGACAGTGTGCCACTTTAGGGAAAGCCAGTACCACTAAGAATCCCCCTTTCCTCAAAGGCGCCCTATGTAGATGAATTCTAGAACATCTTCAGAGGTTGCCTTGGACCTACGTGTCATAAGGGGTCTGTGTGTATTTCTGTTGGTTGAAATTAATGGAGGTAAAAGGAATTCTTTATATATGGCAGAACAGTGGTTTTCAGTTTTTAAAACCCTGCAACTCTTTCTTCGAGTGAGTCTTAAGCAGAAGCCTGATACAACCCACAGATAAATTTGGCACTACTCTGATGGCAGCTGAGCCAGGGAGCCTGATGCTCTGTTGCCAGTCTTATCTTGTACCTCTAACCCCTGCTCCCACCCTTTGCAAGCCCTGAGTGTTCCTGAGGGACCTACTTGTAGTCATCCTAGCACGGTAGCACAGGGATGGTTTGGGGGATTTTAAATTATTCAGTTTCTATCCATTTAAAAAATCTAGGTAATGCGTAAGTTAACTCCCTTTTATAGGGGATGAAAGATTTTCCTTTTAACCTTCTAGGTTCTTTGGCTGCTCTAATAATTCAGTTGACATAAGACGGATTAATAGGAGAAAAACAAATTTAATTCTGTACCACAGGAGTCCCATAAAAATAGAAGACTCAAAGGCAGTCAGGCAGTTGAGGCTTCTCTGCCATCCTGAGCTAAGAATTCAGATGGAGTCTGAGGCTTCCGAGAGGTGGAGGGCACTTCACAGGAATGTAAGAAGGGCAGGTGTTTGGTAATCAGATGTCTGCCATTGCAGATGTAAAGCTGTCTCTGGTAATTGCTTTCATTCTGGGCCAGGCTTGTGATCTAAATTCTTTTAGGCAGTAAAGGGAGAGAAAAGTTTCCCCTGAATCTGCTGGGTCTTGATTGCCTTCAGCTCAAAATAATCCACATGCCAAAGGGACCCATTTTGGGGTGTCTGTTCTGCTCCCCTTCACTTTGTAGTTGTATGATAACTTACATTTCTTCAGTGGTAAAAAATCCTCCTGCCAGTGCAGGAGAGACAAAAGACGTCGGTTCAATGCCTGGGTCAGGAAGATCCCCTGGAGAAGGAAATGGCAACCCACTCCGATATTCCTGCCTGGAGAATCCCACGGACAGAGGAGCCTGGTGGGCTGCAGTTGATAGGGTCACGAAAGTCAGGCACAACTGAGCACACACACACTATGCATAAAATAGATAAATAACAAGGCCTTACTGTATAGCACAGGGAACTATATTCAGTATTTTGTAATAACCTATAATGGAAGATACTTCAAAAAAGAAACGTGTGTGTGTGTGTGTGAGAGAGAGAGTGAGAGTGGGTGGGTGGTATAGCCAAATCAGTTTGCTGTACCCCAGAAGCTAACATGACATTATTAATTAATTATATTTCAAGAAAAAATAAAATTTTATAAGAGGGTATCTATGGCCAGAAGTACTCTATTAGGCTATTTTCTACTTCGGATAATGTTTAGTTCTTATATTAAAAAATTTTTAAATCAGAAAGAATTGGTGACCTGTGTGTTTACTGACAATTCCAAGGCCCTTTGCTCTGATTTTAGCAAACCTATAGCCAAGTTCATTCCAGGCCCCCTTACAGGTAGCTCTTTATCTACCTGCAAAGTAGCATTGTTTAGATTTGGCTAAATCACAGACTCTCAGGGATGTTTATTGAAAATGTACATTCAGAGCTCTACTCTAGAAGCGCCAACCCAAATACTATTTAATAAGCTTCCTTTTTGTTAACGTTTAGAAGATGGAGGGATGGTGGATTAGTCTTTTGTAGTTAATGTGTTGAACCATCTTATTTTTAGTAGTTAATGTATGAACTATCTCATCCCTCAAGGACATTTAGGGTAAGTGTGACCTTAATTAGAGTGGGTGCAAACTCATATTTCTAAGCACTAAAATTTGGAAAAGATTTGGTTGACTTCTAGATTTAATGAAATTACTGTTTTCACTTTATTATGTGTCCTCTGAATGGGTCAGTCTTCTCATGCCTGGCATCATAACTACTATTGTTAATCTCTTGTATTCCTTTTTTTAAGTCACATGTGCATGTTGTGAAGGATAGCATAGGTGAACTGGAGATACGATCCATCCATTCACCTCACTGAAGCATGTTGCAGTTTGCTTTCTGAGAACATGGGGTCTCCAGGTCAGAGCCCTTCACTATGGACCTCCAACTCTTTCAGGATACGTGGGTCTCAAGATACAGGGACATCTCCAGTTGGACCAAGGGATGGTGCCAGTGTCAGTATTAAATAATTGTCAGATTTACATTTTTGTTATTTAAACATAATTTATAATAGGAGTTCTAATAGATCCGTCCTGGGTCACCCCAAGGTGCACTGCACTTTAGAGAAGGGTTTTTAGTAGGATGGATTAGCTCACGTCTTAGCTAAATGATTAGCTCACATCTTTCCTGATGCCTGAGAAAAAATCACATCTTCCAGTGTACAGTGGATAAACAGGAAATGCATTGATGGTCAAAATCTACTAAACAGAGTCTGCTCCTTATATGGGATTTCATATATCAAGACATGATTGAGCGACTGAACTGAACTGACTGATGATCACTCTGAATGCCACTTATATTTTTTACTTCACAGTACAAAATCAGGGAATTATATAAATTTATAGCTAAAAGGGATGATTTGAAGCTTGGAGATAAAGTGGTTCAACCTTTTCATTTTAAGGATCAGGAAACAGGCCCAGCATCACAGCTGGTGAATGATCGAGCTTGGGCTAGTCCAGCCTCTTCTAAGTTATCCTGTAATAAATGCAGAGCATAACCTGCTTGATTTTTCCTCCTACCCCTCTACTTTCTTAGGACACATCCTTCAAAGAGGATTGTATTGATAGTTAAGTGAAAAGAAATCAATTCATTTCATAGTGCCTGTTTGTTACTTTAAACCTTCAGGGTATGTCTGTGTTCATATGTTGAGAAAATGAAATTTCACTTGGCGAACCTGTTGTTTACTCCTGATTTCTTTCTGCTTTTCCAGGAAACCTAAAGATTTTCCGTGTTGACGCAGTATTCTGGGTGACCTTCTCTTGTATAGCCATTTTCATTCCAGTGGTTTTCATGGGCTGCTTAAGAATAGTAAGTGTTTCATCAGGTCAGGATATTCACCCTATTTTCCTGAGCCTTCCTTTGTTCACTTATTGCATCATTTTGCATTTCTGTTCACTAGAGAGAGCTGTCTGTCTGTATCAGAGGATTGATTTTGAATAGCCTTGTTACTGTGAAAGCAAGAGAAGTTCTTGTTACAATGATCACATTATTTTTTTCCAGTAAGTGGTGCAGGTCATCACACTTCTAACAGCAGGAGCAGAGAAGGTACGGTGATGCAGCCACCTGATGGATTGTACATTTCTGCTGTCTCTCCAGGAGATTCTTCATCTACTTAGAATTTATCATTGAAGCTATTTTAGCGGGAAGACCTTTTCTATGATGAGGGAAACTGTGTTTTATGAACCATAGATGTTGAAAGTTTTTTTCAGTTTATCTTCTTTTTTTCATAATTTTATTTATTTATTTTCCAGCCAAAATAAATTTTAAAAAGCACTGGGTCTTCATTGCTGCAAGTGGGTTTTCTCTAGTTGCGGTGAGCAGGGACTTGTTGCAGTGTGCAGGCTTCTCACCGCGGGGGCTACTCTTGTTGCTGAGCACAGGCTCTCAGACACTCGGGCTTCAGTAGATGTGGCATGTGGCTCTGTAGTTGAGGTTCCCAGACTCTAGAGCACAGGCTCCATAGTTATGGTGCACAGGCTTGGTTGCTCCAAGGTATACTGGATCGTCTCAAATCTGGGATTGAACCTGTGTCTCCTGCATTGGCAAGTGGATTCTTTATCACCAAGCCACCAAGAAAGCCCCCAGTTTATCTTTTCAGGTAACCTTTATTCAGTTCTAAGATTTGGTCCATTTTCATATGCCCTGAAGGAGCAGGAGTGATTCCCTGCTCCTCAGGGTTGAGGCCAGTGATGAAAGCTATAAAAACTATTATTGTCCTACCAGAGGTGATGCCTGAACACTTCTGCTTTTCCACAGCTGAACATACTGAGCTGTGGATTCATTGGCTCCTATTCGGTGGTCTTGGCCGTGGACAGTTACCTGTACACAAGCCTTTCTTACATCACTTTGAACATACTCAGGAGAGCACTCCATGTGGATTTCCGCAGAGCTTTTGTGAATGTGCCTTTTCAAACAAATGGTAAGACTCTAAATCCAAGAACCAAGTGATGGTCAGGTAGGGAATATTGGCTTACCTGTGCTAACAAGAGCTCTTATAACCAGATTGAAAGAAGGTTAACGGGACATAAGGAGGAAATTCACACTATCCAGATGGTATTAGAGCCCTATGTTAATGATTACTTATGATCATAGGAGCGAAGAATTTAAATTTGTAAGGTGGCTGAAATTCATACTTCTGAAAATCTAATAAATGAACTTATTAAGAAATTTCTAAACCAGGATTACTAAGGTTTATCTAGTCATTCCCGTTTGTCAGAAAAATGCTGAGAATAAAGCTGTTTGGCACCTTATGAATTGAGGGTAGTAGGGTGAGGGGTGAGAAGGACAACCTGATTTTTTTAGTTATTCCCTTGTTTCCTTCCTACAAAGAAGCACATAATTTGCTAATAAAAAGAGAAAGTGGTTTTCAGTCAGTAGTTGTGTTTTTCCTCAATTGTAAGAGTTGACCCATTAAAGATTTTCCATTAAGTTTTTGAAGGAAAAAAATGGCTACTAAATCAAATGTTCACAAAGATTGCAAGATATGTTGGTTTCAGAATGTTAAAATAGGGAGGATGGTAAAGCAAGACTTAGAATCGAAGGTATAGAAGCATGATTGCAATTGTTTTGAATGTTTAAGGTCAGCTTTTTCCCTCTGCTATCCTGAACCTGCCCTCATTGTTTAAGAGGTTGATGGTAGAGACCTTGAAATCCACGTGTTGTGGAAGTTTCAGTATTTGGCCAAACCTTTTACTGGAAGCTCAGTACAGTTTGTTGAATCTCTTCATGCATTTCTATATCTACTCTATATGAGTGGGGTGGGGTCCCATACAGGATGGAATGGGAAAAGAAGAGCATGGTGGTCTCTGATGTTCCATGTTGTGTGTCTGTGAGATCACTGCCTTTCCTCTCCACTCTGGAAAAACACAACAAACAACTCTGCCTTTGAACACTATGCCTGTAGTCATAAAATACTGGAATGCCAAGGCTCCAAACAACTGATTCCTTTATAACTCTGGACTTTCCAATGCCTGTAATAGGAAATTCCTATCTTGAAATGTAAGACTATAGTTTCCTTGCTTATTCCCTGGCTTGTAAGTGAGGAAATACACATATATTTGGACATCCTCACCATTAAGTGTAGTATTAACTGTGAAAAGACGATACAGATTGAAGCTATAAAATGTCTTAACATCTGTGCTTGGTTTTAAAATACAAGAGTTCAAACTGTGCTTTTCTACTGTTCTGTAGACTTTATTGTCCTGGCAGTATGGGGGATGCTGGCTGTAAGTGGAATTACGCTACAGATTCGAAGAGAAAGAGGGCGGCCGTTTTTCCCTCCCCACCCATACAAGTTATGGAAGCGAGAGCGTGAGCGCAGAGTAACGAACATTCTGGACCCCAGCTACCACATCCCTCCACTGCGAGAGCGACTCTTCAGCCGATTAGCCCAGATTGAAGGGCTCTTCCAGAAGGAGCAGCCAGCAGGAGAGAGAACGCCCCTGCTTCTGTAGATGCCAGAACGCTTGGTCAGGGCAATCTAGAAGTACAACCCAGGTACCTTTTCAGGTTCGGTGTTGCTGCCTGGCTGCTTCAGCAGTCTCTGGGGCAAGTCTGCTAAGAAACCGGCTCTGCATCTGTGCTTTGTACAGTACTGTGGTCTCTTTATTGAAAGAGGGTAAGGGCATGCCTGGGAGATGACAGTAATTCTAAGTGAGAGTGAGAAAGGTGGTCATAATGTTGGTGGTAAGGAGGTTTTTCTTTATTACCAAATTTTTAAGAAATTACATTTTTGGTTTATAAGTTATGTGTCAATTTACTCCGTTAAGTATACACTTAAAAAAAATTAAAAATTGTTGTTCTGTAAAGCCATGGTGGGTTTTTTTGCCTTCTTTTTTTTTTTGTAACTCCTTGAACAATTCTCTCACTTAAGTCTGTCTAAACTTGGGGACCAGGGCACGGAGGGCGGTTTTATTTAAATAAATTTTTATTTGCCACTGTGTTTGTAGTTTTGGAGATTTGGTATTGCATCTTTGAACTTCAGAGTACAAAGTGGGGAAAACTAACTTATTTTCTGACTACAAGCAATCTGATTACTTAGTTGCACATAAATATCATATATTATCAAAAATTACCCTTTTGTTTATCTTCATGATAAAATACATATTTACCCTATCGATCATTTTTAAGTGTATATATAGTTCAGTTGGTACCCCTCATCTTTGCCTTTTAGTGCTTAAAATAGTAATTTAAATAGCTGAAATATTTCAATTATTTGAAAAGAGGTCAATTTATATAGATAATGAAGCTCTTATATGGATGACTTATTTATATTCCAGATAAAAAAATGACTTTTTTCCTTTCAAAACCTTTTAACATAGTTTTGACAGCTGATTTCTAATTTAAACTGCATTCAATGACATATAAATTATTTTATTTGGGGGAGATAAATTGGCCCCTAGCTTCATCTATAGTCCCATTTATAAGGAAACCTTTAACATATTTGCATTTTGTAGTTCTTTCTGCTAAATTAAGTTGTTAGAGCATTGGTACAACTTCAAAAATATCAGTATGAAGTCTTTGTCCTATCTGTGTTGTAAATTGATGAGAGAGAAGGGATTTAGGTGTTGAATAAAGCTGCTTTCAGTGAGGCCCCTGGATTCTGTGAGACGAGTCCCTTCAGTTCCGACTTTGTTGCATCACAAGAAAGCACCCAGACGCCCGGGGCTGCATCCTTGCTCCTCATGGCCTTCTAACAACTGTCAGAGTCTCCGCCAGGGTTCTACCTTGTATCTGAAGCTCGTGACTGAGATGCCTGAGTAGCCGTGAGGTTGGTTATGGTTGCCCTACTTTGTGAGTTAACCACTATTTAAATGATGCTGCTTTTACAGGTTTTTCAATATACAATAGGTTTTGAGGCTTCCGGTAACTGGAAACTTTTCAGCTTTGCTCTTAAAAGTGTTATGGAAAGCCTGAGACAAAATGAAAAAAAAAATGTATAATAATTTCTTGCATTGAAAAATTGAAATTACACAGGTGTTCGTTTACTATTTATTTTGTAATCTTCACTGTTTATATAACTTCAAAAAACACTTGAATGTGAAGGAAAAAATTGTGGGCTTTTTTTTATGATTCACCATAGAGATTCTGTATTCTGCTATATCATAAATTCTAACAAAGTGACCTGGAATATTTGTGTTTTTTTTTCTATACCGTCAAAATGTCTGCCAGTAAAGATTATAAAGACAAAACATGCTTTCTTGGAGAGGGGAGACAAATTGTTTAAAGTTTTTCATGATAGTTTGTGAGTAATAAGCCAGTTTGTTTAATTTTTTAATAATAAATACCTATTTTGAAACAAATGCAAAAAAGTCTCATTATTATAAAATTCTTATAAAATTTTTTATCATCTGTATTTGTACAAAAGTAATAAGACATGAGGACAGTTTAATAGCTATAAACACAAGTATTTAATTTGGACAAATAATTTTTTATTTCAAAAAATCAGTTTAACAGAAACAGACTCACAGACTTAGAAAACAAATTTATGGTTGTAGGACGGTGTGGGGGTAGGGGGTGGGAAGGTTGAAGGGAGGGGATAGTTAGGGAGTTTGAGATATACATGTACACAGTGCTATATTTAAAATGGATAACCGGCAAGGACCTATTTTATAGCACAGGGAACTCTGCTCAACATTACATAACAACCTAATTGGGATAAGAATTTAAAAAAGGATACATGTGTATGTTAAAAAAAAAAATCAGTTTAAGCATAAATGGAATGATAGGAAATGAAGGAAATCTGGGATAATGCGTTAAAGGTTATATCCTTTAGTAGACGGAAAGCTGTTGTCTTTAATGCATTAGTTTGTGTTGATGTCATTAGTACTTTAGTTGAGTCAAACAGAAAAATAATAGTGTTGTCAGAAACTTGTTTCTACCATTTAAATGTTTTAGTTCTGATTAATCTATTATGGATTAGCTATTAGGTTGCCAAACCACAGCAGCTAACCAGTGCTATAAACCTGTTGAGTTCTATATAAAGTGGGATAGAAAACTGATTCTAACAAAGAAATTGCTACAATGTTAGAGCAGGAATGGACTTTAGATACAATGTTATCTGATCTTAACATGTAATCATGTTATTTTGTACTCGAGGAAATTCTTAGGGAGTAAATTATATAAAGTCACAGTTATCAAATAGTGCCCAGACCAAAATTTGAGAACTCCCTATCCAAATGTGCTTTACACTCTTATTGTGATGAAAATGTGAATCATTGATTTTTTTTTCAATTTTCTTCTGTTGTTAGTGAATTCTTAGGAAGCTCCTATGCTCCTAATATTGCCATGATCTCTTCTTCTAGGAAGGTGTTAATTTTGCACAGTGAAAACATGTTTTTTCCAAGTTACGGTCATGGACCATTTTATATTCATTATAAAGTATATAATAGATATTTAGTTTCCAACTCCATAAGTATTTCACCACAGCAGCATTTGTAGTGAATTTTTTGGTATCAAGTTCACTCCTTGATGATGTACTTGGTACCTGTTGTTAACCTTCATTAAAACCCTAGAATTCTTGGCTCTTGCCGGGAGCCAGCACGGGAGTCCCCACCCCATGACAAGTTCATGTGGGAGAGATCTGGTGGGCAAGGCAAGCCAGAACTCGAGGGGTGCCTCTCTGGGCCTGCCTGAGCATCTACCCCAAAACCTGAGCCTGTCTGTTTTACTGCTTCATGACTTTCACCAACTCCTTTGCCAGTCACAAGGGGCTATCCCCAACCACTCTTATCTGTAAGAAAAGCAACTTAGAGCTCTAGTTACTAAGTCTCCAGGGTATAATAAGGTGTGTTCCAATTGTGTTTCCCTCAGAAAGCCTTCTAACCTGCCTAACAGGTTTCCAGACTCCTACAGCCATGTATGTGATTGTAGTCTCCCAACCATATGAGACACAAGGAGACTCAGTTACTTTAACAATGCAGAGCCTCTCGGGAAATTGTTAAAACAGAACTGATAGAAGATTTCTTTGTGGAATTAATGCCTGCTGCCAAGTTTCCATATTTCCCACCCTCTGTGTCCCTGAGAGTGTATTGATTAATATAGTTGATATATAAGAAATATAAGTAGAAGCTTTAATGTTAATAATAACCTTGGACCCCTAAGCTAATAAATTCTTCCCTTATTACCCCCACTGCACCCTTGCCCCATAGGAATGCAACTCTGCCTAGTGCTTTTGGGGAGTGGTACTAAACTCTAAAGTCACCTTTGGAGAAAATAAGTTTTTCTGGTTGACTAATTCTTATCAGAATAAAAATGTTAGCAGGTCTCCTGACCAGAAGATGATGTAAATCATAAAACCTTTGTATCTGAAGAAAAGCCTGGTTTCAAGGTCTGCTGACCTTGCATGACTTTACATCCCCTATTATCTTCTATGTACAACTTTGGGTATAAAAGCCCCTGCTGGAAATAAAGCTACGGACCCTGCTCACTAAGCTCAGTCTCCCCGTGTCGTTCTTTCTCGTCTCCTTTTCTTTCCTTTTGTCTCTACTCTTTCTTCTGGCCAACGTAATTGGAGCGTGGGGGTATATTAATTTCCCATGTAAATCAATTATAATTAGGCCTCTGATTCTCTCCACTGATGCTATCCCATTTCGCCAACGCTGTCATCTGGAGGGAATCCCTGGATCCAACCGGGGCTGGACCCCAGTAGGCTCTCATTTCCTGAAAACTGTAAGCTTTCCCACTGTGATCCAGTCCTTAGGAGCAAGGCTGCCTGTGTTTTCCTTTTTGACATGCATTGAATTGTGCCATCCACCCAAAAATTATATGTTGAAGCCCTCACCTGCCAGTATTTCAGAGTGTGACTGTATTTGGAGAGAAGTGAAAAGTGAAAGTGTTCATTGCTTTGTCGTGTCTGACTCTTTGTAACTCCACGGACTGTAATCCATGAGGCTCCTCTATCCATGGGATTCTCCAGGCAAGAATCCTGGAGTGGGTTTCTATGCCCTCCTCCAGGGGATCTTCCTGACCCAGGGATCGAACCCAGGTCTCCTGCATTGCAGGATTCTCCCACATTGCAAGCAGATCTTTACTATCTGAGCCACGGGGGAAGCCCATTTGGAGAAAGGGCTTTATTAAAGAGTTAATTAATTAGGTAACCGAGCTTCCCAGGTGGCTCAGAAGATAAAGGATCTGCCCACAATGCAGGAGGCCCTGTTTGATCCCTGGGTCAGGAAGATCCCCTGTAGTAGGAAATGGCAACCCACTCCAGTATGCTTGTCTGGAGAATTCCGTGGACAGAGGAGCCTGGTGGGCTACCGTCCATGGGACTGCAAAAAGTCAGAAATGACTGAGTGACTAACACTTTCACTTAGGTGAAAATGAGGCCATCAGGGCGAGCCCTTAATCCTATCTGAAAAAGATTAGAACATACAAGGACTCTGGGACAAAGTAGGTGTGAGCACACAGTGAGATGGTGGCCACCAGCCAGCAGAGGAGAGTGGCCTCAGATGAAACATATCTTGATCTTGAACTTGCAGCCTCAGAACTGAGAAAGTTTCTGATGTGATGTCGCCCGGCCTGTGGTATTTTTGTTATGGCAACCCTGGCAAATTACTACACTTTACAAGTCCATTTAATCCTGCTTGTTGATTGGAAGACACCTGTGCAGTCTGGCTACTGCTTTTGCAAGGACCATTCTTTATGAAACTGAGGTAGAGAGGGGTTCAAGTTAGTGGATACTTGGACTCACTAGGGACCCTATAATCATGGCTCTGGGGAGGCTGGCAGTTCTGGATCAAGCTACATCAGCACCAGGGACAAAATTTAAAAAATTGTAATACCATAATACTCTGATTTGGACCTCACCTTCATTCATCCATGCAATATTTTGTTAAGTTCCTAAGTGCCAGGCATTGGCAAAAATCAGGCCCAGTCCCTGCTTCAGGGCTTAGCGTGTGATGAGGCAGACACTAAAATAGTTATACAAAAGAAATACAATACACAATGGAAATTTACCATGGAATTGGAGGTAAAATCTGGGATGCCAGGGAAGAATTCCTTGAGGAAATGACATTTAAGTGCAGACCTTGAGGAGGATCTTCGTTTTTTGAATGTTGAATTTTAAGCTAGCTCTTTCACTCTCCTCTTTCACCCTCATCAAGAGGCTCTTTAGTTCCTCTTTACTCTCTGCCATAAGGGTGGTGTCATCTGCGTATCTGAGGTTATTGATATTTCTCCCGTTAATCTTGATTCAAGCTTGTGCTTCATCCAGCTGGTATTTCACATGATGTAACCTGCGTGTAAGTTAAATAAGCAGGGTGACAACATACAGCCTTGACGTACTCCTTTTCCAATTTTGAACCAGTCCATGGAACAATGGATAGTTAGAACAATCGTTCTAACTATTGCTTCTTGACCTGCATACAGGTTTCTCAGGAGGTAGGTAAGGTAGTCCCATCACTTCACAGCAAATAGAAGGGTAAAAAATAGAGACAGTGACAGACATTATTTAATTGGGCTCCAAAATCACTGCGGATGGTGACTGCAGCCATGAAATTAAAAGACGCTTGTTCCTTAGAAGGAAAGCTATGCCGAACATAAACAGTGTATTGAAACACAGAGACATCACTTTGCCGACAAAGGTCCATATAGTCAAAGCTATAGTTTTTCCAGTAGTCATGTACGGTTGAGAAAGTTGCACCACTATAAAGAAGGCTGAGCACCAAAGAAGTGATGCTTTCAAACTGTGGTGTTGGAGAAGACTCTTGAGAGTCCCTTGGACAGCAAGGAGATCCAACCAGTCAATCCTAAAGGAAATCAGTCCTGAATACTCATTGGAAGGACTGATGCTGAAGCTGAAGCTCCAATACTTTGGCCACCTGATGTGAAGAGCTGACTCATTAGAAAAGACCGTGATGCTGGGAAAGATTGAAGGCAGGAGGAGAAGGGATGACAGAGGATGAGATAGCTGGATGGCATCACTGACTCGATGGACATGAGTTTGAGCAAACTCTGGGAGATAGTGAAGGACAGAGAAGCCTGGCTTCTCTGTCTGCAGTCCATGGGATCGTAAAGGGTCGGACACGACTTAGTGACTGAACAACAACAGCTGGAGGATGAGGGCTTCCCTGGTGGCTCAGATGGTAAAGAATCTGCCTGCAATGTGGGAGACTCGGGTTTGATCCCTGGGTTGGGAAGATCCCCTGGAGAAGGGAATGGGAACCCACTCCAGTATTCTTGTCTGGAGAATACTATGGACAGGGAAGCCTGGAGGGCTACAGTCCATGGGGTCACGAAGAGTCGGACATGGCTGAGCAACCAACAGTTTCACTTTCACTGGAAGATGAGTTAGGACCACAGGGAGGCATAGTGCATTCCATGCGGTAGAGGAAAACCATGAACAAAGCCTGGGGGACTTCCCTTCTCATTTTGGAGATGCCCCAGTGGAATCTCACTTGTATGCCCACCAGTCATTATAGCCCTTCATTTTGGTGCTTGGCAGAATCAGCTCTCCCAGTCTCAGCTCTTGTCATTTTGAGCAGTTGATCCAGACAGGATGTCATTTTTTTTTTTAATCAAGTTACAATTGATACATAACATTGTGTAAGTTGAAGGTGTACCATATGCTGATTTAATACATTTATATATTACTATATAATTATCATTAGAGCATTAACTAAATCTCTATCATGTCACATAATTCTTTTTTGTGGTGAGAAGAGTTAAGATTTCATTTATCAGCAACTTAGAGTATTGCTGACTGTAATCATTATGCTGTGAATTAGATGTCCAGAATGTATCTATTTACCTTCTCATTTTAAGTTTATATCTTTAAACATTCTCCCCAGCTCCCCTTGCCCCTACCCCTGGTAACCACCATTCGACTTCTGTTACTAGGAGTTTGGCTTCATTAGATTCCACAGATTAGTACCACAGTTGTTTGTCTTTCTCTGCTGACTTATTTCACTGAGCATAATGCTGTCAGGGGTCATCTGTGTTGTCACAAATGGCAGACCTTCCTTCTTTCCTATGGTTAAATAATATTTGATTACATACATATGCAACATCTTTGTCCATTCATCCACTGAGGGACACTTAGGTAGTTTCCCTACCTTGGCTATTGTGAATGATGCAATAAACACAGGCATAAAGATAATTTTTCAATATCCTGTTTTCCTTTTTGTGTGTGTATGTGTGTGTATATCTAGAAGTGGGATTGCTGGATTATATACTGGTTCTGTCTTGATTAATCATCAGTCTTCTGTTCCTCATTACATTTTAACTGTTTTACAAAACTGCACAGAGCACACCTTGACTTTTTTATTTACCTTTTTCCATTCCTCCCAAGACCCTAGAATTTATCGATCATTCCCTGGCAGAATCCCAGTGACTCACAAGCCGTGACCCTTGGAATCACTCCTTCTATTCCAGAGTCCTGTACACACAAGTATAATAATATATGACACTACTTCCCCTGGAAGGAGGTTAATAAATGGCCACATTTTTTTTGAAGTCTTTTCCCTTTGAAGTCTTTAAGGAGGAAAAAGCCTATTTCACATGAGGTTTCATGGCTCCTCCTCTAGTGGATTATCTTTTGCCCAGATTAGCTTCAATGTGCTCAGCCTGCCTATAGTCATGGTGCAGGATCTGGGAGCTTTGAGGACAGGGGCAGAGGATCAGAAGCAGCTGCAAACAGCAAGGAAGAAAATGTAGTAAGCTCCCTGCTTCTCCATGGGTGGTGTATATCACGTAAAACACACCAGTGATTTTCTTTCTACTGAATAGAGATGTTTTTCACCTCTTGCATAATATGTATGTCTAGAGTCCGCATGAGCTGGGAACAAAAACCTTACAATTATTGAGATAGGTCTTAAAATGAACATATTCTAGGGGAAGTTAATATTTGAGAAATTCATTCATGTTCTCTCACATCAGCTTTTGGTTTGACAGGACTGAGCACTTCATCCCTGCTGCTGCTGCTGCTGCTGCTAAGTCGCTTCAGTAGTGTCTGACTCTGTGCGACCCCATAGATGGCAGCCCATCAGGCTCCGCCGTCCATGGGATTTTCCAGGCAAGAGTACTGGAGTGGGGTGCCATTGCCTTCTCCGACTTCATCCCTGAGTGGTACTAAAATCTGAGATAAAAATCCTCTGGCACTGAAAGCAACCAAGGACGACTAGCCCTGTTCATCAGCTATTTATACAAATCAAAGCAATGTGCTGAGGTTCAGGGTTACATACAAACATAATAAGGACAAGCTCTTACGCTATGCTAAGTCACTTCAGTCGTGTCCGACTCTGTGCGACCCCATAGACGGCAGCCCACCAGGCTCCCCCGTCCCTGGGATTCTCCAGGCAAGAACACTGGAGTGGGTTGCCATTTCCTTCTCCAATGCATGAAAGTGAAAGTGAAGTCACTCAGTCGTGTCCGACTCTTAGGGACCCCATGGATTGCAGCCTAACAGGCTCCTCCGTCCATGGGATTTTCTAAGCAAGAGTACTGGAGTGGGGTGCCATTGCCTTCTCCGAAGGACAAGCTCTTAGGGAATGCCGATTCTAATGAGCTTTCTTCTTTGTTTCAGTTCAGTTCAGTTCAGTCATTTAGTCGTGTCCAATGCTTTGCAATCCCATGGAATGCAGCACACCATGTTACCTTGTCCATCACCAACTCCCGGGGCTCACTCAACCTCACGTCCATTGAGTTGGTGATGCCATCCAACCATCTCATTCTCTGTCATCCTCCGCCTTGGATCTTTCCCAGCATCAGGGTCTTTTCCAAAGAGTCAGCTCTCCGCATCAGGTGGCCAAAGTATTGGAGCTTCAGCTGCAACATCAGTCCTTCCAATGAATACTCAGGATTGATTTCCTTTAGGATGGACTAGTTGGGTCTCCTTGCTGTCCAAAGGACTCTCAAGAGTCTTCTTCAACACCACAGCTCAAAAGCATTAATTCTTTGGCACTTAGCTTTCTTTATAGTCCAACTCTCACATCCATACATGACCACTGGAAAAACCATAGCTTTGACTAGACGGACCTTTGTTGACAAAGTAATGTCTCTGCTTTTTAATATGCTGTCGGGTTGGTCATAACTTTTCTTCCAAGGAGTAAGCACCTTCCAATTTCATGGCTGCAGCCACCATCTGCAGTGATTTTGGAGCCCAAGAAAATAAAGTCAGCCACTGTTTCCATTGTTTCCCCATCTATTTGCCATGAAGTGATGGGATCAGATGTCATGATCTTCGTTTTCTGAATGTTGAGTTTTAAGCCTATTTTTTCACTCTCCTCTTTCACTTTTATCAAGAGGCTCTTTAGTTCTTCTTCACTTTCTGCCATAAGGGTGGTGTCATCTGCATATCTGAGGTTATTGATATTTCTCCCAGCAATCTTGATTCCAGCTTGTGTTTCATCCAGCTCGGCATTTTGCATGATGTACTCTGCATAGAAGTTAAATAAGCAGGGTGACAATATACAGCCTTGACGTACTCCTTTCCGGATTTGGAACCAGTCTGTTGTTCCATGTCTTGACCTGCATACAGATTTCTCAGGAGGCAGGCAAGGCGGTCTGGTATTCCCATCTCTTTCAGAATTTTCCACAGTTTGTTGTGATCCACACAGTCAAAGGCTCTGGCATTGTCAATAAAGCAGTAGATGTTTTTCTGGAACTCTCTTGCTTTTTCGATGATCCAGCGGATGTTGGCAATTTGATCTCTGGTTGCTCTGCCTTTTCTAAATCCACGGTTCACGTACTGTTGAAGCCTCTTGGAGAATTTTGAGCATTACCTTGCTAGCATGTGCTACTGCTGCTGCTAAGTCGCTTCAGTCGTGTCCGGCCCTGTGCGACCCCATAGACAGCAGCCCACTAGGCTTTTCTGTCCCTGGGATTCTCCAGGCAAGAATATTGGAGCGGGTTGCCATTTCCTTCTCCAATGCATGAGTGAAAAGTTAAAAGTGAAGTTGCTCAGTCATGTCCCACTCTTCGCAACCCCATGGACTGCAGCCTACCATGCTCCTCCATCCATGGGATTTTCCAGGCAAGAGTACTGGAGTGGGGTGCCATTGCCTTCTCCTGCTAGCAAGTGAGATGAATGCAATTGTGCAGTGGTTTGAACATTCTTTGGCATTGCCCTTCTTTGGGATTGGAAAGAAAGTTGACTTTTTCCAGTCCTATGGCCACTGCTGAGTTTTCCATATTTGCTGACATATTGAGTGCAGCACTTTCACGGCATCATCTTTCAGGATTTGAAATAGCTCAACTGGAATTCCATCACCTCCACTAGCTTTGTTTGTAGTGATGCTTCCTAAGGCCCATTTGACTTTACATTCTAGGATGTCTGGTCAAGGTGAGTCATCACACCATTGTGGTTATCTGGGTCATGAAGATATTTTTTTGTATAGTTCTTCTGTGTATTCTTGCCACCTCTTATCTTCTGCCTCTGTTAGTTCCATACCATTTTTGTCCTTTTTTGTGCTCATCCTTGCATGAAATGTTCCCTTGGTATCTCTAACTTTCTTGAAGAGATCTCTAGTTTTTCCCATTCTATTGTTTTCCATTCTTTGCATTGATCACTAAGGATTTCTGTTAGAAAACTCAAATGTAGCCTATTGATACGCAAGAAGTAGGTCCTGTGTTTCAAGATCAGTGCATTTTTATTTTAGGCACAATCCTATCCATTGATATTGATTTCAATATAGCGAATTTTCTGAAGGCTTTTGGTTACTCTAAAACAGTGGCCTTACTCTTTCCCTTTTACTCATGTGGAAAAAGACTTACAAGGGATATCATTAACTGAAAAGAAAAACCATGGTGAAAAAGCAAGGCAACTTACTAGACATGGGTTTTAGGACGAGGTTGACTACTCTGAATTGTATATTTTCCACATGTTGGATTTTTTACCACGTACAGTTCTTTTTCCTTTATGTGAAAAATAAATAACAAAAGTGAACATAATCTAACAAAGCTCTGGGAATTTATACACCAGACATTACAGTGCAAAAGCCTATACATATATGTTTATTTATATAAATGTTTAATGCAGCATTTAACAAAAACTGCAATCTGAATAAACACCAATAAGAGAAATAGTTGAAAAAATTATAATGTATTTATCCAATGATGGTTACAAAATACTGGTTTGTATGTTAAAGAATTTAGTTGGCTAGAGTATGTTAACAATAGAATAATTTGTTAGAATACTGATGTTGTTTGCTTCTGGACATTTCTCCCATGCATTTGATTCTTCAGTCAGTTCAGTTCAGTTGCTCAGTTGTGTCCGCCTCTTTGCAACCCCATGGACTTAGTCGTTTTATGTGCAACTTAGTATTACGGTTCTTATGCAAATTTAGGCACTTATTTTTTCCTTCCTGTTGTTAGAATCAAGCCACAGGATATAATAAACCTCACTGAATGGGTATCAATAATTTAGATTATTTAAAAAACTAAATTTAACTCTTTTCCTGTTGTATTTAGGTTGAATCCAGTTTAACTAAATCATTATCATAATGTGGCTTTAGCCAATGGAAGCAGTGGTGATGCTGAGAAATGCTAAGATTCTGATACACAGTTGACCCTTGAATAACAGGTTTGAATGGATTTTTTTTTCAATAGTAAATACTACAGCAGTACATCATCTATGGTTGGTTGATCCACAGATTCAGACCCTCACAATACAGAGGAACACCGGATATGTTATACTCAGATGTTCAACTGTGTAGAATCAGCACTACTAAACCCCGTTATGGTTCAAGGGTCAATGGTATTTAGAATGGAGATTCGACAGGATTTGCTGATGAACTTGGTGCAAGATTTAAGACGTGGAGTCAAAGATGCCATCAAGGATTTTGACTCTAGGAGTTGGAAAGATGGAGCAGTCATCAACTGAGATGGGGAAAAATACAGAGAGATTTGAGAGTCAGAAAGGAATTCAGCTTTGGACACCTTAAGTTTGATATTTCTCTTAGTCACAGTTGGAGGAGTCTAGAGTTAACGAGGTCTAATGAGAGCTGTAAATGTGAGAGTCATCTAGCATATAGGTGGTATTTAAAGTCCCAAGACTGGATGAGATCAGCAAGGAAGTGAGTGAGATTCAGAACAGGAATGAGAATCAAGCCCTGTGGTTCTCTGTTAAGAAATCACAAAGAAAAGAACAAAGGAGAATGAGCTGCAGCCAGTGAGTTAAAAAGGAAACATCTCCTCAAATACCAATTAGAAATTCTTCTTCCTCAACAGTTCACTAAAAATTGTACTCTTGTTTTACTCTGAAAGTCAAAAAAGGTAGTAGTCACCACAAATTAAGGACCTGTGATCTTCCATTCATTAGAGTCAGTTTAGGAACACAACACTTTGGAAGATATCTTGATGTTAATATCAATTTGAGCAGAAAACATTTTATCTGTGAGCATGTACATAAGTGGTTTTTCAGAATTGTATTCCTTTTATAAAATAAATAATATGGTAGATAGATGATAAATAATAGATGATATATTCATTTCCTAAGTCTGCAGTAACAAATTATTACAGACTGGTACAGGCTGGGTGGGAAGCTTAACAGAAATGTCTTCTCTCAGAGTTCTGAAAATCAAGAAGGCCATAAGCCTGGGATCAAGTGGAGCGGATCCTTTCTGGAGGCCTGAGGGAGACGAGGTCATTCCATGCCTCTTTCCAAGCTTCTGGAGGCATCTCATAAACCTTAGGGTTCCTTGATGTGCATAACCCTCTGCCTCTGTCTTCACGTGACTTTCTCCTTGTGAGTTTCAAATCTCTTCTTTTCCTATAAGGACACTAGTCATTGGATCTAGGATTCATACAATATCCAGGAGGATCTTATCCTGAGATCCTTAAACCTGTAAAGACTGTATCTGCAAATATGCTCACATCCATAGGTAGAGCAGTTAGTACCCGGACATATCACAAAAGACATTTTTAAACCCACTACAGATGATCCAAAGGTCTGCAGAATCAGCACTAAGTTGCTGGCCAGTTCCCAAGGAATACAGGTAGAAGCTGTTGCTAAGTACTAATTTTGTGGTAAGGATAAACAAACAGCCCTAAAAAAATACCTACAAGTAAAAATAAATGTAAGTATTGTTTTCAAATTAACTTGGAGACCATACCAATTTTAATTACTCATCTTTATTGATAAAATAGGTTCCTAGCAGTACATAGTCTCAGACATAAATTTAAGGGTTCTGCTTAAAAAAAAAATGTATGGGATAGAACACTGTTGCTATATAATAAAGTACATGTTTTTAAACACCAAGTTCTTAAAATAATATCCAAGTAAGAAGACCAAGAATAAATTAATTCAACCTATTTATTTATAAAAATAATTATTTGTCAAGTAATGTTTTATAATAGAGCTGCCCCAACAAATTGCCTCAGACTTAATTTCAATTGTGTAGCTTATTTTAATTCTGACTTGGGATAAAAACTCTATGAATGCGCCATCAAATTAAAGGATATTTTCCCAAAAACCAATAGAGAAGTTTAAAAATAAAATTTATTACTTGTTTATAAAATACCAATCAAGGCCTCTGAATGAGAAAATAAATCTGTTTAATGTTTGGGCCCATTGTCTATTCAATCAGTCTCCTCAACTATTCCAAACTTAAGATAAAAAAATTCTGAAGTGAAAAGCAGTTTTTAATTTTACCATATATGAAATTATACATAAAAGTTACCATGTGATTATTAACAAATTATACACTCCAAAGTAGAATGTTCTACCATGCATATTTTAATATATATTCAATATAAATGAGTACAGTATATTTAATAGTATTTGACATTCTTACCTTTTTTCTATAATCATCACGAAATATGAAAATTTTAGATTTTGATTGATGTCACCACATTTCTATTTCTAGTGGCTTTTAAAAACTTACATATTGGACATACATTTTGTAAAAAATAAAACAAATACTTATAAATCCAGATTTCCCCCTCTTCCCCTGGCACTCCCCAACCCTTTGACTGAAAGGTTACAAGAAATATCTTTTGCTTATGTTTATGAAAACCAGATGGAGCTTTAGACCTAGCAAAAAAATTTTTTATTTTAATTTACTGTTTCTGTATCTCTTAAGAGCAATTACTTAAAAAAAAAAAAAGGGTTCTGAGGCAGAGCAATTCCCAATTTACTGTGAAATTACCATACCTAGCTTGCTATATCAAACATTTCAACTGTTAGCTAAATGAGCTACATAATATCCTTAAAGATCAACCAGAGAAGAGAAAAATCTCATCTTCCTTACTGATTTAGAGCCAAAACTTATTCAAAGAAGTAGTTTAACCTACTAAATATGTCTCTTATAAGCTCTTCTTTCTTAGAAAGTAGTATTTCTTCTCTTTCATTCCTGAAATGATATCTCATGTACTTAAGCAAGTCATGGACAAGTGTCAGCTCATTATGATGATAAATGAGCTCAAATTAAATTATCTCTTTTATTTATGGTGCATATAAAACATTCCTAACAGCCTTTTAAACTGAACTTTGTTTGACAAAAATTTAAATTAATGAGAAGGTCGATAGGCAATCATTAAAGCTGAAGTCTCATGGTACATAAGCTATTTGTTAACTTTCACCAAATAGGAAGAAAATAATTCAGTATGATGATTTTTCCATTCACAATACTGTGGCAAAATTTGTATATTAAAATTGGGATATTTTTTTATGAATTCCAAGACATTTGTTGGGAATATTCATGTTTATCTAAATGTCAACTGAAAGCCAACAGCACTGCTGAAAGCTCGTTAGGTTCAGTAGTTGCTGTGAAAATCTTTAATTCTGCCAATTACATTTAATTGGCAGAATTACAAAATTCTTGTAATTCAAATTTTGTAATTTTGTAATTATAAAAATTACAAAAATCTTGTTCACCAATTAACAAAGGCTTAATTTCTACTTTTCAATTATATTTGGAATAAAGTCTATGACCATTAACTATGTATTTTCTCATTGCTATCTTTTAAATGTCCTTGCCAGTGCACTGTACATATTACAGAAAAACAAAACAAAACAAAGGGTAACTTGAGATGGATTTTGCTGTTAATTCATTCACTTAACAAGCCAGTCCCAGTGAGTGTGCTGGAACCTTGTAAGAAGTTCACAGATTTAAAAAGCTCTTCAGCTCTTCCTCAGACTGAGGTCACTACTGGTTACTAATGCTGACAAAGATGTACTTTCTGACACATCCTCTTTCCTAAGGTTCAAAAATGATTCTCGAGTTATTTGAAGAATCTCTCTCAAGCCTTTATTTTCTTGCTATAAGGAAGGAAACAAAAAGAAGCAGTCAGCACGGTGGCTATAATAGTAAAAACATATCTTAAGAAAAACCAAACATATGAAGGTATGATAAATAAAAGCAAGTACTGTAACTGGCAGAAATGTATTAAATCAGTGGGTCCCCAACCTTCTTGCCAACAGGGACCAGTCTCATGGAAGACAATTTTTCCATAGGCTGGAGGCGGTGGGTGGGAGGAGGGAAGGAGTTGGTTTCAGGATGATTCAAGTGCATTACATTTATTGGGCCCTTTATTTCTATTATTGTTATTACATCAGCTCCACCTCAGTTCATCAGGCAGTGGATCTTGGAGGTCAGGAAACCCTGTATTAAATGATATATGCCTTTACCAACTTGAATCCAGAGAACAGTTTTTTAAAGAGGTAGGGATTACGTGTTCAGTGTCTTCCACCACTGTGAAGGCTTTTTATTTATGCAGCTTCAATTACAGAACTTCAGAAACTGCCTTATTTTATAACACAGTATATATAGATGAAGAGGAGCTTTCCTGGTGGCTCAGTGGTAAAGAATCTGCCTGCAATGCAGGAAACGTGGGTTTTAACCCCTGGGTTGGGAAGATCCTCTGGAGTGGTAAATGGCAACCCACTCCAGTATTCTTGCCTGAAGAATTCCATGGATAAATGAGCCTGGTGGGCTACAGTCCATGGGGTCTCAAAAGCATCAGACACAACCGAGCACTTAAACAATGACATAGATGAAGAAAATAACATCTAGATTTTTATTTGTGTAAACTCAGAAAGTCTGTGAATAATACCCTGGGGCTAACACCTCTTAGTACTTTAATACTTTTATTATTTTCCATGATAGCATGGAATTCAGGGCAAGCCTGGTTTGCTTTCCTTGTGGGGATTTAACAGCAGCAGGCTGGCTGAATATATTGTGCTGTTTTTTAAGAAGGAAAGTAAGCGACCAAATTGAGCACTAGTAAATGACTTTGCCCTTATCTTCTAGATTAGCTACTGTAAGTCCATGGGGTTGCAAAGAGTTAGACATGACTGAGTAACCGAACTACTGTAAGAAATTTTTAGACATTTAAAAATAACTATCATAATTTATTCTCTACAGCCTTGTCTTTCTTTCTAAGTTTCAATGGTATAAAGCAGGCATCAGCAAACTATGGCCGGAATTGAGGCCTGTTATTGTACATTAAACTGTACTGGAACACAGTTGACTCCAATCTTATTTTGTGTGTGTATGGCTGGTTTTTCGTTTCAGTGGCAGAGCTGAGTACCTACAACAGAGACTGCCTGGTTTTCAAAGCTGAAAAGATTTATTATCTGGCCTTCTACTGAGAAAGTTTGTTTGCCTTAGTCACAAAGAATGAGAGAATTTTGTACGGTTATAAAAATCATTTTTGGTCCCCTATAACCAATTTCTCCACCATGATTTCAAAATGAAGGTTTTAAAATTATAAAGGGCACCTCTTCTACCAATTTGAGCTATTCAACAATGGTGCTTTTGCTACCACAGAATAAAGGACAGATGCGATAAAAGCTTTTATGTGAAGTGTTAGTTGCTCAGTTGTGTCTGATTGTTTGCGACCCCATGGACTGTAGCCCTCCAGGCTCTCTGTCCATGGGATTTTCCAGGCAAGAATACTGGAGTGGGTTGTCATTCCCTTTTCCAGTGGATCTTCCGACCCAGGGATTGAATTGAGGTCTCCTGCATTGCAGGCGGATTCTTTACCATCTGAGCCATCAGGTGGTAAGAAAGTTTTTATATCCCTAGAAAAATACAAGTGGCCAAAGAATATTATTTGTGGATTAAAAAAAATTTCCCCCTGCATCATTGTGATCTCTGATAAAAGAGACAGTTTAACAAATTACTAAGCTGAAGAATTATATTCACCTAATAACAGAAGCAACACAGGATCAAAAAGTCAATTTTCTCAGTGACTGGTATAAGTTTATTACTGATCTTTGACTCCTACATTACTATATAAATGGTCTTGCATTATACACCCAAATAACCAGTACCCAGATTAGGAAAAAGAACATTACTAGCATCCCAGAAAGTAAATATTTAAAAATGAGATATATTTTCTGGCATAGATCTTTGTACAAATAGTTTTCACCTACATGTGCTAACTTACTTCAAGTTGAAATATTCGTTCCTGTTCCTTGCAACCCTGTTGCTCATCAATTTCAATGGCTTTCCTCATTACTGCTGCCATTTCAGTTATCTGGTCAACATGTGCTTGTAATTCCTAAAAAAAAAGGAGATGGAAGCTGTAAATCAATGAAACGCTTAAAAAAAAAACCTCTTTTTATAAAATCTACATTACTACTTGATATGAATGTTAATACCTTTACACTGCCATTTAACATAAACTTAATATATCAAACAGGTATTTACAAGACTGTTGACTGAAGATAAATGTCCTTGTGAAGTCAGATTTCTGTTAGGACTAGATTAAGGATAAGCAGCACAAGATATCTAAACCCACGAACAGGAAAAATACTCATTTCACATTCCTCTCACCACAAATGATCAGCAACATTTTCTTTTTCGTACCTACATGCCCCATGACCAAACTAATGGGAAAGATACACATTCAATATCTATTCCTTCCTGAAGTCTTCATGATTTATAAATATATCCTATGTTATCCATCCCTAAAAACTGATCTCAATTCAATCTAGAATCTTTTCCAGACTATCATCTTCACTGACAGCAGGACCTATACATTGCTTGTGTTTCCCTATTATTTAATGTTAGGTATATAATAGATGATATCTTCTTCCCTTCGCTCAGTAGTGTCCGACTCTTTGTGACCCCATGGACAGTAGCCTACCAGGCTCCGCCGTCCATGGGATTTTCCAGGCAAGAATACTGGAGTGGGCTGCCATTTCCTTCTCCAGGGGATCTTACCAATCCAGGGATCAAACCCAGGTCTCCTGCATTGCAGACAGATGCTTTACCGTCTGAGCCACCAGGGAAGCCCAATAGATGATAAGTATTGAGTAAATAATAAGTACTGAATAAAATGAACAGAGTTCTGCTTTTTTTATTCTTTTTTGCACACCTATGGTGTGCAAGCACTATACTAGGTGAGAGGAATGGGAACATTTCTGTTAAGAGAAATGTTAACAGAAATGTTCCCTGATTCCAAAGAGCTTACAGTTAATGAAATGAGATGGACAAAAGGTTTTGTAATTTCTCTGTTGTTTATAATCAGCAGGGACACAAGACTAATACTTTTTTAAATGAATAACTTCTATAGACCATTGCTCACTGGCAACTGAGGCTTACTCTGTTATACTAAGGCCAAAACTTAAATATAGAAGTTGACAGTTTCCCACATAAACATGCAGTCTCTTAAACAGTTGTATATATTCTATTTGGAAAAAGGATTTGAACAAGACTCCTCAAAACCTACAATACTAGTAAACTGTGGAAGGAATATAAATATTCAAACAGACAACAAATAGGAATATCTTTAGCAAACCACACGTTTAATATCTTAAGTAACAAAAATACAGATCCTTATATATTATTTTAATATAATCTATACAAAGCTAGTACACAGGAAGAAGGCAAAATAAACTACACTGTATAGTGCGATGCTATTTAAATTGAAATTACTTGAAGTCAAATACATTTTAAGAAATTAACAATTCAGCCCCTCAGTTGCACTGCTGACATTTAATAGCCACATGTGGCTGGTGGCTTCCAATTTGAATAGCACAGATAAAGAACATTGCCATCACTGCAGAAAGTTCTATTAGACAGCTCTGGATTAGACTATGATGGTAAGAATGATATCAAGACAAGCAACTGTCATGTCCTATAACAATTAAAAAAATAATAATTACAATCCCTCCTACCATAAAGGGAGCCTAACGTTTAAAAGCAAGTCAAGTACAGGTAACTGCAGCAGCAAGTCGGATAAGGATAATGAGTAAAAATTTTTAATACCAACAGCTTTCTCAGTTTATGATTTGATGTCTTATATGGCAACTACAAGGAAACAAATAATCATTTGCTTCTAAAATGGAAGAAAACAAGAAACTACTTTTTTCAGGACAGTCTGTTCTAACAAAACCATCATAAGAAAAAAAACCTCAATACAAACAGGAGGGTATTTTTACAGGCTGGTTCCTGGATGATCCACTTATTACAATAAGATCTTTAGGGAAGTATCATAGATCTCTTAAAAGGCACAATAGGGCAAGACCTGTGCTTTCAAAATGTTTTAAAAGCAAGAAGTGCTAGCAACAAAATCTTTGCACTCTCTTGAAATAGCATTCGAGGAAAAAAAAGACAAAACACAACAGACACAATGGAGAGGCTGCTACTATACTTAATTGTAACACCTAAACAAAGGTAATTTTATTTTATTGTGAATGCAAATTAAAGGACTATAAACTATGGAAAATCTGAATTAAAACAGTTCATTTAATTGACTAAACAAAACTTTTACAAAGCCAGATTAAAATTACTGTCAAGAAAATGTCTTTGATGTCCAGAAAGAGGTAAACCATTTGAAGCTTCCTAAAATTTTGCAGCTACAGTTAACTAGAACAACAAAATGAAAGGCTGGCCTAAAGAACCTTCTAAAGCCTGCAATTACCTAACAGGCTATGTATAATGCAATATACAGCGAATTCATGACAGATTTAAAGTTTCTACACTGAGTATTTTTGCAAGGCTATCAAAAGCATAGTGTTTTTTAAAAGCAATTTCATTTATTTGCTGATTTAATTTGGGAGAATTCAATGTAAAGAACTTTTTAAATGCCCCCCCATCCACACCCCCAAAATTGACTGTTTTATTTAGTGTACATTCTGATTTGCTTCCAAGTGCCTCCTCTCCAGTCCATGTTGAGGTGCTTCAAGGATGTGTCGAGATGCACCAAGGAAGAATCCTTCGGAGCTGTTACGATGCACCATGTCAATCTGTAGTACAGAGTCATTATAATGTTAATACGGACAATATCCGTAATTTAAAAACTGAATGAGTGTTAGTTCATGCGAGTTAGCCAACTGTTGGAAATGTTTGTTTTTTTAAGATTTCCAAAAAGGTAGTAGTTCAAAAATAATGTAAAAATGAGTGTTTGAATGAAAATGAGTTCTCCTCAAACTTTTTATTGGCTTTTAAATGTGTGCTCAAAAACTTCTAGGTGAGGGCAGAATTCTGTTACGTAGTCTCAACAGAGCCTCTTACTCCAAAATGCTGTTAAGTGTAACTCTGTGTTTTACCCAAAAATGTGTTATAAAATTATTTTTGTGTTTAGGTGTATCAGAGCACTAGTACCTAAACATATCCTGGAAGCTCATATTTATCGTGCAAGTTTCTCTGCTCACCCATTTCTGCTTGTTAAGCCCCCAAATTAATTCGAGGCTAGATTTAGATGGATTTACTACCTTTCCTTGCCACTTTCCTAGATTCTCCTCGTGAGAACTAATCTTGCTTTCTCTAGTACTCCAGTAATAATCCAGATCTCTATTTAGGATTCATCACATCCTACCTTATGTTAGATAATCATGTTTGTATCTCTATCTCCCAATGCACTGAAAGGTCCTATGGTAGAATAATAAAACTTATTCATTCATCTCATTAGGATAACTAAGCCAGTGCAAGTGTTAATAAATATTTGTTTGAATCAAAGCATCTCCTTTTTGGGAAAAATCAAAATCACAAACATTAATATGTATTAGTTAGAATTAATAACAAGTAACTGAACTGTTATTTCATGGAAGGCAAGAATCAGCACTTAGAAGAAGAATTTCATCTGCATAATGAAAAAGGATGGCTTACAGCTATCTTAAGACATGTTTAACTTGCTAATTAATAAAACAGCTGTAATGAATGGTAAAATCTAATGTGTTTTAGAAAACATTTGCTTCTGACATAGCTGCTACCACAAGGGACTAGCTACCTTCAGTATCTTATTCTTAAGCACTTGCTTGCCAGAGTATTCTCTGTAGATCTTAAAAAATTTGTTAGGTCGTTAAACACAAGGGCTTTTTGGAATGTCTCAAGAACATACTTATTTTACCAATAATTTTAAGTCAGTTCATATTTGTACTTAAAAAAACCTCTTAAATTACATATTCAAAATAAAATGTTTTTATAATGATATTAACAATAGATACATTTTATACTCAAAAGATTGCCACTTAACAATCCAAGGTTCCTTTTGGTTAGGAGATAAATAGCATAATTACATAATATTAAAACCACATTTGTTAATTTATTATTATACTATTTGACACAAGAGCTATTACTAACTTCCTTAATATGGAAAGTTGAATTTACATGTTAAAGCAATTTACTAAATATTTGTTTTTAGTAGAATTAATAATAAAAAATACCTAAAAGCACCAAGATGGAATAAATATTTTAAAGAATCTAAAAAGTGTTTTAATAATTAAGATAAAAATACGTTGTAACAGTCAATACTTCTTAGATAACACTCGTTATAACTAATAAAAAACAGTTAGCTCATCATTATCCAATAGAGATAATGGCCTTGTAATCACAATCTATTCTAATATTTTTCACACCAGCAGTTAAAAATCAGTTTAAAATAAAATGTAAATGGTAAAGGACTATTCTATCTTTTCATAGCAGCTGCTAGCAAACACAGGAATCACAACTAGTAAGATGAACAGCAGAAACAATGTTGATTTCTAGCCAGTTCAGCTCTGTCTCTAAAAATGTTGTTGAGTGGTATGTGATGGAGGATGGGATGGGTGGGAAGGCAATATATAGCATATTGTTTCTTTTCCTCCCCCCACCCCTTGGTGCTTCCATTAATAATCAGGAGTATCTATAGTCTGGATGAATTAGCCTCATTCAGAAGACAGTCTTAAAAACAAATCTAACTTTAGCTGTTTTCGGATTTTTAAAAAGGTTTCTGGCATTTAATTTTCATTTTTGCAACATATACCAATTCACAAGTTAGAAAAAATATTTCTTTGAAGCAGGTAACATTATAATTTTGAATAATTTGAATTGAATAGACTTACCTTTATTTCCCAAATAATGTTTACTTTATGATACATATTATAAGCTACTAGGGAAGAATGGGAGTTTGAAGACTAAATCAAACAGAAAATGACACATAACATGAAAAAAATAAGGAGAAGAAGAAAATGTCAAAAAGAGAAGTATTCAATATCATGTAAGACACCTGTGATTTTTTAAAAATCTGAACACAAGTTAATTGATTGTCCTTTTTGCAAATTATATTTACAGAATGGGATTACCTTAGTGTGTTGCTCTTTTAACTTCATTATTATTCCTGGATCATCTTTTTTGCTAGCCATTAGCAATCTAAACATTTGCTCTCGATACTTGCTCATTATAAGTTCCAAGGCAGATTGATGTTCTTCCAGGGATGTACGTAATTCTATCAAGAGTAACAGCATCTTTTATTTAAACTTGAGTTTAAAATGCACAATGTATTCTCTTCTACATCACATTTTTTAAAACTTATAAAGGGGGTATTAGAATGTTTCATAAAGAAAACATGAGGTACAAAAATCTAGCCATATGGAAATAAAGGACACCAAATGGAGTCCTTTATTAGTTTTCAAAATAACCATTTTAAGCTCATTTTTTTGAGAATCACTGTAACAACTATTTACTGAACAACAACTGAGTGTCAGATCATGCTCTGTATTAGGAATACCAAAAGGCCATAGAGTTCAGAGTCTAGTGGAGAAAACAAAACATAAATAATTATAACGCAATGTGGTAAAGTGCAGAGTGGAGCTCTACCCTAATACATATAAAAAGTCTGTGAGGAAAAATTGGTGGAGGCTTCACAGAAGTATAGTAGTGAGATGAATGTACGTTCCTTCAGTTGAAAATAAAGGACAGGGCATTCTAAGCAGGGAGGCATGGAAGTGGATGGTATGTTCGGGACCTCGTTCAGGGTGGCAAGAGCAAAGGTCTCATGGAGAAGGGAGGTATGGGAAGAATACGAAAAAGGCGGCTTAAGAGTCAGCTCTGAAGGCCTCTGAATAAGGAAACAGCACACAGTGAGGGTTCTTAAGAGAAGGAACAACATGACCAGATATGTTTTTGTAAAATCAGTCTGATGATTGTGCTGAAGATGGACTGGAGCGGAAAGAGACTGAAATCAAGGAGACCAGTGAGAATACTTCAGGCCGGAGACTATAAACACCTAAGCTAGGGGCCAAAGCGGTGGGACTGCAGAATGAAACTGAGTTATTTCACAGGTAATAATTTCAGTGGTACAAATGGATATTGAAGGTGAGAGCCTAAGATGATTCCAAGTAAGGCAGACAGAAATATGTGTAATTGAAGCATAATGGACTAGAAAAAGTAACTTTAACTGGCTATTTTCCCATTTAAAAAATATTAACTGATCTGAATTCAATAGTGCAATTGGAGATTAAAGCTCACTTTTGATATGCTATAACAGTGATAATATAGCTTGCCTTTGTTCTCTTGTTGCAGTTCTCTGATTTGTCTGTTTTCTTGCTGGATTCCCATAACTAATGTGGACCGTGGCCGATGTCTTGCAACTTCATTAAGTTCTTGAATTTCTTCTTGATACTAATGAAAAGATTTTTTTTTCAAGATGTAAGAAAATATATTTGAAAATACGTATCTTACATATGTGTATATATGTGTGTACATTTCGTAAAGAATTTTTACAGCTCAACAATAAAAAGAAAAAGAACCCAATTTAAAAAATGGGCAAACGACTAATTTCTGAGGATGCAATGGACATCATGGTGTCTAAAGTTAACAATACTATATTATATATTTGGAATTTTCTCACCACATACAGTAATTACATACAGTAATTACGTGAGGTGACAGAAGTATTAACTAACCTCATGGTTAGTAGGTAATGTTCCACAATATATACATGTGTGTTGTATACCTTAAACTTACACAATGTTGTACATCAAGTATATCTCAATAAAGCTAAAAAAAATGGGCAAAGGATTTGAAGAGACATTTCTCTAAAGATGATACACAAACACATGTATATGTTTTTGTGGTCAATATAACACATGAAGATACTTAACATCTTTAGTCATTAAGGAGACACAGCTCAATATAACAAGGAGATAGCACATGACAGCCACCAGGATGACCTTAGTCAAAAAACAAGTAATAACGAGTTTAACAGAGGATGTGCAGAAATTGCTAACGCCTATATATTGTTGACAGGAATGTAAAATGACGTAGCTGTTTTGGAAAACAGACAGGCAGATCCTCAAAAAGTTAAACACAGAGGTATAAGACCCTTCTATTCTACAGCTAGGTATATACCCAAGAAAACTGAAAATAGATGTCCACATAGAAATGTATACACAAGTATTCACAGCAGTATTATACATAATTGCCCCAGAAGAAAAACAATCCAAATGTTCACCAACCAATGAATAGAAAAAGACAAGGTGCTATATCCTTACAATGTATTAATATTTAGCAATAAAAAGGAATGAAGTACTGATACATACTAGAACACAGATGAAACTTGAAAACTTTAAAAAACCAGTCACAATAAGCCACATACAGTACTATTCCATTCATACGACATGTTTAAAACAGGCAAACCTATAGACTGACAGATTCATGGTTGCCAGGAACCAGGGAAAGGGAGACTTAGGGAGCAGCTCTAGGGATAATGAAGTGTTCTAAAATTAACAGTGATTATGGTTGCAGAGCATGTGAATATACTAAAATTCAATCAACTGCACCCTTCAAAAGGGTAAACTGTAGGGGACCTCCTTGGTGGCCCAGTGGTTAAAACTCCACGCTTCCAGCAGATGTGGGTTTGTTTTGTGGTTGGGGAACTAAGATCCAGCATGCCATGTGGTGCAGCCAAGAAATTTAAAAATAGGGTAAATTTTATGGTATGATTCTTAACTCTGGTTGTCAACCTCCCCCCCCCGCCCTTTTTACAACTCAATACAAGATATGTATGTTCACTGGAATGCATGAGTCAAGCTAGACAGGGAGGTATGTAAAGTGTTTAGGGCAGAAGAGTTGCAAAACAAAATATGGGGCTGGCCAAAAAGTTCAGGCTTTCCCATAAGATGTCATGAACTTTTTGGCTAATCCAATAGGTAAACTTGCTTCACTTTTTCAGCAGCTTTGTTAAAATCAGTACCCCCAGGTTGCTGCTTCCTTTTACAAAAGAGATGTGCTTCACGAGAGTACGCTATAAATATATATTTTCCTACAGTGATTTCCATCATAGTTTCAGAGATTCTATAGTTCTCTTAAAGTTAAAATCTTAACTTAAAGTTAAAATCAAAAGAGGGCTTAAAATAGTAGTTCAACTTCACAGCCCACTGGAAAGTTCTTATACACAATGGTAAGGATAACAAGAAGTGAAGCCCTTTTCATTTCTTCCTTAATTGGCAGCAGTAAATGAAAAATAAGGTAGCAAGTATAAATGAATAGGGCTTCTCAGGTGGCTCAGTGGTAAAGAATCCATCTGCCAATGCAGGAAATGCAAGTTCAATTCCTGGGTTTGGAAGATCCCCTGGAGGAGGAAATGCAACCCACTCCAGTATTCTTGCCTAAAAAATCCCATGAACAGAAGAGCCTGGTGGGTTATATAGTCCATGGTGTTGCGAAGAGTTGGACACGACTGAGCATGCACACACACACAAATGCAGTAACTGCAAAAGGTGAAAACAAGATACTGCTTTGCATCATCTTCAAAAACTATTATTAAACAGCACCACCAAAATATTCTTATAAAAATATTTCTACATTATAAAAATAGCAGACAGAACAAAATATGAGTCACTATTAGTAAAATATATTATCTTGTCTTTGTCAAATGTATTTAGACCTAAAAAAATTCATGTATTTTCCAAACTCAAATCTGCATCACTGTAGGAAATTAAGTGATCAAATCTACAAGTTTTAGAAGATATATATATATAGACACATACATGTCAGTTGACCTTGACAAAATTATATTTCAATCTAAAGTAAACTAAAACACACAAGTCAAGCTACTTTTAAACTTCAGAAAACATTAAAAATAAAATACTAGTTAAGCAGAAGTTTGTACTAAAAGCAACACACAAATGTCAATGACTGTCTTTTAAAAATAGAATAAACAGGGGAAAAAAAAATCAAACCTGCTTCATAGCTTCTACTCGCTTGTTGAGAGCTGTGGTTTGCTCAATCAAAGATTCTGCTGCATCGTCGTGGTCTCTCAACCTTTCAACAAGGGCTTTAGCATCAGCAAGTGCCTTCTCAATGGTGCAACTCATTTCTAAAGGAATACATAGGATTAAAAATGAAAAACATTCAAAAGAAAGCTGGCATATCAATCTTATTTTTAGTTCCACTTTAACACACATTATGCTTAAGCTACATTTGTTAGCGAATCGTTCACTGTCTCAGCATGAAAAACATCTAAGAACACCTGTGGTTTTGATTCTGTTAAGATGGAACAAACTTAAAATTTATAACATTCAAAAAATTATACACAACATATATAAATATATAAAATTATATATTACATATATACACATATGTGTTTATATATATATATATAAAGTTTGAGAACAAAATCAGAATGTATTTAAAACACCTTAAATATACAGTGGGGACAAAAGTGTACATTCACCAAATACATTTTATGTTATATAGACTCCTCTATCCATAGGATTCTTCAGGCAAGAATAGTGGAGTGGGTTGCCATTTCCTTCTGCAAGGGATCTTCTCAACCCAGGGATCAAACCCATGTCTCCTGCGACTCCCACATTGTAGGCGGATTCTTTAGCGCACTGAAGAACTGATGCTTTTGAACTGTGATGTGGGAGAAGACTCTCGACTTGCACTGCAAGGTGATCAAATCAGTCAATCCCGAATATCCACTAGAAGGACTGATGCTGAAGTTGAAACTCCAATACTCTGGCCACCTGATGGGAAGAACTGACTCACTGGAAAAGACCCTGATGCTGGGAAACATTGAAGGCAGGAGGAGAAGGGGACGACAGAGGATGAGATGGCTGGATGGCATCACCGACTTGATGGACATGAGTTTGAGCAAGCTCCGGGAGTTGGTGATGAACAGGGAAGCCTGGCATGCTGCAGTCCATGGGGTTGCAAAGAGTTGGATAAGACTGAGCAACTGAACTGAATGTTATATAGAAACTGTGCTCTTCATGAGGGCAATCCCTATCTTGCCATTTGTGAAAAAAGGTCATTTTATTATTTCGTATTCTACAGTCAGTGACTGTCAGGTCTCTGACCATATGACCCTTCCTAGCCTCTGCTTGGTCAGGTGACCTCAGACACCACCGACAAACGTACACTACTAACCAGCCAAAGCGGCCTCTACGTGTCATGCTACGCTAAAGGATCAACCTCCTTCTGGAGGAACTTCAGCTTCTCATATAAAAATTCTTAATAATTCTAACTCTTGCACTTTCCTTAGTAAATGGCAAAGGAAGTGTTAACTTAGAACAACACTGGCCATTATGGAAAACTTCTGATATGTTAAAATCAATAACTAAAATGTATAAAAGGAGCTGAAAAACTAGGAGACAAAACATAACACAGCCAATAGTTAGCTTCTTCAACTGATATGCTGAGACCTCAAAACAAAATTTTTATTTTAAAATCTCTCAAAAACTTTTAACATTCTGACACTTATCACTCTTGAATTTTTCTCTTTCTACTGTTTTGCTTTATTTTCTGTTAATATATGAGCCACCCTTTAAGATTTTCTCAAAAAATAAAATTACCTTGTAATGTTTCTATGTCATAAGCCAAATCTATAGCAATTAAATTAAAACTCAGGTGTAGAACAAAGTTAAGGGCTCTAATTAAGGATTTTCACCAAGTTTAGGAAGACAGAATTTGCTACAGAATATAGGTCTTCTTAAGATACTACTACATGGGACTCGTTAGGTTAATTGTTAGCCCCTCAGATTCAGAAAAATGCAGCAAGAGATTTAAATAACCCAACTGTGTAACATTTTAAAAGAAATAAAATACAACACATCCCACCATTTTAGCAGGCTTTCATTAAGATTATATCTAGCAAAGATTCAAAATTGCAAACTAAATAAAGATGAAAAAAGATTCAAACAGCATTCGTGGTTGTACCCAACAGCTGAAGCAGAGAGTATGTTGTCCTGTTTTTATAAACAGGTTCAAAGCTGAATAAGAAGATTTAATCAAAATAAAACTGCCAATTTATAAAATGTTCACTATATGACCAGACATTTCCAGAGAGCTTTAAGAATTAAGTTGGAAATTAATACAACTTCTGTCTCTCTAGATAAAACAACCAAAAGATTTGTCTTCAAAGATTTAGGAGATTTAGATAAGGGCACTTCAAAATACAACAGCAAAAGGGCCACTAAAGGAACCAATTCTTACTATAGGTTAAAACATGAAAGGACAGTCATTAAAATCTAAGATGTCTTCCAACAAGGCCTTGCCCTTCTGGAATTACCTAAAATTAGAGCTAGGCAATAATACAGCTTTCTCATTTATATGGGGGTCACTAAATCTCCATGAGTGACGGAGTGTTAGTCGCTCAGTTGTGTCCGACTCTTTGTGACCCACAGACTGTTGCCCTCCAGGCTCCTCTGTCCATGGGATTCTTCAGGCAAGAATACTGGAGTGGTTAGCTACTTCCTGACCCAGGAACTGAACCCGGGTCTCCTGCATTGCATATTCTTTACCATCTGAGCCACCAGGGAAGCCCCCATATCTCCATATCTCCCATCAATTCCACTAACTACAGAACATCAGATTTTTTAGAGTAAAATTACATTTAAAAACAGAAAAAAAATGTCTTACAGTAAAAATAACTGGTTGCAACAGATGTTGAAAGAAAATAAAAAAGCAAAGTCTAGAGAAAGCTGTCACCCCACTCCAGTACTCTTGCCTGGAAAATCCCATGGACAGAGGAGCCTGGTAGGCTGCAGTCCATGGGGTCACGAAGAGTCAGACATGACTGAGTGACTTCACTTTCACTTTTCACTTTCATGCATTGGAAAAGGAAATGGCAACCCACTCCAGTGTTCTTGCCTGGAGAATCCCAGGGACGGGGGAGCTTGGTGGGCTGCCGTCTATGGGGTTGCACAGAGTCGGACACGACTGAAGCGACTTAGCAGCAGCAGCAGCAGAGAAAGCTGTAAAAGATTTGAGAGAAGTTTATCTTGATTTAACAGAAAAACTCAGGTATGAGGATCTTGACATGTAAATGTCCCAACATGTAAATGACATTATTGGGACTAATATCAGAAGAAACCTCTTTATGCTTTGTAATAACATGACATCTACAAACAATAGCTAGGATGTTTCCAAATAAAATGCACTGAAGTTCCCACACAGCATGAGGTGACAGGTGACCGAATACCTATACTGTAATTCAGTAAGCTGCCCTCTCCCCATAAGCTATGCTCTCAGAATTCTGTGGGCAAAGGAATCTGTAGATTAACTGAAACAGAGCCCTGATCTAGATGCAATCTTTTCAGATAATGACAAATCTTTCTTTCTGAAATATGAAAAAGTTAAGCTGTGTCTGGGGTTACCAACTTGACAACAGGTTAGACAGGGAGATATACGGGCTTCCCTGATGGATCAGACGGTAAAGAATCTTACCTATCCTCAACGTTTTGCCTTTATCTTTAGTTCATTTGCTGTTTATTTGCATGTGTGGAAGATATCTAATTATATTTTCCTTTTCTCATAGAGACAACCAATTGTCTCATTTCCCATTTTTTGGACAGTACATTTCACCCCCACTGAATTTTACTGCCACATCTGTTGTATGTTTTCTCAATAAATGTATTGGTATGTTTCTGAGCTCTCTATTTCTGGATCTATTTATCTATCAGTACGCTGCCTCAGCTGTTAGATTCCAACTGTTGGTAGCTTTCTGAACCTAAGGGATACAACCTTATACCGAATCTTGCTCACTGGGATAACTGTTATCCCCATTTTATCAATGAGGAAACAGACTCAGGACTTGAACAGAAAGGAGCAGACTGACAGCACCATGCAGCAAGGAAGGAGCCAAGAGACTACCAGAAATAGAACTTCTGATCCCAGTCTAGGGATGTTCATCAGCCAAGATGGCTCTCCAGGGCTCTGCCTGCCTCTACCTATATAAAAACTACCGTGGTGTCCTGGGTGGAAAAACAAAGCAAATTCCTTGATGCTACTCCACCAATGAGACTTCCAAAATATTATATAAACTGCATTTCAAACCAGCTGTAAAAAATAAATGGAAGTGTAAACGAAGATGAAAAAATAACAAATTCTAATATCCTCCCTCATAACCAATAAGAAGCCTAGCACTTATTTTAACCAGTCATCACAGTTAATCTGTAAGACTGTTAAAAAAAAGAAAACAGGCCCCAAATGGAGTCACTTATGCTAAGCCCCATATCATCAAACCAAGACTTAACTTACAGTTTTGGCCTCTTCCAGAAATGGAACCTTAAATCACTCAATCAGGAATCACTGTGAGGTCGCTTGCCTGACAGACCCCTGCCATCCCCTAAAGGAAAGTGACCTTGTCACATCCAACCTGCTTTTTGCTAGTATAACTTCCTTGTTCCTTTTCCTGTAACAGTGTCTCATTTTGTACAGCTCCTTGGAACTCCCTTCTGCTAGGTGGGGTGCTGCCTGATTCATGAACTGTTGAACAAAGCCAAAAAGATTTTTAAACTTTACTCAGTTGAATTTTGTTTTTTAACAAGACCAACTAGGCTTTTTAAAACTATAATTAACATCCACTTAAAAAAACATTCTCTAGATTGCATAATGAAATACTCCTATCAAAATGAACTACATTTAAAATCTGTTTTGTAACTATAAAAACTTATTTATTCAGGGGAAGTGTTAGCTACTCAGTCATGTCCAACTCTTTGTGACCCCATGGACTGTAGCCCACCAGGCTCCTCTGTCCATGGGATTCTCCAGGCAAGAATACTGGAGTTGGTGGCCATTCCCTTTTCCAGGGGATCTTCCCAACCTAGGGATGGAACCTGGGTCTCCTGCACTGCCAGCAGATTTTTTACCATCTGGGTCACCAGGTAAGCCCAATTCTATTCAGGGTAAAGAATTATAAAAAGCAGGTAATTAAAAGCATACTTTTATTAGCATTTTAGATAAGCAGTGACATAAAATTTCTAAGAATCTGCATGTTTATTTCCTGTATGTGAAACCACAGAGAAGTTTAAAATATTTTATAATATGCATTTACTTTGCCACATTTTTGGAAACCACTGTGCTTCTCTCCCTCCCCGAGTCCTCCCTTTTCGTTGGTAACTGCAGTGGGAGGAAGATTTGTTTTCCCATTCTCCAACAAGTTTTAAATTAAAAAAAAACAAACTCCAATTAAAAAAAAAAAGATATTCTCAATTTATGTTTTTAAGTGTGCATCTTAACTAGTCAAACTTAACTAGTGTACTTACTTACATTATCTTCTACAGGTAGGTTCAAATTGCAGGTAAAAATTTTTTAAAGCAGTTCCTGGTCCTACTCTCCTCCACCCTCCGCCCCCCTCCCCCATGTTAAGCACATTCTCGCCCACTCTACCAACCAAAGATATTTGCAGTCAGACTCCTGGCAGAGGGTTCAGAACATTCTGCTGCTGATAAAAACCACCACCCACCCAAGAAAGAAACTGCCAGCTGTTTACTTTTAGACTTTGGTTAAGAAAAATTTAAAGAAATTAAAATCATTCTTCTTTCTCCTTTATCCACAAATCCATTATCCTATACCTGGAACCACAGAGAAATACTGTGACCACTGACATACCACAGATGTGTCTATAAATGTCAACAATCTAGTTTAAAAATTTTTATTGTTCGGGCAGGTGCCTCTAAAGTTACTTTGTAGAAAATATTAACTGTCACCCATGGAGGTACAAAAATGAAAGGCATAGTCATGGTTTTCTTAGAAATTTACAGAGATCAAGGAGAAAACATGTAAATTATAAATTATGTACTTTTAAAAAGCACCTTACACACATGTCACTGTATTTGAAAGCACAAAAATTTTTCACTATCCTTGAAAATAATGGAATGAACACATTTAGAGTTTTATGAAGCAGCTTTTTGAAGAAGATGAATTTTTAAAGTTAGAAGAAACAGAATTTGAAAGCAAGGACACAGGTGAAGTTTTATTTTTTTTTAATTACATATTTCCTTGGAATTGTGACTAAATATAAGTTCATATACATATATGTTCAAACAAGTATGACAATTTAAGAAGAAACTAATCTAGCCTAAACCAGTTATTTCTAACCTATGGCCAAGGAATCACTGGAAGGGTGGCACAGATGTACATGCACTAAGCATGGTCTGTAGTCTAAATATTTCTCTCATACCTATATATCCCACCAGTTTTAATAGACAGAGACTGCTAATAATAAAATACAAAATCATGTAAAAGCATAATAGCTTCGTGCCACGATGCACAATCTCAACTAACAGATACTAAAAATACAATTACTTGTGTGTTAGTGGTACAGAATTCCTCATACTCAAAACTGGTCAGCGTTTTTTAAACTAATATATAAGGTTCCTCTGGCTCTAAAATTCTACATTTTTTGAGGATGCTAAGGACTCCTACTTGATGAATCTTCAGAACTATTATATTATAAATGGGGCTTCCCAGGTGGCTCAGTGGTAAAGAATACACTTGCCAATGCAGGGGACTTGGGTTAAATCCCTGGGTCAGGAAGATTCCTCTGGAGTAGGAAATGGCAATCTGCTCCAGTATTCTTGCCTGGAAAATTTCAGAAACAGAGGAGACTGGGGGACTATAAACCACAAGGCTACTAAGAGTTGGCCAGTGAACAACTAAGCACGCACACTCACATTATAAATAAGTATACACATGTATATATTAATACAAATAATGCCTGCTATGTGCCAAGCAATGAATTAACTTTTGCTACAAAGATGAGTAGGATGTGATTCCAGACTCAAGCTCAAATTGGCACGAGACAAGATACCTGAATAAATAATGTTATACAATCTAAAAGTTCTGTAGAAATACTGTTTCAAATGCTTTGGGAGAGCCAGTGGTACTATCAGTATCACCTGGGGGAGCCGGAGAAGACAATGGTCTATGAATTAGATTTTGATAGGTGGTTTTATAAAAAGGAAGAGGAAGCATTCAGGACAGATGGTACAGCACATACAAAGGCAGAGAGCTGTAAAAGTGCTTGGCGTGTTTGGACAACAGCAGTCTGGCGTGAACGAATATTGAGGTACTGGCAATATAAAACAGAAAAGGTAAAAATGGATTGGGACAGACAGTAAAAGGCGCTATGTGATACGCTTAACGAATAGGACTTAATTCTGTCAGCGGTAAGGTTATTGAAAAAGTTTCAAGAAAGGATTGACATAAACAGATTTGTATTTCAGAATGGTAACCAGGGGAGGAGGCTGGTGGGGAAATCATCTGGTTTTGAAAGAAGAAATAGCACAGTGCAGTACAAGCGGAAATACAGTCAAGGATGAGCCTTGGGTTTCTAGTGCAGACAACTGGATGGATACCAGTACTATTATCCGAGACCGGATACAGAAGAAAAGTAAGATGAAAACCAAGAAAAAGGTAGGATTCTTCAGAGGGCAGTTTAAAGACAGTTGGTTATCCGCGAAGAGAACTAGGAAGAGTAATATTTCTTGAAGGGTGGTTTCAAGAAAGGGAATGGTTCTTACGCAAAGAGGTAAATTGAAACCTGAAAAGGAACCCTCTTCCATCCCGGCAGACAACCCCCACCCCGCCCCGCCAACGGTGAGCTGCCAGGTGGGCTAGGCAGGGAGAAAACAGAGAACAGAGGTGTGTCCACACGGGTTAGGGCCAAGGCTTTTCATCGAACTTTCTGCACCTGAGTTCCGGAAAGAGGTGCTTAGAGCTGAGAACAGGAAGTACCGCGCCCAGGAACGGGCAGCCGGTGGTTCAAAAGGTGGTGCAAAAGGGGAAGGAAAGCCTACGACTCGCTACGCCCGCTCGCCTCCCAGGATTGATTCCACTTACTCTGGTCTCAATCCCTCGCAGCCGTCAGCTGTGGCGGTTAGGACTCAAAGCCTCTGCCAACAGGGACCTATGCACTCAAGGGAAGAGACTCCTCCCGCCTGTTCAGCTTCCTCAGCGAGCAGACGCAGAACCCAGAACAGGCAATGCAGGGCTGGCTGCGGGGATCCAGGGGTTCGTCCCCATCACTGGCAAGGAGAAAACCTCCGGCGACCGCCTCCGACCAGCGCTCTCAAAGCGCTTTAACCTCGCGAGACTTCCTTCCTCGCGTAACGGTGGGGGGTTGGGGGGTGGGGGCAGACCTCAGCGATTTATTTGAGGCCTCAAGCTAGGCATGCGCAAGTCGTAGGGGCGGGCCACTTTACGTCCCTCCCCGCTAGTCCACACTCGGGCTTTTGCTCGGCCTCTCGCAAAGTCTCGCGAGTTTTGCTAGGGGAAACGGGCTGGGTGGAGAGACGGAGCAGGGAGATCTAGTGGGAGCCCTTTGCTCTTAGGGGGCCGTGACTGGTTTAGCTGGTGCTGTGGTTGGTACTGCGCTCTTGGGGAGGCTCTCAGGTCGCCGGGATCAGTCTTCCCAATGGGTGATTGGGAAAATTAGCGGGTAGAAAATCTTGAGGGTCGGAGGCAATTTTTTTTCTTAGCTCCGCCCTCTTCCTGTTAGAGACCTGGGCGTCTGGCCCGCCGAGGGGGAAGGGCAGCTTGGCGGGGCTATCGAAGAGTGCTTTGCGCACGCGCCAGTCCGAGTGTGTGAGTGTTTGTGTTCACGCGCAGGCGCGCGCGCGCTCCTGCATTTAGGAAGCCTGGGAAGGACCGGTGTGCTAAGAGATGAACGGGGAAAGCATAGTCCCCTGTCTTTGGTACCAGTCACTCCTGACTGTGCGCTGACCCTCCCCACCCAGCCAGCAGCCTTTTCCAGAGAGGCTGTGGTCCATAGCCTCTGTTCGTTTTCACTGCAGGACCAGGCACGAAAGTAAGCGAACCTCGATCCTGAGGTCTTCCCTATCCACTCACCTTGTACTTTCTACCCCCCACCTTCCAGCAGAGTGTGTCTAGGTTTCTCAAAGAAGAGTTTTGCATGAAGGGGAAATACGTTTGAAAGCAGTAGAAGAAAATAGGTAGATTGTAAAAAGTCAGTTCGTTTTGATGAGCACTTTTGCTCTGTTTACCATGTGCTTTTCGAATGTGGATTTGTCTATTCAGTGTAAGATTTTCTTAGCGAAGCAAGGGAGTTGCTATAAGAAAAGTTCTTGAAGTTCCTCCTCCCCACCAGCGTGATGGTAGCACCTAAGTTTTTCTGTTCTACATGATAAATTTACCGTGGTGTTTCATAAGCTAAGGGGGAGAACGTGAATTTGAGGTCCTTATCCTAATGCGAAGACCTGATACACAGTTATCCTAGGAGATGTTTGTTATGTTTGGGACTTCCCTTTGTTGTCACTCCTCTTTCCAGTTCATTCTTTCTCCCCCTCTACCCTTCTTCAGAAGTCTTGGGATTTTTTTTGGAGGGAAGCCCCAAAATACTGACTGAATTAAGTTTAGAGATTTATATGTAATTGATGTCAATTAACAAGGATGATCAAACGTGTATTTGAAGAGTACTTGTCGTGTATTATGTTTGATATTGTGTAAGAGAAACAATTCGATTATTTGTAAAAATATTTCCTGCTGACAAGTTTAAGTGCATTCCAAAAGCGAAAAATGTATGCATGGATTGCAGTGTTCCCTGCCTCCGGTAGAATAACAGGTTAATATGGAGCAGCTCATCCCTTGAATTGATAGTTACTTTATTGTCATGACCTCATTAAATCTTGTCCTTTGTTGGATAAATTTCATTGAATCTTGATTATTTATGTTCCCTACCAAATCATCTTGAGGAAAAGAGACAGTCATTAGAAATAATTTAAGAGATTAAATGTTATATATAAGATGTTTGGCTAATATATTTTATCCTTTACAGGTTGAAACAAGATGAAGATTTTTTCTGAATCTCATAAAACGGTGTTTGTCGTGGATCACTGCCCTTACATGGCAGAGTCATGCAGACAGCATGTCGAGTTTGATATGCTGGTGAAGAATAGGACCCAAGGAATCATCCCATTGGCCCCCATATCTAAATCGTTGTGGACTTGCTCAGTAGAATCTTCCATGGAATATTGTAGGATAATGTATGACATATTTCCTTTCAAAAAGCTGGTGAGTGTGAAGTACAAGGAAAATCATGATTTTGGGGGTGTACTTAACTGCTTGTTACATTTTTAATATATGAATTTGCTATCAATTTGAGTTACTGTTTATTTGCTACTTTAAAAATGTGGTATATGGAACGCCCCTTTGGGATTAATATGTTACATATATTTAATCGGGGCCAACAATAATAATAACAGCTTACAGTTACAAAGCTCTTCTTACATGTGCTTCATATTTATTAACTCCTATGACTCTCACAACAGTCCTATGCGGTAATTACTGTAATTAATGGGACAATATTCAAACTATGTAATAACCAGAATGGAACAGACACTGACCACTGAGAACTGTTGCCAGCATAAGCAGAAGGGATGTTGGCTGAAAGCACTTTGTCAGAGTATGTTGGTGTGTTTCATGTGAATATTAGTCTTGTTTATTATTGCCTTGTTGGAGATGCAGAAACTGAGGTCAAAAGAAGCAATTGCTCTGAGTCATATAGCTAGTTAGAGGCAGAACCAGAATTCTCAGAACCAGGCTGCTTACAGTTTTAGTGAAAGTGTCCTAAACCGCCGCAGGGTTTGGCCATCTTGTAAAGAAATACTCTTAAGAATGCTAAGTGGAAATTGTTTTTATCAGTACGAAGAGAAATGTAAGATTGATAAAAATTTCTAGTATGAAAATGATCTTCAGGTTTCAGAATCTCAACTGTTGTATTTAAGGGAAGTCATTTGGTTAGCCACAGTGGATGATGTGTTTTCTGTCTCATTTGGAGCAGCGTAGGCTGGGACCTCTTGTTTAGTCACTTCAGTCATGTCCAGTTCTTTGCGACCCCATGGACTGTAGCCTGCCAGGCTCCTCTGTCCATGGGATTTCCTAGGCAAGAATACTGGAGTGAGTAGGCTGGGACCTAGCCAGTTCATAGACTGGCATAGGCAGAGGAGTAACAGTCAGGCTGAACATGGAAAGTCTAATATATATTACACATTCAGATGTATTCTAAATTAAATATAAATTGCTTTTAGTCCCTCTGTAAATTGTGTATCATGTAGGATAAAAAAAAAGTATGAGAGGAAGCATAATGTAGTGGTTGAGGGCATAGGTTTCGGTTCAAGTTCTGACATCATTAAGCAACCAGCAGTGTGACCTTGATCTTTTTGCTTCATCTCTTCAAGCCTCAGTTTCTTCCCTAGTCAGCATAACACCTCCTTCCTATGATTGTTGTAAGATTTCATTGCAGTAATGTGAATAAAAGGGCCAGTAAGACATGTTCCTGTCAGATAAACCTCAGGAGAAAAGGTTACTTATCAAACTTACTGGGAAATCAAAACTAGTATTTCACAGACAATAAGAAAAAAGATCATGAATTAGACCGTATAGTTCAGTGAAGAATAAATAATCTCACCCTCCTCCCAAAAGAGAACACAGCCATATTCTGATGTATTTTCTAATATGTCCTTACTGTCATCATCTTACCTGATAGTATTTTTTGGTTTGCATTTTACTTTAAAATTTAGAATGAAGTCCAAATCCATTCTTCTGGCCTCCACTGCCTTATGTGATACAACTCCAGCATATTTTTCTGACCTTGTGGTAGTACACAGAGGCTTTTGCATTTGCAGTTTGCTGTACCTAGTATTCTCTACCTCCATTTCTTTCCCTGGCTGTTTTCTTTTGGTCATTTTCGATTCCCCTCTTGCCTGGAGAATCCCAAGGACAGGGGAGCCTGGTGGGCTGCTGTCTATGGGGTCGCACAGAGTCGGACACTCCTGAAGCGACTTAGCAGCAGCAGCAGCAATTGCCACTTTTATAGAGAGCCCTTTTCTGATCAACTGATCTAAAAAAGCTAAACAATTTCTTTTTCATATCATTTATCATTCTCTGAAATCATCTTGTTAGTTTATTTTTGTTTGTATTCTTCCTGCCCTGCCCTCTGTCTTTCTACATCTGAGAACCCCGGATGTTCCCCACGTTGTGAGGGGCAGAACTGTTTTCCTGGTACTAGGTGTTCTGTGTATGTATGAATGAATCAGTCAGCAAACTAGTGCTAGAGACTGCACTTCAATTTGTGTTTGTATTACATATATTAAAAGATATTTATAATTAAATATTTTAAATATGTAATTGAGTGGAATTGGAGTTGAATACTAATTATTTCTTTGAACTCTATTAGGTGAATTTCATTGTAAGTGACTCTGGAGCACATGTTTTAAATTCTTGGACTCAAGAAGACCAAAATTTGCAGGAGGTATGCTTAGGTTTCTTTTGTTTTTTTGCTTAGGTTTTGAGTTGTGGCCATTTTTGAAAATATGTGAGTACAGTAATACTTCCTTAAAAATAATTTTTTTACTGGTGTAGTATTTGCATGTAATTATAAAATACCAACTAACACTAAAAGAAAAACAGCTATCTACCTTCCAGTCTTTCCCCACTTCCTAGAAGCAAGCTTTGAACTCTCTAGCTCATCTAGTATTTACTTCCATATTTCTAAATAACATTTTTACTTCTATTTATAGAGTTCCTAATTTAAATCTTATTTATCATTATTGTCAATGAAGATTTACCTTTTATACTTTCTCTTGCATATGCCACTATGACTGCCCAGTTCCATTCCCTGGTTTTCTCAGTACTGTTATATCAGAAGTTTTGGTTAATTGAAAATTCCATGTTTACATTATGTCTACGTAAAGGGTTATCCACTCCTAAGCCAAGTAGTGTATGTGATTGTTTCATTTGTTTTGTGTTTTGTTTAAGGTTTTATTAAAATATAGTTGATTTATAGCTCTGTATAAGTTCAAGATGTACAAGCACAATGATTTGACTTCTCTGTTATTTCCTTTCTTGTACAATTTTTTTATGTATTTCTGGAATTTATATTTACTTTTTTCGCTTTTAATATAGTTAGTTTTCTGAGAATATATTGCTGTTTTCCTCATGTCTCTACAAAAAAATTTCGATGTTTTTATTATTGGCGAATTAGAAATTAGGCGGTTTGATTTTTTTTTTTTTCCCCTTGAAAAACTTCGTGGAGCTCAGTCTTGGGCTGCAGCTGGAACTGGTTGCGTTTCTAGGCCTGTTGCTTGCTGTCGTCCTCCTTGCTCCCTGCCTTTCAGTTCCCAATTTTTTTCCTCTTTTTTTTGGTGTGTGTGTAATCTCTTGTTTTGGGAGGATATACTCTCCAGAATTTCTGTAATTTACCTTACAGTTTATTCGTACTAGAGATATAAAAATTGAAGTTTGGAAATAATTTTTTCTTCAAAATCCTGAGGGCCTTACTCTGCTGTTATATAGTTTCCAGTCTTGTCAAGAAGTCAAATATTTTTTCCTTTGTAAAATGGAAATATTTCTTTGTAACGTTTTAGAATATTTTCTTTCTCCCTTTTGTTCTGAAATTTCTCAAGTATTCGCCCCAGTGTGGGTCTTTTGTCATTCACTGAGCTAGGGTTTATTTTCTTCCAGAGAAATTTCCCTGTACTGTTTCTATGATAGTGTTCTTGTCTTTGTGTTCTGCATCTCTCTGGAATCCCTATCAGTGGGAAATTGGACTTCCTGAATTAATTCCCTTATTCTTTTTCTCCTTGGTCCTCATTGTTCTTTCTGAGCCTTTTACCTATCTCCTTTTAATCCTTATATGGAACTTTTTATTTGATCATATCTTTAATTTCCAAGAACTTTTACTTATGCTTTAATTATGTACATGTTTGTCATTTTCTTTTCTTGCTTTATGGGTGTAATTTTTTAATATGAAGGTACTAGTAATTTATTTGATGTTTTCTCTTGATCTCTTTGTGTTTTCCGTGTTCTTTTCATGTTGAGGCTTTTCTTAAATGCCTGCTAATACTTGGGTAATGCAGTCTTGTTTAAAAGAAAGGCACTCAGCAGCAGGTGAGAAGATCTGCATGTTATGAAGTAGGTATTGCTGACTGGTCTTTGTCATAGTTATCTAATTGTTCTCCCTGGGAGATCTCTGGGTGTCAGAATGGACAGATCACCTCTCTGGGACCACCCAGGGTCTCCAGGGAAGACCTTACACTCTTCTATCTCTATGCTGTAAACCTGATTATCAGCTTTCTGGGAACCAGGGGAGATGGTAGGTAAAATATCGAACTTCCACTCAGTCTTTCTGGTTTTGGTCTGGTACTGTGCTGTCCAATGTACCAGCCATATGTAGCTACTATTAGCTATTAAATAGCTACTATTTAAAATTAAATTTACTGGAAAAGACCTTGATCCTGGGAAAAACTGAGGGCAAAAGGAGAAGAGGATGACAGAGGATGAGATGGTTGGATGACATCACTGACTCATTGGACATGGATTTGAGCAAACTCAGGAAGATAGTGAAGGACAGAGGAGCCTGGTGGGCTGCAGGTGATGGAGTCGCAAAGAGTCGGACATGACTTAGTGACTGAACAAAATGCAGTTAAAAAGTTCAGTTTCTCTGTAGTACTGGCCATGTTTCAGATGCTCAAATAAAATACATGTGGATAGTGGCTACTGTACAGCACAGATATAGAATATTTCCATCATCACAGAAAATTCTTTTGGGCAGCACTGGTCTAGTGTCTTACCCTTATATTTTGCTGCACTTGGTGAAATCCTTGTTTGGTAACTTCCTGGTTCAGTTCCTCCAAGGGATGTGATTCTGTGTCTGGGGAGAGGTGGTCATTTGTATGGGTAGGGTGTAAGTTTGGGATTCAAGTTGTACTTTATACTGACGTCAACTTGTTCAGTTTTCAGTATCTTGCTCACTCTTGCTTTGTGTGGTACTTGATACCTCAGTTTCTGAACTTCTCCTAGATTCTGAAAAGCGTATCATCTTGCTTTTCCCCTGTAGGCGCTTAGATTCAGCTAATTCAGTGTTGCTAAGTCGATTACCTGTCCTCCATACATTCTTGCTGACATCTCTTGTTTATTCTCTTGTCTGCTCCTCCATTCTCTTCATATTTGTGAGTTTATTGGGGTTCCCCCCTCTGCCCCCCTGCCTTTGGTGTTTGCTTTTTAAAATTAAATTCCTTTACTACAGTTTTAGTGGGGTTTTAGGAGGAAGCAGAAATAAACCCATGCTCAATACATCAAGTTTATGCTTTTTAAACATGTGTCTAAGGATACTGAGTTTGTGGTAGATTGCATTCTTTGCTGTTGTTTAGTTGGATAGCAGACTTCAGTCTACAAAGTTCTTCACTGATGAATATGAGCAAGAGAGACAAGCATTAGTGAAATATTTTAATACATTATTTTGAACTATTTCATGTTAAAAATTCTCTGTTAATGGATATCCTTTAATGAAAATAGCTCAGTTGTGTCTGACTCTTTGCGACCCCATGGGCTATACAATCCATGGAATTCTCTAGGTCAGAATACTGGAGTGGGTGGCTATTCCCTTCTCCAGGGGATCTTCCCAACACAGGGCTCAAACCCAGGTCTCCCACATTGCAGGCAGATTCTTTATCAGCTGAGCCACCAGGGAAGCCTTTAATGGAATTAATCCCATATAAATGGGGGTTTTAAACTGAATACTTACGAGAAAATGTGTTTATCACAGTGTTTGGTCTTAAAATGTTGTGATTAACATAATATATAAACATTTCTAATCTTCTTTTCTTTTGAGGTAACTCACTGAAGGTGACAGGTGGGTAGGAGGGCTGTTCTTTGGCTTGTCTTTGCATTTATATCACTCCAGAATGATCTTTATTCTTTAATTGCTTGAAAAAAATATTAAAGATTGCATTCATTCCCCCTGTACAATCTCTTAGAAATAGCATGTATTCTGTTTTGTTCTTTCAAGAGGTACTGTGAAAGAAGGCTGAGGCTTCTCTAGTTGTATATGAATAAAAATAAGTACAAATATGTATAGATTTTCCTTACTGCACCTCTGCAGTGCAGTAAAAGGTATGCATTTGATAATGGTAGATATACTGATGATATGAGAATTACTGTAGTACTTCCTTCTGCTTTCTGAAGGTAAAGAAATATTATATCATACTATATCACAAGAGTTGCTTTTAGATTATGAACTGAAGGGAAACTAGTTGTGAATGCAACCATATAGCAAAGCATTGGTGTTCAGGATGATACAAAGTAATTGACATTTTGTATAAATTATGTATCATCATCTCCATGTTGACACATTTTATGTTTAGCTTTAGTTATCCATGTCACACCTTTCTCTAGTTATTTTGAATAATCATGAGAAAAAATTGAAGTAGATTGATTGAAGAATGTTTAGGCTGGAAGGATTGTAGACATTTTTTGCTTTGGCTCTTTCTTCGTGCTGGTGAAGGTACTGAAGTCCAGGGGGCCAGAGGTAGTTTGACTTACATGCTTAGATTCAGGGCTTCTTCTCTTACATCTCATAATGCTATCCTCTCTGTACATGGTAGATGTTACTTAAAAAATGTGTCAAATTTCAAGAGTCTTGTTTTTGTTAGCTAAATTTAAGTGAAGTCTACAAGTATCATACTAGTGTGGGGCAGGTTCTATTGGTTTCACTTTCAGCGACCCCATGAATCGCAGCATGCCAGGCCTCCCTGTCCATCACCAACTCTCGGAGTTCAGTCAGACTCACGTCCATCAAGTCAGTGATGCCATCCAGCCATCTCATCCTCTGTCGTCCCCTTCTCCTGCCCCCAATCCCTCCCAGCATCAGAGTCTTTTCCAGTGATTCAACTCTTCACATGAGGTGGCCAAAGTACTGGAGTTTCAGCTTCAGCATCATTCCTTCCAAAGAAATCCCAGGGCTGATCTCCTTCAGAATGGACTGGTTGGATCTCCTTGCAGTCCAAGGGACTCTCAAGAGTCTTCTCCAACACCACAGTTCAAAAGCATCAATTCTTTGGCGCTCAGCCTTCTAAACAGTCCAACTCTCACATCCATACATGACCACAGGAAAAACCATAGCCTTGACTAGACAGACCTTTGTTGGCAAAGTAATGTCTCTGCTTTTGAATATGCTATCTAGGTTGGTCATAACTTTCCTCCCAAGGAGTAAGCGTCTTTTAATTTCATGGCTGCAGTCACCATCTGCAGTGGTTTTGGAGCCCAGAAAAATAAAGTCTGACACTGTTTCCACTGTAAGGCAGAGCAAGGATTTAAGCCCATATTTATCTGACACCAAAAGTTATAAACTTTTCTTTATGCTGCTTTCCTGTGACCACAGCACTCCTCTCCTAAAAAGCAGTTTCTCCTGTGAACCAGGAACTTTTATAGTGATGTGTACACAGTATTTTTTCTTTTTGGATTATTGTTTATGAATAGGTAATACCTATGTAGTTTAAAAATAAAATTTGCATATATATTGGCCTGTGTACATATGTACATACATGTGTGTGTAAATAAAAGCTAGGCTTTGAAGAATTTCCCACTTGTCCCCTGCTCCAGTTAGTGGTATACTAGAGCCTGCTTATGTAGCTTGAGAGAGCTGAGTGTGTGAATCCCATCTCACCTTTGCACTCAGTGAAAGATTGAAATAAGCTATCATGGGAGTTTTTAACCATAGATACTGGCAAACACTACAAATTAGGAATTTTTTTTCGTTAAGAGAACTGGTTTACCGGCACATCGTTTATCCCCATCACTATTAGTTTTTAACTGGACCTTCGAATGTATCTTTATGCATACATAGAACAAAGTCCTCGCTCTTTCTTTTAAAGATTGTTTTAGTTATTTTGGATCCTTGCAGTTCCATATGAACTTTCAAATCTGCTTATCAGAAAAGTCACCTGAAATTCTGACAGGGCTTATATTTAATCCTAGTTCAGTTTGGGTAGTATTGTCATCTTAACAATAATAAATCTTCCAATCCAGAAATGTAGAGTGTTTTCTATTCATTTAGATCTTTAATTTATTTCAAGAATATTTCTTAGTCTCAGAGTATAAAATTTGCATTTCCTTTGTTAAATTTATTTCTAAGCATTTTATTCTTTTTGATGCTATTGTAAATGGAATTATTTTCTTAATTTCACTTTTGAATTTTTCTTTGCAAGTGCATAGCAGTGTAGTTGGTTTTGTCTTTTGATCATATACTTGCAACCTTGCTGAGTTTTATTATTTTTAGAAAATTTCTAATGGATTCCTTAGCATTTTCTCCATGCATGATTATTTCATCTGCAACATAGCGATAGTTTTACTTCTTCCTTTCCAATCTGAATTCCTTTTACATCTTTTTCTTTCCTAATTGCCCAGGAGAGAACCTCTAGTACAGTGTTGAATAGACATGGTGAGAGTGGATATCCTTCTGTTTCTAATCTTAGAGGGAATGCATCTATTAAGCATGATATTATGTGTAGGTTTTTCATAGATGCCTTTTATCTGCTTGAGAAAGTTCCCTTCTGTTTCTAGTTTGTTAACTGTTTTTATCATGAAAAGATTTTATTTTATTTTTTTACTTTGGCTCATTTAATCCTCTCTCAACCCATGAAAGGATTTTAGATTTTTGTCAAATGCTTTTTCTGGAGCTAATCATATGGTTTTTAAAAATTCTATTGATAGCATTTGCATTAATTAATTTTTAGATGTTAAATCAACTTTGCATTCCTGGGATAAGTCCCACTTGGTCATGGTATATAATTCTTTTGAAATGTTGCTGGATTCAGTTTGCTAGTATGTTGTTGAAGACACTTGTCTCCATGTTTATAACATACATTGGTCTATAGTTTCCATTTCTTGTGATGCCTTTGTCTGACTTGTGCTTATTCTTGTCAACGTAATTGTTTCCCCTTTTACTTAGCTGATGGCAGCATTAGCTGCTGTTGGGCCTCCTAATCCACGGGCAGATCCAGAATGCTGCAGTATTCTGCATGGTCTCGTTGCAGCAGTGGAAACCCTCTGTAAAATTACTGAATACCAACATGAGGCTCGTACTCTGCTGATGGAGAACGCAGAACGTGTTGGAAATAGAGGACGGATAATTTGCATTACTAATGCAAAAAGGTGAGATGTTAATCACAGTAATTCTTACTGAGGAATTTTTCATGTCCTACTATAGTTTTTAATTTAAAAAAGTAGAGGCAACATGTTAGCATTTAAGCATATCACATGTGGCCTTTCTAATATCACAGCTGTGTTCCCAGTTCTAAAATATCCAGTTCACCTCAGTGAAACTGTTTGAATTGTTATGATGTAGGTCAATTTGACTTTTTTCCCCTCTCTAGGTTTTCATTCAGTTGGTTGTTTGATATTGTGAATGAGCATGCTACAGACAATCCTTATCGCAGTAATTAAAGTGCCTGTAACATGATACCACAGCTGAATAGTGTGTTTAATTAATTTTTTTCTCTTATTGTTTATTTAACTTGTTTATATCTTTTTCTATCCCATAGTGATAGTCATGTGCGAATGCTTGAGGACTGTGTCCAAGAAACAATTCATGAGCATAACAAACTTGCTGCAAATTCAGATCAGTGAGTAAAATCCATAAATGGAATAAATATTCCATTTTTATGGTCCTGTTTATTTCATTATAATTATTCCAGTAATTTGATTAGTAATTGGTAGCATTCCCTTGACTTCTCTACTGGCTCTACAAATTAGTCAAAACATGTGTTTGATCAGCAACTTCTTGTCCCATTTTCCCTTTCACTATAAGATTTTACTTTTTGCTCACAGGAAAGGTGAGCAGAAGGATAATATAATAAATAAATTTATAATGCATATTTTTAATGGCTAGATCTCATACTCTGTTACAAATCTATAAAATGCCAAATCAAAACATTACAGCTAATTACATTGTATGAATTTTTTAAAAAGAAAAAAGCTACTAAAGACATGTTTGGGACAATTGTAGTGTGGAGTATATGTTAGATTGAGCTACTATTAAATTTCTAGGTGGAGTACTGGTATTATTGTTAACAAGTAGAATTATTCTCACTAGGAGAAGGAAGTATGCTCAGGTATGTAGGAGTGAAGTATCATTGCCTCTGCAACTTACTCTTAAATGACTTAGTGAAAAAAAGAAACTGTACATCTATTTAGTCATTTATAATGAAAATGAATGTAACTAACAGTGAATATAGGTTAAGGATATATGGGTGTTCATTGAATAGTTCCTTTCTTTTAATTTTTCTGTAGGTTTGGAAATTTTAAAATAAAAAGTTGGCTCACAGATACAGAGAACAAACTAGTAGTTAGTGGAAAGAGGGAAGGGTGGAGGGGCAAGTTAGGGGTAAGGATTAAGAGGTATAAACTACTGTATATAAATAACTAAGCTACAAGGATATAGTGTACAACACGGGGAATATAGCCAATATTTTGTAGTAACTATAAATGGAGTATAATTTTTTAAAATTGTGAATCACACTGTGTTGTAAACCTGCAACTTTTATTATTGTACATCAGCTGCACCTCAGTTTAAAAAATTAAATAAAATAAAATGGAGGGGCAAACACAGATAAAAAGTTGGGGTAACTTTTTAGTATTACAGATCCTGTATTCTTGGAAATAACCAATTATAGGTCATATAGTTGCCTGATTTTGCCCTTAAAAACGCTAGTATGTATGTGTATGCTCTCAGTTGCAGCCTACTGTATGTACTGTAGCCTGTCAAGCTCCTTGGAACATGGAATTTTCAAGGCAGGAATAGTGGAGAGGGTTGCCATTTAAATACTAGTGAAAGGGAAATTAATACACAATATATTCATTTTTCTCTGTGGCAGTTATCTTTTGAAAATTATACCAGAATGTAAGAATTTTTATCCTTCAAACACACAGAAAATGATCATTTTTGCATTTGAATTAAATTCATAAAAATTATTCGTTAAATGTTCATAGAAGGATAGCAATTATACAGTATTTCCGAATATTTAGCTTTTATGTTAACTGTACTAATCTGATTTATACACTGTTTTAGTATATTAAATGTTTATGGTTTACCTGCCTGAATTCTTTCCATAGTATGTGTTCTTATATTTTAAGTGAAAAGTTTTTCTTTAAGTCTCATGCAGATTCAGAAATGTGAGCTAGTCTTGATCCACACCTACCCTGTTGGTGAAGACAGCCTTGTATCTGATCGTACTAAGAAAGAGGTAAGTAGAGGTCATGGAAGAAGAGGTCATTGTTAGTTATTAATGATAAACACAAGGCTTAGCATAAGAATGATCAGATTGCCAACATTTTCTGCTAAGAAAATTTAGTTTTGAAATCTACCTGTATGGCAAAATACCTGGATTGGTGCTTTATGTTATAATTGTAGATTTTGAAAGTATTTTCTGTTTTGCTTGCCTCTTAATGTTTATTTCAAATAACTTCATTGTCAAACCACACATAATCTGTATTGTTTCTCAAATTTCAATTACTGTTTGTGTGTGTGAGTTGCTCAGTTGTGTCTGACTCTTTGTAACCCCATGGACTGTAGCCTGCCAGGCTCCTCCATCCATGGGAGTTTTCTAGGCAAGAATACTGGAGTAGGTTGCCATTTCCTTCTCCAGGGGATCTTCCTGACCCAGGGATTGAACCCAGGTCTCCCACATTGCAGTCAGACTCTTATCATCTGAGCCAAATTGCTTTAATGACTTCTTATTCTGGAAAACTTTCTTTTTTTTCCTCATTAGAAGAAAAATACACTCTTTAGTCAAAATATACTCCTATAGAAAAGAAATTAATTTTACCTGTCCAGAAGGGAAAAGACTAATTTCCAACCTTAGTTTTACTTTTCAAATAAATTGGCACAATTTTAAAGGAAAAGATGAGTCTGTTGATTATTAAATGGATTCACATAGCATAGACCATATCAGTGGTCTGTGTTTAGCAATACAGATATATGTGTTTATATAATGATATTAAATGTATATGTTCTTATTTCTGTTTTTTTTATTTAGCATTATTTATTATAAACATCTAAAGTATTAATGAATTTTTTTTATAACTTAAAAAAAATTTTTTTTATTACTATTATTTTTTAATTTTTTTTTTAGGTTATCTCTGTCATTGTATTTTAGGTGATTTCCAGTGTAAACCCATTTTTTTGTTAGCTTTTTTGTAACTCTTGATAACATGACAGTACTTTGACTTTATGATAAGTAAACAATTTACCTACGATACATATTACCCTGGAATGAATAAAATGTTACCTTGTTATAAGTGACTTTTGGCTGCCTTATTACATTTATTGGTGACAAAATATGACATTTGTAGTGATTTTCATTCTTTGTAATGAGCAGTGTTATCTGCAGAGGTTTGTCTTCTTCACAAAATTAATTATTCTACAGTATTTCTGTGGGTCACTTCAAATCAATTTTGCATATAGATAAATAGAAGTAAAACTTATAAATTAAAATATATATTTAAATCAAAGATTATTCTACTCTGAGTTTCAAGAGGACAGAGATTTTCCCTGTTCACTGCTGTATCCTCCAATAACTCACAATTTCTAGTAATCAATATAGTAAGTTCTCCTTACCTGTTGACTGAATGAATGAATAAATATGTATTACTAAGATAATGATTATGATTAACTTATGGATCTTTTGTTTCCTATCTCAAAAGTTTTAAAGTACTTAATTTTTATGGGTTGAAGTAAAATATTTAGCCCTAAGTTACAATGTATTAATGTTTTGTGTGTTATTTTTTTCATACTTCTCTATAGTTGTCCCCCGTTTTAACCAGTGAAGTTCATAGTGTTCGTGCAGGACGGCATCTTGCTACCAAATTAAATATTTTAGTACAGCAGCATTTCGACTTGGCTTCAACTACTATTACTAATATTCCAATGAAGGTAGGCAGTTCTTTTTCTTGTTATTTTGAAAACTGCTTTGCTTTTTAAATGTTTGCTTGATATGTATTATTTGTTTTAATGAACCTTAATTCTTTCTTCCCATATCATATTTTCTGTTTTGCTAGCCCACATTCAGTGTCTTTGACCAGGTTAGTAAATAATGAAAAGCAACATGAAAGGATCACAGAACAAAATGCACTATTTTTTTCCTAATTTGAACCTTCTGTATCAGCTTTTTTGTTTTTAATTTTGTTCTCATTATTTTCGTCAAAATATAATTTTCATCTGAAATGATTACTTTTTTCTGTGATTCTTTTCCTGACAGTTGTTATTAGATTTAACTCACTTCGTGTGTTCTAGTAGATCTGTTTCCTTTATTTTTGTTCTTCCATACACACTATAAAGGTGTTTATAACTGATAGGTCTAACTAGGGGAAAAAAGTTTATGATTTTAAACAAGTTTATTATTCTAGTTGAAAAACTACCATATGAGTCTTATGATTTTACTAAAGGATTTTCTTAGGAATCTATTACTAACTTTCATTTTCATTATGGGCTTACCTGATGACTCAGTGGTCAAGATTCTGCCTGCCAATGCAGGAGATGTGGGTTCAATCCCTGGGTCGGGAGGATCCCCCGGAGAAGGAAATGACAACCCACTCCAGTAGTCTTGCCTGGGACATACCACAGACAGAGGAGCCTGGAGCACTACAGTCCATGGGGTCACAAAAGAGTCAGACACAACTTAGTGACTAAATAACAGCAGCAACAGCGTTTTCATTATATTACTTAGTTGTCTTAAGACCAGTACGACGCCTGGCCTATAGAAAGCGTCACATGAATTTTTACTGAGTGGAGTTAAGTTTAATTGTATTGTTTATGTCTACAAACATAAAGTAGCCAGTATATCTAAACATTTAAATTCATTTCTTATAAGTCCAGTTGTATTTTTTTGCATATTATAAAAACAAATTTGCATGAGAAATGTAATATTTTCATTATTAATTCCTTCCTTATACCAGTGGGAGGCTCTTCAGTGGAAATCATAGCCTTAATAGATCAGTTTCGGTGAGGAAGCAATTAAGTAAAATAGCATAATAGATACACTTTATATAATTTCATGAGTTGTAAGCAAAATCCTCTGAGGATGATAGATACATTACTTTTAAAATCTGACCATATTTGTGTGTTACTGGTGTGACTCCTCAATCTCTGTCTCTTTCTTGTAAATAGATAATACTAAAGTTTCTATTTACTGTTTAGTGAAAACAAGTTGCTGAACTTGTTTATTAGTCTATATTTGCTATTTTATATAATTGGTGCTTGTTTAATTTACTATAGGAATTTAAAGATGCTATTTCCTCCTTTAAACAACTATTGTACAATTAGCAAACTATTTGAGTTATGTCATGTTTGCGTATAAAAAAGTATTGGCAGGACAATGCATTCAGAGTAAAAAAAAATCTGAATTTCTAGATTAGTCATCTACGTTAATTCTGACATAAAAACCATTACTTTATTGCTGAAATGTAGCCAGTAGTTTTTTTCATATAGTTTATATTGAATTGGAAAATTATTGCATCTTTAAATAGATTAATTACTGAGCACATTGTCCCATTATTATAGCTAATTACTGTTGAGTATATTTGATCTCACTTTAAGCAAAATGAATAATTAATTCATTTTTTAAAAATCAAAGCCAAGTTATTTTTAATTTTGCTTTAAGGAAGAACAACATGCTAACACATCTGCCAATTATGATGTGGAGCTGCTTCATCACAAAGATGCACATGTAGATTTCCTAAAAAGTGGTAAGTAAGAGACATTGGAAAGTATTATTTTATAAGATCTAACATAGGAAAACATACTAACAGCTTTGAGATGTTCTTGAGTAACTAATCTGATGACTTTAGTTCATCCCTTTGCAAACTTATCTGACAGTGTCACCCATTAATCGCCATGGAACCTAGTGTTCTATTGAGTATACTTTGGGAAAGATGAGGCTAATGGAACAAATACAGGTAAACCTTGTTTTATCATGCTTTGCTTTAGCAGATGTAGCTTTTTTTTTTTTTAACAAATTGCATGTTTGTTGAACAAATCTATTGTTGTCATTTTTTAATAGCACTTGCTCACTTCATGTCTCTGTGTCACATTTTGGTGATTCTCACAATATTTCAGACTTTTTCATCATCATTATATTTGTTACGGTCACCTGTGATCGATGGTCTTTGATGTTGCTGTTGTAGTTGTCTTGGGGTACCACAAACTGTACCCATATAAGACAGAGAACTTATCCATAAATGTTTCTGACTGCTCCACAAACTGGCTGTTCTCTGTCTCTTTCTTCTTGGGCCACCCTATTCCCTGAGACACAAAAATACTGATGTTATCAGATTAGATAATCTCCAGGTCCATCCGTGTTGCTGCAAATGGTGTTATTTCATGCTTTTTAATAGCTGAGTAATACTCCTTGGTATGTATGTATCATACCTTCTTTATCCATTCGTCTTCACTGGACATTTAGGTTCTTCTGTGTCTTGACTGTTGTAAACAGTGCTGCAGTGAAAATTGGGCTGCATGTATCTTTCTGAATTAGTTTTCTCTAGGTACATGCCCAAGAGTGGGCTTGCTGGATCATAAAGTAGCTCTATTTTTAGTTTTTTAAAGAACGTCAGTACTGTTCTCCATAATGGCTGTGTTAATTTACATTCTCATCAACAGTGTAAGAGGGTTCCTTTTTCTTGTCAACTTCACCAACATTTATTGTTCGCAGATTTTTTTTGATTATGGCCATTCTGATACCTCATTGCAGTTTTGATTTGCATTTCTCTAATAATTAACAATATTGAGCATCTTTTCATATGCCTCTTGGCCATGTGTATATCGTCTTTGAAGAAATGTCTCTTTAGGTCTTTTGCCCATTTTTTGATTGGATTGTTTTTTGATATTGAGCTGCATGAGCTGTTTGTAAATTTTGGAGACTAATCCCTTGTCCATCACATCATTTGCAAATATTTTCTCCCATTCTGTGGGTCATCACTTCATTTTGTTTATGATTTCCTTTGCTGTGAAAAAGCTTTTGAGTTTAATTATGTCCCATTTGTTTATTTTTGTTTTAATTTTCATTATCTGGACATCTCTCGCTTTAAATCAAAAACTCAAAATGATTAAGCTTAGTGAGGAAGGCATGTTGAAAGCCAAAATAGGCTGAAAGTGAGGCTTCTTGTGCCAAACAGTTAGCCAAGTTGTGAATGCAAAGGAAAAGTTCTTGAAGGAAATTAAAAGTGCTACTTCAGTGAACAGAGAAATAATAAGAAAGTGAAACAGCCTTATTGGTGGTGACATGCAGAAGGTTACAGTGGTCTAGATAGAAGATTAGCCACAATATTGCCAAAAGCCAAAACCTGATCCAGAGCAAGGCCTTCACTCTTCAATTCTGTGAAGGCTGAAAGAGATGAGGAAGATACAGAAGAAAAGTTTGAAGCTAGCAGAGGCTGGTTCATGAGATTTAAGCAAAGAAACTCTAAAACATACAAATGCACGGTGAAGCAGCAACTGCTGATGTGAAGCTGCAGCAAGTTATTCAGAAGATCAAGCTCAGTAATCACTGAAGTTGGTTGGCTATACTAAACAACAGATTTTCAGTGTAGATTAGACAGCCTTCTTTTGAAAGAAGATGCCATCTAGAACTCTCATGGCTAGAGAGAGGTCAGTGTCTGACTTCAAAGCTTCAGAGGAAAGGCAGACATTTTTATTAGGGTCTAATGCAGCTGGTGACTTTAAGTTTAAGGCAATGCTTATTTACCATTCTGAAAATCCTAGGGCCCTTAGGAATTATGCTAAATCTATTCCACCTGTGCTCTATCAGCGTAACAACAAAGCCCGGATAATAGCACATCAGTTGACATCATGGTTTACTGATTCTAAGTAACAACAGGGTCTTCTGGTTTTAAGCCCACTGTTGAAACCTACTGCTCAGACAAAAGGGTTTCTTTCAAAATGTTACTGCTCGTTGCACAGTACGTCTGATATCTCAAGAGCTCTGATGGAGACATCAGTGAGATTAATGTTTTCATGCCTACTAACACAACATCCATTCTGCAGCACATGGATGAAAGAGTAATTTTGACTTTCAAGCCTTGTGTTTAGCGACTCAGTCATGTCTGACTCTTTTCAACCCTATGGACTGAGACTTGTCTGTCCATGGGATTTTTCCAGGCAAGAATACTGGAGTGGGTTGCCATTTCCTCCTCCAGGGGATCTTTCTGACACAGGGATCAAACCCACATCTCCTTCCTGCCTCTCCTACACTGGCAGGTGAATTCTTTACCACTTGAGCCATATGGGAAGCCCTTCAGAAGCCTTACTATTTAAGAAATATATTTTGTAGAACTATAATTGCCTTTGATAGTGATTCCTCTGATTGAGCTCAGCTAAAAATACTGGATCATTGAAAAAGCAAGAGAGTTCCAGAAAAATGTCTATTTCTGCTTTATTGACTATGCTAAAGCCTTTGACTGTGTGGATCACAATAAACTGTGGACGATTCTTCAAGAGATGGGAATACCAGACCGTCTAACCTGTCTCTTGAGAAACCTATATGCATGTCAGGAAGCAACAGTTAGAACTGGACACAGAACAACAGACTGGTTCCAAATAGGAAAAGGAGTACGTCAAGGCTGTATATTGTCACCCTGCTTATTTAACTTCTATGCAGAGTACATCTGCATAGATGTTTCTCATGTTTCTTCATGAGAAACGCTGGGCTGGAAGAAGCACAAGCTGGAATCAAGATTGCCGGGAGAAATATCAATAACCTCAGATATGTAGATGACCCCACCCTTATGGCAGAAAGGGAAGAGGAACTCAAAAGCCTCTTGATGAAAGTGAAAGAGGAGAGTGACAAAGTTGGCTTAAAGCTCAACATTCAGAAAACTAAGATCATGGCATCTGGTCCCATCACTTCATGGGAAATAGATGGGGAAACAGTGGAAACAATGTCAAACTTTATTTTTTTGAGCTCCAAAATCACTGCAGATAGTGATTGCAGCCAGGAAATTAAAAGACATTTACTCCTTAGAAGGAAAGTCATGACCAACCTAGATAGCATATTCGAAAGCAGAGACATTACTTTGCCAACAAAGGTCCATCTAGTCAAGGCTATGGTTTTTCCAGTAGTCATGTATGGATGTGAGAGCTGGACTGTGAAGAAAGCTGAGCACCGAAGAATTGATGCTTTTGAACTGTGGTGTTGGAGAAGACTCTTGAGAGTCCCTTGGACTGCAAGGAGATCCAACCAGTCCATCCTAAAGATGATCAGTCCTGGGTGTTCATTGGAAGGACTGATGCTAAAGCTGAAACTCCAATACTTTGGCCACCTCATGTGAAGAGTTGACTCATTGGAAAAGACCCTGATGTTTGGAGGGATTGAGGGCAGGAGGAGAAGGGGACGACAGAGGATGAGATGGCTGGGTGGCATCACCGACTCGATGCACATGAGTTCGGGTAAACTCCGGGAGTTGGTGATGGACAGGGAGGCCTGGCATGCTGCAATTCATGGGGTTGCAAAGAGTCAGAGGACTGAGCGACTGAACTGAACTGAAAAATGTTGAAAACCTTCTGGAAAAGATTTACCATTCTAGATGTTGTTAACATTTATTGTTTGTGGGAAGAGGTCAAAACATCACCTTAACAGGAGTTTGGGAGAAGTTGATTTCAACCCTCTCAGATGACTTTGAGGAGTTTAAGACTTCAGTGTTGTCATTATTTTGACATCTGTTGACTAAACTCCATTCAGGCAAAAAGTGTTCACTTATATCTCATATATTTAACTTATAGACTCCTCATTTTATGTTTTTTCTAATAAATTTATTGGGATTCAGAACAATGAGTTATGTATTTTAGATTCCTGAAGGTTTAGTTATATAACTACATTATTTTATCATTTAATAGTGTCAGAGGGAAACAGTTGTAGATTCTTGAAATGTAAAAAATTTTGCTGTTGGTTTTTAGTGTAGTGAATAAAGTGATTTAAGTTATTAATAACAAATTTGGAGGAAAATAAAGTACCTATTTTAATAATAACTAATATCCAAACTCTGGTGTTTTTCTAATAGCCTTAGTAAAAAAGATGTTCTCCCAGACTTATTTTCTCTTATAAAGCTTAAACTCTTTCAGAAATCTTGGCACATGTTTGAAGTTTGTGATCTATTTAATAATGTTAATCAGTATTTCTCTAAATTATTTTTAAAGGTGATAACCATTTAAGTGGCAGCAGTAGAGAAGGCTCATTTAAAGAAACAATAACATTGAAATGGTGCACACCAAGGACAAATAACATTGGTAGGTACTTAAAAATAATTGAAAGTGAAAAGAATAAATCAAAAGGTTCTTTTTAAGTATTAGGTAGGGTTCATTTGTTTCTTTTTGAATTTTTGTTTTTCATTATTTTAGGGGCTCAAAGAACAAGTTTTTGTTTTTGCTAATTTTTCTCTTTTAATTGTAGAAATATTTCTTTATATTCTTTCAAATCAGTATTTTCTTCTATTTCAGAATTACACTATTGCACTGGCGCTTACCGAATTTCACCTGTAGATGTAAATAGCAGACCTTCCTCCTGCCTTACTAATTTTCTTCTAAATGGTAACTTTATTTGTTTTTACTGAGATCATTACAAGTGAATCATTAGAATATGTGAAAATGTGAATTTTGGAAAAGCTTAAATATAGTCTATAACCAGTTTATTTTCCAAAGCTGTTTGGCTTCGGTAGCTAAGTCACGTTCAACTCTTACAACCCCACGTACTGTAGCCTGCCAGGCTCCTCTGTCCATAGGATTCTCCAGGCAAGAATACTGGAGTGGGTCTCCATTTCCTTCTCCAGGGGATCTTCCCGACCTGGTCATCAAACCCAGGACTCCTGCATTGCAGGCAGATTCTTTACCAACTGAGCTACGAGGGAAGCCCAAAGCTGTTTTAAAATTGTATAAATACCCTTTAACAGTTTTTACTAATGTTTAAAAATAAGTTGACTTTATGTCTTTCAGACTGTTGTATCTAAGTAAATTTATTTAGTATATTTTTTGGTATTTTTATTTTAAAAAATTGACATTTAGAGTCTTAAGTTGATTTTTTTGGAAGATAGAATGATATAGATTATCATGGCCTATTGAATTTTAAATTATAAAATATAAATGAACTTATTTCTCTTTACTATTCCTTTATCATAAATAAATATTCTATTTTCAGTAATACGTGATGTGATTCTTAAGAGATATAACTTTAAAGCTGTGGTTTCTTCGAGTAAAAAAAAAAAAATTTTAGGCCAAATTATTGAATTCCATTTACTAAATCTAAATTCCATTGACTCTTTTGGTGATTCTTATAATAACTAGGTTTTGGAACCACCATAGTAAAGAGTTACTCTGCCTTTATCATAAAGTTAATTCAATTGTTCTATTAAACACAGTTTGATTATCAGATTAGGTAAAGTCCAGATTAAACAACATTTGGTCATGTAAAATAGAAAGTAGTAACAGTAACTGTGCTGATAGGGAGGTATTGTAGAAGTGAATTAAGACTTGCTTTCTCCCTAAAATGGTTTGTAGCTTTGATAATCTGAGGGTTGTATAAGAGTTGTCCCACTTTTGTCTTGATGTTTGGGAAGAAAATTTTTATATGAACTTGTAACTGAATGAAACCAAACATACCAGAGACCACTAAACTTATTCTGGAAAACTGTCGTACATACCTGTGTAAGCTTGGAGTAACCAAGAGAAGGCTAAGGCTAGCATTCAAATTTTTAGAACTTGACATGCAGAGAGACTGAATTAGCAATGCTAGTTAAAATATGAGGGGCAATAAGTAAAATGAAAAATCTAGATGTCAATCTTATGGGAAAAATTAAGAGCCACTTGAATTCCATCACTGATAAGAGTCATCTTGTTTTTAACAGGCCGTTCTGTTTTGTTGGAACAACCACGAAAATCAGGTTCCAAAGTCATTAGTCATATGCTTAGTAGCCATGGAGGAGAGATTTTTTTGCACGTCCTTAGTAGTTCTCGATCCATTCTAGAAGATCCACCTTCAATTAGTGAAGGATGTGGAGGAAGAGTTACCGACTACCGGATTACAGTAAGACACTAATATCTATAAATTTTGAGTCGATCATTCAGCGAACATGTAGAGGGCCTATTGCATGCTAAGACCTGTAGCAGAAAGAAGTTTAGAGAAGTTGATTTTTTATTACTTTTTTAATTAGATGAATTTCCTGCAGTACTTGCTCAAAAGAGCTATTTATTTATCACTATGTCATCTTCCCTGTGTACTCAGTGTATGCTGAGATGTATGTGGATAGCACTGACGTGATGGAATTAATAGGAAAGAATGGAAATTGATTTGAACAATACCTTAGGCTGAATTTTAATTTCTAGTAACTTAAGTGCCAAGCATAAACCTTTGATTTGGATTCTGCTACTTTGAAATAACACTGTCAATTTTTGTGTTATTGATAGGTACATACAGGGCAATTGGGTCTATTTTTGATAGAAACTGTATTGTTCTGATTTGAATTTTTCACTCCCTACCCATCTATTATATTGGATATTTCATGACTGTCTACTTTTTAAGGTGGTTATAACAATTAAATGTGAATGTGAACAATTAAATGTAAATTACCTATAATTCCATCATTAAAGATAAACACTGTTAACATTTTGATATTGTGTTAAGAAAATTTTTAAGTAGAATGGTATTTTAATGTGCTGAACTTAGTCTTTTATCTGCATATAATAGAAAAGAGATAAATTATAGATGTGAAGAAAAATCAGTGGTTTTAAAAAGTGGAAGGAACCATGAATGTATTTATGTTTGAGACTTTCTTCTCCATTGAGTAAAGGCTGGGTTTTATGTTCAAAAAGAAAAGAAAAAATTAGTGTGTGGAGGGTGGGCTGCTAGAGAAAATGCTTTGTTGTATATCACAGGACAGAAGACATCAGGGGAACAGACTGTTACATGTAATCCACACTGAAACACTAGAAAATAGTTTCTAATTTTATCTTATTTGGTTATCATTAGGATTTTGGTGAATTTATGAGGGAAAACAGATTAACTCCTTTTCTAGACCCCAGATATAAAATCGATGGAAGTCTTGAGATTCCTTTGGAACGAGCAAAAGATCAGTTAGAAAAGCACACCCGTTACTGGCCTATGATTATTTCACAAACCACCATTTTTAATATGCAAGCGGTAAGTGTGAAATAGTTTGTTTTTCTTTTGGATTAATGATATATCATTTATAAATAACATTTATCAAGCAAAGAATAAAATTATATGAGTTTGTTACAGTTAAACAATTACAGTTAAACAATAGAAAATGGAAATGATTAGCTCTCCATGGTGATGTTTAAAATCAATTCAAGTTCTGTCTAGATGCTTTGATACTCATTTTTCATGACAGATTTTCTTTTTCTCTCCTTTTTTTTTGAATCTGACAGGTAGTTCCATTAGCCAGTGTTATTGTGAAAGAGTCTTTGACAGAAGAAGATGTATTAAACTGTCAAAAAACAATATACAACTTAGTCGATATGGAAAGAAAAAACGATCCTCTGCCTATTTCCACAGTTGGTACAAGAGGAAAAGGCCCTAAAAGGTGGGTTTTTTTTCTTTCTTTCTCATATATCACACTTACTTGATGCTTGTTGTTTTTTTTTTCTTTTTTTTAGCTGACTTATTCCACATGTAAGTTATGTGTTTGGGAGTGTGTTTCTACACATACATAAGATTAAGGTGAAATGTAAAAAACACAATAATAGATGAATTAGACACATTATCAGTTAGAATTGTACCACTGGAAGAGAAAGGAAGCCCATGTTTAATTATCTCTTTTAACTTCATCATTAACAACTGAGACTTGGATATTATTTAAAGAGTATTTGTAAGGACATTATTTTTAAATCTTTACTTTAGAGATGAGCAGTACCGAATCATGTGGAATGAATTAGAAACCCTTGTCAGAGCCCATATCAACAATTCGGAGAAACATCAAAGAGTCTTGGAATGTCTAATGGCATGTAGAAGCAAACCCCCAGAAGAAGAAGAACGAAAGAAACGAGGAAGAAAGAGGGAGGACAAAGAGGACAAGTCAGAGAAAGCAGTGAAAGATTATGAACAGGAGAAATCCTGGCAAGATTCCGAGAGGTGATTTGTTGATATTAACATAGTCCGTGGTGCCTTCTGTCATACGACACTCTACATGTAACACATTTGAACATTCAGACCTTATTTATTAGTAATGCATTTAATGTGTTTATTGTACTTTATAGCTGTTATTTTATTATTCTTCAAATCTGGAAGGTCTTTCTTGGGCTTAAAGAGGTTTTGTTGTTTTGGTTTGGTTTTTTTGCTATTTAACAGCAAAGGTAGTGTTTAATTTTTCCTAATTAACTTCTGAAAATCATAATACATGATTTTTGTTATCAGCAATTGCTTTTATGTGTTATGCATATCAAAGGCATAGTTTTATTTATTTAGTGAATATTTTTTAAATGCCTATCATATGCCAGACATTTGGCATAAGATCCCTACCCTGGAAGGATGAACAGTATTTTGTAGAGGTTGACCAAGTAAGTGAGCAATTTATAGCAAAGTGTGAAAGACACTGCTATAAAAATAGGCATAGGAAAAACACTTGAAAGCATAGAAGATCATAGTCCCATCCTGGAAACCTTCCTCATTAGTACATTCTTTTTCCTCAGAAAGGTGTCAGGGTAAATTTGAAAAAAACAAAAAATAATAAACGTCTATAAATAAAAAAAATCATGACGTAGTAGTTGGATTCATCTTTTGTCTCCTTGCCAGAAATCAGGAAAGAGCCAGGTAACTATCGTAATGGCAATAGTTAAAAGCAGAACCTACATGGAAAGTTTCAGACATGTACAGCAGTAGAGCAGTCAGTCATCGATTATCTGCTTTCAATAGTTAATGAATTCGTAGCAGACCTCATTTCATATATATCCACATCCATTCCCCTCACCACCCTCCACTTTCCCCATGTGAATATTTTGAAGCTAATACTGAAAAGTGTTTTATTTCATTCATAAGTAGGCAGAACACTTTTATTCTCTTTGACCTTAGAAATTCACTTCTTCCTTAGGGCTGCTGAGTTTCTGACACAAAATTGTCTTGCTTTCAGAAGAGGAGGGAAGAGTATTCTCATTCCGATCCCATTGATCTTCAAGTACATGAAATTCAAGATAAGCTTAGAGTTAAGTTCCTAACTTATGGAACATAAATACATTTTCACAGTACATAAACTAGTGGGAACAAATTCTAGTAGATTTCTTAATCTTAGTTCAATTTGAAATAGTATTTTGTCCATATCTTTAGAAAAAATAAAATTGTAGATTATTTTCCAAAGATCACATTATTTCTGATCTTTTGCATTTTACCTTCCTAAATTCCCCCCCGCCTCCTTCTTTTTACAATTTTAGCACCATTTTCAGAGAAGGCGATGGCACCCCACTCCAGTACTCTTGCCTGGAAAATCCCATGGGCGGAGGAGCCTGGTAGGCTGCAGTCCATGGGGTCGCAAAGAGTCGGACATGACTGAGCAACTTCACTTTGACTTTTCACTTTCATGCATTGGAGAAGGAAATGGCAACCCACTCCAGTGTTCTTGCCTGGAGAATCCCAGGGACGGGGGAGCCTGGTGGGCTGCCGTCTGTGGGGTTGCACAGAGTCAGACACAAATGAAGCAACTTAGCAGTAGCAGCAGCAGCACCATTTTACAGCTAACAACATTACTGAATAATGACACTATGATGAAGAAAAAGGAAAAGTTGTATTTATATTCATTTAAGTTCTCTTACCTGATTGCAAATTGAGGGTTAGCTTCTGATTTGTTCCTGATTTGTTCCTAGGCTTATGTTGTGAGAGCACATATCTTAATAAGGCTGATTTGCAAAGTCTAGTTTAATTACTGAGCCATTTAGATTTCTAAGAATGTAAACTTGTTAAGTTTTTTTTTTTTTAATGTGTAAGTTTTTATTATTTGTCCCTCTAAAAGATTAAAAGGAATCTTAGAACGTGGGAAAGAAGAGCTGGCTGAAGCTGAAATTATAAAAGATTCACCTGATTCCCCAGAACCTCCAAATAAAAAGCCTCTTGTTGAGATGGATGAAACTCCACCGGTAGAAAAATCAAAAGGTAAGGCAGAACTGTGGTAACTATGTAAAAAGTTTTCCAATTTAGTTCTGTTGTACAGAGTCCTCTATGTTTTATGTGAGCAAGAGCTGCTCACGGCTCCTCATGTCACTTCAGTTCAGTTCAGTTCAGTTGCTCAGTGGTGTCTGACTCTTTGCGACCCCATGGACTGCAGCACGCCAGGCTTCCCTGTCCATCACCAACTCCCAGAGCTTGCTTAAACTCATGTCCATCAAGTTGGTGATGCCATCCAACCATCTCGTTCTGTGTTGTCCCTTTCTCCTCCTGCCTTCAATCTTTCCCAGCATCAGGGTCTTTTCTAAGGAGTCAGTTCTTCGCATCAGATGGCCCGAGGATTGGAGCTTCAACTTCAGCATCAGTCCTTCCAATGAATATTCTGGACTGATTTCCTTTAGGACTGACTGGTTGGATCTCCTTGCAGTCTAAGGGACTCTCAAGAGTCTTCTCCAACACCACAGTTCAAAAGCATCAATTCTTTGGCACTCAGCTTTCTTTATGGCCCAACTCTCACATCCTTACATGACTACTGGAAAAACAGTGGCTTCGACTAGATGGACCTTTGTCAGCAAAGTAATGTCTCTGCTTTTAAATATGCTGTCTAGGTTGGTCATAGCTTTTTATTGTAGGCCTTAGTTATCTTGAAGGTAAACTAAATTCAGTTCTTTCAGGGTGAATGGGAAATGATATGACAGAGGACTGGGTTTTTAACCACTGCACCCTTACTAATACAGAAAGAACTCAAGGCTGGCCAGGTTACAGTTATTGGTAGCTCATCCTAGGGAGGTTTGTTTGTTTTTTTATGTACTACTATTGTAGTATATATTGTAATACATCTTAATATCCTCCAGTTCACTAGTTTCTTTGAAATTAGAAATAGAGGCAATCTTAACAAATTTGTCTTTCAGGCATTTGCCAGGGTACCTGCAAAATAATAGGCTTTAAATAAATATCTCCTGGTAAATTATCCTGTTACTCATATGCCACTGCTGATTAGGATGCAGTTAATTTAGGTTTATTCTAAACAATGCTTCAACATTGTTTGGAAAATACAACTCTAAAAATTGTTAGTAGTAGCAAAATGTTGCAGGCAACTGAAACATGTATTAGTAAGAGAATGACTTAAATGATGGTGTGTCCATAGGGTGGAATTTATAAAGCCCCAGAATTACTATTGTCACAAATGTCTACTCTTCCCTCTCGCTAAGGAATATCATTTCAGATTTTAACTTAGATAACTCCTTTTTCAGGAAAGACTTCCCTCACCTCCTTTCACACTTATCTGTGTTCTTTTTGATGATAGCCATTCTGACAGCTGAGAGGAGATATCTTATTGTGGTTTTGATTTACCTTTCCCTGATGACTAAGAATATTGAACATCTTTTCATGTGCCTGTTGGCCATCTGCATTTCCTCTTTGGAAAAATGCATATTCAGGTCCTCTGCCCATTTTTAAATTGGGTTGTTTGTTTCTTTGATATTGAGTTGTAAGAGCTGTTTATATATTTTGGATATTAACCCATTATTGGTCATATCAATTGCAAGTATTATATAGCATTCAGTAGGTTTGGTTTTATTTTGTTGATGGTTTCCTTTGCTGTGCAATCTTTTAAGTTTAATTAGGTTCCATTTGTTTATTTTTCCTTTTGCTTAGGGGACAGATCAGAAAAAAATCATTGCTATGATTTATTTCAAAGAGTATTCTGTCTGTGTTTTCCTCTAGGAGTTTTATGATTAATGGTCTTACATTTAGGTCTTTAATCCATTTGTATTTTATTTTTGTATATGGTGTTAGGGAATGTTTTTTGCCTCTTCATATTGTGTAGAAAAGAGTTAACTGTAGCAGGCCTGAAGCTATATCATCATTAGAAAAGCCTGCTTGCATGTTTGGCCCTTGGCTGACATCTGGGAATATGGCTTTCAAAACATTCCCCAAATAATGAAGTTATGTCTGAATTAAACACCTGCTTTCCTTCTGGGAGTCTGGAATTTTGGTAGTTGTAGTTAGGAAGACAATGCATATGTGCCCAGCCTCTATAAAAACTTTGAACTCTTGAATCTTACTTTTCTGTGCTTTTCTGACAGAAATATTGTACACACATGGCTGCATTTTTGCCTCTGGAGGAAGTATGCACTCTGTATGAACCCTCATGGGAAGGAGAGAACATGGAAAGCCTGTAGATGGATTTCTCTAGTCTTTGCCTATTGTGTCTTTCTGCCACACTGGGCTGGCTATGTGTTCTTACTCTGCTGCTGTAATGATTCTTAGCTATGACTTTCACTTGATTTTAGTTATTTGAGTCCTTCTAGCAAATCACTGAACTCTAGCAGGTGGTGTTGGAGATCCCTAAACACATACAAATTTTAGAATAAAGAGAAGATGATATTGCTTAAATTCATATAAAGTGAACAAGAATTAGGGGTAAATTTGTAAACTTGTAATCTTTGAAGTCATGAATTGTTCTACTTTTTTTCTCTTCTTTCAAATATTACACCAGGGCCAGTGTCCTTATTATCTTTATGGAGTAATAGAATCAACACTGCCAATTCCAGAAAGCATCAGGAGTTTGCTGGACGTTTGAACTCTGTTAATAACAGAGCTGAGTTATATCAACATCTTAAAGAGGAAAATGGGTTTGTATTATTTATTGTAGAAATTAGTTTTATTAATTGCCTTATTATAATTTTAAAAAATAAACACTGCCTGTTTTTTGTGTTCAGCAGTTTTGATAATGTTACTTAAAAAGAGAAAAAAATCACTTTCTTAAATTTTTGGTGTTTGTAAAAGACCTGGTATTATTCATTGTAACCATGAATGTTCAATAAACATCATAGAGGGAAAAATCATAAAGAAAACTTAGTATGTAGCACTGACCCTTGTATAAAATGACAGGGAGAAAATATTTTCCTAGTAAGTAGTACGGTATTAGGAATATTGAGTTTAATTGAATAAATCCAAAGTCTACAAATAATTGAAGATTTATTAGGATAAATATAAAATAATTTAAATGGTTATTTTAATTGCTTTTTTAGAAGAAATTTTCTTAAAAATGTATTGATAAAGAAATTTCTTTAGTAGAAAAGGAAATAAATTCTTGTCTAAATGGTAAAGATTTTTTCCTTTAGTTTTACTTTGAGCAGTATAGTGAAAAAACCAGTGGCCTTTGAAATGAAAGCTTGGGAAAGTCACGTGATCTCTCTGGGCCTCCCTTGATTTTCACTCATTTGCAAAACAAGGAAGTTAAACTAACCATCAGGAACCCTCAAGTTAGTTATTTTCTAAAGTGCTTACATTCTTCTGTTCTGTGACTATATTAGATTTTAATTTCATTTAAAATTTAGATAAGGAGAAAAAATACGGGTAGTTAATATTTTATCTTACCAGCACTTTTTTTTTCCCTCCTATTTTTCAGAATGGAGACAACAGAAAATGGAAAAGCCAGCCGGCAGTAAAGAGTGACTTGAGCAACTGAATTTAGTATACTGCATAGATATTTTGGATGGAATTTGATATAAGAACTTTTACAGCAAGATTGTATAGTTATGTTGCCTGGACTGGTTTTTACATTTTTAAAATATTTCAACTAACTTTATCTTTTTTGTATTAATTGTAAAATTGGCACATATGTCAAAAATATACATTTGTCCTCCCAAATTAAACAAATTTATTTTATGGTAGAGGGTGTTCCCTCTGGAAATGTTTTTTAAAAAATTCTTAGGCTTCTCTTTGCCAAATAAAACTATTAAAATATCTAAAATGCAAAATATTGGAGTGTTCTTTTAAATTAAAAATTATATTCATATAATGGCTGAGAATTTTGAGAAATTTTTAAGACATTTTAACAATTTGGGTGATATTTACAGTATTTAATATAAAATATTGCCTATGAATCTGCAACATATGTGGTGCTTTTCCAAAAACTAATGTTTTTGTTTGCTTATTTTGTATTTTATTTTAGATTATTTTGTGTGTGTGTGTGTTGCCCTTTTAAAAGCAGAGTTTGCAGGTAGTTTTCAGTTTGGGGATGTTAACATTAATATGTTGGATGATGTTATTTATTCCTTTTCTGCCAAAGACTTACTGTCCATTAACTTTTCATATTGAAAAAGAAGCATGAAGGAGATTGCTTTGCAGACTTATTTACCTGTATTGGATGATGTTATAATTCTTTTTCTGCTAAAAACTTACTCATTAACTTTTCATATGGAAGGAGAAGGATGAAGGAGATTGCTTCTGTGGATTTAAAGAAAAGTTACCCTGTTGCTTATTTTAATCCCTGAATAGAATCTTGGTCTCCTCATCTCTCAGAAACGTCTGGGTTATATGGTATATGTTTGGTGAGTCTTATTCCTGTGCTGCTTTTGGAAGCTCATAACATGTTGCAAGAAACATGTTATTTCATTGTTAAATGCTAATTCTAGGCTTTTTATTTTTCTTTGAGTTTCTATTAGAGAATAGGAAAAGCTCTTGGTTTAAATATAGAAATTCAATATTTTCTATTTAAAAAAAAAATCACTTGTGCTTAAATAAGAGTTCACCAGGTTCTCTTGTCAATCCAGTGAAATTTGCAGTGTTCTTCTTTACCCATCCCTGTGTGATTCTGAGCCGTTGTATCTGCCCTCTCCCCTAAGCTCGTGCCACCTTAATCCCTACCGCTGTGTTTAGACACACACCACTCCAAAGCATGACCAGAACTAGCTAGCACCTAGACTTGCAAGACTTCAGGAGTTGTAACCCAGTGCTAAATTATTGCATCATATTTACTTGTTTCTGCCTTATCCGTGATACCCATTTAACTTGTACCAAGTTGAAGTCCCTAGTTTAGTTCTTTTTTTTTTTTCTAGTTTAGTTCTTAAATCAAAAATACTTTCTTTATAACCCATTTGAAAAAGACTCTTTTTTTACTCTCAATTTGTGCTTCTTCCTTTCCCATGTGCTAAGGCAATGCTCCTTTGTTGACAGACTTATCTACATTTCAGTCTTCATTTTTAAGTAGTATTTTTGCATATATACTGCTGTTACTGTGTTCTACTGACTGGGAGGATATTTCTGTGGCTGCATTTTGAACTACTGTAGGTATTCTATATATTATTGGGGTTAATATTCTCCAGTAGACACATTCTTCTCTGTCTAACTATATGCCTTTTGAGCACCTAAAATTGAGCTCCTCCTTCATCTCCCACAGAACATCAGGCTATGTATTATTGGTCTTATCCTGCAATACCTATTACAGCCTTTTGGTGGAAGTGACTGTTTTAGGACAAAAATAGAAGAATGATTGGTGAGTTTTTGGTTCTTCTAAAACAGGATCCATATTGAGGATTTAGTAGTCAAGAGAAGTGGACAAAATATAAATTTAAAAAATTATTACCCTTCCAATACTGGAATCTAAGCTTAAGTCCAGACTTAATGATCGTGGGAACCAAAGTTACCCTACAGAGAACAAGTACACTTTCAATTCTAAACATTTTGATGCCAGTATCTTGGGAGCAAAAGATGTCCCTTATTTTTGTCCCCTGACTCCCCAGCACCACCAATGAAAGTTTGACATCCATCCATGGACAAAAGTCCCTTTGAGGGAGCTGTGGAATTCTGCATCCTATGACAGCCTGAGAAGAGTCTCAGCCACCTGTGTGTTGAGGTAGACTCAGCTGTGGACCATGCAGTGGCTCATGAAGAGGCTCCAAACCCTCAGCTACACTGTGGGAGCCCCTGGAAAACACTATCTTAGGCAGTCACCCATGGACATGAGAGCCTTTGTGGAATTCCAAGTTTCTAGGTGAGAAGTTTCAGCACACCACTGAGTAAAAAAGAAAGTACATCTGGAGGTATTGGAGTAGATAAGAGAAACAGCTTGACCTTACCTGCATCACCCTTCTCCAACGTGACACAGCTTAGGGCCAAAAGAAATCTTAGTATGGAGAAAGAGTGTATGATCGCCCAACTTCCCCAGTGGTGTTAACTCTTAACAAAAGTTAAGGGACAAAAGTATTAAAAGTAACCATAGCTACAATCCCAAAGAAAGGCAATGCCAAAGAATGCTCGAACTACCGCACAATTGCACTCATCTCACACGATAGTAAAGTAATGCTCAACATTCTCCAAGCTAGGCTTCACCAATATGTGAACCGTGAACTTCCAGATGTTCAAGCTGGTTTTAGAAAAGGCAGAGGAACCAGAGATCAAATTGCCAACACCCACTGGATCATCAAAAAAGCAAGAGAGTTCCAGAAAAACATCTATTTCTGCTTTCTTGACTATGCCAAAGCCTTTGACTATGTGGATCACAATAAACTGTGGACAATTCTTCAAGAGATGGGAATACCAGACCACCTGACCTGCCTCTTGAGAAACCTATACGCAGGCCAGGAAACAACAGTTAGAACTGGACATGGAACAACAGACTGGTTCCAAATAGGAAAAGGAGTACGTCAAGGCTGTATATTGTCACCCTACTTATTTAACTTCTATGCAGAGTACATCATGAGAAACACTGGGCTGGAAGAAGCACAAGCTAGAATCAAGATTGCTGGGAGAAATATCAATCACCTCAGATATGCAGATGACACCACCCTTATGGCAGAAAGTGAAGAGGAACTCAAAAGCCTCTTGATGAAAGAGGAGAGTGACAAAGTTGGCTTAAAGCTCAACATTCAGAAAACTAAGATCATGGCACCTGGTCCCATCACTTCATGGGAAATAGATGGGGAAACAGTGTCAGACTTTATTTTGGGGGGCTCCAAAATCACTGCAGATGGTGACTGCAGCCATGAAATTAAAAGACGCTTACTCCTTGGAAGAAAAGTTACGATCAACCTAGATAGCATATTCAAAAGCAGAGACATTACTTTGCCAACAAAGGTCCGTCTAGTCAAGGCTATGGTTTTTCTGGCAGTCGTGTATGGATGTAAGAGTTGGACTGTGAAGAAAGCTGAGCGCCGGAGAATTGATGCTTTTGAACTGTGGTGTTGGAGAAGACTCTTGAGAGTCCCTTGGACTGCAAGGAGATCCAACTAGTCCATTCTAAAGGAGATCAGCCCTGGGTGTTTTTTGGAAAGAATGATGCTAAAGCTGACACTCCAGTACTTTGTCCACCTCATGCAAAGAGTTGACTCATTGGAAAATTGGGGACAGGAAGAAAAGGGGATGACAGAGGATGAGATGGCTGGATGGCATCACTGACTCGATGGACGTGAGTTTGAGTGAACTCTGGGAGTTGGTGATGGACAGGTAGGTCTGGCGTGCTGTGATTCATGGGGTCGCAAAGAGTTGGACACGACTGAGCAACTGAACTGAACTGAACTGATAGCTACAATAATTTGTTAATAAATATACAATATAAAAGATGATTGTGACATCAAAAGCATGAAGAGGGGAATAAGTATAGAGTACCTACAAACCAATATCTACAGTAGACTCACAAAACATAAGGAGCAGGGAATCAAAGCATACCACTCCAGAAAATCATCGATTCACAAAATAAGGTAGCAAAGAGAGGAAGAAAGGAACAAGAGAAATACAAAATAGCCAGGAATAAAGATGACATTACCAAGTCTTTACCTATCAATAAGTACTCAAAAAGTAAATAGATTGAATTCTCTAATTAATTGAAGACATACAGTGACTGGATGGATTTTGAAAAAATAAAAGACACAACTGTATACTGCCTGCAAGAGACTCCTTCAGCCTTAAGGACACATAGGCTCAAAATGAGAGGAAAGCAACATTCCATGCAAGTGAAAACCAAAAGAGAGCAGGGTAGATATACTTTATATCAGACAAAATAGACTTAAAGCCAAAAATGATGACAAGAGACAGTCATTATATAATGATAAAGGGGTCGATTCACCAAGAAAATATCAGAATCATATATTCACCCATAATTGAGCACCTTAAGCAAATGTTAACTGCTCTGAAAGGATAAATATTGTATTATAACAATACAGTAATGCCTGCCGAGGTCCAGCCCTGGCTGATCCAGGGTATTCGAAGGAGAGAAGGCTTAGGCAACCTATTCAAATGTTAATTAGAGATATAAAGAGTAAAAGAATGAGGATAGCTCAGTAGGAAAATTCAGTGGAGAAAAGAGGCCGAGTAGCTTGGTTTACGCGGAAAATCAATATAATCCGTGGCACCAGGTTAGCTCTGACCACGGAGGCCGCAGGCGCCCTCTCGAATAGCGGAAGGTGCCCCACCTTAGACACCTTCTCGAGTGGGTCTTAGAAGCCCAGGCAAATAAATGGTCGCAGAGGATATCCGTGCTCCAGATGGAGACTTCAGCCAGAATGTGAAAAGAATGACATGGGGAGACCAAGCGTTGGTGAGCAAGGCCCGTAGCTTTATTTTTAACAGGGGCTTATATACCCTAAGTTACACATAGAGGATAATAGGGGATGCAAAGTCTTTGATCCTTATCAAAAACCAGGGTTTCTTTCCTGCAAATTTATCGTATACAAATGGTTTAGGTGATTTACATCATCTTCTGGCCAGAAGGCCTATTAACATTTTATGGCTCTTGACAAAGACTTATCAATCGTAAGACTTATTTTCTCTAAGAGTAATTATTTTAAGGTTTGGCGCCATCTTCCGAAGATAAAATTGCATTCCTATAGGGCGGATGTGTAATGGGTTTACAACAAAGGAAAGAATTTATTACCTTAAGGATCTAAAGTTACTAACACCAAGGCCACTACTTATTTTTTCTACATACCAACTATTAATTAATACATATTCAAGGATACAATTCAGGGGATGTGAAAACTTGGCAACAAGCATTGGCTCATCAATGAAATCTTTTACTAGTTTTATTCTGACAGTTTCTAACTCTCTGAGAGGCTCTAAGCTATTTGAATATCTTAAGCTTCCCGTGCCTCTCGAGGCTGGGAGACTGTAAACAATCGTATGCATAGCTGTAGGACTCCGGGTAAACTTGTCAGGAGAGTTAGAGAGCCAGTTGAGGGGTTTGGATTTAAACACTCCTAATTGCCCAGGAACTTTATTAATTGGAGCTGTAAGTTAACTCTTTGACAGAGAGAGCGAGATGGTGGTGGGGGACAGCCCCCAGTAAAGTCAGAGGTGAGAGCACAAAGCAATAAAGTAGGCAGACTCTGGTTTTTGGGGGGTAGATGCTCGAGAATATCCGGGGGGACTCCTGAGGCTCGATCCCGCCATTGCGTATGCCGAGCCTCCTTCCTCATGACCTTTGTCACAAGTGGAATGTCTCTCACTGGCTCCCGGCACAGTAATAGCAGGGGACTTCAGTACCCTAATTTCAACAATGAATGAGTAATTCAGATAGAAAACTAATCGTTAACTGAACCAAGCAGTCACACAAAATATTTCATCCAACTGCAACAGAACACACATTGTCCTCAAGAACACACACAATATTCTCCAGGATAGTTCACATGATAGGTCACAAAGAAAATCTTTGCAAATTTAGGAAGAGTGAAGTGATACCAAATGTCTTTTATGCCCACAGTGGTATGAAACTGAAAGTTGATAACAGGAGGAAAGCTTAAAAATTTACAAAAATGTGAAAATTAAATAACGCTCTCTTGAACAATCAATAGGTCAAGGAAGAAATCAAAAGAGAAATTTTTAAATATCTTAAAAATGGAAATTCAGCATATCAAAACATATAGTATGATGCAAAAGAGAGGACTTTGTAGCGATAAACACCTCTATTGGAGAATAAAGATCTGAAGTAAACAACCTAACTTTACACCTCATGAAACCAGAAAAAGAAGAAGTCCAAAGTAAGAAGAAGGAAGGAAATAACAAAGATCAGAGCATAAGTAAATGAAATAGAGGTCAGAAGAACAGCAGAAGAAATAAAACCAAGAGGTGGATTTATTGAAAAGATAAAATTGACAAATATCTAACTAGACTAAAGAAAAAAGACTCAAAATGATAAATGAAAGTTGAGACATTATAACTGATAATACAGAAATACAAAAGATGTTGAGACTGCTCAGTTCAGTTCAGTTGCTCAGTCGTGTCCAACTCTTTGTGACCGCATGAATCGCAGCACGCCAGGCCTCCCTGTCCATCACCAACTCCTGGAGTTCACCCAGACTCACGTCCATCGAGTCAGTGATGCCATCCAGCCATCTCATCCTCTGTCGTCCCCTTCTCCTCCTGCCCCCAGTCCCTCCCAGCATCAGAGTCTTTTCCAATGAGTCAACTCTTCGCATGAGGTGGCCAAAGGACTGGAGTTTCAGCTTTAGCATCATTCCTTCCAAAGAAATCCCAGGGCTGATCTCCTTCAGAATGGACTGGTTGGATCTCCTTGCAGTCCAAGGGACTCTCAAGAGTCTTCTCCAACACCACAGTTCAAAAGCATCAATTCTCCAGTGCTCAGCCTTCTTCACAGCCCCACTCTCACATCCATACATGACCACAGGAAAAACCATAGCCTTGACTAGATGGACCTTTGTTGGCAAAGGAATGTCTCTGCTTTTCAATATGCTATCTAGGTTGGTCATAACTTTCCTTCCAAGGAGTAAGCATCTTTTAATTCCTAGCAGTTGAGACTGCTAGGAATAACTATATGCCAACAAACTGTATAACACAGAAAAAAAAGTGAATTCCTAGAAATATACAACCAGACTGAATCATGAAGAAATAGAATATCTGAGCAGACCAATCATAAGCAAGGAGATTGAATCAGTAATAAAAAACATTCGCCAAAGGATAAGCCCAGGACCAAATGATTTCACTGGTAAATTCTACAAAATTGTTAAAGAAGTAATGCCAACACTTCTCAAACTCTTTCACAAAACGGAAGAAGAGGAAACATTCTGAAATGCATTCTATTAGGCCAGCATTATCCTGATACCAAATCCAGACAAGAACACTACAAGAAGAGAAACTAGATTTTATGGATATAGATGCAAAAATTTTCAACAAAATGTTAGCCAAACCAAATTCAATGACAAATTAAAAAGTGTACATACACCATGATTAAGGGGAATTTAGCAAAGATGGCTCAACATATAAAAATCAGTAAATGTGATGCATCACATTACTCAAATTAAAAAAATCATAAAATCACCTCAATGGATGCAAAATAGCATTTAATAAAATACAACATTCTTTTATGATAAAAGTACTGAACTAATTGGAAATAGAAGTAACATATCTCAACACAATAAAGGCCTTATATAACAAGCTCACAGTTCACAACATACTCATTGATGAATGGTTGAAAACTTTTTCTCTAACATAAGGAACAAGACTAGTCTTATTCAGCATAATACTGGAAGTCAGAGTAATGAGGCAAGAAAAATAAAAAGCATTCAAATTGGAAAATGAGGTAAAACTGACTTTGTTTGCAGATGATATAATCTTAAATAGAAAATCCAAAGACTCTACCAAAAAAGAAAAAGAAAAACTGATAGAACTAATCAAAAAGCTCAGTAAAGTTGCAGCATAAAACATCAACATACAGAATTAAATTGCATTTATGTACACTAACAATGAAGTATCTGAAAAGAAATAAAATTTCATTTACCATAGTATCAAAAAGAGTAAAATACTAAAGAATAAATTTGACTGAGAAATGAAAGGTCTATATACATTGAAAACTATGACTCTGGTGAAAGAAACTGAAGAAGACACAAGCAAATGGAAACATATTCCATGTTTATGGATCAGAAAAATTAATATGGTTAAAATAGCCATACTACCAAAAGCTATCAATAGATTCAGTGCAACCCCTATCAAAATTCTAGTGGTATTTTCACTTTTTTTAAAAAAGCTTTTTTTTTTTTTTTAGAACAAGGGTTCTAAAATTTGTATGGAGTCATAAAAGAATCCTGAGAAGGAAGAACAAAGGTGGAGGCATCACAGTTGCTGATTTTAAACTATACTACAAAGCTATAGTAATCAAAGCAGTATGGTACTGGCATAAAAATATGTACATTGAAAAATGGAACAGAGTTGAGAGCCCATAAATAAATTCTCATATGTATGGTCAACTGATATTTGAAAAAGGAGCAAGAATACTCAATAAATGGTGTTGGGAAAACTGGATAACAACATGTGAAACTATATCCCTATCTCACAAAAATTAATTTGAAATGGATTTAAAACTTAAAAACAAGACATGAAGCCACAAAACTCCTAGAAAAAGATACAGAAGGGAAACTTACTGATAACGATTTTTTGGATATGAAACCAAAAGCACAAACAACAAAAGCAAAAATTATTAAGTGGGACTACCTCAAGCCCATGGTCGGGAAGATCCTTTGGAGAAGGAAATGGCAACCCACTCCAGGATCCTTGCCTGGAAAATCCCATGGACAGGGGAGCCTGGTGGCTACAGTCCAGGGATCTAAAAGAGTTGGACACAACTGAGCGACTGAGCATAGGACCTCAAGCTAAAGAGCACAGCAAAAGAAACAATCAATAGAATTCAAAAGCAGCCTTTGATATGGTGGAAAATTTTGCTAATTATGTATTTGATAAGGGGTTAATGTATAAAGAACTCATATAGCTCAATGGCAGAAGAGGGATTGAGTCAACATTTTTCCAAAGAGGATATACAAATCATCAGTTTAGTTGCTCAATTGTGTCCAACACTGCGACTCCATGCACTGCAGCATGCCAGGCTTCCCTGTCCATCACCAACTCCCAGAGTTTGCTCAACCTCATGTCCATCTAGTCAGTGATGCCGTCCAACCACCTCATCCTCTGTCGTCTACTTCTCCTCCTGCCTTCAATCTTTCCCAGCATCAGGGTCTTTTCTAAGGAGTCAGTTCTTCCCATCAGGTGGTCAAAGGATAGTTTCAGCTTCATCATCAGTCCTTCCAATGAATGAGTACTCAGGGCTGATGTCCTTTAGGATAGACTGGTTGGATCTCCTTGCAGACCAAAAGACTCTCAAGAGTCTTCTCCAACACCACAGTTCAAAAGCATCAGTTCTTCAGTGCTCAGCTTTCTTTATGGTCCAACTCTCACATCCATACATGACTACTGGAAAAACCATAGCTTTGACTAGATAGACCTTTGTTAGTAATGTCTCTGCTTTTTAATATGCTGTCTGGATTTGTCATTGCTTTTCTTGCAAGGAGCAAGTGTCTTTTAATTTCATGGCTGCAGTCACCGTCTGCAGTGATTTTGGAGCCCAAGAAAATAAAGACTGTCACTGTTTCCTTGTTTCCCCATCTATTTGCCATGAAGAGATGGGATTGGATGCCATGATCTTAGTTTTTAAATGTGGAGTTTTAAGCCAGCTTTTTCATTCTCCTCTTTCACTTTGATCAAGAGGCTTTTTAGTTCCTCTTTACTTTCTGAAACAAGGGTGGTGTCATCTGCATATCTGAGGTTATTGATATTTCTCCTGGCAATCTTGATTCCAGCTTGTGCTTCATCCAGTCTGGCATTTCACATCATGTACTCTGCATAAAAGTTAAACAGGGTGCTCATATACAGACCTGATGTACTCCTTTTCCAATTTGGAACCAGTCCATTGTTCCATGTCCAGTTCTAACTGATGCTTTTTGACCTGAATACAGATTTCTCAGAAGGCAGGTCAGGTGGTCTGGTATTCCCATCTCTTGAAGAATTTTCCACAGTTTGTTGTGATCCACACAGTCAAAGGCTTTGTCATAGTCAGTAAAGCAGAAGTAGATGTTTTCCTGGAACTCTCTTGAGTTTTTGATGATTCAACAGAGGTTGGCAATTTGATTTCTGGTTCCTCTGCCTTTTCTAAATCCAGCTTGAACATCTGGAAGTTCATGGTTCACATACTGTTGAAGCCTCTCTTGGAGAATTTTGAGCATTACTTTGCTAGCGTGTGAGATGAGTGCAGTTGTGTGGTAGTTTGAGCATTCTTCGGCATTGCCTTTGGGATTGGAATGAAAACTGAACTTTTCCAGTCCTGTGGCCACTGCTGAGTTTTCCAAATTTGCTGGCACATTGAGTGCAGCACTTTCATAGCATCATCTTTTAGGATTTGAAATAGCTCAACTGGAATTCCATCACCTCCACTAGCTTTGTTTGTAGTGATGCTTCCTAAGGCCCACTTGACTTTGCATTCCAGAATGTCTGGCTCTAGGTGAGTGATCACACCATAGTGGTTATCTGGGTCATGAAGATATTTTTTGTATAGTTCTTCTGTGTATTCTTGCCACCTTTTCTTGATATGTTCTGCTTCTGTTAGGTCCATACTGTTTCTGTCCTTTATTGTGCCCATCTTTGCATTGATCACTGAGGAAGGCTTTCTTACCTCTCTGTGCTATTCTTCAGGACTCTGCATTCAGATTGGTATATCTTTCGTTTCTCCCTTACCTTTAGCTTCTCTTCTGTTCTCAGCTATTTGTAAGGCCTCCTCAGACAACCATTTTTCCTTTTTGCATTTGTTTTTCTTGGGGATGTCCTTGATCACTGCATCTTGTACAATGTCATGAACCTCTATCCATAGTTCTTCAGGCACTCTATCAGATCTAATCTCTTGAATCTATTTGTCACTTCTACTGTATAATCATAAGGGATTTTATTTAGGTCATACCTGAATGGTCTAGTGGTTTTCCCTACTTCCTTCAATTTAAGTCTGAATTTGGCAATAAGGAGTTCATGATCTGAGCCATAGCAAGGTCCTGGTCTTGGTTTTGCTGACTGTATAGAGCTTCTCCATCTTCAGCTGCAAATAATATAGTCAATCTGATTTTGGTGTTGACCATCTGGTGATGTTCATCTGTACAGTCGTCTCTTGTGTTGTTGGAAGAGGGTGTTTGCTATGACCAGTGCGTTCTCTTGGCAAAACTCTGTTAGCCTTTGCTCTGCTTCATTTTGTACTCCAAGGCCAAACTTGCCTTTTACTCCAGGTATCTCTTGACTTCCTACTTCTGCATTTAAACCCCCTATGATGAAAAGAACATTCTGTTTTGATGTTCTAGAAAGTCTTACAGGTCTTCATAGAACTGTTTGACTTCAGCTTCTTCAGCATTAGAGGTTGGGGCATAGACTTGGATTGCTATGATATTGAACGGTTTTCCTTGGAAACAAATGGAGATCATTCTGTCATTTTTGAGATTAGACCCAAGTACTGCATTTTGGACTTTTGTTGACTATAAGGGCTATTCCATTTCTTCTAAGGGACTCTTGCCCATTGTAATAGATATAATGGTCATCTGAATTAAATTCATCCATTCCAGTCCATTTTCAGAGAAGGCAATGGCACCCCACTCCAGTACTCTTGCCTGGAAAATCCCATGGACGGGGGAGCCTGGTGGGCTGCAGTCTATGGGGTTGCACAGAGTCAGACATGACTGAAGCGATTTAGCAGCAGCAGCAGTCCATTTTAGTTCATTGACTCCTAAAATGTCAATTCTTGCTATCTTTGTTTGACCGCTATCAATTTACCTTGATTCATGGACCTAACATTCCAGGTTGCTATGCAATATTTTTCTTTATAACATTGGACTTTGCTTTCATCACCAGTCACATCCACAACTGGGCACTGTTTTTGCTTTGGCCTCTTCATTCTTTCTGGAGTTATTACTCCACTCTTTTCCAGTAGCATATTGGGCACCATTGACCTGGGGAGTTCATCTTTCAGTGTCCTATTTTTTTTTTTTTTTTGCCTTTTCATACTGTTCATGAGGTTCTCAAGGGAAGAATACTGAAGTGGTTTGTTATTCCCTTCTCCAGTGAACAACGTTTTGTCAGAACTCTCCCCCATGACCCATCTGTCTTGGGTGGCTCAAAATGGCATGGCTCATAGTTTCATTGAGTTAGACAAGGCTATGGTCAATGTGATCAGTTTGGTTGGTTTTCTCTGGTTGTTCAACAAGATGGCAGAGTAAAAGGACGTGCACTCACCTTCTCCTGCAAGAACTGCAAAATTGCAAATTACTGTGAGTGTCCATGAGTCTACAGTGGAGGCATGGGTTGACAGGATACAAATCATAGTGTATGGTAAAATTTTCACAGTCCTGTGATAATTGCATGGTTTGTTTGAGGAACTATTACAGTCATAAATAGTGTGATATTTTACTCCCAAAATTTCATGTTTATATGAATATTGTTCAAAATCACTGCGTGGACATGTGCAAACCTCGTTAATGCATATATCTGTTAACATGTGGATTGACATTTGTGTATCATGCAGTAAGACTGAAAAACACACAGCATAGTTTTAGAGGAAAGTTGCCAGTGTTTGAATTCTTGAATACTGCTCCTGTATCCTGACTTTACAGTACTAAGTGCTGTTAGTTGAGGGCAAAACAATCTACAGTAGTTTGTTCTCATTGTTTTACGAGGCACTGTGTTATTTGCTTTGTTATTTCTGTAACACTTCAATTAAAGTCACCAGCACAATTGCACATGTGTGGAGAACAAAACTGTCCAGATGTTAACTTTATTATGGAGGTGTTGCTAATGTGAGCAAATCTAGAAATGTCCATATTATTGTAAAGATTTGAAGTACTAGACTTAATCCTGAGAACTCTGAATTTATTCTTATTAGGTTTCATTTCATTGAGATATAGTTCTATTATTAAAGTGAGCATATTAGATTGAACCATATAAAATTGTCATTTTAAAAGTAAAAACAAAATTGAATATTGGCCATTTCATGTAGTTTGATTTATAGATTTGTTTTTATATTCTGACCAAATATTTGGTAGAAACTAAATTTAGTAGCTTGTGCATATTGAAACAAGTTCCTCCTCGTGAAAGGTACAAACTTAATTTAGGGCCTTATTTGTAACATTTTAAATTAATTCCACCACTGCCCTGAATCAATTTAAAAATTAAAAGCTTCAAAGGACCTATGGCTTATTCATGATGATGTTTGGTAGAAACCAATGTAATACTGTAAAGTAATTATCCTTCAATTAAAAATAAATAAAATTTTTTAAAAGCTTCAAAAGAGAAGCACATTTTGAATTTAAATGCCCCTGTAATTTCTTTCTTAGTAAGGAATGGGGTAATACTCAACTATTTAGATTTGAATATTAAAAGAAGAGAGAAATATTATCCTATTTAAAAGCAGACATCACATTAAATTTATGTACTTACCAGATTCAAGAACAGTCCTTCAGAATACGTTTTAAGTTGTAGAAGAGGAGGGAAAAATAAAGGTCAAAGAGGTTAGAATAAAAAAGTGCCACAAGAGTTACAGAGATGTTCAGAAGACTGAAGATTTAGACAAGGCCAACCAAAAGATATGCCAACCAAGATGTTGGCAGTTAACTTCCAAAAAGCCATTTCCATGGAGTGGTGGGAGTAGAAACTACACTTTAGTGATTAAAATGTTACTTGAATGAAGTTAGAAAGGGAGGATATGAATCAGCTCTTTCAGAAGTGTGGAGGCCAAAGTGCTCTTGCCAGGTATGGTAGCTCAATAAGAGAACAGAACTGAGGGAAGGTTTGTTGTTATTTTTTGGTAGTCTTTAAAAAAAAATCAATATCATGTGCTTGTTTGTGAACTAAGGGTAAGAATACAAAGGAGTCATTTTAACAATATTCTTCCCATCCACGAGCATGGTACGTCTATCTGTGTCACCTTCAGTTTCATCAGTGTCATAATTTTCTGAGTACAGGTGTTTTACCTCCTTAGTTAGATTTATTGGCAGGTTTTGGATTTGGGGTTTTTTGCCTTTTTTGTTTTTTGTCTCTTCCATATAGCTTGCAGGATCTCAGTTTCCTGACCAGGGATTGAAGCCAGGTCACAGCACTGAAAGTGCTGTATTCTAATCACTAGATCACTGGAACTCCCAATTCTCAGGTATTTAATTCTTTTGGTTGTTATTGTAAATGGGATTGTTTTCTTAGTTTCTCTTTCTGATAGCTTGTTGTTAGAATACAAAAATGCATCATATTTCTGTATATCAATTTTGTATCCTGCATTCATTGATGAGTTCTAGTAGCTATTATGTTGAAATCTTTAAAATCGTCTATGTAAAGTATCGTGTCAATGGCAGTCAGTGACAGTTTTATGGCTTCCTTTCCAATTTGGATCCTGTATTTCTTTCAGTTGTCTGATTGCTATGGCTAGAACTTTCAATACTATATTGAACTAAAATGGTGAGAGTGGGCATCCTTATCTTGTTCCTGATCTTAGAAGAAATGCTTTAAGCTATTCATCACTGAGTATGATGTTAAGTGTGGGTTTGTCATCAATGGTTCTTATTATGTTGGGGGAGGCTCCCTCTATTGGGCCCTGATGGCTCAGATGGTAAGGAATCTGCCTGCAATGCAAGAGACCCAATCCCTGGGTTGGGAAGATCCCCTGGAGAAGACAATGGCTACCAACTCCAGTATTCTCCATGCCTGGAGAATCCCATGGACAGAGAAGTCTGGTAGGCTACAGTCCATGGAATCTCAAAGAGTCAGACACGACTGAGTGACTTCCACTTTCACTTTCAGGTTCCCTCTGTGCTCACATCCTGGAGAGTTTTTAATCATAATGGATATTTAATGTTGTCAAAAAGCTTTTTATTCATCTATTAAGATGATCATATGATTTTCAATTCTTCAGTTTATTAATGTGGCATATCACATTGATTGATTCGCAGATATTGAACAATCCCTGCATCTCTGGGATAAATCCCAATTGATCAAGATGTATGATCCTTTTTTAGTGTATTTTTGAATTCAGTTTGCTAATACCTTGTTGAGGATTTTTGCATCTATGTTCATCAGTGATAATGACTTATAACTTTCTTTTAGTGTGTGTGATATCTTTGTCTGGTTTGGGTATCAGGGTGATGCTGGCCTGGTAAAATGAGCCTGGAAGCATTCCTTTCTCTGAAATTTTTTGAATAGTTTGGGGGCTTCCCTTGTAGCTCAGTTGGTAAAGAATCTGCCTGCAGTGCAGGAGACCCAGGTTTGATCCCTGGGTCAGAAAGATCCCCCGGAGAAGGAAATGGCAACCCAGTCCAGTATCCTTGCCTGGAAAATCCCCTGGACAGAGGAGCCTGGTGGGCTGCAGTCCACGGGGTGCAAAGAGTTGGGCACTACTGAGTAACTAACACTCACACTTACACTTTGAGAAGGATAGGTGTTAACTCTTCTCTAAATGCATGGTAGAATTCACCTGTGAAGCCATCTGGTCTAGGACTTTTGTTTATTAGGAGTTTTTAAATTACTGACTCAACTTCATTACTGATAAGTGTTTTATTCATATTTTCTATTTCCTCATGATTCAGTCTTGGGGAAAGAATTAGTATTGTTAAAAATAACCATACTACTCAGGTCTACAGATTCAATGCAATCCCTATCAAAATACCAATAGCATTTCTCACAGAGCTAGAACAAATAACTAAAATTTGTATGGAAGCACAACAGATCTTGAATAGCCAGAACAATCTTAAGAAGAAGAATGAAACAGATGTATCACCTCCCTGATTTAAAACTATACTACAAAGCTATAATTATCAAACAGCACGGTACTGACACAGAAACAGATGCTCAGATCAATGGAACAGAATAGAGACCCCAGAAATGAAATCATGCTTATATGGGGAATTGATCTACAACAAAGGAGGTGAGAATATACAATAGGGAAAATATAGCCTCTTCAATAAATAGTTTTGGGAAAACTGAACAGCTACATGCAAAAGAATCAAACTAGACTACTTTCTCACACCATATACAAAAATGAACCTAAAATGAATTAGGACTCTAAGACTTGAAGCCATAAAACTTCTAGAAGGAAATGCTGGCAGTATGTTCTTTGACATCAGTCTTAGCAATATTTTTGGGGGGGATATGTTTCCTTACACAGAGCAACAAAAGTAAAAATAGACAAATTAAACTATATCAATCTAAAAGGCTTTAGCACAGCAAAAGAAACCAACAACAAAATGAAAAGGCCACCTATTGAATGAGAGAAGATATTTCCAAATGATAAATCTGAAAAAGAGTTAATATTTAAAACATACAAACAACTTATATAACTCAACGTTCAAAAACCAAAAAACCTAATTTTAAAAATGAGCAGAGGGCCTGAATAGGCAATTTTCCAAAGCAGACCTATAGATGGTTAACAGACACATGAAAAGATATACAACACCACTAATCATCAGGTAAATGCAAATCAAAACCACAAGATATCATCTCAGACCTGTCAGAAGAGTATTATCAAAACATCAACAAATAACCAGTGTTGGCAAGGATGTGGAGAAAAGCAACCGTTGTGCACTGTGATGAGACTGTAGATTGGTGCAAACACTGTAGAAAACAGCATGGAGATTCTTCAAAACACTAGAAATATGATCCACCACTTTTACTTCTTTGCATTTACCCAAAGAAATTGAAAACACTAATTAGAAAAGATACATGCACCCCATATTCATTGCAGAATTATTTTTAATAGCCAAGATGTGGAAGCCGCCTAAGTAACCATAGTTGATGAATGGATAAAGAATATGTGGTTGTTGTTGAGTTGCTAAGCCATGGTCCAACTCTTTGGACCACCCCATGGATTTCACCATGCCAGGCTTAGAAAATCGGGCTTCCCTGGTGGCTCAGATGGTAAAGAATTACTCAGCTGTAATAATGAAATTTTGCCATTTGTGACAACATGGATGGACCTTGAGGGTATTATGCTAAGTGAAATTAAGTCTGATAATACTGCACAGTCTCACTTATATGTAGGATCTAAAAGCAAAACAGATGAACAACCATAATCAAACAGAGTTATAGATTCAGAGAACAAGCAGATGGCTGCTGGAAGGAGGTGGGTCCAGGGAGGACAGAGATAGGTAACATAGATTAAGAGGTACAGACTTTCAGTTCCAGTATAATGAGTGAAGGGTATGAACTGCACAGTGTCAGGAATGTAGTCAGTAACTATGTGATATCTTTGTATGGTGACAGATGACAAGTACACTTATTATGGTGACCTTTTGAAAAGTACAGAGATACTGAATCACTATATTGTGCACAAAGACCTAATATAGAATTGTAGGTCAATTATACTTCAAAAACAAACTAATAAACAAATACGAATAGAGGCTAGATTTGTAGCTACCAGAGGGGGAAATAAATGAAGGCGGTCAAAAGGTACCAACTTCCAGTTGTAAGATAGATAACAAGTACCAGGGATTTAAGATACAACATGATAAAGATAATTAACACTGCCATACATAATAAGTGAAAGTTATTAAGAGAATTAATCTTGAGTTCTCATAACAACAAATATTTTTTCTCTTTATTGTGTTGTATCTATAGGAGATGATGAATGTTCTCTAAATCTATCGTGGTAAATCATTTAATGATACATGTAAATGAAATCATTGCTTAAACAGTGCTGTATGTCAACTCCAGCACTTTTATTTCTATCTCAATAAAACTTGAAAAAAATTAAAAAATACATGGAGAGGTAAGCCTTTACTCATTCTTTCCTATTCATAGTCAAATCTTAACCTATTGCAGACTTTATTATTTATAGTTAAATTATGCCATCATGCTGAGGTTGTAAATAATGTCTTGTGTTGGCAGTTTATAGCATTTTGTACACTGGGAAATGCTGTTCCAGTGATCCAATTACTTTCCATAATGGATGAGTCTAGATGATTTGTTTAAGATAGTGGTGGCCTGGATGACATAAATTTATAATTGATCATCAGGCTTCTAAGGCGAGGCAAGTAATTAGAATTAATTGGTAGTATGTTAATACAATTAATGCAGAGGATGAAGTATTTATTGCTTTTTATTGTTCATTTTACCTGCTTTCTAGATCAGTCATCCCTCTTTGTTGCACAGTTGTTGGCACATCTGGCCTTCTCCCTTCTCCTCTGGCTAATGAGATCCACTTCATTATGAAAGCTGGTGTTTTGGAGGCTGGAAGACTGCCTACTCTTGTGTCTGTGGCAGAGATTGCATTTTCTCTGTAAGGTTGATGTTGAGAGGCAACCGTGCCCGTCTCTACAATCCAGGTGAGGGTGGAACTTCACACTCCAGGATAGGGGGCTTTCTCAGCCTTAGAACATACATTTCTTGGTCTGAATTATTTATTGTTTCTCCTTTGAAACATCAGGGACTGAGGAAAAAGAAAAGTCTTATAGTTTCTACAGAAATGGTGAGCAACACCTGCCACTCCTGCCACAGTCAGTATACACATACTTACTAACAAAGCCAAAGGCAGATTTTTAATCTAGGGGCTATTTTCTGTGTTAAATGAGGTAAGATGACTGTTCTCAATTAACACACCATTGTCTGGCTCCAGAATAAGGCAAATTCCACTCTATGTGATATTTTCAATTGTGCCAATTTTATATTCTGGGGACATAGCAGATGCAAAGTTTGGGTGGACGTTTCCATCAGACCTCCTAAGTTTAAACATCATTTCCTGAATTTTTCTGTTAGGACACCTTTTCAGAGAACTGCCATTGACTACACATAAGGTTCTGTTATTCCAGCATATAATAATAGATCCTGGTCTCAGGGTGGTTAATATAATTTGTTCAGTGCTGCTGGAGTTTAGGTAGTCAGTGAGTTTAGCAAAAAACAAACCAATTAAATTGCAGCCAGCTTTCGGGACCCAAAGGATAATCATTTACTGATCTCATTGCAAGTGTCAAGTGAGTTGAGCTCCCATCTTCCTGATCATGAAAAGTGTAAGGAGGAATTGGGAAATAGGATCCGTGCCCAACAGTTGCTGTTATCAATTGAACTGGATTAACAACTGTTGGAAACATGTTTGGTTGACCCAGAAGGAACAAACAAGAAACACATGTCAACAAATACCATTTTTATTTAAATATTTAACATTGTCTTGATGGTTGACTTATTTCTCCCTATATTCCTTTTTGGGGCTGATGCATGTGTGCATATGTGTGTGTGTGTGTGTCTGTGTGTGTGTCTGTGTGTATGCATGCTCAGTTGTGTTCTACTCTCTTTGACCCCATGGACTGTAGCCTGCCAGGCCATCTGTCTATGGAATTTTCCAGGTAAGAACACTGGAGTGGGTTACCATTTCCTCCTCCAGGGGATCGTCCCGACCCAGGGATTGAACCTGTATCTCTTGTGTCTCCTGCATTGGCAGGTGGATTCTTTACCACTAAGGCATCTGGTCCCATCACTTCATGGGAAATAGATGGGGAAACAGTGGAAACAGTGGCTGACTTTATTTTGGGGGGCTCCAAAATCACTGCAGATGGTGATTGCAGCCAGGAAATTAAAAGACGCTTACTCCTTGGAAGGAAAGTTATGACCAACCTAGATAGCATATTGAAAAGCAGAGACATTACTTTGCCAACAAAGGTCCATCTAGTCAAGGCTATGGTTTTTCCAATGGTCATGTATGGATGTGAGAGTTGGACTGAGCACCAAAGAATTGATGCTTTTGAACTGTGGTGTTGGAGAAGACTCTTGAGAATCCCTTGGACTGCAAGGAGATCCAACCAGCCCATCCTAAAAGAGATCAGTCCTGGATGTTCATTGGAAGGACTGATGCTGAAGCTGAAACTCCAGTACTTTAGCCACCTCATGCGAAGAGTTGACTCATTGGAAAAGACCCTGATGCTGCGAGGGATTGAGGGCAGGAGGAGAAGGGGACAACAGAAGATGAGATGGCTGGATGGCATCACTGATTCTATGGACATGAGTTTGAGTAAACTCCTAGAGTTGGTGATGGACAGGGAGGCCTGGTGTGCTGCGATTCATGGGGTCGCAAAGAGTCAGACACGACTGAGTGACTGAACTGAACTGAACTGAACTAGTAGCTCCAGGAAGGAATGAAAGGGTCTGACTTCTTTCTTTGTTTTCAGCCTTCCTCCTTCTACTCAAGGATCAGGCTCATCCATTATAAGCTATCTACTCTCTCTTCTGTTTTCTTTCTCCCACTTTTGTCTCCCTCTCCTCTACTTTTCTTCATTTTCTCCCTTATAAACAATTGGTAGATTTCACATCACAGCCTTGATGCTGCTTATTATATTTATGGAGTTAGTTTCTAAATTTCCTAATCTTCTCAGTCTTTTTATAGTATGGAAGAACATCTTGAGATTAGTTCATTAATAGTATCAAATAACTAAGTCTGGGTTGGAGGGCTTCAGAAACAATTCAGAAGTAATTTGGCAGTCAGTTCAAATTTCTAAACTGATTGTGTGTGTGTGTGTGTGTGTGTGACTTAAAAGCTCAACAGGGACATTTCTTAAAGTTTAGGATATAAGGGACTTCCCTGGTGGTCCAGTGGCTAAGACTCCACGTTCCGAATGCAGGGGGCCAGGGTTTGATCCCTGGTTAGGGAACCAGATCCCACATGCTGCTAACTAAGAGCGCTTAGGCCTCGACTAAAGGTCTCACATGCTGCATTGAAGATCAAAGATCCTGTGTGCTACAACTAAAACTGGTGCAGCTGAAAAAGAAAATATTAAAAAATAAAGTTCAGGACATGAAAGTTGTATAATTGAACAGAAACACAGTAATAGCTAGTATTCTAATTTCAATGAATACATTTAAATCTCAAAGAAGCTAGAAAACAATTTAAGTTTTGCACAGCAAAGGTTTGGTGTTGTTGGAGAAAGAAGATGAGGTGCCTGATTATTGCAAAAATGGAAATATGCTGAAATATAACAAAGGCAGGTGGCTTTAGATACTGCGAGTTGCATTAAGTTGGAAAGAAGAGCGTCATACTAGGGAAAAAGAATGAATCTAGAAGACAGAATGGGGCAACTACTTAATGAAGAGAAACACTATGTTGAAGTGAGATCTGAGCACTGTTGCATATTTCATGGGACAGCCTAGCTACTAAGGAGGTAAGTTCCAAACAGGCTCAAGTTCCATCAGCTTTCCCTCCTTGGTGATAGAATTGCTTACCTCGGGGTGACATGTCCTCAGGTTTCTGAGATTCAGAATGGAGAGCACATGTTTTCAGCATCTATGTTGCAAGAAGTAATTCATATTGAGTGAGAGACAAACTGGTTATATTTTGTCTAAATGATGTCTCTGAAAAGATGATGCTGTGAAAGTGCTGCACTCAATATGCCAGCAAATTTGGAAAGCTCAGCAGTGGCCACGGGACTGGAAAAGGTTGATTTTCATTCCAATTCCAAAAAAAGGCAATGCCAAAGAATGCTTAAAATACTGCACAACTGCCCTCATCTCACACACTAGTAAAGTAATGCTCAAAATTCTCCAAGCCAGGCTTCAGCAATACGTGAACCGTGAACTTCCAGATGTTCAAGCTGGTTTTAGAAAAAGCAGAGGAACCAGAGATCAAATTGCCAATATCCACTGGATCATCAAAAAAGCAAGAGAGTAGCATCTTCATGAGCATAGTTATGTGTCTTAGACTTTTGAAGTTTCTCAGAAGAATCATTCATTCTCCACTTGTGCAGAGACACTTTCACCTCTTAGCATGAATGTAAATACAAAATTTGTATGGGATAGCACATTTGACTCAACTCTTTGGCTGTGGCAAACTGCTTGTTTCACCAAGCTTGGAAAGAAAGTTATGACCAACCTAGACAGCATATTAAAAAGCAGAGACATTCCTTTGTCAACAAAAGTCTGTCTAGTCAAGGCTATGGTTTTTCCAGTAGTCATGTATGGATGTGAGAGTTGGACTATAAAGAAAGCTGAGCACCAAAGAATTGATGCTTTCGAATGTGGTGTTGGAGAAGACTCTTGAGAGTCCCTTGGACTGCAAGGAGATCCAACCAGTCCATCCTAAAGGAGATCAGTCCTGGGTGTTCATTGGAAGGACTCATGTTGAAGCTGAAACTCTAATACTTTGGCCATCTGATGCGAAGAGCTGACTCATTTGAAAAGACCCTGATGCTGGGAAAGATTGAAGGCAGGAGGAAAAGGGGATGACAGAGGATGAGATGGCTGGATGGCATCACCGATTCAATGGACATCAGTTTGAGTAAACTCCTGGAGTTGGTAATGGACAGGGAGGCCTGGTGTGCTGCGGTTCATGGGGTCACAAAGAGTTGGACACAACTCAGTGACTGAACTGAACTGAACTGAAAACTCTGGAGTGAATCCAAATAAAATGGTGAGCATCAATTTAAATTAAATTTTTAATTCAAATATAGGAATTCTCCCAGAATTAAAAATCATACATGAAAATTTCCATGAAGTTATCATACAAATATGCTTCAATATGAAACAGGTTCTAAGAAAATCACTCTGATATGAGTTACCTAGTTCACAAAAGAGAAGATGGGCAGAGATGATAACAGGTTACATTTAAAGAACATTCATCCAATGCCAGGCACTGTGCTAAGTGTATATTTCATTTTATCTTCACAACAAATATATGGGGATAATAATTATCCTCAATTTATAAATGACGAAAATGAAATAATAAAATTAAGTAGCTCCTCAAGGTCACACAATAGTATATTATAGAACTATATTTCAAACCCTTGTCTGACTGTAGATACTGGATTTTTAATCAATATTGCCTGTGTTTAGAGTATATGATGAGAGAGAAGATGGTCTTAGCTTTACCAATAGAGATTAAATTCGTTAGCAAGACTTTTTCTAATGATGAGGAACCACAAGGTTGCAACAGATGATTAGCGTCTTCTGAGATAATTTAAGAATAATAATAACTAGACAGCATGGCCTAAGTGATGGTTTAAAGTTCCTTCCAGTTTTGTTAATCTTTGGTAAATCTGAATTGTATTTAATGTGTAGAGGGTAGAAAATGGATATCACATCTTTTTTAATTTTTAAAAAAATTTATTTTTTAATTGAAGGAAAATTGCTTTACAGAATTTTGTTGGTTTCTGTCAAACCTCAGCATGAAATCAGCCATAATGGATACTGTATTTTGTTGAATTTTCTTACATAATATTTTATTACAAGTTTTTCCTCCTGAAAATCACTACGCTCCTTGTAGAAATATTGGAAAATACAGAAACCATAAAGAGAAGAAAACAAAAAACTTATAATGTCCCCACAGTTGACATCAGGCACTATATTTGAATCTTAACACTCTATTTTAATCTGAATATTTTAACCAACATTAGCTGATTACTACCTGTTAGTATAAAGATTCACTGAAAAATATAACAAATAGAAAACTAAGCAACTACCACAATCTTACTTTGCATGTTGTTAACATCAGAAACAGTGCCATATTTTGTCAATAAGTTTTGGGAGGTATGTGAGTGACTTATCACCATTTCAGTAGAATCAAGGTTAAACATTATGTTACCTGTTGAAGTCTGGCTAGTTCTGGAGAATTTGCCAAAAACTAAATATTCTATGCCTGAATACCAGTCACTAGGAAAATGCAGTACAGTCTTTGAGCCCATACTTTCAGGTAACTCAAATGTATTTACAAATTTGGGAAGCTCAGAAAGGGATAAATCTGATAAATGCATCAATGATGAGATCTCCTTAGATTAAGATCGAGTTCTCATAATCACATCAGATGATGAGTCTTCTTCTAATTGGTTGTTGGTGAAACAAGCAATTTGCCACAGCCAAAGAGCTGAGTCAAATGTACTGTCCCATACAAATTTTGTATTTACATTTATGCTAAGAGGTGAAAATGTCTCTGCAGGAGTGGAGAATGAATGATTCTTCTGAGAAACTTCATGAGTCTCAGACACATGACTATGGATGTGCTTCTATCCCAGCTGGCTTGACCAGAGCAACTACCTAAACTTAAGGGGAAGATGGGAGGCTGCCCTTGTTGAGTCTGAATATATCAGGAGGATATTCATTTCAGTTCAGTTCAGTCGCTCAGTCGTGTCCGACTCTTTGCGACCCCATGAATTGCAGCACGCCAGGCCTCCCTGTCCATCACCAACTCCCGGAGTTCACTCAGACTCAAGTCCATCGAGTCAGTGATGCCATCCAGCCATCTCATCCTCTGTTGTCCTCTTTTCCTCCTGCCCCCAATCCCTCCCAGCATCAGAGTCTTTTTCAATGAGTCAACTCTTTGCATAGGTGGCCAAAGTATTGGAGTTTCAGCTTTAGCATCATTCTTTCCAAAGAACACCCAGGACCAGTCTCCTTTAGAATGGACCGGTTGTATCTCCTTGCAGTCCAAGGGACTCTCAAGAGTCTTTTCCAAAACCACAGTTCAAAAGCATCAGTTCTTCAGCACTCAGATTTCTTTATAGTCCAACTCTCACATCCATACATGACTACTGGAAAAACCATAGCCTTGACTAGACGGACTTTGTTTGCAAAGTAATGTCTCTGCTTTCGAATATGCTATCTAGGTTGGTCATAACTTTTCTTCCAAGGAGTAAGCATCTTTTAATTTCATGGCTGCAATCACCATCTGCAGTGATTTTGGAGCCCAAGAAAATAAAGTCTGACACTGTTTCCACTGTTTCCCCATCTATTCCCCATAAAGTGATGGGACCAGATGCCATGATCTTAGTTTTCTGAATGTTGAGCTTTAGCCAACTTTTTCACTCTTCTCTTTCACTTTCATCAAGAGGCTTTTTAGTTCCTCTTCACTTTCTTCCATAAGGGTGGTGTCATCTGCATGTCTGAGGTTATTGATATTTGTCCCAGCAATCTTGATTCCGGCTTGTGTTTCTTCCAGCCCAGCATTTCTCATGATGTACTCTGCATAGAAGTTAAATAAGCAGGGTGACAATATACAGCCTTGACGTACTCCTTTTCCTATTTGGAACCAGTCTGTTATTCTATGTCCAGTTCTAACTGTTGCTTCCTGACCTGCATATAGGTTTCCCAAGAGGCAGGTCAGGTGGTCTGGTATTCCCATCTCTTGAAGAATTTTCCACAGTTTATTGTGATCCACACAGTCAAAGGCTTTGGCATAGTCAATAAAGCAGAAGTAGATGTTTTTCTGGAACTCTCTTGCTTTTTTGATGATCCAGTGGATGTTGGCAATTTGATCTCTGGTTTCTCTGCCTTTTCTAAAACCAGCTTGAACATCTGGAAGTTCACGGTTCATGTATTGCTAAAGGCTGGCTTGGAGAATTTTGAGCATTACTTTACTAGCGTGTGAGATGAGTGCAATTGTGCGGTACTTTGAGCATTCTTTGGCATTGCCTTTCTTTGGGATTGGAATGAAACTGACCTTTTCCAGTCCTGTGGCCACTGCCAAGTTTTCCAAATTTGCTGGCATATTGAGTGCTGCACTTTCACAGAATCATCTTTTAGGATTTGAAATAGCTCAACTGGAATTCCATCACCTCCACTAGCTTTGTTTGTAGTGATGCTTTCTAAGGCCCGTTTGACTTCACATTCCAGGATGTCTGGCTCTAGGTGAGTGATCACACCATCGTGATTATCTTGGTCGTGAAGATATTTTTTGTACAGTTCTTCTGCGTATTCTTGCCACCTCTTCTTAATATCTTCTGCTTCTGTTAGGTCCATAACATTTCTGTCCTTTATTGAGCCCATCTTTGCATGAAATGTTCCCTTGTTATCTCTAATTTTCTTGAAGAGATCTCTAGTCTTTCCCATTCTGTTGTTTTCCTCTATTTCTTTGCATTGATCGCTGAGGAATGCTTTCTCATCTCTTCTTGCTATTCTTTGGAACTCTGCATTCAGATGCTTATATTTTTCCCTTTCTCCTTTGCTTTTCACTTCTCTTCTTTTCACAGCTATTTCAAGGCCTCCCCAGACAGCCATTTTGCTTTTTTGCGTTTCTTTTCCATGGGGATGGTCTTGATCCCTGTCTCCTGTACAATGTCACGAACCTCATTCCATAGTTCATCAGGCACTCTATCTATCAGATCTAGTCCCTTAAATATATTTCTCACTTTCACTGTATAATCATAAGGGATTTGATTTAGGTCATACCTGAATGGTCTAATGGTTTTCCCTACTTTCTTCAATTTAAGTCTGACTTTGCCAATAAGGAGGTCATGATCTGAGCCACAGTCAGCTCCCAGTCTTGTTTTTGCTGACTGTATAGAGATTCTCCATCTTTGGCTGGAAAGAATTTAATCAATCTGATTTCAGTGTTGGCCATCTGGTAATGTCTATGTGTAGAGTCTTCTCTTGTGTTGTTGGAAGAGGATGTTTGCTATGACCAGTGTGTTCTCTTGACAAAACTCTATTAGTCTTTGCCCTGCTTCATCCCGTATTCCAAGGCCAAATTTGCCTGTTACTCCAGGTGTTTCTTGACTTCCCACTTTTGCATTCCAGTCCCCTATAATGAAAAGGACATCTTTTTTTGGGTGTTAGTTCTAAAAGATCTTGTAGGTCTTTATAGAACCATTCAACTTCAGCTTCTTCAGTGTTACTGGTTGGGGCATAGACTTGGATTACTGTGATATTGAATGGTTTGCCTTGGAAATGAACAGAGATCATTCTGTCGTTTTTGAGATTGCATCCAAGTACTGCATTTCGGACTCTTTTGTTGACCATGATGGCTACTCCATTTCTTTTAAGGGATTCCTGCCTGCAGTAGTAGTTATAATGGTCATCTGAGTTAAATTCACCCATTCCAGTCCATTTTAGTTCGCTGATTCCTAGAATTGATTCCTAAAATTCACTCTTGCCATCTCCTTTTGACCACTTCCAATTTGTCTTGATTCATGGACCTAACATTCCAGGTTCCTATGCAATATTGCTCTTTACAGCATCAGACCTCGCTTCTATCACCAGTCACATCCCCAACTGGGTATTGTTTTTGCTTTGGCTCCATCCCTTCATTCTTTCTGGAGTTATTTCTCCACTGATCTCCAGTAGCATATTGGGCACCTACCAACCTGTGGAGTTTTTCTTTCAGTATCCTATCATTTTGCCTTTTCATACTGTTCATGGGGTTCTCAAGGCAAGAATACTGAAGTGGTTTGCCATTCTCTTCTCCAGTGGACCACATCTGTCAGACCTCTCCCCCATGACCCGTCTGTCTTGGGTGGCCCCACACGGCATGGCTTAGTTTCATTGAGTTAGACAAGGCTGTGGTCCTGTGTGATTAGATTGACTAGTTTTCTGTGTGTCTGCCCTCTGATGCCCTCTCACAACACCTACCATCTTACTTGGGTTTCTCTTACCTTGGACATGGGGTATCTCTTCACGGCTGCTCCAGCAAAGCACAGCCACTGCTCCTTACCTTGGATGAGGGGTATCTCCTCACGGCCGCCCCTCCTGATCTTGAACGTGGAGTAGCTCCTCTTGGCCCTCCTGCACCCATGCAGCCACCGCTCCTTGGACGTCCAGGAGGATATTAGATGACTGTACAAAGCTTTCCAGGTAGACTGGGTCAAAGCCACTCCATTTGCAGAGCAACGTTGAAGATAGTCCCTCAGAAGGTGAGGCTTTATCTGACATTACTTCCTCTGAGACGGAGGACCCAGGAGAATGAGAGTACTGGGATGAAGCAAGCAAGGCTCTTGAATACCAAGCTTGACTGACTGACTCTGAGACAATGTCAAATAAAACAGGATGCCTTTGTCTTTTTGTCCTGTGGATCAAGCTGTGCCCCTTTATTCCCTACTCTGTTGAGTCTAGTTTTCCTAATAACATTGATATGGTAGTTCTACTCTGAAAGAAGTCAAAATCTGTGAATGAAGTAGTTGTTGATACCATAGAAGGAATGACCTCAGGCAAAGCAAAAGAATATTCAAGGTTTGTTGTCATGGAGAATTCTCTTTAATGAATTCTGTGTTGCTACTGTATGCAGCAGCCTTGTTGCCCTTGCACACCTTAGAGTACCTGGAATAAAGTCAGGGTCAAGGATAGGAGTGATCTGTCTTAAGCAATCAAATAAACCAGAAATTGACGAGGCCTCATCTTTAGGGGCCTTCCCAGGTGGCGAAGTGGTAAAGAATCTGCCTGTCAATGCAGGAGATGCAAGAGACGCGGGTTGGATCCCTGGGTCATGAAGATCCCCCTGGAGGAGGAAATAACAACCTGCTCTAGTATTCTTGCCTGGAAAATCCCATGAAGAGAGGAGTCCACGGAATCGCAGTCAGGCACGAATATGCGACTGAGCAGGCACAGGCACATCTTTAGGGATCCAAGATGTCACTAAGGTAGATAATGAAACAGAGAAGGGTTTGTTTGGTTTTCTTCTTTTCTAATTTGGCCCCATCGTTGTCACTGGGTAGCCCTTAACTGTCTGGGTCATCTCTGAGGTTTTTGAGGCAATCTCCAACCTGTAATCTTATACCCCCAAATCTGGGCAGGGCACTTAGAGGAAGCTGCTGTTGAAAACTTGCATTAGTTCTGGCGGTGTTGTAGAGACCTCATGGTCCACAGGCCAGTGGAATTGTACAAAGGGGCCTTGTAAAGGAATGACATACCTGGGATCTGCAGTCAACACTGGAAAGTTCCAAAGGTGCTTGTTTAACTTGCTTCTGAAGGAGTTCATAGTCACTCAAGACGGATCCAAGTGGAAATAGTCTGCCAGTGTGTGCACCAAAAAGAGACAGTTTCCAACACCAAGAATTTTGGCAGCTGCTTTAACAGTGATTTCAGCTACGTTGGTAGAAAACTTTGAGCCTCCTTGGACCCTAACACTGAAAATTTAAAAGAACAACACAGAGTAGATTACTGCCTAATTAACAACTTGTTACTTTTATGTGGGTCTTCAGAGTGTATTTAGAACGATATGGGCATATGGGCTTCCCATGTGGCGCTAATGGTAAAGAACCTGCCTGTAAAGGCAGGAGACCTGGGTTTGATCCCTGGGTCTAGAAGATTCCCTGAAGGAGTGTATATAATATTCTCACATAGTTTATTGCTACATCCAATAACTAGGAGAGGATGGAGGACAAATATTATAATCCCTAATAGATAGTTGAGGCTTCCAGCATAGCTCAGTTGGTAAAGAATCTGCCTGCAGTGCAGAAGACCTGGGTTCGATTCCTGGGTTGGGAAAATCCCCTGGAGAAGGATTTGGCAACTCACTCCAGTATTCTTGTCTGGAACATCCCATGGATAGAGGAGCCTGGCAGGCTACAGTCCATGGGGTCACAAGAGTTGGACATGACTTAGTGACTAAACCACCAATATATAGTTGAAGAAACTGAGATTCAAAGAGCTAAGTAAAATGTCCAAAGAAACAGAGTAAGTACTTGATCCAAACCCAGGTGTTTGATGACTTCAAGTCAGAAGATAAGAATTTCAGTGGGAAAGTCATTTTGGAGTTTGAAAGTTTTGAGTTATTTAACTGATCTGAGTTTCAGTTTCTTCAAATAGAAAATGCGTATAGTAATTTCTCTTTCAGAGATTTTTTTTTTTTGAATGTGGACCATTGTTAAAGCCTTCACTGGATTTGTTACAATACTGTCTCTGTTTTATGTTTTGCATTTTCATCCTCAAGGCACGTGGGATCTTAGTCCCTGACGAAGGATCGAACCTGTAGCCCCTGCAGTGGAAGGCAAAGTCTTTACCACTCACCACCAGGAAAGTCCCAGATATTTTGAATATGAACTGGCATAGGACACTTGGCGAGTCGTCTGGCACAAAAAAGGCCTTTCACTCCACTGCACCTGTCCTGTTCCTTTCCGTCCCTTCTCTTCTTTTCCTGTGACCTTTCCTCTCCTTCCCACCCCTGTGTTCTGCCCTGTGTCCTTCCTTTCATCCTGCCGCATGTCCCTTCCTTCCTTGCATCCTTCTTTCCTTTCACCCTCCTGTACCCCTCTTTTCCTTGCACCTTCCTTTTGCTTTGCTCTCTTATACTTCTTTATCTCACCTCTTTTTCATCTAAATGAACCATAGAGCTCCTCTTAAACGGAAGTACTGACTTGTAGTTCCCGCAATTACTAAATACACTCTTTTAAGTAATAGACCCTGATTTGACCTCAGTCCAGAGCTGGGGTCGTGAGGCTAGTGTCTCTAGGAGGTCCTGGCTTTACTGAATGAAATGTCAAGTAATAATCCTCACAGATCCAGAGAGGATCTGAGCATCATACAGCCCTCATTTACTGTTGAAATGATTAGGCATGCTAAACCCAAAATTATAAAAAAAAATTTTTTTTAGGTCTTTTAAGACAAGGAAAATAGATTTTATTTCCAGGGTGAAGTGATTAGATTCTGTTCTGAAGGCTTCTGTTTTTTTATTCCTTTATATCTAAGACCAAATATGCCAGGGAGCCCACAAGACTTTTCAAGATCCAGGGTTTGCTAACTTCCACAGCTTCATTTCCTGCCACTGGCCAACTTACCCTGTGTTCCAGCGATGCCAAATTTTGTGTGGTTTCCCACACATATCATTCTGTGTAATGCTTTTGTAACCATCAAAGAGGTCCTTCTTTGAGACTATAGTGCCTCCTTTTCTGACTAGCTAACTTCAGCTTTAAAAATCCATCATAGACATGATCTCATCCAAAAAGTTTTGCCAACATCCTACCCTCAGCTGGGTTAAGCTACTAATTTAGCCTCTATAACTTTTTCTTTTTTACTGGAGTACAGTTGATTTACAATGTTGTGTTAGTTTCAGATGTACAGTAATGTGAGTGTTTATATACTATATATACAAATACATACATGTTCTTTTTCATATTCCTGTCCATTATAAGTTATTGAAAGATATTGAATATAATTCCCTGTGCTGTACAGTAGAACCTTGTTTATTATCTATTTTATATATATGGTGTGTATTTGCTAATCCCAAACTCCTAATTTATCCCTCCCTTTCCCCATCATTAACCGTAACTTTGTCTTCTATGTTTTTGTTGTGTAAATAAGCTCATTTGTATTATTTTTTTGATTCCACATACAAATGGTATCATATGGTATTTGTCTTTCTCTGTCTGACATTTCGCTTAGTATGTTATTCTCTAGGTCATCAATGTTGCTGCAAATTAGCCTCTACATATTTCATATGGTTCTGTTATTGCATTCGTTATACTGTATCACAGTTTCTTTATTATATTCCTACATACCCTACTGCACTATTAGACTGAGTTCTTTGGCAACCATTTATTCCTATTATCTTCTGCTCCCGGCTTCGGGATGTGGCAAATAGTAAGCACTCACTAAATTCTTAATGAATGAATGAGTATATAAATGAGCAAAAAAATATGCCATGGTACATGCAAAGACACCTTATAAACTGTGAGTAATACACGAACACAATAAAAGTCACGAGGCACAAAAATGAAAATCATATAAAATATACAATGTTCCTTTTTACCCCTTCGTTCTTGCTGCCCAGTATCCCAGTTTTCCTCCCTTACTGTTACTATAATATTCTGATGTATTCTATGCTTACAAGGCACACGTGTATTCAGGTTGCTGCCTTTTGAAAGAGAAAAGGAGGACTGTTCTCAGCTAGTGTGTGGTCCATGAGTGTAAAATACAATGGTGTGAGAAATAAAAACTTAGTTCCCAAGAGTTCATTTATTTGGAGAGTTTGTCTTCCAATGCAAGGAATTATCATCAGCTTTGCTCTAAGAGCCTGTTTATTAGCAACATTGTGAAATGTGTCTACTTCCTTTTGTGGTGGTCTTCTGTTCCTTACTCTTTCTCTAGGGCAAGGTTTTACTTCTTCATATCCTGTCCTTGCTCTTGACTAAACTCATAGGCTGAGTAACTCACACAGCTGTCCTGGTACTTTTCAAAATGAGGACACTCACCCACTTGGAGAAGGAATCAAGCTTGCTTCCTTTACATCATCCCTGTCCAGCACATGAAGGGTAGAGGTGATGGTGACTGTTCGCGTTTGCTGGAAACAGAAATCCCCAGACACCAGCACCATGATTTGGAAATCTCTTCCTTCATCTTCTAAAGGCAATCCTTGCAAGGTCTTGATAGAAGGGTTATATTCTAGCCATCTTGGCAGTCTAACGTTATGAACCAGTGTAACCTGTTAAGTTACATGTGAAATAAAGAACTTGCCTTTAGGAAGATGTTTTACGCTTGTTTGCTTGCTCTGTTCCCATGACAGAGTACTGATAACAAGAGTTAAAGATCTCTGTTGAGATAGAAACATCAGTTTAATCATAAACCAGTATTTTTAAACCCTGCAAATAGACATTCTTTCATCTCAGGCTCGTAAAGTCCTTATGAAAAACAAACTTTGAGTAGAAATCATAGAACAAACACTAAACTTTATTAAACTACTTGGACAAGTATTATAATAATAAAAAAAAAGTTTACCAAAACCTAGCAGCTATTTAATGATTGACAATTAAGACTTGTGTCTAAAAGTGTTATATTCTATTAAATTCAAATACTGAATTGTTTTTCTTCTTGAACTAAGTTCCTTATAGGAAAATTTATTTATGAGCCTTTTAAAATAACTTCATTTCTTGGTTAGTGCTCTGAGACACCTACATATAAATTATTACATGGACAACTTGGAAAGCTTGAACCATTTATTTTTTTAATTAAAAAAATTTTTTTCCGTTGTGTTATACAGTAGGTCCTTGTTGGTTATCCATTTTATTTTATTTTTTTATTTTTATTTTTTTTTGGTTATCCATTTTAAATATAGCAGTGTGCACGTCTATACACCCCAAATTCCCTAGCTTTCCCTTCCCGGCTATGTTCCCCCCTGGGAATCATAAGTTCATTCTCTAAGTCTGTGAGTCTCTTTCTGTTTTGTACCATTTCTTTTTCGATTCTGCATATAAGGGATATCATACAATGTTTCTGCTTCTCTGTCTGACTTACTTCACTCAGTATGACAATCTCTAGGTCCTTCCATGTTGCTGTAAATGGCATGATTTCATTCTTTTTAATGATCCCTGTTTATTTTTAATAACTGTAAGAACACAGTGCTGAACAGATGGTTAAAGATACTTAAATGCTTACCTGAAACTGGGTTATTTTCCCTTGGAAAGCATATGGAGGAATTGGATAATAGGATGATTTACCAATGATAGCACCTGTGTCTGGCTTGCTATGAAGAGTTTGGATCTCTTCGCATAAATAGTGAGTTGTCACAGCCAGCACATTCACAGAGACAGGTGTTAGCACCAGTCCCAGACGTAATATTGTTGAAACTCTTCTGATCCAATTCAGGGACAAAGGGGTGCGGTGAGGTAGGCGCCTCTGTTTCTTACTCGTATCCAGGGCTCACTTGGGTAACTGGATATCACATTACTGAACCTCAAACTGCCTAAAGATAAAAGTAACAACATTTAAGCTCAGCCCATGAGCATTTCTAACTTTTCTTCAGAGCAATATTTAAGGGTTAGAAGCCTTTTGCTTTCACATATCATTTGCATCAACTAACAGAGAATGGAAGATTCCCACTATTTTAAAACATCGCTGCTCTATGGTGACAGTACAGTGAGTGAGAGAGGAAGACCACTTATGCAGTTTGACAGTCAGGCTTGTGTGGCTTCCTTCAGTGATTTCCATCCAGCTCCACCTAGAGTTAATATGGGGCTCACAAAAGGATGTTTATGTAATAATACAGTAAAAACAAATACAAAACAGCAACAAAAAGCCTTCTGCAAAGAAACAGACTTATCCCATTTTCATCTGTGCCCCCATAATAGAGGTCAGAGGCTTTTAGGCACCCCTGTCCCTCATTTTCATCATAACGATCTCCCTTTGGGAAAATTTCCTCCACCTATTTCGTGACCAAATGTAGTGACCCATCACAGTCACCCACCTGTCTGGCCAGGCAGGTGAGCAAATAATTATGGGTTGGTCAGTCAAAATCCTCAGTGCCTCTTGCTGTTGGGAAAGACCAGATTTAGGGAGGAGACCCAGGCTCGACTTCTACTGTGTTCTGGGGTTTTATATGGACGTGCTGGGACATAAAATCTCTCCCTTTCCTCTCAGGTTGGTTGAATGTTAACCTGCGGCTTCTTATCACTGCTCCTTCCTCTCCCCACTCCCCTTCTCTCAACGCCTCTGGTTTCTGGAACTTATAGAACGGCTCAGTCATGCACAAGCACTCTGAAAAAAGTCGAATAACCCACAGTGCGAGCTATGCTTTGTTCCTTTTCAACTCCCAATGGACTGGTGGTGTCTCCAGCATTTCTTCTTCAGGTTGAGCGCAATGTTAAGCTTAACCGGTAGAGAGCGCTGAAGAGACGCTGCAGGAAGAAGGAGGCGTCTGGTTTCCGGGCGCTGTTAACGCTTTTGCGGGTTCCTGCTGAAGGACTCAGCAAGATTGTGTGTGAAAGAGGACATCCAGTGCGCTCTGTACTCGCCACACAGTGTCCCCTGGTGACCTGGCAGCCCGGCCCAGGCCCAGCTGGCCACTAACCGTGACTCTCCCGCCTGGACGCTGGCACGTTCCAGACGTTCGTCAGCAGTGGCACCCAGACCCTCTCTATGCATCATCGGAGCATCTGTACCCCGGAAGATTGTTTCCGGCTGCCTGGTGACTATGGACCAGCTCTGCCTCAGACAACCCAGTAAACATCCCTGTCATCTCGGGGGTGGCAAGCATCCTTTTCTCTAAAGAGATCTAAACCCTGCTCTTGGAGAGTGGACCCTCTCCAGGTTTTCTCTCTCTTACGCACTGTCCAGCAGCCCTAGGTATACTTTAGAATCTTTCTTACATCTTTTTAAAGCTCTTCTCCTAAGTTAATAATTCTTTACATAAAACCTTCCCTTTTCAAATTCCTGTGTGTCCTGTTTCCTGATTGTCCAGACTGATTCAACCCCTTATTCTTAATATTACTTTTAATTTCTTTAATTGGCTTGGTTCTTTTCTTATCTTCAGGTTGGTAATGTTTTATTACTATTCCACCACTGAAGTCTATGTAAATGGGAGAAGTAATGCCATTCTTACCTGTTACTATGTATATGGAAGAGTTTGTAAATTATAAAGTGATATTTTATGTTTGTTGTTTTTATTATCTAACAGCCCTTCTATCTTATTTTATTTACCCTCACCCCTTCTCTGTTTCCAGGATATTGGTTCTTGACTTTTGCCTTCTCTCTATACCTTAGCTTTTCATACTTATGGGTTCACCTTGATCTCTTGCTGAAACTCTAGGCTTAATGTCTCCATGACTGTCTGCAGTTATTCTACACTGTCTAGATTATGGAAAATAATGTCCTTAATTTTTAATTTGACAATCAAGACTTCATTTATTCAACATTCATGAGGGCCTGTGATGTGCAAGACACTGTTGTGGGTGCTGGGCATCTAGAAATGGACAAGTTAGGCAAAGCCCCTATGTTTATGGAGTTTATAATCCACAATTTAATCCTAATCTATCCTTCCAGACTCATCTCCCTGCTTTAATGTGTGCTCCAAGGAAAGTAAACATCTCCTGGTCATTTTCCTGCCTGTCTCCTAATTATTAAAAAAAAAAAAAAAAACCTGAAATGATCTCCATCCTCTCTATCTGCACCCTATGTTTTAAGACCCAATTAAAAACCATCATGAATCTTCAGTAGACAACTCCCAAAGCACTTAGAGCAGTGATTCACAACTTTTCCCAAAGCTTGTCTGAGAGTTAAAATATGCCCTTTTTGTAACAGCGGCCAATATTACCCTCAATTGGAAACGGGAGGGTTTTTGCCAGAATTTCAGCATGTAGGGGTGTGTGTGTGTGTGTGTGTGTGTGTGTGTGTAGGTATATGTGCAGGGGCCAGGGGTGGGAAGCATGTATAATTTGAAAGTCTTTCCGGTGATTTCGATATATCTCCATAGAAGGACCTGGCTCCTTCCTTGTTGAGAATCACTGGTTCTGTACATTATGTTTCTCAGTGAAATATGTGTAGCTTTTACAACATTTTCTATTATCCAAATTTTCATGTTTCATCTTCTTAATTAAATGGAAACACATTAGGAAAAAGTCCAGTGGGTCTGCTACTTCTTGAGATTCTTCCCTGCCCACAATTCCTACTTGTGTGTATTACACACAGAATGTCGAGAAATATTGAAATTATTATTGGTTTTACTTGTAAATTGTAAAACCAAAGCAAAACAAAATAAAATACTATTTGCCTTAACAACTATTGACCAAGTTTACCCCCTCCCACCTTTTGTTTTTTTGCCAAGGGATTCTAAGTCCATTCCCTTGCTTGTGCCTCACACTTAATTTTAGATTAAAAAATCAAGGTAACATCTAAATATAAGAGTTAAAACTATAAAACTTCCTGAAGAGAACTTGGGGAAAAACTTTATGACCTTGGATTACACAAAAAATTCTTAGGCAATAAGAACCACATAATTACCAAAATTGTTAATTTCTTTTAAAGGTGACAATATAAAATGCTGGCAGTAATGTGGGGAAACGTTGTTAATAGTTTCAAAATGGCACAACTACTCTGAAAAACACACCGACCATTTCTTACAGAGCTAATCACATAAATACAGAACTTATGGAATATACAGTTTATTATTATTTCTGGTGACAATATAACATTTCAGAGACCCAAATTTGAAATTAAAGATTAGCATTTTGCTTTTTAATGAGGCAATTCCTCCTTAATGTATTTTTTCCTGCACTTAGCTGTCTCTTCTTTAGATAAACAGTCCCACCTCACTTAACTGCCGCAGAGAAACCACTTCCCATCCTTTGGGCTTTTCAGTTGCTTATCTTCGACCCTGTTTAAGTTCTCCAACAGTCTTTCACATGAGCAGAATGAAAGGAAACATCAAGGAAGAGTTTCATCTTGTCTAAATATAAAAGACCACTTCACTTAAATGACAGCTGGGAGAAAATGTGGCCAAGAGCCAGCAGCATTTGATGCTGGCTTTGGGAAATGAGCTGACAGTGTGAGTACGACCGCCAGCCCGGCAGGTTTCCGTGCCTGCTGGGATCTGCCTTCAAACTCCCCGTGGAGAGGATGGGGCTGTCAGGAGGGCGTGCTCCTGTGTCTCAGAAAGGGAATGTGGACCCGGACAAACTGCCATCTGTTTCACTGAGTTTAATGACCCAAAAAAGTTAGAATCCATCATTCTGATGAGTCCTGAAAATAGAAAGCTCCCTCCAGTCAACAGTTTGTATCCTTCTTATTAAGCATTTAAGGCTTTATCAACAGAATGATAAACGGAAAGTGAGGGAGGAGTGGAAAGCTCTGAATTGGAGGGAGTTAAGAAACATGGGTTCTTGTTTCTTTCCCAATTAACTAGCTAGTACACTTCCTTTCTTGGCATCTCAGATTTTGCAGTTGTTGAGTTAGAGACGATTGGACCAAAAGTTCCCTGTGGTCTCTTTCCAATGTGATTTCGTAGTGATAGGCGACAAGAACTTACTGAAGTGAGCCCTTCTCCCTGTGGCAATTGTAAGAGAGTTAGCAGAAGTAACTGCCCTTGCTTACTTGGCTGTCTTACTTGGAAGCATTTCAGTGACTCCTGAGGGTTGAAGAGACTGAGCACTTCAAATTCCATTTCATCATGTACACTGTTAAAGAAAACCGAAAACAGACTTATGAATAGCTTGAGAATATGTGTTTGAATGTTTTAGAGAGTCACTGTTCATTTAAATAGGTAGGAACTTAGTGGGCTCTTTCTATTCTCTGCGACATGTGATAACAGTTAGAAAATAAATAATAGGGTAACTCTGCCAGAGTGTTAGATTCTGGGTTCCTTTGGTTGATGAACAGGATGATCCAAGAAGTAAACAATAGACAATGATCTCATTCTTAAAATCTTGATTTTTAGGTACTTTTCCAAAAGAAAAGTATATTTCATGTGTGAGATCTAAAAACCATAACAATTAAAAAATCTTTGGCTAGAAAATTCATAAAGTTTTGAGCTTAAAAAGATTTGAGGTGGCTTTTTTTTTTTTCTTCCCTCAGAACTTCAGCAACACGTAGACAGACACACTGTTTGCAAGCGGTTGCCTAGTAACTGCTTATTTACAGTGACCATGGGGGCCACTTCCCTGTAGCCTGACTCTAAAACTAGAAAGTTCAGGGAAAACACAAACACCAAATGATTTATTTCGTTGATCATCAGTTTGATTTTCAGACATTCTGCAATTCTTATGTTTTAAAAGTACCAGCTTTAAATGGTGGATTAAAAAATACAGTGTGATATTTGCTTTGTTTTAGTGGGAAAATAATGCATTTTAATTTATTGTGGTTATTGAAATATTAGGATTGTAGTAATAAATCTTATTATGTCCTTTCTGTTTGTGCTGCCTTTTCTGCCTCCCTTCTTTAATATTGCTGTCTTTCAAATTCATTAAGTTTTCCCTTATTTGAGTCTTTCACATGTACTAATTAGTATATTGAAAAGCAGAGATATTACTTTGCCAACAAAGGTCTGTCTAGTCAAGGCTATGGTTTTTCCAGTGGTCATGTATGGATGTGAGAGTTGGACTGTGAAGAAAGCTGAGCACTGAAGAATTGATGCTTTTGAACTGTGGTGTTGGAGAAGACTTTTGAGAGTCCCTTGGACTGCAAGGAGATCCCACCAGTCCATCTTAAAGGAGACCAGCCCTGGATGTTCATTGGAAGGACTGATGCTAAAGTTGAAACTCCAATACTTTGGCTACCTCATGCGACTCATTGGAAAAGACCCTGATGCTGGGAGGGATTGGGGGCAGGAGGAGAAGGGGATGACAGAGGATGAGATGGCTGGATGGCATCACCAACTCGATGGACATGAGTTTGAGTGAACTCTAGGAGTTGATGATGGACAGGGAGGCCTGGTGTGCTGCGATTCATGGGGTTGCAAAGAGTCAGACACGACTGAGCGACTGAACTGAACTGAACTTAGAAATAATAAGCTCTGTGTCTTTTATTTTGGTGGTTATTCTGATTATTTTAATGTGAACACTTGTCAGAGTTTATAGTTGTTCAATAATTTTACCTTTCAAAAATTGCAAAGACTCTAGAGTTTTGTTATTGTTGTTTTTAGCCACGCAGCACGCAGAATCTTAAGTTCCCTGACCAGGGATTGAACCCACCCCGCCAGGTGGAAGCATGGAGTCTTAACCACTGGACTGTCAGGGAAGTGTCAACCTTAGAATGTTTTAATTCTGACCACCCTCCTCCCTCTCACTATTTGTAAGGTACTAAAATGGTGTTTTAGACTAATTATTCCCACTGATTTTTATAACATTACAAGCAATGTAATCAGTTATTATAAATAATCAATGTTGTTTATTTTATCCTTATATTACCAATGTCTTTGTTACCATTTCTTTTGAAGTAGAGTCCTTCCTTTAATCCTTTGGTGAGCTCTTTGGTGGTAAATTCTCAGTTTTTATTTGTCTGAAAAATATTTTCTTAAAGGTATTAGTAATAGGTTGTCAATTGTTTTATCTCAGCCTGTTTAAGATACTCTACTGTCTCTGGCTTCTCTCATTGCTGTTGAGAAGTCAGTTGTCAGCCTAATTGCTATTTCATTATAGGTGGTGCATCTTCTGTCTGTGCGCTGTTGAAGACATTTTGTCTTTTGGTGTTCTGTGGCTATGATTAGGTATAGAATACTTTTTTTTCCATCCTGCTTTTTGTTTTGTTTTCGTTTGGTTTTTCTGGATTTGTGCCTTTTAAGCATTCTGGGAAATTCCCAACCATTATCCTTACAAATAGTTTTTCTTAGGTATTCTAGTACCTCACTCTGGAATGATAGTTAGACCTCACTCTATACTCCATGCCTTTTAACTTCTATTTCATGTTTTTCATCTCTGTCTGGGATATTTCCTGAATTTTTTTTGTATGTTTCTTCCCATTCTCAAATTCTCTCCTCAGGTATAGCTAACTGATTATTCCTGTCCATTGATATTTTACAATTCAATTGTTGATCTCTAAAAATTCTGTTTGGTTCTCTTTATTTTATTTATTTATTTTCACTCTTGCATTTTATTTTATTTAAAATTTTAAAATTTTATATTGGAGTATAGTTGATTAACAAGGTTGTGTTACTTTCAGGTGTAGAGCAAAGTGATTCAGTTATAATGTACATGAATCTCTTCTTTTTCAATTCGTTTCCCAGTTAGGTTATTACTAACTATTAGAGTAGTTATTATTAGAGTATTGAACAGGGTTTCCTGTGCTACACAGTAGGTCCTTGTTGGTAATCTATTTTAAATACAGTAGGCTGCAGTCCATGGGGTCACTAAGGGTTGGACACGACTGAGCGACTTCACTTTCACTTTTCACTTTCATGCTTTGGAGAAGGAAATGGTAACCCACTTCAGTGTTCTTGCCTGGAGAATCCCAGGTCGGGGAGCCTGGTGGGCTGCCGTCTATGGGGTCGCACGGAGTCGGACGCGACTGAAGTGACTTAGCAGCAGCAGCAGCAGCAGTGTGTACATATCAATTGTTTGGTTCTCTTTAAAATCTGTTTGTTCATCTGTGGAGTTTGTTGTTCTTTACTTATATTTTGACCTTTCACATTTATTTATTTAACCATATTAAATATAATTATTTTATATCTGTGTCTAATAATTCCAACATCAGAAGTCTTTGGGAATCTTTTCCCCCTGTTGTTTCTGCTGTCTCCTATTCATGGTGCCTTGCTTCCTTGTGCAAGGAATTGTGCAAATTCATTTGTGAATTACTCCTTTTTCCTGGGTCTTTTTTTTTTTATTTAATTGAAGTGTAGTTGCTTTACAATGTTATGTCAATCTCTGCTGTACAACCAAGTGACTCAGTTATACACATATCAGTTCAGTTCAGTTCAGTCGCTCAGTCATGTCCGCACATATATGTTCTTTTTTTGTACTCTTTTCCATTATGGTTTATCACATGATATTGAATATAGTTTCCTTTGCTCTACACCTTGCTGTTTATCCATTCTAAATGTAAAGTTTCTTGGATCTTTATCTATGGGAATTTTTGTGTCCTAGATTTTATTCTCTTCTGCTAACCATTTAGAAGACAATATCACCATTTTAAATAAAATTGTTATCTTAAGAAAGTTTATTTATTTGCTTTATACAGTGGCAAACTGTAAATCACAATTCAGGCTGTAAATCTTTGTGAGAGTCAGGCTGTTATTTTCTGTCAGAGAGGGTTTTTATTTAGTTAGGAGACCTGAATATTTCTTTCTTTCCTGTTATTTTATCCATCATTTTATTTGTTTCTAGTAAGAGAGTCATTTAGGGCATCTAGTCTGCCATCCTGCTGGAAATGGAATAATCTTATGAAATTCCAAGTTGAATGCAACTCATTTTTGTTACTAGAATTTCTTTCTTGACACAAAGCACCAGTGACTAAAAAGTCACACAATTTGGATCAAGTTTAGCAGAAAGAGTAAATGAGAATTGTTACAACATAAATGGGAGTGTAGTTCTATTTTTTGTAACATCCATGGACATAGAACCTGACACTTGCCAAATTTCAGAATTTACTGTACTCAAGATCTGTGTCATTGACTTTAAAAAGTGAAATGTGAGGGTTTAAAAAAAATATTTATGTATTTGACTGTATCAGTTTTTCATTGGGTCATACAGGGTCTTTTGTTGAGACGCTTGGACTCTAGTTACGCCACATGGGCTTAAGTAGTTGTGGCACGCTGGCTTTGTTGCTCTGCTGCATGTGGGATCTTAGTTTCTGAACTGGTGATTGGACCCACGTCCCCTGCATTGCAAGGCAGATTCTTAACCACTGGACCACCAGGGATGTTCCTGATGTGTGAGTTTTGAAAGAGACTTGGATGCCTCCTGGTAACTTAATGTTAAGCAAATTATACTGATTTAAGTGCAAGATTCACTCTGGGAGTGGTTTATACTTGATACTGGATCTGAAGGTGTAAATTCCCACGATGGATACAGCCAGGTGTGTTGTGCTGACACCCAGGAAAACATTCCTCCTTGCCTTCCCTTTTTTCTTTTGATGCTCTGCTGCCCATGGTCAGAAATAGGTGTTACTTTCTGAAAACAATTCTGAAGAATAGTTCACCTCAGAAACTTATATGAACAAGCTATTCAATGCCAATAGCAAGTTGGTAAATACCATGTTCCCAGAAATAATGCAAATGGCTGTATACCTGTTTCAACCTCTATTGGGCTTGATGAAACCCGCTGTCATCTCAAAAGTTCCTCAACAAAATAACAAAATGATGGAGACTGCATATTCAGCTACTGCTTGCTGTAGCCTGCATAGACCCAAGATTTCCTCAAGCTTAAAAATGCTATCAGTTCTTTGAGTCACTGCAGACTATTAATAGAAGCTTCCACTATCTCTGGGAATCATTTAGCTGAATGCAGCTCTCGCTGTAGGGAGAGTGAGTGGTCAGTGATGAGACCACCCTTGTTCCCCAAGTCCTGTTCAAATAGGCCATCTAGAATGTTGGTCAAAAGAAGACAGATAAGCAGTTCAGAATCACAGAGGAAATGATCTCACGAATAATGGTTTATTCAATAATTAAAAAAATATTTACTGTGTATCTCCTGTGGTCTCTGGCATTGTTCTAAGTGCTAGAGATACAGTAGTGAGCAAAACAACCCCATTCTTACAGCTCACAGTCCTGGAGTGGAGGACAGATGAGAAAAAACAGATGAGTCCATTACTAGAGGTTTTTTTTTGCCTACACTCCACAGGATCCTAGTTCCCCAAGCGGGGATCAAATCCATACCCTCTGCATTGGAAGCACAGAGTCTCAACCCCTGGACCACGAGGAAAGTGCCCATTACTGGAGCTTAATGAAGGCTCTAATAGGGGAGGTAGAGGCTGCTCCCCAACCATCTTGGTGTGCACTCTGCTGGTCCCACACGGAGTTTCTCAGCCAAAACTTTACTGCATCACAGCACAGCATAGAAAACAGTCTGCCAGGAACTATCTCCCCAAAATGAAACAATGCAGAGGGTGGGGTGGGAAAAGGAACAAGAAACAATGATGAAAATATTATAATTATTTGACCTTTCAGGAGAAGTTTCAAACATATTAAGAAAGCTTGTTTAATAAGCAAAACATTGGCACATTGTTCTGGCACATGGCATTTGTAGACAAAACTGAGCAAAAGGAAGTAAAAAAATTTTTTAGTTTGGAATTGAAAAGCCAAATTTTAGTATTTTTCTATGTTCACAAAAAATAGCTTTAACGCATATATATGGAATTTAGAAAGAGGGTAACAATAACCCTGTGTACAAGACAGCAAAAGAGACACTGATGTATAGAACAGTCTTATGGACTCTGTGGGAGAGGGAGAGGGTGGGAAGATTTGGGAGAATGGCATTGAAACATGTAAAATATCATGTATGAAACGAGATGCCAGTCCAGGTTCGATGCACGATACTGGATGCTTGGGGCTAGTGCACTGGGACGACCCAGAGGGATGGTATGGGGAGGGAGGAGGGAGGAGGGTTCAGGATGGGTAACACAGGTATACCTGTGGTGGATTCATTTTGATATTTGGCAAAACTAATACAATTATGTAAAGTTTAAAAATAAAAAAAATTAAAAAAAAATTCTTATGTAAAGAATTTTTTAGGGCCATGAAAATACCATCATAATGATGGACACATGTCATTTACATTTGTCCAAACCCATATGGACTTTCCAGGTGGCATTGGTGATAAAGAACCCATCTGCCAGTGCAGGTAGGTATAAGAGACCTGGGTTCGATTCCTGGGTCGGGAAGATCCCCTGGAGGAGGGCATGGCAACCCACTCCAATATTCTTGCCTGGAGAATTCCCATGGGCAGAGGTTGGTGGGCTACAGTCCATAGGGTCACAAAGAGTTGGACACGACTGAAGTGACTCAGAGAGGGTAGCTGTTCCCTTCTCCAGGGGATCTTCCCAACACAGGGATTGAACCCAGGTCTCTTGCATTGCAGGCGGATTCTTTACCAGCTGAGCCACAAGGGAAGCCCAGGAATAACGGTTAGATAAAACTTAACACTCCCATAAGAACACTTTCTCTCCTTTTTCAGTTTTCAAACCCAAGAGCCGGCTTAATCACCAGCGCCCTCTTCCAAATGCTCCTTATCATTTGGTTGTTGCTGCTTGTCAGCACCTGGCTACTCTTTGTTCTCTCTGCTTGGGCTCTGGGCACAAAAGTGAAGTTGTTAGTTTTTTGCCAACTGTCTCCATGATGACTGGTAGGAAATAATTGATCCTTCCTTCATTGTTTGCAGTGAAAGCCTGTCTCCAGTTCTATAAGCTTTCCTCTGCATCTTGCCTAGAGAAGACAAGACAGACATACTTTCCCTGGGCCCTGGCCATCTGACCCACTCCCCAAGCCTTGTTTTCTCTAGATCAGGAGATTGGGGCAATCACCATTCACCCTGAGGGGTAGCAGATGAAGGGGCTGTGTGTGGGAGTGAAAAAGCCTAGTTTTAAAGAGAGAATATTGTGGGCACCATGCCTGCCAGGATAGCCTAGTCTAATGAGAAATCTTTATTTTTTTCATAGTTTCAACAATATTCTGATCAGCATGCCTTTCTCATCACTAGTCCTATCTGAGATTTTAACACTATTCTCTGTTCATGAGGGGAAAAAAAAATTTATATTTAGTTTAAAACCATTACATCAAGAGGGCAAAGTTTAAAGTACTTGACCTGTTTCTGAACATTGTTACAGAGCTGTCTTAAAAATGAGACAGAAGAATGTTTTCAAGAGTCCTAGGAAAATGTTATTTCTTAAGATATAGACTATACCTTTTCATGAAGATGGCACCGAAGACGAAGAAGGAAGCCCCTGCCCCTCCTAAAACTGAAGCCAAAGCAAAGGCTTTGAAGGCCAAGAAAGCAGTGTTGAAAGGTGTCCACAGCCACAAGAAAAAGAAGATCCGGACATCGCCCACCTTCCGGCGGCCCAAAACACTGCAGCTCAGGAGGCAGCACAAATATCCCCGGAAGAGCGCCCCAGGAGAAATAGACTTGACCGCTATGCCATCGTCAAACTCCCCTCACCACCGAGTCAGCCATGAAGTAAATAGAAGACAACACACTGGTATCCATTGTGGATGTCAAGGCCAACAAGCACCAAATTAAACAGGCTGTGAAGAAGCTCTGTGACACTGACATGGCTAAGGTCAATACTCTGATCAGGCCTGATGGAGAGAAGAAGGCATACGTTCGACTGGCTCCTGACTATGATGCTTTGGATGTTGCCAACAAAATTGGGATCATCTAAACTGAGTCCAGCTGGTTAATTCCAAATATAAAAGTTTTCACTATGTGGGAAAAAAAAGATATAGACTGTACATGGGGTGCTGTGGGGAGTCATGGATGCTGGTCATAGTCTTGATAGTCACATTTTATTCGTTGGTAATGAAATTCCAGGTAAGTGTGGGCTGCACAGCCTCTGTTCAGTCGTGCCGAATAGAAATGTGGAGTTTTGGGTGACGCAGAAAGAAGAGTAGCTTCTATTGCGTTGCTAGACAAAGGGGCCCACAGTGGGTGAATTCCCTGAAGACAGTGCCCTGGAGGGAGTAGTGAGAAGTTTTATAGTGATCAAGGCGCAGAGCATGATCAGCTCTTGGACTGATGGACATCAAGGTGAAGTTTCAAGCATCATCCATTTTCTGGTTTCAACCAGTGTAGGGTCTGTATTCTTGTGGTCAGCAGTTTTCATCTGAGTGGAGGGTAGAGAGGGCGGTCTGCCTCCAGTAAAATCAACTTAGGAATGTGTGTCAGGCCTTTATCTATGTCTTTCAGGGAACTGGGAATATGATGATTCTGTTATGTGGCAGAATTATCGTCTAAGTTGCTACCAGTTCCCTAGTCCAACAGCTCTTCTTTGTTTCTACATCTTGACATTTCCTAATCATTAACTCTTGAATCAGCATTTTACTTCAAAAGTCAAGGACAGAGGGGCTTGTACCCAGTTCCACAGGGATCAGACCTGACCTTCTTCTTTACCTCATACTCTATACCCAAATCCTGTTGATTCTGCTTTCAAAATATAGTGTGTTCCTATATCAATCATGTCTCAACGTTACATCTTAGTCCAAAACATCATTATCTATTTTCCAGGCCATTGAAATAGATTTTACTTCCATTACCTTTGACCACTTTCCCATCCACCCAGCTGTTGGGTTGGGCCACCGAGTCTCCAAAGGTTCAAATGACAAATTTTTTTCAAGGAAATTGGCTTGGTGGCTCCTCCCTCCCCTGGGTTGTTTTTGCCTTATCTGCATGGTTATCCCTGAGTCATCCTTGATGTATGGGATCCAGGTGATGTATGGGATACTAGAGATGACTACATAAGTAAGAGTATGGAGCTGCTGGGACTTTCCCTGTGGTCCACTGGTTAAGACTCTGTGCTTCCAATGCAGGGGCCACAGCGGGTTCCATTCCTGGTTGGTGAATTAAGATCCCACATGCCCTGTGGTGGGGCTTCCCAGGTGGCTTAGTGGTAAAGAATCTACCTGCAATGCTGGAGACACAGGATATGCGGGTTTGATCCCTGGGTCAGGAAGATCCCCTGCAGGAAGGCATGGCAACCCACTCTAGTAGTCTTGACTGGAGAATACCATGGACAGAGGAGCCTGGCGGGCTATAGTTCATAGGGTCCCAAAGAGTCGGACACGACTGAGCGACTGAACTGAACTGAACTGAACCACACTATTTGAAGAATGACGATCTAATGTGGACACAATTATAGTAAAGTGAATGCCACTTGGCAAACTGAACTGTATAAGAAGCCTGTTTTTCTACAGTCCTACACTCTACCTGCTGAGCTATGACAGGGAGTATAGCAGTCTATTCTTCTATAACCTAATTTGTGTTTGGAGCCCCCATTCTTCCAATGCAGCAGGAATTAATCTGTCAGTTCAGGGATTTCCTCCCACATTTCCCAGAGTTGCATCAAATTTCTGGAGAATGTTCAACGGACGAGAGGTTGGGAGTGGAAGTACAGTTTGAATTTGACCTCTGGTCACCATCTGTCCATGCTGGCGGGTATCACTGGGATGGCCAACACCAGGAATGGGAAAGACCTGCCACTCCAGCTCCCACAAGGACCACACCTTCAGTATCTATCCATTGGACACACCTCGAGGTCATTTTTCTAGGCTGTTTCGAGGAACCCAAAAACCTATCTGGAACTTTGGTAATGCCTCTTTCCCACCTGACTCTTGAATGAGTGAGGGAGAAGGGGAGGGGGTAGGCCCATCTCGAGGCCACATTAGCATCTATGTTCCAGCTTCTTCCTACACCAGGAAATCTTTGTCAGGGATCCCATCCTCTACATTACTGAGTAGATTTCTACATCTTATTTATGCCCTGCACACTTGCCATTCTCTTTGGGGTGTCAAAAGCCAAAAGATGCTCATTATTTTATGCTTTCTGTTAATTTATTCTGCCCGAGGGTGTGCATGCTCAGTCATTCAGTCTTGTCCGTCTCTTTGCAACCCTATGGACTGTAGCCCTTCAGGATCCTCTGTCCGTGGGATTCTCTAGGAAAGAATCCTGGGGTGAGTTGCCATACCCTTCTCCAGGAAGATCTCCCTGAGTCAAGGATCAAACCCAAGTCTTTTACATCTTCTGCATTGGCAGGCAGGTTCTTTACCACTAGCGCCACCTGGGAAGTACCTGGCCTGAGGATAATAGAATTCAAATAACCTATCTGCTGTTTGGAAGACATTAAGAGTGAAGAAGTAGAGAAAATAATAGAGGAAAGCAGTGGCTAGTACTTTAAAAATGTATCCTACCTCATAACTTTCTACTGATTAATTCCCTAACAAAGGTATGAAGCACAGATTGGAGTGGCGTCTGAAACAGACTAAACCTCTTGACGCATACTAAATGATGATTACGTGCTCTAATATGATACATGGGAGCTCTTAAAAATATTATTTGCAACAACTTAGAATGTAATTATATTATATGGGGTCCATTTCTACTATGATCAGACCATAGAATGCTAGGCTAATCAACCACTTAACTTTCTAAGCATAGATTTTCCTATTTGTAAAGTGGGGATAATAACCTCTACTTCACACAATTTTGTGGAAATTAAATCACGTTAAATAATCAAGGTGATGCATCACAACCAGTAAGTCAGCTCTTATTTGTTCATTCATCCATTTATCAACTCATGGGTTCACCCTTTCTGTCATCAGGTATGCATGCCTTTCTCCTGTACAGCAAGGCTACAGCCACTGTTTTTGTTTTTTTTTTTAATTAAGGTGGATGGCTCTTTCTTTCTTTCTGGCTGCATCAGATCTTAGTTGCAGTTAAAGCATGTGGGATCTTTGTTGCAGCATTTAGATCCTTTGTTGTGGTACATGGGCTTCTCTCTAGTTGGGGCACATCAGTAGTCGGAGTGTATGGGCTTAGTTGCCCTGGCACACATGGGTTCTTAATTCCCCGCCCAGGGATGTCCCCTGCATTGGAAGGCAGATTTGTAACCACTGGACCACCAGGAAAGTCCCCAGCTGCTGTTAATGAAGCCTTTGCCATATATATACAAACAGGTCTTTGGGTGGGTGTAACTGCCCTAGCCATTTATCAAGTCAGTTATAGATAGAAGCCCTAAGTAAGATCAGTGAAGATAAGCCCTGGATTCACCATTCCCAAGGATCCTATGAACAACACTCATGACTAGGGCCTCCCCATTGCCCTTACTGGTTTTCAGCAGATGAGTAGTTTAGAGCAAAAATAGTAACTTATGGACAACAATATCTCCCTCACCTTTTCTCTAAAGAAATATTGTCAATGATACTTTATATGCTTCACATAGAAACTTGGATGAGATAAATTCTTAAATCTAGAGCAGAGTTCATAACTATTCCTTCTCTTTTCATTGCAGTGTAATTTTTATACAATTACATGAACTGATCTTACATGTTCAAGTCAATGAATTTTTGACAACTCTATACACCACCCTGAACAAGAATTAAACATTTTAATCACCATCCCCACAATTTACCCTCATGGGCTTCCCTGGTGGCTCAGACGGTAAGGAATCTGCCTGCAATGCAGGAGACATGGGTTTGATTCCTGGGTCAGGAATATTCCCTGGAGAAGGAAACGGCAACCCGCTTCAGTATTCTTGCCTGGAGAATTCCATGGATAGAGGAGACTGACGGGCTATAGGCCATGGGGTTGCAAAGAGCCAGACACGAATGAGCATAAAGCTAGGAATTTACTTTCATGCCCCTTTCTAGTCAATTCTCCTACCAATATGGCTGAATTTGTTAAATTGTCAGAGTCCCCAAATGTTCTTAGGGATGCCTTCTATTTTAGTTATCATTTGAATTCTCACAACTTTCATCTGTTGGAAGTAAACTAATGAGAGACAAAGCTTGCTGCATCATCTCAAAATCCATAACTATTCTGAGAGGTTGGAACTATTCCTCCTTTCATTTTACAGATGAGAAAACTGAAGCTTAATGAGATAAAGTCAGTTATCCAAAGGTCAAAATTCTCTGAAGTGGCAGAGCTGGAATTTGAACTCAGATGGGTCTGATTATAGAACTTTTATTTTTTTAAAAGACACATTTATTCAGCATCATGATCAGACTATTACATTTAGCATGTAATGTACCAGTACCAGTACTGTGGGTACAAAATGTACTGGTACCATGTACCAGTAGCATGGGTACAAAAAAAACCCAACTAAAACACTTCGTTGGAAAGCTTTGCACTTTCCACAGGAGAGAAACTAAAATAACCTATTATACAATTAGTCGCAAACTCAGTCCTGGAGGTTTCTCATCCATACATGTGAGTATTGTCTAAAACATGTCTTCTTGGTTGCAGCTAGGCCCCGCCACCACTGTGCCTGGCTGAGTTCTCAAGTCTGTTGTAACCTGTGGCTTCTCTGTCACTTGTCTGACTATCCTTTCTTCCTAAGCTTTGTTTCCTGGCAGTAATGAAAACCTTCTGTCGCTGCCATAGCTACTGCTGGAACTGCCATAGCCACCTTGGTTTCATGGTTTGGCAAAGTATTGGCCTCCACCACCACTGAACTTCTGCCTCCAAAGTTTCCTCCTGTCATGGGTCCAAAATGTGAAGCTTGACTATTGTAACTGCCAAAACCATTGTAGCTTTTGCCACCTCCAAAATTGTTTTCGTCATCACCAAATCCGTTATGGGGCTTCCCTGGTAGCTCAGCTGGTAAAGAATCTGCCTGCGATGTGAGAGACCTGAGTTTGATCCCTAGGTTGGAAAGATCCCCTGGAGGAGGGCACAGCAACCCACTCCAGTATTCTTGCCTGGAGAATCCCCATGGACAGAGGAGCCTGGGGGCTTGAAGAGTCGGACACAACTGAGCAACTAAGCATAGCACAAATCCATTATAGCCGTCTCCACTGCCTCCGTATCTGCCACCACCACAGCTGCCACCAAAGCCACCTTGACCACTGAAGTCTCCTCCTCAACCAAAGGTGTCATTCCCACCGAAATCACTAGCCATCATTCATTCACCAGCCAGTGAAGTCCTAACCATCTCTTGCTCAGCTTAGGCTTTCCTTACTTCACAGTCGTGGTCATTCACAGGGTAGTTGATAGTCTTGGCTACAGAGTCATGGTATCAAAGGTTACGAAAGCAAAGTCTCTTTTTGCCACTGCCTCGGTCAGTCATGATTTCAAACACTTCAGCTTCCCTATATTGTTCAAAATAATCTCTCAGGTGATATTCTTCAGTGTCTTCTTTAGTGCCACCCATAAAAATCTTTTTTTCACAGTTAAGTGGGCACCAGATCTTTGAGAATCTTCTCCTGAGACAGCCCTCTTGGGCTCCACAACTCTTCCATCACCTTACGTGGCCTTGCCTTCCTGGCCGCATCCACCTCCTCCACAAGGCACATGTGACAAACCCGAAGCCTCTGGAGTGCTTGGTGTTTGGAGCCCTCATTACCATGCAGTCTGTGAGTGTTCCCCATTGCTCAGAATGGCTCCTTGGACTCTCCTCAGTTGTTTCAAAGCTCAAAAGTTTGACAAAGAGCTTCTGCAGCTGTTTGGTTTCTTTGGGAGACTCTGAGTTAGACAATCATGCAACAGCGAGGGTGGATGGACACTTTAATGATGCTTACTGGGCAGCGTCCATGGGCAGAAAGGCTGGAACTTGACTTTTAAATCACTGTACTAAAGAGCAGGTATATCTTGAGGTTTGGCTCATGACTGCAATTGTCCTGGGTCTGAATATTGGGCATCTGCTATTATGACATCTGCTATAGATAGCATTAGTAACTCAGTTGTGTCTGACTCTGCGACCCCATGGACTATAGATTGCCAGGCTCCTCCATCCATTAAATTCTTCAGGTGATAATACTGGAGTGGGTTGCCATTCCCTTCTCAAGGGGATCTTCCCGACCCAGGGATCGAACCTGGGTCTCCTGAATTGAAGGCAGATGATTTACCATCTGAGCATTGTAGGCAGATGATTTACCATCTGAGTTACATCTGAGCTACACATCCTTATGATGACAAAAGGAGAAAGAATAAGTTGGTTGACTTAATACCATCATACAGTATAACTTCCATGTCCTTTATAGTATCTTCACAAGCCTTGTTACCCTTTCATTAGCTTATGCCTGCAACATTTCTATCAGTTGGTGGTTAAGAACCATCATGGTGATCATGATAATGTTGAGAATTATGAAAACAAACATTTCTGAGCACTTACTATATTTAAGGCGCCATATGAGGCCCTGTACCTTAATGTCCTCATTTAGTTCTCATAACCACTTTCAGGGTAGAATCTGTCATTAACATTTTTACTGACTAAAATATTGAGACTTTAGAAAGCCTGAGTCACTTGCCCAGTGCTGTCCAGTTAAGAAGGTGGTAGAACTGATTTTGAATCTTGTCAGGCTGTCCCAAGAGCCTGCGTTTCAACCACCACCCTATACAGCCTCTTAATCCTCTATGCCCTCAGTCCTGTTAATAAAGAATGGTCTTGGTTCCTGCCTGAACTAGATTCCACCAGTATAAATATGTGAACATGAACTCTGCCAGCTGGCACTCTTTAAGGTAAGATCCTTTTAGTTCCAAACACTCAAGTCCACCTGGTCTTCAGAAACTTGGACAACAGCCAGCCTGGCCTTTGGCCAAGTTATGAAGTACAGGAAGTTGGTCTTTGGCATTTTATACTTCCCTGCACTCTGCCATACCCTCTAAATATCCAATCAATCAAAGACTCTTCTAATTTTCAGTTCCTGGAGACCAAATCTTGCCAAAAGGACTGAATTCTTCAGTCTCTGCCTGTTTACTTCTTGAGACTCTGAGCTCCTCAAGCTCCAGCTTGTTGATTTTCCATCTGTATCTGAGTCAGTTTCACTCTCGTTTCCCATCCAAGCCTGTGCTAATGTTCTCATGGAGGGAGGTTGGGGAGGCCCTCCAGACACTCAAGGCTTTCTAGAGATAGGACCGCTATCTATTGGGTTGGCCAAAAAGTTCATTTGGGTTTTTCCATAACATCTTATAGGAAAACTCAAACAAATTTTTTGGCTAACTCAGTATTTTGGCAACTGGAGTGCTCTGTGTTCCAGGACTGATAGGAAAGGAAGAGATGGCAGCCTTAGTGATAACAACAGCTAATCACAGAGTATTTAATCTGTGCCCTAAACTGTTCTAAGTGCTTTATATGTGCACGCATGCGAAATTGCTTCAGTCATGTCCAACTCTTTGTGACCCCACAGACTGTAGCCCACCAGGCTCCTCTGTCCATGGGGATTGTCCAGGCAAGAATACTGGAGTGGGTTGCCATGCCCTCCTCCAGGGGATCTTCCCCACCCAGGAATCAAACCCATGTCTCTTACATCTACCTGCATTGGCGGATAGGTTCTTTACCACTGGCACCACCTGGGAACCATTTTATACATATTAATTTATTTAATCCTTCCAACAGTCCTGTGAAGTATTTTAATCCAGCAAGAAATAGGAGATACACAGAGATGAAATTCTGAAGCAAATTCAAAGAAGGGACTATTTGCAGATGTGTAGGCAGATCTGAGGGAATCAATCAGGAATGCTGAGGCATCCAGGAAACTAGCCATAGTAGGAAGCCATTCCTACCCCTAGGCTGAAAGGGCAGTCAAGACAACGGTGTTAGAGCTGATGAAGAGCTTCTCCAGGACGAGCTGCTCTTGGTCATGGGATGAGTCAGAATTCCAGTGATCTGGGGACTGGGGGAGCAGGGGACATGACCATCGCAGGGGTTAGTGAGGTGTTGGGGAAACAAGTGCTCTTCCCCCTTCCGATTCTGTATCATCAGTAGTCATGCATGGATGTGAGAGTTGGACTATAAGGAAAGCTGAGGGCAGAATTGATGCTTTTGAACTGTGGTGTTGGAGAAGACTTTTGAGAGTCCCTTGGACTGCAAGGAGTCCAAGGGACTCTCAACCAGTCCATCCTAAAGGAGATCAGTCCTGGGTGTTCATTGGAAGACTGATGCTGAAGCTGAAACTCCAATAATTTGGCCACCTGATTCGAAGAGCTGACTTATTTGAAAAACCCTGACGCTGGGAAAGATTGAAGGCAGGACGAGAAGGGGACAACAGAGGATGAGATGGTGGATGGCATCACTGACTCAATGGACATGGGTTTGAGTAAACTCCAGGAGTTTGTGATGGACAGGGAGGCCTGGCATGCTGCAGTCCATGGTGTCGCAAAGAGTCAGACATGACTGAGCAACTGAACTGAATTGAACTGAAACAACTAGAAGCCTGAGGTCAGTCTGGGTGGTATAGGCTGGAGGTACCCATCACCATGGGGCTCAGTACATGGCTTGAAGACAGAGAAAAACCACAAAGCACAGAGAGGTTGAGCAATGGACCCAAAGTCCCAGAATTAGGAAGTGGAAGCGCTAGGATTGGAATGAAGGCTGATACACTCCTGCTAGCATTGAGGAGTCCTCCCACATTTCCATGGAGTCTGACAGCTTCCAAAAATGCCCTCGGGCTCCAGTCATCTGTTTAAAATGTCCTTGTCCACAGTAGACCCTGAACAGAAATTACTTCGTGACAGGTGTGGGTAACACTGGTAGGTCTTGGCCAATGGGGTGGGTTAATGACAACTAATACGGTTAAGCTTATGAAATGGAAAGATCATGAACTAGTAAGTTTGCCGGAAATCTGCTGAGAAGTTGGGGAGAACCATTTTGCCTCAGCAGAGGAGAAACTGAGACCTGTGGTTTCTGGGTGAGAGAAGTCAGTACGTCTTCATGTGAACAATTTCTGAAAAAAAAAAAAAAAGAAAAATCTACCCACCTGGGTTGAACCTGGTCATGGCAGAACAACTGCATTGCATGGAGACATTTCCTGTGGAAAGTGGTACATAAAAGCACTCTTACGAAAGAGAAAATTCACGAGAAATGAGATGATTAGAATAAGCCCTTTTTACATTAAAGAAGTGATGCTCTAATGATAGCCTTTTAGTATTTATTTATTTCTAATTAACTTTTTGTTTTCTTCTTGGAAAAATTGGGCAGCAAGCTAAAGTACACTACCCTCCCTCCTTTTTTTTTTTTGCTTGTTCTGGGTCTTCATTGCTGCAGGTTGTTCTCTAGTTGCAGAGAGCAGGGTCTACTCTCTAGCACTCAGGCTTCACATTGAGGTGGCTTCTCATTGCAGAGCATGGGCTCTAGCGAAGTGGACTTCAGGAGTTACGGGGCATGGGCTCAGTGTTTGTGACTACTGGGCTCTAGTGCCATGTGGAATCTTCCCGATCAGAGATCGAGTCCATGTCTCCTGCATTGGCAGGTAGATTCTTTACCACTGAGCCCCTTGGGGAGCCTCTAAAGTACACTTTTAATGTAAGCCAGACAATGGCTTCTATGAAGAAAAAGAATGAAGCTGGGAAAGAGGGAAGAGGCCCAGGGTGATGCATTAAGAGGCACAGAGTGTAAGAAAAATATCAGCTTTCCTTATGTAATTTAGCAACAGAATTGTATAGCCTGTAATGGGTCACAATGGTTTGGCGTTACCTCTGTAATTTAAGAAAGAAAAGCAGTCTTAAGCAGATGGAGCAGTTTGATGATAGAACACTGTGAAAAGTAAATCAAATGTACTCAGCTTATAATCAAACCAAATGTTACAGACCCAGAGAACACTCTTTCCCACTAGACATTTTTCTCTCCTACTATTTGTTCACAAGTTGTTCTGGTAAAATTCTATTCTATTAAGCTATTTGGAATGTGAAATTGGCTTTAGGTAAGCAATCTTTATTTATCATAAAGATGAAATATAATTGCCTTAATTTTTATTCTTTCCAGAATTTGGCTATTTCTGGCACCTGATCCCATCACTTCATGGCGAGTAGAAGGGGAAAAAGTGGAAACAGTGACAGATTTTATTTTCTTGGGCTCCAAAATCACTGTGGCCTGTGACTACAGCCATGAAAATCAAAGACACTTGCTTCTTGGAAGGAAAGCTATGAGAAACATAGACAGTGTATCAAAAGAGCAGAGACACCACTTTGCTGACAAAGGTCTATATAGTCAAAGCTATAGTTTTTCCAGTAGTCATGTATGGATGAGAGTTGGACCATAAAGAATGCTGAGCACTGAAGAATTGATGCTTTTGAACTGTGTTGCTGGAGAAGACTCTTGAGAGTCCCTTGGACTGCAAGGAGATCAAACCAGTCAATCCTTAAGGAAATCAACTCTGAATATTTCATTGGAAGGACTGATGGTAAAGCTGAAGCTCTAATCCTTTGGCTACCTAATGCGAAGAGCCGACTCATTGAAAAAGATTCTGATACTGGGAAAGATTGAGGGCAGGAGAAGAGGGTGACAGAGGATGAGATGGTTCGGTGACATCACTGACTCAATGGACTTGAGTTTGAGCAAATTCTGAGAAATGGTGATGGACAGGGAAGCCTGGCGTACTGCAGTTCATGGGGTCACGAAGAGTCTTCACGACTGAGCAACTGAACAACAAATGGAGAAAGAAGGCTGGGGGAGTATGCCATAGCTATCTTCCCTCTTGGTGACCACAGCATATGGAATAAACATTAGAGTTGTCGTGAAAATTTTTAATGGACAAACTCAGGAAAGAGCTGGACACATCAGGGAAATGTTTCAGTTCAATGGAAGGAAGATCCGTTCAACCTGAAACGGGTTCCCTTGAGAGTCATTGAGTTTTATTTAGCTGGAGACTCTCATGCATGGACTCTATGATTTATGTAAAGTCAAGGCAAGCATATGCAGAGTACTGAGCAAGATAAGTTTCAGTGTCCCTCCCGATGTGCCAGTATCCCGATGACTAAATGTCTGTCCCTTCTTGAGGAAAGGAAAAAGAAATATAGCCAGAGCATAAAAGTCCATGAGCAAATAAAGCCTTTGTAATGGTCTGAATGGGCTGTGTTGATGACTGACCGATTAATGGTGGAATAATTTCCGCTGTTTGTCCTGTAATGAGTGTTTGTACCTTGGGTTTACAACAAAATTCTCGCCCTGTGAACTTTTCCAGCTGGATTTCAAAGAAAGGAAATGGTTTGGCTTAAGTGACAATTAACAGAATTCCTTCTCATTAATTTTTTTATGTATTATTTTTATCACAGGCAAATAGGTAGCTATTTGTTTCAGTTATAAACCTAAAATCTTATAAGTTCAAGATAAGAGTTTACATCCAATTTATTTACACAGCATATGATTTCCTGAATGCTTAAACTTTGTATGGATCCTTTTCTTCTGAACACAGAAATATGAAATTTATTTCTACCTAGCAGCATCCTTACATCCCCTCAGAGAAAAGTATTTTTGTATTAATTTATTCATTTTCCATCTTATAAATGGGAATTTTTCTAAGCAGTTCCCCCTCTCTTTCTTTGATTAGTTAACATGTTTTCCTCTCTATTTTAACCTTTCACTCTCTCCCACTTCTTACCTCTTCTTCATTCCAGTTTATTGAGAAAAAAAAAAATTGGGTGGTGCTCTCTGCTCATCCCCTGGAAAATCCTATGAACGCATCTATTTCTGCACCCATCTTCTTCCTCTTTCCTTCCCTTTCAGTGAAAAAAATGTTCCTCCTTTTTAAAAAAATTAAAGGCAATGTTCAATGAAGCTAAAAGAAGGGCTAGATTCTATGTTGTGAGGAATCACATGTCATGGTGAAGAAAACCTGATCATTTACAGGCAATTAATGAGAATGAGGTTTATTTTTTTTTCCATAAAAAGAGGAAAATTAAATGATTTCAGAATTCCTAGTGAGCTACTAAAATTTGGTTGCATTTAGCTTATGACATTGAGACAATCAGTCCACAAACATTTATTGCCCTTTTCCTCATTGTACACGGTAAACAATTTTATGTTTGGAGGCAGATGTACTCAAGAATGTGCAGAGGACCTGAATAAACATTTTTCCATAGAAGACATGCAGATGGCCAACGGGCACATGAAAGGATGTTCTACATCATTAATCATCAAGGAAATGCAAATCAGAACCACAGTGAGATATCACTTCGCACCTGTCAGGATGGCTATTATCAAAAAGAATGCAAATAACAAGTGATAGCAAGGATGTGGAAAAAAGGAAATCTTTAACGCTGTTAGGGGGAATGTAAATTGGTGCAGCCGCTATAGAAAAAACAACATGGAGATTACTCAAAAAACTCAGAATAGAACTACCATATCATCCAGCAATTCCACTTCTGGGTATATATCAGAAGAAAACAAGACACTGGTCAGAAAAGATGTATGGACCTTTATGTTCATTGCAGCATTGTTTACAATAGCCAAGATACGGAACCAACCTAAGGGACCATTAAGAGATGAATGAATATAAAGTATGAATATAAACTATGTTGTAAAAAAAGAAAATGGGAAATTAGCAAGTTATACAATATTATTAACTAAAGTACAGATTTTGTTCAAATTTCACAAAATTTTATGCCAGTAGCCACTATATGTTTTCATACCTTAGTCAAGACTCCACATTGTATTTAATTACATTGAGCAGCTTCAGCTGTGTGCAAAAAATTCTGGTGAATTCTTTTTTCATTTTTATTCTATTACAAATATTTGCTAAATTTCCTTGTTATGGCTTCTTAGATACATCCATCATTTAAAAGTGGACATTTAATTTCCAAATACATGGGATTTTGTTTAAAGTATCTTTGATATTAATTTCTCACTTTTCATTTCATTTAAATGTTTTCTTCTCTGCAATCACCCTCTGTGCTTTTTTCAGTCTTCTAACTTTACTGAGGCTTTTAATGGCTAAGTCAAAGATCTCTCTTGGTAAATGTCATGTTGCACTTGATAATATATGGGCCTATTTTTAAATATCTTTTGATACAGTTTTCTAACATAATTCCACAGTGATAAGGGAACAGATTCTGTATGATTTCAGTAACTTTAGCCCATGATACTTTTGCACCTTGTTTTATGTCCTTGGATCTGTTCCAGCATCTCCTACTTTACAGTCTATAGGAACTTGAATAGAATTTGTATCCTACAATAGTGTGAAAATTAGACAGATTTTAATTATTTTGAATTGGTTCACAGTGCTTGTCAGGTCTACTATATCCTTCTACTTCTCTGTATATTCATTCTATTAATTTTTGAGAGTTTGATATTGAAACTCCAACTAAAAATCTAAATTTATCTACTTAAAAAATAATTGTGATATATAGTGGAACTATATGTAAACTTGTTCTGTATTTTCCAGTTATAGCGTCCTGTAAATGTGTTATTATACTTTCCTAATTTTTAAAAAAATATTAAAAAAGGAAAAAAGAGATGAATGAATAAAGAAGTGGTATATATAGATAATGGAATATTAGTCAGCCATAAAAAACAATGAAATATTTCCATTTGTGACAACATGGATGGAACTGCTGTGTCCAACTCTGTGTGACCCCATAGACCGCAGCCCACCAGGCTCCCCCGTCCCTGGGATTCTCCAGGCAAGAACACTGGAGTGGGTTGCCATTTCCTTCTCCAAAGCATGAAAATGAAAAGTGAAAGTGAAGTCGCTCAGTCGTGTCCGACTCTTAGCGACCCCATGGACTGCAGCCTACCAGGCTCCTCCGTCCATGGGATTTTCCAGGCAAGAGTACTGGAGTGGGGTGCCATTGCCTTCTCCAAATTAATACTCAGTGAAATAAGTTAGAGAAAGATAAATATTACATGATTTCACTTATATGTAAAATCTAAAAACAAATCGAATAACCAAACCAAACAAAAACAGAGCCTATAGCTATAGCCTCTAGTCTCTAGTAGTGAGAACAAACAGGGTGGTTGCCAGAGAGGAAAGGCAGTTGGGAGAGGAAAGAAAGAGGTGAGTGAGACCAAGAGGTACAGGCTTGCAGTTGGAAAAATAATTGAGTCACAGGTATGAAATATACAGTGTGGGAATATAGTCAAGGACTGCGTAATATCTTTTTATGGTGACATATTGTAACTAGACTTCATATGATCATTTTGAAATGTATAGAAATATATTGTGTGCCAGGAACTAACATAGTATTATTGGCCAATTATACTTCAAAAGAAGAGAAGCAGACAAACTCATAGAAAAAGAGATCAGGTCTGTGGTTACCAGAAGCAGATGTTGGCGGGGGAGGGCAAATTGGATGAAGGCAGTCAAAAAGGACAGACTTCTAGTTACAGGATAAATAAGTACTAGCAATGTGATGTACAACATGACCAAGGTAATCAACACTTCTCTACATTATAAATGAAAGTTGTTAAAGAGAATAAATCTTAATATTTCTCATCATAAGCAAAAATATTTTTATTTTCTCTAATTTTGTATTTATATGAAATAATAGATGTTCACTAAACTTATTGTAATCATTTCATGATATTTGTAAGTCAAATCATTATGCTATACACTTCAAACTTATACAGTGCTGCATGCCAATTATACCTCAATAAAACTGGCAAAAAAAAAAAAAAAAACCAAAAAACAAGAAAAGAAACTGTTAAGAAATGATTGGTGTTAGGAAGTCAATATCATTCTACTTCCCTTATGTCTGCTACCCACAGGACATTTGGTTCATTTTTGGGACAGTTTGTGATGACTCTGAACATGAAGAGATAAGGTCTTTTGTAAAAAATCTTTTAATTTCTCCACACCTTCATCCAATCCATTATCATGTCCTTTGATTCAAACTTTCAGACAATTTTAAATGAGCCCATTTATCTTCATCTCTACCACCCCCACTAGAGTTCACATTAATATTATTTCTTGCCTGGGCTACTACATGAAGCTTTCTCACTAGTGCCCCTACTTTATTTCTTGCTCCCCTTGAGTCTTTTCTTCATGCAGCAGCCAGAGCTGTCTTATTTTAAATGCTGCTGATCAGTAGGACTCAAACCTGTGTATTAGACAAAGAAGTATAAATGTCTAGGCAGGTAGATACAGAATTCAGAATTAAACTTGGGGTGGAAAACCTGTAAGTGAAGGTAGACTCAAAAGAGAAGAGACCCCTGGGACGCAATATTGTTTCGATGCGTCAGATATACTGAGGCACCAGCAGTCAGTGACATGTCAATACCAAGAAAACCATGAGAGGGTGGTATCCCTGAAGCCAACGGAAGCAAATAGATCAAAGAGGAGGGAGTCAACCACTGTGCAAAATGCCGATGATAGGAGAAGTAAGATGAGGATGGAGAACCACTGATTTAGCATCATGGAGGTCACAGGCGATGTGATGAGAGTAGTTTCAGTGCATTCATGGGGGCAAAGCCAAAGCACTCGAAAGAGAATGGGAGGAGGACTTGCCTGGTGGTCCAGGGGTTAAGAATCCACCGGCCAATGCAGAGGACATGGGTTCCCTCCCTGGTCTGGGAAGATCCCACATACCTCAGAGCAACCAAGCCTGTGCCCCACAACGACTGAGCCCACACTCTAGAGGCCACATGCTGCAACTAAACTACTGCACCCAGAGCCCATGAACATGCGCGACAGGAGAAGCCACTGCAGCGAGAACTCCACAAGCCACTGAGCTCCACAACAAACAGTAGCCCCCACTCACGGCAAGTAGAGAAAGACTGTGCAGCAACGAAGACCCAGTGCAACCATAAATAAATAAAATTTAAAAAGAGAGAGAGAGACTGGGAGGAGACAAATTGGAGAATGAGACTATGCACAACTCTGTTCAGGAGGTTTTCTGTAAGGGGACTAGCTGCCATCAGGGCGAGCTCATAACAATAGGGCAGGGGACACAGGAAATGGCAGAGGTGTGCCAGTGGGTGCTTGTGGAACTTCTGTCTCAATTGCTTCAATTTCCTCATGAGCTGGGAGACAAGGCTACTGTGAGGAAGAGAGTCAGAGCTGGGGAGCAGCTGTGGCATTTGAGGAGGGATGAGAAGGTGTGAGCAGTCATACAGAGGAGTGGAAGAGGGATGCAATTAAGAGAATGTGTTCTGACTGCCTCACTCCCTGGAAGTCCAGTAGTTAGGATTTTAACACCAAAAATATTTTGTATCTGGGGTATAGCCGATTAACAATGTTGTGATAGTTTCAGGTGAACAGTGAAGGGATTCAGCCATACATAGCCAGTAGTTGTGATTCTAGAATGGGACTGGTCGGTGTGGGTTTGCATTTTTCTCTAGTGATATTAGTTAGCAGTGCAGGTTGCAGCAAGTTGGGATATTGGATTTAGCCAGAGTCGCAGTTGTCTAGGTGAATAATACAGAGAGAGAAGACAAAGAAAATTGAAATAGTCATGTGTGATGATGACAACGGACCCTAAGCCAGCTGAGTAATGAAGGAAAATAGGGCCTGTGAGAGGCGGGTTCCCATGTAAAAGTGGTGGATCAGTGGGATCTTAGCAGGCTGGAAGATGGTAGAATTAGGGTAGTTACAAAAACAGGAAGCAGATGGTAGTGAAAGAGTAGCTGCTTGAGATTAAAGTTTATGTTTGTAATCACTATTGGTAATGATAAGGATCCACAACATGCTCATAGAGTGAGCAGATGAAGCAGAGAGGAAAAATTGGGGTTGATTAAGTTAGAGACCAGGATGTGAGAAAGATCTTTATGTAGATACTGCAAGTATTATGAGTTATGCCTGAAGTGTTGGCAAGAGTAATAGTGAGCCAGAAGGTAAATCTGCAGAAAATTGAAAAGGATGACTCAGTAGTCTATAGATGACTGTGATAAAGATTCCGTTCAGTTCAGTTCAGTCACTCATTTGTGTCCGGCTCTTTTCGATCCCATGGACTGCAGCATGCCAAGCCTCCCTGTCCATCATCAACTCCTAGAGTTTACTCAAACTCATGTCCATTGACGGTGATGCCATCCAACCATCCCATCCTCTGTCATCTCCTTCTCCTCCCACCTTCACTCTTTCCCAGCATCAGAGTCTTTTCAAATGCGTCAGCTCTTCACATCAGGTGGCCAAAGTATTGGAGTTTCAGCTTCAACATCAGTCCTTCCAATGGACACTCAGGACTGACCTCCTTTATGATGGACTGGTTGGATCTCCTTGCAGTCCAAGGGACTCTCAAGAGTCTTCTCCAACACCACACTTCAAAAGCATCAATTCTTCGGTGCTCAGCTTTCTTCACAGACCAACTCTCACATCCATACATGACTACAGGAAAAACCATAGGTCAGGAAGCAAGAGTTAGAACTGGACATGGAACAACAGACTGGTTCCAAATTGGAAAAGGAGTACGTCAAGGCTGTATATCGTCACCCTGCTAATTTAACTTATATGCAGAGTACATCATGAGAAATGCTGAGCTGGAAGAAGCACAAGCTGGAATCAAGATTGCCGGGAGAAATATCAAGAACCTCAGATATGCAGATGACACCACCCTTATGGCAGAAAGTGAAGAGGAACTCAAAAGCTTCTTGATAAAGGTGAAAGAGGAGAGTGAAAAAGTTGGCTTAAAACTCAACATTCAGAAAACAAAGATCATGGCATCTGGTCCCATCACTTCATGGGGAATAGATGGGGAAACAATGGAAACAGTGTCAGATTTTACTTTTTTGGGCTCCAAAATCACTGCAGATGGTGACTGCAGCCATGAAATTAAAAGATGCTTACTCCTTGGAAGGAAAGTTATGACCAACCTAGATAGCATATTCAAAAGCAGAGACATTACTTTGCCAACAAAGGTCCGTCTAGTCAAGGCTATGGTTTTTCCAGTGGTCATATATGATGTGAGAGTTGGACTGTGAAGAAAGCTGAGTGCCGAAGAATTGATGCTTTTGAAGTGTGGTGTTGGAGAAGACTCTTGAGAGTCCCTTGGACTGCAAGGAGATCCAACCAGTCCATTCTGAAGGAGATCAGCCCTGGGATTTCTTTGGAAGGAATGATGCTAAAGCTGAAACTCCAATACTTTGGCCACCTCATGCGAAGAGTTGACTCATTGGAAAAGACTCTGATGCTGGGAGGGATTGGGGGCAGGAGGAGAAGGGGACGATAGAGGATAAGATGGCTAGATGGCATCACTGACTCAATGGACGTGAGTCTGGGTGAACTCTGGGAGTTGGTGATGGACAGGGAGGCCTGGCGTGCTGCGATTCATGGGGTCACAGAGTCGGACACGACTGAGTGACTGAACTGAACTGACCTTTGTTGGCAAAGTAATGTCTCTGCTTTTTAATATGCTGTCTAGGTTGGTCATAACTTTCCTTCCAAGGAGTAAGCATCTTTTAATTTCATGACTGCAGTTACCATCTGCAGTGATTTTGGAGCCCAGAAAAATAAAGTCTGCCACATAGAATATTCAAACCTGGGTACCAAAGAACAGTAAAACCAAAACTATAATGCTGGAATGTAATAGAGCTCATAAAAGAAGCACAAAATGTTATGACCACAGTTGTCATATTTTAGCAAGCATCAGAATACTTAAATGATTTGTTAAAATACAGATTGCTGGGCCCCATCCCTCAGAGTTTCTCATATAATCTGGGGTGGGGTCCAGTGAGTTGCATTTCTAACACATTTCAAAAATGAACTTACTTGGTATGGAAATTTAGAATATGGAGGATTTCTTCTGGATGGAAAGATCAAGGATGATTCGTGAAGAATATTCTGTATTTCTTTGCATAATTTTAGAAACAACAGAGTTTGACATCATCAAATACCATATGTTTGGTATAAAGAAGAGAAGTCATAATTTTCAGTTACATATTTACCTACTCTGCATGTCAGAGGAGCTAGGAAACATGGTTCCTTCATTTGTCTACACTTTATCAACATTTTGCACACCACATGCTAAGTCTCTTCAGTCGTGTCTGACTCTTTGCCACCCTATGAACTGTAGCCCACCAGGCTCCTCTGTCCAGGGGATTCTCCAGGCAAGAATACTGGAGTAGGTTGCTGTGCTCTCCTCCAGGGAATCTTTCCAATCCAGGGATCAAACCTGACTCTCTTTATGTCTCCTATATTGGCAGGCAGGTTCTTTACCACTAGCGCCACTAGGGAAGCTCCCCAAATGTATGCAATGTTGTATGCCAATTATATCTCAAAAAACTAGAGAGAAAAATAAAACTGTGTTGTCCAAAGCGGATTTGATCCTCATCAAGACCCCATCTGATGGACAACCAGAAAAAAAACTGACTTCAGTCCAATCTGTTTAAACTTTGATATGTTGTTGATTAGTTGCTAAGTCGTGTCTGACTCTTTTGTGACCCCATGGACTGTAGCCCGCCAGGCTCCTCTGTCCATGGGATTTCCCAGGCAAGAATACTGGAGTGGGTTGCTATTCCCTTCTCCAGGGAATCTTCCTGATCCATGTCTCCTGAATTGGCAGGCAGATTCTTCTTCTTTCTTTCTTTCTTTTTTTATTTTAACTGGAGGCTAATTACTTTACAATATTGTGGTGGTTTTTGCCATACACCAACATGAATCAGCCATGGGGATATGTGTGTCCCCCATTCCAAACAACTCTCTCACCTCCCTCCCCATCCCATCCCTCTGGGTTGTGGCAGGCAGATTCTTTACCACTGAACCACCAGGGAAGCCCCAACTTTGAGTTAGTTACATAAATTCAAGCAATCCTTTTAAGACAGTATTTAATATCTTTGGGGTGAAATGTTTGGCCTTTTGGATTTCACCTGGTGGAATGTGTTTTTGTGACCTTGTGGCTGTGGGGGGATGGGGTCCCACTCTGTGCTCTGGCTTCTCTCCTCTCTGTGGTGAAACTTCTTGTCTGCCGGGCTGCTGCTCGCTCTGCTGACATTCTTGGCTGAGATCTGTGCTGGTGTAACCCATGGTCTGCTCACTGAGCCTGATCTGAGCCCAGTAATTCTCTTTCACCAAGTTGGCATTTGCTTACTTGCCATGGTCCCCTCTGAGTTTCTGCCCTGTCTCCTATCTGGCCACTGGCCTGATGGATTATGGATCATCTCACCCTTCACCAAAGTGGGGTAGGATGTGTGACAGTGGCCCTGTGGCAACCTCACTGGGTCTCCATTCATGTGACTTCACATTCTAACCCTTGGGATCCTCACTTTGGGTCCCGTCTCTACATTGGGCTTCCCTGGTGGCTCAGGAGGTAAAGAATCTGCCTGCAGTGCAGGAGACCTGAGTTAGATCCCTGGGTCAGGAAGATCCACTAGAGAAGGGAATGGCAACCCACTCCAATATTCTTGCCTAGAGAATCCCATGGACAGAGGAACCTGGTAGGCTACAGTCCGTGGGGTCACAAAGAGTTGGACACAACTGAGTGACTAACACTTTCACACTTTCTACCTCATGGGAGTAAAAGCAAATTTTGGGGATCTGCTGTCTCTCCTATCTGCCCAATGACACTGACTCACCACTTTTACTCTAATATGGCACTCTGCCTCCTTCGTTTAGCATGGGAATTGCCTGAGAGGCAGCCTCCTCCTGGAACTCTAACTGGAAGCAGAGCCTGACCCCGACTCTGCCCTCAGCATTGCCCTCCAACTAGCCTACGTGCCTCCCTCCATCCTCCCGTCTCTAACACCCCAGACTGAGGAGATCAGAGCATCTCACCCACCTCCCTAGTCCCCTTTCTTGTCTATTCCTTTGCTGTACTTAGGCATCAGAGAAGTGCTCTCTACCCCCTTCATATTCGAAATTGGGTCTTAGAATTCATATCATGTCCTTAGTTTAATTAGCAGAATTTTTTCTTTCTTGGTGGTGTAATGGTGCTCCTTACAATCAACGTTGTCTTAGATTCTAAAATACTGCCTCTCTTTATTTCTCCTGTATCACATTCTCCTATTTTCACTTTATTGTCACAACTGAGCACACTGGTGTCACTAAAGGTATTGTCCCTACTCTGTGGCAGGTATTATTTGTTGAAAGGGAAATAATGAATTTAATAAATTCCTCTCCACCATTCTGGATTTTTACCTCTTGTCTTGATCAAGAAACCCAAAACACACTCTTCTACCTCTGCTGCTGCTGCTGCTGCTCAGTCGCTTCAGTCGTGTCCAACTCTGTGCGACCCCATAGACAGCAGCCCACCAGGCTCCCCTGTCCCTGGGATTCTCCAGGCAAGAACACTGGAGTGGGTTGCCCTTTCCTTCTCCAATGCATGAAAGTGAAAAGTGAAAGTGAAGTCACCCAGTCATGTCTGACTCTTAGCGACCCCATGGACTGCAGCCCACCAGGCTCCTCCATCCATGGGATTTTCCAGGCAAGAGTACTGGAGTGGGGTGCCATTGCCTTCTCCCTAGTATGATTAAAATCCAGGGCTTGGTCTCTGAGATGAAGACAGCATTGAAATCTGATTATGGAGTGGGGAATAAAATGTATCTGTTTAAGAGTTGCAAAATAAATGTGATACCTGTTATACACATGAATATCAAAGCAAAAGTTACTTTTATAAAGGTATTGTTGATAATGATGGTAACAATTTGATGCTTATAGTAGTTTTTCAAGAGTTTAATTGCTAGTAGTGATAATTAATTTTCTATTATTGAAAAGTATTTGTTTAGGTTGGGCCCTCTTTAAATTCAATTTTTTATTGGAGTATAATTGATTTAAAATACTGTGTTAGTTTCTGCTGTATAGCAAAGTGATTCAATTATACATATATATATTCTTTTAATTTTCTTTATCATTATGGTTTATTACAGGATATTGAATGTAATATTCCTGTGCTATACAGTAGGGCCTTGCTGCTTATGTATTTTATATATAGTGGTTCGTATATGCTAATCCCAAACTCCTAATTTATTCCTCCCGCACTCCCTCTCCCTTTTGATAACCATAGGTTTGTTTTGTATGTCTGTTAGTATTTCTGTTTTGTGGATAAGTTCATTTGTGGCATATTTTAGATTCCACGTACAAGTGATATATGGTATTTGTCTTTCTGTTTCTGACTTATTTTGCTTAGTATGATAATCTCTAGATAAAGCATTTGAGAAACAAGGCAAGTAAAAATTTACTTATGATGGAAATATGATAATGATCTACTGTTTTGTAAGAAAATGTAGTTTCCAAATGGTTTGAATAGCATGATCTTTTCTATTGTTAATCTTATTTTCTGTGTTATACTATAAGCACGATTTATTTGTATATTCTTCTAAAAATCAAGCATAGTTTCTGTTACTACAAAAAAGGTTCTAATGTAATATGATAATGAGATGAGAGTAAGAAGGTTATTATTTAATTCCTGATTTATGAACAAATCACCTGATTCATCTGGCCCTTAGCTTTGTCACTTGCAAAACGAGAAAAAGATGATATTCATCTAGGTGTGGAGGGTTATCAAGTCTGGGAGTGTTCTGTTTGCAAAATCAATAGGAAAACTGAGCTCAAAAGAGAAAGCAAAAACAGAAACCTAAGCTTAAATTCAAGTATTTGACTATTTTATTATAGTGTGAATTATCCAGAGACTTGCATTAGTTCTCTGCCTCATTTTGCATTGTAGTAAACATCATCAGAAACACCTACAAATGTTTTAACTTCTTCACCTATAAAAGCTTAAGAAATTAAAAAATATTAACTGAAAAATATACATATGTGAATAGTCATCTTCTTAGCATTATCTTAGGTTTATTAAGATTTATTAACACTGATGATTCAGTCATTTCTCATAATGAGATAGAATGATATAAAGTTAGCAGTCATGGATCATGGATTCTTTTCTCTCAGGCACACCTTTTGCTTCTATGATACATTTGAATTATGTTGAACAAACTGACGAATATGGAATTTCCAGTTCTTCAAAATATGTAAGTATTACAGCAAAATAAAATAATTTTCATTTTAAGGTTAGTGGTGACATGTTACATATCTGCTGGGAATATAGATTTAATCCTTACACAATTGTCACAAATTAATACAGCATTTTTCTTCAGATTATATAAAGTTTAATACTACAGTCTTTGGGATTGTACTAAATGGAGAATAGACAGATGCTTTTTTGCTTATAAATCCAATTTGAGAATTTCTCTAACTCAGAATGAAGATGAAAAATCTAAAAGTGTGCTATTTGATACTTGTCATTACAAATTGAGGGACTGATAAAAAAATGAAAAAAATGCAACTTATTTTCCTGAAAATGTTACCAAATAAACAAGTTCTGGTGGTCTATTAATATACACCACAGTTTTTTCACATTTACTAATACCCTCCCTATTTTCAGACATAATTTTTACATTGTTTCCTTTTATTCACTGTATCTAGCTCAACTAGATAGAGAAATGATTTTGAAAATTGTAAAAAGTGTTAAAATACATGTTAAGTGATAAAGTTGTTCTAAGTAGTCATACAAATGGTTAGGCCAGGAGAATTTTGTTATGAGAATTCATATTAAATATTAATGTTTAGATGGTTAAATCTTTATTTTATAAGCAGATCATGTTATTGAGGGGAGAAGGAAATGGCAACCGACCCCCAGGAAAGTATTCTGTCCTGGGAAATCCCATGGACAGAGGAACCTGGAGGGTTGTAGTCTCTGCGGTTGCAAGTGCCTTAGTGACTAAAGCACCACCACCATCTTATCAAAGAGGAGCTGTGATATGGAGAGTTTTCTTTCCTGGCCTTCAGAAAGGTGCTGGTCCTGAGTCAATGAAAATTGCTAGTGAATAATGGGTAGCTTAGGCAAAGAGTCGGACGTGACTGAGTGACTGATCTGATCTGATAGCTATTTAATTATTACACATGAGAGGCAATTATTTTCAATCAAAATGTATCTTTTTATGCTTTGAGAACATTCATTCAAAGAAAGCATCTGTGGCACTGACATTCTAAAATCCAAACAAAGAATAAATGCATCCTAACAAGTAAGCTGATCCTAGAAAGGCTGGGTCTTGCTACCCCAGCCTGGCTACCTTGTTCTGTATCACATTGTGTGGAGGGTTGGGGAATAGTTTTCTTTTTTCTTAATTTAAAAAATTTATTCATTTATTTTTGGCTATGCTGGGTCTTTGTTGCTCTACTTGGGCTTTCCTAGTTGCGGTGCACCAGAGAAGGCAATGGCACTCCACTCCAGTACTTTTGCCTAGAAAATCCCATGGATGGAGGAGCCTGGTGGGCTGCAGTCCATGGGGTCGCTAGAGTCGGACACGACTGAGTGACTTCACTTTCACTTTTCACTTTCATGCATTGGAGAAGGAAACGGCAACCCACTCCCAGTGTTCTTGCCTGGAGAATCCCAGGGATGGGGAAGCCTGGTGGGCTGCCGTCTATGGGGTCGCACAAAGTCGGACACGACTGAAGCGACTTAGCAGCAGCAGCAGCAGCAGCAGTTGCGGTGCACAAGCTTCCCATTGCAGTGGCTTCTCTTTTTGCAGACCACAGGCTCTAGGGTGGGTGAGTTTCAATAGTTGTGGTGCCTGGGCTTAGTTGCCCCATAGCAGGGGAAATCTTCCTGGACCAGGGATTGAACCTGTGTCCCCTGCATTGGCAGGTGGATTCTTTACCACTGAGCCACCTGGGAATTCCAATAGTTCTTTTTTATTGATCCTTACTTACTATCTGCCTCCTCTCCCCTTCTACCCTCTCCATTCTTTTTGCTTTCCTTTACTTTTTCTTTCTATATGTTTTGTATAACTTGAAAAAATTCCTATTTTTGTCTTCTTTCCAAATGATAAAACACATTTGTGTCCTTATACTATTAAAGATACATTGCCGAAATACTATTTGATTATAGTAAATTCACACATACAGACAGACATTAAGAGTCTATTTCAATTTGGGATAAACTATGGAAACAAACAATAAAATGTGTTTGACTTATGTAAGTAGAAAACGCTATGCACACAGGTGCCGAACTTTATTAATCAGCTATTTCATTGAGCTAGTATTTTAATATATTTTGAATGTGAAAATATTTGACATTCTTTGTAACACGAACCACTCAAGTCTGTTTTTGTTTTTGTTTTTTTACCCTTGAGAGTCTCTATATAATAACCATCTTATAAATAGAAATGTTTGGAATTCTTTTTGCATGTATGCTTTGAAAGACATGTATCACTGGACTTACTGTTCATGGGTGACAGTGTATGGTTTTATTTCTTTTTCTTCAGAGCATCAGTTTCTAAATTCTCTTCCCTCACCAAATTCTTTCTTATTAATATACACGAAAAGACTTTCTTGGTGATCCAATGTAAAGTAATTAGCCTCCAATTAAAATTAAAAAAAAAAATAAAATAAATAAATAAAATAAAAAACTTTCAAGCATAAAAGGAGAAGGCAATGGCACCCCACTCCAGTACTCTTGCCTGGAAAATCCCATGGGTGGAGGAGCCTGGTAGGCTGCAGTCCATGGGGTCGCTAAGAGTCGGACACGACTGAGCGACTTCACTTTCACTTTTCACTTTCATGCATTGGAGAAGGAAATGGCAACCCACTCCAGTGTTCTTGCCTGGAGAATCCCAGGGACGGGGGAGCCTAGTGGGTTGCCGTCTACAGGGTCGCACAGAGTCGGACACGACTGAAGCGACTTAGCAGCAGCAGCAGCAGCAAGCATAAAAAAAAAAGAATCTGCTTGTCAATGCAAGGGACACGGGTTTGATTACTGCTGGGAAGATTCCACACGCCTTGGGGCAACTAAACCTGTGCACCACAATTACTGAAGATGACACACCCTAGAGCCTATGCTCTGCAACAAGAGAAGCCACCACACTAAGTCCCCACACCACAGCTAGAGAGTATTCTCCACTCGCTGCAACTAGAGAAAGCCTGCTCATAGCAATGAAGACCCAGCACAGTCACAAAAAAGGCTATAAAAAATATTACACACAATAATACATCCCTATCAGAGGAAAACGTCAGTCCAAAAATATAAGGAGCTTAATTTTTTTTCTTCCAGTTTTATTGAGATATAACTGACATGCAGCACTGTATGCATTTAAGATGTATAGCATAATGATTTGATTTACCTTCATCATGAAGGGATTATCACAGTAAGCTTAGTGAACATTTATCATCTCATATAAGTACAAAATTGAAGAACTAGAAAAAGATTGGTGTTTGTTGTATTGCAAACTCAGAATTTACTCTTAACAACTTTTATATATATAGCATTACAACAGTGTTAATTATATTTAATCACATCATATTATACATTACATTCCTCATACTTATTTATCCTATAACTGAAGATTTATACCTTTTGGCTGCTTTTATCCAGTTCCCCTACATACCACCCCGGTTCTGGTAGCCACAAATCTGATTTATTTTTCTATGAATGTGTTTGCTTTTGAAATATAATTGACCCATAGCACTATATTAGTTTCTGTTACACAACATAGTGATTTGATATTCCTGTACACTTCAAATTGATCACCATAATGAGTCTAATTACAATGTTGCCATACAAAGATATTACAGTTATTAACCATATTCTCCACACTGTACATTTCACATTCAGGAGCCTAATTTTTATTGTGATATTGAAATATACCCAAATTTAATTTAGATTTTAATGTCTTGTTAAAAAAAAGAGGAAAACAACCATTTTAGTAGAGGAGGGAATTTTGCTGCCTCGTACTGAATGTTGCTGCTGGGGTAGCAGGAGAAGGGAACTGCTTTTCTCTGTTTCAGTAGCATGAGACCCTTGGAAGCGTGAGCAGGTGACAGCTCTTTGTCGTTGTTCAGTCGCTAAGTCGTGTCTCACTATTTGCAATCCCATAGACTGCAGCACACCAGGCTTCTCTGTCCTCCACTATCTCCCGAAGTTTGTTCAAATTCATGTCCATTGAGTTGGTGATGCCATCCAACCATCTCGTCCTTTGCTACCCCATTCTCCTCCTGTCCTCAATCTTTCCCAGCATCAGGGTCTTTTCCAATGACTCGGCTCTTCGCATCAGGTGACCAAAGTATTGGAGCTTCTGCATCAGTCCTTCCAATGAATATTCAGGGTTGATTTTCTTTAGGATTGACTGGTTTGATCTCCTTGCTGTCCAATGGACTCTCAAGAGTCTTCTCCAGCACCACAGTGCGAAAGCATCAATTCTTTGGTGCACAGCCTTCTTTATGCTTCAACTCTCACATCGGTACATGACTATTGGAAAAACCATAGCTTTGACTACATAGATCTTTGTCATCAAAGTGATGTCTCTGCTTTTTAATACGTTGTCTAGGTTTGTTCATAGCTTTCCTTCCAAGGAGCAAGCGTCTTTGAATTTTATGGCTGCTGTCACCATCCACAATGATTTTGAAGGCCAAGAAAGTAAAATCTGCCACTGTTTCCATTGTTTCCCCATCTGTTTGCGATGAAGTGATGGGATTGGATGCCCTGATCTTGGTTTTTAAATGCTGAGTTTTAAGCCAACTTTTTCACTTTCCTCTTTCACCTTCATCAAGAGGTTCTTTAGTTCCTCTTCGCTTTCTGCCATTAGGGTGTTGTCATCTTTTCAGCTTGTGCTTCATCCAGTCTGGCATTTCGCATGATGTACTCTGCATATAAATTAAATAAGTAGGGTGACAATATACAGCCTTGACATACTGTTTTCCAACTTTGAACCCGTTCATTGTTCCATGTCTTGTGCTAACTGTTGCTTCTTGACCCAAGTACAGGTTTCTCAGGAGGCAGGTAAGGTGGTCTGGTATTCCCACCTCTTTAAGAGAGTCAAATGCTCAAAAGGTAACATTTTTCATTTTACTCAACTTTTCACCTTAATTCTGATTTTAGAACTCAGTCTTCAAGCAAGATGGAACTGCATAGTTCGTAAAATATTACTCTCAATTTTTTTTCTTTAATGCCTATCCAGTTTTACATAACTTACAAAAATAGGTTGGCATTTTCTAAATGATGTTTGGATCAAACTCCTTGAGGGCAGAAACACTTTTTTGTCACAGTTGTATAACTACCATGTAACATGATAGTGTAGGTGCTCCATGAATATTTGCTGATGAGTAAAATGACTCCCAGGATGTCCCATTAACTTTGAATAAACTGCTATATTTAAAGCATTTAAATGTTCATGTCTATTTGCTTTATAAGAACACTGTCAGGTGAATGACACACAATTAGTTTTATGTTTCCAGTGCCTGTGTACAAACTGACCTGGCCATGGAGGAAAAGAACACAGGGAGACTCAGCTTGGGGAAACAGGAAAGCTGAGACTTTCAACAAGTTAGTGGAAGAAGTGGATGAATATACAGAAGTGTAGAAACATGAACACATCTAAACCAACATAAACTTTATCAGAGCACTTGGCAAAGATCAAAAGATGTATCAGAAGTAAACATGAATGGTGCAGGTTAGACTATGTCACGTGGATTGGTGGGCTGTGTTGCAGTGATGGTGAAAGCAGAGACAATAAGTGCTCCCCTCTCTCTCTACCTCCTTGCCTTTTGGTCTAAGACTATGTCAACAATAAGAAAATCCGTGGGGAAAAAGATGAATATTAAATTGGAAGAAAATACTCATGACAAAAAGCAAATGATTACTTTTTCTTTTAAAAATTTTATTATAGTTGATTTACAATGTTGTGTTAATTTCTGCTGTACAGCAAAGTGCTTTAGTTATATACACATATATTCTTTTTCATACTCTGTTTAAAAATGTTTATTTGTTTATATGGCTGCACTGGGTCTTAGTTGTTGCACTCAAGACATTCGATCTTCATTGTATCATGCAGAATCTTTCGTTGCGGCATGAGAACTCTTAGTTACGGCACGTGGGATCTATCTAGTTCCCCAAGCAGGGATCGAACCTGGGCCTCTTGCATTAGGAGCATGGAGTCTTAGCCACTGGACCACCAGGGAAGTCCTGTCTTTTTCATATTCTTTTCGATTATGTTTTTTAAAATTTATTAGAGTATAGTTGATTTACAAAGTTGCGTTAATTTCTGCTGTACAGCAAAGTGATTCAGTTATACCTACATCCACTTTTTTTAGATTGTTTTCCCATATGGGTCATTGCAGAGTATTGAATAGTTTCTTTGCTATACAGTAGGTCCTTATTTGTTATTTATTTTTTATATAATAGTGTGTATACATCAATTCCAATCTCCCAGTTTATCCCTCCCTACCCCTTCCCCCACCCTGTAACAATAAGTTTGTTTTCTACATATGTGAATCTATTTCTGTTTTAAAGACAAATGATTTTTCAACTCTAAGAATACAAAGTATAGTTAATGTAGACTTGTAACATAGCTGCTAAGAAAACCAGTATGGTACAACTTTATATGGCATTGTGTACGGCTGCGCTGGGGGAGACGGCATACATTAAGAAATATTAACATTAGAGACATGAACCATTATGCAATGACTCTAGGGGAGAGTATTTCAAATGCTGTGAGAATGAAGGAATTGCATGTTCGTTAGAAGCAAATAGAACAGATGTTGCTAACAAGTTGTCTTAAAAGTTCTAGCATGTTCCCTTCTCATCCTCTAGTTCTACCCACTGCTGCTTACACCTTCTCTCAGAAATTGACAGACTAGAAGGAAGTGAGCATGTATTCAAAACCTGGTGTTATGTTATATCTTCATCCACACACAAACATGGACAGGAAATGACATTTGAGCCAGGTGTTCATCTCTTCAGGGAAATGAAAGTCTGTGTGAAGTGGCCGTGATGGTTGCAATATTTGAAGGAATGCTTTTGTCTAGTGTAAACCTACTTCCATATGAAAAATACTAGATTCGCTTTATACAATAGCCCTCAGGCATTCTTAAGAGAAGATGCAATATAATTTGGGAGAGTTTGGGGGAGCTGAGTTTAGGCCTGTTTATTTGAGTATCTCTCAAAATCTCTTATTCAGTTTAGAGTTTTATATAATGACAAAAAAAGAGAATATTTTTATGTCATTTATGGCAAGTTTTATTCAATATCAAGTCTGCTCCGGTTTGATAAGCAGAGATTGATTGTAATGGTGAGCCTAGCCAAATCCTGACTTAGCCCAAGGCCCAGAACTAAGGCAAAAATGGTCACAGGTTTAGTTGCAACACTTTCCTGTTACCTGGTACCCAGAAATAACCAGACTCCAAACACTGATAAGGTTGTCATAGAGAACTACATTCCAATCTTAAATCTGTTTTTGCCAAGAAGGGTGGATTTGAATTCTACAGGCTTCTTGGATTTCCACTTGGCATCTTTGTCTCCTGAGATGTTCTGAAAGATGCCAGGAGACACGTGTACATGCCTAGTTGCTCAGTTGTGTCCAACTCTTTGCAACCCCATAAATTATAACCCACCAGGCTCCTCTGTCCATGGGATTCTCTAGGCAAGAATATTGGAGTGGGTTGCCATGCCCTCCTCCAGGGGATCTTCCTGACCCAGGAATTGAACCCACGCCTCTTTTGTTTCCTGCAATGGCAGGCAGGTTCTTTACTACTCGTGCCCCTCCTAGGAGGCCCTCTAGGAGACACTGGGCCAGTCAAAAACGAATTACTGAAATGCCAGGCAGCTATATATCCTCTGCTTGTAATTTCACTACAAAGACTCTGATAAACACTTTCTTAAAAATATGCCTTAACAAGAAAAGGTTAAGTAAGAAACCAAAATCAAAAGCTGACGTCCTAGGCATGTCTTCTGCATGACTGAATCTGGTATTTCCATTTTCTCCTATTCTGCCTTCACTCTATTGTGTCAACTGAAACTTTGAAAAAATCTTTCTCAGAGTTTCTTTAGAAATTTTTCCATTTAAAAAGAAGTGTTATTTATTGCTGTGATTTTTATTTTTCATTTTAAAAAATACAAACTTTCTAAAACATTAGGAAAGTAGAGAAAATTAGTCCTAGTTTTACCATACAAGTCTTTTTTTCTAGTATGTTGTTTTCCCCTGACATTTTAGTGACCAAACTCAATATAGAACTTTGATCCTACTTGTAAATCTTGACATGAATCTTTTTATATATTTTACATATTCTTAATAAGAATCATTGGCATACACCATGTTAGCTACTACTTCTACATCATTGATTTGTTATTGCTCAATATTCGCTTTGCTTCCAATATTTATTATTATTAATACTATGACAAAAAATTGTGAGTAAAGTATTTTTCATATATAGAATTATTTCCTCAGGATATACTCCTTGGATCTATATTGTCATTGAAAATGGCTGTAAAGATATGAGATTGGCTCTTTCACTATTAGTATTGGTTATTATAATTAAAAAATATTTTTTGCTATTATGAGAAATGACATCTCACTATTATATTACTTTCATTTCTTGCCTACATCCAACATTTTGCCTATAACATTTGTTGCATATAGTTTGCCCATCTTGTTTTCTTTTAAATTTTATTAGAATTTTGACTGTAATATTATTTTACTGTAATAATATTTTACAGTTGTATGAATTGAATCTACTTGACATTATACTTTATGTTTTATATCAATGCACATGTAAATTCAGAAATCCCTTATACATACTTATAAACATTAAAATTTCATTTTTGAGTTTTTTATTGAATAACTACATTCTCCTGAATTTATTTTTATCTTAAGATGTCATGTGATGTTCTAAAAGCACTAAACTAAAATTTTCAGCCAACCACGGTTTGCGTATATGGTACAACTTTACACGGGTGTGTGTATATGCCTGGGTGTTGGTTAAAACTGCAGATGCAAAACCCACTAATAGGGAGGACCAGCTGTACCAACCCTCTCATGGGAACTTGAGCATCTTGGGATTTTGGTATCCATGGGTCCTCTTGGAACCAGTCCCCCAGATACTGAGAAATGACGATATGACAGTTTATATTACGGACACACGTGAGAGGAAGCCAAGGCAAATCTGGGAAAGGTCAGGTCAAAAAAGAGACTTCAGGAAGTTCTGCTTGAGTTTATTCTCCCTGTTTTTGCCCTTTTCTGAATTATGGTGCTGTTTTCTCTTTTCTCCCACTAGTTGGGTGCCCTTGGGTTGGTTCCTTAACTTCTCTTAGACTCAGTTTCTTCAGCTGTAAAATGGGGCTGATAGTAAGTGGTAATTATCTTTTGGAAGTTCTCAGATAATATATGAGAAGTGCTCTGTTCGGAGCCTCAAATACAGAAGTCATTAATATAATTACTTTCCCCCATCTCTTTGCTTTCTACTCACATTTGCTCTTACTTCTTTCATTCTCACTGACAGTTACCAGTTTGAAGAGTTTGGGCTTAGTAGTCTGTTTCCACTCATTAAGACAAGGTTAAAGTTCCTGAAGTAAACCTTTAAGAGCAAGTCAGAAATCCCGAGGGATCTGAAAATGGGATTACACGTTGAGAAATTGCTCCCAGTTTGCATTTTAGGACCTTAATTGCCCCAACTGCACTTCTGTACGGGAAGTCTGTAAGAGGTGAGGGATAGTCAGAGGTCTGCTTTATGTCTTCTCGTTATCAGGCTACGGACCATAAGCACAATAGCTTTTTCTTGTGTTAGATGGCAGTTTTCTCTCAGGGCTTTATCTGGTCCGCTTCTGTGAAGAGATAAAAACTTGTCGAAGGCAGAGTTCCCATGGGACATTGTGGGGTGGTTTTGTAGCACCAGGGTGGGAATTTAGCCACTTTGGTTTCAAAATTTATTTTCTCTACTATGTTTGAAATTTTCCCATTAAAAATCAGATTTCTTTCTTTTAAAGAAATTTTAAAGAATCAAATATCCCTGAGAGAGATTATCAGGCATTCCCTACTGTTTACTGAAGGGGCTGATGTGTAAATAAAGCAGCTATTGACTCAGACTCTCTGGAGACAGGTCTGGTGTTGACTTTGTCATTGATCTGTCTTCTTGCACAGGTCACAGTATCTCTGAGGCTTGATTTTATTATGACTTTTAATATTGCTTTTCTCTCAGACAATGGTAATCACAAAAATAACTAACACCATGTCAAACTTGTTAAGTGTATTTTCTAATTTAAATCTCACAAGGACTTTAGGAGGCAGGTACTATTGTTCTCATTTTACAGATAAAGAAAATAAGGCATCAGAGGCTGAATATTTGCATAAAGTCAGCAGAGAGTCAATCAGTGACTTAAACCAGGTTTCCCTGGTGGCTCAGACCATAAAGAATCCATCTGTAATGCAGGAGACCTGGATTTGATCACTAGGTTGGGATGATCCCCTGGAGAAGGAAATGGCAACCCAATCCAGTATTCTTGCCTGGAGAAGGCCATGGACAGAGGAGCCTGGTGGCTACAGTCCATGGGCTTGCAAAGAGTAGGACACGACTGAGTGGCTAACACACACACAAACCAGGTCTATGTGACGCTTTATTTTTAATTATTCTGGTATACAGTTATGACTGTTGTCCTGATATCTAGCTGAGAACATGAAATTATATTAGAGGAAGAATAGTTGCAAATTGAAGTAAGCAAGAACTGAAATATTTGAGCAGTTTAACAGCTGGTAGTGTAAATATCTCTAAGAGGTTGGAAGAATATTTTAATAGGATGTTAAATAGGGCTTTCAGTGGAGACATTGAAATATAATAATTAAGACCAAGATGCAAATTGTGAAGGGAAACATGAGCTAGGCTGTTGGAGATGATAAATGATTTTGAAGTGCTTTGGAGTGCGCTGCTGCTGTGTTATGAGTCCTGCCCCACCCCCATTGCATGGGCAAGATCCAAGTGTGTGTGTGTGTTTGTGTGTGTATTGGGAGGAGGGTGTGAAGGGATAACTGGCTCTCACATCTAGTTTACTGGGAAGAACTTCAAAGGCACCACTGGGGGAGATTGGAATTTGTCCCCTGCAGGTAGGGAAACACAGTAGACTGATGTCAAACTCTAGCTTTGGAAATAAGTTAAAGGTCAGGAGATGAGTTGGACACCATTCTTGGCAGGAAAATCAAACTTGCTGCTGCTTTGGGATTGGCCTACATTTGTGGAATTTTCCCAAGCTAAAAGGGTGTTTCTTGTGGATCAATCTTTAAAATGAGGCCTGGTTTGGGATTATTGCTAAACTCTTCTCCACTAGACAACACTTTGACAGTGATCAAAACTAAAGTCATAAACAAGGGGACAGATGGACACCACTTTCCTGAGGTCAAGTCACCTGAGGAAGTATACTTCATCACTTAATGTATTAATACTATTTTAGCTGGAAACACTTAACCTAATCTAGTTAGGAAGAAAGGCAAGACAAAACCAAACAGAGGACTATCCTATAAATAAATGGCCTGATTCTTCAGAACTGTCAATGTTGTTAAAGACAAAGGATGTCTGAAGAATTGGTACAGATCAAGACACTGAAGAGATATGACAGCTAAATGCTGTATGTGATCCTGCATGGGATTCTGTCCTGGAGGGAAAACAATGCCATCAAGCAGTGGTCCTCAACCTTTCTGGCATCAAGGACTGGTTCTGTAGAAGACAATTTTTCCATGGACTGGGGGTGGTGGGGATGGTTTTGAGATGATTCAAGTGCACTACATTTACTGTGCACTTTATATCTATTATTTTTACATCAGCTCCACCTCAGATGATCAGGCATTAGATCCTGAAGGCTAGGGCCCCTGCTATGAAGGACAGTTGACAACACTGGATTATGGACAGTAGATTATTTTAGATCAATGTTAACTTTTCTGAGCTGGATAGCTGTATTATAGATACAGAAGAGAATATCTTTGCTCTTAGGAACACATGAAGTCCTAGGTAAAGGGGCATGATATATGCAAGCTATAGACAGATGGTTCTAAAAATGAATTGTATGTGTGTATGTGTGTGTTTGTACAGAAAGACGAAACAAAGGTGGCAAATTATAAAAACCTGTGAATTTGGGTCAAAGTGATGTGCTCTTCATAAAAAGTTACTCTTTTGTAACTTTTCTGTAAGTTTGAGATTAGTTCAGAATAAAAATGAAAAAATTTTTTCAGCAATGCCTTCCCACTCACCAAGGTCTGTTTTACCCCACCTCCTTCCACCCGTTCCACACATGACCACCTCCTCCAGAAATGCTAGTAAACCTGACTATAGACCTGCTAAGTCAAAAATTTCATGGGATGGGGCCTAGGGAGCTGTGTTTTAAGATGGTTCTTACACGAAAGTTTGAGAAGCACTGGTTTAGACTAGTTAGAACCCATGCCTGGAGTTGTTGGGGGCGGGGTGGTGTTGACCCCACTCAAGCTGGAAGACATGGAGGAAAAGTAGACAGTTCTCTGGGATCTACCACTCAACAGTGGTAGATTCTCCTACAAATCCTATGAGAATCCTATCAGCTTCTCCTTCTACAATCTTCCGTATATCATCCTCTATTCTCATTCCAGCTTGCGCCTGGAGGCAAGTCACAGCATTTTTTTAGCCCAAAATTTCACAGCAGGCTGTATACATGACTAAAGCATATTTGTTAGAGGACAAATCCACAGAACTCTCCCTAGTGAATATAGAGATGGGGATTCAGAGGGGAGAGGCACTTTGCCCTGGCTGTACCTGGGACACTTTGCTGGGGAAATGGAGCTTGGGCTTGTAGAGGTGGGAGGAGGGAAGGAGGAAGGGGATTTTCTGGCAGAGGGACCATTGCAATCAAAAGCGTGAAGACTGGGACTTCCCTGTGGCCCAGTGCCCAAGACCCTGAGCTCCCAAGGCAGGGGGCTTGTGTTTGATCCTTGGTGAGCGAACTAGATCCCACATGCTGCAACTAAGAATTTGCATGCAACAACTAAAAGGCCTCACATGGCGCAATGAAGATTGAAGATTTCGCATGGCTCAACTAAGACCCTGTGCAGTCAACAAAAAGAAAAATCATGAGGCTAAAAGTACTAGATTATATGGGGGAAGTCTGGCTTCCCACGAGGCTATCAGGAGTGGAAGAGTAGAAACTAAAGTTATCAAAGGAGGAGACCAGATAATGACCACTGTGGAATGTTATGACATGGTGGTGTCATATTCTCAGCAGAGGAAATCCATTTAGACGGACTGATGCCCACAGTGTCTAATATTCATACCAGCAGGTTAAAGACTTTAAACTTTCTTCTGTAGACAGGGGAGTGTCACTGTAAGTTTGAGCAGTTTTGATCAGATCAGCCTTGTAAGGAGAGTGCTCTGGCTTGCTGTGAGGACTGTGAGTGGGGGAGACTGGAAGAGCAGAAACTTGGGAGCAGGCAACAGGTATAGGACGGAGCAAGTGGGGAAGGCAAAGAGGAGACATTTTTTGAGATAAAGGAAAGAAAGTAGGTAGAGAAAAGAAAAAAGAGTGACTCTAAGACCTTGTGCCTGATTACTTAAGAGGTTGCTGATGCCATTGATGACAAAAGTGATTTGATTGGAAGATGGGACATTTTGAGTTTGTGCATTCAGACAGTTAATGGGGAATTAAATAATGTGTTTTTGGAGAAGGCAATGGCACCCCACTCCAGTACTCTTGCCTGGAAAATCCCATGGATGGAGGAGCCTGGTAGGCTGCAGTCCATGGGGTCGCTGGGAGTCGGACATGACTGAGCAACTTCACTTTCACTTTTCACTCTCATGCATTGGAGAAGGAAATGGCAACCCACTCCAGTGTTCTTGCCTGGAGAATCCCAGGGACGGGGGAGCCTGGTGGGCTGCCGTCTACGGGGTCGCACAGAGTCGGACACGACTGAAGTGACTTAGCAGCAGCGGCAGCAGCAAGTAATGTGTTTTACCCCATCTACAGCTTCACTGAGTTCTTTTTAGTTGTAACCTACAACCTTTTCCCCAGTCTTGGCAGCTAAGTATGAGGCTACTGTTGCTCAAAGTAGGTGTCAGGTGAAACCAAGAACACAGAGGTCAAGGGAAAAATACAGTGAGCAAAAGTGTAAGTTTGAAAGCTTTCTCATCAGTCCCAAAAGGAACCCTGTGTCCTTTCTTATCCATTCCAGGCCATCAGTTCAGTTCAGTTCAGTCACCCAATTGTGTCCGACTCTTTGTGACCCCATGAATCAATTGCAGCACGCTAGGCCTCCCTGTCCATCACCAACTCCCGGAGTTCACCCAGACTCACGTCCATAGAGTCAGTGATGCCATCTAGCCATCTCATCCTCTGTCTTCCAGGCCATAGGTAACCACTAATTGGCTTAAAAAATATTTATTATTCATTTATTTGCCTGTACTGGGTCTTAGTTGCTGCATGTGGGATCTTTAGTTGCAGTATGTGGGATCTAGTTCCCTGACCAGGAATTGAACCCAGGGCCCCTGCATTGGGAGTGCAGTCTTAGCTACTGAATCACCAGGGACGTTGCCACGAATTGACTTTTCATCTACACGAATTTGCCCATTTTGCACATTTCATATAATCAGAATCATATAACATGCGATCTTTAGTGCCTGGTTTCTTTCACTTAGCATAATGTTTTCAAGGTTCATCTATGTTGTAATATGAACCAGTAGTTTTTATGGCCATGTACCATTCCACTGTGTATTTATCCATTCATCATGGATGCTGGACATTGGCTATTATGAATAAAGCTACTATGAATATTTTTGTACAAATTTTTTTTTGTGCACATATATGCTTTCATTTCTCTTGAATACATTTGTAGAGATGGAATTGCTGAAAGTGAAAGTGATGTCTCTCAGTTGTGTCCAACTCTTTGCGACCCTACGGACTGTAGCCCACCAGGCTCCTCTGTCCATGCGGACTCTCCAGGCAAGAATACTGGAGTGGGTTGCAATTTCCTTCTCCAGGGGATCTTCCTCACCCAGGGATTGAACCTGGGTCTCCCACATTGCAGGCAGACTCTACCCTCTGAGCCACCAGGGAATTGTTGTGTCAAATGTTAAGTTTGTTTAACTTTTTTTAAGGACTATCAAACTCTTTTTCCAAAATTTCTAATAGCAATAGAGCATTCCAATTTTTCCATCTTTGTCAACACTTGTTATTATCTTATCAGTCCCTTATCAGATATATGATTTGCAAATACTTTCTCCCATATGATTATTTTAACTGTCTTGATAGCACCCTTTGAGACACAAAATTTTTAACTTTGGTAAAGTCAAATTTATCTATCTTTTCTTTTGTTGCTTATGGCTTTGGTGCCATCTTTATGAGACCATTGATAAATTCAATATTATGAAGATTTACCCCTAAATTTTTTCTTATTTATTTTTAATTGAAGGATAATTACAATATTGTATTGGTTTCTGAATAGATCAACACCTCTATGTTTTCTTATAGGAGTTTTATAGCATTAGCTTATATGTTTAGGTCTGTTTTGAGTTAATTTTTGTGTATGATGTGAGGCCAAACTGTTCTTTAATAATTTGTTTCAACTGCCCATTTCTACTGGTGGTAAAAATCTAGTCAACTCTGGATACATTAAGTTTAGGTTTTCTCAATGACCACAGTTTTAGTCTCAGTAAATCTAGGACTCGGCGTTTTCCTTCATCCTCTTCTTATGTGGGATTTAGCCAAGTCATTAATGGTTAATGGTACCTGTTGAGAAGTAGTACGTATAGAGTGGATTAGAATTAGGATTAGGTTTAAATGGGGTTCTCTGTCCTACAATTAGCTTCAAAGAGAAGACAATGATAGATCCTGAAGAAAGTTTGGGAATCTGGGATTAGGGTGAACATTCATGCCAACTGAAGTACGGTTACTCTTGGAGGTAGCAAGTTTCACAGAGGTCCCTGAGACTCTATAACAATAGCTGTACTAGGGGATTTTTCTCCCACACATTTAACATGTATTTATTAATTGCTTATCTTGTGCCAAGAACTCTTATAATAGTGGAATAAAGCAGGAATGAAAACAGACAAATTCTCTGCCATCCTGGAACTCATATTCTAGTGGGAGGAGACAGGACAATAAATAAGCAAATAACATGTTGTGCTAAAAAAAAAAATCTAAGAAAAAATAGAATAGGGGAGACAGAACAAATGAAGCTGAGGACAGTATTTTTTACAGGGTGGTCAGGGAAAGTCTCCTGTGATACGGTGACATCAGAGCAGAGACCTGAAGCAGGAGAAGGACTGGACCCTGCAGATACACATGGGATAAACTCACAAGGCAGAGGGAACAGCAAGTGCAGTGCCCTCCTATGGCATATGTGAAGGTGAGTGAGGAGGCCAAGAGGCTGGAATGGAAGGGTTCAAGTCAGTGGTGGGAGATGAAGTCAGAGATGTGGTGGCGGGCTCTCAGAACGGTTGTGCAGGTGCGGACTGCTCACCACTCACTCGTCCGTAAGGTGCTGCTCACGTATGTGTACCTGCACAGCTGCACCACATCAGCCCAGGGGGAAGATCAATATAGGGCCTTAAAGGCCATGGAAGTGACTTTAGAATTCACTCTGAGATGGGAAGCCATTGCAATGTTTTGAGCAGAGGCTTGATCTAATTTCTATTGTAACAGCAAATGTCTGGCTTCTTGGTAGAGAATAAATCATAAAGGTGCAATGGTGGAAGAGGGGAAGTCAGTGAGCAGTCTGCTGTGATCCAGGAGAGAGATGATGGAGGCATTGACCAGGGTGGTAGGATTTTGTTTAAAGTTTGAAAGCTGAGTTGACAGGATTTGCTGGTAAATTGAATGTGGGACATGAGAGAGAGGAGTCAAAAATGATTCCGAGGTTTCCAAGCTGAGCAAATGAAGGATAGATTTGCCAGAATAGCTAAGGCACAGAAGACCCTTCGGTGGTTGACTGACCATCTATTTCATGTTAATGCAGAAGTGTGACTGGATTCAGGTCTCAGACTATACAGGACACCTCAGTGGATGGTGGGGGGTGGGGATGGGTGAGGAGGAAAAAAGACATGGATCTTGGTTATATGACTTGAGGTTTGTACCTGTTCATTAGTATGAACGCACTGGTTTTATAATGTCTGGTTCACTGGTAAGTTTGTACCTAGGGGAAACAAAGAAAAACATTCATGACTTCGGCTAATAACAGTGGAGCATCCATTTGGATATTTGGTACAGGATTGTGCAACATGGGAAACCATAGAATGTAATCCACGGGCTTCTTGGATAAATAGAAACCTCCATTTTCAGGGTCTTCATCAAGTTCCATTGCAAGCTTTTAAATAGTTCAATGCCTGGGAGGCTTCCAACATTAATATACTGTATCATGTGGACAGAAGAGAGTTTCTGTCACATAATAGGCATTTCTAAGTTGCTAAGTAATGATTTCCAAAGGAGAACCCAGAATTAAAGGGAGATCTGTCAGTTACATGGTAGGACAATGACTGGGTCCAGTTTATCTCAACACATACAGGCTTTGTGCTGACATTTCCTGGATTCTGTGTCTAACATTTTATTCTCCTCTATCTTGCATGCTTTCTAAATGTCTGAATATTAAGCTTATTCCTTCAGAATAGAAATCACCTGCCAAGCAGGAGACATAAAAGAGACACAGGTTCTATTCGTGGGTTGGGAAGATCCCCTGGAGAAGGAAATGGCAGCCCACTCTAGCATTCTTGCCTGTAGAATCCCATGGACACAGAAGCCTGGTGGGCTACAGACTATGGGGTCGTAAAGAAACCGACACGACTAAAGCAACTTTGCAGAACCAGCTTTACATTCCATTATATGATTATAAGTGTCAACCATCTTCAAAATGTAAGACAGCCTTGAACTCTAAATTTAATTTTCCATCAGTTGCACAATTTGGCACACACCTTTGTCCGCCCTGAGTCCCTTCACCTTTCAGCAAACCTTGCTCTGGGGGGATTACTTAGGTCGAAATTCTTTGATTGGGTGTCTAGAGTCCTAACTGCTGCCCAAGTTTGCCTTTTCCAGGTCTTCCGGAAGGACAGGACCAAAGTCTTTTAAAATGATAAGACGAGAGTTACAAAAACAACAAAGAAGGTGTGGAAACGTGTCCCGCTGCCAGTTTCATTCATGACCGTTGGTACTTTAAGAGTCAGAAGCTTTAAAAAGGAAACAAACCGAGGCTGTCAGTGAGAGAGTGACAGCGGGCTCCGGAGGTGGAAGATTAAACCTGGGTTTGGGATTAAGAGCAGGAGGCGCGGCCTCCGAGATTTAACAGAAGGTTCGCTGCCTATGGTTGGCTAAAAAATTGCTGGCTCGGCCCAGAGACTTTTCTCTCGCGTCTACCTGGACATCTGCTGACGGGTCAAGTTTCACTAACGCCTCACATTAATACTAGAGACAAAAACCTAAACTACTAACTCCACACGGAGACAAACCCTTCCCTCTCCCTCCCCACTGTCTCCCTCCTTTTCCCTCATATTTTCTTTCCTTACTGTGTATTTTGAAAAAGTTCTATTTTTTCCTTTACTTCAACACCCTCCTTTCTCTCCCTCTGTCAGCAGATTACCCATTCCACGCACCCACCCCACCCTGACTCCTCCTTTTCATCTTCAGGCGTGAGGCTGGCTGAGTCTGCTCGGGTCCAGCGCGCCCGCCCCATCGCCAATTCTCATGCTCCCCGCCCCCTTTAAGACGCGGGAACCGGTCTGGACCCCGCTGTCCTTCGCCTTCTCAGGCGGGAACTGTCGCATCCCAAGTCTAGCCACTCCAGGGCGGCTCTCGGGCGACAGCTTCTCGGCTCGGGGGCCACTCTGTCGCCCCTCCAGCGCCTCCCCGCGTTCGGTGCGCGCGCGCCGCGGCTTCCCGGGTGGCCGGGTCCCCCGCCCCCTAAAGTCGTCCCTCCCTGGCCGGGCTCCGCCCCCTGCCGCCGCTGCCTGATTGGCCTCCGCCTCCTTGTCCCCACGCTCCTCGGCTCCCCTTCGCCCAATGGGCACCACCACCTGGTCCAAAAATTTCCCCGAGGGGACCCAAAGGCTCTGCAAGCAGCAGCTCCGGCCAGGCGGTGGGGACCGCCGCGAAGGCGCGCGGAGCGCGGAGGGTTCGCGGAGGCGGGAGCGGAGGAGCAAGGAGGAGGAGCAAAGGTGTCGGAGAGAAAAGTTCTGAAAGGAACAGGAAACCTGCCGGAGAGGCGGCGGCTGCGGCTCTCCCGGCGTCCCGGCGGCTCGCGTCGTGGGGTCTCCGGAGCTGCGGCTCCGCTCCTGGCAGCTCTCCCGGCGCAGGTCTATCCCTCTGGCCGTGCCTACCGCCGCCGCCGCCGCCGCCGTTCTGGGCTGCAGGCGGGCGCTCCGTTCCGCCTCTGCCGCTGCGGCTCTCCGGAGAGGGCGGCGCGGGTGCTGAGAAGAGAAGGGGACGTCTTCTTCGGAGCATGAAGCAGCATGTCCGATAAAATGTCCAGCTTCCTCTATATAGGGGACATCGTGTCCCTGTACGCGGAGGGTTCGGTCAACGGTTTCATCAACACGCTGGGGTAAGCCAGGGCTCCGGGCGGGGAGCGCGGGCTGGGGAGCCCTGGCGCTTGGTCCCCTCGGAGCTCATCCCCTTCGCCTGGGGTAGCTGGGCAGGCTCTGTGCCCGCGGACAGCGCGGTGCGCTCGGCTCGCGCGCTCGCAGGAAGCTGCCGGTGGAGGCAGGACTTTCTCAGCAACTTCGTAATCTCGAGCTCAGACGCATCTGAAAAGGAGGAAGTGATTCAGAAGCCCGAACACAGGCCCGACGAAGTCCTCGTTGGCCTCTCCGTGGGTTGTTTTGATTAAAAAAAAAAAAAAAAAAAAATTTTTTTTTTTTTTTTTTTACCCTTACAGGTGGGGGGAAAAAAAGAGAAAACAACACAAACAACACGGCTCCTCTCCCCACCTTTGTTCGCTACGACTCTCGAGCCCCTGCCCCTCACGGCCGGGTTTGTAAGAGCAGTCGATAAAAGTCTGTGGCCTTGGACGTGAGACTCGGGCGATGAGGCGAGCGGGAGGAGTGTGGCTTTGCTCTGCGGGAGGAGCTCACTGTCCCCGCTACGCTGAAGTAATTTCCTTTTGGCCGTGCCAGACGGGAACTCGCCCCGCCTCGGGGGCGTCCTGGGGGCTTCTGGGTTCTAGAACTCACACCTGCTTTCTCCCCTCTCCGGGCCTGGGCCCATTGAAATGCTCAGCCTCTCCTGGGACGCAGCCAAGTGCAGGGCTCTTGAGATTGAAGTTGAGATTTTTGAATGGGGGAAGTAGGTATATAAACATAGCCTGTGCTAGCTGGGTAGAGGACTTCCTTGATAACTAGTATTTTCTCTCTGTCCTGATGGTGAATACCAGCCTGTAGTTTTAATGCGCACTGCATTGTCTTTTGATAGGCACGTTTTTGTTGCTGTTGCCGCCTAGTCTCAGTAGCTGGACTCCCCAGTCTTAGAGATTTTAGGCTGAGGAACTGGTGTTTCCACTTATGACTGGTCACTTTTTTTTTTTTTTTTTCTGCTGTTAGATTTTAGGGCACACGACTTAACATGCAGCGTCCTTGGACGGTGACTTTGAGCCATGCCATTAACAGGGTGGTGTCTACCCGACAGGGGACATGGGAGTCCCAACTTACACAGTTTCTGTTACTTGTGCATCTCCTCTAATGAGTGAAAGCAGGGAGGTAGATTTAATGTGATTCCTTTAAGATCAGTGTTAATTTATTGTGAAACTAAAGCCTGGAAGAAAAAAAAACAGCTGTAACACGTCCTTGGTGCTGAGTTTGTAAATCATAAGCTGCCATTTGTTTCTGGGAGAGTTCACAGTGCAAGGTCAGTGTTTGGGCCCCCAACAACATTTTGCAGATGGACTCTGCTGCACCTCACCCTTCTCCACAGTGGACTCTGTGGAGGTAACATGGTGCTTAAGCTGGAGGGGCCTGGGGTCAAATCTCTGCTTTTCCTATTATGAACCTGATGACCCTGGGCAAGTTGTATAATTGCATCTCAGTTTCCTCACCTCTGAAAATAGGAAAATCGTGGTTACTACCTCATAGGATTGTGCTAAGAAGTGAGTTAACCTAAAGTGTTTAGTATAGCACCAGGCACGGGAGCAGTTATATAAAATGTTCGCTATTGTAATTATCACTCCCTTGGTAACTGTGAGCAATAGTGACACTCTTGGACAAAATAATAAAAAGCATTAGGAATAAACTATAAAACCTAGTCAAATTAAAAGTCATGTTTTTGTGTGTCTTATTCAGCAAAAGAGGGCTTCCCTAGTGGCTCAGATGGTAATGAGTCTACCTGCCATGCGGGAGACTCAGGTTCAATCCCTGGGTTGGGAAGATCCTCTGGAGAAGGGAATGGCAACCCACTCCAGTATTCTTGTCTGGAGAATTCCATGGACAGAGGAGTCTGGCCAGCTACAGTCCATGGGGTTTCAAAGAGTCGGACACGGCTGAGCGACTAATACACACTTTCAGCAGAGGAATGTGTTTGGTAACTACCTACTTAAGCTCTTGTACTGTCTCTCCCGCTCAATTTGGAGGCGGAGAAACGGAGGGGAAGAGAAATGAAGTGACTTACCTACGAAGCAGAGGGCATTAATGTCAAAAGCTGGAACTGTAGCCCTGTCCCCAGATTCTCAGCCAAGTGTGTATTTCTTTGGTTACATATTGTTGTCTTTAAGCCTTGAGAGAAAGAAGCTTGACCTTTAATGTAGCATGTATATTTGTAGTCAACATTTCTTGCTGGTGTTGTGGAAGTTGAGTTGCTTTAGAGTGTGTTTGTGCAGTATTATTTTTCTGTTGACAAACGGGTTCTTTTTGAGGTTACTATGACAAGACCTCTCTGTAGCTCAATTCTAAGGTGAGGATGGATCTTTGGGTATGCTGCCGCCAGTGAAGCTTGGTGCTTTGATTGAGTGTTCTTTTTCTTTATGGAGTCCATGGAGTAATTGGAATACAACATGGTTCATGGAACTACATTGGCCTGAGAGTTTTAGGAGTTACAAAACTAGCAGGAGCCTATGTGCATGCGACATGAAATGTTCTCTAGGCAAAGTAGCATCATCTACTTCGTTAGTGTAGAAGACAACTGGTAGATATGTTACCTTGCATCTTTTTTTAGGGCCATAAATATCAAAGCAGCATTATAGTTTTTCATTATATTGTTGTAGGATCATAGTAATACACTTTTTCTATCAAAGACAGAGAGCATACTTTAGATTGAATCTCTCTACTCTTCTATAGTTGGAGGGAGATCTGTTGTCTGAGGGCTATTGCTAACCTTGTTCATATCATTTGTTCCCTTTTCATGTCAGCATGTCTTTGTGGAAAATAAAAGTATATGCTTCTCCCACCCCTAGCATATTATAAAAGTGAATGGAAGAGACAGAAAGGAAAGAGCCCCCCCCCCCTTTTTTTAGAAAGTTTGCAGGAAAATCCACATTATGCTTATATTCTGTGGCCCCTGCTGCTGCTGTTGCTGCTAAGTTGCTTCAGTCGTGTCCGACTCTGTGCGACCCCATACACGGCAGCCCACCAGGCTCCTCTGTCCCTGGAGTTCTCCAGGCAAGAACACTGGAATGGGTTGCCATTTCCTCCTCCAATGTATGAAAGTGAAAAGTGAAAGTGAAGTCGCTCAGTCGTGTCCGACTGTTCACGACCCGGTGGACTATAGCCTACTAGGCTCCTCTGTCCATGGGATTTCCCAGGCAAGAGTACTGGAGTGGGGTGCCATTGCCTTCTCCCTTGTGGCCCTTAAGTTTCTTCAAAGGTCTGTGAATTGTTAAAGTGAATCAGAGAGCTTGATTGGAGATGTATTGTATTGGCATTGTATTTAGTTAGCCAGCATAGTTTGTTCCACTGTAATATTAAAACTCAGCATAAGAGCTAAAAGTGAGGCTGAAAGTTTCTGACTTCTGTTTTCACTCTTTATCTATTGGACACTTTTGGTTGTGTGATGGTTTTTCAAGTTCAGCTTAATTATCACAAGATAATTCATAGATTTATTTGTCTGCAGATAAATCGTATCTGATTTTAGTATCTAGTGTGGAAATTTGAGAGGATACACGTTATTATTTGGTTTTGGGGAATTTTTTGCAATAAAGTCATGAATTTTTCAGCTGGAAAAAAAAATTACAGGTTTTCATTCTGTTAGAGTTCAGTAGGCCCTTTTAGAGGCCTTTCCAACTGGAAATGTGGTAAGATTTTTATAGGCTCTGTGACCTAGCTTTTAAGCTCAGTTTCTCAGTCTGAGAAATTAGACTGCTCCTGTTGCAAAGGTTTGCATTTCCCTCCCGCCCACCCACCTCCCCACAATTATCCTTTAACCAGGATTTACCTGATGTTTCTGAATCCTGAGTTGTCGCAAAATAAGGTAGGGTATTGTTCTTCCAGCTTGTATTGGTAACAAAGGGGCCTGGTTTATATTTTCTAACTTAATTTTTCATCTACATATCTATTTAGGAAACACTTATATTAAGGAAAACTGTTAAATCCTGTTGGATGAAGATGGTGAATATATTTTAAATAAACAATTTGTTTTGCTACTGTACACTTTAAGGTTATGGTTTTTATTTTTCTTTTAAAAGTGAAGGAGTTTGAGGACATGCTGTACAGTTTCAAATGTGGTATTGCTTTTGTTTTTATTTTAAAATTTTAAAATTGAGGTATAGTTGATTTATAATGTGTTAATTTCTGCTTTACAGCTAAGTGATTCAGTTATGCGTGTATATATATATATAGTTTTTAATATTCTTTTCCATTATGGTTTATCATAGGATAGTTCTCTGTCCTATATAGTAGAACCTTGTTGTTTATTCATTCTCTATATAATAGTTTACATCTGCTAACCCCAGCCTTCTGCTTTATCCCTCCCCCAACCCCTCTCCCTTGGCAACCACAAGTCAGTTCTCTATGCCCAAAAGACTGTTTCTGTTCATTTCTGTCACATTTTAGATTTTAGTTTCCACATATAAGTGATATCATATATGGTATTTACCTTTCTCTTTTTTAAAAATATTTTTTAATGTGGACCATCAAAAAAAACTTTGTTGAATTTGTTACAGTGTTGCTTTTGTTTTATGTTTTGGTTTTTTGGCTCTGAGGCATGTTAGATCTTAACTCCCTGACCAGGGATTGAACTGGCACCCCCTGCATTGGAAGGCAGAGTTTTAACCGCTGAATCACCAGGGAAGTCTGTATCTTTCTCTTTTTGATTTCTCTTAGTATGATCATCTCTAGATCCATCTATGTTGCTGCTACTGCTAAGTCATTTCAGTCGTGTCCAACTCTGTGCGACCCCAGAGACGGCAGCCCACCAGGCTCCCCCATCCCTGGGATTCTCCAGGCAAGAACACTGGAGTGGGTTGCCATTTCCTTCTCCAGTGCATGAAAGTGAAAAGTGAAAGGGAAGTTGCTCAGTCGTGTCTGACCCTCAGCGATCCCATGGACTGCAGCCTTCCAGGCTCCTTCATCCATGGGATAAATGGCATTATATGATTCTTTTTTATGGCTGAGTAATATTCCATTGAAGAGGAATTAAAAAGCCTCTTGATGAAAGTGGAAGAGGAGACTGAAAAAGTTGGCTTAAAGCTCAACATTCAGAAAACTAAGTCCATGGCATCGGGTCCCATCACTTCATGGGAAATAGATGGGGGAAACAGTGTCAGACTTTATTTTTTTGGGCTCCAAAATCACTGCAGATGGTGATTGCAGCCATGAAATTAAAAGACGCTTACTCCTTGGAAGGAAAGTTATGACTAACCTAGATAGCATATTGAAAAGCAGAGACATTACTTTGCCAACAAAGGTCCGTCTAGTCAAGGCTATGTTTTTTCCAGTGGTCATGTATGGATGTGAAAGTTGGACTGTGAAGAAGGCTGAGTGCTGAAGAACTGATGCTTTTGAACTGTGGTGTTGGAGAAGACTCTTGAGAGTCCCTTGGACTGCAAGGAGATCCAACCAGTCCATTCTAAAGGAGATCAGTCCTGGGTGTTCTTTGGAAGGAATGATGCTAAAGCTGAAACTCCAGTACTTTGGCCACCTCATGTGAAGGGTTGACTCATTGGAAAAGACTCTGATGATGGGAGGGATTGGGGGCAGGAGGAGAAGGGGACGACAGAGAATGAGATGGCTGATGGCATCACTGACTCGATGGACATGAGTTTGAGTGAACTCTGGAAGTTGGTGATGGACAGGGAGTCCTGGCGTGCTGCGATTCATGGGGTCACAAAGAGTCGGACACGACTGAGCGACTGAACTGAACTGAATATTCCATTGTATCTATGTACCACGTCTTCTTTATCAGTCCATCTATTGTTGGACATTTAGGTTGTTGCCATGTCTTGGCTATTGTGAATAGAGCTGCTATGAACATAGCTCATATATCTTTTTGAAATATATTTCGGTCTAGATATATGCCCAGGGGTGGGATTGCTGGATCACATGGTAATTTTTAGTTTTCTGAGGAATCTCCATACTGTTTTCCATATTGGCTGTACCAGCTTACATTCCCAACAGTGTAGGAGGGTTCCCTTTCCTCCACATCTTCTCCAGCATTTGTGATTTGTAGAGTTTTTGAGGATGGTGATTTTATTTGCACTAAATGCAGTGTTAATTGTCTCTTTCCCCTTCCTCTATTTTTTTTTATATTGAGATTTACTTCACTAGTCATTGATACTTGTTTTTTTTTTAAATTTTTGTTTTATGTTGGAGCCTAGTTGATTAATAATGTTGTGTTTCATATGTACAGCAAAGTGATTTAGTTATACATGTACATTTATCATTTTTTTTCAAATTCTTTTCCCATTTTAGGTTATTGCAGGATATTGAGCAGTGTTCCCTGTGCTGTACAGGGAACTGTGTATCCTTGTTGGTTATCCATTTTATATAGAGTAGTGTGTGTATGTCAATCCCAAACTCCGAGTCTGTCCCTCCCTCCCTTTCCTCCTGGTAACCATAAATTCATTCTCTAAGTAGGTGAGTCTGTTTCTGTTTTGTAAATAAGTGTATTGCTATCATTTTTTTTAGACTTCACATGTAAATGATATTGTGATACTTGGTTTTCTATTTCTGAATTACTTTACTTAGTATGATAATCTCCAAGCCCATCCATGTTGCTGCAGATGGCATTATTTCATTCTTTTTAATGGCTGAATAATATACCGTCGTTTGTATGTACCACATTTTCTTTATCCATTCTTCTTTCACTGGACATTTAGGTTGCTTCCACGTCTTGGCTATTGTAAATAATGCTGCACTGAACATTGTTGTGAATGTACCATTTCAAACCATGTTTTTCTCCAGGTATGTGCTCAGGAGTAGGATTGCGGGATCATATGGTAGCTCCATTTTTGTTTTTTAAGGAAACTCCATATGGCTCTCCATAGTGAATACACCAATTTTTATTCCCACCTACAGTGTAGGAGAGTTCCCATCTCTGCACATTCTCTCCAGCATTTATTGTTTGTAGGTTTTTTTTGATGTTTGTCAATCTGAGTGGTGTGAAGTGATATCTCGTGGTAGTTTTGATTTGTATTTCTCTAATAATTAGTGATTTTAGTCCCTGGTGGCTCAGATGGTAAAAGCGTCTGCTTACAATGCGGGAGACCTGGGTTTGATCCCTGTGTTGGGAAGATCCCTTGGAGAAGGAAATGGCAACCCACTCCAGTACTCTTGCCTGGAAAATCCCATGGACAGAGGAGCCTGGTAGGCTACAGTCTGTGGGGTTACAAAGAGTTGGACACGACTGAGTGACTTCACTAGTATCTTTTCATGTGCCTCTTGGCCATCTGTAGGTCTTCTTTGGGGAAATATCTACTTAGGTCTCCTGCCCATTTTTTGATTGGGTTGTTTGTTTTTTGGATATTGAGCCGCTTGGCCTCCTTGTAAATTTTGGAGCCTGATTCTTGTCGGTCACATCATTTGCAAATATTTTCTCCCATTCTGTGGGCTGTCATTTTGTTTTGCCTATGGTTTCGTTTGCTGTGCAAAAGCTTTTGAGTTAATAAGGTCCCATTTGTTTATTTTTGCTTTTATTTCCATTACTCTAGGAGATGGCTCAAAAAAGATATTGCTGCGATTTATGTCAAAGAGTTTTCTTTGTTTTCCACTAAAGTTTTATGATATCTGGTCTTACATTTAGGTCTTTAATCAGTTTTGAATTTATTTTTGTGTATGGTGTTAATTCAGCCTAGTTGGAAGTCCTAGCCTTGACACTTCTGACATTAGGTATTTTGGGTACATCACCTTGATCAACGGTCTGATACCACACTGTGGGAGTGAGCATACCAGAATTCCCAGGATGGGTGGGGCAGTAGAATCAGTGAAAAGTACGCCGTTGTTTCATTGTTCTGCTCTTAGTTCAGAGTTCAGTGAATGACAAGTGTGTGTGATCATGTACGTCTGTATACATATATTTAAGTGATTATTGCCTTTGGTTTGAGGGTTCTTCTCAGGACCTACCAAGAATCAACACCAGCTTGTTAAGGTTTGAGAAAACGCTCAGGTGATCACCCATTGAAGCAGTGACTGCCAAGTATCATAATAGTTGTTTAGCCAGAGTGGCTAAAGATCAGGACTCTTATTTTTAGTTCATGTTTGATTTTGCTCAGTTCAGTGAGTTTTGTTTCCATGTTCAATGATGGATATCAGGTAGGGGAATGGTGGGTCACAGAATTTATAATTCTGACTTAATACCTCAGATAAATGAACAAGACTGTGTAAAGTCCTATGTTTATTTTTCCCAATTATAGTCCCTTGCATTTCCCTTTCTGATCTTTTTTTCTGCTTAAAGTTTTTAATATTTAAATGTTTGCAAATTTGACTGTTAATTTTTTCTTCTTTTACTTATTTAATTTTTCTGTTCTTATCATAGTTTAGAAAATCTTCCCCTTAATAGGACTGTTTAATCAGTAGAGACTCAGATGAAACAAGGAATGGTTACAGCTGACATATATTTGCATTAATTTGTAATTTATCTTTAGTCTCTTCTAGATAAAACTCTTCCAAGTAACAGCCATTATTTTCTGCTATAACTAGGTGTATAAATTTAGCTCTGTTTTGGCTACAGCATTTGTTACTATGATAAAAGTATCTAAAAATCCATTGGATATTTGCATGTGTCTTTAAAGAGGAGGAAGAAGACAGTATAATCTTGAATACTGAGTTGTTTTGGAAAGCGTGAGGGTTAGTAGTGTCATGTTATGGAACTTGAAATTAGACGGAGCACAAAGACAGCTTCTGAAGTGGTGAACATAAAGTCTATTTTAAGCTGAAAGGTCGACCATTTCTTTAACTTTGAAGTCATTCCATAAACAACAGGGTAGCTTTTAGACCCTCTCCGGTGGAGAGCTCAGTCAGGTAAACAACCATGCTTCCTTAAGCGCCTTGACTTTGGGAGAAGAGAATTCAAAGGCAAATGATTGCCCTCATTCTTTATTTAACAGAGCTTTTTTGCTTAAAACATTTATTATTATTATTATTATTATTTTTTGCACAGGTAGTGCTTTTCACAATCATGTTTTCCCTTTGGAACTCCACATATAGATAGAATACTTTAAAAGTTAAATTCAAATTTTTAAAACAAATTCCGGACACAAGGTGTATCTTCATATATAAATATAAAGGAAGTAACAGTGGACTTCTATGACAAATTTCCAGCATAACAAGTGATTGAATTTTACTCCTTTTGTTTACGTCAGAACTTGGTAATAAATCACCGGATAGTAATCAGAGAAGTGAAATTTTAATGGTCATTCATCCATTCATTTATTTAATGAGTAAAATTGATTATGTTTTTCAAATGCACAGTGGTTTTCCACTCTCATGCAGATTTGGGTGGGAATGTTTTTAATATATGCTTTAGAAAACCATAATTCTGATGTAAAAATATAGAAAAAAATATCCACGAAAATAGTGAAAGTGAAGACCTTTCAGCATGTTTTTTCACAGTGGTGACACTGTATCATGGATGGGTGCATGATTTTCATTTTTATTTTCATTCTTAGGTCTCCTCTGTTTCCCAGATTGTACATATGTTTCTTTAATTAGACATTTCTTACTGTTACAGTCAGCACAGTTAACTAAAATGAAAATAATGTTTTTGAGGATCTTCAGTTTCTTAGTACTGTTCATCAACAATGTTTATTTTAAAAAGCATAAAGAAAGCATTTTCCTGGTCATTGTCAGTAGACAAAAACCACAAACCGGGAACTACATGTTGCTAAAATATATAGGTCATATGTTTACCATAAAATTTTTTGTTCCTAGTTATTTATTGTTGGTATTTTAAAATGTATTATGGAAAAATGTTTGGCCAGTAATGCCGATCCTTTATAAATGGTTGATTTAACTTTTGCTTCCCTTGTGGCTCAGATGGTAAAGAATCTGCCTGCAATGTAGGAGACCTGGGTTCGATCCCTGGGTTGGGAAGATCCCCTGGAGAAGGGAATGGCTACCCACTCCTGTATTCTTGCCTGGAGAATTCCATGAACACAGGAGCCTGGCAGGCAACAGTCCATGGGATCACAAAGAGTTGGACAGGACTGAGTGACTAACACTAACTTGTGCAGTAAATATATAGTCTGTTTTATTTTCGAAGTCTGTTTACACATGTAAGAAGTATGCCCTTCAGCATGACTGACTATCATTTTAATAATCTTAGTACCCACTATGGAACTTTTATTGTCTGTCAGTTTCTATTGGTATTATTTAGTGAGGGCTCTGTGTGTGTATGTGATTGAAATCATTTGATTAATTGTTTTTATTGAATATCTTTGAAATGGATGGATTAGCCCTTTCAAAATTCAAATCAATGATTGGTTAATAATAGCGATTTTATAGTTTATTCTGACACAAACCTACAGAACTCCAGCCCTGAATTAAGAATAAATTATCTGTTTATTCAGAAAAATTTAATCATAAAATTGAAAATGTGTCCCCAGCATGATCAAGTTTATGGACTGTTCTTGGTGATGTGGTTTATGGTGGAGGATGCTGCAGATGAATCACTGGTTCATTAGACACATAGTTAACAAACCCCGACCATGTGTTAGGGATCCAGCATGAAGAGATGCCAGATATTGTGCTATTTTAATTATTATCTCAGAAATTCAAACTTCCTCTGATAATTTGTAGTATGACATTTGACTAGGATCTATGGGAGTCTAAGGGCATTTGACACCTTTGCCCTCAGAGTTGTAAATGCCACAAGATCAGGAACTGACTCTGACTTTTAATCCTTGTATGCTCAGCAGCTCACATAATTCCTGCTACCTAGTAGGCATTTAATAAATATTTGTGAAATCAATGTAGTCATTATTTAGTCATGGAGATAAGATTGGTATTGAATAACTACAACATAAAGCAGTTCTTTTCAAATGAAGATGATTAAAAACAGAGATCACAGGGAAACCAAAGCGGATTCTTTGAGTAGTATGATCCGAAGAGGGTTCAAAGAGGAAGTGTATTTAGCTGAACTTTGTGGGATCATTAAGATGAATATTTGTCTCAAACCTGTGTCCATAATTTGATCATGTATGTGGAGCCCTATACCAAGGTCACAGTGTGGATCCCTGTACCAAGATCACAGAATAAAAATCTCTGTAACTGACCAAGGCCCATAGCAACTGTGGCATGAGCCTCTGGATCTAAATTGGCCAGTTCCTTGCCTGGTGATCGAACCCGGGCCGCAGTGGTGGGAGTGCTGAATCCTAACCACTAGACCCGACAATATATTCTTGGTACTTTTCTCTTTTTTATTTATTCAAAAAATTAGTGAAATTTTACTGTTCATATTAATAGCTCCAAAAAAGGAAGCAAAAATTTAATATTATTGAGATGTACAAAGATTGAAGAAATATCCTAAGAACATATTTTATGCTTATTTATTGAATGTAAGAGCTTTAAGTTTGATTCAGGCCCTCTGAATTTGTCATGTGCTGAGACATGTTTGGAGAAGGAAATGGCAACCCACTCCTGTGTTCTTGCCTGGAGAATCCCAGGGACAGGGGAGCCTGGTGGGCTGCCGTCTATGGGGTCACACAGAGTCGGACACGACTGAAGTGACTTAGCAGCAGCAGAGACATGTTTACTGAGTTTACTCAGTTTGCTGAGACAATAGATAAAGGGGGCAGGATATAAAGCCCATAAACTTGGCAATTATTTGGGGGAATTTTTATAGTATTTCCAGCTTCTTTGAATATTCTGTTTTCATTCCTTTCCCCCTTGTTTCTCCTCATCCCAGTGTTTCATCATTTTTCTTCCTTAATCATAGATTTCAGTTGACTTCTAGATTCCTGGAAGCTTTGCTAATAAAGAAAACTTTCCATCTAAAATAGTTATAATTTTTTTTGTTTGTTTCATAGTGCCTGAGACTGTTCAACACATGCACAAATGTACAGGCGCATGTGCGCATGCGTGCACACACACACACACACACACACACGCACACACTCCACTTTGCATAGAGTACTGGTATCTGTGGAGCCCACTCTGCCCTCATTTCCTTTTGGTGTTTAACAAGCAATAGAGGCCATAGATAGATTCCCATGATGTCCAGGAAAGGCTTAGGAAGTGAACAAAGCATAATCTAAATTCATATCTAAATTCTTAGAATTCAAGCATGTGTTATTAAGATTCTATCTAAAGTGTTTGAGTCATTGTTAAAATATCATCAGAAAAATCTCTTTGTGAAAATTGCAAATTGCTGGACTCTATTATGTATTTGTTATACAGAAAAACTCCTCAGTGGAATCTTAGAACAAACTTTTATGTTTGTAATTAAATAATTCCTAGATGTCTAGCTCTCTAAGATCTGTGGTAATGACTGATTATGAAATAGCCACTAGGAGCAGACACTACTACTCTCCACATATTATCTCTTATTGAAAAGAGGATTCTTCAAATTGTGTAAAGAACTTATGGATTATCAGAGCTAAATATAACATATCAAATAAACAAAAACCCAACCAAAAACGAAACTGGATTAAAAAAATTGTTGATTAACTTTTCCAGTGGCAAATCAAAGTGTATTATTTATAAAAATTAGAGAATGTTAAGTGCCCTCCAACTTACATTTAGTTAAATTATTTGCAAGCCTTATATTGTATTGTTTTGGAACTCCTGAAAAGCTGCCTGTAGGTATCTCTTGTTATTCTTTTTTTTAAATAAAATATTTATGTATTGCTGCATTGGGTCTTCATTGCTGTGTGTAGGCTTTCTCTAGTTGCAGCGAGTGGGGGGCTATTTATTCTCTAGTTGTGGTGCACGGGCTTCTGGTGCAGGCTTCAGTAGTTGTGGCTCTTGGATTCTGCAGCACAGGCTTAATGGTTGCAGTGCATGGGCTTTCTTGCTCTGCAGCTTGTGGGATCTTCTCAGACCAGGGATTGAACCCTAGTCTCCTGCACTGGCAGGTGGATTCTTTATCACTGAGCCATCTAGGAAGCCCCTCTCTTGCTGTTCTTACTATCTGATCACAAAAGCTCAAAAGATTTGGAAAGCAAAAGGTACTTGCATATCTATGCCCATATGGGTAAAGCTTAAGAACTGAATATTAGAAGTAAAGTTCCATTGTTAGTAAGGAATAGAAACCATCTTTGGCTAGCTTAAGCAAAGAAGGGAATTTATGAGTACAAGGATCCTGGAGGAGCTCCAGGAAATTGAATGATGAGCTCAACAAGTGAACATCAAGAAAGGCAGAAACTCAGAGCTGCTGTGGGTATCTCGGTAGCAGAACCTTCTGTCTGGTCCTGCCATTTACAGGACTAGAATACAGCAATTCCTATACCCTTTATCTTCTTACCATTCAAAATGCAGAGTGATAGAATTTGGCTCCACTTGGATTAATCACTTATGTCCATGAAGAAAAGTCACAAGGCCGGATCTGATTATCAGGGAAATCCCTGTTAGGGGGCTCTGATTTCTGCCTGCTTCCAGGGTGGTATGGTACGGCAGGAAGAGAGCGCGGAGGACCTGAGTGAACTGAGATCTCATCACTTAGTAGGTAAGTGAATAGTAACTTCTCAGCACCTTTTAAAATTATGGTCCTATTCATAAAATAAAATGTACTGTCTTATTTCTTTATTTTTTCATATTTATTTCTTTGTGCTGTGTCTTAGTTGTGGCACTCGCAATCTTCTCTCTGCGTTGTGGCGTGCAGTATTGAATCTGGGCCATCTGCATTGGGAGTGCAGACTCTTAGCTACTGGACCACCAGGGAAGTCCCCCATCTTACTCATCTTTAGGTGTAAAGTTCAGTGGCGTTAAATGCATTCACAATATTGGGCAACCATCACCATTATCCATTTTCAGTACTTTTTCATCATCTCAAAGAGAAACTCTTCACCCTTTTGAAAATAACTTCCCATCTCCCTCACCAGGCAACCCCCACCCCCACCCCACACACACTTTGGTGCGGTCCTTTTGCCTTTGGCTTATTTTACTTAGCATAATGCTTTCAAGAATCATCCATATTGTAGCATGTGTCAGGACTCTATGCCTTTTTATTGCTGAATAGTATATTATGATGAGGATACAGCCCATTGTGCTTACTCATTCATCAGTTGATTATCATTTGTGTGGCTCCTCCCTTTTGACTATTATGAGGAATGCTACAGTGAATATTTGCATGTAAGGTTCTCTGTGGACATATTCTTAATTCCTTTGGGTATACACCTAAGGAGGGGAATTGCCTGGTCACACGGTACTGTGTTTAACATTTTGCCTCAGCCTTTCCTGTTCTCTTTATCTTGCTTTACCTTTTTCTTTCATACCTTCTTATTACACACAATATAATTTACTATTTCTTGTGTTCAGTGTTTATCACCTGTCTGCCCCTGGTAGAATGTAAGCTCTTTGAAGGCCGAGATCTTTTGTTTTGTCACTGAGTATCTTAAGTGCTTGACTCCATAAATATTTGTTGAATGAATACATGTTGAATTAGGATATGAACATTCCCGAATCTCCAAGTAGATGTTAACATCAGCCCTGCTCTGGGAAAAAAGTCAATTTAATTGTGAAGTCAGCATAATTGTTCTTATTAAATACTTTGAGAATCCATAAGGGTAATTCTTTTAAAATGGATGAAAGTTGTCACTAGATTTGTAGTGCCATTAACTCTTGCTGTACTAGGAACTTTAATAAATCTCTTGGGTCATATCTCTGCACCTCCCTAGCCTAACATGTGATAAAACTTACAGGAAAAAGTAGTGTATATAGCCTTATTTAATGGTTTGAGTGTTATAGATACATTAAAGTTGTTATTTCTGAAAGTTCAGTTTTATTTTTGCACATGAAAAAAGTGAATTTGTAAGCATTTTTGTGAGACTGTTTCTTAATTTCAATCAGCCCTTTTCCTTAGTGCATAATATATAATACATTCAGGGAAATATTTTGTACTTTAACAGCTTTAAGCAAAAAAGTTTAGTTGAAAATAATTTGCTAAAATGAAACCAGAAAGTATTTGGGGAATTTATAATTTTATGTTACTAAATAGAAGAGGGCGTATAACAAGTTGTAATTTTTATTTCTGAAATTTAGGAATAAGTGTCTGGAAAAGGTTGGGTACTTAAATGTAGGTTGAGGAGAACAAGTGAATGGTATTTTTGTTCTTCATTACTTAATAATATTCTTTCTGTTGACTCAGTCTGTTATAATGTGCTCTGCCTCAGTCTTATTCCAAAAGACATGTTTGGTCCTTCTCTTTAAGAATTCAAAATTCTCCAGTGTTGTTATTCACTCTTATTCTTGGAATCCTTACTGGTAGCGATGTACAAATGAGAACTTCTTTGAGACCATATGTGCATATAGGACAGAGAAATAAAGGGGAAATGTAGATGTGTACAAATGATAGGATAATGTAGAAATGTAGAACAAGGTCATTCTGTTCCCTCTAGTCCTAACATGCTGTGATCCCCTGTGACAGAGGTTTAAAAATATGATATCTTTAGAAAAGTAATATTGAGATAAAAGGTGAATTAGGAATCCAAAGTAAGTTAATGATTCAAGGACTAGTTATTTGTGTTTGGCTAAAGTGTTCAAGGTCATTACTAATATCAGGGATATAACTACTTAGACATTTGCGTTTCAAGTAGACTTTTGGTTTCAGCCATGTTTGCAAAGAGGGTAATTTTAGTTTGGGTTTGTTAAAATTCACAGGGAAGAATTCACAACACACCTTGTTGTGTTGAAGACTCTACTTGTGGCTAGGAATGGTTAATACTATGACATTTTAAGTCAAATCAGGATTACTTGTCAATGAAAGTGTTAATTATTTAAAACTCTACTGAATGAATCCATTGCCAGGATTATAACAGATGATAAAAGCCCTTTATTTATCTTTCTTCCCTATTTACCTGGCAGGACACGATTTAGTAATTGAGTTCCAATTCTAAATCCATGTCCAGAATGAGCCTCCTTTCCTGGTCAGCACAAATGAAGTCATTGTTATCTGTCATAGTGAAACAAAGTACTTATTTCTGAAGTCTTAGCTGCTATAGAATCTCTCAGGTTCAATGCACGATGCTGGATGCTTGGGGCTGGTGCACTGGGACAACCCAGAGGGATGGTATGGGGAGGGAGGAGGGAGGAGGGTTCAGGATGGGGAACACATGTATACCTGTGGGGGGAAAAAATTTAAAAAGCAAAAACAAACAAACAAACAAAAAAATAATACTTTTACTCTATTTACTATTTTTACATGAATCTTGATCACCAAACTTGATACTTTGGAGAAGAGTTCACATTCTAAATTATCCCATGAATTATTTAATGTTACATAGCCTGAATTATACCAACTTTAGAATTTTTGAACATTATAAAAAAAAAAAAAAAGAGTCTCTCAGAACTAGCTTTTAAAAACTATCAAACTGCAAGTAGAAAAACATTTTGTTAATTATTGGAGAATCTGAAAAAAATAATTGTTAAAGTAAATTGACAGGTACAGGCTCTGGAGAGTTGATAATTACTTTGGCAACAAGATAGCCATAATTTTATACTATAAACCTTTTCAAAAGAATAGATCAACATTCATATTGTACTTTTTTTCAAAATTGAAGTTGTAATACATGCTCAAAGAATTAATATCAACTGCATTACTTAGTTTGAACCATATTTAATTTAGCAAAATGCACAATGATTTTAATTTTTGTATCAGAGTGTGCTAGTTAGTCCCCCAAATTAGTTTTTCACTCTTTCATGCTAATAGAAATATTTGAGTGTGTGGATGCTGAGGATAAAGACCACATTCCTAGCCTCTTCTGTAGCTAGGTATGGCTTCAGACTAGAATTTGTGGTCAGACCCTTATAGGAGATGTTAACTCCCCTCTTCTGAGCCCCCAGCCCACTCCCATTCAGCTGTTTGTAATGTGCGAGGGAAGAAGCCATCTCAAACCATGTGGATGAGGCCAATACTTTAGGAGTAACAGAATATCAAGAAATGAACCTGTTCTCTGGACATCTGCAAATCCTGGCTGTACTGTATTTGAACAGAAGATGAAACAAGATGGGCTGACAAGGGTCAGATCATGTATTCCCCATTAGGCAATGTGTAGCCCTCGATGAACTGTTAAGTGGAAGAATGAAATGATCAGGTTTTGCTCTAGGAAGATCAGACAGTGGTAAAGAGAAGTAGAAGAAAGCTGCAAATGGCAGGCATGGGAGGAACCAGGTGACTCATGAAAGCAGCCTGAACCCAGCAGCTAGAGTGGAGATGTAGGGTAGCTTCTCATCAGAATCGTTGAAGGGACATTATCTTTGTTTAGTGTCTGACTTTAGACCCAAATGCAACTAAAATATTCATTGTTGCATTTGAGGCTTTATTACTTTAAATAATTGAGTATATAGACTTGAAAGGTTTCCCTTCGTTGATTCCAGTTGGGTAGAGTGTCATTAAGTAGAACCTTTCCGTGGTTATGGGAGGAGGTACAAGTCTTGTCTGGTACAGTATTTTCATCCTGTAGCCCTGTTTTAGGCATAGGCGTTTTTTTAGTTCCACAGACATCCTGAGTTTCCTCTTAACATAGGGCCTTTTCACATGTTTGTTTCCTCTGTTGGGTTGATTTCCCTCCTTTGTGCGTGCTAAGTCGCTTCTGTCGTGTCCTACTCTTTGCGACCCTGTGGACTGTAGCCCACCAGGCTTCCCTGTCTGTGGGATTCTCCAGGCAAGAATGCTGGAGTGGGTTGCCATGCCCTCCTCCAGAGGATCTTGCCCACCCAGGGATCGAACCCACCTCTCTTGCATCTCCTGCATTGGCAGGCAGGTTCTTTACCGTTAGTGCTACCCAGAAAGCCCTTACCTTTCCTTAATTAAAGCCTGTTTATCATTCAGATTTCAGCTCTGTGATGCTTCTGTAGTGAGTTTTTCTGACCTTCCAGACTGTGAACTTTCTTAGCTATGTATATGCTTATACAGTACCACATTCTTTTCCTTCAGAAAGTTTATCCTCATTGTAGTTTTCATTGTACTACTTTTATAGTATTGTTGGATTATCTGTGGTTCTCCCAGGCTTCCTAGGTGGCTCAGTGGTAAAGAGTCTGCCTGCCAATGCAGGAGATGTGGGTTTGATCCCTGGGATGGGAAGATCCCCTGGAGAAGGAAATGGCAACCCACTCCAGCATTCAATCCAGTGTCCTCCTGCTTTGGCAGGTAGATTCTTTATCACTAAGCCACCTGGGAAGCTTGGGAGAAACACAGATAGTCCAATTGTTATAAAAGAAGTACAATTAAAACTACAACTGGGTAAACTTGCTGAAGGAAAAAAGTCCCATGGACACAATAGCCTAGCGGGCTGCAGTCCATGGTGTTGTAGGAGTTGGACATGACTGAGTGACTAAATAACAAATGTTTCTCCCACTAGGCTTTAAACTGTGTAAGGGCAGCAACTGTGTCGTTTACAGTTACATCCCCAATGCCTTGCACAGTATCTGTCATATAATAGGTTTTCAAGAAATATATATTGAACAAATGAATAACATTTTAGCATAATGGCTAAGAGGATGAGTTTTTGATCAGATAAACTTGTTTTCAAATTATGTCTTTACTCCTTCTCATGGTATGATGTTTGGAAGTTACTTAATACCGAAAACCTCAACTTTCTTATCTGTAAAGAGGGATTGTTACCCATAGTATTGCCATGGTGACTAATGGAAATTAACGTACGTAAAACCCTTAGATTCAGCCTCTTAGAATTAGGCACCTAAGTGTTAAATAGGTGGAAACCATTATTATTACTATTTTTCTATCTGAAAAAATCAGCAGGAGTCTCTCTGGAAGCTTGGCTAAGTTCGTACTGCATTGATTTGAAAGTTCTGCCATATTGTGTTTATAAAACTTTGCAGTAAACCAGTTTTTCAGTGGGTATTTGTTTAGTAGGCTGTTCAAAGGCACTCCGCCTTATCTCTTGTTTGCTTTGGTTTTGGCCCTTTTTTTTCTCCCTTCCTTACTTTGATAATGTGTACTACTAAACTGCAGGCACTTCTGTTTATCTTGTATTAGTGGTTTGATGCATGCTATCTTTTTGATGTAATGCAAACACCTAAAGTGTATCAACATTAGTCACAACCTTCGAATTGCTTGGCATACATTTTCCATATCTTCCTTGACTAGAATTTTCAAGTCTTGTTAAATTTTAAAGCCATCACGCTACTTCAGTGGCTAACATTTCTTCCCTACTGGAACACCATGGTGAAAGGAAACAGTTTTATTTATTGAGACAAAACAAATGTTTGCTTTGAAGCCATTAGAATGGAGGTTTTTCATAAGTTTCCACTGAGCAGCTGGTGTCACCGTCCCTTCTCTGAAATTTCCTATTGCCAAGAATTCCTTCTGAGCTTCTGTGACTGTTAGAGGGATTAGCAAAAACATTTATCTAATTTGGATAATTAATCAGTTTAGAAATAAACAAATTTGCCTAGGACAATCATGTCAGATTTTAAACAGTGACTAATCAAATTATAATGGTTACTTCTCTTTAGAATAATAATGATTTTTAGACAAAATCATAGGGATCTGAAAGGCATAGAGAGGGTATCTTACTCCTGCCACTTAGATGTACCTATGAACAAAAATGATCCAGGCTGTAGCCTTCTTTTGATTAAGACATGGAAGGAGATTTTGCTATTTGCCAGAATCTTACTGTGTATATACACTCTGACTATTGAAGCACTCTTAAAAATTAAAGCATTAAAACACTTAAACCTGCTTTGCAAACTCTTGTTAGAAAATTTCTCTGTGAGAAGGTATTTCCTTTTAGTTAAGAGCAATTCCTGATGGTGCAGTTTATGCCAGTTATCTCTAGTCTTACTGGACTAACTGCTAATGCTTAAAAGTGCTCCATTCCTTGTTCTGACAGTGAATTAGTCAATCTGAAGACTGTTTATTAGCCAGGATGTTTTTTAGTTGCAAGAAACAGAAAACTCAATTGGAACAATTGTTAGCAAAGAAGAGAACTTTTAAAAAACCTTTTATTTTATATTGGAGTATAGCCATTAACAACGTTGTGGTAGTTTTAGGTAGACAGCAGAGGGACTTGGCCATACATGTACATGTATTGATTCTCCCCTAAACCCCTCCCGTGCAGGCTGGCACATAACATGGAGCAGAGTTCTCTGTGCTATAAAACAGGTCCTTGTTGGTTGCCCATTTAAAATATAGCAGTGTGTACCTGTCCATCCCAAACTCCCTAACTATCCACGCCGTCCACCACCTCCGTCCACCACCCACCGCCCCCCCCCCCGGCCTCTGGCTCTGGCAACCAGCAACAATGTATTGTTTATGATCAGGGTAGCTAAAAAGTCTATGCATAACTTTGTTATAGGCTCTCTGGCTTTATCCTTGGTTCTGTTTTGTCATCAGTATTAGTCCATCCTCAGACAGGCCTTCTGCCTCTAGTGGCAGTGTGTCTGCTGGCAGCTTCATCGTTACCGTATCCTACCATCTTACATCCAGAGCTGAAAAGAGAGCGTCTCAGTTCCTTAAACTCCAGAACTGCTGCAGTCTTCACTGTTGCAATGACTGGGATAACAGTCCCATCTTCAGCTGAACACTGTGGCCAGGGGATGAGAGGCTCTGATGACAGAGGATATGCCATCATGCATTTTGTGGAAGAAGAGCCCTTCTCCATTCTCCTTTCAGGGCTCAGTGGCCAGAAGGAAGACAGTGGATGCTGGAAAGGCAAAGACAACACGTGTCTACTGCAGCCAGATGGGATTGCCCTGTGGGCATAACAAAGCCATGTTTTCTGTGTCCTTACCATCAGGTTTTAAAATGTGAAGCCATTAGTTTTTTTTTTTTTAATTTACTTTTTTATTGAAAGATAATTGCTTTACAGAATTTTGTTGTTTTCTGTCAAACCTCAGCATGAATCAGCCATAGGTATACATATATCCCCTCCCCTTTGAACCTCCCTCCCATCTCCTGCCCCATCCCACCCCTCTAGATTGATGCAGAGCCCCTGTTTGAGTTTCCAGAGCCATACAGCAAATTCCCATTGGCTATATAGTTTACATATGGTAATGTAAGTTTCCATGTTACTGTTTCCATACATCTCACTCTCTCCTCCCGTCTCCCCATGTCCATAAATCTATTCTTCATGTCTCTTTCTTCATTGCTGCCCTGAAAATAAATTCTTCAATACCATTTTCAAGATTCCATATATATATGCATTAATATACGATATTTATCATTCTTTTTCTGACTCACTTTACTCTGTATAATAGGTTCTAGGTTTGTCCACCTCATCAGAACTGACTCAAAGGTGTTCCTTTTTATGGCTGAGTAATATTCCTTCATGTATATGTACCACAACTTTATCCATTCATCTGTTGATGGACATCCAGGTTGCTTCCATGTTCTAGCTACTGTAAATAGTGCTGCAGTGAATACATATGTCTTTTTCAACCCTGGTTTCTTCAGGGTATATGCCTCGGAGTGGGATTGCTGGGTCATATGGTGGTTTTATTCCTAGTTTTTTAAGGAATCTCCATACCGTCTTCCATAGTGGCTGTATCAATTTACATTCCCGCCAGCAGTGCAAGAGCATTCCCTTTTCTCCATACCTTCTCCAGCATTTATTGTTTGTAGACTTTTTGATGAGGGCCATTCTGACCAGTGTGAGGTGATATCTCATTGTAGTTTTGATTTGCATTTCTTTAAATATGAGCGATGTTGAGGATCTTTTCATGTTTGTTAGCTGTCTATATGTCTTCTTCTGAGAAATGCCTGTTTAAGTCTTTTTACCACTTTTTGATTGGGTTGTTTGTTTTTCTGGCATTGAGTTGTATGAGCTGCTTTATATATTTTGGAAATCAATCCTTTGTCAGTTGTTTCATTTACTATTATTATTCTGAGGGTTGTCTTTTCACCTTGCTTATTGTTTCCTTTGCTGTGCAAAAGCTTTTGAGTTTAATCAGGTTCCACTTGTTTACTTTTGTTTTTATTTCTGTTACTCTAGGAGGTGGGTCATAGAGGATCTTGCTTTGATTTATGTCATCGAGTGTTCTGCCTATGTCTTCTTCTAAGAGTTTTATAGTGTCTGGTTTTACATTTAGGTCTTTAATCCATTTTGAGTTTATCTTTCTGTATGGTATTAGGAAGTGTTCTAATTTTGTTCTTTTAACATGTAGCTGTCCAGTTTTCCCAGCACCATTTATTGAAGAGGCTGTCTTTGCCCCATTGTATATTCTTGCCTTCTTTGTAAAAAATAAGGTACCCATAGGTGCATGGATTTATTTCTGGGCTTTCTATCTTGTTCCATTGGTCTATATTCCTGTTTTTGGGCCAGTACCATGCTGACTTAATGACTATAGCTTTGTTGTATAATCTGAAATCAGGCAGGTTGATTCCTCCAGCTCCATTCTTCTTTCTCAAGACTACTTTGGCTATTCGGGGTCTTTTGTGTTTCCATATGAATTGTGAAATTTTTTGTTCTAGTTCTGTGAAAAATGCCATTGGTAATTTGATAGGGATTGCATTGAATCTGTAGATTGCATTTGGTAGTATAGTCATTTTCACAATATTGATTCTTCCTACCCAGGAACATGGGATATCTCTCCATCTGTTTATGTCGTCCTTGATTTCTTTCATCAGTATCTTATAATTTAATGTGTATAGTTCTTTTGTCTCCTTAGGTAAGTTTATTCCTATATATTTAATTCTTTTTGTTGCAATGGTGAATGGGATTGATTCCTTAATTTCTTTTTCTGATTTTTCATTGTTAGTATATAGAAATGCAAATGATTTCTGTGTATTGATTTTGTATCCTGCAACTTTGCTAAATTCACTACTTAGCATCTTCAGGGTTTTCTATGTACAGTATCATGTCATCTGCAAACAGTGAGAGCTTTACTTCTTCTTTTCTAATCTGGATTCCTCTTATTTCTTTTTCTTCTCTGATTGCTGTAGCTAGGACTTCCAGAACTATGTTGAATAAGAGTGGTGAAAATGGGCACTTTTGTCTTGTTCCTGATCTTAGGGGGAATGCTTTCAGTTTTTCACCATTGAGAATAATGTTTGCTGTAGGCTCATCATATATGGGCTTTACTATGTTGAGGTAGGTTCCTTCTATGCCCATTTTTTGAAGAGTTTTAATCATAAATGGGTGCTGAATTTTGTCAAAGGCTTTTTCTGCACCTATTGAGATGATCATATGGTTTTTATCTTTCAATTTGTTAATATAGTATATCACATTGGTTGGTTTGTGTATATTGAAGAATCCTTGCCTTCCTGGAATAAACCCAACCTGATCATGCTGTATGACCTTTTTGATGTGTTGTTGAATTCTATTTGCTAAAATTTTGTTGAGGATTTTTGCATCTATGTTTATCAGTGATATTGGCCTGTAGTTTTTTTTTTTGCATTGTCTTTGTCTGGTTTTGTTATCAGGGTGGTGGTGGCCTTGTAGATTGAGTTTGGAAGTGTTCCTTCCTCTGCAATTTTTAGAGAGAATTTTATAAGGATAGGCATTAGCTCTTCTCTAAATGTTTGATAGAATTCTCCTGTTAAGCCATCTGGTCTTGGGCGTTTGTTTTGGGGAGATTTTTTTTTTATCACAGCTTCAATTTCAGTGCTTGTGATTGGCTTGTTCATAATTTCTATTTCTTCCTGGTTCAGTCTTGGAAGATTGAACTTTTCTAAGAATCTGTCCATTTCTTCCAGGTTATCCATTTTATTGCCATATTGTCTCTTGTAATCCTTTTATTTCTGCATTGTCTGTTAACCTCTCCTTTTTCATTTATAATTTTGTTGATTCTTCTCTCTTTTTTTCTTGATGAGTCTGGCTAAAGGCTTGTTAATTTTGTCTGTCTTCCCAAAGAACCAGCTTTTAGTTTTATTAATCTTTACTATTGTTTCTTTCATTTCTTTTTCATTTATTTTTGCTCAGATCTTTATGATTTCTTTCCTTCTACTAATTTTTTGTTGTTGTTGTTCTTTTTTTCTTTCCCAGTTGTTTGAGGTGTTAAGTAAGGCTGTCTATTTGATATTTTTCTTATATCTTGAGGTAGGGTTGTATTGCTATAAACTTCCCTCTTAGAACTGCTTTCTCTGCATCCTATAGGTTTTGAGTTATCGTGTTTTCATTGTCATTTGTTTCTAGAATTTTTTTGATTTCCCTTTTGATTTCTTCCGTAACCTATTGGTTATTTAGAAATATGTTGCTTAATCTCCGTGTGTTTGTGTTTCTTACAGTTTTTTTCTTGTAATTGATATCTGGTCTCATAGTGTGGTCAGAGAAGATGCTTGATACGATTTCAATTTTGTTAAATTTACTGAGGTTTGATTTGTGACCCAAGATGTGGTCTATCCTGGAGAATGTTCCATGTGCACTTGAGAAGAAGGTGTATTCTTCTGCATTTGGATGGAATGTCCTGAAGATATCAATGAGATCCATCTCATCTAATGTATTATTTGAGACTTGTGTTTCCTTTTAAATTTTCTATTTGATGATCTGTCCATTGATGTGAGTGGGGTGTTAGTCTCCTACTATTATTGTGTTATTATCTATTTCTCCTTTTATGTCTGTTGGTGTTTATCTTATATATTGAGGTGCTCCTATGTTGGGTGCATAGATATTTACAATTGTTATGTCTTCCTCTTGGATTGATCCCTGGATCATTATGTAGTATCCTTCCTTATCTCTTGTAATCTTCTTATTTTCAGGTCTATTTTGTCTGATATGAGGATTGGTATTCCAGCTTTCTTTTGCTTCCCATTTACATGGAATATATTTTTCCATTCTCTCATTTTCAGTTTATGTGTATCTTTAGGTCTGAAGTGGGTTTCTTCTAGACAGCATATATATGGGTCTTGTTTTTGTATCCATTCAGCCAGTCTGTGTCTTTTGGTTGGAGCATTTAATCCATTTACATTTAAAGTAATTATTGATATGTATGTTCCTATTGCCATTTTCTTAATTGTTGTAGTTGATTTTGGAGATCTTTTTTCTTTCTCTTCCAGCTTCTTTTCACCAGCTTCCCTGGTGGCTCAGAGGTTAAAGGGTCTGCCTGGAATGTGGGAGACCCAGGTTCGATCCCTGGGTTGGGAAGATCCCCTGGAGAAGGAAATGGCAACCCACTCCAGTACTCTTGCCTGGAGAATCCCATGGAGGGAGGAGCCTGGTAGGGTACAGTCCATGGGGTCGCAAAGAGTCGGACACGACTGAGTGACTTCACTTCACTTTCACTTTCTTCTCTTGTATTTCTTGACTATATAGATCCATTTAACATTTGTGGTAAAGCTGGTTTGGTGGTACTGAATTCTCTTAACTTTTGTTTGTCTGAAAAGCTTTTTATTTCTTCATCGATTTTGAATGAGATCCTTGCTGGGTACCGTAATCTTAGTTGTAGATTTTTCCCTTTCAGTACTTTAAATATATCCTGCCATTCCCTTCTGGCCTGCAGAGTTTCTGCTGAAAGATCAGCTGTTAAGCGTATGGAGTTTCCCTTGCAGGTTACTTGTTGCCTCTCCCTTGCTGCTTTACATATTCTTACTTTGTGTTTAGTCTTTGTTAGTTTGATTAGTATGTGTCTTGGCATGTTTCTCCTTGGGTCTATCCTGTATGGGACTCTTTGTGCCTCTTGGACTTGACTATTTCCTTTTCCCTGTTGGGGAAATTTTCAACTATAATCTCGTCAAAAATGTTCTCATACCCTTTCTTTTGCTCTTCTTCTGGGACCCCTATAATTTGAATGTTGGTGTGTTTGATATCGTCCCAAGAGGTCGCTGAAACTGTCCTCAGTTCTTTTCATTCTTTTTACTTTATTCTGCTCTTCAGAAGTTATTTCCACCATTTTATCTTCTAGCTCACTAATTCACTCTTATGCTTTAGATATTCTGCTATTGATTCCTTCTAGAGTATTTTTAATTTCAGTAATTGTGTTGTTTGTCTCTGTATGTTTATTCTTTAATTCTTCTAGGTCTTCGTTAATTGATTCTTGCATTTTCTCCATTTTGTTTTCAAGGTTTTTGATCATCTTTACTATCATTACTCTGAATTCTTCTTCAGGTAGTTTGCCTATTTCCTCTTCATTTATTTGGACTTCTGTGTTTCTTGTTTGTTCCTTCATTTGTGTAGTATTTTTCTGCCTTTTCATTATTTTTTTTTAACTTATTGTGTTTGAGGACTCCTTTTCCCAGGCTTTAATGTTGAATTCTTTCTTCCTTTTGGTTTCTGCCCTCTTAAGGTTGGTGCAGTGGTTTGTGGCTTCAAAAAGGGTGAGATTTGTGCTCAGTTTTGTTTGTTGTTTGTTTGTTTTTCCTCTGATGGGCAAGGCTGAGTCAGGTGGTAATCCTGTCTGCTGATGATTGGGTTTGTATTTTTGTTTTGTTTGTTGTTTAGCACAGGGTGCTACTGTTGGTTGGGTGATGCCGGGTCTTGTATTCAAGTGGTTTCCTCTGTGTGAGTTCTCACTATTTGATATTCCCTAGGGTTAGTTCTCTGGTAGTCTAGGGTCTTGGAGTCAGTGCTGCTACTCCAAAGGCCCAGGGCTTGATCTGTGGTCAAGAACAAAGATTCCACAAGTGGATTCTTATGGAATTAAGTGAGACTAAAGCAAATATCCAAAAATGAGAAACCAAAGATGAACCCCAGACAAATGGCAGTTACAAAGTCAGGCAAATAATAATTAAAATAATGGAATATACAAATATACATATACACCCACGAGGAAAGTGAGAACATTCCAACAAAAATATAGTAGATTGACCTGGTGAAGAAAGGAAATAAAAAATTATAAGAACAAAACTAACTAAAGCATAAACTGATAAACAAAACTAAAGCAAGGTGCCAAGTGGGGAATAAAGCAATGAAAATAAAAGTAGAAAATATGTTGAGAGGAAAGAAAAGAAAGAATAGATATGCAGAGTTAAATAGAGGCAGATGCAGAAGATTTATATACATTATAGATTAATTGCAAGGGGAAAATAACAATACAAAAGGTGACCAAAGGAATAAATATAGAAAAATATAGTATTTAAAAGCAATTAAAAATTAAAATTATAAAAAAGGGAAAAAAAACAGAAGAAGAAAGAGAAAGGAAAAAGAAAAAGGGAAACTTCATAGAACTGCAAAAGCTCAACGTAGAGGCAGAGGTTTATAACAACGATAAAAAATGTGACCGAATATACACATATACATATATACCCATAAGCAAAATCAAAATAGTCCAACAAAAATAAAGTACAATAGATTGACCTGGGAAACAAAGGAAACCAGGAATTATATCTACCAGATCAAAGCTAACCAAAGCTCAAACTGGAAAGCACAGCTAAAGCAAGGTTCCAATTGGGAAATAAAGCAATGAAAAGAAAACTAACATATACGTTGAGAGGAAAGGAAAGAAGGAAAAGAAAGTGAGACTAGATATGCAAAGTGAAATAGAGGTAGATAAAGAAGATTTATATATATTAAAGATTAACCGCAAGGGAAAGAGAACAGTAGGAAAAGCAAACAAAGGCATAAATGTAGAAAAATTAATAACTGGTTTAAAAAATTTAAAATTAAAATTAAAAAAAAAAGAAAAAACAAAAGAAAAAGAAAAAAGAAAACCCCATAGAACTGCAAAAGCCCAATGTAGAAGCAGAGGTTTTTAACAATAGTGAAAAATGTGACTGAGGAAAAAAAAAAAAAAGCTCAAAAGCTTAATAAGATTTCATAGTGCCAATAAAATTGACAACTACAACAGAGAGGGAAGAAAAAGGGAAAAAAAAGAAAAAAAATCCAAAAGAATCTACAGAACAAGTCAAAACATAAGAATAATAAATGTTTTTCTTGAGTCACTGCTGTCAGAGTCCTTTTCCTCACTGGGAGTCACAGTCTGCCTCACCTCCCTAAGATAATCTCCAGCACTGTGCTGATCTCTGGACCTGCTTGTGAGGGCAGCTCAGATTCTAACCTGGTCCTATTCCTGTGTGTTCTTGCCTCCAATATCCACAGTGTTCTTTTGTGGGAGATCTCAGTGACCTTTTACATATTTCATAGACTCAGAGTCTGCCTAGTTGATCGTGTAGATTTAATCTGCAGCTTGTACAGCTGTTGGGAGGGTTTTGGGTCTTCTTCCTTAACCACACTGTCCCTGGGTTTCAATTGTGGTTTTATTTCCATCTCTGCATGTGGGTCATCCACCAGGGTTTGCTCTTGAGGCTGCCCTGGAAGACTTGGGTTTGTCCCTGTGAGGGTCTGGTGTCGGGGTGGTGCAGCTGCTTGGGTTGCAGGGGTTCTGGCAGCACCAGGTACTCAGGGGGGTTGGTGGATAGGACAGCAGGAGCTATAGTGCTCTAGACAGGCATGGCAACCAGTATTGGCCAATACGCTCCAGTATTCTTGCCTGGAGAACCCCCTTCCTTGACAGAGGAGGAGGCCACAGTCTACAGGGTCACAAAGAGTCGGACACTACTGAAGCGACCCTGCATGCATAGACGCCAAGAGCTTTTGTGCCTGTGGCAGCTCTGCCCCAGTGAGAGTTGAGTGTGAAGGTGGTGCAGCTGCTTGGCTTGTGAGGACTTTGGAGGTGCCAAGTGTGCAGGGACATGGACTGCCTCCGCTGCAGGAGTTATGGCCCTATCAGAGTCTTTTTTCGAGCCTCTTGCAGCTGACAATCATAAGGTTTCTTTGACCAGTCTTTCTCTGTAGCTCCACCGGTTCAGGCACATAGAGGGGTCCCCCTGGCTTGGTTCCTACTCTGTAGGTCAGTGCGTCAGGCACCTAAAGGGGCACCCTGGGTGGGGTCCTACTCTGTAGTTCGGGGCATCAGTCACTTAAAGGAGCACCCTGGGTGGGGTCCTGCTCTGTAGTTCAGTGTGTTAGGCGTTTGATGGGCCAGCCTTTCTATTGTTCAGCTGCTGATGCTGGCATGTGGGGAGAGAGAGGCTACGGTGATGGCTCCACCCCTTACGCGTGACTCAGCAGTATCACCTTGCTTCCATGGCTGCCCAGCTTTCCTCCACAGGCATTTCCCACCACAATTTCCTCCTTTACCTCCCCTCCATCTGTCTCTCTGCAGTCAACAGCAGCCCTCCCCCTGCTATTGCTCCACAATCCCCAAACTCCAGCTCCCAGCCTCTGCGCTTTCCAGAGGACCCATGTCCCTGTCCAGGGTATGTATGGCTGTGGCAAGGACTGTTTGATTCTCATTCCATTTAGGCTGCCACAGATCAGCTCTTTCACTCTCATTCTTAAATGTTTCTCCTCTAACTCAGACAGTTGTCCTGATGTGGGGATTGGACCCCTGCTTCAGTTCCCCCACCCACTGAGGGCAGGTCCAGTCCTGCTGCTGCTGCTGCTGCTACTAACACTCCTGTTTTTCCCCCCTAGTTCCTTCTTCCTCCTGAGTCTGCGTGGTTCTATGTATTCTTTCCCTCTGGGCAGGTACTCCTGTCTGCTCTCAGCTGGTATTCTGCATGCACTTCTGTGTCTGAAGGTGTATTCCTAATGTACCTGTGGAGAGAGATGTGCTCCATATCCACCTACTCCTCTGCCATCGTGTTCTCTCTAGCCACCATTAGTTACTTTTGATGCTATAGAAGACTTTTGTCTTTCCAGTTTACTAGTTTTGGGTATTAAAGTAACACAATTTCAGGTGGAGTCTACTTCATGATGAAAAGGAAAATTATCTGAGTACTATGCATGGCGTGGTAAAGCCTGATTAGTCTGGTCTGGTCTAAACTTTTCGTTGGCATCATCTCCTGAAGGAAAGAATCCGAGACTGTCAAGGGTGCGGGTTATAGTGAGGGTCAAAAAAGGAAGGCAGCATTTTATTGTAATGTTGATGCAAAGTGAAAAAGGAAACAGGAGTTGAGGAAACAAGCTATTTCAAAATGTGTACATTTTTCATAAGTATATGAATAAACCTGCTTTGATAAATGAATCTCATCCTGAAGATATATGCATTTGAACCTCTTGCACACAGTAAATTTGATTATGAATTTATTTGCTTTTAGTATTCATAGCTTTTGTTTAGACATAAGTAGCTTATCAACTTTATAGAGTAATTGCAGCACCTTATATGTACACAGTGTACAAGAATTGGTTATTATGATGGAGATGTGTGTTAAGCAAGGTGTAACATAAGCAGGATTAAAAATACAAATTTTAAAACTGAAAATTGTTAATTTCGATATCAAAATTAGCAAATGTTGCTAAAATACTTTGCATTAAAAATTCCCTCTGTAAGACAAATATTTTTATGTCAGGGCTAGAAATGAATTATAATACCTAATTAATATGTAATATTTGAAATGTGATCTTTATGTAACATTTAGAGAACACATAGTAAATTTTTCTCTTAAGAGTCAGTGTCTTCAATTTTTTTTTTAGTCCTACCTTAAATATTTAAAACTGAGGTCCATCTTGAACTATTGAACAGATTGGTTGGTTATGAAATGACTATCTAGAAATCATATTTAATTTCAAGGTTGAAGTCAAACCATTGAATAGATAGATACTTGATTATGAATTTTTAAAAATATGAATCTTGTAAAAAGCTGTCTAAGTGCTTAGTTTGGAATTCTCGTCTATCCTGAAGTGGTTGAGAACTTGGACACATCATTTAATCTCTGAAGTCAGTTCCCCATCTTTAATTTGGGAGTACTACTAACACTTCCATTCTGTTCCTCAGTGGTCCTTTGAGGGTATGAAATGATGTTATACTTGTGTGAGTGTTTGGAAGACTATATTGGTATATGCTGGATATTTAAAAAGTTACTATATGAGCTTAAATTAAAAAAAAAATTCAGTTTATTTAAACAGAAAAAAAAAGTTAACACATTTCTCCTACCCACTACCCACTATCTCTTGTAACCACCAATCTTCCATCTGGGAGCTTGTATTTTTTTTTTTTTAAGAGACCCCATATAAGAGACATTGTATGTACCTGTGACTGATTCGTGTTGATACGTGGCAGAAACCAACACAATATTGTAAAGCAATTATCCTTCAATTAAAAATAAATAAATTTGAAAAAGAGACATTGTATGGCATTTATCTTTTTTTGTCTGACTTATTTCACTTAGCATATTTCACTTCAAGGTCCATTCATGTTGTTACAGTAGAAAGATTTCCTTTCTATTATATGGCTGAATAATATCCTATTGTATACATTCATTAATATTTTGTTTAAATAATATAAAGTTGTATGTGGTATATACCGTATTTTCTCAGTTTATCCATCAGTTCAGTTTAGTTCAGTTGCTCAGTCGTGTTCAACTCTTTGCAACCCCGTGGAGTGAAGCATGCTGGGCTTCTCTGTCTATCACCAACTCTAGAGCTTGCTCAGACTCATGTCCATTGAGTTGGTGATGCCATCCAGCCAATCTCATCCTCTGTTGTCCCCTTCTCCTCCTGTGTTCAGTCTTTTCCAGCATCAGGGTCTTTTTCAGTGAGTCAGTTCTTCGCAACAGGTGGCCAAGTATTGGATTTTCAGCTTCAGCATCAGTCTTTCCAATGAATATTCAGGACTGATTTCCTTTAGGATTGACTGGCTTGAACTCCTTGCAGTCCAAGGGACTGTCAAGAGTCTTCTCCAACACCACAGTTTGAAAGCATGAATTCTTCGGCACTCAGCCTTCTTTATGGTCTAACTCTCACATCCATACATGACTACTGGAAAAACCATAGCTTTGACTAGATGGACGTTTGCTGACAAAGTAATGTCTCTGCTTTTTAATATACTGCCTAGGTTGGTTATAGCTTTTCTTCCAAACAGCAAGCGTCTTTTAATTTCATGGCTACAGTAACCTTCTGCAGTGATTTCGGAGCCCAAGAAAATAAAGCCTGTCACTGTTTCCATTGTTTCCCTGTCTATTTCCCATGAAGTGGTGGGACTGGATACCATGAGCTTAATTTTTTGAATGTTGAATTTTAAGCCAGCTTTTTCACTCTTCTCTTTTACTTTCATCAAGAGGCCCTTTAGTTCCTCTTCACTTTCTGCCGTAAGAATGGTGTCATCTGCATATCTGAGTGCGGGGAGCCGGTGAGGCATTCCACTCATGACAAAGGTCATGAGGAAGGAGGCTCGGCATACGCAAAGGCGGGATCGAGCCTCAGGAGTCCCCCCGGATATTCTCGAGCATTTTCCCCCAAAAAACCAGAGTCTGCCTACTTTATTGCTTTGTGCTCTCACCTCTGACTTTACTGGGGGCTGTCCCCTACCACCATCTCTCTCTCTCTGTCAAAGAGTTAACTTACAGCTCCAATTAATAAAGTTCCTGGGCAATTAGGAGTGTTTAAATCCAAACCCCTCTGATGGCTCTCTAACTCGCCTGACAAGTTTACCCGGACTCCTGCAGCTATGCATACGATTGTTTACAGTCTCCTAGCCTCCAGAGGCACGGGAAGCTTAAGATATTCAAATAGCTTAGAGCCTCTCAGAGAGTTAAAAACTGTCAGAATAAACTAGTAAAGGATTTCATTGATGAGTCAATGCTTGTTGCCAAGTTTTCACATCCCCTGAATTGTATCCTTGAATATGTATCAATTAATAGTGGGTATGTAGAAAAAATAAGTAGTGGCCTTGGTGTTAGTAACTTTAGACCCTTAAGGTAATAAATTCTTTCTTTGTTGTAAACCCATTACACATCCGCCCTATAGGAATGCAATTTTATCTTTGGAAGATGGTGCCAAACCTTGAAATAATTACTCTTAGAGAAAGTAAGTCTTTGTTGATAAGTCCTTGTCAAGAGTCATAAAATGTTAGTAGGCCTTCTGGCCAGAAGATGATGTAAATCACCTAAACCATTTGTATACGATACATTTGCAGGAAAGAAACCTTGGTTTTTGATAAGAACCAAAGACTGCTGACTTTGCATCCCCTATTATCCTCTATGTGTAACTTAGGGTATAAAAGCCCCTGTTAAAAATAAAGCTACGGGCCTTGTTCACCAGCGCTTGGTCTCCCCATGTCATTCTTCCCTCTAACCTCCAGCTGAGTCTCCATCTGGAGCGCGGAACCCACCACGCTTACTAATTATGCCTGGGCTTCTAAGACCCACTCGAGAAGGAGTCTAGGGTGAGACACCTTCCGCTATTCGAGAGGGCGCCTGCGGCCTACGTAAGTGGTGCAAACTTCTTGTCTTGAAGTTTTATTGGTCTCCCGCGTAAACCAAGCTACTCAGCTTCTTTTCTCCACTGAATTTTCCTACTGAGCTATCCTCATTCTATTGTTCCCTATATCTCTAATTAGCATATAAATAGTCGCCTAGGCCGTCTCTCCTTCGAATACCCTGGATCAGCTGGGGCTGGTCCCCAGCATCTGAGGTTATTGATATTTCTCCTGACAATCTTGATTCGAGCCTGTGCTTCATCTAGCCTGGCATTTTCCATGATGTATTCTGCATATAAGTTAAGTAAGCGTGGTGACAATATACACTCTTGATGTACCCCTTTCCCAATTTGGAAGCAGTCCATTGTTCCACATCCGGTTCTAACTGTTGCTTTTTGACCTGCATACAGATTTCTCAGGAGGCAGGTAAGGTGGTCTGGTATTCCCATCTCTTTCAGAATTTTCCACAGTTTGTTGTGATCCACACAGTCAAAAGCTTTAGCGTAGTCAATGAAGTGTAAGTAGATGTTTTTCTGGAACTCTCTTGCTTTTTCTGTGATCCAGTGGGTATTGGCAATTTGATCTCTCGTTCCTCTGCCTTTTCTAAATCCAGCTTGAGCATTTGGAAGTTGATGGTTCACGTACTGTTGAAGCCTGGCTTGGAGAATTTTGATCATTACTTTGCTAGTGTGTGAGATGAGCAATTGTGCAGTAGTTTGAACATTCTTTGGCATTGCCTTTCTTTAGGATTGGAATGAAAACTGACCCTTTCCAGTCCCATGACCACTGCTGAGTTTTCCAAATTTGCTGGCATATTGAGTGCAACACCTTTAGCAGCATCATCTTTTAGAATTTGAAATAGCTCAACTAGAATTCCATCACCTCCACTTGTTTTGTTCCTAATGATGCTTCCTAAGGTTTATCCATCAGTGGACACTTAAGCTGATTCCATATCTTGGCTATTGTAAATATGCTGCAGTGAAATGGGATGTATATAGCTTTTCAAGGTAGTGTTTTCATTTTCTTCAGATACATACCCAGAAGTGGAATTTCTGGATCATATATGGTAGTTATATTTTTTAATTTTTGAGGAACCTCTATTGTTTTCCATAGTGGCACCAATGGTTAAGAGTCTCCCTGCCAGTATAGGAGACACAAGAGGTGCAAGTCAATCCCTGGGTTGGAAAGATCCCCTGGAGTAGGAAATGGCAACCCATTCTAGTATTCTTGCCTGGAAAATTCATGGACAGAGGAGCCTGCTGTGCTACAATCCATGGGCTCACAAATAGTCAGACACAACTGAGCGTGCATAGGCATGCACGCACACATGCACCGATTTACATTCCAACCAACAGTGCACAAGGATTCTCTTTTCTCTACATCCTTGCTAGCACTTGTTAATTGTTTGTCTTTTGTTAATACCATTCTAACAGGTGAGAGGTGGTATCTTATTTTGGTTTTAATCTGTATTTCCCAGATAATTAGTGATGTTGAGCACCTTTGCATATACCTGTTGTCCATCTGAATGTCTTATTTGGAAAAACCGTTTATTCAGGTCTGTTATCCACTTAAAAATTGGATTTTTCTTTTGCTGTTGAGTTGTATAAGTTCTTTATATATTTTGGATATTAACTCCTAAATATCTGTTATGCAAATATTTTTTCCTGCTCAGTGGATTGCCTTTCATTTTGGATACCTTCCTTTGCTATGCAGAAGCTTTTTAGTTTGACATAGTTCCACTGTTTATTTTTGCTTTTGTTGCTTTTGTTTTAGGTGTCAGATTAAAAAAATCATCATCAAGAGTGATCTCAAATAGCAGCTTACTGTCTTTGTTTTCTTCTAGGAGTTTTAAGGTTTCAGGTGTTACAGTCAGGTCTTTAATCCATCTTGAGTTAATGTCTGTATATTGTGTAAGATAGTGGTCCAGTTTTATTTGTTTGCATGTGGCTGTCCAATTTTCCCAACACCATTTACTGCAGATACTGTCCTTTCTTCATTGTATATTCTTGGCTCCTTTGCCAGAGTTAATTGAACATATATGTGTGGGTTTATTTTTGGGTTCTCTATTCTGTTCTGTTTATCTATGTGTCTGTCTCTACCCGCCCCTGCCATACCATACTGTTTTAGTTACTATAGCTTTGTGAAAGTGAAGTTGCTCAGTCGTGTCCGACTCTTTGTGACCTCATGGACAGAAGCCTACCAGGCTCCTCTGTCCATGGGGTTTTCCAGGCAAGCGTTCTGGAACAGTTTGCCATTTCCTTCTCCAGGGGATCTTCCCATCCCAAGGATCAAACCCAAGTCTCCTGCATTGTAGGCAGACGCTTTACTGTCTGAGCCACCAGGGGAGATTTTTTGTAATAGCATTTGAAATGAAGGGGCATAATGCCTCCAGCCTTGTTCTTTCTTAAAGTTGTTTTTGATATTCAGGTTTTTTTTGTGTGTGTGTGATTCCATATAAATTTTAGGAATGTTTGTTCTAATTCTGTGAAAAATACCATTGGAATTTTGATAAGGATTGCATTGAATCTGTATGTTGCTTTGAGTAGTATGAACATTTTAACAATATTATTTTTTTCTATCAATGAATATAGAATATCTTACCATTTATTCATGTCTTCAGTTTCTTTCATTAATGTGTTATAATGTTCACTATACAACTCTTTCACTGCCTTGCTTACATTTATTCCTAGGGTTTAAAAGCTGATTAACTCATAGAGAAGTCACTGAAACCTATTTGTTTTCAACAATTGAATCATATTACACATTTAATATCAGTGACTTACTTTTCCAGATTTTCTATAATTTTAAAACCAGGAAAATGTTTCCCCTTTAGCAGGGATGCAAATAATTGTTGAATTGGTTACATAACTCAGTATTTTCTTGATTACACTTTGTGTTTATTGATCAATAAACATATTTGGAAAATAGAAATAATTTATGTTAGTTGTGTACATCATTAAATACCTTGTTTTAGGCAGTGGTTTTAAAACTATACTCCAAATATCATCTGATTACAATTCAACAGATTAGTCATGACATTTGGTGTGTCATTAAGGTAACCTACCAGATTACTTTTTTTTAAACCTTGAAACATCAAAAAAGAGATGAGACATAAGTTTAAGATATGTTGATTGTTAGAAAGAAATCTAGTGAAGCTGTTTCTTAAAATTGCAGTGCTTACGGAAGCTTAAAGGACGAAATAGTAAACACAGTTACAAATCAAGTTACGTGTTTAATCAAGATATTCATAAATTAAAGGAAATGTAACATTAAATGAAGGAAAATAAAGCATTTCCTATCACATCCTTTCTTTTCCTGTTTTTAAATTCCAGGCTTTTTAGAGAAAACTTTAGCTACTTAACAATTCTTTAGCCATGGATGGAATACTTATGAGTCTGGCCCAGTAACAGCCCCTGTACTGCCAAGTTCTTGGAATTTAGATTTTCGACAGTCTGGGAAGAGGCTTTTGATTAGTTTGTGAGCAGAAGGGAGGACTGAACATCCCTGTGGCACTGCGCTGAGGATAGGGAAGAATTAGAAAGGGTGGACAGTGGGGAAGCAGCGAGTTCCTACTGTATAACTTTTTTACATTCAGAGAGAATTCAGTAGTTTAGAATGTTGAATTCAGCAGGTAGCTGAAAATGTCATTTCGCTAATTTAACACTGAAAAATAGGACTCTACAGGGGAAAAGCTATAAGGATTTTGGGCAATCCTTTACTATGGGGACTATGCATAGAATTACTTTGAGAGAGGAAACCAGAAAAGGCATGTGGTGATTCTACTGGTAATAGTAAATCTTGTCCACAGAGAATTATGTGCCTTTTTCATAGATTTTCTTTGGACAGGACAAAAGCAAGGGCCAAATGCCATGGTGAAGAATTTTTATTCTTTATATGTGTGTGTGTGTGTGTGTATGTATGTATGTGTGTGCTCAGTCATGTCCAACTGTTTGTGACTCCATGGACTGTAGTCCGCCAGACTCCTCTGTCTGTGAATTTTCCACAAGGATACTGGAGTGGGTTGCCATTTCCTCCTCCAGGGGATCTTCCCAACCCAGGGACTGAACCTCCATCTTCTGGGTCTCCTGCATTGGCAGGCATATTCTTTACCACTGCACCACCTAGGAAGCCATTTCTTCTCCTGGCAGCAGTTGTCAGCATCTGCATGGATGAGACCCTCCAGTGACGAAGCCCTTAGTGTCTATTCCAGAACCAACACACAGTTGCAGAATTTTGTCTCTTGACGGATGTATTTTTTCCATGTAATTTGTTGTTGTGAATGGTATTGTGACTTAATGTACGAAGTGAAAAACTTTAATAAAAAGCTGAAAGTTGTATTGGTTTGTGGGAGAAATTGAGTATGTTATGAAGTCTACATTTGTTTCTTAGAGGATGTCCAATAAGATGGGGTAATCGTGGATGTTTATCTTTTTCTTCTTGATTAGAAGTTTGGTTTGAAATCATCAGTTTGGCAAGATGACTGGGCCCTAAAAACAGTTGCTCTAAAAGGCAATTTAAAAAGTATTTTGAATAAACGTTACTTAATATCTTTTTAAAGCTTGTTGTTTATCCATCTTATATAAAATAGTTATCCTATTATATAGCACAGGGAAGGGGCTTCCGTGATAGCTCAGTTGGTAAAGAATCTGCCTGCGGTGCTGGAGACCCCATTTCGATTCCTGAGTCCGGAAGATCCACTGGAGAAGGGATAGGCTACCCACTCCAGAATTCTTGGGCTTCCTTTGTGGCTCAGCTGGTAAAGAATCCACTTACAATGTGGGAGGCCTGGGTTTGGTCCTTGGATTTGATCCCTGGGTTGGGAAGATCCCCTGGAGAAGGGAACAGTTACCCACTCCAGTATTCTGGCCTGGGAATCCTATGGACTGTATAGTCTGTGGGGTGGCAAAGAGTTGGACATGACTGAGCGACTTTCACTTTACTTCATAGCACAGGGAACTATATTCAGTATCTTGTGACAAACCGTAATGGAAAAGAATATGATAAAAGAATATTTTGGTGCATATATATCAGTTCAGTTCAGTTCAGTCGCTCAGTCGTGTCCTACTCTTTGCAACCCCATGAATCGCAGCACACCAGGCCTCCCTGTCTATCACCAACTCCCGGAGTTCACTCAGACTCACGTCCATCGAGTCAGTGATGCCATCCAGCCATCTCATCCTCTGTCGTCCCCTTCTCCTCCTGCCCCCAATCCCTCCCAGCATCAGAGTCTTTTCCAATGAGTCAGCTCTTCACATGAGGTGGCCAAAGTACTGGAGTTTCAGCTATACACATAAAAGGGTCACCTTGCTATACAGAAGAAACTAGCACAACATTGTGAATCAACTATAATTCAACAAAATAAAAAAATCTGTTTAAAGCTTGACATTATAAAAGAGAAAGAATGAGAAAGACAGATATAGAAGACTAAGGAGAGCATGAGTTACCTAAAGACTGTAACTGGTTTTTTTCATGGGGCAAAATGACTGCTGGTGACATTGTTTTTCTCTTGCCTCTCCACGGGGGCAAGAGAGTCATAGCATGTTGAGGAAACTGAGAAAATCTTAACCAAAATGTCAAATGTTGCTGTCTCTAGGGAGACATCTTTTATACCAACCATAGGTAAACTTTTGGCTGGTCTTATTAAGTCTACTCCCTAAATGTATGGTGTTAAAAATTATATCTTAGAGAAATTATATCTTTTCATAGATGGTTGGTATTTATATGTCTACTGTGCTGAATGAGGAAATGTAATTTTTATTTAGAGACTGCAAATCTAGAATTAGGAGGCCTAATTACTCCTTTAAGTTTTTCAGAATATCAGTTTGTGAGATTCCAAAGTTGTAACAATTATGTGGAAAACCTAGGATGAGAAAGAGAGTATGAGTGTTGGTAGACCAGTTGCTGCTTCCTGTGAATTCAGTGAAAAAGGCTGGTGAAACCTAACTTCTGTCCAGACATTTTTAGAGAAGAATGAAAGTAGTGGATCCCTCATGAATATGAATCAGTGAATTACTTGGGCAGGATAAAAAAATTCATTGTTTACCTTTGATTACTTGGTCTTCAGTTTCCCTCCATAGGATGGCAGAAGGTTGAGATATGAGTTATTTTGTCTGGAAAAAGAATCTGCTCTTGGTAACTTAGAAGTAGGAATAGCCAAAGCAGAAGCCACCAGAACACATTCTTAGAGACAGTTTTGATGAGAAAATAATTCTGATGCATCAGCTGGTGTTTAAACATCTCCAAAGATCTTTTTTTTTTTTTGAATAAGGGTAAGCAGTGACCCTGGTTCCTGTTTTTTTTTTGTTTTTTTTTTTTTACCAGATACTAGTCGGAAAGAGTCGGACACGACTGAGCGACTGAACTGAACTGAGCTGAATCTGATCAGTATCAATTTAGAAGGAAACCGTTTTGCAGGTGAAAGGAAGTTGCTTTTCTTTTGGGTCCAGGAAATGCAAATGTGAAGCATAAACAACCTGTATATAAAAGGGAGTTAGAAAGTAGGGCAGAATATCCGCATCCATTCTTATGAAGGGGAGAATGCAGACGATGGTACCTTTCTTGAGTTTGTCTTTGTACAATTAATTTTCCTCTCACTTAAAATTCTAAAGATGAGGCATAACTTCAAGAGAAACTTCTATAATGGTAATTTCCCCTTTGACTTTTGCTTGTTGCAACTTGATTGCTCTTTAGTTGTATTGAATTACAGCATGGAAACTTCCAAATACAAATTAAGTTGCTAAGGGAGAAGAAAAAAATTGCTTGTTAATAATAGCAGTATTTGTAAACTGGGCCCTTCAAAACTTAATGTGGATGGGTGTGGGGGTAGGGATGGAATTTTCCTTTTAAAAAGAGATGTGTAATTCCTTTGCATCCCATCAGTTTTAAAAAAGTTATTGAGCTATTTGTTGGCGAAGAACAGCTTCCTAGGAAGAGGAGACTACGTGATTTGAGGAGAGGATCTAAATATTTTATTCTCTGTTCCTTACAGCCCTTAATTGAGGTGCTATTATTTGAGGTACTTTCTAGGTTTGTAGGGTTTAAGGCAACCACTTTTTGGGCTTCCCTGGTGGCTCAGCAGTAAAGAATTCGCCTGTCAATGCAGGAGACTCGGGTTTGATCCCTGAGTCTAGAAGATCCGCTGGAGAAGGAAATGGTAACCCATTCCAGTATTGTTGCCTGGGAAATCCTGTGAACAGAGGAGCCTGGTGGGCTACAGTTCATGGGTTATCAGAAGACTTGGACACAACTTGTGACTAAACAACAACCACTTATTAGCTGTTAGTTTTATTTCTGTAGAAAAATAAAGTATGAAAGAAGTTAGCTTCCTAATAGATGTTCAAGGAGAACAATATTTATATAAAATCCCTGTTGAATAGAGTGTGTCTTCTTTGAACAAAACTATGCTAACATTATGATAGGAGAATTTCCATAAGAACTTAAGACTTCTTGATCTTAAGGTATGCTTATGTTCTAAGAGTTTTTCTAAATCTTTTGGCTGGGGCCTGGGGGAGGCCATGTTCCCTTTTGAGACTAAGAGAAAATTTATGGTTCAACTTGCCACGAATATACACAAACATAAAATTTTACATATATTGAGGGTGTTCAATGCTCCCTAAAGGTCCACCTTAGGTCCACCCACTCTGTGGACCTAAGCTTGTGAGCACTTGTATTAGTATGTAATTATGGTGCTTATATTAAGATGTAAGCTCTGGGTTTGGTCTGTCTTGTACTCTGCTTTTTACCTGGTGCCTAGGACCATGCCTTCACAGTCAGCCCTCAATGAATGTTTGTTGAATGAATGAGTCAGGGACAAAATGAATGTATGTTGTTTGTGATTACATGGCTACTCTGGATTTTCTGGTTGCTTATATTCAATACTTCACCAGTTCTTTACTAGCTCTGTGCCCTTCATGGGTACATTAACTTCTTTTGCAAGGAGTAGAGACCCAATCCGGTTAAATAAAATAAAGACTTTTGGGTTTGCGTTGCTGAGAAGTGCATGAGGAGGTCTCGCTTCAGGTACAGCTGGAACCAGGGGTTCAGTTGATGAGACCGGGATTTTGTCTTTTGCTTCATTTTTTCCCCTCCTTTTAGGCTTTCTGCTCTGGCACTTTTTCCACCCATGGTGGGGAAAAATGATTCCTGACAGTGTTAGACCTACACTTTCCATCACAATTCTTGATTCTAGAAGGAGATTGGGACAGCTTCCTTTCCCGTTGTTCATATCTGCTTCTGTAAAGGTGCTTTGGCCCTGCTGGGGTTGCATACTGTCCTCTGGATGAAGCACTGTGTCTGGGAGGATGTGACAAGAGGGGTCAGCCTAGGCCTCTTATCCTCCCTTGGGTGGCCGAGAGGTCTTCTTGGTTCTTAACTATGCTCTGTTGAGTTTTAAGTGGAAAATGGAAGCTTTGAAAGGTTAAGGAGCAGAATAAAATGTAACATATGTCTGAGGCACCTTTCCTATACAATTCATTTCAGGTTGATATGGTCTTGAGATGTCAATGGGTCCCTTACTGAGCAACTGGTTTTTTGGATGATATCACCAAACACACTTACATCCTCAATGGAATGACTCTATCTTTCTTGCAGAATTTTTGAGAATTAAGAGAATAAATGCCAACGTTAACTAAGTGAGCATAGTAATCTTGTGAAACCTGTTATAAATCAGAGAGAGCTTCTGTCTTCAGATTGAAGGCACAGTGATGTGGATTTTCTGTACATGTTCTAGCTTTGACTTACCAGCCTTGCAGTGACTCCTGTAGGGCATCAGCATGTGCTGAACACCCTGTGCTTGGCAGGGCTCATACACGGAACCAGTGCAGGATGGCTCTGGGTGGGGAAGGAAATACTTTAGAATATGTGGGTGTTGTTTGAAACACTCTGCTATGTATTTCAATTATAATTTCACTGTTCTTTCTTTGACATATATTTCATTCAACAATAATTTTCTAATGATGCATATATATATTTTTTAAAGACAAGAGGAGTGTTTTCTTTCTATACTTATTATGCAAGTTTGAGAATAACCCACTGAGGAAGGTTCAAATGCATTGAAAATCTTGAGATATATTTTGATAAGACAGCTTAATTTTGAAATGCATAATGTTCTTAATTTTCTGTTTGGTTCATTGTGGACCCGTGTTGAGCAGGAGACTATTAAGTCCTTGATGCAGTGCTGACTTTTGAAACTTAGATTAAAAATTTTTTTAAAAATTTATTTAATTGAAGGATAGTTACTTTACAATATTGTGATGCTTTTTGCCATACATCAACATGAATCAACTTCCCTGGTAGCTCAGTTGATAAAGAATCTGCTTGCAGTGCAGGAGACCAGGGTTCAATCTCTGGGTTGGGAAGATCCCCCAGAGAAGGAAATGGCAACCCACTCCAGTATTGCCTAGAAAATCTCATGGATAGAGGAGCCTGATGGGCTGCAGTCCATGAGGTTGTAAGAGTTGGACATGACTTAGGGACTAAATCATCATATACATGTGTCCCCCCTATCCTGAACCCCCCTCCCACCTCCCTCCCCACGCTATCCCTCTGGGTTGTCCCAGAGCGCCTGCTCTGGGTGCCCTGCTTCATGCATCAAACTTGCACTGGTCATCTATTTTATATGGTGGTATACCTGTTTCAGGAGAAGGCAATGGCAACCCACTCCAGTACTCTTGCCTGGAAAATCCCATGGACAGAGGAGCCTGGTAGGCTGCAGTCCATGGGGTCGCTAAGTCGGACACGGCTGAGGGACTTCACTTTCACTTTTTGCTTGCATGCATTGGAGAAGGAAATGGCAACCCACTCCAGTGTTCTTGCCTGGAGGATCCCAGGGACGGGGGAGTCTGGTGGGCTGCCATCTGTGGGGTCACACAGAGTCGGACACAACTGAAGTGACTTAGCAATACCTGTTTCATTGCTATTTTCTCAAATCGTCCCACCCTTGCCTTCTCCCACTATGTCCAAAAAGTCTGTTCCTTATGTCTGTTTCTCTTTTGCTACCCTGCATGTAGGATAGTCAGTACTGTCTTTCTAAATTCCATATATATATGTTAATATACAGTTATTTGTCTTTTTCTTTCTGACTTACTTCACTATTGTCAGTCCTCAAACACAGCAAACATGCTCTCACTGTGCTGTTTCCTCTGCCTGGAATGCAGTTCTCTTAGATAACTCCCTTACCTCCGTTATATCTTCTATCATGTTTTATGTTTCCTTTTTAAAGTAGTATTTATCCCTTAGTGCATCCCATGGATGGAGGAGCCTGGTGGGCTACAATCCATGGGGTGGCAAAGAGTCAGACACGACAGAGCGACTAACACAGTATGTAATTAATGGATTTATTGTGTTTAGTGTTTCTTATTTGTCTCTTTCCTGCTACTCCCTACTAGAGTGTTGGTTTTGTTTGCTCTTAGAACAATGCCTGGCACATCGTACTGCTCAGTCAATATTTGTGGAATGAATGAATTTCCTGATGAAGAGATTTCAATTCATTTTTTCTATAGTGATTGCCTTACTGCTGAAATTTTTTCAACAGCTATGTGTTAATAATAAATAACAGGAATGAAAATGATGAATCCTAATAATTATTGAGAATGTACTTTGTGCTGGGTATTTATAATAAATAACATTGATGATGATGGTGGCTATCCTTTATTGAATGTTAACTTTGTACTGGGTGTTTTGCATTGTCAAATCAGTTGTTTTTTCAGATCAACTGTATGAAGTTAGTACTAAGTTATCTCAGTTTCATAGGTAGGCCAGAGAAATAACTTCCCAACATCACACATTTATATGGAATCAGTACAATTGTGATATTAGAATATTAAAAGAAATATGTATTGTTAAGGGCTTTTTTTAAAAAAAAAAACAACAACCTTCTTTTTTTTGGGGGGGGGGCTGTGCTGGGTCTTTGTTGCTGCATGTGGTCTTTCTCTAGTTGTGCCAAGCAGGGCTCCTCTTTTTTGCGGTTCTTGAGCTACTCATTGCAGTGGCTTCTCTTGTTGCGGAGCACAGGCTCTAGGAGTTAGGGCTTCAGTACTTGCAGCTCCTGGGCTCTAAAACATAGGCTCAGTAGTTGTGGCTCGTGGGCTTAATTGCTCCTTGGCAGGTGGGATCTTCCTGGACCAGGGATCGAACCCATATCCCCCTCATTGGCAGGTGGATTCTTATCCACTGTGCCACCAGAGAAGTTCCAGAAACATGTGTTGTTAAATTTATATTATCCTGTTTTTGTCCTAATCTAGTAGAGCCAATATCTCTGTTTGGGAACATTTATTTGTGTTTTTTTAAGTTAAAAATTTTAAACGAGTATTTATTTATTTTTGGCAGTGCTGAGTGTTTGTCGCTGCACAGTGGACTTCCTCTAGTTGCAGCGAGTAGGGCCTACTCTGTATTTGTGGTGCTTGGGCTTCTCATTGTGGTGGCTTTTCTTGTTTTGGAGCACAGGCTCTAGAGTGCAGGCTCAACAGTTGTGGTGCACATGGTTAGTTGCCCTGCAGCATGTGGGATCTTCCCAGCCCGGGGATCGAACCCTTGTCTCCCGCATGGGCAGGCAGATTCTTAACCCTTAGACCACCAGAAATGTCCCTTATTTTTGATGATCACTGTCTGAAGGATTAGGGTTTAGAATTAGGAGTATCCTTCCGTTTGGTCTTCCCTGGTGGCTCAGTGGTAAAGAAGCTGCCTGCAATGCAGGAGACTCAGGTTTGATCCTGGGTGGAGAAGATCCCCTGGAAGAGGGCATGGCAGTTCACTCCAGTATTCTTGCCTGGATAATCCCATGGATAGAGGAGCCTGGTGAGCTATAGTCCATGGGATCTCTAAGAGCTGGATACGACTGAAGTGACTGAGCATGCACATCCTTCCATTTATAGGTAAATTCATTACCTAGGGTTAATTATAAATTCTACTTTAAGAGGACTAGTATTTCTGCTTCTCAGTTCACTTCAGTCACTCAGTTGTGTCCGACTCTTTGCGACCCCATGGACTGCAGCATGCCAGGCCTCCCTGTCCATCACCAACTCCTGGAGTTTACTCAAACTCATGTCCATTGAGTTGGTGATGCCATCCAACTGTCTCATCCTCTGCATCCCCTTCTCCTCCCGCCTTCCATCTTTCCCAGCACCAGGGTCTTTTCCAATGAGTCAGTTCTTCACATCAGGGGGCCAAAGTATTGGAGTTGCAGCTTTAGTATCAGTCCTTCCAGTGAATATTCAGGACCGATTTCCTTTAGGATGGACTGGTTGGATCTCCCTGCAGTCCAAGGGACACTCAAGAGTATTCTCCAACACCACATCTTCTAGGCATTGGGAAAAAATTTTTGTCCAACTTGGAAGCAAGAGAAATGATTTAGTACATACATTTGTGGCTCTTTTCAGCCATCAGATTTCTCTGCTTTTTTGTTTACCTTTGATTTTACTGTCAATTGGCTCTCTGTTTAGAGATTGTGTGGTTTGTTTCACTATTTTCAGGTAAGAATACTTTCACTCTATCCCAGAAAGACAGGTCTCTGCCCTTTAATTAAAACACTGCAGAAGAGGATATATTTGTCATTTCAGCTACAACTAGACCATTGACAGTAACACAAATAAGTTTGGAATTATTTTCTTTGTGCACAGAATGACTTAAAAGAGGGTATGTCCACTGATTCCATCCATACAAATTATATGTGTGACTTTAGAATGATGTCTGTTTTTTTAAACCTATATTTACTCACATTTAGCCACTGTTAATTAAATGTTGGAAGCTGTGTCTCTGAAGGATCTATGTGACAGTGTGAACTTTTTTTTTTCCATAAGAAGGATTTTTAAAGCTCCCCCCTTTTTCTGGCAATTCTTAGAAATGTCCCAGTTCTTGTTGACTCAGAAAGAGTCATCTGCTTGTAGCTTTAACACTGTAACTTTTATACCCTCCAACTTACTGGAAAAAAGAAGTTTAGTTTCTTATGCTAATCATTGTGAGAATTGGTTTATGGTTCCCAGAGGTTTTTCTGGTGAGGGAACTTCTCTTGCCAACTATTTCCTCCTAGGTATGTTTCTCTTTTATGTCTGATTAGCATGAGATTTGGTTCTCATATTCATCTCTTTTTGAAGAAGGTAGCATAGTTAAAAGACCAGGGAAGACACAGGTCCTAACAGCTTTAAAACTAATTGCTAGTTGCATTGTACTCTGGAGATTTCAAAGGAGAGAAATGTTTTTGGCTAAATTATGTTTGTTCTGCCTAGGAGCTCCTACTGACTGGGTTAGTTTTTGAGGTCTTTTTTAGCCACTCATTTCTGTAATATATGATTGTTACTTTATGTTTTGCTGCGGGCATGAGCCCGGGAGGAGCAATTCGATCACTGTTATGTATTTCATTCATCTTTTCTTCCTGTGTTCTTCCTGCTACCTCTTTATCAACCTTGTTTGTCTTTTGAGATTTGTTTTCTTTATCCTTGTGGTCCACTGAAGTATGTAAGTTCATTCATTCAGCAGTTATTTCTATGTACTGACTATATGCCAGTCACTATGCTAGGTATTGAGAATATGAAGATTAAATATATAGTGCTGCAGTCTGGAGAAGGAAATGGCAACCCACTCCAGTATTCTTGCCTGGAGAATCCCAGGGACAGGGGAGCCTGGTGGGCTGCTGTCTATGGGGTCGCACAGAGTCGGACACGACTGAAGCGACTTAGCAGTAGCAGTAGCTGCAGTCCCCAAGGATCTCAGTGTTTATTAGAGGCATGGAACTAAAAGTATTATACAATATATAGCAGCTTGAAAGGGTGCATATCAAATATGGTGGGATCATAGAAGGAGACCCTAAGCTTCTAGAGGATTGATGAGTATGGAGTTTTAAGCAAAATATGTGTACTATGAGCCAAGAGAATTTGTCAAAACCTTGTAAATTTAGGCTATACTGTCAAAATATAGTAGGGATACGAAAACCATATAATCTGAAAAGAGTTGAGGGCCCTGGTATATACTTTTTCCCTGGTATATACTTAGATGAAACTATTTGCAAAGCAGATATAGAGAACAAACATCTGGACACTAGGAGGGCAAAAGGAGAGTGCGATGTATTGGGAGATTGGGACTGACATAAATGTTTATTTACATTTATACACTGTTATGCATAAAATAGATGACTAACGAGAACCTATCATTTAGCACAGTGCTCTTTGGGTTCAGAGAGAGGGTATATGTATGTGTATAGCTGATTTACTTTGTGGTATAGCAGAAACCAACAAAAACATTGTAAAGCAAGCAAACTCCAGTAAAAAAAAAAAAAAAAAAACTTAAGAAAACAATGCCAATAGATTGCTGGATGCACCGCTGCCACACACTTTCAATTTATAAAAAGAATGCAGTATCTGTAAAGCACAATAAAGCAAAGCACCATGACACAGGTATGCTGCCTGTATTTCTGCTGCCTTTTATATCTCTTACCTGTTTTTTCCATTCTCTGCAAGATAAATTTCAGAGACAAGAAGAGGCCTTTTTGAGTTGCAGCCCAACACTGTAAAGCCATCGGTTCTGCTTTATCCATGGATGGTCTTGCTTTGTTGAAACATTTTTTCAGCAAGGCCTAATCTAAGAAGACTAAAGGAACAATCAGAATATTAGTGGGTATTGGATCTTGTTTGTTTTCTTATCAAATGAAGGTTGTGTCCCCACAGTAATTATCTGAGTGTGCATTCTTAACTAGATCTTTCATTTCCTAGAGGTGCAAACTTCAGAAAAAGATAAACATAATTTCGGAGATAATGTTATGCAAACACTACATGGCAAATAGCTTTCATAAGTGTCATAATACACTTACGTGGTAGGTTCTTTCAGTCAGTTCAGTTCAGTTGCTCAGTCATGTCCAACTCTGCGACCCCATGGACTGCAGCATGCCAGGCTTTGCTGTCTATCACCAACTCCTGGAGCTAACTCAAACTCATGTCCATCGAGTTGGTGATGCCGTCCAACCATTTCATCCTCTTTTGTCCCCTTCTCCTCTTGCCTTCAATCTTTCCCAGCATCAGGGTCTTTTCCAATGAGTCAGCTCTTCGCATGACCAAAGTATTGGAGTTTCAGCTTTAGCATCATTCCTTCCAAAGAAATCCCAGGGCTGATCTCCTTTAGGATGGACTGGTTGGATCTCCCTGCAGTCCAAGGGACTCTCAAGAGTCTTCTCCAACACCACAGTTCAAAAACATCAGTTTTTCGACACTCAGCCTTCTTATGGTTCAACTCTTACATCCATACATGACTACTGGAAAAATCATAGCCTTGACTGGACAGACGGACCTTTGTCGACAGAGTGATGTCTCTGCTTTTTAATATAGCTGTCTAAATTGGTCATAGCTTTTCTTCCAAGGAGCAAGTGTCTTTTAATTTCATGGCTGCAGTCATCATCTGCAGTGATTTTGGAGCCCAAGAAAATAAAGTCTGTCACTGTTTCCACTGTTTCCCCATCTATTTGCCATGAAGTGATAGGACTGGGTGCCATAATGTTTGTTTTTTTGAATGTTGAGCTTTAAGCCAACTCTTTCACTCTCCCCTTTCACTTTCATCAGGAGGCTCTTCAGTTCCTCTTCGCTTTCTGCCATAAGAGTGGTGTCATCTGCATATCTGAGGTTATTGATGTCTCCTGACAATCTTGATTCCAGACTGTGTTTCATCTAGCCCGGCATTTTGCATGATGTACTCTGCATATAAGTTAAATAAACAGGGTGACAATACACAGCCTGACAATATACAGGTTCTTTAGGTTCTTGTTATTAATCCTTCGTTTTACAGATGAGGAAACTGAAACTCAAAGAAGTTAAATAACTTTCCTAGTGTCACACAGCCAGTAAGTGGCAAGGTCAGAATTTGAATCCAAGCAGTCTGATGACACCAGAGTTGCAAATCTTGATCATTACACTATGTGTAACATTATTAATGCTAATTGGTTAACAATCATTTTTGCCCTGTGCTCATAATTTCTGTTATACTTCTTATTCTCAACTGTCCCCGTGTGGATTTTATTTATTGGTGGGAATACTAGGAGGATGGAAGGGAAAAGACAGCATATGAAGTAAATCAGTAAATTTGAGAGACCTGGAATATTAATGTTCTATATACTCTCAAAAAGAAAATATTTTCTTCACTTGTTGTTTTATATATTTCTATGAGAAGTTGCATATTTTACATATGGCCGTTAGATCAGGCTTGCTAATTATGGGTTTTAAAGCATATAACCTTGCTATATTTTGTCTGCTTGCCCTATCAGTAATTGAGAAATATGTTGAAATCTCCCACTGTGATAATATCTTTGTTAATTTCTCCTTGTAGTTCTAAAATTTTTTTTGCATAATTTGAGGCTGTTACATTAAAATTTAGAATTGTTATGTATTCTTAGAGAACTGAAACACTTCTTGTTATTTAATCACCTTATTTGTTTTGAATAATGCTTTTTTAAAAAAATTCTGAAGTCTATTTTTCTACCGTAGCTTTTTTTTGATCAGTATTTCTTTAATGTGCTTTTCTCTGTCCTTATGTTCTAGGTATAATTCTAGTAAATAACATATGGTTGGATTTTTTCATTCAGTCTGGACATCTTTTTTTTTTTTAGTCTGTCTTTGAAGTGGTATGTTAAAAATTAAATTTATTATGATTAATATTGACTCATTTCTACCTTCTTACTTTGTGCCTTATGTTAATCATGATTTTCCCAAATTTTTCTTCTCTCTTAATTCTTTTTTGGATCAATTGAATTTTTGCTTATTTTTCTTTTTGTTCTGTTCATCCTTCTCTGTTGGCTCTGTATTTACATATTAATACTAGTTCTGTTTCAGTATTTTAAAAATTATGCTATGCACACTCAGTAAAGTAGAAAGTTAATTGATATTTAGCTAATTCCTGTACAATTTAGAACCATGGTCACTCTCTTTTTACTTATATGCAGATATCTGATATGTAATGTTGTACTTTTAAAAAAATCATGTTAGTCATTATTATTCTCTTATACTAAAAATTTTATTTACATTTATTCACATGTTAGTTTTTTCCTTCCAATGTCTTCTTAGAACTGATATTTTTGTACTAAGATAATTTTCCTTCTACCTGAAGTATATCCTGGAAAGTTTTTTAGTGAAAATCTGTTAGTGGTAAATTTTAGTTTTTATCTATCTAAAAATACTTTGATATTACCCTGTTCTTAAAAGTTACTTTTGCTGGGCACACAGTTTCAACTAGATGATTACATTCAAAGAAGTGATTCCAAAATCTTCTGGCTTGTATTGACTCTGAGACGCTAGCAGCCCAGTGGGTTGTGTTTTCTGTATTTGTGGATTCATACCTTTCATTAGTTTAGGAAATTCTCAACCATTATCTCTTCAAATATTGCCTCTCTTCCATTTGTCTATTATTCCAAGGATGCTAAATGTAATACATTGATACTTTCTCATTCCATCCCTTGTGTTTCTTGGGTGTTAGTCATTCAGTTGTGTCTGACTCTTTGTGACCCCATGGACTGTAGCCCCCAGGCTCCTCTGTCAATGGGGTTTTCCAGGCAAGAATACTGGAGTGAGTTGCCAATCCTTTCTTCAGGGGATCTTTCTGAGCCAGGGACCGGACCCAGGTCTCTTGCATTTCAGGAGGATTCTTTAATGTGTAAGCCACCAGGGAAGGCCTGGTGTTTCTTAACCCCTATTTCATATTTTTTCTCTTTCCTGTCCTCTGTTTCATTTTGAGCGATTTCTTAAGATCTGTCTTCTAGGTTCTTAATTAGTTGTGTTTGATTTTCTATATTAAACCTACCTACTTAGTTTAACAATTATTTTTTGTTTCTGGAAATTTTTGTCAAGTCTGTCCGGCCATTTTTGATGGGCTCTTTCTCTTTTTTCATTTAAGAAAAGTATCTTTAATGTCTATAAATATTTATAATAGTTATAGTTTAAGTTGGTAATTAAATTGCCAATATCAGCTTGATCATTGAAAAAGCAAGAGTTCCAGAAAAACATCTATTTATGCTTTATTGACTATGCCAAAGCCTTTGACTGGGTGGATCACAATAAACTGTGGAAAATTCTGAAAGAGATGGGAATACCAGACCACCTGACCTGCCTCTTGAGAAACCTGTATGCAGGTCAGGAAGCAACAGTTAGAACTGGACACAGAACAACAGACTGGTTCCAAATAGGAAAAGGAGTACATCAAGGCTGTATATTATCACCCTGCTTATTTAACTTACATGCAGAGTACATCATGAGAAATGCTGGGCTGGAGGAAGCACAAGCTGGAATCAAGATTGCTGGTAGAAATATCAATTACCTCAGATATGCAGATGACACCACCCTTATGGCAGAAAGTGAAGAAGAACTAAAGAGCCTCTTGATGAAAGTGAAAGAGGAGAGTGAAAAAGTTGGCTTAAAGCTCAACATTCAGAAAACTAAGGTCATGGCATCCGATCCCATCACTTCATGGCAAATAGATGCGGAAACAGTGGCTGACTTTATTTTTCTGGGCTCCCAAATCACTGCAGATGGTGATTGCAGCCATGAAATTAAAAGACACTTACTCCTTGGAAGGAAAGTTATAACCAATCTAAACAGCATATTAAAAAGCAGAGACATTACTTTGTCAACAAAGGTCCGTTTAGTCAAGGCTATGGTTTTTCCAATAGTCATGTATGGATGTGAGAGTTGGACTATGAAGAAGGCTGAGCGCTGAAGAGTTGATGCTTTTGAACTGTGGTGTTGGAGAAGACTCTTGAGAGTCCCTTGGACTGCAAGGAGATCCAACCAGTCCATCCTAAAGGACATCAGTCCTGGGTATTCATTGGAAGGACTGATGTTGAAGCTGAAACTCCAATATTTTGGCCACCTGATGTGAAGAGCTCACTCCTTGGAAAAGACCCTGATGCTGGGAAAGATTGAGGGCAGGAGGAGAAGGGGACAACAGAGGATAAGATGGTTGAATGGCATCACCGACTCAATGAACATGGGTTTGGGTGGACTCTAGGAGTTGGTGATGGACAGGGAGGCTGGGTGTACTGTGGTTCATCAGGTCACAAAGAGTTGGACATGACTGAGCAACTGAACTGAACTGAAAGTAAATGTTAGTTATAGTTTAAGTTGGTAATTAAAGTGTATGTTTGTTGTTGTTTTTGCTGATGCAATAGCAGCTTGCTGCAGTAGAAACTTTGGAAATATTCGAACTCATATTTCTTGAGTACAATCTACAGTATAATTGCTATAGTTCTGGACAGAAAATAGTAAACAACTATGTGAAAGGGTGAGTGAGTGACCTAAACCAGGCAGAAACCTGGGGCAGGGGAGGTGTCTGTTCTTGGAATAAGAGAGTGTTATTAGATGAATTTCCCATTTTATAGCCTTTTTACTGGTAGCACCTTTAAGATGGTGCCAAACAGGTGGCAAAAACTCAGATAGGCATGACAATCTGGTATTAGTATTAACAAAGTTCTGGACCTGAACTTTGCCCAGTCTGTCACTTTTACCAGTGCCAAAGATTTTCTAGCTCTCTGCAGATGACTGAGAACTGGTAATAGTTAAGGTAACCTTAACCATCATTAAATAATTGATCTCAACTGATATCGATGACCATTTATATCCTGAGAAAGACACTTTGTAAATGCTTTGACTTTCATGAAAACAGTAATGGGCAAGCTAGAATAAAATGCTGCCTACACTGGCTTGCAATAGTATTGGGTTCAAAGACGTTGAGCAGACAGCATAGAGAGGATCAAGGAAAGAAAGTTATTAGATGGAGGAGGAAAATCTGAGAAGAAAATGATTGCTTTCTTTGGCTAGATTAAGACTTTAAGCTTTCAGATCAGATCAGATCAGTCGCTCAGTCGTGTCCAACTCTTTGCGACCCCATGAATCGCAGCACGCCAGGCCTCCCTGTCCATCACCAACTCCTGGAGTTCACTCAGACTCATGTCCATCGAGTCAGTGATGCCATCCAGCCATCTCATCCTCTGTCGTCCCCTTCTCCTCTTGCCCCCAATCCCTCCCAGCATCAGAGTCTTTTCCAGTGAGTCAACTCTTCACATGAGGTGGCCAAAGTACTGGAGTTTCAGCTTTAGCATCATTCCTTCCAAAGAAATCCCAGGGCTGATCTCCTTTAGAATGGACTGGTTGGATCTCCTTGCAGTCCAAGGGACTCTCAAGAGTCTTCTCCAACACCACAGTTCAACAGCATCAATTCTTTGGCACTCAGCCTTCTTCACAGTCCAACTCTCACATCCATACTTGGCCACAGGAAAAACCATAGCCTTGACTAGACGAACCTTTGTTGGCAAAGTAATGTCTCTGCTTTTGAATATGCTATCTAGGTTGGTCATAACTTTCCTTCCAAGGAGTAAGCGTCTTTTAATTTCATGGCTGCAGTCACCATCTGCAGTGATTTTGGAGCCCAGAAAAATAAAGTCTGGCACTGTTTCCCCATCTATTTCCCATGAAGTGGTGGGACCAGATGCCACGATCTTCGTTTTCTGAATGCTGAGCTTTAAGCCAACTTTTTCACTCTCCACTTTCACTTTCATCAAGAGGCTTTTTAGTTCCTCTTCACTTTCTGCCATAAGGGTGGTGTCATCTGTATATCTGAGGTGATTGATATTTCTCCCAGCAATCTTGATTCCAGCTTGTGTTTCTTCCAGTCCAGCGTTTCTCATGATGTACTCTGCATATACAGGCAAATCCTTTCTGAAGTCATGGTTAGGTAATACATGTTTCTCTTTGAGAGGCAATGTGTAATTCTTTTAGTTTTTTCCCACCAGTTCTTCCAACATCCATACTCTGAATATAATTGTTTCACTAAATGATGGCTTCTTGCAGTGATTTCTAAAAATGTTAATGTGTGAGCAACAGCATTGCCTGTGTAGTCCTCAGGATATGCATTTTGTTTAAAGGTCTTTAAGTCATTTGGCATAGATGATAGTGCAGATCAAAAAATTTAAGCATAAAGATTCACTCAGTATTTTTTGGGATTTCTATGTAGTATTGTTTGATAATTTAGTGTTTATGCTATAATTTATATGTGGTTTAGATTAGTTTTATCTTTCATGGAAGAACAACTGGAAACATTTGAAATACGTAAGAGCAAGCACAACTTCAACTTTGGAAGGAACCAATTTTAGAAATATTAGCAGCTTGAAAAACTTACATGTGGAATTAAATATACTTTTAATGTTTAAACTTAAAAGTATTTGTGTTAGTAAAAATATATTATTGAAATAGGAAACCTAATAAGAGAAAATAATGTTCAACTTAATTGATTTAACTTTTAAAAATCTCACATTTCCAATGGCAAAAGGGAATTTAATTCTACTTGTCAACGTAGGCAAAATATGAGTCCAGGTCATGAGTGAATTTTCTATGTTGCATCTGTTTTACATTTACAAGTTAGAACACTCTTTGGCAGAAAGTTTAGTAATGAAATTACTTCCCTTTTTGTGTGATTAGAATTGTTTATGGCGTTATACAGGGGTGTATGCACAGGACTTATCAGATCTAAGGTATGGAACTGGACATTTGTAGAACCTAGTATTTCATGTTAAGTTACTCTGAATTATGAGACAGATTAGTTGGCTTACAAACAAGAATCTATAGGCCTTGTTGCTGTTCAGTTGCTAAGTCACATCCGATTCTTTGTGATGCCACAGACTGCAGCACGCCAGGCTTCCCTGTCCTTCTCCATCTCCCAGAGTTTGTTCAAACTCATGTCCATTGAGTCGGTGATGCCATCCAACCATCTCCTCCTTTGTTGCCCCTTCTTCTCCTGTCTCAATCTTTCCCAGCATTAGGATCTTTTCCAGTGAATTGAGTTGGCTCTACAGGCCTGGAGGTTGGCTTTTTACTTAGGCAACTTGAGTATTGGTCAGTAAAAAAAATGTTCCTGTTACTAAATGGCAAGAGCTTAAGATGCTAAAACACTGCATTCTAAGACTGTGGTGAATGAATGGAACAAAGATCACACACTAGTACTTTGCTTGGTATGATAAAATAATAAATAAACTTCAAGCAATTTATTCTGAACAGTTAAACTTTCACACTACAATATATACAATATTTTAACCAATACAATATTGTAATTAGCCTCCAATTAAAATAAATAAATCTATATTAAAAAAAATAAAACCAGAATTTGCTACTGAAAGGTGATACCAAAGCGAACTTTGATTACAAAATAGAATCAGAGAAATGAGAAACCACAGAAATAGAAGGAATTTGTGAGATCACAGCTGCCCCATTTAGAAAATGAGGCAGAGAGAGGTTAAGTGGCTAGCATAAACACAGCTGGTTGTAAAGTGGCAGACCAAGGATTTGAGCTCAACATGTGTTTTTTCTCCTCTACTACTACTTCTAAGTGACAGTAAGGTAGGGTGATGTGCCAGGGGTGACTGATGGCGGGTGGCGGGGTTGTGTGGGTGGAGGGGCAGTTTTGCTAAAAGTCAGAAAATTGCAGCTAGAGGAGAAATTCATATGGCCATCAGGGTAAAACTCTTAACTCCCAGTTAAGGGTGAAATGGTTTGTTACAGAGTCCTGAGAGTTCTGTAAAGGTAATTCCATCATATTTGTGAACCTGGTCACAATATTAGCTCTCTTTCTTACTAATAGTTTTTAATGACACCTACTGTGGATTCCCCTTCTTCTCTCTCCCCTCAAATTCATTTTATTTAAATGTGCTTCAAAACCATTGTATTAGAAATAAACTATATCACTTAATTGCACAAGGATTGCATATGTGTGGTAGGCAAATATCAGGAAGATAACACACTTATTTTAAAAAGTATGATATTTCAAAGGTAGAAATATCAGTTATGGCTTCATGAGGAAAAAATATGACTAACATATTATATTTTACTTATTTTGTGGCAGTTTCTTTACAATTGGTGGAATAATAAGGGACTGGAGACTGACAGAGTAATTTGCTTTTTTTTGGAAGTCTACTTAAAAATTGGAGAGCCATGTATTTTTATACAATAATTTATTTACACTCCATGTGTATTCCTAAAATATATGCTGTTTAATTTTGCCTACCTATGCCTTCTATATAAATGGAATTATGTAACTTTTGAGACTTACTTGTTTTTAGCTCAATTTCATGTATTTGAGTGTTATTGCATGCAGCTGCAGTTTATTCACCTTTTCAAATAGTTCTCTTTTGCTTGAAATTACACACTTGTCATGGTATATTTATTCACATTACTATTACTGATGGACATTTGAGTTTTTCCAGTGTTTGCTATCATGAAGTGTTGCCTCAAAAACTGTGTCAACACATGTCTTCAGATGCACAAAATTTGCAAGATTTCTCTAGGGGGCATATCTGTCCAGTTAAATTTGATTCATGTATATTTTTCATTCATATTTATGTATAAAATCATTCAAAGTAGCTAATGAAATCTCCTTATAGATATCTTGGAAGGTCTAATTGTTGAATGAAATTTTTCTTATTAATTACAGTAAACAATTTACAGTTATGACCTTATGAAGAGAAGATAGGTATGAAGGATAACAGGTTTTATGTTAGCTGAGTTTCAGTGACAGATTGAGAATTTTTGGCTGTGGCTATAATTGCCCATTTGGCCTACTTGCTGGTTCAAACGGGGAGATTAATACATCCCTTTAAAAAGTGTACTGACAGATTGAAGTTGAAAGGTTCTATATAAGATATTTTTATTTAGAGCAGGCTGTCTTGGTCCTTATCAGGATTTGACATTTTTGATAACTTTCTGAGATATGTCACCCTTTCTTCCATCTACTATTAGTTAGCCATTTGTTAGTTCCAGTTATTTTTATTGATTTTGTAATCTATTAATACCAAAAATAACATTGATTTACTCAGTTGTTCAAAAAGTGACGCAGTCATTCACTCAGTCAATACTTAACATCTTGCATGTTTGAGGCCTAACGTTTAGATTTGGGCATATTATGGTGAGAGCTTCCCCAGTGATACTAGTGGTGAAGAACCCACCTGCCAGTGAGGGAGACATAAGAGACGTGGGTTCGATCCTTGGGTCAGAAGATCCTCTGGAGGAGGACGTGGCAACCACACCAGTGTTCTTGCCTGGAGAATCCCATGGACAGAGGAGCCTGGCAGACTACAGTCTATAGGGTTGCAAAGAGTTGGACATGACTGAAATGACTTAGCATGCATGCATGTATGCAGAGCAGAAATGTGCTGACTCTCCTGGAACTTATAATTTGTAGTGCTAGTAAAATATGCATGTAAAAGAAAGCTTGATGGAGTGTGAGAAGTTCTCTTATAGAGGACAGCCTCAGGTACTGTGGGAGTATAGATGCTACTAATCCATTCAAGAAAGATTGGAGACTGTTTAAAAAATACAGATTCTTAGACTGTATCCTCAGAAATTTTTGTTTGCTAGATAGGGACCAAAGAAAGGTATTATTATTATTACCTCATGTATATATGATTCAGCCAATGAGCCAGATTTGGGAAACACTGTTTATGAGTGAGAAAAATGGGAAGTAATCATGAGAAGGTATTTAAATGACTTCAGGAGGGTATAGATGGCTTTCAGATGATTTTCTGCTCATTGGCCAAAGGTTGATCTTTATATTTGTACCTATTCAATTGTAAATCCTTATTTGTAAGTTATAAAAGTTAACTGCTCCAGTGGTGGATGGGAAAGCCTGGTTTATCAGTAGTACACGCGAAAAAACCTGAAATTGTTCAGCTATAATGAATAGTGTCAGAAGTGGGCTTGACTTCCATGGAAGCTGATGTAATCTTAGGTAGCATAACTGTAACCTTAGTGTCATAAGGAAGGAGGTGAGAGACCCCTGACCCCTGCACTTGTTGGAGATGCACCTGGATTCGTGTGAATAGTCTCTGGGATCACATTTAGAGGGGTGTTAACACTTGGATGCATGAAAGGATGTTGAGCTCCTTGGTAAATATCCATATGAGGGAGAACTAGAGAGAAATAGACTCCTAGAAAAAGAAAACTTAGTCCAAAAGAAAGAACTGAGACCAAAAAGGGAAAGTTATTTGGGAAAGCCAGTCTTATTGTTTTTCATTGATTCATTTATTTATTTAACAAATATTTACTTAGTGGCCACTATAACTCATTCTAATGGGTGCCAAGGATATAATGGTAAACTAGATGGATTCACTTTCTGACTTCATGGAGTTACAATTTATTGAAAGACCAGACTAATAAGCAAGTAGTTAGAAAATGTAAGTACTATGATGGGAAAAAGACCTATAAAACAGAGCAGGAAGATGGTAAGTGGTGAAGAAGAGGCTCTTGGAGATATTGTAGAAGTTATTCAGTAAAGTCATCTTTAACAGTTAACATCTGTGATCATATATGTTTTTATAACATTCACACTGTTGTAAAATTCACACTTGTTTCACACTATTATAAAATTCACACTTGCTTCTTTATCCACCCATTTCATTGTAACCTTCCCTTTCTTCCATTCTCTCCAAACTCAGTTCCAGTTCATTCAGTCTGTATGATGAGATGACTGTCTTTGTAATTTTCACAGACTTTAGTTTGTAAGGAATAGGACAAATTCCTAGAACTGAAGTCACTCTTAACTACTAATGTTTTTATCTGGGCTATCAGATGATTGAGGATAGGCATAAATATTTACGTAAATATACTGTGACCTGACTGATGGCTTTAGTTTTTTCCCATTCCTCTTGGTGGCAAGCCACCACGCAGGTGGAGACTCCTTGGGCGATTCTAGGGGAGCCTATATTTCTGTGGGAATGGCAGACACAAAGAATAAGTAAAATATCAATGCCACTTTTAATACAAATTTTTTGTGCTCCAGATGAGTTGTTGTTCAGTTGCTAAGTCATGTCTGAGTCTTTGAGAACCCAGGCTTCTCCTGTCCTCCACCATCTCCTGGACTTGTTAACATTCATGTCCATTGAGTCAGTGATGTCATCCAACTGTCTCCTCTCCAGTGCCATCATCCTCTGCTGTCCCCTTCTCCTTTTGCCTTCAGTCTTTCTCAGCATCAGGGTCTTTTCCAGTGAGTTGGATGTTCTCATCAGGTGGCCAGAGTAGAGCTTGAGCTTCAGTCCTTCCAATGAATATTCAGGGTTGATTTCCTTTAGGATTGACTGGTTTGATCTCCCTGCAGTCCAAGGGACCCTCAAGAGTCTTCTCCAAATTTGAAAGCATCAATTCTTTGGCCCTCAGTCTTCTTTATGGTCTAACTCTCACATCTGTACATAACTACTGGAAACACCATAGCTTTGACTATACGGACCTTTGTCAGCAAAGTGATGTCTCTGTTTTTTAATGTGCTATCTTGATTGTCATAGCTTTCCTTCCAAGGAGCAAGCATATTTTAATTTCATGACTGCAGTCACCATCTGCAGTGATTTTGGAGCCCAAGAAAATAAAATGTGTCCGCTTTTTCCCTTCTGTTTGCCATGAAGTCTCTAAATTAGATTATGTGCTTTTTTTTTATTATTATGCCTTGAATTCTTAACTCATCTTTTTTTTTAATTGGAAGATAATTGTTATGTTGTTATGTTGATTTCCACTGTATATCAACGTGAATCAGGTATAAGTATACAGATAACCCCTCTCTCTTCAGCTTCCCTCCCACGCCTCCCCCCATCTCACATCCACCCCCGCTCCCCGCCCCAGTCATCACAGAGCCCTGAGCTGAGCTCCCTGTGCTCTAAAGCTGCTTCCCGCTGGCTCTCTATTTTACACATGGTGGTGTATACATGTCAGTGCTCCTCTCCCAATTCATCCTACCCTCTCCTTCCCCCACAACTTAACTAGTTAGAAAAGCTGAAGTTTCCCTCACAGCACTTTTTTAGATTTAAATATTATATTGTGACATCCTTAGGACTCTGAGCCTTTCACATTCAGTGTTACAGCCTGAAGTTGGATTTTGTGGAGGTTTGGGTTTGCTTTCTCTTGACCCATTGTGACTTCCTGTTTCTAAGAAAACAATTCTGAAGACTCTTAAAAGGAATTTCTTGCATGCTTGGCAGCTCTTGTAAAACCACATTTTAGCAAACCAGTTTGAATGAAGTGTACTAAAAAAAAATCAAACAAAGAACTATATGCTTGATCAAATTATTATTTTGTTTGGTGGAAATTAGATCTTATAGAGAAATCCAGTGATTTAGGAAGTGTCTGCTTTTGTAAACAGATAAACCAGGAACCAAAAGTTTCATTTTGATTTGATTAATTATTCTAGTTCAAGGGGACTGTTGATCACGAATTGGGGTTACTTTATGCTGGGGTTGATGCATACTAGTGAGTGGGGTTTACTTTTGTGCTGGGGTTAATGTGTGCTTTTTAACAAAGTTGCGACTGGGGCATCGTTCTTCAAATGAGCTCATAAATTTGCACTAATTCATGTGCATTCTCACAATATTCTGGAGAAAACCCTAATGGCTCTCATTACTTAGTCCATGGAGAAAATGACTATCAGTGAGTCTTTTGGTAGTTAGATATTACCCTAACACAAGAGATTCATGTCTCCTGGCTCTCACATCAGAGATTCAGCTTTTCTGGGAATTGTCCTTGAAATTGGCTTTTCATGGATATTTTAAGAGGGGCAAGTTTTTGTAACTAGAAAGGTACTCTGTTCATTTGAGTACATTTGTTGAGTGCTCATCACTAAGTGTCAGGCATCCTTTTCGAGGAAGATAGGAAAAAGGCAGGTGAAGTCCCTAATGTTATTATCTTAAACACTTAGTATTTAAGGGCCTACTCTATGCTAGAAACTGTGCTAGGTACGTTACAGCTATGAAGTTAGTCAGTCCTCCTGACAATACCACAAGGTGGGTACTCTTATCTGTGTTTGCAGATGTAGCGAAGGAGGTCCAAACCCCCACCTGGCTGAGAAGTGGCTGAGCCATAGTTGAACACAGGATGAGCGCTTTTTATTCTGTTGTGTCGTCACTCTGTGAGCCTGATCTCATAAGCTTACCCATTCCTTATAAAAATAAAACAAAACATGCTTGCATTCACACTGGATCATAAAAACGTGGGCAGTCTAATCCCTGTTAATGTTTTAGTGTCTGTGTTCCAGGCCTCATATGTGTCTCTGTAGAGGAGGGTGTGTGTGTGTTTAAATATATACAATATCTTATTGATTTGTTCCCACTTATTTTCACCACTATTATAAATGTTTCCCCCACCACTGCCTTTAAAAAACTAGAATTGTAAATGGCTCTGCAGTTTCATGGTTTGTCAGTATTGTGATTTCTCTAACGTTTCCTGCTGCTGCTGCCGCTGCCGCTGCTTGGTGCTTAGCCATGTCCAACTCTTTGCAGCCCCATGGACTGTAACCCACCAGGGTCTTCTGTCCATGGAGTTTTTCCAGACAAGAATACTGGAGTGGGTTGCTATTTCCTACTCCAGGGGATCTTCTCTACCTAGCAATTGAACCCTCATCTCTTACGTCTCCTGCATTGGCAGACGGATTCTTTACCCCTAGCGCCACCTGGGAAGTCCACCACTTAACAGTTTTTCAGTTTTGAGTTTTGTAAACCCTGCTTTAATTCATGCCTGTATAACCAGATCTTTTTACAAATCCATGACTATTCAAACATCTCTGAATGAAGAGTGGTATTAAAACTTTTTGTAAATATTGATGCAGTCTCCATGTGCATATTGTGCTCTATGAACACGACGATGTCAACAGTGTGAATGTTCTTTTCCTTCCAGACTGGTGGATGACCGATGTGTGGTGCACCCAGAAGCAGGGGACCTTGCCAACCCTCCCAAGAAGTTCCGAGGTAGGAAAGAAATACTTTATATTATATGACCTAAGTGGGGGTATTTTTGTGTCTTAAAAGAAGTAATATTAGAAATTTATTCAATGTAAAACTTTCAAATAGAAATATATCTGCTGAAAATTCTTTCAAAAGTTCCCCATTGTTTTTCTTCCTTGAAACATTGAAGGACTGATCTGAAAGAATAGCTTCAAGTTTTGTTTTGCTGGAGAGTAGTCTGTATGTTGAAAGGAAATCTTGGTAATAATTAAATAACCGTGAGAGGCCACTTTTCAAACCGATAAATATAGCTGAATGATATGTATTTATATATTTCCGTGACAGTTACACCATAAATATTAGCGTTTCCTTATCAGCTCTTTAATTTATCTTTGTAAAATCTCCAGCATGGTGACACTGATGTGTTAGTTTCACTTTTAAAAGGTCACTTTGGATGCTACATAATAACTAACAACTGTCTTAGAACTCCCTTCTAGGTATAATTTTAGAGGTAGTGTCATACTATCAACTGAGAAGTTGTTCATAGTAGCAAACTGATTATGACTGTTACAAGAGAAGGATTAATGGGACTTGTAGAGAGTCATAGACTACTAAGGCCAGTCATTAAGAGCTTGTGCAAATCAAATTAATACTTTATAGTGTATACTTATAATAAAAATATAATGATAACAACTTAAAAGCAGCATTCATTTTGAACACACTGTGTCAGTATTCCTCCTCACATTGGTGAAACAAAGCTTTAATAAGGGAGCCTGATCTGGACAGAGAGTCAGAGGGGTTCGCTGGAGCCCCAGACCCAGGTCAGGATGCTGTCCGTGTGCATGGGGGAGGAGGGAGCTTTCACATCTGGTGAGTGTTTCCCATGCTTCATGTTCTGTAACTTTTTTACACCATTTTTATTATAAGGATTTGCAGGAATATTGCATTTTCATCTCAGAGAGTGATGAGCACAGTAAATGTGGTTTGAGTGACATCAGTCACTTTGAATACGTGATCCACATGTCTCCCCATGTCGGGAAATTAGCGTGAAAGCAGACTGTGGGAGTGATAACCACCCATCAGTGCACCCGGAGCTGTGCTGAGTGGGGACACTCCCCCAGCCCTGGGCACGTAAGGTCTTCTCACGACACACAGTCCCCATGGAGGAGGGACTCACTATTGAACTGCTTGAAGGAGAGTCAGCGGTTGTGACAAACCAGACACAGAGTGCTCCAGGACAGCTTGCCAGAGACTGTGCACTAAGTGTGTGGAAATGATTTCAGAGGCAGAAGAGGCTAGAGGAGCCTGATGGAAGAACGGACACTGTGAAAAAGAACATACAGGTTCTAGAAAGTGTGAGCTAGCATATTATATGAGGAGATGAGGAGACCGTGGTATGGAAGAGAGAGCTGGGGAGATTACCCAGAATGCAGGGTAGAGGAAAGTGTGAACAAGTCATGAAAAGCCAGTGTTGAGGAGGAACCGAGAGGGTCTAGCAGCATCTAATCAGATTCTAGAAGGAGAGGCCAGAGCGCGTGAGAATGAGGCAACATGTAAAGAGATATGGGTGAGAACTTTCCTAAGTTGTAGAAAGCCACTGTTTCTCAGGTGGAAGAGATATGTTGAATTCAGAGAAGGGATGATAAACAAATTCAGATCCACAGACTCTCTTTTGTGAACTGTAAGATGTGGAAGATAAAAAGTTTTAAAAGCAAACTGGGACAACAGATCTGTATTTGTAGCAGAAAAAAGCGTGGAGTCTGGGTTTGACCGCATTTCTCGCCGACTGTCATCTTAAGTAGGTCACCCAACCACTTAGTGTCTCCGAGGACATCTGTCATTGCCTGGTGGGACCAGGGGTGGATAAAAACAAGAATAATCTTGCCACACAAGGCTCTGTGTGGCTTGGATTCTTTCCAGAGAATAAATGTAAAAGTGTTATAAGTCATTATACAAATGGTAGCTAACTTATGATAGAAAGACATAATGTATTTCCTTTAAACATAATTGGCTCTTCTCTTACATTATAACCTCTTCAAGGGCAGGCTTTTCTTTTTTTCTTTTTGTGTTTCCCAGGCATAGAACTTTGTTCATAGTAGATATCAGAAAAAAATAGCCATTAGATGTTTATGGGTGAGAGACCCACAGTTTCCCTGGGATTGTGTGATACAACTTGGTTCCCAGGCGTGCTTCATGCTTCATATTCATGAGTTTGTGTAGCCTTATTCCTCTGTCAGTCAGGGAAAGTTAATCTGTCAAAGATAAATCTTCAGGGTTTGTGGCTGTCTTTTTCCTTTAAATATTTCAGTGTGTCTGAGGGAACTGTGCAGTAACACCTCTGTGCCCAGGAGGTAATTATACACAGATACTTGGTGTTATATGATTCAGCGGGCATTGGTTCAAAGTATGAATCATGCAGGTGCTCCGTCCGCCCCTGGAAGGCTGGCTTTTCCTGTAATCTAATACATTAGGTCATTGTCGTTGCTGGTTTGCTCTCATTTTCTACCTCTTGTGTAAGACTAAGTCATTTGTCTCCACTCATCATTGAAGAAGGAGGGTATCTTGCTATTGAAGAGTAAAGATTCCTTTTTGTCTTAAAGCTCTGACTCTTCTCCTTGCATTCTTGGAGGCCCATCCTGACGAGGCCTCAGAGAATTCCATGAGATGGGTTTGCGTTGCTTTCCCTGGCCTTCACATTGCTTGGCAGACCTTGTTTTCCCAATTCTGTATCCTTTCTCATACCTTGTTCTTTTGCAGTTTCACCCTTCTCTTCCTGAATGTGTTCCTCCTGTTCCCTTTGGCTGTAAAAGCCCTCACTTTTGCATAGATTGACCTCCCAAGATCACCACCCCTGCCTTTCCAGACCCCTTTGCCAAGTTTCCAGAGCACCCTCTCTTATTGTTACTTTTTAGATAATATGAAGAAACAACAGTGTATCCCCAGTTCAGCTGCACCTCACTTCCTCTTGGCTCAGCCAGACAAATGGTGTCTGCAAATTAATTTGAAACAATTTTAATTTTTCATACTTACTGTATGGTTTGTTCAAGTGAATCATAAAATTTTAGAGCTTCTAGGCAATTAGCAGTCAGTTGAGGTCTTCCCTGGTGGTACAGTAGATAAGCATCTGCCTGGAATGCAGGGGACATGGGTTCAATTCCTGGCCCGGGAAGACTCCACATGGCCCAGGAAGACCTAAGCTCTTGTGGCAAAACTACTGAGCCCATGCTCTAGAGCCCATGAGCAGCAACTACTGAGCCCACATGCTGTACCCACTAAAATTTGTGCTTAGAGCCTGTGCTCCACAACAAGAGAAGCTGCCACCCTGGAGGCCCGTGTACTGCAATGAAGACTAGCCCCCGCTCGTCGAAACTAGAGAATGCTCATGCACAGTGATGAACACCCAGCACAACCAAGATAAATAAATAAAAAGTAAATCAAATATGGGTCTCCCAATGTTTTTAGTGAGGAACCAAAATTTTAAAGAGGTTAATACAATTATCCCCAATACACACAACTGTACAAGCAATATTCCTTTGACGGGTTCCCTCTGCTTTTCACATGAACAGAGGAAATGAAGCTTTAACAAACAAACAGCTTCCCAAGGGTTATTTAAAACCTGGCGGATGGACAGCTATTTTCAGTAACCACACCATCAGAATAGCTCTAACAGAAGCACATTGGCTTTCTCTTAAGTAAGTGCAGAAGTCTTTTCATGATCAAATATTCTTTCATTTTTAAAGATCAGCTATAAACTTTGGAATACATTTAAGTTATGAGGAGTTGTAAAGGGAGTATAGAGAGTTCCCTTCCACCCACTTGCCCCTGTGTTAGCATCTTATATAACTGTGGTACATTTGTCACAGTTAAGAAATTACCATTTGTACATTACTGTTGACTAAATTCCAGGCTTCCTGTGAATGTCACCAGTTTTCCATTATCCTTTCCGCAATCCTGATCCTGTTCAGGATCCCACGTGCCATTAGTCATCATGGCTGTTTAGTCTCCTCTGGTTTCTTCCACTTTCTCAGTCTTTCCTTGTTTTTTTTTTTTTTATGACCTTGATACTTTTGAAGAGTACTGGCCAGATATTTTGTAGAATGTCCCTTGATTTTGGTCTGGCTGATGTTTTCATCATGCTTAGACAGGGGCTAAGGTTTTGGGAAGGGTTATTAACTGCCTTTCTCCCTACATCATATCAGGGGCACATATTGTCAACATGATTTATCACTAATACTATTTTTTGATACATAGTTTTAAAGAAATATTTGCTTAGTTGTTTGGCTGTGCCCGGTGTTAGTTGCAGCATGTGGGATCTTTTAGCTATGGCATGCGAACTCTTAGTTGCGGCGCCTGGGATCTAGTTCCCTTACCAGGGATTGAACCCAGGCCTCCTGCATTGGGAATGCAGAGTCTCAGTGTGAAGATCCTCAGTTTAGCCATCCTCCTGCACACTAAATGATAGCAGGTATTTCTATTGACTTTACATTCTTCCCCTTTTCCTTTTCCCTGTCCTCATTCCTTTATGCGTGTCTCCCCCTATTCTCAAGAGAAGTTGGGTATAGATTTTTCCAAATGTTAAGACCTATTAATATGTGTGGATTTTCTATTAGGAGGAGAAGCAGACCTAAATCAAAACGAGAGAGGTGTGTGCGCCCTTTTCTTAACCATAAAGGTGATAAAACGCAGAAGTAGAACCCAGGGGCCACTCCCCAGGAGGGCTGAGGGAAGAGAAGACGGGCCTGTCTCTTAGGCCACAGGCTTTTTGGCTGTTTGCTCTAGAAATCTCTCTCTGTGACTCTGTGGTCATTTGACATGTGACTATTTCATAATTCACCAGCCCTATCAAAAGGCTGCTTCCGGCAAGCAAAAAAGTCATTCTGAGGCAATAATTTTGAATGCTTCAGGAACTAAAACAGAGACTTTCTCTGCTGTGCGATGCCACTTGAAAGCAGGTAGTGAGTATCAGGGACTTGGGAGAACACTGACAAGACATTTCTTTAACTCAGTTTCTTCTGGGCATGTAACTCAGAGTGCTATTTTCAGGCTGGCACTTTGACCTTTGGGCTTCCCTGGTGGCTCAGTCGTAAAGAACCTGCTTGCCAAGCAGAAGACATGGGTTCAATTCCCTGGGTTGGGAAGATTCCCTGGAGGAGGGCGTGGTAACCCACTCCAGTATTCTTGCCTGGAGAGTCCCATGGACAGAGGAGCCTGGTGGGCTGCGGTCCATGGGGTCGCAAAAGGGTTGGACGTGACTTAGTGACCAAATGAAAACAGCAGCAACAACAATACTCTCACCTTTTGGCTCTACTCATGGAGGTTGTAGGCTTCCCTGGTGGCCCAGATAGTTAAGAGTCTGCCTGCAATGCAGGAGACCCAGGTTTAATCCCTGGGTTGGGAAGATCCCTTGGAGAAGGGAATGGCTACCCACTCCAGTGGAATTAAGTTTGCTGGGAGAAATATCAATAACCTCAGATGTGCAGATGACACTAACCTTATGGCAGAAACTGAAGAACTAAACAGCCTCTTGATGAAAGCGAAAGAGGAGAGTGAAAAAGTTGGCTTAAAGGTCAACCTTCAGAAAACTAAGATCATGGCATCTGGTCCCATCACTTCATGGGAAATAGATGGGGAAACAGTGGAAACAGTGACAGACTTTATTTTTTTGGGCTCCTAAGTCACTGCAGATGGTGACTGCAGCCATGAAATTAAAAGATGTTTACTCCTTGGAAGAAAAGTTTTGGCCAACCTGGACAGCATATTAAAAAGCAGAGATGTTACTTTGCCAACAAAGGTCCATCTAGTCAAAGCTATGGTTTTTCCAGTGGTCATGTATGGATGTGAGAGTTGGACTGTAAAGAAAGCTGAGCTCAGAAGAATTGATGCTTTTGAACTGTGGTGTTGGAGAAGACTCTTGAGAGTCCCTTGGACTGCAAGGAGATCCAACCAGTCCATCCTAAAGGAGATCAGTCCTGAATGTTCATTGGAAGGACTGATGCTGAAGTTGAAACTCCAATACTTTGGCCACCTGATGCGAAGACCTGACTCCTTGGAAAAGACCCTGATGCTGGGAAAGATTGAAGGCAGGAGGAGAAGGGGGATGACAGAGGATGAGATGGTTGGGTGGCATCACCGACTCAATGAACATGAGTTTGAGTAAACTCTGGGAGTTGGTGATGGACAGGGAGGCCTGGCGTGCTGCAGTCCATGGAATCACAAAGAGTCAGACGCAACTGAACTGAACTGAACCCACTCCAGTCTTCTTGCCTGGGAATTCCATGGACAGAGGATCCTGGTGGGCTACCGTCCATGGGGTCACAAAGACATGACTGAGAGACTAACACTTTCATGGAGGTTATACACTTAAGAGCACTGGTGAAAAAGCTATCTGGCTAAGTAGTCGCTTTGACGTTTTATATAGTTGAATGTGTCAGTCTTGTCTAACATAGTAATTCTCTGGTATGAGCCAATTTATAAATATCTACTTCTTCTACCAGTTTCACAATTCCTTTATTGAGTTCCTTCAGAGTTGATGATCATGTAATTTTTGGGATGAAGACTGAAACTATTTCAGATTTGAAATCACTAACATTTATCGACCGAGTGCTTAATACATGCAACGTTGGGCTCAGGACTTCCTGTGCATTAATATTTATAGTCATCTCAATAACCCTATAAAGTAGAAATTGTTGCTGTCTGAATTTTGCAGTTGAGAGAGTTAAGTATAAAGAAATTATACAACCATTTTAAGGTCCCCAAGCTTATTAGTGGTGGAGTTGGGACTCAAAATGAATTTATCTGACTCTAGAGCTGCTTGTTTTTAACGACTGTACCCTGCTGTCTGTTGTATAATACCCTCCTGTAAATTCTATCTGTTGGCCCTGAAAAGCCACATAGATTCTATCTAATCCCTCTTCCACACAATGAAGCTTTAAAGTATTTGTTTGTTATTGTTCGGTTGCTCAGTCGTGTCTCTTTGTGACCTCAGGGACTGCGGCACGCCAGACTTCCCTGTCCTTCACCATCTCCTAGGGCTTGCTCAAACTTGTGTCCATTGAGTCGATGATGCCATCCAACCACGTCATCCTCTGTTGTCCCCTACTTCTCTTGCTGTTTTGTATTTGCTTAGAATGATTTTATTCTTTTTTTTTTTTTTTTACACCTGGCCACAGTGATTGATTGATTGATTTTTTTTTACACAAAATTTTATTTTTTTTAAATTTTATTTTATTTTTAAACTTTACAATATTGTATTGGTTCTGATTTTATTCTTGTACATCTTTTCTTCTACAGTCTTAATTTAAAAAATTCTTTCACCTGTTGCCAGCTAGATTATCTTCAGTGATTTCTCTAGTTGCTATGTTTGGATTCTGGTTAGGCTCCTATATGTCAATGTCATTCTTAGCAGCCTAGGAAGATCTGAATATTGTACATTTGGGTGTGTTGTGATGAGACCCTGCCTTGTTTTTGGATGCCACACTTGCAGCCCAAGTGTCCTGAGCAGGACTCCCCAACTCCCATATAGCTGTTAGTCAAGCCAGACTCCTGAAACTTTTTCATTTGCATCTCTGGACCCTTGCTTTCCTCCTCCTGTGCTCCATACCTGGTATTTTGGAGCCAGATGGGGGATCTGTTATGTTTCATCTTTTGAGCATTGATCATTGTTGTAGCCTGCCAAACTTCCTCTTTCTCTCTCATTCTCTCTTTTGCGATCTTAACTCTCATCCACATTATTTATTCAAAATCTCAGCCTCCTGACATCTTGAAGCTGAAGTGGATCACAGGGATATATGTGATAGTCTCCTTTCATGTGTTACTCCAGTGTGACTGAATACACCTGAAGAGAGCTAGATTAGGACTGTGTTGGTTGGAGCTGCTGTCACATCAGACCCTGGAAGATGTGGGTAGAGAGAATCAGTTTGGGAAGTGGTCCTGGCAAGTGTGAGGGAGTGAGGGAGAGTGAGCCTAATGCAATGAAAGGTGGTGAAGTGTGCATAGGGCTTCCTGATGGGTCTAATGGGAAAGAACCTGCCTGCCAATGCAGAAGATGTCAGAGATGCAAGTTTGATCACTGGGTCCGGAGGATCCCCTGGAGGAGGGCATGGTATCCCACTCCAGTATTCCTGCCTGGAGAATCCCGTGGACAGATGAGCCTGGCAGGCTGCACTCCATAGAGTTGCACACAGTTGGACAGGACTGAAGCTACTTAGCAAGCATGCACGCAAAGTGTGCATAAGACTCACCAGTGTGGCAACTGGAGCTCAGTCCTTTGAGGCCCTTTGAGAAACCACAAGGAACATGCCTAGAATCTCCTATCCAATGCTGCAGCCAAGTTTTATCCTCAGTGGGTTTGTGGATTGTGCTGTCATTCCTTCTACACAAACTTCTGGATTGCTCCTGCTTGCTAGCTGAGCAAGTTCTCCAAGTGTTGGGGAAGCGATCATGAGGACAAGAGGAGCGATGCGGGCGCTTGAGCGTGGAACCTGCCCGCATGCTGGGAACTCTCCACTGTGGTTGTCAGTGGATGTGGGCCTGAGGACACGTAGTTGCAGTACTTGTGTGTGCTTAGAATTTGCACTCGTTTCTTTATTTGAAAGATCTGTGATTAGACTACAAACTGTTTGAGGGTAAAAACTGTGCTCTGTCCAGTTACCTAGGTCAAGAACAGTGTTTTGTGTATCATTGGGGCTGAATTAATTTTTGTTGAACTGATGAGTAAAGTCCTAGAAAATTGTAATTCTGAAAGGCAATATAATTTCAGTTCTGTCATCACATGCTTTTTTTGAGGTCTTACTAGTACCCAGCATGTAACACAGATGTTAGGTGATTATTTCACTCATGAGAAAGCAAAGTATAGATCTATTATATTATTACAGCCTTATATTCTCCACCTCTGAATTTCAGTTCATTGGTGTTAAAAATATGTGTTCTAATATATAAATCTGTAGTGTGAATAGCAGAAGATGAAAACTTCTACATGAATTAAGTGAAGTTCTTTTAGGTTGTAGCATTTTGTAGTTTGCTGCTACACTGCAAAGTTTTAGAAAACTGCAATGAATTTCCAAGCCAGAAACTCCATGGTTTATTGAAAACCATCTTTAACATTCTCCAGTTGAATGTTTCTGCTGTGTTGATTCTGTGTATTTGTGGTAAGTCATCATATTAAGAACCTTCTATAGCTAATCCCCTATTATTAAACCCTTAAGTGGCAGTAGAAATTGGATAGTAAGTTTATTCTTTTCAGTGAGATTTCAGAGAAGGGCCAAAAGATGGAATGAAAACACATTGCTTTGTCTCTTTGCTTCTCTTGTTGAATCTAGTCAGGATTTTAAAATCCTGTAAAATATGTACTTTTAAAATATTTTAGTCTCTATTGGAAGGAAGTTGCTGTCCTTCTGAGTGGTTTTCTGTTTGGGGCTGCAACAACAAGAACAACACAATTAATTGTGTATCCGTCTCTCTGTGTATGCCGTATGAACTTTGATTCATACATACAAATGAACTTTGATTGATTTGTGGCTTTGACTTGTGAAATTTAATTTGCTCCATGAAGAGTAAAAGTAATGGGCAGAAAATGAACACTTGTGATGTCCATGGTTTAGTACTGTTAGAACAACTCCCTTGTTTACTGTTCTGTATCCATGGGCCAATTTTCTGAGTTGCGAGCTTGTTGTAAAAATCTCCCTTCGAGTGTTATGCATGATGTTAAATGTGTGTCTAAATATTTGGTAGGTAGAGAATAAATGCCTTTTGTCTGTGAACATTTTAACTTAATAACCAAGACTGCTCTTTCTAAGAATATAGAGTCCTACATATTGAAATTCTTAACTTTGAGTGCTTTGGATGGCCTTTGTCCACGTTCCCTTACTTAATTCGTGGTAGCCTCATTTTACAGATATAGAAATCACACTGTGAGGAAGTCAAATAATATGCTCAAGGTCACACGGCTGTTACGTGATGAGACTGCCTTATCTGAAGTTGATGTTTTGAACTCTATAAGATCTCGATATGTTTAGTAGAGATTTATTGATTATTCACTGTGTGCAGAGCAGTGTGTGAGCTAGTTACTAGGGTTCAAATGAGCCAGAAATTAATGCTGCTTTCAAGGAATTTATAATCTAATGAGGGAGATAAGATGTGTGTATAAATAATTGCAACCCAACATAGAAAGCACAGGTTCAGTTCAGTTCAGTCGCTCAGTCATGTCCGACTCTTTGCAACCCCATAGAATGCAGCACGCCAGGCTTCCCTGTCCATCATCAACTCCCAGAGCATGCTCACACTTATGTCCATCAATTCAGTGATGCCATCCAACCATCTCATTCTCTGTTGTCCCCTTCTCCTCTTGCCTTCAATCTTTCCCAGCATCAGGGTCTTTTCCAAGGAGTCAGTTCTTCGCATCACATGGCCAAAGTATTGGAGTTTCAGCTTCAGCATCAGTCCTTCCAATGAATATTCAGGACTGATTTCCTTTAGGACTGGCTGGTTTGATCCCCTTCCAGTCCAAGGGACTCTCAAGAGTCTTCTCCAACACCACACTTCAAAAGCATCAATGCTTTAGTGCTCAGCTTTCTTTATAGTCCAACTCTCACATTCATTGGAGAAGGCAATGGCAACCCACTTCGGTACTCTTGCCTGGAAAATCCCATGGATGGAGGAGCCTGGTAGCCTGCAGTCCATGGGGTTGCGAAGAGTTGGACACAACTGCACAACTTCACTTTCACTTTCATGCATTGGAGAAGGACATGGCAACCCACTCCAGTGTTCTTGCCTGGAGAATCCCAGGAATGGCGGAACCTGGTGGGCTCCCGTCTATGGGGTCGCACAGAGTCAGATACAACTGAAGCAACTTAGCAGCAGCAGCAACTCACATCCATACATGACTACTGGAAAAACCATAGCTTTGACTAGACAGATCTTTGTTGGAAATGTAATAATTCTGCTTTTTAATATGCTGTCTAGGTTGGCCATAACTTTTCTTCTAAGCAGCAAGCATCTTTTAATTTCATGGCTGCAGTCACCATCTGCAGTGACTTAGGAGCCCAAGAGAATAAAGTCTGTCACTGTTTCCACTCTTTCCCTGTCTACTTGCCATGAGGTGATGGGACCAGATGCCATGATCTTAGTTTTCTGAAGGTTGAGTTTTAGGTCAGTTTTTTCACTCTCCTCTTTCACTTTCATCAAGAGGCTCTTCAGTTCCTCTTCACTTTCTGCCATAAGGGTGGTGTCATCTGTGTATCTGAGGTTATTGATATTTCTCTCAGAAATCTTGATTCCAGCTTGTGCTTCATTCAGCACAGCATTTTGCATGATGTACTCTGCGTATAAGTTAAATAAACGGGGTGACAATATACAGCCTTGATGTACTCCTTTCCCAGTTTGTAACCAATCTGTTGTTACATGTCCAGTTCTAACTGTTGCTTCTTGACCTGCATACAGATTTCTCAGGAGGCAGGTAAGGTGGTCGGATATTCCAATCTCTTGAAGAATTTTCCAGTTTGTTGTGATCTACACAGTCAAAGGCTTTGGCATAATCAATGAAGCAGAAGTAGATGTTTTTTTTGGAATTCTCTTGCTTTTTCTATGATCCAAGGGATGTTGGTAATTTGATCTCTGGTTCTTCTGCCTTTTCTAAATCCAGCTTGAATATCTGGAAGTTCACAGTTCACGTACTGTTGAAGCCTGGCTTGGAGAATTTTGAGCATTACTTTGCTAGCATGTGTTGCTGCTGCTGCTAAGTCACTTCAGTCGTGTCCGACTCTGTGCAACCCCATAGACGGGAGCCCACCAGGCTCTGCTGTCCCTGGGATTCTCCAGGCAAGGACACTGGAGTGGGTTGCCATGTCCTTCTCCAGTGCATGAAAGTGAAAAGTGAAAGTGAAGTCGCTCAGTCGTGTCCAACTCTTTGCAACCCCATGGACTGCAGCCTACCAGGCTCCTCTGTCCATGGGGTTTTCTAGTCAAGAGTACTGGAGTGGGGTGCTAGCGTGTGAGATGAGTGCAATTGTGCAGTAGTGTGAACATTTTTTGACATTGTCCTTCTTTGGGACTGGAATGAAAATCGATCTTTTCCAGTCCTGTGGCCACTGCTGAGTTTTCCAAATTTGCTGGTGTATTGAGTACAGCACTTTCACAACATCATCTTTTAGAATTTGAAATAGCTCAGCTGGAATTCCATCACCTCCACTGGCTTTGTTCATAGTGATGCTTCCTAAGGCCCACTTGACTTTGCACTCTAGGATGTCTGGCTCTAGGTGAGTGATCGAACCATCTTGGTTATCTGGGTCATGAAAATCTTTTTTTGTATAGTTCTTCTGTATATTCTTGCCACCTCTTCTTAATATCTTCTGCTTCTGTTAGGCCCATACCATTTCTGTCCTTTATTGTGCCCATCTTTGCATGAAATGTTCCCTTGGTATGTCTAACTTTCTTGGAGAGATCTCTAGTCTTTCCTGTTCTATTGTTTTCCTCTGTTTCTTGAACTGATCACTGAGGAAGGCTTTCTTAACTCTCCTTGCTATTCTTTGGAATGCTGCATTCAGATGGGTATATCTTTCCTTTTCTCCTTTGCTTTTTACTTCTCTTCTTTTTTCTGCTATTTGTAAGGCCTCCTCAGACAACAAATTTGCCTTTTTGCATTTCTTTTTCTTGGGCATGGTCTTGATCCCTGCCTCCTGTACAGTGTCACAAACCTCTGTCCATAGTTCTTCGGGCACTCTGTCTATCAGATCTAATCCCTTGAATCTATTTGTCACTTACACTGTATAATCATAAGAGACTGGATTCAGGTCGTACCTGAATGGTCTAGTGGTTTTCCTTACTTTCTTCAATTTTAGTCTGAATCTGGCAATAAGGAGTTCATGATCTCAGTCATAGTCAGCTCCTGGTCTTGCTTTTGTTGACTGTGTAGAGCTTCTCCATCTTTGGTTTCAAAGAATATAATCAATCTGATTTTGGTATTGACTATCTGGTTAAGAAAGTAGAAAGGGCTGCATAAAAAGTTATAGTAATGGTATTGTGGAATGATGGGGTTTTTAAAATTTTTTACAATTTTATTGAGGTACAGTTGTTTAAAATGTACAATTTGATGAGTTTTGACATATACATATACCAGTGAAACCACCACCACAATAAAGGAGAAAATGAACTACTTTTCTATTAATAGTAAAACAAGTAAGTTCTAGTCAAGGAGTCCAACTGATAAACCATAGTATATATTCCATGCTGGTAAATTGGAAAAGACTCTGATGCTGGGAAAGATTAAGGGCAGGAGGAGAAGGGGCTGATAGAGGATGAGATGGTTGGATGGCATCATCAACTCAATGGACACGAGTTTGAGCAAACTCTGGGAGATGGTGAAAGAGAGGGAAGTCTGGCATACTGCAGTCCATGGGGTTGCAAAGAGTCAGACACGACTGAGTGACTGAACAACAACAATGCTAGTAGACTCATGAGTTGGAGCAGGTGTGACCCTGTGGAGCCTAGAGGTGTAGGAATGGAATGCATAAAGATATATGGTAGGACATTGGGGCCACTACGGCCTCCACCCCTTTGTTCCCAAGCCATCTACTCTTCCTCTTGGGCACATGGACCCGTAGCGGTCTCTGATTTAGTAAATGCACTGTGTGCTGAAGAATGGCACTTTATTCTTCCAGAGAATTGCCTGGTACATCGATTGTGTCTTTAGAAAAGCATTTCGGCATTCTGTGAGACTGGTCGTTCCTAGGCGTGTTATGCGATAAGCTATCCCACAACCATGGGTTATTCCCGTACCTCGTTTACTGGTCATGTGCTGTGCTTGGTGGATTCCATGCCTGTGAATCAGGTAATTCTCATAACCACAGGGGGTCAAAAGTAATAGGATGAAGATAATAGGAATCACATTGAGAAAATAGAGGGTGTCAGTGTACAGTAACAGGCAAGATGAGTGGTAAAGAAAAGGCTTCTGTGGAACCAGAAAGCTAATCTTGTTCTGTCATGTTGGATAGAAGCTGCTGCTGCTGCTGCTGAGTTGCTTCAGTCGTGTCCAACTCTGTGCGACCCCAGAGATGGCAGCCCTCCAGGCTCCGCCGTCCCTGGGATTCTCCAGGCAAGAACACTGCAGTGGGTTGCCTTTTCCTTCTCCAGTGCATGAAAGTGAAAAGTGAAAGTGAAGTCGCTCAGTCGTGTCTGACTCTTAGCGACCCCATGGACTGCAGCCTTCCAGGCTCCTCTATCCATGGGATTTTCCAGGCAAGAGGACTGGAGTGGGGTGCCACTGCTAGCCACTTCCAAAGTCTGCAAATTTTAGCCAGTTCTTCAGAGTTCTGTCTGAGGTTTAATGGCTTGTAGTCTGGATAAAAATGATGTATGTCTTTTCAGCTGACAGCCGTATCCATAGTTTCATGCTGTGCTAATTGTTTTTAATCATTATTTATTTTTGACTGTGCTGGGGCTTCCTGGCCACTTGCAGGCTTTCTCTCGTCGTGGTGAGGCTGCTTCTCTTGTTGGGGAGGGCAGGCGCAGTGGTTGTGGTGCACGGGCTTAGTTGCTCCCCGGCATGTGGGATCTTCCTGTACCAGGGATCGAATCTGTGTCTCTTGTATTGACAGGCAGATGTTTAACTCTTGGACCATCAGGGAAGTCTTGTCATGCTATGTTCATTGTTAAGAGTGGGTGATAAGACCCTTTCTATTGATGCTCAAGGGCAATTTTCCTCTGATGTCTTTTCTAGAAACCAAATGTCCATATTTCAAAAATGGAGATTTCAATTTCCTGTTTTGAGAGATGAGAATAGCTCCTTAATTAAGATAGCATTTTCCCTGTTAGTAGAAAGATTTGTGCCTATGGGGAAGAGACATTTTGGCTTTTTAGGCCTAATATTCACCTTTTCATGAAAGTAGTTCCTAGGGAAGTACTTGGTATGCAAAGCTAAATTGTATTTCCCTTTTAAATAGTAAGTACTTAATACTGAGATGAAAGTGCCAAGCCATTACCCAAATAAATTTGGCCTTCTGCAGGACATAGACAAGTAAACCAATGTTAAGGGCTACTCTACTACCACTGCTGCTAATCACTGACATTTATTTAGTCCTTACTATATATCAGGTGATATCTGCAATGCTCTATATTATCTTAATCCATTCAATCTTTCTGAATCCCTAAGAAGTATGCATTGTTATTAAAGTATTATTATTTGCATGTACTGTATAAGGTGATGAATTTCCCGTAAGGCTCAGCGGGTAAATAGTCTGCCTGCAATGCAGGAGACACAGGAGACTTGGGTTTGATTCCTGGGTCGGGAAGATCCCCTGGAGAAGGAAGTGGCAATCCACTCCAGTATTCCTGCCTGAAAAATCCCATGGACAGAGTGCTACCCAGTCCATGGGATTGCAGAGAGTCAGATACGACTGAGTGACTAAGTGCACAACACTGCAGACCTTGAAACAAACAAACAAACAAAAAATGTGCTAAAACAGAAATAAAACAACAACAAAAACCAAAGGCTTACAGAAGATAGAAGTTTATTTCTCTTTCACCTAATAGTTCCTAGGTGGGTGATACAGAACTGTCTTGTAACTGTGTTGTCTTTAACACGTGGCTTCCAAAATTGCTTCAGTAGTTACTATTCTGTAGTTGGTACAAAGAGGGCAAAGGGCAAGCAGATTCTTCTTTAAGGAGAACTTCTGGATTTGCATGTATTACTCCTACTCATGTGTAATAGTCATATAGTATATTGGGCTAAATCAGATCCTAGTTCCCGGACCAGGGATCGAACCCGTGTTCCCTGCATTGGCAGGTGGACTCCCAACCACTGGACCACCGGAGAAGTCCCAACACATCCCATTTTGTGGATGAGTAGATCAAGGTACAGAGAAGTTAAGTAACTCGTCCAAGGTCATATAACTAGTAAGAAACAAAAGACTGACTGAAATCCAGACTCTTAACCACTATCTATACTGCTTTTAGTCCTAAAGGGCTGTTGAAGTAAGAGAAAATTATAATTGCCTTGGGAATTCAGAGGACGAATGGAGGTAAGCTGGAGCTGTGGAAGGATGGGCAGTTGTTAACTAGGTGGAAAGGAGAGGGCTGGGGAGAAATAGGCACAGGGATGTGTAGTAGCGTGACTTATTTGTGGTTGTGGTTTTAGGAATGTTATGTGGAATAGTGACAGAAATGAGCTTGGAGGAGGGTCTGGGTGCTTTAGTTTTTAACACCCACCCTCCTCCCCCACCAAAAAACCCCAAAAATACGCAAAACAAAACTGAGTGGCTTTCTAAGCATTCATTTGCTTAACTCCTGAATCTCTGGGTTTGCTTGTGGCTTCTTCTGTTCTGAGCTGACTTGGCTGATCTCTGATGAACTTGTTCGTTTATATGTGGTCAGCTGATGGCTGCATGGTATGGGCTGGCTTCACTCACTCATCCGTCTGTGGATAGGTTGTTAACAGGCGTGGCTGGGCCATTCATCTCATTCTCTGTCAGGCTAGCTCAGATTCTTCCCATAAGGAGGGTGTGAGAACAGCCAGAAAGGGCAGTCCTTCTCCCCTAGTGCTCAAGTATTATTCAGACCTGTAATGTTATATGGCTAAGTTCAGAGGCAGAGAGTGGAGAAATTGACTTGTGTCTTTTGACAGAAGTACCTGCAAAGCCACTTGTAAAGAGACATGCAAACAGGGATGAGAAGAATTTATGACTGCTTGCCATTTACCACACTAATGGACTTGGTTCTGGCATCCTTTCTGCCAGAAAGTTAGATCTAGAAGATTGCTAGAGATGTCAATCTTGAGGTGCAGGAAAAAAAATCCAGATGCAAAATACAGATTTGAAATTTGATAGCATATAGATGGAATTTAAAGCTGTGAATGAGAAGAGTTCCCTAAATGGAATCCCTGAGAATACCAACATTTAAGGTACTTCTCCCAAAACAAGAATATCAAGAACCACAATGAAGTACTACTACAAAAATGACCAAAATAAAACTGCTGACAATATCAAGTGTTTACAAGGATGCAGATCAACTAGGACTCTCATGCATTTGTCAGTGGTGTGAAAAATGCTCCAGCCATTAAGGAAAAGAGTTTAGCAGTTTCTTATAAAGTTAAACACACATACCTATAAAAGCCCAAATCTCACTCTTAAATATTTACCAAGAGCAATTAAAACTTACTTTCATACAAAGATAACTATTCCTCAATGCTTATATTAAAAACTGGAAAAAATTAAAAACTCTCTTCTAATGAATGGATAAATAATACATTAAGTACATTACCATTCAACAGTAAAAAGGAGTGAACCAAGGATACCTCCAACCATATGGTGGCTCTCAAGTGCACGACACTCTGTGAAAGAAGTCAGTCTCAAAAATCTGCTATCCCATTCTGGAAAAGGCTGAGACAGGAGGGGTAAATTTAGTCAATTCAAGATAGAATAGTCTAGAGGGGAAAACTAGCTCTGAAATGGTTAGAAGTTCATGTGATCCAAAAATAATCTCACGACTTCACTGAAAAATAATGAAGTCTCCCCACTCTACACTTCTGTGAATCTTTTTCACCTTTAAGTCTAGCTGTGTTGAAACATGGAGAAAGCTCTTAAGCATTCAGGACTCTTTGCTTCTCTGGGCCCTCTCTGGAGGTCCTCGGTGAGGTCTTCACACATTTACATAATACAGTATTAATTTAGGGGAAAAGAACAATCCTTATGAAAGCACAACAAAGCACATTTTAATCACTTTTATAGGATGTTTGTTCTTCCAAATATATGGAAGATTAGAGTAGTTCTACCTGTGCTATATCCATTATTATTTTTGTATTTCTTAGGTAATTTCAAGTATATTATTCCAGTGGAATTTCCTATGAGAAATGCATTGCTTTTATAATATAGTTTTCAGAAGTACATTGTGGTAAGAAGCATGGACTGTTTGTAAAACTAAAGCTATGGCTCACTCAGAAACTCTTCAGTGAATTAAATTGTAGCTATTTTTAAAAATTTATTTAATTGGAGGAAAGTTGCTTTACAATGTTGTATTGATTTCTGCTGTACAGCAATGCAAATCAGCCGTAATTGTACATATAATCCCCTCCCTCTTTACCATCACTCCCATCCCCCATCTTACCCCTCTAGGTCATCACAGACCACCAGGATGGGCTCCTTGTGTTATTTCTAAATAAACTATTTCCCTATCCTCTCTTATTTTGTCATGTATTAGGCATATTAAAAACATATTACAAAGTCAGTCACTCTAGTTTTCACAAGCTGTATAGCATAAAATATCTCTAGTGGGAAGGAAAATATCTTAACCACATTTGATATTTTAAGTGAGAGTATGTGTGAATTAAGATTATACTTCTGTGGTTTATGGTAGATTGGCTTTACTTATTTTACTCTTTTGAGTATTAAATAAATTAATATATGTTTTGTTTATGAAAGTCTCCGTACATCTTATAAAACATTAATCATTAACTTACTCAAGCAACCACTAAGATAAAAGAGATTTGTACATTGTGTGCTCAAGTCCAAGTCAACTGCCTTTCTTCCCAGGTGTTGATTTAGTGAATGAGCAGTTTAAAGATCTTCTCTGATCAGGTGCCCTTGTTTACATTTTGTGGTTTTCAAGGTAAATACAGCAATTTCAGAATAAAGCAAACTGCTGGCGGGTGGCAGTGTTTGTTTTACAAATGCTTGGAAGTAGTTTGGAAACGTTGCCTTTTGAAGAATAAGAGGTAGAGACAGAACAAAGCAGCCCTCTGAGTAGAGATCCAGCCTCAACTGGTGGTTCTCCACCCTCTCACCTTGTTCTTCTCAAGCCCTGTCGTCTTTTGTTAGCGGCTGTGTGCTGGGCTTAGTCGCTCAGTCATGTACGGCTTTTTGCAACCCCATGGACTATAGCCCACCAGGTCCCTCTGTCCATGGGGATTCTCCAGGCAAGAATACTGGAGTGAGTTGCCATGCCCTCCTCCAGGGGATCTTCCCAACTCAGCGATCAAACCCAGGTCTTTCTCACTGCAGGCAGATTCTTTACCAACTGAACCACTAGGGAAGCCCAAGAATACTGGAGTGGGTAGCCTATCCCTTCTCTAGGGGATCTTTCTGACCCAGGAATTGAACCGGGGTGTCCTGCTTTGCAGGCACATTCCTTAGTTCGTTAGTTGAGGACCCCTGCAAAAAGAGATTTATGCCCTGAGTCTTGCTTCTTCTCTAATGTTTTGCTATATGACTGTGATTTTTGGTGATGGTGGTGGTGGTGTGTGTGTGTGTGACTCTTCCACTGGATGACTTCGAGCTGGTTAAAATTAAACTTCAAGGTCCATGAAAAACCAGAAGATAATAAGCACATCCATAAAGTGTTCTATCTTGAAATCACAGGTATAGCTAGGCTAAAAATGATTTTTAAGCTAGTACTTTCTAAACGACAGAAGCTTCAGCTCTGGTGAGAAATAGGGCCTTGGGATTTGTCCTTTTGGTTCCATTTAGATGTACTGCATGAAGCACAAGTCCAGGTATGATTATTCTAGAAAGCTTCATGGTTATGCAACTTGTACTCTGATTGTATCTGCATAATTAAAACCTCCATGTTGATAAATAATGGAAGGCAAAAAGAGTTAAAACAAGTTAATTATGTGGTTAGCTTGGGAGTTAGGTTTTGTGAAAAGTGAAACTCACTCAGTTGTGTCCGTCTGTTTGTGACCCCATGGAACTGTAACCTGCCAGGGTCCTCTGTCCATGGAATTCTCCAGGCAAGAATACTGGAGTTGGTTGCCATTTCTGTCTCCAAGGGATCTTCCCCGACTCAGGGATTGAACCCAGGTCTCTCCTGCATTAGGTTTTGTAATGTTACCACATAAAAGAAAAAAAAAAATACTTGAAATGTCATGTTAAAAAAACATGTGTGTGACCCTCCAGTGGGAAAATGTATAAAAAAGGAAAGAGCAGCTGATTGAGTGTAACTGATATTTTGACTTAAAGCAATAATTGGATGTTCTTTGATTCCTATTTCTTTGTCAACCCTTGTTTTTTAAAAAATATATATTTGGCCAGCATTGTTAATAAAACTAAAGGCAGGTACCTTCACTGGTTGGCTTCCATATAGGCAAGCCCAGACAGCAAGCAAGTTCCCTACTTTCACCTAACACAGAGATGGGTAGCATGTTCTAGTGGCTTTTTGGGATATTCTTCCTTGCCCTCCTAAATAAAATATCAAACAGCCTGGAATTCAAGGTTTCATCACTTAAATAGCCTAGAACAAAAGAAGCCTTGAAACAGCAACTTAGTTGCATAAAACCTTTTGGACTTAGAAACTGTGATCACTTTCTTCAGAGAAAACAAGGCAGTCAGGAGCCTTTGTTACATGTGTTCTCTGAGCCATGCTATGATGGTTGTATAGCAACCAAGCAATCTGAAGACAGCCCAGCCTTGGTTGCCAGAGGCCATGCTGTGCTATACCTAGTTGCTCAGTCATGTCTGACTCTTTACGACCCCATGGACTGTAGCCCGCCAGGCTCCTCTGTGCATGAGATTCTCCAGGCAAAAATACTGGAGCCGGTAGCCTGTCCCTTCTCCAGGGGATCTTTGCGACCCAGGAATTGAACAGGGTCTCCTGCATTGCAGGCAGATTCTTTATCAGCTGAGGAAAGCCCACCACAGGCCATAAGAGATGGTAAATGCAAAGTATGAATTACTTGTAGGGCAAAGACCTAGATGTAGTTCTCTAGCTTGGGCGTCCTCCAGACCCTATTGAGAGGGTCTTCAAGATCAAAGTATTTTCATAATGATACTCAAGTACTATTTGTCTTTTCCACTCTTGTTCTTTGTTGACTGTACAGTGGAGTTTTCCAGAGGCCCTGTGAAGTGTGATGCTGTCATCTCTCTCTTTGCTAATGGAACATATGCTTGTGTTTTATTGTGTTGCAAATTTCTAATTTTAATCTGTTGTATAGTAAACATCGATAGAAACAGCCCACAAAAGAAAGTCTCTTAGGGGTTTTCAATAATTTATAAGCCTGTGAAGAGGTCTTGATACCCCAAAATTTGAGAACAGTTTACTAGAGAAACAATCAAGTAGCAAGAGTTGGGAATCAGCTTAACTGAGCTATAGGAAAAAGCATGTGTTAAAAGCAGTGGATAGGCAGGAAACAGGTGAGAACTCTGGTCAGGGAGAGTGATTAGAAGTCAGACCAGCAGGTATACCTAAGGAGGCAGGACAAAATGAAGGGACAAGGTAGATAGTTATTTTCCGTGAAATTTTTCAGTTCAGCACTGTGCCTACAGCAGGATGGACCTTTGACAAATATTTATGAATGAATGAATTGACAAATATAAAGATTGTGGAATCACATAAAAGTATGAAAAACATGAGGTACAGTGTTTATCATAGTATTTTTTATAATGAAGGAAACTTAAATATACACAAGGAGAAAAAAGATATAGACATTGTGATTTGTCCTTAGTGGGAATTTAATATTTTCAAGTAAAGTTTAATAACTACAAAATATGAAATGGATATATATATATATCCATATATCTGGGCTTCCCAGGTGGCGGTAGTGGTAAAGAACCTGCCTGCCCATGCAGGAGATGTAAGAGGGATGAAACATGAGTTTGATCCCTGGAGGAGGATGTGGCAGTCCACTCCAGTATTCTTGCCTGGGAAATCCCATGGACGGAGGAACCTGGAGGGCTACAGTCCATGGGGTTGCAGAGTCGGATATGACTGAAGTGACAGCGCACACAGCACACACCCATATACATGTATACACTGCATCTTCTCTATCCATTCACCTATTGTGAGCACTCAGGTTGCTTCCATATCTTGGCTATTGTAAGTAATGCTATGAAGAACATAGGGGTGCATATAGCTTTACAAATTAGTATTTATATATACAATGGAATACTACTCAGCCATAATAAATAATTGAAATCTTACCATTTGTAGTAACAGAGATAGACCTAGAGGGTATTTTGCTAGGTGAAATAAGTCAGACAAAGACAAATACTGTAATATTTCACTTATATGTGGAATCTAAAAAACAAATGAACAAACTCAGCAAACTGAGTCATAGATACGGAGAACAAACATGTGGTTGTCAGAGAGGGAGGGGGGCATGGGGAAGAAAGAAATGGATGAGGGAGATGGAGCAGTACAAACTTTCATTTGCAAAATAATTGAGTCTCGAGTATGAAATGTACAGGGTGGGAAATAGAGGCAATAATGCATAATATCTTTGCATGGTGACAGACTTGTAACTAGACTTACAGTGGTGAGCATTTTGAAATGTATAGAAATATCGAATCGCTGTGTTGTACAGTAAGAACTAACATGTTGTAGGTTAATTATATACCTCAAAAGCAAACAAACAGACTCATAGAAAAAGATAATAAATTTATAGTTAGAAGAAGTGCGGGGTGGGGAGGAGATCGTGAATTGGAGGAAGACAGTCAAAAGGTACAAACTTCCAGTTATAAGATAAATAAGCACTAGGGGTGTACTATACAACATGACAAATACAATTAATACTGCTGTTAATTATGATTAACACCTAGGATTTAAGAGTTCTAAGAGTTCTCATCATGAAGAAAAAAATAGTTTTTTTCCCATTCTTTAATGTTGTATCTGCATGAGGTGATGGATGTTCACTAACCCTATTGTGACATTTAATAATGTATGTAAGTCAAATCTTTATGATGTACACTGTAAACTTATACAGTGCTATATGCTAATTTTGTCTTAGTAAAACTGGAAAAAAGAGATAATGTGAAGTGTGAAAAGAGCTCTAGTTAAAATTGTAAATATAATACATTTTCGGTTATCTAAAATACATAGGCATGTATAGTTGTATATTTTGGTTACTGTATCTGTTTGCCTTTCTAAGAGCATACATCAAAATAATAAATATGGTTAACCTTGGGGCATGAAAAAAGTTAGGACTTTGTTTTTTCTTTGTATTCTTTAGATTTTCCAAAGTATTTTGATCATATATCAGTTTTATATTAAGAGAAAAGTAGTTTTTTTTTTTTTTTTTTAACATACACACACACACTTAATTTAAGCCACTAGAAAAAATTTTGAGTTGTTTCAGATTGAGGTATTTTTCTGTCCTGGTCTCAGAATTTTTTAATTTCTTTACTGCTTGTGTGAAGCTGACTTGAATGTCTGGAGGAGGCAGAGAAAGAGGGAATTCCAGGCAGAGGAGGGAGTACTGGCAGCCAGTACTGCCCTTATCAGAAGGAAGACACAAACTCAAGAAGTCATTTTAATTTGTCCTGTAATACCAACTGCTCCTTGTGACGATCTTTACCAGAATCTGGGCGGAGAAGGAGGCCTGGCTGCTGCAAGGGTGTCAAGAAAAGGACAAGAAAGCTTGCAGCAGTGAGTAGAAGAAAATAAAGAACTTCTAGTTTATCTGCAGCTTTGCTTGCCCTTTGCCATTTAGAAGATATAAAAACTAGGCCTATATTAGGAGGTAAAATATAATAATTAAATATATATATCATGCACACATATTTCTACTTGCTGAAGTTTTTAGTGGTTTTTCTAGCTGTAGAACATAGATAGTCCTTTAGTGCTTCACTTTTTGTCTTTTTTCCTCTCTTTAGTAGAGGAAATTTTTGGACATTTAAAAGTGAAAAGACCATATACAAAAATTAGCTCAAAGAAGATTATAGACATAAATGTAAGAGTGAAAACTATTGAGATTATTAAAAACAAACATAGGAATAACTCTTTGTGATGTTAGGTTATGCAGTGATTTCTTAGATATGACATCAAAGGCACAAGTGATGAAAAAATAGACTGGACTTCATAAAAATTAAAGCTTTTATGCTTCAAAGTACAGCATCAAGAAAGTGTAAAGATAACCCATGGTCTGGGAGAAAATATTTGCAAAACATATATCTGATAAAGGGCTCATATCTCAAATGTATGAAGAGCTCCTACAACTCAATAATAAAAAGACAAATGATGTAATTGAAAAATGGGCAAAAGTCTGAACACGTATTTCTCAAAAAAAAGATTAAAATGGTCAATTAAGCACATTAAAATATGTTAAATATTAGTATTCATTGGGGAAATATAAATAAAATCCACAGTGACTATTATTTCACACATATTATGGCTGTACTAAAAAAGATTGGTAATAACAAGTGTTGGTGAGGATGTGAAATATTAGAACCTTATACATTGTTGATGGGAATGTAAAATGATGCATAATTTTGGAGAACAATCCAGGAGTTCCTCAAAAAGATAAAGTTATCATTTGACCTAGGAAATCATCTCTAGATACATACCTAAATGAGACGAAACATAATCCACACTAAAACTTACATACAGATGTTCATAGCAGGATTATTTATAATAGCCCAAAGTGAAAAAAGTCCCAAATGTTTATCAGCTGATACATGGATAAACAAAACATGATATATCCCCACAAGGGAACATTATTTACCCATAAAAGGTAAGGATGTACTGATACATGACATGGATGAACCTTGAAACCATTGTGCTAAGTTACAAAAGACTCCATATTATATGATACTATTTATATGAAATGTCCAGAGTAACACAAAGTAGATTAGTGATACGTAGAGATGAAGGAGGGATTGGCAACCCTCTTCAGTATGCTTGCCTGGAGAATCTCATGGACAGAGCATCCTGGCGGGCTATAGACCATGGGGTTGCAAAGAGTCAGACATGACTGAGTGACTAACACACACACACACACACACCCAGGTGAAGGAAGGGGACGTAGGGGAGTGGGTGCTGAGGACAAGATTTCTTTTTGAGGTGATGAATTGTCCTAAAGTTAATATATATTTGTACAGTTCTCTGAATATTTTGAAAAATTGAATTGTACCTTTAAAGTATGAACTTAATGGAATATAAATTATATATTAATCAAGCTTATGAAAAGCAAAAGGTCATGTAGCCAACATGTGATAAAATGTTAAAACTCGTAAGTTGTATCAACTTGCTGCTGCTGCTGCTGCTAAGTCATTTCAGTTGTGTCCGACTCTGTGTGACCCCAGAGACGACAGCCCACCAGGCTCCCCCATCCCTGGGATTCTCCAGGCAAGAACACTGGAGTACCAACTTGAGGTACTATTATTGTTGTCCAGTTAGCCAAAATATGTAAAAATTTTAAGCTTTAGAGAGGTTATAAACTTCCCCCTCTTAAAAAAGAGAGGCTATGTGGAAATAGGCACTCTTACACTCAAGGAGAAATTATAAATTAGCACAGACTGTCTGGAGAGCTGTCTGATGAACCAAGGCTACTTTACAAGGCTTTGGCTGAGAGAGGGAAATATAAAGTACCCAGCAAGGAAAGAATTCTGATCTTAAATGTTAAATAATAAAGTTCTGTCTCTGCCTACTTATGAGCATGCAAGTTCAGTGGTCAGTGGCTCATAAAACCTATTATTAGCTCATAAAATATATAATTAACATAGGCTGATGAATCAAAATAGGATGGGCAAAGCTCAAGGCAGACGAAGGTATCTTTAGTTGTTTTGTTGTTTTTGTTGTTTAGTCGCTAAGTCATGTCCGACTCTTTATGACCCCATGGACCATAGTCCTCCAGGCCCCTCTGTCCATGGGATTTCCCAGGCAAGAATACTGGAGTGAGTTGCCATTTCCTACTCCAGGGGATCTTCCCGACCCAGGGATTGAACCTGTGTTTCTAGCGTCTCATGCATTGGCAGGCAGATTCTTTATCAATGAGTCACCGCGGAAGCCCCGTTCTGATATATGTCACATGGAAAATACTATTTTGTTGGATTTTCACACAAAATTCTAGGGTGTTACTTATGTTTCATGGACAAAGAAATGTTCCAGTTTATATCAGTTAGACTTTTCCTTACCATTCTATCTGATAACAGATCTAGATAGAAGAGCCTGATAATCTTATAAGCCTTTGTTCTAGTTGAGTCTTAGGGTAGCTAGAAAGTGGACAAAGAACTTGCAGGACTTTTTTGTTTTGTTTATTTTAAAGCTGTGTTTTTCAAAATAGCTAAAAAAAGGAAACAATCAAAATATCCAACAATTTAAGAGTAAGTAAACCATGAAATATCGATGCCATTAAAAATAGGTGCACCTTTGCTGCATGTTCTTAGGTATACATTTCCGCTATGGAAGTAAGAACTCTACAAAGTATAACCCTCTTGTTTACTTTTTCATTCCCAGCAAATAGCATAGTGCTTGGCACATTCTATGTACTCACTAAATGTCTAACAAATGAGCCTGGACAATTTTATTTTTTGGTAGACTTTGCTTTTCTGTATATTGGAAGTAGTTCATAATTAAGACAGATTAAAACAGAACAAAACCATGTGCCTACCTCTATTGTTGCTATGTAACATTTTATTTATTAATAAGGATTCAAAGAGAATATGTTCCTTTATGCTTTGAAATATTTTCCTTTAAAAATGTAAGTATTATGAACAAATAAGAGCAACACACAACTTCTTGTCATTCTAGAACATTGGGAATTACTATTTGGTGCAGATTGTACTTTGTTCAAAGTGTCACAATCCACAATTCAGAGTCCATTATCAACCCTTCTGCTTTCTAGTGGAAGGACCTATAGGTGTTAGGATCATTGCAAAAGAAACAAAAAGCTTGAGGAATAAGAAAGAGAGGGGAGAGGGGAAGCTCACTGTTACATGTTAAATACCACTTGATGAAGAGGAGAAAGGGAAGAGGAAAGATGAAAACTGCCAATGTTAGGTCTGCTGAGACTGTGCATGCATGTAGTCACTCATTCGTGTCTGACTTTTGCGACCCCATAGACTGTAGCCTGCCAGGCTCCTGTGTTCATGGGATTCTCCAGGCAAGAATACCAGAGTGGGTTGCCATTTCCTTCTCCAACTGGGTAGAGCCTCAAACTAACATTGCTCTTTTTTTTATGAGACACTATTTTTAAGAGGAGTTTTAGCTTCACAGCAAAATTGATGGCAAAGTACAGAGATTTCCCAGGTCAACATCCCCCACTGGAGTAGGACATTTGTTAAAATCGATAACTTACAACGACATATCATTTCACTGAAAGTCTGTTGTTTGCACTAAGGTTTACTCTTGGTGGTGTACGTTCAGTGGAGGTTGACAAATTCATAATGATATGTCTCTACCATTACAGTAGCACACAGAGTTGGGTCACTGCATATGTGTGTTCCCTCTATTCATTTCACTCTCTCCACTAGACCTTGTCAACCCCTGAGCCCTTTTTTGCCAGTTTTTTTGTTATAATTGACATAAAATATTGTATTAGTTAAGATATACAACATAATGATTTGATATATGTATTCATCGTGAAACAACTGCTACGATAAATTTAGGTAACAGCCATCACTTCACTTACAGTTTTTCTCTTGTGATGAGAACTTTTAAGATTTACTCTTTTAGCAACTTTCAAATATACAGTATTGTTAACTATATTGTTAATATTGTAGTAGTGTTTAGTCACTCTGCCGAACTCCCCAGAACTTATTTATCTTTTAACCGGAAGTTTGTGCCTTTGGATCACCTTCACATCCCCATCCACTACCCTGCCTCATCACCCCACACCCTGCCCGCCCCTCCAGCCTCTGGCAACCATTAATCTGTTCTGTTTCTGTGAGTTTGTTTTTTTCTTTCTTTTTTTTAGATTTCTCTTATAAGTGATATCATACAGTATTTGTCTTTCTTTGCCTGACTCATTTCACTCAGCATAATGCCCTCAGGTTCCATCCATGCTGTCACAAATGGCAAGATTTTTCCTTCTTTATGGCTGAATAACATTCCTTATTGGATATTATTCCTTTATGGCTGAATAATGTTCAACTTCCCATTGAATATATTCCATTAATATTCCATTCCAATAATATTCCATTATATATGGTATGTACTTTATTTCCTTTTTCCATTCATCTGTTGATGGGCACTTAGGTTGTTTTCATGTTTTGGCTATTATAAATAATAATGCAGTGAACTTGAGAGTGCATATATTTCTTCGAGATAGCAATTTCATTTCCTTAAGATCCAAACATGGGATTGCTGGACTATGTATATAGTAGTTTAATCTCTAGTTTTTCATAGCTGCCACACCAATTTACATTCCACCAGTAGTGCATAAAGATTCCCTTTTCTCAACATCCTCACCAACTCTGTTATCTCTTATCTTTTTGATGATAGCCGTTCTAACAGCTGTGAGGTGGTGCCTCATTGTGTTTTATATTTGCATTTCCCTGATGATTAATGATGTTGAGCACTTTCTCATGTACCTGTTGACCATCTGTATATCTTCTTTGGAAAAATGTCTATTCATGTCTGTCCAGTTTTTAATCAGATTGTTTGGGTTTTTGCTGCTGAACTGTATGACTTCTTTATAGGTTTTGAATATTAGCTCCTTATCATATATATGATTTGCAAATATTTTCTCCCATTTAATAGGTTTCATTTTCATTTTGTTGATAGTTTCCTTTGTTGTACAGAAACTTTTTCGTTTGATGTAGTCCCACTTTTTTTTAATTTTGTTTTTCTTCCCTTTGTTATTGGTGCAAAATCCTGTCCATTTTTAAATTGGATTGTTTGTTATTTTGCTGTTGAGTTTTATGAATTCTTCATATATTTTGGGTATTAATCCCTTATCAACTTATCAGATATTTGTTTCACAAATATCTTCTCCCATTCTAATCTCTGATCCTTTTACTTTTTGCCTTGGTTTTGCTTTTTCCAGGACGTCATACGTTTGGAATCATATAGTATGTAGCCTTTTCAACCTGGCTTCTTTTACTTAAGTCTATGCATTTAAGGTTCCTCCTTGTCTTTTCATGACTTTGATAGCTCATTTCTTTTTAAAATATTAGTATATTCTGTCACCTGGATTCCCACAGTGAATTTATCCATTGACCTACTGAAGGACATCTTGGTTGCTTCCGAATTTTGCATATTAGGAATAAAGCTGCTATAAACATCTGAGTGCAGCTTTGTGTAGACATAAGCTCATGTGGATAAACACTAAGAAGCTTGCTGGATTGGATGTTAAGATTATATTTAGTTTTATAAGAAACCCCTAAATAGTTTTTCAAAGTTGATGTACTATTCTACATTCTCACTAGTAATGATTGAGAATTCTTGCCAATATTTGATGGTCTTAGTCTTTTGGGTTTAGGGCATTCTCACTGGTGTGTAGTTGTAGCTTATTATTTTAATTTGCAATTCCTTAATGATAAATGATGCGCATCTTTTCAATTGTTTCTATGCCATCTCTGTATCTTCTTTGGTGAAGTATCTGCTTAGATTTTTTTGCTCAGTTTTTAATTGGGCCATTGGTTTTCTTATCATTGAATTTTAAGACTTTATTGTATATTTTTGACAACAATCCTTTGTTAGGTAAGTTTTTTACAAATATTTTCTCTCCATTTGTAGCTTATCTTATTCTCTAGACAGTGTCTTTTGCAGAGTAGAGGTTTTTAATTTTGCTAAAGTCTAGCTTACCAATTATTTCTTTCATGGATTGAGCCTTTGCTACTGTATCTAAAAAGTCATCACCATACCCAAGGTCATCTCGGTTTTTGCCTATGTTATCTTCTAGGAGTTTTATAGTTTCACATTTTACATCTAGGTCTGTGATCCATTTTGAGTTAATTTTTGTGAAGAGTGTAAGGTCTTCAGTTTGTTTTTTGCATGTTGCTATCCAGTTGTTCCAGCGTCATTTGTTGAAAAGCTCATCTTTCTCCATTTTGTTGCTTTTGCTCCTTTGTCAAAGATCTGTTGGCTATAATTATGGGAGTCTACTTCTGGACTCTATTCTATTGATCTGTTTTTCTATTCTTTTGTTCTTAGCACGTTGTCTTGATTACTGTAGCTTCATCATTAATCTTGAAGTAGCCCTTTTCTTTTTCACTAAGGACAAATTGGGAAGTTGGTGGGGAAGATGGATACCAAAATTTCACCTTTTATAAGCTAAAGGCTAGGTTTGAAGATTTGACTTGAGGCATTTTGACCAAGTGGGTATGCTGATTGTGAATCTATTAATAGAGTCAAGTACAAGTCTTTACCCAGTCACAAGCAGCATTCAGGTATTCAGGTAAGCCCCTTTATTTCCTTAATGGGAGGAAGCCAAAGGGTGGGACATGTCTCAGTTTCACTCTTCAAGTCCCATCACTAGAAAGAAACAATGGAAGTGGAAAAGAACCTTCCCCCTACCACTAATAGTACTGTTAAAGCAACAGCAACATGAATGCTGATCAGCCAGCATAAAACTAGAACGTGCAAGCACCTCGAAAGCCCCCTGGGTGCCACTTACTCATATCCTGCCATTTCTTCCCCCACAGAGATAACTACTGTCCTGACTTTTGTGTTAACCAACTCTTTCTTTAGTTTTATCATTTACACTATATGTATGTATTTCTAAATTAAATATACAAATCTCATTGTTTTCTGGGTCCATGAAATTGGATGGAAAAAATTGCATCCTTGTTTTCATTTGCTTTTTTGTTTCACTATTTCTTATTAGTTGATTGCCTTTAATTACAAACGGAGCTAATAAAACATTATTCTGAGAAAGAGTCTGTTGGCTCCACTAGCTCACCGAAGGTCCATGGCACATTCTTGCTAGGGTATTTCCTGGGAGTGGCATTGCTAGGTCTGAGAACATGTTTTCCCACTCTTACCAGGAACCAGCAGATGCTCCATTCTAGCCCTTCTTGTCAGAATTAGTCCTTTAGCCCAGAGCATGGCCAATAATGTGAGGGACCGCTTTCTCAGTTCTCCAAAGAATGACACATAACCAGTCCATTCTGTGTGATAGGAGAGATGTTGATTTGTTAGTAAATTTCTTAGGCATTAGGGCTTATTTCTCTCCTGGAACCACAGAGCTGGCATGCAATTCTTGGTTGTCTTACTGGGAGCTGGGTTTGGAGTCAGACTGATGGAGGTTTAGACCCTGTCCTGGGCACTTACTAGGAGTGTGACTTTGAGGGGTTACTTCATCCCACTCTGTCTCAGTGTACACACTGTAAAATGATGGTGATATTGATGTCCTGGGATTCTTTGAAAATTACACCATTTGTGTAAATTTACAAGCACAGTTACTAGCTCAAGGTGGATCACTAAGGGTTGTTTTCTTCCTAATCCCCACCCATTCCCTTTATTATTAATACAAGGAATTAGAGAGATAGATGGAAGATATAGTTAAATTTCTATATCTTATATAAAATTTCTTCTTTCTTTCCCCTTTTCTTTGAAATGCTGGAAATTGATATATATATATATATATATATATATATATATATGCGCATACTCACTTCAGTTCAGTCGCTCAGTCATGTCCAGCTCTTTGTGATCCTGTGGACTGCAGCATGCCAGGCTTCCCTGTCCATCACCAACTCCTGGAGCTTGCTCAAACTCATGTCCACTGAGTCGGTGATGCCGTCCAACCATCTCATTCTCTGTCCTCCCCTTCTTCTCCAACCTTCAATCTTTCCCAGCAGCAGGGTCTTTTCTAAGAAGTCAGTTCTTCGCATCAGGTGGCCAAAGTATGGGAGCTTCAGCTTCAGCATCAGTCCTTCCAATGAATATTCAGGACTGATTTCCATTAGAATCAGCTGGTTTGATCTCCTTGCAGTCCAAGGGACGTTCAAGAGTCTTCTCCAACACCACAGTTCAAAAGCATCAATTCTTCAGCACTCAGCTTTCTTTATGGTCCAACTCTCACATCCATACATGCCTACTGGAAAAAACATAGCTTTGACTAGATGGACCTTTGTCGGTAAAGTAATGTCTATGCTTTTTAATATGCTGTCTAGGTTGGTCATAGGTTTTCTTCCAAACAGCAAGCATCTTTTAATTTCATGGCTGCCATCACCATCTGTGGTCATTTTGGAGCCCCCAAAAATAAAGTCTGACACTGTTTCCATTGTTTACCCATCTATTTGTCATGAAGTGATTGGACCAGATGCCATAATCTTAGTTTTCTGAATGTTGAATTTTAAGCCAGCTTTTTCACTTTCCTCTTTTGCTTTCATTAATAGTTTTTTTAGTTCCTCTTCGCTTTCTGCCATAAGAGTGGTGTCATTGCTTATCTGAGGTTATTGATATTTTTCCCAGCAATCTTGATTACAACTTGTGCTTCCTCCAGCCCAGCGTTTCTCATGATGTACTCTGCATATAAGTTAAATAAGCAGGGTGACCATATACAGCCTTGATGTACTCCTTTCCCAATTTGGAACCAGTCCATTGTTCCATGTCCGGTTCTAACTGTTGCTTCTTGACCTGCATAAAGAGTTCTCAGGAGGCAGGTAAGGTGGTCTGGTATTCTCGTCTCTTGGAGAATTTTCCAGTTTGTCATGATCGGCACAGTCAAAGGCTTTGGTGTGGTCAATAAAGCAGAAAGGAACTCTCTTGCTTTTTCTATGATCTAACAGATGTTGGGAATTTGATCTCTGTTTCCTCTGCCTTTTCTAAATCTAGCTTGAACATCTGGAAGTTCACGGTTCACGTACTGTTGAAGCCTGGCTTGGAGAATTTTGAGCATTATTTTGTTAGTGTGTGAGATGAGTGCAGTTGTGCGGTATTTTGAATATCCTTTGGCATTGCCTTTCTTTGGGATTGAATGAAAACTGACCTTTTCCAGTCCTGTGGCCACTGCTGAGTTTTCCCAAATTTGCTGGCATATTGAGTGTAGTACTTTCACAGCATCATCTTTTAGGACTTGAAATAGCTCAGCTGGAATTCCATCACCTCCACTAGCTTTGTTCATAGTGATGCTTCATAAGGCCCACTTGACTTTGCACTCCAGGATATCTGGCTCCAGGTAAGTGATCACACCATCGTGGTTATCTGGATCATGAGGATCTTTTTTATATAGTTGTGTGTATTCTTGCCACCTTTTCTTAATATCTTCTGCTTCTGTTTTATATATATACATTTTACTTATTTTTTATTTTATTTTTAACTTTACAATATTGTATTGGTTTTGCCAAATATCGAAATGAATCCGCCACAGGTATACATGTGTTCCCCATCCTGAACCTTCCTCCCTCCTCCCTCCCCGTACCATCCCTCTGGGTCGTCCCAGTGCACCAGCCTAGGTTCGATGCACAATATATATACATTTTAAAATGGAAATACAGTTGATTTACAGTGTTGTGTTAATTTCTGCTCTATAGCAAAGTGATTCAGTCATACATATACATACTTTTTTTTTCGTAGTCTTTTCCATTGTGATACTGAATATAGTTCCCTGTTCCTTACAGTAGGACCTTGTTGTTTATCCATTCTGTATATTCTTTTTGCATCCACTAACCCCAAACTCCCATTCCATCCCTCCCCTCCTTTTTCCCTTCACAAGCCCAAGTCTGTTGAGAATTGTTTTAATTTTCACCTCTGTTATTCCAGTACACTCATGTTTGATTCTGGTGACCTCCACATTGCTGTGACTTCAGTTCAGACTTTGGGCTCAGTGGAGGAGTCAGCACAAGTCACTGAAGCCCTAGAAAAGATTATGTGGACATCACATGCCTTGTTCCTGGCTTTGCCCACAGCTGCTACTTCAGTGTCTTGTCACTCCAGTTCCACCACCTCTGATTACTCTTCAGTCTTTGATGGCATCGTTCTCGCCTTTCATTAGGTGGTTTCTGTGTGTCAGCTCAAAGAATTAGTAATTTTGTGTTTAGTTTGTCTAGATTTGCATAGTGTTTTGCAAAGCTTGTGTAATTTCCTTAGGTAAGATACAGTTCATAACAGAATGATACCTTGCAATTTAAATAGCAGCTGTTGAGGGAAGACAGACAGTTACAAACTACTCTCTGCTCTTTTGCAAAACAGCTGTGCCCTGATGAAATGAATAATATGTTTTAGGGCATACCTGGATTTGCTACTGTAGTTTGATTTACAAAAACAAGGGAAAAACTCTAGTTATTTGAATTTGTTTCCAAGTGCAGCACAAGTCTATTCCTGTGAGAGAATTTTGAAAGAGTAACTGTCTTGTTCCTAAGAGAAGGAAATTCTTACCTGTTAGTTGTTACAGTGGATATGACACACCACCTACTTCTAGGAAGGGGTGTTTTACTTGAAAGGTGAGAATTTATGTGTGTATCATTCATTTATTTCTAAAGTATTTAATGAAGACTTTATATGTGCTTTATACTTTAAAAAGTTTTTTTTAATTTCCCCAGCTTTATGAAGGTTGATTGACAACTAAAATTATGTACATTTAAAGCATACAAGGTGATGATGTGATATATGTGTATGTTAGATACTTTGATAGATGTTGGAAATCTGAAGATGATTAATACATACACTGTTTCTGCTCTCATGGTGCGAATGGCCACTGATGCCCAGAACGTGTTTATCTTTTTTTTTTTGTCTGCATCGAGGGGCACATGGAACTTCCTTACCAAGGATCGAACTTGTGCTCCCTGCATTGAAGTGCAGAGTCTTAAACACTCTACCACCATGAAAATCCTTATGCCCAGAACATTCAAGTTTGACTTCTTGACTTTGGTCATAGCAGGTCAGAGGTGGTCTGTAGAGGATCAATAACTTGTTTGAAAAGCCATATGTTTTGTAAATATTTCATTTTATATCTATCTTGGCATTTAATAAGAAAATTTAAAAGAAAATGCTGTCTTATTTCCTTTGGATTAAGGAGAATAAAGAAAATCCCTGTTTCCACCCATGTGCCCAGTGCAGAAGGAGAAGCCATACACCATTGACAGATGGGCAGCAGGTGAAATATTAATACTTTGGTGGCCACTGAAACTCAGGAAGATAGTCTGGCTACTGAAGCAGGTGCCACATTCTACCTGGGGCTTCTCTTTTTGTGTCTAATCTATAATGACATGGACATTCTCTTTCCTAATAAGAGGCTTTGTATTACTGGACTTATGTCTTTGAACAATGACATTGGAAAGTTGGGCTTTTTTGGGAGCTGTTGTGGCACTATTATGGGGAAAGGCTAGTTTTAAGGTGGGAAAGCCTTTTTTCTTCCTTAGGGAACCTTAATCCTCACAAAGTTAATCAAGTAAGGGTCAGTTGCCAAGCAAAAACATATAGTAAACAAAGAGGAAAGACTAACATCAATAATCATCTGTTACATATTATGCTGCTGCTAAGTCGCTTCAGTCATGTCCAACTCTGTGTGACCCCATAGACGGCAGCCCACCAGGCTCCCCTGTCCCTGGGATTCTCCAGGCAACAACACTGGAGTGGGTTGCCATTTCCTTCTCCAATGCAAGAAAGTGAAAAGTGAAAGTGAAGTCGCTCAGTCGTGTCCGACCCTCAGCAACCCCATGAACTGCAGCTTTCCAGGCTCCTCTGTCCATGGGATTTTCCAGGCAAGAGTACTGGAGTGGGGTGTCATTGCCTTCTCCAGTTACATATTATAGTAGGTAGTAATTGGTTATTTCTCAGTTTTCTTTTTCAACAAATCTTTTAAAACTGAGAAAAGGAGACATCGGTGCATATTAAATAGGTACTTAAAATATACTTTTATATTATCTGTCTAGTTAATGAATAGAGAAGATTAGAAGGGGGAGATGGAGAGTGAGAAGGGTGGAAGTGGAGAGAGGATGTGGAAGAGATGGCTCCAGGTGATTGAAGAGATGGAGACCGAGAAGCCAGCCATGAGGAGGGAGGAGGAGCCAGGAGGAAAGTTACTTACCCTGGACTCTTAATTTGGGTAGTTTTTTTTTTTTTTTTTAGACTCAAGCGTTATTGAATCTTACGTTCTTTGGAATCCTAATTAGTGCATAAACAATTGCTCTTTTTTTAAAATCTGTTTTATTTATTTATTTTACTTTACAATATTGTATTGGTTTTGCCATACATTGACATGAATCCACCATGGGTGGACATGTGCTCCCCATCCTGAACCCCCCCTCCCACCTCCCTCCCCATCCCATCCCTCTGGGTCATCCCAGTGCACCAGCCCCGAGCACCCTGTATCATGCATCGAACCTGGACTGGCGATTCGTTTCACATGTGATAATTTACATGTTTCAATGCCATTCTCCCATATCATCCCACTCTCGCCCTCTCCCATAGAGTCCAAAAGACTGTTCTATACATCTGTGTCTCTTTTGCTGTCTCGCATACAGGATTCTCATTACCATCTTTCTAAATTCCATATATATGCATTAGTGTGCTATATTGGTGTTTTTCTTTCTGGCTTACTTCACTCTGTATAATAGGCTCCAGTTTCATCCACCTCATTAGAACTGATTCAAATGTATTCTTTTTAATGGCTGAGTAAACAATTACTCTTAATGCTTCCAGAGCTGGCTTTGACTTTCTACAAGTTCTCAAGTAGGAGAGTCATAGCAGTCACCTCCTAGCCTCACTTCCCCATTGTCTACCTCCTGAAGAGGGTATTTTTCTAAGGATTCTGGCTCAAGAATCCTCACTACATAGGGTGCACTTCCTGAGAGTCCAATACAGTCAAACAGATATGAATGTATATCAGATAGAGAAAGAAGAAGAGTTGAATTAAATGAATGGGTTTTCACTTATTCAAAAATTTATGCCTATATGAAAACTAGTCATTATCTCATCTGAGGATGTAATAGGAGAAACTGGCTTAAGCAGTCTGAGGAAAGTAGCATAGACAAGAAGAGCTGTATCACTAACCAAGAGGGCTGTTGAAATTAAGATGAGTTTTTAGATGTCTGAAGTGAAATTTTTAAAGGATTTCTTTACTCTTGAAAACTTATTATTAATCCTGCATATGCATTTGCCCTTTCATAATTGTTGAAAGGTAAACTGAGGCACATTAACATTTTTTTTGAAGGGTTTGTGAACAAACACAATTCTAATGGGACCATGCCAAAGCAGAAGTGGTTAGGAGCTTTCTAAGGACAGGAGCTAAGGGCAAGATTTTTACAGACAAGATGCAGAAACAAAGCAAAGCAATTACTTGATCGGTTATAGCTTATTCAGTTGCTTTGGGAAAGCCTCGTTGGCTGTTTGTGGTCGGTTGTTCTTAAGTCTCACTTTCTCAGATTTGATTCTGGCTTAGGTGTTGGTTTGCTTACTAAGGCTACTAGGGCATTAGATGCTGCCAGCACCGGCCCCTCCACCCAACCCTCCCCCATATGATGGCCTCCTGTTTAAATACTTTAGCCAGAGTATACACACATAGTTATATAATTCTGTGGGTTAGGTCAGTTGTGTGGGAAAAATATTTTGTGGGTGGGTTTAAACTCGTGTTGATCAGTGTTGTTTGTTTAGGACCTTTAAAACTTCTAGTACGAAATGATGATTTGAGTTGAGGGTAGGGTATTGTTGGAAGTAGTAGAGAAGCAAACCTCTGTCCCCATAACTCATGCTCGCAACAAGGGCTCTACAGTGTGAGATGAGCACTGACGATGTCACGTGACTATAGCACTGTCTCCTCAGGAGTGGCCATCAGTTGCTTTGACCCTGAAGGCAGTGGTCTTTCAACCTTTTGATCATATGTTCCAACAGAAACAAAGTGGGAATAATAGATGTTTACTTATAGATTATATATATTACATATATATTACTGTAATACTGAGTAGTATGCATTATTGAACATACACAGAAATAAGTTAAAACATAGGGGATAAATATGAATATATATTCAGTTTTTAGACATTTCTTCCACACCCTAGTAGACTGGGCACTCCCGGAGAATGTGCACACCTTTGTGGAAACCTTCTGCCCTGGTATTTTGCCTTTTTGATGACTCAGCTGTTTTCATGGCCTGACTGGTGTTAACTAGCTACCTGATTTTGGGCAGATAATCCCACTTAACTCATGTGTAAATTTGGGAGTAATTACAGCTATCTCATGGAATTGCACTAAGACATCACAAGTCGCAGTCTGAAATGTCAGCGCTTTTCCTCATGCCATTTCTATCTCATCTCTACTGTTCATTCATGATACATACTTCCTTCTCTTCTACCTTGGGATTTTAGTTTACTAATTTCACTTTGTGTGTTTCTCCTGACTTCCCCCACATGCCCAGTCTTGTGTACTGAGAGAGTATTGGTTTAGGCTAATTTGTTATAATGCTATGTTCAGTTTTACTGAGTCAGTCCTGTTTTCATCTGTTGTTCTAGTGTCATTACAGTTCTTTTAACTTTTAAAGGTGTCCTGGTTTAGAATACAGGGCATGCCCCACCCACCCTCCCGTTAATCAGTCACCAGCAAGTATAGAGGACCTTGATGGGAGCAGACCTCTTGAGTGAAGGTCAGCACCTTGGCACTACACAGATGAGAGATGGTTATTTTCAGATGAGCTGTTAGTCTCTAGTTTATCCCAGCTGTTATCAGAAGAGAGGGAGGGGTCTTATAACTTACTGTCTACAAGGAAATGACCAAGGGAGTGGTAAGAATGGCATGCCCGTAGAGAGATGTTGAGTGTATAGAGAGATGTTGAGTGTATCTATTGTCTATGCAGATTGCAGAATGAAAATCAAATTTTTTTGGATATTGAAGTTAGAAATCTACATCTGCGACCTGAAACTTGACATCATGGTGAACATTTTCCAAACTGAGAAAAAGTTCTTTCAATGTGGAATGAAGTGTTATGCTATTATGTAAGGTTGCATTCATGTTCATAACAGGAGTTTAGAAATAAGTCTTCTTGTTCTTCCCCAGGCTCTCAAGAAGCAGCAGAATTGTTTCTTGTTCTCCTAATGGCTTACTCAGGACTGTGGCTCCTTGTCCTGTGCTTTGTTTTGTTTTGTTTTTTTCTATTTCTGGCTCCGTGCTTCACCCCTGTTGGACACTCAGCAAATATTAATTAGCAATGGTGAAGCTTATTCTACCAGTGCTGGGGGAGGAAGAAACCATACATGATTAATAAATCATGCATGTCTTTTTCCCTTTCAAAGATCCTATAACTGTGTCCTAAGACATAGTATTTAAAATTACTAGACTTGTTAGGGAATTATAGGTAGAGGGCTTATGTTATAGTAAACAAAATGAGTTTTTTGGTTTTTATTTTTGCTTTTTTGACATTTATGGGGATTGATCACATAAGAAGCTATTGGACAAGTTAGCTTTTGCATTCCTTGAGATCTATAGGCTTCGTTTCCTACAAAGAACATTGATATTTGGTTGTGATCCTTAGCACTGAAATGTTAACAGCCGTGACACAAGACTTGAAAACAAAGGTCTTTATTTCCTCTAGTAGAAGCAGGAACAGGTGATGAATGTGGTGGAACATATGAGCTTTTCGTTGTTTCTCCAGGAGAAAAAAAGGAGGGATTCAAACTGTTTGATGTGTACATTTAGAAAATCAGTTATGACTTAAATGTGAATACAATTCAGATTTTCCCACAAAAGCTTGACATTTTATATTATATTAGAATAAGCAGTGACTTTCCCCTTAGAAATTTATATGAGTAATATGTCTGAAAGCTGCGTTGGATCACAGTCCGTTTTTCATTTTCCGACCTGACGTTTTATAAGTCAATGCTAACCTTCTTGAGTTCTGTTTGTGTTTTAGTTTCCGTATTGGACTCACTGAACTGTAGGAGTGATAACCCATGAGAACTTAGTAGGGAATCCAGATAATACTTTTGGAGAAAGGCTGCAGGTATTTGGGTACCATATGGTACCATACAGTCAAATCCCTGTCAAATCAAATTCATGCAGTAATGAATCTCACTTCTTTTAGTCATTCAGCACATACTTAAGGGTACAGATTTCCTATACCTAAGGGTACAGATTTCCTCAGATTTTACCCTTTTCCCTTCTCAATTCTTATACTTCCATTTAAAAATTTCATTGATTCTTACAGTTTAAATTGCCATCTTTGTGCTGATGGACTCTAAAATTTGTATTTCAAGTGCCTTATAATTTTCTTTTCCAGTGACTCATCACCTTGGTTTCCTGGAGGAAGTGGTATTTTAGAATCCCATCTACTATTTTACAATTTAAAAATGAGTTTATTTAAATGTCAAGAAGTAATCCTGGTAATTCTTATTAAGACTAAAAGGAAGGTCTTATTTCATGTGGAAAACGAGACACCCAGTGGACTTGTCCTCAGGCAACTGGGAAACCATGACCCTGATGACAAAAGGATGGTTTAGAGATACATGTTTGAAATTCAGAGAGGAGCAGCTGCCAAAGGGAAATTTGCTGTGTGTCTCTGGAAACTCAAACAGGGGCTCTGTATCAACCCAGAAGGGTGGGATGGGGAGGGAGATGGGAGGGAGGTTCAAGAGGGAGGGGATATATGTATGCCTATGGCTGATTCATGTTGTGGTTTGACAGAAAACAACAAAATTCTGTAAAGCAATTATCCTTCAATTAAAAAATAAATAATTTTTTAAAAAAGAAATAAAAACAGTGAGAAAGAATGATTTTTTGGGTAATATTATAGGATTAGTTGAGTGTTACAAAATTAATTAGGGAAGCCTTCCTGGAGAAAGTGATTCTTCAGGGTTTTGAAGTTAGAAGGGATTTGACTTGGTGGGAAGTTGACAGGCCGAATTATTTAGATGATAGAACAACACACATAGGTCTCCTTGGAAGGAAAAACAAGCTATGGGTTTGGGGCAGGGACTTTTTTTGTGTGTTTGAAACAGAGAATCTGTTGAGGAATAATGAGGAAAGGTCAATGAAGTAGTGATATGAGATAGGAGACTGGTGGAGCACACTCAAGATGGGGTAAATGAATTTGCACTTGATGCAAAAGAATTCTTAAACAAGAAACTATGCTAAAAGCAGTGTTGGAGGGACTTCCTTGTGGACCAGTGGTTAAGACGTCGTTTTCCCAATGCAGGGGGCCTGGGTTCAGTCCCTGGTCAGGGAACTAGGCCCTGCATGCTACAGCTAATAATCAGTGCATCCCAGAAAAAAAAAAGCAATGTTGGAAGAAATTGAGCCAGTAGACTCAAGACTGAATTGAAAGGGGAGATATTCATGATGGAGACTCAAGCAAGGACATATAGTTGTCTTGATGTAAGGTGATGAGCTGTGAGCTTAGGTGAAGCTGTGCAAATAGAGAATGGTAGTTGTTAAAAAAAAAAGCAACAGGGTTATTGGAAAAACTATATTGGATTAGGTAAAAATTTATATTTGAGTCAGTAAATATTAAGAGGAGTTGAAGATGTTTTTAATCTTATGTTTTGTTTGAATTATATGAAATTACCAATATTTGACTTTTTAAATCTTCCGAAGTGGTAGCTTTATAGGATTCCTGGTTGTACACACCTGGTTGGGTGATAACCACTCTCAGAAACGGGTAGCAGCACTAATAAAGAACCAGGAATTCCAAGGGTAGCAATGCTACCAGCTAACCGAAGACAGTGTTTTTAAGTGATGGTGGATTTTTTTCAGAGCTCTGAGCTGGGAGCTGAGTAAATTACAGAATTGAGAACAAAATAAATAAAGACAAATTTCACAAATAATCTTTGAAGTTTTAAACATGTACATATTTATGCTAACTCAGAGTGCAGATAAAACAATATGGCCTTTGAAACTGGATTAAGTAGTCTTTAACTAGTGTAGAGAAACTCTGGAAGATTGATTACCTGTCCAGACAGCTTTGCTCTGACCTGGGCAATTGCTCACTTCTGATTTACTTGGATATTTAGCAAGCAAAAGGAGTTTCGTGAATCTGGAAGAGAGTTGAAGCATGTTTGCCTCAGTCTTACAGTCACTTTGATGTAGCTTATAGGAGAATTAGGCTCAAGTTAATTAAGAAACTAAACAAAATACAACACACATACACAACTAATAAGAGAGCACTTGAAACCTTTGAAGGAACAGGTGTGTATACACAATGGTTTTGGACTGAATTACTTTGGTAACCATCTCTTTTTCTTTATGTGCATCTTATTGGTGGGTATAAATTAATTAATCATAAGTGGCCCACATGTGCTTCAGTAATGAAGAAAACAGTGTCGCCAGATTAAATTTGTGACCCTCGGAGCAGACCAGGGGTGTTCTGAGTTTCCAGAGAAAACCTCCTAAGACTTCTTTGAAAAAGACATGAATCACCAGACCCCATCTCCCAGGAGGCAGGCCGCACCAAGTAGGACGGAACAGCAGCCGAGGAAAGACGTGTTCCTGGTTTAGAGTGGCAGATTGTTAGGCTGTTTCCGCTCATTTCCTATTCAAACTCACGTCCAGTGCTTCCTGAACACCACAGAGAACACTAGCCCTGTCTTCTCTGGCTCAGTAGATGGGGAACATGGGCAAAATAGAATGGGCTCATTCTCCAGGTGGCCTCCATTTGCATGCAGATTTTACTGGGTCTTCAAAGAAGCAGCTCATGAACAGCCATGCAAGGACTTGTGTGTGTGTGTGTGTTGTAGGAATATTATATTTCAAGCTGTTTGTGCTCCCTTAGGATGAATGGGGTGAGATGTTTTATATTTAATCCCACTCTGTGTCCCCTAGGTTAGGTACTGCTGGGTTATTCAAAAGAAATTTAATGTTTAGGCTCTGAATTTGAGGGAGTTGGGAAATAAGTTGGAGAGATAAGCCTCTTTGTATAAAATAACTAAAGAACAACAAAAAACTATTCATAATCATTGTTGGATAGTAAATACTGGAGGGATCTGAGAAAGGGGTTTCTTATGAGCTGCTACAATCAGGGATGGCTTTTTGGAAGACTGAGGTATATGTTTTAAAATTAAATTGGCATGTACTGAACATATACTAGGTCAGCCTCTGTTCGCAGCAAGGACTAACATTTGAGTTACAAATAATTCTATTTTTTATCCATTAAGTAGAGCCACTTTTTGATAATTGGGTTCCACAAAATAACTTTGTGACCATGACATTTTTTAAGTCAAATGTTTAAACCAAATGTTTCCTGGTTTTTGCTTCATGAGATTTGATTACCCTACAGATTTCTGTGGGCTTCCTAGGTGGTGCAGTGGTAAAGAATCTGCCTGCCAGTGCAGGAGATGTAAGATACAGGAGTTCCATCACTGGGTCAGGAAGTTCCCCTGGAGAAGGAAATGGCAACCCACTCCAGTATTCTTTGCAGGAAAATCCATGGACAGAGGAGCCTGGTGGGCTTGTCCGTGGGGTTGCAAAGAGTCAGACACGTCTGAGCAACTGAGCACCCCCTGCCCCCACCATCCCCTACCCCCTACACACACAGACATCTGTAACAGAGAATTTTCAGGCATTTCTTCTTTCTTAAAACAGTGATTCTGGGAAGGCATTCACGGACGCTTCTTCAAACAATGTGAGTTTGCTTTCTCTGTAGCAATTGTTCTAACAAGCTGACAGTTCAACTCTGCTGTTTGGACTATTGAAACATAATCCTGTACCATTTACCGGATTGTTAGAGCATCCAGAGTTTATGCCTCAAATAAACTTTTATGTTGGTTGCACAGAGGGTGGCTGCCGTCCTCTGCCAGGGTTCAGGCACACAGAGCCGGGAGCCTCACGACGTGTCATCATTAGAAGTGCAATTGAAACTGTGCCTCCGCTGGACCCGCTTACATTTGGCCAAGTCACAGCTGCTTTATGTCTGTGTGTGTTCAAGGATAAAAGGCAAAAACACCTGGGCTCCTTTCTGTTTCCATGTTTTCATCTGGCAGGCAAGGAACACGGGAGGTTTGTTGTTCACCATTCCTGGCTCACATCAAAGCCTGCCTGTTCGAGCAGAACCACAGCTAATCTGTGGGCAGGACAGGCCCCCGCGACCCATGAGAACGTTAAGAGTGCTGCTGCTTCGGAAGGATTCTATCGCTTTCACAGAAACATTTTAGCTCAGAAAAGTGGCACCTATCATCGTTTGTCGAACTTTGTTTCACAAAGAACTTCTCCAGACAGTCTAAAATGAATAATCACATCTTGACTGCAAATTTATTTTCCTCTGTGCTCACACCTTTTCCTTTTAAAAGATCCCAGGAACCACTTTCAAGAAAAGACAGCACATTTCCTAGTGCTTTATTTTGTTATTTTTTGGGGGGGCGGGGAATCATGGGTGGAATCCCGTTAAGTTGCAGGCTCCTGTAGTTCTTCCTGATGTCTCTTGTTTATGATCAAAGTGATCCATACTTATGATGAAAAATTCAGATGGTACCAAAGGTTGTGGGATTTATTCAACATCTGGAAAGTAATATCACTAATATTGATTCATTTCTTTCACTCCTTTATCCATGTGTGTATGTTCATTCATTCAGGAAACATTCACTGAGCATGTAGTAAGTGCCAGACATTTATCAGGTGGTGACATTTTTCTACATGAGGTAGAAAAATAAAGCAGGGTGGCTGAGAGTACAGGCTGGAAAGGGGGTGCTTGCTGTTTTCACTGTGCTGGGGCTGGGGTGTCACTGATACTTGAGCAGAGGCCTGAAGAAGGAGTCAAGAGTTGGCCATGCAGAAATGCTGGGGAAAAGGCAAAAGGCAGAGACAGCAGCAAGGCCTAAGGCCCTGAAGTGGGGGGTCCTGGCTAAGTGTCAGCAGTAGTGAATGAGGGGGCTGGGGGCCTCAAGAATGGCCTGAGGCTGGAGTGGGGAAGTCAAGACAGCCCCTGGGGGTGCTGGAGCTGGAAGAGTGAAACCGCTGCGGGGTTTTGAGCAGAGGCTGATGGGACCTAACTGTCTTTCAGTGGGTCCACTTCCCCCGCCTTGTGGAGACTCGATAGTCAGAGGGGCAGAAAGAGGGAGCTTTGTCAGGAGACTGTTGCTGTATCCAGGAGAGACGTAGTGATTTGGGTCAGAGCAGTGAGTTGGTAAGAAAGTGGATTCTAGGGGTATTTCAAAGGTAGAACCTATAGTGTAGGTTGTCTTTTGTTTTTGTTTATGGTTTCCTTTTGGCTTCTCTGGTGGCTCTGTGGTTAAGAATCCACCTGCCAATGCAGGAGACCTGGGTTCGATCCCTGGCTTGGGAAAATCTCCTAGAGAAGGGAATGGCTACCCACTCCAGTATTCTTGCCTGGAGGGTTCCATGGACAGAGGAGCCTGGTGGGCTATAGTCCATGTGTTCGCAAGAAGTTGACTGAGACCCAGTTCAGTTCAGACATGACTGAGCAACAGACACTTTCACTTTCATGGTGTTAAAGAATGAAATAATGCCATTTGCAGCAACATCGATAGACCTAGACATTATCCTACGAAGTGAAGTAAGTAGGATAAAGACAAGTATCATATAATATTGCACATATGTGGAATCTAAAATATGATACAAGTGAATTTATATACGAAACAAATAGACCCACAGACATAGAAAACAAATTTATGGTTACTGAAGAGAAAGAGGGGGAGGGATAAATTAGAGTCTGGGGTTAACATGCACACTACTATATATAAAATATTATTAGATAACCAACAAGGACCTACTGTATAACACAGGGAACTCTACTCAATATTTTGTCATAACCTATAAGGAGAAAGAATCTGGAAAAGAATAGATGATATATATGTATAACTGAATCACTTTGCTGTATACCTGAAAATGATGTAACATGGTAAATCAACTGTACTTTAACAACAACAAAAGTAAATCAAAAAATAAAATTTATCTGTTCCAGTGGATAAAAAAAGAACCTGTAGATGTTTTATTATTTTGGATATGAGGTACAAGAGATGGGAATCAAGAATGGCTCTAGGGTTTTTAGTCTAGGCAACTGAAAAGGTGAAATTGCTTCCCTCAGCACATTCTGTGTGCTGTGGGGCTTACAAGCGACAATGTTAAGGACTGTAAAAGGATTTTTTTCTTCACACAATTCTCTGCTGAAATTTAGCTTACATTCAATAAAACACATAAACATTCAGTAAGCTTAGTGTATCAAGTGTTAGTTTAATATATTTTTACGTATATATTCATGTAATTATAAATCAGTTTCCTTATGCCCTTTCCCACTCCTTGTCAGTTCTTCTGGTTAAAGTAACCACTATTTTTACCCTCATCATACACTAGTTTCCTCTGTTTTTGAACTTTATGTAAATAGAACCATATCATACATCTTATTTTTTAATTAAGCTTTAAAATGGAGATATAATGTACATACCATAAAATTCACATTTTAAAGTGCACAATGCAGTGTTGTTGAGTACACTTGCAAATCTATGCAACTCTCCCACTCTGTAACTCCAGAACTTTTTCAACATTCCCCAAACGCTGGCCATTAACAGTCACTCTCCAATCTCCCTAACTTCTACCCTGGCAACCACGAATCTACTTCCTGTCCCTTTGGACTTGTATATTCTGGACATTTCATATAAATGGAAACATAATATATGACCTTTTGTGGCTGGCTTCTTTCACTTAGTATAATATTTTCAAGGTTTATTCATGTTGTATTGTGAATCAACAGATCATTCCTGTTTATTGCTGAATAGTATCCCATTGTGGGAATATGCCTTATTTTATCTATCCTCAGTTGATGGAAATTTGGGTTGTTTCCCATTTTAGGCTATTATGCTTGCTGTTGCTATAAACACTCATGTACAAGTTTTTGTGTGGATATACATTTTCAGTTATCTTGGGTATAGACCTAGTCTTGAAAAGCACATCTTCTTGGTGGCTGGTTTCTTCTGATCAGCATTATGTCTGTGTAGTTAATTCATTTGTGGTATTGTGTGTTTCAGCAGTTCATTCTTTTTCACTACTCTTTAGGATTCTGTTCTATGAATGTACCACAATTTATTTATCCAAATATGATTGATGGACATTTGGACTATTTCCAGTTTGGGGCTATGGTAAATAATACTGCTGTGAACATTCTTTATATGACTTTTGGTGGAAAAAGCACTCATTTCTCTGGGATAAACACACAAAAGTGATGTTGCTAGGTCATCCGTCTTCATCTGTCTTTCCACATTGTTCTGGCGTGCTTATTCACGCTGGTGCTGGGCACACCCTTGGCTTCTTGCCAACTTGCTGCAAGAGTCCATCCCTTCCTGGGCACACATTTAGGACTGACTTTTATCTGGTCTCTCTGAAACATCTTGTAACAATCCTGTCCTTCCTTAATAAACCTTCTCCACCCCCCACCACCCCCCCACCCCCGGTGATTAACAAAGCCAAGTTTAGCACATTTGTGGATTTGTGGACCTCCGTGAGTCCCATCCAGCTGTTTGTTCATGGTTCCCAGGGCAAGAATCTCCTCAATTTTGTGATGCTTTCAAACATATCAGTCCTCTTCAACCTTCCCCCTATTCTTTAAGATCTTCTGTTGCAAGATGTCACTGTACAAGTAGGAAGGACCATATGTGTGACTCTTTGCAACCCCATGAACGCCTGCCAGGCTCCTCCTCTGTCCATGGGTATTCTCCAGGCAAGAATACTGGAGTGGGTTACCATGCCCTCCTCCAGGGATCTTCCCAACCCAAGGATCGAACCCACGTCTCCTGCATTGCAGGGAGATTCTTTACTGTCTGAGCTACCAGGGAAGCCCTGAAGGACCATATATTCACATATATAAAACTGGCTAATACAGAGACCCTGACCTTGCTGGGAAAAGAGGTTAGAAATATTAGCACTTAGAAAAGTCACTGTCTTGTTGGGAAACTCTCATTGTTTCAATTCTGCTAACCTTTGAGAAATTTTCTAATTTCTTCTAATTAATAGAAGTGGTATCCTTCACCACTTCTGTTAAATAAACTCCTTAACTGGAGACTAAAAGGGATACACTGCAATTGAACTGGACTCTCCCCAGCTGAGAAAGCATCGCCCTGGCCTCAGACACAGCCAGCCTCCGAGTGGTATATGCTGCCTTGAGCTTTGTCCCTCACCGGGAGCTTTCCCCTCCTTAGCCTGGGCAGGTTTCCTGCCTCAGATTTTTCTTTATGGGGAATAATTGGGTGCTATTTAATCACAGAGTTCCATGGAAAAGAATATGAGTGGACTAAACAAAGTAGACAGTTAAGTAGTTCATAGTAAGTTAGATCTTTTTCTTGGGAAAATGAAAAATTCTTGTTTAAACAGTTTTTGTTAAAAAATTTGTTAAAAATTTTTTTGTAGAGAGTTTTATAAAGCACAGAGTGAAAATTACTTTTCCTTCCTCTGCAATGCTCACTTCCATTCCTCAAGGCGAATAGTCTATCTTCCTTGTGTTTTTATCAAGCATATAATAGCGTGGTGTAGCTTAGTTTGTTTTTATAACACCGAGATCACATTATGCATGTGGTGTAGCTTACTTCTTCCACTTGGCAGGGCAGCACAGACGTGTTTCTGTGGATGTACTTTAAAGTGCTGATGTACCTTCCTTTTTTCTTGTCTTTTTTAATGCTTAGTTTTCTTTACTCGTGTTTAGAGTAATGAGTTGATACCTTGACCTCCAAAGAAGACTAATAAGTATTTTTTCTTATAATTGTGAACTCATGGATTTTAACGTATTTGCTGTGCTTTAGTCCACTTTAGTCATTAACCTTTAGGCACAGATAGCCTCATCCTTGTTGGGTAGGAGCCTCTTTTGACGTGACTCAGTCGGTGTCACTCACTTTCAGGTAGGACAAGGTATTCCAGGCTGTTATTTCCTCCAAATTAGAATTAAAATTTGGGTTAAGCCTCAGTTTTATTGTGTGCTGTGTTTAGGAAAATGTGTCTCACTAGGTTTAATCAGATCTCCCTGCTGCACCCCTGGGTGTGCCTTATCAGTCCATCGCCAGGTATGTGTGAGAGCCTCCAGGTGCAGAGAAGGGCAGCTAGAGCCTGATCTGTAGCCAGCAAGTCACCTCTTCCTCCCAAACCAAGCAAACTACAACCCAAACAGCAAAAAATAAAATAAAATAAAATAAAAATCCTTATTATGTCCTCAGAGTTCTATTTTTTATCTTAAGACTATTTATGGGATACCACTGATACATCGAAAAGAAAGCAGTTTAGTGCTATATACAAATCTAGTGATTTTTTTTTTCAGTTTTATTTTACAGTAACTTACATATAATAACACTCACCCATTTTAAGTGCCTAGTTCAATAAGTTTTGGAAAATGCAGTTTTGCAGCCAGCACGTGATCATATTTCCATTACCCCCGACTCAAAAATTCTTTTGCCCCCTTGCAGTCAAGCCTTGTCCCCAGCCCAATACTAGGTGAACCACTAACTGTTTTGGATGCTTTAGTTTGGCCTTTTCTAGAATTTCATATAAATGGCATCATTATGCTGTATAGTTTTTTTGGTGTCTGGCTTCCATGGGCTTCCCTGGTAGCTCAGATGGCAAAGAATCGACCTGCAATGTGAAAGATCTGTGTTCGATCCCTGAGTCAGGAAGATCTCCTGGGGAAGGGAATGGCAATCCACTCAGGATTCTTGTCTAGGAAATCCCTGGACAGAGGAGCCTGGCAGGCTACAGTCCAGAGGGTGGCAAAGAGTTGGACATGATTGAGCAACTAACACTTTCACACTTTCTTCCACTTTGTGTATATTTTTGAGATTTATCCATGCTGTTTTGTGTATGAGTAGTTCAGTCTTTTTTTTTTTTTTGACTCTGTAATATTCCATTCTGTGGATATACTAATACATTTGAAGTTGGGTTGTTTCCCTTTCTTGTTTTTGGCTATTATGAATAATGCTGATATAAACACTTGTGGACCGGGAAGTCTGACGTGCTGCATTTCACGGAGGTTGCAAAGAGTAGGACAAGACTTAGCAACTGAACAACAAACATTTGTGTATGAGGCTTTGTGTGGACATGTGTTTTGATTTTCTTGAGTAGATACCTTGAAACGAGGATTCCTGAATTGTATATTCAGTGTATATTTAATTTTTCAAGAAATTGCCAAAATGCCCTGTCTCCTGCAGAAGCTACTCTGTCACCCTATCTTCTAATTTTCTAACTTCTCATGTCCAGCCTGCTTTCTGGAAGTCTTCCCTTTCCTGCCATTTCCTAGTTCTTCAGTATCTTACTGCCCTGCCTTCCCAACATGCAAAATAGCTGGTTTATGTGTGTCCTTTCCACCTTTAGTGTATAAAAGCACAGACTCTGATGGCAGTTACGAGGGTTTGACTCCTAGCTCCACTGCTTGTTTAATTCTGTGACCCTGGGCAAAACCTAACCTTCTACCTCCACTTTCACCATCTGTGAAATGGGAATGAGAGTAGGACCCTTCTCTCATTTTTCTTTTTTTGATTTATTTACATTTATTTTAACTTTTTTAAAATTAAAATGAAATTTAGTTGACTTACAATATTAGTTTCTGATGTGCAATATAGTAATTTGATATTTTTATAGATTATACATCATACAAAGTTATTATAAAATATTGACTGTATTCCATGTGCTATACAGTATGTCCTTGTAATTTATTTTTTTAAATTTTTATTGGAGTATGATAGAATTGATGTGAAGCTCATAGTGCTTGGTGCATAGTGTCTGACCATTCATTGTTAGCTGTTATTAGAGTGTGTGTGAGTGTGTGTGTGTTCTGCAGAGAGGGTGTTTCTTAGTTTTCATTCTTTAAACTTCAATTCTCTGTTCACCTTCTTTTCATCTGAAAGGATCTTATGAAATTAAGCAACTTAAGTGACAAAATATCACAGCAAGCATGCTTCTGAAACTCTGAGGTATAATCGAACAACTGTATTTGCTCATCTGGAATGTAAAGTTGGAAGTAATAATAATGGATATTTATGTAATGCTTTAACTTTGAGTATTTTACCCTTTGCTGACAGATATTTCATAGTGAAAGACTTAGAAGGTCTAGGGCTGCCATTTCTTGGTCTTTGTAATAGTGAGATGCCAGACCAGTCCATGATGTGATAAACACAGATGGGGCAGGTGAGCTGTCTGAGCTTTTTATCAGGAAATCGTAAACATGAACTCTGTAACCTCTCATGCCAGTCATCTCTGCCATGGGTCCCGTCGTAACACAGAAGGCAGTAGGTAGTATATAGAAAGGGCCTTCCTCCTAACACAAGATCCCTTTGACAGCATTTCTCATCTGCCTCTGCCTGAACGCTATTGTGAAAGCTAACTCGCCTGTGGTTAATTTGATATTGTTCTTCAAATAGCATGATCTCTATGTTATACCGGCTTCCCTGTGTGCCCAACTTTGGAGATAGGCTATTTTGTCAGGGTGCCACTTAAACTGTTGCAGCTATAATTGAGCCCAGCATTCTGAGTGTGCATCATTGAGCCTAATATTCTGAATGTGTCCCAGTTCTGTGGTTGAAGCTCCATTCTTCCGTGAGTCAGCCTGAAATGTCTCCATCACCTTTCCAGTCGCAATATCATGGTATTCATTTGTTATATTTGGGGTGAACATATACTTTATCGTCTAAATAGGATACTTTTGAGAGTAAAAAAGGACACAGTAATTAAACTCAGGCACCAGGCATAAAACCAGAATTGGCCTGGACACATAAAATTATATGAAGTTGAACTCAAATCTGTCAGATACTCAAGCAGCTGCATTTTTCTGAATTTAAATTCAGAACTGTACTTTTGTTAAAGTTTCATTGTGTTGATGTTTGTCCTGTAGAGATTATTTAAAATCCAGATTTTTGTCTGTCAAATTAATTATTCATCCCCATTCTATGCCATGTGAAAATTTGATACACACCTTTCTTGCACATCCTTCCCAGTGGTTGGTAATATAAAAGTTACCTCCCCAGATCCACAGCACCAGCTCATCTCCACTTTTAAACTGAGGCCCAGGATCTTAGAGTGTTCCCGTCTCAAATATTTGCATTTTAACAGGAGACAAAAATGAGTAAAACCTTTTGGAGCAGAAAGAACAGAAATCTAACAATTGTTTCTCAGGCCATTTGGCAGGTGTTTCCTCTGCAAATTTTGAGCATCTTCCATATACTAGGTAGTAGGTGCTGAATGCAGTGCCGTGCTCTGTGCTTAGTTGCTCAGTTGTGTCTGACTCTTTGTGACCCCGTGGACTGTAGCCCGCCAGGCTCCTCTGTCCACGGGGATTCTCCAGGCAAGAATACTGGTGTGGGTTGCCATGCTCTCCTCCAGGGGATCTTCCCAACCCAGGGATCAAACCCAGGGGGATTCTTTACCATCTGAGCCACCAGGGAAGCCCAAGAATACTGGAGTGGGTAGCCTAATTCCTCCTCCAGGGGAACTTCCTGACCCAGGAATTGAACCAGGGTCTCCTGCATTGCAGGTGGATTCTTTACCAGCTGAGCTACCAGGGAAGCTGAATGTAGAGTTACATGCAAATATGTTAGTTATCAAAAATGCCATCTGATGGATAGGCAAGGTTGTAAAGGTAGAGGAGGTGTTTCCTCTACAGATTCTGAGCGTCTTCCATATGCCAGATAATAGGTGGTGAATGTAGAGTTACATGCAAATGTTACTTAGCAAAAGGTGCTGTCTGATGGATAGATAAGGTAATAAAGGTAGAGGTCAACTAGAGTGGAAGTGAAAAAGAGGAAGATATATTTCAAAGGATATCTTCCTGTTCTATTGTAATTGCCTATATAGAAACTTCATGGGGCAATTAATAGAAGGATAATTTTTATTTCAAAGTAAAAACTGGATTTCAAAAGTCTATAAATCAAGAAAAATTTCCTTTGATCATGTCAGTTTTCACTCCTCTTGACAACAGAATTCCTTCCTTCTTTTGTTTCCTTTCCTTCCCCTCCTTTTCTCCTCTCTTTATGTAGATTTGTTTTTTAAAAATTTCATTTCCTTTAACCCTAACCTGTATTCATGTGTAATCCTGTAGAATAGTCACTTTCAAACACTTTGTATTGCAACTGTCAGTGTGGAATACTGAATACTGTATGTTTCACATCGTAATCCAGCATGTAACACACACACGTGTGCATGCACACACACACACACACACAGACACACGAAGCAAGTTTCTTGAATAGAATACTTGCTAGTGCAGTGACTTCTGTTTACCTTCTCTTCTCTTCCCATTCCATTTCATTCCATCTCTCTTGAAGCTCCATGCTGATGTAGGGTAGAAACCATCACAATATTATAAAACAATTATCCTCCAATTAAAAAGAAAATAAGATTAAAAAGTCAAATGCCATTTCATTCCATCCCATTTCATTTCAGTCCATTCAAAAAGGGCTGACTGAAACCAAGTATATTGACTTCAAACTTGGTTTGCACAATTATAGTTTTTAAAACAATTATTGTTGTTCAGTTGCTAAGCCATGTCTGACTGTTTGTGACCCCAGGGATTGCAGCATACCAGGCTTCCCTGTCCTTCACTCTTTCCCAGAGCTTGTTCAAACTCATGTCCATTGAATTATTGTCCATTTACTTATAAATTATCTATAGAGAGAGATACTTTATGATCATAATCAACAAAAAGTAGTTTTACTTGGGCACAACTCTGCAGTAATAGTGATGATTAGGACTTTGTCATCTTTTTTTTTTTTTCCTATGGGTAAATATCTGCTCACAGAGGACCTAGCATGAGACAGGGATTTTGTTTTGGTTCTCCTGTATGGGTATAACAATGAATTCAACAGCTAGATAATGAACAGCAAGAAATTCTTCAATCTAAATATTACATAACTCTCCATTACATAATTATAACTTGGCATAAAATATTTTGTGTTCAACTTTAAAAAAGTTTAAGCCAGGAGTTATTATTGCCATCCTGCAATTGGTTTAAAAAGCTCATCACTATAAAGTTATTTTACCTGTCTTAAAAGTTTATTCAGCTATTTGAAAATTACTACTTTTAAAGTGGAGGCCTTGAGACCATGAAATATCCTGCCTAATTGTTTCTAGGTTGCTACTTTGTTACTTCTATTAAGTCAGAGTTGCAGATACTCAGCCCTTTTTAAAATACATTTTTGGGTCCTTGTAGGAGACATTTGCCAAGAAGGCAATGGCACCCCACTCCAGTACTCTTGCCTGGAAAATCCCATGGATGGAGGAGCCTGGTGGGCTGCAGTCCATGAGGTCGCTAAGAGTAGGACACGACTGAGCGACTTCAGTTTCACTTTCATGCACTGGAGAAGGAAATGGCAACCCACTCCAGTGTTCTTGCCTGGAGAATCCCAGGGATGGGAGAGCCTGGTGGGCTGCCATCTATGGGGTCGCACAGAGTCAGACACGACTGAAGTGACTTAGAAGCAGCAGCAGCAGGAGCAGCAGCAGGAGAGGTTTGAGCTTCCCAGGTGTAGTTAGTGATGAAGAACCCACCTGCCAAAGCAGGAGACATAAGAGATGTGGGTTCAATCCCTGGTTTGGGAAGATCCCCTGGAGGAGGGAATGACAACCCACTCTAGTATTCTTGCATGGAGAATCCCAGGGACAAAGGAGCCTAAAGAGCCGGACGTGACTGAAGCAACTTGGCACGTATGCACAGGAGAAGTTAAGCATCTCTAGGAATATGAAACCAGGAAAAGCTAGACTATCATGTTGTGTTTTGATTTCAGTAAATGTACCTAAATGTATCTTGTAGCATGTATCAGAATTTTATTCTTTTTATGGCAGAGCTATAGTCCATTGTAAGTGTATACCACATTTTGTTTGTCTATTCATCTCTTGATGGATGTTTGGATTTCTTTTACTTCTTATAAAAACAGAGATTGATCTGGAGTACATCTAAAAACTATTGTTGAAAATTTAGGATAGATCTTCAGTTTCAGTTTCTTCATTTATCAAACTAGTGCTGACCTCAAAGGGTTTTTAGAAGAATTAAGTTAGGGAATGTGACAAGCTCTAATACATAGGAGACACTATAAAAGTGTATTATATAGTTATAAATGAAAATACAAGTAAACACATATAAAATATATATAAGCATTGTGTATGTGTGTCTATGTCTACATGCATGGTGTTGGTAGTGGTTTAGTTGCTCAGTGGTGTCCATCTCGTTTGTGATCCCATGGACTGTAGCCCACCGGGTTCCTCTGTCCATGGAATTCTCCAGGCAAGAATAGTGGGGTGGGTTGCCATTTCCTTTTCCAGGGGATCTTCCTAACCCAGAAATCAAACCCACATCTCCTGCTTGGCAGGTAGATTCTTTATCACTGAGCCACCCTGGGAAGCCCTATGTCTGTATGTATATACACACACATTTATGTATGTATAAATTTGCTTCAGTTTCTTTCAGACTTGATATTTGTGTATTGTGACTTGAAGACTTGTGTTTTGATTTTGGAACTAGCCTGCTTATTACACATTTTTTGATTGTCAGTGTTAATATGAAACTTTAAGAATGGGAAATTAATTGAAAATGATAAATTATGATGTTTTGGTAGTGAATTCTGCTTAGGCCTAGTGTTTGCTTAGTGCTAAAATTAAAACCTTGACAGAAATGAAAATAAGCATTGGTACATTTGAATTTTATTTTCTGTCTCATTCCAGAGGAAGCAGAATATAACATTTCATTTGTTTTTGAGAATTTAGCCATTAATGTAGGAATCAGGTAATAAATGTTTTTGAGACTAAGATGTTGTAACATTCCTATTGATGTCTTAACATTTAATTAATTATGTATGCATATGTGGTACACTGGGCTTCCTGTGTGGCTCAGCTGGTAAAGAACCTGCCTGCAATGCAGGAGACCTGGGTTCAATCCCTGGGTTGGGAAGATCCCCTGGAGAAGGGAAAGGCTACTCACTCCAGTACTCTGGTCTGGAGAATTCCATGGACTGTATAGTCCATGGGCTCACAAGAGTCAGATAGGACTGCATGACTTTCACTTCACTTTCATGTGGCATACTTCCCATGATAAAACATAAATGTTCCTTTGAAGTATTATAATTGTTTTATATCTGTCTATCTAGATATCAGAAATCTATATATTTATAGATGTAGATAGATATCTATGGGGTTGCAAAGAGTCGGACTCGACTGAGCGACTTTCACTCACTCACTCGGATAGATATATTTCAGAGGATTTCAGTTCACATTCTGACTTAATTCCTTACCAACTTTTTGGATTTGAGAGAAGTATCAATTTCTTTCTCTGGAATATAGAGAAAATTATCCTCACTAACTCTCAGTGTTGTTGTGAAGATCAGATGTTCTTCATTATGAATATGCAGTGCTCTCTATAGTTTATAAGGTGCTCCAAGGCAGTTAACTGTATCGAGCAAACCAAGTATGGTATCAACATCTGTCACTGCGGGGCCAGACAGTCACTTCACAGGGCTTTCAAGCATCCTGTGTGTGATTGAACTTGTGTATATTTGTAAGTTATTTCAATCTATAGATTCTATCTTGAATGACTAAGGCAACTTACTTTGAGCTTTTACTCCCTATGTCAGAGAAGGGAAAGGTTAGATTTTATCTGGAGCCCCTTTGAATTGTAACATTTTCATAATCTACAGGCCGTTTCTCTCCTTCTTCAGTAGTAAAATAGCTGACTTTTGCTTAGAAAAAGCTATCCTGCAGTCTTCATGCTGGAAGCCATGTATTGTGATAAATTTTAACGTGTGCTAACACCTGCAGTAAATTTTCTTTGGCCTTTGTAACATTCTAGAGGACGCTTCCCCTCTTAGACATCCTCTGTCCTTGCCTTTGATTATGATCAGGGAGTAGATGTTTGGTTTGAAATTTCCACGCATAAACAAAACAAAACAGACTCCTTCAAAAAAAACATACTCTAAACTTAAAGAGTTCTTTAAACACACTGTATTTCAGGATACATTTCTTAGAGAAACTGAAAAACAAGAAGAGAGCTACAATTATATTTTTGGCCAGTGAATGTGTACCTCTCTCTGACCAACTGTTAATTCTAATTGCTGGCATCCAGTCACCCCTCATCTGCCTGTCCCTGGCCCTGGGGAGAGTTTTGTTACCACTTTCCATTTTATCATTGGGAAGGGCCTGTTGTCTTCATGGAACTCTGCTCCATCCGGTTTATATTAAAAACAGGAGAAGCTCAGAGGCTCTCCCTCCCCACCTTTCTCCATGTGGAGATAATAAAGCCCTTGGCAGCCACATTCCCTGTAATCAGCATGAGGTAATTTTACAGGCTTCCATGAAAGAGCCATTTGTTGAATGCCTGCTTTGTGACACCCATTTGCTGATGGTTTAATGTCTTGCCTCATTTAAATCTTACGACATCTCTTGGAGGGAGAAGAAATGAAACAAAGTTTTCTTTCCACCATTACCAAGGGAAATTGTTGGCTACTACATAACTTGAACTTCATGTATAATAACCTAGAATAGAGTCCTACAGACAGTTTCTGGGGTGCAAAAGCTGCCTTGTATTTTAGGAAGCACTTGTAGCTGTACAAAGCAAAACATTTGAGAACTATTTAGTGAGGTATTGCGAGTAGAAATTTAGACTGGTTTCCTTCCAGATGCACATGGAGTCACTTGGGAAGGTTAGTTCTTTGATTTACAGTGTTACATACTGAGGAATTGGAGAAGGCAATGGCACCCCACTCCAGTACTCTTGCCTGGAAAATCCCATGAACAGAGGAGCCTGGTGGGCTGCAGTCCATGGGGTCGCGAAGAGTCGGACATGACTGAGTGACTTCACTTTCACTTTTCACTTTTGTGCATTGGAGAAGGAAATGGCAACCCACTCCAGTGTTCTTGCCTGGAGAATCCCAGGGATAGGGGAGCCTGGTGGGCTGCCGTTATGGGGTCACACAGAGTCGGACACGACTGAAGCGACTTAGCAGCAGCAGCAGCAGCATACTGAGGAATACATGCTCCACACCATTTGAATGGCTTTTATATTTCTTCCCTCCATGAGCACTTATTAGAAGGTTTAAGATGCCAGCAGATCTTTCAGTTTAACATGAACACTTCTGGGAGGTTTGATTTCCTTCTGTGGTTTTAAAATAAATATTCCAATTTTAAGACTTTTTTTTTTTACAATATTGCTTGACTGAACATAGCCTGTTTAGTCAGATTTCTAGCATTTCCTAACCTTCTATAGTTCTGCAAAATTGCTGGCCTTAGATCTTAAGGTTAAGTTTTTTTTTTTTTTTAAATTTAACTCGAATTACTTGCGTGTAATTACTTGTTTGTGCTTTTGATGTTTGCTCTTTGAAGCAAACCTTGCCTTTTTTTTTTTTTTAATTATTCTTTGAGGCTTGAAATGCTAGAGATTGTTGCTACCTAGTTAATAAATGACACTAAGTAGCTTTGTAATTAGAAAACTCCCTGAGATCTTTTTTCTTAGCAGTATATACATCTTTAAATTTAGAGAATGAGCAGACAAAGGGGTTCCAGAGTTCTGGAAGCAGAGTGAGGAGGGTGGTGAGAGTGGATAGATAGGTCTGGGTTCCTGCATGCCAAAGGAAGTGTTAGTTGCTCAGTCATGTCCGACTCTTTGTGAGCCCACGTAGCCCCACCAGGCTCCTTTGTCCATGGAATTCTCCAGGCAAGAATATTGGAGTGGGTGGCCATCCTCTTCTCCAGGGGATCTTCCCAACCCAGGAATTGAAACCTGGGTTTCCTGCATTGCAGGTGGATTCTTTACCAGCTGAGCCATCAGCGAAGAGAAAGGAAGGCTTTCTGTCAAGGCTGTACCCATGCTGGTGCTAGTTATTGCTTCTGCATATTGTAAACGATACTAAGGCTATGGTTTTCCCAGTGATCATGTATGGATTTGAGAGTTGGACTGTGAAGAAAGCTGAGTGCCAAAGAATTGATGCTTTTGAACTGTGGTGTTGGAGAAGACTCTTGAGAGTCCCTTGGACTGCAAGGAGATCCAACCAGTCCATCCTAAAGGATGGATCAGTCCTGGGTGTTCATTGGAAGGACTGATGCTGAAGCTAAAACTCCAGTACTTTGGCCACCTCATGCAAAGAGTTGACTCATTGGAAAAGACTCTGATGCTGGGAGGGATTGGGGGCAGGAGGAGAAGGGGACGACAGAAGATGAGATAGCTGGATGGCATCACCGACTCGATGGACGTGAGTTTGGGTAAACTCCAGGAGTTGGTGATGGACAGAGAGGCCTGGCGTGCTGCGATTCATGGGGTTGCAAAGAGTTGGACACGACTGAACGACTGAACTGGACTGAACTGAACTGAACATGGTAGTGGAGACTTCACCCTCTACTTCTTGCTGTGCTTTTTCAGGGAATTCAAGAACTGTATACAAAGACACATTGTGGCATCTGAGACTGTGGCATCAATGAAGGGAACACCTTGTCATGAATTTGACATTTTGGGGTTACGTTTGGGTTTAATCTGAGAGCTCTACTTTTTGAAGCTCTTTGCTGAGAGCTCTGTAAGTGTTTAGTCACTTCTTTATCTTAGTAAAGCTACTGCTGAATGAATGGAGCAATATTAAGAATAATACCTTACATTTGATGCTTATTATAGGGCTTTAAAGTTCACAGAGTAATTTCACAGATTTTCTATGTTTTTTTTTTGCTTATTTCAGCAGCCCTGTGAATTAGGTGTAGCAAGTATTATTACCACCTTTATTGTGCCGTAAATTTAAAATCAGACAGAATACGTGACTAGCCCAAAAACAGATTTTTAAAAATGTTTTCTAAAGGAGGTAGAGGGAGAGTCACACACACACACACACACACACACACACACACACACACATCACTGTTACCACCAACAACATTTTTACAGAGGTCTGAATGCCCTGGGTTTCTTCCTGTCAACCAAAATAGTCCTGTGATGATGGTACCCACAGAAACACTTCAATTATTTACAAAATGAGATGCCTCCTGGGGAGGTGGCTGAGGAGAACTAAACAGCTGAGGCTCTGAAAATGGAAAGGGCTTTGAAAATCTAAGCCTTAGTGTCTCAACCAGGGTGGGAGGATGTCAGCTAGACTCCCCTCACTTTCCCTCTCCCTCACCCTTCCCCACCCCACACTGATAGGTAAGACTAAGCCTGTTGGTTCTGCTGCTTTCTTTTTAAATCTGCAGCTACCCTAAAACTCCCATATGCCTAGACCCTCCCTATCTCTGATCACACTGGCAGTGGACTTTCATGCTGGGCTTCTCCTCTTGTTTATGTCATCCTCCACGTGCTGTAAGAGCTGAAAACCCTAGGAATAGGGTGTTTTCCCTGGGGTAAAGAACATACTCCTAACCTAGAACATGGCACTCTGTAGACCCGGATTTCAGCCAGTGTTGCTGATTTCATTTCACAGCCTGGAATGTCATTTTCTTGACCGGTTGGTAGGTCCCTGGACATTGTGCTTCTCTGCCCTTGTACCAGCCATGGACTCTGTTTGAGATACCCCCGTGCTGCAACCCCTGAGCATTCGAACCTTCTTGCCAACCTGCTGAATTAGTATAGATTCTTTAACACTTGACTTGTGTCTTCTCTGGAAGATTTTCTGGATCCCCCTAAACAAGGTGAATGGGCTCTTGCATCTTTGAGGCCCACAGCACCTTCTCCAGAGCCTCATTGTGAAAATTCATCACACAGTCGATGTCTGTTTCACCCACTAGACTGAGAGCTTTCTGAGGACAGGGTCTGAGTCTTCACACCCAGAGGCACAGCCTACTAGTCAACCCTAGTTGGCTGGATGTTTGACTGGATGCTTCACAATCGCTTTGGCTATGACGATGAGGACTGTGACAGTTTCTTTGCTAGCTACCCAAGGATACCATTCATTAAGAGTGCTCCTGGGGTGCTCTAGAATTTAGGAAAAAAATATTTTCTTTGTCAAAAGACTATTTCCTAATGGACTTAACTAGGGATTTGAAGTAATGGAGAACCCATTTTTTTTTTTTTTCTTTCTTCATAGATGAAGGTAATCAGAAGTAGAGATTGCAGATTATGGAGTTGAGTTCTACTTAAATATAGACTTGTATTTTTGCTGCACTAAACAGTGTAGGGAGAAGGGAATGGCACCCTATTCCAGTACTCTTGCCTGGAAAATCCCATGGAAGGAGGAGCCTGGTAGGCTGCAGTCCATGGGGTCGCTAAGAGTCAGACAGGACTGAGCGACTTCACTTTCACTTTTCACTTTCATTGAAAGTGAAAGGAGAAGGACGTGGCAACCCACTCCAGTGTTCTTGCCTGGAGAATACCAGGGACGGGGAGCCTGGTGGGCTGCCATCTCTGGGGTCGCACAGAGTCGGACACGACTGAAGCAACTTAGCAGCAGCAGCAAACAATGTAGGGTTTGGCTATTTGCCTAATATAGGACAGTTAAAGCAGTCCGCTGTATTACTTTGGGAGTACTCTTTTGGAGATATCACTAAACAACCTTCATATGCGTGCTTGTAAAACTTGTATATTCTCTTTGTAGATACTAACACATAGGAATAGTTTCTAGGGGTTATCAACTATGTTGCCAAGGAAAACGGTTTTTAAATCTAGTTATTTGGGTTTCACACACTTGTGCCTGGTGAGGATTCCTGTCTCCTGCTCTAATTATGACAGTCTTTCGACCTACTTTGAGCAGTTAGAAGGTGTCTGTTTTCTGCTACCTACAAACTATTTACTCATCCACATCAATAACTTTTAGACCAGAAGTTAATAATGTTTTCTATAGGTGTATATGTGTAGAGGGGAAGCAATCAATAGAATTTGTATTATTTCTAATTGCAAGCTATAGAAAAAAGTCATTATTTCTTCTGAGGTTTAAAACTTCCTTAAGTAATTTACAGTAATATTTCTTGATCATGTGTGCGATTAGAACCAAAAGTAAGTGAGATTTGAAAAGAGATTGTCTTGGACTTCCCTGGTGGTGCAGTGGATAGGCATCCACCTGCCAATGCAGGGGACAGGGGTTCGACCCCTGGTCCGGGAAGATCCCACACGCCACGGAACAACTAAACCCCTGTAACACAAATACTGAGCCCGTGCTCTGCAACTAGCGAACCCATGTGTTGCAACCACTGAAGCCTGTGAGCCTAGAGCCTGTGCTCCACAAGAGAAGCCACTGTAATGAGGAGCCTGTGTACAACAGTGAAGAGTAGTCCCTGCTCACCACAACTAGGGAATAGAGTGCAGCAACAAAAATGCAGTGCAGCCAAAAATAAATGAATAAACAAAAGTATATAAAAAAAGAAGAGATCACCTCATTTAATTCTACACTTAATTTTAAAGAGAATAATAGAACAAGCATATATATATATTTATAATATAGTCAATAATGTGCCTAAAATTGACATTTGAGTTGACTGAATTGTATCTTTGGAAATGTATTTGAAAAATGAAAATGAATGTGAACATTAACACATCAGCCAAAGCAAGGTTAATTTATTATATAGAATTTTTACAAATTTTTGTGAGATAAATGAAAATAATGTTTGAATCTTGTGTAACAATACTCCTTTACTATAGAATATTGGGAATTGACCTATATTCTAGATTGTAATCCATTCCACAAACATACAGAATCATTAACAAATAAAAGCAGTGTTCAGTCAAACTTCCATTTTCCTCTTTAAACAGAAAAAAATTGTTTTTTCACTTAGAGATGTCACTACATTATTCCACTATGATTTTCTAACTTAATATTTAGTAGTAGAGTATAATCTTAGTTTTTTGTTTTGCTTTGTTTTTCCCTTATAACAATGCAGTACAATCATTATAACATACTGCATCTCACATTTCCACACTGTGTTCACCCTGGGTATGTGTAACCTTGGGGAACAGATGACTGAAATGTGATTGCTTGATTGCTGTGATTGTTTCTACTTCTTTCATCACTTTTGACTGTCAAAGATACATACCGTGTATAAGTAATTGATTGTGCAAAGTCAGATAAGGCAAAGAAAGACCCTAACCTGGTTCTCCTGACTTTCTAAAGCCAGGCACCCCATTATAATTAAGAAGTGCTTAGTAATGTTTACGTTGGTTTGGTTTCTTTGTAAATCACATTAGCTATGGTTTCTTTAAAAAAAAACCCTAAACTAATGAAAAAGGTGGTATTTTAACAGACTAAATAATTATTTGAAAAGAAATGTTGTGGGTAGAATTTAAGAATTCACCTGAGTATGGGCTAGATGATGTTGAAATGTTATTTATACTCAGACATTCAGGATTCTAATACTCAGCTATAAGGGAAATCTAAACAATGCTGGTCTCCCTAGTTACAGTGTTTTCGTTTGTTGATTTGTCACAGACTGCCTCTTTAAGGTGTGCCCTATGAACCGATATTCTGCTCAGAAGCAATATTGGAAAGCCAAGCAAGCTAAACAAGGGAACCACACAGAGGCAGCCTTGCTGAAGAAATTACAGGTAAGGACTAGCCTTCCATCTCTCTGGCTTAACATAGAGCAAGTACAACAATAACAAAAGATCTATTCCATAGCTTAGTGATTTCCCTCAATACACTGAGATCCAGAATAGATGTGGCAACATGCTGAAAGTGGAAAGGACTTTTAAGTCTTTTTAATCAGTGTATGACTACTGATTTCCTGGTGTGTGGGTATTGTATTTCTTGCTATTTATCCGGGTGTGCCAGACCAATTCAGATATTCACATCACATTGAAAACCAATTCAGAATCTCTGCAGGAATATCAAATCCAGTTATATTTTACTTGATAGAGTACCCTTTTTTTTTTGGAAGACTATCAGAAAAAATTTGAAAGTCTGTTGTTTCTGATTTGGACTCTGTGTAAATTTCATAGGACTTATTTGTCATTAAAATTCCTGTTACTTTTAGAATTGAAACTGTATTTTGAAGCTTTTGAAATGTATTTGTTTGGCTTCTCTAGCAATATTCCTTCTGAAAATAATTTTTTAAGACCAAACTGCTTAGTCCTTTTTCTGAAATTTCTAACATAAGAGCATATCAATATAATTTAGGCTACATTTCAGCATTAAACTGAGAGAATTGTCACACATTATAATCATATATTTAGTTACTGCCCCACTTCTCCCTAAGCACCAAGTTTAAAGTAATCCACCTATTTTAGTCTTGATTGTATTCTTTGTTCCTAGAATAAACCTTTTTTTCTGTGTCAGCTATTGTGCTCTATTTGTTATGGTTTCACAGTAAATATTTGATAATCACTTTATAGCATGCTGCAGAACTGGAACAAAAACAAAATGAATCAGAGAATAAGAAGCTATTGGGAGAAATTGTGAAATACAGTAATGTTATACAAGTAAGTGTCTATTTATTTTCGTATAAAAGAGATGAATAGTTTATCGATAATTTGCCTTTGGTAGGAATGCCAACCTGCATTAAAATTGGGGGCTACAATAGTTTGTTCTTTGGTCAGAATTATACAGTGTGATATTTTCAGTTGATATTCAGCACGTCATTCTATATGAATAAATCCGGTATGTACACATAAAGAAATGAGCTTATCTAGATGAATTACACAAATTATTAAATCAAAAGGAAGAAGATGGGGAAAGCTTGTAATAAAATAGTCTTTTAGAATTAATGAGACTAAACTTGTAGCATATGAAGCTTTATCTTTTCATTTTGTAGGGAGGAAAGTTTTCAAATTGTACTTTTAGATGAGAACTGTCCTTGAGTTATTATATCTTCTATTTCAATTAGTATGCACACTGATTTATTTCATCAGCATTTTTTTCTTGTGCTTCACTTAGATCTTTTACTTTTTTACTTGGATAGTTGTTAATATATGCCCCACCTTGTTCCCAAAGGAATGTAAGACATTTTCAAAAATACCTTTCACATAACAAGATGAAATAAATAAGGTAACTGGATCAAAGGGAAAATACTGATTGCATGAATAAATTGAAGTCAAAGGTGAGGCATGTTTATCATATCCATGTTGTAAAGACTGGTAAACTTTGAGTTGAAGCCTTTTTGTTGCTTGTCTAGGTATAAGACCATGTGAAATATTGCGATATTCACATATTAGTAGAAGGCTTGTACAAAGAACTAAGTCAGAAGTTTGGAAGCACAAACATTCTCAGGAAGAGGACCAGAGAACTGTTTCTCCAATGAGCTCTCATAAAGAGGACACTGTTTAATATAGTAAACAATGGCCCTAACAACTTCCTTACCATAAATGCTACAATGAGGTGTTTCTTAGAGCTGTTTCAAAAAATAACATCCTCTGATGTTTTGTTATTGGCCAGTGGCCAAGTGCCAGAGCACGGGACCAGCAGAGCAATTCTCTGGTGGGGCAAGAGGAGAGCCCTGGGTCTGTGACTCCCCGGTTGTTACAAGTTAATCCCATAATAGACTGTGTGTTACCTGTGGCTGAATGTCCCTTGGGTGGTCCTCCATAACTAGAGTTTCTCTTAACCAAGTCTTGCTTCATATTAAGTGCCAGCAAGCAGAGCTTATGTTTCTTGTCTAGAATCTGACATGCAAATGTTTCCCAAAGTGTTAAGGGCTGAGCCATGCCCTCTTAACAGGGTGGATTCCAAAAGCACTGGAGTTGGCCCCTGAGGGTTTTCACTGGAAATTTCTGAGATAATTTCCTTCTTATTTTGTAGATGTTAAAATGACCATTCTTTATTTTTTTTGAAACGATTGGAATAATAGACGGGAAGGTTATTTGTTTCAGTTTTTCTAGTCAGAATAATGTGTCGGAAAGGTTTTGCCCATGGGATCCAAATATCCCCAGCAGAGGCGCTCCTGCCTTCATCTGAGAAGGAGCAGGATCATGTCCTCCTGTGGGAGTGGCAGAGGTTGTTTAGGACAAGCAGCTGGTCTCACACAGGGGGATGAGGGCCGGTTTTAGGCAGGGGTGATTAATAATATGAAGTGGGTTGATGCCTTATTCCAGTTCCTTGGTTATCCTTTAATATAGTTTGCTTTTGTGGCCGGGCAGGAATTGAGAAAGAATATATTGGGTTGGTCAAAAAGTTCACTCAGGCTTTTCTGTAATATCTTATGAAAACCTGAATAAACATTTTGGCCAACCCAGTAGTTGGGAGTAACATCCTGGTCTGTTTTGGAAAGCCTGGGTTTATCCTATTATTTATCAGTAGATGAAAATCGTTCAGGGACGTGTCCTTAGTTTTTTTCCCTTATGTGCTCACTTCATATGAAACAGCACTGGGGGTGGAGGTGAGGAGGAACCCAGAGAAAGTCAACTTGGAAAGATGGTGAGTCTGCAAGGAGCTGCTTCGTTTACTGTCTCCCCTGAGTCGTGTTATGTGGGTATGTGATACAAATATAAACACATATGTGTAATGAACAGAGGAGATCAAAGAATGAAGGCAGTAATCCCTAACTTTTTCCTACAGCTACTGCATATAAAAAGCAACAAGTATCTGACTGTCAACAAGAGATTACCTGCTTTACTGGAGAAGAATGCCATGCGCGTGTCCTTGGATGCTGCGGGAAATGAAGGGTCTTGGTTTTATATTCATCCCTTCTGGAAGCTGAGAAGCGAGGGTGACAATGTATGTAGCTCTAAGATGAAGAGAAAAACGTGCGTTCTTGAAGATGTTAGTTCTTAATAATGGAGAATCCAAAAAATGCAAGGAAAGGAAAGATAGTTTTCAAGCTTCAACATATTATTTTATGTTAATTTCTTTAATAGGTTGAAAGCATTTATTTATAGTACAGATTATGCTCTGGAATCATAAAAAGACTACGATCAGATTGATTTAAAATCATCTTCCAGCCAGAATTTTGTGAAAGAATTTAAGTAACATTAAAATATTGGCTGAGACTTTCAAGGGAGAGAAAAGCAGAGTTTGTTTCTCGGCCTTATTCAGGAGGGAGTGTGGCTGTATAGAAGAAGCTGTGTTTAGGAGATGGAGTTTATTCCTTTGAATTAATAGAGTAACACAGCAAATCATGACAATATGTCATTTATTGGCTCAGTGGCCGGTTGTTTACAATCTGTACAACTTAGTAGATGTGTAATGTATGAGGAGATGCGTAATGTAATGATTGGCAGTGGCTCATTGATGACAATACTTAAATATGTTGTATGATTTGAATTTTAGTAGTTGCAAAATATTTTTCTGCTGCTTTATGAAGCAGAGAAAATAAAAATTATGTGTGATGATTCAATAGGATCAATAGTTAGATATTTTTGTGTGTAATAGATGAAGTAGCAAGCGACAGTCCTGGCATGTGGGAGATGCTTAATAAATTCTGGTTGACACCAAGTACTCAATAAATTTTGTAAATAGAATACAAATATTGGGTCAGGTGATCAATAAAAATAGTTGAGATTTTAAAAAATTAATATTAAAAATTGAAAGCAATGTTAAAGTCTTATTATTCTGACAATTTTCTCAATCAATACTGTTATGATATTTTAAAATGTATTGGCTGTTTCTTGTCTTAGAAATGTCTTATATTGTAATAAATCTATTTTTCCAGTGAATTTTGAAGTCCAAATTCAACTCCACAGGTTACAAGCTTCATGGTTTAATTTGGTTAATAGATTAGCTGATGATATCCTCCTTCGGTAAGGTTTGGGAGAAGCATGGCATGCAGGAATGTAATGCACTTTAAACTTGTTTTGAAAATAAGTTATTTTCTTTTTCCTTTTGGTATCAAGTGATGTTTGCTGTGAGCATGACATATATTTTAATTTCAGTAGGTGGTTAATTACAGTCAACTCTCAATTATTCAGGGACTGGTCATGCAGCTTAAGAACAACCTGTGTCTTTGGATGCCCTGTTTTAAAATACTTCTCCAGCCCCCCTCACTGAGTAGGGTCCCTGTTTGCAGGTAGTCAATGAAAATTAAGCATGAAAACAAACAAAAGCTGAGCTCAAGCTCTGAAGGAATGGGATGAAATCATTGGATAAATTGGGGCCTTGAGATTAGCGTGGATTTTATTAATTCATGCCATCTAATTTTTCATCCTATCTATTCCTTTCCCTACTCCCAAATGCCTTTATGGACTTCCCTCATGGTTCAGATGGTAAAGAATCTACCTTCAATGTGGGAGACCCGGGTTTGATCCCTGGGTCGGGAAGATCCCCTGGAGAAGGCAGTGGCAACCCACTCCAGTATTCTTGCCTGGAGAATCCCCATAGACAGAGGAGCCTGGTGGGCTACAGTTCATGGGGTCACAAAGAGTTGGGCATGACGGAATGACGAACAGTAAGCTCCAAATGGTCCTTGTCAATAAGCTATAATAAGGATGGTTATATTAATTCATCCTATCTAATTTTTCATCTTATATTCCTTTCCCTACTCCCAAATGTCTTTACAGGATCAAAGAGAGTTGACTGTAATGAACTATTTCAAATAATTAGTTGAATTGGATTGCAGGATGGGGAAGAACCTACCACCCAAGCACTCCATCTTGGTTAAAGTGGATAGTATAATTGTTATGTGCAAAATAGAGATCCTCCTTACATAGATGTGCTCCATAAAGCATGGCTAAAACAACCTTACACATTGCTTTTTGCTGAAATAGCTCACTGTTTTTGCTCACCACTGTAGCTTTTGTGCATAATTAAGGTTGCTGTGAAAGCACAAGCATATCCATAGACCTTTATTTCCATGAAAATAATTGTATCATAATGTTCATTTTCCTCCTTAGGAATAGGTAGCATTTTTCTAAAATACAAGCATACTGTATTTTATTGAAGGCAGTTGGAAACCCTGTCATTTCATAACAAGTGGTTTAATTACTATTGATTTTTTGAAGCAGTTTTTAATAAAATTTTTTAAATTATGAAAGTATGATAACATTTACTGGAGACTTGGAAAATACAGAACCAAACTACATTTATTTCTACTATATGTTACAATTATTTTTTAAGTGGATAAATTAAGATTTTTTGGTTGGAGTTTCAGTATCACACTCTCAGAAATTAGTATAATGAATAAACAGAAAAGTAGAAGGGATATAGTAGACCTGAAGAGCACTGTGAACCGATTCAACATAATTAAGATTTATACGATTTTCACACAACCACAGGATAAAAATTATATTCGTTTCCATGACTGTATAAGACTGTAGATTTTTCAAAAAAACATTAAACTAAAAGGAAGAAATTGCAAGATTTAAAAGACTTTTAAATTTCCGTTTTATTATTTACTAATTAGTTAAGTTGCGATTTAGGTTATAACTACCCAAAAGATGTTCAGTGACTGAAAGCTAATGTAAGACTGAGGCTGATGATAGGCTGGAGAGAAAAGTGCTCATATCCTCAAAAAATAAGTAGTTTCTACTGTTTAAGTTCATCTCTGTCATATATCTTATAGAATTTCAGGGTAGATAATTTTTGGAGAAAAATAGTTTCATGTTTCCCTCAACTTTGAGCTGTGTAGATGTCCATGCTTGTTGCTGCTCAGAAAGTCACTGGGGACAGCTTTGAGCAGAGTACATACATATTTTATTTTCGTTTATCTTCCCTTGATTGAGTAGTTAATTTTTCATCTTCAACTTTGATCTAAGAAGACATTGGTTCTTTACCTTGATAGTAGATCTTAAAAGGGAGAAAAGGTCAGATATTTCTTTCAATCAAGAAAAAGAAAAACAACCCTTAGGGAAAGAGCCTCTTTAAATAGCAAGTAGATTTCACCCTTTTGAAAACCTAGGCTCCTTGGAATTTCAGAGAAGGTGGCACTCGATCCCTGGTGTTTTGATTTCTACTGTAGTGTTCTTTTCACACCAGGTGCCACTTCAAAAGAAGGGTGGCTGCTGGTGGTATTGTGTTCCTCTTTATTTTCAGTAAAATCCCAGCATGAATCTTGCATGGCTGTTACATAAAATCAGCAGAAATGCTTTTGGAATTGCAGTTTTTTAAAATGTGTGTGCACTAGGGTGAATGTGATATGGCAGAAAATGATGTCATCCTCAAGTTCTGTATTAAATATATGGCTTCTTAGAGGACATCTCTCCCTGTCAGTGGATCAGGCTCCATGCCTGCACTCTTCTGAAAATACTACCAAATTTACCAAGTTATCTAAACAGATAAGAATTCCTCAAGAATAGAGACTACTTCTTATACACCTTTGTGTTATTCCTAGCACTTCTTACTGTTCTTTTTATATCTTATGATTAGCATCTTGTCCATTTCATTTGTCAGTTTTATTCATCCTGTGTGATCAAAGTAACCATTTGTCAACAACAAGACCTAGGACCTGGAAATTAGGGAGATAATGTTAGATTCTCCTTATGAATACCACACTTATGAATCCTTGAAGTTGGTGACATTTTGGCTATATGACTAGTCTCTTAAAGTTATAGAAGACTTTACAGCTATTGTTTTGAAGTAAAACTAATATAGGGATTGAGCCAAAGCTTACAGCAAGCTATCGTAAAATAGTGAGACCTAGAGCACTGACCATAGGTGCAACCAAAAGTATTCTTTTAATTAGAAAGATATAGCTAAAATATGTCATTATATTTAGCAACTTATTGGCTAATATTTATATATACAGACAGGAATGATAGTGAACCAAATCTGACTGTTCTTTAGGAAATCGGAAGACCAGATGTAGTATGGGCAGAGTGTAGTGTCAAGTCCCAGTGTCTGTAGAATGGAAGACCACTCAAGCTTCTACGTGATTTTGAGACTTGGACTTGGCTTGGTGTCATGTGCAAGAACATATGTTCTTGTTTTTTGAGGGAGGTATTGAAAATATATCTGTCATGTTGATTTTTGTTTATTTTGTTTATAATTTAATTGCTTAAAATAGATACCAATTCGTGATTCAAAGACAGAAAACAATATAAAGATAAATGGGTAGAAGTCTCTTTTTAATCCTTTTTTCCATGTTCCCAGTTCCCACTTCTCTTTTTCACAGTTAACCACTGGGATGATTTCTTATGCGTATACTCCTACTCTCCCTGTTTTACACAAACATAGCCCAGTTCTGCCCTCTCATCCTCTCACGTAGCACAGTTTCTAAATGATTTTTTCTTTATCTGGACATAATAAAGAGCTTCTGTAATGGTCCTTTCTGAATCGCAGCCTCCACCTGATTATGGACTTGAAAGGCAGGATGGTGAATAGAGACTAGTCCCGTAAATAACAGAAGCAATTCCTGCAAACCAAAGAATAATCTTCTTTTGCTCGATTAATGAGCTTAGGGCTTCTCTATCATATTTGAATCTCCAGGTATAGTTTGTGACAGCAGTACTGTAGGTGAATGTAGACTCTTGTATGTAATTTATTGACATTGAAAATGTGAAATTATGTTCCTTTAAGTCTTAGTCTAGATTCAGATCCAGGGAGGAGATGTTTTATCTGTTTTTATTGTCTCAGTCCTAATTTGTTTTTCAGTTATCTACTAATCTATTCTAATATTTAGTTGATATGAAATATGCAAAGGGAAGGTATTGGTTTTCATTTCTGAAGTGGTGAGCAATTCTGTGAAGAAGAGTGAAGGTACTATACAGTAGTAGATCTTCTAGTGGAACTTGACAAAAGTAACTCTAATAACTATAAGATAACTGTTCACTATTATCCTTAAGAAAAGCACAACTTCTTTCCCCCACAATTTGAGTGATGAATAAAAAGACTTAAAGATCAAACAGACATTGTTAATAAAAAGATCAACTTTGACTTATTTCTTTAAAGCACTTTTCCCATAATTAATTTTAATTTTTATTTACAAATGAGCACCAGGTTTAAGGAACACTGTTAGTATTAGATATTTAAGATAAAAGCGAACCGTTGCCCAAGACCCAAACTATAAACGTGTTCCTACAGGGTCATACCAGATTCTTCATTTTCTGAATCCAGATGATATTAGAACATTTATTAAATTTCTGAGACTATGGGGACGATCAAATATAGTAGATTTGTTTTTAATTTAGAGCAAATACAAATGTATAAGATTCCCTGCTTGCACTTGAAGTGGTTTTAATGTTTAGGCAGATTCTTGTTTTGTGGCAGATGCATTTATTCTTGATAGCTCCTGTGTATGTGGCGTCAGACCTCTGTGGAGGGATGCTGACCTAATTACTGACATTAAGAAAGCTCTAACTGAAATGGCAGACCAATAAGACAAGAATCTAGGGACTTCCTTGGCAGTCCAGTGGTTAAGATTCCACGCTTCTACCACAAGCGGCATGGATCTGATCCCTGGTCAGGGAGCTAAGATCCCACATATCAAGCAAAAGAAAAAAATCTACAAAACCAGCTTTATGAATCCACACTAGGCCCTGTGGGACATGATTATATAGTCATTTATCAGAAGGTATTTTACCTTAAAGAGAAAAGAATTGATCTAAAATTTGATAAACAGGTCAAATATTAGGTCAATAATGAAGACTCTTTACAGTTATTTTTAGCATCAAATATATCATCACAGATCCATGTAGTGTCTCAGTTGCAACTTAATTCTGATTTCCAGATTGTTGTTGGAGATAAAGTTGTTTTGATGCCCGTGAATGCAGGACAGCCACTACATGCCAGCAACATTGAACTACTCGATAATCCAGGGTGTAAAGAGGTAAGTTTGGGGGGAAAGTGAATTTGTTGATTTTTATCACGAGAAGAAAAAGAAATCTTATAGGTTCTTTCATTGTTTTCATAAGCATAAGCCCAGTTTATGCGAGTTATTATTACTAAGATACCTATAGATTTTGAATGGTCCTTTGAAGATATTTTTTGACATACATACCCCATTGTCCAAAGTTGTTCTTTTTTCTCCTTCCTCTAGTTGAAGTAGTAATTCATGGAACCTGCAATCTTATAACTTAACATCTCTTCATTAATAGGTGAATGCTGTTAATTGCAACACTAGCTGGAAAATCACTTTATTCATGAAATACAGTTCCTATCGAGAAGATGTACTAAAAGGAGTAAGTATGTTACGTAGAACATTTGCTGGAAGAATTGAAGGTTGTCTTTGTGTTTGAAGTTTAGAATGTGACTGTAAACCTTAAAACTCATGTTGAGTTTTCCCTCCTATATTTGGAAATGTATACATAATCTTTAAAAGCCAAGTGTTAGCAGAAGGGCCCAGAGTGTCAAAAACCTGCAGAGTCACCTACTTCTTACATTTCTTTGTTCAAACTTTTGTTGAAAATAGTTTTTAATTTATTTATTTTTAATTGAAGGATACTTGCTTTATAATAATGGTTTCATTTCTGCCATGCATTAGCATGAATTAGCCATAGGGATACATAGGTCCCCATACATACCTCCCTCCCATCTCCTACCCTTTCCCACTCCTCTAGGTGGTCACAGAGCCCTGGTTTGAGTTCCCTGAGACATACAGCAAAGGAGATAGCAGGTTTTTTTGGCCTCTTTTTCTAGGGTGATGTTGTTCGCTTGTTCCATGCGGAACAAGAGAAGTTTCTGACTTGTGATGAATATGAGAAAAAGCAGCACATTTTCCTTCGTACAACCTTGCGTCAATCAGCCACTTCTGCAACCAGCTCTAAAGCACTCTGGGAAATAGAGGTGCGTAAATAATTTTTGGCTTTTAATAAATGCTTATATCTAAAAGACAAGGTCACTTGTATGGTTTATCGTTGCAAGCATCACTTGTGTGTGCGTGCACACTCGGTTGCTTCCGTTGTGTCCGACTCTTTTCGACCTCATCGCTCTAGCCCACCAGGCTCCTCTGTCCATGGGATTCTGCAGGCAGGAATACTGAAGTGGGTTGCCGTGCCCTCCTCCAGGGCATCTTCCCGACCCAGGGACTGAACCTGCTTCTCTTATGTCTTCTACACTGGTAGGCAGATTCTTTACCATTAGCGGTACCTGGAAAGCCCAAGCATCACTTGTGATAGATCTGTAAAACAATAATTTTTGTGAAGCCTCTTGTACCTCTTGACTGCTGTGACCACTCTGAAATGTTGCTATTTCCTTTATTTATCTTCTTAGAGGCATCTTTCTCTTTCTCTTGAATTTAATAAGGGCATATATATAATTTTGCTTTTAAAAACTCCATTGTAAAGTGTTGACTTCAGGCCAATGTCAGGCCTCGTGCCTTGAATGCCAATGGTGTTGAGATGGAGCAGGAGGACTCACCGTAAGTGAGCATCAGAAATACAGTCACTGAAAAGAGCATTTGTGTCTTCTGGGGATGCTCTTCCTATTGGAGTCAGGAGAACCATAGTTAAGAATCCATTCACCTTTAAGACATATTTTCTTAAGTGTGCCAATGTGATAGAGTAATTAAGAAAATGTAAGGTATGGGTTTTTCTTTAAAGGAACTTTCTATATACTGGAAGAGATAAGATATACCTGTGCTGTGCTTAGTCACTCGGTTGTGTCTGACTCTGCAGCCCCATGGACTGTAGCCCGCCAGGCTCCTCTATCCGTGGAGATTCTCCAGGCAAGAAAGATATACCTGAGTGACTACACACAACCCGATAAGTTCCATCTGGATTTAATGTATCATCTCCAGCCACTATAGCAGTGGTTCTCAATCATTTCAAACCCATCACCCCCTCTTTTACAGCAATATATTTTGTTATACTTCCTTTATGTACAAAAATGAAATTCATGGTTAATATTATTATTATATATTCTCATGATGAAAAAAATCAATAAAATGCCCAAATTCTAATATAAAGAAGATACAAAAGGAAAATAATTTATAATAAAATAATATTCATTTCAACATATAAATACATACTCTAGAAACTATAACATTTATACCCATCTTGGGGCTTCCCTAATAGCTCAGTTGATAAAGAATCCACCTGCAATGCAGGAGACCCCAGTTCGATCCCTGGGTTGGGAAGATCCCTGGAGACGGGAAAGGCTACCCACTTCAGTATTCTGGCCTGGAGAATTCCATGGACTGTAAAGTCCTTGGGGTCGCAAAGAGTTGGACACGATTGAATGACTTTGACTTTCATTTCACTTTCACTCTGATGGATTCATTTAGATTTGGGAGAAGTGATGATAGAAGAGGGTAAGAATACATTCTATACAAGTACAGGAAAATGAAATAGCAGAGCTAAATGTGGGCCCTTGGGTAATATCTAGTATTAGGAGAAGTAATAACAGAACAGACTTATTTGTACATGATTTTAAAAAGAAATCACCATAATTGAAATAAGGATAATGAGGCAAATTATAAGCTATTGAAACAGAGAAAATGAGGAAGTATAATATTTATGTAAATGAGCTGAGCCTTAATTATAAATGTTACATAAAGACAATTCTCTAAGTTATGACATGGTTTAGAATAGAGATGAAATAGCACAAAAGCATGTTGAGGCATATTTTCAGTCTCTTGCATTCAGAAGGGACCATATCCTTCAATGATTTGGATACACTGGTCTTTAGTAGGTGACAGGGAATTAAGTTGGAGGGAAACAACTACCGCCAAAACTACATAATCCTCTTCCCAGTAGCCAATCTCACAAATTCTCTTATTAGGATAAGAGAAAGATAACAGGCAACTGGGAAATAAATACATAGTTAAAATAAACATTTTTTCATACCATAGATTTCTTATCATTGTGCTCCAAAAATTTTCAAAATATAGGGGATAGGGCTTCCCTGATGGCTCAGTTGGTAATGGATCTTGCCTGCAATGCAGGAGACCCAGGTTTGATCCTTGGATTGGGAAGATCCCCTGGAGAAGGGAATGGCTACCCACTCTAGTATTCTTGCCTGGAGAATTCCATGGAGAGGGCAGCCTAGTGGGCTATAGTCCATGGGATCGCATAGAGTCAGACATGACTCAGTGGCTAATAAACACTTTCACCTTTCACTTTCTTTCAGCAGTACTGTTAAATGCTATTTTAAAATTTTGTTAGCAAAATACAGTGATGGAAAAGTTATATAGCAAATTCCTTACACAGTGAGTTTGGTTCCAACTCTGTTAAAAGAAGTTTTGTATCTTCCCTCTTATATATTTGCTGTTAGTTTTATAGCTCTTGATATAATTTTGCCACTGCACCAAAATCCTTCCCAACAAAATGCGTAGTTGGAAATGTTATGATCCATTGAGCAGTCAGAATGGAGAGAGTGAATACATTATTCAGTAATTTTGACATAATGTCTTGGTTTCACGTAAGCTTCCTTATCCACAGTGAATTTCTCTAAAATGATTGGCCTTTTCATGTAACTTGATGTAAAAGCTTTTCCGTATGATTCCATGTTACAGCACTAGCAGTTTATATCTGTGGTAGGTTTTATTTCTGTTGGAGATTTGAAAGTGATGCCAGGGGACGTTTCTGTATGGTGTACTACATCACCAGGCTTCAGTTCAGGAAGCCTGAGCATCAGGTGTTTCAAGCAGACAGATATTTAAAATCGGAAATTGGTTTCAATGTTGTTGGAAGGACTAGATGGGAAAAAGTGTGAAGAATATGGTTTTATGTAAAGATCTGGTAGGGCTGGAAGCCCGGGCTGCCTCTTCCTGTGCTCCAGTGGTGCTCCCTCACGCCTCCTGTGGGAGGCCCTGCAAGGCAGCCGCTGCCACCTTTATTAGAGCCCTTAGCGGATTCTCTCTTTCACTCTCCTTTGCTTCCTGTCCTGGTGATAACAGCAGGGCACTTAGAAGGACGGGGATGGTCCTGAGTGTCACACACGGTATCTAGCCTATGCTTGAACTCTTCTGTGAATTGCAGGATAGTTAATATCTTGGCCGCTGTTCATTCATTCCAATAGTATCCCTCAAAAATCACTGTGATACATGAAAACGTCCTCCCTTCCCTGACTCCAAATTGTCCTTTAGGGAGCTGTATGTATTGCTATTGCTAGACCCGCTAATGTATAGGGCAGGAGTTCTGAGTCTGTGATCCCTGATGAGTGTCAAGTTATTTATTAACCTCCAGCAGTTGTATACAAAAGTTGTGTGAGAGTATGTATGTATGTGAGACAACTCATGGATTTTATCGGATTCTCAGAGATATCTGTGTCTCTCCCAAAGGAGTAAGAGTTCATATATTGACAAGATCATGGTAGGGGGTGGGATTAGCAAAGGATTGGTGGAAGAAGGTTGATTTGAGAACTGAACTTTGAAGGATAAGCAGGTGTTTGGCCATAGGGGGAGTATTTTTGTAAGACTTTATCCACTTTGAAGTATTTTCATAGGTATCTCATCTGAGCTTTTGGAGTATGGGAAGAAATAGGGGCTGGAGTCTAGCAAAAGGCATTGGGAAGTTCTATACATTTGTTTGCCTGGTGACTCAGATGGTAAAGAATCTGCCTGCAGTATAGGAGGTCTAGGTTTGATCCCTCATGGGCAAGATTCCCTGGAGAAGGGAATGGCAACCCACTCCAGTATTCTTTCCTGGAGAATTCCATGGACAGAAGAACCTGGAGGGCAGTAATCCATAGGATCACAAAGAGTCCGACATCACCAAATGACTAACACTTTCACTTTCACTTCGTACATTAGCACACAGAATTGAGGCTGGGGCAGGAGGCAGAGGATATCAAAAAGAAGAAGGCGATCTGCTGAAGAACAGTGGAAAGTTATCTGAACACTCTAATATGCCTTGTGATATTTACTCTTCACAACAATCCTATGAATTAAACCTACTTAGTATATGAAGAAACAGGCTTCTGAGATGTTACATTCCTTGCTGTGATCAGACCATAGTCATTAACGTCAAGAATGTGTATGCTCAGTTGTAGCTGACTCACTGTGACCCCGTGGACTGTAGCCCATCGGGCTTCTCTGTCATGGGATTATCCAGGCAAGAATACTGGAGTGGGTCATTGGTGGGACCCAAAACCAGTTGTCTCTGAAACTGGAGAACTTGAACTTTGCTTCAGCACTGAGCCACTTGTCATAAGTGACAGTTTCAGACCTTCTACCATTTTCATTTTCAGGGCACCTAATGGCTCAGCATCTAGGGCAGGTATCAAGGGACATGGTGTTAGTAAACAAGCAACACATGGAAAGAGCCAGGAATTAAATTAGTCCAGACTTCCAGGCCTTGGCTTTGTGGTCTCTCTCCCTGGAATGATCTCTTCCAGTCTCTCTGCATCACCATCTCATTCTTATCCATCAGAGTGCCCATGCTGACTGCCGTATTGATCCAAAGTAGTCTTCTGTAGGGAGCTCCCCTGATGACTCAGTGGTAAAGAATCCACCTGCCAATGCAGGAGTCGTGGGTCTGACCCCTGGGTAGGGAAGATAACCCTGGAGAAGGCAGTGGCTACCCACTCCAGTATACTTGTCTAGAGAATTCCATGGACAGGGAAGCCTGGCAGGCTACAGTCCATGTGGTCGCAGAGTAGGACGTGAGTGAGCAACTGAGCACAAGCACAAGCCTTCTCTAGGTGTTCAATCATGCACTCTATTTATTTCCTCCTGGTATTGCCAAATCTTATTCACTGAAAGCCTAGTCTTATTCATTGCTCTGGCCCCTATTGCCTAGAAGAATACCAGGCACCTGGTAGACTCTTAACATAATCTGTTGAATGAATGAATAACAAATGTGGGGAAGCCCCACAGTATTTCCAGTTTGGGCCTGGAAACATGTCCTTTGGAGTAAGGGTGTATTTGCAGATATGAGACATGAGAATCATGCAAGCCCAGTGAGGTAACTGTTCTCTTACTTATTTATGGGGAATCTTGTTTTTTGCTACATTGGACTCCTAAAAAGGTATATTAGGTTTGACAAGTTTAATGTGAACATGCGGGTACCCCGTGTAACCTGTTGAGATTTGCTTGCCAGGAACATGCATGTCTTTTAGCCATTATTTTTGTTTCTCTTTTTGTCTGTAGGTAGTTCATCATGATCCATGCCGTGGGGGTGCAGGACAGTGGAACAGCTTGTTCAGATTTAAACATCTTGCAACTGGGAACTATTTAGCTGCGGAGGTAAGATTAATGGATATAGTGTTGTAAAATCTGATTCGGAAATACTGAAACAGGCAATAGAGAAGAGGTATTTGTAGGAACCGTTATTGTGCACATTCGATTATTGCTAATCAAGTACTGCATTGGCATGTCCGCTATTCTCAAAATGTAAATATTAATTGAAATCTTAAAATAATCTTTGTTTTGAAAATACAAACAGCAGCAGCCACCACAACAGAACCTTGTGGTTGGTTTGCTGGAAGGGTATTTGGAAGAGGGTATCTGATTTGCATCTGTGTGGGATTCATCCTGAGACTTCCTGTTTGACTTCACTCTTTCAGAATGTCTGATTTGGCACCCTGATGAGCTCGTAGTTGGTGTGGTGTAGTCTAGATAGTTTCAGATTGATCTTCTGTGGCTATTCTTTCACTGGTGTGTGGCTTTCATTGTTCAAACCATTGGAAAGAAAAGGATTTTTCCACCCCCCTCTGAGATATCGCACTGTCCTAAAACTGTCAATAAAAATTGACAGGTAAAAACGTAGAAAGGTCTTTTCTTTCTCCACTAAATGCATGTTGACAGTCAGAGTGAAAAGTGGTAGAAATAACAGCACTGAAGTTGTAGGAATGATCTAATTAAAGTTTAGTTATCTGGTTATATCGAAAATATTTGAAAATATTTGTTTTAATTTTTAACTTATTTTTTCTTAAATCTTTTTAAAATTGAAGCATGGTTGATTTACAATATTGTGTTAGTTTCACATTTACAGCAAAGTGATTCAGTTATACATACATAATATACATGTTGTGTATCTATATATATGTATTTATATTCTTTTTAAAATTCTTTTCCATTATAGGTTATTGTAAGATATTGAATATAGTTTCTTGTGAAAGTGAAAGTCACTTAGTTGTCCTACTGTTTGTGACCCCTGGACTGTACTAGTCCATGGAATTCTCTAGGCCAGAATACAGGAGTGGGTAAGCTTTTCCTTTTCCAGGCCCCAGGTCTCCCTCATTGCAGGCGGATTCTTTACCAGCTGAGCCACGAGGGAAACCCATAGTTCCCTGTACTATACAGTAAATCTTTGTTGTATATTTTACATATGGTATTATGTAGAAAATCTTTGTTTTCAGATATATGAAATATCCATTCATTTTACTCTTAACTCTGTTTTTCAACTTAAGAGTTTCTTCTGGAATTCTAAACCAGAATTTTGTCTTGGAATGTCTAGTATTAATTATCTAACTTTTGCTTTTGGATGTTTCAGAGGGTAAGTAGGTGGGGCTGGAAAGCTGATGAGGAAAAGGTGGTGCAAACAGGAAGTTTCTATAAATATGCTGACCCCAGTCTAAAGTAGAACTCAAACCCATTACCCTCTCCGTCATGTTAATCTGTGATGGTTTTCCTTATAGTATTTCCCACGTTCTCACCTTTTATATGTCTTTTGGCTTTCTCTGTCAAAATGAATACTCTCTGAAGGCAGGAATTTTTTTTTTTTTTTTGCTAACATCACCACTGCATGCCCGGTACCTGGGAAAGTGCCTGGTACTTTGAAAGCATTTGGTGAATACATTTTGAATGAATGAATGAATATGAAGAAGCTATTCAGGCTTCCCTAAGCTTGGAGAATGGAAAAAAAGAAAATTACAGAATTTGTATCTGAGACACATTTGAGACCATATTTGGGCAAATTAATCTCTCTAAACTCCCGTTTCCTCTGCTAGAAAATGGGGATAATCACAATATTTATATAAGTTTATCAAGAGAATGAAATGATATAAAGTGCTTGGTGTAATGTGTAACCATGGTAAGCTTCCAGGAAGGAGTGCTGGCATGATTAATTGTATTATATGGTGAGTAGAAAACATTCTTAATTTTATAAATATCTGACACAATTTTAATGAATTGGCTCACTTAAATGAAATAGAGCTTCACAATTTATGGACTGCTTATACCATAAATGTTTTGAAGTAACTTTTTTTGGGAAAGTAAAGCTTTGGAAAAGTTAAGCAGTAAGGTAAAAGAATCTTGTCTAAAATAAGAATTAGAAAAGTCTACTGGGTGTCCTATCGACGATTAGAAATTAGGATTAAAGTTGTCTTAGAAATGGGGAAACACTCAAGTACAACACACCTTGGTAGAGGATGGTGGGGGACACGAGGAAGGGCAGCTGCCTGGTGGATGAGTAAGGCAGATGGGGCAGAGAGAGAAGCGTGTTCAGGCAGAGGAGATGTGTTTATTTTACAAACTAGTTTCATGTGGGTAATTCGTGTGTGTATCACACATAAGATGTATGTGAGTTAAGAAGTGATGCTAGAAGGTGGGAGGGGAGTGATGGGGCTAGAAATGTAGGGTAGCTGCTATTTTCAGGCCATATATATTAAGCTATGCAGAATGTGTTTAATCTTTTGCTTAAAGAGCAGTGTTCTAAATAATCTGTGTTCAAAACAGACCGCTCCAGAGTGGCATTGTCGAATATGGTAGTCACCAGCCGCATGTCGGCTATTTAAACTCTATGTTTTTAAAATTAAGTAAAATTAGAAAGACTGGCAGCCTGGGAAGTCACACAAGCAACAGGAAAATCAAATGGGCTGAGTCACAGATGCCAAGCAAGAGAAGATAGGGTTTCAACAAGTAGGGAGTGCTACAGAAAAGGTCAGGAACAAAATGTCTTCACAGCATTTGGCAAGAATATGGTCATCTGTGACTTTGCTGAGAGCATTTTTAGTAAGACCAGAATGCAGGGGGCAGAGGAAGAGACGAGGAAGCCAGCAATCAGAAGGAGGCGTAGACTGAGATTTGGTTGTGAAGGGGGAGAAACAAAGTCATAAAAAGAAGGGAAGAGTTCTATTAGACTTTTATAATGTGTTTTTAAACAGTAAGATGGATGAGCTGTTCTAGGGAATGATCCATCAGAGGGCAGGATTTGGAGGCATGTTACTCTTTTCCTCAAACTTTTCCACTTTCAACACACCTATTTATAGTTTGAAATATTAATTTAGTATGCTTAGGCACCCCTGATCAATTGGATGATATAATTAAATTGCCTTTGAGTTCATGGTATTTATATTGGCCAGTGCAGCAAAGAGAGCCTGGAGTAGCGAGGAGAAAAGTCCCAGGTAGACTGCTCACAATCTCTCTGCCTTTAAGCAAATATTTGACCTCTCTGAACCTCAGTTCCCTTGTGTGTGAAAAAGGGGATAATATATATTATATGGGATTTTTTGGAATTAAAGAATATCTTGTGAATTTTCAACACCTTGTACATAAAGGGTATTTAGTAAGTATTAAGTCCCTTTGCTTCCATTGGGAGAAAGGGGAAAGGAAATGTGTAGTTGTGTTTATTATTATTTTAAAATTTATCTTTAATACTTTTATTATTCATAACTGACATTTCTTTGTCAGTCAGATAACTTAAGGGGGAAAATGTTTCAGGAATCACCACTGGCTACCTTGTATCTAGAACAGTCTCTGATAATTTATATTCAGTAAGTATTGAATAGTCTAATGAATAAATCATAGAGAGAATGAAGTTTTAAATCCAGTCATTTCGCTTGGCAAAACAGGAAACCCAGAGTCAGAGAAGTGATTTATTTTGTCCAAAGTTAAGAAACAAGGTTAATGACAGTATTCAGGCTGAATGCTACACTTGCATTGCTTCATCCCTATCAGCGAGTCTCAATGGAGGATGGCCTTCTTCCCAGGGGGTGTTTGACAAAGTCTGGAGACATTTTTATTGTCACAGCTGGGGAGAGGGAGCTACTGGCATCTAGTGGGTAGAGGCTAGGGATGCAGCTAAACATCCTATAAAGTGCAGGACAGATCCCACAGCAAAGAATGATCTGGGCCCAATGCCACCAGTGCCAGTGTTGAGAAGCTGATGTGTGTTATGCTGAAATCACATAATCATTTTAGTGACTGCCTCCTAGGTGAAAGCACTGTTCTGTTATTGCGAAGAAAACAAAGATGACTAACATTTTGTCCTTGTCCTTCAAGAGTGTGCGATCTGGAGGGGAATTATATTAACTCATCACTGGGACGTCTATTTGTCAGTTGTTTCCAGCATACATAAATATCTGAGATAACAGGTTATGTGTCAGGTTTAAATTATTTAAAGATGACCATGACAAATCTCTCAGTAAGTTTAAAGGGCTGCCACCTTAAATCTAAGCACATATGAGAAAAAACACCTAAAATTTTTACTTATACTTTTGTAATCTGATATTCTATTTAACCAGTGCTTTCTGGGTGGCTAAGTTATTCAGATAAATGTAATAAGCTTATTTGTTTAGAAAGGAAGGGGAAACTAAAGAAAATTAGACTATTTCATGTGCTGAATATTCTGTAGTCTTAACTGTGGAGACAAAACAGGTAAATTACAAGCTATTCAAGAATAGCACCATGTTTTGTGTGTGTGTGTGTGTGAATTGTAGAAAACATCTAGGAATTAGGATGGTGATATGATATAACACTGTTTAGACTTTATTCTGTAAATTACTAAAGTGAACTAAGGTTTAGAAATGAACCCTTACTCAGTTTGAATATCTCCAACAGTGTTGTCTTAGCAAATTAAGGGTTTATTTTTGAATAATATACAGTGCTACTAACTCATGACAAAATGTGGAACAAAATATTTAGTTGTGAATTGCGTAACAGGGCATTTGTGACTGTATTGTTAGGCTTTCTTCTATAATGTCAGTTTCTGTGGGCCAGGCAAGAAATAAGGTGACATGAACGGAAGTAAACGCTCATATATTTTTTTTCCTTTTTAGAAATTTATTTATCTTTTAATTGAAGAATAATTTTTACAGAATTTTGTTGTTTTCAGTCAAACCTCAACATGAATCAGCCATCTGTATACATATATCCCATCCCTTTTGAACCTTGCTTTTAATGCACAGCACGGTTGTCAGCACACTCCTTGCCATTTTGCCATAGATCTTTTTCTTGTATCACCTTATTGGCGCAGGAGTGTTCACAATCCTGTCTGTGGTTCAGAAAGTAATTTTATCATAATTTGAATAGGGACAATATGAAAGCCTTAATAAATAGTTCTTCCATAGCTGTGAGAAGAATTATAACTCAAATATCTCAGTTTCTAATCTGCTGCATTTTCTTTCTTTGGATGTTATTAAAGGACTCACTTTTGATGATCATTTCCCAAGAGCAACAGTGAAAAATAATTTTGTTAAAGATTTTGTAATTACCTGTTTTAAGACAACTAGCTTATTTATCTGTAGATAGGCCAGACTTCCACCAGATGGCAGTAAACACTTATTTCCTAACTCTAGCGTAGTCTTTGGATTTTAGTTAATTAAAAACTTAGTACTCAAGAACTTGTACATTAGCATAGAATCTTATGTATATTAGGGCTGTAGTTTTAAATACCTCAATGTTTGTATTCTCTTTCAAATATACATTCTCTTTCAAATATATCAGCCATAGTATATGAAAAGGGTCTTTATATATATGTGTGTGTATGTATATGTATATATATGTATGCAAAATTTATATGCAATAGAGGAACATACATACCAGATTCTTTATATACAATAAATATATATCAAAATATAAATGATGCCTGGTACATGTCAGCATCCTGTAAATGTTATTTTTCCATTCTTTTCTGGCCCTAACAATAATAGCTTGGCTCTGAAATGCCTTGTCATTGGAAAGAGGAACATATAATTATTTAAAATTATACGTGTGTTGATTTTATGATTTCAGTGTTATATATAATAAAAATTGATCAAAAGACATTTCATTATAAAAAAGTAATATTTTTTTTTTACGAAAATGAACATAAATTTTGGACTTACAGCTTACCATCTGCTGCTTGCTGTTCTTTAGAGAGACAGTTGCAGCTGTCTTTAATTTGATAAGTGGTACAGCCATGACTTTCACTGTCTCGGTGCTTATGATATTAATCTGTCTCTCTGCCACTTTTCTATTCTAACTTGTCGTATGCTCTGCCTGACTTCATTCTAGTCCTCTTTGGCCACTTAAATGAATATTCCCTTCAAAGCTTAATTTCAGGACTTCCCTGGTGATCCAGTGACTAAAACTCTGCACTTCCAATTCAGGGGGCCTGAGTTCTATCCCTGGTCAGGGAACTAGACTCCACATACCACACCTAAGAGAGCTCATACTAAGACCCAATACAGCCAAATAAATAAAGACATAATTTTTAAAAATTAAAAAAAAAAAGTTTAGTGCCTATTTGCTCTTTCTCTTCTCTTTCTGTTACTTATTCTCCTGGCTGCAGTGGGCCATGACTTTGATCTTAGATATTTCACTGCCATTGAAACTCGATAATCATGCTCCTGCTGCTGCTAAGTTGCTTCAGTCGTGTCCAACTCTGTGTGACCCCATAGACAGCAGCCCACGAGGCTCCCCCGTCCCTGGGATTCTCCAGACAAGAACACTGGAGTAGGTTGCCATTTCCTTCTCCAATGCATGAAAGTGAAAAGTGAAAGTAAAGTCGCTCAGTCATGTCCGACTCCTAGTGACCCCATGGACTGCAGCCTACCAGGCTCCTCTGTCCATTCAATTTTCCAGGCAAGAGTGCTGGAGTGGGTTGCTGTTGCCTTCTCCAATAATCATATCTAAGATGAAATTGTTTCCCCAGAGAGACTAAGTTTTCTTAGCTCTGGGTGAAAAACTTGGGAGTCATGATAAACACTTTTTCTCCCTCAGTTTTCTCCCTCAACCTTCGATTCTCTTGACTCTATCTCTGTAGAATCTTTCCCATCTACTTTCTCCTTTCTATTTCAGCATCTTTATTGATGCTGGGACTCTACCACCAATTATTCCAACCCTGCACTTGGTTACATTGTCCCTTTTATCATCTGTCTCTGTCTCCTGCTAACGATGGCCAAGGGAGGGTTTTTAGTGCACTATTTCTGCAAACATTTTCCCAGTGATATATGCAAAATCTTCCTGAAGATGCAAACCCTTTAGCATGTGGCAAAAAAAGCCCCATTGGTTAGGCCTTCCTTCTCACCTTGGATCATACCAGTCCTCATTATGGGGGTGAGAGGGAAGTCATTGGCTGTCAGAACTAAAAGATGGAGCTTTGGAACCGTCAGACCGGTGCTTGTGAATAACCTGCTGCTCTTCAGTGGTTTGATTTTGTATGGAGTACTTCACTTAGTGTGCCCCGGGTGTCTCACCTGGAAAATGGGGTTAAGGGTTGCTTCTAATAGGATAATTGTATGGGGAGAATTAACCTTGAAAAGCATATAAGAAGAATTCTATAAATGACATTTATGGGCCTTCTCTGATCAAGGCTCATTTTCTCAGATATTTGGCAGTAGTTCCCCTTGTACTGCCTGTCTTCTTCATTCCAGCCTTCTGTCTGTCTTTTTTTTTTTTTCAGTTTTAATTTAAAATTTTATTTTTTAACTTTTAATTTTATATTGGAGTATAGTTGATTTGCAATGTTGTGTTAGTTTCAAGTGTAAAGCAAAGGGATTCAGTTATAAATGTACATATATCTGTTCTTTTTCAGATTCTTTGCCCATAGGTTATTACAAGAGTATTGAGTAGAGGTCGCTGTGCCATACAGCATTTCCTTTCTGAGAACCTATTTTATATAGAAAATATTTCCTTCTCTCCCAGTTGTAATTCTACCTATCCTTCAAGGCTTCACTCATGTGCTATCTTATCCAAGAATAATTCTTTTTTTTTTTTTAATTGTTTGCTTATTTTTTGGCTGTGCTGGGTCTCTGTGGTGCACTTGGGCTTTCTCTAGTTGTGGTAAGCTGGGGCTACCCATCCTTGCAGTGTGTGATCTTCTCATTCCGGTGACTTCTCTTGTTGCAGAGCAGAGGCTCTAGGTGCGTGGGCTTTGGGAGTTGTGGAGCACAGGCTTATTTGCTCTGTTGCATGTGAAATCTTCCTGGACCAGGGTTCGAACCCTTGTGTTCTGCATTGGCAGGCAAGTTCTTATCTACTGTACCACCAGCGAAGTCCCTTCATGAATAATTCCTGAATAAATTTGCCCACCACAGATCCCGCCTTCTTCTGACCTATTATTATTTATAAATTATTCATTCCTGTCTTGCATCTCTTGTCACATTCTATTTTGTATTACTACTAACTGTATTTATGTCTTATTTTCCCTCCTAGATTGTAAGGTCCTGTGGTCAGGGACCATATTCTCTTTGTCTTTGTGAAAATACCTAATGCCACCATTCTTTGTTTATTATAGATGCTCTATTAATATTTATTGAGTAAATGATTGAATAACATATTAGATCTCTCTCTCTAATGCCAGATTTATAATTCATCTTTTAACTTAAGGAAATACTTCCTTTAAAGTCCTAAAAGATTCAGGAAGCTTCATATCACTGTGTCTTTTTTCCCCTTCTTTAGAAATATATTTTTTGATTCATCCTTAGTCTAATTGCTGAATTACTGTTATGGTTATAGTTAGAGAAGGAGATCAGCAGAATAATTAAAACATATAGTAAAGCATATATTTATTTGATCTTTGGTTAATGTTGGTGAATTTATGTAGCCATAGATTTACCTGGGTACTCTTTCCTTCTCCTTTTTTCTTTCTCTTCTTCTCCTCCTCTTTACTATTATTATTATTATATTACTTTAATGAATTTACTGAAGCAATAATTCTTTATAAAAAAGGCCACATTGCAGTCTGTGAGACACAAGATGGGACGAAATCTAACTGATGAGCACCATCTTTAGTACTGCTACCAAAGACATTAGTATGTAAAATTTAATGATGTGGAATAAGTATGATTAGGCTTTAGTCATAGACTTCTTTCTTTTACAGATAGGATCCTCAGTTCTTTCAGGGTTAGGTGACCTCTCCTAAGACCCATGGTATTTCCTTCCAGACCAGAGTCTGGAATCCAGTTCCCCACCCATCTGTCAGGGACTTGACTGGGTGATGCTAAAAGGGTGAAATGTGTGAAGACAATTTTAGAAAGTAACATTGACTTTAAGGTAGAATGTGACCTGTGTCTTAAAGGGCGTATGTGAATCTGTGTTTGACTTTGGTATGTTAATTCCTATTTTAATACACATTTTTGTGATGGATATGTCATGGCTTCTAGCATGAATATGATTTACTTTACAGTTTCTGTAACCAGCTACTCCAAATGCTTATTGGATGAAAACTTTGACCATATGATATATCCTGGTTAAACTTGCTGCATACCTTTTGAATATAGTTTAACTATATTTTAGTATATATATATATATATTAATTTAAAAGAAAATTCTGAATTCTTCAAACTGAAAAAAAATAAAACAATGATCCTCTCTTTGTTAAAGGCATTTTATTTTATTTTTAATTTGGCTACACCACACAGCATGCAGGATCTTAGTTCCCTGACCAGGGATTGAACCCGGTTCCAAGTAGTGAAAACAGCCAATTCCTACCATTGAACCTCCACGAAATTCCCTAAAACACTGCTACTTGAGTAAGAAAGCTGAATGAACACCTTCCGTGCCCTTTGTTGGAACTTTCATTACTACTGGGTAAAAGTGTGTCTTTTTGAGTTTGATTAATCAATACACTGTCTTTTCACTTTCTACCTTTCACTGCTGCATTCCAAAAGCAAGAATAGTACTGTTCTGGAACTGACTCATTTAATCATAATTCAGGGGAATTTAAGGAGCTTGAGGTACACATCTCCATAGAAAAATAAAGTTCAGCCTCAGATCTCCCCAGTTACTGGCCTGGCACCAAGAGGCAACTTGTAACTGGATTCCTATTTTATAACCCCTCCCCCACCCCATTGTCTGTCTGCTCTGAAAATTGGAGGACTGCTGTCCAGTGGCTCTTGGACTGGCAACCCCTCTCCCTTATACCCCCCCACTCACCTTCTGGTTTGTTTAACCATAGTTTAGCTTTTTGTCTGTTCTTAGATTTCATATGAATGGAGTCATACCATGTGTGTCTTCTCCCACTTTAAAATTGAAATATAGTTGACATAGTTGTAGCTACAATATAATGACTTGGTGTGTGTTGTATAGACCTTGAACTCCTTATTGCCAAATTCAGACTTAAATTGAAGAAAGTAGGGAAAACTACTAGACCATTCAGGTATGACCTAAATCAAATCCCTTATGATTATACAGTGGAAGTGAGAAATAGATTTAAGGGCCTAGATCTGATAGATAGAGTGCCTGATGAACTATGGAATGAGGTTCATGACATTGTAAAGGAGATAGGGATCAAGACCATCCCCATGGAAAAGAAATGCAAAAAAGCAAAATGGCTGTCTGGGGAAGCCTTACAAATAGCTGTGAAAAGAAGAGAAGCGAAAAGCAAAGGAGAAAAGGAAAGATATAAACATCTGAATGCAGAGTTCCAAAGAATAGCAAGAAGAGATAAGAAAGCCTTCTTCAGCGATCAATGCAAAGAAATAGAGGAAAACAACAGAATGGGAAAGACTAGAGATCTCTTCAAGAAAATCAGAGATACCAAAGGAATATTTCATGCAAAGATGGGCTCGATAAAGGACAGAAATGGTATGGACCTAACAGAAGCAGAAGATATTAAGAAGAGATGGCAAGAATACACAGAAGAACTGTACAAAAAAGATCTTCGTGACCCAGATAATCATGATGGTGTGATCACTGACCTAGAGCCAGACATCCTGGAATGTGAAGTCAAGTGGGCCTTAGAAAGCATCACTACGAACAAAGCTAGTGGAGGCGATGGAATTCCAGTTGAGCTATTCCAAATCCTGAAAGATGATGCTGTGAAAATGCTGCACTCAATATGCCAGCAAATTTGGAAAACTCGGCAGTGGCCACAGGACTGGAAAAGGTCAGTTTTCATTCCAATCCCAAAGAAAGGCAATGCCAAAGAATGCTCAAACTACTGCACAATTGCACTCATCTCACATGCTAGTAAAGTAATGCTCAAAATTCTCCAAGCCAGGCTTCAGCAATATGTGAACCGTGAACTTCCTGATGTTCAAGCTGGTTTTAGAAAAGGAAGAGGAACCAGAGATCAAATTGCCAACATCTGCTGGATCATGGAAAAAGCAAGAGAGTTCCAGGAAGACATCTATTTCTGCTTTATTGACTATGCCAAAGCCTTTGCCTGTGTGGATCACAATAAACTGTGGAAAATTCTGAAAGAGACGGGAATACCAAACCACCTGATCTGCCTCTTGAGAAATTTGTATGCAGGTCAGGAAGCAACAGTTAGAACTAGACATGGAACAACAGACTGGTTCCAAATAGGAAAAGGAGTATGTCAAAGCTGTATATTGTCACCCTATTTAACTTATATGCAGAGTACATCATGAGAAACGCTGGACTGGAGGAAACACAAGCTGGAATCAAGATTGCTGGGAGAAATATCAATAACCTCAGATATGCAGATGACACCACCCTTATGGCAGAAAGTGAAGAGGAACTCAAAAGCCTCTTGATGAAAGTGAAAGTGGAGAGTGAAAACGTTGGCTTAAAGCTCAACATTCAGAAAACGAAGATCGTGGCATCTGGTCCCATCACTTCATGGAAAATAGATGGGGAAACAGTGGAAACAGTGTCAGACTTTATTTTTCTGGGCTCCAAAATCACTGCAGATGGTGACTGCAGCCATGAAATTAAAAGACGCTTACTCCTTGAAAGGAAAGTTATGACCAACCTAGATAGCATATTCAAAAGCAGAGACATTACTTTGTTCTCTAAGTTCATTTTCTGCTTTTTTATTTCTTTGTCTTGGATGCCACATACAGGTGAGCTCATACAGCATTTGCTTGTGCTGTGCTTAGTCCCTCAGTCATGTCCGACTCTTTGCGACCCCGTTGACTGCAGCCTGCAGTATTTGCCAATCTCTGTCCAACTTATTGCACCTAGCATAATGCCCTCAAGGTCCATCCATGACGTTGCAGATGGCAGGATTTCATTTTTTTTTTTTTTTTTACGATTGAGTAATAGTCCATGGTATGTACTTTTGAGATCCTTTTTTGTTATGTACATCAGCAGCTCTATGTTTTATTGCTGACTAGTATGCCATTGCTTGAATACGCCATGTTTTGCTAATCCAGTCTCCTGTTACATGATATACATTTTTGTCTAAGCCTAATTTCTAGCTCAGTTTTATATCCCTACCATTGTTCCTCCCCACCTTTCCCATCATCTTCAAATCAGTGTGTCTTTTTAGTTGATTTTCCTCGAATATGGTCTGCAGGAAACTCCTGGAATTTGAACTCAGCATACACTGTTCTTTCTTCATCTGAGGAAAGCTTTATTTTCCACTATCTTTGATTATTGCCTATGTTTCACTTATTTTCTCTTCCTTTTAGTACTCTGAAGGTCCATTAGTTGATACCCCATTCTCTGGTCCTCTATGACTATTTCCTTTTTCCTAATTTTCATTTATTTACATGTTTCCTCTGTGTTGAAAGATAGCTGTTCGAGGAAGAAGAGGAAAGGCTAGGGGGCGGAGCAAGGCGGGGAAGCGGAAGCCGCAGCGGCGGAGCCGGGACCCGCGCCTGCCAGGGCCACACGTAAAAAAAAAAAAGAAAGATAGCTGTTCAATTTTTGTTCTTTGCATCAGTCATTTCCTATAACATCAACTATGCTCATTTCTGCTGCTGACATGGACTTTAATTTTGTATTTATGTATGTTTTCATTATTATTGAAATTCCCCTTAATTTAGCTTCTTTTTATATTGTGATTCTTTACTTTTTAATTATGTTATTATTTATCTTATTATTTTATATTACATTTTTAGCCGTTCATATTTTGCTATCTTCATATAGAGGCAGTGTTTACTTGTACTCTCTTGAATGTGCCAAGCCATCTCCTGAAAACTTATTTTGAATCATATTGGGCTTCCCAGGTGGCTCAGTGGGTAAAGAATCCACCTGCCAGTGCAGGAAATGCGGGAGATGCAGGTTCGATCCCTGGGTGGGGAAAATCCCCTGGAGAAGGAAATGGCAACCCACCCCAGTATTCTTGCCTGGAGAATCCCGTGGACGAAGGAGACTGGTGGGCAGTCCATGGGGTTGGAAAGAGTCGGACATGACTGAGCACGCTTGCAGGCATACCATAGACAATACTCAGAAAGACTCTGAGAACAAATTCCCCATGTTTTAACATACTTTGTAATCTGTCCCATATTGTTTTTTTCATGCTTTCCTCCCTTATTATCCTCAGAAGCAGAAGGGTTGAGTGGATGGTCTTTTTGTTCCTCTTCCTTTTTCTCAATCCTCTTGCTGAATCTTTAGCTGCAGGACAGCTTACAGGGTCCCTGCCTACTTCCCAGTTCCAGCAGGTGTCAACTCTGCATCCCTGGGATCTCTTGCGGTTGTATCTCTTCCTGGCTCCTCTGCTATTTCTCCGTTATCTCCATCATCACTCAGTGCCATTCCAGATTGCAGCAGCTACAGTTTTTTCTCTTCTCGCTGATTGTTCAGGCAGAGCTCCTTAGAAAACCCTCTGCCATCATCTGACCCCTCTGCTTTCTGCCCATTTGCTTTCTGAGCTTTGTTATATCTCTTTGATCATGAGAAACAGAAAGAGGTATTGGAGAGTGGATGGAAGGATGTTCTCAGATACTCAGTTGTGTCTGACTCTTTGTGACGCCATGGACTGTATGTAGCCTGCCAGACTCCTCTGTCCATGGGATTCTTCTGGCAAGAATACTGGAGTGGGGTGCCATTTCATCTTCCAAGGGATCTTCCCGACTGAGGGATCAAACTTGATTCTCTTGTGTCTCCTGCGTTGGCAGGCAGATTCTTTACCACTAGTGCCACCTGAGAAGCCGAGATGAAGGATGGGGGGAAAATTTTCTGCCATTCCATAGCAGCTTTTCAGGGATGGAGAAGCACCTCTGTATGGGTCTTTGGTTGGTGAATACTTAGGTTCTGTGGGTCAGCAGGCAAATCATGGAACCGCGGCCAGTATCTTCTAAACTGTGTTCACTTGGCCACTAGCCTGAAGTGAGGTTGAGATTTGCCGTGAGATGACAACTGGGGAGGTATTGCCTCTCCTCCAGCTTTATAATTACTGTCAATTCACTGAAGATTTAAGGTTTAGGTTGTTTTCAGTCTAAGTCTTAAATGTTATTGAGAGTATTTTGCTTTTTGATCTTTTTCCAGCACCTTCATTAATATTTAGCAATTAATTGGCAGGGGCATTCGTCAGAGCTACTAACCAAGTATCATATTGAAAAAGACCTCTAGCCTTATGTCTTAAGTGGTGACTTTAATTACCTGGTGTTGCATAATGTATACACAAACTGACTCATATTAATAGGATTACATTCAACTGGACAGCTTGTTATTTTGAGAAAACAGCCTGTAAACCAAGTGATCAACAAGGACGTCTTTTTGAAACTGTGTGGCCTGGTGGAAAGATTGAAGGCAGGAGGAGAAGGGGACAAAAGAGGATGAGATGGTTGGATGGTATCACTGACTCGATGGATATAAGTTTGAGCAAGCTCCGGGAGTTGGTGATGGATGGGGAAGCCTGGCGTGCTGCAGTCCATGGGTTTGCAAAGAGCTGGACATGACTGGGCAACTGAACTGAAGTCCATTGGGAGTCAGGAGTTATGAATTCTAGCCAGCTGGAAATGTGTGGGCCAACACACAGCATATCCGGATCTCATGCTTCTCATTGGAATGACCCCCAAACTACTCCACAGCCCAACCCAGAGACATGAGTTCTTTTTTGTTAAATAATCCTCATGCATTAGCTGACATAGGTGATACATGTATGTGTGTGTGTGCGTGTGTGTATATGTATGTATATAGTTCCTCTTTTGCTTGACTTTCTTTTCTTGTGTGTATAGCATGTGCAACAGGATCTTGAATCACACTTAAAACTTGCCTTTGGTCTACTTTTAAAACTTGGTGTCTGCATTATTGGTCAATGGCAGGTTTTGTGGTGGGCAAAATGAAGTTTCTCGAATGCTTCCTAGGAGGTGAGATTGTCAGCTCTCCTTGTTCAAAAATGTCAACTGTTTGATACAAACAAAGGCCATAGCTTTGGTATTTTACCTTTAGTTTCCTGCCACTCGGATTTGAAGGTATTTGATAATACGTTTTTTCTTATCCTCTTTTTATGTGAAATTTAGTTAAGTATACGTGGTGTGTGTGCATGCGTGTGCTCAGTTGTGTCCAAGTCTTTGTGACCCCGTGGACTGTAGCCTGTCCACCAGGCTCCTCTGTCCATGGAATTTTCCAAGCAAGAATCCTGTAGTGGCCTGCCATTTCCTCCTCCAAGAGATCTTCCCAACCCAGGGATCGAACCCATGTCTCCTGCATTGGCAGGCAGATCACTTCGCCACCTGTGAGTATTAGGTCAGTTCAGTTCAGTTCAGGTCAGTTTGAACTGACTGTGTGACCGCATGGACTGCAACACACCAGGCTTCCCTGGGAATATAGTGAACTGGAATTAAAGATCACTGTTCTTGTTAATGTACTTTTAATAGCAATTCAAAACCAGTTTTGTTTTTTTGATTTTTAGCTTAACCCTGATTATCGAGATGCCCAAAATGAAGGAAAAAATGTGGTGAGTAGAACTATTTTTTTTCTCCGTAAAATACAAGCATATTATTTACATTTTATATGAACAAATTGAAAAGTTAGTAGACAATATGAAGACTAGGGACTCTGAGAGAGAGACTCTGAGTAGAGTTTGTGGATCAAAGATAAAAGTAAATGATGAGGTGGCTTAGAGTATCAGAAGATGATCAGTAGTGGGTATTTAAGGAGATTTCTAGCAATTTGGAGGCTATTTATGATAGAGTGCTGAAGGCAGCTGGGTCTCAGAGGTATGTTGGGTCTAGGTTTAGTTTTCAGAAGTGCATAGAAATTAGGAAAGAGGAGTGGAATTGTGACCTAATATTAAAATAGGACAACGGAAAAATCATTTTTGATTCAAAATAACTTGGGTTTTATTTATGCAGAGAAATTGAACTATTCAGAAAGTAGATAATTTTTGTTTCTAATATTCTACCCTGTGCTACTCAAAAAGATCTCATTTTTCATTAAAAGTACTTATTATTATTCATCCTGCTCATCTCATCTCCACTTGTAAAGCAAATGACTTAATGATGACAACATGATTTAATTCAATAAACTTTTAGAGAGGAAGGGATGTGCCAGAGGGAATGGGTTTGGGGTACAAGTGAAACTGTGTGGTGATAGATGGTAACTAGGCTTCTGGTAGTCATCACTGTGTACTATAGGATGTTGAATTATGATGCTGTATACCTGAAACTTATTAACAATTCAGAAATTCAGGACACTTTGATGTGATATAAATAAAGCCCAGATGATGGGCTAGATTTCCTTTTTTTTTTTGGTATGTCTAATTATCATTTATATTATTGTTGTTATACTTTTAAGTTACTTCTGCAACTGCTGTCCTTAGAAACAACTAAGGACAAGACCAAAAAATCAAACTCCTGTTTCTCAGTTTCCTACAGGAAAAGACTGTGAACTATTTTTTAAACTGATTCAGTTTCCCCTCTTTTAGTAGAAAACTGGCAACCCTGACTCCTGTTTTCCATGACACACAAAAGCTAGTAAACATCTAGAAGTGGTTCAAAATGTATAAGTAAACTGATTTTATATGACCAGATAGAAAGTTTAAATAATTTTTATGATCTGAAAACATACTTAAGAGAACAAAACTTCTCAACATTTTCATGCCTAATCGTAAACATTCTAGCGAATAATTTCGATTGTCTGAAATTAGTTGCACAAAAAAGATATAACTAAATGTTTTAACTCATCAAACTGATCACATAGAACAGCCTTGTCTAATTCAGTGAAACTATGAGCCATGCCCTGTGGGGCCACCCAAGACAGATGTGTCAAGGTGGAGAGTTCTGACAAAATGTGGTCTACTGGAGAAGGGAATGGCAAACTACTTCAGTATTCTTGCCTTGAGAACCCCATGAAAAGAATGAAAAGACAAAAAGATATGACACGGAAAGATGAACTCCCCAGGTTGGTAGGTGTCCAATATGCTACTGGAGAGGAGTGGAGATATAACTCCAGAAAGAATGAAGAGGCTGAGCCAAAGCAAAAACAACGCCCAGTTGTGGATGTGACTGGTGATGGAAGTAAAGTCTGATGCTGTAAAGAACAATATTGCATAGGAACCTGGAATGTTGGGTCCATGAATCAAGGTAAAATGGAAGTGGTCAAATAGGAGATGGCAAGAGTGAACATTGACATTTTAGGAATCAGCGAACTAAAATGGACTGGAATGGGTGAATTTAACTCAGATGACCATTATATCTACTACTGTGGGTAAGAATCCCTTAGAATAAATGGAATAGCCTTCATAGTCAACAAAAGAGTCCGAAATGCAGTTCTTATGTGCAATCTCAAAAGTGACAGAATGATCTCTGTTTGTTTCCAAGGCAAACCATTCAATATCACAGTAATCCAAGTCTATACTCCAACCGGTAATGTGGAAGAAGTTGAATGGTTCTATGAAGGCCTACAAGATCTTCTAGAATTAACACCCGACTGGAATGCAAAAGTAGGAAGTCAAGAGATAACTGCAGTAACAGGCAAATTTGTCCATTTAGTACAGAATGAAGCAGGACAAAGGCTAAAAGAGTTTTGCCAAGAGAATGCACTGGTCATCCAACAACACAAGAGAAGATTCTACATGTGGACATCACTGGATAATCAATTCCAGATTCAGATTGATAATATTCTTTACAGCCGAAGATGGAGAAGCTATACACAGTCAGCAAAAACAAGACCAGGAGCTGACTGTGGCTCAGATCAGGAACTTATGTAAAATTCAGACTTAAATTTCAGAAAGTAGGGAAAACCACTCAACCATTCAGGTATGACCTAAATCAAACCCCTTATGATTATACAGTAGGAAGTGACAAAATAGATTCAAGGGATTAGATCTGATAGAGTGTCTGAAGAACTGTAGATGGAAGTGGCATTGTATAGGAGGATCAAGATCATCCCCAAGAAAAAGACATGCAAAAAGGCAAAATGGTTGTCTGAAGAGGATTTACAAATAGCTGATAAAAGAAGAGAAGCGAAAAACAAAGGAGAAAAGGAAAGATATACCCTTTTGAATGCAGAGTTCCAAAGAATAGCAAGGAGAGATAAGAAAGCCTTCTCAGCGATTAATGCAGAGAAATAGAGGAAAATAGTAGACTGGGAAAGACTAGAGATCTCTTCAAGAAAATCAGAGATACCAAGGTGACATTTCAACATTTCATGCAAAAATGGGCACAATAAAGGACAGAAATGCTATGGACTTAACAAAAGCAAAATATATTAAAAAGAGGTGGAAAGAGTACACAGAAGAACTATACAAAAAAGATCTTCATGACCCAGATAACCATGATGGTGTGGTCACTCACCTAGAGCCAGACAACCTGGAATGCGAAGTCAAGTGGGCCTTAGGAAGCATCACTACGAACAAATCTAGTGGAGGCGATGGAATTCCAGTTGAGCTATTTTGAATCCTAAAAGATGATGCTCGGAAAGTGCTGCACTCAATATGCCAGCAAATTTGGAAAACTCAGCAGTGGCCACAGGACTGGAAAAGGTCAGTTTTCATTCCAATCCCAAAGAGGGCAATGCTAAAGAATGTTCAAACTACTGCACAATTGCACTCATCTCACACGCTAGGAATGTAATGCTCAAAATTCTCCAAGCCAGGCTTCAAGAGTACGTGAACTGTGAACTTTCAGATGTTCAAGCTGGATTTAGAAAAAGCAGAGGAACCAGAGATCAAATTGCCAACATCCACTGATTCACAGAAAAAGCAAGAGAGTTCCAGAAAAATATCTACTTCTGCTTTATTGACTACACCAAAGCCTTTGTGTGGATCACAACAAACTGTGGAAAATTCTGAAAGAGATGGGAATACCAGACCACCTGACCTGCCTCTTGAGAAACCTGTATGCAGGCCAAGAAGCACCAGTTAGAACTGGACATGGAACAACGGACTAGTTCCAAATTGGGAAAGGAGTACGTCAAGGCTGTATATCGTCACCCTGCTTATTTAACTTATATGCAGAGTACATCATGTGAAATGCTGGGTTGGATGAAGTGCAAACTGGAATCAAGATTGCCGGGAGAAATATCAATAACCTCAGATACGCAGATGACACTGCCCTTATGGCAGAAAGCGAAGAAGAACTAAAGAGCCTCTTGATAAAAGTGAAAGAGGAAAGTGAAAAAGTTGGTTTAGAACTCAACTTTCGGAAAACTAAGATCATGGCATCAGGTCCCATTACTTCACGGCAAATAGATGGGGAAACGAAACAGTGAGAGACTTTATTTTTGGGGGCTCCATAATCACTGCTGATGGTGATTGCAGCCATGAAATTACAAGACACTTGCTCCTTGGAAGGAAAGCTATGACCAACCTAGACTGCATGTTAAAAAGCAGAGACATTACTTTGCCAACAAAAGTTAGTCAAGGATAAGGTTTTTCCAGTGGTCATATATAGATGTGAGATTTGGACTATAAAGAAAGCTGAATGCCGAAGAATTGATGCTTTTGAACTGTGGTGTTGGAGATGTCTCTTGAGAGTCCCTTGGACTGCAAGGAGATCCAACCAGTCCATCCTAAAGTAAATCAGTCCTAAATATTCATTGGAAGGACTGATGCTAAAGCTGAAGCTCCAATCCTTTGGCCACCTGATGTGAAGAACCGACTCATTGGAAACAACTGTGATGCTGGGAAAAATTGAAGGCAGAAGGAGAAGGGAACGACAGAGGATGAGATGGTTGGATCACATCACTGGCTTGATGGACATGGGTTTGAGCAAGCTCCGGGAGTTGGTGATGGACAGGGAAGCCTGGCATGCTGCATCCTATGGGTTTGCAAAGAGCTCAACATGACTGAGCAAATGAAGTGAATTGTACTGAACTGTTTTAAACTGAGTACAACTTGCTGTTGCCCCATGGTGTCTACTGCTTCATATATCTGATTACCTCCTTTTCTATATGTGACTCTCAGTAGGGCTGGATTTCTTTAAAAGCAATTTGTATGCGTGTTAAGTCACTTCAGTTGTGTCCTATTCTTTGTGACCCTATGGACTGTAGCCTACCCGCGGGGCTCCTCTGTCTATGGGATTCTCTGGGCAAGAATACTGGAGTGGGTTGCCATTTCCTTCTTCAGGAAATCTTCCCCACTCAGGGATCGAACCAGTGTCTCTTATGTCTCCTGTATTGCAGGCAGATTCTTTACCACTAATGCCACCTGGGAAGCCCTAAAAGCAATTTAGTCATATATTTTGATATAAAATAGACAAAGTCTATAATACAATTTGGTAGGAATTTAGCCATCCCTTTTGGAATGAGCAGGTATTATTACTGCATCACCCAAAATTCTGCTGTTTGATGGAAACCATTGGAATAAAGTGATTACTGTTGTATATTGGTATGCAGATTTATGTTTTGTGAGGATAATGATTATGGTGGTGATGAATCAAATCGGAATTTCTGGACCTGAGTCAGTCCTGTTTGACTCCTCTCTGCAAAATGATTATCATGTTTACAATAGAAATAAACGGAAGTATCAGGTCACTGATCCAGTAAAAACTTTAATTCGTGTCAAAATATCTTTAAATAGAGAAGTAGTTTTTTTTTTTTTTTTAAGATAAATTGGATCTTTTGTTTGTAATTCAATTTTATCCCCTGGTATGGGCTTTTCTTGCCTCGATTTTCAAGTAGCTGTACCAGGATTGTTGGGCTCTTACCTTCTGATGACTTAGGAACACGCCATCAGTAGCCATGTTTAAAAAGCACAGTGTGTTCTTGTAAGCTTGTTTGTGCTCACAATGGTTCTAATCAGAGACCACCAGGAAAATATGCCTTCTTGAATAAATGGGGTTCATTACTCTTTGTACTCACACTGTGGGGAACTGTGGGGTATCTCAGTGAGCACGTGTTAGGAAGAACCTATTTTAGGGTTTGGGCTTATGCAGTTGATTTTGGGGATGACTTAAACAGGTAAAGCTTTGCTGTGTATAGGAATGCTGTGAGGATGAAGAGGTGTCTTAATACATTTTATCTATGGGCAGGGTAGGTGAGCTCCATGTCCTTGCTAAAGAGGCAGTAGTTGCTCATACTTGGTAGAGGAGAACAGGATCATCATTTTTTTTGTGGCTCGTACAATATTCACAATCTGTTGGTGTTCAGACATGGTTATGAAGTGGTGGTGTTTTGTCTTGATCCACTCCAGTCATTAAGTGGCCTTATCTAGTGTTGCTGTTTTGTGAAATTGTCCATATTCACCAGGCCCAGCTCGAGTGTCAGGCCAGCTCCTAGCAACTCCAAGGCCTGGCTCATATACCAGGCCAGCTGTTGGATGTCAAGGACTGTTTTTCTCCTTGTCAAGGTTTATTTCTGTGATATTCTGTATGGCTTCTTGAGCGTGGTGTAGAGACAAGAGAGCTCTGCTTTAGCACCACCATAAATTTGCGTAGCCTCAGACAAGTCAGGTAGCTTTCCTGAGACTCAGTTTCTTCACCGGTTTGATAGAATGAAGATGTTTGCCCTACATCCCTCACTTGCATGTCATGCGGATAAAAATCAAAGCAGGCGGATGGACAACTCATTGTGTAAAAGATGTCAGTAGGTTAAAAAAGTGTAAGTTGTTTCTCTTAAGAGGGCCTCATATCAAAGCTTCAAATTGTGTAGTTAAATTAAATCTTCTGTGCACATCTTTTTTACACTCCATACCATTTGGAGATGCTATTGATGCTTCTGGGCAGAGATGAGGGGAAGAATATAGTGTGTGAAGGCTTATGGAGCCGCACAGAGCGTATAAATAAGTAATCGATCCATGGTGAAGTTCACTCTTTGTGTTAATCAAGCCTTAGACTTGTTAGATTTTGTTTCTTTGTATTCTGAAGTACAGTTTCTCTCCACCTCCTAAGCACCCTTCTGTTTAAGCAGTGTTACTAGTGATTCTTTAATTGCATACCACACAGGTGGATTTGCTTTTGCTGTAGAATTTTATGATTGGCTCTCATCTGTCATCAGAAGCACATCCAACTGGGACACTTGATTTCATTTTCTTTTCTGTCTAAAACCACTAGCTTGAGAGTAAATAAACCTGAGAATATGGAGCAGTAAAGCGAACAATATGGCTGCTCATTTTATACACCATTTACCACCTAGCAATAATGACGTTTCTGTCTAAGAAAGGAAACAGAGGAACATTTGGAGTGTAGCCTGTGAAAAATGATATCTGTTTCCCAAAACAATGCTATCTCACCTCAGATCTAGGTTCCAGTAACACTGAATTCACTGTGACCATGCTAATTATTTTCTTTTCTAATTTTCCTTATGTTGCCTATTTAATATCCAGTTAATATTTTTCCTGTAATTCAGAAACCTTTATCAAGTGTTGCCTTCCATTTTTGAAGTTTCAAAGGTTAATGGATGGTGCCGCTGAAATGAGGCAGAGTGTGTCAGAGCTCCCATTAAGACCCAAATTGCTGTATTTATTCTACAAAGAAGCCTATTATTTCCAATCTTACAAATGTACAGCATCCACAGGGACCCTGTAAATATTGGAACTGTATCAAGCCCAGCTGGGAACCTGACAGTCATTAGTTTTTTTCTCCGTGAAAGCCTGCATCTTTTCAGATGGCTCTTTGAAGGGGACTTTTTGGAGGATAACACCACCCATTTTCACTTACTTTATTTCTGTGGAATGTGATCTGATTTTTTGAGGGAATGTCTTTTGTCTCTGCTGGGGATTCTCAACCCCAGAAATCCTGATATATTAATATTTGGGTTAGATCATTCTTTGGTGTAGAGGCTGTCCTTTGCATTGTAGGATTTTTAGCAGTGTCCATGGACTCTTCTCACTAGATTCCAGGAGTGGCCTTCCTGTTCTCTCCCCACCCAAGTGTGGCAACTAAAAGTATTTCTGTAAATGACCAAGTATCTCCTAGGAGCCAGATTGTCTTCCTTTGAGAACCATCAAAAACATACATGAAACAGAAATGTTCTAGGAAGCATGAAACTTTGCTGAAATAGACTTGAAACTTCTATAGATTTTTTCTTTAGGGGGACAGATTCTGAAAGAAGACCCCCTCCCAGTTCTTTGAATATTACTATATATATTCATCAGTGGTAAGATGATAAGGAAAAGAAAGAAAAAAGGGGTCGTATTAGGAATTCGTTTGAGAGCACTTGATTGCGAAGGAACCCTGGCAAGAGAAGCAGTGTTTGCAGCTTTAACTGGCAGGGTTGTGTCTGTTACATAAAGTCTGCAGTGAGAGCCCCAGAGGGTCTGGACCCAGACACAGATGCCTGCACATCTTAGGCTGCAGTGGCTGCGCACAGGTCTGAATCAGCCCTGAAAACGCATACATTATTTCTTACCGAATGTCTCTGGCTCCTCACAGCAGAATCCCTACGTGATGTCTCTGCTAAAAATTCGATGACTCACAAATGAGTCAACAGAGAAGGTGTTACAGGAGGCTGCCTGCTGTTAAGCCCCGGCAGGGCCCCCGGGAGCTGGAGAAGCCAACGAGCCATTAGTATCCTCTCTGGCTTCCCATACGGGATTTTCGACTTACATAGTCTGAGAGACGGTGTGCCTTTCCTTCCAAGTGTAAATGCTAGTTTTCTAAAAGCCCAGCAGACTAGGTTAACATTCTGAGGCCCTGCATGCCCTAAATTGAGAGAGTTTGGGAGAACGAGCTGATGTTAAATTTAACACCTGTTTAAGCTCTGTTGTACCGTAATGTATTTTCATGATGCAAAGAGGGAGAGAAGTGTGCTTCTGTAATTCTCAACAGGGAACTAGTGTTTTGGGGTCTTTTTTTTTTCCTTTAAAGAGATGTGGGTTTATAAACAAAAGCCACAAGCACACGATTTTGAACAAAACTGTTTTTGTATTATGGGAATAAAGCTTTAATTTTCTTGTATATTGAAACTCAATCCATTCATTTCTAAATTGTATACTATAACTCATTATTCACATTTCATTGTTTAAAAAATTCCAAAGGGCTAGCTTGAAGTTTGCTATCAAACTGCTTATGACAGCTTGTTAAGCAAATTAACAGAGTACAAGAGATTAATAACAGAAAGGTTTAGACTACAGCACTGTTTTAAAAAAACTTCTAAATGTGTTAGAAGCTCCTATTCCCAAATAAACAACTGTCATGCTTTTATAAATGGCACTTATCTGTTCAGTAAAGCTTTTTATCCCCAAGGACCTAAGCAGATGATTTGGGGGTACAATATACATTCCATTTATCCTGTGTAATTAAAGTTAAACCACAGGTCTTAAATAGTATGAGTAATTTAAAGTGAGCTTTTGGTTAATCCTAATAAGTGAGGTTTCTGTATGGCAAGGATTTTTATTGTTCACTGTAAGAGTGTCAAACTAGAGAGGTCTCTGATCACTCTTACCAGGATTCCACAGGGAAATATTACCAAGTGGGATATAATAGAAAGTGGGGTTCAGCTGCTCATTGCTCAGAAGCCATTAAAGAGGCCAGGTTGGTAGAAACTGCTTTATTTCGGAGGCTGGCAACTGGTGGGGGATAGGGGGAGAGGACAGATGCCTGTCCAAAGCCAACTCCTCCCCGCCCCCAACCCTGTCCCCTTCCTCTCCCCGCCTCAACAGTCTGGAGGCAAGAGCTTTTATAGACAGAGGGAGGGGGCTACATGCAGAAACAGCACAGTCAGTCCTGACAGTCATCTTAAAATCGGTCATTGGTGGTCTGATCAATATCATCTTAATTGTTTTAAGTACAGTTAATCTTCATTTCCAAGGTTGCTTTGTTTCCATTTCTTTGAGGCCAGTTCTCTGAATTGTGGCAGCTTATGTCATGGCTACAGTTTGGTCATCATGTAGTTAACTTCTTCCACTCTGTGTGAGTTTCAGTATCTGCAAAACAGCTCATAGACTATGGCTCAGAATATTATCTGTAGCCCTTGAGGAGGAACTAAAGGTCCTTGACTCTGCTTAATGGCTAAACTATTATTATTTGGTCTCCTTTGACTGGTTTCCTTTGTTTCTGCATTCTGTTCTCACTTCAGTGATTAAACCTATTCTTTGGCTAAAGTTTTTCCATGGACAAAAGGCAGGCTGAGGACATGGGGGACAAGGACCATAGGGTCCTGCTCCATTTCAGTAGGAGGGCAGTCTCTAGGATCCTGGACCTGCTCTCCCTTTATATGTCCAGAAAATTCATTTTATTAGCTTTTCAAAAGAGGAAAAAGAGTGTAGACAGGAGGATTGGCTCCACTAAATGAATTCACAAATGACTGATGTATAATCACAAAGTCCTCTCTCAGCTCCCCGTGCTTGTGCTCAGTCGCTTATTCATAGCCTACTCTTTGCAACCCTATGGACTGTAGCCCACCAGGCTCCTCTGTCCATGGGATTTTTCTGGCAAGAATACTGGAGTGGGTTGCAATTTCCTACTCCGGGGCATCTTCCCAACCCAGGGACTGAACCTGCATCCCTGCACTGCAGGCAGATTCTTTACACTGAGCTACTGGGGAAGCCCTCTCAGTTGCTGAGTAGACATGAAGCCTTGGGGCAGTTAGTGCATTTTCCCTGAAGGAAAGTCTCCATCAAAAGCTAAATTATGATGAGAAGATTGGTGTGCAGATAGCACAGATACCTTTTAGGGATATGGAATGCCTCCAGAAAGACTGGAATACTAATTTGTTGCATCTACATTGGCCTACAGTGAGAGAAACTGTCAAATACGTGTTCATTGATTCTCCAATATTTAGGGTACATGCTTATCTTCTGTTAATAAAACATTTCTTCAAATACGAAAGTGAAGTGTATGAAAGTTCATTGCTCAGACACGTCTGACTTTTTGCAGTGCCGTTGACTCTAGCCCACCAGGCTCATCTATCCGTGGACTTCTCTGGGCAAGAATTCTGGAGTGGGTTGCCTTTTCCTCCTCCAGGGGATCTTCCCAACACAGGGATCAAACCTGGGTCTTCTGCATTGCAGGTGGATTCTTTACCATCTGAGCTACCAGAGAAGCCCTTCTTCAAATATGGTTCAATATAATTGATTAGATTTTATTTTCCTTAGCTAAAATTGTGTTTTAATTGTGCCTTTTTGATACTACATTTAAGCCACTTGTGTCAAAAATCCTTTGAGTTTTTTTTTCCTACAACTGCCTGATCTCATCCTTTATTTCTGCATTCTTCCATTCTGAGGCAGTCTTCCCTCATGTGTATTAATAACACTCATTATGTTGGTGGTTCTTTCTTTTGGCTGCAATAGCATTGCCAAGTACAAAAAAGAGCTCTTTTATAATATTTCTTTGTGATTGTAATTCTCCTGATCTATTTCTCCCCAAGTTTTCATGTTATAATAAAAAAAGAATTTCCTTTTTTTCCTTTCAGAATTAGCATTTTCTCTTCTTAAATCTCCCCATTCCTCTTTCTCTGCCTTCTTCATTGTAGTGATTTTTATCTTCAATATCAGATGTCACCACCATTTTTACTATTGAGAAGGAGTTCCTGGTCGCATATGGTACATTCTACTGGGCCCTGTATAAGAGGATTGTGTAGATCTTCTTGAGACCTCGACTCAGTTATTTGGAGGCGGACAGAAGTGTGATTCCTGTGTCACCAGTACATTTCAGAGCCGCCAGGGAAAGCTACTTCCTTCATCCATATCTTAGTATAATATTTGGATTTTCATGTTGAGTTGGATGGCAGAGATAATGAAACAGTGTACTTTTGGGTTGGTTAGTTGGTTCTTTTATTCTTCCCTCCCTCCCTCCCTCTCTCCCTTCCTCCTCCTCTACCTCCCTGTCTCTTCCATCTTCCCTCCCTCCCCACTCTTTCCTTTCCTTTCTTCCTTCAACAGCTTTACTAAGTTATTATTCACATACCATAAGAATTATCCTAGAAGGTACAGTGTTGTGAATCTGCAACCACTATCTAATTTTAGAACATTTTTTAAATCACCCCCCACCAAAGAAAGTCTATATCTACTAGCAGCCCCTATCAACCCAGATCTACTGTCTCTCTGAATTTGCCTTTTCTGAATATTTCATATATGGAATTATACAATATATGGCCTTTAAGTGTCTGGCTTCTCTCACTTAACATAATAAAATGCATACATGTAGCATGTATCTGTATGTCATTCCTTTTCATGTCCAAATAATATTCCATTTGGTACATGTACCATATTTTGTTTATCATTTGATGGGCTTTTGGCTTATTTCTGCTTTTCAGCTATTATAAATGAAGCTGTTATGAACGTTCATGTGCAAGTTTTTGCATGGTCGTATACTTTCATTTCTTTTGGGTAGATACCTAGAATTAGAATTGCTGGTTCCGTCTGTGCTAAGTCTCTTTAGTCATGTCCACCTCTGTGCGACCCTATGGACTGTAGCCTGCCAGGCTCCTCTGTCCATGGGCTGCTCCAGGCAAGAATACTAGAGTGGGTTGCCATGCCCTCCTCCAGGGGATCTTTCCGACCCAGGGATTGAGTCCATGTCTCTTACATCCCCTGCATTGGCAGGCAGGTTCTTTACCACTAGTGCCACCTGGGAAGCCTAGAATTGCTGGTTATATGTTTAATATTTTGAAGAACTACCAAACTCTTCCTAAGCGGCTGCACCGTTGTGTGTTCCTCAGCAATATGGGGGGAGACTGAGTGTTACAGTCTCTCCACATCCTAACAGTTGTTATTGTCTGTGCTTTGACAATAACCATCCTAATACATTTTCCTATTTAGTAATGAGATTGAGCACTTTTGCAAGTATTTCTTGGCCATTTTTCTGTCTTCTGTGGAGAAATGTTGGGTCTCATCATTTGTTCAATTTTTAATTGGGTTATTTGTCTTTACAACTGTTGAATTGTAAATGTTCTTTTTATATTCTGGATACAAGTCCCTTATCAGATATATAACTTACAAATATTTCCTCTCAGACTGTGTACTTTTTAATAGTTTTACTTATTTATTTTCAGTTGTCCTGAGTCTTCATCGCTGTGTGGGCTTTTCTCTGGCTTCAGTGAGCTGGGGCTCCTCTCTAGTTGCGGCGTGCAGGCTTCTCACTGCTGCGGCTTCTCTTGTTGCAGAGCATGGGCTCTAGGGTGCTTGGGCTTCAGTAGATTCAGCTCCCGGGCTCTAGAGGGTACGCTCTATAGTTGTGGCACACACAGACTGGGTTTTTTTAAAACAGGCATTTGTAAAGAGCATTTTAGATGCATAGCAAAATTCAGTGGAAGATACAGAAGGTTCCCATATACCGCTGCCCACACGAAAGTACAGCGTCCCCTACCATGAGCATCCTTTACCAGAGAGGTACGTTTATTACACTGGTTAACCTGCCTTGGCGCATCATTATCACCCAAAGTCCATAGTTTACGTTAGGGTTCACTCTTGGTGTAGAACTTTCTATCTCTCTGATTAAAGTAGAATGACATGTATCCATTATAAAAGTATCATACAGAATAATTACATTGCTTTAAAAATCCTCTGTGTTTTTCCTACTCATTCCCCTCCCATCCCTGGCAGCCCTGATCTTTTTACTGTGCCATCATTTTGCTTTTTCCAGAATATCATACTGCCATATGTTTGAAGTCACACAGTATGTAGCTTTTTCACATTGGCTTTTTTCATTTTAACTATGCCTTTAAGGTTTCTTCATGTCTTTTCATGGCTTGATAGTTCATTTCTTTTTAGTGCTGAATAACATGCGATTGTTTGAATGTCCCACAGTTTATTATTCACTCACCTACTGAAAGGTGTTTTGTTTGCTTTTATGTTTTGGTAGGTATAAATAAAGCTGTGATGCAAGTTTTTGTGTGGACATAGCTTTTCAGCTCCTATGGGTAAATGACAAGGAGCATGATTGCCGAATCATATGGTATAGAGTGTGTTTCATTTTGTGTAAAACCATTGGAATGTCTTCCAAAGTGACTGTACCATTTTGCATTCCCACCAGTGATGAATGGGAGTTCATGTTGTTCTACAACACCTTTGGTGTTGTCAGTGTTTTGGACGTTGGCCATTCAGTAGGTGTATATGGGATATCATTGCTGCAAGTGAGATCTAATTAGAGACTTTGCTGTTCCCTAATGACATTTGATATTGATCATCTTTTCATATATGTATTTACCACCTGTATGTCATCTTTGGTGAGGTATCTGTTCAGGTTTTTTGCCCTTTTAAGAATTCGATTGTTTTCATATTATTGAATTTTAAGAGTTCTTTGTATATTTTGGATACCAGTCCTTTATTAAATATGTCTTTTGCAAGTATTTTCTCCCAGTCTGTGGTTTATCTTCTCAGTCTTTTGACTGTGTCTTTCACAGAGCAGGAGAAATTCATTTTCATGGAAGCTTGATTATCAATCATTATTTTTCATTGAAAGTGCTTTTGGTGTCATATTTTTCTCACACATTCCTATTTTCCTTCTAGTGTCCACACTTCCCATTCCTTCCCTTATTTTGACCTCCTCATTCCAACTATTTTTCTTTCTTTAGACTCTTTCCCTCAACTGTCTTGAGAGTTGAAATACAGGAAATAAATGAAAGTGTAGAAAGGCACAAAGGCTGCCTACATTTCAGTAGGGAATAATTAAAGACCAATGTTTTCATGATGCAAAGGAACACATTTCAAGTAATAGAATTTCACTTGACTAGCTGCTGCCAGAGATTTATTTGGGAAGTAGTCTTTTTAGCTCACAGATGATCTATGAAGATCTTTCCCAAGCTTGAGATTTCATGAGCCTAAGCTATTGTGTTACCCAGGCTGCCTTCTTTCCTAACTTGCTTGTCTGGCAAGGCCATTTTTATTGGGTTATTTAAAGACATTTAGGTTTTCTTCTCTCAAGATGGGATGGTGTTTTGCCCTTCAAAGACTTTTGTTTTCAGTTCACAGATTTCCATGCCCTCACTGCAGATGACTGTGAATTGGGTCTTCTGACCCATGAGAATTTTTTCAGAAACCTTAAAAGAAGGTTGTTCTTTGAAGAGTGACTCATTCAATGTCTAAGGGCTGCAGATCAGGCCTCTGGCTTTGGGTGATATGGATTGAGATGTCTAGTTAAATTTGGAGTTGAGCATTCACTGCTGCTCTCACTGCTCCCTTCTCCTTCCTTTTCCCCTCTCCTTTCCCCCTTTTTATTCCCTCCTCCCCATCTCGTTCCCTTCTTTCTCCTCTCCTTTCTCTTTCCTCCCCCTCTTTCTCCTCTGGTCCTCCCCTTCTCCATCTTCTTTCTTTCTCTCCTTCCCTCATCTTTCATCTCCTGCAGGTAACTGCACTCATCTCTTTGTTTAAATGAAATAATGTTCTTCCTCTTTCTCAAATTTTTGTTGTAAGATTAGCAAGAACAACCAAGGAATGGTTTGGGTACCCTGAGAAGCTTTGTGTAAATTCACAAGTGTAATTTGCTTACTGTTTTTGCATTTCCTTCTTTCCTATTTCCCTAAACTTCCTTCTAATGTGTAGTAAGTTACCTGTTTTCTGATGAATACACATAGTTCATACTTACTGATAAGAAACAACTGTTATGGGGATTAAACTACCTGGGGAGAGTTTGCCAGACTCCTATCTTCATTTAAGTTTGAACTTGAATCTTTGTGGAGGGCCTAGAAGTGAAAGATGCCAAGAGCTACCAGGAACTGCTAGGCTGTGTGAGATTTAGCAGATAGCAATCCTGCTTCTACTTCAGACCCTGGCAGTTCCTCTGCCCATTTGTAGGTCAGTGGTGCTGCCAATTTGTGCACCATTTACAGAAAACACCAGCAAGAAATGGTAAGGATTTTCTGATCCAAGGACAATGATGCTCACAGCCTTGGGATGGTGCTTTAGGTGAACATTTTGGAATGATCAGGTGTAGTACTACATTGCCATGGCGACCTTGAAAGCAAAGCTTGTCTTTGGATATGAACTGCTCTCATTTACCTTCAAGCATCCCTTCCCTCCTATATTTTCTTTCAACTTCCTTTGATGGTACAATGACAGCCATCCTCTCTTATATTCAAATTTAGTTGATTTAATAAATATGTAGAAGTATTACCAAGCTTATAATTGCTGTATCCTGTTTTGGTTTTCTTATACATCGATCCTTCCATGGGACATAGGAACTTGGGGAAGTTCAAGAGAAAATGCATAATCATCAGTCTTGTGTTATTCTCTGCTTAAAATGGTAGGGATGTAGTGGAAATATTGGCTGAGTTTCATCATAAAGGCTTCTATTCCATTTGACTTCACTTTATTTGACATTATAGTATCTTCTGGGATCTTCTAGAATAGCCAGTGAACTGAATGGGAATCCTGCTGTTGATTCTCCTTCACTCTAAGTTAATATCCCAATGGTGTTTTAGGGATTAGGCAGGAACTCTGAAACACGTCCACGCTTCCAGTTTATGACATCTAGATGATTCGGCAGTTTCTTCTGTGTTTTTGTTTGCTTTGTTTGGCTGAGCTGTCTTCATTGTGGTGTGTAGGTTTTCTCTAGTTGTGGAGCACGGGCTCTAGAGTTTTCAGGCTCAGTCAGTGCAGTGCAAGGGTTTAGTTGCCCTCAGGCGTGTGCAATCTTAGTTTCCAGACCAGGGATTGAAACCCACGTCATCTACATTGGAAGGCGGATTCTTAACCTCTGGACCACTAGGGAAGTCCCTTTGTGTTTGTTTTAAATGTGGAATGCTCAAAATTACTGCTGTGAAAATAGGTTTAATATCAGGGAAGGGCCCTAACTATTTTGACTGTTGCTGCTTTGATAATTTGCCCAGCTGAAGTCCTCTGGAGTGTGTGAACTAGGCATCACTATAATCCAATGAAGAAATACATGCAAATTTAAACTTCTCTCCCAGTTTAGTAACAAATCTAATAAAAGTAAAAAACATTCTACCACCTCAACAGAGAGATGGGGATCTTCCAGCTTCAAAGAAGAAACGCCAGGCAGGGGAGAAGATCATGTACACTTTGGTCTCAGTCCCGCATGGAAATGACATTGCATCGCTTTTCGAACTGGATGCCACGACTCTTCAGAGAGCAGACTGCCTGGTTCCAAGGTAAAAAAAAAAAAAAACACAAAAAAACAGGTTAAACAATAATGTCCCTTTGAATAATTTTACTGGTTGGTAAGAAATTAAAACCATATTAAAATTTTAATATAATTTTTGTGACAGCAAGAGAGCAAGTGTAAGTGAAAAACAAGTGTAAAAAATCATGCCTCTTTTATGAGTAGATTAACATGGTTGTTCTATTCTTAAAAATAAGTAAGAAATTCTGAAAAGTTCATAAGAATTATTTATTTCTACTACTTGGATGTCCCGTGGTTACTAAAATGAAAAACAGTCTAGAAGCATTTCCGTTAATACTTACGGCATTTTTATACTCCAGTAAAAATTAATTTTAAAATACTTATGACATTTTTATTATGTCAAATTCCAGATTTCATTCATTTATTTATTTATTTGTCCATTTGTTCATTTATTTAGTCATTGAGTCAACAAATCTTTACTGAACATTGATTGCCTCCCAGGCATTGCCCTTGGCATTGGGAGGACAACTTTGAGCAAGCTGGTGATGAACTTAAATTCAAATGGGAGAGAGGGGTAATAAACAAATAAGCACAAACTATAAGGTCAGGTAATAAAAATGTTTTGAAGGAAAATTGAAGCATATGGAGAGTTCTATTATTAGGTATGAGACCTCTCTGATTTAGGACATTTGAGAAAAGATCTGAATGATTTGAAAGATCAAGCCCTCTCCATCTGGGATGGAAGTGTTTCAAGTAGCAGGAACATGAAATGGAAAAATATTGAAATTTGCTAGCTGTGCTGAAGGCCCAGCTAGGAGACAAGTAGACCTAAATGAAGAGGGGGAAGGAGGATTGTTAATGAGGTAATTGGTAACTTAGAATATTTTACATTCTTTTGTTTGGATTTGATGGTTTTTTTTTTTTTTGGCTCACAGCTGTCTACCTTCCAACAATAGCACTAGGATGCAATCTGTAGATGGATAAAATTTTGCCTTTATTATTAAGTTTAATGGGATTGTTCTAAATTGTCCTTGATCCAGCATGCTTGTCCTTGGCCTTGGGCAGATCGCAGTGGTTAGATTGAATGTACATGCTCAAAATGCAGACGTTATTGTGCAGGTTACTTTCAGAGAAGGGAAAACGCTGCTCTACTAACACTGCCGGAAATCACTGCTCCTTGGGCTTCCTGGGCTGTTTCACAGCTGTTCTCACTCATGAGATATGTAGCTGAGTCTGTGGTCACACCACCCAGAACATGCCTGATCTTGGAAGCTAAGCAGGGTCAGACCTGTTTGGTACTTGGATGGGCGAAATGTAGCTGAATCTTGGCCTTGCATGAGCCATTTCTCTTTGGGCTACCAAAAGAGATCTGTAAAGAGATCCACACTGAAGGTTTGACTTGATGCAAGTCTCTGACCTTCTTTTCTGAGTATGGCATCTTAATAAATCCTTGCTCTGACTACTCACTTTAGATTTTAACTCAGCAAACATAGAGCCCTTCTTGAACTCTAACCAAGAAAATTTGCTTAAGGAAAAGGTAGAAAGATCTCACTATATAGACAAGCCCCAGAGCCTTGCTGGGGCTCTGAACCCTCTATATGGCAGGGTTCATCTATTATTATTCAGAGCCGCTGAAGCCCTTCTCATTATAGAACAGATTTTTGTATTAACATATTCTTTGTCATTAGTTGTTTTAAAGCTTCTGCTAATGAACACTTAGTAATAACTACTATTGTAATATAACTCTGGAGCTCTTGCTGTGTGCTGAGCACTCTGTCAAGTTCTTTATAAATATCCTGGCAGCAATTCTAACAGATCAGAACTAAAGACTAGCTGTGCTGTGTGTGCTTAATCGCTCAGTAGTATCTGACTCTTTGCGACCCCATAGCCCACCAGGCTCCTCTGTCCATGGGATTTCCCAGACAAGAATACTGTAGTGGGTTGCCATTTCCTTCTCCAGGCGATCTTCCTGACCTAGGGATCGAACCCAGGTCTTCCACATTGCAGGCGAATTCTGAGCCACCTGGGATGAACTAGTTAATGCCTTGCTTTTCATGTCAGCTTTAAATTGGAATCACCTGTGCAGCATTTCGCCCTTTATGCTCTGGCCACGGGAAGATAAGTGAAATCACTTGGAGATCTTTAAAAAGTACTGATGCCTTCTCTGAGTCCCAGACATTCTGATTTAAATTATGTGCAGTGCAGCCTGGGCAACAGGCTGTAGAAGCTTTTCTGGTGACTCTAATGTGCAGCCAGGTTAGGGAACTACGGGCTTAGTGTGACTAGGTTGATCAATCAATGTCTAGCTCATGAGGTGGAATTTGATCCTGAAGAGTGTGAATTTGCAGTCTATACTCTTAACCACTATGACGCATACCTTCGTCTTTTATTTTTATTTATTTAAAAGATTTTTTTGATGTGGATCATTTTTAAAATCTTTATTGAATTTGTTACAATATTGCTTCTGTTTTATGTTGTTTTTTTTTTTTGGCCTTGAGACATGTGGGATCTTAGCTTCCCAACCAGGGATCAAACCCATACTCCTGCATTGGAAGACTAAGTCTTAAGCCCTGGACTGCCAGGAAGTCCTCCCAATGTCTTCATATTTTAGACATTCAAATTACATAAAGATTCTAAGAAAGGATTTTTGTGGTGTAGGTCCTAAGGAGTTATTCATTTCTAGAATTGTTAGAAACTGCAAGTTGTTATGGCTCAAATGTGGCCTCATTAGTTTGGAACTCAGCCATCTAGGTTGACTCCATAAGCATCTATAGGAAGAGTGCAGGGGTAAGAACGACCATGGAGCTGGTCGTTCTCCAGCTATGGCCCCACTTTCCAGATGCTTAAAATACAATGGTGAGGATAATTGAGTCCAAATGACATCTCCTGTGTAATTCCATGCAGAAGATAAGTGGTATCACAGAGGTATTACAGCACCACCTTGCTGATTATTTGGACAATGACCGGACCTTTGCTGTTCTAGATTTTTGAAACTCAGTCTCTATCTACTTTTATGAATGAGCCGAACCATGGTGTTTGAGACTAAATCTCTTTCCCTGAAGCCTTTTTTTTTTTTTTTTTGGTTTCTGTTATTGGCCTTAATGCTTTCTGCCTTGTATTATAGGGATTTATCTTATCTTTCCTTCTGAACTTCTTGCAACTTGAAGCAGAGAACTTACCACAATGGTTTTCTTTTAATGGACACTTTATTCATTTTGTTTAACAAATGATAATAAAAGTTTCACTGAAAATGATAATATTTGAGCTGGAGGAAGCTCTAGCTGTTCTTTCTCATACACTCTCTCATAATTCACCTATCATTGGTTCTTACTATTGCTGGAACGTGAATTAGCAAATATGGGACCATTGCTCCTAAGGGAAATACAGAGTTAGGTTCCTGCAAGCTTCTGGACACAGTATTTTTGTCAATCAGTTAATACTCAACCTTGTTTTTTATGTGTTTTTGGTTAAAGACACCTCACTTAATATATACTTTTGGTTCGTGAGCACTGAATTCATGACCAGCAGCACTATAACTCATGCCTGGATGAAGCTTCTCTGTCGTTAGTATTTTCTCTGTAATGCACGTCACAGCTTTGCTCTACAGGAACACAAGACCGCACTTCAGCACTACACTTGGGGCTGTTTTCAACAGTGAATTCCCCAATGACAGTGAAATCATGGTAATATACAGGCCACGAAAAGACACTTGGTGACGGTTCAAGAGCAGAAACGAGAAGGCAGAGCGTCACCTTGTTCAGCCTCACTGGGGATGTGAATGGCAGGGAATCACATTTTTTGCCACTGTATGCATGTCTGAGAAAGACTGCCAAAGTTCCCCCAAGAATTGATTTTGGGGGTAGAGATAATTTGTCACAAGTACATAATCTGCAATTACTGAGGATCGACTACACTGTATACTTTCATGTGCAAATGGTTAAACCACAGAAGGGACTACAGTGAGACAGCCATTATAACTGAGATGGTTACAGGCAGTGCTTCTTACCTTTGTATACATCAGAATTTCCTGGAGACGCTGGTAAAATACTCACTGTTGGACCTCACGCTCAGATTCTCTGATTCAGTGGACTGGGATAAAACCTTGGAATTTGTATTTCTAGCTAGTGTCCAGGTGATGCTGATGGTGCTGGTCCAAGGTCTAGATTTTGAGAACCACCGGCCTAGGTAATAATACTGCATGCTTTGAAATAGTCTGTAGTCAGATTTTCCCTTAAAATGTGACTTGTCTATACTCATTAATTGCCTAAAATATATTTATATTCATATCATGTATGAAACTGTTAAATATGTTGATGTTAAGTGTGTTAATTTTTTATAAACCATTTTTTAAATATTATTTTTCTTTTAGGAACTCATATGTGCGGTTAAGACATCTATGTACAAACACATGGGTAACCAGTACTAGCATCCCCATAGACACGGATGAAGAGAGGCCTGTTATGTTGAAGGTAAATGTTTCTGAGAATGGTTTACTTTTCATCCAGATGTTGTATGAATAGGATTAGGGGACGACTGACATGTTCTTACAACTGCACTTTGTCAATATTAGAGATTGTTGCACTGGATTTCATCAAGGACTCATGCCCACCAGTCAGGTCACTGCAGGGCTGTGATTCAAGAAGATGCAGCAGAGATACCAAGAGAATGGGAGCAGCATGTAGGAAGGGAGGAAGATTCCAGAAGGGCATTTCCTCTCCTCTGTTGAAACTGAAGCAAAGGGCAAGGGTAAAAGGGAAACATTGCCAGTCGGGCTTTGAGAACAAGGCAGGAAACGGGCAGGAGAGATCTGTGTCTCTACAGCTTTTCATAGTGGGCGATGCTTGTAGGAATTGTTGTGTTTGGATCATCTACTTCTGTTTTGTACCTCTTCTGCAGTACTAAGATGTGTTAGTACTTTAGGAGTATTGCATCATTTTTTAATAAAGCAACTAATCTTAATGGAAACACACATTGCAGATTGGAACTTGCCAGACAAAAGAAGATAAAGAAGCATTTGCCATTGTGTCTGTCCCACTGTCCGAGGTCCGAGACTTAGACTTTGCCAATGATGCAAATAAAGTGCTGGCGACTACAGTTAAAAAGCTGGAAAATGGCACAATAACCCAGAATGAAAGGAGGTTAGTACCTTTCTAGTATGACTTTTACTTATTTATTTATCATTCATATTTTTAAATTAATTTATTTAATTAGAAGCTAATTACTTTACAGTATTGTGGTGGGTTTTGCCATACATTGATATGAATCAGTCACGGGTGTATATGTGTCCCCCATCCTGAACCCCCCTCCCACCTCCCTTCCCATCCCATTCCATCCCTCTGGGTTGTTCCAGTGCTCTGAGTGCCCTGTTTTATGCACTGAACTTGGACTGTCATCTCTTTCACATATGGTAATACATATGTTTCAATGCTATTCTCTCAAATCATCCCACCCTCGCCTTCTCCACTGAGTCCAAAAATCTATTCTTTATATTTGTGTCTCTTTGGCCGTCTCACATATAGGGTCATCGTTACCATCTTTTTAAATCCCATATATATGCGTTAATATATTGTATTGATGTTTTTCTTTCTGACTTACTTTGCTCTGTATAATAGGCTCCAGTTTCATCCACCTCATTAGAACGGATTCAAATATGTTCTTTTTAAAGCTGAGTAATATTCCATCATGTATATGTACCACAACTTTCTTATCCATTCATCAGCCAGTGGACATCTAGGTTGCTTCCATGTCTTGGCTATTGAGAACAGTGCTGGGATGAACATTGGGGTACATACTTCTCTTTCAGTTCTGGTTTCCTCAGTGTGTATGCCCAGCAGTGGGATAGCTGGGTCATATGGCAGTTCTGTTTCCAGTTTTTTAAGGAATCTCTACACTCTTCTCCATAGTGGCTGTCCTGTTTTGCATTCCCTTTTTTCCATACCCTCTCCAGCATTTATTGCTTGTAGACTTTTGGATAGCAGCCATTCTGACTGGTGTGAAATGGTACCTCGTTGTGGTTTTGATTTGCATTTCTCTAATAATGAGTGACGTTGAGCTTCTTTTCATGTGTTTGTTAGCCATCTGTATGTCTTCTTTGGAGAAATGTCTTTTTAGTTCTTTGGCCTGTTTTTTGATTGGGTCGTTTATTTTTCTGGTATTGAGCTGCATGAGCTAGAATAACTTTTAAATCATCAAGAGTCAGTTGTGAACTCTTGCAATAGCTCTCAGGTGAATGAATGACTCTAAGGAAATACATAGAATGGTCTCCATGGCGGCACACCTGCTTCTCAATGAGCAGATCCTGGTGCCTAAATGAACATAGTAACATTAAAATCTGGGGAATGTTTACATTTTTCTATTTTAGTTTGGCTTGAACACAGTTGTTTGGGTTACTTTCTGACCTTTCCTTTTGAATGTTTCCTAAGAGATGCCTTTTGATGCACTTGATTTGATATTTGGGTTTGGAGTTTTAGAAGCCCTAAAAGTTTTATGCTTTTTTGTTCTTATTTATTCAAGATACATTTCTCTGCTCAAGTCCCACAAAGCAAACATGTTATATAATACCAGCAAACAGTCTGCAAAAGTGTAGCTTTCTGCCCTTGTAACTCGCTCAGAGACACTCGAAGAAACTGGATCTTTGATTCCTCCACTCATTCTGTTTTGGAAATGAGTAAGAAAGAGTGATACTGATAGCCATCAGTCATTTCATCCTTACTTTATTTGGTACTATGTTAGGTACTGTAAATATATTTCTCTAGTCCTTCAAACAACCTTGATATGGACATTATTCCCATTCTACATAAAGGATAATTGAAAGTTTAAGCCAATCAGGTAAGGTCACACTGTAAATGGGGGATTTAATCATGTGTGTTTTTAAAGTCCATAGGTTTCCAATACACCAGAGCGCAAGCATTCTCTGTATTTATCCACTTCATGGTCTGCTACATACCTTTCAATTTGAATAAGAAAAATAAGAAATTACCAATTTCCCAGGCATTCACACACTGAAATTCTCATGACAGCTGGTGAAATGATAATTGGTATCAGTTCAGTTCAGTTGCTCAGTCGTGTCCGACTCTGTGAACCCATGGACTGTGGCACGCCAGGCATCCTTGTCCATCACCAACTCCCAGAGCTTGCTGAAACTCATGTCCATTGAGTCAGTGATGCCATCCAACCATCTCATCTCTGTCATCCTCTTTTCCTCATGCCTTCAATCTTTCCCAGCATCAGGGTCTTTTCCACTGAGTTAGTTCTTCACATCAGGTGGCCAACATATTGGAAGCTTTCAGCATCAGTCCTTCTGATGAATATTTACGACTGATTTCCTTTAGGATTGACTGGTTTGATCTCCTTGCTTTCCAGGAGATAACTGATATAAGCATTTTGAAACATAGTTTGACAGTAAGGAGCAAAGTTTAAGGAAGCAGTCACTCCTCGTGTAAGTGGAATCATGCAGTGTTTGTCCTTCTATGACTGGTTTATTTCACAAAGCAGGTTCACTCATATTGTCATATGTGACAGGATTTCCTTGTTTGTTAAAATTGTGTAGTATTCTTAGGACAGTTTGCTCACGGTGGCAATGCAGCCATGAACAGCACAGGCTCCATTCACATCTTCATGCAATTTACGGGCTTGAGTATTGGTTCCAGTTCCCTGAGATAGGAGCTCAGAATCTAGAGCAGGGGCCATCCAACATGTGATCACCAGATCAGATGTCCTTCTGATACAGAGTTAATATCTTCCTATAGCAGTCTCATTTCCCTTTGAATTTTTTTTCCTTTTTATTTTTTTAAATTTTATTTTATTTTTAAACTTTACAATATTGTATTGGTTTTGCCAAATATCGAAATGAATCCGCCACAGGTATACACGTGTTCCCCATCCTGAACCCTCCTCCCTCCTCCCTCCCCATACCATCCCTCTGGGTCGTCCCAGTGCACCAGCCCCAAGCATCCAGTATCGTGCATCAAACCTGGACTGGCGACTCGTTTCATACATGATATTATACATGTTTCAATGCCATTCTCCCAAATCTTCCCACCCTCTCCCTCTCCCACAGAGTCCATAAGACTGTTCTATACATCAGTGTCTCTTTTGCTGTCTCATACACAGGGTTATTGTTACCATCTTTCTAAATTCCATATATATGTGTTAGTATACTGTATTGGTGTTTTTCTTTCTGGCTTACTTCACTCTGTATAATAGGCTACAGTTTCATCCACCTCATTAGAACTGATTCAAATGTATTCTTTTTAATGGCTGAGTAATACTCCATTGTGTTTATGTACCACAGCTTTCTTATCCATTCATCTGCTGATGGGCATCTAGGTTGCTTCCACATCCTGGCTATTATAAACAGTGCTGCGATGAACATTGGGGTAACGTGTCTCTTTCCCTTCTGGTTTCCTCAGTGTGTATGCCCAGCAGTGGGATTGCTGGATCACAGGCATTTTACTTGCTTGATATTCCTGTCTTGACACCAGCTATCCTTTGTTTGTGTTTGAGTAGATGCCTTTTTTCGATATCCATTTGTTTCAGATTTGCCAGTCATTTTGCTTTGTTAATGTCTTGTGAGCAGGCAAGAGCTGGATTTTAAAAATATAATCTGATAGTCTATTTGAATTCGCTAACGTTTAATTACCTTGATTTGTTAAATAATGTGTTTGGACTTATTTGAATACCAATGGGTATCATATTTTGTTATTTTCTTTCTCCTGTATAGCTTTTTTTCTTTTCCCTCTTCTTCTTTCTTCCTTTCTGTTGGAGTGGTTAAGTTTGTATTTTCTCCCCATTTTTACTTTTCTTCTGGTTTAGAAGCTATAGATCCTGTTCCTATTCTTTTGCAAGTGCCCATATGGTCTTGTCATACATTTCAGCTATATCTTCTTTTTTACACAACTTGAAAATATTTCTTTCTCTCATGGGAGAAAAATACTTCAGAATGCTTTGATTATTCTCTGCTATTCTACTTCCCATCTTTTTTTTTAGGGGGCAATAGTTGTCTAGACCCATAGTTCTGAGTTTATTCTTTAAATTACTTATGTCATCTAAGTTATGATGTATCACTTTTTTCCTGAAAATTTAGTTCCTAAAATTATTTTTCAGTTATTAATTATATTAATGTATTTTACCTTTTGTTCTACTTGCTTTTATTTCTTGCATTTCACTCCTCTCTGGGTTCACTTTTCTTTTTGCTGAAATTTTTTCTTTAGTCTGTTCAATGAGGTTATAAATCTTATTAATCTTTATATGGGGATGTCTTCATTTTACCTCCTTTTTTAACTGATACTTTATGTATGAAATGCCAGCTTGACAATTCTTTTTCTTTAGTATTTTAAAGTTATAACAATTATTTTCTGTTGTATCTTGCCGTTAAGAATTATTATTCTTTATTGGCCTTTTTTGCTTACTTTCTGATAATTTTGTAGATTTTTTTCTTTTGTCTTTGATGTCCTAAAGTTTCACTACAATGTGTTTACAAGTAATTTTTAATTTTATTTTTCCCACTTGACACTTAGGGTATACTTTTAATCAGAATACTTATATTTTTCTTCAATTCTGGAAAATTTTCAGCCATCTTCCTTCAAATATTTATCTTTTCCTCTTACCTCTCTTCTGGAACTCCTATTAGATGGGTGTCGAATCCTCTTAATTCATCTCCCTTATCTCTTAACTTTCCTTTTATAACTTGCCTTTTGAAATCTGTCCTGCTTCCTAGATTGATTTTTTTGGTACTGTCTATAAGTCACCACATTTTCTTAGAATGTGTGTGTAGTATTTTACCTTCATGAATTATATTTTTATTTAAATGATTATAATTTTGTTTCTCAGATTTCTATTGATTCTTTTGCATGGCCACATTTTCTTCATTTGTATCTGCCCTCTTTTATGTATAGTGTCTTCTTTGGTATATAATTGTTTTCTTAACTCTTTGAGGATCGGAAACACACTGATTTAAAAGTTATTTTGAAATTGTACTGCTACTTGCATTTTTTTGGTGATGAAGTGCCTCCTGGCTTTTCAGTATGATGGATGGTTTTCTTAATGTCAGTTTTTCTCTTGTGCTTTGAAATTTAAATATGCAGGTTCTTCTTGAGTGGAAATATTTTTCTTATTCTCTCTCTGCATTCTCTCATTTTCTTTATTAGTTTTATGGTTGCTTCCACCTTGCTCATCTCAACAAGTCCAGAGCCAGATCTGATAGTGAGGGCTGAGAATTTGTGTCCTCCGCTAATTTGAGGCTTTGGCCATGGAGATTGCAGGTGGTTGAGTCCAGTTCTGTCTGTGTGCTTCCTCTCTTTCCTCCTATCACTCACTCACTGCACAGCCGGGGCTGGAACAGGGGTCACAATATGTTTAAGGTTCCTTTAAGAGATGGAGACACCTTGCTTTAGTCTCTGCTTTTGTGTCTTTAGTTTAGTTCCCTGCCATATGCTTTCGGTCCCCATTGTCTTGCCAGTACTGAATATTATCCTTGCTTATCACTGTGCTTCTTATTTCGTTCCTGGTTTTTGTTATGTTTTAGGTATGTCTTTTTTAAATATATATTTTGTTTATCATGGGTGCATATGATAAAATTCACACAAAAAGTTTTTAATAAAGGGAAATTAATAAGTTTGAGTGATTAAAGGACCTGCGTCTGCCTACAATGCAGGAGACCCGGTTTCAGTCCCTGGGTTGGAAAGCTCTCCTGGAGGAGGAAATGGCAACCCACTCCAGTACTCTTGCCTGGAAAATCCCATGGACGGAGGAGCCTGGTAGGCTGCAGTCCATGGGGTCACAAAGAGTCGGACACAACTGAGCGACTTCACTTTCACTTTCACCCATCTCCCAGTACAGAATTGTAATTTGGTCTAAACTGAAAAAATCAGTTTTATTTGCCACAGATGGGATGCTTGAGGTGAAAAGACAACAATAAGGTTTCAACAGTTTTGGAGGTCAAAAGAGAAGACTCATTTTCTTGACTATCATTGCCTCATCATTAGGGGAGGTGGGCTCTGCAAATAAGGTTAATGTATAGTCATTCTCAGTCAAGACTGTTAATTTTCTTCATCATCATTCCATTAGCTATCACCAGTTTTTAATTTATTTTTAATTGGAAGATAATTGCTTTACAATATTGTGTTGGTCTCTGCTGTACAACATTGAGAATCGGTCATAACTATCTATGTATATATATATCCCCTTTCCTCGTGAGCCTCCCTCGCAGCCCCCCATCCTTCCCCTCTAGGTCATCACAGAGCACCAAGCAGGGCTCCCTGTGTTATGGAGCAACTTCCCACTCTATCCGTTTTACATATGGTAGTGTATATATGTCAAAGCTACTTTCTCAATGTGTCCTACCCTCTCCTTCCCCTGCTGTGTCCACAAGATCATTCTCTACATCTGCATCTCCACCATCATTCATTTGTAAGCCATCTGGAAGAGTTTGAAGCAGAGGCATTTGTAGTTGCTCCCAGAGTTGCACTTTCTTAAATAACTAAACACCTGAATACAATATCCTCTAAACAGCAAGAGAAAAAAAAACAAAACCCAATACTTCTAAAAAGAAAATGCAGATATATTTATGCTTGGACTGGACTTGTAAATTGAGCCCTTGAAGCTCAACTCAATTTTAGTTTGCTGAAGAAGTCTGAGCTCAAAATAAATATTTTATTATTGCTGTTAAGGACAACAGAATAATTTAGAAGATGTTGAGTCACAATTTGGAAAGAAATTCACACCACATTTTGATGTGTAGAAATCATGTTTTACATTTCTGTGGGTGCCCCTAGAAGCTATGTCAGTGAATCCTATTCCTAAGACATTTTGTCGAAAAGAAACAGATGGGGTTAGAATTTAAAATAGGCACACAAGAAAACATATCTCTGGAATTTGGAGTAAGTTTATGAACTTTGGAGGTGCGCTGAATTTGGATGTGGTGGCTAAATTCTGGATTATAGGTTTATCCACTTGGCTCCACTCCCTTGCAAGAGTTGAATCTGGAGGTAAGATCAAGGTGCTTCATAACGGAATACATTCCGCACTTTTCTAGAGTCACTGAATCTCTTAAATTGTAGTTCTTTTGTTGATGTGGTCTTGATTGATCATACTAATAACAGTGAATAATTATGCTGATGTATATGGATAAAGCTTATTTATTGAAATATAGTTGATTTACAATGTTGTGTTAGATTCTAGTGTAAAGTGATCCAGTTATATATAAATATATTCGTTTTCATTATGGTTTATTATAGAATGTTGAATATGGTTCCCTGTGTTTTTCAGTAGGACTTTGTTGTTTATCTGTTTTATATATGGTAGTTTTTATCTGCTAATCTCAAACTCCTAATTTATTCCTCCCCCACCCTGTGCCTGTTTTTGTAACCATAAGTTTGTTTTCCATGTCTGTGTTTCTGTTAAAACATTGTAAATAAATTCATTTGTGTCATATTTTAGATTCCACATACAAATGATATCATATGGTATTTGTCTTTTTCTGTCGGACTTGAACTTCACTTAGTAATGGTAATCTCTAGGTCCATTCATGTTGTGGCAGATGATACTATTTCATTCTTTTCTGTCTGAGTAGCATTCCATCATGCATCTATATGACATCTTCTTGGATAAAGTTTACTTAAATATTTGTTGGATAGTTTTTGTAGTATTAAAAAATTCATATATGATGCAGTTCCCTGGTGGTGTAGTGCCTGTATGAATTTTACAAAAAAGAGTCACACAGGAAATGATAAACCGCAGGAAGGAGGAAGAAGAAAGCTAAGGGAGGAAGGTGCCAGATGCCACTAATGTTCAAGTAATAGTTAAAAAAAATAGCCAAAATGTAGAATTAAAGGTAAACATTAGTGTATGATTTTAGGGTGCTATGATTTGTATAGATCAGTTAATACTTTCAGAACAATTTAGAGATATGATGGCTTGCTCTTGTCTCTCTTTGCAGGTCATTTAAGTTTTTCCTATTCTGTACAGAGAGAAATTGTAATGTGGTAAAGATTAGAAAATGTAGTTGATAATAAAAAAGAACAAATTTGAGTTTAAGAATTTAGTTTAGCTGTTCTCTCATAAAGCCAAAATACCCTTCTTTGTGAGTCAGTCATGAAAAAGCATCTGCTGATGGGTGTTATCCTCTCAACACCTCTGATTTTGGGACTCATGGGGTTTTATTTCATAATTGTCTTTGCAAATACTTGATTAGAGTTGGAGGTAGGAGTAGGGGTTGGTGGAACTGAAGAAGGGATGCTCTTTGCAAAGATTTAAGTAAATGGGAAAAGGCAATGGCACCCCACTCCAGTACTCTTGCCTGGAAAATCCCATGGATGGAGGAGCCTGGTGGGCTGCAGTCCATGGAGTCGCCAAGAGTCGGACATGACTGAGCGACTTCACTTTCACTTTTCACTTTCATGCATTGGAGAAGGAAATGGCAACCCACTCCAGTGTTCTTGCCTGGAGAATCCCAGGGACCGGGGAGCCTGGTGGGCTGCCATCTATGGGGTCGCACAGAGTCGGACACGACTGAAGTGACTCAGCAGCTAATTTAAGTAAATATTTACTGTATTAGTTATTTCATTAAATGATTTTATTATAAAATACTTTTACTTTTTAATGTTTTAGTGCTTATTTACAAATATTTCCAAGATTAAGCACACCATAATATTTCCCTTTCTTTTTATGATAGGTTTGTAACCAAGTTACTGGAAGACCTTATCTTCTTTGTTGCTGATGTACCTAACAACGGACAAGACGTTCTAGACGTGCTTATCACCAAGCCAAACCGAGAACGTCAGAAGTTAATGAGGGAACAGAACATATTGGCACAGGTGACTTTGCATATTGTATCTTTTGAATTATAGTATCAGGAAAGTTCTTGTATTAGTTACCTATTGATGTATAACAAATTACCCCTAAACTTAGTGTCAAAAGCCAGCAGATACTTAGGTTTTCTGTGGACTAGGAATCTGGGGGTGGTTTAGGTGGGCAGTTCTTGCTCACGGTGTTTCACAGGCTGCAGTCAAGGTCTTGGCTGGGTTGTGGTCATCTCGAGGCTCAAACAGGGGAGGATTTATTACTCAGCTCACTCACTTGGGCCTCTCCACAGGGCTGCCTCAAGACCAGGCAGGTTGTGTTCCTTAGAAGTGAGGGATCCAAGACAGAAGAAGAGAGGGCCTCCAGGTGGAGGTCATAGTCTTTTTGTAACCTCATCTTAGAAATTCTAATATCTCATCATTTCTACCTTGTTCTCTTAGTTAGAAGTGAGCCAATAATTCCAACTCACAGTCAGTAAGACAGGATTCCATAAGAGAGTAATTCCAGGAGGCAGGGTTCACTGAGAGCTATCTTGGAGACAGCCTGCCACAGACCTCTGAAAAACCTACATGGTCAAACTGTTTCCAGAAAACATGCTGTAATAATGTTCTAAGTAGAATTTCCAGGGGAGCTTGGAAGCTGCCATTTCCATCTGCTTCCTCCTCTTCCCCCATTTTCCCCTCAAAAAGTAGGGCAGTCTATTCATTAGTCACAAGTGCTCTTTACAGTATTCTAGTTTTTTCCCTGGAAGTCTAGAAATGCTCCTATGCTATGTCTTCCTGAAGTTGTTCATCATGTGCCGGCAAATTAATTTACTCCCTAATACTATGCACGTTTGGACATGCCTACCTTCGTGCATTCTTTTTATTCTGTTAATTGCTATATAAGTAATGGGCTTCTGCCTTAACTGTGGACTGTAGGAAGATCCTTAAAAAATAAAATTTATGTTATTAATATACCTGCTATTGTAGAGTTGGGAAAGGAAAATAGTAGACATTATCAGTTAATATTCTGTAGCTGATTGTCAGAATATATAAAATCAACAGTTTTCTCAAATAAAATAAAGGTTGCAAATCTAATGAGACAAAGTCTTTTCTAACATTAGCATTTCTTTTGTATAAAACATTTGATTTCAAGGACTATTAGAACCTTGAATGATTTATTATTTCAACCAATATATGTCAAATATTTTACTTCAGTATAATAAATAGAAAATTCACAGTTTAGTGAATATAGAATTATTGAAGAAACTTTAATTCATATTTTATTTCATGGACTACAGAGGATAATTCTGCTTTCTTGTATGACTCCTCATGTCTTTGCCTAGGTGCTCTTTTATAAATAATTTACTCATCCTGCCAGTTCATCTCCAGGTGATCCTACCTGCTGTCTTCTTGCCTAAAAAGAGTCATGCTCCTCAATGCTTTTTAAATACTTCCCAACTGCTAATTTTCTTACAAGAAGAATCTGAGTCACTGGGTATCACCAGGTGCCCATATGGCTCCTTATTTGTTTTGAATGCTGATACATTCATTGATTTGGTCACATCTTTATGTATACAAATAATAAGTTAATTCTTTTACTAAGAGGTTTGAAAGCAATATTTGGAGGTAGTCAGTTTTAGATGAAAAGTAAATTTCCTTATAGTGTTTTGATTTTCCTTATAGTGTTTTGATTTTTAGAAATTTATAGGGAATAACAGAAGTAGTTGTTTGACTTCAAAGCCCATTGAAGTCAAACTATATTTTAGTGCATCTGAATATGTTCATGTAACTTGGTAAAACTTAAAATCTTTAAAATTTTATTATTTTTAACCAAATATTTATTTATTTACGTTAAGTCCTTATTGGTTACTTTAAATATAGCAGTATGTACGTGTCAGTTCCAAACCCCCAATTTAGCCCTCCCTCCCACCTTCCACCAGGTAACCATAGTTCATTTTCTAGTCTGTGAGTCTGTTTCTGTTTTGAAAATAAATTCACTTGTATAATTTTTTTTAGGTTCTGCATATAAGTGATATCATATGATTTTTTTCTTTTTCTGTCTGACTTATTAGGGAAGTTGAACACTTCCCAAATATTTTTTATTTTAATAAAATAGAATTTCTAAACAAAATGAAGCATTTTATTTAAATATTGTTTTGTCATTTAATTTAGGGAATATTTTTAGCAGTATTTTTCTGTCCCTTAATATGTTGGTCTTATATCCCCCCCAAAAATCTTTCTTTTATTTTTTTACTTTACACTGCTGCTGCTGCTGCTAAGTCGCTTCAGTCGTGTCCGACTCTGTGCAACCCCATAGATGGCAGCCCACCAGGCTCCCCCATCCCTGGGATTCTCCAGGCAAGAACACTGGAGTGGGTTGCCGTTTCCTTCTCCAATGTGTGAAAGTGAAAAGTGAAAGTGAAGTCGCTCAGTTGTGCCCAACTCTTAGCGAGCCCATGGACTACAGCCTACCAGGCTCCTCCGTACCTGGGATTTTCCAGGCAAGAGTACTGGAGTGGGGTGCCATTGCCTTCTCCACTAATTCTACTCAAATATTACAAAAGCCTTTTTGAGTCAACGTTTTTTGTTATAAAAAAATTAAAAAGTTCTAAACATGCACCTCCATTCATCAGAATAAGTCATAGTTGTTGTTGTTTTCTTAATAGGTATTTGGGATTCTTAAAGCACCCTTTAAGGAGAAAGCAGGAGAAGGCTCAATGTTGAGACTGGAAGATCTGGGGGATCAAAGATACGCCCCCTATAAGTACATGCTGAGGCTGTGCTACCGTGTGCTGAGACATTCGCAGCAGGACTACCGGAAAAATCAGGTTCAAGGATGGCCCGCCTTTTTATCTTTTTAACATCTAAAGTATGGGCGAAGTTGTTTGGTTACAGTTCCAAGACATATAAATTAGGAATGGGAAATTCTTCTTTGCAGTGAAATGCTCTTGGTCATTTGTGTGTGTTCCAAAACGTTTCTTTTATAATTGAAATATTTTATAACACACAAAAATGACCTGTAAATGTATTTAAAATGACATACATATTTATTATTCCTTGTAAAATTAGAATTGTTGGGGGAAGATGTCTGAGTCCTCATGTGTGCATGGTATTAGCTCCTGATGGGAAGGAGGCATGCTGGATATATTATGTAAAGAGGAATGAGACATTTCTTGGCATTTCTAGAAACACGTGACATACCCCATCATGTGTAGGCTAAAGAGTTCATTGTCTGGTGGAAAAAATATGATGTGCATCTGAAATGTAAGGCAGAGTCATGGAGTGGGTAGGGGAGATAAAACAGTATTGTGGGAATTCAGGAGAGAGAGGAGCTCAGCTCAGGTAACCCAGGAAGGGTGCTTGGAGAAGGAAGCATTTGAATACAATAAGAATCATTAAAAAAAAAAAAAAAAAACAGAATCATTTTCAGAAATTGTATGGGAACTGGCATTTTAGTGAACAAATTTCTGAAAAGAGAATAATGGATCCTAGAAGGGCAGTTTCATCGCAAGATACACCTAACCATGGAGGACAGGGAACCCAGGTGTATCCAGGGATATAGCTTAAAGTTGCCAACTCATGTAGAATTTCATCTCATTTTTGTCTTAAAATATAATATAATATACAGTGGGCTCAGTAATATATGTGTGCTTAATACAAAATTGTTTTCAATTAATTAGCATTTGGTAAGTTAGTGTCCTATGTTTCTCTTACATAGTTGGAGAGATGAGTGCATAGTCAGGAAACTTCGGTGATGAGTTTAGTCCATCTGGAAGGATGGTTGTGGGAGTGAGCTGGAAAGGCATGTGGGCTGAGCTGTGGAGGGCTGAGGATGTCTGACCCGGAGGCTGGATGCTATTTGGGAATCAGTTCAATTCAGTCGCTCAGTCGTGTCTGAGTCTTTGTGACCCCACAGACTGCAGCACACCAGGCCTCCCTGTCCATCACCAACTCCGGGAATTTACTCAAACTCATGTTCATCGAGCTGGTAATGCCATCCAACCATCTCAAACTCTGTCATCCCTTCCTCCATCCACCTTGAATCTTTCCCATCATCAAGATCTTTTCAAATGAGTCAGTTTTTCACATCAGGTGGCCAAAGTATTGGAGTTTCAGCTTTAACATTAGTCCTTCCAATGAATATTCAGGACTGATTTCCTTTAGGATGGACTGGTTGGATCTCCTTGCCGTGCAAGGGACTCTCAAGAATCTTCTCCAATACTACAGTTCAAAAGCGTCAATTCTTTGGTGCTCAGCAAAGTAATCTCTGCTTTTTAATATGCTGTTTAGGTTGCTCATAACTTTTCTTCCAAGGAGTAAGCATCTTTTAATTTCATGGCTGCAGTCACCATCTGCAGTGATTTTGGAGCCCCCCAAAATAAAGTCTGTCACTGTTTGCAGTGTTTCCCATCTATTTGGCATGAAGTGATGGGAAAAGATGCCATGATCTTAGTTTTCTGAATGTTGAACTTTAAGCCAACTTTTCACTCTCCTCATTCACTTTCATCAAGAGGTTCTTTAGTTTTTTTTTTTCACTTTCTGCCATAAGGGTGGTGTCATCTGCATATCTGAGATTGTTGATATTTCTCCCGGTAATCTTGATTCCAGCTTGTGCTTCTTCCAGCCCAGAATTTCTCATGATGTACTCTGCTTGTAAGTTAAATAAGCAGGGTGACAATATATAGCCTTGACGTATTCCTTTTCCTATTTGGAACCAGTCTGTTGTTCCATGTCCAGTTCTAACTGTTGCTTCCTGACCTGCATACAGATTTCTCAGGAAGTACATCAGGTGGTCTGGTATTCCCATCTCTTGAAGAATTTTCCACAGTTTGTTGTGATACATACAGTCAAAGGCTTCGGCATAGTCAATAAAGCAGAAGTAGATGTTTTTTTCTGGAACTCTCTTGCTTTTTCTGTGAACCAGTGGATATTGGCAATTTGATCTCTGGTTGCTCTGCCTTTTCTAAATCCAGCTTGAATATCTGGAAGTTCACAGTTCACGTACTGTTGAAGCCTGGCTTGAAGAATTTTGAGCATTACTTTGCCAGTGTGTGAGATGAGTACAATTGTGCGGTAGTTTGAGCATTCTTTGGCATTGCTTTTGTTTGGGATTGGAATGAAAACTGATCTTTTCCAGTCCTGTGGCCACTGCTGAGTTTTCCAAATTTGCTGACATATTGAGTGCATCATCTTTTAGGATTTGAAATAGCTCAACTGTAATTCCATCACCTCTACTAGCTAAGACCCACTTGACTTCACATTCCAGGATGTCTGGTTCTAGGTGAGTGATCACACCTTCATGGTTATCTGGGTCATGAAGATCTTTATTTGTATAGTTCTTCTGTGTGTTCTTGCCACCTCTTCTTAATATCTTCTGCTTCTGTTAGGTCCATACCTTTTCTGTCCTTTATTGTGCCCATCTTTGTATGAAATGTTCTCTTAGTATCAGTAAGTTTTACTTAAGTCAGGAACACATTCTAGTCAGTAAATTTTCCCAGCATAGAAAACATCCCCAAGGAGAATCCCCAAGAAACTGAAGTGAACACTTTGGACTGTGGAGAAGGTTAAGCTTACCAGTTCTGAGATGTGGCTTGGAATAGAGAGGCAGGCTAGTGGGAAGGAGAAAAAGCAGGTAGAATCATACATGGGGGAAACGCCCTGGTGGCTCTCTCTTGCTCTAAGATTGGACCTTTCTGTTTCACATGGCTCTCCAGGACCTCACCTCCCATGTCAGCTCTTGTTTTCTCCTCACTGACGACTTTCCTGCTGCAACGGGCACTCTGTGATTACAGAACTCAGAAGACTGGGTTCCACCACCACGGAACCTTCCACTTGCTACTCCCATTGCTTCGATGACTTCTCTCCCCATGATTGCCTCATTTTTAAAAAAAATCATTTCCATTATTTCATCATTTTCATCATTTCTATCCCAGGTCAAATGTCACCTTTTCAGCACCTACCCCATCTAAATTTGTCAGCTTTTCCCATGCTTCTGCTTGTTTCATTTCACTTATCAATACCTAAAATGATCCTGTTTGTTAGCTCAATGACTGCCCTTTATCACTAGACATGAGCTCCATGGGAGCTTGTCTGTCTTGTTTACTGCCATACCCCTAGCTCTCAATTCTGTAACATGTGTTTGCTAAAAACAAGCACATCCTCTTATATAACCATACTATACAGCTGGAATGGCCTTCCAGAAATATCTATTGGATGAATCGGTGTGAGCAATAAAGTGACTAATCATATTACCTTACTGGACTTTTTTCCTGTTTACCTTTTTATTTGTGAGTTTTTTCACTGATTTTTTTTAAAGATGAAAAGTGCTAGGTAATTTTATCATCATTTTAAAAAGAAGATTTAATAGATCATTGTAGTATGTGTAAAAAAAAAGAAATAGCCTAGGTTCACCTGGGATCTTCATATAACAGTATGAAGCTCGTGCTTCATGAACAAAATGTCAGAGGGTCATTTTCCTTTCTGTAATTATGCCAAAATCCTGGGTTATGACTTTTAGTGAGTGTTTGAAGAGGGCCATCTGTTATACTGGTGAGATACTTAGTTATCATGTCATAAAAAATTGTGATTTTAATTAGGTTTATTTTTTTCTAATTTGTAAGTGTTAAGTACCATATTAAAAATTACTTCTAGACATGTAATTTTCTGTTATAATTAAAATGAGGTCTATATTAATATATTGGCAATTCCTTCCTCAAAAATTCTATTTATTTAAGAATTACTTATTTGCTTTTCTTTGGACAATAATTTTTAGTGCATTTCTCTTATGAATAAATTAATCATTGTTGCTGACCCTAATAGAACCTGTTATTTCTAAGCTGTTTGGCAGTGCATTCTGACAGTCCTTCTCCTTTGCAGGAATACATTGCTAAGAATTTCTGTGTCATGCAGTCCCAGATTGGCTATGATATTTTGGCAGAAGATACCATCACAGCTTTGTTGCACAACAACAGAAAACTACTAGAGAAACACATTACAGCAAAAGAAATAGAAACATTTGTTAGTTTACTCAGGAGAAATCGAGAGCCAAGGTTTGAAGTAGTTCATGCAGTCTTTTCTTGTGGGGATTATGGCTTATTGCTGTATTTTCAGAACTTTTGTACAGTTAGAATTCTTTCATGGACAAAACAATGTTGGACTTATTGCTATGATAATTATGTATCATCGTGAGTTATTATCTCATAGGACATCAAAGCCCTTTATAGATAATGTATTTAAATGTGGTTGATTTTCACTCTGATAACTTGTGTTTTTATAGTTCGCCATAGTTTTTTAGAATATGTCCATATATATATTAATACACTGTTTCATTTAAATCCTTGCACATTCTCCTGAAGTACACTGGTCATGAAATATTATCCATATATTAGAGATGCGAAAATAGAAGCCTACAAACCAACTAGAAAGAGAAGTTAGGGTTTCTGACTCCATGGCAAGTCGCCTTTCTCTTATACCATGCTGCCTTATCTGGGAGAAATGATTGCAGAGAAGTCAAGCAGCTTGACAAAATCTTCTTAATTAGCATGGCAAATAAGTGTTAGAAGATAGAATTAGGCCTCTGACTTGACCAGACCGAATTCATGTGCTGTCTGGCTGTTTTACTGAGTACAGTGTTAACTTTGATCTGGCTTTGTTTTGATACTGTACATATAACAAGTCACAGTGCTGTGGGATGAATATCAGCAAATAAGTAGAAGCAAGCTTATATCATTTTTGGAAACAAGATTTGTACTAAATACAAATAATTGGACATTTAATTTGTCTCTAATGATGCAGTAGGTAAGCAACACATTAGAAAACTGTTGCATGGAAATAATATTAAAAATATATCTAGACAGTTTCATTATATCCCAAAGTATATTATGGGTGGTGATTTTATAAGATGCTTTTTGCTAATGTTCAATTTAATTTTTTTTCTCTTGTCAGGTTTTTGGATTATTTATCAGATCTGTGTGTGTCTAATACCACCGCGATACCCGTAACTCAAGAACTCATCTGCAAATTTATGTTGAGCCCAGGCAATGCAGACATTCTCATTCAAACCAAGTAAGCCCAAATGATGGAGGCATCCTTTAATGTTCATTATTTGTAAGCAGGACAGTTCCTTGTCTTGTTTCTGAATGAACTTTTTCATAGATTTTTGTGTGTGTTATTTATTTCAAGACTGGTCTCAATGCAAGGAGACAACCCCATGGAGAGTGCCATCCTTTCAGATGACATTGATGAGGAAGAAGTTTGGCTCTACTGGATTGACAGCAACAAGGAACCTCATGGCAAAGCCATCAGGCACCTTGCCCAGGAGGCAAAGGAGGGCACCAAGGCTGATTTGGAAGTCCTTACCTATTACAGGTTAAGTATCATGGAGAACCATAATTCTCAGTCTCACATATTGAGAGGTGATTCTCAGAAATCTGTAAATCTGTGAAGTCAGATGTATGTGAAGAAACTTAAGAAGTTATATCAGAACTAAGGTAGCTGAAATACTTAGTATTATTTAAAATATTCACAATAAATGTAAACATCTGTGTTTTCTACATATATCACTTGCTATTTTCTCATTTTCTCCTAGTTTGGAACTGTTGTGCAGCAATGGAGTTTTTCCTCTTGTTGATTGGTGTGGGTGCAGATAATTGAGTTGAGAGGGAGATAGAACTGGGGCCAGGGAAACTGATTTGGTTGTAGAGGTGGCCTCAGAGAAGGTTAGCCAGTAGTTATGTATATACTGCTTATGGTCATGTAGAGACCTAGGACCTTGGACAAACTGGTGTCTATAGTTGTAAAAGTTCAGTGGTGGCATATAGTAGTTGAAGTTTCAGTGGTGGTTGATGTAGTCAGTATAGTGAGAGCAAGAACCGAGTTGGTGTTTTTTGAGTCTAAGGCATGGAAACCCAAAGCAGAAACCAAGACTGGGCCTAAATCACAAAATCTGAGAAAGACAGAGAATTCCTTGTGTCCCCTGATCTCTACAGCTACAGAATCAAAGGCTACTTTCTGTATCTTGGCGGCTGATGAGTCAAAGTGTACTGATGCCATTTGGACTGCTCACTTGAATAATCATTGATCATTTGGGGACTGAATAAGTCTGCACTTGGAATGTAGACATGAGAGCCTGGAACTGAGTGAGCCTGGGCAAGGCAGAAGAGATGGTTTCACGAGAGCTGTTATCCGTAGCCTTTGGGCTTAGTGTATTTGTAATCCTAGGAAACCAAGAACCTAGAGCCTGATGGCAGTCTCCACCAGAAACTTGTTGCTAGAACAAGTGAGAGAAATTGCAACTGCATGGCCATAGAAGTGACCTCATCTACGTGCCATTCAATCACTTAACCCACTACCACAATGTCCAGTATCACATACACTTGGAAATATTAGAAACATAAAAGTAGATGTGGATTGATACTAATACGTAGACTTTATCCGGATAAGACAAATAATGTAATACATTTACTATTTTTAAGGTACCAGCTAAATCTCTTTGCAAGAATGTGCTTGGATCGCCAGTATCTGGCCATAAACCAGATTTCTACACAGCTCTCTGTTGATTTGATCCTGCGATGTATGTCAGATGAGAGCCTGCCTTTTGACCTCCGAGCATCTTTTTGTCGCCTCATGCTCCACATGCATGTTGACCGGGATCCCCAGGAGTCCGTAGTGCCTGTTCGCTATGCCCGGCTCTGGACAGAAATCCCCACGAAGATCACAATTCATGAGTATGTTTGGGAGCATTTCTCGATGACTTTAAATTCAGCTGATGAACTCAAAATCAAATGTCTTCAATTTCTTAAAAAATTTATTTTATTGAAGTATGATGGTTGATTTACAATGTTGTATTAATTTCTACTATACAGAAAACTGATTCAGTTACACACACACACACACACATATATATATATATATGTATTCTTTTTCATACTTTTTTCATATGGTTTGTCACAGGATATTGGATATCGTTCCCTGTACTATACAGTAGGATCTAGTTTTTTTTAATCCATTTTATATATAATAGTTTGCATCTGTTAATCCTAAACTCCTAATCCATCCCTCCCCCAAATGTCTTCAATTTTGAAATGGAATATAAGGAAAAGCATTTCTGTGTTCAAATTTGGCTTCTTTAACCTTCCAAATGCAAATGAGATACTCTTTTTGGAAAGTAAAATGACAGCTTTTGATAATAGAAATGTTATTCTGGAAACCAGTAAACACAAAACGTGTTAATAATAGGAGCAAAAATTTGTTAAGTCTTTAATATTATGGTAGACTTTGATTTAAGTGCTTTACATGTAGTAACTCATTTCAAAACAGGCCCATTTTACAGATGTTCAGCTCAGTTCAGTCGCTCAGTCGTGTCCAACTCTTTGCGACTCCATGAATCGTAGCACACCAGGCCTCCCTGTCCATCACCAACTCCCGGAGTTCACTCAGACTCACGTCCATCGAGTCAGTGATGCCATCCAGCCATCTCATCCTCTGTCGTCCCCTTCTCCTCCTGCCCCTAATCCCTCCCAGCATCAGAGTCTTTTCCAATGAGTCAACTCTTCGCATGAGGTGGCCAAAGTACTGGAGTTTCAGCTTTAGCATCATTCCTTCCAAAGAAATCCCAGGGCTGATCTCCTTCAGAATGGACTGGTTGGATCTCCTTGCAGTCCAAGGGACTCTTAAGAGTCTTCTTCAACACCACAGTTCAAAAGCATCAATTCTTCGGCACTCAGCTTTCTTCACAGTCCAACTCTCACATCTATACATGACCACAGGAAAAACCATAGCCTTGACTAGACAGACCTTTGTTGGCAAAGTAATGTCTCTGCTTTTCAACATGCTATCTATGTTGGTCATAATTTTCCTTCCAAGGAGTAAGTGTCTTCTAATTTCATGGCTGCAATCACCATCTGCAGTGATTTTGGTGCCCCAAAAATAAAGTCTGACACTGTTTCCACTGTTTCCCCATCTATTTCCCATGAAGTGATGGGACCAGATGCCATGATCTTCGTTTTCTGAATGTTGAACTTTAAGTCAACTTTTTCACTCTCCTCTTTCACTTTCATCAAAAGGCTTTTTAGTTCCTCTTCACTTTCTGCCATAAGGGTGGTGTCATCTGCATATCTGAGGTTATTGATATTTCTCTCGGCAGTCTTGATTCCAGCTTGTGCTTCTTCCAGCCCAGCGTTTCTCATGATGTACTCTGCATATAAGTTAAATAAGCAGAGTGACAATATACAGCCTTGACGTACTCCTTTTCCTATTTGGAACCAGTCTGTTGTTCCATGTCCAGTTCTAACTGTTGCTTCCTGACCTGTATATAGGTTTCTCAAGAGGCAGGTCAGGTGGTCTGGTATTCCCATCTCTTTCAGAATTTTCTACAGTTTATTGTGATCCACACAGTCAGAGGACACAGCATCTAGAAAGGTTGATTAATTTAACCAAACTTAGAAATCAGGAGGTTAAAGTATATATATTTTGCAATTTAAATGACTACAATCAATTTAACTTCCTTCAAATTCTTTCTGTGTTCCCAGATATGATTCTATAACAGACTCTTCCAGAAATGATATGAAGAGGAAATTTGCACTGACAATGGAATTTGTTGAAGAATACTTGAAAGAAGTTGTAAATCAGCCTTTTCCTTTTGGAGATAAAGAAAAAAACAAACTGACATTTGAGGTAATTTCTTTTAAACAATCTGTAAAGTTATTCACTTTACACTGTCTAAAATTAGGTACATTGAACATCAAAGATTTTTTTCCCTCTAATACTTAGGATGTTTTGATAATTCGGTAGTTAAATTCCTGAAGGTATGATTTCCTCTGCCATTGATTAAAAGATAGATTTGATACTTTAATTATACCTGATATACAAAATATTTTATTTATAATTACGTTATATACTTTTTTCTTTGATTTTTTGATTTATTTGTGTAAACTTTATTGCATTTAATGGACAGAGAGTTTTGCATATTTATAATATATTTTGCATAAAAAAAATCTCCATTAAAGTGATGTTTTTAGCCTCATTAAACTAAATTGAAATTATAATATCACTTTGAGTGGATAGTGACAAAACTAGAGAGAAGATGCCATACCTGATACCTGGGGTATTAGGTACCTACTGCTGATGTGTAACAGATCACCCCCAAACCTAGCAGCCCAAAGCAACAAGCATGATTATCTCATGTTCTGTGGATCAGAAATCTGGTGGTTCTGGATCAGGGTCCCTCAGGAGGTGGTAAATCAAGCTGTTGCTGGGGTTACCGTCATCCGGGGTTAGATGATCTGCTTCTACGTTCACTTGTGTGGTTGTACTTCCTTGCTGGCTGTTGTCTGGACACCTCATTCTTCTTGCCATGTGGGCCTTTCCATAGGCTGCCTCAGTGTCCTCACAACCTGGTGCCTCGCTTCCCCTGGGGTAACTATTTGAAAGAGAGAAAGGGCCCAAGATGGAAGTTGCAGTCTTCTGTAACCTGAGGTTAGAAGTGTCTTGTCATCATTCTGCTGTATTTTGTTGGTGACACCGACTAAGCCTGGGGCAGTGTGGAAGGAGACCCTATGCTGGGGACCATTTTGGAAGCTGGCTGCCATGCCTAGTATATCCTGTAGCATCCAGAAGACCACAAAGTGGCATAAGGAACATGTGTTTGTAGACAAATTTCATGGATAATATTCAGTTGTTAAAGTAATTCATTAATGTGACTGTTTATTCAGTGATATCCTACTGACTAATAACTTAATATTTAAGCAAGAGGTCAATCATTCTAATGTAAACTTCATTTAACCACCCTGATACATCTAAAATCTGTCTTCTTGCTTCCCGTGTGGACTGTTCACCAGATACCTCATATTCCTGTCACATGGGCCTGTGATGGGGTTGATGAACTGGTCTTATTTGGATTTAATTCTAAACTTGATTAAATCAGAGTTCAGTGGTTACTTCTGTAGGTATTAAATTCCTAGGTATTAATGAATTAGAAGAGAACTGCTGAAGGATATATTTCCTGTTGATTAGATAGAATTCTTTTTAAAATTTTTGAAGTATAGTTGATTTACAATATTATATGAGTTTCAGGTATACAACAGAATGAGTCAATATTTTTGTAGATTATACTCCACTGAAAGTTATTACAAAATAATGGCCATATTCCCCTGTGCTGTAAAGTATATCATTTTTGCTTATGTATTTTATACATAATGGCTTGTACCTCTCAGTTTCCTATACCTATATTGCTCCTCTGCCCACTGGTAAGCACTAGTTTGTTCTCCATATTTAGGAGGGGTTCTTTAAAATCTACCTTTCTATTAAATCAGACCAGCTGAAATTAAAAAAAAAAAAAAAGAATTAGACATAATTAGACATGTCTGCACAAATTTAGATAATAAAAATTCAGTGCTTGTTTTTGTTCCTAATGTTTCTCTTTTCTACCCTTTTTCTTCTTTTTCTAAATTAGGTGGTTCACTTGGCTCGGAATCTTATATACTTTGGATTTTACAGTTTCAGTGAATTGTTACGGCTAACAAGGACTCTTCTGGCTATCTTAGATATTGTCCAGGCCCCCATGTCATCGTATTTTGAAAGATTAAGCAAATTTCAAGATGGAGGTAAGAACTTTGGAGAACAGTTATAAGGTTTTGGCATTACTTTGAGGTGAGATAAAGAACAAATCTGTTGAGAGTGGTTGTGAACATGTACCTGGTAATATATATGTGCAAGTGGACCTTCATCCTGATAGGACTGAATGCCAAGAGGCTAGAAGTGCTAACATGCTTCTCTTTTTAATGAAAAACTTTAAACGACAACTTCATAAGATCAAGGAATTCCATCATGCTATGGTCAGTTCACGAGTGAAAATATTACGTGTTAAAAAATAAACATTTGTGGCTTCACTGGTGGTCCAGAGGCTAAGACTCCATGTTCCCAGTGCAAGGGGCCCAGACTTGATCCCTGGTAGGGGAACTAGCACCCCACTCCAGTACTCTTGCCTGGAAAATCCCATGGACGGAGGAGCCTGGTAGGCTGCAGTCCATGGGGTCGCGAAGAGTTGGACACGACTGAGCGACTTGACTTTCACTTTTCACTTTCATGCATTGGAGAAGGAAATGGCAACCCACTCCAGTGTTCTTGCCTGGAGAATCCCAGGGACGGCGGAGCCTGCTGGGCTGCCATCTATGGGGTCGCACAGAGTCGGACACGACTGAAGCGACTTAGCAGCAGCAGCAGCAGGGAACTAGATCCTGTATGCTACAACTAAGAGTTCGCATGCCACAGCTGGAGGAACCCCATACTGCAACGAAGACTGAAGATCTCGAGAGCTGCAACTAAGAGCTGGTGCAGCCAAATTGAAAAAAAAAATTAATATTTGAGATCATCCTGGTGTGTGTCATGTGCTGGCTACCCTTCATAGCACGGCAATAGAAAAATGCAGAGAATGGGTACATGCAGGGTCATGCCAAAGAGGCAATGGGTGCAAAGCCATTACAGAGGCAGTACAGTACAGTGGGCAAGAGAGCATGTGCTTTTGAGTCAGAGTGCCTATGTACCAGAGAAGGCAGTGGCACCCCACTCCAGTACTCTTGCCTGGAAAATCCCATGGACGGAGGAGCCTGGTAGGCTGCAGTCCATGGGGTCGCGAAGAGTTGGACATGACTGAGCGACTTGACTTTCACTTTTCACTTCCATGCACTGGAGAAGGAAATGGCAACCCACTCCAGTGTTCTTGCCTGGAGAATCCCAGGGATGGGGGAGCCTGGTGGGCTGCTGTCTATGGGGTCGCACAGAGTCGGACACGACTGAAGCAACCTGGCGGCAGCAGCAGCAGCGGCAGCAGCAGCATATGTTCCAATTCTGGATTGACCACTTTTTATTAATTTAGGCAAGGTACTTCTCCTCTCTAAGAGTTTCTTTTCTATTTGAGATATGGTGATAAGGTCAGTTTTCATTCCAATCCCAAAGAAAGGCAGTGCCAAAGAATGCTCAAACTACCCCACAATTGCACTCATCTCACACACTAGTAAAGTAACGCTTAAAATTCTCCAAGCCAGGCTTCAGCAATACGTGAACTGTGAACTTCCAGATGTTCAAGATGGTTTTAGAAAAGGCAGAGGAACCAGAGATCAAATTGCCAACATCCGCTGGACCATCAAAAAAGCAAAAGAGTTCCAGAAAAACATCTATTTCTGCTTAATTGACTATGCCAAAGCCTTTGACTGTGTGGATAATGATAAACTGTGGAAAATTCTGAAAGAGATGGGCATACCAGACCGCCTGACTTGCCTCTTGAGAAATTTGTATGCAGGTCAGGAAGCAACAGTTAGAACTGGACATGGAACAACAGACTGGTTCCAAATAAGAAAAGGTGTACATCAAGGCTGTATGTTGTCACCCTGCTTATTTAATTTATACGCAGAGTACATCATGAGAAATGCTGGGCTGGAAGAAGCACAAGCTGGAATCAAGATTGCCGGGAGAAATATCAATAACCTCAGATATGCAGATGACACCACCCTTATGGCAGAAAGTGAAGAGGAACTAAAGAGCCTCTTGATGAAGGTGAAAAAGGAGAATGAAAAAGATGGCTTAAAACTCAACATTCAGAAAATAAAGATCATGGCATCTGGTCCCATCACTTCATGGCAAATAGATGGGGAAACAGTGGAAACAGTGTCAGACTTTATTTTTCTGGGCTCCAAAATCACTGCAGATGGTGACTGCAGCCATGAAATTAAAAGACGCTTACTCCTTTGAAGGAAAGTTATGACCAAACTAGACAGCATATTGAAAAGCAGAGACATTACTTTGCCAACAAAGGTCCATCTAGTCAAGGCTATGGTTTTTCCAGTGGTCATGTATGGATGTGATAGTTGGATTATAAAGAGAGCTGAGCTCAGAAGAATTGATGCTTTTGAACTGTGGTGTTGGAGAAGACTCTTGTGAGTCCCTTGGACTTCAAGGAGATCCAACCAGTCCATCCTAAAGGCAATCAGTCCTGAATTATTCATTGGAAGGACTGATGCTGAAGCTAAAACTCCATTACTTTGGCCAAAATGCAAAGAGCTGACTCATTTGAAAGGACCCTGATGCTGGGAAAGATTGAGGGCAGGATGAGAAGGGGAAGACAGAGGATGAGATGGTTGGATGGCATCACTGACTCCGTGGACATGTGTTTGGGTGAACTCCGGGAGTTGGAGATGGACAGGGAGGCCTGGCGTGCTGCGGTTCATGGGGTTGCAAAGAGTCAGACATGACTGAGTGATTGAACTGAACTGAACTGAATGATAGAAACCTCATGGTTTCCTTGTGAGAATTAAGTGAATGTATACACATATTGAAAGCACTTATAACAGTGCATGCCTCATAATTCGATAGTTTGTTTCAGATGGTGATTGTCTTCAGGTTGGATGCCCTGAAAATACCCTGTGGTATAGAATTGTTTGCAGAATGTATATTGAAGAGTGCATTTGGATAAATTACCTGTAAGGAAGTCGGGAAGGTAGGATTGGCATTTAGGATATACACCTGTAAGGAAGTGGAGAAGCCGAGCCACAGTGTGGTTACAATTGAGGTCTTTGCCAATCCTACAGGGATCTCTGGAGCTGCGATGGTCCCTCACAGTGGTCACAAATTAAGGCAGAGAGCCTGGGCTTTTGTCCTCATATTAGCCAGCACTGATTGCTGGCTTCACATAGAGAGGATGCGCAGCCTTCAATAAGGCAGTTCCTTTTGGATGGTGGTCTCTCTTAGTGAGAAGCATGGGTACGAGAAGGCAGCAGCCATGACTGGCCAGCAACTGAGGAAATAGATACCTCAGCTCTGAATAGGTGATGAGTGTGAAGCACAATGTATCCACTACAGTATCCACTAAGGATTAAACAGTGAAGCCAGAAATCTGACTTCAAATATAGAGAAGAAATATCTGACAGAGAATGATAAAGTAGCTGAAGTAATTAATTGCTGCAGCTTAAATCTCAGTTCCTTCTACATCTGCCAAAAATGTGTACATGTCAATAAGAAGCAAATGAAACTTTATATATCCCTCAGCCTCAGCCGAACTAGAAGACACAGGACAGTACGAAGTTATTGTAAGTAGAAAAATGACGTCAGTTTTTAGTGGCGCTGCCTCATTATTCCCACTGAGAGCTTATGTGGATAGTTAGGGGGTTCTATCCCTAGGGAAAAACCATGTTAAAGAGACTGTGTAAAAATCATCTATAGACGGAATTCCCTGGCGGTTCTGGTGGTTACAACTCTACACCTTCCACTGTGGTGGGGAGGGAGGGTACTGATCCCTGGTCAGAGAACTAAGATCCTGAAAGCCGTGCGGTGCACCACACCCCCCGCCCCAAACTCCCCCCAAAAAGGAAATCACCCTTAGAAAGAGAAGGTCTAGCCTAAGGATGAAAAATACTGAAAGAGAATCCAGAATCCAGATAGATAAGAACTCTGAATAAAGAGGAAGGAACTTGAAAGGACACAGGGAGCAGTTGTGGAAAACTAGAGGTGAACAGGTTAAAAGTAAGACAGAGGTGCCCTTTGGACTCTTGTTGGTGAAAGGGAAAAGAAACAAGGTGGGGAAATCTGGAATACCATAACATAAAATAAAATTGAAGAAAACTGTTTCTCTCCAGCCTCCCAACAAAGGCCAACCTTTAAAGAGACTGCATTACATGACTCGGACAGGAGAGGGTGCCCTTGAGCTAAAGATCATGTAAATCAGCCCACGTCACCTTGTCCATGAAATGCAGCTGCTAAGTCAGAGATGTAGTCAATTGTCATCTGTATGAAAGGACTATAAGATCAAAACAGAATGGAGAATCAAAACATTTCAGTTGATGGAAATTTCTCTCTGAACATCAACCGTGAAAGAGAAGAGAATTCCAACACGATACTTTCAACTGAGTTAAATACCTTCAAATATGAAAACATAAACATATGATAAACACCTTGAATCATAAATCCAAGAACTAAGGTTCAGATCAGATCAGATCAGATCAGTTGCTCAGTCGTGTCTGACTCTTTGTGACCCCATGAACTGCAGCACACCAGGCCTCCCTGTCCATCACCAACTCCCGGAGTTCACTCAGACTCACGTCCATCGAGTCAGTGATGCCATCCAGCCATCTCATCCTCTGTCGTCCCCTTCTCCTCCTGCCCCCAATCCCTCCCAGCATCAGAGTTTTTTCTAATGAGTCAACTCTTCCCATGAGGTGGCCAAAGTACTGGAGTTTCAGCTTTAGCATCATTCCTTTGGGGAAACAGTGGAAACAGTGTCAGACTTTATTTTTCTGGGCTCCAAAATCACTGCAGATGGTGATTGCAGCCATGAAATTAAAAGACGCTTACTCCTTGGAAGGAAAGTTATGACCAACCTAGATAGCATATTCAAAAGCAGAGACATTACTTTGCCAACAAAGGTCCGTCTAGTCAAGGCTATGGTTTTTCCTGTGGTCATGTATGGATGTGAGAGTTGGACTGTGAAGAAGGCTGAACACTGTAGAATTGATGCTTTTGAACTGTGGTGTTGGAGAAGACTCTTGAGAGTCCCTTGGACTGCAAGGAGATCCAACCAGTCCATTCTGAAGGAGATCAGCCCTGGGATTTCTTTGGAAGGAATGATGCTAAAGCTGAAACTCCAGTACTTTGGCCACCTCATGCGAAGAGTTGACTCATTGGAAAAGACTGTGATGCTGGGAGAGATTGGGGGCAGGAGGAGAAGGGGACGACAGAGGATGAGATGGCTGGATGGCATCACTGACTCGATGGACGTGAGTCTGAGTGAACTCCGGGAGTTGGTGATGGACAGGGAGGCCTGGCGTGCTGAGATTCATGGGGTTGCAAAGAGTCGGACACGACTGAGCGACTGATTTGATCTGAATGAACTTAGGGTGTAGTCATGGTAAGAAATAGGAATGTGAGAATCAGTGCACAAGAGACATTCAGAATAGCAGACTGAATATAATCACCTAAGGAGTGACTGTTGATTGGGAAGAAATGATGTCCAAAGATTGAATCATGGATGTGCCAACATTGAATAATGAGATAGCGGAGAAGCCAGCAAAAGAGACTGGGACAGAGTGCCAGCAAGTAAAGAGGAAGACCAGGAGACTACAATGTCTTAGAAGCCAAATAAAAAGTAATTTTAATTGTTTGTTGGCTTATATAATGTACTTCCTAGATAGCACCTGTTCATTGTGTAGTTTATGTGCTGAGTGGTTTTATGGGATTACCTTTCATGTAATGTGACTTGGGCTTAACCTTGTGTTATTCCATTAATGAAATATGAAACACCATAATTCTATTATAGTATAAAAAAGTAATTCATGATAGTTTTTATCAGCCAATTATAGTTTTCTAAGAAACTTTTTGTTGTGTTAGTAAGAAATACCTATATGTGTTCTACATGAACTGAGATTCAGAGGTCTTCCTTTTGAGACTCATGTGGTGTGTAGAATGGTGTCTCTTCATTAGGGAAACACATTTTCTTAATTTGTGGTAAGGGTTTGTGCATTTTGCCTAGATTTTTGGAATCTGAAACAATGTGTTTATCCCCCTATTTAGTAGTTAAGTATTCTAGAAATGTTATTCTAGTTCTTGGTGTATTAAAATTAATTTGCATTAAGGATGATAGTTTGATTTCTTCTCTTGATATTTGCAAATCAGAAGGTAAATTATTTCTTTTATGCATTCCTATTATTGGATACGTAATGTAAGCTGTAGGAAAATATAGTTTGTTGTTAAGCTTCTTTTGATAATAGTGACAATTTTACTTACTACACACAATACCTCTGAGAGAATTTATTATGATTAGCTTTCTTCATTTCTCTCAACTCAAAAAGTCCTTCTCAGGGAATTATTTTTGCTTTTAGTAACATTAACTGTTTATTTAATATCATTATCTTGCATACATATGGAAGGACAATGCTTTCATAGTCTGATGTGCTCAGTCACTTCAGTTGTGTCTGACTCTTTGCGACCTCATGGACTGTAGCCCATCAGGTTCCTCTGTCCATGGGATTTAATGAGCAAGAATACTGGAGTGTGTTGTCATTTCCTCCTCTAGGGGATCTTCCTGACTCAGGGATTGAACCCACGTCTCCTAGTTCTCCTGCATTGGCAGATGAGTTCTTTACCACTAGCAACACCTAGTTTAGATCTCTTTGGAGCTTATCTATATTTGTAAGACAAAAAAAGATACTAAACTTTTGTCAATATTGCCTTGAGATACATTTGAAAAAGTGCATATGTGGCTTTCACTTACAGTACGTGAAATAAGAAAGAATGTACCTCACAGGGATACATCATTTGCTCATAAATGTTGCCAATATGCAAATATAATGGAATTGTGCCTGGAGTCCACAGTTTTGTAAAAGAAAAATTTTTTAAAGTACCAATATAGGAAAGCATAATCAGGGAGATTAATTAACTTGCCTAAGATTCATTAGTAAATTAGTAGCATTGCTAAGAATTAAAGTGCAAGATATTAGTCTTCTTATCCTTTGCAATGCTCCATTATTTATTAGTCTAATGAGCTAATACTTTAGAAAAATTCTTATTGAGGTTAGAATTGTGTTCCATAATTTTTTTAAAGTTAGCATTTCTGTAGGGACTCAGTCTTAAGTTAAGTAAACAAAATAGAGATTAAAGGTAATTTTTAAAATAAAAATAAAATCAGGACAAAGCAACATCGTGTGCTTCTAGGTGTGATGTCCTGAGAAGGGCACAGCATTTCCTATTTCAAATTTCTGATAAACATTCATCATCTCCATCTGATCATGAAGAAATATGAGGCAGATACAAATGGTGGGGTATTTTATAGAATAACTGGCTTGAATATTTCAAAAATGGCAGTGTTACAAAAGATGAAGGTTGAAAAACTTTCAGAATAAAAGAGATTAAAGAAATATGACAACTAAATAGAATATGTGGTATTGCATCAAGATAATTATTATCTACAGAAGACATTATTGACACAGTCGGTAAAATTTGAATATGGATTGTATATTAGGTTGTAGTGTTCTATCAGATTTTCTCATTTTTCTAATTATACTGTACTGTGGTTATGTAAGAGAATGTAGTTGTTTTTAGCAAATAGCTGAAGAATTGAGAGTTTAAAAGGTTATGATGTCTGGAACTAACTCTCAAATAGTGCAGGAAAGATTGTGTGTGTGTGTTTGTGTGTGTGACAGAGAGAGAGAAGAACGAAAGAGAGGATGCAAATGTGGCAGAATTTGTGAATCTGATAAATTTGATCAGAGGGTATTATGGGAGTTCTTTGTACTATTCTTGCAACTCTTTTAATAAATTTGAGAGTATTTCAAAACAGAGAAGTTAATGACTTAGATAATTAGCCAAGTAGGAAAATGATTTATTATATGTAAGATGACACTTCAAACTTAACAGCATTATCCTGCAGCTTTTCTGGGAGCTGTGTTATTATAGCTGAATTCTATTAGGCTATAAATTCCTTAAAAAGTCTTCTTAGACTCTATAAATTCTTAGCAAAAGAAGCAAGAGAGAACACATTTCTGGAATTTCCAAAGGTGGAGACAGGATTGTCAGGCCTGGGAAAAATTCCTGTGGTACAGAGTGAGACTGAGGTTGATGCCAGAGAGGAAATCCCAGATTACGGGAAGTACCTGGGGAAAAAAAGGGTTGTTATTCTAAAGGAAAAGTCAGGGAGCCATAGAAGTGTTACCACATTACAGTACCCGGTGTAGCATCGGGTACAAGAGGTGTAGCATCCTCTTGTCTCTTTTATATTAGAATGATTTGGATTCTGTTTTCTTATTTTTAATGAAACTATTTTTCATTGGAAATCATTTGCAAAGCAGTTTTTTAAAAGTAGGAGACAATTTTTGTAAGCACGGTGACTAGACAAACCAGCTCTTTCAAGTAAGAGATAACAGATTTCTTTTTTCATAATGTGTCTGGAAAATTCTTTGCAATAGAAATATGTCTTTTTTTTTTTTTAATCCTTTTGATCTACTTACCACTTAGAAATTCTGCTCCAGCGCAGTTAGGGTTATACATTCAGAGACACGTGTCTCATCATTGTTTGGCAGGTCAGACCCAGGGGAGCGGAAGAAGAGGCGTGTCGAGAAGGTGAAGGTTTCCGGTTCCGGATTTCCAGTCCTTGCTGGCCTCAGTGGTGCCTGTCTTAAATAGGGTGTGCGCACCGCACTCTTGTGTTTTTCTGGGAAATCCTGTAGGCTTGGATGCCAGTGATTAGTGTTTGAGGTGATGGGGTTGGCTGCCTTGTATTACAGACGTTTTCCTCTTCTGGGTCCCTGGTTACAGTTCAGCCCTTCTTATCGCTGGGAGTTGCCTTCTCCCTTGAGCTGGTCGGGGGTCTGAATCTAGCTCCCAGGCTGTGACAACGCACCATCACAGTGGCTTTTAGTTGGCATGCGCAGCAGCTTCGCATTTTGGTGCCCTAGAGGTGGTCCATTCAGAAAATTATGGAGGCATACTCACATGGAGACAGAGGGCTGGCACTTCCCTGCCCTTTCCTGTGGTGAGGAAGAAGACTCTCATCTTCAGAACTATCAACTAGCAACCTTTTAGCCATTATGTACTCACTTAGGAAAAGAAATATTGTTTTCAAACAAATGTATTCTCTCCCAGCAGGCTATGTTGTTCATTCAGTTTGCTTTGCCTAATACCTATCATTTACTCTCAGTGATTTAAAATGCACAGGCACCATTTGGTGTAATTGATCTTTTGGGTCGAAGGATGATGTCAAACAGTGCTCTTCTTTGCCATGTCCAGAAGTTGAAAGCAAATCCTTAGACAGGCTGATAAACTGGGTATTTTCAGTATGCTTGTGAAAGACAGTTCGTTTAAAAAATTATTCATCTCTCTTTCTGCTTGCTGAAGGATATACAGTCCAAAGATTGGTACTGCCACAGGCATGCCTGCTTTTAGTGTACTTAGCTTTACTGAGCTTTACAGGTAGTACGTTTCTTTATAAATCGAAGGTTTGTGGCAACCTGGAGTCCAGCAAGTGCTGGAGCCATTTGCCCCACAGCAGTTGTCACTTTGACTCTCTGTGTCACATTTTGATAATTCTCCCAATACTTCAAAATTTTAAAATTATTAGTATTTTTGTTGTGATGATCTGTGATCTTTGATGCTCTCTTGTAATTGTTTTGAGCCACTACTAGCTGTACCCATGTAAGCTGGCCAACTTAATCAATAAATGTTGTGTGTTCTAACTGCTCCACCAACTTGCCATTCCCCATCTCTCTTCCCCTCCGTGGGCCCTCCTTTTCCCCTGAGACACATAAATATTGAAATTAGGCCAAATTAACCATAAAGTGGCCTTTATGTGTTCAAGTGAATGTAGGAGTTGCACATCTCTCACTTTAAATCAAAAGCTAGAAATGATTGCACTCAGTGAGGAAGTCATGTTGAAAAGCCGAGACAGACTGAAAACTAGACCTCTTGCACCAGTTATTCAAGTTGCAAATGTAAAGGGAAAGTTCTTGAAGGAAATTAAAAGTGTTAACTTCAGTGAACACCTGAATGGTAAGCCTTATTGCTGATATGGAGAAAGTTGTGTAATGGTCTGGTTAGAAGATCAGACCAGCCATAATATTTCTTTAAGCCAAATCCTAATCCAGAGCAAAGCCCTAACTCTCTCCAATTCTCTGGAGGCTGAAAGAGGTGAGGAACGTGCAAAAGAAAAGTTTAAAGCTAGACAACTCTGGTTCATAATGAGGTTTAAGGGAAGAGGCTGTCTGTATAACATAAAGTACAAGATGAAGCAGCAGATGCTAATGTAGAAGCTGCAGCAAGTTATCCAGAAGATCTAGCTCAGATAACTCATCAAAGTGGCTACGCTGAACAACAGATTTTCAATGTAGGTAAAACAGCCATCTGTTGGGAGATGTTATCTTCGACTTTCATACTGGAGAGGAAAAGTCAATGCCTGTCTTCAGAGCTTCAAAGGACAGGCTGACTCTCTTGGTGGCTAATGCAGCTAGTGACTTTAAGTTGAAACCAGTGCTTTCTTACCATTCTGAAAATCCTAGAATCCTTCCGAATTTTGCGGTCTCTACTTTGCTTGTACTCTATAAATGCAGTAAAAAGGCCTGGATGATAGCACATCTGTTTACACCATGGTTTACTGAATATTTTAAGCCCATTGCTGTTCAGAATAAAAAAAAAATTTCTTCCAAAATATTACAGCTCATTGACAGTGCACCTTGTCACACAAGAGGTGTGATTGGGATGTACAACCAGATTAATGTTGTTTTCATGCTGCTAACACAACATCCATTCTGCAGCCCATGGATCAGGGAATAATTTTGACTTTCAAGTCTTATTATTTAAGAAATACATTTTATAAGACTATAGCTGCCTTAGATAGTGATTCTCCTGATGAATCTTGGCAAAGTAAAATGAAAATCTTCTGGAAAGACTTCTTATTCTAGATTTCGTTAAGAACATTTGTGATTCATGAGAAGAGGTCAAAAAACAGGAGTTTGGAAGACGTTGATTCCAGCCCTCAGAAATGACTTTTAGGGGTTCAGAACTTCAGTGGAGAAAGTCACTGCAGATGTGGTATAAGTAACAAGAGAACTGGAAATGGAAATGGCATCTGAGGATGTCACCAAATTGCTATAATCTCACGTTAAAATTTGAACAATCGAGGAGGTGTTTGTTACGAGCAAAGAAAGTGGTTTCCTGAGATGGAATCCACCTCTGGTGGAGATGCTCTGAAGACTGTTGGCATGACAACAGAAGATTTAGAGTCTTACATGAACTGAGTTGGTAAAGCAGTGGCAGGTGTGAGGACTGAACCCAAGTTTGAAAGAAGTTCTACTGTGGTTAAAACGCTGTCTAACAACTACAGAGAAATTGTTCATGAAAAGAAGTCAACTGATGCAGCAAACTTTGTTGTCTTATTTTAAGACATTGCCACAGCCACCCCAACCTTTAGCGATTCTGATCACTCAGCAGCCATCATCTCATTGTGACAAGACTCCACCAGTACAAACATTACAACACCTGAAGGCTCAGGTGACAGCAGTTTTTAGCAATTAACTGTTTTTAAATGAAGCTATGCATGTTGTGTTTTTAGACGTAGTGCTGCTGTACACTGAATAGACTAAACCATGGTGGAAACATAACTTTTACATGCAGTAGGAAACCAAAGAAATTTCCTGTGACTCACTTTTAGTACACTGTGTGATTTATGGTGGAGGTCTGGAATGGAACCTGCAACATCTCTGAGGTCTGCCTGTACTGATGTGATTAATTAAGATCACTGATTACAGGTGGTTCTACTCGAGAGTCATTTAAATAGTTGGGGCAAATGTGAATCCTACTTACACATTCTTCTAAGAGCAACATAGCATGTTAACTCGGAAAATTCTGTAATCTGTTCAAATAGAACTTCACACAGTCTGGAAATGGTTTAGGTCTAATTTATTGTTTGGTTATCCTGTTAATATCCTTTAATTTGTCTGTTTGTTGTTTGACTGGAAATAGGATTCAAATTTAAACCTCCAAAATGAGCAATAAAGTCTAACCACTGAGTAAACGCTGGGCCCATGCGGGTATCCAGGCCACCACTGTCGTTTCTTTCACAGTTGTCTTCCTGTCCTTGAACTCATCATAGTGGGAGAGGGAGAGGGTGGGGTGATTTGGGAGAATGACATTGAGACATGTATAATATCATATATGAAACGAATTGCCAGTCCAGGTTCGATGCATGATACAGGATGCTTGGGGCTGGTGCACTGAGACGATCCAGAGGGATGGTACGGGGAAGGAGGAGGGAGGGGCGTTCAGGATGGGGAACACGTATATACCTGTGGCGGATTCATGTTGATGTATGGCAAAACCAATACAATATTGTAAAGTAATTAACCTCCAATTAAAATAAATAAATTTATATTAAAAAAAAAAGACAATAGATAGAAAACTACCAAAAGACCAAATGAGAGCTGAATAGTTTCTTTCTTTTTTTCTTTTAAACCTCCTATCGTTTTGCTTTTTCACAACTCCACATTCTTGGGAGTTCCCATAATCAAACCCTGACATGTGGGCCTGTTCCCAGTCAGTAATCTCTTTTGGGGGCATATATGTTATAATATTGAAAAGAGTAAATCACACCCACCCCCAAATCAATGAAGAATTCCATTTTCTTTGAGGATTTCCTTTCCTTTGAGGTTTCAGGGTTGGAGCAGAAGTGCCTTTGGTCTTAGGGAAATAGGATACAGGTAACCACAGCAGCCTGGAATGATCCTCTTTCTCTAAAAGGATCCCAGCCGTACTCAGTGTAGCCCTGTGGGCCCAGCCCAGGGCACGGAAGGGGGAGGGAGGGGTGGGAGAGCGACCTTGGAGACTCAAGTGTCTAGTAGCAGTTTCCTTGCTCCAGGAGATTGGGGGCGGAGAGTAAGAGTATGCTACCTTCCCATCTGGTGGCAAAAAACCAGCTGCTTCTTCAATTTAACTTTTTTTTTTTCCCTTGCCTTGGCTGGGACTTCACGTGATCCACCTTGAAATGCTTTTCCTGGCAGCCTCGTTGCTTTTTAAAAGGAGAAGGGAAATTGAGATGGGAGGTGGAGCAGAAACATTTTTTAATAGTGTTCTAAGGGTGGGAAAGGAAGAAAATATTTGCAGCAAAAAAAGATCTTCCAGAAAATAGTTTCTTCCTTTATAAAACCAGGAGGTTAGTCCAAATGTGATTTTTGCGGTCTGTTCCAGTTCAAAACCGGGGCTCTTCGAAGATTAGTGTGTAATTCTCATTCCCTCACTGAATGCTGTTCTTCTTAATGTGAGTTGCAAAACACTCCTTTTAGCAAATATCCGTGAAGCATGTCTCCTGGTTAAGAGCTGTGATTGCTCTTTGTAAAGACATCAGCTACAATGCTTTGAAACCAGGGGCTTTAGTTCACTTAAAGTATGGAGTGTGTCACCAAAAAAGCAAGCAAGGGGACTTCCCCAGTGGTCCAGTGGTTAAGATTCTGAACTTCCTCTGCAGAAGCTTGGGTGCGATCTGGGTTGATCCTTGGTCAGGGAACTACCATCTCACATGCTGTGTAGTGCAGCCAAAAAAAAAAAAACCAAGCAGGCAAGTAAGTTAGTAAGAAGGTATGACTGGGTGCAAAGTAGGACTCCGAGGAAGTGTGTGGGTGGAGATGAAGGATGATACAGAACAGAAATGAGGCTTAGTTCCATGACCATAACCAACGAGCAGGTAGTGAAGGTCCTTTTTAGGTCTTGTTCTAGTGTCCCTTCAGCTTCTGTTAATGTTTCATCGGACTAAGCTCCTTCCAGTTCTGTATAAAGGACATACGTTCACAGTGGAGCTCGCAGTGCTCAGAAGTGTCAGGCAGATTGACTTGCCGGATTACCCATCATCATTTGAGCATCCGTTTCATGGACTTCTGGACTTAATTTTTCCAACCACCATTCTGCTTCTTAAGATGCTGCTTTCAGTTGGTCCTGCCTCATCTCAGCTTCAAGCCTGTCCCTTGCCCTTAGATCTGTCTCATCCTCTCCAGGTCTCCTTGTTCACACCTGGCTGCTCCCCATTTGCTTCTCCCTTCTATCTACGACCTTCTCTCCATCCACATTGTAGGCTTATGGTAAAGGGAGCTGGAGCCTTGAAGAGGAAGCAAGGGCACATATGTAATCTTGTCCACAGTGATAAGTGTGTCTTGTCCTTTGTGTTGCACACTGTGTCAGATGAGTGTGTTCTCATCATGCCTTGAGACTCTTCCACTGACAGCAACTTCCCTCGAGACAGAACAGGTTGTGTTCCCCAGGGAGCAGAGATTAGCTCTTAGGAGGTATATTAGGGGGAGCTCTTAGGACAGCACCAGTGGAATGGAAGGGCATGATAGAATGGAAGCAGGACTGGGCCAAGGAAGAAACTGGATTGTGATGCGGTCTTAGGGGGAGCCTCAGGGTTGTCTGAAATTGGATGTCCTTTCAGAGTTGTCTCTCACTGGATGAGGGGGCTGAATTTTTATGCCCCTCTGGGTGACTCTGGAATGGCGTGGGCGCTTGCTTGACGCAGCTCTCTTCAGATCAGTCAGTCCCCATAGGGCTGACTTTTGAGGACTGTCCCCCAGGTGGCACTGCCAGCAGCTGAGACAGTAGTCCTTCATTCCTGAAGGTGAATTCTGGGCAGGACCATCACAGCATCCACCATAGATATTTTCTAGAAAAGTACCATGATTGGAAAAAATTTAGGTCAAGATTAAGCTCTCACAGGAAATACAGAATAGGAGGAACCATAAAAGTGATTCATATCTTACAGAAGATAGAGATTTAGGAACTCCAAAACAACATTAAAACATTTAAATGCACAGCAAAGTTCTAGACATGAAAGAAATTTCTAGATGCTACCTGCTTTCAAATGCCCCAGAATCACAGGCAAGAAAAACCTACTCTAGGCAGCAAGTCTGTTATGAAATCCTTTTCTTCAGATATGAAGGAAGTTTTCTGTGACATTCTGGTCTCGTGAGTCTGGTTCTTCTGTCAGCTTTGTGCTATGCTGACTGCACCGCTAAATCCTTTCTGACTTGATATATAATGTCTTTTACACTTTTATACATGTATTTTTTTTCTCCTTTAGCTTTTATAAGTTTTAGAAAAAATGCCTGTAATTGTCAGGCTTTCTCTTAGTTACCAATGGTGCCTGGGAGGACTTGTTTCCTCCCCTTAAGTGTTAAGGTTTAAGTGTTCTCTATATAAAGAGGTTCTCAGAAACATGATCTATACTAGATCATGTCCCTTTAAAAAGTGGGATGGGTTGGAAGGTGGGAGAGAGTTTAAACAGGGTGGGGACATATGTATATCTGTGGCTGATTCATGTTGATATATGGCAGAAATCAGCACAATATTGTAATTATCCTCCAATTTAAAATTTAAAAATCACACACACACACACATAGTAGGCAGAGAATAATTATGTAATATGTCTCCTTCACACTGAGTTTCCACCATTGGCCAGGCCACACATTTAGCAGGGTATCTATTTATATTTAACACCTAGCACTCATATCAGAGAAGGCGATGGCACCCCACTCCAGTACACTTGCCTGGAAAATCCCATGGACGGAGAAGCCTGGTAGGCTGCAGTCCATGTGGTCGCGAAAAGTCGGACCCGACTGAGCGACTTCACTTTCACTTTTCACTTTCATGCATTGGAGAAGGAAATGGCATCCCACTCCAGTGTTCTTGCCTGGAGAATCCCAGGGACGGGGGAGCCTGGTGGGCTGCCGTCTATGGGGTCGCAGAGTCGGACACGACTGAAGCGACTTAGCAGCAGCAGCGCTCATATAGTTCCTGCATATTTTTATCTGCAGTCCTTGTCATAATCCAGCTTGTTAGATGTTCTTGTCACATTTTGCCCAGGAAATAGGCTCTTTCAGAGGTTAAGTACTTACCTTGAGACCACACAGCTTATAGCTTGCTGAGCCAAATTTTGAATTCAGGTTTCTGTCTCTTTTTCTCTAGTTCTTCACAAAACCTGACAGCCTTGCCAGTGATGTGCTTTCTGCTGCTCCACTACTTTCTGTGCTGATGACTTCTTCATCTGCAGGGATCCTGCTTTCTACCTTTTCCCAATTTCCCGAGAAAGTTTAGTACAGAACAGTAGGTGTTTATTAAGGAGTTTTGATATAACTTAAGGTGATTTCACAGGTCAGATCCAAAAAAATTTTTAAGCCAAATATCTCGCCTTCATGAACCATTGCTGGACTTGTCTCAGAAACAAAGTTTCAGTCACAAGTCTTAAAACTTTTACCAGCTTAAATATCTTGAAGTTGGATGTTTCTCTTCACTCCCTGCTGGTCTCTTTGTCTTTGTTTTTGGCTGTTTCTCCACATTCCTACATAAGGATCCTTCTGAGTGACTCGTTCTCGTAATCTCTAGAGAGTAACCACACAGTACCTTAAGTTGATGCCTGCAGGTCTTTATCTGCGTTAGATCTCTCTAGGTCTGTCTCTTGCTGATTCCCAGTAATATGAAACAATTTTATCCTTCAGGATCAAATACTACTGTATTTCATGTACACTTTTATAACTCACTTATCTCTAGGATGAATGTATGTGACATGCTTTATAAAGATATGCATGCATTTGAAGGACAAAAATATTGAGACCCTAATATTCCAAGTGTATGCTTTTGCCTTTTTGTTAACGTGGAAATTTTTTTAATGTCTGTTTTTTCTAGTAGACTCACAAAAGACTCCATGACTTTTACAATTACTACCTGGATAATTCAATAATAAAGATTGAAATTTATTGGCTGAGGGAACTAAAGTGGGGAGAAGAACTTTGAAAATACATTCTGTTTCTGGTTCTAGAGTTGGCTTGGACCATGCCTAACATGCTTTTTTATGCATACTTGGCTTTCAGAATTATCCATTGAGTGACATGCATTTGAGGAATGTATGTAAATTATGTGTTTTGTATATTTGAATGATAAAAATATTTTTGAGACCATAACATTTCAGATTTATCATTTTTTCTTTTATTACTCATGAACTTTTAATTTGGCTGCCCAAATTGACAGTGAATGGGAGATACCAAGACAAATGCCAGTTGATATTAAAATGCTTCCTGATATTTTGTTTCTACAATGTTAGCGATTACTTAAGCTAAACCTTTTCAGGGATCTCTCATGCACCATCTCTTGTTTTCTTTATTTTCATGATGCTGACCTTTTTTTTTTTTTTTTACAATTTTGTTTATTAATTTTTTTGGGGTTGTGTTGGGTCTTTGTTGTGTGGGCTTTTTCTGGCTATAGGCAGTGGGGGCTACTCTCTAGTTGCGATGCATAGCCTTCTTATTGTGGTAGCTTCTCTTGTTGCAGAGCACTGGCTCTAGGGTGAGTGGCCTTCAGTAGTTGGGGCATGTGGGCTCAGTAGTTTTGACTTCTGGGCTCTAAAGCACAGCTCAGTAGTTGTGGTGCACAGGCTTAGTTGCTCTGCAGTGTGGGATCTTCCTGGATCAAGGATGGAACCCATGTCTCCTGCACTGGCAGGTGGATCCTTTACCACTGAGCCACCAGGGAAGCCCCCATCTCTTTTTTAAATTGAAAGTATAGTTGATTCATACTGTTTTGTTAGTTTCTGATATACAGCAAAGCAATTAAGTTTTATACATATATATATATATATATATATATGAGCTATTTTAAATCCTGAAAGATGATGCTGTTAAAGTGCTGCACTCAATATGCCAGCAAATTTGGAAAACTCAGCAGTGGCCACAAGACTGGAAAAGGTCAGTTTTCATTCCAATCTCAAAGAAAGGCAATGCCAAAGAATGCTCAAACTACCGCACAATTGCACTCATCTCACACACTAGTAAAGTAATGCTCAAAATTCTCCAAGCCAGGCTTCAGCAATACATGAACCATGAACATCCAGATGTTCAAGATGGTTTTAGAAAAGGTGGAGGAACCAGAGATCAAATTGCCAACATCTGCTGGATCATCGAAAAAGCAAGAGAGTTCCAGAAAAACATCTATTTCTGCTTTATTGACTATGCCAAAGCCTTTGACTGTGGGGATCACAATAAACTGTGGAAAATTCTTCAAGAGATGGGCATACCAGACCACCTGACCTGCCTCTTGAGAAAGCTGTATGCAGGTCAGGAAGCAACAGTTAGAACTGGACATGGAACAACAGACTGGTTCCAAACAGGAAAAGGAGTACATCAAGGCTGTTTATTGTCATCCTGCTTATTTAACTTATATGCAGAGTACATCATGAGAAACGCTGGACTGGAAGAAGCACAAGCTGGAATCAAGATTGCCGGGAGAAATATCAACAATCTCAGATATGCAGATGACACCACCCTTATGGCAGAAAGTGACGAGGAACTAAAAAGCCTCTTGATGAAAGTGAAAGAGGAGAATGAAAAAGTTGGCTTAAAGCTCAACATTCAGAAAATAAAGATCATGGCATCCGTTCCCATCACTTCACGGGAAATAGATGGGGAAACAGTGTCAGACTTTATTTTTGGGGACTCCAAAATCACTGCAGATGGTGATTGCAGCCATGAAATTAAAAGATGCTTACTCCTTGGAAGCAAAGTTATGACCAACCTGGATAGTATATTGAAAAGCAGAGATATTAATTTGCCAACAAAGGTCCATCTAGTCAAGGCTATGGTTTTTCCAGTGGTCACATATGGATGTGAGAGTTGGACTGTGAAGAAAGCTGAGCGCTGAAGAATTGATGCTTTTGAACTGTGGTGTTGGAGAAGACTCTTGAGAGTCCCTTGGACAGCAAGGAGATGCAACCAGTCCATCCTAAAGGAGATCAGTCCTGGGTGTTCATTGGAAAGACTGATGTTAAGGCTGAAACTCCAATATTTTGGCCACCTCATGTGAAGAGTTGACTCATTGGAAAAGACCCTGATGCTGGGAGGGAGGCAGGAGGAAAAGGGGACGACAGAGGATGAGATGGCTGGATGGCATCACCGACTTGATGGACATGAGTCTGGGTGGACTGTGGGAGTTGGTGATGGACAGGGAGGCCTGGCGTGCCGTGATTCATGGGGTCGCAAAGAATCAGAGACGACTGAGTGACTGAACTGAATCCCGAACTCTAATTTACCCCTCCTTCCCTGTTTCCTCTTTGGTAACTGTAAGTTTGTTTTCTGTGTCTGCCAGTCTGTTCCTGTTTTGTAAATCGGTTCATTTGTGTCACATTTTAGGTTCCACATGTAAGTGATACCATGTGGTATTAGTTGCTCTCTTTCTGACTTAATCTTAGTATAATAATCTCTATGCCTGTCCACATTGCTGCAAATGGCATTGTTTCATTCTATTTTTATGGCTGAGTAACATTCCATTGTATGTGTGTACCACATCTTCTCTATCCATTCCTCTGTCAATGGACATTTAGGTTTAGTACACCGTCTTAACAAAATAATATGGTTGAAATATTCCCTTACTAACCATGTGGGTTAGATTTCAGAAGGATTTAATGGGTATGATGCATGCCTAATTTCCATACTATACTAAGTCATGTATAACTTCCTTATAGTTCTCTCAGTCAGGGGTTGCTCACATAAAGTTATGATATATAAAAATATTTTTTGTTATACTTTGTAAGTTATTTATCTTGGTAGAAGCAGAAGACTGATTCTAGGTTTATCTGTGTTTCTCTGGGATGTGTTGGAAGCAAAAGAACTGTCTGTAGTTTTGAGGTTTGGGTTTTGCAAAGGTATCTGCCCCACAATGGATGAAGCACCTTTCAGTTTAGTGTGGAGTTTGTTCTCATTCTTTAAGCTCTAAAGTGACTGAAATCTCTGAAGTTCCCTAGGAGTAATATGAATGATTCCTGGAAGCCAGAAAGAGCTACTGACATGACCAAATTCAGTTAATAAGGCAAAATCAATACTTAGATGACCTCCCAAGTGATGAGAATGACTAAAGAGGACCAGGTTGTCCTTACCTTCTCTCTACTCAGTTATTTCCTCCATCTTAAGTTCTCTTTGAGCCTCAATCTCTGGTCAAGAGCATCCACCGATGACTTACAATGAAGGACCTTATTGGAACATAAATAGAGATGATAGACCATTAGTGCATAAAGGGACTGAATAAATACATTGTATGATCTGTAGATCTTTGTAATACCCATTGCAAATGGTCATCTAGGATCTCTTGGAACACTTGAGTGACCAAGATTTTACTGCTGCAAAAGGCAGCTGTAAACATCAGGTCTCCTTTGTTAGGTTATCCTAAAGATACCTCCCTCCCACTTCCAAAACGCAGCTCTACTTTTGTTCTCTGGAGCCATGCTGAAATCTAGCTTAACTCCCACACATCAGTTTTTTCTGTTTGAAAATGGCCAGCCTGTCACCTTTGTGTCTCCTCCTCACTGTGTCATCACCTGCAGTTCCTTTAACAGTTCCCTTTATGATTCAAATATTTTTGATCACTGCTTGGCAAGGACAGTTATTTTCTCATTTATTCTGAACACTTTACTTTTGTAATACAGTCTAGGTGAAAATGAGTGTTTTGGGTAATGATGAGCGAGTATTGATTTCTGCGTGTGCTCTGCTGTGTGCTCAGTTGTTGAGTTTTGTCTGACTCTTTGCGACCCTTTGGACTGTAGCCCACCAGGTTCCTCTGTCCATGGGATTTTTCAGGCAAGAATACTGGAATGGGTGACCATTTCCTTCTGCCAGGGATTTTCCCCACCTAGGGATTGAATCCGCATCTCTGGTGTCTCCTGCCTTGCAGGCAATTTCTTTACCTGCTGAGCCACTGGAACTCAAGTTCTAGTTTGTATTCTGTTTACATCACATTTTCCCCATCATATACTTGAGTTGGTTTTATTTGTATCTAAATGGCAGGGAATTTTATATTTTCATTTTACCTTGTTGGATTTAACCCATTAGTTTTCTTTTCTCTCATTAATGTGGTATATTATATTGATGGATTTGTGAATGTTGAACCATTCTTGTGAATTTGGGATGAAGCCCATTTGTTGGTATAGGGACTCCCGTGGTGGCTTAGTTAGTAAAGAATCTTCCTGCAGTGTAGGAGACCTGGGTTCGATCTCTGGGTCAGGAAGATCCCCTGGAGAAAGGAATGGCAGCCCACTCCAGTATTCTTGCCTGAAGAATTGCATGGACAGAGCAGCCTGGTGAGCTATTGTCCATGGGGTCCCAAAGAGTCAGATGTGACTGAGCGACTAACAGGTCATGATGTATGATCTTTTCTATGTGCTTTGCATTCAGTTTGCAACTATTTTGTTGAGAATTGTTGCATCTATACTTATCAAAGATATTGGCCTGTAATTTTCTTTTTTGGTGTTGTCCCTGTCTTGTTTTGGTATCAGGGTAATGGTGCCTTCATAGAATGTCTTTGGGAGTATTCCTGCCTCTTCAGTCTTCTGGAAGAGTTTGAGAAGGATCAGTATAAGTTCTTCTTTTTATGTTTGGTAGAATTCACTTGTGGAGTCCTCTGGTGCTGGACTTTTGTTTGTAGGGAGTTTTTTCTTTTTCAATTTATTACAGATTCTGTTTCACTTCTAGTGATTGGTCTATTCAAATCATCTATTTCTTCTTGATTCAGTTTTGGTGTGCTGTATGTTTCTAGAAAGTTGTCCATTTCTTCTAACTTGTCAGATTTGTTGGCACATAATTAACAGTTCATAATATTCTTTTATGGTTCTTTGTGTTTCTGGGATATCAGTTGATTCTCCTTTTTCATTTCTTATTTTGTTTATTTGGGTTGTCTCTCCTTTCTTCTTGGTGAGCCTGGCTAGAGGTTTTGGCTATTTTGTTTAGCCTTTCAAAGAAGCAGCTCTTGGTTTTATTGATTTTAACACCTTAGTTTTCAACCTGTTCACGTAGTTTTGGGATTTGATGCAATCATTTACTATATTAGTTATCTTTCCTTGTTTCATATTATCTTTGCATTTGCAAAATATGCTCTTTCTGGGATTCCCTGGTGGCTCAGTAGTGGAGAATCCGCCTGCCAATACAGAGGACATGAGTTCGATCCCTAGTCTCTTAATATCCCACATGCTGTGGAGCAGCTAAGCTGGTGCACCAAGTTACTGAGCCTGCACTCTGCAACAAGAGAAGCCACCACAGTGAGAAGCCCATGCAGCACAACTCGAGAGGAGCCCCCATTCGCTGCAACTAGGGAAAGCCTGTGCCCAGCAACGAAGACCTAAAACAGCCGTAAATAAATAAATACTTTTTAAAAAGCGTGCTCTTTCTGACTTCACCCGTCACTGACAAAAATACTTACCTGGTGGAGGCAACAACAGAGCAGCAAGGAACTAGAGGCCCTTCAGTACTTTAACAATGATTGATTTAATAGTATTCTGGCTAAAATCAGCTTCTAAAATCATACCTATGAAACTGTACATTATTCAGTGTATATCTCTACAGTGTGATAAATCAGAGAAGTGGTTGTTTTTTTGTGGTGGTGGTGAGGGGAAATGTGGAGGGGATTAACTGGGAAAGGGCACAAAAGAGCTTTCTGGATAATAGAAATGTCTGACTATCTGGAGGCTTTGTGGTTTATTTTTTTATTCTTTTTTTACCTATGCTACTGTTTTTTTGTGTTTTTTTTTGACTTTTTAAAAAATTTTATTTTATTTTTAAATTTTACATAATTGTATTAGTTTTGCCAAATATCAAAATGAATCCGCCACAGGTATACATGTGTTCCCCATCCTGAACCCTCCTCCCTCCTCCCTCCCCATACCATCCCTCTGGGTCGTCCCAGGCTTTGTGGTTTATATGGGTCCTCCCTTGTCCAAACTACTACAGCCTTTCATTTAAGGGCTGTGTATTGCACTGTATTTAATTTACATCTCAATTATAAAAATAGTAAATCCACTTAACAGCATTACTAGCTGTTAAGAATTAAAGATCAGTCTGGCAAATTAAAATGAAACCTTGAGTTTGGAATAACTGAAATGACTTTGTCAGTATTTGACAGTGATGAAATTCAAAATAAGATGTAGAACTCCACCACTGTTTTGTATGAATTGCTTTTTCAATTCATCCTTTGTGTAAGTCTTCTTTAAGGTGTGGGATGGGAAATAATTTTCTTCTAAGCAGTCTACTTTATATTCCAAAAAAAAGATGGATAATAACATTACTAGACCTTAGTAACATGCTTTCAGTAGGTTTTGCTTTGCTCTATTTCTAACGGGAAAGTTGGTATCTGTCAATGGCTTATCAACATACTGTATTCACTGAGTGTTTATTCAGAATGAAAAAGATCAGGTGTCATATCATATCCTCTGTCCATTGAGTATTCTTTACAAACCACTCCTCTGCAAGACTCCTTCTTTTAGAGGTGATACTTTGTGTCAACCCCACGGGTGTGTTAGTGATTATGAGCTATGATTATGTGATGGATCACATACTCATTAGTGAGGTGGTGACCGCTGTAATAGAATATAATGCAACAGACAAGAGCTGTTTTTCAGAAGTTTAGTGAAAGCATGTACGAATCCTCTGCTTTTCATTTTGAGATAATACCTCACAATTATACTATATTTTTCATAACTTTTGGGGCACATATTATATAATTTTATTCTCACAAGAAATTGGAAACTTTTTAATTAGGATTAAGATTCTGAACATCAGCTGGTGAAATGGTTTGTGAAAGATTTACACTAATTTAAATCCTTCACCCCATTAAAAGCCTAGTTCAAAATTGTATTTCTTCAGTGAAGCTGCCTTTCAGTCTCCTTACCCTAAGATAATTTTCCCAATGGAAAAAAAATGTCCTAAGCAATTTTGTATACTGCCCATGTTGTGTTATTACTATCTCATGTGTTTTGTATCTGTTCTTAAATTTGGGATGAGGGGCATGTTTTCTGTTTTCTTAGCTGTACTGTAAATTTTCTGGGCATCTTTGGTGGACAAGTGGTAAAGAACCTACCTGCCAATGCAAGAGATGTGGGTTTGATCCCTGAGCTGGAAAGATCTCCTGGAGAAGGAAATGGCAACCCACTCCAGTATTCTCGCCTGGGAAATCCCATGGACAGAGAGAGGAGCCTGGCAGACTAGCCACTAAACAATAGCAACAAGTTTTCTACTTCTCTTATGTCCTTCCACACCTCATGTCCCTAGTAGAAAGCCAGGTGAACATTGACTGCTTAATAGATACTTTCTGAACAGAGACTGCCCTTAGAGTTAAATTGTGTAATGTAAACAGAATCCCACAAGTAGTGTGTGGACAATTATTTAATATTAACTAGTTGGACAGAGGAGCCAGGTAGGCTGCAGTCCATGGGGTTGCGAAGATTCGGACAGGACTGAGCGACTTCACTTTCACTTTTCACTTGTATGCATTGGAGAAGGAAATGGCAACCCACTCCAGTGTTCTTGCCTGGAGAATCCCAGGGACGGCAGAGCCTGGTGGGCTGCCATCTATGGGATCCCACAGAGTCAGACATGACTGAAGCGACTTAGCAGCAGCAGCAGCAGTTGGATAAGATCACTTGAGAATAATGTGAGCAGATTCATGATATGATTAATAGTCATCCCACATTTTCAGTACAGTTTTACTTAAGATATTTTCTCTCTGCATTTGGTAGGTTTTCTGAGTTCTAGTATAAAATCTTTGTACACTTGGAAGGTGATAGCCTTTAGTGTAGCAATGTGGTGTGGAGAAAAGATGCACATTGATGTTAAGTAACCTGAATCTATGACTTTGCCACTTGCTGCTGTATAAAATGGGATGGGTTCCCCACCTCCGAACCCTGCTGTGAATGGTGTGTGTGGCCTAGCACAGTATTAATACATGCAATGTGATATGCCCTTGATAAAGTCAGTTTCCATGATTTTGCCTTATCTCATTCTTATCTATTATACTTTTTAACAAATATGTTTTTAAGTAACATGAAATTATATATGCTTTTTGAAAAAATTTAGAAAATTAAGAAAGTGTAAAAGAAAGCAAAAAAAAACAAAAACCCACTCACCTTGATGAAACTTACCCTCTAGTTTAATAATACCTTTTTTTTTTTTTTACTTTACAATATTGCATTGGTTTTGCCATACATGAACATGAATCTGCCACGGGTGTACACATGTTCCCCATCCTGAACCCCCCTCCCACCTCCCTCCCCGTACCATCCCTCTGGGTCATCCCAGTGCACCAGCCCCAAGCATCCTGTATCCTGCATTGAACCTGGACTGGCGATTCGTTTCTTATATGATATTATACATGTTCAATGCCATTTTCCCAAATCATCACCCCCCCTCCCTCTCCCAGAGTCCAAAAAACTGTTCTCTACATCTGTGTATCTTTTGCTGTCTCGCATACAGGGTTACCGTTACCATCTTTCTAAATTCCATATATATGCGTTTGTATACTGTATTGGTGTTTTTCTTTCTGGCTTACTTCACTCTGTATAATCAGCTCCAGTTTCATCCACCTCATTAGAACTGATTCAAATGTATTCTTTTTAATGGCTGAGTAATATGCCATTGTGTATATGTACCACAGCTTTACCTATTTTTTAATATAAGCCGTATAACAATTGGGCTTCTCTGGTGGCTCATTGGTAAAGAATCCACTTGCAATGCAGGAGACAAGGGAGATGTGGGGTTCAATCTCTGGTTCGAGAAGAACCCCTGGAGCAGGGAATGGCAATCCACTCCAGTATTCTTGCCTTGGAAATCCCATGGACTCAGGAGCCTGGTGGGCTACATGACTGTAGCATGTCAAACACTGTACCTGGTGCCGGAGATAGAGTAGTAAACCAGGCAGAACCTCTGTCTTCATGGAGCTTATGTTCTTTTTTGGAGGGAGGGAAACAATAACCACATACACAAGTATAAAATATGATGTGAGACAGTGATAATGCCTTGACTGAAATGTAAGGCAGGATCCAGGATCCAGAATGATGGCAATTCTTCCTTAAAAGTGTGATCATAAGAGGTTTGAAGAGGTGACATTGCACCAGAAATCAGAAAGGATTTTGAGGGAGAGAGCCAAGTGACCATCTGGGGACCTCCAGGCAGAGGAATACCAAGTTCTATCCAGTTTCAGCACATGGATTAAAACCTCGTGTGATTGACAGAGGAATGGGTGAAGCAGATGTGGTATATAGGAGGCATATACACAAAGGAATGCTACTCAGCCATAAAAATAGTGAAATAATGCCATTTGCATCAGAGAGTCCACGGGATTGCAGAGTCAAACATGGCTGAGTGACTGAACAACAACAATGCCATTTGTATCAATACGGATGGACCTAGAGATTATCATACTAAGTGAAGTAAGTCAGAAAGAGAAAGGCAAATACCATATGATAGCACTTATATGTGGAGTCTAAAATCCGACACAAATAAGCTTATCTACAATCATCTATGAGAAAACAGACTCACATAGAGAACAGACTGGTGATTGCCAAGGAGAAGAGGGGATAAGGAAGGGATGGAATTAGTAGATACAAACCATTATTTATGAAATGGAAAAACCACAAGGTCCTACTGTACAGCACTGGGAACTATATTCAATATCCTGTAATAAATGATAAATGGAAAAGAATATGAAAAAATATATTTATGTATAACTGAATCACTTTGCTGTACTCTGGAAACTAATACAACATTGTAAGTTTCAACTATAATAAAATAAAATTTAAAACTATCATTGAGCAATTAAAAAAAAACCTATGTTGACTGTATATGTAGCTCTTATTCTTATCTGACTTTGAACTGGGAGTGCTGGTTACTTGTCTATTGGGTTGCTAAATCTTAATCTTTTTTTAATTTAGATTGATACCATGTTCCCTGTTAGTCTGATTATACCACTATCTGAACTAAGGTTTTGATCTTGTGTTAGTGCTTTCTTTGTGTGTGTGTGCATACAGAAAAGTCCCTTTAGAACCCAGCCCCTAACCACTGGGAGGAAGCACTGCTCCAGGGAATGGTCAAAATAGAAAACTGCTCTAGTTCTAGAGAGTGTAGGCGTTTTCCAGCAAGAGGAGGTTTATAAGGAGCTGCTAAGCAGGGAGGGCAAGTAGGAAGATGTCTGAAACATGTCTTTATGGTTGAACATCATTCTGTTTCAAATGAATTATGAAAACAGCAGATATATTTTTCCAAGTCCAACTATGAAAATATGTTTCAGGGGAATAAGAATGGTTTTGGTGTTACCCATTTTTTGGCTTCCATTACTCTAAAGCATCGAGAGTTGCCTTTGGTAGGCACAAAACGAGAAAATTGCTGTGAGCAGTTATTCACAGAACTCTTATCAGCTATATCTATTTCTCTTATAAATGCTTAGAGGATTTCAGAAATGTCTATCTGAAATCTGAACAACTAGAAAACCCAGATGATCAATTTCATGTGTTCCTAGGTGAGAAGTATTTCTTTTTTAAAAAATCTTTATATGTTCGTTTGACTGTGTCAAGTCTTAGCTGTGGCATGTGGACTCTTCCTTGCGTCACGTGGCATCTTTTGTTGAGGTGCGGGACTCTGTAGTTGTAGCGTGTGGGCTCAGTAGTTGTGACACTGGAGCTTGGTTGTTCCACAGCATGTGAGACCTTAGTTCCCCAACTAGGGATCCAACCTGCATCGCCTATATTGCAAGGTGGACTCTTAACCACGGGACCACCAGGGAAGTCCCCAGAGAAAAGTATTTCTAACAGAAAGAGATAGCAGGTCAAGAATGACTTTAAATAAAACACCAGAGGACTACCGTAAATTTCAATCAAGTAAGATTCTACTAAATCCCTTACACTCTCTGTAAATCCACAAAAATGTTAAAGATTGTTGAATCCCATAGTGTGGCCAGTAATAAAATGACTTTGGAATAAGGAAAAATTCAGTTATGGTCAGCACAGTTTTAGTGTTATCTCTGGAACTGGTCATGGAAACTTGACTCATAAAAACCATCAAAGAAACAAAGCAATGAACTCTCAACCCATTTCCAGTCACCATTTCTAGTATGCATTTACTGTACTTGTCTTGCTTTGGGGGGTTTTCTCTTGAGGGGATTAGGATTAGCATGCATGCTAAATTGCTTCAGTCGTGTCCGACTCTGTGCAACCCTATGCATTTGTAGCCTGCCAGGCTCCTCTGTCCGTAGGATTCTCCAGGCAAGAATACTGGAGTGGATTGCCATGCCCTCCTCCAGGGGATCTTCCCCACCCAGGGATCAGACCTGTGTCTCTATGTCTCCTGCATTGGCTGGCAGGCAAGTTCTTTACCACTAGCACCACCTGGGAAGCCCCAAAATACCTATACAATCATATAAGGAAAGAACCTGTAAAGTCTGTCTGCTTTTATTTCTGAGAAATTCCTTCCTTTGTAGTTTTACGTAACAAAGGTGACTTCCTTTTTCAAACCATCTCAATACACTTTGTACATAAATCAAAATTCTAGCTTCTGGGTTAATATAAAGGATATTGAAAACTTGAATTTATCCAGAGGATTTATATTATAGTATAGTAGCCTTTTCACTGAAAACTTTTCAGTAGTATTAACTAATCATGGTTGAGAAGAGACATCCTAAGATTTCTTCTTTTGCATTGTTGAAGACTAATCACCTCTGGCTTCTCTGGTAGCTCAGCTGGTAAAGAATCCACCTTTAATGCAGGAGACCCCACTTTGATTCCTGGGTTGGGAGGATCCCCTGGAGAAGGGATAGGCTACCCACTCCAGTATTCTTGGGTATGTCTGCTGGCTCAGATGGGAAAGAATCCGCTGGCAATGTTGGAGACCTGGGTTCGAACCCTGGGTTGGGAAGATCCCCTGGAGAAGGGGATCTGTAATTATCAGGATCAGAGAGTTGGACACGACTGAGTGATTTTCACTTTCAATCACCTCTGAGTTATCTCAACAGTCTTAGAATTAAAAAAAAAATTTTGTGGAAAAAATGGAGCCTTGCTTCTCTGTGATTTATGTGGTGTTTGATTTATGTTTTCCAAGCTGTAGTAGTTCATAATTGAAGCACTTCTCATCACCACCCAAAAACTCTGGAAGACATAGCATCTTTTAATTTGCAAACTCAGCATTGGCCGTACACAGAGATGTTAGGAGAGTTTTGTGGCCACCAAGTGCCACAGGCATCTAATGATGTGTTGCCACTGGGATGAGCCTTCCCATTTCATTGACAACATGTTTTATCTATTATGACAGACCTGGCTACTAGATTTTAATTGCTTGATGACAAGATCTATATTTGGGGGGGCGGTAAGAATTGTCTGGGCAAATGTTTTGTGTTTAACAGTCATTTGGATTAAATGGTTATTTTCCTTGAAATTCTAAATAAGGTGCAGACAATGTGGGTGCCTAGGATTTTTGTGCGAATCAAGGGTAAGAATAGCGGAAGAGCCTGTTCTGTGTTGGTGGTAAGCAAGCATTATTTGGAGGCTACTACGTATACATACTGGAATCGAGCCTCGGATGAATGTACTGGTTGAACATTGATGATCCGAAACTGTTGCCAGCAACCAGATCGCATGCCTGCAGTTGGTGGGGAGATGTAGGAATGCTCAGTTGTTAGGATTATTTGGGAACCACAGACAATGAAGCATTCTGCCTCGAGGTTTTTCTGATAGAAAATGAGGCTGTCTCGAATCCTTTGTCTCAAGCTTGTCCAAACTTGACAATTATCTTTCATATATTTTTTCTTATCCCTGTTTTTGGATTTATGCTAGCAGCAGTGTAATAAAAGGTCCTAGACTCTCAGAATGAAAACCCTAATTAATTTCTGCCTGGAAGATGCCACTCTAGATAAAAATATTCCTTCACTGCATTCTCAAAAATGTATTATTTCAGTACCACCCTCTTTTATGTATACTGATTTAATCTGTGGATAAGATAATGAATTTTAAAAGGCATTTCACCTTTCACAGTGTGCAAATAATATCAGTTACCACTGGCTTGATGTTAATTGTGGTCTGTGCACAGGACCATGAAGATTCTCTTGAGTCATCCTTTAAATATTTTCCCTTTCTTTATTTGTTTGCCTTTCAATCCTGTAGGTATTCCCACAGTTTAGGGTCTTTGCTTGGAGCTGAGGGTTTAATCTCATCCCATCTTATTTCCATTTCCCTTTCTCTTGGTTTATACCCTGAGACACTTGGGGAAAGGAAAATTCTTTGCCAGATTCTTCGGTCTTTGCTTGAGGCAAAGCTCCATGAACACCCACGAAGCAAAGACCACTGTTCAGAAAAGAAATTAGAGAGTTGTTCTTTCAAATTCTCATTTCTTGTTGTAGGGATTTAGAAGTGAGAAATAGCAGAGGAGAGGGTAAATCATAGCAGTGACAGGAGGCTCCTTTGGTACAGCTGCTTGTGGTCAGTGAGAGGAATGAATGTGTGGGCAGTTTTGTTTGTGCTTCGTGCTCAGTTGTGTCTGACTCTTTTGCGACTCCATGGACTGCAGCCTGCTGGGCTCCTCTGTCTGTGGGATTCTCCAGGCAAGAAGACTGGAGTGAGTTGCCATTCCCTTCTGCAGGGGATCTTCCCAACTGAGGGACTGAACCCACATCTCCTTCGTTAACAGGCAGATTCTTTCCCGCTGAGCCACCAGTGAAGCCTGTGGGCAGTTTTATTGGGAGGACAAATTAAATGAGGAGCCAAACTCAAGATGCAGGAGAGGCAGGATGCCTCGTTGAAAATGACGATTAGTAATTTGTTTCTGTAATTATCTCAAACGCAATTGCTTTTTGTGGATTTAGAATTATGATTTTTAAATTCAAATTGATGAAGAAATGGGTAAAATTTGCTTCTTCTCTAGAAAAGAGTTTTTCTTAAAATGAAGCTGTAAAAATCCTCCTCCCAAGCTTTTTTCTCAAGCATTATGAAAGCCAAGCTAAAAAGTCCTAGGCTTGAAGGTAGGATTAGGACAGTAGTCACCATTTAAGTGTTTTCCTGTAGTCTTTGTATCCTCACTTGCAATGTACTTTATGGTAGAGATTGAAAACCTTTCCTCCTCGTGACTGTAAGAGTTAGTGCCTCTTGGTGTGATGGATGGTAGGACTTCCTATGCTCCAGAAGGACCTGCTTTGGATATTGTTAGAGCCAGCAACAACTCACCTGCCGTGTGTCATTTGAAAGCATTTTCTGAGAAAAGTAAACTTGTATTTCTAAAATCTGTCATTCTGAAATGTGCCTGCACTATTTTAACTTGATCTGCAAGGAAAGATCCGGAGCAGGGCTGATGCTCTTCTTTCTCATCCTTAGTGCTCTCCCTGCCACATTTTCAGTCTGGTTGCAGCCAACGGCTATAACAGCTGTCTCCCAACGTGGCATGTGTGTTGACCTGTGGGCTTTTCTTGTGCCAGGAAACAATGTCATGAGAACCATCCATGGGGTGGGAGAGATGATGACCCAGATGGTGCTCAGCAGAGGCTCTATCTTCCCCATGAGTGTGCCTGACATTCAGCCCAGCCTGCACCCCAGCAAGCAGGGGAGCCCCACTGACCACGAGGACGTCACCGTCATGGACACCAAGCTGAAGATCATTGAGATTTTACAGGTGAGGGCCTACTGGGAGGGAAGCAATAGGCACCTACCTGTGCCTGTGGGCTTAATGTCTTAACTTTTTGTTCCAGATCACTGTGTAAATAGTCTGAAATACTGTTGTTCTAATTTTGTTTCATTTAAGATAATGATAAGCCTGGTAAGAAATCTCACACTGACACTATTTAACATATTCATTACATGTGTGCATGCACATTAACTAGTTTAACGATGATACCTAACAAATGTGGAGTGCTTTGCGGTTGGCATAACTTCTTTCATATATATTTTGTCATTTAACATTGACCTTGATTTAATTTTACCTTAATTTAAGAAGGGTTTCAGAGTAGGTGAAGTTAAGATTGAATTCCAACTCTTTTTTTACTTTTAATTGAATTGGACATTTGATTCTATGTATACAGATTTATCGTAGTAAGAGACTTTTTATTTTTATTAGCTTAAAAGCTAATTACTGTTTTTAGCATTTTATGTAAGTGACTGTCCTGATGTTTTTGTTTCCAAAAGGCTAGGAATAATAAATGTAAATATGTTTATTTATCTATGTACTTATTTTTAATTTTGGCTGTGTGGGCTCTTAGTTGCTGTGTGTGGGCTTTCTCTAGTTGCAGTGAGTAGCGGTTCCTCTCCATTGCTGTTCTTGGGCTTTGGTGGTTATGGTGCATGGGCTAAGTTGCCCCACAGCATGTGGAATCATCCCGGACCAGAGATTGAACCCGCTGTGTCCCCTGCATTGGCAGAAGGATCCTTAACCACTAGACCACCAGGGAAGATCAATAATATATACATTTAAAAACTAACCTAGTCTAATACCTATGTCTCTGAAGTTAAAGGAATAAACTGGTATTTTGTGACCAGTGGTTTAGTATGGGATAGTAAATAAAATCTCATTACTATAGCTATGGATTCTTAGCACTTTTTTTTAAGTTTGGAAAGTAGTTTTATGATACTTTAATTATAGTATTTATTCCATATTTGAAAATTGGAGCCTGGAGTTTTTGAGGATCTATTAAAGTTCTGGTTACAATTTACTAAGTCTTTCATCCTAATTTAATGTAGACTAGCTACCAGAAGTGGGTTAGTTGTCCTAGAAGGATCTGTACATTTTTATTTAAAGTAATTAGATTTATAATCATAAAATGTTTCACAGTTCCTCCATGAATTCCAAAGGCTAAGTCCTGAGAAATTATTGGCAGGCATCCCAACCCCGTGTTCACTACCCTGAGAAATCACTCAGTTGTCCTGTTCTTAACCCAGGGAAGGTGTTGATCACCTGACCCGTGGGCCTAAAGGGCTCCCAGCTTAGTGTCATCCTCCTCATGGGACAGACTCTGAAATACATGTCCTGATTTTAGCCCAATAACAGTTACAGATATTCTGCATTTACAAAACAGTCCATTATAGCTAAAAAATGATGATATGGCGGAACCATGGCAGGGCAGAGCAGGACTGGCTTACTTTTGCTGCTGCTTTTGGGTTCTTCATGTATTTCTGGTTGAACCTCTGTTCTTGCTCCAGTTTTTGTGTGTCTGTGTCTGACTCTGATTCCCTGTGTCTGTGTTCCCCTGTGCTCCTCTTGAATGTTTCTTTTTTAGAATGTCTCTTCAAGAATTTCTTTGTAGCCACGTTCCTTAAGCAAGTCTCCTGCTTTCTTGCCAGCTCCTCTTCCTCTCCAGCCCTTCCTTTCTTTTCCCGTCATTTTGTGTATTTTCTTTTCATCTTTATGTTTCTCGCTCATTCTCTCCCTCTGTCTGTCTTCAGCCCTTTGTTAACTCTTTCTCTGCCTTTCTTTTTGTTCTTCCCTTTCCCCCTTCCCTTCTACCTTCGATTATTTTTCACAATTAACTATATTAGAGATGAAAGTTTGAATTTTGGCTCTATTTATAAAATGTAATTCCTTGAATATTAATCATCAACTAAAAGCCAATGAGTGTTTCATTAATTTATGTTTTCATTCTTTGTTCTTTACATGAAAGTGAAGTGTTAGTCGCCTAGTTGTGTTTGACTCTTTGTGACCCCATGGACTGTACCTGCCAGGCTCCTCTGTCCATGGGATATTCCAGTCAAGAATCCTGGGTTAGCTTTCTATTTCCTTCTTCAGGGGATCTTCCCAACCCAGGGATCAAACTCAGGCAGGCAGATTCTTAAGCGTCTGAGCCACCAGAGAAATGAATTCGCTTAAAAAACCAACTCTTCATTTTATGCATCTGCAGTCTAGCTTCTGCTCCTGTCATTCTGCTCACCAAACCCACTGGTCCTTTCTCAGCCCTCTTGTCCCACAATCTGTCTCCAGCTTTGAAAATCCCCTTAGTAACTGGAATCAGTTCAACAAATAGCTGTAGTGGTGCTCAGTGCATGCTAATAAGAGTTTCTTTGGTGTTTGCTTTTCTCTCTGGATTATATGCTGTTCAGAGGCAGGTTTTATACCCTTGGCACCTTTTCCGCACTCTTGGTACCTACCTCGGTATCTGGCTCAACAAGTTTGTGGAACTTGACTGAACATAGCTGACACGGAGCATGGCTGTGACCCAGGAGGAACATAAGGGTCTAACAGAAGAGGAATAGGGAGAAGGAAGAGAGAGAGGCATTCAACTTTGGACCCGTAGCTGTAAATAATGTGTTGGGTGAGCAGAAAGGAGAAAAATTGATTTGGACTGGGGAACCAGGGAAAGCTTCATTTCAAAAGGGATTCAAACCTTGGAGGATATCTCAAAAGCTAGTAATTATGGGGTAGAGGAGAAGAATATTCCAGGTAAAGTGAACAATGGAAATAAATGTGAGGAGGCAAGAGAGACACTGCAGGCATTCCAGCCTGTGCTGTTGGGATGGAGAGAGAGGAAGGGGGCGGGAGGGTGGGAGGAGGGAGATGGGGGTCTGACACTGACTGTGGCATAGATAGTGAGAACTGGGTTTGGAGGGTACCACCAAACCCCAAGTTTTCTGAAACTTGCATGACCATTACTGTTTGCTGTCTCAATGAGCATCTCTTAAGAGAGTGTAGGGGACACAGATAATAATTGTACTGGGAGCAAAGGCTGTCCCAGGACTCTCCGAGGCAACCTGAGATGGCAGGCTGCCCCGTGCAAGTCTGCCTCTCTGTTGTTTCCCATCTCCACTCAGGTAGCAACATATACCTTTTCCTTCTTGATCTCCATTATATTTATATCACATGGGTAGCCCTCGATCATTTCCCAAGTATGTTAACAATGCTGTGCCAGGGACTGACAGCCCTGTAGTTGAGACTCCATGCTTCTGCTGCGGGGGTGAGGGTTTGATTCCTGAGTGGGGAACTAAGATTCCATATGCTGTGCAGTGAAGCAAAAAGCAAGTAACAACAACAAACAGCACTATGGCAAAATAGATTTAGTTTTTCCAATTCAATCACTCTTCTTGAGGACCCTGGGCTCCAGGCACTTGCATCCTTCTCAGTACTGAGCACAGATGGGAACCTTGTTGGTACTTAGTCTCTGTCAATATGTCCATTAAAGAGAACAAGGACAGCAACACAGGGCCAAGGAGAGCCAGGCAGCAGTGAGGCATATCCCTGGTATACCGGATGCTGTTGCTTAAGCTGCCCCTCTGAAGCCTAGCTCCAGGACTCCTGTTGTTATAGTCAGAATCCACACTATTGTAGCTAAAATCTTGGCCTTTCTGTTGTGAACGAGGGTCTCAGCTCCAGCACTTTTCTTATGGAGCCGGTGGAAACTCTGCTCAGGGCTCAGGAAATTATGTCATCATAACGTCTTCATCCATGTCTACTGGATACCCCCACCTGGAATATTCCAAGAGTGATCGTGGGAAGTCAAGTCGTCTTCTTTTCAAAAGCTGTTGAGGGATTTTACTGACATTGGCTCCTGCAAATGCCTCACTGTGCTTAGTGTTATGCTGTTTATCATGTGTGTGATGGAAGTGTTGATTTTCCAGTAAAGTTTCGAAGTAGTTCATGTGACATGTTGATAGTTAGGTTGTTCTTGCTGTCCTGTAATGAAATGAATTTTTAAACACCATGCTGACGAAAGGAACTTATGTTGTTTTTAATGTTTCTTATAGTTTATCTTGAGTGTCAGACTAGATTATAGGATCTCCTATATGCTGTCAATATATAAGAAGGAATTCGGGGAGAACAACGGAAATGCCGAAATGTCCACCAACGGCTCTCCTGATACACTGCTGCCATCAGGTATTACCTTTGTGACAATATTTGCTCTCTGGATGATGGTTCCATGAGAACTTGAAAGTTCCTTTTGATGTTTTAAGACAAGAAGCATTTGTATGAGACAAAAATGTCTAAATAATCTCTACCAATGAAATGAAGGAGCTGAGACAGAAATTAAATAACTTGTCAAGAATGGCAGGGAGGATGTTTGCTGCTTCTGGTGCTCGGTCCTTTGAATGCAGTTTCTCTTGTTATCTTCACAACTCCACAAGTTTGAGTACTCTTTATTGTGCCAGTTTACTGGTAAGAAGACCGAGGTTAGAGCAGTTAAGTTACTTGCTTAAAGTTATGAAGTAGTGGAAAAGGGATTTTCTCTGAGCTCTCTCCAACTCGAGGTCTGAATCTTCTAAGAATTATGCTGTTTTGGTGAAAATCCAAGGGGATTATTTTTTTGGCTTGATCACAGAGCATGTGAAATGCATCTATCAGGAAGAAAGGTATTTTGTAGGAATTACCCAACTCAAGAATAAAGACGTGGCATTCTCATAAAGGTCTGGATGTGGATGTTGGTTTTACCGTGTATGTATGTGTGTTGGTTCTTTATTATCTTGTACAGTTGTAAACTGGTACTGTTTTCCAGTTTTTCACATTTAAAGTGTGTAAGAATGAAGCTACTCTCTCTGTGAGTATAGGAGCATAATGACATAAGAGCATAAAAATTATTGTAAAAATATTGTGACTCTAGAAAGTACCTTATGAAACCCAAGAAATATTAAATCACCATTTTTTTTCTGGCTAGATCAGGCCAGCTGTGACAAGCTGGAAACTGTATCATATTGAAGATGGAATCTTTATCATTGACTATTTAGCCAGTTCACAGAACTCTTTTGCTGGGGTAGGATGTATATACAGATATGAAAATTCTTGGGAACTACAACCACTGTGATAACATCAGGGAGCCTCTTCTTTGTGCATCAGTCAGTTTGATAGGAAAGTCAGAGTAGTTAACATGGGTGCTAAGCCAAACGTCCTGCTCCCTGACTCATCGGTACCGTCCAAAGGCGGTGTGCTCTACAGATGGAGTTCAGCTCTCCTGAGCTAGAAGTCTCCCTGGCACATTTACAGCTGTGTTGTTTTTATGCTTCCCAGAAGTGTAGAACCCCAAGGGGCTAGTTCCAGGAATGAGGAGGCAGAACCAGAAAGTCTTGCTGGCGTCTGCATTGACACTAGCATAACAATTATTGGCTCTCAGAAGCCAGACTTCTGGAAAAAGGAGCTCTGTCAGTAAAAGTGTGGGAGAGGAAGTCTAGGGGCATCCCCAGAAAACCAGTCTTCTTTGATTTATCTGACCTTTTAAATTGGTTGTATTTGTATGAGGTAGCTTTCTGGGAATAATTTTTTCCCTTTTTATATCTTGCTCCTTTTTCTTTTCATGCTTTGGAGATGAGAAATAAATTGTGTACCTATCATAGACATCTTCAAAATGTTAGTGGTGGGAATGGGTGAGGAATCAAGACTGGTTCACATTAAAAAAAAAAAAAAAAGCACTCTGTCCCACAAGAGGAAGGTATGGAATTGCAAAAGTAAGCTTAGGTTAAAAGATCATATTGTTTAGAACAACCATGTAATAACAAGGTTCCTTATAGGTATATTGTGATTCTTTAAAAAAATATTATCTTTCCATATCATTATCCATTTAAATTATATGTATGTATATAGGTACGAGTGTATGTAGTTTATATATATATATATATACACACACACACACGTGCTTATATAGATGAAGAAACTTTGTAAATAGTTCTTTGTGATCTTTTCAATGTATCTTTGAGCATAATGATTTTAAAATGTAAACTTCAATTTAAAATATTGATGAATGAGAGACATTGTATTGTGACTTTTTAAAGTGTTAATTGACTTTTGGTGGCATAAAGAAATTAAGACAAAAATATTTTTAGGTATGCTACATTAATATAAATATTGGGACTCCTAATTATAAAAATATAAAGAATGGATTTTTTACCATTTATCTTTGCAGCTATTGTTCCTGATATAGATGAAATTGCAGCTCAGGCAGAAACTATGTTTGCTGGAAGGTATAGTAGCATTTATGTATCATTATTTTATTAATAAGATTTTACTTAGAATTTTACAATACTTTGTCATTCCCTATATCTATTTAATTTTATATCCTTTATGGTTGCCAACATAATTCCTGCCAGAAATGAAGCTGCGAATTTACTAGAGAAGAGAAAGCATATCTTTTCTTTAGGTCAGGTTAAAAAAAAAAAAAAAAAAAGACAGTCGAGATGAGATCAGTGTATTGAACTTTCCCCTGAATTCTTTGCTTTTCTTTCCTCAAATAATGACAGCACACGAATGCCCTTTAAGTCCCCTGGCAAAAATATCGCTGGATCTTGCAAAACACTGCTTCCCAAAATCTGAGAAATTTGAGGCGAGAAAGTAACTTCTTTCAATGTTATCATTAACTATATATGTGAGAACTAATGCTTATTATCTGCCAGTTGAAATATCCATATGATTGAAGAAAATGAAGTATCTCTGCCATGGCTACCCTGCTTTGCTGTCAGAAGCCCTACTATTCATTGTTTTTAGGTGGTTTCTTTGGTTTCCCCAGAAATGAAACTAATAGTCAAAAGGAAAAGAAAAAAAACTGTACGATGTCTGAGCTGCAAATACTGAGTTTCTAGCATCCATTTTTATTGCAGATTTGCTGTATGTACCTAACGGATTTCTGTACCTAGCCTTGTGTTGCATTTTCTTTGATTAGCAAGAGAGAGAAGAAGAAAGACTCAGGGAAGCCCAAAAAGGATTTTTATCTCTAGTGAACTTTTGGTTTAGGTTTGTTTTTATATTGTTTTGCCAGTTTCTGCTGTTGTTATTGTTACTGTGTTTTCCTATTCAAGTATTTCATTATTCCTGAGAAGAGGATAAACCAGTGTATGATTTTCACCGTAAAATAAACCAACTTTTCATCCGGGTAATCTAGCCCAGAGTCCGAATACCGGAGACTCGCAGAGTTGCCCTGGCTATGGCCTTGCCTGTGTGCGTGCGCATGCGCGTGCTGTGCCTCACTACTTCCCCGCCTGTCCTGAGGAGGTTTTGGGCCTTGTGGGGAAGTGGGGGGGTGGGGGGTGGTAAATTGGCCCTTGCTGCTGCTGCTGCTGCTGCTAAGTTGCTTCAGTAGTGTCTGACTCTGTGCGACCCCAGAGACGGCAGCCCACCAGGCTCCCCCATCCCTGGGATTCTCCAGGCAAGAACACTGGAGTGGGTTGCCATTTCCTTCTCCAATGCGTGAAAGTGAAAAGTGAAAGGGAAGTCGCTCAGTCGTGTCCGACTCCTAGCGACCCCACGGACTGCAGCCTACCAGGCTACTGCGTCCATGGGATCTATCCAACTGATATGCCTTCTCAATAAGCGCTTCTGGATTGATTCAGATTCTGTCTTTTGTCTGTACCTAGATTACCAGATCATCCCAGTTTGCCTGCGGCTTTCCTAGTGCAATCACTGAGCGTCCTGCATCTTAGGAACCTTCTCAGTCTTGGACAGACTGGGAATTTGGTCACCCCTCCTTTCATGGACAGTCACAAGCTTTTCTTTATGTTCCGTTTCCTCATTCGTTGTGCCTGCAAGCTAAGTCGCTTCAGTCGTGTCCGAATCTTTGTGACCCTATGGATTGTAGCCCTCCAGGCTCCTCTGTTTCTGGGGATTCTCCAGACAAGAATAATGGAGTGGGTTGCCATGCCCTTCTCCAGGGGATCTCCCCAACCCAGGAATCAAACCCACGTCTCTTATGTCTCCTGCATTGGCAGGTAGATTCTTTACTACTAGCGCCACCCTGGGAAGCCCCCTTATTAGTAACATGAGGCCAAAGAAAGTAAAAATCTCCTTGGCAATTTCCAATTTTTTGTGGAGGGGTGATGGTGGAAATGGTGTAAGTCTGAGAATGTATACACAATATTAGCCACTTATGACTAGATTTTATGTAAATACAAGTCTTTTAGAATGATTTTTTGGTTTTACAGAAAGGAGAAAAATCCAGTTCAACTTGATGACGAAGGAGGCAGGACGTTTTTACGGGTTCTTATTCATCTGATCATGCATGACTACCCGCCTCTGCTATCAGGAGCCCTGCAGCTGCTGTTCAAGCACTTCAGCCAGAGAGCGGAAGTTTTACAGGCATTTAAACAGGTGAGATTGAGTAGCCTTCAGTGCTTCCACCCACAGAGGCTCTGAAATGTTGTTTATAGCATCCAACCTGACTTAATGGTTGCAGAGTTAATGAGACTGCAGCTTTTCCTGGGGACACTTTCTATTTTTAAAGATAGATATGGCCTTGTCTGCAGCTAAGACATGATCTATTTTAGAAGGTGATTTTTCAGTTAATATCTTTAATGTGGATGATAGGCACTAAGATTTAGGAAGGCACTGAGGGATAATAACATATTAGGAATTTTGTTGCCCCTGCTGTTATTCTGACCCTAAATTTTACTGAACAGTATGGGTATTGAACCGAAATCAATGTTTTGTGATTGAAAAATATATGAATCCAAAAGAGGAGAATTGTGATGGAGCTAATCTTTTTCTTTGTCATCTTTGAATGATACCAATTTTGAGACCATGAATGAGGACTATCTCCAGGCTTATATATATTTCACTAATAGTTCCTTAATAGAGCATTGATCTTCATTAGGAAATTTTACAGGAATATGTTAAAATATGAAATAATTAAAAGTAATTATATAAGTAGATAAAACTATTCATATATTCTGGAGAAGGCAGTGGCAACCCACTCCAGTACTCTTGCCTGGAAAATCCCATGGACAGAGGAGCCTGGTAGGCTGCAGTCCATGGGGTTGCAAAGAGTCGGGCACGACTGAGCAACTTCACTTTCACTTTGCACTTTCACGCATTGGTGAAGGAAATGGCAACCCACTCCAGTGTTCTTGCCTGGAGAATCCCGGGGACAGGGGAGCCTGGTGGGCTGCCGTCTATGGGGTCGCACAGAGTCGGACACGACTGAAGAGACTTAGCAGCAGCAGCATTCATATACTCACATAATATATACAAATTAAGCTTCAGACTGTATGGGTATTTTCTTCCACTTATTTTTATGTTTCTACCTGTTTCAAACAGGGGGTCTCAGAAGAATTAACTTTATCAGTAAAATTACAGTTGGGGTATCTTTTACTTTAAATTACTCTTTAACATTTTGAAAAGCATTGTTAGGGCTCACTTTTTTATACGTATAATTCCTTATAACATGCGAATATATTAAGTGGAATTTACAGATACTTTCAGGTAAATTTTCATGATCAATATACATGTAAAATATCCATAAATAGCCTAGAAATACTAAACTTCAACTGAAGGACACATATGTTGAAAGACTTGGGGTTCTTGACATAAATGAAATTCCGTAAGTAAATCGAGGATTGAAATTCTGTTTCCAGGTGCAGTTGCTGGTGTCTAATCAGGATGTAGATAACTACAAGCAGATCAAGGCAGATTTAGACCAGCTTCGACTTACTGTAGAGAAATCGGAGTTATGGGTTGAGAAGAGCAGCAGCTATGAGAATGGAGAAATGGGTGAAAATCAAGTAAAAGGTGGTGAAGAGCCAATTGAGGTTTGTTTTCAAGATCTAAATTGAAATCATCCGAACAATATCTTTTAAACCAGCATAAAATTTCCATTTACCAAGTTGATAATCCACATAAACTTGTACTTTGGTTAATTCTTGTTAATTGTTCTCATTATATCATCTGCCTCCTTTTTCACTCTTTCTCTTTCCCACTCTCAGTCTTATAATCCAAGAATCAAGACAACAGGATGGAGTGAGGTGGAGAGAAAAGGAGTAGGTTGTAAGCCTAAACCTATGAAGAGAGGGGAATTTTCATTTTTAACATTCATGTTGGCTTTTTTATCGCCAACCTATAAATCATTCATTATTGAATATCCTTATAAATAAGTAAAAATACCCAAATGAAAGGACATTGCCAACATGAAAATCCCCCAAATTTGTTTGATCTGAAAAATGGTAAAATGGTGTTCATAAGTCTTTTGTTATATTGGTTTTAGTTTTCACTGGGCTAATTTCATTGCTGTTTCTGCATTTTGCTAAATGCTAAATAAACCATTAAAATTTTTTAAGCATTTTTTAGATCAGTGCCGACACCATAATTGATAATATATTGAGTTTCTTAAATACCTGTCCAGTGTTTTATTTAGTTATTATTTTTTAATTTGGCTGTATTAAGTTTTAGTTTCAACATGTGAGATGTTCGATCTTAGTTTTGTCATGCAGAATCTTTAGTTGTGGCTGTTGACTCTTAGTTGTGGCATGTGGAATCTAGTTCTCTGACCATGATCCAAATGGTCAAAGCTGGGTTCCCTGCTTTGAGAGTACCAGATTTTAGCCACTGGACCACAGGGAAGTCCCTATTTAGTTATTATTTTAATCTATAGGAATGTAAACTGTTTAGAGGGGTTTACCTGCTCCGACTTTTCTGTTTGTTGCAATACCCGAAGTATTTTGTAGTGTAGGGTGTTGAGTAGGAGGTAATTAGTGGGAATGGAAAATAATAAGATGCTGAAAAATTCCAAAGGGAAGTTCAGTGGTAGGTAACTACTTTCTACTTGTCTCAGGACTAATCACCACTGATCTGCACAATATTTTTGACTTAATTCTTTAGAAACTTTTCTGTGATTTTATGATATAAGTTGGCTCAATGGTAAAGAATCTGGCTGCCAGTGCAGGAGACGCAGGAGACATGGGTTCAATTTGTGGGTCGGGAAGATCCCTTGGAGGTGGAAATGGCAACCCACTCCAGTATTGTTGCCGGGAGAATCCCCATGGACAGAGGAGCTTGGTGGGCAATAGTCTATGGCGTCGCAAAGAGTCAGACATGACTTAGCAACTAAGTACATACACGCATGTGATATAAGTTAGTGGCATGCAGAATTTCTACAGCCTTTTTGTTGTTGTTGAAATGGAGTTCTTCCATAGCATTTAAGATATAAGAGAAAATTCAACACTTATATAGTATTTGCTATATTACCAACTCTTACAGCAGAAACTGTCATGCAAGGTATATTTTTTTAAAATGTTACAGTAGACTTTGGAGATAGTTACAAAGATCACATTTCTGAATCAGCTGAATTAACTGAAATTCAGAAAACCCAAGGATTTTCTCACTATCAAGCAGCTCTATGTGATTTTTAACTCAGGTCTTTTTAATGATAAACTCCAGGCTCTTTAAAGTGTAAAATTGCACTTTCTGATACAATATTTAAAGTTATTAAGAGATGTATTATGCTTTCATGAAGTTAGAATACCTCTTCCTTTTACAAATACATATTTTGTAAATATTCTAGAGGATAAATGTAATGTTTCTTTCCTTTTCAGAACTTTTCATTATTTTATTTTAATAGAGAACAACTCTAAACCTTAGGAAAAATGCATTATGCTTCTTTGTAAAAGTTTGCCCAGAAAATCACTTAAGAGTAGAAGTGAGATGTTCTGTGAGGGATGTCAGTCGCTAGTCTACAGTTTAAGTTCCCAGTCATGAGGAAAAGTGGAGAAAGAATCTGTCTTAAGTGTGTATCCACAACATCCTCATAGTAGTTTAATAAAAGTTTGTGTTGATGTGAGAAAGATGAATAAGTCATCTGATGATAGTCATTTTATTAAAAATAAAATTGCATTACATATAGGCTATAAAACTTTTTCTAGGGACTTCAGATGAATATAAATCAATAAAGTTGAAATATATTATTTATTTGTTGAGGTTGGGATTTATCAGTTCAGCACATGTTAATAATTTTAGGTACTTAAAGCAGGAAGTGATTTAATACAAGGAATCAAATTTTAGGACAGTCTAGAGGAATACAGTTTTAGAGGCTGCCTTTGGACTATAGAGTTCAGGGTCAAACAATCAACCATGATTCAGAGGCCAAGAATCTGCATCAGCTGCTGTATAAATACTACAGCCACCAGCACTGACTCGTACCTTAGACACGTATGGACCCCTCAGATCTGTTGGGATTTTCTTTTCACCCCGTACACCCTCAGGAAGATGTATGGGCCTTGAATGGACAGGGCATTCAGAGGATAGGTTTTGGTGTCAGACACCCTAGAATTTGCCACTCACTATATGTGTGACTTTGGGCAACTGATTTGAATTCTTTCAGTTTTGTTTTCATTGTCCATTCAGTGAACTTAGTAATGATACTTAGCTCATAGTGTTACCATGAAGATTAAATGAGTGAACTCTGTGCATATGGTGTGTCAGTTGATATGACTTCAGTGGGAGAATATAGACAATACGGTGACATTTTAGTTACCAACAAGTCAAGAAGTAAGTCTTCAGCTTTAGTTAATGTATTGTCTCAGTGCAGTCATTATGGACCAGTGGCCTTACACTGAGACTGATCTTCCTCATGGTTGCATCAGGATATCCTCATCCTAGCGTCACAACACCCCAAGAAAGAATGTCTGTGCTTGTCTGGGTCTCCTGCTCAACAGCAAGTAGACCTTTCCCAGGTGCCCCTCAGTAGATTCTATCTCATGTCTCCTTGGCTGAAGCAGGACCACATGTTTACCTCTAAACCAAGGGGCTGTGAGTTTAGACTAAATAAAAGATGCTCTACAGGCTACTAGAATACTCTCCCCTGAGTTATGTGGGGGAAGGATAAACAAAATCAGAATCTGCTTGTGGGGCTTCCCTGGTGTTCAGTGGCTAAGACTCCATGCTATCAATGTGTGGGGCCTGAATTCAATCCCTGACTGGGCAACTAGGTCCCACATGTTGCAAGTAAGAGTTTACATGCTGCAGCTAAAGCCTGAATGCCTCAACTAAAGATCCTGCGTGCTGCAACTAACACCCGAGGCAACCAAATAAGTAAATAAATATTTTAAAAAATCTGCTGGCAAGGGAGAAGGAAGTAAGGATGTAGGTTAGCAACCAACAGTGTCTGCCAAAAATCTGTAGTCAGTGAATGCTTGTTATAATTATTGTTGGTTTTTATGTGTAGCATATTGTGCTGTTTGTTATGATCCATATGGAATTATGAAATCTTAAAGGATACTTGTAGAGTTATCAAGTCCATTTCCTATGTGGTATTTGTCTGTCTCTAAATATCTCACCTAAGTGAGATATTTCTTAAAACAAACTTCTGTGATGGGAAATTCAATACCTCCTGAGGTAGAACAGTCTGTTGAAATTAGTGTATTGCTTGAGAAATAGAATATTACTAATAAAATGTCCCCATGGTCCATCCCTATATTCCAGAGGAAACCATTTTCATGAGTTTATGTTAATAATTTCCTTACTTATCATACTGGTTTTACTATGTGTATCTGTGTTTCTAAAACATTTAACAAATGAAAAGAATTTCATTTAGTTTTTTTTTTTATTGGAGTCCAGTTGCTTTATAATGTGTTAGTTTCTACTGTACAGCACAATAAACCAGCTGTACCTGTACATACATTCCTTCCTTTCTGGGCTTCCTTCCTATGCATGTTACCACAGTGCATTAAGTAGAGTTCTTTGTGCTAGACAGTGTGTTCTCATTAGTTATCTGTTTTATACACAGTGTCAATAGTGTTCCTGTGTCAATCCCAGTCTCCCAATTCCTCCCATCTTCTTGCTTTCCCCCTTGGTGTTCTCTATCTCTGTGTCTCTATTTCTGCTTTTCAAATAGGATCATCTACACCATTTTTCCCTCTGATAGCTCAGATGGTAAAGAAACTGCTTGCAGTATAGGAGGCCAGAGTTCGATCCCTGGGTTGGGAAGATCCCCTAGAGAAGGAAATGGCAACCCACTCTAGTATTCTTGACTGGAGAATCCCATGGACAGAGGAGCCTGATGAGCTATGGTCCATGGGATCACAAAGAGTCGGACACAACTGAGCAACTAACACACACACACAAACATATGATTTTTTTAGCTTCCACATATATATATATTAATATACAATATTTATTTTTCTCTTTCTGACTTATTTCACTTTGTATGACACTCTCTAGGCCCATCCATGTCTCAACAGATGACCCAATTCATTCATTTTTATGACTGAGTAATATTTCATTGTATTAAACTCTTAGAGTAAAACTTAGGCAGAAGTTTTTTTTTTCCCTCAACATAAATTTCAGCAAGATCTTTTTTGACCAGCCTCCTCGAGTAATGAAAATAAAAACCAAAATAAACAAATGGGACCTAATTAAACTTAAAAGCTTTTGCACAACAAAGGAGACCATAAACAAAATAAAAAGATAGTCATCAGAATGGGAGAAAATATTTGCAAATGAAGCAACTGACAGGAATAATCTCTAAAGTATATAAACAGTTCATGAAGCTCATTATCAAAGGAGGGTTCAGGATGGGGAACGCAGGTATACCTGTGGCGGATTCATTTCGATATTTGGCAAAACTAATACAATATTGTAAAGTTTAAAAATAAAATAAAAAACAAACAAACAAACAATCCAATCAAAAAATGAGCAGAAGACCTAAATAATTATTTAGTCTGTTTTAGGTATATTTTTGTTCTCTGTCTTTGTTGTTGTGTAGCAGTGACTTATTTTATTTTCTCTAATATACATTATTACATTTCATGCAGATGTTTATCTAATAAACTCTTGATGGACATTTTTATTCTTTACAGTTGTAGTGTGTTGAAAGGAAATTTGCTACCAAAAGGAGCTTTAAAAACTTTGAAATGTCACCTGATGCACATGTTTAAGAGACCCTTCAGGATCTATATTTAGGTGTAAACATCTAGTATGATTACCAAATAATGTCCGTTGCTTTCCAAATGCCAAATGATACTCCTGGGGTATGTAAGAATTTCTGTAATTGCCCATCATGAAGACTACTGGTTTTCTCACTTTTTCATTTTTGATAATTGGATGTGTTTGGTATATTATCCCTGTATGATTTTCATTTTGCTGGGTTTTTATGAAGTTGAGCATGTTTTTATATGTTTATTGGACATTTCACTTCTTCCAGTTTCAGTTTAGTTCAGTTCAGTCGCTCAGTCGTGTCCGACTCTTTGCGGCCCAATGAATCGCAGCACACCAGGCCTTCTTGTCCATCACCAACTCCCAGAGTTCACTCAGACTCACGTCTATCGAGTCAGTGATGCCATCCAGCCATCTCATCCTCTGTCGTCCCCTTCTCCTCCTGCCCCCAATCCCTCACAGCATCAGAGTCTTTTCCAATGAGTCAGCTCTTCACATGAGGTGGCCAAAGTACTGGAGTTTCAGCTTTAGCATCATTCCTTCCAAAGAAATGCCAGGGCTGATCTCCTTCAGAATGGACTGGTTGGATCTCCTTGCAGTCCAAGGGACTCTCAAGAGTCTTCTCCAACACCACAGTTCAAAAGCATCAATTCTTCGGTGCTCAGCCTTCTTCACAGTCCAACTCTCACATTCTGTGTGGGCAGGTAGTTAGATCCTACCAATTCATGTGTACCTACTACTGAGTTAAAAAATATTTTTTATATCAAGTCATGGTGATGCTCTAAGTTTAAAATTGAGTATTGTCTTTTCATCTGTTATTTCTTCTTTACTTGTTTTAGTGGGTGTTGGTAAGATTTTCTGGTACAGTATTGAGCAGATGTGGTGATAATGGCATTTTTGTTTTGCTTCTGATTTTAAAGGGAGTAATTTTAATATTTCACTATTGAACATGATGGTTATTATACTTTTTTGTAGATACCTTTTATCAATTGAGGAAATTCTCTTCTGTTTTTCATTTGCTACTTTTTACCATGAATAGTTATGATTTTAATTTAATGCAGTGTGTGCATCTATCAAGATGATGTTTTCTTTAATTTTTATATGCTAATTTTAATAACATGAATCATCAATAGACTTCTATAGTAACCTTGTATTCTAGAATAAATATGTCTTGATGATATTTTATACAGTACTGCATCTAGCTTCCGAGGATTTTGTTTACCATTTTACATCTATGTTATCAGTGAGGTTGGTCTCTAATCTTGCTTTCTTGTACTGTTCCTGTCAGTTGTTGGTATCAAGGTTAGACTAGTTCCATAATGAAGTGAGTTATAGATTCTTACCCTTTCTTTGGGTAAGATTTGAATTGTCTCTTCTGTCAGTGTTTGGTAGAACTTGTCTAAGTTTGCACGGGCCTTGGATTTAGTTTGGGTAGATTTTAACTAGTAATTAATATTGTAGAGATTATAGATTCATTAAACTTTTCTCTTATGGGTCAACTTATTTATTATTCTAGTTGTATACTTTAGTTTTCAAATTTATTCATCTTTCACTATCTTTAAAATTTCTGTTACATCTGTAGCTTCATACCCCCTTTTCATTCTCTTCTTTTTCCCTTTAGATTTCACTCTTTGGGTTGTACAATTCTATGAGTTTTGACAAATGTATGATATCAGGTACAATCTCACCAGAGCTGTACGTATTTTATTCATCTTTTTAAATGAATTTATTTTTGGCTTGTTAAGCTCCTGGGCTTGTTTGCTATTTCATTATATTTATCGTATTATACTCTAGCCTTTTATGTTGACATACTTTGCAGACTTAAAAAAAATGGATGGTATAATTTCTAAGGAGCTGCATCCCACAGATTTTGACAAATGGTATTCCACAGGATGGGAAAAGGTCAGTTTTCATTACGATCTCCAAGAAGAACAATGCTAAAGAATGTTCAAATTACCATACAACTGCTCTTATTACACATGCTGGCAAGACTGTGCTCGAAATCCCTCAAGTTAGACTTCAGCAGTACATGAACAAAGAACTTCCAGATGTAGAAGCTGAGTTTAGAAAAGGCAGAGGAACCAGAGATCAAATTGCCAATATTTCACTGAATCATGGAGAAAGAAAGGGAGTTCCAGAAAAACATCTACTTCTGCTTCATTCAGTACGCTCAAGCCTTTGACTATGTGGATCACAATAAACTGCAGAAAATTCTTGAAGAGACGAGAGTACCCGACCACCTTACCTGTCTCCTGAGAAACTTGTTTGTGGGTCACAACTGGATGTGAAACAATGGACTGGTTCAAAACAGGGAAAGGAGTGCAACAAGGCTGTATATTGTCACCCTGCTTATTTGACTTACATGCAGAGTACATCATGAGAAATGGGTGTGTTGGATGAATCGCAAGCTGAAATCAAGATTACTGGGAGCAGTGTCAACAACCTCAGATATGCAGATGATACCACTCTAATGGCAGAAAGTGAAGGGGAACTAAAGAGCCTCTTGATGAGAGTGAAAGAAGAGAGTGAAATAACTGGCTTGATGCTCAACATTAAAAAAACCTTAAGATCATGGCATCTGGTCCCATCACTTCATGGCAAATAGAAGGGGGAAAAGTAGAAGCAGTGATAGATTTTATTTTCTTGGGCTCCAAAATCCCTATGGACAGTGACTGCAGCCATGAAATTAAAAGATGCTTGTTCCATGGAAGAAAAGCTATGACAAACCTAGACAGTGTTTTCCAAAGCAGAGACATCACTTTGCTGACAAAGGTCCATATAATCAAAGCTGTGTTTTTGCCAGTAGTCCTGTACAGATGTGAGAGTTGGCAAATAAAGAAGGCTGAGCTCCAAGAAATTGATGCTTTTGAACTGTGGTGTTGGAAAAGACTCTTGAGAGTCCCTTGGACTGCAAGGAGATCTAACCAGTCAATCCTAAAGGAAATCAACCTTGAATATTCTTTGGAAGGACTGTTGCTGAAGCTGAAGTTCTAATACTTTGGCTGCCTGATGCAAAGAGCTGACTCACTGGAAATGACCCTGATGCTGGGAAAGATTGAAGGCAACAGGAGAAGGAAACAACAGAGGATGAGATGGTTAGGTAGTATGCACATGAATTTGAGCAAATTCTGGGAGATAGTGGAGGACAGAAGAGCCTGGTCTGCTCTAGTCCATGGGGTCACAAAGAGTGAACATGACTTAGTGACTGAACAGCAACAATTTTTATTATTGTTCAATATTAGATATTAAAATTTTTCATTATGATTTCTTCTTTGGCCCAGAATAGTTACTTAGAAATGAACTTTTAAATTTCCAAATACACTTGCAAAATTTAAACACTTCTTTGGCTGTTGAACCTTTAATTAACACACAACAAGAGAATGTGGTTATGATGATACCAGTTCTCCCAAGATTTGTTGGGACTGCTTTATGGTCTATTATATCTTCAGGTTTTAGAACTATCTTCTCATGCTCGAATAGAATGTGAATGGGTACAGGATTCCTTATATGTGACTAGCAAATAGAGCTTATTGTATTTAAATCATCCATCTACTCACTGATAATTTTGTTTTCTCTCTTTTTTCATGGTCACAATTTTATTTATGAAGTTCATTTGTTCAACTTTTTAAAAATTATTTTTAGTGGAGTATAGTTGCTTTACAGTGTTCAATTAGTTTCGACTGTGCAACAAAATGAATCAGCCATACATATACATATATCCCCTCCCTTTTGGACTTCTTTCCTGTTCAGGTCACTAGAGTGCATTAAGTAGAGTTCCTTGCTATATAGTATGTTCTCATTAGTCAATGTTCTGCTGACAAAGGTCTGTATGGTCAAGGCCATGGTCTTCCCAGTGGTCATGTGCAGTCGTGAGAGTTGGACCGTAGAGAAGATGGAGCGTTGAAGAATTGATGCCTTTGAACTGTGGTGCTGGAGGGGACTCCTGAGAGTCCCTTGGACAGCAAGGAGATAAGACCAGTCAATCTGAAGGGAAATCAGCCCTGAATATACTCGTTGGAGGGACGAGTATATTTCAACTGATGCTGAAGTTGAAACTCCAGTATTTTGGTCATCTGATAAGAATGGCTGACTCATTGGAAAAGTCACTGATGATGAGAAAGATTGAGGGCAGAAGGAGAAGAGGGCATTAGTGGATGAGATGGCTGGATGGCATCACCGATGCAATAGACATGAACTTGGGCAAACTTTGGGAGATGATGAAGGACAGAGAGGCCTGGCGTGCTGCAGTCCACAGGGTCACAAAGACTTGGACAAGACTGAGCAACTGAACAACAACATGAGTTATGTATTTTATGCACAGTATCAATAGTGTATATGTGTCAATCCCAGTCTCCCAGTTCCTCCCCTATTCCCCCCAACTAGGTATCCATACATTTGTTCACAATGTCTTTGTTTTCTTGATGTAGCCATAATTGAGAGAGATTTGCTTACATTTCTCACTGTAGTGGTAAACTTATCAGTTTCCCCTGTAGTTCTATTAACCTTTATATGTTTTAAGTCTATTTTATTAGATACATATAAATTTTAAACTGTTTTTAACTAGAAACAAAAGCGTTTTATCATTTGCCAGTTATTTTCTTCCACTTGTATTGATATTGTTCCGTGTCTTCTGGCAGCATTACTGCTGTTGAGAAGTTTATTGTGTATTGAACGTGGTGGTTTAGTCACTAGGTCGTGTCCGACTCTTGTGACCCCATGGACTGTAGCCTGCCAGGCTCCATGGGATTCTCCAGGCAAGAATACTGGAATGGGTGGCCATTTCCTTCTCCAGAGGATCTTCCCGACCCAGAGATCGAACCCTGGTCTCCTGCATTGCAGGCAGATTCTTTCTCAACTTAGATATGAGGGAAACCTCGTATTGAATAGTGGTGCTTTGATTCTGATCTTACAACTGCTCAGTCTTTTCATTCGTATCTGACTCTTCGCATGTTACTTAAACCTTATTATTTTTTTCATATCAATTAGTTTCTTTTTTATATTTCCCATACCTGAGACTTTGTGCTGAATTTGAATAATTTCTTTAGACTTGTCTAAGTTGCTTTTCAGGTATGTCTTATTTGTAGTTAACTTCACTTCTTTTAAAAATTTCAGCCATTATACTTTATCACACCTGTGACTTGATTAAAAAATCTTTTTGGTCATTTTTATTATCTGTTGTCACTTGCTGATTCTTGTGATTCCACGTGGCTATTTTATGGCCTTGTATGTAGTGCTAATTCCAGGATCTGAAGTACTTGTGAATTTCTTATGTTTTTTACACTTGTTTCATTATCTATTTGGTCATCTTTGATTATGAGCTCATATCTTCATTTAATAGACTGTTTTTAGAGCAGTTTTAGGTTTAGAGAAACATTGCACAGAAAGTATAGTGAATGTCTATACATCCGCTCCTTCCTTCCCTTCATTTTTCTATTATTAGCGTGCATGCAAGAAAAGTTGCTTCAGCCGTGTCCCACTCTTTGAGACCCTATGAACTGTAACCTGCCAGGCTCCTCTGCCCATGGGATTCTCTAGGCAAGAATACTGGAGTGGATTGCCGTGCCCTCCTCCAGGGGATCTTCCTGACCCAGGGACCAACACTGAGTCTCCTGTGTCTCCTTCATTGGCAGGCAGGTTCTTTACCACTCGTGCCACCATTAATTAATATGGTACATTTGGTGCAACTGATAAGACAATACTGATACATTATTATTAACTGAAGGTCATAGTTTATTTCAGGTTTTGCTCTTTGTTGGAAAGGCTACCCACCCACTCCAGTATTCTGGCCTGGAGAATTCCATGGACTATACAGTCCATGGTGTCGCAAAGAGTTGGACACGACTGAAGGACTTTCACTTTCACTTCACACACACAGAACAGAAAGGAAACAAAGCCTGGCTCCCAAGGAAGATGGAAGGTCTGACCAGAAACCCGTGTTAGAACCAGGGGTACCTAAAGGAAACACTCAGTGATAAACCAGGGAAACGCATGGCCCATGGAAGAGCAAAGGGGTACCTGTTTTGTCTTGGTAAAAGCCAAAATGGGGAGAAAAACTCTCCTGAGCTCAAGACAAGTGCACTTGCACTCAAGATTTGGGACTAGAATTCCCACTAGTAAAAGGCCCCAAAAGTTCCAAGTCAAAAACTCTGATTAACATATTCACAAAATGTCATATCCCAAAGTGGCTCTGTAAGGCAAATGAAATCTTCTCTGGGTTAAACAAACCCCAGAGGAATTCACATATTCCAAGGAATCTAAGTTCATAATACACTTTTAAAATTACGAAATATCTAAATAAACACATTCCCAAGGACTTCTACAAAAGTAGCCAAGTTAAAATTCAAATGGCCCTCCTGTTACAAAACCACTCGATCCTAGATACAAAGCCTATTTTAAGTATATTTCTGGGCTCACTGGAAATGGAGGGCAACTCTAAAGACCCCACCTTCCCTCTGTTATTGCTGTTGTTGTTTAGTCGCTCAGTCATGTCCGATTCTTTGTGACCCCATGAACCACAACATGCCAGTTTTCCCTGTCCTTCACTGTTTCCCAGAGCTTGCTCAAACTCATGTCCATTGAGTCAGTGATGCCATCCAACCAGGGCATCCTTTGTCTCACCCTCCATCTACCAAGTTAGAAAAGTAACCTCAAACCTGATCAGAGAGTTCTAAGCTTCTGGGCAACATGGTAAGTTTCCCTGAAGACAAATGCCAGTAACTCTGCAACTCAGAAAGACAAGTTAACTCTAAGCAAATACCAAGATTGGGGCGCTAAATCAGACTCCTGCCTTCAGACGTCTCAGGCTCACAGTGCCCTCTGGCCACAGGTTGAGGTAATCCCACATACTGTAAGGAGCAAAACATGCCATCTTTCGGTCTCCAAGATACCAACTCGAAACCTACACCCAAATGTTTACAGCAGCTTTACGCAAAATGGCCCCAAATTGGAAGCAATCAGAGGTCTTTTAATAGATGAATTAGGATAAATAAACTTTAGTATATCCAGATAATGGAGTAGTATTCAGCGATAGAAAGTGCTTACAGGTTACAAAAAGAACGAAAGAACCTCAAATGTATATTGCTAAATGAAAGAGGCTAGTCTGAAAAAGAAGGCTGAGTGCCAAAGAACTGATGCTTTAGAATTGTGGTGCTGGAGAAGACTCTTGAGAGTCCTTTGGACAGCGAGGAGATCAAATCAGTCAGTCCTGAAAGAAATCAACCCTGAATATTCATAAGGACTGATGCTGAAGCTCCAATACTTTGGTCACCTGATGCAAAGAGCTGACTCATTAGAAAAGACACTGATGCTGGGAAAGATTGAAGGCAGGAGGAAAAGGGGTCAACAGAGGATGAGATGGTTGGATGTCATCACCAACTCAATGGACTTGAATTTGAGCAAGCTCCAGGAAATGGTGAAGGACAGGGAAGCCTGGCGTGCTGCAGTTCATGGGGTTGCAAAGAATCAGACACAAGTAAACAATTGAACAACAACAAAGTCTGAGAAAGCTACATACTGTATGAGTCCAACTGTATTCTGGAGAAGGAAAAACTATACCTGAGACAGTACAATGATCATGGGTCCTCAGAGGTTCTGGGGTGTAGAGATTAAAAAGAGAGGAACAAACAGGTGGAGCAGAGAGGAATTTTAGGATGATGAAACTCTTCTATATGATACTATACGTAGCATTACACATTTGTCAAAACCCGTAGAGTCTAACAACACACAAAGTGAAAGTGAAAGTCACTCAGTCGTGCCCAGCTCTTTGAGTTGTGTGTATGTGTGTGTGTGTGTGTGTGTGTGTGACAAGTTAAAACTCAGTTGTTGGTTATCAACTCTGGCTGATACCCTTAAAGGCCAACAAATGGGTCAGTGCTTGATTATTACTTGGAAATGTCATGTATTTTTCTGGTTTCTGGCCTCCATTTGTTTCTTTCTCTTTACTAGTAGGAAATAGTTTAGGACTTCCCTGGTGGTCCAGTGGTTAAGAATTCGCCAGCCAGTACAGGGGACATGGGTTCGATCCTTGGCCTAGAAAGCTTCCACATGCTGTGGGGCAGCTAAGCCTGTGTGCCACAGCTACTGAGCACACACACTGCAACTATTGAAGCACTGGTGCTCCAGAGCCCATGCTCTGCAACAGGAGGAGCCACCATAGTGAGAAGCCCACGCACTGCAAAGAAGAGTAGCCACCACTCGCTGCATTGCTCGCAGCAGTGAAGACACAGTGCAGTCAAAAACAGAGAGAGAGAGATCGTTTAAATGTTGTTTTTATCTATCACTTCTTCTGCTGCTGCTGCTAATTCGCTTCAGTCACGTCTGACTCTGTGCATCCCCATAGACGGCAGCCCACCAGGCTCTGCCATCCCTGGGATTTTCCAGACAAGAACACTGGAGTGGGTTGCTATTTCCTTCTCCATTACATGAAAGTGAAAAGTGAAAGTGAAGTCGCTCAGTCGTGTCCGACTCTTAACGACCCCACGGACTGCAGCCCACCAGGCTCCTCTGTCCATGGGATTTTCCAGGCAAGAGTACTGGAGTGGGGTGCCATTGCCTTCTCCAATCTATCACTTCTGGATGTTGTGTAATCAGAGGGATTTCTCTTTATTTCTGCTTTAGATAGTTCTTAAAAGTAGAAAACTCTTCTGTATTTTGAACCCATATATTTATCCTTGTAAGATCTTTTTGCTGATGCTAGATTTGAGCCAGTGTGAACCATATCTGGGGCTTCCCCTGAGGCTCAGTGGTAAAGAACCCACCTGCAGTGCAGGCAACATAGAAGACTCAGGTTCGATCTGATCCATGGGTTGGGAAGATCCCCTGGAGGAGCGCGTGGCAACCCACTCCAGTACTCTTGCCTGGAGAATCCCATGGACAGAGGAGCCTGGTGGGCTGCAGTCCATTGGGTCACAGCAAGCTGGACATGACTTAAGTGACTGAACACACATGCATGATCAGACCATATCTGAACCTGCTCTACTTGATTGCTTTCATGTTTCTCCAGAGCACCACTCTTCTTTTGAACATTCTGCTAAAGGTACAACTTTATACCTTCACCGTCATGCTTCCATATCTTTGTACACACCTGAATTTCTCGTTTCCTTTCTTAATGTTTGATATGTAGAATCAAATCTAATATTTGAGATATGATGCTTGCTCTCAAAGATAACACAAACAGAATAACACCCACAAAACAGTATGACAAATGTATGATTAAATATTGAACTGTAGTATCACAGAAAAGAGAGATCAGTGTGGGCGTGACTGTGTGGAGAAGACTTCACTGTTTTATTTATTTATGGCTGAGCTGGGTCTTTAGTGCTGGGTCTTTGGCTTTTCTATAGTTGTGGCAAACGGGGGCCACTCTCCAGCTGTGGTGCAGTGGATTCTCATTGCATCGCTTCTCGTGTTGCTGAGCATGGGCTCTAGGGCAGATGGGCTTCAGTAGTTGTGGCTCGAGGGCTCAGTAGTTGCAGCTCCCAGGCTCTAAAGCACAGGCTCAATAGCTACGGCGCACGAGGGCTCAGTTGCTGTGTGGCAAGTGGGCTCCTCCCCCGACCAGGGATCAAACCCGCCTCTGCTGCATTGGCAGGTGAATTCTTTACCAGTGAGGTGCCAGGGAAGCCCAGCTTCACTGTTTTAAAAGGTTGGGAGGATTTCCTTAGCTACTAATTCAGGAATAATCACAAGAGAAGCAGAATTCAACAGAAATAAGTGGTTTGTATTTGAAGTGGCTGGACATTGGGAGCCCTTGAACATCTGGGGGAAGGATGGCTCAGCAAAAAGAGCCTAAAGGTGGGGACCAGTTAGAAGCCTCCTGTTCAAATTCAGGTGTGAGGTTAGGTGAGCATGAGCTCAGGAGGCAAAAGTAGAAATGGACACAAGAAGAGAAGCCAAGAGAATGGTACATTTCTAATGGATTAATATACGGAGAAAAAAAAGTGAGAGACTACAGAGTTACTAACTTGTACACAGCCAAATAATCTATGTTATGCAGTGAACCAACTGCCAGAGATAGTGACAATTTATTGTAAACAGGATGAAATATATCACAATATCAATGGAAACAGCCAGTAGCAGGCAGCACGCACTCTGGCAAGCCAGTACAGATAATAATCCTTTGTTGTGTAGTAAATCTTTACAAAGGCTCTAAACACAGGATGATTGCCATTGTTTTAAAACAGCTCATAATGTTCTAACTTTGTGCCTGCTTAGACATCAGAAAACCAGATAACAGTACAGTGAGTCTTCATTTTGGTAATAAGAAATATTTCCAATAGCATAAAAGTATTTTTCTTTCCCTCAGTGATAAATTTTGTTTATCTGGGTCAATTACTGAACTGAACTGCTGTGCCTTTCTTAGTCGCTTCAGACATGTCCGACTCTTTGCGACCCCATGGACTGCAGCCTGCCAGGCTCCTCTGTCCATGGAATTCTCCAGGCAAGAATACTGGAGTGGGTTGCCATTTCTTCCTCTAGGGGATCTTCCTGATCCAGGGATGGAACCCACATCTCTTGCATTGGTAGGTGAATTCTTTACCATTGAGTCACCTGGGAAGCTCTGATAATCCACCTACTAACACTATCAAATCTCGATGTAACCAAAATTATCCTAGTATTGTAGTCGATCTCATATAAACACGGTGGAGGATGGGGTAGATTGGGTCTTCTAGTAAGCTCACTGCATCCCTAGTACATATGAGCTTTATTACCTATTATATCTTACAGGGTTTCTCTGTTAACTTACTTTCAAGGGCATTAAAAAGGGCATCGTTGCTGAAAACCTAAAGGTTGGGGTATATATAACAAGTTGACAGTCTCTGTAGCATTACTAGTTCATTACATTCAAATGCATGTTGGCTTCTAAATATAAGAAGGAGGGATTAACTCAGGAAATTAGATCTGAGTGGGTTAAATCAGGATTGCCCTTTATGCTCATCCATCTCTTTATAAAGAGTTGAAAAGCAAGCCATGGAGGCATCACAGGACTTCTAACAGAAGTTCCCACTTGTGTTAAGATATTTTGGTTGTTAATTTTCCTTCACAATGGTTGTGCTTCTGTGTCTGTGTATGTATATAGATTTATCTCTACAAATGGTTGCCTGCTCCTTTAAAAAAAAAAGGCGGGGGTGCTGCGGGGAGCTTCTCTCCTGGCTCAGATGGTAAAGAATCTTCCTGCAGTGCAGGAGACCCAAGCTCAGTCCCTGGGTCCAGTAGATCACCTGGAGAAGGAAATGGCAACCTGCTCCAGTATTCTTACCTGGAAAATTCCATCAATAGAGGATCCTAGTGGGCTGTAGTCCATGGGGTCTCAAAGAGTTGGACACAACTGAGTGACTAACATTAAAAAAAAAAACAAAAAAAATTACAGTCTTCACAATCTAAAGTCTGATGTTTAAACTGTCTAGTTTTTTTTTCCATCAAGGACTATTTTTTCTTTGGGGGTTTCTAATTGATTTTTTTCATATCTCTGCATTCAAGATTCCTATCTGTGTGTTTTCACTTCATTTTTTTTTTGTCCTTTTAATAAGTGTGTGATGTAAGGGGCAGAATTAACTAGAAAATGTCCCTGGGGGCTTACTCTGGGTTGCCTAGGCAGCAAGCTGGCTGGCTGTTTGCTGGAGTTGGGGTGGGGGGTGGGGTGGGACAGGAGCTTCTCTCCCAGGAGGCCCTGCACTGATCTGACTTCTCATGCAGACCCCTGGCTCTTGCCTCTCAGCAGAAGGACTCTCATTTGTATGGGCCCCATAGCTGGTGATCCTGATCAGTTCCTGCAAATAGCAGGCACCTAAATCCAGACTGCTTGGTGCCCAGGATGTTTTATGTACCTTCAGAGACCCCTTATTCTCCAACTTGCCCTGTGAGAAGTTGTGCTGAGATGGGGCGGAGGTTGTTAGTCAGAAATGTAGACCCGGGATGGCGTCCAGCAGGACAGTCACAACTCTCTAGGGTGATTGAAGGCTGGGGGACACATGCCTTCCCTTCTCTGCCGACCCTTGGCTTGCGTCTCCCCCGCTCCCCCCAACCCCACCACCCTTTCCCAGTAAGACTCTCCCTAATCCCTGCCAAGTGATGCTGTGAGTCCTCCTGACCATGCGGCAGCCACACAGGGGTCCATCTAGGGTGAGAGAGGTTATTCCTCACTTTATTTCTATGATTATTTTAAACATGTGCTTCTGTATGCCAAGTTGCTACAGTCGTTTCTGACTCTTTGCGACCCCATGGACTGTAGCCGCCAGGGTTCTCTGTGCATGGGATTCCCCAGGCAAGAACACTGGAGTGGGTTGCCATTTTCTCCTCCAGGGGATCTTCCCGACCCAGGGATCAAACCTCAGTCTCTTAGGTCTCTTGCATTGGAAGGCAGGTTCTTTACCATTAGCATCATCTGGGAAGCCCATTTTTAAAACATACATAAAGGTCTTTTCAGAAGGTTTCTTAATTGTTTCATTTCCATGGGAATGACGGAGTCTCATTATTGAGTTTCTTGTTATCTACCTTAGCATTCGCTTTCCTCACAGGTATTTAAATTTTAGTTTGCAGATTTACCTTTCTGAGAGAATGAACTGAGTTCCTTCCTTCCTTCCCTCCCGCCCCTTTTCTTTCCCTCCTTTTCTTTCCCTCTGCTTTTCTGTCGACAGCCCTTCCTTGTCTGATGGTTTCTGTCTTACCTCACATCCCTGTACTCTTTAAAAGCGAAGCCCAGTTTACATTCTTTGCCGACCACTTCTGATCTTTTTTCTTTGATGAGGCAAACAGGCAAGGAGGCTGTTCCCTCTAGAAAGATATCTTGAAAGAAAGCTATGCTTTCCCAAGTGTTAGGACTTTTGATTCTGCACCGCAGGGAAATAGTTTTACATAAACTTCGTTTCTCTGGCAAAACTTGTGATTGACCAACTAACTCTTGGCAAAAGTAACTGATTGGATGTCTAACCTTCATGGCTGGGTACAGAAAGTGTCCATGAGTTTCCGACAGAATCTTCCTAGATGATCTGACTTATGTGGGACTCTATGGTAACTGGATAGAGAACTTTTATCCATTTATTTGGGAGAGTGCTTGCGTGAATTTTCTTTTTATGGAATTTGTTTTCTTCATTTTCTGTTTTTGCCCTTAACCTCCTTGTATGTTTATTTTACTTGTTTATATCAGATTACGTATTTCTGTCCTTTATGTCTGAGCTGATGTTACTGAAGGTGATTTCTGCATATGAGTATCACTTTAATAAGTCCTTTCACAAGACATGCAGCTGAAAACTAATTTTTAGTCTTGAGCCAAATGCTACTTATACGCATCTTCATTCTATTTGTTTGTAATGCAGATTCTTAAATGTAGTGCTTTTATCTCCTGAATTGGTTTCTTTGAATTATTTCCAGGATAAGAAACTTTTTCTCCCTCTTGTCTTCTGGCCTGCATTTAAAATTAACGCTGTTTTATTATTTCCCTTCATGTTGTAGAGAAAGTTACCATTTTATTCGTTTTTTCTACTTTGCCATTTGTTCTCAATTTTATTTGAATTTGGTGATCTCAGGTGGCTTTGGCCTGCAACAGCTTGAAGCAGGGTTTCGATTGCTCCTAGAGATTGAGGTCAATCCTTGACACTGAGAGCACTGAAGCCACGCAGCTAGACCTCAAGGGACCAGTGGCCAGTGACAAGGCCCTGGCCCGTCAGCTATGTAGAAATGAATTTCCACAGAGAGATGGAAAGTAGTGAAAGAAGTGAAGTGTTTTAATAAACCCCCCTCCTAATGGAAGAGAAAGAATACTTGTGGATAGACACACGGGTGGTCTCAGAGAGAAAGTCGTGTCCTCATGGAGGTTTGAATCCCTTTTATGGGGCATTTATTCTGGGTTTCCTTTGGCCAGTCATCTTGCTTTGCCTGGTTCCGAGTCCATGTTTGCTGTGTATCAGGATCCTCCCGTATGTGTGCACACAGCTCTTAGCCAAGATGGATTCTAGTAAAGGGGCCTGTGGGTAGGTTGATATCACTTACTAAAATGTGATGTCCCCTCTCTTTTGATCTCCAAGGAGCCTTTCTGTGCATATGTAGTCAGGGAGTTCTCCTTGACTTCGAGAATGAGAAATATGTGGTCCCTATCTCTTACCTGGACAGGGCTCATCTCCTCACTTGCTCCTGCTATTTTAGAGTATCTGTCCACAGGGGAGAAACCAGCTGTTCACCCTGAGGCCCATCTAGCTCCTGCCTCATTGGTAGTGAGGAGTCTAACTTCCTATGTTTTTTTCCCTCAGCAAGTGGCTTACAAGGACATTATAGAAGTTGATTCATTCAAATCAGAGCACACCTATGGCACTGGGCCAAAAAGCAACATTTCTGTAATGACTGCTTGCTAAAGAGGGAGTTGAAGAGAAGGTGCTGGTTTCTTCCCCCCGCTTCTGTCCATGCAGCCCTCTTCTCACAGCCGCATCGGGTTTGCTCTGAGGTGACTGCGACTAGGGTTGCTTCCCTCACATATGTCAGGTACTAGGCATGTTCTCTAAGGGCTCTGTTGCGTTGCTGTTTTCACTTCCTGCACAGTGCTGTGTTATTCTTGGTCACCCTGCTAACTAAAGGGTTGCCTTTCCTTTCTACATTTTGTATAACACTGCTGAGGATCATATTAAAAAGTATTATAGTTTCCCTGGTGGCTCAAAGAATCTGCCTGCAATGCAGGAGACCCGGGTTCAATCCCTGGGTCAGGAAGATCTCCTGGAGAAGGAAATGCCAACCCACTCCAGTGTTCTTGCCTGGAAAATTCCATGGACAGAGGAGCCATGACTGAGCGACTAAACCACCAAAGTATTATAGAAGGTGTTATGTAAAAAGTACTGTACATGACTGTGCCAGAGGTGCTATAGTGGGTTCTTATCGCACGCCTATGGAAACAGCTCTTAGTTTACTTTGAACATACCTATCATCAGTACAGTCCCTATTTTTCTGAGTATCACTTTAAGCAACAAGAAAGCACTCCAGTGGCACACACTTTTTTGTTACTTAATCAGAGATACTGATAGTCAAAGAGATTTGCGGTGTTTTCTAGGACATCTGATTAAGCATCATCAAATACTAATAAAAATGACATCAAATGAATAAAAAAATGTCAATATTTGTATTATCTTGGGACAAAGGAAAAGCAAACAGGTTTGGAGTAAGACTGAGAGTATGGTTTACCCTCTAGAAGGGTAGAAATTTGTGCCCAGGTTGAGGGAAATCTGGAGAAAGATTATCTGCCTGTATTAATGTCTTCACCAAGTCTTAGAGCAGCCTTAGGTGTCAACCAGGGAAGCCGAAACTGTCAATCATGACCCCATGATGGTATGTATTAGCTTTACTGCCAAGGTCAGATAATTAGATTCAGGATGATGTAAGAGTTTCTGTAACCCCTTGAATATCATCATAAATGGCTGGTATGTGATGTAACTTTTAGATGGATGGGAGAAAAACATACCTCATCCTCCCACGGCAGGGCTATCATTCAGTTGTCTGAAGGAGGTGATATTTAATATGAAGAGCTTCAATTAAATTATAATCTGGTTGGTCACTCAAGCATCAAAGTCTGATTATTAGATTTTTTTAGTGTGTTTTGGAGGGAGGTGAGAAGGAGAAAGGGTGGCATTTGACATCTGAAGTTGGGAGGAGGGTGACTGGTAAATGATGCCACTGATTCGGTTGAGTAGTAGATACAAGAAGAGAAGGCTAGGGATCCAGATGGTGAATAGAATGCTTTCCAGTCTTGCTAACTTGATAGCATTGCTGAAGAAGGACATCCTTTCACTTCACTGGGATTGGGACAAAGCAAAGAAATGCACTGAGCTATTTTAATCACAGCTGTGGTGGATGTAGGCGTTTCTACATTGTAGGATTTGGAAAGTTCTTTTTTAAAAGCATGATTGACCTTGTTTAAGTTAAGGAGCTAGATCCTCATTAACTTGTGCCCATGTTTAGTTTGCCATATGATTCATACAATATTATTTTCTTATATCATTTTTGCTGTTTATCTAAAAAGAGTTTCTTTACCTGATGCAAAATAAGTGTGGGAGCAACGTGATGTTCAGAGCCAGTATTTGCTTAGGTATTCACTCTGAGCATATCTATGCTGACCATCTAATTTCTAGACTCTTTCAGAAATTTCTAGACCCTTCTAAACTACCCTTGCTATGGTGTTTCAGAATATACTGCTTTATATTACTGTTGTTGTTGTTCAGTCACTAAGTCATGTCTGATTCTTTGCGGCCCCATGGACTGCCACACACCAGGCTTCCCTGCCCTTCACTATCTCCCTGAGTTTGCTCAAACTAATGTCCATTGAGTTGGTAACACTGTCCAACCATCTCATCCTCTGTTGTACCCTTCTCTTCCTGCCTTTGATCTTTCCTAGCATCAGGGTCTTTTCCAATGAGTTGGCTCTTCACATCAGGTGGCCAAAGTATGTTACAGTATATACTATGCAATTAAAAATCTAGCTGCCTCAATAAAATCACTTGACTAAGTGGTTCCCATATTCCATTAGAGGAAATAAATTCAAATTCTTCCAGATGATAGGAAACAATTACAGTAAACTACAAGTATCTTTGCAGTGCCTTTCTTCATCACTGTTGTCAAAAGCATAATTTAGGTATTTAGCATAAGCATGGCACTGCTCTCAGTGTTACACATTTTTTTTCCTGAGCCTCCTCAGCTCTAGGATTCTGCATAAATTACACTTCTACATTTTACACCTTACTAATATGTCGTCATTAGCATAAAGCCAGGACTTTGTAGATTTGGCCACTAACCTCGGGACAAAGAGGTATAGGATATAAAAAAAATATAATCAATTTCTTTCCTTTCTGGAGGAAGACAGGGCAACTTTACTCGGAGCATCTTGGCATTAATAAGAAAATAAAGCCTAACTGTAGTTATATAGTTTACATATTTCTTAAATTCCCCTGATCACTGCTTTGGGATCATCCAGATGTTCTATGAGTTAATATTTTTGTTCGGTTTAATTACATTGAATTATTTTCTGAAATTAAAAGGGGCCGTTCATTGAATTCTCCAGCATTGCCTCCTTTGTTGACTGCTGGCAATTTTAAATTAAAATAATTTTTCTTTATAATTCCCATACTTAGGAAGTTTAGCATTGTCTACATCCTCCCTTGGGCAGAACTAAAGAGCATAACTTTTGTAATGTAGTACATCTTCCCTGAGATTACTTTTCTTAAAACAAGACAGTTGCTTTTTCTGCAGGCCGTTGCTTGAAAAATAGACTTAAATATATCTGCCAAAGCTTTGCCTGTATATTTGACTGATTTTTTAAAAAGTTGAAATATATCAGAAAGATCTCCTTTCCACCTTAGGAGCTTTGTCAGTCTTTAGACTTGGTAACATCTTAATCTTGGACTGGAATACAAACTTAGTTTTCTTTAATATTTTTTCTCTCCCAGAAAAAAATGAATATGGCCTTTTTAAATTCAACCTTCACCTTTGTGATCAGAAAAAGGAAATTTAATTATATTTCTACCTTTGCAATGTCTACTTCTCATCAATAAATTATTTTTCTATCAAGTAGAAACCCTGTTTCTCTCATGCTGTGACCTCCAACCTCTTCCATCCAAATAGCTTCCATTCATATGAGGCACAGGGGCCCTTTCCCTCTTCTATTAATACGTTGGCCTCGCTTACGTATATATTTTTACATTTTCTTCTGTAACTTTTTTGGATTTGCTTAGTGTTTATTGTCTTGTAGATACTATCTCCCATTCTTTTTTCTCTTTTGTTTACCTAGGCTGGAAATTGGCTTGCTTTCATTTCCTTCCTAGGATTTATTAGCATAGATGACACAACCCTGGAAGGTAACAGGAACAGTGTTAATGCTTTCTGTGTTTTTATTTGTGACTTTTTGTGGTTCCAGTTCCATTCAGTGAAAGTGACAAGGTGGTCAGAAAATCTTGGACAATATCCTGTCATAATAAAACAAAGTGGAATTTAAAGACAGTGGTAGTGAACCAGAGAATCAGATGCTGAAGACAATTTTAGTAATTGAGTCATTGACACATAAAACAATTTTAGTACAATAGATTATTCTTTCAGGAAACTTAGTGGGGGTAATAATCCAAGATGCAAGATGACTTCCCAGAACGCACGGTGTCATGGAAAGTGCTGTTAGCCTCCACTTGGGTTGTAGTTTCAGAGTTCAGAAAGAATCAGTAGAGGATAGAAAATTTTCACCTGCAGAAACAGGGATGAATCAGAGAGAAAAGGTGGGGGAGATGGAATTTAAAAATCTGAGTTTCAAAAGTTCTGTTTCTCTGAGACACAGCAGGGAATGCAGACAGTTTTGTGGATGATACTGGATGTTTTCAAATGCAGAAGAGACAGCATCATGTAGGGGAGTTTTCTTATGCTCAGTAAAATGAGAGGAGTTACTTGCTAAGATGGAGTTCAGATGGAGAGCCTCCATCTTGGATGATGTTTGCCTGGAGAAAAGTCAAAGAGAAACATGGAGCTTCCTGAGCAGTGGTGGTAACTCCATACCTGACCAAGTCACTCTCTTGCTTGAAACCTTGGATCAGAAATTTTTGACTAGCAAGGAAAACACAATGATTTTTCTTTCTTGGTTTGAGTTTATTTTGTGATTTGTCATGGAATGCAGTAGGAAAAATAGGGACAAATAAAATTGTGTCAATTAACTTCATTTTTTTTTTTTTTTTTTTTTTACTTTCTCCTAAGCTTAAATTACCTGGAGAAGGGAATGGCAACCCACTCCAGTATTCTTGCCTGGAGAACCTCAGGGACAGAGGGCCTGGTGGGCTGCTGTCTATGGGGTCGCACAGGGTCAGACATGACTGAAGTGACTTAGCAGCAGCAGCAAGCTTAGACTGGCGTCCCATTTAACTGTGAGAGCTCAGCACCTTCAATGTAGTCAGGAATACAGGGGGTTTTTTAAACTACCCTTGATATTCATCCCAAGTGCAATTTTGTACTAGTTGTAAATCAGGGAGGTGGTCAGGCCCCACTCCACCTAATTGCCTCCTTTTGTAGCATGCTTTGTCAGTTCTTGTCAGTTTCTCTACACCATTGTGCTTTCCTTTCTCCAGCACCTTTGGGTAAGGTGACTTCACCTAACCAGTGTCCCCTGCCTTTCGTGTGTCTCTCGTACTTAACTGAACTGTTTTCATCTTTCAAGACCTTGGCTTAAACTTGCCCTCCTTCATAAAGCTGTCTAAAATTGTATCTAGTCTCCTTCTCTCTGTCTCTTTGAATAGTAAATTCTGCTCAGTTCAGATCTTTGTTTTCATGTTTCTGCCTGCTTTCTTAGGTAGACTGTAATTTCTTGTGGAAAGAACCATATCTTCTATTTCTTTTATGTCCACTCACCATTGTTTAGTATGAGGCATGCATTAAGGATTAGTAAATGTTTGGAGATTGTATTATAACTGGTGTTTTATTTTCATATGATGACTCCAGTAATTAGTATTTAAAATATGTACATTCCTTAATATTTGTCTTTTATTGTGCTACTGCAGATAATGGTTGTTATAATAAAATATTTCTGGTGTTCTAGGTCCTATTAATATACTTTGTTAATTTAAAATATTTTTAATTTACATTTTCTTTTTTTTTTTAATTTTCATGGTCTATATGTGGTTGTTCGCCCCCCAGTCATGACTCTTAAGAATGTCATGGTAACCTGTCAGAGAATTCTTGGTTTGAGGTGTTTTTACCTCCCATCTCTGAAATTTTGCTTCATTATGATATGCTCCTTCAGTCTTTTTTTTTTTTCCAGCAGTTTATCCCTGATAATAAAATTTTGCCTGCTGTGCCCTGAAATTTTACCATTCCTTTTTCTATAGGCCATATAAGATCTGATACATTTAGCATAAGGAAATGCACTGAGAATGTTACCTGTTATTCCTTTCCTTTCTAACTTACTCATTAATTATTAGTAATGCCATAGATCGTGTAATGTCTTCTCTTTCGGCTGCACTGGGACTCCCCTGAGGCATGTGGGGGCTTTGCTAGTTGAGGCACATGAACTTAGTTGCCCCATGGCATCTGAGATCTTAGTTCCCCAACCAGGGATTGAACCCACATCCCCTGCATTGGAAGGCAGATTCCACTGGACAACCAGGGAAGTCCTAGATCTTGTAATTTGGTTGTTATTGGGAAGTGGTCATTTGCATGACTCCTTGCAGCCAAGAAGCTTTTGATGAGATAAAAAAGTACCAAAGAAACATTTAAGTTGAATAATAAATTCATCACAAAATAACTTCAAAATGTATTTGTTATTTATTGCAAAAGAACCAAATGTATTATGAAGCTATACAGAACATAAAATACATCTTTGTGTTTATTTTAGGACTCAAACATTTTAAGTCCAGTGCAAGATGGAACAAAGAAACCTCAGATTGACAGCAATAAGAGCAACAACTATCGGATTGTAAAGGAGGTCAGCAACTAGTTTTATGTGGGTTTATTTTTGCATGGCAAAAGAGTTTTGCCTGTTGATTATATTTAATATTGTATTTTCTATGGTTAATGATTTTCTTCTTGTTTGGAAAGATTTTGATTAGGCTTAGTAAACTCTGCGTCCAGAACAAAAAGTGTCGCAATCAACATCAACGATTATTGAAAAATATGGGAGCCCATTCGGTGGTGTTGGATCTGCTGCAGATACCCTATGAAAAGGTGAGTTTTTAGGTTCTGTTTTCCTTTTTTAATTTTGAGGCAATTTCAGTATAGCAAAGTTGCAATTAATATTTTCCCCAAACCCTTTGCAAGTAAGTTGCCAACCTGATGCCCTACTTCCCCTGGGTCCTTTAGTGTGTATTCCCTATGAACATCACCCCATAATACCCTTCCAGATTGAGAAAGAACATGGCACTCTGCTGCCATCTCATCCTCACGAGCCATTCACATGCTACCATCATCCTAATCACGTCCTGTTTGACAAAAAGATCCACTTCAGAAACAGGTGCTGTTTGGTGTCATGTCCATTTAAACCTCCTCATGCTGGACCTCTCATGACCTGGACACTTTTGAAGACAGACCAGCCGTTCTGAAGACTGCCTCTTAATTTGGATCATCTGACTTTGCCTCATGATTCAATTCAGTTATGCATCTTTGGCAGGAACGTTACAGGAGTAACAATTAAGGTTTTCCCACCGCTTCCTATCAGACAGCGTGCAATTTTGATTTGCCTCATGACCGGTGATGTTTACTTGGGTCACTTGATAAAGATGGTGTCTGCCAGAATTCTCACTGTGAGCCGCTCAGTTTTCCTCTGTAATAAATATTTTGTGGCACAATTCTTTGAAACTAAGTAACTATTCCATTTTTGATCAAAATTTCTTTTTTTTTAATCTTTTAAGTAATTTTTTTAACCTTTTAAGTAATTTTTTTTAATTGGAAGACAGTAGCTTTACAATGTTGTGTTGATTTTTGCTGTATCAGCTATAAGTATACACATATCCCCTCCTGTTTGAGCTTCCTTCCCCATGTATCCCATCCCGTAGGTCATCACAGAACACTGAGCTGAGCTCCCTGTGCTATACCGCAGCTTCCGTTAGCTGTCTATTGTTATTAAACCTTTGATTGATTGATTGATTGATTTTAGTATGGACTCATGGATGCTCATTTCATGTAATAGGTTATATTAGGTTTCCATCATTATTTATTTTGATTGTCCCAAATTGGGGTTAGTTGCCTGTCCTCTAACATGGCCTCATCAGTCTTCGAGTGATTCATCACTTAATTGCACATTAAAATGTTCCAGGCTCACCTTGCATTTTTCTTGTTCCACCTGGAATTAGCTATTTCTTCATGAAGCTCCAGATCCATTTGGGGGAGAATGGTATTTGGGAGAAAAATTCTGAGAACTTAATGTACTTATTTCTGTGGAGTTTTGCTTCTTCAGGTCCTCTAAGTAGACAGATCTAGAGAATATATGTGTGTGTGAATATAATTACTCACTTATTAATATACTGTTTATAACTCATCTTCCACCATCACTGCTCCCTTTTCTTCCTAATGAATGCCCTCTGCACTTCACTTAGGCTCTGACCTCCGTCTGCGAGTAGATGCCTTGTTTATCTCTCTTGGAAACCAACCATGCCAGGCCATATACCCTTCCCACTTGGACTTTTCACTTCTCTTATTGAATTGCCCCCTGTCTGACTTAGTTGCATTTTAATATGTATAAGGTGGTATAATTCGAACTATGTTAGAGAATACAGTAAAAGAATTATTGAAAAGCAGCCAAATGTATTAACTTCTAAGTATTTATAATACAAATTATTATATCTTTGATATTGTAACACAGGCATATGGCATGTAATGAAGTCCCTTTTTCTAAAAATATAACTATAGTGTTGAGTGTTTTACTACTACTTTATGTTTGTGGGTTTTCTATTTTATTATTATATTTTTATTGAAATATTACTCATTTACAATATTATATTAGTTTCAGGTGTCCAGCAGAGTGATTTGAAATATTTTTATAATCACAAAATGATGTCAACATACAAAGTTATTACAATATTATTGGCTATATTCCCTATGCTGTACATTACAACCTTTGTTTATTTTATAACTAGTCTATTTTATAAGTGAAAGTCTGTAACTCTTAATCTTCCCCACCTATTCATCCGCTCATCCCACTCCACTCTGGCAACCATCAGTTTGTTCTCTGTGTCTATAAATCTGTTTCTGTTTTGTTTGCTTGTTTATTTTCTCTTTTAGACTCCACATATAGGTGAACTCATGTAGTGTTTGTCTTTCTCTGATTTATTTCAGTTACATAATACCCTCAAGGTTCATCAGTGTTGTCACACATGACAAGATTCTGTTCTTTTCGGCTATGTATTATTCCATTGTGTGTATATCTATCTGTCTGTATGTGTGTGTGTATATACATATATATATATATATCTCACATCTTCTTGACCCATTCATGGAGACTTAGTTTGCTTTTGTATCTTGACCATTGTAAACAATGCTCCATGTAAACAATATGGGTCCATGTAAACAATATGGGTGCATACATCTTTTTGAATTAGTGTTTTTGTTTTCTTCAGAAAAATACTCAAAGTGGAACTGCTGGATCATATGATAGTTCTATTTTTAATTTTTGAGGAAACTTTATACTGTTTCTATAGTGGCTATACCAATTTATGTCTCCATTAACAGTGCACAAGGGTTCTCCTTTCTCTAAATTTTCACCAACACTTGTTACTGTTTTTAATCATAGTCTTTCTAACAGGTGTGAGTTGATACCTCACTGTGGTTTTGATTTGCACTTCCTTGATAACTGGACCTCCCTGGTGGTTCAGCTGGTAAAGAATCCCCCTTCAGTGCAGGAGACATGGGTTTGATCTCTGGGTTGGGAAGATTCCCTGGAGAAGGGAATGACTACCCACTCCAATATTCTGGCCTGGAGAATTCCATGGACTGTATAGTCCATGGAGTCACAGAGAGTCAGACACAACTGAGTGACTTTCACTTTCACTTCCTTGATAGTTAGTGATGTTGAGCATCTTTTCATGTGTTTGATAGCCATCTGTGTGTCTTCTTTGGAAAAAAATGTCTGTTCAGTGCCTCTGCCCATTTCTTTCTTTCTTTTTTTTTTTTTGATGTTGAGGTGTATGAGTTTTTGCGTATTAACCCCTTGTTAGATACATCATTTGCAAATATCCTGTCCCATTCAGTATTTTGCTTTTTTTGTTTTGTTGATAGTTTCCTTTGCTGTGCCAAAACTTTTTAATTTGATTAGGTCCCATTTGTTTATTTTTGCTTTTATTTCCCTTGCCTGAAGAGACATCCAAAAAATATTGCTGAGACCAATGTCAAAAAGTATACAGCCTGTATTTTCTTCTAGGATTTTTATAGATTTCAGGTCTTAGATTTAAGTCTTGAATCCATTTGGAGTCTGTTTTTGTATATGGTATAAGATAGTAGATTCTTTTGCATGTAGCTGTCCAATTTCACCAACACTAAGAAGTTCTCTTTCCCCCAAGGTTTATTTTTGTCTTCTTTTTCATTCTTTCCTGATACATTTTATCCAGTTTCTTCATCAGCCTAGAATATCTAAACCAAGTGATTTTTAACTTGCATCACCTAAAATTTGAATAAAAGGTTGAAGAATTTTCCTACACATCACTGAAAAGCACATGCAATGTGGTGTCGTCTCTCTCAGAGCTCATTCCTAGGTTAATTGGCCACATGTTTTGGGGTTCATCTCTGGGCTGTCTCTTCTGCTCCATTGATATATGTGTCTGTTTTTGTGCCACCATCATACTGTTTGAATCACTGTAGTATTGTAGTATAGTTTAAAATCAGGAAGCATGGTATGTCCAGCTTTGCTCTTCTTTCTCAAGATTGTTTTGGATATTAAGGGTCTTTTGTGGTTCCATATAAATCTTAGAATTATTTCTGTGAAAAACGCCACTGGGGTTTGCTCAGTTTTAATAACTAGATTGTTCATAAACAAGCAAAAAAAAAGCTTAAGGTGACAGCTTTAAAGAAATACCAATTCTAGTAGAATTGTCCCTGCCATTCTTCTGTACTGCCTGGCTTTTCTGTGTGAATTGAGTGTTCTGTAGCTGAAGTTGCTTTGATGTTTTTTCACTATGCCTGGACTACAAACATAAAAGAAAATACTAGTATATTTTGAAATAAAAACTTCCTATTTTCAAGATGGGAATGGAGTTTTTGGACATAATTATTAGTCTAGTTAGTTCATCCCTATTTTAAATATGAGGAAATGAGTCTATTAATGATCTTAGGCTGTTGGTTTAGTTATATATGGCATAAAATTTAGACTCTCAGATTAGGAAAAAAGAAAACAATAAAACATTGAATTATTTTAATATAAACTGTGACTCAAAACATTAATCCATTTTGTGTATCTGACACTGACCACATGACCTAGCCTAAAAAACTTTTTAGATTGTTTCAGTGATATTTTAAAAGATAACTTTTAAGAAGAAAACTTTGCATTCTTTGTGAGTTTTGAAACTCAAGTTTCTTATTGAAATTCTTATTAGCAATGAAGTACTTTATCATAGGACTTTGGGAAAGGACAGTGAATAAGGAAACAACTTAAGAGTATGTGTGCTAAGAAAGAGGAGACAAAGAGCATGGGGGAAGAGGAGGGCAGAAAGCAAAGAGATAAAGGAAAAGGATAAGATGGAAAAAAGAGGCAAAGTAAGTAGCGAAAGAAGCAGGCACAGAGAAAGGGAGAGTGGAGAATAGAGGGAATGTCAGAAATACTGGGTTGGCCAGAGTTTGTTCGAGATTATCATAAGCCACTATGCAACAACCTGAATGAACTTTTTGACCAACTCAAATATGTTTATTTACAGAGTGGGGAAGAGAGGGCAGGTGAGTGGAGAGAAGACAGTGGGGGCAAATCAGCGGGATAAGGGAATGAGAGCAGGAGAGAAGGAGCAGAAGGAGCCAGAGGAGGAGGGATAAATGCCTGGAGAAGAAAGGGAGGAGCTGGAGAAACAGGGGGATAGAGATGATACAGAATGAGGAAAAACAGAAAGCAGAAGGATCAGGAAGCTCCAGGTACACTGAAACACTGGAAGAAGGTAAATCAAAGAGAGGGAAGGAAAGAGAGAGATTGGAGGATGCAAGGCAGAGGGAACAGAACTGGGGAGAGTGAGGAGGCCAGAGAGAAAGGAACAGGGGGACAGAGGAGGTGTGGGGACAGATGCAGGGGACAAGGGGCAGCTTTGTACAGCGATGGGAAATTGTAGTGGACAAGTAGGAAGATTGGGGAGAATGAGAAGTGGACTGTGAAACAAAAAGGGGAGCAGAACAGATAATAGAATGAAGATGAGGGGAGAGACATCTGCAAAATGGGGGAGAGGTGTAGACACAGAAAAGAGACCATAAAACAGTGAAGAAAACAGGAAAAAAAATGCATGTGTAAAAAAACATATTCTTTGATAGTATTTTTGCTCTGTGTGTTTCTCTGTATCACGTCCTACTTTTTAACTTCCAGAATGATGAGAAGATGAACGAAGTAATGAATCTGGCTCACACATTCCTGCAGAATTTCTGTCGGGGGAATCCACAGAATCAAGTTCTCCTCCATAAACATCTGAATTTGTTCTTAACCCCTGGTGTAAGTATTTGAGTGACTTCTAATACTTACAGTATTTATGTAAAGTGTCCATGTCATTTCTTATAGCAACATTAATGGATAGAATTTTATTCATCTTTGTGCATGTGAGCGTGCTAAGTCACTTCAGTTGTGTCCAACTCTTTGCGACCCCATGGGCTGTAGTCCGCCAGGCTCCTCTGTCCATGGAATTCTTGAGACAAGAATACTATAGTGGGTTGCGATGCCCTCCTCTAGGGGATTTTCCCTACCCAGGGATTGAACCCGTATCTCTTAAGTTTCCTGCATCGGTGGACAGGTTTGTTGTCACTGGTGCCACCTGGGAGGCCCCATATTCATCTTCGTCACCTCATTTTATTCCTTGTAGGGGCTTCTCCTTAAAGTGAGTATCTTTCCATTAAGGGAACATTTAAAGAAACTTGAAAAATCACACATATCTTACCTGCAGATGGCAACTTCATTTTTATGTACACAGTTAGGAAAAAGACAAGGTACAGCAAAGACTAAGTGTGATGCCACGAGTAAGTAAATATGAAAAACTCGAAGGTGGAGTTACCTCTGCTCTGTAAAACGTGTCAGCGAATACTAAGGAAGAGCCATGTTTGAATCGTACATGATTAATCTCAAGAATACTGTTGCCAACATGAGGACCTTTATAATAAGCTCCCTTTTCCAAGTAAATTCCTTTGTGAGCTCAGTCTTTTTATTGTTATTTTTTAAATGCTGAATAATCTCATTGCATTTTGTGGAAGAGAAAACTCACTACAATTTTGCATGAAATAGAAAACTGATCACAAGCCGGGTAATATGGTCTAAGTATTATTGTAAAATAGAAAACTGATCTTGTCAGAATTACAAGGGCACATTCCTCTGTGTGTAGCTCCTTGAAGCAGAAACCATGCGGCACATCTTCATGAACAATTACCATCTGTGCAATGAAATTAGTGAGAGAGTTGTCCAGCACTTCGTGCACTGCATTGAGACACACGGCCGCCACGTGGAGTACCTGAGGTTTCTGCAGACAATTGTCAAAGCAGATGGTAAATACGTGAAGAAATGCCAGGATATGGTAATGACCGAGGTATGTTCGCAGTTTGCATTTTACCAGCTTCACATAAACATTATGCTCAACTACGTGTTTTCTGTTAATTTTGAGTGAAAAAAATCCCCCAACAACATAGGTTTGGAAAATAATTTGAGTACAACTCTTAAGCATCAATGTATTTTGCTTAGGTCTAGGGAAGTGACATATCATAAGGTGATGTTATAATTTTCTAGGAGTTTATTTTTCTTTTTGAGCCTTAATAAATTTGTGTATTTTAAATAGTGGGTAAAATCCTATGAAATGTTATAGATTATTTAAAAGGAAAGTCATTAAATTTTATATTTCTAAGTTTCAAAATATAACAAAAATAGATTAAACTCTGCTTTTCGAGTGCCTTTATTACTGTGTTCCTGTAATCATAAAATGGATGTTCTTTGCTACTATTTACAGAGGGCTTTGAAGGAAATGAAATTAATAGAAATTATCTGTCAGTGATTTTTTTACATTTGAAAGTTTAGCTTTCCAGAGTCAGTTAAAAATTTAAGAAAAGCAAATGGATGATGTACTCCATTTATTTTGCCCTCTTCATGATGATATTTCTCACTGAGCCAGATTTATACAGTGAATGAGTTACTTAATAGGAACCAAGTGATACTTTGGAGAATGCATGTGTGTGTGCTCTAAGTCACTACAGTTGTGTCCGACTCTTTGCAACCCTATGGACTGTAGGCTGCCAGGTTCCTAGCAGGATAGATCCATGCTATTCTCAAGGCAAGAATGCTGGAGTGGCTTGCGATGCCCTCCTCCAGGGGATCTTCCTGACTCAGCATTGAACCCATATCTCTATGTCTCCTGCATTGGCAGGCGGGTTCTTTACCACTAGCACCACCTCGGAAGCCCACTTTGGAGAATACTTTGAGCCTATGTGGGTAGATCATTGCTGTGTGACCTAATGGTTTTCTAAAGGCCTGGATGGATTAAAGCAGCTTTCAACCATCTACAAACAGTTACCTAGTGGATTATATTGATCTGGGGGAATTTTCATAATTATACACTTTAAATTTGGGATGGGAGTAATTTCTGTATTGTTACAATGGGAGTCCCTCTTGCCCCACAGAAATTTCAAAGTTAATTCAGTGTAAAGTCCTAAATTTTTAATGTAAATTATTGTTATTAAACATTTAAGGAGCATTTTTAATTTGTAAAATTTACCTATCTGTATTTGCATTCATAATAGTTCTCCTTTGCCTAGAAATGTGGCAATTAATTAGATTTTGGAAAATCATCATGGGAAGAATTAAAATGGGAAAGCAGCAAATAGTTAAGCGAGTCCAATGGTATTTACTAGGTGATGTGTTTCTATATGTAAAGAAATATTTATAATTTTATGTTAATATATACATTTTTGACACTAATACATTCTCTTTCAACAGAACTTTCAGTGTAAGCCAGTTAATTGTCTTATCAATTTAAGTATGTTATCAATTCAAATAAAATAGAGAAAAAATTATGTAATCTGTGTTACCTTCCAAAATATTTCCCACTGGGGGTAGAAAATTGGTACTAGAATAGACAAAAAGAATTGAGGCCAGCGCAGGTCCTGACCTGTCTGTGGTTTGGGGTTGCTATCTGCCTCATAAAGCAAAGTAGAGGGTTTGTCTCCTGGGAAGACAAAAGTTGTCTTCTCTGCAGAAGCCTCTTACATAACTAGCCTGGGCATCTTCCAGGAACAGGAGGGTGAGAATTGAGACTTCATGAGGCTGGGTTTTCAGTTGAGGGAGAGAGAGAAGATAGCAGTGATAGTCTGGAGTTCTGAGTCTACCTCCAGAACTCATCACTGTTAACTCAGCCTGGGCTTCACAGCAAAGTGGATTCCTTAATAAAATACTACTGTTTCCCCCCCAAATAGACAATAAGACATTATGGTGATTTAGCAATAAAATTACATCCTGCTGGAAACTCCACTATAGTTTGTTATACAAACAAAACAGGAAGGAAAATTTATTTCCTAGAAGCCCCTGCTTACTCATTCTTTGTCTCTCCCTCTCTCTTTTTTTAAGCTTGTATTTTTCTTTTTATTTTTCTGCTTTTACCTCCATCCCCTACTGATATCCACAACAAATGGAATCTGCAAATTCTTGTAGAGTTACATTTGGTTATGTGTACTTGCTTACTTATTCCATCACTATTGAAGGGGATGGGGATATTTTAATTCATAGTAAAATGAGACTTAGGAGATTTCTCATACTTGGCAATGGCATCTACCATTTGAAGTTAAAGAAAGTAACTTTACTGGAATATTTTGCAGGTTTAATTTCAGTGGCTAACTCATTGAACAGCTTCCAATCATCTGTGTCATTTATTCTCAATGCCATGTAACTCTCCCATATCTCCTCAACTGGTTTTGATGACTTTCATAATTAATCACTTCACACATGAATACAATCTTTTTGCCATCCTGCTTTTGTATAGTTCTACGTTTGCAATGTTATCTCTGTTTTTACAAAGATATGCATGTGTTTCCATATAGACCAAGTCTTTAGAAATAACTGCAAAGATGAACATTTGGACTGCTATATAGACTCTCTTATTATCATTTCAGTTGATAAATGGGGGTGAAGATGTGCTGATATTTTACAATGATAGAGCATCATTTCCCATCCTTCTCCATATGATGTGTTCAGAGAGAGACCGAGGGGATGAGAGTGGCCCCTTAGCCTACCACATCACCCTCGTGGAGTTGCTGGCAGCATGCACAGAGGGGAAGAACGTCTACACTGAAATCAAGTGCAATTCCCTTCTGCCCCTGGACGACATAGTGAGGGTGGTGACCCATGATGACTGCATCCCTGAGGTAAGCCTGGCAAAAGCTTAGCAGCTATAGAATTGTTTTCAGTTTCTAGTAAGTGCCAGAAGTCCTCCTATGGTTATTTATAATGAAATAACACACTTAGTCACAGAATAGTACCTAGGTATATAATTAGGGAATTTGAAAATCATTAAAACTTACTTTTTTGTTCTACAAGGGACTATGAAAGTTGATAGACCTTTTAAGAGTATAGCCACTGTTAGTTTTCTAGAAATTCCACTATAGAAATTTCTAGGTATGGTATTGTGATCAGACTTAAACATTTACTTGTAACTTCTAGTATGTTTTAAGCATGAAACAGATCTTCATAAATAATGCACAGTCATCCGTAGAGGCTAGAATGGTGCTGCAGGACCACTATTAGGTTCTCTAGGTTTACCTTTGCTTTATGGAATAGATGGTTTCTTGGAAACATGGACACATATTTTGCTTTATTCATACATCGTCTTTTACCCTCCATCCTAGTTTGGTGTGACAGGCAGGGAAAAAACTCATTAGAGACTGGTTGTCTGCCAGATGCATTAATGAAACTTCCAGGAATGTACATGACAATAATTTCTTTTTTTTCTACTGTTCTAGTGTATTGTTGCAAAGTTTATAAATGTGTGATATGCTAAATCCAAACATTTTAAATCACAGTAACTTTAAAAGATACCAGGTTAGGTTCATTTTCCTATTTCCAAATAGTCCTGCATAGTGATGGACTTGAAAGTATATTTTTTATGAAATTTTTTAGGATTGCTAACACCTCAAACCAAGAGTACTTCATGCCTTGATTGTTTTGAAGTAGGGTAGCAAAGAAAGGAAGCATAGTGTTGTGGTTAAATTGTGGGTTCTGTCTTTCTTTGAAGTCCTGATTCTGGCCAGTCAGTTCTCTCTGCCGTAGCACTCTAACCTCTCATACTCACCTGCTTCACCCCTCTTCATCCTTTAGATCCTGATTCAAGTATTACTTCTTCAAAGAAGACCCTCCTGGCTTCTAGTGTTAGAGCCTATAAGAGTCTACAATTTGAAATTTGACATTTGAATTTTATTGATTAACAAATGTCATTCTTTACCAAGATTATAAGCTCAGTGAGAGTAACAGCTGGGTCTGTTTATAGTTACCATTATATTCTCTGAGCCTGGACCTACGTTTAATAAATATGTTTTGAGTGAATGAGTGAATGGGTTGAAGAATGAGTCAGAATCTTGGATCGGTTACTTTCTACCTGTGTGACTGATTCCAGCAGCTTACTTAACCTTTCTCATTGTCAGTTTACACAATTTTGAGTATAATAACTATAGTCTATATCTGGTAGAATTGCTGGGGAATTAAATTAAGATAAATTAAATTAGGATATTGCAGGATATGCTGGAGATTCTGACGCCTCCTTACCCTGTAATGTAGCCTTGACACAGGCACCCTGTGGTTGAAGGTTTTAGACCTCAGTCAAGTATTGATAACTTCTAAGGCCATAAAAGCTGGCCTTGTATTCCTGTTGGTTCTAACTTGGATTCTATGAATCCTCTGAAACTGTTTACCTGATTTTTTTATATATGTGATTTTTACTGGGGAGATTTATAGCCTTCATCACATTTTCATAAAGAGAAAGAGGAAAGACGAGGTGAGAGAAAAAAGAGAAAAGAAAAGAAAAGAACAAAAACTATTGTCCTATGCACTTTAGTAATGGTATATGTTGGTGAGACTCATCCCAGTCTCTTATGAAGAGTTTTGCTAAATCTGGAAAAAAAACTTTAATACGTCTTAAAATAATATCATTTTTTTGTAAACTGTGAGCCTGCTTCTTCTCAGAAATAGCAGTTTAATTGTTTTTGAATGGCAGTATAGTATTAGTCAACATATTTAAGTGTCGTATTAGATCTCTCTTGGTTGCAATGGACAGAAACCTAATTTAGACTCATTTAAATTTTAAAGGGGAATTTTATATATTGGCTCCAGTATTTGGAAATTTGAAGGATGGTTGTTCAGATGAGTCAAGAGGTTCAAGCAGTGTCAGAGTGCCATCTGTCTCTTGTTCCCTTTTCCTTTGTGGTTTTGCCTCAATTCCCTTTTTTTTCTGAGCAAAAAATAAATAAATAAATAAAATAATTTTCCTCTACACACCCGGAGAAGAGGCTTTTTGGAGTTCAGGTTTACCTTGTTCCATTTGACAATGAGAGAGAGGAAGAGAGAGAGAGAGGATGAATATGAATGAATGAATGACAGAGATAGAGAAGGGAAAAGGAGGTGGGGAGATGCGAGAGAGTAGAGGGAAGGAGAGAGAGAAAGGGACATTTGTCTCAAATATGTCATGTAAACTTGGTTTACATGAAGTTCACATTTTCACACCAATCACTGGGCCTGGGGGAACAGAGTACTAAGTCATGTGTTTACCCTGGGTCAGGGGATGAAATATCTTGGTAAAAGAAAGGAGATAGGCATGCTCTCTGGGTAGACACAAATCATACTATAATTTACTATAGGAAATAAGAGTTTTATTTAACCGTTCCTAATAGATATTTGAAAATGGAGAATGTAGAAAAAACTAAAAGAAAAAACTTACTTTCTTTTATATTTGAAACTTGGCACAGGTTAAAATTGCTTATGTGAATTTTGTTAATCACTGTTACGTGGACACAGAAGTGGAAATGAAAGAAATCTACACAAGTAACCACATTTGGAAATTATTTGAGAACTTCTTGGTGGATATGGCAAGGGTAAGTTATGCTTTGACCATTAAATGCTGCTTCGTGTTTAGTAAGGTTGTTGATGTAGCTTTTGACTAAACAGTATCAAGCAGCTATTAATAGATGAAAACTTAAAATTAAACCCGCTATGTTTGGATGTCATCCTTTACATTCAAAAAGTTGTGACTGAGTTTCACAAGACTGTGCGTGAGATTTAATGAGTTAATGTACACAAAATGCCAGTACAGTGTATATGGCAACAAGGTGTTCATTTTCGTTTTTACTGCTGATTATATTGGTCTACTGGTAAACAGAATTTTAGTAGCCATCTTACATTGGTTAGAGAAGATATTTGGCAGAGATCAATATATTCAGCCTCATGTCAATTACAAACTGTAGGTGGAAGGAATCTCACAAGATCTTGACTGTGGCTTTCAGGCAGGTAGGTACTTGACCATACTGTTTGGGACCTAACACTGCCCACTGTTGCCTATGAGAGTGTGTTCCAGTAATTGAATCATCTGGTGTTTTTACTCATGTCAGCCAAAATGCAGTCTGCTTTTTACTTTGAGTCCATTTTCTCATGTTTGGCTTTTTTTTGAGGGTTGGGAAGGACACAGGTAGCTGGTTGGCATTTTCTGGATATTGTCTAGCATATGTTTTTCTGTTAATATTGACTGAATGAATGAAGAAAGGAAGGAAGGAATTTTTGATAGCACTTAATTTTAGTTAGTATATTTTATGCCCCTTTTAAGCATACTGAATTATCAAAATGTCCAAACTCTATTATTTTAGGTTTTTCTTTTTCTTTTTTTTTTTTACAGGGGGCTGGGGACCTTCTTCAGTTTCTCCTTTAAAATTATGGGACGTACTGTTCAATTAAGGGTTTCACTAATAGAAGATAATGTATAGCTAACTCCTTAGACCTGTTATGACTTACGGTGGCCTGTCCCAGTCCTTTGGCTTCCTACATTCCTGTAGTTTACATGGGTCTCACTAAGATGTACTGAAGATGTAGTGAAGGAGGGGGAATAATGAAGTCCACATGGATGGATGCTGATTTTATCCATTATCTCACTGCCTCCTTACAGTTCTTTCTGGAAGGAGGAAGGACAGAGGGGTTATAATGAAACAACTGCAGACCCAGACACCCAGGACCAATCTTAGATAATAGAATAAATCACATATTCTAGTCCAGGCACTCTTCTGTTTAGTCAGGGTTAGCAGGTGGAATGTATTCATTTCGACTTTGGTGTGGGGGAGTATGCTTGAGCTCCGCTGTGTTCACACGTGCGTGAAGTAAAGCAGTTCCCGTTTTACTTTATTTCTGTAGACCTTCAAAGCAGCTCGTTACCTTCCTCAGGTGGACCTGCACCTGTGGAGGAGTCATCCTGTTTTACACAGCACTGACATACCTCTTGCATTTACCCTTGTGACCTTGTGAAAGCACTTCTAAATGACTAGCCACAAGTATTTCCAGAGACCTTGGAATGAACAACGGTTTACATGCTGATGGCTGAGTTTTAAAATTACATGTGCGGGAAGATAGTAAAAATATTGCAGACTGATTTGCAGATTTGCACAGTGCTCCAGACTAAAGATAAGGTTGAAAAGACCAGAGTCACACTCTAGACAGCATGAGCTGCAAAGCTAACAGGATTTTTATTTTTAAACCAAAGAAAGCTAATGATAACTGTCATTGATCATGCTGCCTTGGAAACGGTCTTTCCATTGATGTGTTTATTCATAAGGCTAAGGGGTACATTTTTGTTTTAAAGTGTGTGTGTAGGCAGGATTTTTATTTTATTCTGATTAAGTAGATATAGTGTTATTAGTATTAAGGGCTCTAAGGGAATTTCAGAATCTTCTTGGTCTGTTCAGTCCTTATGTCTAACCACAATAGCTTAACTATACTGCAGAAAGCATTTTTTCTTTCCTTCTTGTTTCCCTCCCTCTTGTTTATATGTCAGGCAGGAACTCTCTTATCCCCTCATTGAGAAAGACAAGGAATCAACCTTCTTATGTCAGGGAAGGGACAGGAAACCTGGCTTTCCATATCCAGGATTTGTCCTTTTCCCCTTGAACAAAGTTTAAGGAGCTACCACACACTTTCAAATTCAAATGCAAAAAAAAAATATATATATATATATATGTATGTATATGGGTAAGCAAGTATAATGTGGCGTTTTAGGCAAATTTTCAGTTCAGTAGAGCAGTAATTCTCAAACTTTAGTAAGCAGCAGAATTACGTGGAGGGTTTGATACAGCACAGATTGCTGGACCCCACCCCCATAGTTTCTGATTCAGTAAGTGAAAGTCTTTGCATTTTTAACAAGTTTTCAGGTGGTCCTGAAGATGCTGGTTTAGGGACCACACTTTGATAATCACTGAAGTAGGGCAGGATTGTTAAGACTAGGCATTTTAGAGGCATTAGCCAGACCAGCGTTAAAATTTAGATTCTGCCTCTTTTTTTTCTTTTTATTTATTTATATTTATTTATTTTAATTGGAGGCTAATTACTTTAGATTCTGCCTCTTAATAGCTCAGTTATCTTGTGGGGCAAGACACCTACCCCTCTAATGCTGAATTTCCTTATTTGTAAAATCAATACAATAATAATGCATTCTTTATAGTGTTACTGGGAGGATTCAATGAGATAATGGGTATACAGGTCTTAACACAGGCATGGCACTTAGTAAGAGAGTTGGTACTACCATCCATTTTATCCATATCATGGTAACTTCACTGGTATTATTAAAAGGTTATATGTAGCCTTTAAAGCAATTTCAAGTAGTTTTCCCAAGACCCAATAATAATATGGAGGATGACCTGAATGAGGACCATCCAACACAGGCAAGACCCAGAAGCCATGTTGGTGAAGCTGGATGCAGGCAACAGCAACCTGATGTAGAGATGTACTAAATTCAGGTGTTATAACAAAGTTTTGAAATCCTGGGGCAACTGATTTCCATCACTGAGACAAGGTGAAGGTAATCTGGAGGAAAGGTATTTGGTAAATTGGACCTGAAGAACCATAGAATCTCAGGGTTGCAGTTCAGAGTTCAGTACCTGCCTGTATATTTCCATTAACAGTGACCTCAGTCTTCTTTTTTGGGGGGAGACAACTGGTTTCATTACTAGAAAACTTTAGTTGTTAAAAGGTCTTATATTAATCCAAATTTTTATGTTATAATTTTTTACCTATTTTTCCTTTTGTAGCAACACAGGATGATTCATTTCAGAAAAGATGTGGGTGTTTGCTAGTCTCCTTGTTAGTGATCTAGTTTGAAATGATAAAGGTATACAACTTAAAGGAACTTAAGATTGTCTAGGTTGACCTGATAATTTTGCTCCCAAGTTCCGGAGAGATTAATTTGCTCGCATAGGATATTTGGCCTGGCTGGTAACAGAACTGGAAGGCCTGCGGGTGCTGAATCCAGGGCTCTTCACACAGTTACTTCTCAAGTATGTCGTGATAGCCCTCATGTCTCCTATTGTTTTCTCCATGACTTTCAGTGGTTCCTCTTCCGTTAAGATTTCTGGGCTTGTTTGCAGTACACTTTTGGATTCTCTCTAATTTGTTAGTGTTTTAAACATGGCATTCAGGATGGAACCCAGTGCTTCAGGCGGGGTTCAACTAGCCCAACTATGTATGTGTGTGCACGTGTGCACAGGCTCAGTCGCTCAGTTGTGTCTGACTGTTTGCAACCCCATAGACTGTATAGCCTGCCAGACTCCTCTCTCCATGGAATTTCTTCAGGCAAGAATGTCGGAGTGGGTTGCCATTTCCTCCTCTAGGGGATCTTCCTGACCCAGGGAACAAACCTGTGTCTCTGTGTCTCTTGCATTAGCAGGCAGATTCTTTACCACTAGTGCCACTTGGGAAGTGCAAGCCAGCACGAGGCTGATGGTTAAAAATTTGGAGAGCAATCCTGTTTAAAAGGCAAATGAAATATTAATGTGTGGTGGTCCTCATAGCACCCGCCACCTTTGTCTTCACGTTTCGCAGGAATCAGCACCACCAAGTTTCTTTTGTTTGCTCTTGGTAAAGTTCTCTAGAGAGCCCCTTAATTAGTATCTTTCATGCTCCTGTTTGTACTCCCTTGTCTTTTATCTTGTTAAGACCCAAGAAAGACAGTTTTTACTAAACCAAATTTGTTTAAATTTTTATTATTTTTCTAATATTTATTTGCACTGGCCTGTTTCATATACTTATTCTATTCTGATTTTCTGACAGAACCAGCATCCACGTCCTATAAATACACCAGATTTAGACAGACAGCAAAGCTGTTAGGCCTATGAAAAGTTGTCTTACTGTCTTTTACAGAGAGCATTTAACAACAGCCCACTTTGACCTCTGTGTCAGTGCAGCTAAAATCGGTGTTTGTAAGGCAGAAATGCTTTTCTTTGCTTCATAACTGATTGTTGTTGCAAAGTCAGGAGATTTGAGTCATATTAGAAGGCACATGGCGGAGAAGGCAATGGCACCCCACTCCAGTACTCTTGCCTGGAAAATCCCATGGACGGGGGAGCCTGGTAGGCTGCAGTCCATGGGGTCGCTAAGAGTCGGACACGACTGAGCCACTTCACTCTCACTTTTCACTTTCATGCATTGGAGAAGGAAATGGCAACCCACTCCAGTGTTCTTGCCTGGAGAATCCCAGGGATGGCGGAGCCTGGTGAGCTGCTGTCTATGGGGTCGCACAGAGTCGGACACGACTGAAGTGACTTAGTAGTAGTAGTAGTAGTAGTAGTAGTAGTAGTATTAGTAGTAGAAGGCACATGGAGAGGGGTGAGCTGTGGTCAGTGTTAGCCTCAGACTATTTTTCCTTTTGAAGATGTTCCTAATTTTGCTATCAATTCCAAGGTTCTCTAATGGTCAACAGTACTCTAAGTGATGTACTGGCATCACTGGCATGAAGTTAGACTGAGGAGTAACTTAGAGGCACACCTGCCACAGTGTCATGTCATTGTCTCATCAAACACTGCTTAACAAGACAAATCAGAGTATTTCATTTCCAAGTAGATCACTTGAGCATTTTCTCCCTTTGGCTTACCAAATAGGTAAGAAATAACAGTAAAGATAAAATGTATATGTACTTTTAAACACACTTTCTAGGTTCTCTAATTTGATAGAATTGAATAGATTTTCTTTGCTTGATGAATTGATTCCATAACTTTCATTTTTTTAAGTTGAATGAGCCATTGAAAAGTCTCATTCTAAGGCCTTCTTTTTAAAATTTATTTATTTTTGGTTTGGCTGTGGGCCACTCTAGTTGTGGTGTGTGGGCTTCTCTCATTGCTGTGGCTTCTCTTGTTGCAGGGCATGGGCTCAAGGTCACATGGGCTTCAGTAGTTGTGACTCTCAGGCTCTAGGTGTGCGGGCTCAGTAGTTGTGACACATGGGCTCAGTTACCCCGTGGCATGTAGGATCTTCCCGGATCAGGGATCAAACTCAAGTGCCCTGTATTAGCAGGCCGATTCTTAACCACTGGACCACCAGGGAAGTCCCTTCTAAAAAGCCTGTTGGATAGCATCACTGACTCAATGGATATGAGTCTGAGCAAAATCCAAAAGATAGTGAAGGACAGGGAAGCCTGGCATGCTATAGTCCATGGGGTTACAGGATGTCAAACATGAATTAGCAATTGAACAACAGCTAGCACGGCAGGCAAGTGAAGAATGTTAAGTATTCGATAAGTATTATTTTGTGTGTAGCACCATTCCCTCAGCTGTAATTCTGCTTTTCTTTTCATCTTTCATGATGAATTTATAATGGTGGTGCCCGTGTGGAGCAAACACTTGTTTGACTCTTCTTCACTGATTATTGGTTGGCCCCAGTCCTGCACAGCACTTTCTACTCTTCAGGTCATCATTAGCATTTATCATAGTTGATCGCTTGCTCCTTGAAACATGACCTCACTTGGCCCCCAGGATATCAGTCCTACTCTCAGCCTTCCACTTCACCAGGCCACTCCTTCTCAGTCTCCTTTGCTATTTCCTCTGAATCTTCCTAGCTTCTAAATATTGAAGTGTGCCAGGCTCAAACCTTAAACTAGCTCCCTCCTCTCTCCACAATCACTTGCTTGCTGTTTTCATCTGCTCTCCTAACTTTAATCCCAGGCTGGTCGAAGCTTGGGTCATTCCTCTTATAGTCTCACATATCTCACTGCCCACGTGACATCTCCAGTTGTCAATTGAACCTCAAACTCTTCACTCACTTTCATGTCCCACTAAAAATTAATTCCTTTTCAAGTCTTTTGCATCTCAGTAAATGGCAATGCCATCATTCATTCTAGGCATTCAGGCATAAACATCTGGATGTCATCTGTAAATCTTATTTTCTTGCTCTTAAATTTAATCCTTTAGCAAACTCTGCAAGCTCTAACCTTAAAATATTCAAAATCTGACTACCTCTGAATACTTTGATCATTGCCACCCTGCACCAAAGTACCATTAAGTCTCATCTGGATAATTGCTGTAGCTGTTTTTCCGGGCTTCTACTCTTGCCCCCTCCCTTCATCTTTTCTCTATGCAGCAGCCATAATGATTAAAAAAGAGGAAGAACATTGGTTCAGGTTCCTCCTCTGCTCGGACTCCTCACAGAGTAAAATCAGTATATGATTGGACTCTCCTCTGTTCAATGACCACCCCAACCCCACCCTGGCTTCCCACTGTCCTCTTGTCCCCTTGGCTAGCTCTCTTTTGCTTCTGATGGCCTCCTTGCTGCTCCTCACATATGGCAAACTCACTCCCTTCTCAGCATCTCTGCATCTGCCTGGGATGTACTCATTTCCAGGTACGCTCCATCCTCATGACTCCTTTGAGGTCCCTCCCTTACTTAAAGTCTTCAGAGAGGCTTTGGTTGACTTCCTGATGTTAAGGAACAATCTCTTCCTTCTGTACCCTCTTCTTGAGCTTAATTTTTCTTTTAAAAAATTTTATCTATGTATTTTTGGCTGCACTGGGTCTTTGTTGCTGCAAGTGGCCTTTCTCTAGTTGCGGCGAGTGCAGGTTACTCTTACTTTTGGTGCACAGACTTCTCATTGTGGTGGCTTCTCTTGTTGCCGAGCATTTGCTCTACGTGCTGGGGCTTGAGTAGTTGCCGCTCTCGGCTTTAGTTGCTCCGTGGCACATGGGATCTTTCTGGACCAGGGATCGCCCCATGTCCTCTGTATTGGCAGGCACATTCTCAACCACTGGTCCACCAGGGAAGTACTGCTTCATTTTTCTTTATACAACTTATCCTTACCTGATTTTTTTTTTTTTAATGTATTTGTGTTTCTGCTGCAACAAAAGAAGAACAGAGATTTTGTTTGGTTCACTGCTGCATATCTGACCTGGAACAGTGTCTTACACATAATAGATATTCAGTATTTGTGTTATTATTTATTTAGACTGCACTGCATACCTTGTGGAATCCCAGTTCCTCAGCCAGGGACTGAACCTGGCCAGGGCAATGAAAGCATCAAGTGCTGACCACTAGACTGCCAGGACCTCCCGATATTTGTGGGATGGATAGATGAATCTCATATGAAGTTGAAAATATTTAAAAAGTGAATCTGAAAAAAGTGTGGTTTTAGCACAGAATTAAATGGGCATATCAATGCAATTAAATAAATAGCCAGAAAATGATTTTTATTTATATAAGATATTATGATATCATAACTAATCACCTATTAGTAGGGAAGTGATGGGTAATTTTCCGTGATTTTCAGTGATTAGCAAACTATTTTTGGTCAAGAGAGAGATAGTTAATATTTTAGCTTTTCAGGCTCCTATCACAACTCTTGTAACAATTACTGAAGGGAAAGGAGCCATAGACAAATATAAATGAATAGATATGGTTAGATTTGACCCATGGTAGTTTGCCCACCCCTGGATTATTAAATTAGTAATAATAAACTTCATCAGGTTAGTGATTTTTATATATTTTGTTGTTCACTGATAGATCCCAGGTACACAGAACGTCCTTGGCATAAAATAAGGGCATTGAATAAAAATTGTTGATTTGAACTAAATCAAAATGACATTTGAAGACCTGGCTATTTGGGATGAAATGAACTTAGTTCCTCTCCGTACATCATATAATTGTATAAATTGCAATAGATAAATGTAAAATGATGAAAATGGTTGGATGTGTAGGTGTATATTTATCTGTCTTTGGATTGAGAGTGTTATTTCTAAGCATAAATGCAGTAGATGAAATTAGCTATGAAAAAAGCATTTCCCTATTTGAAAATGTAAAACATATATATATATATATATATCTCAACATCATAAAAATAAAAGAACATAAAAATAGAAAAAGTTACCATACATTAAAAAAAGGCTCATAACCTTTACGCAGAAAACATATATATGTATTGATAAGAAAAATACGAACAATCTGATGATAAAAAGGGCCAAATCCAGGCATTTCCTCGGTTACATACAAGTAAATCCCTGAAAAAATAGTCAACTGTTAATAACTTTAAAAAAATACAAAGGAAAATAAGATCTAATTTATAACTGCTGCTGCTAAGTTGCTTCAGTCGTGTCTGACTCTGTGACCCCATAGACGGCAGCCCACCAGGCTCCCCTGTCCCTGGGATTCTCCACGCAAGAACAGTGGAGTGGGTTGCCATTTCCTTCTCCAATGTATGAAAGTGAAAAGTGAAAGTGAAGTCGCTCAGTCATGTCCGACTCTTCGAGACCCCATGGACTGAGGCCCACCAGGCTCCTCCCCCCATGGGATTTTCCAGGCAAGAGTACAGGAGTGGGTTGCCATTGCCTTCTCCGAATTTATAACTATCAAAGTATAAAAATAAAAAGATAAAAGGATAATACTAAATATTGGTTCACATATCTTGCTGATGAGAGTAAATTTATGCCATCTTTTAAAAACACATTTTTGTAGTACATTAAAAAAAAAAAGCCTTTATATCTTTTTAATGTGTGAAGTAATTTACCTTCCAAGAATCTGTCCTCAGGAAATAATTAACAATGATATCAAGGATTTATGGTCCAAAAAGTTCAACATACTTTCATAATAAAATACAGTAGGAAATAGTTTACATATTTAATTAATAGAGAAATGGTTCAACAAATTATGATATATCTGCAAGATTGAAGATATAGTGTCACTGTGACTATTTTTTGAAGATTTTTAATGATATGAGAGTGCTAATGATTGAGTAATGAGTATAAGAAGGAGAATAAAAAGCTGATTACCCAGGAATATTTCAGTTATGTAAAATACATAGGGCAGAGCAAGAAGATTAGAAGAAAAGATTCCAAGATGTTAACCATGGTTTTGTCTGGATTTTAGGATTGTGGATAGTTTTTGTTTTCCATTTTGTATTTTTCTATTTTGTTACAGGGCTCCTACATTTGCTATCTTAACATCAATATATATTGTCTTTTTAAATTTATTTTTTATTTTTTTTAATTTTATTTTATTTTTAAACTTTACAATATTGTATTAGTTTTGCCAAATATAAATGAATTTAAAATTCTAAGAAAGCCAATCGAGTGTAGGCACAGATGACTCACATGAAAAGGAAGTATAAAAAGCAAATGTTTGAAAAAGTTTTGGCCTCATAAGTAAAAGAATGCAAGTTAAAATAAATATGAGATATTACCTCAGATATTTATAAAAACATTTTTACTGCCTATGAGGAATAAAAAATGACTTTAAAATTTGTATTCCTTGGTCTGTATCATCAAAGGTATGTTACTGGTGTGAGCTGCCCTATCTGACAGGTTAATAATTTGCCACATTTAAATTTTAATTTTAGCTAGATAAAATAGAATAAAAGGAAATTTTCTGGCAGTCTAGTGGTCAGGACTGAGCCTTCCAATACAGGGGGTGTGGGTTTGATCCCTGGTTAGGGAGTTAAGATTCCACATGCCTTGTGGCCCAAAAGCCAAAAAACATAAAACAGAAGCAATATTGTAACAAATTCAATAAAAACTTAAAAAAATAGAATAAAAAATCCATTTCAAGGGCTCAGTAAGCACATGCCTAGTTACTATCTTGAACATGCCAGATATAGTTTTCTATCATTGCAGACAATCCTATGGACAGGGCTGCTCCAGCATATATATGATAACTTATTTAGCTCAGTCTGTCATCTTTGAAAGATATCAATCACTTTTAGAGCACAAGAGAGAAGGGACATCATATATAAAAGAGGAGAAGTTTCAGAAATAATTATATCTAGAAATTACACTTAATATTAATTTGTTTAACCAACAGTTTTAAATGCCTACTGTGTGTCTGTCTGTGGAGGCAGATTTTTATTTGCTCTTCCCCCAGAAACTTCCATGGCTATTTCCTCAGTTCTTTGTTAAAATGTGGCCTTATACAGAGAAGTTCTCCAAGCAATGTATTAATAGATAAAATAGTAATCCTTCCCTATACCTACTCCTCCTGCTGCATTTCCTGTACTACTTGCTCTTTATTTTTCTCAGGAGCCTATTTGTTTTCTCTATTTTTACCACTTATATGTTTGTTAATTTATTTATGGTGTATCTCTTGATTAGAATTAGAATTCTAATAGAGTATAGACTTTTCTTTTCTTTTTTTGGTTCACTGTTCTAATTCCTAGTCTAATAGTTAGTTTTAATTTAATAGTTCATGTCCCTAAGTGATAGTCCGTGAAACTTGACTGATATAAGGTAAAATTCATCTGAAAGTAGATGAGAACAGATATTTCAAAAGATGGATTTTTTTCTTGGAAAGGATAACAAAGGTGGATTTTTTTCCCCAGTGTAAAGCACATTACAAATCGAGAATCATTCTTATAGAATTAAATTAAAATATTAAAAAAATAATGATATATACCAGAGATTTGGGGAGACATTTAAACTGCGATTGGGCTTCCCTGGTGGCTCAGACAGTAAAGATATGCCTGTAATGCAAGATGCCTGGGTTTGATCCTTAGGTTGGGAAGATCCCCTGGAGACGGGAATGTCTACCCACTCTAGTATTCTTGCCTGGAGAATTCTATGGGCACAGGAACCTAGCAGGCAATAGTACATGGGGTTGCAAAGAGTCAGACACAACTGAGCAATTAACACACTTCAACTTCCTCCAAAAACAGATTAAAGCATAATGGTGCATTAGAGTGGAATCTATGCAATAACCTTTTGAAATAAGTGTTTAGATATTGATGGTACATAGGAATATTTGATAGGAAATAATAGTATATGAATAATGTCTGCAAACAGAAACTTTAAAAACACATGTATTATATATATAATTAATTTAATGTGATTTTTTTTTTTTTGAGCTATTTCTAATCTTTATGGGAAAGAGACTGCCCGCCCTTAACGTCACAATGTAAGATGCAGGCTCTGGAGGTGAAAAAGTTGGCATTCATCTGTGGCAGAAAAAGTGTCTTGAATGATTTATGTGAATTTCTTGTCCAAATAAATTGAGAAATAGGTTCCACACAGTTGTAAACCTAGAATTTCCACAACCAGGATTTTGAGGAAAGCCTTCATCTAGAAGTAGGTTCCTTTCATTTGTCCACAGACTAAAGCAAATCTGGGGGATTCTTTAGCAAATGTTCAGCTGCAGATAATGCAATGTGATTCTATGGTAGCTCCAAATACCCCCATTCAATTGGTGAAATGTCAGCTGTTCTTCCTTGATGAGGAAGAAGCATCCGTGGGGTGGTTATGGTGGAATTTTTAACCACCTACCCGAATTTAATGTATTTTTATCCTGTGTATCAGAAAAAATCACCATAAGAGCCAGTGCTGTAAAGATATTAAGTGAAATAAATCCTACTTTATATCCATCATGGGAAAATCAATTTTATATTAGTTCAGTGATCACATTAAATTTTAATCCAAGGTTAGATGTTCCACAAATAAAATCTAAGCCTTAGTTAACCTAAGATAAAATGAATCCTTTCTTATTCTCTATTATTCTTTCATTTAAAAATTAATTGGTCATTCATTTCATAAACATTTATTGATCATTTTGTATTTATCAGGCATTGCATTTTGTGCTAAAACAATAACTAAAAGATGATATAACAGCATGATTTATTGCCATTAATTGCATCATTCCCTACATAGCTATGAGACTGTGTGTGTGTGCTTGATTGTGTTCGACTCTGTGACCCCATGGACTGTGGCCAACCAGGCGCCTCCGTCTATGGGATTCTTCAGGCAAGAATACTGGAGTAGGTTGCCATTTCCTCCTCCAGGGGATCTTCCCAACCTAGGGATCAAACCCGTGTCTCTTGTGTCTCCTGCATTGGCAGGCGATTTCTTTACCACTAAGCTACGTGGGAACGCACTGAAAACCTTTTAGTTCTGTTAACACCCCTGTCAGGCAGGTGTCATTTAATAGATGGAAAAAAAGTGAGATGCCCTGACTGGAGGGAAAGTGATGTAGCAAAACAAACCCTGTACCCTTTCTTCTCTCTCCTTTTAGTGAAGACTTATTTTCCAAACCAAAACACTGGGACACACAGTTTGAGAAGGGAGTTTTTCTCTTTGGTGATTTTACTTGTGTGTAGGGTATTAAAGGACTATCTGATTAAATTATATTTCCTTACTCTTTTGATTAATCACCTTATTGAAAAAATAAATTATGTAAAAATTGGGAACTGTCTAAGAACATCTGGAACATCTGGCCACCATACTGACCCATTGTAATCTTGTGAATATTTAAATGTTCTCTCTGCCTAGTCCTTGAGTCTTTTCTCACAGCCTATGTTCCCTTGCTCACTTCTTTTTATTTTTTTAACTCCATTTTTTTTCCTACCACCCAACTCATTTAGTTTCAATTGTGTATCTTAGCTTTTGCAATTTGTCTACTCTGACATGCTTGGAAATTTACAGTTTGTTTAGCAGGATAACCAACTTTGGCCTCATTTACTCCCACATGAAGGTCAGAGCCCGCAGTCTTTGTTGATATTCCCTTTGCTTTAGAATCGTCTCTTGTCGCTTAGCCGATTCGGAGAAGGCGGCACGAGCACAGATCCTCTGAGCTTACCAGATAATCTGTGGACGAACAAGTCAAAATTGCTGGCAAGGGTTTGACTTTTTCTTATGTTTCTGTTTTCCTCTCCAGGTATTTTCTGTGTTCGCGTCCTCCCATATGGGCCAGTTATTAGAGGTGAAAATGTATAGAGATGTGAGCCATCAGTAATCACCTTCACCACTTTCTTGTACTTATAATGGCTGTTTCCTCTTTATTTTCCTCACATCAAGTGGAAAAGTATTTTCCAGCAAGTCAGGCTTGAGGATGGAGGGAGAAGGCTGTGTGCAGGAGGAAAGAGAAGCAGATCAGGAAGAAGGGGCGGTGGTCTGTGAAATAACAACCAAACTTAAAGGCGAAGCTACTACTGATAATAAACTTGGAATGGATTTAGGCAGGAATATTTTTATTCAAAGCAACTTTCAAAAGCAGAAGAAATATTATCAATTACCATTTCAGGACGATTTTTTGAAGGTTCCAATATTGAGTTATAAAGAACACACTGAGTTGTTTGGCTTCTCTTTCCAGGTTTGCAACACAACCACAGACAGGAAGCATGCAGACACCTTTTTGGAGAAGTGTGTTACTGAGTCAATAATGAACATTGTGAGCGGCTTCTTTAATTCACCCTTTTCAGACAACAGTACCAGCCTCCAGGTAACATTACCAAAAAGTAAAAAGCATCCTGTCACACAGAATTTCTGTACCTTATTAGAGTGAAAAAAAATTTAATATGGCCATAAAGTCCTTTTCTACCCTTCTAAAGATCAGTCTTCTTTCATAGTATTCACTGTTATACCCCTTTCTGAGTTTCCCAATCTTTATTTTCAATAAATGAAACTTCAAGCTGAATTCTTTTTGCTCTAAGCAAAATAGGAACTTTCACAACTGTTGATTGACTCTTTACCATGTGTCAAAATAACTGGTATGATTCCTTAAATGGGTAGACATTTTGACTCAATAATTCCAATTTAGTAAATCTTGAAAGAATTAGCATGGATTTATATACTAAGATTTGCACTGAAATATTTATAATACTTAAAAATTGATGTCAACTTTAAATGTTCACAAGCAGGAAATTAACTACTTTGGTGGCTCAGATGGAAAAGAAAATGCCTGCAGTGTGGGAGACCTGGGTTCCATCTATGGTTTGGGAAAATTCCCTGGAAAAGGAAATAGCAACCCACTCCGTTATTCTTGTCTGGAGAATTTCATGGACGGAGGAGCCTGGTGGCGTACAGTCCATGACACGACTGAGTGACTAACACTTTCACTTTCGTTTATAAATACTTAAAATTTGATGTCAACCTCAAATGTCCTCAAGCAGGAGATTAGCTAAATATATTGTGGTATATCTATAGATGGCTTATTATATCGCAATTAAAAGTTAGGGTTTAAAAGAAAAATTGATGACTAAGGAAAATAATCACAAAGCAGTATAAAGTGAAATAGGCCACAAAATTGCATTATAGTATCCTCCAGGTTTGTGTGTGTAAAGAATATATGTGCATATATACATAGAAAAACTCAGTAAGTAATTACTGTAAAAATGTTGATACTAGCCCCAAGCATCCAGTATCGTGCATTGAACCTGGACTGGCAACTCGTTTCATACATGATATTTTACATGTGCACTGGGACGACCCAGAGGGATGGTATGGGGAGGGAGGAGGGAGGAGGGTTCAGGATGGGGAACACATGTAAACCTGTGGCGGATTCATTTTGATATTTGGCAAAACTAATACAATTATGTAAATATTAAAAATAAAATAAAATTTAAAAAATAAAATAAAAATAACACTACAAAAAAAAATGTTGATACTGATTATCTTTACTTGTTAGGATTATTGGTGATTTTCATTTGTTTGGTTACCAAATATTCTACAGTGATTGTATATTGCTCTTATAAAAATGCTATTTCAGTTACACCTTTTTAGAGAAAACTTTTGGACTGTTAAAATCATGTAAAATTGTTTTTGTAGGTCAAAATTGCTGTCTTCTCTACTTGCTCATCATATGAAACTTAAACATACAATCAATAAAACAAACAAATAAACCCAAAGCACCTGTTCTATTTATGCATGCTTGGTTGCTCAGTCGTGTCTGACTCTCTGTGACCCCATGAACTGTGCCCAATAGGCTACTCTGTCCATGTAATTTTCCAGGCAAGAATACTGGCATGGGTTGCCATTTTCTAATCCATGTTCTGTTTATACTTGGAAATAAACCAGAAATTATAAAAGTATACTTAAATTCATATCATTGGCTTCAAGAAATGTCATATTTTCCAGATTAAGAATATAGGTAAAATAATGAATTTTCTATAGTGTCTAATGTGGTTCTTGTCATGAAATGAGTACATAATAAATATCTGCTGAATGAGATGTTCATTAAATAGCACTGAAACTTAAAAGACAAGATTGTATTTTATTTTGATGGACCTGTTTTCATAATGAGTAGATATCACATCAGGAGGGTTAATGGTCTGATGACCTGTTTGCCTCTTTGTGTTTTCAGACACATCAGCCAGTTTTTATTCAGCTGCTCCAGTCTGCCTTCAGAATTTATAATTGCACCTGGCCAAATCCAGCCCAGAAAGCCTCAGTGGAGTCCTGTATCAGAACTTTGGCTGAAGTGGGTAAGTTGGAGTGTCAGATTTTACTTACTTCACATTATGTAAAAGAAATCAGGCTTTTGTCTAAAAGGCAGTATAAAGTAGCTTGTGTGACTTCTATAAAGGTGAAGAACAGAGATGAGCAAACGATTCTGAACATCGCATCCTTTTAGGGAGGAGATTATAATTATTAAATTTCTTCATTTTAAATATTTTAAAATACTTATTTTTAAATTATATTTCTAACCTTAAATTAATATTTTATATAGTGCTTTAATATAGCTCAGTAGAATATTACACAAATGAGTTTGTTTTTGTTATCTGAGATTTTATTATGGAACTGTCTGTTAAGTAGCCTAATATATTAATATTTGTAGTAGGACCTCTTGAGGGGTTTTTAGTTTGCTAATTTTGTGTGAAATCTATCCATATTTATTTGAGCCTCTATTATCTATAGGAGGCTTCAGAAATTACAGATAAAATGGAATTCCAAAGAATAACACTTAAGGGAAGGTTAGTGCATTCTAGACAGTATTTTTTAGAGTTCTCTCCTTTTTTTTTTTTTTTGAAGTAAATTTGGACTGTTCTAGATGGCAGAAAGGAGGAGGGAAAAGAAATATAGACTGGACTGGACTTCAGAAAACAAACAGGAGCTGAATCATTCTTCTCAGCTAATGGTGGTTCTGCAGGCATTGCAGGCATTGGAAAGGGCAGCTTATAGTGTGTTTCATTATTCTGATCATCATCACTGCTGACATATTTCAGCATACACCATTTGCCATGCTAAGCAATTTACATGTATTATCTCATTTAATCCTTAAATAGGCTCATGGCTTATTTACATTTTACAGCTGGGGAAGCAGAATTATCTAGATCAGTTAACTTGGCCAGGGTTATAGTATGTGCTCAGTAAATATTTGATAAATGAATAAATGGTTTAACTAATTAATGGCCACTTGAAGTATTTTAGTCTCTTCTCCCCATGTGCAATTTGGTTTAAGTAATTTAATATTGACAAAATGTAATGATGGCCCAATTTTATTTGAATACATTCAAAGGATTTATAACCTAAGAGGATCAATTGAAAATTATTAGAATAAGAGATGAATAGAGTTCATCTAGGTGATTGTAAATTGTTAATAAGTGTTAAACTTGGTAGATCTTCTGTATATCCCAAAGAGAGAATACATTTGAAAAAATATGTCACCACAATAAAAATAATATTTTAGGCAAAGTAAGAAACATGAGAGTAAAATTATATTGCTATTTTGAGGGCTATAAAAGATTTTAATAAATGATTTGTTTGAATTTTTAATAAATGATTTTAACTTAATTTTTAATTTAGCAAATGGATTTTATTTAAATTTAATCAATGGATTTATTTAAATTATGTTAAATTTATAAGATTTAATAAAAATTACTATTTGGGGATTATAAAATTCAACTTGTAAGGATGCCAGTTCTCCACAGTTTATAATTTTACTGCTTTCAAATGGGACTCCTTTGCATACACTCTCTACCCGCTCTGCTTGGGCCTAGACACCCTCTGCAGGGCCACACCCCACAAGGCTGTGTCCTCTGACAGCTTAGCCTCTGCCTCCTTCTTGTGGAAGCTTTCTCCTCACATCCCACTCGTTGCCACAGCCCCCATCAGGCTATTGCTGTCTTGCCCATGGCCTCTGACTCTGTGCTGGGTCGCTCGTTAGCACGGATACTCTTATCACATTTGTCACTGTGCCAGGCTGTCCACCAGTGTGGACAGCTTCCTTACCTAAGTCTGATTCTCCGTTCCAGGGCGCCTCCTAGGCCCATGCCTTCCACTCCTTCCTGAGTTCAAACACTCTGGACCACCTCAGCCCCTAATGCCTCCTTGCCCAGCATTGGCACTTGACTTTGCTCTGCTCCCCCTCCTGGTTTTAAGATAGAATGTGTGTGAAAATAGCTCAGTCGTGTCTGACTCTTTGCAGCCCATGGACTGTACAGTCCAAGGAATTTTCCAGGCCCGGATACTGGAGTGGATAGCCTTTCCCTTCTCTAGGGGATCTTCCCAACCCAGGGACTGAACCCAGGTCTCCCACATTGCAGGCAGATTCTTTACCAGCTGAGCCACAAGGGAAGGCCTAGGACAGAATTGTTCCAGAAGAAAAGGAAGAGGCCATCATGAAAGTGAAAGGGTTAGTCTCTCAGTCATGTCTGACTCTTTGTGACCCCATGGACTGTAGCTCGCCAGGCTCCTCTGTCCCTGGAATTCTCCAGGCAAGAATACTGGAGTGGGTTGCCGTTCCCTTCTCCAGAGGATCTTCCTGATTCAGGGATCAAACCCAGGTCTCTTGCAATGTAGGCGATCCTTTACCATCTGAGCCACAGTGAAGCCCAGGCTATCCTACGTACTATCAAAAGTAAAGAACACAAAAGAGAACCTAAATTTTGTTTTGAAAAGATGCACAGGGCAAAGGGTCCAGCAGGATATAAATAAAGTATTAACACAGGTTATTGCTTGGGGGTAGAATGGTTCTATTGTCCATGCTTTCCTGTAACTTGTGAGTTTTTAATAATAGATCTCAAATTGTAATAAAACAATATTAAAAGCATTTTCATTTTGACCCAGTCAGCTGGGAAATATACTAACCATCAAAAGATAATCTAAAGGAAAGGCAAAGAAATATGATGATTTGTTTTTACAAAGGAATTTTTTTTTGCATTGTCTTTGCTGGGTATATTTCTGTATTTTACATTTTAAGGCAGTCTCCCTTTTTCCTCCTCATCTTCCTGCTTCTTCTCTCCCCTTTCCTCTTTCTCCTCCCCCCCTTTTTTTTCACTTCCTTTTTGTCTCCTCCTCTTCTTCCCTAAGCATTGATATTCAGCAAATACAATGGGGGAAAACATGGGGCATGGAGGGTATGCTGTTCATACCACTTACAAATTGAGAGATGAAGAGCTCTGAGCCACAAGTGAGATGCCATGCTGTATTTTCCATCTGAGTTGCAATTCTAGTGTTGTTCCCCATGTAGTCAGGCCAGTTCCTGCAGAGCAGGGTGGCACAACTTTGGAAGTTTAAAACAGTCACTGAAACTCTACAGTTTAAGAATAGAATTTATTTCAATGTTACAGGACTTCTTTTTCTACCATTTCCTTTACTCTTTATGATTTAACAGGAAATTTTAGTCTCTTTTTGTATGCTATAGAGACACATGTGAAAGGAAGTCCAAAAAATATCTTAAGTCAATAATCAAAGTAGGTTTGGAAGGATGCTTTGGTATAAAATCTCAGTTTTATCTTTGTGTGAAAGCGTGTTTTTTTTTTAAATTGAAATATACCTGATTTGCAGTGTTTCAGGTGCCCAGCCAAGTGGTTCGGTTGTGCGTGCACACACACAGACACACTTTTTCAGGTTCTTTTCCATTATAGGTTATTGCAGTTTATTGAATACAGTTCCTTGTGCTATATAGTAGAATCTTTGGTTATCTATTAAGGTTTTATGTGCAGTAGTATGTATATGTTAATCCCAAACTCCCTAGTTTATCACTCCCCCTGCCCCTGCCACTTTTCTCCTTTATGACCATTAATTTGTTTTCTTTTTTAAAAAATATATTATCTTTATTTTTTTTAAAAATTTATTTGTTTTAATTGTAGGCTGATTACGATATTATAGTGGCTTTTGCCATACATTGACATGAATCAGCCATGGGTGTATATGTGTCCCCTCGTCCCGAACCTCCCCTCCGCCCCCCCCACATCCCATCCCTCTGGGTTGTCCCAGTGCACCAGCTTTGAGTGCCCTGTTTCATGCTTCGAAGTTAGACTGGTCATAGTAATATACATGTTTCAGTGCTATTCTCTCAAATCATCCCACCCTCAGCTTCTCCCACAGAGTCCAGAAGTCTGTTCTCCTTGCATCCCTGGGATAAAGCCCACTTGGTCATGATGTATGATCTTTTTAATATGTTGTTGGATTCTGTTTGCTAGAATTTTGTTGAGGATTTTTACATCTATGTTCATCAGTGATAACTGACCTGCAGTTTTCTTTTTTTGTGGCATGTTTGTCTGGTTTTGATATTAGGGTGATGGTGGCCTCATAGAATGAGTTTGGGAGTTTACTTTCCTCTGCAATTTTTTGAAAGAGTTTGAGTAGGATAGGTGTTAGCTCTTCTCTAAATTTTTGGTAGAATTCACCTGTGAATCCATCTGGTCCTAGACTTTTGTTTGTTGGAAGATTTTTGATTACAGTTTCGATTTCCATGCTTGTGATGGGTCTGTTAAGATTTTCTATTTCTTCCTGGTTCGGTTTTGGAAGGTTGTATTTTTCTAAGAATTCGTTAATTTCTTCCAAGTTGTCCATTTTATTGCGTATAGTTGCTCATAGTCTCATGATCCTTTGTATTTCCGTGTTGTCATGATTTCTCCATTTTCATTTCTAATTTTATTGATTTGATTCTTCTCCCTTTTTTCATGATGAATCTGGCTAATGGTTTGCCTATTTTATAATCTTCTCAAAGAACCAGCATTAAGTTCTGTTGATTTTGCTGTAGTCTCCTTTGTTTCTTTTTCATTTATTTCTGCTCTGATTTTTTATGATTTATTTCCTTCTACTAACTTTGGGATTCTTAATTTCTTCTTATTCTAGTTGCTTTAGGTGTAAAGTTAGGTTATTTGATGTTTTTCTTGTTTCTTGAGGTAAACTTGTATTGCTGTGATCCTTCCTCTTACCACTGCTTTTACTGAATTGAATCCCGTAGGTTTTGGGTTGTTTTCATTTGTTTCTATGCGTATTTTGATTTCCTTTTTGATTTCTTCTGTGATCTGTTGGGAGAACCATTAATTTTTTTTTTTCTGTGTCTGTGAGTCTGTTTCTGTTTTGTTAAGAAGTTCATTTACATCATTTTCTAGAATTTCACATATAAGTGATATCATATGATATTTGTCTTTCCCTGTCTGACTCACTTCACTTAGTATGATAATTTCTAGGTTCATCCACGGCACTGCAAATGGCGAGCATATTTCCTTCCACTTCCTCATTTGTTGTTTCCAACTGAACAGTTAGGAAACTGTCTGTCTGCATTTATCCCCTTCTCCTACTCCATAATGGCCTAGTTTGACCCCTCTTTGCATCCTTTCTGGACCATATAGGCATTCTGTGTTCTTTCCTTGCTTAAAAAAATATGCTACCAGAATAATCTTGATGTGAAATTCTGTTGTTTTAAAAATGTCAACAACAAAATTCTCAGCCTTCAGCAGCATCCCTTTGTCCAGTAAACTAGGATGGATTCCTCATTGCACATTTGTGGCCTTGCCAGCACAGCCCTGCCTCCTCTTTTGACTTGTTGCTTACTGCTTCTCACCCCCACACAGAGAACTGGATATCCTGCCCCAGATATTTCTCACATAATAAGTCTCTTTTTCTCTCCAGTTTCCACCATTGCCAGTTGTCAGTATCTTTTCCATTACTTGAAAATTTTTATTGTTCAAATTCCTCCATTAAAGCCATTTCTGACTTACAGGTCCGGATCTGAACTCATCCCCATTTGACCATTTATACTTTTCTTACAGTCTTAACTTTATCCTAGCTTACACCATCGCTAAGTATTAATCTACTAGATTTTGAGGGACAACAACTATGAAATGTCTGTGAAAAATACATTAATAAAAGCTATTGTCTAAGATGAAAAAGTAAAAAGCAAATTCTGCTTTGTGATGGGTTTTTGTTGTTCAGTCACCAAGTCATGTCCAACTCAGTGCAAGCCCGTGGACTACAGCATGCCAGGCTTCCCTGTCCTTCATTGTCTCCCGGAGCTTCCTCAAACTCACGTCTGTTGAGTTGATGATGCCATCCAACCATCTCATCCTCTTTCATTCTCTTCTCCTCCTGCCTTTGATCTTTCCCAGCATCAGGGTCTTTTCCAATGAGTGCTGGGTCGACCGCATCTTTTTTTTTGTTTGTTGGTGGATATGCTTCATGGAAAAACACATCATCAAAATGAAAGCATTCAGAAGTAAGCATCTGTGGTACTAAAGGGATCTAAACTTCCCTTACTTGTGTAATGATGTTGCAGGAAGGGGGACCCCTTTCTGGGCCCGAAACTGGGCTCTTGTCTAACACTTGAAATGAATTGTCCGAGGAGACAAATGTGCTGACAAAGCAAGAGATTTTATTGGGAAAGGGTGCCCAGATGGAGAGCAGTAGGGTAAGGGAAACCAGAAGAACTGCTCAGCCATGTGGCTCGTGGCTCGCAGTTTTATGGTGATGGGGTTAGTTTCCAGGTTGTCTTCAGCCAATCATTCTGACTCAGAGTCCTTCCTGGTGGTGCACACCTTGTTCAGCCAAGAAGGATGCCAGTGAGAAGGATGCTGGGAGGTGGTTGCACAGGCAGTGTCTCCTTTTGACCTTTCCCAAACTCTTCCGGTTGGTGGTGGCTTTTTAGTTCCATGTTCCTTACCAGGACCTCCTGTTGTAAAACAACGCATGCAAATGGTTACTATGGTGCCTGGCCTGGATGGGTGGTTTCAGTCAGTGTGCTTCCCCTAACAGTGTTTGAAAACATTTGAAATATTTAGGCAAATAAAAAAGAAGTCTTATCTTGCAACACTTGAAGGTGTGAATGGATTTTGTTTACAGGTTCCCAGGAATAGATTATAATTAATATATGGCAACTGCAAGAAGCAGATTAAAAAAATTTTTTTTTCTTTTTTTTGATCATGCCACACAACTTACGGGATCTCAGTTCCCTGACCAGGGATTGAACCTTGGCAGTGGGAGCACCAAGTCCTTACCATTGGACTGCCAGGAAACTCCCTAAGAGGCAGATTTTTGTCCCACTTCAAAGAATAACTATTTACAGTTAGTACATTTTTAAAACCTTAGGAGTCACATGTGACTCTTCCCTTTTGTCACTTCTGTTAAATACAGTAGTAGGTTCTATTGGTTCCACTTCCAAAATCCATCAGTTTTTTTGTTCTCTTGTCAGACACTCTTGTCAAATGCACCATGATATGACATGGATTACAGAAGAGTCTCATTACTGAATACCCTACCTCTACCTGAGTCTCGCTACAACCCATTCTCTATATAGTAGTTATAGTGATCTTAAAATGTAAATCAAGTCATATCAGTCATTTATGTAAAACTTTCCATTGCACTAAAAGTTCCTGTTCCTTGTCATGACCTAGAAAGACCTTCATCATCTGAGTTCCATCTACTACTACTTTCCCTCATTTCCCTACCCCCGTCTCTGATCCACCCACACTGGCCTACATTCCGTTTCTCATCTGTAAACCTTTTTCTCATCCCAGGGCTTTTGCGTGTACTATTCCCGTTATTTGAATCCTTCTCTCCCATATGATGACATGTCCAAACGTTAAATGCTCAGTGAAGTGTTCCAGATATAGTTTTCCATATGTAGTTTTCCAGCTTCTTCCTACCCCTCGTCCTGTCTTGCTGTTTCATTTTCGTCTTAGCCCTTACCACTGTTTGGAAGCACCTTGTTTGTTTGTTTACCTCTTTGTTGTCTGCTTCTCCCTTTAGAATATAAACTACAACATCAGGGATTTTGCTTTATTCACTGGTTGCTTCTGCTTAAATGTGCCTGGTTCTGACCTAGCTGGTTTTTGAATGTTGTTGACTGACAGTAATCCATGAGCTAGATATTTTTGCAGATGGTGAACTTTAGGCATAGAAAGGTTAAATAACTTACCTGATTAATAAGTAGAGCTGGATTTGAAATCCAAGTTTCTCTGAGTATGAAGTTGATGCTGTTCCAGATTGCTCCAGAGTCCTTTCTTAGGAAACCTCAACATACAAACTAGGACTATGGCAGTTTGGCTCACCAGGCAGGGATCTGTCTAACATGTTATAGCTCAGGTGCAAAGTCATTTTTGTGTTTCAACACCTCTTTAAGGTGGCATTTATTACAATTGAAATATATATGAATTTATATTAAAGAAAACAAAGAATATATGTATTTAAGAAAAATGTTACAAAGTCAAAGAGAATACCTAATTTTTTTAAAGCAAAATTTCAGTGCATTTACAAACTGGTAAACACATTCTTATAAATGCAGATAATTATTATATTGTCTATTCTAGTTATATTTACATAACTTTTTGTCATTTGTAAAGTGCTCTCAAGTATGTTGGCTGAACTCATCTATCATCAAAAATATTTCATTCTCTTTCATATTTATACATTAGATATAAAAGGTAGTAAAAACAGAAAAAACATTTACTAGGTCAGAACTTACCTTACTGGGAGCGGGGAGCATTGATTAGTGTTATTGCGTGTGTATATGATCAGTAAACTCAGTTGTGTCTGACTCTTTGTGACCCCATGAACTGTAATCCACCAGGCTCCTCCGTCCGTGAGATTTCCCAAGCAAGAATACTGGAGTGGGTTGCCATTTCTTTCCCCAGGGGATCTTCCCAATCCAGGGATCAAACCTGCGTCTCCTGCAGCTCCTTGCTTTGGCAGGCAGATTCTTTACCACTGAGCCACCTGGGAAGCCTTGTTATTAGTTTTAGACAGTGTGGTAAACCCTGTGATGTAGACATAATCCATAGGCCCATTTTAAAGATGAGGTCTTGAGGTTAGCAAGGTTAGGTAGCTTGTTTGGTCACACAGGCAGGTGTGAACCCCTTCTAGACTGACATACTAGCAGGCATTTGTGATGCTCTGCTATCAGAAATCAGTGTGAATAACATTGTATCATACCTTTAAAGTATAAAATATTGATCAGGATGTTAATTTCATTAGTCAGTTACTGTTCTTCAATTTATTCATTTGTATAAAATACAATAGCACATGTTAGAAGTACTTTGAGAAAAAAGCATCCAAGGATCACTCCCATTTTATTTCTTTCAAAAAAGAATTTTGTTCCATGTGTTTCATAAGCTTCAAATGATTTGAGGGCATTAATATTGGGTACTTTGTTAAAAATATAATCATTTTTCCAAATGGAAATTTTGCAAAATATCTTTTACAAATGGTTTTAATAATGAACATCAATCTTCAAGCCAGTCGTGCCCCCAAAATTTGAATGTGTATAAAACATTAACCCTTTGAGAAGAGAAATTCAGTCTCTCTTAAATCAATGTGTCTATTTTCATCTCTCTAGATGTTATGACTGATTGTATAAAGCATTTGACATGATGTATCTCTATAATTATGGTTTTAAAGTAATAATGGAAATTTTAAAACTCCATTATTACTTAAAAAATTAAATCTGAAGGAGAAGCTAGGACAAATTTTATAAGTTTTTTCACATATTTATTAATTCAGCTAATAAGCCCTCTTTATCTGAAAAACATTACTCTAGTTGTTAGGGATATGCAGTCTGAGAAACCGTATTTCTTGACCTCAGTGAATTTCTAGTACATTGAGGGTAAATGTTACATGTACAGGAATCACAAAGCAGAATAAAACTAGATAAGTGGGATGGGGTAGAGTAGGAGGGAGGTGCGAGAGGGAGATGATACCTGTCTACATATAGCTGATTTATTTCCTTGTACAGCAGAAACTAATGCAACATTGTAAAGCAATCATACTTCAGTAAAAAACAAAGCTAAGTGCTTTATCTGTTACAAAGTTCGAGAATCTGACACTGGCTAGAGCATGGTAGATCGATGAATATTTATTATATGAATAAAATACCTGAGTGAATACAAATGAATGAATATTCTACTCTTGTCATTGGCTGCATAATATCCTATTGTGTACCTATATTCTAATTTATTTAACCCCATTATTATTTATGTTGTTTCCAATCATTTTACTCATGAGGAAGAATAAGATAAATACCTAGGGGTAGAATTTCTGGATATTCTACTTTTGACAGATACTGTAGTCTGTAGAGATTGTTCAATTTATATGCCACAAACAATGCAGGAGATAATTTATCTCCTTGATAATATGGTGTGCTTTGGATTCTTAGATCTTTGCAAATCTTTTAACTAAAAGTATCCATATAGATTTAATTTGTGTCTCTCTTCTTACAAGTAAGGGAAAAAAAAACCTTTCCATGTGATTGAGTCACTGGTATTTCCTTTTCTGTGAACTGTCACTTTTTATTTACTCTTTTTAAGTTTTTTGTTTGTTTGTTTGTTTGTTTTTTTCCCGAAAAAAAAAATGAGCTCTTTGCCTGAAAGTAGCCAATATTTTTTTTCTCAGTTTTTCATTTGTCATTTGAATTTTGGGGGGCATGTAGAAATTACTTTCTTGTAGGCTTTTTAGGTTTTGTTTCATCTTCCGGAATGGCCTTGATAAGCCTAAGAGGTTGTTTTTAATTCCCATTGAGAATGTTCATGGTTTTAGTTTGCCTGGTCTGTTTGTTTTTTGGTGTGGCTGTTAACAATTTTGAGTTATCTGGAATATATTTAGTTGTAAGATAGAGGATGTGAAATCAACTTAATTTTTTCCAGATGAATAGTCAGGTGTGTGTGCCAATACTAGTTCTTACATAACCCATAAAATTATATATTCTTTTTTCATTTAGGTAAAATTGGTATATAACAGTACACTAGTTTCAGGCTTAGAACACAATAATTTGATATTTTTACACACGATGAAGTGATCACCACAATAAGTATAGTTTCCGTCCTTCAGCATGTGTTTGGACTGCCTTGACTCTACGTGCACTTCCTAAGCCCCTTCTCCTCTGAGCTGTTCTCTGTATCTGTGAGTTTTGTTTTGATTTGTGTGTTCATTTGCTTTGTTTTTTAGCTTCCACATGTAAGTGAAATCGTGTGGTATTTGTGTTTCTCTCTGATTTATTTCACTTAGCACAGTAACCTCCAGATGCGTCCATGCTGTCCCAAATGGCAAGATTTCCTTCCTTTTTTATGGTTGAATGGTTTCCAGTTTGTGTGTGTTTGTATGTGATATCTTCTTTATCCATGCATCATACATTGACAGACACTTTGGGTGCTCCCATTTCTTGGCTGTTGTAAATAATGCTGTGGTGAACACAGGGGTGTATATACCTTTGGGGGTTAATGTTTTCATTTTCTTTGGATAAATACCTGGAAGTAGAATATGTGGATCGTGGCAGTTCTATTTTTAATTAGTGGAGGAACCTCCACACTGTTTTCCCCTTCATCAAATTTATATGCCCACCAATAGTGCACAAGGGTTCCTTTTTCTCCACATCCTCTCCAGTGTTGCTGCTGCTGCTGCTGCTAAGTCGCCTCAGTCGTGTCTGACTCTGTGCGACCCTATAGACGGCAGCCCACCAGGCTCCTCTGTCCCTGGGATTCTCCAGGCAAGAACACCAGAGTGGTTTGCCATTTCCTTCTCCAGTGCATGAAAGTGAAAAGTGAAAAGTGAAAGTGAAGATGCTCAGTGGTGTCCGACTCTTAGCTACCCCATGGACTGCAGCCTACCAGGCTCCTCTGTCCATGGGATTTTCCAGGCAAGAGTACTGGAGTGGGTTGCCATTGTCTTCTCCGCTCCAATACTTGTAATAAAATTTTATTTAATTGAGGGGTCAGTTAAGTGTAGATTGAGTACCAAACAGGAAAGATACAATTTGTGTATTTAGTGTTCTTCATATTTAAGAATGCTAGTGTTTCAGTGGTGATTTATCCTGGATATTTTGACCTGATTCAGAAAAGGTACCACTCTGCTCACTTATCTTTCTTGTGCACTAGCCATTCTTATTTTTCTGAGCCTGTACAGGGGTGCTTGACAACAAACCAAGTGTTATTAATAAATGCTTACACTTTCTGTTGCGTTTTCCCCCAACCTGTCAATTTATCTATCTAAACATTTTTTTTCCTGTCGTACTTATCACTGTAATACGTGTATTCTCAGAGATTTTCATTTGCCATTTGCCACCAGTAATTTGGTCTAATTTAAAAATATCACAGACTATGCAATATTTAATGAATAATAATTAAAAATAGATTTCAATTACATCTTAAAGTAATTTTGTCATATCTAGAGAATTTTCAGGATTTGTAAGCCTAATTAGTCAGTTAGCCCAGTAATCACAATACCTATAAATAAAGATAATGCATTTTAGAGAACTAGCCATCTCTGGGCAGAACACTGTAAAAGATAAATTGTTAATAGCAACCCATCTTCTCTCTTATTTGATTTTAAAGAACTCCATATGCTTATTCTCTGACAAAATACCCTTAATGAGATAGTATCTTAGTTGTATTCTAGCTTAGGGTGAAATAGGAACATTTATTTTTTAAATACTTTAAACTTTTATATGACCACTAAAGCACAGTTGGAGTTAATGACACATGCTGAAAGAATGATTGGCTGTTGGTAATTCTTTAGTTTTTTCTGATTGAAGATAGGAGGTGTAGAAACCATTAACCCCAAAATACATCCTAGTTCACATTTCAATTCACATTTCAATTCACATTCTGATATTTATATCAGAATGTTTTCTACCTTAATAAATGGAAGTTAAATGTGGATCATATTTTTGGTTACATGAGAAAAATATTATTGTAGTTATTAATGTTCTTGTAAAGTGAGATCATGAATTAATTCCTTTTTTTTCCTAGCCACAAATTTCTGCTTTAATTGTTAAACTATATATAGAAAACTAAATTAGCATTGTCACTTTTTCTTTCAACTTAATCTTTTGTAATATTTTGACAGTGCCGAGAATCTATTTCAGGCCACGTCTTAAAGGTATTAACATTTTACAATTGCTTGAAAAAGTTTTATCATTATCTACACAGCTCACTTATTTTAACTCAAATTCTCCTTTCCCCAGTTGCTTAATTGATTTTCTTTTATTGCTTAGAAATTGTGATTTAGCATTTGACCAGAGTTTACCTCTGGGCATGAGAAAGTAGGGTTTATTTTAGCCAGTTAATGTATATTGTGCAATTTGTGCCAAGACAGAAGACTAAAAAAAAACCAGCTAGAGTGGTTCAGTTTGGGGGACAGAAACACCCTTTCAACAAAGTTTGGGACAGTGGTGTCTCCTTGCTGCTGGCCATAGTGGAATAGTGGTAGCAGCTCATGGGATGTATGAGGAGGGGTAGGGATGAGATTTTCTTGACCACACTGATATGGGGGCTTCATATGCTGGGGTGGCACTGGTGGTAAAGAACCTGCCTGCCAGTGCAGGAGACGGAAGAGATGCGGGTTCGATCCCTGGATTGGGAAGATATCCTGAACGAGGGCACAGCAACCCACTCCAGGATTCTTACCTGGAGAATCCCATGAACAGAGGAGCCTGGCGGGCTACAGTCCATAGGGTTGCAAAGAGTCAGACACGACTGAACCAATGTAGCATGCACTCACATACCGTTGGATTACATCTTCACTGGTGTCATTAGAAAAATACTTCTTAGGTACATCTTCGTGTAAGTTGTATTCATAGCAGCACACACTCACTTGACGGTCAGTTGTATCTAACATATCTGGTTACTAAAGGGGAGGTAAATCTATCCCCTTTGTTTAAACAATTGTGAAAACTGGGTTGCAATATGTTTTGAGCAATTTTAAGTTTTATGTTGTTTTTGTTCAGCTGCTAAGTTGCGTCTGACTCTTTGTGTCCCCAACTGCAGCACGCCAGGCTTCCCTGTCCTTCACTATCTCCCGGAGTTTGTGCAAACTAGTGCCCATTGAGTCAGTGAGGCCATCCAACCATCTCATCCTCTGTCGCCTCTTTATCCTCCTGCCCTCAATTTTTCCCAGCATCAGAGTCTTTTTCCAGTGAGGTGACTCTTCACATCAGGTGGCGAAAGTGTTAAAGCTTCAGCATCAGTCCTTCCAATGAATATTCAGGGTGGATTTTCTTTAGGATTGACTGGTTTGATCTCCTTGCTGCCCGAGGGGCTCTCAAGAGTCTTTTCCAGCACAGCAGTTCAAAAGCATGTATTAACCATGGACAGAGGAGCCTGGCAGGCTACAGTCCATGGGCTTGCAAAGAGTCAAGACACGACTGAGCAACTAACACTTTAAGTTCTATAATTTTTCTTATTTTCTGTTGCTTAGAAAATAACATATAAGGAATATTGCCTTCTGTTTGACTTTTGAATGTTTAGAGCAAACCTAGCATATGTGTGAAGCAGTCATTATGGGTGAGTCAGTCAAGTAAAAATTAAGTATTTAAAAAATATGTGCAGTTTGGCCATTTTGAGGCTGTTGGTCCTTCAGATGGGACTAGAGTGCATTTGCTTTGCTGTATGTGATGGACAGAAGCAGAGACATTGTATGCTGTGGAAAAGGGAAATTTATAAGGAATATTAGGAAAATATTCACTTGGGAAATTTGGACAGTGGTACAATTGATCATTTAGGGTTGGCTTAGAGCTGTTATTGTTTCCTTAAAACTTTAGCTCGAGCTCCTGTCTAAATTGGGAACTTTTTGTGTTGGCAGCTAAAATTATATATTTTCAAAGAAGTTTTTAAGTATCTCTGAGCATCACAGAGTTTTCACCAACAGGAAGAGCACTGCCACTGCTGTTACTTTCCTTCCATTATATGAAGCAAGCCAGATCCTCTCATTCTCACTCACTGTCATTTCTTTTTATTCCTTCCCTCCTATTTCCATTAATTAAAGAAATCTTCTAGTGACTATCATTATAACTTTAAAGAATATCTTTTTATCCCTATCCCTTGAATAACAGGTCTAAATAATGTCTTTATCTTCACACTGTGAAAAATCAGGAAATTAACACATCTTCAATTTTCACCTTTTCTTTCCCACTTTGTGTTCCAATGATTGCTTTATAGATGACTGGTTTGCATTGTTATGACTTGTGATGATTGTATTCTATTCTGAAATACAATGAAATCTCTTATAGGTTGATAATGTTTAAAAATCAGTTTTTTTCTGAATAGAAAAATTTATGAGCCTTGCTTGTTCTGAAATGTTTTTATTTAGGCATCACTGTTGATTTTTAGTTTAGATGGTTTATAAACACCTAAAAAAATCTGGTTTTGTCCATTGGTCTTTTTTTGCCTCTTTATCACTTTTAAAATGGAAGTATATTTGATTTACAATATTGTTTTGGTTTCAGGTGTACAAATAATGATTCAGTATTCTTGTAGACTAGACTCCATTTATATCATCATACAATATGGGCTTATATTCCTTGTGTTTACAGTATAGCCTTGTAGCTTATTTATTTTCTACACAGTCGTTTGTACCTCTTAACTGCAGGTACATATAATCCTCTGCTCTACCCCTGCCTTTCCCCACTTCCCTTTTCCCAGTGGCAGCTACTAATTGGTTTGCTCAGCAGTCGGTCTATAAAAATATTATTCTACTGACTTCTAGCATCCAGTATTGATGATGAAAAGTCTGATGCCAGTCTGAATTTCTGTAGAAACCCTCTTTTCTCTCTGAAAATTCTTGCAGTTTTCTTTCTGCTATTGGCATTTACAGTGATTTCATAGGGGAGCCAAATAAATGACCACACCAAGGAGCCTTAAAACAACAGAAATGTATTGTCTCCCAGTGCTGGGTAAAAGGCAGAAATCAAGGTGTCAGCAGTGCCATACTCTCTCTGAAGACTTTAGGGAAGGATCTGTTCATGCCCTTCTCGTAGCCTGTGGTCCAGCTGGTAGCCCTTGGTGTTCCTGGCTTGGAAATGCATAAATCTAGTCTCCCTCCGTCTTCACATGGTGTCTAGCTCTGTTTTCCTTCTCCCCTTCTTATGAGGACACAAGCCCACCCTTATCGGGCGTCAACTTAACTTGATTCCATCTGCAAAGACCCTATTTCCCAGTATGGTCACCTTTCCAAGTACTTGGGATTAGCACTTCAACACATATTTTCTGGCAGACACAATTCAACCGATAATAGCATTATACATGTTGATTAGGATATGAACAATATGCTTATTTAATCCTATTTAACACACACAGTAGACCGTTTCAGTTAAGACTTGCATTTTTTTCAACTCAAAGTAATTAATTGTCTTCTGTATTTTCTTAATCATTTTTTCTCTTCCATTGTCTTGGATGTTTCTTTCTGGAGCTTACACTTATTAGATATTTGACTTCCTGGGTGACCCTCCCTATTTCATTTTCTCTCTGTTTTAGTTTCCCTTGGACTCATTTTTATGCATAGTTATTTTATTTAATGGAGAAGGAAATGGCAACCCACTCCAGTATTCTTGTCTGGAGAATCCCATGGACCAAGGAGCCTGGTGGGCCACAGTCCAGGGGGTCGCAAAACAGTCAGACACGACTGAGCGACTAACACTCACACAGTTTATTTAAAATATGGTCTATTATAATACTTCATCTATATTATGAGTCTTCAAGTCTTTTCACATGAGTGAATTTTCTAGATAACAGATACTCCATTAGCACCACAGTAATTCTAGATGTATTATTTCTTTTTTTACAAAGTATTTCTATCTTTTCATCTTCTGTATATTGTCCCTTTGACTCTTTTATGCTTTGTATTGTGGAAAATTCCTTCACTTTCCCAGTTATCAAAGTGTTATTTAGTTGCTCCGTCGTGTCTGACTTTTTGCAATGCCATGGACTGTAGCATGCCAGGCTACTGTGTCCATGGAATTCTCCAGGCAAGAATATTGGAGTGGATAGCCATTCCATTCTCTAGGGAATCTTTCCAACCCAAGGATCAAACCTGGGTCTCCTGCACTGCAGGTGGATTCTTTACCACCTGAGCCACCAGGGGGTCCTTATTCCTTTCTTTTACAGCCAATTTTGAAATTTCTTTTGTACAATCTATACAATCATTTTAATTTCCAAGATTGCTTTATTTTTATTTTCTATTTTTTTGAATGTGGTGTGTGCTCACATTTTCTGAGGACAATAACTATAATTATTTGAATGTTTTTTTTGTGTGTGATTCCCTGAATCATTTCTGTTTTCACTGGGGCTAGTTATTCTTTGTTTTAATTAGTTTTTATTGGAGTATTCTTGCGTTACAGTGTTGTGTAAGTTTCTACTGTACAGCAGAGTGAATCAGCTGTACGTATATAAATACCCTCTCTTTTTTGAATTTCCTTTCCGTTTAGGTAACCAGAGAGCCCTGAGTAGAGTTCCCTGAGCTGTACAGTAGGTTCTCATTAGATAGTCTGTTTTATTCCTAGAAGTGAATATGTATCAATCCCAGTCTCCCGATTCATCTCACTCCCTTTCCCATTTGGTGTCCATACGTTTGTTCTCTACATCTGTGCCTCTATTTCTGTTTTACAAACAGGATCAGTTACCAGTTTTCTAGATTCCACATGTACACATTAATATGTCATATTTGTTTTTCTCTTTTAAAAAATATTTATTTACGTGTTGGCTGTTGTGGGTTTTTGTTGCTTCTCACCAGTTTCCTCTAGTGCACAGCTCGAGGCGAGCAGGCTCAGTAGCTGTGGCACATGGGCTTAGTTGCTCCGAGTCACGTGGAATCTTCCTGGACCAGGGATCAGACTGGTGTCCCCCACACTGCAAGGCAGACCCTTAACCAATGGAGCGTCAGGGAAGTCCCAGGGCTGTCCTCAGTGTTCTTGCTTTTCCCTGTGACTCGTGGTGGTATGTCATAGTTACAGAGATCCATAAATGACCTGCACGGGCTTCCACTGCAGTTTTGAGAGTCTGTTTCTCTAATAGCTTTCTCATGTAAATGACAAGGCTTACGCTGAATTCTGGGTGAGGGAAGAATACAGGAGTGGGTAGCCATTCCCTTCTCCAGGGTATCTTCCTCACTCAGGAAATGAACCTGGGTGTCCTGCATTTTATAAGCAGATTCTTTACCATCTGAGCCACCAGGGAAGCCCCCCCGCAAAATGATACACAGGCTTTCTTGGAGTGTACGTGTGTGTGTGTGTGAGAGAGAGAGAGAGGAAGAGAAAACAAGCTGGAAGTACTAACAAGTGTTAAAATCAGGAGGTTTTTCCTCATGGGTTGAAATCTTTAATATATTTTCTCTTTTTACTGGGGTAACCCCCCTCTCCCCTGCATTCTTCTTCTTATTTGATCAGGATCTTTGAAGTTACTTCCAGCCCTATTCAGCTTCTCTGTCAATCTCTAACACCTTCATTTGGCATCTTCTCCACGCAGGTATTCTTGTTTCTTGGGAGAACATTTCTGCATTTCTCTAACTTTATCCTCTGGGTAAAAGCCTCTGCTGCTTGTCACTCTGTTTATACTTGTCAGAGAGAGGAGGGCCTAAACTTCCCAGCTATTCAGATGTTCTTTCTGGAGTTGCCAGCTGATTATCCCACCTCCCATCTCCACTCTATGTACTGTTTGGCTGGGAACCTAGGAAGGCCTGTTCTAACTCTAATCTCTTGCAGAGCAATTTCTTCTCTTCTTTCTCTGATGGATGAATCTCATCTTCATTCTGTTTGCAAAAATACTTCAACATTTCTGTATTTTTTTCTGGCAAGCAATCTTGTTTTTCAGTATTGTGATATGAAATGAAAGTGAAAGTGTTAGTTCCTTAGCCATGTCTGACTCTTTGCGACCCCATGGACTGTAGCCCACCAGACTCCTCTGTCCATGGAATTCTCCATGCGAGAATACTGGAATGGGTAGCCATTCCCTTCTCCAGAGGATCTTCCCAACCCAGGGATTGAACCTGGGTCTCCTCCATTGCAGGGAGATTCTTTACCAGCTGAGCCACCAGGGAAGACTATGTCTATTAAAATACAAATTTCAGTGGATCTTGGAAAGAAGAACATGTACTGTGTACTATTTTCCAATGCATATTTTCTCATACTTTTCAATTTTTTAATTTCTTGTCTAAGATGTTTTACCATATGCAGTTTTGTGCATTTTACATGGGTGTGCATACACATATACAGAAGAATTATATTTATAAAATGGACTGTCAGGATTTTGTCATGTATTTTCTGCCTGCTTTTTAATTGTCTTCTGCATCTAGGAAGGTACAAATATATATGATTGTTATACAGTGTTTTCCCATATTGATGATGTATAAAGTATATTTTAAACATTAATCATCAAGAAATCAAATAAGTTCTTGAATATTTAATGAGTCTATTTTAGTCATTGGTCTTAAGAACTGAGACACTTTCAAGTTAAACACTTTTGTAGTTGTGTAAAATAATTTAATGGCAGAACTTGAAGTTTTGATAGTTTTCTTTTTTTCCCCATTTCATTGAGATATAATTGGCATATAATATTGTCAGTGATATATGTATATATTGTGAAATGATTACTACAATAAATTTAGTTAACAATCTCACAGTCATAATTTTTTTTCTTAAAATGGGAACATTTAAGATCTACTCTCTTAGGAACTTTCAAATATATGCTCTAGTATGGCTAACTATAATCAGCATGCTTTACATTACATATCAGAATTTGTCTCATTTTTTTCTTTTGTATTTGTTCTATCTTAATTGTTTTGATACCAGTCGAGTAACTTTAGTCAAATTAAGAGGAAAGTGTTTAAATCTTTCTTTTTCAGCAAAGAATCGTGGAATTGCCATTCCAGTGGATTTGGACAGCCAAGTGAATACTCTTTTCTTGAAGAGTCATTCAAATATGGTGCAGAGAGCGGCCATGGGCTGGAGACTATCAGCTCGCTCTGGACCACGCTTTAAGGAAGCTCTTGGAGGGCCTTCTTGGGACTACAGAAATATTATTGAAAAGTTACAGGTACAATAAGAGCATGAAATGACATTAATATTTTCTAAATTATAATTTTAATATATGTGACCACATAAATAAACTATGGTTAAAACTATTAAATTCTAGTTGGGTACAAGGCTTTGCTTTCCAATGTCCAACCAACATTATCCTTTTTAAAACATTGCTTTCAGATAGAAGTTGTTGGGAGTCTTTTTCTTTTTTTCTTTTTGAGTAGGTATTATTTAATGTGTTCTGACAGTGAGGTTGGAGAAGGCAATGGCACCCCACTCCAGTACTCTTGCCTGGAAAATCCCATGGACGGAGGAGCCTGGTAGGCTATAGTCCATGGGGTCGCTAGAGTCGGACACGACTGAGCGACTTCCCTTTCACTTTTCACTTTCATGCATTGGAGAAGGAAATGGCAACCCACTCCAGTGTTCTTGCCTGGAGAATCCCAGGGACAGGGGAACCTGGTAGGCTGCCATCTCTGGGGTCGCACAGAGTCGGACACGACTGAAGCGACTTAGCAGCAGCAAACAGTGAGGTAATGGGTCTTAATATCAAAATAATAACTGTAATACATTTGGTGGAATAATTTACTGTAAAGACCCATGTAATAAGTATTTCACAACCTTGCTTCAGTTCATGTCTCAATATCCTTTTATACTTCTTTGATGAGAATGGTGTGAGCACCTTTACTCCCAAATTATTTGCATAGTATCCCACTCCTGTGTTTGGCTGGACATTCTGGGACACTGAGTAAAGAGAGGCATTATATTAATCTACCCAGACTGCCATCATGAAATACCACAGCCTGGGTGGTTTAACCGACAGAAATTTCTTTCTCACAGCTCTGGAGCTAGAAATTCAAGATCAAGGCGCTGGCAGCTTTGTTTTCTTGGGAGGTCTCTCTCCTTGGCTTGCAGGTGGCATGCGTGCCACTGTACCCTCCCGTGGTCTTCCCTCTGTGCACACACTTCTCTGACCTAATTGCTTCTTGTAAGGCCACCGGTCATTTCGAAGTAGAGCCCCTCAATATGAATTCATTTTACTTGAATTACCTCTTTAAAGGCCCTGACTCCAAATATAGTCACATTCTGAAGCATTGCTGTGTATGTGCTGTGTGCTCAGCCACTCAGTCGTGTCCGTCTTTGCGGCCCTGTGGGCTGCAGCCCTGCCAGGCTCCTCTGCCCATGGAATTTCCCAGGCAAGAATACTGGAGTGGGTTGCCATTCCCTTCTCCAGGGTATCTTCCTGGTGCAGGGATTGAACCCACGTCTCTTGCATCTCCTGCATTGTCAGGTAGATTTTTTTTTTTTTACCACTAACACCATCTGGGAAGCGTCAAAGCACCAGGATTAGGGCTTTATCATATGAATTTTGAAAGGGACATAATTCGGCCCATAGGAGATACCTTCCCACTCACATAACCAGTGAAAGATGTCATGGCACAAACTGGAGTATGGCTTGAGGAAAGTTTTTGGCATGGAGAATGGTCACAACATGAACTGGAATAAATATTATAAGAGGTAATGAGTAGATTACTTGGTGAAGATTCAGAGTTTTAATAGATGAATGTAGTCGCCCCCATTTGACACAACCTAGAGAAAGCCCATGCACAGCAATGAAGACCCAGCAAAGCCAAAAATAACTAACTAAATAAATAAAATTATAAAAAAAATGAAGGCAAGGTCAACAGACCTGTTGCTTCTTAGATGGAGATAGAGAGGGAGCATGAGGGACATTGAAGAGGCATGATGATTGGAGACTAGGTAACATTATAGACCCTGGACTGTCGGAAGGAGAGAATACAGTAATAGGATGTTGGCTGTGCTCATTGAACACACAGTGAATTAGATTTATTGGCTACTGAATGTACTGGAAAGCAGGTCTATATTTGGAGGTAAGAGTTGGTTGGTGTTGCTAAAAGAAAGAGTATGCTGCTGCTGCTGCTAAGTCACTTCAGTTGTGTCCAACTCTGTGCAACCCCATAGACGGCAGCCCACTAGGCTCCTCTGTCCCTGGAATTCTCCAGGCAAGAATACTAGAGTGGGTTGCCATTTCCTTCTCCAATGCATGAAAGTGAAAAGTGAAAGTGAAGTCGCTCAGTCGTGTCCTACTCTAGCGATCCCATGGACTGCAGCCTACCAGGCTCCTCTGTCCATGGGATTTTCCAGGCAAGAGTACTGGAGAGGGGTGCCATTGCCTTCTCTGAAAAGAGAGAGTATAGTGATAGGAAAAACAAAGAACATTTTTTTAGGCTGCCAGAAGTTGCAGAATGGCCAAATAAAATGAGGAAAAAAAAGGCACAGTCAGAAAGGAGGCAAGCAGGTTTATGAGAGACAGGGGAGCAGACATTTCAGAGGAGAGATTGTCGTGTCAACCAGCATAGAGAGGGCATGCTTTCAACTTATTTCAGCATAGTCAGTTACATTCACTGGATAAATATATATTTGATGAACACTGTACCAGCCACTGTGTTAAGTATTGGAGATAGAACCATGAGGTCTGTGTCCTCATGGAAAATGCATTGTAACCCATTAAGTAAATGATATAATGTTAGATAATTAAAACTGCTGTGAATAAATCATGATAACAGTATGATGGAGAGTCACTGGGAGAGTGATTCTGTAGTGAGGGAGTGCTTCTCCATTGAGGAGACGTTGACACCCAAATGAGGAGGAAGAGTCTGGAGCTTTATGGGAAAGGAAGAGTAAGTGCAGTGATGCTTTGGCAGGAATGAGGTTAGGGATTTGAGAAACCAAGAGAATCCCATTGGAGCAGATGGGAGCAAAGGAAGACAGTATTATGAAATAAGTAGCCAAATCACGTAGAGACTGCCATGCATGATAAAGTGTTTGGCTTTATTCTAAATGTGATGGAAAATCATTGGGGATTTTTAGCAGAAAATAGGCATGACTTGGTTTACCTTTAAAAAAAACACTGTGGATTTTGAGTGGTGAATTGACTATCGGGTCCAGACAGAAGCAATGAGTCTAGTTCATTAGTCATTGCATTAATTCAGGTAAAAGGTAATGGTGGCTTGGCTTAAAGGGGTAGTGATAGCAATGAAGATAATAAATTTTGGATACAGTTGGTCCTAGAGCCATTGGGGCTTGGTGGATGGATGGGAGAGTTGTGGGATGTTGGAAAGAGAAATCAAGGATGAGCCTTGGTATAATATGATTAGATCATTTGCTAAGGTAAGGAAGGATGGGAGAGTTGGAATCAAGAGATTCTGTATGGAGAATCTTAAGTGTGAGATGCCTATGTAAGTATCTATATGGATGTGTCAAACAGACTGATGGATGTATGGGTCTTGGGTGGTTTGGAAAGATACCAATGCAGGAAGTATAAATGTGGGAATTTTCAGCATATATATGATGTCAAAACCATGCAATTTCATGAGGTTCCTCACAAGAAACTGTAGATGTAGAAGAGAAAGGACCAGGAATTTGGTAAAGGAGTAGTCAGGACACAGATGGAAAGCAAGGAAAAATGTGATGTTACAGAACCAAGAGTAGAAGGTGTTTGACGAATCAGGAACAGTGTGTAAAATGCTTAGGTAAGATGAGGACAGAAAAGTAACCACTGAATTTAGCAACATGGTGGTGATTGCAGCTAACTGGTATTCAATGATTACTAACATTAAGGAGTGTTACATGTTACACCAGTACATGTTAGAGGCTGTTTCTTCTTTTTTAGTTTTTTTAAGCCATTTTTAAAATGAAGCATAGTTAATTTGGGGGATAGTGAGAGCTTCCCTGGTGGCTCAGACGGTAAAGAATCTGCCTGCAATGCAGGAGAACTGGTTTCCATCCCTGGGTCCAGAAGATCCCCTGGAGAAGGGAATGGCAACCCACCCCGGTATTCTTGCCTGGAGATTTCCATGGACAGAGGTGTCTGTTGGGCTACAGTCCATGGGGTCCCAAAGTGCTAACTGGACATGACTAAGCAACTATTTGGCATAGTTAATTTGCAGTGTTGTATTAGCTTCAGGTGTATATCAGTGATCATTTTTCAGATTATTTTCCATTATAGGGTTATTACAAAACATTGTAGAGGCTACTGTATGTATTTACTTTTAATCCTCACAGCAAGCCTGTGTAATTGCTAGTATCATTATCCTGGGTTTTCACATTGGGGAAACAATGAATTAAAGAGATTATGTAGTTGATCCATGATCGAAATAGGAGATAAAGACTCACATCATAGATGCCTGGACACAGTTTGTTTAGAGAATGAAATGAAGTCGAGAGGTAATCTGAAAGAGAGGTATGTTTTAGTGATGTTTTCTTAACTACGGTAACTGTGGTCACATTTGATAACCATATTCTCTTCCCGCCTTTGTATAATATCTAGTTTCCGTTTATGTGATTTTTTTTTTCCTCCCTGGTAGTCTCTCTCAACTATTATGAGGAATTTCTCAGAAAACTTATTTAGTAATTGAAGGAGAAATGATCACTTTTGCTAAAAGGGAAGGAAAGAGTTAAACAAAAGTTAACTCCTGAAATCTAGTCATAAGAAATCAAGAGACTACCAGGAAGAAAATAACTTAAAAGTATATGCTGAGAGTAACAATAAGCAATTGGCAGTTAGTTTTCTGCTTAACAGAATAAAGCTACAGTTATGGGCAAATAAAGTTTTGCGTTATGTGAGTGTTTGCTTTTTTTTTTGTTTGTTTTCTTAGTTAATTTTAAAACAAAAAGGGGAGGCTTTCATCATTAAATAATCTTAGTTAATTTTAAAACAAAAAGGGGAGGCTTTCATCATTAAATAATGTTCAATAAATTATCATTGCTTATACTTAATTTAAGAAACATGTCACTTGACTGCTTTCAGCTATAATTAACAGCGAAAAGTGGCTTAAATAATAAAAAATATATTTTTTCACACGCAAGAAGTCTGAAACTAGGGCTCTTCCTGAGGTGTTTAATTCAGTAGCTTCATTGGTCAGGTTCTCAACCACCATTAGTCTGTTGACTTTCAGCTTAAGGCTGGTTTTCAAAGGTCCTTTGAGGTCTGCCTTGTATTTTGAATTTTCACACTCTGAGGCTATCTTAGAAGCCATAGATAGTTTCTAAAGAATCTGCCCTGCCCACTCCCCAACTCCATACACACCCTCACACTCAGCAGACTTCACTTGATGTCTTATTGGCCAAGATTGTGTCACAGAATCACTCCTAACCAGTTGTTGGCAGGGGAAATGGAATGACCAAGACTGGCTTAAACCAATCAACCTTGAACCTAGGGGAGGCGGGCAGGGGCTCCTCTCCCTGACAGTGTTATTGCCTGACTGAGAAAAAACATGGAGATTCTGTTAGCAAGGAAAAGGATAAGGAAAGGCTACTGGTAGATGATCAATAGTGTCTGTCAAAAAGTATAATTTGAAATACTACTAAATGTCATCGAACCCTTGTGTAGTACTAATACTGCTTCAGGTAATATATCAGGGAATTTCCCCCACTGGAAAAAAATGGTCAGTTTCAGGTGACCAGTGACACATATGAAGTCTTTTTTAGCTGTTCCCTGAGCATACTCTAACTCCAATTTGATGAATACCTGTACTGTCTGTGGGCTTCCCTGGTTGCTCAGTTGGTAAAGAATCCGCCTGCAATGCAGGAGACCCAGGTTCAATTCCTGGGTCTGGAAGATCCGCTGGAGAAGGGAATGGCTACCTATTCCAGTATTCTGGCCTGGAAAATTCCATGGACTGTTTAGTCCATGGGGTCTCAAAGAGTTGGACATGACAGAGACTTTCACTTTCACTTTTGCACTATCTGTATTACAGTCCCAGACACTGCAGTACTTGTAGCAGTGGCTTTACTGACTTTTTATCTTTCCTGTATATTCTTAGAAAGCTATACCTACCCACTCCTCCTTTATCATATAAATGAAAAAGGAGATCCAGGAAGTGTTCAGACAGAAAGCCAGGCTCTGCTTAAAGCACACGCATCCAGTGCTTTGGCAAGTAGGATACCTCTTCTCTGAAAGTCCCATATCTCATTTCTAGTTAGTATTCATAAGCTTGTCGTATTTTTAAAGGATGAAATCTGAGTCAGGTCTTCACATGTCTTCTCTTGTGCTTTATTCCTTAGGATGTAGTGGCCTCCTTGGAGCAACAGTTCAGCCCGATGATGCAGGCTGAATTCTCAGTGTTGGTTGATGTGTTGTACAGCCCAGAACTGCTGTTTCCCGAGGGAAGCGATGCGAGAATAAGATGTGGCGCTTTCATGTCGAAGTAAGTGGGTACAGCCGAGATGCTGCAGGTGCTGCCGCGCTGAGCCTGCCTCTGACGTGCCTGCTTTCTGATGCTGATGGTGCCTCACGACAGTCCACAGAGCATGCGAAGCGTCTAAAATCCCTGCAAGTGTACTTCCAAAATCATTAGTGTGATTCAATGGAAATTTGGTTTTTGGTGATTTTCAGGTTATCATACTTATTAACATTTACTGAAAATGAAGTGTATCATTGGGCACAAAAATATCACATAAAAGAATATCTTGATTCTGAGTCCTTTCTATAGCTCTGTGGTGTGAACTTTTAAAAGATTTCAGTTTAAGGTCACTGATTTTCCTTAAGAGAAAGAGGAGGGAAAGGGAACTAGCGTTTATTGAGGTCTTACTATGTGGGCTATTGTCCTGTGTATGCTTACCCATGTTATCTGTACAAATGCTCTGAGAGATTGGGCCTCATTTTATTTACTTATTTTTTTTTGTATGTTACTATTTATTTAATGAAAGAAATGAGGATATATAACACATATTCATATATTTATCTGCTATCATTAAAAAACAATGATGGAAGCCTAAACAATAAAGGCCACTGTGATAATTACTTCATATGAGGATGGAAGGTAGATGTGATTAGGATGAAAGTTAAACTTATCTGAATATATTTTGTTTAAGAGCTGAGATCTTTCAATATACTTTCATTACAGACTTGATTTTACATAACTTTAAAATAAAATGAAAATAAAATGCATACAGTTAGTAGTATAACAACAAAGAGAATAAATATGTCAAATGACTTTAAACACAGTAAATTGAATTCAAAGTCTTCAGATCAGATCAGTTGCTCAGTCGTGTCCGACTCTCTGCGACCCCATGAATCGCAGCACGTGAGGCCTCCCTGTCCATCGCCAACTCCCAGAGTTCACTCAGACTCAGGTCCATCGAGTCAGTGATGCCATCCAGCCATCTCATCCTCTGTCGTCCCCTTCTCCTCTTGCCCCCAATCCCTCCCAGTATCAGAGTGGCCCAGGTGTGCTTCAGTAACCAGCTGTTAAGTCTCGACCCGGCACTCAGCCATGCTGCTTTGATGATGCTCATCTAAAGCTCTTTCATGTATGTATTTCTCTTAGCATTTTTGTGGTATTGTCAGGTCTACTGCAGTGGGTGTGTTATCCTAGAATATTTTCATTTTAATGGTAAAGGAGAAATTCTCAAGGAAATATAAGCAGTTGTGAGAGAAAGTTTTAGGTAGCTCCAGAAAGATGCATCTTAATGTTGAGGACCCTTCACTGAATGATTTGTGCAAGTAACCGCATGTTGACTCAAGATGGCCAGGCAGAGGTACATGGTCTCCTTGGGGAGAGAACCTGGATGAAGGTTCAGAAGAAGCTGCAACCCCCTTGACCATTATTTGTCACAGCCTCTTCTGTATGGTTGAGAATATGGCTAAAATGATCTCAAAGCCTCCTCTATTGACTGTAATGTAGTGAGGCAGAAATTGATGAGGGGACACAGGAAGTGTGTTTCTTTCTTTTACCAGTTAAAGTTGGGATTTGGGGAGAGAAAATGAGGTATGGGGTGAGAAGAACTGACTAGAGGGGTCATGTTGAAGAGCAGGTGGAGTTTCTCCATTATGGCCAGAATTAGGAATTCTTTACTCTTGATCACTGTATCTCAAGAAGCCTGGGAAGAATGGACTTGTCTGGGCACTAACCAGCCTTCTAATAAGCGTTTTTAAATGAAGGGTCTGGAGTGTCTGCAAACTGCTGACTGTGGAAGCCACTGGAAAAAAAAAGTAGAGGTGTTGTCTAGTATAAAAATAGGGTCTTTGTCAAATATACTTTATCTCCCATGAATATGCTGCTGCTGCTGCTAAGTCGCTTTAGTCGTGTCCGACTCTGTGCGACCCCATAGATGGCAGCCCACCAGGCTCCCTATCAACGTACATATAACATAGGTTAAAAAGTAGGCAATAAACGTGAGAATTTTAACTCTAGGATATTCATATGATGCTACAGCTATATCCCAGAGGCTTGATAGTCTAGACAAGTGATTGGCAAATTCTGGCCCACAGGCCATTGATAATTTTTGCAACTAAAGTTTTATTGAAACACAGCCACACACATTCATTTACGTATTGTCATCAGTGGCTACTTTCATACTGTTACAGCAGAACTGACTAGTGGCCTAGTCTGCATGGCCTCCAGAGCCTAAGCTATTTACTGTTTTGCCCTAGAGAGAAGAGTTTGCTGATTCAGTGTCAAGAATTAGTGTCAATATGATAACTATACATGGCTATTAATATGAACATTTAAATTCATTACAACACAGATAAAATATTTAGTCCCTCAGTCGACATTTGCCACATGTTAAATACTCAGTAGCCCTAGGTAGCTACTGGCCAACAACTAAGACAGCACAGTTATAGAACATTTCAACGATCTCAAATAAAATTTTGGTCTAGAACTTAAGGATATAGGTGTGTGAGAAGGTGATGTAAAGTAACTCAAAATGTCAAGAAAATATTGACCTGTGCTGAAGATGAAGCAAGTCTATTGCAATATTAGGTAAATTCAAAGGAGAGAGGGGCTTCCCTGGTGGCTCAGAGGTTAAAGCGTCTGCCTGCAATGCGGGAGACCTGGGTTCGATCCCTGGATTGGGAAGATCCCCTGGAGAAGGAAATGGCAACCCGCTCCAGTATTCTTGCCTGGAGAATCCCATGGACGTAGGAGCCTGGTCGGCTATAGTCCACGGGGTCGCAAAGAGTCGGACACGACTGAGCCACTTCACTTCACTTCACTTCAAAGGAGAGAAGCAGAATGCCATGATACTGAGAATGTATCACAGGTCCTACATTTGGATGGAGGAAGAGAAAGTCACACGTAGTTTAGTGGTTAGAGAAAGGATTTTTATGCAGTTGTATGCGAGTGATTGTAGCATGGCTTGAGGCTCGGGGATATCTGTTTACTTCTTGCATAATTCTGGGAAGAGCCAAGAGTTTTATTTGTAAGGATATCTATTATAATAAAATTAGAATCCAACATCATTAATTGCTGTAGGTCTTAAGTGGGGCTTCTGACTTCCTCAGATGAATTGAATTATTGGAACTTGTTGAGTCAGATGCGTCTGCTGGAGAATGTCAGGGCTAACCCCCAGGAAAGGACCAGATTTCACATTAGTCACATGCAGTGAGGGAGAAGAAAATAGGTCATTGTGAGTATTGGCTTTTATGGTGGGTGCATGTAGTTCATTAATATCCACACTTAATCCTCCCTTATGAAGGAGAAGCTTAATGTTTCCCAAATTATGGGATGTGACTTATGAAGAGGAAACCATTGATTTGTAAAAAAATTTGGGAAAGAATATAAAATATCAGCATGCATCTCATATAATAAAGGTAACTTTTTGCAATCATTGTATAAATACACTCACATTCATGTATTTGTATGGTGAATTGTTTTGTGAAACTTACTCTTTACTTAGATACAGAAAAAATTTGAAAGCCAAATGATCTAATTCAACCAAACATTATTTGATAGATGAATGCTTTGTATAAATACCAAGCAAGTGTTCATTTATTCCCACCAATATTTTCAAATCAGTTCAGTTCAGTTCAGTCGCTCAGTCGTGTCTGACTCTTTGCGACCCCATGAATCGCAGCACGCCAGGCCAGTGAATTAAATATTTTATCTAAAGAATTAAAGAAAATAGAAATAGCCTAAGAGAGAAAAATGTCAAAAGAAATTTACAGTGTCTACCAAATGATTTTCATGAGCTTCCCTGGTAGCTCAGTTGGTAAAGAATCCGCCTACAATGCAGGAGACCCTGGTTCGATTCCTGGGTCAGGAAGATCCCCTGGAAAACAGATAGGCTACCCACTCCAGTATTCTTGGGTTTCCCTGGTGGCTCAGATGGTAAAGAATTTGCCCACAATGCAGGATACCTGGGTTCAATCTCTGGGTCAGGAAGATCCCCCAGAGGAGGACATGGCAACCCACTCCAGTATTCTTGCCTGGAGAATCCCCATGTCCGGAGGATCCTGGCGGGCTACGGTCCCTGGGGTCATAAAGAGTAAGACATGACTGAGCAGCTATGGATAGTACAGTCTGTAAAAAAAAGACTGAATAACTCTCTTTCAGAGAGGCAGGTTTTTGTTTCTTGCCAGAATGCAATGGCACCCCACTCCAGTACTCTTGCCTGGAAAATCCCATGGACAGAGGAGCCTGGTAGGCTGCAGTCTATGGGGTCGCTAAGAGTCGGACACGACTGAGCGACTTCACTTTCACTTTTCACTTTCATGCATTGGAGAAAGAAATGGCAACCCACTCCAGTGTTCTTGCCTGGAGAATCCCAGGGATGGAGGAGCCTAGTGGGCTGCCGTCTATGGGGTCGCACAGAGTCGGACACGACTGACGTGATTTAGCAGCAGCAGCAGCAGCAGCAGGAGAACTTTCGACCAACAAATGTGCCTGACCACATGAACATATAGTGCCCTGCCCAGATGTAACATGTCTAAGAGGAAATCACTATTCCTTCCCAACATGAAATAGGTGTCATTTAAAACTATCATTGCCTATCTACTAACCCAACTCATACATTTTAGGCATCTGTGCTCTCCCTTCCTTTTGTTTTTCCACTTCCTGTATGCCATTGTTTGCCAGGTCTTGGCTATTTTATTTCTGTATTGCTTCTTATGCCCTTTCCCCATCTTGTGCCCTGTTCATCTCTTACTTGTTCTCACGCTTCCATGCCCTTGTTCCCACTGCCATCTTTTTAACAGGTAGGGACGATCATACAGCTCCTTTAACACAGTGGTTCTCTATTTTCTATAAATTCCAGACTCTTTAGCATAATATTCCCAGTTCTTTCTTTTCAGACTGCACTTTTTACAGTCTCCTTTTCCATGTCTTTAACTGTCAGCTGGCAGCTAGAGTATACTTATTTCCTGGACATGACATCAGCTTTTCTGCCTCTGCCCTTTTTTCCATTCCCTTTGAAATCACTTCTCTCCACTGTTTCCTGCCAGGTGAAATCTTCATAGTTAAATGTTACATTGTTTCTGAAACCTTCTCTGGTCAGCCCTAGGCAGCTCCCCAACAAAATGTAATGGCTTCTTAGTCCAGTTTATGACTTTTGCCTTTCTCTCTGCTCTAACTTCTTGTAAGACACGGCTGTGTATAACCTAGGACTCCCTTCATCAGTGGAGGGATGTCCTGTCTCCACAGAGTGGTGCTTCAGAATTTTGACTCTGAAGTCAGGTTCAGTTCAGTTCAGTTCAGTCACTCAGTCATGTCCAACTCTTTGCGAACCCATGGACTGCAGCAAGCCAGGCTTCCCTGTCCATCACCAGCTCTGGAGCTTGCACAAACTCATGTCCATCGAGTCAGTGATGCCATCCAACCATCTCATCCTCTATTGTCCCCTTCTCCTCCTGCCTTCAATCTTTCCGAGCATCAGGGTCTTTTCCAATGAGTCAGTTCTTTGCATGGTGGCCAAAGTATTGGTGTTTCAGCTTTAGCATCAGTCTTCCCAATGAATATTCAGGACTGATTTCCTTTAGGATGGACTGGTTTGATCTCCTTGCATTCCAAGGGACTCTCAAAAGTCTTCTCCAACACCACAGTTCAAAAGCATCAATTCTTTGGTGCTCAGCTTTCTTTATAGTCTAGCTCTCACATCCATACATGAGTACTGGAAGTCAGATAGACCTGGTCTATTTCCAGATCCCACAACTTAACACTTGTGTAACCGGAGGAAAGTTGCTTTACCTCTTTGGGTCTCTGTTTTCTCATTAGCAAAATTAGCCTGTTAACAGAACCTCACATATGACTTTGGCTTGCTGTGAGGATAAGTGGAGAAAATTCATGGAAAGTGCTCATGCTTCATGCTGACACTTGATAAGCACTGACTAGCTGCTATCTAGTGAAAGCTCACTTTTCCTCGGGGCTCTGTCCCATAGGATTCCCGTTATGTCACTGAAATCAGATCATTCCATTATATTCTACATGGTTTTGTTTTCTTCTAGGAGGACATATCTCATGGGGTTGTTTTGAGAACCAGCTTTTTAACAACATGAGTTGTGTATGCTAAGCTGTAAATTATGATTCTCAGCATCTTATTTGATTCTGAGTTCTTGGAGATGTTATATAACTGTGACCTCAAATATTTCTCTTGACAGAACTCCACTGCAGAGGTCACCAATTAATTAGAATCTTTGCCCAAATTATAGCAAAAATAGTAAATGGATAGGCTATCTTGAATTTACTTTTTTTTTTTTTGCTTCTAATCACTAAAACTGCCAATTTCTACCAAGCCCTAGCAGTGAAAAATAGCAGTTATTATTAGCGGAAACTGGAAGCATCCCATTAGTGCTAAGGCTCCAGTGTTGTATGCTGCAATTATATAGTTACTGTGATATACTACATGGAAAATAATATAGTATGGTATAATATAATAAAGTGTACTATACTGCAGATATTCGTATTTCTTTCCTAATAAACTTGTTTTAGTTCACACGATAGACTTGAAGATAATCAGCATTTCATTGGTCTTTTTAGAGTATTGTGTCCCACTAAAAGTATGTTACCTGAATAAACTTGAGAAGCACTGGGGTATACTGACTATAAAGCAAAAGTTTTATAATACAAAGTTTATAAGCTGAAATGTAATTTTAAAACTTTGATGACATGTATCTAGTTGCTTTATACTCTAAAATAATGGTGTGATTATTTTTTCCCTCTGGTATATGATGCTATTATATTAACTTAAAGAGAAATTACTGTCCTATTAAGGCTTAATGTTTTGTTTTAAGGTTGATTAATCATACAAAGAAACTGATGGAAAAAGAAGAAAAATTGTGCATTAAAATTCTTCAGACTTTACGAGAAATGCTAGAGAAGAAAGACAGCTTTGTGGAAGAGGTATTTAAATTTTTTTCTTGCTATTTGAAAATAAAATAGAATTTCTAGAATACTATAATGAATAAGTTACAATAGGCTATTATATGATTATTTGTATTACATATTAATAGTGTGTGTACTTAGATGAATTAGATAATTTGAGTTTTTATGTTATTCATCTCTTAATGTTTACTTTTGATTTGAGAAGTAACTAAGATTAGAATGGCCCAAGTGTTTGGTTTATTTGTTATTATTATATTTTGTCATGAATATGTATTTTTTCTCATACAGTGTCAATGGACCAAATGATCTTTCTTAAGCATTATTAAGATTTTGTACCAAGTTCTGCTGTGAATTTAAATGCTCTGTGCATTTTGGAATATGTTGATTTTTCATTGTACATATATGTTCATGTCATTTTCTATAATATTATACCCAGTATTATAAAATAATACTTTTTTAAATAAATGGAACTGTAAGTTTCTATTCTTAACTATACTAAATATTGCACAGATGATTTTCAGGGAATATCAACTTATAGATAATAATTGTCAGTCTGTTATTAAAAATGACAGCTCAGATGCTCATTAAGAGATAGCTGGCAGCATGTTTAATACCCAAGGTGATAGATACACTTAAATATAAAATATAAATCTAATGTAGGTTTTTTTAGCTAGCTACCTTTACTGTTTACTTTTATGTTAGGTATCAAACATAATTTATAACATGCTCCTTAATAATTTTTTGTTGTGTTTCTGTAAATATTAATTATCTGGTATGTTTAAGGAAAGATTTTATTTTTGTTTATGTATATGCTATCTAATTCCAAAAAGATCGTAGTGGTAGATTTTTTCTTAACATATTTTGGTAGAAAAGAATTGCAGTGGAATCTTGGATATTAATAGAAGGGGGGATAGCTTCAAAATACAGCATTTGAGTCAGTTGTTTGCTTCAGTAATCAAAATGACTTTTGCATTGCATTAGTTCTCATCATCCTTTAAACTATATTTGGGAAACATTAATAAAATACAGGTGGTCAATACAGTTTTAATAAATGTTGCTGTAGCATAGGACTCAAGAAATATGCTTATAACTTTGACTATATGATATGTTCTTAAAAACAATACATAGAATTCCTTGGGACTTTGTGTTTCTTTCTCCTTTGGTACTTCAAACTATTGCTATAGATTGATATTGGCTGAAGTATCAGATCCTAAAGTGGAAAAAATGAGGTCATATGAATTTTTTACAGATGAGTGAAGTTTATGATAACAGTTATTTGTGCTTAACAGAAGATATGTGATAAGCCTTTCAATTTTATATAATAGATGATTATTGAATTACTATAAAGGAAACTAGGAAAGAAGTCAGGCAAGATTTTACTGTGACTAGTCAGGAGAATTTCAGCACATCTCCCAAACCACTGTACAATAATTCATGCTGCTGTCTGGGTCTCCTTAACACTCCTAGGGCCATCACTAACTAGCTCAGGCTTTCATCTTCTCTTGTCTAGAAAATACCAGTGCCCAGTTCCCTGAGACCTCCTTGAAGGGAGGCAGGGCTGCTGTTTTCAGAGCTCCAGGGACACTATTCCCATTAAGTATGATGTGAACGGCGCCCCCAGGACACGGTCCTCAGGGAAGGGGTCAGCTGAGGCTCTTTAGGCTCATTCACTCAGGCAGTTCACACACACTGTGAGCAACTATTAAGTGGTGGCCCTAGTGTCTGGGCACTGGGGAGATGGAGACCAATGGCACAGCTTACTCAGGGCCACCACGGAGTGCATTTCACATGCTTCTGGGGTCCTGTCAGTGTCTGCGGAGATCACAAGAGCCTTTCAGGAACCTTCAGGGGCTCTGCACACTGGGTATTACAGGACCGCCTCTGCCTACCCCGCTACCCTTCCTCATCCATTAGCCTCCAAAAACCTGTCCTTCTCAGGGTGCCTGCAGTGTCCCGCAGGCTTTTTCAGCACTGAGCCTTCCCAATCTGGAATTGGGATTGTTAAAATACAAATAAGCCTCAATACCCCCAGTGTTATCTTTGTGAAGGAGCTAATGAGGAATACTTATCAACTGTTTTTTCCAAAAGTGATACTTTCTCAATAGAATTAACAAAATACTATGTACCTCTCTCTCTTTTTTTAATTAATTTATTTTTTATTGAAGGATAATTGCTTTAAAGAACTTTGTTGTTTTCTGTCAAACCTCAACATGAATCAGCCATAGATACACATGTATCCCCTCCTTTTTGAAACTCCCTCCCATCTCCCTCACCACCTCACCCCTCTAGGTTGATACGGAGCCCCTGTTTGAGTTTCCTGAGCCACATAGCAAATTCCCATTGGCTCTCTATTTTACATATGGTAATGTAAGTTTCCATGTTACTCTTCCCATACATTTCCCCTCTCCCCATGTCCGTAAGTCTATTTTCTATGTCTGTTTCTCCACTGTTGCCCTGTAAATAAAGTCTTCAGTGCCATTTTTCTAGATTCTGTATATATGCATTAGAATATATTTATCTTTCTCTTTCTGATTGACTTCACTCTGTATAATAGGTTCTAGGTTCATCCACCTCATTAGAACTGACTGAGGTGCTTTCCTTTTTATGGCTGAGTAATATTCCATTATGTATGTGTACCACAACTGCTTTATCCATTCATCTGTTAATGGACATCTAGGTTGCTTCCATGGTGCCTCTCTTTTTAAGATATTGTATCTGGGTATTTAGTCCAAGCTGGTTTATAGATGATGTCACTGAGACCCAGAGGGGTAGTGTGATTTACCCAAGGTCACACAGCAGGGCCAGAACCAGAACCAGCCAAAACCAGAGCTCCTTCCTCTCTGCCTAAACTTATTTATCAGATCACAGACAACTTTTACAAATGATGTATATCACTATTAAGAAAGATTAGTATATTTTGTCCAACATGTTTGGGGGAGCTGGATTTTAAGTCATAAGCAGATAGAATATAGTAGAATGCAATATCCAAAATAGATAAAAGTTTAGAAATGTAGAATTAAACATTAAGGAATATGGAAATGTAGTCATTAACTTAGAAAGAAAAACCTAAAAGAGACTTACATAAATATCATTTCTTAATTTGTGTCTATTAAAGATGGAATAAGAAAACTGTAGCTGAAAGAATTCTAGATCTTAGTCAATATTTGAATTATAATGTTGTAGAGTGAGAAGCGTTTCTCCTAGTGGAAGGAGAAGACTTTTCTCCCTATGTGAAATTTTTAGAAAGCATATTAGATCCAGAGTGATTCAAATACCTCCGCTGGGAAAGAGACAGCAATGGACAATCTCTGCATGTTGTCAGTTGGCCCGTGTTATGTGGCTGGTGGTCCCTTTTCTGTGCCAGTGGAGGGGACCTAAAGAGCCCACCAGTCTGGATGAAATGGCCTTGGGTAACAGATTCAGAAGCTGGTCAAATCCATTATTTTACAACTTACTATGTATTTTCAGGAAAAAATCCTGATTATCTGTCCTGGGATAACAGGTGGTTGTGTTTTCGTTACTATGTTAGTTTCCGACTTGTTATTGCTGTTCAGTCAAAGTCATGTCCGACTCTGCAACCCCATGAACTGCAGCACGCTAGGCTTCCCTGTCCATCACTATCTCCTGGAATTTTCTCAAATTCATGTTCACTGAGTCAGTGATTCCACCCAACCATCTCATCTTCTGTTGTCCCCTTCTCCTCTTTCCCTCAGTCTTTCCCAGTATCAGGGTCTTTTCCAGTGAGTCAGCTCTTCACATCACATGGCTGAAGTTTTGGAGCTTCAGCATCAGTCCTTCTGATTAATATTCAGGGTTGAGTTCCTTTAGGATTGGCTGGTTTGATTTTTTTGCTGTCCAAGGGACTCTCAAGAGTCTTCTCAATCACCACAGTTCGAAAGCATCAATTCTTCGGTGCTCAATCTTGTTTATGGTCCAACTCTCACATCCATACATGACTACTAGAAAAGCCATGCTCCTGCTGCTGCTGTCCGACTCTGTGTGACCCCATAGACGGCAGCCCACTAGGCTCCCCCATCCCTGGGATTCTCCAGACTAGACGGACTTTTTTGTTGGCAAGGTGATGTCTCTGCTTTTTATATACTGTCTAGGTTTGTCATAGCTTTTTTCCAAGGAGCAAACATCTTTTAATTTCATGGCTGCAGTCACTGTCTGCAGTGGTTTGTAGCCCAAGAAAATAAAATCTGTCATTGTTTCTACTTTTTCCCCTTCTATTTGCCATGAAGTGATGGGACCGGATGCCATGATCTTTGTTTTTTTGAATGTTGAGTTTTAAGCCAGCTTTTCACTCTCCTCTTTCATCCTTATCAAGTGGCTCATTAGTTTACAACCCACATGTTTATTATCTTACAGTTTTAAGGTTGAAGTTTAAAATCAAAATGTCAATTGAATTCTTTTTGGAGGCTCCAGGAGACAATTCATTTTATTTGCCTTTTTTAGCTTCTAGGGGCCTCCTGCATTCCTTGGCTCATGGCTTCTCCTTCTGTCTTCAAAGCCAGCAGCTGTCGTGTCTTCAACACCCTCCCTCCCCACCCCTGGCCTTATTTGTCTCTTTCTCTCTCTTTCTCTCTCTCTCTCACATACACACACACACCCACACACACAGACATATACACAGAGAAAGACTCCATTGTTATACCCCCCACTCTTATTCTTGCCCTCCTGCCTTCCTCTTACAAGGACACTGTGATTACATTGGAATCAGCTAGATAATCCTGTGTAATCTTCCCATCCCAAGATCCTTAATCACACCTGCAAAATTCCTTTACCAAGTAAGGTGACAGTCCCAGGTTTTTGTTGCTAGGGCATAGACATCTTTGGGAGGGCCGTTACCCAATCCATCACAATGATCTTTTTACTGGAGAGCTTACCTGTGGCTGATTAAAATGTAGGACAGTTTAAATGTGAATGAATATGACAAAAATTGCTTTGAATTTATAGCATTTTTCTGTTTTCAAAGTACTGTAAAATATTTTGCTACCTTTCAGCAGGTCTAGGAAGGATATAGAACAGGAAGCAGTACCTCCAGGTTTGTAACGTGGAGAGACTCAGAGAACTGAATTGCATTGTCACATAGTTTACCTAGTACCTGGCTGCCTGACAATCAGCTGGATGTCTACTGTCTGTATATTGAAGCATTCCCAAGAGGTCTCTCAGAATTAAATCAAACAGAAAACTCACACCAGGGTTTTTCACACTAGCTATCTTAATGTTGCTCCACATTCCTGGTGGCTCAGTAGTAAAGAACCCATCTGCCAAGTTCGATCCCTGGGTTGGGAAGATCCCCTGGAGAAGGAATGGCAACCCACTCCATCTAGTATTCTTACCTGGGAAATCCCATGGACAGAGGAGCCTGGTGGGCTCTAGTCTGTGGAGTTGCAAAAGAGTCAGAAATAACTTAACAACTAAACAACAGTAACATCATAATGTTACATTTGAGACTTCATTGATTTAAATTTAATACCGTAAAAAAAATCTCCATTTTCATTTTTGTTTTTTTCATCTCTGGTACTAGAAGTGTGTGTGTCTGTGTGTGTGCATAGAGGTGAAAATTTAAAAATAGAGCAGTGAAGTAGATTTGCTTCATGGTTGAAACAGATGTCCTTAAAGCAATTTTCGACTTCGAGACCATAGTTTTCTGATTTTATTAGCCCTCTCTGTATGAAATATTAAGGAAAAATTCATGTAACTATATTTTTCTGGTATTTAGTTGATTTTAAAAATGTATTCAATTTATAATCCTTTGATCATAGTTCCTGAATGAATTTTATGTAATATTTTTCCTTGCTTTATGTTCCTTTGTGCCAAAGGCTGAGAGAGATGTGGGTGGTAATATCCTGAAGATTTCAAATAGAATAATACAAGTAAATGAAAATTTAATTTTCTATTAGGCAAGCCTCTCTGAAACCCACTGATCATCTGTGTACCATTTGTTACAAGTGACAATGCTTATTTTTATTGAAGGTTAAAACATGGAAATTGTATATTAAAATCCCTGAAGTAGGGAGTTAGCTGAGTTTTATAAAAATTTTATAAAGTTTTATTTGTTTAGACCATTCTGGTAGAAAAGCAAAAAGTTACAAAGGATATATATAAGTACCCTGAAAGCTCAGTGTTCCTTTGTGATGGGTTCCATTTGAAAGGATCCTTTTAGGTAACAACAGCAGGCATGTTTATTTGCACTTTAAAAAATATGTATGTTGGAAAATGTGTGTAGGGAAAGAAAAGAGAAGGAATGTTTTTTAAAATGTCTTGAGGGCAGTGTGATTTCTAATATTCTCCACCCTCAGTGCCATGTTCTTCTACTCTTATTCCTGTGGAAGTGGAAGTGTTAGTCACTGAGTCATGTTTAGCTCCTTGCGACCCGTGGACTGTGTCCCACCAGGCTCCTCTGTCTGTGGAATTGTCCAGGCAGGAATACTGGAGTGGGCTGCCATTTTCTTCTCTAGGGGATGTTCCCAATCCAGGGATCAAACTGGGGTCTCTTTCATTACAGGCAGATTCTTTACCATCTGAGCCACCAGAGAAACCCTTTTATTTCTGCAACTCCACCACAAAATAGAAGTACCTGTTAGGATGTGTGTGCTTTGGAACAGCAAAGCTTAATTTAGCACCGCACCTGAGTTTTGTGTACTTCAGGGTGTTTTAGGTCCAGGTCTGAGTAAGGTTTACCTGAGGTGGTCAGGAGATAGAGCTGTTCGGGTTGGATGGAGGTGGATGGTTGAGATGCCGAGCAGGAAATAGTAAGAACTGTGTTCAGAGGATCGATTTGGCTTGAAGGACGTTTTTTTTTTTTTTGGTTGGTTTTCTTCATCTTATGCTCTTCAGTATATATTTTCATTAAGATTTATAGAGCATTAGAAATTATTTCTCTCATAAAAGGGAGAAATATATAAACAATAAATAGTAAAGATGTTTATAAGATCTGATCCTAAATGTATAAAATTCGTAGCTTCTGTCCTGTAGAATTGGAAGAGATAAGGAGCCCTGAAAATATCCCCTGATAGCCTGTGGATCTGGTAATTTACAGTCTCTTTCCTTACATTGTAGTCAAAGAAACTGACCTATTTAGAATGCCAATCATAATTTCCTCTGTGAGTATATTCATATCCACTTGTAAGTTATACTGACAATACATAAAATCTACAGGACAACAAAGATGTTTAGTCAAGTTCAATATTCTTCAAATTTTCAGGTTTGAAATGCTATATATTCTTGGAATATTTTTGCAAAGGGATCTAGAAACCACTTCTACTCTGGTGGAGTTTTAGATGCTTGTTTTTATAAAGTGATGATTGCTAGCATTTATTTGGGAGCTCACTAAAAATCAGATACTGTTCCTGATCCTTTGTATGTATTATCTCATTTAATCTTTAACTCTTTGTCATCCATAGTATTAAGTATTTTATCTCTCTTTAATAAATAAAGAATAGTGAACCCATGGACTATACCCCCAGGTTCCTCTGTCCATAGAATTCTCCAGGCAAGAATACTGGAGTGGTAGCCATTCCCTTCTCCAGGGGATCTTCCCAACCCAGGGATCGAACCCAGGTCTCCTGCCTTGCAGGCAGACTCCTTATCATCTGAGCCACTAGGGAAACCTTATTAAAAAATCAGATATTATTCCTGACCCTTCGTATGTATTATCTTATTTAATCTTTAACTCTTTGTCATCGGACTTCCCTGGTGGCTCAGTTAGGTAAGGATCTGCCTGCAATGTGGGAGACCCAGGTTTGATCCCTGGGTTGGGAAGATCCCCTGGAGAAGGGCATGGCAGCTCATTCCAGTATTCTTGCCTGGAGAACTCTGTGGAGAGAGGAGCCTGGTGGGCTACAGTCCATTGGGTCACAAAGAGTTGGACATGACTGAGCAACTAATACTTTCACTTACTTTGTCATCGGTAGTATCACACCTCTCTTACTGATGTGGAAACCAACGTATATAGTGTAAGTAGGTGAAGAGAGCTTGTACTCCACCCAAACATTTTGGCTTCTGAGGTCTTAACAAGATGTTAGAACTGAACAGATGATACAATTTACAATCACAGCTCTTCTGTTTTCTCAGATATTCACCTAAATAAAATGAAAAGCTTTTTAGTTTTGTTCTTGATAAAAATCTGTATGCATGTGTGCTGGAAAGCATAAGGCATGGATTCAGTGAGCTGCTGAGGAAGCACTTGAAGATTTTAGATTGAGCTGTTTGGGAACAATGTGATGCAAGAGCTGTGCAGATTTTTAAGAGTATTTTTTACAGACCTACAGATCAATACCAGAGCTTCCCAAGTCCCACCTTGTGATCATGTCTGAGTTGCTAGTAGCCTGAATATTATATATAAAAGTCCCAAGCAATGCTTATTAAGATGACATGGTAGATAGCCTCTTGTGGAAATGTGGCATTCAGCAAACAACATAGCATCTAATTGCGAGCTGTGAGCTTTATGAATGCCCAGGTGGGACAGGTGATATTTACACACTGTACAATGATGACAGACAGAGCTTCTTGGTTTGAAAGTTGGTATCTGGATTGATATGGAATAAAGATCTTTAAGAAAGGATGCTTTGAGTTATTTTTAAGATACCTTCCAAAGATACCTTTAACTCAGAAATTTATGGAGTTAACTAGGTTTTATTTTTTTCTTCAGGAAAAAGAATCATTGTAATTAATCTTTTGTTTCTGATTTTGAAAAGCAGCAAAAAGAATGTCAGAAAAATACCGAGGAACTTCACTCCTACACCAAATAGCAGACTTGTCAGTCCCAGCAGTAATTACATTGTTGCAAATTTATAAATTGTATCAAACTCCTCTTATTGTAAGAGTCTGCAGAATTATTCACCTTCTTATGCATATGCTTATTTCACTTTTAGGAGGCAGATAAACAAATTATGTAGAATTGTTACATAAAGTGCACTGTAACTTAAGAATTGTTTTGCTAAGGAAAAATAAATTGCAGTTTTAGCATCAGATGTATTTTATAGAACTTTAAAAACATACATTTTAGAGGTGAGTGAAGTTTTCCCCCTATATTCTAATATTTTTTAAAGCTAGATACAGTGCTAAAGCTGAAACTCCAATACTTTGGCCACCTCATGCGAAGAGTTGACTCATTGGAAAAGACTCTCATGCTGGGAGGGATTGGGGGCAGGAGGAGAAGGGGACAACAGAGGATGAGATGGCTGGATGGCATTACTGACTCGATGGACGTGAGTTTGAGTCAACTCCGGGAGTTGGTGATGGACAGGGAGGCCTGGTGTGCTGCAATTCATGGGGTCACAAAGAGTCAAACACAACTGAGCAACTGAACTGAACTGAACAGTAAATGATGTTATAAACCTTTTGTACCGCCATTCCTGTATTGTGAGGGTGTGTGTATTGTGTTTTCACTAGGTAACTAAATGGTTGGAATGTGAAAATATGTTGATGTCTCCTTACTGTAAGAGATCTGTTTTAGAAATATAATTAGTATACTCTTACCCTTTGGAGTTTTTGTTTTATATTTTTATAGGGGCAGAAAGATGTTTAGCATTAAGGTGGGCACAAAGGAAGCAGTTACTTTTAGAAATTTACTCGTCAGTTGCTGGGCTGGCTTGGCCACTTGTTTTAAGCCATCAAAATGATATGTTTATCAGATTTATTCATCACTGTACCCTTATTACAAAAATTATAAAGTTCTGAAATACATCTTGACTTTACTCTCCCACTTAAAAATCTGACAATAACACCACTGCCTCAATGACTTTTGAGTTAAGCTCTGATTCTGTCAGAGAAGGCAATGGCAACCCACTCCAGTACTCTTGCCTGGAAAATCCCATGGACGGAAAAGCCTGGAAGGCTGCAGTCCATGGGGTTGCTGAGGGTCAGACACGACTGAGCAACTTCACTTTCACTTTTCACTTTCATGCATTGGAGAAGGAAATGGCAACCCACTCCAGTGTTCTTGTCTGGAGAATCCCAGGGATGGGGGAGCCCAGTGGGCTGCCGTCTGTGGGGTCGCACAGAGTCAGACACAACTGAAATGACTTATCAGTTTGATTCTTGAGAGATCAGTGACTGAAAGATCATGTTGAAAATATTATCAATACTCAAAAATTAGCCAATTATTTGTAGTTAATGATTGTATGTGAAAAATGATATTGTGATTAAAAAATAAACATGGGTTACATAAAAAGTTTAAAAAAAAAGAACAAAAGAAAAAGCTAAAATTAATGTATTACTAAATTATTGTTAATTATTTCCAATTACATCTAACCTAAACTCTTTTTCAGGATGCACACCATGATTAGTTTCTTTTAACTCCATATTATTCTAGTTTATAATCATTTAATTACTTATAAAATCATCTTGGTCTTGTTACATCCTTCCTAAATCATTTCAGTTGTGTCTGCCTCTTTGTGACCCTATGGACTATAGCCCACCAGGCTCCTGTCTGCATGGGATTCTCCAGGCAAGAATTCTGGAGTGGGTTGCTATGTCCTTATCCAGGGGATCTTCCCGACCCAGGGATTGAATCTGCATCTCCTATGTCTCCTGTGCTGGTAGGCAGGTTCTTCAGTGTAGACCTTTTATTATCTTGCCATTTGAAGGATGTGTGTTGTTACTTTTAAATAAATTAGGAACTCCTTGAGGACAGGTCTGATAGTTGTGAAGAAGAAATGCCCTGAAGACCTTTCAGAGAGTCTCTAAGGGTCTAGTTCTGTATTTATCCCCAGTCCCACTCCGCATGTCATAAGCATTGTGCTGCTATTGAGTACAGAGATGGGTGATCTTATTCCCTGAAGTCTTCCCAGTGGTGCACAATCATTGCTCAGTGTTTGTGAACTGACATTTATACACAGTAGATATAAATGTTAGTGACTGTCTGCTTGTACAACACATTGCCCTTCGCTAGTCATATCCAAGAAGTGGGTTCTAGAAATATCAGTTCACATTCTAATTTGCATCTCTTTGTCACCCAGGAAGGTTTCTTGGTACCTGACACAGCTGCAGAGTTGGGCCAGCTGCAAGGAGATCTCCATACATTCTTGAGGGCTGGTGAAGCAGATTATCTTACTGTAGCAAAGGCTTTGTCTGATGTGCCGTGTGGTGTTTACTTGTGGTCTGCCTTGGAAGGGGAAGAAGTGGGGGATCCGCTGACGTGGTAGCGTGGGTGCTCAGCTCAGGGAAACTGCGGCAGAAGAAGGATGACCGGATCTGAAGGCAGGCAGCTGGGAGGAAGGATCCAGCCCCTGGGCTTTGCTCTCAGGAAGGGCCCCCTTCCCTTGAGAAGGAATTTGAGAACAAGTAGGGACCTCAGGCCACACAAGAAGTGGGAAGAGCCCACTGTAGAACCTAGAACCTGAGAGCAATTCAGGCTCTGGAGAGAGGCCGCGACCCAGTCAGCTGAACTGATCACTGCATTTGTCAGGTTAACTAGTGTTACTAGCTGCGGTTGTTGTTTAGTTGCTAAGTTGTGTCTGACTGTTTTGTGACCCCCTGAACTGTAGCCCATAGGGCATCTCTGTCCATGGGATTTCCCAGGCACGAATACTGGAGTTGATTGCTACTTCCTTCTCCAGGGCATCTTCCCAACCCAGGGATCAAACCTGTGTCTCCTGCATTGGAGGGTGGATTCTTTACCACTGAGCCACCTGTACAGTTACAGGGAAGCCTGTAACTAGCTTTTCGGCTCATTAACCAATTGCTCTCAAGCAGCATCAGGATCTCCTGCCATGAGACAAAATTGGTGTTTGAAACTGTCCTGCTATTACCACAGTAACGAGAAAGCGGGATGTAAAGGTTGAAGCAGATTGGAACTGAGACATTTTACTTTTTCTGTCTGATGCTTTCATCTGCAGACAGATGCTCACAGAGGAAATATCTGACTTAGTATATGAGACACTAAAACCACATTATCGCTGTTGCTGTTATTTAACTATCATTGATTGTGCATCTCTAGAGAAACTATTTGCAAAATAACAATGTGTCTGTGGGCATTTGGAGCCTCACAGTAACTCCCTGAGGTAGGCAAATATTTTTTAATTTCCATTGTTATAGATAAGACTGAGGCCCCGGTGGGGAAATGATCTGGTCACAATCATAGATTTGTCAGTGACAGAGCTAGGGAATCAAGGAGTTCTGATTCTACTCTGTATGTGATGCTTCTCCACATGGTAAGAAATCAGATAATGATGGAGAAAATAAATGGCCATTTAAATGTGATTTTGCCTTTTGAAACCCTCTTTCAGGCTTTCAGTTCTTTCACTGCCTCTAGAAACCTGAGGAGTTGAAGCAATCTTAAAAAAAATAAAAAGGGAAAATGTATTTTCATTCTTTTTTAGGTACATGCTCTAAATGATAGTAACATAAATCACTTCTGTGACGTCTGTTGTTTTTGTTGTTGTTTAGTCACTAATCATGTTCTACTCTTTTGTGACCCCATGGACAGTAGTAGCCTTCCAGGGTCCTCTGTTCATGGAGTTTCCCAGGAAAGAGTACTGGAACAGATTGCCATTTCCTTCTCTGGGCATCTTCCCAATCCAGTGATCAAACCCCCATCTCCTGCATTGGCAGGTGGGATTTTTATCACTCAGTTGCCAGGGAAGCCCTCTATGGTGTTTACTGTATAATGAAAGTCAGGTGCTTGTATAAATGCCCCACAATGTTAATTCGCTTAACCCTCATAACAACACACTGAGGAAACTATAGCCCAGAAAGGTTGCAGAGCTTGCCCAAGGTCACAAGTGAAAAAATGGTGGAGCCAGGATGAAAACTCAGGTCTTCTGGCTCCAGAGCCCAGGTTTGCAATCATTGTGGGAGACTGCCTTTCATTCTAGTCTGGCATCAACTTACAAAGCCCTAAGAATGTCACTCATGGCTGTCGGAGGAAAACTGTTTTCTTGTTTCAAGTAACACAGACTACCTTAAGATATTTCTTCTCGTGTTTAATGATTCTGAACAGCTACCATTTGCTGATTTCTTCAGGGTAGGCTCCGTTTCTGTGCATTCCATCTGGTGCTTGAAAATCTTAAGCATTTTTGGATACGTCTTGGTTACTTAAAACAGAGCAGCATACAACATTTAGAATATTTGCAGATTGCTCAGTGTGATGTCAGGTTTATCTTTTCTCAGTTGTTCGTAGCCTTTGGCTGAGTTTTTAATTAAAACTCAAATTACAGACTATACTAGTTCTATAGTCATGAAATGGGGAAAACAGACGTGACGTGTTAATGAACTCAACCTGGCAGTTTGGTTTAATGAGTTGGTGGCACAAAAAAAAAATCTGTATGAGGGCACGTGACAGTTAAAGTCGAATGCTTATAGTTAATATCAGATACAAGGAATAATATTGATGTTCTTGTAAATTCCCGTCCCAGGAATTGAGTCTGTTTCCTCTTCTCACAAAATGCCAGAGTACATTCATATAGTAACCAGAGATATACATACCAGCAGGTATGTGGTAAACAGAAGTAATCTCATACTTGAGCATACCTTTGAGAAGCATGCTTTCTTTAGGCTTCCCACCATCTTCAACGATGGAGCATGCACTTATTTATTCATTTACCATATGTAGAGTCAGCTGAGATTCCCTGTCCCCTTGGCAGAGTTAGATATGACTTCTGGCTATTGGCCGATTGCCCACTCTCTTGAAAGAGATCTTTGATATCAGTTCCACATGCTTTTGCCATTCAGGGCACAAAGTGTAAACACTAAGCCATTCTCCCAGTCCTGTTCCCACTGCTGTCTCCATGGTATTGCCTGTCTCCTTGCCCTGAACCTGCTATTCCTCTCCTCCTCGGGCCCAGGCTCTTCCTCTCTTCTGTCCCTCTCAGCAGATGCTCATGTGTCCTTATCTTCTCATATAAGTGTTCCCTCCATCTCCTTTTAAAAAAATTTTTTATTGATTTATTTGTTCATTTATTTCTTTATTATGGAAGTTTAGTTGATTTACAATGTCATGTTAATTTCTTCTGTATGGCACAGTGATAAAGTTATACATACATTTTTTTCATATACTTTTCCATCATGGTTTGTCCCAGGATAGTGAATATAGCTCCCTGTGCAACACAGTAGGACCTTGTTGTTTATCCATCCTATATATAATAGTTTTCATCTGATAACCCCAAATTCCCAATCCATCTCCCACCTTCTTGCTTTGTTTATTTATTTTTCATTTTACTTACTTGACTGCACTGGGTCTTTGCGGCAGCACGCAGTATCTTGTTTCTTGACCAGGGATTGACTCCAGGCACCCTGCATTGGGAGCCCAGAATCCTAACCACTGGGCTACCAGGGGAGTCCCCCACCTTCTTGCTTTAATCAAGAGTCTCTTTCCCTGAGGCCACCTCTCTTTCTCAGCAGCTCTGTGGATTAGAGCTTTTCTCTCATACCCAGTATGTGAAGAGGCTCTGTGGTCTTGCTATTTCTCTTGATTATTTCTAGACTGATTCTTCTGCCATCTTTTAAAATCTATAGCTCTTTGAGGTTCAGATCCTCCGACTCAATCACCCTGGCTTTGTCAGCATTCCAGTACCACGGCCCCCCACCTTCCCTGCCTTTCATCTCTCCAATATTTTGGAACCTAGCTCTCATTCCATGTCTCTAGCCCCAGACCTGCTATCATTGTGTTGCAGGAAGGGACACCCCTTCTTGGGCCCGAAAGTGGCCTCTTATCTAACACTAGAAAATGAATTGTCCGAGGAGACACATGTGCTGACAATGGAAGAGACGTTATTGGTGCCCTGGAAGAGAGCAAGAGGGTAAGGGAACCCAGGTGAACTGCTCTGCCATGTGACTTGCAGTCTCGGGTTTTATGGTGATGGGATTAGTTTCCCAGTTGTCTCTGGCCAGTCATTCTGATTCAGGGTCCTTCCTGGTGGAGGACCCTGGATCAGGGTCCATTGACATTGCTCAGCCAAGATGGATTCCAGCGAGGATTCTGGGAGTTTGGTAGGATGCATGACGTCTCCTTTCGACTTTTCTGGAACTCTTCTGATTGGTGGTGGCTTGTTAGCTCTGTGTTACTTACTAGGACCTCCTGTCATAAAATAACTCACACACGTGGTTACTCTAGTGCCTGGTCAGGGTGGGCAGCTTCAGACAGTGTGTTTCCCCTAACAATTGGGGTGACCAGTCCACATGGGCAGCATATTCAGCACTTCGGCCTCTGAGGCCTTTGAGCCCTGCATCTGCACTGACATTCTCCTGTCCACGTCCATCACCCACTTCTTTAGCAATATTTTGGACATTTTCATCACCAGGAACTGCTTCTTCCCCATGATAGCAAATTCAGACGTCTCGCTGGCTGCCCTGTCCTCTTTCGCGTTTAGCTCGTTTATTTAACTGCAGCCGTTATGACTGTCCTTTGACTTAATCAAAACCACTGACCCCTCCAATTTCCCAGTTGCCCAGCTTGGTCTCTTTGTCTGCTTATTATTTCACGGTCATAAGCCCAACTGCTGAGCAGCTGTTGAAGGCGGGCCACTAACATGGAAGATGGGAGGGTGGTTCCCCAGGAGAGAATTGAAATATTGTTGCCAAAAGGTTAGGGAGAAGAATGTCCAGGAAAACCAAAACAACCAGAAGGCCATTCTAGTTTCTTCTGCAATTTGTTTCTTGACAGATTGAGTAATTTAGATTATTTAAGTTTTTTGCCTGATTTTGTATTAACGTTCCACTGAACGTGTATGCCACGTTTTTCCAAATGAAACCGGAATTCCTGGCTCTAAGTTCCCTGACAGAAAAACATCTACTTCACTGTGTACACAGGCACTGTGTGTTCTCCAGAACTGAAAAACGGCTGAGGATCTCTTTTCTCAGACTGAGAAAACATATGGACGAGAGTATGCTACATCTCGTCATCTGTAGCCTTTTGACAAGACATCTGCTGCAACATTTTTTGCTCTTGGATCACACGCTGTTGTTTGCCAATTGTTTTTGTAAATATTAATCTTTGAAATCTTGACTGACATCTGAGTTGTTCTTTTTGGATTCTTCTTTATATGCACCATCTTTAAATAATTGTTACAATATAATGAAAAAAAGATTTTTCTCAAGAAAAATTCCTATATTCGAATCAAGGGCTAAAATTTCTAATTTAGTAGCATATATGCTTTTTCTTACATTTGAATTCTCCCTTCTTTTCCTGTACTTAACTAAATGTATGACCATTGAAATAATGCTTCTGCTCTACTTTTGTGAAAAGTTATCTTTCACATCAGCCCTTGAACACCCCTCAGGGAGACTTTGAAGCTCAGATCCACCCACCTTCCCGCCCCCCTGTGTTTGGCTGAGTCCCAAGGTTGATAACTACACTCTCTTTGTCTGAAACTATGAACTTGAGAACCAGATCGCATTCTTGAACTGGACTTTGAATAGCCTGTTCAAGATGTTCACTAATAGTTTTAATTTCTGTTCACACCTTTGCATGAGAAGATCATTGACAAGGCTGTGATGGAAGATACAGTGAGCACACGTTTCAGCCCAGAGTCTTATCTGTTGATTGTCAGTACACTTTTCCTGGACTTGGGTGGTCTCTTCTGTGCTCTGTTAGTATATGGAAAGCAGTGTACATGTTCCACATAGCTTTTTAGGCTCATTTTTATTATGCATGATATTCATGACATGTTGTACTGTTAACTCTGGAGATCATTAATTCAGTCCACTTTAAGTTGATTCTGTGTTATTCAATCAATAAAACAATGTAAAAATTTGATTAAAGTATAGTTATTTACAATGTTATGTTGTGCTATATACAAAGTGATTCATATGTATGTGTCATATGTATATATGATACATATATATTCTTTTTCATATATATATATATTCTTTTCCATTATGGTCTATCACAGGATACTCAATATAGTTCCCTGTGTTATACAGTAGGACCTTGTTGTTCATCTTTTCTGTATTTAACAGTTTGTATCTACTAATCTCAAGCTCCAATTCACACCTCCCCACCGCCCCTCCCCCTTGGCAACCATAAGCCTATTCTCTATGTCTATGAGTTTGTTTCTGTTTAGTAGATAAGTTCGTTTGTATCATATTTTAGATTCCACATATAAGTGATATCATATGGTATTTGTCTTTCTCTTTCTGACTTACTTCACTTTCTCTGAGTCCATCCACGTTTCTGCAGATGGCATTATTTCATCCTTTTTAAAGGCTGAGTAGTATTCCATCATAGACTTATACCACATCTTCTGTATTTGTTTATCTGTCAATGGACATTTAGGTTGTTTCCGTGTCTTGGCTATTGTGAATAGTGCCGTGATGAACACTGGGCTGCGTATATCTTTTCAAATTATAGTTTTCTCCAGATATATGCCCAGGAGTGGGATTGCTAGATCATATGGCCACTCTGTTTTAGTTCTTTGAGGAACCTCCATACTGAATAAAATGTTTTTTAATCATAAGACTGGAAATTGCTTCATATAGATAACCTAATCTTGAGGTCTGTTAGCAAAGAGTTATCTGTGTGTTAAGCCAGTATGCCAAACACAGCATGGGCCTCATTTGGAAGGGAATTTATTTGTTTGCAATACCATGGGATCATCTCTTCCTTAGTAAACTGCCTGTGTAATATTGAATTTAGTTTGTTTTATAAAATGGCTTGCAAGATCTCATTACAAGATCTTGAGAAGGATACTGCTTCCTCAGATTTTCATGTGAGATTTCCTTTTTCTTATTGTTTAAGCCAAAATGCTCTATTATTAAAGCAGAGTTAATAAATTGAAAGATACTGTAACTCACTGATGTGTGATGAAATTGTTATTTCTTCAGCTCTATCTACAGTTATGTAAAAATTAGAGTAGAAGAGATTTTTAGATTTGGTGTTCTAAAGGGTGTGTCAGGGTCTGGGAATATATTTCACAGTTGAGATCAAGCATGGTTCCCTTTAAAGCCTGTTGGCAAGAGTCAACTGTCCTCGGTTGTGTTTAAAGACACACAGCTGGGGAATTCCATGGTGGTCCAGTGGTTAGGACTCTGTGCTTTCACTGTTCAGGGCATGAGTTTGATCCCTGGTCAAGGGGCTAGGATCCCAAAGGCTTCGTGGTAGGGCTAAGGAAAAAGAGAAAAAAGTCCGCTGTCCTTGATGTCTCCCATTTCCTGAAAGTAAAGAGATTCACATGTTCGCCTGCCATCCTGCTGATTCTTGCCAGGGTTACTCTCTGGAAAGAGCATACTAAATATCTCTGCTGTGCCTCTGTTTTAGGGAGAAAAGAGAATCTCACACAACTTGGGAACCATTCCAGGGTTGGGCCAGAAATTGAGGAGTAGATAAAGGATCCGCCCCAGGGAGGCCTCTGCCGTGGCAGCCAGTGATTCCATGCTATCGAGGAATGGCTGTGTTGATCGTTATTCCTCTGGGTCATGGATTAGGCACCAGAGAGAAGATTGTCTGGAGCAAAGCCTGGCCTCACTTATACTGTTTGAGTCAGAGCACCACACCTCCTGAGAACTTGTCATGAGTTGTCATTCTCTGTGGTTTTAAGAAACTAAGAATTGATGTGATACCACCAGCATTGGTTTTTGTGGGCTGCCGGCATGGCACAAAGTACCACCAACTGGTGAATAGCAGGAATTTATTTTTCCACAGTTCTGGAGATGAAATGTCTGACATCAGGTGTTGGGGAATTTGTTTCTCTTTGAGACCGTGAGGGAAGAGCTGTCCAGGTCTGTGTCCTTGCTTTAGATTGCTGTCTTCTCCCTGTCTTTCTGTGGTCTTCCCTCTGTATACATGTCTATCTCCGGATTTCCTCTCTGTATAAAGATACCAGGCATGTTGTATTAAGGCCAGCCCTTGTGACCTTGTGTTTTTAAATAAATATTATTTGTTTATTTATTTGCAGCTGCACTTGGTCTTCATTGCTGTACACAGGCTTCCCCTAGTTGTGGCAAGTGGGCACCACGCTCCAGTTGCAGTGTGTGTGTGCAGGCTTCTCATTGCAGTGGCTTCTCTTGTGGTGCATGGGCTCTAGATCTTGGGCTCAGTAGTTTTGGCACATGAGTTTAGATGCTCTGTGGCATACGGAGTCTTTACGGACCAGGGATCAAACCTGTGTCCCCTGCATTAGTAAGCAGATTCTCAATCACTGGACCAATAGGGGAGTCCATGACCTTGTTTCAGTTCACTTACTTTTTAAAAACCCATACATCCAAGTATGGTCCTGTTCTAAGGTAATAGGACTTAAATTGGAAATTTTAGGGGTTACAATGTGAAGTGAACAGTGCAAAGAAATAGAGGAAAACAGTAAAACAGTGAAACAAGAAAGACTCAGTTCAGTTCAGTTCAGTTCAGTCGCTCAGTCGTGTCCGACTCTTTGTGACCCCATGAATCGCAGCACTCCAGGCCTCCCTGTCCATCACCAACTCCCGGAGTTCACTCAGACTCATGTCCATCGAGTCGGTGATGCCATCCAGCCATCTCATCCTCTGTGGTTCCCTTCTCCTCCTGCCCCCAATCCCTCCCAGCATCAGAGTCTTTTCCAATGAGTCAGCTCTTCACATGAGGTGGCCAAAGTACTGGAGCTTCAGCTTTAGCATCATTCCCTCCAAAGAACACCCAGGGCTGATCTCCTTCAGAATGGACTGGTTGGATCTCCTTGCAGTCCAAGGGACTCTCAAGAGTCTTCTCCAACACCACAGTTCAAAAGCATCAATTCTTCGTCACTCAGCTTTCTTCACAGTCCAACTCTCACATCCATACATGACCACTGGAAAAACCATAGCCTTGACTAGACGGACCTTTGTTGGCAAAGTAATGTCTCTGCTTTTCAATCTGCTATCTAGGTTGGTCATAACTTTTCTTCCAAGGAGTAAGCGTCTTTTAATTTCATGGCTGCAGTCACCATCTGCAGTGATTTTGGAGCCCCCCAAAATAAAGTCTGACACTGTTTCCACTGTTTCCCCATCTATTTCCCATGAAGTGATGGGACCAGATGCCATGATCTTCGTTTTCTGAATGTTGAGCTTTAAGCCAACTTTTTTACTCTCCTCTTTCACTTTCATCCAGAGGCTTTTTAGTTCCTCTTCACTTTCTGCCATAAGGGTGGTGTCATCTGCATTTCTGAGGTTATTGATATTACTCCCAGCAATCTTGATTCCAGCTTGTGCTTCTTCCAGCCCAGCGTTTCTCATGATGTATACTAGAGATCTCTTTAAGAAAACTGAGATACCATGGGAACATTACACACATTGCCTGTGTGTAAGATAGGCACAACAAAGGACAGATAGCAAGGACCTAATAGAAGTACAAGAGATTAAGAAGAGGTGACATGAATACACAGAGGAACTGTACTAAAAAGCTCTTAATAACCCAGATAACCATGATGGTGTGATCTCTCACCTAGAGCCAGATATCCTGGAGTGTGAAGTCAAGTGGGCCTAAGGAAGCATCACTATGAACAAAGTTAGTGGAGGTGATGGAATTCCAGCTGAGCTATTTCAAATCCTAAAAGATGATGCTGTGGAAGTGCTGTACTCAATATGCCAGCAAATTTGGAAAGCTCAGCAGTGGCCACAGGACTAGAAAATGTCAGTTTTCATTCTAATCCCAAAGAAAGGCAATGCCAAAGAATGTTCAAATTACCATACAATTGCACTCATTTCACATGCTAGCAAGATTATGCTCAAAATCCTTCAGGCTAGGCTTCAGCAGTACATGAGCAGAAAACTTCCAGATATTCAAGCTGGATTTAGAAAAGGCAGAGGCACCAGAGATTAAATTGCCAACATCTGTTGGATCACAGAAAAAGCAAGGAAATTCCAAAAAAAATCTACTTCTGCTTCATTGACTATGCTAAAGCCTTTGACTGTGTGGATCACAACAAGTTGTGGAATATTCTTGAAGAAATGGGAATACCAGACCAACTTACCTGCCTCCTGAGAAACCTGTGTGCAGGGCAGGAAGCAACAGTTAAAACTGGACATGGAACAACAGACTGGTTCCAAATTGGGAAAGGAGTACGTCAAGGCTGTATATTGTCACCCTGCTTATTTAACTTATATGCAGAGTACATCATGTGAAATGCTGGGCTGGAGGACTCACAAGCTGGAATCAAGATTGCTGGGAGAAATATCAACAACCTCAAATATGCAGATGATACCACTTTAATGGCAGAGAGTGAAGAGGAATTAAAGAGCCTGTTAATGAAGGTGAAAGAGGAGAGTGATAAAGCTGGCTTAAAACTCAACATACAAAAAACAAAGAACATGGCACTGGATCTGATCACTTCATGGCAAATAGCTGGGGAGAAGGTAGAAACAGTGTTACATTTCATTTTCTTGGGCTCAAAAATCACTGTGGATGGTGGCTGTAGCCATGAAATTAAAAGACACTCCTTAGAAGAAAAGCTGTGACAAACCTAAACAGTGTATTAAAAAGTGGAGACATCACTTTGCCAACAAATGTCCGTATAGTCACAGTGTGTTTTTTCCAGTTGTCATGTATGGATGTGAGAGTTGGACCATAAAGAAGGCTGAGTGCCAAAGAATCGATGTTTTCAAATTGTGGTTCTGGAGAAGACTCTTGAGAGTCCCTTGAATAGCAAAGAGATTAAACCAGTCAATCCTAAAGGAAGTCAACTCAATATTCACTGGAAGGACTGATGCTGAAGCTGAAGCTCCAATACTTTGGCCACCTGATGCGAAGAACCAACTCCTTGGAAAAGACCCCGAGGATGAGATTGTTGAATGGCATCACTGACTCAATGGACATGAGTTTGAGCAAATTCAGGGAGTTGTTGATGGACAGGGAAGCCTGGTATGCTGCAGTTCATGGGGTGGCACAGAGTCTAACTCGACTTAGTGAATGAATAACAACAACCTCAGTCTTTAATCTACACATAGATAAGATGTGCTCATATGTTTTCTATGCTTGATTCTCATTTGCTCATTTGGTTGAGGGCAGCCAAAATGCACTGAGCAGATTGCTGGTATACAAGCAGAGATTTAGGAAGTTATTTCTAAACATTTTTATTTAAGTCAGTCTACACCAACAAAGAAACAGAAAAAGGGGTTTACTTTCCTCTTGTTTCATATCTTGGATTAATGTTGAAAGAAAACTGTTGATTGGCATAAAAATTCCAGTGATGCTGGGAATTACATGGATAAATGTTTGAGCATAAAATTCGAACACTATGTAGATCTGACTAGTTCTGAAAAGAGAAAATGGGAAAATTTGAAAATTGGATAGAATTTAATTTTTGTGTTATTATTGTTTAGCCTTAGCCTGACATAGTCCATTTTTTTTCTTGGGTACTTTGACAGTGTTTCAGCCCAATCTCAAAAAGTTGGAAGTTTCAGATATGATCTTTTGGAGTTTATTTATTCCAAATTAAAGAGTTATTCTGGAATATCATTTTAGCAGTTTATCAGTCTGGTCTTCTCATAAAAATTAAGCACTTAAAATCCTTCATTGAAAAGTATACTTTGGGGGCTTCCCTAGTCGTACAGTCGTTAAAAATTCGCCTGCCAATGCAAGGACATGAGTTCAATCCCTGGTTCAGGAAGATCCCACACGCTGGAGGGCAGCTAAGCCCATGTACCGCACTACTGAGCCTGATCTGTAGAGCTCGGGAGTTGCAGCTACTGAGCCTAAGTGTCACAACTGCTGCAGCCCTCGCACCCTAGAGCCAATCTCCGTAACACAAGAAGCCACGGTGATGAAAGGGCGGCAAACCACAGCTAGGGAAAAGCCCATGCAGCAGTGAAGACCCAGTACAGCCAAAAATAAATAGTTTTTTTTTTTTTTAAGAAAAGTTTGCTTTATCTAGAGGAGGGCTTCCTATTATTTGTAAAATTCACATACACATTTTTATTTATTTTGTTAGGTACCTGTTTTTTTTTTTTTTTAATGGTTATTTCTAATACTCACGTAAAGTAAAATTTAAAAAACAAAACACAGCCAGGAACACTACTTTTATCCTAGCCTCTGTACCTTGTCCCTTGTGTCTGTCTGTGGGATGAAGTGGCAAGTTCTCCTTATTTTAAGGAAGAAAATGACTCATGTCATAGTATTGCTTTTGTAAATATCCTGGCTTATAGAACATTTTTCTGATATTTTAAAGCAGTGTTACTTTATTTTCTTAGGAGTGAAGTTCTACTTTTTGTATATTTAAAATCAAGTCTCTCCTACTAACAAATGTAAATAAATAGTACCAGGAAAATATTTTAAGATCCAGTCACACAGTAATTCCTTCTGCTCTTACAAAGGTAACTATATAGCTAAATTAAGATTAGTTATACAGTTTTTGTTTTGATTTTGGTATTATCTTTCCTATGAGATTCTAAATGGTCACTTCGATAACTGCACAAGAAAAGAATATTCGGGGATCATTCAGATAAACATTTATATACGTATGTAAAGAAGTAAACATGGGATATAGAATATGGTATTTGCAAATCATAGGTGTGTGTGAGAAAATATCACCTAGAAATAAAAACTAAAGTACAGGATCCTGGAAGTGGAGAGCCAGTCTGAGCTACATAAGAACAGGCATCGTCAGAGTATTTCTTAATGGATGTATCCTTTTTTGAAAAAAAAGAAACAAAAACACAAACCCCAGATGCATTTTTAAAAACCGCTATTTATACCTGTCCACTGCAGAATTTCTCTAAGCTTAGTTTTTTTACTCCCATTTAATGTACATGACTTGTACTCCATTTAATGTACATGTACTCCCATTTAATATACATGAATTGTATAGTAAATGAACAACCTAGATAGCGTATTCAAAAGCAGAGACATTACTTTGCCAACAAAGGTTTGTCTAGTCAAGGCTATGGTTTTTCCTGTGGTCATGTATGGATGTGAGAGTTGGACTGTGAAGAAAGCTGAGCGCTGAAGAATTGATGCTTTTGAACTGTGGTGTTGGAGAAGACTCTTGAGAGTCCCTTGGACAGCAAGGAGATCCAACCAGTCCATTCTGAAGGAGATCAGCCCTGGGATTTCTTGGGAAGGAATGATGCTAAAGCTGAAACTGCAGTACTTTGGCCACCTCATGCGAAGAGTTGACTCTTTGGAAAAGACCCTGATGCTGGGAGGGATTGGGGGCAGGAGGAGAAGGGGAAGACAGAGGATGAGATGGCTGGATGGCATCACTGACTCGATGGACGTGAGTCTGAGTGAACTCCGGGAGTTGGTGATGGACAGGGAGGCCTGGTGTGCTGCGATTCATGGGGTCGCAAAGAGTCAGACATGACTGAGCGACTGATCTGATCTGATAGACTTTACTGTGAAAAAAAATTTTTTTTGTCTGATTTGTTTGTTCATTGCTGATATTTTCAGTGCATTTATTGACATGTCTTCCACACGTAATGCTGAAGTGTGTTATGCTGGTCTGCACTTGACATTTGCCTGAGATATTTCAGTTGGCAGAATACAATCAGCTGCGTCAGGAAAGTGCAGTGAATATTGTTAGTGCTCTGAGGGAACCACATACAGAAGTGAACTTGCTCAGCTCCCAGCCATTTATTTTCTTTCTTACTTTTAAGGATATTTGTGATAAAAACCATTTGCTGTAATTGATTGATTTTCTTCCCTGGTGGCTCAGTTGGTAGAGAATCTGCCTGCAATGCGGGAGACCTGGGTTTGATCCCTGGGTTGGGAAGTTTCCCCTGGAGAAGGAGAGGGCAACCCACTCCAGTATTCTTGCCTGGAAAATCCCAAGCACAGAGGAGCGTGGCAGGCTACAGTCCATGGGGTCACCAAGAGTTGGACACAACTGAGCGACTAAGCACGGCACAGCACAGTACCAAAGACACTAGATATACTAGATAGAGTTCAGTGACCTGAGAAGAAGTGCTATTCCAGTTGGCTTATCCCTGCAGGTTGTCATAAGGATGGGTATTGCTATAACAAATAACTAAGGAAGAATATGAGAGAAGATAATAAGATAGATGATATTCTCCTGGGGGATAGATACAATGTTCCTAGATGATGTAAGTGTGTTGGATTTCATGTTCAGCTCTATAGCCCACCCCACAGGAAAATTCATCACTGTGTATTTCTAAATGTCAGTAACCTTAGAAATAGGTTCTAATTCAAACTGTCTGTTACTGTAAGGGTTTGAGGTAAACCACTTAAACAGCATCCTTCTCCCAGGATTTGGAAGTATTGAGAGACATAGAAGTCACTCAGATTGAGGTCAAAATGCCAGCTTACTGACTGGAATATCCAAGTGAAAAATGTGCTTCCAATTTGTGGATGTGTTTGCTAATATTTTGCCCCAACCTAATAACAACCCCAGATCAGATCAGTCGCTCAGTCGTGTCCGACTCTGTGACCCCATGAATCGCAGCACGCCAGGCCTCCCTGTCCATCACCAACTCCCGGAGTTCACTCAGACTCATGTCCATTGAATCAGTGATGCCATCCAGCCACCTCATCCTCTGTCGTCCCCTTCTCCTCTTGCCCCCAATCCCTCCCAGCATCAGAGTCTTTTCCAAAGACTCAACTCTTTGCATGAGGTGGCCAAAGTACTGGAGCTTCAGCTTTAGCATCATTCCCTCCAAAGAACACCCAGGGCTCATCTCCTTCAGAATGGACTAGTTGGATCTGCTTGCAGTCCAAGGGACTCTCAAGAGTCTTCTCCAACACCACAGTTCAAAAGCATCAAAGGCGCTCAGCCTTCTTCACAGTCCAACTCTCACATCCATACGTGACCACAGGAAAAACCATAGCCTTGACTAGACAGACCTTTGTTGGCAAAGTAATGTCTCTGCTTTTGAACATACTATCTAGGTTGGTCATAACTTTCCTTCCAAGGAGTAAGCGTCTTTTAATTTCATGGCTGCAGTCACCATCTGCAGTGATTTTGGAGCCCAAAAAAATAAAGTCTGACACTGTTTCCTCATCTATTTCCCATGAAGTGATGGGACCGGATGCCATGATCTTCCTTTTCTGAATGTTGAGCTTTAAGCCAACATTTTCACTCTCCACTTTCACTTTCATCAAGAGGCTTTTTAGTTCCTCTTCACCTTGTGCCATAAGGGTGGTGTCATCTGCATATCTGGGGTTATTGATATTTTCCCAGCAATCTTGATTCCAGCTTGTGTTTCTTCCAGTCCAGCGTTTCTCATGATGTACTCTGCATATAAGTTAAATAAGCAGAGTGACAATATACAGCCTTGACGTACTCCTTTTCCTATTTGGAACCAATCTGTTGTTCCATGTCCAGTTCTAACTGTTGTTTCCTGACCTGCATACAAATTTCTCAAGAGGCAGATCAGGTGGTCTGGTATTCCCATCTCTTTCAGAATTTTCCACAGTTTATTGTGATCCACACAGTCAAAGGCTTTGGCATAGTCAATAAAGCAGAAATAGATGTTTTCCTGGAACTCTCTTGCTTTTTCCATGATCCAGCAGGTGTTGGCAATTTGATCTCTGGTTCCTCTACCTTTTCTAAAACCAGCTTGAACATCAGGAAGTTCGCAGTTCACATATTGCTGAAGCCTGGCTTGGAGAATTTTGAGCATTACTTTACTAGCGTTTGAGATGAGTGCAATTGTGTGGTAGTTTGAGCATTCTTTGGCATTGCCTTTCTTTGGGATTGGAATGAAAACTGATCTTTTCCAGTCCTGTGGCCACTGCTGAGTTTTCCAAATTTGCTGGCATATTGAGTGCAGCACTTTCACAGCATCATCTTTTAGCATTTGGAATAGCTCAACTGGAATTCCATCCCCTCCTCTAGCTTTGTTCGTAGTGATGCTTTCTAAGGCCCACTTGACTTCACATTCCAGGATGTCTAGCTCTAGGTCAGTGATCACACCATCATGATTATCTGGGTCGTGAAGCTCTTTTTTGTACAGTTCTTCTGTGTATTCTTGCCATCTCTTCTTAATATCTTCTGCTTCTGTTAGGTCCATACCATTTCTGTGCTTTATCGAGCCCATCTTTGCATGAAATGTTCCTTTGGTATCTCTGATTTTCTTGAAGAGAACTCTAGTTTTTCCCATTCTGTTGTTTTCCTCTATTTCTTTGCATTGATCGCTGAGGAAGGCTTTCTTATCTCTTCTTGCTGTTCTTTGGAACTCTGCATTCAGATGCTTATATCTTTCCTTTTCTCCTTTGCTTTTCACTTCTCTTCTTTTCACAGCTACTTGTAAGGCCTCCCCAGAGAGCCGTTTTGCTTTTTTGCATTTCTCTTCCATGGGGATGGTCTTGATCCCTGTCTTCTGTACAGTGTCACGAACCTCATTCCATAGTTCATCAGGCACTCTTATCTATCAGATCTAGGCCCTTAAATCTATTTCTCACTTCCACTGTATAATCATAAGGGATTTGATTTAGGTCATACCTGAATGGTCTAGTGGTTTTCCCTACTTTCTTCAACTTAAGTCTGAATTTGGCAATAAGGAGTTCATGGTCTGAGCCACAGTCAGCTCCTGGTCTTGTTTTTGCTGACTATATAGAGCTTCTCCATCTTTGGCTGCAAAGAATATAATCAATCTGATTTTGGTGTTGACCATCTGGTGATGCCCATGTGTAGAGTCTTCTCTTGTGTTGTTGGAAGAGGGTGTTTGTTATGACCAGTGCATTTTCTTGGCAAAACTCTATTAGTCTTTGCCCTGCTTCATTCCGTATTCCAAGGCCAAATTTGCCTGTTATTCCAGGTGTTTCTTGACTTCCTACTTTTGCATTCCAGTCCCCTATAATGAAAAGGACATCTTTTTTGGATGTTCATTCTAAAAGGCCTTGTAGGCCTTCATAGAACCGTTCAACTTCAGCTTCTTCAGTGTTACTGGTTGGGGCATAGAGTTGGATTACTGTGATATTGAATGATTTGCCTTGGAAACGAACAGAGATCATTCTGTCGTTTTTGAGATTGCATCCAAGTACTGCATTTCGGACTCTTTTGTTGACCATGATGGCTACTCCATTTCTTCTGAGGGATTCCTGTCCGCAGTAGTAGATATAATGGTCGTCTGAGTTAAATTCACCCATTCCAGTCCATTTCAGTTCGCTGATTCCTAGAATGTTGACATTCACTCTTGCCATCTCTTGTTTGACCACTTCCAATTTGCCTTGATTCATGGACCTGACATTCCAGGTTCCTATGCAATATTGCTCTTTACAGCATCGGATCTTGCTTCTATCACCAGTCACATCCACAGCTGGGTATTGTTTTTGCTTTGGCTCCATCCCTTCATTCTTTGTGGAGTTACTTCTCCACTGATTTCCAGTAGCATATTGGGCACCTACTGACCTGGGGAGTTTCTCTTTCAGTATCCTATCATGTTGCCTTTTCAAACTGTTCATGGGGTTCTCAAGGCAAGAATACTGAAGTGGTTTGCCATTCCCTTCTCCAGTGGACCACATTCTGTCAGATCCCTCCACCATGTCCCGCCCATCTTGGGTTGCCCCACGAGCATGGCTTAGTTTCATTGAGTTAGACAAGGCTTTGGTCCTAGTGTGATTAGATTGACTAGTTTTCTGTGAGTATGGTTTCAGTGTGTTTGCCCTCTGATGCCCTCTTGCAACACCTACCGTCTTACTTGGGTTTCTCTTACCTTGGGCGTGGGGGTATCTCTTCACGGCTGCTCCAGCACAGCACAGCCATTGCTCCTTACCTTGGACGAGGGGTATCTCCTCACCGCCGCCCTTCCTGACCTTCAACGTGGGATACCTCCTCTAGGCCCTCCTGCGCCCCGCAGCCACGGCTCCTTGGATGTGGGGTTGGTCCTCCCGGCCACCGCCCCTGGCCTCGGGCGTGGGGGTGTGGGATATCTCCTCCTGGCCGCCGCCCCTGACCTCGGACACAGGGTAACTCCTCTCATCACTGCCCCTGACCTTGGGCGCTGGGTGTCTCCTCTCGGCCGCCCCCCCTGACCTCGGATGCAGGGTAGCTCCTCTCAGCCGTTCCTGCGTCGTCGCAGTCTGGTACTCCTGGCCGCCCCCGCTGACCTCGGACGTGGGGTAACTCCTCTTGGCTGCCGCCCTTTGGGCATGGGGTCCTCCTGGCTTCTGCCCTTGACCTCAGATGTGCGGTGGCTCCCCCAAAGGGCAGGCCTCTTAGAATGTGGCAGAGAGCAGCCCAGAATTCACCTGCTCTCATGGTCAAGAAGAACTCGGGAGAAGCTCTGCTAAGCATCTTCCTAGTCCTTCTTTACAACTCACCAATCAGATAAGGTGCTCCCATTTTTACAGGGGAAGTGAGTTGGCAGTGACAGGTCAAAAGTGGCACTAATAGGAATTCTTCCACCCAGGGCACAGGAGGTGAGGGAAAAGGAACTTCTCCACTGACCTTTCTCCATTTATTGTTGTTTTTTCTCCATTGGGAATTTTATTTCATTACATAATGAATTTTAATTGCCTTTATCCATGCTAAGTTCACGTTCTCATAAATACTGTATACTTATGTGCTCAGTCACTCAGTCATGTCCGACTCTTTGTGACCCAATGGACTGTAGCCCTCCAGGCTCCTCTGTCCATGGGATTCTCTGGAAAAGAATACTGGAATGGGTTGCCATTTCCTTTTCCAGGGGTATATGTATCCTTGCTTTATAGATTGGGAATACTAGGTTTTAACTTTTTTCTTTTTTCATAGAAACATTGATTAATAACATGCCATCAGTACTGGTACCTCAATCTGTGCTACTGCTAAGCTGTATATAATTGCTAATTTTGATGTTACATCCTTTCTTTGTGAGCTTGAGAACCCCTAGTATAGGTCTGTGTTAGTGTAGACTGACTAAAGAAAATTTCTCTAGAATGAATGTTTGGAACTGATTTTCTCTGGACGTTTACCCGTAAACCTGAATTGAAAGATACTGGTTTCATTTCCATTGCTCAAAATGCTGAGTGTTCCACCGTATCAGAACCATTCTGATTGGTTGAACATTGTTTAATAGAATTCTCAGGATGTGACGCCACTGTTAGCCACTTCATCGTTGATGACACACACTTATCAAAAGCCTCCTTCCTACAAAGTACAACACTGCCATGTTCTGAGGCACCAGGAAGTATCAATTATCTGCTCACAGGAAGTTTGTGCCCTAGGGTAGAGTGCATGCCAGGCAAGTCCACGTGAAAAGTAAATAACGTAAATTAAGTCTGTGCTACCTGCTAAGTGAATTATATAGACGTTAGAGGCAGAATGTGAAGTCATGAACCAAAGTCATTTTTGACAGGTTTGGGATGGCTACAAGCCATTTCCTAGGAATTATTCATAAAGTTCGAGACACTAAAAATGAGTGTCACTGCAAACTTTGCAGGAATAGATTATAATGAGATTTTTTTGGTCCTAGGAAATTTCAGGAGGGAGGTAGAATTTTAGCTGGTCCTTCAATATCCCAAGGAGCAAGTCATTCTCACACTATGTGCTGTGCATAGTCTCTCAGTCGTGTCTGACTCTTTGCGACCCCGTGGAATGTAGCCCACCAGGCTCCTCTGTCAATGGGGATTCTCCAGGCAAGAATACTGGAGAGGGTTGCCATTTCCTTCTCCAGGGGATCTTAGAAACCCAGGGATCGAACCCAGGTCTCCAGCGTTGCAGGTGGACTCTTTGCCATCTGAGCCACCAGGGAAGCCCCATTCTCACACTTCATTCCACCGCATTCCACTTATTAATAAGCAGTATCACCATCTACCAAGCTCTTCAACCAAAACCTTAAGTGTCATTCTTGATCCTCTTTCCTCTCATTCACACAGCCATGCATCAACAAGTTGATTCTACCTATAATGTTTCTTCAACACACCCAGCTCTCTATTTGCCCTGCAGGTCCCTGGTTTGGGCGCATTTCCTGACGACATTATCATCTCCTGCCTGGACTACCCCATGATCACCTAATTCATCTCTGTGCTTCCCATGTTTGTAACCCCCAGTCCATTTTTTTCTATAGAATAATAGTTGTAATCAGATGATGCCATTCTTCTGTTAAAATCCTTTGATGTTTTTCTGTTGCTCTTTAAAAGAAAAGTTACATTTCTTACCTGAATAAATAAGACTCTACATGACCTAGCTTGTGCCATCTTTTTCATCTTTCTTTTACTTTACTATAAAGATAGCCACATAATGTCCTTTATGTTCCTCAAAAAAAGGATCTCTTACTATTTAGAGGTTTTGCATTTGCTATTCCTTCTGCCCAGCATGCTGATCCTCTGGCTGTTACCACACCTGTTTCCTTTCATCCTTTAGGTCTCAGCTCAGATGTCACATTCTTAGCTCAAATACCTTTGTGTGGTTTTTTTTTTTTATGACCCCATCTAAAATAATTTCCCTCAATTGTCTCCTATTATATTATCCTGTTAATTGTGTCTCCCTCTATAGTCCTATAACTCCATAAGAATAAAACTCTTGTGTTTTGTGTTCATTACTGTATCTGCAGTACACATCACTGTGTTTTGGATTATCCAGTAAACATTTGTAAAATGAATAGAGAATGCAGTTCATACAAGCAGAGCAGAAAGACAGTGGTCTTGCAGTCTGGGTGAGAGTGCGAGCAAAGTGCCAGATAGTTCAGAACATGGTTTGTAAACAGATTATCCAGAGCAGCACTGTTCCTGTTAGGGCTTCTATATAATTCAGCTGGTGAAGAAAAGTGAAAGTGAAAGTCGCTCTGCCGTGTTCTAATCTTTGCAACCCCATGGACTATACACTCTGTGGAATTCTCCAGGCCGGAATACTGGAGTGGGTAGCTCTTCCCTTCGCCAGAGGATCTTCCTAATCCAGGGATCGAACCCAGGTCTCCCGCATTACAGGTGGATTCTTTACCAGCTGAGCCACCAGCTGAGAATACTGGAGTGAATAGCCTATTCCTTCTCCAGGGGATCTTCCTGACCGAGGAATCGAAGCTGGTAAAGAATCCACCTCCAATGCAGGGGACTCCAGTTCAATTCCTGGATTGAGAAGATCCCCTGGAGAAGGAAATGGCTACCCACTCCAGTATTCTGGTCTGGAGAATTCCATGGATGGAGGACCCTGGCAGGCTGCAGTCATATGGTGCCAAGTTTTCTTTTAATTGTACTTGGATATAAATTTGAAAGTAAAACTAATTTATAGAAGGTCTTAAAGCTGTAGGAATAGAATTCACATTGCAGTGCATCAACTTGAAGCTACTGAATGAAGGTTTTTGATCAAGGAATGACTGTAAGATTAATGCTTCTGTGATACTATTGGTGAGAAATGCTTGTCATATAGGAGAGTACTGTAATTGTCCATCTGAGATTTTATGAAATATGTTTCTGTGGTTCTTTCAGTTGAAAAGGGTAGACTTTATATGTCTGTCATAAATCCCAAACTGAAAGCTATTAAAAGGGAGTTATCATGCAATCAAGGGCTTCAAAACTTGGACCCTGGGAAACTTTAAAACTGAAAAGGTTGACAGGGACATATGTATCACGTCTTTTCCATTCCTTGACCCCCTTGTCCGCATGGTAGTGATACTCACGTTTTGTATTGAGATCTTTTGAAATTTTCTGTCTGTCTCTTCACCGTGATAAATGGACCTATAGAGCTGGGCTGCAGTGTCACAACTCATCAGTAGGTGTCACCATCTCACAAGTGATTTATTCCACTTTGAGACTCTGTCAAGTCTAATTTAAAGGTGCTGCTGATGCTGCTAAGTCGCGTCAGTCATGTCTGACTCTGTGCAACCCAATAGACGGCAGCCCACCAGGCTCCTCTGTCCCTGGGATTCTCCAGGCAAGAACACTGGAGTGGGTTGCCGTGTCCTTCTCCAGTGCGTGAAAGTGAAAAGTGAAAGTGAAGTCGCTCAGTTGTGTCCAGCTCTTCACGACCCCATGGATTGTAGCCCACCAGGCTCCTCCGTCTTCAGGGTTTCTCCAGGCAAGAGTACTGGAGTGGGTTGCCATTGCCTTCTCCAAACTTAACGCTAGCGTATTGTATATAAAATAAATTACTGGGTTTTTTTTCATCTCATATCTTTTGAGTTATCAGTTCATAGTTATAAATATTTATTCAGATCACATGAAATCAACAAATTTTGTCTGAATTTAGTTGCATATTTAATACCATGATCACATTTTGTTGACAGTTTTGCTGTTTTGTGATTGTTTTTAACAATTGATAGTCTGTTTAGTTTTAGCTACTGTAGTATTATGTTACTTATTTTGATAATATTTTAATGTTTGATGGACCTATAGACATATCTTGGAGCAAGAAAAAAATATGGTTTGTGTACTTGGTTTTCATTTTCCAGTTTCCTTTTTTTACCCTTTCCATCTAATATTTCCACCATCACAGAAAGTTCAATTAGACATCCCTGGTACAAACTAAACTGCTTTCTTTTGTTAAAGAAAAAAGTCTGGAGATATCACCAGGAGCCTGGTTTCAGGATCTTGAATGGAGATACGTTTTAGGAATGGAATTTTATTCTTTGTTTGAAGGTTTTGTTTAGTGTGTATTATATTTCACTCTCAGTTTTAGAATTTTTTAAGATTAGGGCATAATACTAGTCAAATGGAAGAAAGGCAAAGGTTAAATGTCTAGGCTTATATGATAGCTCAGTATTTTCAAATCTAATAATATTACTTTAAAACTAGATATACTTAATATGTTTAAATTGTGCATATTCTAATCAATCCATGGAAATCAACTAATGAGTATAAAGTGTATGAGGGTGGGGCTTTATTGGAGGCCCTGTAGCTCTTTTTCAGGAATACCCATCTCATGTCTGACACTTGGTTGTACTCCGTGTAGCTAGTTGTAAATATAATGTAAATGCCATGTAGACAGTTGCCAGCCTGTGGCAGATTTAAGCTTTGCTTTTTGGAACTTTCTGAAGCTTTTTCCAGATATTTTTAATCTTTGGTTGGTTGAATTGGCAGATGCAGAACCTGCAGATAAGGGCTGACTATTACTCTCATACTTCATTTCCACCACCAAATGTAGAAGTCTCCCTGCCCCCTGCCCTTTACTAATTTTCCGTCCCCAGCTGGGCATGATTTAACCCAATCCTGGCACTTTCTGCCTGGAGACAGCATCAGATTCCGAAGGTTCATGGCTTAGTCCCACAAGCTTGCTTCCTCCTTTACATGCCAAAGCAAGTCCAGGTTTTTACCTGTGCTTCTGAGTGTGCAGGACTTCCCTGGTGGCTCAGACAGTAAAGTGTCTGCCTACAGTGCGGGAGATCCGGGTTTCATCCCTGGGTCGGGAAGATCCCTTGGAGAAGGAAATGCAACCAACTCCAGTATTCTTGCCTGGAGAATCCCATGGACAGAGGAGCGTGGCAGGCTACAGTCCATGGGATCGCAAAGACTCTGACATGACTGAGCGACTTTACGTTCACTTTCTGAGTGTGCATGTGTACATGTGTGTGCTCAGTCATGTCTGACTCTTTGTGATCCCATGAACTGTAGCCCACTGGGCTCCTCTGTCCAAGGGGTTTTCCTGGCAAGAATACTGGAATGGGTTGCCATTTCCTCCTCTAGGGGATCTTACCACCCTAGGGATTGCACCCATGTCTCTTGCCTCTCCGGCATTGGCAGGTGAACTCTTTACCACTTGATCCACCTGGGGAGCCCTGACCAGCTGTAAATTTGAGATTCCCAGGACTCCCTCCTCAGGTTTGATAATTTGCTAGAGTGGCTTACATAATTCAGGAAAGCAGTTTGCTGACTAAATTACAAATTTGTCGTAAAAGGATAGAACTCAGGAGCAGTGGGATGGAAGAGTGTGAAGGGCAAGTATGTGAAAAGGGGGAATGGTGCTCTCCTGCCCTCTTCCAGCACCTCCATGTGTTCAGCAACCCGGAAGCCTCAATACTGTCCTTCAGGGTTTTTTATGGACCCTTCATCATGCAGGCATGATAGATGGCTAATGCTGTTTCCAGCCCCTCTCCCTTTCCAGGGAATGGAGGTGGGGACTGAAAGTTACAGACTTCTAATTGTGACTTGGTCTTTCTGGTGACCAGCCCCCAAGCAGGAGTCCACCGGGAGTTACCTCATTGGAACAAAAGATGCTCCTGTCCCCCAGGAATTCTAAGAGATTTAGATGCTCTGTGTTAGATCACCCTATTACTCGGGAAATTACAAGGGTTTTAGGGGCTTTTTGCTGGAAACCAGGGTCAAAGACCAAACATTAGCAGAAACCGTGGGCGGAGACTATTATTATCTCACACTTACTATTTACACTTAATTATATGAAAAGTAGAATATTTCACATTTGCTTTCTCTGTTGCTTGCTGAGAAACTGCAGTGTTGTATCTTCTGTCCTGGTATAATCTTGTGTGCTGTGCTACTGATTTTAATGAACTGTTGTTACTTACCAGTAGGGAAATGGTCCCTGTGTTGTTATTCACTGCTATGAAAGTTTCAAAACATGTGACCATCCATGTGAACAGCCTGTGCAGATTAAAGCTGCAGGGCATGATTGGAGGAGGCATGGACTGCCAAGCCACGAGGCAGCTAAGGAGGCGTCCTCTGCCAACGACGGCATGGGATTATGTAACGCCTGCAGTGTCTGGCACCGTGCTCCACTGGAGACACATCACGTGTTGTACAATGCTCTTGGCCCTGAAATTCAATTAGATTGCTTTGAATGATCCGTGAGTCTGCATGAGATAAGCTTTTACTGCTCTCCAGTAGAAAGCAAATGGGTTGATTAGCCCCACATAAATTGAGAAATTGCCATCATAATTCCAGCAAGGATATTTGCATTATATATATATATCATTGTGCCACAGAAGAGCAGAGTGTAAGCATTATGTAACCTGGATAAATAATGGGGAGAAAACACCCAACCCTCACGACTAAAAAAAATAGATTTTCTTACAGACACTTAGGAATAGATTTTCTTTAAAATATATTTTGCTATTGTTTTGAGGAATCAGTTTAAAGACTGCCTGTGTGGTGTTTATTTTTTTCTTTATGTTTTGTTTGTTTGTTTACACTATGATCTGTAAGAATAAAGAAATGGATAGAGTGATAATTTGGTGGGGGTGGGCAAAGGAATTTTGATTAGGAAGAATTTCGAATTATAAATTCAGTGGCCTTTTTATACTGAGTGAGTTTATTTTCTTTGTGAATTGTAGATGATCAATTTAAGGAGTTGGGATCTGTCTGAAATTAACCCCATATTGTTTGGCTGAAACTTCTGATATCTTTTCACAAAAGAAGATCTGGGATGGAGGAGGGAAGGTCAGAGTAGATGTTGAGAAATTGAAAACTGGGAAGGAAGGTCAGGAATATCATAGTACTAAGGGCTTAAAGGGCCAATGGGAAACCACCAAAATCAGCGGTGTGAGCTTAACTTTCCCACTTTCTTTTACCCTTATTTTCCTCCAAATGGGATTTAAGGTTTCAACCAAAAGCTCTGGTAAGAACTTAAAGTTCTTTAGAATTGTTTGGGACACTGAATTGAAACAAAAGGTGCCAAAATGCTATGCAGAGAGCTTCCATTTTGTTCTATCAAACGGGGATTAAAGAGTACAGTTCCTTTGTGGTTTTAGGCAAGGTGGTCTTCAAGTGATGGCAGCAAAACCACCATCATTGTAGCTTTTTCCCTGTTGGTAAAGCTTTTATTTCTCTCCTAACCTTTGAAATCCTTAGGACACAGATTTGCTCACTGCAACTTAATATTCTGCCTTTTAGTGTAAGTTGATATTTGTTAAGAGTTGTTTTCTAACATGTCATAGTAAAACCCAGATTTTAACAATTTTTCTTTTTGATAGATTATCTAAATTTTGTGAGATTTAACAGGCATAGGTATTTCTACTGGTTTAATTTTTCAAACCATTGGCAGCAGGTATTGCTACTGTTATTTTTATTAAGCAAAGGGAAAATTGATGGGTAGAGGAGTACAATGAGCTGCCCAGGCTGACACTACAAGGAGGTGACTGGATAGATGTTCCAAAACAGATCGTAAGCATTCTCATCCCACTGTGTATTAATGGTCCTCAAATGCCGTTCCATGGACTAGGGCTAGACTGGCCCATATTTCAAAGAAATCCTATTTTATTATGCCTAGAATGAAGGTCTCAGATTTTGTCATTTTAAAATAGCTTCCCAGGTGCTTCTGATGTAAGATAAGAGTTGGTAGCTACTTCTTGTTTAATGTTCTGAACTATAGAGATAGCATTAGAACATCTCTATGCTCTATTTCAAATATATTTTTTCTCTGTTTATCCTTCTGATATGTGTGCATGTACTTATTGTTGTTGTTTAGTCAGTAAGTCATGTCCAACTCTTTTTCTGCCCAATGGACTGTAGTCCACTAGGCTCCTCTGTCCATGGGATTTCCCAGGCAGGAATACCGGAGTGGGTTGCCATTGCCTACTCCAGAGGATCTTCCCGACCCAGGGATCTCCTAAATTGCAGGTGGATTCTTACCACTGAGCCACCAGGGAAGCCCATATATTTGAATATATCTATACAAACCAAATTGTAAAAACATAGTTCTTTTTTTTGTTTGTTTCTTGGTAAAATTTTAATAGAAAATATATCTTTTCAAAATGGACACAAAATATTTTGTGGTTAACAGTAGTATTTTATAATAGTCAAAAGAAAATAGTGGGAAATATAATTCAATAAATGGCATCCGTTATTAAAAGGCTAGCTAGCCTCCGGGTCTTAAATTGACGCTAGGGTTTAACTTTGTTAATGAGTGAATTCAGAGTTGGTTTAATGAGTTGGTGTTGGAAGGATGGCTCATTTTCATCAGTGGATATAACTTGCTGCTGCATCTTTGCAAAATAATAAAAAGGGACTAATGCATCCCCTGGCCCTACCATAATTGTCCTTTTCTTCCTTTCCCTGTGGCATCTTTAAAAGATGATGTGTGACTCATCATTGCAGGGGCTGGGGCTCCATGAGCATCTTTCCTTTCTTTATCTCATTCCTTCCTCCATCCCCCACCTTGCCTTTTTGCAAAGATCATCTGGTTTTGTACCACAAATATTTGTCTTAAAGGCAGATGTTTGCAAAAGTCAAATTAAGTATGTGAACCTATACCTGCTTCATGACCAGACATCATGGTTTGGGCTTTGGATAGACGCAGAATGGGGCTCTGAATGCCTTCAATGAATCTGAAAAATTTTGACAGTTCTAACTTAATAGCCAGCATACAGACAACTTTGCAGAATATGTACTTTCTAGAAACACATTTTTAATGATTCAGCTGTCACAATGGGTTTACCAAGTATATGATTGGCAGATATATTAGGCATTTTTAATTAAACTTTACATAATACTAGTATTACATAATTAATAGACATAATTTTCCATGTGTTATACTTAAAAAGTAAATAATAATAAAGTATGATATGGTTTTCTGAACTTCAGTTGTGCACAAATAAACTTTTCTTGGCAAATGAACCACATATTGTCAGTTTTTCATGGTTGAAAATGCACCATCTCACAAAAATGTCTTCAGGTAAGAAATGAAATCAGCATTATGAAAGCTGGTTAGCTGGAGTTTCTTTCTGAGGATTTATACCATGGAAAGGAAACTACTTAAGGGCAGCATCTGGGTCTCTAATGTCCATTCTTTCACAGTGACTCATATTGTTATATTAATGTGATGGTGTTTGGTCCAGGAAATAATTTATTCAGGTTTTCTAAAAGGAAATTGTACTTCTTACCTAAATGAATTCTCCCCAGTGCCTGACTTGACTTGTATAGTTTTGCAAAGTTGTATCAACCTATAGAAGATCCATTTCCACAAATACCTAATCAAGTTCATAAGTAGTATGTGCTTTAAAATTTGTTTTAAAAATTTGCTTGGTGTATTAATTGGGTTTGAGTCAGGAAAAAGGCACAGGTTATTTTAATAGATTAATACGAAGAATTGTTAATTAGGAATTGAAGAAGTAAAAGGCTAAAATAAAAACACACTTCAAGTATGGTATGGAAAGCAACTTCTAGAAGCAGCTATCACCCCTAGGGCAGGAGCAAGGGGAAGTGATTGGGAATCACTAAAACTTAAAAACTTAGCAGAGGGGACTGATGTGGCTGGATCAGATTTGTGAGTCCTGTGGAAAAGACTAGGAGCAGATTTTTGGGGTGGAAAGGCATGATGAAAAAACTACAGACTGGGTTAGGTGTGTATGAGTGCTAAGTCCCTTCAGTCATGTCCAATTCTTAGCAACCCTATGGACTGAAGCCTGCCAGGCTCCTCTGTCCATGGGATTCTCCAGGCAAAAATACTGTGGATTGCCATACCCACTTCCAGGGGATCTTCTTGACTCAGGGGTCAAACCCAGGTTTCCTACATCTACTTGCATTGGCAGGTGGGTTCTTTACCACTAGTGCCAGCTGGGAAGCCCAGATTAGGTATAGCTGTGGGCAGGAATCACCCCCGTCAGAATAATGTGTGACTGGAAGGCCACATACAAGAACAGGAAGCAAAACCAGGAAGTCTGCCGGAAGCCAACAGGAAAGAAGGAGCCTCTTCCTTCAGCCCTGTACACTCTCTCCTGCCTCCTATTGGCAGAGCCTTGTTTGAATTCAGCCAGCAAAGCAGAAATGAGGTTTATTAGGTCCCAGCCCCTGCATCACAAGAGCTGATCTGGAGCTGAGAATCAATAACTTAATAACTGGCATTGTTAGTGTTGTTTAGTCGCTCAGTTGTGTCTGACTGTTTGCAATCCCATGGACTGTAGCCCACCAGGCTCCTCTATCTGTGGGATTCTCCAGCCAAGAATACTGGAGTGGGTTGCTATTTCCTTCTCCAGGGGATCTTCCCGACCCAGGGATGAAACCTGTGTCTCTTGTGTCTCCTTCATTGGCAGGTGGGTTCTTTACCACAGAGCCACCAGGGAAGTTCAGTAACTGGCATGCTCGACTTTTAAGTAACTTAGGAAAATTCTCTCAATTAAAAATTATTTGAAGTTTAGTTTTTTTAACAGTTAATATACCATGTGGTACAAAAATATAAACAGAATGATATTCCTCTCACCTTCAAACCCTCCCATCCAACCAGATAATCACTGTTATTTGTTTCTTATTCAGGGCTTCCTTGGTGGCTCAGAGGTAAAGAATCTGCCCATAATGCAGGAGACCCAGGTTTGATACCTGGGTTGGGAAGATCCCCTGGAGAAGGAAATGGCAACCCACTCCAGTATTCTTGCCTGGGAAATCCCATGGACAGAGGAACCTGGTGGACTTCAGTCCATTGGGGTCGCAAAGAGTCGAACACAACTGAGCAGTTGAGCAGGCATATACACATTCAGCCTTTATTCATTCACAAGCAAATGCAAATACATATTCATTCTTTTTTATTGAAGTGTAATTGATTTACAATGTTGTGTTAATTACTGATGTACAGAAAAGTGATTCAGTTATTCATACATATGTGTGTATATCTATATCTATACATATTGTTTTTTAAACATTCTTTTCCGTTATAGCTTATCATAGGGTATTGAATATAGTTCTCTATGCTATATAGTGGGGCTTCCTGGGTGGCTCGGAGGGTAAAGTGTCTGTCTGCAATGCGGGAGACCTGGATTCGATTCCTGGGTCAGGATGACGCCCTGGAGAAGGAAATAGCAACCCATTCCAGTACTCCTGCCTGGAGAATCCCATGGATGGAGGAGCCTGGTGGGCTGCAGTCCATGGGGTCGCAAAAAGTCGGACATGACTGAGCGACTTCAGTATATAGTAGAACCTTGTTGTTTATCCATTCTACATGTAAAAGCTTACCTCTGCTAACCCCACCCTCCCACTTCATCCCTCCCCCAACCCCCTCCCCCTTGGCAACCACCTGTCTGATCTCTGTGTCCCTGATTCTGTTCCAGAGATAGATTCATTTTTGTCATCTTTTACACTCTACATATAAGTGATACCATATGGTGTGCAAATACTTATGCTTATCTTTGTTATCATATTACTTCTCATACCACTTTTTGGCACCTTGGTCTTTTTACTTAACAGTATATCTTGTTGATTTTACTGTATTCATACATAAAAAGCTTCATCATGTTTTAGAATCTCATTACCTTAATGGCTTCTCTTACTGTTTTCAGTAGTTTTAAATTTTATTCTCTTTGGCGTTCTCAGGATAAAATGACATCATCTGCAAATACTGATAGTTTCCAAATTTTCTATCTCTAAAATCATTTCTCTCTGATAATTGTTTTGGCTTGTACATTCAGCACAGTGTTAAATATTAATGGTAGTAGTGAACATCTTTGTCTGCTTCTGGCTTTAATGGCAGTGTTTCTAATATTTCCTATGTAGCATGATGTTGAATTTGGGGATAAGTATATTACTTTGTTAAAAGAATTAACCATTTATTGAGCTTATTTTTTAAGATCAGAAATGAGGTTAAATTTTACTAAGTGGGTTTTTACCATCTATAGGGCATTACCAACCATATGACTTTTCTTTTTAAACTTAATATAGTAAATATATTTCCTTTAATTTCCTATGTTGTTAATAGTTTTCTTAGTATTCTTAATATTGAGCCATCTTGGTATTCCTGGAACAGAGTCCACTGAGTCATAGAATTGTTAACACACCCACATATACACACAAAAAAATGATACTTCTAAAAAATTGTAGATATTTATTATTGTTGATCACTATTCTTCAAGTTTTTATATCACTTTTACTGCTTCATAAGAAGAATTTAGAAGTTGTTCTTGTTTTCCTCTCCTGAAACAGATAGCACTGGAATAATCTCTTCTTTATAAAGTTTGGTAGAGTTTTCTGCTCAATGTTATGTGCCAGCCTGGATGGGGGAGAGGCTTGAGGGAGAATGGGTACAGGTATACGTATGGCTAAAGAGTCCTTTCACTCTTTACCTGAAAGTATCACAACATTGTTAATCAGCTATACCTCAGTATACAAAATAAAAAGTTCAAAAAGAAAAGTTTGGTAGAATTTTCCTGTGAAACTCTCTGGAGTTGGTACTTTTTGGGTGTTTAGCTCCTTTGATGCTTTTCTCTATTTCTTTTATGGAAATGGACCTTTTAGATTTTTTTTTGTTTGTTTCATTTTGGCTCAACTCTGTTGAATTATATTTTACTAGAATATTATTTTATTCAGGTTTTGAAGAAAAATGTTAGAGATGGAAAATTATGCTGATCATAGAAAAACTTATGATCATTAAATTTTTTCTTTATTTCCCCTTTGCAGTTTATTACTTAGTGTTTTATATTATTTCTTTACTATGTCAGATGATTAATCTTTTCATTTTTCCCAAGCAATTTTTAAAGGTTTATTAGTGCTGTTTGTATTTCTAATGCATTACATTATACTTCTATATTTAAAATTTTATCTGGCTTAAATTTTGCTAGTTCTTATTTTGGGATATGACATTTATTTTTATTTTTTCTAATTTTATTTTTAAACTTTACATAATTGTATTAGTTTTGCCAAATATCAAAATGAATCCGCCACAGGTATACATGTGTTCCCCATCCCAAACCCTCCTGCTTCCTCCCTCCCCATACCATCCCTCTGGGCCGTCCCAGTGCACCAGCCCCAAGCATCCAGCATCGTGCATCGAACCTGGACTGGCAACTCGTTTCCTACATGATATTTTACATGTTTCATTGCCATTCTCCCAAATCTTCCCATCCTCTCCCTCTCCCACAGAGTCCATAAGACTGTTCTATACATCAGTGTCTCTTTTGCTGTCTCGTACACCGGGTTATTGTTACCATCTTTCTAAATTCCATATATATGCATTAGTATACTGTATTTTTGTTTTTCCTTCTGGCTTACTTCACTCTGTATAATAGGCTCCAGTTTCATCCACCTCATTAGAACTGATTCAAATGTATTCTTTTTAATGGCTGAGTAATACTCCATTGTGTATATGTACCACAGCTTTCTTATCCATATGACATTTAATTTACTTTCATTGGTACCAAGGTTTCAGTTCAGTTCAGTCACTCAGTTGTGTCCAACTCTTGGCGACCCAATGGACCACAGCATGCCAGGCTTCCCTGTCCACCAACCAACTCCCAGAGCTTACTCAAACTCATGTCCATTGAGTTGGTGATGCCATCCAACCATCTCATCCTGTTGTCCCCTTCACCTCCCTTCAATCTTTCGCAGCATCAGGGTCTTTTCCAATGAGTCAGTTCTTTGCATCAGGTGGCCAAAGTATTGGGGTTTCAGCTTCAGCATCAGTCCTTTAGGACTGACTGGTTTAGGACTATGAATTTTTTTTTCCTAATACCGCTTTACTTATATCCTATAGCATCTCTCTCAGTATAGGAATTTACTTGTTGTTTTCTAGAAATTCTTCAATTTTCTTTGAATTCTCTCTCTGGCCCAAATGTTTAAGGAGAGTGTATTATTTACCAGATGCAGGAGGTCTTTTGTTTTCAGAGTTTAAAAACTAATCTCTAGTTTCTTTTTTGTTATCGTTATAGTCTTAAAGTTTTCTTTACATTTAGGAAAATTCTGTTTTGTCTTTAAGTATTTATTCTCTTTTGCTTCTATGATTTGCTTCCTTATACTTCTAGATTATGTATGTGTTGTTTTCATTCCCTATCTTCTGTTTTTTTCACTTTTGCTTTTAATTTTGAAGAAATTACTTAATGTCCATTTTGTTTTCTTTTTCTTGTCTGTCTTCTGTGTCTGATTTCTGTAGTGTCCCTTTAAATTATTTACTCATTTCTGAAGAAATAGTTTAATCTCCTATTATATTGTCCATAGTCTCTTTATGAATTATTTCTTTTTGCTCTGCTATGTTCATTTATAGATGTGATGTCATTATAATTTAAAAGAATGTGTGTTGAAATATTTTGTTAGCAATTTTAATCTGTATGTATAATTCATACGGGTGACATATATTGATTTGTTTTGCTGTTGCATTTCGCCTTTTCCATCCTTTCATGTCCCTTTTTATATGTTCTTTCTATTGATACAATCAAATACTTTACAGGAAGTCTTAGAGGTCCAAAAGCTCTTTCCTGCCACCACAAAGACAGAACCATCTTATAAATACGGCGACTCCAGCTCCTTGGCACATCTCACGCTGCTTTTCCTCACTCTCATCCTGAAATCCAACGATAAATGTGGAATGTAGCTTTTGTAGATTGGAGGGGGTGTTTGGTCCATCACTTCAGGGGGTATATTTTTGCCTTTCCTTTTTGGCCTTAGCACTTTTAATGCATCTTCCTGATACTTTATCCTGAGTGGCTTCTGCCAGACAACAGTCCTTTGTAGCCTTGAGACTGTATCTGTCTCCTCCTCCTGCTGAAAATGGAGTTTTCAGGGTTTTGTTTCTTTCGTTGTTGTGTTCGTTGATTTCCACAGAAGTATAATGATGTTAGATTAATTAGTCAGACGTAGACTGAAAGACAGGCTTCCCTGATGTCTCAGGTGGTAAAGAATGTAGGAGACCCAGATTTGATCCACGGATCAGGAAGATCCCCTGGAGAAGGAAATGGCTACCCATTCAAGTATTCTTGCCTGGGAAATCCCATAGACAGAGGAGCCTGGAAGGCTACAGTCCATGGGGTCGCAAAGAGTCAGACACAACAGAGCGACTAACACTTTCATATAGTATTGGAAGTCAGTATGTGCTTTTAAAGACTAGCATTTTAATATTGGGCTTTGATGGTTTACCCAGGTAATACAGTAGTTCTAACAGGTGCTGTTCATATTTGAAAGTAATGTTCAAATTGCCCCCCACAAGTCACTGTAAACAATGAGAGAGATGTTGCTTTTCAGTTTCTTGACTTTCACTTCTTTAAAAAATTGGTTTTAGTATTGGAACTTGGTGCTAGTATTTTTATAGTCCAGGAAAATTATATTCTTTAATAAATGATATGAAGCTTCTGTTGTGTGTGTGTGTGTGTTTTTCCCCTAGAGTTTTCCCTTTTTTAACTTGTAGGTTCTTTTGTCTATTTCTCTTCTTCTCTTGCTAGTATCAGACCAAATTGGCTCAATCTGAGTAAGATTTTATGGACCTTGCTTTTTTTGCTGTTTTTTTAGGTCTCTTGTTTTTTTTTTTTTTTTTTTTCGATAGTGCAAAATATGTTAGTGAGTACTGAAGTAGAAATTACTTTTTGTATTTGTTAAACTGTCCAGAATTTAGGAGAATAATTTTCTAACTTAAGGATAATTGTCTAACTTAAGGATACAGTTTTAGCCAGTTATTATAAATACAGACAGCAGTAGATAATTATGTTTTGTATGAAGAGTTGGTCATAGTTTAAGTGCAAATTTTAATTGATAAAATAAGAAAAGTTGAGATCAGCTGTTCATTGAATCTTATTCCTTTTTGATTATCATTGGTTACCAAACCTAAATGGCTTGAATTAAGATTAAAGGTGAATCAGTGTTATGTGTCAGCCTGGATTGGAGGGTGAGGGGGGAGAATGGATACATGTATATGTATGGCTGAGTCCCTTCGCTGTTCACCATGTATATGTATGGCTGAGTCCCTTCGCTGTTCACCCGAAACAACCACAACATTGTTAATCGACTGTACCCCAGTGAAAAAAAGCTTAAAGTTTGAAAAAAAAAAAAAGACGAAAGGTTAAGTTTTAGAATTAATTTGCCTTGTAAAATAACAATTCTCCATGACAGAAAATAAATGAACTGAATCAGTGTTCCAACACTGTAACTATGCATGCAGTAGCAAGGTACTGGGGCTGACAATTTTCAAATGATAGTAGTTGGTTATGTAAGTCACCCAAGATGGCTTGATGTACTGTTATTTCCAGACGAAATTAGAAATAACATGTGCCAAGGTAACAGGCAGTCAGACGAAAACATAACAATTTACTTTCCAGTAATTATCATCACTTCTAGCCAGGCTGGAACTTGATTGATCTAGTACAAAAGAATATCTTTTGTGTGGATTTATTTCAAGACCAGAAACATCGTAACTGTAGTAAATATTCTTGTAAATCATTTTTTGGGACTTCATTAGAAGACATAGCAATAATCACTTCATTCTTTGCTATTGAATTAAATTGATACAAATTCCAGCTGGTACAATTCCTCAATTCATTTGTCCCTATTTCCATTCCCTCACTCTTGCTTTTTTCCTATCTCTTTTTAAAAGTGAAGTTAATTGGAAGCTTTTCACGTGAAAACTGATTGTTCTCAGAAATTTAGCTCATACTTTTTCCATAGTTGGTAAAATAATGAAAAAATGAAGACAAATCTTGGTTTATGTTGTTTGGAAGTATCATATTGTTCTTGGAATACATATTTAATTGAGGAATTTCTAATACTTTCTGAGTCTTATTAAGCCTTCAGTTATCACTATGAAAGGGGAGATGTTTTCAGAGGTTCAAAGATGGGACAAATGAAAGCAGACAGGTAACAAAGTTGGTGGAAACATAGCTGAATACTAGATAGTTTGAAATAGTTGATGATGTGTGTGCGGCCTGAAGTTAGTTGACTTTCCTTTTGTATTTCCCTTTTTTCAGGATCAACCACATGGGAAAAAAGTGTGTGTGTGTGTGTGTGTGTATGTAAGAGAGAGAGAGAGAGAATTGTAGTAATGGCTATTGGAGACAATGGAAAAGTTGGATAAGAGAGAGAAGGCAGAGATGGTGGAAAGAGGGAAAGCTGTGATAAGTTAAGGGAAACCGGGAATCACTCTGATGTGGATGAAATTTTATTCCCAGATGACTTTTCATGGCAGCTTCACGACTAGCTTGTGCTCAGAGTCAGTTTCTCCAGACAGAGGTGAGTCTGGATAAAATGCCTTAGGAAGAGTCACAATTGGGGCTTCCAGGGACAAGACCAGTTATTCTCCATGCAGGCTAACCCATGCTGGCCTGTATTGGTTAAGATAGCCCTAGCTGTTGAAACAGATAAACCCCAAAGCTTCCCTAGCTTAGTATAGTAATTGTTTGCTTATTCTTTTGCATAATGAAAGTTAAAATCCCAATGTGATGTTCTGGCTGGGCGGCTCCCAAGCAATATAGAGCCTTAGATTCCATCCTTCTCCTGACCCTGCATCTTCTTTGGCTGCTATAACTTTTTGCTTTAGGCTACAGATATGGATTTGATCCCTGGGGTGGGAAGATTCCCTGGAAGAGGGTATGGCAACCCGGTCCAGTATTCCTGCCTGGAGAATGCTGTGGACAGAGGACCCTGGCAGGGTACAGTCCATAGGGTTACAAAGAGTCCAACACGACTGGAGCAACTGAGCACACCGTAGAGGAAAGATGCAAGATTCCAGCGTGGGCCCAACACCTCTTCCTTCTGTTCCCTTTCATTTGGCTCAGGCTCAGTCACGTGGCCCCACCTGACTGCACAGAAAGCTGGGCAACATAGTCAAGTTGTATGTCCAGAAGAAAAGGAAGAGGATTGGTGAAAGCCGGCCAATCTCTGCCTCTCCTACCAGTAAACCAGAATGTCTGTGTTTTCCTCTTGAGCTGGTAATGTCACACTTTCAGGGCAGGGATCAGTTCAGTTCAGTCGCACAGTCATTTCTGACTCTTTGCAACCCCATGGACTGCAGCACACCAAGCTTCCCTGTCCTTCACCAACTCCTGGAGCTTGCTCAAACTCATGTCCTTTGAGTTGGTGATTCCATTCAACCATCTCATCCACTGTTGTCCCCTTCTCCTCCTGTCTTCAATCCTTCCCACCATCAAGGTCTTTTCCAGTGAGTCAGTTCTTCACATCAGGTGGCCAAAGGATTGGAGTTTCAGTTTCAGCATCAGTCCTTCCAATGAATATTCAGGACTGATTTCCTTTAGAATGGACTGGTTGGATCTCCTTGCAGTCCAAGGGTCTCTCAAGAGTCTTCTTCAACACCACAGTTCAAAAGCATCAATTCTTCAGTGCCCAGCTTTCTTTATAGTCCAACTGTCATATCCATACATGATTACTGGAAAAACCATAGCTTTGACTAGACAGACCTTTGTTGGCAAAGTAATGTCTCCCTCTGCTTTTTAATATGCTGTCTAGGTTGGTCATAGTTTTTCTTCCAAGGAGCAAAAATCTTTTAATTTCATGGCTGCAGTCTCCATATGCAGTGATTTTGGAGCCCCCCAAAATAAAGTTTCTCACTGTTTCCTTTGTTTCCCCATCTGTTTGCCATGAAGTGGTGAGACCAGATGACGTGATCTTAGTTTTCTGATCAGGGCAGGGATGGCTGCTGCTATCTTTTTAAAAACTTTTATTTATTTATTTTTATTTATTATTAATTTTTTTACTTTTGCCTGTGCTGGGTCTTTGGGGGCTACTTTCCAGTTGCTGTGCACTGGCTTCTCATTGCTGTGACTTCTCTTGTTGTGGAGCATGGGCTCTAGGACATGCCGGCTTCAGTAGCTGTGGCTTCTGGGCTCTGGAGCACAGGCTCAATAGTTCTGGCACACGGGCTTAGTTGCTCCGGAGCATGTGCGGTCTTCCCAGATCAGGGATTGAACCAGTGTCTCCTGCTTTGGCAGACAGATTCTTTACCACTGAGCCACCAGGGAAGCCCTTTACTTTATTTTTCATTGGAAGATAATTGCTTAACAATGTTGTGTTGATTTCCGCCATACAGCCACACGAACCAGCCGTGGGTATACATATGTCCTCTCCCTCCTCACCCTCCTTTCCACATATCCCACCCCCCAGGTCATCACAGAGCACCAGACTGAGCTCCCTATGTTATACAGCAACTTCCCACTCTATTTTACACTTGATAATGTATATGTTTCAATGCTACTCTCTCAATTTGCCCCACCCTCTGCTGCTGCTATCTTTGCCAGTGGATTTTTATAAAATGTTTTATGTTTTCCAGAAGGAACAACTATATTAATTTATTTTCAAAGGACAAAAATATTAACATCATGACAATACCATAGTGAATCAATTCTGACTTAAGCTTGGGCTTTTAAAATGCAGGGTGAAAATGCCTTTCCCAGACCTAAGAGATCCCCTGGGTGAAAATGCAGTATACTCTGCTTCATGACGATACTGTAGAGTGTCTTCCTGTAAAGTGTGTGCTAGAGTGCTTTAGAGTTAAAAATTGGTGTCCTTCTATGTTCACTGAGAGGTGAAATATGGGCAGAGGGCCGTTTGCGGCTGAACTTTGAAATGAGGTGAAGAGTAAATGAGGTAGAGAGGCACCAGGAGGTCGTTCCAGGTGACAGAAGCTGCAGAGCACGAGATTTTAGTGCCGTGAATGGTAAGATCGTGTGGCAAGGTGTCGAGGGGTCAGAGCTAAAGAAACTAATGCGGGCTGAAGGATGAAAGTGGAAGACAGAAATGGCTTTGGTTTCAAGTCTTCATTTTCAGCTAAAGTGGATGTATGGAAATTCCCTTCTGCCTTACCATTCTCCAGTTGTGTGCATTCGTCCCACACATGTCCCAGACATGGTCACACAGGTGTTTATGCCTTGGTCCCATGTTCTTGAGAGTGATTGTTTTCTATTCACCCTAGGATGAAGAATATTTATTTCACAGTATGGCTGTTTAGGTCATTTTGAAAAACAATCTGATTCTAAGGACAATTTTTTATTAGGAAATCAGGAAAATGACAGAATGCAGAGGTATTTGGAAATAGAAAAAGAAATGGATGACACGGTATATATTTACAAAAATTTACTGAGTGTCTGCTAAGCCCTGAGAATGCCTTGAACAATCTGTTACACTCTCATAGAATTTAAAGTTTAGCGAGAGACAGATTCCAACCATGAGGTTGGGCAGGGATTAATTACTTTCTTAATGACTCTGAGGAGGATCTGAATGCTCTTTAAGAGTGTGTAACTGGAGGTGTGTAACTACAGGTTAGGTGAGGAGCATCCAGAAGATGGTTTTTCTGAGAAAGTGATATTTAAGCTGAGACCGGAAGGGTGACAGGTGCTAGTGAAGGTAGGGAGCAGTGGAATGCTGCAGGGTGGGAGGAGCAGCAGGTTCAAAGGCTCCTGTTCCTGCACCACAGATGGGGTGATAATACTGTGCAGATCTTGTCTCCTGATGAAAACAGATATCCAGAAGCAAAGGGGACTGCAAGGAAGGAATTGATTACAGCTCAGGTGAAGCAAAGTAAGAACACAGGAAGAACTGAGGGGAATCAAGATGATGCTGCTGTTTGGTTGCTAAGTTGCGTGGGAATCCTTTACAACCTCATGGACTGTAGCCTGCCAGTCTCCTCTGTCCATAAGATTTCCTAGGCAAGAATACTGGAGTGGGTTGCCAGTCCCTTCTCCAGGGGATCTTTCTGTCCCAGGGATCAAACCCACGTCTTCTGCATTGGCAAGTGCGTTCTTCACCACTGAGTCACCAGGGAAGCCCCATAGTAAATAAGAAATAAGGGAATAGAGTTGGCAACAATCAAGAAAACTTGATTCGAGCTGAGTTCTATTTAATATGAGTGTTTTTCTGGGTAGAGTTCTTTTTTGTTTTCTTTGACCATCAGCTTCTGCCCCAACACTTTTATTGAATATTTTCTAATTTTTCAAAACATTGTCTTTATTTTAAAATAAATTAGATGCATGTTTTCCAGAAATATTGGGGAAGAGCATATGCATCCGAGTTGATTCTTGCTGCTAAATGAGGTGTTGTGTCAGTTTGTTATCAGCATCGAATGAGGTATTTGTGAAACTGTCCTGTTATAGAAATTAAATATTTGGTGTACTTTGATTAAAATGTACTGATTCATTTGTCTCCTTTATTAAAACACTCATGCTGTATCTCATGTAATAACAGGACTAAGTGGTCCAAAGAAAACATCCATGTTTTCATGCTGGTTCTCTCTTGAGTTCTGGGACTGATTTGATTGCTTAATAAGGGAAGTGCTTTGGGGACATGGAAAAAGCTGATGCTATGACTTCGTCATTCTTCTTCTCCAAATTTTAAAGGTGTGAACAAACAGGTGCATAGTCAGGTCTTCTCAGCAAAGTGGACTGGGAAATATCTCTTTTGAAAGCTTCATGTGTTCTGTTTTTTTCTTCTTTTAAAAAAATGTATTATTTTTTAAATAATTATTTAAAAAATTAAAAATAATTAAAAAATAATGATACATATTAAAATAATAAAATAATAACCAATAATACACATTTTAAAAATAAAACAATAAATTATAATAAAATAAAAACATTATCAATTTTTTATTTTTTCTCTCTTTTGAGCTTTTTCTTTTGTATTGGAGTAGAGCACATTTAACAATGTTGTAGTAGTTTCAGGTGGACATCAAAGGGACTCAGTCATACACATACAGATACATGTGTTCTTCTCATGCTTTATTTTGTTTCATTCTGAAATGATTGTTGAATAACATTGTGGCTTTCATGTTACATCTGGAAAATGTGTAGTCTTATTCCATGGGAAGGAGCAAAAGGATGGTGGGTGGAGTACCCTGGTTGTAATTACCGTTATTGGGAAAGATCAGCATATTAGTATGCAGTGGCCAGATTAATTAAAGTCAGCTGGAATAATTCAATAGAGTTGGTTTCTATAAAAGCTAAATATCTTTAAAACTCTTGAGGTTTGCTGAAAACCTTATGATGTAAAGCCTTTTGAATATGTCTCTCCCTCTACTGTGAATTCTAACTCAACTTAAAAGCTGTCCTCTTAAAACCCTCCCTCATGCCCCCCCAAAACCTTATCCACTTATCAACAAAATTAATTCTAGCATCTTCAAGAAGATCATTATTTTTAAACTAATATATTTTGTGAAGCATGCTTTTCCTGAGGTTGTTTATAAATTTTAGTTTCTTACACCTCAAATGGTGTGAGGTATCCATGGAAACTGTCCAGCCTATATTCAGTGCGCTGGGCCGCCTTCCCACACAGGTCAAGACAAGCAGTCTTAGATGGTAGTTCAATTTATTGTGCCTTAAACATTAGATAGTTTTAACAAGAAATTGGCTCCTAATTGATACATGCAATTTTATATTTAATTAGCAGTTTGAGCTGCTCTGTATTTTACTAACAGATGTAACATTCAAAACATGTGCTGTTTTTGATACATCTGTTGTACAAATGTACTTAAATGCAAGAACTTTGTGGCAAATGGCAGTGATGGCTCAGCTGCTTATTAGCAAAAATTTGGACAGAATTGACATTATTTTCTTTAAGATAAGCATTTTAAAATAATTGATAGAGTGAAGTTCTTTAATATAATGTATATATTTTATATTTTTAATGGCCTTACTAAAATTTTCATACATTGTAAAATTCACCCTGCTGAAGTATACAGTTCAGTGGTTTTTAGCATATTCACAGATTTGCAAACAACACTCACTGTCTACTTTTAGAACATTTTCATTACCCCCAAAAGAAACCCCATACCCTTAGCAGTTTCTCTCCATTCCCCACCCCACCCCCTGTCAACCCCTAATCTGCTTTCTCTCTCAGTGGATTTGCGTCTTCTAGACTTTCATATAAATGCAATCTTAAACTATGTGGTCTTATGCTTTCTTTCACTTAGCATAATGTTGTCAAGGCCAATCCATGTTTACCTGTATCAGTACTTCATCCCCTTTTTATGGCCAAATAATATTCCATTGTATGTATTTTGTCTATCCATTTATCGTGGATGGACATTTGGGTTTTGCTTCTTAGCTATTATGAATAATGCTGCTGTCAACATTCAGGTACAGCTGTTTGTGTGGACATATGTGTTTATTTTTCTTTTACACATGACTAGGAGTGGAATTTGGGGTTATATGAAACTATATGTTTAATTTCTAGGAACTGCAAAACAGTTTTCCAGAGTGGTTGTACAATTTTATTATGGTCAACAATGTATAAGAGGCCCAGTTTTTCTGCATTCACAGACTTGTTATCATCTCTCTTTTTTTATTTTAGCCATCCTAGTGGAGGTGAAGTGGGGTCTAAGGGTGAATATTTTAAAGGAGAGCAATTTAATATTGTCCATGCTTCATAAATTATTTTAAATGCATCTCCTTTACTTACTTTTCTATTGCTCTTAGAGGTGTGCTCTAAGTAAAGCATACCTCATCTCTGTCAATATTTTCATTTTGTATACTGATCTTAATGTAGGCCCAATTCAGAGCATATGACATCAAAATGTAAGATGATGGTGAATTGAAGTATTGCATAGAACAGGTAGCAGTAAAAAAGGGAAAACACTAAAGACAACTACTTTGATTATAAGATTAAGTCCCTAAATTTCTGGTATATTTTCATCCTGCTTTATATGAACTGGAAAGTAGGTGTAATAGTGAGTGATACCAGATACTATGAGGCTTTGTTGAATTTCAATTAAAAGATATTTTTTCTTTCTTGTCAATTTTAATGTGCCATGAGTTGTATCTCTGGGGGAAAAAGGAAATGTTGCCAACTGAGGTATGGTATACCATTAATTTTAGATTGACCTGTAATTCAGGAATCCTAAAGTTTGGGTGAAAATGTGTGTGCTAGAATCATTGAAATGTTTTTCAATTCTTCCTAAAAATATGGTTTCAATAAGTACATCCTTGTGAAAAAAAAAAAAATCATTCCATGTAATACGAGGGACTTCTTGGTGGTTCAGTGGCTAAGACCCTGAGCTCCCCGTGCAGGGGGCCTGGGTTTGATCCCTGGTAGGGGAACTGGATTCCACATGCTGCGACTAAGACCTAGTGCAGCCAATAAATAAATAAATATATATACATCTATATTTTTTTCTTTTTTTAAGAAATGTAGCAGGAGATGTGTTTATGCCCTTTTTATTTTTTGAAGGCAACTCAATAATCTATGCTGCCAATACCCACAGGAGAAACAAGACTTTTAATACCTCAAAGATTGATCAATACCTTTTATACATACTAATGGGCTTCTCCAGTAACTCAGAGGTAAAAAATCCTCCTGCAGTGTAGGTGATGCAGGAGATGTGGGTTCGATCCTTGGGTTGGGAAGATCCTCTGGAGGAAGGCATGGCAACCCACCCCAGTATTCTTGCTTGGAAAATCCCATGGACAGAAGTGCCTAATGGGCTATAGTCCATAGAATCTCAAAGAGTTGGACACATGTACATGTTAATATCCATGAGTATAAAAATGATATTTTGCACACTCTCATGCACACACATACAGATTAAGAAGACAGAAAGAGTCATCAACTTACTGTTTCCGATTTTGGGAGTGTGAAATTAGCAACCTATTGTTGTTGATCAGTCATTCAGTCATGTCTGACTCTTTGCAACCCCATGGACTGCAGCACGCCAGGCTTCACTGTCCTTCACCAACTTCCAGAGCTTGCTCAAACTCAAACCCATTAAGTTGGTGATGCCATGCAACCATCTCCTGCTCTGTCATCCCCTTCTGCTCTTACCTTCAGTCTTTTCTAGCATCAGGGTCTTTTCCAATGAGTTGGGTCTTTGCATCAGGTTGCCAAAGTACTGGAGCTTCAACTTTAGCATCAGTTCTTCCAGTGAATATTCAGGATTGATTTCCTTTAGAATTGACTGGTTTGATCTCCTTGCAGTCCAGGGGACTCTCAATAGTCTTCTCCAACACCAGAGCTTGAGAGCATCAATTCTTTGGTGCTCAGCCTTCTTTATGGTCCAACTCTCACATCCATACATGACTACTAGATAAACCATAGCTTAGACTATATGGACCTTTGTTGGCAAAGTGATGTCTCTGCTTTTCAATATACTGTCTAGCAACCTATAGTTGACTGAAATTTTTCTTTTCCATGTCCTATTTAAGTTACTAATTGAAAGTAGCTGATTTACCTCAAGTCAAAATTTTGAAGATTGCGTTTTCACCATGAAAATATTTTGCTTTGTTCTTTTCCAAAACTAACTGGACAGGTGATTCACAAGCCTGTGTAAGTGTCTATAACGCAGATCCTTACACCCCAGCCCTGCCAAGCAGCTCGGCTTCCATAACAGCAGAAGTACTTTGCATGTTACTAGACACCCTGGTGGCTCAGATGGTAAATAATCTGCCTTCAGTTCAGTAGACCTGGGTTTGATCCCTGGGTTGAAAAGATCCCCTGGAGAAGAGAATGGCTATATACTCCAGTATTCTTGCCTGGAAAATTCCATGGACAGAGGAGCCTGGCAGGCTGAAGTCCATGGGATGGACAGAGGAGCCTGGTGGCCTACAGACCATGGGGTTGCAAAGAGTGGGGACACAACTGAGTGACTAACACTTCACTTCAGACATAAAGTGTTACTTTCTTAGTGGCTTGAATTCCAGTTAACAGTTTGGGATGTATAAGATAGTGAATTTTCTGCCATAGTATATGCCAGAGGGAATAAATGACTTTCAAAATAGTGTTCAAAAGACTGTAATAAGCTGAGTCAAAGACTGAAAAAGTCTCTTCCTAAAGTAGGCATTTGACACTTTGTCTTTTAATCAGCTCAGGCATGTTTAGGTTTGTTTGAACTGAAATCTCTTTTCTTTTGGTAATAATTGTATTGGTACTTTAAAATCTTGTTGAATATTTATGGAATTCCTAGTTTCTACCAGTTCTAAATCATTGTCTCATAGTGTTTCATTGTGGAATTCTTTGAAAATTATGGTTAACTTCTAGAACATAGTTGGGACATATAAGCAGATGCTTGCTTATATTAAAATAGGCAAGATATATGGTCTCATGGACACTTAGATGCAGGAAACTATCAAAATTAGACCTGCATAATTTTTATTGTCATAACAGTAAACACTAAGAAAAAATGGTTTTAATTTGATAAGGGGAAAATGAGTTAGAAAAAATTATTTTTGATTTTATCTTTTATAAATTATGGCACACCAAATATAATATTTTTAAAAGAAAATAGTATCTTTTTAAGGGACATGCTTACATAATATTAAGAATTATGTTACTCAGTCAGATCCTTGCAATGATGTATTCAGTTCAGTTCAGTTGAGTCACTCAGTCGTGTCCGACTCTCTGCGACCCCATGGACCGCAGCACGCCAGGCCTCCCTGTCCATCACCAACTCCCAGAGTTTACCCAAACTCATGTCGATTGAGTTGGTGATGCCATCCAACCATCTCATCCTCCGTTGTCCCCTTCTCCTCCTGCCCTCAATCTTTCCCAGCATCAGGGTGACTCATTTTCAAATGAGTCAGCTCTTCGCATCAAGTGGCCAAAGTATTGGAGTTTCAGCTTCAACATCAGTCCTTCCAATGAACACTCAGGGCTGATCTCTTTTATGTTGGAGTGGTTGGATCTCCTTGGCAGTCCAAGGGGCTCTCCAGTCTTCTCAAACACCATATTTCAAAAGCATCAATTCTTCGGTGCTCAGCTTTCTTTATAGTCCAACTCTCACATCTGTACATGACTACTGGAAAAACCATAGCCTTGACTGGATATAGCATCAAGGTTTTTCAGTAAATACGAATGTTTTTCACTAAATACAAATGTTTTTCAGTAAATACAAAAATCCTATTTCATTAGATGTATGGTGACAAGGGAATAATTTGGACTAGACTTTTAGCACATTAGTGTATTTTCTTGCATTAGACCATATCACAATCATTGATCAACATTTTACCTTCAAATTTTTCAGACTGAATGTTAGAATTGTTCACCTTTTCTTTTTGGTAGGCTAATATTTTGCTTCTTGGATTCCAACATAACTTCCTTCTTTCTGACCTGGAAGCACAGTTAATGAGTTTGTGTATTGAAAATATTTAATATGTAAGTAATTTTAAATATAATTCAAATATCTTCCAAAGTTGTAAGGCATGACAGACATCAAATATTGCAGTCCTTAAAAAGACTGCACTCAGTGTGACTATTTTTTGGTAAATAGTGCTCTCTCATTCAGAATCAGTGGTTTATACAGTCATTCAAAAGTTTTTATTGAGTATTTAGTATGCCAGCTTTTGCACTAGATGTTGGAGTTGATGATCAGCCAAAAGGAGAAAATAAAAAAGGCAAGTCCTTGTCCTTGTGGTTTTCATAATCTAGTAGAAAGTGATAACAAACATGCATGACAGAACATGACATGCAAACTATCATGATATTTAACATGTATTGAATTTTTTCTTTAAATATAGTATTGACTTTGTATGAGATAATATATACACCATCACTTTAAATTATAAAGCACAATAATGTAATGAAGACGTGTGAATCCCCCAGCAAACTGAAGAAGAGCATGTATCTACGTATGTGTTTTGGCTTCATCTTCCAGAGGCCACTGGTAAACTGGTACCTCTCATTTTTAATACTGCATTTCATGTCTTCTAGGACATTTTTTTTCCCTCTCAACATCATGTTTCTGAAATTCCTCAAGGCTGTTGGGTATTGCTGTGAGGCTCTAGTTCTTTCATATTTATTCCATTTATTTTATTCCATTCTGGGAATGTACGACAGTTTACTGATCCATTTTCTTGTCAGTGGATATTTGGATTGATTGCAGTGTTTTTGTTTAATTTTTGCCTGTTTGTTTTGCTATCAGTGCTAATATAAATGGCTAGGGTGTGGTACTGTGTATCTTTTGGAGCACATTTCCTTGGGAATGTAACTACCAGGTGAGAATACGTTTTCTAAACTGGTTGTACCAATATTCATTTCCATAACTGATTCACATCCTCTTCAGCACTCATTTTTTCAGACTTGCTAATTTTTGCCAATCTAATGGTTGTAAAATGGGGGCTTATGATAGTCTTTTTGGTATTTCTCTTTTTAAATAAAGTATAAATGATTTAAAATGCTGTGTTAGTTCCAGGTGTGCAGAACAGTGATTCATATATATATATATACACACATGTATATGTATATATGTATTCTTTTTCAACACAGACTTAGTTTATATTCCCTAATTACTAATAAAGGTGAGCATTTTTTCATGCTTATTGGCCATATGTATTTTCTGACATGAAATGCCAGTTCAATTCTTTGTCACTTTTTATGAGATCTTTTCTCATTAATTTGTAGGCATTTTTATGTGTTCGTGTATATTCACTATAGCCCTCTGTTGTTTCACAGCCCTCTGAATATCAGAGAATGAATTACAGGGGCACCAAGTGCGTGTGGGGAGACTAGTTAGCAAGCAGTCTTTCCTAATGGACATTGTGTGATAATTTTTTTTTAATTTAATTTAATTTTTTAATTTTATTTTATTTTTAAACTTTACACAATTGTATTAGTTTTGCCAAATATCAAAATGAATCCGCCACAGGTATACATGTGTTCCCCATCCTGAGCCCTCCTCCCTCCCTATACCATCCCTCTGGGTCGTCCCAGTGCACTAGCCCCAAGCATCCAGTATCGTGCATAGAACCTGGACTGGCATCTCATTTCATACATGATATTTTACATGTTTCAATGCCATTCTCCCAAATCTTCCCACCCTCTCCCTCTCCCATAGAGTCCATAAGACTGTTCTATACATCAGTGTCTCTTTTGCTGTCTCGTACACAGGGTTATTGTTACCATCTTTCTAAATTCCATATATATGTGTTAGTATACTGTATTGGTGTTTTTCCTTCTGGCTTACTTCACTCTGTATAATAGGCTCCAGTTTCATCCACCTCATTAGAACTGATTCAAATGTTTTCTTTTTAATGGCTGAGTAATACTCCATTGTGTATATGTATCACAGCTTTCTTATCCATTCATCTGCTGATGGGCATCTAGGTTGCTTCCATGTCCTGGCTATTATAAACAGTGCTGCGATGAACATTGGGGTACACGTGTCTCTTTCCCTTCTGGTTTCCTCAGTGTGTATGCCCAGCAGTGGGATTGCTGGATCATAAGGCAGTTCTATTTCCAGTTTTTTAAGGAATCTCCACACTGTTCTCCATAGTGGCTGTACTAGTTTGCATTCCCACCAACAGTGTAAGAGGGTTCCCTTTTCTCCACACCCTCTCCAGCATTTATTGCTTGTAGACTTTTGGATCGCAGCCATTCTGACTGGTGTGAAATGGTACCTCATAGTGGTTTTGATTTGCATTTCTCTGATAATGAGTGATGTTGAGCATCTTGTATTGGTTTTGCCATATATCAAAATGATAATTTTATGTTTAAAATATTTTTCTTACATTTCTTATGTTAAAAACAAATACGAGGATGAAATACTGTTCTTTTTTTTTTCCCCTAATGGGACATTAGACCGCTGGCTTTTGGAAGAGTTCTGCTTTGTACATGCACTAGGGACACTTGAAACTTATGCATGTTAATGTATTGTTTCATGAAACCGTAACACACTGATCAAGTGGGCTTCAAAGTGATCTTCTACAAAATGAATGCTGTTTTTCATTTGCCTTCTCTTAATCATTTATAGAAAGTTGGAGCTGGATACTTAGGTCAGCAGTTAAAACTGTGGGTATCTTTGTGGAGCTGCTGCTGCTGCTGCTAAGTCACTTCAGTCGTGTCCGACTCTGTGTGACCCTATAGACGGCAGCTCACCAGGCTCCCCCGTCCCTGGGATTCTCCAGGCAAGAACACTGGAGTGGGTTGCCATTTCCTTCTCCAATGCATGAAAGTGAAAAGTGAAAGTGAAGTCACTCGGTCGGGTCTGACTCTTCGCGACCTCATGGACTGCAGCCTACCAGGCTCCTCCGTCCCTGGGATTTTCCAGGCAAGAGTACTGGAGTGGGGTGCCATTGCCTTATATGCTATTTGTGCAAATCTTTCTCAATTGAAGCTTATTTTTTAATGTTAAACACAATATTATAATAACTGTCTATTTAGCACTTGGCTGGAGAATCCCAGAGATGGGGGAGCCTGGTGGGCTGTCGTCTATGGGGTCGCACAGAGTCGGACACGACTGAAGTGACTTAGCAGCAGCAGCAGCATGGGCTAAGAATTGCAGCAGCATGGGCTAAGAACATACGCTTTCCATATACAATCTTTAATTCTTAAAATAGCCCTGCAGCATAGATATTATTATTCAAAGATGGGGAAACTGAGTCCAGGGCCAGGAAAATAAAATTCTTGAGATCACAAAGCCAGTGGCAGAACCCAGATCCAAACTAATTATGTTGGTTTCCACAACATTATCATTTTCAGTAAGTGTCCAGCTTTCCAATGCTGAGCACTTTCTAAATTTCATTATTATGTGTTAGACTGTGTGTTGATAGATATCTCTTTTAATTTTTAAGAGCTTACCTTGACATTGTGGCTTTGTAGAGCTCCTCTTCATTCCACTGACTCCATAAATCTAAGGAACTTATAAATATATTCTGAACTTATAAAACGTTGCCTTCATACTTCTTTTGTCAAAGTATTTGCACTGATTGGTAAGTAATGCAAGTGGTAGTTTTCTCCTTCCCTTTTAAGGCTAATTCCATTCCAGTATTTTTGGGGGAAAGGGGTGAGGATTCTCTCTCTCTTTTTCTCTGAAGGGGTTGGTTCTTCTACCATCTTGTTCCCTCAACAACTCTGCCAAGTTCTGTGCCCCTCTCACTGCCCAGTGAGCCAAACCCTCTTGGTTGTAGATAGGTAGATCACAGCTTGCAACTCACCAACTTCATTGACAACATAATATCCATAGAAACAGGAAGGTGAGGATAGGGCTGGAACATGCTGGTCTTTCCTCTCTCTCTTTTCTCTTTTTGTTTTGCTTTGTTTTGTTTTTTGTTGTTATTGTTTTTCATCTGTACATCATTAGCTTCACTGAAAATATCAAATTATTTTTCGAAGTAGCTACACCAATTGCTCAATTCCCAGTATTCTTTTTGCTCACATCTTTGTAGACAGTTGATGTTGAAAGAATTTTAAAATTTTGCCAGTCTTGTGAATGAGAAGTCTCTTATTGCAGTTTAATTTTTCATTTCTCTAATTCCTTGTGAGGTTGGTTGTTTATTTGTGTATGCTTTTTGGGGGGCTATTTGGCTTCTGTCTTCTATAACGTGCCTGTTTGAGTTTTTTATTTTCTTTTGGATGGTTTTTGCTTTTTTCCTAGTGTGCAAGAATTCTTTAGATATTATATATATATATATATATTATCTTTTCTGAGTGGTTTTAATGAAGTCTTTTAATAATTGGAAGCTCTTAATTTTACTGTAGTCTTTTATAGTTTGCAGATTTTGGTTCTTGTTTAAGAAGTCCTCTCCTACCCCTTTGTCATAAATATACTTTCTCCTACATAGACCTCTGAAAGTGTTAAGTGTTATAGTTTTTTCATTCACATTTAAATCTTGAATCCACCTGAAATTGATTTTTTGTGGATTGTGTGAGATAGAGGTTGATTTTCAATAACTTGTATATTGTTCCTTACCACTTGGTACTCCGTCTTGCAAAGTTGTACCTATGTAACAATCTTCACCAAGTGATTGTGGGAATATGAGAGGAATCACAGCACTGGAGGATCTAAAACAGATATGATTCTTCCCATTGTCCAAGAGGGAAACTCTTCACTTGTACTTCATGTTCAGATCAAGTTCAAGTCTCTCAATTATTTCCATCTCCTCTCCCATCTTGCTTTGTTCTCTTGTGTTCTCTGAGACCTCCATAGGCTGAATCTTTATTGATCTATACTTGGCCATGTCATCCTTCAGGTATACAAAGCTTTTACAGGAGCTTTGAAATTAACCATAAGAAATTCCATTTTTCCCGGTCTTCACTGTGAGTGCTCATGCTTGCATCGGCAGCGTATTGATTCCATTTTCTCAGTAACAGGTAGTTTCTGCACTCTTTACCAGGGGATTGTGGGCTTAACTTCAGTGGTTGTATGCACTGCCATTTGAGTGTAATTTTATGAGGTAGTGATTTATGATGTGTGAATCTAGGAGTTTTGCTTCAATAGGGAAATGGTATCTAAGGCTCCTCTGCTTGTCACTTGCTTATTTATTCTTCTCTCAGCTCTTTATGTTCTGGAGATGAGAAGAAGACTTCTCCCAGAAAAGTGAACAATTATAAGCAGAAAGATCCATTTTCAGTACTGTGAGTGAAGGATTGAATAAGTTCTCAACCCTTAGAATTTAAACAGACCCTGTATTAAAATGGGTGAGGAGGTGTACGATGCTGTTGAGTTTCATGTCAGTCTGTGTACTTCCTGGAAACCAAATACTGAGAGGCTTTTATTAAACCTCAGAGAAGATAAATAGTTTCCTTTACTTCTCACTAGTTATGGGGCACAAACTCATTCTCTAAAACAGTGTTCTTAGCAACCTTGTTTTTCTAGAGCCGGTTGATAGTTGATAAACCCAGAATGATGACTTGCCACTCTTACCTCCAGTATCATCATTAAATGTTTAAATATCATCCTTTACTGTTTAAATGTTCAAATTTCACAAAGGAATCAAATGGTCTAGTGACATTTATTTTGAAAAACAGGGCCATATGTTTCAGCTGTACATATTGAAAATTATTTTAGCATATGCTGCCGAATTGCTCTTCACAGCCCCTTTCCTAGTGCCTGACACATGGTAGAAATACAATATGTCTTAACAAGGAGTAAAAAAGGGAAGAAAGGAGATGGAAATAAACTGTCATTCTGGTGTATGAATAATTGGTTTAAAAATTTTTCTACATTCTTTTATTTTTCATAACCTCCTTTACTAGATTTATTGAAACATCAGTATGTTTTCAAGGTTATCATGATTGTGTCATCGTGTTGATAAAGAGTATCTGTGAATGTATATAATAACTATTCCTGTTGAAGTTTGTATTTCTTATCTTAAGAAAGTGGGGGGAAATTATCAGCGGAAAGAACTGGCTTACATTCCTTGGAGTCAGTGACCCAGAAATTTAAACCATCAGACAACTAGATTATAGGAGTTTGGCCACATTTTCCCAAAGGAGTTCCTTGAAGATGTAGTTGATTATAATGCCACATTTAATGTAATTCCATTAGGATACAGCTGTTGCAATAATTTATTTGAAATTAGAAATATGCCTTTTAACCTCTTGGAATTCAAATGAGGAAAACTATCTAATCAGAGAGACTGTCATTAAACAGAAAGGTTAGGAGAGCACCAGTTAGACTGATACCGAGTGTAATGTTAAAATAAAACTATGCGGAGGGTACAGAAACATACAATCACTTTCTTGTAGATCTTATCCAAGCTGATTAGAAGCTAATTGTTAGTCCTGGAGGAGAAACCATAAATTAAGCATCTTTAGTTTGCAATTTTCATTGCTTTTTAAATTTCTACTTGAGGACTTAGTTTTCTAGGATTCTGGTTGTGGGGCATATTTTGATGGTATGTTAAGGATACTACACACAGTAGAAAAACGTTACTTCAGTGTCTGATTTTTCCAAGGAAATGGGAACAAATGTGGATTTGGTCCCTCAGATATCACATCCTTGAACCCTTCACTCCGAATGCTTCTAACTCCTAATGAGACAGTGCTGGGCTTCCTTGAAAATCAAAGAAAATCTTTAGTCCTTTTTTAAGACTAATACATACTTGGTATCCTTTCTATCTGTGAAAGGCAGTCATTTCTAAGCTTCTTAGTTTTTGATCCATTAGAGTTGATGCAACAGGAAGTGGCGGGGCAAAACCCATCCTCTCAGATTTTCACAAACTTGTGGCTTCTCTTTTTATGGAGATGTTTTGTTGCAATTTCAGAAGGTGGTTGTTAGTTATGTTGGCTACATTATCTTTAGCACATCTGGGATGTGTTCACATGAAGGCATTGGCTAAAAACTGTGTCTTGTGGCCTGGAATTGACTCTGATATTGAAAAGAGAGGGAAGGACATTCCTTGCTACTTGGCCTAACCCAATAAAGACACCTTCCATGGCGAGCTCAGTCAGGAATTCATTTTGGAAGCTGAAGAGCAAGTACAGAAGTTGAGCTTCTCAGTTTTAGGATGCTTTTCAAAATATGCTTTTAGTTCTTTCCCAAATTTCTGCTGTGGCAATTATAGCTCTGAGACTATTATTTATAACCCTGGCACCATAATTTCTGACCTTGATTCTACAGTTACTTTGAGTTAAAGGAATATGTGGAAATGACTTGCCTCCAAGCTGTCAACACTGTAAGGCCACCAAGAATGCCCCAAGACAGGTTTGAGGCGAAATACTTGCCTCCCATCCTTCAAGTCAGAACTCAGTACTGGACAACAGAAATGTCTGTCGTCTGCTAAACTTGTGATGTAGCGATATCTGAAGTTTTCCCGTCTTAAATGAGGGTAGTTAAGACAAACAGAATCCTGTTCCATCTCTGCCTATCCTTCATTCATGTTTAGCCCCATGCGTGCGTGCTAAATCACTTCAGTCATGTCTGACTCTTTGTGACCTTATGGACCTTAGCTTGTGAGGTTCCTCTGTCCATGTGATTCTCTAGGCAGAATACCGGAGTGGGTGGCTGTGCCCTCTTTCAGGGGATCATCCCCACTCAGGGATCGAATCCATGTCTGTTACGTCTACCTACATTGGCAGGTGGATTATTTACCACAAGCGTCACCTGGGAAGCCCTGTTTAGTTCCAAGGTTTGCTTCTTTTGAAAACTGTGGAATTGGAACCAGTATAGAATTTTTTCCATTTAGTTCAAGTTGGGAGGTCCATTTTAAATGGCAAAGTAATGTGCAGATTAGCTCACAGGTATGTAATTTCAAGGACTGACTAATAGTGGATGAATGAGGATTTTCACTTAGTTTACCATTTATTATTTTTGCCATTTTCTTAGTATATGGGACGGTTTGGTATACAGTGAGAGACTATGTACAAAATCACCTTGTCATTTGTAAACTGTTCTGTGATCTGGTATTAATACCAGCGACAGCATCAATTATAAACAACTTACAGAGCACTTACTATGTGCTGGAAACTGTTCTAAGTACTTTACATATTTTCCACATCGCAGAAGCCCCCTGAAGGGTGTTATGATCATTTCATTTGACAGTTGTAGGACTGAGTGCTGGATAGTATAGTGAAGTAACTTGCTTAAAACATACCATTAGCATGCGGCATAGAGGGGACTGAAGCATGGATGGTGTAGCTCCAGAGTAGAAATACAGGGAGCCATGTCCCCTTTCTGTGGCATTTTGAATTCACATAGTTAGAAAACATATGCTTCTAACTTGGCTGGAATTAGATAACAAAAGTGTGGCTCATTGGATTTTGATGTTTATGAATCTGGTAAGTACCTGCAATTTCATTTTATCTGCCTGAAAATAATTTAGAAATAATGACAGGTAGGGTGCATATTTTAATCTGCCGTGAAACTCTTCCACTCTCTGATTGGTTTTGAATAGCTTCCTTCTTCTAGCAACATAAAGGGCATTTTTTAAAACAGAGGGTAAAATGTAGCTTTCTCAGTTCAGTTCAGTCACTCAGTCATGTCTGACTCTTGCGACCCCATGAATCGCAGCATGCCAGGCCTCCCTGTCCATCACCAACTCCCAGAGTTCACTCAGACTCACATCCATTGAGTCGGTGATGCCCTCTAACCATCTCATCCTCTGTCATCCCCTTCTCCTCCTGCCTTCAGTCTTTCCCAACATCAGGGTCTTTCCAAATGAATCAGCTCTTTGCATCAGGTGGCCAAAGTACTGGAGCTTCAGCTTTAGCATCATTCCTTCCAAAGAAATCCCAGGGCTGATCTCCTTCAGTATGGACCGGTTGGATCTCCTTGCAGTCCAAGGGACCCTCAAGAGTCTTCTCCAACACCACACTTCAAAAGCATCAATTCTTTGGTGCTCAGCCTTCTTCCCAGTCCAACTCTCACATCCATACGTGACCACTGGAAAAACCATAGCCTTGACTAGAGGGACCTTTGTTAATAAAGTAATATCTCTGTTTTTAAATATGTTGTCTAGGTTGGTCATAACTTTCCTTCCAAGGAGTAAGTGTCTTTTAATTTCATGGCTGCAGTCACCATCTGCAGTGAGTTTGGAGTCCCCCAAAATAGTCAGCCACTGTTTTCACTGTTTCCCCATCTATTTGCCATGAAGTGATGGGACCGGATGCCATGATCTTCGTTTTCTGAGTGTTGAGCTTTAAGCCAACTTTTTCACTCTCCTCTTTCACTTTCGTCAAGAGGCTCTTTAGTTCTTCCTCACTTTCTGCCATAAGGGTGGTATCATCTGCATGTTTGAGGTTATTGATATTTCTCCTGGCCATCTTGATTCCAGCTTGTGCTTCCTCCAGCCCAGCATTTCTCATGATGTACTCTGCATGTAAGTTAAATAAGCAGGGTGATAATATACAGCCTTGATGAACTCCTTTTCCTATTTGGAACCAGTCTGTTGTTCCATGTCCACTTCTAACTGTTGCTTCCTGACCTGCATATAGGTTTCTCAAGAGGCAGGTAGGTGGTCTGGTATTCCCATCTCTTTCAGAATTTTCCACAGTTTACTGTGAACCACATAGTCAAAGGTTTTGGTATAGTCAGTAAAGCAGAAATAGATGTTTTTCTGGAGCTCTCTTGCTTCTTCAATGATCCAGCGGATGTTAGCAATTTGATGTCTGGTTCCTCTGCCTTTTCTAAAACCAGCTTGAACATCTGGAAGTTCACGGTTCACATATTGCTGAAGCCTGGCTTGGAGAATTTTGAGCATTACTTTACTAGCGTGTGAAATGAGTGCAACTGTGCAGGAGTCTGAGCATTCTTTGGCATAGCCTTTCTTTGGGATTGGAATGAAAACTGACCTTTTCCAGTCCTGTGGCCACTGCTGAGTTTTCCAAATTTGCTGGCATTTTGAGTATAGCACTTTCACAGCATCATCTTTTAGGATTTGAAATAGCTCAACTGGAATTCCATCACCTCCACTAGCTTTGTTCGTAGTTATGCTTCCTAAGGCCCACTTGACTTCACATTCCAGGATGTCTGGCTCTAGGTGAGTGATCACACCACCGTGATCACTCTAGTTCTTCTTTAAAAAACTATTGTTTCTCTGTCTCTTGGTTGAGTTCTTGGAGTAATGGGGTTAAAAGACTCTTACAGAGAATAAAATGGAAGCTCATTCATGTAGACCTGGGGCTTCATTCACAACAGTTTCTCTTCTAGGAGGTGACTGTGACTTGTGCCATATCAAGAATAACAGTCCTAGGGCTTCCCTAGTAGTCAGTGGTTAAAACTCTGCACTTCATCTGCCAGGGAGCACCTTTGATCCCTGTTTGGGGAACTAAGATCCTGCCTGCCACAGCCAAAAAAAATAATTATTAGCCATACCATAAAAAAAGAAAAACAGTCCTGTGTTTTCACTTTTGTCAGTTTTATTTATTACAGCTAGGCCAACTGTATGTTACAGAGTTTGAGTGAGAAGCAATCCATTCATGTGTAGAGGTGAGAACCATGATTAGTACGACAAACTGAGCTGCCCTTTAAAGAAATTACTTCAGTTAATGTGTTCTCACATCTTTCTCCCCAGGTTACAACTTGAACCGTATAATTTATGGGTCTAAAAAGGTCTTTTGTAGCATCTCCTTCTGCTGTAATGAGATACATGATAAAAAGTCCATTTGACTCCAAAGAAATGTCTTATTTTGTTTTTCCTACCCTTTTGGAAGCATCATTCTTTGGCCAGATGAAGTTATTTCAACTCAAAAGGCTTTCTTTTCAACATAAAAAGAGAAGTTTTAGTTTCTTGTGTCTTTTGTAAGTGCCCCACTTTGGTTTGACAGGGGAGAGTCGAGTCTCTTCACTGGTGGCATAAGCTCTTAACACCTCACTTTCTCTTCTAAGACTAGTCACCACCTTTACTCATAGCACCCCGGTATGAAAAAATCTTAGATGAAGAAAGCATGAAATAGGGAGGAATACTAGATGTGTTCTAAAATTTTAAGTGTCAGTAAATAAAAGTCACTGTAATGCTCTGAGTGTCTGTTGGAATTCTTGGCACTGTGACCTTTAGGACATTTGTTCCACACTGTGCACAAGACAGCTTTGCTGGGATGATCATCTGGGTTAGCAGGGGAGGTTTGCCATGTGAAACCTCTTCTGAGTCAGCCATTCCCCCTTAAGCACTTCCATAGGTCTTAGTATGGACCTCTCATATGGAACTGATTTTATTGTAAATTCTTTGAGAGGAGGGTTATATTTTTAAAAAATTATTTGTATTTTTTCATGTATTTCAATTGGAGGATTATTACTTTACAGTATTTTGATGGTTTTTGCCATACATCAGTGTGAATCAGCCATAGGTATACATGTGTCCCTCCATCCTGAATCCCCCTCCCACCCCCCTCCCCACTCTGTCCCTCAGGGTTGTCACAGAGAGAGCACCGACTTTGGGTGCCCTGCATCATACATCAAACTGTCACTGGTTATCTATTTTACATATGGTAATACATATGTTTCAATGTTATTCTCTCAAATCATCCCACACTCTCCTTCTCCCACTGAGTCTAAAAGTCTGTTCTTTACACCTGTGTCTAAGAGGAGGGTTATATCTTATTAAGTTAAGATAGTACCTAAAATACAGTTGATTCTTAATGAATATTTGTAGAGTGAAGAGGGAAGATAGGATATGTCCGTGCCTGTGTGATAAGTCACTTCAGTTGTGTCTGACTCTGTGATTCCATGGACTGTGGCCCGCCAGGCTCCTCTGTCCACAGGACTCTCCAGGCAAGAATACTAGAGTGGGTTGCCCTGTCCTCCTCCAAGGATATGTCCATAAGTAAGACGAAAGAAGAGCTTTCAAACTGAGAATACGATATGAACAAAGAGAAAGACTAGAAAACTGTGGTTGAGGAATCATCACAGAGTTCAGTTGGGTTACAGTATAATGTGTGAAGACACTCTTGGAACCAACGGTTGAACAAAGTAGAATGGATAGGTTTTCACAAGTCATTTTCAAGTTGGGGGGATATTGGAGCGTAAAAGACCAGAATGATGTGATCGCCTTGAAACCAGTTGAATTTCTTCCACTTAAGAGAGAAACACATTGAAGAGAGAAGAATTAATCCATTGTGAAAAGCTGAGTTTAGTTGCCAGTAGAACCTGCAGCTGTAGATAAGGAAATGTGGATGGAAAGAGAAGGAGAGGCTCTGGAGAACCAGGTCAAGGATGGAGGAGACACATTTGACAGTGAGACCTGCCCAAGGGATTGTACAAGCAAGGGCTGGAAGAAGTTGCTGATGGGGAGTGGGGAGCCAAGAGTTAGAGAACTGAGGACAAAGCCTGAAGGGCTGGAGAAACAGGGACAACCAAAGCGTGGGAGAGAGAAGGTGCAGTGGAGTCACGTGTCACAGCAGGAAAGGGAGGCATGCGAAGCAGACATGCGGCTTGGCCTGGGGCGATGGCCACATTTTGCCATCAGGAGTTGAATTCAGGTCTTAGTCTATCACCTGTTAGCTGCATGATCTGCAGCCAACGCATAAGCTTTTGGACCACAGTGCCCTTACCGTTGCAGTTGTGCTGTTAATGTCAATAGTTTAAATCTATAGACCTTACATGATACTTTAAAAAGTACTCTTGTCTATTCAAATCATAACCAATAAAATGGAAGATTTGGAGTTATCTATATTTCTTCTGTTCATGCAAGCAACTATATTGCAAAATATACTATTTTAAAAATCTCTTGTAATCTGTACAAAATTGAAGACAGAAAAAATTTGGTATATGATAGAAGTTTATTGATGATAAATGGTAAAAATGATTTTTGCAGTAAATTATGTGGGAACAATTGATGTCAATATGGAAAAAATTAAATTAAGATCTTACCTTTCACCTGGCACAAAATTCAATTCAAATTGGAGTATAGATCTAAATGTGAAAGGCAAAATTTTCAACTTTTGAAAGAGTGTATTTGAAAATGTCTTTCTGAACCACAGTTGGAAAGAATTTCTAACAAAAACGCAAAAACGCAAGACTAGTGGAAAACACTGATAAATGTGCCTACATTAAAATTAAACAGCTCTTTTCGTTAAAGAAAAGTGGTGAAAGGGGAGTAATAAACAAGAAGACTGTACAACATATATAACTGACAAATGACTAGAAATTAGTATATATAAGGAACTTCTTTTTGTCGATAGTGAAAGAAATAATCTAATTGAAAAAAATCAGGTAAACAAAGTCTTTCTGAAAGAGGAAATCCAAACAACCAACTACTTTATGACTATCTGTCAACCTCATTAGCAATCAACAGTAGAAAGCAGGAATTTTTGAATTGTGTGTTTGATAGACTATCTTTTGCCCGCTATCTTCTGAATAAAGCTCTTAGAATTTAAATATAATTCACTCTGTCTTATCAAGCTTAATTTTTTTTCAAGCTTAGTTTTTTAAGCACCTTCTGTATACCTAGGACTTGTCTAGCTCTTTTTACTGAGCCTATTTAAGTGAAGGCTTTTCCTTTCCAATTCTTAGGTTATTTATTAACCCGTGTTTTCTTTAGACACCATGAATATTCTTACCGACACTGGAACCCTCAGCTTTTGAAGCAATTTTAAATTTATAGAGTTTGTGACTGTATTGTTCTATTGAAAATACTGTATATTTATTCTTTATTTCTGGGAGAGGCAACATTTTTGTTATTTTCATGGGAAATATTGGCAGATTTTTGCCTTAGAAAATATTATACAATATTAGTTTTTCCATATTCAACATCATCAATAAAATGCATTATAAGTGGCATTTTAATGTATTGATAACCTTCCCTTTTACTAGAAAAAGGAACAATAAAGTTTTTCTTATCCTTTTTATTATTAGGGTAATACATTAAGAAAAATCCTCCTGAATCGATACTTTAAAGGTGATTACGGAGTCTCTATAAATGGACACCTCTCTGGAACCTACTGCAAAACTGCACAAGGAGGAGGCAAGATATCATTTTTCCCTTTATTTTCAAATTCTAATAACATCTCTGTGTACCAGTGTTGTTCTAGTGTTTTTCTTAAAAATAGCACAAATATGAAAAGGTTCATTTAAAAAGCACCATCAGCCATAGCAAAGAGAAAACCCTGCCACTTGTGTCATCTAGGATGGACCTCAGGGCATGATGCTAAGTGCAAGAATCAGTTGTATACGTGATCTAAAACTCCAAACTCAGCGAAACAGAGATCAGATTTGTGGTTGCCGGATGCGGAGAGTGGGGAGTAGAGAAATTAAGTGAAAGTGGTCAAAAGGAACAAAGTTTCAGTTAAATAAAGCAATCTTGGGACTGTAATATACAACATGATGACCGTTGGTAACAGTACTGTATTGCATATTTGAAAGTTGCTAAGAAAATAGGTGCTAAAAGTTCGCATCACAAGGAATACAAATTAACTTTATGAGATGATAATTTAATCTTATTGTAGTCATCATTTTGCAGTATATACATCTATCAAATTATTAATGTTGTACACCTTAAACTTGTACAATGTTATATAGCAATTATATCTCAATAAAACTGGAAAAATAAGTATAAAGCACATTAAAAACCCTTTGTATGATTTTGGGTTCATGAAACAAATTTGAGCCTTTCGACAACGGTTTACTTATTTATTTTTCCTAATCACAGGAAGCTTTTCTGGGCAAGATTCAGATAAGATGGGGATATCCATGTCAGATATTCAGTGTCTCCTGGATAAAGAAGGTGCATCTGAACTTGTCATCGATGTTATAGTGAATACCAAAAATGACAGAATTTTCTCAGAAGGCATCTTACTTGGCATTGCCTCGCTGGAAGGAGGAAACACACAAACTCAGGTACCTGCTTACAATCATTGTCGTTGGTTACATTTGGTATTTTGTATTTCTTACTTCTTTGTCTTGGAAAGTAATGATTTTTCTTTAAGTTTCTCATGACTATCTCAAAAAGAAAAAAATCCCACAACAACTTTGTATCACATTTTCCTTATAAATGTTTTGATTTGCTGTAGTAAGTACCTTGTTGTTGTTTAGTCACAAAGTCTCGTTAGACTCTTCTGCAACTCCGTGGACTGTACCCTGCCAGTCTCCTCTGTCCATGGGAGTTGTCAGGCAAGAATACTGGCATGAGTTGCCTTTTCCTTCTCCAGGGGATCTTCCTGATCCAGAGATTGAACCCAAGTCTCTTGGCATTGGCAGATGGGTTCTTTACCACTGAACCACCTGGGAAGCAGAACTTTGCAAATTACTCAGTGAAGCAGAACATTCCAGAAATTCTCATTTGCTTAGGGAAATTTTAGGCTGACTAAGCAGATAAGGACATTTTGACTTATCCAAGAATTATATGTAAAAAAAGGAATTAAGTGCATTTGTTAAATGAGGCAATATATATATAAATTCCTCATACAGTATTTGACATTAAAACAAGTTCTGATAATATTCACCATGCATCTCAGTTACTTTTTTAGAAACTGAGAACTCTTCTGTTCCTTCTTCCCCAAATCTGCCGGTACTTGTTACCCTGCTGCCGCTGAGTAGGTGAAGCTTTCCCTGTTGTGGGGAGAGAAGAACCATTCCTTCTTTTCTTGTTCTGTTTACTCATTCAGCTCAGGAGGGGTGACTTGAGAGTCATTGTTCATCTATTCAGTGCTCCACTCCAGTGAGCAGTGTGCTCACCTCATGTAGGATCACACCACTATTTCCCGAAGGCACACACGTGACTTAGAAACTCCTGCCAAGTTGCCCCTGAACTTCCCCACACCTAAAGGCAGAGCTCACTGTGTGATCCTGAGAGCTGGGACGTGTTCCCAGGGAACAGGCTTCCTCCTCCCAGCCCTGCCACTCACTAACCAGGTATTTCCAGGTTTGCCTTGGTCAGGAAGGCAAATAACTAATTGAAATTACAAAATCTATTTTCCGTATTCATGGCAAGTAGACACCACGTCTTATTAAGCATGAAAAAAAAAAATCATGTTGTTTCTAAAGATATCTTTCCAAAACACATATTATTCTCCTGCTTAAAGTTAGTCACTTTCCTCTATAAAGGCAAATGCTCCTTCATGATCTAGTCTCTTCAAGTTTTCTAACTTTCCGTTCTTACTCCATCTCTCCCCGCCTCCATCCTTTCTCTTGTGCACCAGCTGTACTAAGCTCTTTATAGCTCCTCAGATGTGCTGTGCCATTTCTCATGTCACTTTCTCCTCTTTGAGGACTCAGCTCATGAACTTCTCTGGGAAGCCTTCTGTCCACTAGTGACTCTATGCTTCTGCTGTATCCTGCAGATATCTGCAGTAGCATTTCTTCATTTTTGTGTGTGTGTGCCTCTTCATGAGTACAGCAGGCTCTGTCTAGTGAATTATGAATCCTTAGAGGTTGAGACCACATGTTTTCCATCTTCACATCCCTTGTTTCTGGCACCATGTCTGGCCCAGCCTAGGGATTCAGTAAATAATCGGAAGTGAACATCCCTATGAATGAGTGGTCCAAGTCCATTTCTATTCACAAAGTCTTCACTATTTGGCTGTGGCCTTTGGGACCACTTCTTTATCTGAGCTCCCATGACATTTGCTTCTTGGATGCTCACTTGGCATTTTTCCTATGCTGCTTTGCTTGGTTGTTACCGATATGATATTCTGTTTCTCCAGTTAAATGTCATCTTCTTTAAAGTAAGGGGATCATGTCTTGTTCTTTGTATCTACAGCTTATAGCCATTTGACAAATACTTGATGAAATAGAATTTGGTGATTTTTGTTTATGAAAATCTTTTAAATGGGTTATGACAGTCTTGTTTACCAGCCTTACACTATCCAGATTTCTCGCTTATCTACATCATTGTGTAACCCAGATGTCAACTGTGTGCTCCTGGCCCTAAGAGGTCTAACTGAGGTCAGCTGGAATGCTTACCCTCCCCAAGACTTCTATCAAAATCCAGGGGGATTTATATTCTAATTGTCTCATTGGCCACTGTTGTCTTGCTTACTTAGTTCAGGGATGGTCTTGACACCCAGCTTCTGTAGTCCTGAATTAGGGATCTGATGCCCTTTCTTAAGTTTTACCCTCTTAGCTACATAAATCAATTTATATGTTTAAATGTACTTAATTAAAAATTGGTTGAGGGGAGGAAAAAGAAGATGGTTAAATTATAATTTCAAATTGTACACTAATAATAGCAACCATGAGAATCAGTTCAGTTCAGTTCAGTTCAGTCACTCAGTTGTGTCCGACTCTTTGCAACCCCATGAATCGCAGCACGCCAGGCCTCCCTGTCCATCACCAACTCCCGGAGTTCACTCAGACTCACGTCCATCGAGTCAGTGATGCCATCCAGCCATCTCATTTCTGTCGTCCCCTTCTCCTCCTGCCCCCAATCCCTCCCAGCATCAGAGTCTTTTCCAGTGAGTCAACTCTTCACATGAGGTAGCCAAAGTATTGGAGTTTCAGCTTTAGCATCATTCCTTCCAAAGAAATCCCAGGGCTGATCTCCTTCAGAATGGACTGGTTGGATCTCCTTGCAGTCCAAGGGACTCTCAAGAGTCTTCTCCAACACCACAGTTCAAAAGCATCAATTCTTCAGCGCTCAGCCTTCTTCACAGTCCAACTCTCACATCCATACATGACCACAGGAAAAACAATAGCCGTGACTAGATGGACCTTTGTTGGCAAAGTAATGTCTCTGCTTTTGAATATGCCATCTAGATTGGTCAAAACTTTCCTTAATGCCTCCTAACTACTGGGCACTCTTCTTAGTGCTTTCTGTGTATTAGCTTGATTTATCCTCACAACAACCTGTGCAGGAACTTGAGTCCTATCTCATCTTACCAAAGAAGAATCTGAGATACACATAAGCTCACATGGCTGGTTAGAAATCAAGCTAGGATTGGAGCCCATGCAGACAGGCTCCAGTTTCTGTGCTCTTAACCGCTATAAACATCTCCTTTCAGGACTTTCTTGGTGGTCCTCTGGTTAAGAATCCAACTTGCAATGCAGAGGTCATGCAACCACCAGAGATTTCTGGTGGTTGAACTAAGATCCTACATGCTGCGAAGCGACTAAGCCTGCACGCCACAACAGAAGACCCCATATGGTGCAGCTAATAAATAATAAATATTTTTAAATGTCCGTTCTAAAATATCCTTCTGTCTACTCACTCCTGGGAAGTTTCACTGACTGATCACCCTGTATTACACCCTAGTATTACTTCACTTCTCTGGGTCCTCACTTCGTTTCGTTTCTCTGCCCTCTCATTTCTAGTCACCCTCCATCCTTCTTGGGTGAAAGTCCTTCCTCTACTATATGGAACTGTTTATCTATCACCTTGGCTCCTGAAAAAAACCAAGGAGTTTCCCCTTATACTCTGAAGCTTATGGAGGTGGTTTCCTAACCAAAACCTGTACCTTTGTGAGGGATTGAATTGTTATGCTAGCTCTTGAGATTATATATATATTATAAAAGCATACTATTTATCTTTATTAAAATCATAGTGTTCAGCTTTGTTGTTGTTTTGTTCAGTCACTCAGTTGTGTCTAATTCTTTGCGACCCCAGGGACTGCAGCATGCCAGGCTTCCCTGTCCTTCACCATCTCACAAAGCTTCAAACTCATGAGTCAGAGATACCATTCAACTATCTCATCCTCTGTTACCCACTTCTCCTCCTGCCCTCAATCTTTCCCAGCATCAGGGTCTTTTCTAATGAGTCAGTTCTTCACATAAGGTGGCTAAAGTATTGGAGCCTCAGCCTCAGCATCAGTCCCTCCAGTGAGAATATTCGGGATTGATTTCCTTTCTAGTTTTTAAAAGTCCATGTAAATCATTTGTTATTTTGAGCTTAAAGGGTCATTTTATATAGTGATTTAGAGTCAGAGAATCTAGATTTAAATCCTATCTCTATTACTGTTATATAATATTGGGAAAGTCATTTACATTCACCAAACTTTATTTTATTGATATATAAAATGAAATAAGCACGTTCTGTTCATCACACAGTTGTCCTGAAAGAATCAATGAGATAATACATGTCAAGGAACAATAAAAATTATAAAACTTTGTGTTAATAGAACTACAAAGTTCTATAACTTCTTCATTAATATATAGGAATCCCTTTCTGCTTTCTAATGCCATTATATTGAAAATATTAGGGTTCAAGCATAAGAGTAATTTATGGGACCACAGAGGTCTCTGAAATCTGCCTTTATCCTCTGAATTAATAGGTCCAGCTTGATGGTTTCACTGTGGTTGCTATGGTTACTGTGGCTTTTTGGCCTGCTTTCTTGAATTGTTGCTAGCCCTCTGCCTAGTGCTTCCCCCTTGTAGGTATGAAACCGACTTGTAAGACTTTATGAAAACGCTTTGAGAATGTGCATCACCCACAGTAGAAATTTCAAGACAGGTATCCATTTCCAGGCCTGATGTCATTAGACAGACTCATACCTGCAGGTCCCAGGACCTGTGAGTCATGGTTTCAGGCACTCTTTCAGAAGGGGTATCCTCTGCAAGAACCAAACTCCCCCAAATTGTCTACTCTATTGGATTATAGTCAATTCTACTTGATCTGGAAGTCATTATTTCTTCAGATGTTTTCTATCCATTGTCTCTTATCAAGTTTATATAACTCTTCTCATATCAGTACAGTGACTGGAATTACTATCTTTATTAATTATTTTTACTGTATTTCTCTTGTTTGTGTTGTGTCTGTCCCGTGGTTTTAGTCTTAATAACTTAAATTTTCTTGTCCAGAGCATATCACGTTTCCTAACTCATACCTCTTCTCGATACTTCTCCAAGCAGACAATGATTAGGGCAAATGATCTCAAGGTTCGTTATTTCCAGAGATGTGTTTTTATCATACTTTGACTGTTGAATCCTTTCCACATCATTATTGATTGTGAAAGAGTTCACTTCATGCATTTTATGGTGGGCTTGTCCTAGATCCTGTGGCAAAGCAATGTAGCTAATAAAATACCCAAGGGACTTAGTGCCTACTTATCAGTGGGTTCCTGTGAGTGAGGCTGCCATGGTAACACAGTCTAAATTAAATATACAATAATTTAGGTAAAGAGAAAAATAACTTTGTAGGCTCACATTTACCAGGATGATCACAGAATTAGTGGTGGTTTTCCAATCTAGATTACAGAGTCGTGAAGGCAGGAACTGTAGCTATTTTTCCTGAGTGTTCTGTCACTTCACAGCATGGGGCCTGGAACACAGTAGGACCTCAATACATAGTACTGCACAAAACATGACTTCATAATAATATAAAAATCAAAGAGCTCTTTGCATACCACTCTTAGAGTGTTCTTATGAGATTTTAAAACAAATAATCACTAAAGGTGACTTCAATAACATAAAATTATGTTGAATTTTAGTGGAAAGTACTAAGCAAATATAAGCTATTATTAGGACACAGTAAATAGTATAGGAGACTGGTAAAGCTGTCAGTTTATGAAATAATCATGAGCAGCACATTAAATACGGGCTTTTATCCATAATGCTTATGTTTATTTGAAACACCCTTGGGGGCCGGTGTCTTAAAATACGTTTTCTTGCAGTATTCCTTCTACCAGCAGTTACATGAACAAAAAAAATCAGAAAAATTCTTCAAAGTTCTCTACGACCGAATGAAGGCTGCTCAGAAAGAGATAAGATCAACAGTGACAGTTAACACCATCGACTTAGGTAACAAGAAAAGGGATGATGACACAGAACTGATGACATCTGGCCCACGGATGAGAGGTAAAGGACTAGTTGAGTATTTGGGAGAATGAGTAAGAGAAAAGAGGGTAACACAATTTTTAGAGCTCATTTATCTTGTCATCTCACTTACCTTAGTCTAATTATGCCACTTGTGCCTCTGTGTATGGAACACTGTCCTTGAATTATTGTGGTCATGGTATTGACCTTCAAACAGCTCTGTGGGGTCAGCCTCAAACAAAGAATTATCAGTGCAAAGCAACTAGTGACATGAAAATATTTGATTTCATCGTGAAATTCTTGGTAAAGAACAGCTACCCATCCCTTCTGAATGCTCATGAAATGTAAACTGTAAGAACCAGAATTATAGCACTAAACTCTATGAAAGATTCTTGGAATTTGAAATAACAAAGTCATCAGGATAGTAAAAACAAATTGTATAAATATTTTGAACTTTGTACTATTTTATCACTTTCTTGTATTTAGGAGCTCTTAATTTTATATTTATCAAAAAGACAGGAGCCCTTCTAAAATGGACTAAGCATTAAGATCTTTTTTAAAAAATATCCCAGTGCATATTTAATTTTTTGGTTGCTCCTTCAGAATCTTTTGGGAAAAGTTGTTGCACCTCTTGTCAGGTGATTTGAAATCCAATTGTTAGAGAATTTGGGTAACTGTCTTTTTTTAATTAGCAAATGGAAGTTAATTCATAAATGTAAGAGTACTGCTTTATTTTCAGTAAGGGATTCATCATTACATTTAAAAGAGGGAATGAAAGGGCAGTTAACAGAAGCTTCTTCGGCCACATCCAAAGCATACTGTGTATACAGAAGAGAAATGGATCCAGAAATAGACATCATGTGTGCAGGACCTGAAGCGGGAAATGCCGAGGACAGGTCCACCGAGGAAGTCACAATGAGCCCTGCCATTGCCATCATGCAGCCGATTTTGAGGTTTCTGCAGTTACTCTGTGAGAATCATAACCGGGAGCTGCAGGTACTTGTTCTGTTTTGTGTGAGAGCTGAGCATCCACCCTATGATGTTAGTGATTAAATTCAGATAAAACTAATAAGTCGTTTTGGAGAGAGAATAAGAACAATAGTGCTTTTCTGAAATGGGAAGAAATTTTGGTATCTGGGTGAAGAAAAATGAGAAGAAAATTCCTTTATGCATTCCTACAGTATCATTCTTTGCATCCTCAACTCACATCTCTTCAGTCTCAGTGGGTATCATCTAACCTTAGGACTCTCAGATTTGTTCAATAAAGTCAGTTTTGCTTCATCTGTACCTTTCAGGGTTTTGTAAGACTTGGAGGGCCTTCATCATTGCCAGCTCAGTTCATATTTCTTGAATGAGGATACAGAGTATATTTTATTATAAACAGAGTTAATATATGTCTATTATAAACATATATGTTTTTATTATAAACAGATTAATATAGAAGAGGATTTTCTTGCTTTTGAAGTTTAATTGATTTACAATATTGTGTTAGTATCAGGACTACAGCAAAATGATTCCGTTTTTTTAATATATATATATATACATACACACATATCTTTAAAAATTATTTTCCATTAAAGATTATTACAAGATATTGTATAGTTTCCAGTGCTATACAGTAAATCCTTAATGTTTATCTATTTTATATGTGGAAGTGAAAGTGTTAGTTGCCCAGTCATGTCCGACTCTTTGTGACTCCTTGGACTGTTGCCCAGCAGGCTCGTCTTCCATGGAATTCTCCAGGCAAGAATACTGGAGAGGGTACCCATTCCCTTCTCCAGAGCATCTTCCTGACCCAAGGATCAAACCTGGGTCTTCCACATTTCAGGCAGATTCTTTACCACCTGAACCACCAGGGAAGCCCTATTTTATATATGGTAGTGTATGTTTGTTAATCCCGTGTGTGTGTGCTCAGTTGCCAACTTGTATCTGACTCTTTGTGGCCCGATGGACTGTAGCCCAACAGGCTCCTCTGCCCATGGAATTTTCCAAGCAAGAATACTGGAGTGGGGTGACATTTCCTCCTCCAGGGAATCTTCCTGACCCAAGGACTGAACCCATGTCTCTTGCGTCTCCTGCATTGGCAGGTGGACTCTTTACCACTAGCGTTACCTGGGAAGCCCTTTAGTAGTTACCTTACCAAATTGCAAACATCTGTTAGATCATAGGAAAAGCAAGGGAATTCCAAAAAAACAACATCTACTTCTGCTTTATTGACTGCGCTAAAGCCTTTGACTCTGTGGATCACAGCAAACTGTGGAAAATTGTTTAAAAGGTGGGAATATGAGACCATTTTACCTGCCTCCTGAGAAACCTGCATGCACGTCAAGAAGCAACAGATAGAACCTTCCATGGGACAACAGATTGGTTCAGAATTGGGAAAGGAATACGTCAAGGCTGTATATTGTCACCCTACTTATTTAACTTACATGTAGGACACATCATGTGACATGCTGGGCTAGGTAACTCACAAGCTGAAATCAAGATTGCCAGGAGAAATATCAACTACCTCAGATATGCACATGATACCACACTAATGGCAGAAAGCAAAGAGGAACTAAAGAACGTCTTGATGAGAGTGATAGAAGAGAGTGACAAAGCTGGCTTAAAACTCAACAATCAAAAAAGTAAGATCATGGCATTGGGTCTCATCATTTCATGGCAAACAGATGGGGGAAAAATGAAACAGTGACATACTTCATTTTCTTGGACTCCAAAATCACTGAACAGTGACTGCAGCCATGAAATTAAAAGATGCTTTCACCTTGGAAGAAAAGCTATGACAAACCTAGAGAGTATCTTAAAAAGCAGAGACATCCCTTTGCCAACAAAGGTCCAAAAAGCAGAGACATCCCTTTGCTAACAAAGGTCCATCTAGTCAAAGATACGGTTTTTCCAGTAGTCATGTATGGATATGAGAGTTGGACCATAAAGAAAGCTGAGTGCCAAAGAATTGATGCTTTTGCACTGTGGTGTTGGAGAAGACTCTTGAGAGTCCCTTGGACAGCAAGGAAATCAAAACAATCAATCCTAAAGAAAATCAACCCTGAATATTCATGGGAAGGACTGGTGCTGAAATGCTAGTTCTTTGGCCACCTGGTGGGAAGAGCCAACTCATTGGAAAAGACCCCAGTGCTGGGAAAGATTGAAGGCAGGAGAAGGGGACGACAGAGGATGACATGGTTGGATGGCATCACCAACTCAACAGACATGAGTTTGAGCAAGCTCTGGAAGATGATGAAGGCAGTGAAGCCCACCACTTGTAGTCCATGGTGTCTCAAAGAGTTGGACATGACCTAGTGACTAAATAACAACAGTTACTAGGTTAATTATTACTAAGTTTATACTAAACTATTACTAAATTATATTTATGTCAGTACATATTGAAGTACGTCATTTTTCTTTAAGTAGTTGTTTATTTATTTGGCTGCATTGAGGCTTAGTTGCACACAGGATCTTCACTGTATCATGAAATCTTTTAGTTGTGGTGGGCAGGCTCTGGAGCATACAGGCAATGCGGGCTTCGTTACTCCACTGCATGTGGGATCTTACTTCCCTGACCAGGAATCAAACCTGCATCTCTTGCACTGCAAGGAAGATTCCCAATGATTGAATCACCAGGAAAGCCCCCTGAAGTACCTCATTCTTACAGCTTCTAAGTATTCCAGTGTTTGGATATACAATTATTCATTAAATTGGTCCCATTGTGATTGGTATGGTGTGATTTTCAGTTGGGGCTGTTACAAGCGGTGTGCTCTGGATCTCTTTGTAGTTGTCTGTTACTCAAAATATTGACAGGTCCTCCAAGTTGCCCTTCGCAGCGGTTGTATCATTTGAAGCTGCACTATGTATAAGGGATTGCTTAGTTGACTATTCAATTGCTTCTTTCCCTAATTAACTTCTGGTTTCCTTTTTCTTTTCTCCTTACCTGCTGCTTAATTATTTTTGCCCTTTGTATATAGTTTTAAGATAATGACATTGAGAAATGTTTTTTATGAACTGTATTGATAAATATAGATGCTTGAAAAATATATCTCTCTTTTCTTAACCCCAAGAGAAATGTAATAAATGTGAATACTTCGTTATAAAGGGCAGGTCCATTCCACATTGCCATGGGGATCCTCTTGGGTTGAAAAAACACCCATAGAGAGAAAACGGAAAACATTTAGCATAGTGATTTTTTTTTTAATGCCTTGGGTATATTTTTTTTCTGTTTAGCACTTCCTGAGGAATCAAAACAACAAAACCAATTACAACCTTGTCTGTGAGACCCTTCAGTTTTTGGATTGCATTTGTGGAAGTACAACAGGAGGCCTGGGACTCTTGGGTCTCTACATCAACGAGAAGAATGTAGTGCTGGTCAACCAGACTCTGGAGAGCTTGACTGAGTATTGCCAAGGTCCATGCCATGAAAATCAGGTAACTGAAAGCAGTCCTTCATGAAAATTATTCCGACCAGTTAGCCAAAGGATCAACTTGGTGAAAGAGCCAAGCTTTGTGTGCATTTGAAAGATCTTTCTTTTACTTTGCCAGATATTTTTACTTTCCTAACAAAGCATACAAAGACTGAATTATGGACTAGCAAATACTATGCCATATTTTAATTTAATTTCACTGTAAAAGGAAATTCCCGTGAAAACATCCCAGATAAAAATCAGAGTACAATATATTTTTTCATCACTGATCAGTTTTCGTCTTTGGTCAGTCTCTCCAGGATTTGTGGCATTGGCTCCCTTTGGCTTCTTGGGCTCCACTGCAGTGGGTTGTGTATATTACCATCTTTATATTGACAGTAAATGTAGCAAATAGGTCATATTGCTCCCATTTTGCTTATAGCTAGATTGTGACTCAGACATTAAGTGATATTCAGGGTCCCAGAGTAATGGAATCTCTTAAGTTGTAGGGCCATCCTTAAAACTCAGGACTTGTGGTTGAGTCTAAACAGTGCACTTTTGACTGTATAACATTTTCCAGGGCAAAGTTTCGACTCCCTCTTCCAGAGTGTTTGTCTCTGATTCCATTTTCTTGGATATCACAGACACAGAGAGGGAGTAGAAGATGGAATACTTGGGTTGGTAAAGGGCGGAGGGCAGCCTGGAGTTTATTGACTCCGCATCCACACAGGTGTTATGGAGCTACCATCACAAGCATGGATCCACCCCGGAAGGAACAATTTTCAAATCACAAACATTTCTGGATATAAATTTTAAAGAAGCCACTGAGACCAAATGTCAGTGCTTGATACAGAAAAGAAATGTTGAAAAGTAATTGCTTTTCTATTGCATATTATATGACATACATGTGCAAAGTACACACACATATATGTACATACATAGGTATGTAGAACAAAAACATGACAATTATTGGCGTAAATAATTTGTTATAGGGATCTTTACCCCCTGTAATATGCATGTGATATGGTGAAAGAGTTTGTGGATTTTGCTCTGTCTTATATTTCACTCTTCCAGGGCAATAATATAAGAAAACCTAACTATTGATTTTAAGTTAAGGAAATATATGCAGATTCAAAGACTTCATTTTGTTGTTGGTTAAAATAAAGTAAATCTATAATAGAAAGCATGTTTCCACTCTTGGTTTTTTAAGAAAATGAAACTAAGTTTTGAAAGTTACTAAATCAAGTTAGCTAAAAACAGAAATTAATAATAATACAGCATGAATCCCATATACTCTAAAAATAAGCTTACTGTGAACCTCGTGCTCTGGAAATATGTGGAAGGAAGGAAAAATGCTAGCAAATTTCAGAAATGATCCACAAATTGATTTCCTCTAAGTCAAGCAACCATTGTCATGATCAGAAGAACCTCAGGAAATGTAGATGAACGGAAGATACCTCTCCTTCGTGTCAGGGGAGTAAAAATTTCCTTGTGTAAAAAGAGAAATGAAGCCCATCCTGAAAAATAACAATCCTTTCAGAATTACCTTGATTTTATTCTTTCTCGTTTATCTTACCTGGGTTTCAATTTTTCAAACCCCTTTGACTCTGGGTCCTGCATGGTAAGATGTAGTTCCACAAATTCCAACCCACGAGTTTCCAATTTTCAAGTTGTATAAAATGAATTAAATTCAGAGTCCTAGCACGGTAGGCCCTAACCTTCAAAATACTGACATTTATCTCTCAGGGTACTTTATAAACTTTTCCCAAGTCAGATTCCTCTATAAATTGCTTAAGTTTAAGGAATCTGCTGACCTTTTCTCTCAACCAGCATAATTGACATGATGTCTGAAATATCAGGAGGTGACTGTATTCCCAGCACAGTCAACAGCATAGATTGTTACTCATTTAGCATTAAATAGCAGAGAAATGAAGATGCCACATCATTACAGATAAAGTTGACTTACCAACCTTGGGCCTAAGGTTTTTATAAATAGGAATATTCTCTTAAAATTGATCCGATCTTAAAATTCTAAATTTAAAGAATTTCTCTAATGAAGGACATATAAAAATTTATAGACTGAGTGTTTTACTTAACCATTGTTTTTTGAAATTCTACAAAAATGGTTCGCCTGAAAAGATACCTGTTTCATACAATGTCTTTCTCTGTGTTCTTCATACAAGTCATTTAATTAACACTAATCAAATAATAGACTCTATGTAAAAGAATATATAAAATTAAATCTTTGACTTATATTAGACTTAATCTCAAGGTTAAATCTTAATTGCATTTTAAAGGGCAAAAAGCTGAGGTGATTCTGTTATTTTATGTCATGGCCTCTAGTGCTCTTGTGTTGTAAATAGACTTATTTTAAAAATACTTTGTTTTCTAGACATGTATTGCTACTCATGAATCTAATGGAATTGATATCATCATTGCTTTGATTCTAAATGACATAAACCCTCTTGGTAAATATCGAATGGACCTGGTGCTCCAACTAAAGGTAAAGTAAACCCACTGTGGGGACGGGGAAAGTGACATTCTCTATATAAAACTCACTTACAGAGTTGACTTTAAATGTTCAAGTAGGTCTTCTAAAAAGCAAGGTATCATCATATTTTCAAGTAATGAATTGACAGAAAGGGATAGTAAAAGCACAGTGAGCACTGAATTGCTGATAAAGTGTCAAATAAGATTTGAGGATATCTTACTGGAAGTGTTTTTAAGCAGTCACTTTGTTTCACTGCTTTTCTTTTCTATTTTTCATTATATAGAGGAACATAAGATGCTGAACATTCACTATGCCATATGTTTTTAATTCATCTTGACTATAGAATTCTATCTAACAAGTCACAATTAATGAAACTATGGTAGAAGAGGACTCCGTTTTGGCTTTATATCTATTTTCTAAAAGTTGTTTTCTTTTATATTAAAATTTTAATTTTTTCCCCAATACGGTAAGCCATTTTCAAGCTTCCTTTGAGAAGTTTTTGGGTAGTTGCTAAGTCGTGTCCAGCTCTTTTGCAATCCCATGTTCTCTGTCCATGGGATTTTCCAGACAAGAATACTGGAATGGGTTGCTATTTCCTTCTCCCTGGGGTCTTCCTGACCCAGGGTCTGAACCAGTATCTCCTGCATTGCAGGCGGATTCTTTACCGCTGAGCCACCAGGGAAGCCCCCTTTGAGAAGTTGCTTTAGCTTAAATCATGTGCATACTTTATAGCAGTTCCATTTATCAGAAGTCAGGAGCACAATGGCATTTTGAAAAAAATTTCTTCAACTTTTTGTTCAAATGGAAATAGATAAGTGAATATACACAAGAAACTATATAGTTTCAAATAAAAAGACATGATATTCAATTGAGATGAATTTTTAAAGACTGCGTATGTTAGGTGTTAGAACTAAAAACATTGCTTATTTAAAAGTTTTCCATAAACGTAGGGTTGATCCAATATCACAGAGGATAAAGTTTACCTTTTATAGGTAAATTTATGGCCAAGAAAGATAGAAATGGTATTTTTATAGTTGTTTCTAAATATAGATTTAGATTACATAATGGAATGCATATGTGTCCTGCCTATGTGGAGATTATACTAATGGCTCTTAGTAAGCAAACAGAGTTATGTTTCTGTGTTTTCACTATTTTTATTTGCAATAGGTATCTTGGATCTTTCTCTTCATAAATGAGAAAGAAGGTGATTCTCGGGTAGATTGCACTTGTGTCCTTTTCCTCATTAACTTCATTCTTCAGTTAGCAAAGTCAGCCTGGCCTATATTATAGCTTAATTTGAGTTACTAGAGAAAAAATGATTTTATCTTGAATTCATCTTTAACCATATTTCATAAAGAAACAGCATTTTGAAGCCTTAGATTTTTTTTTAATCTTTCATTTATCGAAAGACTTACACCTTGAAATCTCATTTTTAATAGATCTAACTTTACTGGGAGAAATACTGAAGGATTCATCAACTTAAACAAAGTGTAGGGGACTTCCCTGGCAGTCTAGTAGTTAAGACTTCACCTTCCAATGCAGGGGTTGTGGGTCGAATCCCTAGTTGGGGAGCTAAGATCGCACATGTCATGGCCAAAAAGAAAAACATAACACAGAAACCATATAGTGACAAATGCAGTAAGGACTTTAAAAACGGTCCACATCAAAAAACAAAAAATCTAAAAAATAAACTAAAAGTATAAACATATAGATTATTTACAGATTCAGAACTATGGGGGGGAACTCTAAATGATAGGGTATGACTTACTTGTATGAAAATATTCTTAGCTATTCAAATGAAAATCTGTTTTGAAAAAAGGGTCATTTAAAATTTCATTTATGTTACCTTTTCAAAATATGACAGTTGGATAGGTCAAGGTATGTGTAAAATAGAAAATGAATGAATTTGAATTGAAATATTTATAATATTTTATTAAGAGAGACAAGTGTATGTTTCTAAATAATCCATGAGGCTTTGTACATAATGGCCAATATGAGAACAACGTTTGTAAGACAGAATGATATAGTATACTGGCAAATTTTAGAAGGTGTAGGTAGGATGCTTTTAATTATAAATTCCCTGGAACATTATAGAGATGCCATATGAAAAAAATGTTAAGGTTTTATTATATATCATTTACTCTTTAATTACTTAAACAAGTATATTTTTAAGTGTATTTAACTATACTCATCTACTATATAATTTCATGAATTTTTTCATATATATATCTTGTCCCTTTTAATTTATGTTTCATAACTGACCTGGACTATAAATTGCTGAATTTTTAAAATAAGTAGGTTTTTTGTTGTTATTGTTACTGTTGTTGTTGGTTTTGTTTTGTTTTGTTTTTTGTCTAAGGACTCTAGCTTCTTTTGGAAGAGAATCCTTTATTAACACATAAAAATTGGATTTCTTAGCATATATAATCTCTTGAACTTCCAAATTGCTTCAGCTTTCAGTAGGCCATTTACAAGATTTCTGTTCCCCCAAGATAGTACGAAAAAGATTGGTTAGGAAAAACACCATATTGCCAATATTCTGAAATTGGATGCATTTTTAAGTTACTTTGTATTGGGCCTGCTGAGTGAAATTCATTAGAGCATACTGCTAGTGTTGCCAGGGTTTTAGCTTTTGATTATATTGGGTCAGTTCAGATTGCTCTAAAGGTGTAAGCTCTTCACTAACTCTAGAACCTTACTTTTTAAAAGACATGTTGTTTGTGTGGGATGCTGGATTATAAAAAGGGAATTTTAGGATTTGTGCAAATCTGTAGAAATTAAAAATGGAACATCATTCCAAACGTTGAGGATATTGTATTTTATGCTATAAGACTTTCTGTAACTGTGTGGTATCCATTTTGGATAATAAATTGGCTGAATCAGAAACATTTAAGATTTCTTCTATAGGTAAACATGTTTGAGATAATATATTTTTAAAACCAAATTAGGAAGCACCAAAGACAACATGAACTGTTTTTATTTCCTTTTAAACAAAAAATAGAAAATATTCTACAATCCGACTTGTTAAAATGTTATATTACCATGTAGGGAGTCTAAACTGTTATTAATAAATTTATATTTTGTTTCTAACTCATGAATTTAGAATTTTGTAAATTAATTCTCACTAAAAATTATTGATCAAATTTATTTAAGATTTTGATTTGCTATGAATTGATCTTTCATATTAAAAACAATTGTGTTAAATTCTAATGAACTATGTGCCATTTTTGTAAAATATGTCATTGATACTGGTTCACCTTACTGTCTTGTTAGGTTGTCTTTATAGAAAGGCCTACTTAGGAAATAGTGAAGGAAGATATGATTATATTTTAATGTATCATATATAAAGTCAATTTTGTGTTTAAAATGCCTTTATAGCAATATTTAAAATTTCCTTTGTAACATATCTCAAATGATTCATTGCTTTTATTTTGTGTTGACAATAAAATAAAACATTCTCTTTTAAAATGTTAATAAGCTAACTGATGAAAAGTAGGAGTTTACAATTGTGCTTGATTTAAAAAATAGTCCTGATAATCTCAATTAAAACACATGCAGGGGATCCTTAATCCATGAAATAGACTTTTCATGTGCATCAACTCAATGTGTATCTTTAGAACAATGCCTCCAAGCTTTTGCTGGCCATCATGGAAAGCAGACACGACAGCGAGAATGCAGAAAGGATTCTTTTCAACATGAGACCCAGAGAACTGGTAAGAAAACTTTTCAAAGTCATGTCAATAATGTGTAACCCAAAAGAGACAGTGGGTAGTATACATGTCAGGGGGCTTTCCCTGGTCTACCAAGACATGCTGGCACATCGCAACCTGCCATTACTGATACCTCAGAGGGCTTATGGACACAAAGGCCTGTGTGATTTGGGTCCTTATGACTTCATTGGTTTATCCACTGTAAATACTTTTCTTAACCGGCTTGTTACACTTGACTGAACTATCTGCAAATTATTTTTGCCCCCCAAAAAACGTTTGCTTTAGTTTGTGTATTAGGATACATGTGAGGAAGATAAATAAAAATGTTTGTAACCCTCAAAAATTATATTCACACCTCTTTCTGAAAATAAAAGCAAAATAAATATCTTTTGCAGTTGTCGTTAGTGAAACATGACACAGTGTTCAGCCTGGAGAAAATTGCATGGAGGCCTGATGGAAAATCCCCAGAGATCATTAGTGTTGTCTTCCTATTGGAGAGGTTGTATTTTCCTCCTCACTGTGACATGGGAATTATGAAGAAATATCAGCATGCTTTAACAGCATCGAGTTTCAAAAGCATTGAGAACATTCTCAAACTGTATAGCCAGTCCCCTAATAACTAAGTCCTAGTTGTTTGAGTACCCCTGTTGGTGCTACGGGCAACTCTATGAAGACACTTTTAATGTGCAAGCAGGATAAGTTCATTGATGTGAAAGAGCATTTGCTACACATTAGAACAAACTGTGGGCCCAGGAGGTACAAGGAAGGGATAGGGAAGCAATGTGTAATGTTAACAGGAAACATGGAAGGTTGGGAGGAGAGCAGAGAGGTAGGGAGGGAAGGGAAATATGACGTATGAAGGACCTCTTTTGCTCTTTTTAATAGTAAGGAACAGAGTGGAAGAATGCAGATAAAGAGAAAGATAATGTGCAATTTGATTTAACATATATTTAATGACAGCATAGTATCTGCAAGGCAGTGGGCTAGGAAGAGCAAGCCACTTCCTCATCCTCATAGTTAAATGCGGGTGGTGAGTTACGTTTTCATTCAACAGCAACTCTGCACAATGTCCTTTGAAAATACCATTTCCTTTATCTACAACACTATTGTCCCATCATCCACTTCCTCCCTGTGGCCCATCCTCAACCTCCTGCCTGAATTAACGCCCCTGCCCTGTGCTCACTGAGCGCTTCACACTTATTCCTGCTGCAGGCAGGACTGTTATGCTGGCCTCTTGCTGACTCTTTCACTGGATGGTAAGCTCCCTGTGGGCAGGAACTCTGTCATATCCACCATTGGGTCCTCAGGCAGAGGACGGTGTCTGTCCAACACCATGTATTCTTGTTCTTAGTGGACCCTTGATAAATAATGGATGCTTATCAGGGTTCCAAAGTCTAATTCATGGGAACTTTAGCACTGTCAGCGTTCAAAAATCAAGCCAAAATTTCCAAGGAAAACAGAGAATTTTGTAGGAAAATAATTCCATAATCATTTAAATAAAGGTTTCCAATGCCATTTTCATTTAGAATTCTTATATATTTTTCAAGTCTTAGGGGGCGTTCCAGTTTTTAATTATACCCCATAAACGAGGCAAATGCACGTTGTTTGTGGCATTTCAAATCTTGATGTTCCTTTTGGTTTTTTGATAGGTGGATGTGATGAAGAATGCCTATAATCAAGGATTGGAATGCGATCATGGGGATGATGAGGGCGGAGATGATGATGTTTCCCCAAAGGATGTTGGACACAATATCTATATCCTGGCCCATCAGGTATCACATTTTTTAATCTTTGTATTGTTTTGCTAATCTTATCAATCTCGTCTTATGTCATGACTTGCTGTCAATACTTTCAAGATCTGGTCCTTCCATTTATTCAGCGCTTGTGTCCCTTGCTGAATCAAGAGAAGGAAAAGCTCCCAGAATGCCCCTAGGGCTCTGGTCAGAGCTAGTCCGCAAGAAAACAGTACTTGGTACCAAAAACTGGGCCAGCAAGGAGGAGAGAATCCCATGTCAGAGCCTGAGGAATAGGTATCCATGGCAACAGATGGAAGTCTGGAAGCAGAGAGGACAGAGGCTCCTGAGAAGACAGAGAGTGTAAAGGAAGGGATGCAATCAGGTCGAAACAGACTTCTGGCCTCTTTAAATTATAGGCTAGCGTATTTCCTGCAGAACCTGTAAAGTGACAGCCTCTAACTGTTTTTTACTGGACTTCTAAAAAATATGAAGCTAAATTCACATTCTTTCAAAGGAAAACCATTTCTATTTTGTGTTAGTATGAAAACAGGTGCTTGGTTAGTGTTATTTGACACATTTAGTTCTTTTAACCTGAGGATCTACTTTAAACTTGCATCTTCTAATGCAGAGTTGTTTTAGAAATTAAAAAGTTGAGATGTATGTATGTCCATTTGATTCTATCTATATCAATTCGGTTCAGTTGTTCAGTCATGTTCAGCTGTTTGCAACTCCATGGGATGCAGCATGCCAGGCTTCCCTGTCCATCACCAACTCCCGGAGCATGCTCAAACTCATGTCCATTGAGTTGGTGATGCCATCCAACCATCTCATCCTCTGTTGTCCCCTTCTCCTCCTGCCTTCAGTCTTTCCCAGCGTCAGGGTCTTTTCCAAGGAGTCAGTTCTTCACATCATATAGTGATTATCTATATAGCTCTCACTTTTTTACAGAACAAAGTCTAAACTTCTAGACTGTCTTGCTAGTCATTTTCCCCCATTGACAATCTCTACCTTTTCTTGCTTCCCTGTATATCTTATCAGGTAATTGAACAAACATTGGTAGATATAAATAAGACTCTGAATAGATTAACTTTCTATTTAAAAATTTTTTTCCAGTTTTATTGAGATGTAATAGACATACAGCACTGTGTAAGTTTAAGGTATTAAAAATTTCCTCTTTAGACGATTCTTACCCATCTCTCTCCTCATACATAACTGCCTAATGTATGTAACCTTGAGTATAATTTTTATAAAAAATTCAGAAAGGAGTCAAATTCTAAAAGATATTAATACAAGAAGCTGCAATAATTTTATAGTATAGGTGCACCATTGAGAAGATTTTTAGGTCTCTCACAGTATGTTCTCAGCCACATCCAACTCTTGGAACTCTATGGACTGTAGTCCATCAGGCTTCTCTGTTGGTGGGATTTTTCAGGCAAGAATACTGTAGTGGGTTGTTGTTCCCTTCTCCAGGGGATCTTTCCAACCCAGGGATCAAACCAGCATCACATCTCCTGCACATCTCCTGCACTGTTTGTGGATTCTTTACCTGCTGAGCCATCAGGGAACCTTCTCACAGTATAGCAAAATTCATATATAGAACAGAATAGGTCAGGGCAAATGGGTTATAGCTAGGAAGACGAGAGAATTTTAAGTATTGAGGAACTGAAAGCCAAGATGAAGAGATACACTGAAGAAAGTACAACACAGAGATTTAAGATGCGGAAGAGGTATAGTTTTAGAGAGAAAGAAATTGGGTGACAGCAATTGAGTCAAGCCAGAGAAGGACTGTCCAGAGATTGAATGAGAGTAGAGAGGGAAAAAAATCACAAACTGAGAATTAAAGTCATATTGGCTTCTACAACAAAGATGGAAATAGAGTGACACAACACGTGTACATGAGCAAGAAGTTATTTCAGAAGCTGCAGCATTGTGGAAGGAAAACAACTAAAAAAGAGAAGAGCAGAGTGAGCAGTAATAAGGTTTAGAAGGAAGTCAGGGAGTACAGCCACCCATTGTGTTCTTTTGACTGAAAGCTAGCCTCGCTCTGCCTTTAAAGGTTATTCCGCTGCCTGAGCAAGCAACTACACGAGCAAGATCTAACCATGTGTCTTTCTAGTTGGAAGTGAACAACCTGACCAGCCAAGTAAGCCCTGAGAAAAATAGAAGAGTAGATGTTTGAGCCAGATTACCTCGAACCCATTGAGAAGACACTTAAAAATGTAATCTCATGTTACCAGTTTTGAGTAACAATAAAAATATTGTCAGGAAAGACCCATGTTAGGTCAGGGTCAGTTCAGTTTTAAGCAGATTAAATACAAGAGTAGAGATGAGGTGTGTTTTTTTTGTTTTTTTGTTTTGTTTTTCCGGCCATGCCACATGACATGTGGGATGTGGGATCTCAGTTCCCTAACCCAGGAATCAAACCTGTGTCCCCTGCATTGGAGCTCAGAGTTCTAACCACTGGACTTTCAGGGAAGTCTGAAGAATGCAGATTTTTTAGACAAGTTAAGGTAAATGTTGAAAAGAGTGGAGAATAAGAATAAAGAATACAAAAGCTACTCTTAGGTTGAAAGATAATGATTTAAATTATGAAAGAGGTTAAAAAAGAAGACAGCATAATATCAGTGGTTTTGATGGATTTGAGTTTATGAAAGTGCTCAGAGAGAAACAGGTTCAACGATGATGGTGGACTTGTCCAACCAGTGGGAATTCAGAACTACCTGTTAAAAAAAAGTAACGAAGAGCTAAAAACTACTTACTGAAACGAAGAGATAATGGATATGAAAATGGCCTGAATGGATATCTAGAGGTTTCTGAATCTCCCCCAAACCAACATGTTAGAAAATCAGTAGTATGCAGAGTGCGATGGTACAATATCTAGGCACATAGATAAAGCCAGACTTCAGGAAGAGGGAGACTGTCAGACTGAGTGAGGGAAGGAGATCTGGAATCCTTAAGGCCTTGTGATTAAATTAAGAGTGTAAACATGAAACGGGAGTTCACAGGAGTCTAGGACAGGAATGCAAGCTGTATGGAACAGTGTATGTAACCAACAGGGTAGTTAAGCAGCAGCCTGCTCACTTTCTTACAATGACACCGGAAGTTGCTCCCTTGCCACTTTATCCATGAGTGCTCTATGGGGTGGCTCCTCCCACTAGATTTAATGAAAAATTCAGTTTTCACTCAGAAGAGAGCCAACCCGTGCTCTTTTGATCTTTCCTCAAGTGACTTCCTTGTCTTTCTCTAGGCCAGGATATTGTACTGGTTTCTTAGGAGGCAGAGATGGTTGCTGAATTCCTTCCTTATGAATCTGTTGTACAAATAGCCTCCACACTGAGGCACAAATGCCACAGACAGTGGTTGTAAGCCTTGCTTCAGAAGTAGCCATGTAGCTGAGCTCCAGGAGTCTTCTGGGGTCCAGGTTCGGCTGTATCCATTGTGAATGTGGAGTTGTTTGGGTCTGTCATGCTGATGACCGTGCAGATTGGTTTCTGCCTTTGCACAGTTCAGTGATTCCAAAACTGAGGTTCAGCTTCCTCCTTGTTTTACTATAATCATCTTTTGCACAGACAGTCTATTTTGGTGCCCTCAGACTTTCAATTTTTGTTGTTATTCTTTTCATGGTAGTTGGGTAGTTCTGCTTTTTCTACCATGACATCCTTTTTGGCCCTTCCTGTGGTTGGTGTTACCAGAAACAAATAATGCTTCTTGTAAGTGTCTTGTCTGATCTACATAGAACTATCAATACCTGAAAAAGGGAATTTCTTAAGTTCTAATACCATAGTGTCATGCAGAGTAATTTCCTTAAAATTCAGCTCTGTGTCCTTTTACATTTTCTGTCCTTCACATGCTCTTCTCGTGCATCTCTGCCTCCTCTCTCTGCTCTAGCTTTGGTCTTTTATATTCTACTTTCTTCATATTCCTTCTCTTTATTCCTGTCTTTCTATAAAACAGGCATTGCATGAAATCTAGAACAATGTTCAGTACTTTAGATAAGTTTAACATATATGAAGTCCTATTGTTTCTTTAGGGCTTCCCTGATGGCTCAGATGGTAAAGAGTCTGCCTGCAGTGCAGGAGATCTGGGTTCAAATCCTGGGTTGGGAAGATCCCCTAGAGAAGGGAATGGCTACCCACTCCAGTATTCTTGCCTAAAAAAAAATCCCATGGACAGAGGAGCCTGGAGGCCTGCAGTCCATGGGGTCACACAGAGTCAGACACGACTGAGCGACTAACACACACATTGTTTCTTTGATTCCATGTGGCAGTTCTGTTTTTATGAGACTTTATTTTACATTAATTTTATTTTCTTACCCAGTTTTATTAAGATATAATTGACACATATTGTGTAAGTTTAAGGTGTGAAGACGGAGAAGGCAGTGGCACCCCACTCCAGTACTCTTGCCTGGAAAATCCCATGGACGGAGGAGCCTGGTGGGCTGTAGTCCATGGGGTCGTGAAGAGTCGGACACGACTGAGCGACTTCACTTTCACTTTTCACTTTCCTGCACTGGAGAAGGAAATGGCAACCTACTCCAGTGTTCTTACCTGGAGAATCCCAGGGACCGGGGAGCCTGGTGGGCTGCCGTCTATGGGGTCACACAGAGTCAGACACGACTGAAGTGACTTAGCAGCTTAGCAGCAAGGTGTGAAGTATGTTGATTTGATACATTAGTTAATACCCAGTTTAGTCACATGATTGCGATTTTTCTTTTGTGTTGAGAACATTTAAGATCAACTCTTTTTGCAACTTTCAAGTTTATGATACAGTATCACTAACTCTAATGACTGGGCTATACATTAGATCCTCAGAATTTGTTAATCTTTCAACTGGGAGTTTGACTCCCATACTTCCCTTTTCCCTCACCTCCCAAACCCTGGTAAACACCACTTTGTCTCTGCTTCTCTGAGTTTGTCATGTGAGATTCCACATCTAAGTGATCTCATGCAGCATTTGTCCTTTTCTGTCTTACTTATTTCATTAAACATAGTGCTCTCAGAGTTCATCCAGGTTGTTGCAAAGAGAAAGATCTCCTTCTTGCTCGTGGTTGAATAAGATTCCATTGTATATCTATATTGGATCTTCTTTATCCATTCATTGATTGAAAGACAACTACATTGCTTCCATGTCTTGGCTATTGTGAATAATGCTGCAGTGAACACGTGAGACAGTTTCTTTCTGTACCTACTAGAATTGAGAAGCATATGGAGAAATGTGAAATGTTATGTGCCTTGCAGGATGCGGAGAAGTATTAGATAGCTTGCCTGTGGAAAGCAAAAATAACTCCTGGCTCTTAAGGCAAGAAAGAATGGATCACTTTAATTGGATATATGAAATTATTTTTAAATATAGGCTTTAAATATTTTCCTCATCATTTCCCCATGTCATTAAATAGTCTTTGAAAACACAGTTTTAATGTCTGCATAATTGTTCACCATTTTATTGCACCATAATTTATTTAATCACTTTTTATTGTTAGACATTTAGGCTTCTAATGTTTTTGATATTATAAATTATGCTATGATTAACATCCTCATACATTAATGTTTTTCTGCTGCACTATTTCCCTAGGATAAATTCCAAGAAGTTTAATTACTAGGTTTCATGGTAGTAACTATTTTATGATTCTTGGTGCACATTATAAAATTGTTTTTCACCATGTGATGGTAATCAACTTACTGAATCCTAAAATTATTACCATTTAAATAAAGATTCACCAAGTTGAATAGTGTCAGGAACACAGTGGCCACTCAACACATTTGTTGAATAAATTAATGAGGTAGATGAAAAGGAATTTCACTTTAATCCACATCTTTTGGATTCCTAATAAAATGAATTATCTTTTAATATGTTACTTGGTCATTTCTATTTATTCTCTGAATTGCTTGAAAATGTGTCTGTCCATTCTTCAGTTGGGTTTCATTTTTTTCTTTGTGAATTTTAATTAAGGGTCAACAAATCTTACTCATAGTAGTTACATCTACTCCATCCTAGTTCATTTGCTTTCTAATGTTTTAATGATAATTTTTTCCACTACCTTGATATCTTTAAACACTCACCTAGATTTTCTTCTGGTATCTAGGAAATTCAGTTTTTGCTCTTAATTGTTTAATTTTTCCATGTCATAATGCAAGAATAATATAAAGCTACGTTCTTGTGCTAATTTATCTGTAAAGACATAGTCCAAGATTTAGTAATAACAGCAGTCTGGGAGGGCAGGGCTTCTAGTAATTACGTGACCATGATGTATGTAGGACATTAGAGACCAGGGCCAAAACCCAAACCACCTTTAGGGCCAAGAAAAATGGGTGATGTCGGGGCAGGTGAGGCTGGGACTATCTGGTTATCTGGTAAGCTATTACTTACCTCTGTTGACTTTCCAGTTGGGATTGCAGGCACTAAATTTCCTATTCCTCCACTACTTCAAAATGTCTGAATTTTTAAATTTAAAACATTGTGAAATCTAATTTTAAAAAATTGACAACTCATTCAAAAATTTTAAAACCATCAAGCATGCCAACCAGAATTTACCAGCAGGCAGAATGCAACTGACGAACCATAGTTTGCCACTTGTGGGTTTGTTTAGTCACTCAGTCGTGTCCAACTCTTCGACCCCATGGACTGCAGCCTGCCAGGCTCCTCTGTCCGTGGGATTTTCCATGTGAGAATACCGGAATGGGTTACCACTTCCTTCTGCAGGGGATCTTCCTGGCCCAAGGATCAAACCCACATCTCCTGCATTAGTAGGTGGATTCTTTACCACTGAGCCACCAAGGAAGCCCACTTGTGGACTAAGGGATCTGAATTTCTCATTCAGTTTTTAATTCAATTATATGGTCTTTTTGAATGCTTTACCAGATGTCAGGCACTGTACTGGATACTAGGAATACAGCAGTGAGGGAAAGCAGCAAGAAATCAGCTCTCAAGGGACTTAGATTCTGACTGGTAGCAGTGATGAGTAGACAAACCAGAGAGAGCAGATAGTCATACAAGCTATGCAGTGAATGAGAAGAGAGTGGGATGAAAGACACTCAAAGGTCTATTGCAGAATGACTAATCAGGAGAGTTTTCTCTAGGGAGGTGAAATTGAAGCTAGATCTAGGTGAAAAAAGCAGAAGTCAGCAGTATGTAGTGGGGCAGTGTGGGGCGCATCCCAGAGATGTCTGGAAAGTGGCAATAAGCTTGGCATGTTTCCAGGAGTAGAAGACCTGTGTAGCTGGACCCTCACCCAGCTCCCAGCATTTAAACACTATACTGATTACAAACACTGCACCTGAGGCTCATTTATTATAAGATTATCATTCAGGAACATTTATTAATTAAGCACCTCTTTTTTTTTTTTTTTTTTGGCTTTGCTGGATCTTCATTGCTGTGTGGACTTTTCTTTAGTGGCAGTGAGCAGGGGCTACTCTTGGTTGTGGTGCATGGACTTCTCATTGTGGTGGCTTCTCTCGTTGCAGAGCACAGGCTCTCGGTTGCACAGGCTGCAGGAGTTGTGGCACGTGGGCTTGGTTGCCCTGCGGCATGTGGGATCTTCATGGACCAGAGATCAAACCTGTGTCCCCTGCATTGGCAGGCAGAGTCTTAACTACTGGACCACCATGGGCATCCCTTGGCCTTGCTTTTTCCCTCCTACTGAACATCTCGTATATCAGGCATCATTTTAGTTGCTAAGGTAGAACATGAATAAAGTTGCCATTAAAAAGCTCACAGTTAAGTGTGTGTTGGAGCGGGGAGAGCTAAGTTGCTTCAGTTATCTCCGACTCTGTGTGACCCTATGAATTGCAGACTGCCAAGCTCTTCTATCCATGGGATTCTGCAGGCAAGAATACTGGAGCAGATTGCCATGCCCTCCTCCAGGGGATCTTCCCAACTCAGGGATCAAACCTGTGTCTCTTACATCTATCTACATTGGCAGGCAGGTTCTTTACCACTAGCGCCACCTGGGAAGCCCTGGAGTGGAGAGAGGGAGACAGATAAATGATGATAATCTAACATACTTTTGTTAAAATGGAGGTATGTACAAGACACACTTCTCTTAAGTCAGGAGAGAATTCATGGAAGTGACATTTGAACTGAGTCTTGAGAAATAGGGGAATTGGAGAGAACATTCCAGCAGAGGCAACAACTTCTGCAAAAATATACCATAGACATTTTAGAGAAAGGAACTCCTTTGGGGAATATTGGTAAGGATTTGGTATGGTATCTACTTATGTCTTTATTTGAAATGAATTACAATAATTTGAATTGAGTCAACATCTTTCATAACTGTAATGACCCTGATTGTAAGCATTTAACAAATGTTGCATGATTGAATGAATGAATGAATAGGACATGATATACTCTAAAACTTTAATATTTTTAATGTAAGTATTGTAATTAAAAAACAAAGATATTTTCCTGTTCTCATTACCACAATCAAAATTAATGGTATTGCCCCCCACTGGAGAATAAATCCTGTGCACAAACAGTTATTGTTTCTGTTCCTATGCTAAGTATTGTACCTAGCTATAGTAGATACTCAACAAGAGTTTGGGAGAATAATGTTCTGCAAAAATTCATGCATGCTGATAGTGTTTTTATATAATACAGGTACTCTAATATTTATAGAATCCTGCAAAATTGACATTAGCATTCTCACAGTCAAGGATATTACTCAGCTGCTGTGGACTTTCTTTTTAATTTTGTAGTTTATTCTTTACCAGTCATATCAGCAAACTGTACATAGACAGGACTCTATAATATCTTCCCTCATATCAGGAACTTTTCTTACTTTCATTCAGGATACCATCTTTCCTCTGAACTAGCAAAATATCTCTTCTTGTTTTTAAAATTCATTAATTATTACCTTAGTTCCTCTAAAGCTCAAATTGAAACCTGGTTACCCCATTTCCAGTGAACAGTGGTCTTTGTTTTGAGTTATGTCCACCGCCCCACCCCCATACTGCTTACATTCTTTCTCACTAGCTTATGCCGTGTATAATTCTGGAATTGTTCTTTATTTCATGTATGTAGGTCTTCGCTACATTATTAGTAGCAGATTCGCAAAATCTGGGCACCCATGAAGCCTCATTTTAAAACTTTTTTTTCAATGAAGACAACTATCTCAGGGAAAAACGCTTAGGTATTTAACCCCTCAAATAGGCTCCTGCATATCTTTCAACAAGCACCAAAGAATCTTTGGATTACTGCCTTTCATATGACCTCTCAGAGTTATAGTTAGTAGGAGCAGTGAAAAAAAAAAAAAAAAGTGTACTCCAGGAAGTGGATTGTAATTGGACTTCTAATTGTTAGTTTAGTGTAAGGATCATCAGGTCAAGTTCAGTTGAAGCAATTATTTCTCTGCTTAAAATTTCATGGCTGGTAAACTTATATTTATTTCTGAGTTACATTATTAGAGCATCAGTCTGAATTCTAGGAATGTAGAAGCCCTTCGCTGTGTCTTCAGCCCCTCTTTAAAAATTTTTTATTATTATTATTATTATGTACCTGTTTTTTGGCTGTGCTGTTTTCATTGCCCTTCCTTGGTAGCTCAGACAGTAAAGTGTCTGCCTGTAATGCCGGAGACCTGGGTTCAACCCTGGGACAGGAAGATCTCCTGGAGAAGGGAATGGCAACCCACTTCAGTATCCTTGCCTAGAGAATTAGGTGGACAGAGGAGTCTGGCGGGCTACAGTCCATGGGGTGGCAAGCGTTTCTCTAGTTGTAGCAAGCGGGGGCCACTATTTCATTGTGATGTGTGGCCTTCTCACTGCAGTGGCTTCTCTTATTCTGGAGCACGGGCTCTAGGGCACATGGACTTCAGTATTTGTGGCTCCCGGGCTCTCGAGCACAGGTCCAAATGCTGTGCTGCACGGGCATAGCTGCTCTGCAGCACATGGGATCCTCCTGGGTCAGGAATCAAACCTGCATCTCCTGCACTGGTAGGCGGATTCTTTCCCTCTGAGCCACCAGGGAAGCCCTCTTTGGCTCCTCTTTAGGTCTGCTCTGATTTCAACTATATTCTTGAATTCAAAGTCTATTAGTAGAGCTAGAGATACCAGGCAGGGCTGTTTCTATATATTTTTTCTCCATGCAGGGAAATACATACATCCCCTAGCATATTTTAACCTTTGAGTTATTACCTTGTCCCCAAGCAAAGCCAGTATCTCTTTTTTTTCCCTTCAGGGGTTAGAGGATTGTGGGAACTGCCATCCTGTTTCAAGGACTAGGGTGCTTTCTGTCATGCTGATGAAGTTTGTTATTAATTTGTCATTAATGAGTTGTTATTGCTCATTAATCTGTTTTTTTCCCTTAAAATTCTAATCTCACAGCTTGAGCTATATTCATTTTAAGGGATATGCATATACATAACTCTTAAGTAACTAAATTTTAATTTATACCAAAGTCATATGAAATGTATATATTGCTCAGATTACTTAAAATGTTTTCCCTAGAGATCTAGGCTGCTTCACCTCTCTGACACTTCTATTTTCTTATGCTAATATGTAGTCATCAGCATTGCTTCATTTTATTCATAGAAATAGAAGGATGGGCCTGTAATTGGATACATGACTTCCATCCTTAATATCTTTGAAGGAGTTTAACTAACTTAACAATTACTTCATCTTTATTATTGCCTGTAGTGCAGAGAGTAGAAAACACGGCTGGGTTTTCAACTCACAGTCATATGTTGGCTAGAATATGGTACAAACTGCTTAACTCGTATTCACCCTAAACTCTGTGTTCTCTCCATTTGCTGATTATGTCACTCAACTTCTCTGACTTCAGCTTTCTCTGGGGGGAAACAAAAAACAACAACATGAGTATCCATGAGCTATGTTTGCAAAGCAAACTTCCAGAGATTTATTGGACACTAATCAGTACAACAGAATGGGAAAGACTAGAGATCTCTTCAAGAAAATTAGCATACCAAGGGAACATCTCATGCAAAGATGGGCTCGATAAAGGACAGAAATGGGATGGACCTAACAGAAGCAGAAGATATTAAGAAGAAGAGGCAAGAATACAATGAAGAACTGTACAAAAAAGATCTTCATGACCCAGATAATCACGATGGTGTGATCACTGACCTAGAGCCAGACATCCTGGAATGTGAAGTCAAGTGGGCCTCAGAAAGCATCACTATGAACAAAGCTAGTGGATGGAGGTGATGGAATTCCAGTTGAGCTATTTCAAATCCTGAAAGATGATGCTGTGAAAGTGCTGCACTCAATATGCCATCAAATTTGGAAAACTCAGCAGTGGCCACAGGACTGGATAAGGTCAGTTTTCATTCCAATCCCAAAGAAAGGCAATGCCAAAGAATGCTCAAACTCCTGCGCAGTTGCATTCATCTCACATGCTAGTAAAGTAATGCTCAAAATTCTCCAAGCCAGGCTTCAGCAATACATGAACTGTGAACTTCCAGATGTTCAAGCTGGTTTTAGAAAAGGCAGAGGAACCAGAGATCAAATAGCCAACATCTGCTGGATCATCGAAAAAGCAAGAGAGTTCCAGAAAAACATCTATTTCTGCTTTATTGACTATGCCAAAGCCTTTGACTGTATGGATCACAATAAACTGTGGAAAATTCTTCAAGAGATGGGAATACCAGACCACCTGACCTGCCTCTTGAGAAACCTATATGCAGGTCAGGAAGCAACAGTTAGAACTGGACATGGACCAACAGACTGGTTCCAAATCAGAAAAGGAGTACATCAAGGCTGTATATTGTCATCCTGCTTATTTAACTTCTATGCAGAATACATCATGAGAAACACTGGGCTGGAGGAAGCACAAGCTGGAATCAAGATTGCTGGGAGAAATATCGATAACCTCAGATATGCAGATGACACCACCCTTATGGCAGAAAGTGAAGAGAACTAAAAAGCCTCTTGATGAAAGTGAAAGAGGAGAGTGGAAAAAGTTGGCTTAGAGCTCAACATTCAGAAAATGAAGATCATGGCATCCGGTCCCATCACTTCATGGGAAATAGATGGGGAAACAGTGGAAACAGTGTCAGACTTTATTTTTTGGGGCTCCAAAATCACTGCAGATGGTGATTTCAGCCATGAAATTAAAAGACGCATACTCCTTGGAAGGAAAGTTATGACCAAACTAGACAGCATATTAAAAAGCAGAGACATTACTTTGCCAACAAGGGTCTGTCTACTCAAGGCTATGGTTTTTCCAGTGGTCACATATGGATGTGAGAGTTGGACTGTGAAGAAAGCTGAGCGCTGAAGAATTGATGCTTTTGAACTGTGGTGTTGGAGAAGACTCTTGAGAGTCCCTTGGACTGCAAGGAGATGCAACCAGTCCATCCTAAAGGAGATCAGTCCTGGGTGTTCATTGGAAAGACTGATGTTAAGGCTGAAACTCCAATATTTTGGCCACCTCATGTGAAGAGTTGACTCATTGGAAAAGACCCTGATGCTGGGAGGGTTTGGGGGCAGGGGGAGAAGGGGATGACAGAAGATGAGGTGGCTGGATGGCATCACCAACTCGATGGACATGAGTTTGGGTAAACTCTCGGAGTTGGTGATGGACAGGGAGGCCTGGCATGCTGCAATTAATGGGGTTGCAAAGAGTCGGACACGACTGAGCGACTGAACTGAACTGAACTGAACTAGAAGTAGTTGGACCGTAAAGACTCTTTTACTGAGTTATATTACGTTTTAAGTAATGTAACAAAGTAACTAACTAGACAGCAAGGAGATCAAACCAGTCAATCCTAAAGGAAATCAACGCTGAATATTCCTTGGAAGGACTGATGCTGAAGCTGAAGCTCCAATGCTTTTGCCACCTGATGTGAAGGACCGACTCATTAGAAAAGACCCTGATGCTGGGAAAGATTGAGGGCAGGAGGAGAAGGGGACGACAGAGGATGAGATGGTTGAATGGCATCATCAGCTCAATGGACATGAGTTTGAGCAAACTCTGGGAGACGATGAAAGATGGGGAAATCAGGCGTGCTGCAGTCCATGGAGTCACAGAGTTGGACATGACTTAGCATCTGAACAAGAACAAAAATAAGCAGCTACTAGATATTTATGTATTTATTTTTACCTTACCTACTTATAAAAGGAATTTGAGGTTGAATAAGAAATGCACTTGTATAATTAGACTGTTAGAATATAAGATCAAAAGGCTTGAAAAGGAAAAGAATCAAAGTATGCTAAGTATCTTACCCAATATCCTTCTTGTCTATCAGTGGTAGCGCTGAGCTTCTTGGTAATAACCAAGAGTGAAAAATAATGGGCAATACAAGTCATATCTATACTATTCATTTATGACCAACTTATTACTGTTATTTAATTCTAAAAGAAACATATACAAGGGCAGAAGACAGCATGGTAAACAATGTTTTCTAAACTGTTCTGCAGAACACACCAGAAAAAAAATGAACATAGCTGTTTTTAGTCTTGAGGGATAAATAATGATCTGTATTTTTGAGTTATAATCAAGAGTTGAATATAAATAAATGTAAAGCATGTACAACAGTCATTCTGAAAATAGGTATGTAAGGTCACTTCATAGAGAGACTTTCATATTGTAGAAACTTTCCAATATGTGAATTTAGTTGAAAATAGCTTTTTTAAATATCAAGAGGTTATTTTATCAAATAACAGAAAATACGCTTATCCTAATTGCCCAGCTACGTGAAAAACCTGCTGTTAGTCTTGGCAGATAGATATGTAGAAATGTAAGCAATTAAAGGAACTTTTTCTGAAAACTGAACATAATTGCAAGTTTTCTTGTCTCAAAGAAATAGGAAAACCAGGATCAGCTATTTTCTCACTACAGTAAAGATGTTTTTCTATGCTGCTATCATATGGCAGTTTGACATAAGAAAAAATATGTTGTTGTTGTTCAGTTGCTGTTGTGTCTGACGCTTTGCAATGTCTTGGACCATAGTCCTTGAGGCTCCTCTGTCCTCCACTTTATCCCTGTGTTTGCTCAGATTCACGCCTGTTGAGTTGGTGATGCTATCTAACCATCTCATCCTCTGCTACCCCCCTTTCCTTTTGCCTTCGATCTTTCCTAGCATCAGGGGAAAATATTACTAACTAATATTATTTTAAGCATTAATTTTTCAATGTTTCTTGGCAACCAAGGCATAGAAAGAAATATTTAAGTTACATGATAATATATAATGTAAAATAACACCCCACCCAGACCCAGACCCCCCCCCCAAAAAAAAACAAAGCCATATGATTTGATCATTAGTGAAGTACAACACTTCGATGTACCTGAGGCATATAGAAATTGATTGAGGGAACCTTCACTAATAGTATTAATTACTGGTCATATGATAGAAGTTTAGATTAATACAACTTTGCAATTTAAAAAGGCCTGTCAGATTCTAAATTTTAAAAAGTATTTAGCTGTATCCTATTGCCATACAGCAAAGTAATAGAAGGCAATTGTATTTTCAGTAACAACTTTAACATTATATAAAGACTGGCAATTGTCTTCACAAATATTCCTACGTACACATCTAGCACCTGGACAGAGCCTGGTGCATCAGAAGTGCTCCATCAACTTTAAGGCTCATCAGATTTATTTTCATGACTTTAAATTCATTCTCAGTTCATTCTTAAGTCAATGTAAATTTATCGATCACATATTATCACCTGGTTATGTTCTCACCAAACAGATGCAGATTCCATGCTCAATGAGCCTGATCCCTGAGATCACATCACCAGTTCCTTTTGGGGAAGCTATTCTAGAGACACCAACTGTGCCACAGATGGATATATCTGAGGGCATGACAGTGAGATGTAGTCTCTGCTCTCATGGAATTTACCCTTTATTACTGGGAGACATAAAGACAATCAAGGACTTCCCTGGTGGCAGCAAAGAATACACCTGCCAATGCAGGAGATGCAGGTTCAATCCCTGGGTTGGGAAGATCCTCTAGAGAAGGAAATGGCAATCTACAACAGTATTCCTGCCTGGGAGATCCCACAGAGGATCCTGGCGAGCTACAGTCCATGGAGTCACGAAAGAGTCAGACATGGCTGAGTGACTTAACAACAACCACATAAAGACGATCACAGCATAGCAGCCCTGTGGACAGTATGTCCCTGGGATGCTCTGGGATCTCAGGTTAGGAGTGTGCACAGGAAAGTGAATGTGTGGCTGAGACAGAGAGGGAGAGAAAGTCAGAGGAACAGAGACAGCGCTTTCCCCCTGCTCGATCATTTGCTCAGCATTCAAGCAGGCAAATCAGCTTCTCTAAAAAAAACCCCTAGCCCACTGACCCGTAGCTCTGCTCCCTTTTTTAGCAAAACGATCAGAAGTTGTATACAATTGCTACCTCCATTTCCTCTTTCTATTCTCTCTGAAATCCCTCCCTGCCAGGCTTTCCTCCTGACCGTGCCACCAGGACAGCTCCTAACGAGGTCACCAGTGACTGCCACCTGAATAATTGAATGGTTTGTCCTCAGTCTCCATCATATTTCTCCTGTCACTAACATTTGACACACTGGGATGCTGTCTTCTTGAAATACTTAGCTTTCTTGCTGCACAGTTTTCTACTCTTTCTGCCTTCTTCCCAGCACTGGTTCCTATTCCTCTCCCATTTCTATCAGAAGGAGAGTTCCAGGACCCATTCCATGGCTCTGGTTTTCTCAGCGGACACTCAGATGGTCTCATTCTGTCACGTGACTTTAAACACCAGATGCACCATAATCAACTCCCAGTTTATATCTTCAACCTGAATCTCTCCTCTCAACACCAGATTTGTACATCCAGCTGCTTAAGATCTTCATTTGAATGTCTTTTTAGGCATCTTGTGCGTGTGTCCTCGGTCACTCAGTTTTCTCCGACTCTTAGCCACTCCATGGACTGTAGCCCACCAGGCTCCTCTGCCCATGTAGTTTTCCACTAAGAATACTGGAGTGGGTTGCCATTTCCTTCTCCAGGGGATCTTCCTGACCCAGATATCAAAACCTTGTCTTTTACATCTCCTGCATTGACAGGTGGGTTCTTTACCACTGTGCCACCCAGGAAGTCTGCATCTGAATGTCTTTTTAGGCATCTCACACTTAACATATTTGTAATGAAACTCTTGATTCTGCCACAGTCTTTTTAACTTAGACACAGACCCAGACCGTAAAAACATTAGTTTTATTTTATTCTTGAATGCGTTGCCCAGTGCACAGGACTATGATACAGTAAATACTTTGATTGAGTGATTAAATGAGTGACTATTACAGTTAACAAATGCCACAGATGACTAGAAAGGGAAGCGCTTAGCATTGGTGTTACTGAGGAGGGCTTTGTGGAGGGACTAACATTTTATTTTACTTTTAAAAATAATTATTTATTTAGCTGTATGGGATCTTCAATTGTGTCATGGAAACTCTTAGATGTGGCATGTGGGATCTAGTTCCCTGACCAGGGATTGAACCCAAGGCCCCTCCAAATCGGGAGCTCGGAGTCTTAGCCAGTGGACCATCAGGGATTCCCAAGGGGGCTAACATATTAGATAAACCTTGTGTATTGACAAGATTTGTTTTCTTCAGTCGCTAAGTTACGTCCGACTCTTTGAGACTCCATAGTAGACTACAGCACGCCAGTCTTCCCTGTCCTTCACCATTTCCCAGAGTTGGTCAGACTCATGTCCGTTGAGTTGATGATGCCATCCAACCATCTCTTCCTCTGTTTCCCCCTTCTTCTCCTGCCTTCAGTCTTTCCCAGAATCAGGATCTTTTCTACTGAATTGGCTCTTCACATCAGATGGCCAAAGTACTGGGACTTCAGCTTCAGCATCCGTCCTTTCAATGAATATTCAAGGTTAATTTCCTTTAGGATTGACTGGTTTGATCTTGTTTTCCAAGGGACTTTCAAGAGTGTTCTCCAGAACCACACTTCAAAAGCATCAATTCTTTGGTGCTCAGCCTCCCTTATGGTCCGACTCTCACATCCATACATGACTACTGGAAAAACCATAGCTTTGACTGTATGGACCTTTATAGGCAAAATGATCTCTCTGCATTTTAATACTGTCTAGATTTGTCATAGCTTTTCTTCCAAGGAGCAAGTGTCTTTTAATTTCATGGCTTCAGTCACTGTCCCCAGTGACAGGATGCCATGATCTTAGTTTTTTGAATGTTGAGTTTTAAGCCAGCTTTTCACCCTCATCTTTAACCTTCATCAAGAGGCTCTGATAAGATTTAGATAAGCAGAGAAAAGAGAGGAAGGCATTTCCATCACAGGGAAGAAATGAGCAGAGGAACCAGAAGTAGTCATCATGATATGTGTATGGAAGTGAGGAGCTCTGGGACATTAGGAGATAGAGCAGCACTGTACAGATGTAGAGGTAGCAGTTGAGGGACATACCTTACGAAATTCTGGAGGGTTTTTAAGTGCCAGAAAATAATTCCGTTGATATTGAAATCAACTGAAATTGATTTGTTGATTCAGTTGATTATTGAAATATAGTGTAAGTGTCTACTGAATTCTTCCTTAGGATACTTAGTTCTTATTTATGTTGCCATAAAATTAATGAGACGTTAAGGATTTTGTTGAATGCTAAACACAATAACACAGAGACAAATGGCACAGAACTTGGCTTTAAATATATCCACCAACTCAAAAGCATTATTACAAGTCTCCAAAAGATATTTTAATGACTGTACTTTTATTTCACGTGCTAATTTATACCCTGAGAGTATTAAGCAAGTATTTAAAGACAGATCAATTAGATACAAACCCATGAGAAAATATAATTAGTAAACACAGAAGCCAATATAAAAACACGAATGTCCTAGCACAAGGAGTATCCTGAATGTATGTGTTGGTGTGTATGTACTTTCATGTATCTGCCTATGTTTATTGGTTAACTTGTTTTTCCAGCTCAAACGTAAGTGAAGAAAGGTTAACATATAGCTGACACTTTATTCCCAGGACACATTGTAGAAGTATGAGATGGGATGGGCTGTCAGGACAGAAGGATCTACTTTAGGCTTTTAATCTATAGATCCAGTGGTAGAATATTAAGGTGGAATATGAGAATAGTTCTTTTCTGATTTAGTAGCCGAGAGGCTTCTGTAGGTATGTTGAATATTACTAGTAATGCCTTTGTGTTTTGTGGCTGTTGGTGCATTTGGAGTTTTAGAATTACTTACAGAGGCACAGAAAAGTGAAAGACTACAGTCACAAAATAATGCTAGAAGATAAACTGTTGAACTAAAATGTCAAGTTTCAGAAAGGAAAGTAGTTACCCTCAGCCAGACCGAAAAAGTCCCCCTTCTACATCACAACCAAGTAGTTGTTTGAGATTATAAGAAGGGGAAACTTCTGTAAAGTCCCCTGTTGGGATTTATGTAATCAATGAAGTAATATCAACTCTAGAGGTATAAAGCTCTTTGGTTCCAAAGATACCTTTTCAGCTGGTAAAGAATCCTCCTGCAATGCAGGAGACCTGGGTTCGATCCCTGGGTTGGGAAGATGCCCTGGAGGAGGGAACGGCTACCCACCCCAGTATTCTGGCCTGGAGAATTCCATGGACTGTATAGTCCATAGGATCTCAAAGAGTCGGACACGACTGAGCAACTCTCACTTCACTATGTGTCTATCTCTGTCTCTGATTTTGTCTGCTCTATGAGACCTGCAAAGTATTGGCAAGTTTTTTGGTTTTGTTTTTTTACTTTTATAGGTAACTTTTGGCAAAGGGCTACCTAGTAAATAGTTTAGGCTGGTTTTCAGTTATACAGTTTCTACTGGAAACATTAACTTACCAGTCTAGTGCCAAACCAGCCTGTGTTAAAATGAGACTTCATTGATGAAAACAAATGTTAGGCCAGATTTGACCCACAAACCAGAGTTTGCCAAACTCTGCTTTAGAGGATCTGTAGAACCTTCACAGTCTGAAGTTTCTCACATTTGAAAAATCTCTATGAGTCAGAAGTGATAGGTCATTTATTTTTCATCTCTATATTTATAACATTTAATTCACTTTGTTTATGAGTGTAACACACAGGCATACATATACCACAGAGAGACATACACTTAGAATCTGCCTGGATAAAAGTGAAGTCACTCTGCATTGCTGAGATCCACATTTCAGCCTTCTATGAACAGTGGAAGCCTGATGCTACTAACCCATTGCCTGGGCAGTGTGTGCTGAATCATTAGATTGAGAGTATGAATGAATCAAGTTATGAATGAATGAATGAAACAGGGGTGTGGATGAATCAAGTAGAACAGAAGCAGAAGAGCGGAGCGTGGGGGCACAGTACTTGGAATGACACAGACCTAGGGGTAGAGGTGAGAGGGCAAACTAAAGAAACTGCTAGCTGGGGGAAAGGTAATATTTCCATCTCCAAACTGGGGAAACATTGTGTATGGTACTGATGAACCAGGGTAGGAATAGAGACAGAGACAGAGAAAATGGTCTTGTGGACACAAGAGGGGAAGGGCAGGGTGGGACAGATCGAGAGAGTAGCATTGACGTATTTAAAACAGATCGCTAGTGGGAAGTTGCTGTGTAGCATAGGGAGATTGAGCTCAGGGCTCTGTGATGATCTAGAGATGTGGGATGGGACTGGCCGGGAGGGAGGTAGGAGAGGGAGGGGAAACACACATACATATAGCAGCTTCATTTTGTTGTACAACAGAAACTTAACACAACACTGTGAAGGTGTTATATTCTAATTAAATTTAAAAAGTGGAGGTCAGAGCTTTGGTTATCACACTGTAGTGTGCATCAGCTCCTTGACCCTGTCCCCAGAGACTTTGATTGACTAAGTCTGGGGTGGAGCCCGCAACTGCCTCTTATCCTGGGTATTTTTATTCAAGTTGTCCACAGGCTAGACATTCGCCCTCGCCAGCTTCCTTCCCTAATTGTCCCAGAGCCTGGTCACCTGACCCAGATCCAGCCTCTTCTAATCTGTTTCCTGTCCCTCTCCTTTTGAAATTTCTACCTTTGTGCTATCAAACTAATCTGATTATCACCTAATTTTCTTTTACGTGAAATTAAAAGAATTAACCTGGGTGATTTATCCACAGAAAGAATCTTTTTTAAAAAATTTACATCAGAACAAAAACCGTAACTTTCTCCTCCTGGGCATGGATTCTTAGATCCCCCATGGCTATGTGAGAATCCTAAGCCTCACCGTGCTTTGCATATAAAATTCCTAAGGACCAAACAAGAAGAGAAGGCCGGACAGCTTGGGCACAACATGGGAGAGGGCTGGGGATGAGGCTGGGGACATAGGCAGGGTCAGTCAAGGACACCTGGAGAGCTTCCCAAGGGGGTTGACCTTTAGCATCACCTATATGCAGACTCCACTCCGTTTCTGGGAATGGCGTGAGGAGAGCAGGATGATGGGAGATAACTGCGAGGTGTAGAGTTGGTGGCTGGGTAAGATGGGATATAGAGACGACTAGGGGGTAGGATGGGGGGGAAAGAAGCTTGGTTCTGGACCTCTGGTATTTGAGGAATTTGTGAGACATTGGGTCACAGGTATATAACCTGCAGTTTATTATATGTACCTGATTCTTAGGAAAGAGACCTGGGCTTGGAACATGGACGGACAGAGATAGTAGTATATAGATGCTATTTGAATTGGTGGGCACAGATGAGATTTCTCAGGAAAAACAGTTGGAATGAGAGGAGAAAAAGATTAGGAATGAAATGCTTTATTTAAAAAAATTTTTTTTAATTAATTTGGCTGTGGTAGGTCTTAGTTGTGGCACAGTGGATCTTCTTTTATGCAAACTCTCTAGTTATGGTGTGTGCGGGCTCAGCAGTTACAGCATGCAGGCTAGTTGCCTCAAGGCATGTGGGATCTTTGTTCCCGGACCAGGGATCAAACCTGCATCTCTGCACAGGAAGGTGAATTCTTAACCACTGGACCACGAGGGAAGCCCCAACAATGGAGCACTTTACAGGAAAGGAGGAGAAGGAGAAACATGTAGGTTGAGAATGAGAGGTCTGAGCAAATGGGGCATGAAAGCAAAATAGGAGAGAGACTCACAAAGGAGCAGGGGACCAGGGACTCCAGCGAACTCAGTATGTAAGTGTTAATCGATCAGTCGTGTCTGACTCTTTTCGACCCCATGGACTGTTGCCCACCAGGCTTCTCTGTCCATGAAATTCTCTAGGCAAGAATACTGGATTGGGTAGGCATTCTCTTATCCAGGAGATCTTCCCAACTAAGGGATCGAACCCAGGTCTCCTGCATTGCAGGCAGAGTCTTAACCATCTGAACCCAAGTGCAGCCCTAAATCCCGACAGGGTTTGGCACTTAGATAACCAACAGCCTCACTAAGGGCAATCCATACTGAGTGGTGGGGGCCCCCAACAGACAGCAGTGAGCAGAGAGGGCTATAAGGTTAGTACTAAAAAGTGGATTCATTCTGGGTGCATATTAGAGAAGGAGTGGTTCAGAGCCGCTTAGCCAGTATATCCTCTTCTGATCCCTGTCTTAAGCATAATGAAAGTGAAATATCCATTCTAAATCTTTGAGGGGAGGGAGGATGAGATAAACACTGGTGGCATTACAACTCAAATTTTCTCATTGTCACTGAGCAGCTTTTATACCCTCAACACACGGTAGTTGCTCTTTAGATGAAGTGGGTGTGTATGTGTGTGTGTGTTTTGTTTAACATGCCCATCTCAGATTTCCGAAGCCTCCTCAAATAGGTTTGTCTCTGCTCTTAGCACAGTGGCATTATCCAGAAGCACTGCCAGGAAAGGGCTAAGAGGAAATACGGATTCCTGTTTGCAAAAGCAGATCTTTAGCTGCCAGACAAGGCATTTATTTCAACTGGTACCCACCCTGCGTGGTGCACTGCGGTTCCCAGATGGTAACTCACGTGATGAGATAGCAGCGACAGTGCTAATTAAATGTCAGTGAGCTCGGGAGCTGCAGCAAGGCCTTCAGGCTCAGATTGCTGAGACAGAAGTAGGAAGGAGAAGTGCATCAGCCTTCCTGAGGCTCATTAGAGTTGGGGAGGGCTCAAATTCAGACAGTTGCTGGATTCAGATCCTAAATGGACACTGCAAGAGGGCCCACAAATGAACTCCAAAAGGAATAAACAAACATTAGTCTACATTGTTTTAACAGAAAACACATCCTTTGGCAGGTTTTCCTTGACATCATCCATCACCCCCATTTGATTGACTTGAAATTGAATTTAGCTTGTTCTTTTTTAAAAAAAACATTTTTTTTTTAATTGTGAAAGGCTATGCTTCATTTAATAGGTCTTTGTTGGTTATCCATTTTAAATATAGCAGTGTATACATGATCTTCCTAAAGTCCCTATCCCAACCCCCCAACAACCATAAGTTTGTTTTCTGTAAGTCTCTTTCTATTTTGTAAGTAAGTTCATCTATATCATTTCTTTTTAGATTCCACATAAAAAGGATGTCATATGATATTTCTCCTTCTGTCTGACTTACTTCACTCAGTATGACACTGTTTAGGTCCATCCATGTGGCTGCAAATGGCATTATTTCATTCTTTTTAATGGCTGAGTAATATTCCATTGTATATATGTGCTACATGTTCTTTATTCCTCTGTCAATGGACATTTAGATTGCTTCCATGTCTTGGCTATTGTAAACAGTGCTGCAATGAACACTGGAGCGCATATATCCTTCTGGTTCATGTTTTTCTCTGGATATATGCCCAGGAGTGAGATTGGAGGGTTATATTGAGGGCAGGAGAAGGGGGCGACAGAGGATGAGATGCTTGGATAGCATCATCAACTCAATGGACATGAGTCTGAGCAAACTCCAGGAGATAGTGAAGGACAGGGAAGCCTGGCGTGCTGCAGTCCATGGGGTCGCAAAAAGTTGCACACACCTGAGCGACCGAACAACAACATGGTAGCTCTACTTTCAGTCTTTCAAGAACCTCCATACTGTTCTCCATAGCGACTGTACCAGTGTACATTCTCGCCAACAGTACAGGAGGGACCCCTTCTTTTCACACCCTCTCCATCATTTATTGTTGTGCATTTTTTGAGGATAGCCATTCTGACCGGTATGAGATGATGTCTCATTGTAGTTTTGATTTGCATTTATGTACTAACTTGCGATGTTAAACATCTTTTCATGTGCCCATTGCCCATCTCTATGTCCTCTTTGGAGAAATGTCTGTTCAGGTCTTCTGCCCATTTTTTGAGTGAGTTGTTTGTTTTGATGCTGTTAAACGTCATGAACTGTTTGTAAATTTTGGAGAGTAATCCCTTATCGGTCACATCATTTGCAAATATTTTTTCCGATCTGTGGGTTTTCTTTTCATTTTGTTTATTGTTTCCTTTGCTATGCAAAGACATTTAAGCTGATCCAATTTGTATATTTTTGCTTTTATTTTGCTTTTATTTCCATTGTTCTGGGAGATGAATGGAAAGTTGACCACTTCCACAGTTCAGCATTGATGCAGAGGAAGGGAGAAGTCTTCCAAAGTAATAAACACTCAGCATATCCAGGAAAGATGAGTGCTGAGGCTGCAGGTGGTGACAGGCAACCAGGCTCTATCCTGCTTCTGGGGGCTCAGACGTTTTCTTTTCTTGTGTGTCATGGTCTGCATTGCAGTTCGTGGCACAGAGAAATAGCCACCTTAAAGTCATTACCAGCCTCTACCCAGAACTACACCGAGCCCCCTTTCTTAGTGATGGCATGGTTCTCTAACCAGTTCCCCAGCTGGAAAGCTGGCGTTCATCTCCACCCTTCCCACCCCCCAACCCAGACAGCATGGCTCACCATTTCCTCCCTCTGACATCTCTCAGACCTGCTCAGGCTTCTTCCTCTTCTTGCCGGTTTCCTCCTTCTGCCCAGGCAGCTGTAACAGCCTCCTTCCTTTGCCTCCAGTGAAGTCCCTTTTTAATCCACTTTCCACCGAAGGGTCAGAGGGATTGTTCTAAAATACCCACTGCTTGTGTCTGTCTCCTCGCCAAACTTTTCAGTCATTTTCAATAGAACAGAGCAGGTGGTCAAAAACAGGCTTGGGAGACCTTTGATGCTCACGTGCCTGATTACTTAAAAAAAAAAAAAATTGACTCATAGTTATCAAGTACTGAGTGCTGTATCTCATGAAAGCATTACCATTCTGAGATAAATAGGAATAAAGTACTGTTACTGGAGGGCTTCCCTGGTGGCTCAGTGGTAAAGAATCTGCCTGCAAGAGACACAGGAGACGTGGGTTCGATCCCTGGGTCAGGAAGATCCCCTAGAAAAGGAAATGGCAACTTACTCCAGTATTCTTGCCTGGGGAATCCCATGAACAGAGGAGCCTGGCAGGCTCCAGTCCATGATTTGCACAGAGTCGAACATGACTGAAGCAACTTAACATTCGTGGCGCACTGTTAGAGAAGACACTGAGGTGAGTGGAAGTAGGAAAGCTAGTGTGTTGTGTTAGCCACTCAGTCACGTCCAACTCCTTGCAACCCTGTGAACTGCAGCCCGCCAGGCTCCTCTGTCCATGGAATTCTCCAAACAAGAAGACTGGAGTGGGTTGCCATTTCCTCCTCCAGGGGATCTTCCCAACCCAGGGATCAAACTCATGTCTCTCCCGTCTCCTGCATTGGCAGGTGGGTTCTTTACCTGCTAGGGCCACCTGGGAAGCCTAGCAGCTTCTCTAACAGCACTGCCCTGAGCCCTTAGGAATACAATACAGATTATGTCGTCTTTCTGCTCAAAACCTTCTGATAATTCTAGTTTCTAAACAAACATCAAATCTATGTCGTCTTTCTGCTCACAACCTTCTGATAATTCTAGTTTCTAAACAAACATCAAATCATTGGCTTCAAAGGCTCCCCAATATGACCTGACCCCTGCACCCCCTCTACCTGCCTCTGTGGCCACCTTCTTCCTCCCCTACTTAAGTGACCCTGGTCTTAAGGCTGTGTTTTGAAACCAGCAAACCAACTCCTACTTTCTATCATTGAATTTACTGTTTCTTTAGTTATTAAGTTTCTGTTACAATGTTCTATTTCATTTGAAATAGCAACCTCCAGCCACTCCCAGTGTTCATTACTCCCATCCTCTGCTGCTTCTCAGCATTTTCCCCTTTTGATTGACCATAGATTTGTTTGTATATGTTTCCGCCATGACTGGAAAATCCATAAGGGCAGGAATTTTGTCTGTTGTGTTCACTGTTATGCATGCTCCCTATGCTTAAAGAATTACTGGACACACATCACAATTTCATGAAGCATTTTAGAATGAACACAGAAAGCATACACCAGTCATAGTATTTAGCTCATGATTGCTTACATGATGAACAGAATTTTGTTGTTGTTGTCCTGGATTGAGATAAGTGGCGTTTTTGTTATGTTAAAATTGCGTATGCTGCTGCTGCTGCTACTACTACTGAGCGACTTCACTTTCACTTTTCACTTTCATGCATTGGAGAAGGAGACGGCAACCCACTCCAGTATTCTTGCCTGGAGAATCCCAGGCACAGAGGAGCCTGGTGGGCTGCAGTCTATGGGGTCGCATAGAGTCGGACACGCCTGATGCGACTTAGCAGCAGCAGCAGCAGTGCTTTATAGATCAAACAGAATGTTTCTTTTATGGATAACTCATGACCTTATCATGTAATACCAAAGAAGCATAAATTGCAGAATATAGCATTGTCTGTAGTATCTATACGTTTGTGTTTGATGCCTATATCCTTAGATATCGACCAGTTAGCCATGTATTTTTTTTAATTTTATTTTATTTAACTTTACAATATTGTATTGGTTTTGCCATATATCAAAATGAATCTGCAACAGGTATACATGTGTTCCCCATCCTGAACCCTCCTCCCTCCTTCCTCCCCATATCATCCCTCTGGGTCGTCCCAGTGCACCAGCCCCAAGCATCCAGTATCGTGCATCGAACCTGGACTGGCGACTCGTTTCATATATGATATTATACATATTTCAATGCCATTCTCCCAAATCGTCCCACCCTCTCTCTCTCCCACAGAGTCCAAAAGACTGTTCTGTACATCAGTGTCTCTTTTGCTGTCTCGTACACCGGGTTATTGTTACCATCTTTCTAAATTCCATATATATGCGTTAGTATACTGTATTTTTTAAGAAAGGAGAACAAGTCTTTCTAATTGAGTTTGTCTCTGAATTTTCTTTCCTCCTTTTCTCTTTTCATTGCATGCCTTCTCTTTGTCTCTTCATTTGCAACCTGGGTAATTTAACTTCTGAATTACTGTATAACTTTTAAAAGGTGTTGGGTGTCACAGAATGAACAAGCAACAAAATCTGTCTGTTTGAAATTCTTTGTTTCTTTTCAGTTCGATTCAACTTATCTGAATCCTAACTTAGAGTTGAAATTCACCTTGCCACCTCATTTCCCCCTTTATTAGGTTTCCTTTGAATGCAGAAGTTCACTTGAGCAGTAATTCTCTCACTTTTGAGAACCACTCTGTCTAACAAAGGCCCACCTTTTTTTTTGTTTAAAGCAGCTGTTGATTAGACAGTTAAACATAGAGAGGCACTACCATGGTAAATTTCTCAGTCTGATGTAACTCAAAAATAGAAAGCTGCAGAAACCTGAGGTTGAAATGCTTTCAAGCAATTGATCTTAAAGTTCCTGAAAATTATCTCATGGTGCTTCTGCTCAATTCCCCACATTCCTCCCCCGGTTTTACATCTGACTCATTTGTGCACTTCAGATTAGATTCCTGAGCATGCTGGCAGCGGCAGCACTGTTGTGGAACTCATCATTAGGATTCCAAGCCTTTAATTAGGCCACTTTGAAGTGGCTTTGTCAAGACTATGAGCAAGAGAAAAGCAATTGACTCATTCTTAGACAAGGTTTATCATAATGGAGAGTAGAACAGTAATACTGTGCTCTTCACTAAGCCTGGTTGGTTGAGGAATGTCAGGAGTCTTAGAAGCATAGGTTCTCCAGTAATTCTCTTAGATAGGGTATTGTAGGTATTATTTCACAGCCAGGTAAATTAGACATAAAAAGGTCAAGTAATTGTACATGTCCTGTGAAAGGTCAGGGGCAGAACCAGAGATAATCCCTCAATGTGGATAATAAGCCCCCTCACTCCAACAATTATTTTGAGAGCAAGTGTTCTCTAAGTTTTCCCAGACAACCTTAAGACCCATTTTAATATGTTCAAAGACTTCAGAAAGATGACTGTCTTCATCTCTTAATGCCCTCCTTAAGGGGGGAAAAAAGAATCACTAGAAACGGTGAAAGAATCAGAATACTTTTGAACAGATAAGCAATACTCTAATTCATCAATTCTTTATTTTGTAAGTAAACATTTGCTTTCTTCCATAAAATTGAATTAAACCATCTTTCACGTTTACAAACTATGATTCAATATTTTCTAAAAATCAATCTCTTTTGGAAAATTAAGCACATTTACCATTAAAAATCGAACAAACAAAAACTCTTTATGCCTGCCATCAACCCACCCATCCATCCATCCATCCAATTAATATTTATTAAGGAGTCTTTGTATGCTGGACTCTGTTGATACATGGGACACAATCATGAACAAAATAAAATTCCTGTCCTCCCAGGACCTTACTGTAGGTGGGGGAGATACACTAACATCAGATAAATGATAATTGATAATTCACAGTCATGTTTCATTATTTTAATTACTGTGGAGAAAGATCCTTTTGTTCTGCTAGTGTTTCCCAAACTACATTTGAAAGATCATTAGGGAGGGGACATGATTGTAAATTTCCAGCTAATTTATTTCTAGATGCTTGAAGAAGCTACTAAAGTATTATTATCCTCTTATCTCTGGGTCTGAAGAAATGCATTACTTCCTTTATGGGAATGGTGGTGGTTCTGGTGGTGAAGTCACTAAGTTGTGTCCAACTCTTGCGATCCTATGGACTATAGCCCGCCAGACTCCTCTGTCCATGGGATTCTCCAAGCAAGAATAACTGAAGTGGATTGATATTTCCTTCTTCAGGGGATCTTCCTGACCCAGGGATCGAACCCGGGTCTCTTGCACTGCAGGCAGGTTCTTTACCAACTGAGCTACCAGAGAAGCCCTATAGGAATAGTAAAACCTGGAAATTTCCAAGACTTGTCTTTATTTACAGCAAAAAGAAATAGAGTCTGAAGCAATGTCTGTCTTTCATCAATTCTACAAAGCAAAAGAAAAACTCCTAGGGTATATCATTTGGGTGTTTCCTGGTGATCACTTACTAATGTTAATCTGTATTTTGAACAACTCCACTAAACAAGTAGAATTAATTTTTTTGTGTACTTCTAGCCATGAAAATATTTTATTTGTTTTGAGTAGAACACTGCCAACAATAATTAATATAGAATATTTTTGTGAAATGCTGATTTCAGAGAATATAATCTACTTACATACAATTTGTTTTCATGGACAGTAGTTTTAGTCACTCAGAAAATATTCTTATATTAATATCAGGAGCAGTTCAGCATTATATTGTACTTTTTAAAATTTTCCATGAAAAATGCAAAATGACCGATATTTTCCTTCAAAATTATAAAATTTTAATAAAATACTAACATACATAACTTCTACAGTATTAAATATGAGAAAGTGTGACCTGTTTTAATTGAATAAATGAAACTAAAGAATAAATATGACAAGCAATTCTAGGGAAAAATCTAGCTTTTAGAAGGTAATTTTGTTCATCTATTCATGAAAATACATCTATAAACTAATTTTATAAACTACTATGCTTATATAATTATGTAAACCTTCTAATAAACATTTTTTACTTGGATGGGATTTTGGTACAGAAATCTTTTATTTATTTTATTTTTATTGGAGTATAGTTAATTTACAATGTTGTGTTACTTTCTGGTGTACGGAGAAGTGAATCAGTTTTATATATACATATAGCTACTCTTTTTTAGATTCTTTTCCCATATTGGTCATTACAGAGTACTGAGCAGAGCTCACCATGCTATACAGTAGGTTCTTATCAGTTATCTGTTTTATATATAGTAGTGTATATGTGTCAATCCCATTCTCCCTATTTATTCCTGCCTTCTTTCACCCCTGGTAACTCTATTCTGTTTTCTACACCCGTAACTCTTTTTCTATGTTGTAAATAAGTTCATTGATAACATTTTTTTAGATTGCACATAGAAGTGATATCATACGATACTTGTGTTTGTGTCTGACTTACTTCACTCAGTATGACAGTCTCTAGGTCCATGTTGCTACAAATGGCATTGTGTCATTCTGTTTTATGGCTGAGTAATATTCTATTGTATATATGTACCAGATCTTCTTAATCCATTCCTCTGTCAATAGACATTGAGGTTGCTTCCATGCTGCCCTGGCTGTTGTAAATAGTGAGTACAGAAATCTTTTTAAAAGAGCAAAGTGAACTCAGAAATTGGAATCTGTGAGTGATAGGTGACCAATTTTTTTTAATTAAATGGAATACTTTTTATATGTCTGATCCCAATTTCAGATTTTTTTTTTTTTTTGAAAAATGGATTCAGTTGCTACTGTTTTTAAGAGTTTTTAAATGTTTACACTTTTCTCATGTGTGCTCAGTCACTTCAGTCTTGTCTGACTCTTTGTGACCCTATGGACTGTATCCCTCCAGGCTTCTCTGCCCAACGGATTCTCCTGGCAAGAATACTGGAGTGGGTTGTCATGCCCTCTTCCATGAGATCTTCCTGACCCAGGGATCAAACCTGTATCTCCTGCATTGCAGTTGGATTATTTATCCACTGAGTCACCTCCTTTAAAAACAGAATTGCTTCTTATAAGTTTAATTTTAGATTACAAAAGGGGATTTCCCATCAAGAATATAAGTTGGTCCTGGTGATAAAAATGTATTAAGGACAAGGATTCTCAACTCTTAGCAGCATTGAAATCACCTGGAGGGCTGGTTAAACCAGGTTGCTGGACCCCAACTGCAGGGTTTCTGATTCTGAAGGTGAAGTGGGGCCCTAGAATTTGCCTTTCTAACAAGTTCTCGGGTAATGCTAATGTCACCGGTTGTGGGCCATATTCTGAGAATCTTTGTATTAGCGTAAGTATTAGCAGTCAGCAGGAAAGCTAGATTCTTCATCACAACAATTTGTAATGCTTTATGGCAAAACTCTAGTACAAAGACAACTTATTACCTTCAGTCGTTTTAAAGTGCATTGTCTCTTGCCCTTTTCCTCCCTCTCCTTTTTGCCTTGCTTCAAGGGTTTAGCTGTCAAATATTTATTATGATCACTAAAGGTCTTTTATTGGTTTTACTATCATTTTAGAAAGACCCTCATGAATAGGAGTCTAGATCATTTGGAAATTAGGAGTTTTAAAAATTTTGGCAAATTTCTTGTTATTTCCCATTATCTTTAGATTGGCTACCATTGTAAGATGGAAATAATAAACTGATCTCTAAGAAATATAAAGGATTTATTTTAGATATTAGATAAGTAAAAGCTATGTTTCTTTAATACCTTAGATAACAATGCTGTAACAGAGTAATACTGGCTTTGCAGGGTCCCTCCCTCAGTCCTGCACTGAAGGGAAAGGACCAGCTTTACTTCCTTTTGGATGTGTACATGTGCCATGATGAGAGAAAACAGTTTGAGACCTCATGCTTTCCTAGGTCTGGGATCCTTTGGGCTGGTGGTCCACGAATCCTTCACAGCTGCCTGGCAAGGTACTAAGAAATTTGCCCCATCTCTTTCCCAGGGTGCCAAACTGTATTTCTCTGAATGAACGCCCAATCTATTCTCTCCCCTGTTCATTGCCAGCTTTCCTCTTGATTACACTTTCTTAAGGGCTTTCTCTTTGGATTCTTAGGAGCCTATTTGGAAATCCAGAAAAACAAATATTGCCTTTTTCCTCTTTCATTCTGGTTACAGTCCAAATACTGCTCAAGGTAATATGGACAACTGTGTTTGACTGAGTAACAGGAAACCTGAGAAGGAGAAAAAGGGACTTGTGAATTAACTTTTTAAGAAAGACTGAGATTTGTTACTTTTCCCAGCTGATCGATCCCATTATACTATTTGGTGGTGAATCCATACTTCCCTCTGCTTCCCATGGTCCCTCTCTAGTACTCTTCCCGCTTTGTCTCATTCTTACCTGACTTCTCCCCCAGTCTCTAATGTTGTCACCTCCTTCCTTTGCGAAAAAAGCCATCATGTTCTCCTTGTGAAAGGAGCCCTTCACTCCTTAACCTCAAACATGAGCCGAATATTAATGGGGATTTCCTGTGGCCTGGGCTGTACTGCCTGAGGTGGGAGGGGTGTTCTCCTGTCTACCTGGAGGGCCTAAAGCCAGTTCTCCTTTGACGTATCTTAGTACAAACAACTCCTGCCATGGTGACGTGATTGTTCTCTTGCCAAGACCACACTGCTGAACTACCTCATGTGAGAAAACCTTTTCTTCTTCTTGTCATGGCTTTGACCCTATTCTAATAATAATAATTCTGGCATCCATATGCTGGAAGAAGAGTTATTTCTTCTTTGGTCTACTTTCTTTATAAAGGACCTCACAGTCCTGGGAGTGGATCTGGGCAGATGACACCAATCCCAAACGGCTTCCCTCTAATCTCCTGACTCCTTTTCTAATAGAAGCAAAAAGAATAGATAAGGATCTCAATTTATCTTGCCACATTAAGAGAAAAATTCCTTTATGGTTTGTATTTGTGTTAGCTTCTTCTATAGATTGAATGAGTGTGAAACTTATTTCTCCTTGGCAAAAAAGTGTTGATTGTAACGGTTCCTATTTTGATTGATAAAGATGTGTTTGAACTTAGTTATAATGATTTAAAATTCATGGTCCTAAACTGCAATTGTTTGTACCAGCCTAATATCTGTTGCTAAAAATTTTGTTATAATTGCTTCCAAGCTTAAATGGTATAAGAAAAATAATGATAAAGTTTCTGATGACCCCATGCCCAGTCCCCAGATGCGCCCTTTGTCTTGCTTTCTAAAGTCTAGTTTGTCTCTCTTCTTTTAGTGTGTATTTATGTACCTTCCCCCCAGCTTCTTATGTTGAATCCTAATGCCTAATGTGGGGACTTCCCTGGTGGCTCAGATCATAAAGAATCTGCCTGCAATGCGGGAGATGCAGGTTCTATCCCTGGCTCAGGAAGATCCCCTGGAGGAAGGCATAGCAACCCACTCCAGGATTCATGTCTGGGAAAGCTCATGGAGAGGTGCCTGGCAGGCTACAGTCCATAGGATTGCAAAGAATCAACTGAGCAACTACTTTCAATGCCTAATGTGATGGTATTAGGAGGCAGGACCTTTGGGAGGTAATTAGGTCATGATGGTGGAGCCCTTATGAATGGGATTAGTGCCCTTATATAGAAAAGAGGCCTGAGAGAGATCTTTTGCCCTGTCTACCAGTAGAGTTATAATGAGAAGACATCTGACTATGAGAAAGTGAGCTCTCCTTAGACATTGAACCTGCTGGTCCTTGTCCTTAGACTTCCCAGCAGCCAGGAATGTAAGAAATCAGTTTCTGTTTGTAAGCCACCAGTCTATGATATTTTTGTTATAGTAGCCTGAACAGACTAAGACAGCTTCCTCAGGCTGTAGTAATAAGTTACCACAAACTTGATGGCTTAAAACAGCAGGTTTTTACTATCTCACAGTTTCGGGGGCTGGAGGTCCTAAATCAAAGTGCTGGCAGGGCCAGGCTCTTTCTCTGGGTTCTAGCGAAAGATCCTGCCCTCCTGCTGTTATTAGTTTCTGGTGGTTCTTGGCAGTCCTTGGTATTCCTTGGCTTGTCTCACTCCCATCTCTCGTATCATCAGATGGCATTCTGTGTGTGTGTGTGTGTGTGTGTGTGCGTGTGTGTGTTTTTGTCCAAATTTCCTTCTTCTTATAAGGCCACTAGTCAGTGGATTAGGGCCCACCAATATCTGGTATGACTTATCTTAATATCATTATGTCTGCAAAGATCTTACAGTAAGTCCACTACATACAGACCTTCAAGTTGTGAACTTTCAAAGATGCAAATATGCATTCGCATGTCCAGTCACGTAAATTCTTAATGATTCATGTGTCTGGCGTACATTGTCAAGTGCATGTATCCCCTACAAGTGTGTGTAGGGGATGTGTGTACTTTACTGTATGGTACTGTAGCACAGTAGTGCAGTGTCTTTATTTCAAGCCTGAGATGTCCAGGAGCAAGCATAAAAGCATCAGTGATGTAGCTGATACTACTGTACTGTACTGTGAAATTTGAAATGTTTTCTTTATTTTTGTGTATTTGTTTTTTATGTATTATTTGTGTGAAAAATATTATAAACCTACTATAGTATTGCACTATATAGCTGATTGTGTTAGTTGGGTACCTAGGCTAACTTTGTTGGGCTTATGAACAATTGGACATGCTCTGGAAATTGAACAGAACTTGCTGTATTTCCAAATAGGTCAATTTCACAGGTCCCGGGGGTTAGAACTTGAATGTATCATTTTGGTGGATATAATTCAATCTACAGCCATATTCTGGAGAAGGCAATGGCACCCCGCTCCAGTACTCTTGCCTGGAAAATCCCATGGACGGAGGAGCCTGGTAGGCTGCAGTCCATGGGGTCGCTAAGAGTCGGACACGACTGACTGACTTCACTTTCACTTTTCACTTTCATGCATTGGAGAGGGAAATGGCAACCCACTCCAGTATTCTTGCCTGGAGAATCCCAGGGACGGAGGAGCACGGTGGGCTGCCGTCTGTGGGGTCGCACAGAGTCGGACACGACTGAAGCGACTTAGCAGCAGCAGGAGCAGCAGCACAGCCATATTCTCTATTCACACTCCTCATGTGGGCATTTAGTCTGGCTCCAAATTCTAGTCTTGTCTCCTGCTACCCATTCTTTGTGACTTTGTTCATGTGGATCCCTCTCTACACAGAATAACTTCTTTGTGCCATCCTCTCCATCCCCTTCTTCATTTTCTCTATTCTTTAAAAACCTTTATCAGATGCATTTCATGTGTGATTCCTTTCCTAGGATCACCACCCAAATGTGACTCCTTGTATTTCTGCCCTTGTGTTCCCTCTTTGAATTACATTCCTGTAATCATTTTAATTCCTCCAACTAAAAAGTAAGTTGTTTAAAAGAATAAAGTATCTCACTTATCTCTGTAATCCCACACTAGTTCTGTGCTTTGCATATAGTAGAATCACAAAATCAGAGAAAAACAGATAATTTGAAAATATAGGCCTTGTATATTTTAAGCATGTTACAATAGGTAAAACTTTAGTTTATACCATCTTCTGCTGATTTCTAGCTCAAATAAGAAGAGTATTTGGTATAAAAGCAGTGTACCAAACCTGAGCAGATAAGGTAATTATTCTGACTTCAGGCTTCAGCTCACTTTGTGATTTTTGGATAGCTGTGTCAGTTTTACCAATTAATAAAAATGGAGACTACATGAAAAAGTTCACAGATGAGAGGTGCCAAAGAATAATTATTGTTGAATAACATTCAAATGCAATTGCTTGATGTTTTTTTTTTTTTTTACCTCATCCTTACTTGGCTCCAAACTAAAATGAACACTAAAATCCTAATGATAAAAATGCAAATGTGAAATGGTTTAACAAGTTCAGGTCAGTTCAGTCGATCAGTCATGTCCAACTCTGCGACTCTATGAATCACAGCACGCCAGGCCTCCCTGTCCATCACCAACTCCCGGAGTTCACTCAAACTCATGTCCATCGAGTCGGTGATGCCATCCAACCATCTCACCTTCTGTCATCCCCTTCTCTTCCTGCCCCCAATCCCTCCCAGCATCAGGGTCTTTTCCAATGAGTCAACTCTTCGCATGAGGTGGCCAAAGTATTGGAGTTTCAGCTTCAGCATCAGTCCTTCTGGTGAACACCCAGGGCTGATCTTCAGAATGGACTGGTTGGATCTCCTTGCAGTCCAAGGGACTCTTAAGAGTCTTCTCCAACACCACAGTTCAAAAGCATCAATTCTTCTGCCCTCAGCTTTCTTCACAGTCCAACTCTCACATCCATACATGACCACAGGAAAAACCATAGCCTTGACTAGACGGACCTTTGTTAGCAAAGTAATATCTCTGCTTTTCAATATACTATCTAGGTTGGTCATAACTTTCCTTCCAAGGAGTAAGCGTCTTTTAATTTCATGGCTGCAATCACCATCTGCAGTGATTTTGGAACCCCCAAAAATAAAGTCTGACACTGTTTCACTGTTTCCCCAAGAGTTGCTGCTAAAAGTGAAAAGCCCAGGTCCATCATCTTTATTTCCCAATCTTGGACTTTAAAACTGCCCAGTGTTAGTCAAAGACCCTACTGTAGGTTTATGTATAAGGTTTGTATTTAAAGTATGTGTACATACATATACATATTTTAAATTCCATTCAGTGTTGCATATGTATTTAACTAAATTACAAATGCCATAATTAATAATAAGGTACATGACTTTCATTTTTTCTTTTCCACATATAGTGAAAGAACCCTAGCTCTTCTTGGAAGTCTTTTGCTATGAGGGATCTGATTTTTTTATAAGGCTGCTGCTGCTGCTTAGTTGCTGCAGTCATGTCCAACTCTCTGCAACACTATGGACCGCAGCCTGCCAGGCCTCTCTCTCTATCCATGGGATTCTCTAGGCAACAGTACAGGAGTGGGTTGCCATGCCCTCCTCCAGGGTATCTTCCCGACCCAGGGATCAAACTCAGGTCTCCTGCACTGCAGACAAATTCTTTACTGTGAGCCACTGGGAAGTCCTTTTATACGGGTAACTATCCACCAAAGCTTTTGATCCTTTCCTCACTAATATATCTCCCCATGATTGCATTGCAATTTGTTTTAAAGCTTTATTATTGTTATAGACAACAGATTATCTCAGGACTAATTTTTCTGTTTGTGTTAATGAGCTAATAGGAGTTGTTTATTGGTAAAATTATTTGGCCATCACTTACTAAGCAGATATGACAAGTGTAAATCCCATGTCCATATCATATATAAAACAATTGCTACTATTTTGTCTCACATTTATTGCTGTGGATTACAAGTTTTTCTGTTCTCAGAGGTTTCCCACCTATGACGTTATCCCTTTTAGCATTCAGTGTTGTTGCCCATGTTCAGCTTCTCATGATTACTACTATTGATTGTTGGCTGGTTTTCCAGACTGTGGTGTGTCGTGACATCATATGATTTTGAGTGCTGTGGTGAGGGTCTCTGTCAAGTCAAGTTGGATATTGTAAGACGGCTGTCCTTGATTATTTAAATTAGCTGTTTTCAGTTTTTCATTAGGATTTAAATTATATTTCTTACTGTGATGACTCTTGACAGACATACCATACTTGTCCAGAAACTTAGTGAGTGTTTGCACCTTTGGTTTCCAGAGCACATTATACTAAATGATGCCATTGCATCTTCGGATGCTGGGGTCATTTTTCTTTATTTGCATCATAGGAAAAGGTACATGGCTGGTAGAGTGGACAAGATGTGGCTGGAGTAAGAGCCCATTTCTGAGGAAACCCTGATGTCTCTGGTTGTCAGTGTGGCCATTCTGCAGAATATTTTTGATAGAATTGCATAAATAGGGGACTAAATCTTTATTTTAAAAAATTAGGTGTGTGTTCATTGGTCTCTGAGAATTTGTACTGTGCTTTTAGTAAACTATAAATTTGGACCAAGAGAGCTCTAAACTGACACATTTTCACACATTTCAGAATCACTGAGAGAGTCTGCTTTTTTGTATTTTGCCTATGTGATAGGAATGCTATCCTTGCTTCATAAAGGATTCAGTTCAACAGTTTTTGAGTACCCAGTTCCTTCTTCTTCAAATAGTTTACAATCTAGCAGAAGAAATAGAAGTATGTGAACAGCTATGAGATAAGAAAAAATATTAAAATATTTTATTTCTACCAATGCTGGGAATTCTGTCATCTGATATCTAATCATATTTCTTTGTCTTCGGCCTTTCTCATTTATTGAGGAGAAAACTGAGACAATTTACTGAAACTTATACGTGTCTTTGCTCATTTAAATGCATAATGACTGTCACTTATTAACCCATTTCTTTATTTATACAACAGATATTTATTTTTGTCTATTTGGTGTACCAAGTTCTGCTTTTGGCTCTGAGAATGTAGAAGTGAATAAGCCCAAGCACTTTTTCTCAAGGTTGTTCGCAGCCCATTGAAGAAAAATAATAGTTACTAAGAGGCAATATGGAAAATTATACTCTCTAGAAATGTAAAGGGCAATATCTGAACACAGAATAGTGAAGAAGAAACTAGGTGACTTTAGTCAGGAAAGGCCATCAGTTATAAAGAATGTAAAAGATGTCCAGGTTTTAAACAATGGCAATTACTTCTAATTTGTTTTTATTTTAAAGAATTCTATATTTCAGGGCTTCCCTGGTAGGCTCAGTGTTAAAGAATCTGCCTGCCAATGCTAGAGACACAGGTTCATTCCCTAGTCAAAGAGGATCCCACATGCCATGGAGCAGCTAAGCCCATGGAGCAACTAAGCCGTTAGGCCACAGCTACTGAGCCCACATGCTGCGGCCCTGAACGCCAAAGCCCAAGCGCCCTAGAGCCCGTGCTCCACAAGAGAAACCACTGCAGTGAGAAGCCCGCGCACTGCAACTAGAGTAGCACCTGCTGGCTACAACTAGAGAAAAGCCCATGCGGCAACAAAGACCCAGCTCAGCCATAAATGTAACTAAATCAGTCTTTTAAATATATATATATATATATTTCAAAATTTCCAGGAGTTATATAGATTACTTACATATCATGAATGAAGATAAAATAAATGTTTGAACATGTGAAAGGAGGCCTAAGCATTTTCTTAAAGTGTCTTTTTAATGTTCTTATTTATTTGACTGCGCTGGGTCCTAGTTGCAGCACGTGGGATTTTCAGTCTGCACTAAGGCATGCAGGATCTTTAGCTGCAGCTTGCAAACTCTTAGTTGCAACATGCAACATCTGGTTCCCTGACCAGGGATCAAACCTAGGCTCCCTGCATTGGAAGCGCTGGTGTCTTAACCACTAGACCATCAGGGAAGCCTCTAATGTGCCTTTTAGGGTGCCCCTTATCTGCAACCAAACAAGACAAATGAAACAAAGCATTTCATTAAGACTGAAGGAGAGAGCGGCCCTACCACGTTTCTGTTTATTTCTGGATGAAATAAAAATTATTTGTATAGATTTGTACTATTGATTATATCATATAAAATAGCATTAGTGGTTTCTTAAAATAATTGTAGCAGTTTTGACACTATAAAGTGACTATAAAGACGTAAAAGCTTTTTATTTCTTTTACAAATGAGCTTATTTACAAAAAAGAAATAGACTTTCAGACAGAGAAAATAAATTTATGGTTATCAAAGGGGATAGCAAGGGTTGGGGGGAAAGACAAATGAGGAATTGGGAATTAAGAGCTGCACAGTACTATATATAAAATGGATTAAAAAAAAAAATAAGAACTTACTGCATAGCACAGGTCAAAATAACTCAGTATCTTGTAATAACCTATAATGGAAAAGACTCTATAAAAGAATATACATTTATATGTATACACATAATTGAATCACTTTCCTGTACACTTGAAAGTAACATAACATTGTAAATTAACTCTATGGCAATTTAAAAATAGAAAGACCAGAGAAGAAAAAAAAGTGAAGCATTTTAATAAATTGAAAACAAATCATTCATGTTAATGTCTCACCTTGGGAAGCTATCCATAATTTAAGATTTAAAGACTGACATTCAGTTGATTTTTAAAATGTATGTACTGAGCATATACTATGTACCAGACACTGTTCTAAGCCTTGAAACTACAGCCATGAACAAAACAGATGAAAAACCATTTCCTCTGAGAGCATGTGCTTACATTCTTTGCGGGGAGATAGCTAATAGATCAGTGATAAAATATGGTACGTCATAGTATGTGCTATGGAGAAAAACAAAGCAGAAAATGGGGTTAGATGTGTTGAGGGAGGTGAATAAATCGTTCTCTGAAAGCATAGTTATTGATAAGATAGTATTTGAAAGGAGTCCTGATGTAGGTGAGGGAGCAAGCCATGTCGGAATCCAGAGGAAGAGCATCTAGGCAAAGGGAACCACACCTGCCAAAACCCTGCGATGGGAACACACTTCTCAGGCTGAAGGGACAGACCGGAGCCCAGCGTGGCTGGCGCTGTGGGGAGGGTGGCAGAGAGGAGTCCACAGAGGGAGCAGGGCCACGTTCTGTCGTCCTTCGTGGCCTCAGTGAGGACTGGGCTCTGACTCTAGATGAGACCACAGCCATCAGAGGATTTGGGACAGGAAAGAGGCATGATCTGATCAAAAGGACTCTGGCCTTGGATTAAGGTGTTATCTAGAAGACAAAGGTGGAGCCAGGAGACAGTTACGGGGCTGTTGTAGAATTCCAGGCGAGAGGAGATGGAGCCTGGGACCAGGGTGGTGTGGAGGTGCGAGAGGTAGGAGATAGAGATTAGATGGCAGACACTCCTGAGACCTGGTCCTGGCTGATCCCTGCTCCCTGCTCTCTGTCAGTCAGCTCCATTCAAGGATCTCACTCTGGTGAGATCCTACCTCACACCAAACTCCCAACACATTTTAAAAACCACATTGGAAGCTACAATTTGTTCATCCTGTCACTTTTTCATCATTCCTCCTGGCTTCATTTCCTTCCTTATTCAGCTGAGATTCCATGATCCTATATACATTCATTGCACAGACTCTTAAATTCCACCTCTCTCTGTCTCTCTCTCTCTTTTTTTTTTTTTGCGCATGTTGTTAACCCAGCAAAACCACAGTCTCATTAATGGCAACTCTCATGGTAATTCCCTTTCTCTAGCTACCACCCTATTTCTTGGCTCCCCTAACAGCTGCAGTCTTCAAGATCTGCCTACACTCGTCGTTTGTACTTCCTCTCCTCTCATTCTCATCTAAACTCACGACGACTAGACATCGGTGTGCACTACTGCCTGAACTGCCACTCTGTAGGTTACCACGACTTCCAAGTTGGTAACCCCAGTGACCAATTCCCCCGTCCTCATCTGATGTGATGCAGATGATCATGCCCTCTGTTTTTGAAGTTCTTTCTTCCTTTGGCTGCCAGGAGACCTGACTTCACTGGCTTTGTTCCTACTTCACTGGCCCAACTTTCCCAGTCTCCTTTGTTGGTGCCTCTCATCTTTCTAACCTCTATCAGAGTTCCTTAGGTCTCCTTTCTCTGGCTAAGCTTATGGCAGCTGGTCTCTTTAAGGGTCATAGTTTTAAATATCAGCCATATAAAACGCCTACCATATAGCTCCATCCCCAACCCCTGCCTAGAATTCCTGACAAACATCAAGAGCCTGCTCAGTCTTTCCTTTTGAATGATATCTGAAGCTTTCTGTGTCCAAAACCAAAGTCCAGATACTGACCCCCTAAATTATGCTCCTCCTGCATTTTTCCTTAGTAAAGGGCATTTCTAGACTTTCACTTGCTCAGGTCAATAATTTTGGAGTCATCCTTAACTTCTCTCTTTCTCGCATACCTCATATCCAATCGATAAACAAATCATGCCGGTTCATGCCTTCAAGAACTGGCCATTTCCTAGAACATATGCTAATGTGCCTAAATGATTACCATAATTTTATCTTTTGAAACTCAGAGTTTTAGAAACACCTGCAAGTCACAACAAGTTTTATGACTATGGTTTGTAATAAAATCTGTATAATTCACATTTCAGTCAAAAATTAAATATAAATATAAAACAGGAATGGATTTCTTGAGTGATTTATAAATGTCCCTGAAAGCCAATTCTAAAATAATAGTTTAATAAAAATGAGGAGCAGCATCAATGGAATGAATGTATAACTTACCTTATTATCACTAACAAGGATGATATTTATTTAGTTTCATAGATTCAGGATTATTGTTTAAAATTTATTACTATTCTTCATACCCATAATTTATAATAGCATTTAATGAATAATACAAACACTTATCTATTGCTCTTTCATGTTGATGAGAGTATTGATTCTGGAACCATCCTGCTTGAGTTCAATACTGGATCTATCATTAGCTCGAAAGCTATGTTCTCATAGACAAGTTCCTTAAATATTCAGTACCTCAGTTTTCCTGTCTGTAAAATGGGGATAATAGTGCTTACCCCAGGATTTCTTACTAGGTTCACTTGCATTCATGTACCTAAATGTTTAGGATAGTGTCTGGCACAGAGTAAGAGATAGGAATGGTGCTAGGAATAAAATAATTTTATGTCAGAGTTTTTGTTACCAGAAGCCCTCAGGCAACTTAGGGCTTAATAGAAAATCTGAAAGGTTAAAGACATTATGAGGTTTTTAGAGATTGTTCAAGACAACCATAAAAGAGCTATCTGAAGGCAGTGTGTATTAGTTATCTACAAAGTGAGAGAACTGGCTAACAAATGCCATAGACATTCAAATGAGAGAAAAACATTAGTTCTGTTGACAACCATTTAAGATAATTTGTAATGAAATTTTTGTGTTCTAAATGTTCGGTTTCAATTTTAATAAAACTGAGCTCTGTACTCATAAAACAGCAATTTTGACATCTGACTATGCAGAAGCATAGGATTTTAGTACAAACTGCTAATTGTAGAGCTTTGATTAGATGCTATAGGAAATATAAATACCTATTTATGTGCATATAAGAAGCTGCCATTTATATTGGTACCACTACCCATTGAACTATCACAGTATTCATCAAGTTATTTTATGTGTACATGTAGTCTAAATTTATTATAAGGAATATCAATTATATATCATTGTGGGCTTTTCTTCTTGGCACAATTGTACATTTATTGAAGATATATATTTAATCAACAATAGTAACTGAATACCTACTCTGGGCAAGACATGGTCATCTGCTAAAAACATGCACACATGCATGCATTCTCAGTTGTGTCTGACTCCTTGCAGCCCCATGGATTATAGCCCACCAGGCTCCTCTGTCCATGGAATTTTCCAGGCAAGAACACTGGAGTGGGTTGTCATTTCCTACTCCAGGAGGTTTTCCCACCCAGGGATGAAACCTGTGTCTCCTGCATTTGCAGGTGGATTCTTTACCACTGTGCCACATGGGAAGCCCTTGCTAAGAACCTATATCACCAAATAACAATGCAAGATTGCTATAGTGATGTCATTGTTTATACCTTTCAGATAGACATGCTTTCCTGAAATGGAATTAATTGCCATTAGTCCCAGAACTGTGAAGCTCTGTATTAAAGTGGATAAAGTACTTTCAAAGCCTGTCCTCAGTAAAGGAGGGAAAAAAGAACTAAAACATTTTTCTCACTTTTCCCTTTAGTTGGCCCGCCACAACAAACTTTTACAGCAGATGCTCAAACCAGGATCCGATCCAGATGATGGCGATGAAGCCTTGAAGTATTATGCCAACCATACTGCACAGATCGAGGTAACCATCAATGGGTCCAACCGTGAAAAGATATGTTTATTTTCTCTTTCAGACCATTTTCATAATTGTTTCCTAGAACAATGACGTAGAATTGGGTGATGTAAACTGTCAAAGTGTCAACATATATACCAAAAGAGGAGATGTGAGGGGTGGTCTATAAGAAATCAATGTGCACATCTTTCAAAATTGTCTTTCTTTTTTGACCAGAACTATATGCAAATTCTCCTTTGTAATTAATAAAGTTGTTTTTGTTTTCTTTTGGTTCTGGAAGATATTTTAGAGACAGGATTATTATAATAGATTCTATCATTCAAGAAATTTTATCTTTTAAAAAAACTGTGGAAGGCTTATTAAAGAAGAGCTCTCTGTGTAAGAAAGTGTACGGAAGGGTGGGGAAAATGGAAGGCACTAGTAAAGTTTTCATATTGATAGCATGGACTTGAAATGGTTTAACAGTTTCCATTTCAGTCTGCAGCAGTTGAGCCCCACCCCCATAAATGAGCCCTTATTTAAGGGCTGGTGGCAGTTCAAGAGGTGTGGATCAACATGGCCTTAATCATTATGTGTTGTGAGACCCATCTGGCTGTCATTTCCTAGCTATGGTATCATTTTGACACTGGTTGGCAGAGATGATCAGGCAGAAGTGAGTAGAATAGTTGACGCCTGTCAAGGTAATTTACATTCATGCATTCATCCATTTCAGCAGATATTTTTTAGTTTTTAGCAGAGTGCACAATGGCATTACTGCTGTTAACTCTCAGGGTACATAATCTCTGTACCTTCTTGTTTACTGTTGCCAAACCTTTGCAGTAAGGATCATTATTACCTTGTGTTACATTGCTCACATTTATGAACATTAATAGCTTTGGTGGGAGACTTGACCTAGTGCAGCCCACGAGCTGGGGTTTTTGCACCCACAGCAAGAACATTGCTCACTATCTCAGGTGCTTAGGGGCTGAGAAGCTGGCAAAGTTAGGAAGCCAGAGAAATTGATACAAATAGATCATCAAACCACCAAGGTTCTATGGAAGGTCCCAGAGGCCAAAGAACAAGGTTAGTAATTAGAAGAGAATATCAGGAATAGATGGAATAGCAGGTGGGCCAGAGGTAGGGATTGAATTAATACCTCTCTGTGAGAACTGGGGACTGCGGTTGGAGTTGGACTTCTGTGGGTTCTCAGTGGTGAGGAGAGATTTAGCTGTGAATACATACATTCTGTAAATGTTTACTGAGCCTTTACTCTCTACCAGTTACCTACACATAGAGAATATCATTCTGTGTAGTAATTGTATAAACAAAGGCCAAGGATATTTAGAGCATACAGTAGTTAACTATGCCTGGGGTATTTCAGGGTAGATTTCACAAAGAAGGTTGTCATAAAATATATATTAAAGGATTGAGTAGAGATTTGTTTCTACTAAAATTTGGGCATGGAATTCCAGGTAGAATTGAATGAAGGGAGAGAGAAAGAACATAGGAAAGGGAATGATTCTTTTCAAAGATTATTCAAATTGCTATTTGGAGAAAGGACCGGAAAAGGGAATGAAGCCAGGAAAGCAAGTAGATGAGATAGGAAGATAGAAAAGAGAGAGACAGTGGTATTGAAGATGACAGATTGGAGGAAATAGAGACACTGTATGTTATATCACTGGAAAAGGCAATGACACCCCATTCCAGTACTCTTGCCTGGAAAATCCCATGGGCGGAGGAGCCTGGTAGGCTGCAGTCCGTGGGGTTGCTAAGAGTCAGACACGACTGAGCGACTTCACTTTCACTTTTCACTTTCATGCATTGGAGAAGGAAATGGCAACCCACTCCAGTGTTCTTGCCTGGAGAATCCCAGGGACGGGGAAGCCTGGTGGGCTGCCGTCTATGGGGTCACACAGAGTCGGACCCTACTGAAGTGACTTAGCAGCATGTTATATCACACACATATACGTATACACAGGGCTTGATGCTTGATGTTGGATTCTGCATGTAAGGTGAGGGAAACACTGGGGAAAAGGATGCCCCCTGGGCTTCTGCTTTGAACAAATGGACGGAAATTGGTGTTATGCACAAGGATCCTAACTTTGGCAGTTAAAATGTTCTGGAAGGTCATTTGTTGATTCTTGGATAAATTGAATTTGAGGTGACTTGAGGAATGCATGAAGCTGGATATAGAAATTAAGGGTTCAAAGGAATAATCTGGACTGATGATCTAAATTCTTCATGTTGACCAACCTCATGCTCGTTCAAAGACCAGCTTATATCACCTCCGCATTCATTTATTTTATCCCACTATACTCCCACAGGCATTTTGATCATTCTGTTCTTTTAAGGTATCATGTTGGAATACTGTTAACTTCTTCTGAGTCACTGGCCCCCTACTTGAGGCAGGGGCTGCTCTTAATCACCCCTTTGTTTCCAATACTGAACACTGGTTTTGAAGCATAGCCTCAGAATAATGAATATTGTTGCAAATAATAGTTTGTCTATATGTTATAGGCTCAAAGACCCTGGGAAATAGGAAGGACCTTACAGGTTACCTAATCTGTTCACCAGTCCAAGGATGAATTGCTTTGCAATGATCCTGTTTCTGCTTTAAATTCTTCCTGTGATAGCCATCTCACTACTTCAGGAGGAAACATCTGATTTGGAATAGCTAATAATTAGAAAGTTATTTTTTGATAACACATGCAATCCAGCCCACTTTCATGTTTGCCTACTGTTCAGAATGTTTGCTACCCTGTCATCATGATAGCTTGGTTCAGACATTTGAGGTGCCATCGTAATTACAAAATTGCAAGCCTTTATAGATTGGGGTTCATGCTTTTTCATTTTGAATTTCCCAGGACTCCTCACCTAAGGCCTGAATAAGCATGTGTGGTATAAGTGTATTGAAAAGTATCCCTTTTTTGGCTTTTTGCTGTTAACACATCCCCATCTCTTTCAGACACTCCAGTCTGCCAGTGTCCCTTGTGAAATGTAACGACCAGGATCAAACATCACATGTCACAAAGGGGCTGGAAAGCTTGGCTTATAGTCATCAGGACATTATTTCTTAAATGCATCTGGAGTTTTTTTTTTTTTTTAATGTTTGGCACTGTTGGAACCGGTAAACCATTTTTTCCCATGTAGTTGCTTACCATACCAAATACTTCCAATTTTTATTTTGTATGATTGATTTTTTTAACCTATGTTCTAAGAATTTTTATCTACTGCTACAGATTTCATCTTTGTTTTATGATAGTATGTGGTTTGTGTATATAACATATCATTTAGGATAGTTTCAATTATAAGTAACAAAATACCAGGCTGCTGCTGCTGCTGCTAAGTCGCTTCAGTCGTGTCCGACTCTGTGCAACCCCATAGACGGCAGCCCACCAGGCTCCCCGTCCCTGGGATTCTCCAGGCAAGAACACTAGAGTGGGTTGCCATTTCCTTCTCCAATGCATGAAAGTGAAAAGGGAAAGTGAAGTCGCTCAGTCGTGTCTGACTCTTTGCGACCCCATGGACTGCAGCCCACCAGGCTCCTCTGTCCATGGGATTTTCCAGGCAAGAGTACTGGAGTGGGGTGCCATTGCCTTCTCCAAATACCAGGCTAACAGTTTTTAAACAATAAAAATATTTGATTTTCCCTCATAATGGGAAGTCTGGAGGTACCAGTAGTTCTATAATTGATTCAGTGACGCAGTGATGTCTTCAAACACTCCGACCTTTTCCATATTCTCAGCTAAGTCTTTCTTATTATGTGGGTGCTGTCTCACCTCACGGTTGCAAAATGGCTGCCAGAATTTCAAGTAGCATTATCAGCTTTTTTTCTAAGCAGGGAGAAAGAGGGTACTGATGAAAAAGGGCTGTTGTGTTGTATATTTGATCTTTTGTTTGTCTCACATGGCTTCTGTCTTTTCTAGAGGGAAAATCTCCCTTGAGAACACCTCCAGCCCCAGGATATTTCTCCTTATGCCTCATTTTCCAGAAATAGGTCAAGTGCTCATCACCATACCAGTCAGTAGCACAGGGAGATAGAATGACTCTTTTAGCTTAGACTAATTTCTGATTAATTTTTGAGGGCTAAATAGAGTATATAAATATGAACCTTGACAGGTAGTCTGCACGAACCCTTGTGACATAGGGACTCTATATTAAATCATTTAACTTGTTTTTCTGTCTAAAGCTAAACTGTGATCAGGGCTTCCCAGGCGGCCTAGTGCTCCTGCCAGCGCAGGAGATGCAGGTTTCATCCCTGGTCTAAGAAGATCCCCTGGAGAAGGAAATGGCAACCCACTCCTGAATTCTTGCTTGAGAACTCCATGGACAGAGTCCAGGGGGTCACAAAGAGTCAGATATGACTCAGCAACTAAACACAAACTGTAACCAATACCAAATTAGAGAAGTTCAAAAACAACAAATATTCACATCTGAGTGTATGCTTGAATGAATATTACACATAAAAATATGTTTGCCATTATCAGGAAAACATTTTAATGACATAAAACATTTTTCTCTGTAGAACACAGGGAACATTATGTTGAATATGTCATTTGTTCCCCAGTAGCCATTTTTAGGAAGAATAGGCTAAGAGCAGGATGAAAATATAACAAGTGCTCTGCTTAAGGTTAAATAGCCAGCCACTTCCCAGTGAAGACCCTCTCAGTTCTCTGATGTACTTCATGAAGATCAAAATGGGTGGCAAGAGTTTAATGTTAATTGAGAAAGAATAGAGATTTTGGTTTTTGTTATTTACAGTGAAGTATAATACTTATGATACATTAGTCTGATTAATTTCTCTCATTTAAGAGAATAATATACAGGACTATTTCAGATATTTCAAGTTGGCATATTTTTTCATAGCTGCATTCATAAAGTATCATTATTGAAGTCATGCTAAAAGCAGAAAGTAGTCTAAGATTCTCCAAAGCTTAAAACAAATGCAAATTAATGTTTTTCAGATTGTTCGACATGACAGGACAATGGAACAAATAGTATTTCCTGTCCCCAACATATGTGAATACCTCACGCGAGAATCCAAGTGTCGCGTATTCAACACCACGGAGAGGGATGAACAGGGAAGTAAAGTGAATGACTTTTTCCAGCAAACTGAAGATCTCTACAATGAGATGAAGTGGCAGAAGAAAATCAGGAGTAAGTACAATGAACTGAAATGATCTGAGCATAATGAAAATGTTTTGAGCATAATGATAGATACACTAGTACTTTGGGATACATGACAGTGTTCGTTTCAATTGGCTCTTAATTTCTTGCTGTCTGATGTTACTGAAATCACTTATAAGCTTAAGCATGTAAGCTCTGTCTACAGTTGGAGCCAAGACACCTGTGGCTTAAAGAACATAGAAGGTTCTGACTAATTAGATCATCTTTTAGTACTGATCCTATAGTTTTACAAATATTATGACATCCAAGTTTGCAGCTGTGGGTTTCAGCTGTGGAGCAGCTGCAGGTTTGAAGTCCATGAATAGGCCTTGACCGGCCTTAACAATCAGTGAATGGAGTGGAGAGATCCTGGCATAGGCATGCCTGTCCTCTTGTATCTGTGATCTTATAATCAGGTAGACTGTTGAGTGTTTTTTCTGAGACTCATTCCTTTTTTCAACATATCTGAATCTTGCCAAGTGGAAGTAAAAATTGTGTGACACTTGTATTCAAATCGGGCAAGGTTATAATGTAACACTTAAAAGTTACCGTCTTATAGTTCCTGTTGCATATCTCTCAGGTTTAAGTCTATTTGGAAATATTATGTAACAACCAAAATGGGAAAACAATCTGAAAAAGAATAGATACGTGTATATGTATAACTGAATCACTTTGCTGTGGACCTGAAATCAACACAACCTTGTTAATCAACTACACTCCAATAAGTTTTAAAAAGTTTTTAATCAGACTGTGAAAGGATTGAAAATTTTTCAATTCTAAAATAAACTTTACTTTCCCAGATGAAAAATATCATGAGTTTTTAATAAAAATCGTTGGGGTAAAACTTTTGATTAGGTCTTTTCTGACTATTGGAGAGATTTTCCAGACAACAGGCGTATGTTCTCAATACTTCTGTTCAACAGTGTTGCATCATTTTAGTATCCTGGGAATGTCAGTGATTATGGTTTATGAATTTGGTTGAGCTTGAGACATAACATCCTTGAATAAAGACTGTAGCATGCATTTTCAGACTTTCTTAGCAGGATATTTGAAAAAAAATAAAGCAATTACTCTCCCTTAGCACTTTCCTATGAAGAACCTTACGGAATTCAGAGAAACTTAGGTATTCATAGTACATAACAGAAACTCAATTTGAAAATCATTCATTTTATTCCTGACAAAAAGTAAATTGGATAATGAGCTAGTGCTTGTGGGGTCTGTGTTTTTGAGGTAAATATTTTGTCATTTGTAAAGAAAAAAAAAAACCCTTAAAATAATTTCCAATATACAGTTTACTTTTAAAATTTGGAAGTAGCTTATGATGAGGTTTTAGACAGAATCTAATTCAGTTGATGGATTTGTTGTTACAAATGTATGTATCAACATCTTCTAATTTTGTCTTAATATTCTGCTTTTTAAAATGAGGACTCCTAATTCAGGAGCGATGAGAATGCAAATGCTTACAATTTATGATACATTAGTCAACTAAATGCCGCAGCTAATCATGGCCTACTCCAGTGTTGTTGGAGTGCTCTATTCCAAGAGAAAGAAAACAAGATGTACTGAAGGGAAGTCTAGTTTATAAGTGAGCAGCAGACTTGAGATTGGAATTCACAGAACATACTTTGAAAAGCTTAAAATTTCTATTTGAAAATTGAGATGGCTTTTCTCCTCAATTGACTCTTAATATTTTAAATCTAATGTTAAACGATTAAAAGTTAGACAGTGGACAAGACCTGAATATGTTGTGTGACAAACTTGTATGCATGACGCGTCTGTTCAGTTTTTTAGGAGAGGTGAAAGAAACTGAGTTTTGGCTTATGTAAATTTTATTCGGTAGATGCATCTATCAATTCATTTCTGGTGGCAGATACAGAATCCCATTTCTGAAAATATTCAGCAAAACCTCTCCCACTTATTGGTAGTTTTTGTTGTATCTTTCACTTACTTTTGCTGTTGCAAACCCAACAACTTCTTGGGAAGCATAAAGGTTTAAATCTTAGGTAATATTATAAATCACTAGTTCCCAGTAAGCAGTGCTGTGCCATGCTATTAAGTTTCAGAGTTTCAGGTAACTGTGACTGTGATTTGAAACTTTCACCAGAGATACATCTGTGCAAAGGGTAAGGGTGTTATTTTACTTTAAGACAGGGGAGTGAGACCAGTTAATTGATATTACTAAATTACACAACAATGTATACCATTCCATTAAAAGGGGCTCCAGGTGACTGCTAAACTGCCTTCCCTCAACCTGCTCTAGGGATATAGTAAAGAGAATTAACCCAGAGTCATCTTTTCTGGCCAGAATTAGCAGTTGCAGAATTACTCACCCTTCTACAATAGCTTAGGTGTAAACTGGCTAAAGAAAAGAAGGAATCAAATGGAAAACTCCTTTATGGTATTGATGATAAATATTCTAAAATAAGTTGCATTAAATGTTTGTTTATATATGCTTTTATAGTAGTTTGCAAAAATGCACTTAGAAAGATGTTATTTCAGTAGGGCTCTGGTATTGAAATCAAAATTCATTTTCTGTTCTGTCCCACCGTGCCTCTTTCTTACTAGGTAATCCTGCCCTGTTCTGGTTCTCAAGGCATATTTCTCTTTGGGGGAGCATCTCCTTCAACCTGGCTGTGTTCATCAACTTAGCTGTGGCTCTCTTCTACCCATTTGGGGACGATGGAGATGAAGGCAAGTGCTTGTCTGTCTTTAAATGATAAGTATCTTAGAGTCTAAAAACAATACTTTTGATGCATGCCTCAACTATTTAGACCTTCCCAGTTACAACAATTTCATTCTTGTTAAATAGCTTTTCTCTATTCACTGGAAACAGAATTATTGTAAGTAGAATAGGCAGAAAATGATGGTCAATATAAATATTTTTCAAGAAGTTCATATACAGCAGAGCTGTATTGATAAATAAGGCAAGAAAAATATTTCTACCTTACTTTGTGAGCAAAAGCATTTTATGTATCATCTCAATCTTATAAATACATGGGAAAGTGAGAGATGTATGCCAAAATGTTGATTGTGATTATCTTAAGTAGTAGAATCTCTATTTTACTCTCTTTTCTTTGCTTTTGGTATTGTCTAAGGATTCTACAGTGAGCATGCAGATAATTTGAAAAATAATTTTAAATGTATAGCATAAGGCAGATTATAATAATAGAGCACAAAGGATATTGACCATGAAGTTAATATTATCAAACTGCTGATACATGCGAAAGCAAAGACAAGAAAAATTATCCCATGTTAAGTGAAACGGAAAATAGGAGGAGGATACACTAAAGGCTGTGGAAATTAAGTTTTCTTTAAATCTGGCAAAAGAACGTGGGAGAATATGTCACAATCTGTATCCTGATTGGGATACAATCAGGTAGATAACTTTGGAAGGGGCATTGAAAGAATGGCTCAGAGGACAGGATGAGAGATAGCAGCAAATAATAACTACAAGATGCTTTTGTATCTCATCAGTTTATAGGATTATGTGAGAATTTAATGAGATGTTGTAGGTAAAGCATTAAGAATAGCAACTAGTAATAATATACCAAAAAATAAAACTTGAATTTGCCACTCATCTTCAACTATTTACATAGCACTTACATTTTATCTGGGCTTCCCTGGTGGCTCAGACAGTAAAGAATCTGCTTGTAATGCAGGAAACACAGGTTCAATTGAGGTTGGGAGATCCCCTGGAGAAGGAAATGGCAACCCACTCCAGTATTGTTGCCTGGAGAACTTCCTGGACAGAGGAGCCTGGTGACCTGTAGTCCATGGGGTCACAAAGAGTCAGACACGACTGAGCGATTAACACTACTACTACTAATCATTTGATAAAGCTTAGCTGTTGTTACAAGATGAATATTAATACTACAAAGGGAAGCTCAGTGGAAATGAGGGTAAGAGAAGAGCACGAGATATTTAAACCTATTTCAGATGTGAGTAGGAAGAGGAGTGAGCAGGAAGGGAAATGGGAGTGCAGAAGTAATTTGCTATTTCTAAGGTCTGTTACAGATGGCAGATAGTAAAGTTCTAGCCTTTGGGTATAATCTGAGTAGTTATAGAAAGGTTTGATTTTTTTTAGAAGGTACGCCAGTGCTAATAAAAGGATATTTGACAAGGAAGTAGATGTGTGAGTTAAAAAAGCAATGAAAACATAGCAAATATTTGGCCGTCCATTGTGGGGAAGTTGTAAATACAGCAGGAAGTGGAAACAGCTCTCTTCACTGTGTTTAGTCTCATTTAGTGATGATAGCCCTCTTGGCACAAAAGAACCTAACTTTCCTAAGGAGAGAAGTCCAGCCTGAAATGATAAATTAGTATCATCTGCATAAGGAATGCTAACTAGATTGTAGCATCCGGGTAAATAGAGCATAAAGTCTTAGATATAGAAGCAGTTCTGGAAATTATCTAATATCAAATCATCATTGACACATAAAGAGATGGAAGCCCAGAGAACGGCAGATCTAAGACTAGATGGTTAAAGCATTTGTTTGTGCTCTCAGACTTTTCTGCAGGATGATTAGGTTAGAAGCGTGTCAATAACAGCTGCCCCTTTATACAGGGGCATCATCTTCCCTAAGTTCTATTCCATCATATACCTTACAAGACCACCAGAGCCAAAGTATATAGCCTGTTCTGCTACCTATTATACGTTAAATATGATGGCGATGGGCACAGGTACCCCTCTGTACATCTACACTTTACTCATTCAGGAGAAAGTAAAGCATCTGATATATTTTTTCATATTTGCCTAATAACAGTTGTAACAGTATTGCTAATGATGATAATAGCAACTGTTATTGTTTACTGTTTAAATTGGATCAGGCAAAGTGCTAAGCACAATGCATACATAATTCCATGTAATCTTCCTGACAGTTCTATAAAGTAAGTACTTCATCCTTCTGGATGAAGAACTTGAGGCTTTGGAAGATTTGACCAGTAATTCGGGAGTCTGGAAATACATACTTTTTAACAAGTTTCTGGAGGTGTTACTAATACAACTGGTCCTTGAACAAGAACTTGAAACCACATATATTGGTAAAACTGGGAATGAGGCTCCAGCCTCAGAAAGAAATAGACCCCATAGACTTAGCCTGCCAGGCTCCTCTGTCCATGCAATTCACCAGGCAAGAATACTGGAGTGGGTTGCCATTTCCTTCTCCAGAAGATCTTCCCGACCCAGGAGTTGAACCCAGGTCTCCTGCATTGCAGGCAGACACTTTAACCTCTGAGCCACCAGGGAAGCAGAAAGAAATAAGACCAACAAAGACAAGGCAGGAAGATGAGGTATGTCCTCTTCAGGTGCAGGTGTCCACTGTACTCTTCAGATGGGACTGAATAGAGGTGAACAGCAGTAACCAAGGTGGAGGCTCACTCCTAAGTATCTGGGTGTGGGTATGGCACTAAGGGGGAAGGGAAAGCATGAGCTGCCATTTTGGCAGTATGGAACCCCAAGGTTATATTTGGATAATCTGATTACAGTTCTAGATGAGTTATTTAATTATAGCTCCATGAATAAGGTTACAGTTTTGATCAGGATTAGCTGAGCCTCTAACCTTCAGTTACATGCTGTGCATAGCTGGGAAGGCTGAGAAAGCAAAGTTAAGACTGATTACTATACTTGGCCATCAGAACTGGCTGGAGAAGGTAAATTCTGTGCTGGACATGCAAGTCTCTAACGGTGGATTTTGTCAAGCACAGACTGGATGACTCCTTGGCTGGGATGCTTTGAGATGATTTAAAGATGAATTAGTTGATCATTAAGATTCCTTCTAAAAAGTGCTACAGAAAATAATGGGAATGTGTCAAAGAACACAGGATTCAACTTGAAAGGTCTCCCAGTGGCCAAGTCTGTGGAAATTTTGAGATAAAAATGGTTACAGTAATACATAATAACCCACAGAATAAAATAAGAATCCGGGAATCCTCCTGGTAGAGGAGAAAGCTCTTCCTTACAATAGTATTCCTGTTAATCAGTGTAGGAAGAGTAATAGAAATAGAATGTTGCTGTTTGGCAAATACCATATAATAGCAATAACCATCACTGGATGCTAAAATTAATAGAGAAGTGTTAGATGAGAAAGTATAATGAGAAACAGGATATTGATGTAGTCAAAGTATTTCCCCATAATATACTTATTATGAAAGAGAGTGACTTTAAAGTGGAGAAATCACTTTAATTATGTGATCAATGTTAATGTCACCAGTGAAGAGACAGCAACATCAGATGCCTCTTGACATGATGTGCTGATAAGGATATGGCATCTTGGACAAAAACGCGTAAAGTGAGGAAATTTCAGACAAATCCAGAATGAGAAATATTCTACAAAATAATTGGCCAGTACTCTTGAAGCTTGTGAAGTCAAAGGAGTGCTGAGGAATTAAAAGAGACTAAGAGACATGACAGCTAAATGTGATGTGTGATCCTGGTTCAGAAAAGAAGACATATTTGTGCAGTTCATGAACTTGGAATAAAGGTCTGTAGATTAAAGCGGTTGCTGTTCAGTCACTAAGTGTCCAACTCTGTGACTCCATGGACTGCAGCACTCCAGGCTCCTCTGTCCTCCACTATCTTCTGGGGTTTATTCAAATTCATGTCCATAGAGTCAGTGATGGTATCTAACCATCCCATCCTCTGCTGTCCCCTTCTCCTGTTGTCTTCAATCTTTTCCATCATCAGAGTCTTTTCCGTGAGTCAGCTCTTGACATCAAGTAGCCAAAGTATTGGAGCTTCAGCTTCAGCATCAGTCCTTCCAATGAATATTCAGGGTTGATTTCCTTTTGGATTGACTGGTTTGATCTCCTTGCAGTCCAGGGACTCTGAACAGTCTTCTCCAGCACCACAATTTGAAAACATCAGTTCTGTGGTGCTCAGCCTTCTTTATGGTCTAACTCTATTGATGTAATATATCATATTAATTTCTGGACATTGATCATTGTTGTGTGATTATGTAAGGTGTCAATATTTGGGGAAGCCAGGTAAAGAGACAATGAGAATTTTGTATTATATTTGCAACTGTAACATTAGTCAGAAAAAGTTCTAAAATAAAAAGTTAAAAAAGAAAAAATAAGTAAATATGAGGATTCCATCCAGCTCTGAGGTTCCTGGATTCTGGGTAGAAGTTGATCACAAAATCACCTGGTGAATCCTGAGCCAGAAAAAAAGACCTGTGGTCCAAACAGGCCACCTTTTCCAACCCCAGATCCTAATACAAGCTGCTCTGGAGTCACTTTGGCTTATGTGTCAGGTGAGGACAGAGAGGCTGGCAGCGGGGGGAATGGGCTGTGTATGCTGTCTCCAAGGGTATTTTCCAGCCTGAACACACAGTGAGTTTGTGGGAATCACTTGTGTCCAGATATCTGGTTCATGCTTAGGTTATAATATTAACTGAGGGAACAGTGTCTGCCTTCAACCAGGGTAGTAGCGTACGATAATAAAAGGGAGATACTTAGTGGAAGGTGATTCTCAGAGTACCAGCTTGTAATACGTCCACCCTCCCAACCCCTACTGCAAATAATCTCCTTCCGTAGTCAGGCTTTGCAGAGCTTTCTTTGAATGCCTTCAAGAATCCAGGGCCTATTGGTGTGGGTTTTGGTGTGGGTTTCCTTGTTTGGTTGATTAGTTTATATGCTTAAAATGTGCTTCTCTAAAAATGAAACTTTTGCCAAAGTTAGGGAATGAGGTCATGCTGGTTGTGGCTGAAGCCACAGCTATCGATGCTAGGGAATCTCCTAGATGTCCACTCAGAAGTTGAACATTGCCATGCCAACCATCCCTGCCCAGTTTGGCAAAGGCAGAGGGGTTAGCAGAGAACTGTGCCTTCTTTAATCCATTTAGCCGAAGAAGGCAATGGCACCCCACTCCAGTACTCTTGCCTGGAAAATCCAATGGACGGAGGAGCCTGGTAGACTGCAGTCCATGGGGTCTCTAGGAGTCAGACACGACTGAGCGACTTCACTTTCACTTTTCACTTTCATGCATTGGAGAAGGAAATGGCAACCCACTCCAGTGTTCTTGCCTGGAGAATCCCAGGGACGGGGAGCCTGGTGGGCTGCCGTCTATGGAGTTGCACAGAGTCGGACACGACTGAAGAGACTTAGCAGCAGCAGCAGCAGCATATCCATTTAGCATGTGATTTTTTAAAAATACTGTGTTCAAATTTGGAATGTCATTCTTTTTCCCTCAAGTGCTTTGTGTTAAAGGAAATAAATCTTCAAGGTGATTTTAATTCATTCACCTTAATAGCAACCACTGATAGAGTGTGGCTGGATGCCAGACACTGTGGTCGACCCTAGAGATACAAACACTGGGAAAACTGACCTTGTCCTCAAGGAGCTTATAGTCTAGTTAAAGGATGAAGAAGGGAATGAGACACAGTAGTAAAGAACACCCATAGATTTGTCTAATTTGCATTAGCCAGATTGAGAAGGGGGAAATAGGAAATTCTTACAAGTCTCTGCTGGAGGCTGAGGAGTGGAGAGAGGGGAGTAAGATGCAGCGTGTTTTATAAGTTAGCAGTACCCAACCTTTTTGGCTTCCCTGATGCCTCACAGCTAAGGAATCTTCCTGCAGTTCAGGAGAAATAGTTTGATTCCCAAGTTGGGAAGATTCCCTGGAGGAAAGCATGGCAACCCACTCCAGTATTCCTGCCTGGAGAATCCCATGGACAGAGGAACCTAGTGGGCTACAGTCCTTGGGGTTGCAAAGATTTGGACATGACTGAAGCAACTTAGCATGCACACACAACTTTTTGGCACCAGGGACCAGTTTCATAGAAGACAGTTTTTCCCTAGACCATGGCATGTGAGCTATGGAGAGTGGCTGTAAATACAGATGAAGCTTCACTCGCTCAGTACTGGTTTGTGGCCCAGGGATTGGGAACCCCTGCTATAAGTAAACTTAAAACAAGTCACTGTGAAGTAGATAGGAGAGTAGAATTGAAGTCTCCAGTGTTTCTGTTTGAATTTTCTTTTATTACGGACAAGTGTTATACTCTAATATTTTAAAATGTATAAAGTGAATTCTTAAATTTTTTTCTATTATAAAATAAGGCACGATCATTATAGAAAATTAATACAAACATCAAGAAGACAGTCCCCTCTTTCCACCATTAATGGATTAAAAAATGGCTTTGACAGTCTACTGTTTTCTAAAGTTTGTCAGAGGATTTCAGTTTATTTTTCTAGCTGAAGATCAAATCTTCAGCTAAAAACCAATATGATCATTCTTACAAAATATAATTACAAATTGTTGTCAATTGAAAATAGTGTAAATAGCCATTTAAGTAACTTTTAAATTTATTTACCCTTCACAAATACATACTTAACATTAAACTATATGCAGGAGCCTGGTGGGCTGCCATCTATGGGGTCGCACAGAGTCAGACACAACTGAAGCGACTTAGCAGCAGCAGCAGCAGCAGCAGGGTACTAAGCTAGACACTGTTTGAGTTCTCTCTACAAAGGGATCAAATGTCCAGTTTTAAGTTCATGGTTATAATTTCTCATTGGATCAAAAGGAAATCTCAGCAAGCCAGGTCCTGTCAGAGAAAGGGTGGTCAAGTTGTGGTTAGCTTCTCAGGCATTAGTGACCATGCACAGCGTGACTGTCAGTGCCAAAGTTGGGACTTTTAAAATAAGAATGTCACACCAAGACGTTGCTTATGAATTATACCGAAGAATCTAGCGATTGGATGAGAGTTAAGTGTGCAAAGATGTTGGCAGTTTTACTAAACTTAAGAGTGAAGCTCCACAACTTGGGGAATTTATAACTAGAGATGGACTTACTCAAAACGAGCTCACAGGTTATGTTTCTATTTGTAGTCAACAAATAATTGGTGCTTCCCAGGTGGCACTAAAGAACCTGCCTGCCAACGCAGGAGATGGAAGAGACTTGGGTTTGATCCCTGGGTCAGGAAGATCCCCCAGAGGAGGGAATGGCTACCCACTTCAGTATTCTTGTCTGGAGAATTCCATGAACAGAGGAGCCTGCCATGCCCACGGGGTTGCAGAGTCGGACACGACTAAGCAACTAACACTTTTACTTTCACACACACATATATATAAATACACTTATGTGTTTTAACAGTGAAAGTTTAGGTGTGTTTCATTAAAAAATGGATATTTTACATTCTGAATCTATAACTTAAAAACACTTTTTAAACTTTATTTATTTATTTTTGGCTGTGCTGGGCCTCCGTTGCTGCTCACAGGCTTTCTCTAGTTGTGGCGAGCAGGGGCTACTCTTCACTGCAGTGAGAGAGCTTCTCACTGTGGTGGCTTCTGCTCTTGCAGAGCACACAGGTTGCAAAGAGTCCTTCAGTGGTTGCAGCACTTGGACTCCCAGACTCTAGAGCACAGACTCAATAGTTGAGGCACAAGGGCCTAGTAGCTCAGAGGCACGTGGGATCTTCCTGCATCAGGAATTGAACCCGTGTCTCCTGCATTGGCAGGCAGATTCTTTACCCCTAAGCCACCTTAAGAACTTGATAATAATTTAACAGGACAAGACATGAGTTCAGTGCTTGATTCCAAATGACTTACCTGAACGAGTGGAAAATCCCTGTTTTGTCATCTCCCCTCTGACTTCATCAGCCTAAATCAGGCCAAGAGTGTTCCCCCTTAATTTACTTCTGCAAATATAGCATCGCTTGACCATCAGAGGGGGATTCCTTGAATACACATGTCAGTGCAAACATTAATAAATTGTCCTTTTTAAAAAAGGAAATGTATTTATAAACCCCTTCTGGGGCCATTTCTAAAGAAACTTTTGTTGCAATGGAGTTTAGTTTTGAAACATTTGGAGTTTTGTTTTCTGATGAAGTAAATAGCTGAACATTATTTTTAGAAGTTGAAAAACACACACATATACCTATGCATTCATACACATAAACGCACTTGTGTGTTTTAACAGTTAAAGCTTAGGTCTGTTTCATTAAAAAGTAGAGAGTGTGCATTCTGAATTCTTTAATATAATATAAAAACTTGATTATAATAAAACAGGACAAGGTACGAGTTCAGGGCCTGATTCCATTTGATTTAGCTGAATAGTTGATGGCCATTAATCATGCATTTTGAATTAAGATTTCCAAAATGAGAAATCCCTATCCAAAGCATCTAGCATGACTCCCTCTGGAAAGAAAGACACACAAGTTTCAGAACTAATGTAAGGAGCATTGACTAGTGAGTATTTTAGCAGCCTGGGATTCATCACAAGCTTTCTGGAAATGTAGGTGGTGCTTGTGGTAAAGAATCCACCTCCCAACTCAGGAGACTTAAGAGATGGTGGTTCAATCCCTAAGTCCAGAAGATCCCCTGGAGGAGGAAATGGCAATCTACTCCAGTATTCTTGCCTGGAAAATCCCATGGACAGAGGAGCTGGGGGTGGGAGGGGGCTACATTCTATAAGATCATGAAGAGTCAGACACCACTGAGTGTCTGAGTACAACAAATAATGAATAATGTGTACAAAGACATCTCCTCTAAATATACAGTGTGTTCAGTTCAGTCACTCAGTTGTGTCCAACTCTGTGAACCCATGGACTGCAGCACACCAGGCTTCCATGTCCATCACCAACTCCCAGAGCCTACTCAAACTCATGTCCATCGCGTCGGTGATGCCATCCAACCATCTCATCCTCTGTTGTTCCCTTCTCTTTGCGCCTTCAATCTTTCCCAGCAACAGGGTCTTTTTCAATGAGTCAGTTCTTCGCATCGGGTGGCCAAAGTATTGGAGTTTCAGCTTCAGCATCAGTCCTTCCAATGAATATTCAGGACTGATCTCCTTTAGGATGGACTGGTTGGATCTCCTTGCAATCCAAGGGACTCTCATGAGTCTTCTCCAACACCACAGTTCAAAAGCATCAATTCTTCAGTGCTCAACTTTCTTTATAGTCCAACTCTCAGATCCATACTGACTACTGGAAAAACCATAGCTTTGACTAGACGGACCTTTTTTGAAGTAATGTCTCTGCTCTTTAATATGCTGTCTAGGTTGATCATAGCTTTTCTTCCAAAGAGCAAGCATCTTTTAATTTCATGGCTGCAGTCACCATCTGCAGTGATTTTGGAGCCCCCCAAAATAGTCTGTCACTGTTTCCATTGTTTCCCCATCTATTTTCCATGAAGCGATGGGACCGGATGCCATGATCTTAGTTTTCTGAATGTAGAGTGGGTTACTTTGAAATTCAGTGTTTTACAACTTGTCTTGCTCTATTATATAAAATTGGTTCCGTTCTGTCCCTCAGTCATGTCCAACTCTTTGTGACCCCGTGAACTGCACCAGATCAGGCTTCCCTGTCCATCACCAACTCCTGGAGCTTGCTCAGACTCATGTCCATCAAGTTGCTGATGCCATCCAACCATCTCATCCTCTGTTGTCCCCTTCTTCTCCTGCCTTCAATCTTTCCCTGAATCAGGGTCTTTTCCAATGAGTCAGTTTTTCACATCAGGTGGCCAAAGTATTGGAGTTTCATATATATATATAATATATAAAATAGAGTGGCAAATGATTTAACATGTTCCAGTTCTGTTCTTAGTAAAAATAAACTCCTTCCACATTTTACAGGTACTCTTTCACCGATGTTCTCAATTCTGCTTTGGATAGCAGTGGCAATCTGCACATCTATGCTGTTTTTCTTCTCCAAGCCTGTGGGTATTCGGCCATTTCTTGTGTCAGTAATGCTCAGATCAATATATACAATAGGTCTTGGGCCTACATTAATACTTCTTGGTGCAGCAAATGTAAGTACTTTATTTAGTTTTGTACTGTTTTAGATTAATTAAAAGTGTACTAAATATAAAAGCATAACTCTATGCTTTAACTCTGTAAATAAATTCTAATTTATTGTGAATCCAAATTAAGTTGAGTTTAATGTGTACCTTCTTCACTGACTTTTTAGAGAAAGAAAAAATGGCAAGTGAAAATTTTATATATTTAGGATGGTAGCATTTGGGGCATGACCCAGTTCTGCACTCAATTTAACCCAATCCAATTTTAATGCTTTCGGCATCCTATATGGGCAGCTATTGACAAAAATGACTCCGAATGACTGTTAACATTCTAAAGTAACTTCTAAATCATCCAAGAAAGATTAAATTATATTCAGTAGAATTTTAGAAGTGAGTATCTTTTATAAAATGACCAAAGGAAAAGGATCGCTACAAGAGAAAATAGGAAATTGGGCTTTTTTAATGTGAACACCACCTATTAACTTGTGAAAGACATAGATGAGATTAAGTGTTTTTTTTCGCTGTATTTTAAAATATTAGAACAAGGGAGCACATTTCACAACCTTACTAGGTAAGTTTAGGATAAGTAAGCCAGACTACTATTGCAGATAGCAGTAATTTTGCCCAAGTGATAAAATTTTAAAGGGACGAAACAACTTTCTGTGTGGCACAGATGAAAAGGGATATTAAGAAACAATAAATCACCAGGTTGATGAAAGAACAAGTTGCCATGTAGGCAAATAAATCTTGCTAATATGTCCACTGCATGCCTAAGCACTTTCTATACTTTTAACTGCATTTCTAGCATAATGTCCTATATTCTGGTGTCTGTGTATCTGTATCTGGTATCTCCCCTTCTACGTAAGTTCTTAAGAAGAATGAGTAATCATTCAAAGTCTGGAACATGATTGGTACTCAACAAATGTTTCTTAAGTAAATTAAGTAATGAGTGAGTAGATGAATGGGTGAAAGATTATCTTTGTATTCTTACACAATTACAGTGCCTCGCCATAAAAAATGTGGCAAATATATATTGAAAATGAATAAATGAAATAATCAACTGAAGTTTTGAGAATTATAAAGCTGAGCTAGTATGGCCAAATCTATGTTTGTGATCTCTATTATAATTCTTCAAAAATTGAACGTGATATATATGACAGATACGTACATATATATGTGGTGGATACATATATACATATATGTATATGACAGATATACTTTCTGTCTGACCTGGCATGCTATAGTCCATGGGGTCGCAAAGAGTCAGACAGGACAGAATGACTGAACTAAACTGAACTGATATGACAGATATATTTATATGTTTATATATATTAAACTAGAACATTCAGGTCACCATATTACCAATTATTCTGCAATCATTGTGAATAAAGTGAAGTATACTATACATACAAAGAGTTTATCAGTAAAAATTCTGTAAAGTACCAAATATATTTTTCTATAAGTTTCTTGAGGGCAGAGGTTGTCACATTCATAGATATAATCCTGTCCACCTCAATCCTTGCCCCATTTTACTTTACCTTAATACCTAGTACTTAAATATTCAAAAATGGTTTACATGAATTGAACTTGTACTTTTTGTGCTTTGGAAATAAGCTAATTTTGCAATATTTCTAGCAGGTGAGTTAAGGAATCTTCATGGCTTTGTCTGATTTTTTCTAAGCCTATTACTACTTCCAGCTTATTATTTTTTCTTTAAAAAACACAGTGACTATTGAACCCTATTATTTGAAGAAGCAAATAATATGCATAAAGTAATAGCTGATTCTCAATAAGACATTAATCCAAGTGAGAAAATTCAAATTTGATCAGTGAAATAATAGCTAGACAGAGTTTGACCCAAAATAACAGCATATATTGGGTCTCCAATAGAGGGTTTATGTTCTTGTCATCCAGAAGTTTCACGAATATATAAAGAAATAGGAATAACATTTTATAGTCTATTGGTAAAACCGAAACCATTAGGAATATTTTCCCCCTCGGGAGACAGGATAAAAAGATAACTTCTGCCTAGTTTGGTGAAAATAGTTCCAATATAAGAAATGACTGTTTGTTTGACTGACAAGTTTTATACTTTAATTTCTTCATGAGAAGAAATCTACCTGGAGATAAAACTTTCTTATTAACTTTGTCAATCTGTGGGTACTCTGAAGCATTCAGAGCATAAAACACTTATTTGCACAACCCCTAAATAATGCATTATTATCTGCCTATCTAGAGCATGTTGACTGAAAAAAAAATAATCAGCTTTCATTTGGGACAAATTAAATGGAATAATTATAATTTTGATATGATAAATATTGATAGAGTTTTTATCTATAGTTTTGATATTATACAGTTAAATAGAAATGTTTTAGTGAATATCATTTATTTTAACATTTAACGTACAGGATCATTACAGGAACTATCTGTGGTTTACCATTTCCTAGGAGGTAGGGGGAAAAAAAAAAAACAAATCAATCGTGTTTGTACCTTAGATCTTAACATATTTAGTAACTTAATTTGCACTTAAAACGTTGCGTTGTATAACACGTGGAACTGTAATTACTAAAGTTATAGGTATGAGAAACAGGAAAAAAATGTCTACCTGAGAGTCAAGACTTAGTGAGAATCAGAATTTCAGACCTTAGGCAAATAGCATGCCTCAGAATTTCATTCTTTTCATCAGTAAAATGGGTTTTTGAGAAGATCAGTTCAGGAGATTAGTGTGAAGATTTAAAAAAGAACAGCAGCAGTAATAATGATAAAACAGCAATAAAGGCTAGTGTTTACTGGGTACCTAATATGTGAAGTAGCATTTAATTGTAGAATGTTGCTGTCATGATCCTTAAAGTGTTTGTGTTTTGGTTCGCAGGAACTTGTTTGTTTCTGACTCAGTGTCTTTCACAGTTTTAAGCAAATACAGAAAGTTCCTTTTTTTGGAAAACGAATCAAGTGGGAGGAAAAGCCTCGATCTGTGTTGTGAGCGCTTCATATTATCAGTTTCTGCTTATTATGATGCTTCATCTTTACTAGGTTCTAAAAAATGTTTTATTTAGTTTGCAGATAGCTTCTCTTGTCTTGTCACAGGGGTTAGTTATCTCACTAGTTGAGATGCTTAAAAAATTCAAATGTTTTTCTCTGTTATAAAAGCCTATCTTATAACCCAATACAGTTTTCTTCCCACCCTCTGCATTACACTTTTAGCTATGGGTACTGGAAATTAACATTAGTTTGGCAAATATAAACAGTTTTTAACAATTTGGGATAACTTAATATTTTTTCATACCATTAAACTTATTTGTAAATCTCATTTTAGTAATGATAATATTTCCAGTTGTATGGATATCATATAATTTATTTACTGCTACTGCTGCTAAGTTGCTTTAGTCGTGTCCGACTCTGTACGACCCCATAGACAGCAGCCCACCAGGCTCCCCTGTCCCTGGGATTCTCCAGGCAAGAATACTGGAGTGGGTTGCCATTTCCTTCTCCAATGCATGAAGGTGAAAAGTGAAAGTGAAGTCGCTCAGTCCTGTCCGACTCTGAGCGACCCCATGTACTGCAGCCTACCAGGCTCCTCCATCCATGGGATTTTCCAGGCAAGAGTACTGGAGTGGGGTGCCATCGCCTTCTCCGATTTAACCATCCAATTAATTTATTTAACCATCCCATTAATTCTTATTATTCATATTTTTGGATCATTTTTATAATAATAATACAGTATATATCTGTGAAATATGTATTCTGAGTCAAAACATTCCTATTCTCTTCGTTTTTCTCTCTCTTTGTCTCACACACACACACACACACTCTCACACTCTGTGTGTTTTTCTTGTAGTATACTCACTGAGGAACCTACTTCTGATATTCAGTTGCAGAGACAGAAAACTGCTCCAGTGCTGGGAGAATACTATGAATCGCATGTGTTGAATTTAGTAAGAGACACTACTGTTTATACCACCCTTGTTTACTGTACTGCTTTGTTGACAATTTAAAAGTTTTCTTGGGTGATTTTGACTACATAACAATTTTGCCTTAGGCTTTGACAAATGGGCAACCTTATCCTGCCCATGTAACATCACTGAAATGGAAATTTTTGAATCAAATAATCTCATATTTGAGTTAGAAAGTTGATGGTTGATGAATATATGGTAAAATAGCTATATTACCATAAGCCCAGTTATCAACTGGGCTATAAGCCCAGTTGTCAAAGTCAAAATTATTATGTAGTCAAAATCGCCCAAGAAAACTTTTAAATCGTCAACAAAACAATACAGTAAACAAGGGTGGTATAAACAGTAGTGTCTCTTACTCAATTCAACCCATGCTATTAATAGTATTCTCCCAGCACTGGTGCAGTTTTCTGTCTATGCAACTGAATATCAGACGACGAAGAATTGATGCTTTGGAACTGTGGTGTTGGAGAAGACTCTTGAGAGTCCCTTGGACTGCAAGGAGATCCAACCAGTCCATTCAAAAGGAGATCAGCCCTGGGATTTCTTTGGAAGGAATGATGCTAAAGCTGAAACTCCAGTACTTTGGCCACCTCATGCAAAGAGTTGACTCATTGGAAAAGACCCTGATGCTGGGAAGGATTGGGGGCAGGAGGAGAAGGGGTCGACAGAGGATGAGATGGCTGGATGGCATCACCGACTCGATGGACATGAGTTTGAGTGAACTCCAGGAGTTGGTAATGGACAGGGAGGCCTGGCGTGCTGCAATTCATGAAGTCGCAAAGAGTCAGACACAACTGAGTGACTGAACTGAACTGAACTGATAGTTCAAGACAATAAGTTTAGTTTTGCTTTTCAATAAACAGTAGACAGTCTTCTTTTACTATAATTTATTCCTAGGATATAAATAGGAACAATGTAAGATGGGGATGGAATTACCGATCAGGAATACACAGTCAAATAACAAATAGGGTAATATAAAGGCAGCCGGAAATTTCTGGGATCACATAAAATAGCAAAATTTAAAGAACACCACTTTGAATTCTAGAGCTATGAGGCACGTTCAGGCTTATTCCCTTCTAGTCATTTCATTTTAGAAATAAGTATATACATATCCTATAGAGACCAGGAGGATTTACCAAAGTAATTAATGACAGAGACTGGAACCCAGATGGCCCAATTTCTAAGCCAGGGTCTTTCCACTATACTGTGCTGTTAAAAGTTTTGCAAAGACATATCAATTAAATGTAATGTATCTGTGAAACTATTGCTATACTGTATAATTAATTTACTTAGTTAAAATTAATGAACTTATTTTAGTGTACATTAATTAACAAATGAGCATTAATTTTGCTGTTGTAGAAGACATTCATAAATCATTTGGATGATGTGCCACTTTTAAAAGGCTGTACAGAGAGCTTACATTACTACTCTCTCTCTCCCTCACCCACCACTTTTTCTTCCCAATCTTCACATAATTTACCCCATTCTTAATTGAAAATATTGTTGTTGTTATTCAGTCACTAAGTTGTGTCTGACTCTTTGTGACCCCATACACTGCAGCACGCTAGGCTTCCCTGTCATTCACTATCTCCTGGAGTTTGTTCAAAGTCATGTCCATTGAGTTGATGATGACATCCAACCATCTCATCCTCTATCACCCCCTTCTCCTCCTGCCCTCAATCTTTCCCAGCATCAGGGTCTTTTCCAGTGAATCAGCTCTTCACATCAGGTGGCTGAATTACTGGAGCTTAAGCTTCAGCATCAGTCCTTCCAATGAAAAATGTTGGGTTAGCTAAAAAGTTTGTTTGGGTTTTTCCATAAGATCTTACAGGAAAACCCAAACAAAACTTTTCAGTCAACCCAATATATCAAGGGCAGCTTTGAAGAATAGAGAACAAAAAAATACATGGGATATTTATGATCATTTATATTGGCATTTGTGTGCTGACTGAAAGGTCCTTTCAACAGCAGTTCAAAAGAGGATGACCTTTTTAAAATTAATTTTTATTGGAGTATAGTTGCTTTGCAGAGTTGTGTTAGTTTCTGCTGTACGCAAAGTGAATCAGCTATGTGTTCATGTATATGCCCTCTGTTTTGGATTTCCTTCCCATTTAGGTCACTGCAGATTGAGCTAAACAGTAGGTCCTCATTAGTTATCTGTTTTATGCAGCGTCAGTAGTGTATGCACGTCAGTCCCAGTCTCCCAATTCATCCCACTCCCCCTTTCCCTCCTTGGTGTCCATATGTTTGTTCTCTATCTCTGTGTTTCTGTTTTGCAAATAAGATCATCTATACCATTCTTCTAGATTCCACATAGATGTGTTAATATACAATGTTTGTTTTTCTCAGGATGGCCTTTTAACCGCCTTGCCCAGTTCCCATACTCCCCATTTATTGTTGCCCACATGGACCCTTGCCATAGAAGCAATGATTGCCTACATAATGGTATTGATAAATGAAGGACTAGTTAGTGTCCAGTAAGTCATGACATGAAGAAGGAGAGTGTTTTTGTAACTTCTTTATTTCCCAGCTTTCCCTAATATTCCTAATATCCTAATATTAGGGAATTCCTAATTCCCTAATATTCCCAGGGAATTCCTAATTCCCTAATATTCCCAGCTTTCATGGAAAATGCTCAGTAAGACTAGTTCACAAATTTCAAGGTTATGGGCAAGAAAAACCAGCGTTCAAGTTCTTTCCTACCCAAATCATTTATACTTGTACTTATTTCTTCATGGTATAAACACTTAAAAAGACCTCAAATTCCTTGTTTCTGTTCTGTGCAGAAATAGGTGGCTGTCATTACCAGTACCAATTCCATCAAGAGAACAGGAGCATGTCCATCAACATCAAACTTTAGGTCAAAGTTCAGAAGAATTAACTTGAAACCAATAAGGCTACTCTTTATTTTTCATGCAAAAATGGCAGAGGCCCTTTCAGGCAGAAGTGTGTCCTTGCTTTTGCATCATTTGAGAAGTGAAATATGTTGCTCTTTTTGAGAACTTGAATTCAGTATATCCCTTTTACTTCGTATAAAGGATGTGTACATAGTTTTCGTGCCTGACTTTTTATGACTCAGTTTAAAGACACAATATATAAATAATTTGTGTGCAGCATATCATTCATCCTTATGAAAAGTCATAATTTAAATCTTTAATTTCATTTTTATTGAACTCCTTATTTCTGTTTCATATTAATGATTTGGGTGAGTGAATTAAACTTGCTCTTGGATAGTAAGCATAAAGACATCCATTAATACTGTAGCTATATTTAATAGTAATGTCAAGATATGATGATGTAACACCAGTAAAGTAAAACTTCATTTGACACTATTCAGGTTGTTAGCAAGATGATGAAATTGATAAAGTTGATTGTTGAGAGGATATTTAATTAACATGGAGCACACTTAGGAAAGGTTTGAAACTTTTACTTGCCATGCTGTTGGTTTGGTTAACTTCACAAGGTGCAATGATAAGCCTTTTCTCATTTTATCTGTATTGATTTGGACTTCAGAAAGTTGAAGGGAAGGTTTTTCAACTTCTCAAATTTTACTTCTGTCCAAAATGTTGTTTATTCTCCTTCTTATGTTATTCATAATCATTCCATAAGACAATTTTTTTCATATACATTGAGAAATTTATGATGTTGCAAAGAGCAAGCTGTCTTCCTAAAGTTAGGTCTGGACACATAAAGACAAATATGGTGCCATTAGAAAATTTTTAAGGACTCAAGAAATGATCTGAAAGAACTAACTGAAATTTTGAAACCTGTAATTCTTTCCTTGATAACTAAATGGGAAAATTAGTCTTTCCATTGATAAATAATGCAGTGATTCTAGAACCAAAGAGATGGCACCAAGTTTATGATAGCCGTGTTCTTTGGAAATCATTGCATGGGTCATTGTTATTGCCCCAAAACCTCAGTATAAATTTCTATATTCTAAAATTATGCCACAGAAGGCAATTTTAAATGTAGTTTTAACTTAAATATTAAATATTCTGTATGATACAAAGCATAATACACACTCCAAAATGCTTACTGAGTAATTACCATACATACAGCTTAGAAGATACATGCAAGTATTATATTTATTTTAATATAGATAGATAAAAATATTTATTTTTTATGAATGCAGAGTAAATTTTTAAAAATAATTTTTAATTGCTTACTTGTTTAAAATAATATTCAGTGGAGAAAATCCAGGATAAAAAAATCCAGGACAAATCTCTGGTTGCTTTCTGGAAATGTATTTTTCTGTTTCATTTACAGTATGATTAAAACATTGCATGTATTACTTTTAATATGGAAGATATAATAAGTAATATTTCAAAAGTCATTGTACTAAGGACTTCATATGCGTTACGTATTATTTAATTCTTTGAAGAGTTCTCTGAGGTGGGAATTCCTTTATTCTGATTTTTGAGAAGAAACAAGCAAGGCCTACGGTTGCATGGCCTGGATCAGATAATAGTAGTGGGAAAGCTAGGATTTAAATTCAGGTCTGTCTTGATTGCAGAGCTGCGTCTCTTAATCACTCTTGCTCCCTTTTCCTGGAATTGCAGAGAATACAGGGTTTGTCTGTCTGGTGTTTACATGTAGATTTGTAAGCAGTGTTGAAAAATTGCAAAATGAGAAAATCATCAAAGAAAACCACAGACTTTGCAAATAATAGGTTTTGTCAATGACCTGCTGTTTTTGTGAGCTTCACCAGTATGAATAAGACAATAAAATCGAATCTTTTCCTCCCTTTAGCTTTGTAATAAAATAGTGTTTCTGGTGAGTTTTGTTGGAAATCGGGGTACGTTCACCCGAGGCTACCGAGCGGTCATCCTGGATATGGCCTTTCTCTACCACGTGGCGTATGTCCTGGTTTGCATGCTGGGCCTCTTTGTCCATGAATTCTTCTATAGCTTCCTGGTGAGTACATCTCTATGTGGACAGTCACTGCTGAAAAACATACACAATGCTGCTGCTTCTTATGCTTCTTTCTTTGGTTTTTTTTAAGCAGAGTCTGGCATTGAGGACAAATTATGTTATTTTTAGACTTGCCTAGGAAAATCATGCATTATTATTATTTTTAGTCTTTTTCTCTGAGATACTACATAGGTGGTGCGATTCTTTATGTACTCTCTGAGACCCAGCTCTTGACCCAGGCTGCTTTGGGTTTTAGCCACATCATATTAGCTTAGAGATTCTTGACCAAGAAGAGGGATTTATTTTCTTGATACTGAATTCATTGTATTTATTTATAATCCCAAGTATTTTGTTTATCTTTAGAATGGCATATAAATAAACTGAGAGGGAAAGCTAACAGTTAGCAAAAAGACAGTGAGTTGTTTTAAGGACAGTCTTACAGTTTCAGATTTAACATGGCATTGTTGTTAAACTTATTTACATATGTCTATTCATTGGATGGACTTGCAGATTTTTTCTAAAGTTGGATTTTGGTTTTGGTTTTGTTTTTTTGTTGATTATCAGTTTTCCTTCCTATGTATATGCTCTCTAGCCATAAGCCAGGAGAGGAGTCAATACAAGTATATGATGTTTTGAACAGTAGAGCATTACCAGGTTAGCATCATGATGCCATAAGAGCAATTTCTTTATATCTTTAGCTCACAACTGATGTACAGAGGAGAGCACTACCCAGTAAAATAATTCCTAATGAACAAGCTGAAGATCTAAAAACATTATCTTGACTGGTTTGCTTCCATCATGAGAGGCAAATCCATAGTCCCCTGCTGCCCTGTTATCCAGAACAGCCATGTAGGAGGATTCAATAAGATGCTACATTTTCATTTACCCTAAAGCAATGGAAAGAGCCGCAGTGAAGAGTGGATTTGTCCCTTATCAACATAAGGATACAAAATTACATTCAAGGCAGTTAAGTTAGATTAGTATTCAGCAATCAAAGTAGATTTTTTTTTTCTAATCCAGGGATGCAAATGAATATCTTCTCTGCTCTGATTCACCATAAAACTTCCATTTAAAAAAATCTGCCTATGATATTTAATAAACAAGTTATATCATGTATTATATATGATATAATAGGTTATACCCAGAACCTTTTCCTGACTGTAATATGTAAAATTTATGACAGTGTTTTTATAAAAAACACCTCCCTGTTTATAAAATGGATAGTATGAGAGACTAATAATATCAAGACCCATTAAAGAAATAATATGAAAAGCATGTGAAATGATGTATGTAACTCTGCATTATTGAAGGAAAGGTTTTTGACAAAATAAGGGTATATTTGAATTATTATATGAGTTGTTAGTAGTAATGTTACTTTTAATTTGTGTTAACTTATTTTCTTTTTGCATTTTCCTCATCTTTCATCTTTCAAATTGTACAACACTGATGCTAATTTGTCTTCATTGGGTTGATTATAAAAGGATATATTTCATTTTCATGTTTAGAGTACTAGAAGGACATTTTATTGAATATAGTGCTAAAATAGTATTTCAATGTATTTTTAAATATTTTTATATTTAAAAAATATATGAATATGCACTCTCAGTTATGTCCACAAATGCCCGGGCATCCTTTAACCAGTAATAAAAACCACACTCTAGATTTTCCTTTCAGAAATAGAAGGAACCATTCATCTGTCTAATGTCAATACCTTTGCCTTCTCAAACTTCTGATTCCATACATATGGAATGGGGTCCCAAAATATGTATTTTTTAGCAAGCATCCCATCGGCTTCTGAAAACTAGAAACTTTCAGAAACTATCCAGAAATGAACTGGATATTTTGCCAGACCTTTTCTTTCAGCCACTGTTCAACTGAGGAAAAAATCTCCTTTCTGTCAACTAAATGTTTCAATCAGTTAAATAAGCTGGGTCAATAATTTGGAAGCTGAATAAGCATTGCTTAATTTGTCTTTATGGAAGAATATGGACTTTATTTCTAAATGTTGTAGCTCCCTCTTGAGATAAACAGATAGCAAATAGTTAAACATATGTTTTTATATTTGACCATCATAAAATATCAGTGTCTTAAAGTGAGCAAACAAGTTAATATCTTTACAGCAATTATTTGCACAGCTGCAGTTAAATTGGTAAGTCACCATATGAGCCTCAGCACTTAGAAAAACAGTGTACAAAACCCTGGTGTTTCTGAAAGGATGAGTGACACTGATAATCTAAACCAGTTCAGAAATTCTAATCATTGCCCACAGGTAGTAGAAGACAAAGCCAATTATTCCAGTGTTAAAAATACTATTCATTTCTATACTGCTATTAATGCCTTCTTTAAAGTAACTGTTAATTTATTGCTTTTAACTAGCTTTTGATAATAAACAGGTACTTTCTGATGTTTAATTTCAACATTATAACAATAAGTAAAATTTTCCTTAATGTTGACAACAGATAGCAAACACATACCTAGGTTCTTAATTAGAGCATAGATTTTCTACTACTAAATACAAAATAGATAGTAACTCATTAGAGGAAATGAATTAGCACTGTGTATTAGACTTTTGTTTCCACAAGTATATACTAAAGTAATAGATTTTGCCCTCATTCTACCTGTTTAACTAAGAAAGATGTTTACACATCTCAAATATTTTTAAATTGCATACTTTTTCTATTAATATTATAGTGGGCTCATAAAATTGAATTCTTGTCATCTCACCTCTAATCCCTTAATTAAACAATACATTGAATGAATCTGTCAATTATTCATCACATAGGTGAACATAATTCAGCATTTTCACATTAGCTATTTTACTTATTCCAGAGGCAACTGCAGAATATTAGAAAGATTAAAAAGAGGGAATAAGCAGCTAAGTTGATTACTTATAATATTATAATTCTAAATTCAAATTTGAATTTTCTGTGCTATTTCCATGTCTTAAAAAATTGATATTGGTTAGGAAATCAACAGATGCACATTATATATTATGTTAGAGTTATCTTTATTGAAAAGCAGTTTATTAATACATTCCAACTAGAGAAGAAATGCCTATCTTGGTTCATTTTTAAGGTCTTATTTATATTGTTATTCTCTCATGGATAAACTGAAATGGCTGCATTTGTATTTGTGATTACCCTGGTATTTGTTGCTTCATTGTATTTTTTTCCCTGCTTTTGTTTTCTTTTCTTTTTTTTTCCTGTAGCTTTTTGATTTGGTATATAGAGAAGAGACCCTGCTCAATGTCATAAAAAGTGTCACACGGAACGGCCGGTCCATTATTCTAACTGCAGTTCTTGCCCTCATCCTTGTCTACCTGTTTTCCATTATTGGGTTCCTTTTTCTGAAGGATGACTTCACTATGGAGGTGGATAGGCTGAAAAACAGAACTCCCGTCACAGGTAATGCAGTTAATATCCTTACAGAACTCGCAGGTTTGATCCCTGGGTTGCAATGATCCCTAGAGAAAGAAATGACAACCAACTCCAGCATTCTTGCCTAGGAAACCCCATGGACAGAGGATCCTGGTGGGCTGCAATCCATGGGATGGCAAAGAGTTGGACATAGTGACTGAACACGCACAGCTTGTACATAGCTTGTTAAGAGGATCACAGATAAACACTAATGGAGGCAATGTTTTCTTTCATTGCTTTGAAAACATTTTCTTATTCACTAAGAGCTCATGAGTGTGAAATACCCATAGGCTGTATGTTAGCTGACAGTGTATACTATTTAGGAAAATCTTTGTACAAGAAGCATCACATAAGCTCAGTCTCAGAACAGAAGTTTCAACAGTTGTTGGCTGTACTCCAGGAGACAGTTGACAATTTCAATTCAGGGTAACTGCTTTGAGATTCTTTTCCTTCTTTCCTCCTCTTTTTCCCATTGTGGGCTATCTCTCCCAAGAATATCCAGCATCATTCACAACCATTATTTCATACATTTTTCTTACAGTACATTATATTATACTTGAATAATTGGAAAGTATAAATGCTCAAAGTATTGTCATTAATACTGTCAGAATTAAGACTGTCCATGAGTCTGTGGCTGTCAGAATTTCTGTGTGATATTTATTTTTGTTGTCTGACTGGTTAGCCATGCCCCATTTATACTCACTGTGATTCTTGAGATGTGAGGGGTGATTCTTTCTGTCTTATTTTGGATTTTTTATTTATTATTTTCCCTGATGATTTCTTTTTTCCCTTTTGCCTACATTTGTTGTTTTGGTTAAATTTCATTCTTACTCTCACACTCTCCTGTTTTGCTAGATGGACGTCATAGTTACTGCACTTTGCTAACAGTTTCTCTGGGTGATTCCACTGCCTGTGGATTGCAGGGAAGGGAAGCCACAAAATAACACTCTCTTTCTTCAAACCATCAAATTTAAAAGCAGGATTGAATTAGTGGTGCTTTTAAAATATGGGATAATTAAGTGGCATTTAAATCTATTAGAGTCTAAGTGATCAAAGCGTAGAATAGAAACATCATATACATAAGTTGAAAGTTATTAAACTTGAGACAATTTCAGACCTAGGTAGTAGTCTTTGTTCACAGCCACATTGTACATTTTCTGCTATGACCTTTCTTGTTCTTCCTTAAATGTTTCTTTATCCAGAGATTTACAGGTATAAATATTTATAGGAAAACCTCATCTGTACAAATACACCCAAAACTCCACTTGTACTAAACTGTGAATTCGTATTCTCAAAAATCTTTGTCTTAAGTATTTACTAGGCTTAATCATATTGATTTATTCAATACAGAGTAAGTCTGACCCTTGAGTGAAGTTGTTCAGTTGTGTCCGACTCTTTGTGACCCCGTGGACTGTAGCCCAGCAGGCTCCTCTGTCCATGGGATTCTCCAGGCAAGAATACTAGAGTGGGTAGCCATTTCCTTCTCCAGGGGATCTTCCCAACCGAGGGATCGAACCCAGGTCTCCTGCTTTGCAGGCAGATGCTTTAACCTCTGAGCCACCAGGGAAGTCCAGGAAGCCTGACCCTTGGGCATCATAATTTCTGGATTCAAATGTATATAGTCATTATTGTTTTATGAATCTTGTAGTAAATAATTTTAATTGTGTTGTTTTAAAAGTAGGTTAGTGTCATTATATTATGGATATATTTTCCTTAGAAATATTATATTTTAAAGTCTTTTATGTCTTTTTTTAACAAAATAAGTAGCACTGAAACTAAAATGTCAAGATCATCACTAAAAATAATTATACGTTTATATGAAAACTGTTAAATAAAGCATTTGTAAATGCTATACAAATCTAGCACTCAAAACCAGCTAACTAAGTTAAACTTTTGATTCTTCAAAGACTGAGAGCTTTTTGTTTCATAGAGAGTGTGTGTATGTGATACCATTTCTTTGGAAAATCACTCATATTTACGTTGTTCATTGTTCAGTCACTCTGTCATGTCCAACTCTTTGCGACCCCATGGACTGCAGCACGCCAGGCTTCCCTGTCCTTCACTAACTCCCAAAGTTTGCTCAAAATCATGTCCATTGAGTTGGTGATGACATCCAACCATCTTATCCTCTGTCTCCCCCTTCTCCTGCCCGTAATCTTTCCCAGCACCAGGGTCTTTTCCAATGAGTCAGTTCTTCGCATCAGGTGGCCGAAATAATGGAGCTTTGGCTTAATTTCTAATTCTGTATATTATGGCTGTTGATACATAGCATAAAGTTTATCTTTCAGTTATTAAACACTATTTTCTCCCAGAGTTGAGTGAAATTGTCAAAGATACACATCTGGAGAGCAAGTGAAATTGGGAGTATATAAATACACAACCCTTCAGGGAATGTGAAGAGTCAGGGAGCAAAGAGGAGGTTGAGATTCTAGAGTGAATGACAGGAGCATCACAGGCACGTGGGAGAACAGGGGACCGATAATTTGCCAATGGCCTTGGGAATTCAGCACAATGCAGATCCCACCTTTGGCACCAGTAGAATCTGACTCTCTAGGTGCAGGAGGCGCCATCTGACAGTGTTCAGGGGAATCCACATGTTAGGTGAGCCCAAGGAGTTGGAGAGAAAGTGGTGTTGCCAGGTGGAGGGTCCGGAGTCTCCCCTGCTATCCCTCTTCCCTCTCCTCAGCGCTGGCCTCCTATCTCTCAACCTCCTTTCCTCTTCCCAGAAAACTGTAGAAACTTCCCAGATGGCTTCAGATGGCATCCTCTCTTCTGCTCGTCCATGTCATTCATTGCAACCATGGCTCTGGTTCTGTGTCTTATGCATTCAGAACCTTGCTGGATCCTGGGCTGGCTGTGGAATGCTTTGTTTAAAATCCTTAGCCTGGAAGCTCTGCCTCGTCTGTGCCTTTGCGGTGCCCCTTTTCATAACAGCTTGTTCCCGGAACTGCAACCTTTGCTCTCTACCTATGTAAATCCTATCTCCTCGAGATGGATCTTTTTCTGAAAAGCTTTGTAGTTTCCTTTTTAGAATTCCCTTCTCCCTCTCCTGATGTACTCCTTCACTTCACCTGTACTTCACTTCCTTTATTCAGCTATAACTATGTCTGTATGTCTCTGTGTTCCCTAATGTGGGTTCTTCAAGGCCCCAACTCTGAGCCCTCAGAGCCTAGCACAAAGTGAGTAAATATTTACTAATTTAAGGGAATGGCTATAAGGGACACTCAGGAACCTCACCTCTCTTTCTCTGACCACCTGACTCACACTACACCAGTGATATACCTGCCAAGCTGCCCCAGTCAGGGTGCGGGGAGAGACAGAGGTGAAATCGGCGACCTCCTTCCTCATAGACCCCAGCTCTCTCATCTCCAGGGCTTGTGTCAGCAGCAGACCCAGGCCTAGTCCCTCTCCTCATCACATGACCGAACTCCAGCCACCATTCTCCATTTCTACCCTCTCCTCATTAAACAACCAGGCTAACCTTGTGGGGGTGCTGCCCTGAAATGCACTTGAATATTTTTTCAGTGTATGAAAATGAACGGATGGAAGAGGAAATGGCAGCCCACTCCAGCATTCTTGCCTGGGAAATCCCCTGGACAGAGGAGCCTGGCAGGCTACAGTCCATGGGGTCACAAAGAGTTAGATACAACTTAATGGTTAAACAACCAAGAAGACAATAAACAAAATGTGCTTAAAGGGGAAAAAAAAAAAAAAGTGAACCAAATCCTCTCCCTGTATCTTCTGGACTTTCCTTGATGGCTTCATCAAGGAAAATAAATGGGTTTGAGAGGAATGAACCTCTTCACTTTGTTACTAACAGCAAACTATGTGAAACTTTTTTATGTGGAGAAGAAGGTTGCTATTTTCTGTTACATCTGGGCCAGGGAGGTAGGTGGTAAGCCAGCAAGCAGATGGATCCTTGGGGACTAAGGACAAAAACGAAGATCCGGAAAGGGATCTGGCAGATGATTCTCACTTCCTTGAGATACTTTATGCCCTGTGCCCAGGAGCCCACATTTTACAGTTGGAGCTGCCACCTCCAGCCATGGGCATCAGTGGCTGAGAGCTCATGGGGGTGCCAATGACCCTGGGGGACCGTGTTGCTGGCATTTCCAAGTCACAGCCCTGAATGCATTTGGCCGTGGGAAACTTGTTATACAGGGTGGTTAGCGCCTACAGAATTATTAATACTTTATCTCAGCCACTTTAAAAAGACAGAAAAGGCTTTTAGTGGGTTGGTCCAAGAACCTATTCTCTATTTATAAAATTGCTTCAGTAGGCAAAACTGTATTCAGAGTTCCACACTAACTTAACCAAAACCTTTAGGAAGGCAGCTAATTTGGAGTAATAGTGCCTTTTATGTGTGTGCCTTTGTAATTTATGCTCACTTCTTGTCACTTGTATATTCACCTCTTTACCCTGTCTCTGCTATGTGTTCTCAGGTAGCAATGCAGTTCCTACGATGACTTTAACTTCAATCCTGAGTACGTGCGAAAAGGACAACTGCTCACCTACAATACCAGCTTCAAATACAGGTTTGTAAAAGGGGCTCCAGGACAGCATGAACTCAATGATTCTGAAGTTATGTTTAGTTGATTAAAGTTATTACAGCTTGAGGCTTCCCTGATGGCTCATTCGATAAAGAATCCACCTGCAATGCAGGAGACCAGGGTTCAACCCCAGGGTTGGGAAGATTCCCCTGAAGTTAGAAAGTTGCTCTGAAAATTTCATGGTGAGTTGAAATAGAATGGAGGGTAAAAGAACCTAAAAGTTTCAAACTAGAGAAAGGATTCTCATATCCAACATTTTGTATTCTCACCCTGTTCTTTATATAATTTCTAATCATGAGAATTTTTCAGATTTACTCTGTGGTACATACTGCTAAAAATGCTGTTACTATATTGCAAAACCATACTGCACTAAGCAAGACCCTTTCCACTGTTTAGCCTTTCACTAAGAGTGTATTACCTTTAACAAAAGAATCCATCCATTAACAAAGAATGGAAAAGCATGGGTTTAGAACTCAAAAGGCTTGGTTATAATTCCTGACCTGTCGCTTTCTAGATTTAGGTCTTGTATATATTATGTAAATTTCCTAGATTTTGTTCAGATGGCTTGTCCTAAAAGAGAGGAAGGAAGGAAGGGAGGCAGGCAGGGAGATAAGGAGGTAATAGATAGATATATAGATAGATAGATAGATAAGGCTTATGATATTTTCTTGCCTGCAAGGAACAAATGTAACCATACATACAAAAAATTTTTTAAACTGTACATTGTCCTCTTAGGATGTGGCAGGAATTTGGAAACTAGGGCATATGTGAAATTTAATGAATTGTAGAAGGAATTAGTGATCTATTTCCAGAAGCAGCAGAGATTTAGGAAGTGTTTAGATATTTCAAGAGTTCTATATATAAAAAAGGAATGGATTTAATCTCTGTGATATATACAAAAGGCAAAATTGGACTCAGAGAAAGTGAGGGAAGCAAGAGTTAAACACAGCATAAGGATGGATTTCCTCCCTTCCATCCAGAAGGACATTGTTTAGTCATAACAATAGAGGATTTTTCCCCAAGTTGCTTCTTACCATATGATGTCGCACTATTGCTTGAAGCCCAACAAAAACGAACAATCCCTTCTACTGACTGAATGTTTCATTCTCTATGACCTAAAGGGCGAGTTAAACACATTCATATGTTCCATTGTGCTTTGAAGGTGGCTCAGTCGTAAAGAATCCGCCTGCCAGTGCAGGAGATACAGGAGATGCAGGTTTGATCCCTGGGATGGGAAGATCCCCTGAAGGAGGGCAGGTCCCTGGGTTGGGAAGATCCCCTGGAGGAAAGCATGTCAACTCACTCTAGTATTTGTGCCTGGAAAATCCCATGAACACAGAAGCCTGGTGGGCTACAGTCCATAGTGTCGTAAAGAGTCAGACATGGCTGAGCAAGCACGCACGTGTATGTTCCATTCCCATGTGCCAGCAGCTCTAGGCACTGTGAGCAGAGACCACTCGGACTTCTTTTCTCCCTGACCTCCTGGGTACCCAGTTCAGGCCTATAAACCACAAACCAGTTTGTTCTCTCTTTGTGTAGCTTTACTGTGCTCTGCAGTTGCTGAAATCCCATTACATGCCTCCTCAGGCTTGTACACCTCCAATCTCTTCATTCTTGCCTATGTATTATGGCCATGACTCGTCATGTAACACTCCAAGGCAAGAGGTTGAATGGGGTGATGATTTTCAGGATAGTGCAATTTGCAGTCACACCACACTCTTGACCCATATTTGACTGACTCTCAGTTAAAATGCTGTTCTTCAGTGGTTCAGCTATCAAGCCATAAATGCCTATTCTGTGGTCACGTAATTGGGAGTTTGGGATTTCAAGTATAAAACCATGCATTTATATTTATATATTTCTGCCAACCCATAGCCCCAGGCTGTCCCAGTTTTCCCTGTGAATAGAGGAGGGGCGTCTTGACCAGATGGTCTCTAGGTTTCAGGTCCCTTCCAGTGCTCACGTGCCATGAGCTCATGGTGTCCTAATGAATCGTGATTCTGTTAAGCAGTATATTCATTCTCTCTCGTGTCATCGTCAAGTCTGATAAGCTCTAAAACAGGGGTTAGCAAACTTGGCCCATGGGGAAATCTGAGAAAAAAACATGTCAAATGTCACTTGTTTCTGTACAGCTCTCAGGCTAAGAATGTTTGCAACTGAATTCATTGACTTTATTTATAGTCTCAAATATTGTTATGTGTCTTTAGAATGGCATATAAATAAAATAAGAGGGAAAGTTAACTCAGCAAAAAGAGAATGAGTATTTTTAACGACAGTCTTAAAGTTTCATATTTAATATGTAGCTTTTGTTAAACTTATTTGCATTAAAGTTTTTTTTTTCCTTTAAAGAAAAAGATGCATTGGAGACTATATGTAACCCACAAGGCCTAAAATATTTGTCTTGTGGCTCTTAACAGAATAAATTTTGCCAGCCTCTAGAAGATTTTCACAGAAGGTGCTAGAAATGTTACATGGAGACAATGCTAAGAACAGAGTCCTTGGCATGCAGCCACTGAAAACAAACTTTCAGATTGTTGTAGGCACGTTTTGTGCATCATTCACCCACAAAGAAATCTGTCTTAAATAAACTACCATTTAGCCCATGTTCCTCTGTCTTTAAAAAAAAATATATGACATGAGGCTACTTCTTAATGCCTCCTTGCCAAAGCCTGGATACGTAAAATCTGCCAGTATTCTCAATTTGAGGTTAGTCAGAACCCATATTGTCTTTCTTTTGATCCTGACTCCTTCCCACATTATCCTTTAAATGACATCCCTTATCTGGGGGAATCAGCATTAATCTTACTTGTCATAGTTTGCAGAGTTTATCATAATATCAAGTTCAGGTCTGTAGATGTTTCTCTTCTCTTGCCATTATCCATGATTCAAAAAAATCACAGACAGCTATTTCAAAGATGTAGACCTAGTTTAAGTAGCTGGCTAAATTTAAATCGCTCTTGGGATCTTTCGGCTACCTTGAACATCAATTTATTGTCTTAAGTACTTGTTACTTCTTCAATTCAACGTTCTTTCTCCTTGACCGAATACGAAAACAAGTATGTTAAAAAATTTACTTTCTTGTTAGCAAAAGTATTTTAACAACATGATCTCAAGTAGAGTGGCCAGGCAAGAAAGAATACTGGCTTGGGTTGCCATTTCCTCTTCTAGAGGATCTTCCTGACCCAGGGATCGAACCCACTTCTGCTGCATCTTCTGCACTGGCAGATGGATTGTTTACCACTGTACATTGGCACAGGGGGCTGGAAAATTCTTTGCTGTGGGGACTGTCTTGCGCATTGCAGGATACTTAGTAGCATCTCTGGTCCCTACCCTCTAAATGCCAGTAGTATTCCTGCCTTGTTACTGTTGCTATTCAGTTGCCAAGTCGTGTCCAGCTCTTTGTGACCTCATGGACTGCAGCAGGCCACATCTCTCTATCCCTCACCATTTCTCAGAGTTTGCCCAAGTTCATGTCCATAGAATGTGATGCCATCCAACCATCTCATCCTCTGTTGCCCTCTTCTCCTTCTGCCTTCAATCTTTCCCAGCATCAGGGTCTTTTCCAATGATTGGGCTGTTTGCATCAGATAGCCTAATTATTAGAACTTCAGTTTCAGTATCAGTCCTTCCAGTGAGTATTCAAGGTTAATTCCCTTTATGAAAAGGAAAAAAAAAATTTTTTTTTCCTTTTTTAAAAAACAAATATACTGAAACAGTGGTTTGATTTTAAGAGGAAAATATTGGTTTGTCAGTAAACCAACAAAGAAACTGGTGTTCCTCCTGCCAGAGTTTATAAGGGAGGCTGACCCAGCACAGCAGCTGAGCATCAGTGGTGCTTGTCCACCACTCAGCATCCAGAAGCTCTAAGGTGCAGTGTGAGAGCCGTGGGAGCCCACTTGCCAAGAATGAGGTCCTCCAGGTCATACATGGGCGCACACATCCCAGGATGTGGCTGTCCAGCTCTGTGCAAGTCTGCGAATTTCAGGCTTTTGTCAGTTCCCCAGGCCTTGTTGTAGATGCTCAGCCAGGTATTCTGGTGTCATTGTTTCACATATTCTCACTAAATGTGATATTTTGACCTTAACATTTAACACAATGAAGTGTTTTTGTAAATTAGAAATTAAGCCAAATCAGTACAGATCCTCTGTGATGACAGTGATATATTAATAATTATGAAAACCTTGTGTATTCATTCATTTATCCATACAACAACATTTGTTGAGTCTCTATTATGGGCCAGCCATTGAATAAAAGATAATCCTGGACATTATGGAATTTATAAAATAGTGAGGGAAGCAAAGTTGCAAAATATGGAACTATGTATGGTGCTATGATAGGTAATCACAAGAGAGCCTGGCTGTTGACAATCAGAGAAGCCCTTCTGAGGAGGGATTATTTACACTGAGATTTGGAGGATAAAGGGGGCCAGTCAGGCCAAGAGGAAGAAAAAGCCATCTAGACTCAGGGAACTGCATAAATGAAGGCCTTGAGGCATGTTCAAGGATAGAAAAATGCTACTAACTATCCTCATATTATAGGTAGAAACACTGAAGGACAGAGCCATTCAGTAAGATCACAGCTAGTAAATCAATTTAGATCTCTGATTCAAGGCCTATGTTCCAGCCTTCTAAATTTTATCACCTCCTAATTAAAGGATTAATCTCTACAAATTATTTATTTCCTAGCCAAAATTTAGAGATTGTTATAATTCTGCCTACCATATTGCCTTTCCCCTAAGAGTGCTTAGATTTTCTTTATGCATATTGTCTTCTGAGGCAATTTCTTAAAAAATAAATCTTCTCTCTTATGTGTTTATCAACTGGAGTTAATGCTCTCACCTGTCCCCCTGGCCTGAGGATGCTTGGCAATGTCTGGAGACATTTCTGGTGGCCATGACTCTGGGAAGAGTCCTACTGGCATTTAGAGGGTAGGGACCAGAGATGCTACTAAGTATCCTGCAATGCGCAAGACAGTCCCCACAGCAAAGAATTTTCCAGCCCCCTGTGCCAATGTACAGTGGTAAACAATCCATCTGCCAGTGCAGAAGATGCAGCAGAAGTGGGTTCGATCCCTGGGTCAGGAAGATCCTCTAGAAGAGGAAATGGCAACCCAATCCAGTATTCTTTCTTGCCTGGAAAATTCCATGGACAGAGGAGCCTGGTAGCTCCAATCCATGTGGTCGCAAAGAGTTGGGCACAACTGAACACAGCACAAATGTCAATAGTATTAAGACTGAGAAACCCTGTTCTGTCATAAATCCTGTTTGGATACTGGTTTATATTATAGCTCTGAATGCACATGAATAAAAGATTTCCCACAATACCACTATAACCCGTCACTTTTACCTACTACATTATACAGAGAACAGAACTTCCTGTTTCCCTATGGACAGATGGGGACAGTTCTTCCAGGCATAGCACCCCAGGGGCAGAGTCTCCATTTTTTTAGGCTGGACCTGAGCTAGAAGTTGTAGGGAAAGCAGGGTATGATTTTGCAAGGGAAGCTCCCAGAGTAGGGAGGAAAGAATCCTGCAGGGATTTCAGCACTGGAGGTGTGATAGAGAGGCTGGTGGGAGATAGAGTTGGTGGCCATAGCTGTTCATCATTAGGGATCATTCCTAAATGAGTATTAAAAGCTACAGGAAAGCTTGTATTAATCTCCTTTTCCTTCTGTGCCCTTTTTACATTTGACATGGTAAGTGATGAAATCCATTTGATTGAAAATGGATTTGATCTTGGAGCCCTGGCCACCTTGAAATTTTGGCCACATGTGTTTAACTGCAAAAGTAGAATGAAAGCTAGAACCTGGGGTTTGTTGTCCAGCATGTGTCACTTAGATTTAAAAATAACTTTGCTATGTGTTTAAGACCAGGATGAAATTTTAATTTGCAAGCCCTAGTGTGCATTTGTGAAGGTTTTGGTTTGTCACCTAGTGGACAGCAGGTCCACATTACAAAAGACCCGGACACACACAGAAGCATGATAACAAGCCTCGCGGGGAGTGGGAGGCTGAGCTGCCAGCTCCTGGGGAAGCTCCACGAACGTGGGTAGGGTCATTGTCCCAGAGGCAGCAAATCCTTGTGGCAGCTGGCAACCAACTGTGGTTGAATAAAGAAACAAAAAACCTTTTATTTGCTGCAGACCTCCCTGACTTCCTGGAAAAAAAAATATTCTCTTTAAAAAAAAAAAAAAACTGATTTTCTAAAAAAGTAAGATTTTTTTGAGGCAAGAGCTGGACATGACTGAGCATGTGCATATGCATATTATATATATAATATGCGTGTGTGGGTGTTAAAGCCTCTTCAGTAATGTCCAACTCTGTGCAACCTATGGACTGTGGCCTGCCAGTCCCCTCTGTCCATGAAATTTTCCAGGCAAGAATACTGGAGTGGGTTGCCATGCTCTCCTCCAGGGAATCCTCCTGACCTAGGAAACGACTCACATCTCCTGCAGCTCCTGCATTGCAGGCAGATTCCTTACTCCTGAGCCACCAAGGAAGCCCTATATATGACATATATTGTAATTATTTTCTAAGTTCAAATCATTTGAATAGACAGGAAAAAGAGGAAGTTAACAGATGTCCAACATCTATGGGTTATTCACATTGAATATATTCTGGTATTTTACTGTAATAAAAAAGACTGATGAATAGCAGAAACCAGTCAGTCTTTATATTGCTTTACATTTTGTCTTCCTACTGGGTGTCCAATGTTTTCATTTTTTTTTCCCTAATAGTTTTTTTAAATCAGCAATTCCATATTGAGTTGATTGTGATTAAAGTTCAAGGCCAACACACATGAAGTTCTCAATTGTACTCATAGTTTCAAATATATCTCAATGGCAATCTGTTGCTTTCCAAGAAACCATAAAAAAGAAATAATTGTTACAGCAGAAAAATGGCATTAGTAAACACTCTTATTCAAGCATGTCCAGTATTAAAAAAATTTACAGACTAACACCTCAGATCAGGGGAATTATTTCAGAGTCAATAGGATATATTTTTATTTCTTTTCTCATATGAAACATTCCTATTAGGAATTTTAAAAAATCCTTCATAATACTACTAAACTGAAAATGAGGATAATTTAACCTCATATTATTCAAGTACAGAATTTGTTGATTGTATTAAAAGTATAGCTTTGCATGAGATTTGACAGCCATCTATCAATAAGATTGCTAATTATGATACCTAGAATTTATTACACCCTAAATACACGCCAAGCAGTGTTCTAAGTTACTTACATGAATATACTTAGTTCTTAAAATGTATCCACGTGAAAGTCTATTTCCATTAAGTTTTCCTTTCTGCATGTAAACAACTATGTCCTCTCACTTCCTTTAGAACCATCTCTGTTTTTCATCATTCCCCCTTTGCCATCATTAGTTCGATCATTGTTCTTATAACTGGAATCTTTTCCTTATTACCATCTAGTCTCTTTTTTCTTATAAACACTTTTGGGTCTTAATTGAATCTTCTTTAGCATTCGCTTATTCCCCTCCCCCCAAACTAGTATCCTGTTAATCTCTTCCCTTGCAGTACCAACTTTTTCTCTAAAAACAATTGATGTACACTCTCTCCTTCAATTTCTGAATCAACTCTCTTCTCTTCCACTATTTGCCATCTTCCTATTGTTTCCTGATGACCTAATTGTTAAATCCAGTGACCTTTTCTTCTTTCTCCTTGCCTTTGACCCTTGTGTAATTTTGATGTTTTTTGTTATTCTCTTCATCTTTAAATTAGTGTCTTCCTTAATTTTGAATCACAGTACATCATAGCTCTCTTGTCCTCTCTAGCCTTTTAAAATGTTTTCTCATTTTCATATCCCATAAACAAAGATCCTCTTAGATTCTTCCCTTGTCTTCATCAAAACACAAGCATCCAATTCCTCCTCCCAAAGTTTCTGTTTCTGTGTTTAATGAGACCATCCTTTCCCAAGTGACCGCTGGCTGGAAGCTTCAGTCTGGTGCTTAGCATTGCCATCTCCTTCCTATCAAGTCCCCCTAGTTCCTGTTCTTTCATCCTGTTTATTCTCACAGCCATTACTCCAATTCAGACTCATAGCACTTCATGCCTGAATTATTGCAACTGCCTCCTAAGTGGTCTTCCTACATCTAGTCATTCTCTCCTCTTCAGTTCACCCACTATATCACTGCTAAGACCACTTGTCAGAAATCACTGCTTTGAATATTTTCTCCCCTACCCCAACTTAAGATCGCCACAATCCTCCATTGCCTGCCAGCTAAAATCCAAACTCCTTAGAGCTTTCAGAGAGCTCCCAGTTTATCTCCAGCCATATCTTACACTCCTCTACATACTGCTATTCATTTTTAAGCAAATTTTTTTTTTCTTAACTCTGGGGCTCTCTGTCCATGCCTTGTGAAATGCCAATCTCCTGCTGTCTTACTCTATTGAATAGTCACGGCAAACTCAGTATCTGCATTAATTAAAAGGGCTCCCCTCTCATTATCCTTATTATTAAAAGTTCTCACTCTGTTTTGATCTCTTTGTGCCACTCGTGTAGCTTTTATCATGTGTTAATTTGTCTGGTTATTTAAGTCCATGTTTTATCTCATACTATTTTGCCAACTAGATGGTAAATCACCTTCCTTCTGTATGAAATTCTCCAGTGCCTCCTCATAGCTTTCTGGATAAAGTTTAAACTCTTCACCTGGGTGTATGATTCTTGCAGTAATCTGGCCCCTACCTGCTTCTCTTCTTACAGCTCCCATATTCATCTGTATACCCCAAAGGCCCAGCCATTCCTGGTCTACTATGTTTTTTGGGGGGTGGGCTGCACTAGCAGCATGTTAATCTTAGCTCTGCAATCAGGAATGGAAACCACATCCCTTCCATTGACCGTACGGAGTCTTAACCACTGAACCACTAGGGCAGTCCCAAAGCCCAGCCATCCCAATCCATGTGTCATTCCGCAAACACTCCAGATACTTTCATGCCTGTTTGCCTTTGCTCATCCCATTTTATGTGCCTGGTATGTCTTCATTCATCTTATTGACGAAGGATGCCCCTCTTTCAGTAGTCAACCCAGGTGCCACCTTCTCCAGGATGCTGTCCCTGACGCCCCCGCCCATGAGATGCATATCTATCCTGCTTCCTTGGTACCCAGGCCTTGCCTTTGTTCGTATGCTGACCTGTGTTTCCTAGAGGACCATGAGTTTCCTGGGGGTTGCAACACTTTCATCTTCTCACCTATATTTCCAGTGCCTAGCCCAGGGGCTCTTGATGAAGTGAAATGAGGCAGGCTTGGCATGGGGAAAGCCAGCTGGTTATGTAGGTAAGTCTCCACCAGGTGGCATTTACTTAGGTGAGTTCACCATGACTCAGGGCCTGGCTCTCAGCCTGAATGCCTGGGAGCTTGGCTCAACAAATCGTGAAAAGATCCATCTCATAAAGGTAGAAACTTATTATCCACACTCACAGAGCCTGCTATGTGAAATCAGCATGCTTATGCACTAGTTATGAAGTGAGTGGACTGGGCTTTTGCTGGCATTGACCCTGACCTGGGCACTCTGCCTTTGTTTGCATGTCACACAGGAAGCCAGTTCTCCTCATGTGTTGGCGGCCAATCTATTTTACTTCACAATGGCTAATCACGTGAGTTGCGTGTGGATTGTACTGGCTCACCTCCCAAAGAACAAACAACCTCACTTCTCAATTATTGGGGAGAAATGGGCGCACTTTCCTGTAGCTTCTGTGAACTGATTAACCTACATGTAATAAGTCTTTAGTAAACACTGGTGTCGTATGATCAGGCAGTTGCTGATTAGATAAATAAATGCCACTAGATAGAAAATTATTTGAAAGTCTAACCGTGGCAAAGTAGCATAAGACATACTACACAAGATGGCACTGCTGGAAAACCATATTTCTCTTCAAAATTTCCTTTACCTCTTTTACATGTTTCTAACTGTTTTCTTCACATGCCTCTTGCCATCACCACCACCAGGCACCGGGACCTAGCCAAGCACTTCGCACACTGAGCTTTCTCTCTGTCTTCTCTGCCTTGCTTGTCTCTTCTGCTGCTCTGACGGCTGTCACCACAAGCTTCCCCTCCTCCACATCTAGTCTGTCTCCAAAAGCAGTTTCATTTCTTCTACTTTCTAAGTCAGAATATGCCTTGATGCTCACCTCTGAGGTTCACGGTCCAGCGCAGGCTCTGCCAGTATCTTCAATGCCGCATTTAGTGCTTGCCCACCTCTGACTTCCGCCCTTCTCTCAAGGTGTATGTTCTGCTTTTTTTATTTTTATTTTTTGCTGTTCAAAGCAAATTTATTTATTGTTCCTAATCAACACTATTAATAAATCCGGGATTCTGTATGTTATGGATTTTTCTTAACCACTAGATAGGTCAGAATTAGAATAAATGGTGAGCAGTGGGGTATGAAAACATTTGATTTTTCAAGGGAGTCATATTTTTCCATCAGTTCCACTTCAGAATATTTTACTATGTATTTTTCCCCTCATCTTTCTGATTTTGAATTTCACTATGTAACTGATTTAAAAAAACAAATGAACTGGTATTCCACTATGGAGAACAGTATGGAGGTTCCTTAAAAAACTAGGAATAAAACTATCATATGACCCAGCAATCCTGCTACTGGGCATATACCCTGAGGTGCATGTTTTAGAAAGAAACAACTCTGAGTAAAGGGAAAATACCAGATCCGCCATCCATGTGATGTTAAAGTCAGCTTACAAGAAGAAAGCCAGCCTTTCATAACAAAGTACCAAAGAAACTATAATGGATCATGTACACAAAATTAGAAGGATTCTTTTCCCTTTGGTAGTGGTGATTTTTACACTCACACCATAACATGCAGACTGGCTACATAATTCCAAAATTCAGCACCATTATGGTTTTTTAATCTAACAAGAAAAATACATTTCTTCTCACTTCTCAATTTAAGACATCTTGATTCTAATTCCCAACTTGTGTGAACTTTTTATTATTTTAAGTGACTGAGAGATTACTACCAATTTTAGTAATTTTATCTTTAAAAAAATAAAACTAGGAATTTTTCTGTCACATAGTAATTTTTTTCCTCTCTCTATTTGTCCCTAAATATTTTCACATCTGGAGGAGGACTTGGCAACCCACTCCCATATTCATACCTGAAGAGTCCCATGGACAGAGGAGCCTGGCGGGCTATGGTCTCCATAGAGTCACAAAGAGTCAGACACGTCTGAAGTGACTTAGCATGCACATGTTCACATAAACACATTCACATAAAGTAAATTATTCACATGAAACAAATTGTTCACATCAATGCGTTGTAGCACTGTGCTAGCCATTCAGAAAGTGTAGTCACTTACCAAAGAAATGAAATAATATCTGCCCTCAACTTGCAAGCACTTACTATGGGTATGCCAATCTCTGTGCCAAGTCTTTTACATACCTTAAATAAAATCCTTAAACAACCCTCCAAAGAGTTTAATCCTTAAACGATTTCCCCATTTTACAGATGAGTACACTGAGGTTAATAACTTGCCCAAGTCCCAGTTCTGGAACAGAGTAGAGTTTGAAGCTGGGCTCGCCTAGCTTTCTTTTACACATTCTTTCCCCTGGGTGAGTTGATTGTTTTCAGAAGGTTTTATGGAAGTCCCCCCACACCACGACAATGCCCAATGAACAGTAACTTTCTTATATTTCATCCTTTTCATTCTGTCATTTTCCACGGATGGAAGAAAAAGTGATTTGGGGATATTACACATGTGGCTTTATCAGTCTATGTCAGTCTTGGGATGCCATATAGAATGTGTATTATTAATATATGACTTCAAGAAAGTGTGTCCTGGCACAGTTATGAAGAAATAGATCTTTAGATGTCAAAAAGAGTGTTCAAAGACGTGAGTTTGCTGTACAGTTTGACTTTGTGTTTTTATAGCTGATGAGGAATATGAAGATGGGATTGAAAGGACATGTGACACTCTTCTAATGTGCATTGTGACCGTCCTGAACCAGGGCCTCAGGAATGGTGGAGGCGTGGGCGACGTGCTGAGAAGACCATCAAAAGATGTAAGCTGGAGAAAAATAGTTTTTCACGGAGCACATGATCTTTTTGTTAGCCTTTCTTAACAGCATTTACAACCCAGTTTTTGTTTATAGGGTACTCCATTTTATGTTGTTTGCTATAAAAATATAATGGTAGCTCTTGAAAGCAACCCATTGTATAATAGAATTCCATAGAAATAGCAAATGTCCTAAAAATCTATATATGTTAGTAGGTCATGACATCTTACCAACTTTGAACTGTATATTGTATGACAGCAACAAAATCATGACTTCTGACTTTATGGAGGAGTTTGATTGTTACATAAATAACAGAAACCAGGCTGTCTCTTGTCTCTCAGTTTTTGCAAGCATGGAGATTTACTCTTTGCCTCTGAATAGGGACAACCTCCATTATTTGTCCACAAGGAATATCCAATCTGAATGGATTCTAACAGGATTTCATATATTAAAACGGCAAGGCTGAAAAACTTCTCGTTGGTGGCAGCATCTCAAGTCCCCCACTGGGAGCTTGAACAAGTTCAATCCTCTAACTGGCCAGCCACATCACGTTGTCCATCCATCTCATGTTTCTTCATCTATTAAACACCTAGATTATCTGATCTCTAATGTATATTTTAATAACATTTATCAAGTAGAAATATGCTTGAGTTGAATGTACTTGACCCTATAAGGCCAAGAGCAAAATCTCCTTCAGAAATGGACAGACCGTTAGATGATACTCAAATTTCCAGTCTCTTTGACCTTTGGAAATGGCATTTGTTTACCTTCTGGGTAGCTCCTGGGATAGGAGCCTACTGCACCAAAATGCATGTAGCATAATTACATGTAAAGTGATTTTTAATACATGATAAATCCTTCCTTTGGAGAAGAAGAGTAAAAGTGCATGGAAGGAGTCTAGGGACAGACTGGAAAGTTTTCCTCACAAAACTTATAAAGTAAATGAAGATAAAAAGTGGGTCTTATTTTTTTCTAACTTGGAATACTATTTATAGTCATTGAGCAAACAGTTATTGAATATATACTTTCTGCTAGACAATATGCTAAATCAACATGCATTGAAAATGTGAGTTTGTATACATACATGATAGAAGGTTTTTTTTAATGTTTTTAAAATGTTTGATTTCAGGAGCCCTTGTTTGCTGCTCGTGTGGTTTATGACCTTCTTTTTTATTTCATTGTCATCATTATCGTTCTGAACTTGATTTTTGGGGTTATCATTGATACTTTTGCTGATCTCAGAAGTGAAAAACAGAAAAAAGAAGAAATTCTAAAGACCACCTGCTTCATCTGTGGTAAGTGTTCTCAAGATACTAAAATAAGATTGAAAGAAACTGCCCAGTAGAAAGGAGGGGATGGAAGGATTTTTTGTTTGTCATGCCTTGGGAAAAATTATTTCAAAATGAAAGCTGGACAAAATTCAGATTATGTAACTGAGCATTGGACCGGGATACTCTGCTTCCAGAAATAGAAGAATCACACCCCAAAGCTCTCTTGTCATTATTTCTGCCATTTGTATGATTCTCTAACTATAGCATGTGTTGCAAAATGCCAGAAGGTTCCACCAACTGGCAAACAGATTTTTCATCACAATAACATATTGATTAAACAATAGAATGATTTTTATTTTATTCTGTTAGATTATGAATCCACAGATGAGTTTTCCAGCAGCTTGAACTTCTTACTCCCTGGCAGCACTTTGTCTTCGATTCTGAGTTGTGCTTTCTCCCAGTTTCTGTCTCTCTCTCCCCATCTCTCACACCCTGTGCTTTTCCTCTTCCTCTCTCAGACCCACCCAACCTTGCTTTCATCCTCATTATGTCCTTTGGCTGTACCCTCTGCTTCATAGACCTCAGCCCTTTCTGGTTTTAGTTGTCTCTATAGCTGGCTTAGTCACCCTAGGATCCTTTCCCCTCCTTTTCTTTTATAGAAGCTATAACATGGATGTAGTTTTGCTTTCTTTCTTTTTTTCTTTTTTTTTTTGGCCTGCTGCACCATGTGACATGCGGAATATTATTCCCCAACCAATGGTTGGATCCAAGCCCCCTGAAGTGGAAACACAGTCTTAACCACTGGACTGCCAGAGAAGTCCCCCTTTCCCCTCCTTGAATAACCACCAACTCCTGGTGATACTCAACATCTATTTTTCCATATTGAGCTGAAGTCACAAAATAAGTATAAGGGCTTCAACATTCATTATATAGTAGATAACCTTTATTCTATGTAACTTAAACTGCACCCTCAATAATCCCTTTCCTTCCTCAATTCACCTTCTGTCACCTGTCTCTTTTCCCTGAATGGCTCATCCAAGCGTTCCCAACATCACTCCAACAGGTGGAAGTGTGCCAGATGTTAACCTGTAATAATGAGCTGTCTTCCAAGGAAACAAGCACAAATTCAACATGCCCGTCTCCAGGGTATCCACAATCTATTGTGAAATACAGAAAAGAAAAAAAAAAAACCATTGCTGTCTAATGCATTAAGGGAAATGATAGATAAGTTTAAAGGTTGTTAACATTTCATTGGTCTTTAGTAGAGGGCAGATGAGAAAGTTAGGAAAAGTTTCCTGGAAGAGATGGTGATGGAGCTGATGGTAAAAGATGGAAAGGAGAGAGCCATATGAAAGTGGGTAGAAGCAGAGTGGCTAGCATAAGGAAAGGCGTGGAGAGGAGAACAGATGAAAAGAATCTTCATTTCCTATAAACAGATGAAAAGAATCTTCATTTTATAGTTTGGTGTTGCTAAAGTGAAAGTTTCAGAGCAGGGTATGCCAGCAAAAGAGACTGCCCAGGCTATGCGTGACCTCTTATATTAAAAAGTTTGGACTTTATCCTTATGCTTTTATTATAGGTGGTGAAGATGGTGAATCATTATAGAATTTTAAGTAGAAGATACAGGGTGTAATTATTATTTTCAATCACTGGGCAGCTATGGGAAGTTGTTCATTGGGAAACAATTGGGAGGCAGAGGAACCAGGTAGAAGTTTATTGCCATTGTCCATAAGAGGTAAAGAAACCTTGATTCAGGATAGGTACCGATGGCAGTATTCAGGGTAATGGACAGAGTAAATATTGGAGAGGTAGACTCTGCCTGCCAGTGCAGGAGATGCAAGAGATGCAAGTTCAGTCCTTGGGTTGGAATATGCCCTGGAGGAGGAAATGACAACCCACTCCAGTATTCTTCCTGGAAAATCCCATGGACAGAGGAGCCTGGTGGGCTACAGTCCATGGGGTCACAAAGAGTAGAACATGATTGAGCGTGCATAAGCACACACAGAATCCTTAAATCTCAGTGGTTTGTAATGGATATGAAAAAATGTGAGTGCCTGGGTAGATGGTAGTACCAAAAGTTGAGTCTGAGAATGGAAGAAGAAAAACAATTTTAGGTAGGCATAGGCTGAATTTGGCTTTGAAAGTACTGAAAATGAGGTGTGTACTAAGTTGGACCATAAAGAAGGCTGAGTGCTGAAGAAATGATTCTTTCAAACTGTGGTGTTGGAGAAGGCTCTTGAGAGTCCCTTGGACTGCAAGGAGATTAAACCAGTCAATCCTAAAGGAAATCAACCCTGAATATCCATTGGAAGGACTGATGCTGAAGCTCTAATACTTTGGCCACCTGATGGGAAGAGCCGATGGTCTTTTCATTGGAAAAGACCCTGATGCTGGGAAAGATTGCAGGCAGGAGGAGAAGGGGACGACAGAGGATGAGATGGTTGGATGACGTCACTGACTCAAGGGACATGAGTTTGAGCAGGCCCTGGGAGATGGTGAAGGACAAGGAACCCTGGCATGCTGCAGTCCACGGGGTCGCAAAAAGTTGGACGTGACTGAGTGACTGAACAACAACTGAACACCCCAGTGGGATACACCCAGCACAGAGGTGAAGATATATGCCTGAGCCTCAGAAAAGGAGACAGTATTGGGGAGTCCTCAGCCTGAATGGGATAGAAAAAGCTGGAGTGTGGAGAAAGGCTTGTAAGTAAGAAGAGGAGACAATGGGATTCAAGTGGAAAACATCGGCATTGAAAAGCTGAAAGAGAAAGGGGATCACGTACACACAAGAACTATCCAGTATGAACGGTGTGAGCACAGCCAGGCACAGGTGGCATGTGAAGGTGAAAGGAGAATGTAGCCTTGGGGGGAATATAATAGATTGTCAACTGTGCCCAAGCAGAGAAGGCCAGTAACATGAACTGAAACACAGCCTTTGAATTTCTTGTTTAGGAGGTTTTGGAATCTTAGGAGTTTCCACGCGGATAAGGGCAGGGACCAGATTGCACAGTGCTGGGGAGGGACTTGCTGGAAGGAAATGACACGAAAAAGAGTCTTCTCTTTATATGTCTAGATTAGATGGAGGAATGCAAGATTGACATGGCATCAGGAAGATGTCGTACAATAATTGGGGGATTTGAGAAGAGAGTTATTATATATTAACAGAAGGGTGAGCCTCACAGAGGAAGAAAGATAACTGCCTTTGAAGAGTTTCCTGTGTCTCGTGGTCTTGCATTCACCCTGCTTCCTCAAAGCCTTTTTCTTCACAATCACAATGACTGTTGTGTCAGAACCCTGCCTCCGAAACATGGGCTCTTTGGGAAAAACCTGTCAGTAGAATGTGAACCTCATTCTAAGGCATGATCCTGTCTCCCCTATTCTAACAAGAACAAGCATGAACAGCAAAATAAGTGCATCACTTCACCCCCATTCCTGCTCCTCTGAGCTTTTCCTTCAATATCAAAGTCCTCTCTGGCTTTTCAAAGTGATCAAAAAGCGTGTAACCTATAAATTCCTTAAAATATCACATTAAGCTTCTTCCCCAAATTGAAGTGTTTGTCTCAAACCTCATCATGAATTTCCTGCTGACCTTTTCTTCTAGCTCAGGTTGCACATTCTCTGGGTCCATCACAAGGTCTCAGACTTTCTCCCAGCCCATGATTTTATCATTGACTCCTTGTGTCTTCCCTGTGCTGACCTCTTTAACACTGCTCTATGCAGTTTATTGCCAAATATGTAGCCAAGGCTCCAGCCTCTCTCCAAACTTTCATCCTTTGTTTTCCATGGTTGATTGACATTTTAAAAGGTATGACTTCCTGGCAGCCAATTTTACCATGTCTGTGAACCAGTACATCACGCCTCTCCATCTCCTTCCTCTAACCCAGCAGCTTATCCTGACTTCCATATTGCAATTAATGACAGCCTACTGGGCTGGCAACTTCTCCATCATTCTAAGCATCTCCTTTTTCCTCTTTCAGATGCACTACTTACCACGTGCTAATGAATCTGTTTTCACAATCTCACTCACTTCCTTCCACATATTCCCACAGCCACACCTTGGTTTTTCAGGCTTACCCTGGCTCATACCCCCAAATGACCTATTCAGTGCTGCCAGACAAAATTTTCCACATTGAGCTCATCATTTCCTTATTCAAAAGACCATCAATAGCATTGTACAGACTATAACTCAAAAACTCTGATTTTCCTGGCATGTAGGATGCTCACAATTGGGCCTCTTCTTTTTTTGCCTGTCTTTCCTTCCACTGTTCTCCCATTTATAGCTCTAGGTCTGGTTCAACTGATTACTCATCTTTAACTCTTTCTTTCCCTGTGTTCTCAGTTATGGTGTTTCTGTTTAGAATGCCCAAACTCCTAGGCTATTGAACAACCACCCTCTCTCTGAGACCCAGATGTAAAATCGTTATTGCATGAGTTCAGCTTTCTCTGGTCTTACTAATCAGACCAGAGAACTAATCAGACCAGACCAGCAAACACATTCACTCCTAAATTTTTCAATCACGATTAGCTCTAGGGTACTATGCACGTTTTCCATAGTCTTATCTCCTCTGTTGGATACTATGCATTGCCATATTATTGAAACTAAATGAACTTTACAGTCAGATATATGTGGGTCTACAGTGGTTCCCCATCCTGGCTTTGTGATCTTAGCCAAGTCTTCTTTCACCTTGAAAGTGAAGAATATGCTGCCATGTTTGGGGGTTGTGGTGGCTATAAATGAAATCTTGTATATAAAAATCCCTAAGTCAGTGCTTAGCTGAAAGTAAGCTTTCAATACATGATAACTTCTCTTCTTTAGGAGATCAACATCTACATCTTATCCATTTTTATGATTCCAGTTATTGGGTTGGCCAAAAAGTTCATTCAAGTTTTTCTGTAAGATGTAATGGAAAACTCCCAACGAACTTTTTGGCCAACTCAGTATGTATTGGGAATTATTCATAAATATTTGCTTGATGAATGACTATCCAATTAGTCACCTCCAAATTAACATTGTCTCTATACTTATGTGGCTTATTGCTTATAAAGGAAAATAAAGCAAGTAGGTCCTAAGTTATTATATACTGTAGACAAAAACCTTAATTTCACTGATTCCAAGTTATTCCAAATTTTGTTACATGTAGGGTATAGTTTCTGTGGCATACACATATCCACAGGGATATATAGTGTGAGATATCAAGAAGTATTGGCTTCCCTGGCTCAAATGGTAAAGAATCTGCCTGCAGTGTGGGAGACCCAGGTTCAATCCTTGGGTTGGGAAGTTCCCCTGGAGGAAGGAACTGGCAACCCACTCCAGTATTCTTCTCTAGAGAATTCCATGGACAGAGGAGCCTGGCAGGCTACAGTCCATGGGGTCACAAAGAGTCGAACACAACTGAGCAACTAACACACACACACATCAAGAAGTATTAGATCAATGTAATGTATTTTTCAGAAACTTCATATTTATTCAAATATTTGAGAGGCCATTTAGGTAAGTTAACCAGACAGCAAATTTAAATAGTATTTTTTTATATCGGAACAACTGTTTTGTAAAGTAGAACAAATTTAGTGTGAACATTTAAACTAGAAACTTAAATATTGAAAAGTGTTTCCAAGTTCTTATAGCTGCTAATCCCTGTGACCTCAGTAGCTTAAGGGTTCTTTATCCTCTGCCCTCAAAAGGCAGAAATATGTATAAAGTGTTATGATCATGTATATCTAGATATGTATTCATTCCTGGAATCACTTATTACATATAAGATCTAATATATACCACTGAAAGTGAGAGTGGCTCAGTCATGTCTGATTCTTTTCGACCCCATGAACTATACAGTCCATGGCATTCTCCAGGCCAGAAGACTGGGGTGGGCAGCCGTTCCCTTCTCCAGGGGATCTTCCCAACCCAGGAATCAAACCGAGGTCTCCTGCATTGCAGGCAGATTCTTTACCAACTGAGCTATCAGGGAAGCCCAAATATATACCATATATATTATAATAATATATCTTCAAGAGTGATTTAAACATATGGGATATTTGGGGGTTGTATTAGCAGGCTATAAAATAGTTGTGTTTAATCTAGAAATGGTTCTTGGAACAGTCTGGTATTAAATTGTGATCCAGAGGGGAATATGGTATCAAATAACAGAAAAGGGATTTTCCACAGTAGGAATTGGCTCTAGGAATATTCCAAGGATACTCATAGTAGCGTTTGCAGAAGAGGTAGGTACTGTGACAGGCAGTGAGAGCAGATGGGACTTCTAAGCCTTGAAGACATGACCAGGTGTATCAGTTATGATTCAGAAAACAATTGCTAGGGATCCAGAAGGCAGTCATGATAGGGTGGTGATGAACACGTGACAGAACTGAAGCAGCAAGCATGGAAACAGTTTGGCTCTGTTGTCCACGTTAACTTAATTTTGAATTACTAGAGGCTGAAGAGCAACATAATAACAAAAAGGAGGAAGGTCAGAATTCCTATCATAAGGAGAGTCAGATTCCTGGAATTAAACGTCTGTCTAGATGCTTTAATAGGAAATAAAGGTTATTTTGTTAGGAAAGCATCTGTGTTCTTCTCTTGGTGTGTTAATTCCTTCTCTGTACCTTATGCGTGATTTTATTCTCTTATATGTTAGGCATTGTTTTATTCTCTTATTCTCTATACTTATGCATGAAAGTCATTCATTCACCTATTTGTTCAATACTTATATCCACAGTGTAGTAGGATCTTGCAGTGAACAAAACCAGACAAAAAGCACTGTCATCATGGAGCTTATTTTCTAACATACATAGACTGTCAAATTATGACAAGGTCTAGGAGAAAAATAGAGCAGAGAAGAGGAATAGGAATGCCTGGCTACTGAGTGGATATGTGCCCTTACCGTAGTCGTACTGGGTGGGAAACACAGCATAAGTGTAGTCTTCTCCTTTTTTCCCGAAAAGTTTGTATTGGGCACACAGAACTCTTCTTACCCATCCTTTCTTTCTTTTTTAGTCATCTCATCCAGTGCTCTGGCTTTCATTGTTGTTTTATGTCATTGATCCTTGAACTAGTAGAGTTACATCTTGAATGCTTTTTTGGAGTTCCCAGCTTCCTACCTAGCATCCCAACATTAATTTTTCTATAGGCATCTTAAGTGCCACCCATCCCATATCAAACATATCCTCCCTTTAAAATCTCTTCCTTCTATTTTTTTCCTCTTGATTTGTTGATATTACCTTAAACTCACTCATCCAAGTCAGAAAAGTCAGAGTCATACTTCATTCCTACTAAATCTATACCTCTAATTGGACATCAGGCCCTCTTCAGTTTTCATTTGTGAGTCCTCTTCAATCTCTTATTCATATATTCAATTATTCTGTCAACTTTAGTTGAATGTCAACTGTTTTCCAATTGCTATGCCAGGTGCCGGTAATACAAAGCATAAATCAGACAATAAAGTAGTAGAGCCTAAGGAATCAGTAGAAACAGACAAGTTTTGCAGAAAGACACTGAAAGGATCAACCAAGGGAGTCAGAGTGGTGCCAGTGGTTGAGCTGGCTCTTGGAAAAGGAATTCCTATAAAGTGGGAAAGAGACTAGATAGAGGCATAGGGTTTTCAAAGGATTTGGTGTGTTTGGAGAATAGTAAGGAAGTCAGGGTGACCACAGGACGTGTGCAGAGTTAGTACATGAGTCTGAGGGCAGCGTCAGGTTCCTTGGTGGACAGGGACTTCATTAACAGAAGAGACGAAGGGCTAGAAACATAAATCTTTGATGAGTTGAGTTTGACATGCCTATAAAGTTATCCAAGAGGCAGCTGGAAATAAAATCTAAAGTTGAGAAAAAAGGTCGGTACTGGGAATAAAGATTGAGAAATCATCAGCGTGATGCTGGTTGAAACCACACGAATGGACTATAATGCTTAGAGAGTAGGATCTAATGGTGATGAAAGACAACCAATTTCCCTCCGTTACATGCCTCCTCCCGTGCCCTGACCCCCTGGACTCCCACCCTCTCCTCTTCTCTCACAGTCTTCCTCTAAATCCTGCCACCAGAAATTACTTAAAGAACAGCACCCAGTATGCTAGGCTCCACTCAGAAGCCTTCAGAATAAACTGCAGACTCCTTAGCTTTGTGTGTAAAACTTTTCAGGGTTTGTGCCAAGCGTACTATTTCATGTTCGTTTCCGAGTGTTCCCTCCTGACCATACCAGAAGAATTGACAGTTCCCCAGCAGGGCATTGCTTTCATCTCTAGTTTTGCTGTGCTGTTTCCTCTGCCCAGAGGCAAAAGAACATAGATTTGGAGTCAGGAATATTTTTATTTAAATATTGGCTGACTTTTCCGCTAAGTAGAGGTATTAACGTGAGCAATCAATGAAATCCCTCTGAATCTCTTTTTTCACATGCTGAAAGGTCAGATTGATTATTGTTGTTATTATAGCATATTTAAACATCTTTATAGTTCTTAGCATAAATAGGTGCTCAGTAAAAATTAAGTACCCTTTCTTACTGGTCATCTCTTCTGTACTTGCCCTGGTCATGTTTCATAGGTCAGACGTTTATTATGCCTCGTTGAAACCTTTCAAAATGTATCTGGTCAAAACTCGTTTTGCCTTCCTTTATGTTTCCTTGATAGTTTATACCACTTAGAATATAATACAATTTGTCTGTTTCCTTTACCCTATTATGGATTGATTGATGGTAGACATTATCTTTTTATCTTTATAGTTCTATGTACCTTGCAATAGGTACATAGGTAGGTAATTGTTTGAATTGGATTCTAGGAGAAAGCTACTTAAAATTTTTCTCCATTTTTCTGTAATGGCTCTGTTGAGATATAATTTATATACCTTATGATAGACTCATTTAAAGTATACATTTTCAGTGGGTTTAGTATGTTCAGAGTTGTGTATCTAGCATCATAATTTTATTTTTTTAATTTATTTATTTCTTTACAATATTGTGGTAGTTTTTGCCATACATTGACATGTACAGCCATGGGTGTACATGTGTCACCGTAATTTTAGAACATCTTCATTGACCTCTAAAGAAACCTCCTACCCTTTGGCCATCACTGTTCCCTTCCTTCCCATCAAACTGACCATCCTCCTGAGCCCTAGGCCACCACTGATCTACTTTCTGTCGCTATAGATTTGCCTGTCCTAAGCATTTCGTATAAATGGAATCGTATCATATGTGGTCATCTGTGACTTGCTTCTTTCACTTAGTATGTTTTCAAGGTTCATATTAGCATGCATCAGTACTTTCTTATTGCAGAAAAATATCCATTGTACGGATATACCATACTTTGTTTATCTTTTTATCAGTTGATGAACATTTGGGTTTCTACTTTTTAGCCATTATGAATAATGCTGCTACAGATACTCATGTATATGCTTTTATGTGGACATACATTTTTTTCTGTTATGAATGTACCTGAGTGGAATTGTTGGTAACATGGTAACTCTGTGTTCAACTTTTGAGAAACTGCTAAACTATTTTTGAAGTGTAGGAGGGTTCCAATTTATCCATGTCATCAATACTGCTGTTATCTGTTTTTGATTATATGCATCCTAGTGGAACATCCTAGGATTATATGAATCCTAGTGACATATTCCTTTTTTATTCTTTTTTTGTTGTTGTTGTTGTTTCTTAATTTTATTTTATTTTTAAACTTTACAATATTGTATTGATAAGTATTTATTGAAAGAATACATGAACAATTTAAGATAACAAATACAGTAAGCAAAAGAGCCATCATGGAGAGCCAGATGCTTGAATTTAGCAAGATCTGCAGCCCCACCATACGCTATTACCCAACTTTTTTCTCGGCTTCCCCCTTTCTCTCTTTTCTAGGGCCATTCTAATTCCCTCTCTCTACTTGCGGATCCATCCCCTGATTTCTGCCAGTTTACAACTTCTACTGCTTCATTGCTTTCTACTTATATTCTACTCTTTCCTGCATCTCTTCAATTCTGTTTTGTTCTTAGTGATATACTCCTAATTCACTCAATTAACATTTTATTCAGTGCTGACTACATGCCAGGCAATGTTCTAAACTACAGGGACCATTATTGAAGAAAAGAGACACATATATCTGCCCATGGATATGCAGTAAATAATCAACATAATTAGGTCATATCTAAGTTCCCAGATAAAACGTTATGCCTTTCTTTTGTGCTAATTAGCAGCCTGGATTTTTCTTTATTTTTTTTTTCAGTTTGGATTCCTTTTATTTCCTTTTTTTTTTTAATTTATTTTTTTAAACTTTACAATATTGTATTAGTTTTGCCAAACATCGAAATGAATCCGCTGGATTTTTCTTGCACACCAGTTTTTACCTATATACCTGAGACTTGTGGTCCAGTTTAATTAAACACCTTTGATATGGCTATTTTCAGTCTGTTTGGAGATGAAAAACACTGTAAGACAAAGGAAAGAGTGATCAAAAGTATCAGTAGAAAGTGAAAGTGAAGTTGTTCAGTCATGTCCAACTCTTTGCAACCTCATGGACTGTAGCCTACCAGGCTTCTCAGTCCATGGGGTTTTCCAGGCAAGAGTATTAAAGTGGGTTGCCATTGCCTTCTCCAGGGGATCTTCCCGACCCAGGGATCGAACCCTGGTCTCCCGCATTGTAGGCAGATGCTTTACCCTCTGAGCCACCAGGGAAGCCCAGTAGAAAGGGAGGGACAGACTAAATAAAGCAATAAAATTAAGCCACATTGAGAAAGTGAGGTTTAACACTAGAAGGTAAGTGAGTTAGTCCAAGAGATATCAGAGAGAAGAGAGCTGTAGAGAGAGGAAACAGTCAGTTCAAAGGCCCTGAGGCAGGGATCTGGGTGCCAGGAAGAGCGGAGAAGCCCTTGGTGGCTGGATGAGAGTTAGCCAGGGAGAGGAGGTGGGAGATAAGATTAGAAAGGCTTCAGGGCCACATCACATAGGGTTTAGCAAGGTGCTATTGCATGGGGTATATTTAAGCTCAACCATTATTCATTGTTTTTTCAATTTTTGAGCTTAACTGGGGATCCTGTATTTTCCCTGGCAACCCTATTCATGGGCCATTGTAAGAATGTTGACCTTTTTTCTGAGGAGAGGAACCACTGCAGGGTTTAAAACAGAGGAGAGACACCATCCTACTCAGGTTTTTAAAGTGTCACTCTGGCTGCTGTGTTGAGAATAGGCCTTAGAGAGGAAATATGGAAGCAAGGAGGCCTGGGCGTTATTTGGGTAAACCAGATGAAGGACAATAATGGCTCAAACCAGAGTGGTAGCCTTGGAGGTGGTGAGAGGTGATCAGATTCTGGGTATATGTTGAAGATACAGCCAAACTAATTTCTTTTTTAAATTTTTAAAAAATATTTTAATTGGTAGAAAATTGCTTTACAATTTTATGTTGGTTTCTGCCATTCAACCATGTGAATCAGTCATAAATTATATATATCCCTTTCAACCCTCCTCTCCCTTCACCCCACCCCTCTAGGTCATCACAGGGCTCCAGGTTGGGCTCTCTATGTTATTTAGTAATTTCCCACTATCTATTTTATATACGATCATGTATATATGGGCTTCCCTGGTGGCTCTGATGGTAAAGAATCTGCCCACAATTCAGAAGACCTGGGTTCAATCCCTGGGTCAGGAATGGCAACCCACTCCAGTATTCTTGCTTGAGGAATTCCATGGTGAGCTATAGTCCATGGGATCACAAAGACTCAGACAAGACTGAGCCACTAACCCACACATACACACACACACACACACACACACACACACACACAGTGTATATATGTCAGAGCTACCTTCTCAATTATTAGAGAAAGGCAAATCAAAACTACAATGAGGTATCACTTCATACCAGTCAGAACGGCCATCACCAGAAAATCTACAAACAATACTTGCTGGAGAGGATGTGGAGAAAAGGGAACCATCCTGAACTGTTAGTGGGAATGTAAACTGATTACAGCCATTATGGAAAACAGTATGGGGATTCCTTAAAAAACTAGGAACAAATCTAACATATGACCCAAAAATCCCACTCCTGGGCATATACCGTGAGAAAACCACAATTCTAAAAGATACTTGTACCCCAGTGTTCATTGCAGCAATATTTACAGTAACCAGGACATGGAAGCAACCTAGATGTCCCTCAACAGATGAAAGGATAAAGAAGTTGTGGTACATATATACAATGGAATATTATTCAGCCATAAAAAGGAATGAATTTGAGTCAGTTGTAGTGAGGTGGATGAACCTAGAGCCTCTTATAGAGTGAAGTAAGCCAGAAAGAGAAAAACAAGTATTGTATAGTTAAAGCATATATATGGAATCTAGAAAAAATGGTATTCATGAGCCTAGTAGAGAACAGATTTGTGGACCCAGCAGAGGAAGGTGAAGGTGGGGCGAATTGTAAAAGTACCAAATGAATTTCAACATGAATTGGATGTGACATGTGAGACAGAGGATTCAAGGATGACTCTAGACTTTTGGCGTGAAAACTGAAAGACTGGAGTTGCCATGGAATGAAAAGAGGACGTGGGTGGAGCTCGTTTGGGGGAGAGGATTGGATTTTTATTTGAAGCATGCTAAGCTGACGATAGGTCAAGTAAGACGAGGCATGATCATCAGCCAGCTAAATTTTATGGTATTTCCCATAAAAGTATCCAATAATATAATTTAAAAGGTCACACCTTCATTGGGGACAGACTTTTTGTGATTTATGTATTTTGTATCTTATTGTTTAAAGGGTCTTCTTCATGCCTAAAGGGCCAGATGACTTTAAAAAAAAAAAAATGTTTAGGAAGAAAGTAGCCAGTTTTGGAATTCAGTTTCCAGATTTCTTCTCCAGTATCCGAACTGCAAAACCAGACTGAATCCCAACATCCCATTTTACTTGGCAGCCTAATTCATTTTTCCATAGACGTTTTTCTTCATCTCCATTCATTTCCTTTCATCTACCCTTCAACCTTTGAGAGAAAAGCATCTTACTACCCAGATCCTCTCCTCAGTGTCCTTCCAGAAGCTAAAAAAATATTCCCTGGAAATTGATCAGACCTTCCCCTCCCCAAAATGCCTGGAACATGGTAGTCTAAGGGTGGGACAAGCCTGTGAATCCTTATTGCATTCGGAACACAGATCTCTGTGGACATTCTTTTGCCTTCACTGATTACAAGTGGTTTTGAAGAGAGATGACTGTTAACTGCTTTTTTTTCTCTTTTTACCCAAGTTCCTGGATAAAATGGCATTTTTTTTTCTGCCCTGATTATTAGCAAGCGTGCTTTTTCTTGCACAGTCATTTTGACTTCTTTTTCTTAGACTTGAGGTCCAATTTATTATAATTTGACAATTTTTATTTGGTTATGTTTTAAATTGTCTGCAAATTTTGCATCTATAATAGGACTTCACTTTTCCCGGGATCCACAGGGGATAATGTTAGTTGGGAAGAAATGAAAAACTCTGGCATTTTTTCTGGAGGTCTTGTGTACCACGTTTTTAATCATAACATTTAAAATCGTCACGCTCTTTCAGAAAATGTTTCTTCCCAATAATGATTATGTTTTTATGCCCAAAGTGAGTGCTGATTAAATGACACATTACACACATTGTCTCTCCTGGTTTTTTTGCAGGACTCGAGAGGGACAAGTTTGATAATAAAACGGTTTCTTTTGAGGAACACATCAAGTCAGAACACAATATGTGGCATTATTTGTACTTCCTAGTCCTGGTGAAGGTGAAAGACCCAACTGAATATACCGGACCTGAAAGTTACGTGGCTCAAATGATTGTGGTGAGTGAGGAGAGGGCTTGGATCTATGCCTGTACTGCATTCTGTATGCTTCCAATTCCATACCCTACCTTTCTTCCAGAATGCAAAGGTTCTAGCAGTCATTTTGTTAACTTTTAAATAGGACTGTCAATCATTGAAGAACCTCTGTCCTGGCTAAATCATTGGTTCTTAGTGGACATCTTGGTTATACAAACCAAATCTAAGCTTCAGATGTACAGATGGTATTTCCTGGAGAATTCTCTGTGCAGTGAATTCAGTCCTTTCTGTCATCTTCTGACCTCATGCTTCCTGTCATCACTAATGTCTCAGTTCCCCAAATCTGGAACTCTCACTTTGGTACATGATTCATACTTCAAGAAAAGCCTTGAATTTCAGAAATCAAGCATTTAAGCAATTAAAGAGTGTTTGGGGAGGGGATAATGTTCAACCCCAGTGGGAGAGCATTGACTTTTTGTCAGTGTACATTTTGGGTCGATTGACTAGTGTTGGTGATGGATTTGCCCTGATCCTGCTGTGTCCAGTTGCTTGTGACTCCTCCTTATGATCAGTAGCATTGCATAGAGAGTACGGTTGTCCATGATTCAAAGTTTCTTCTGTTTCATAGAAAATTAAAATGAACTGGCTTAAAGAGAAGTCAGAGTTGCAACTTTCATGTATCTATGATACGCATTTTGTTGTTCAGTCACTAAGTCATGTCCAACTCTTTGCGACCCCATAGACTGCAGCACACCAGGCTTCACTGTCCTTCACTGTCTCCCAGAGTTTGCTCAAACCCATTGTCCATTGAGTTAGTGTGTATCATTGCATCTGATGCTGAAGCTGAAGCTCCAGTACTTTGGCCACCTAATTCAAAGAGCTGACTCATTGGAAAAGCCCCCGATTCTGGGAAAGATTGAAGGCAGGAGGAGAAGGGGATGACAGAGGATGAGATGGTTGGATGGCATCAGTGACTCGATGGACATGAATTTGAGCAAACTCTGGGAGATAGTGAAGGACAGGGAAGCCTGGTCTTCTGCAAGTCCATGAGGTCACAAAGAGTCAGACATGACTTAGTAATTGAATAATGACAAATCTTTGTATCTGCTATAAATTCTTGTATTCTTACAATAAATGTGGCCATGTGTTGGATTTTGCCTCAAAAACCATCCTCCAAAGTTGTGTTAATTATTTGAGAATGAGGCCTTCAAAGAACCAAGACCCTCTTTAATGCTGAATCCCAAGAATGTGTGTATGCTCAGTCACTTCAGTCATGTTTGACTCCTTGTGACCCTGTAGACTGTAGCCTGCCAGGCGCCTCTGTCCATGGGATTCTCTAGGGAGGAGTACTGGAGTGGGTTGCTATGCCCTCTTCCAGAGGATCTTCCTGACCCAAGTATTGAACCCTCATCTCTTGGATCTGCTGCATTGGCAGGTGGATTCCTTACCACTAGCACCACCTGGGAAGCCCCATCCCAAGGATAACATTTTAAACACCAGAGTGTCAGGAGAGCCAGGTAACAGCGGGTCTGTATCTTCCCCTCTGGGAGCTTACATCCACTTAGGAAGGCATAAGCTGCAATACAATGAACAACCAAAGAACATGTTCAGAGGCTAACATCTTACTAAGTTACTAACATCTTAACATCACACTGTTTTACCTTACCTGAAAATATTTATGTGTCACAGGAGAGCTCCATGTAAATTGAGTTTTTTTAATTCAGCATTTTTCATCCTATTTTATTATGGACATGCATCCTACTGTAAGTTATTTTCTCTCCATTTTTATATGACAGTGGGCAGAACCTAATATTGTTTCTTTTTTTTCCATGTAGCCTTTTCTGCCCTCTCTTCCTTCTAAATTAGGAAACAGGTTATCATTTTGAGAATAGACACTCACAGTCATCATTTATTCTTGATCTCACGATGCTCAGAGACTATTTATGTGAAACATTTTGTTTCTGCTTACCAGGGGAAAATCATGTAAGCATTCATTTAACGTGTGACCTCAGGACTTGCCTAGTGGTCCAGTGGTTAAAGCTCCGAGCTCCTAATGCAGGGCTCGTGGGTTCCATCCCTGGTTGGAGAACTACGATCCCATATGCCTTGAAGTGTGGCCAAATTTTTTTTTAATTTAGAAAAGTAAGTGAATACAATGTGACCTCACACTGCTGTATTTTATCAAAGTTTGAGTTACATTTAATTAATATATATTTATCAGTCATCTATTATGTCCCTTGGACTAAAGATTTTGGAGAATACACTGAAGTCTGAAACATTCCTTTTCTTAAAGCCAAAGAATTTAGAGCTTCCTAAGAAGAGGAGGTGAATAATAAACCTAAAGTACAACAAACCAAGTTCCCTAAGAGTGGAAAAGAGAAAAGTCTGAAGGCTTAACGATGTAGAGTGATAATTAACTGGAAGGTGGTGGAAGGGATGTGAGGGGTGTGTGTGTCTGTATGTCTGTGTGTATGTGTAATACATGAAACAGGGTAGAGTTTGTGCAGATGAGGAGTGTCTACTGGATTAAGAGTGAGTTCCTATAAGAGGGAGCAGCCTAAAGAAAAGCCTCAGAATGGGACATTCAAACACTCAGGGGATAGTTACTTGCCTGGTTTCACCAGCACATGGTTTACTTCTAAGGAAGTTCTGCAAGTTACAACCCGCAAGTTATGACCCAAAAAGTCAACTGGACTTTTGAGTAAGAGGTGTAGGTTTTGGTCATTATTTTGTTTCAGCGAAGGGAAGCCACAGAGGTTTTTACCTAAGGGAATAATATGGCCCAGTAGAGTGTTCAGGCAGAGGTGCGTGGGCTGGTTTGGGGAAAGGAAAGACGAAGTGAGAGGTGGTACTTGGCAGTCGACAGGATCAGGAGGGGGCTGTGAAGGAGCAGGGGAAAGGCTGAGAGCTGAGCCAGGGACACCTGACACTGTGAGCCTGGTCACTGGGAGAAAGGCAGCGAGTGGGTTTCAGAAAGTCTCCATGAGGAGGAGAAACTAGTCAGAGAAGAAGACTTGTTGATTTTGAAACAAGACAGGAGGCTGAGTCATTGGGAGACATGCTATAGTGATAACAGCAGGAGTCTTCCACCGGAAAGATCTGGACCCAAACCCTGACTCTAGCATGGGTCTGCTGTGTGGTCTTGGTATCTTGGGTGAGTCTTTGAACCTCCCTGAGACCCTGCCTCCTCACCTGAGAGGCAGAAAATGGGTGTGAGATCAGTGAGATGATGTGTAAAAAGTGACTTGCTTCTGGTGGGTACTCAGTAATTGGCAGTTTTCCCTGGGGTCATCCACATGGAAAGACAGCTGGCACCATCAGGTTAGCGAGTGGCAGGAGAAAGAAATATAAAGAGAGGAGAAGAGAAAGCCAGAGACAAAACCTGGGGAATCTCATCTTGAGGAAAAAGGAAGAAGACAAATAAAATAAGTAGAAAAGAAGACAATAAAAAAGGGTAGAAGAAGCACCAGGAAGTGGAGTGTGTCAGAAGCCTAGAGATGAGCATTTTCAGTGTCAGAGTTCACAGCATCAGTTGTTGCAAAGAAAAGACAGGTCCAAGCCTTTGGATCTTGGGTAAGGAAATTCCCAGGTGACTGCCAAGAAACTGTTGACCCATCTTTAGCCTTCATATTAAAATCACCATTTTGCTGGGCTCTTGTCCTTGAATGTTTAAGACTTACATTTCCGTGTGTCTGTCCATCCTCTCCTCTCTCAAGAACCAGGACAAGAGGGAGGAGAACCACAAACTTATTCGAGCATGAAATGTCTCATTCTCATCCAAGTGGAGCACATCCAAGAGAATAGGCACTGGTCCTGAATTTTAATGGTCAGGAGAAGGAAGACTGATATTAAGCTTAGGAAGGATGGAAACAAAAAGTCATTTGACTCTTAAGAGTGTTCATTTACTGAAATAGCCCTTTTGGAAAACTTCTGAAAATCTGTAGCTGACAAACCCAGTTTGGAAAAGTGTTACTCCAAGCTCCATGGAGATTATGGTCTCCTAATCTTGATCCACCAAGAGGGAGAAGATTTTAGAGCTCATAGCAAGTCAACACACGTCTGTAGCTCATTTCAAAGACTGTATTTTTCTCTTCCTCCAGGTCAAAGGTAATCACTCTTACCAGCTTGGTAGGAAACCTTCTATTTTCCTACCATTTCAATTTCTGGTCTTTAAAATTAGGTACATTTACCAGTTTGATTTAAATGCTTGTTTATCAATAGAGCTTTAGAAGAAGTTTTCATTTCTTCATGGTGGACATAGGTTTTACCCTCAAGGATTTATGCAAAATAAAATAAGGAAGTTCCTCATGTTTGTTCATGAAACAACTCATCTGAATTCTACTACACTTTAAGTAAGCCCAATTTGGACCTACGGGCCCTTAGCAAATGCTTCCTGTCTTCTGGTGAAATGAGAAAAATAAGAATATACCAAGTTTGGGGCTGTTTCTCCCCTCTGTGTATTTTCCACCTCCAACCCATCCATTTTATGTTCAGGTAAAGTGAGTACTTGGCAGCTTCCCAGGTGGCACTAGGGGTAAAGAACCCACCTACAAGTGCAGGAGACAAAAAACACAGGTTCGATCCCTGCATTGGGAAGATCCCCCGGAGGAGTGCATAGCAACGCACTCTAGTATAATTGCCTGGAAAACCCCATGGACAGAGGAGCCTTCCGTCCAAAAGGTCACAGAGAGTCAGAAAGGACTGAGGCAACTTGGCACGCACACAACACACATAAAGAATATTTATACTCATATGCAGGCACCCCACTCCAGTACTCTTGCCTGGAAAATCCCATGGACGGAGGAGCCTGGTGGGCTGCAGTCCATGGGGTCGCTAAGAGTCAGACACGACTGAGTGACTTCACTTTCACTTTCATGCACTGGAGAAGGAAATGGCAACCCACTTCAGTGTTCTTGCCTGGAGAATCCCAGGGACTGGGGAGCCTGGTGGGCTGCCGTCTGTGGGGTCACACAGAGTCGGACATGACTGAAGTGACTTAGCAGCAGCAGCAGCATACATAATAAATAAATTGATACATTGTTTCTAAGGGTTAGATTCTTAGAAAATACATTTGTGCCTCTACGTCCACCCAGTGACAGGGTCAAACCTCTAAAATATTCATAGGAACTTAAAACTTCCTCACTCCTGCCTTCAGACCCTGCCTCAAGCTGTTTAACTATCCACTGTCTGAGTCTTTGAATTAACACAAAACTCTTTTGGGATATTGTTATGGGAGATGTGAGTAGATCAAGGTATTTTGGGAATATATTTTCTTCTGGCAAACAAGTTCTCATTTTTTATAAGAGGATTGATATTTTGAGCTAGTGTTTCTTGGGGACACAAAGTGGGAGACAGAAAAGGAAGTACCGCGCAGGAGAGTAAAAATAATGAAAAAGAACCCAGTAAACTAGGAGGAGAGGGCCTAAGAGGGTGAGTCCTGTAGCCTGTGCTAGTAATGGCCTGTGAGCATCACTAATCCCCTTCGCTTCTGCCATCACCCAAAGGATGATACTGAAGAGGAACAAACAAAATAGAGATCATTAGAAAAAATGCCCAAGGCTTTTAGAGGTTTCTGTAACGTTTTGGAGACATTTTCAGATTTTCAGTTGCTCATTTGCCAAGGTACGTTAGGGACCTTTGGGAATATTTAGTACTTAGTTTGACAAACAGTGAGAATGAACTCAGAGATACCGGAACGGCCGGCAGGTACCCTGCTTGTTCAGAGAACTGCCCACGTGTTCTGGTGTACTGGGTGGCAACCCAGACCCTGGCTGGCCATGCCCCATGACCTTGGCTTTGGAGGGGACCAGTTCCTCATTTTAGTGTATGGCCCTTTTAAGCTCTTATGCTTATTTGACTCTTGACTAATAATTATTTGTGGACATCGTGGTGATGTCAGCTGGGACAGTTTCACTTGTTCTTTTTTGGGGGGCTGGAGTTGTATGGGGGTTTTTTTGTTTTCTTAATTTTTATTGGAATACAGTTGATTTACAATATTATGTTAATTTCTGCTGTACAGCAAAGTGAATCAGTTTTACACACATACACACACACACACACCCACACACCCACACATACACTCTTAAAAAATTTTTTTCCATATAAGTCATTGCAGAGTATTGAGTAGAATTCTCTGTACTATACCATAGGTTCTTGTTGGTTATCCATTTTATATAGTTTGTATCTGCTAATCCCAGTCTCCCAATTTATCCTGTCCCCCCTTTCCCCTTCTGGTAACCATAAATTTGTTTTCTACATATGTGACTCTATTTCTGTTTGGTAAGTTCATTTGTATCATTTCTTTTTAGATTCCATGTATTAAGTGATATCACAGAGTATTTGTCTTTCTCTGTCTGACTTACTTTACTCAGTATGATAATCTCTAGTTGCATCCATTTTGCTGCAAATGGTTTTATTTCATTCTTTTTATGGCTGAATAATATTCCACTGTGTATATGTAACACACCTTCTTTGCCCATTCATTGCCAATGGACATTTAGGTTACTTCCATGTCTTAGCTATTGAAATGGTGCTGCTATGAACACTGGGGCACATGTATCTTTTCAGATTAGTTTTCTCTGGATATATGCCCAGGGGTGGGATTGCTTGATCATATGATAGTATTTTTAGTTTTTTAAGGAATCTTCATGTTGTTTTCCATAGTAATTGTGCCAATTAACTCATGTTTTTGTTAACATAATAGTTGTCTTGACACAAAAACTATTTAAAGTTTCTTGAAGGCCACAGCTAGGACTAGAGTAGCTTTTGTTCTGTGTAAGACCAGAGCAGGTGATATCTGTAATATACATTAAAAGTAACTCGATAGACATTTAGTGTTTCTTCTATGCTAGCAGCTATTCTGTGGTTTTGATACATAAGACTAAACAAGAAGTAATCTGTTCCCTTGGGCTTCCCACGTGGCACTAGCGGTAAAGAACCCGCCTATCAATGCAGGAGATATAAGAGATGTGTGTTTCATCCTGGGTCGTGAAGCTCCTCTGGAGGAGAACATGGCAACCCACTCCAATATTCTTGCCTGGAAAATCCCATGGACAGAATAAGCTGGTGGGCTACAGTCCATGGAGTCGCAAAAGAGTTGGACACAACTGAAGCAACTTAGCGCACACAGTCTCTACCCTCAAGAAGCTCAAAACTTTTATTGAATGAATATATAGAATAATGAGTGAATTAACAAATGAACAGTTTCTTCTTAGCCCTCTGGTAGCTGGACGTAATTTACAGAAAGATACACCAAAATAGCTGCACGAGTTTAGACTATGAATTTCTCATTAGACAAATGTCATCTTTTCCCCTCTTTTAAAATCAAAAGGTAAAGACAAAGCAGGAAGGTTATGCCACCTGAACCAAGTATAATGGATGCAGTATTAAAAATCAGATGGCTGATTTGAGAGACTGGTGATTTAATCCCTCTGTCGTCTAAGTATTTCTCAAGACCAGCTCCTCCCATACATGCAAAGCACTCAGGAGTGCACCTAAAGTTGCTGGGCTGGCAGAGGGGCAGGCATGCACAATGGTGGGTTGTTTGGCATGATTCACCCATTAGAATGAATTCTTCCATGATCTGTGAAGACTTCAGAAAGAGAAAGGTCATCCTTTAATGAGATAGAAAAGCAATCTAGTCACCCAGAAGGAAGGAAAAGAACTAAGAATTTACCAGATGTTGTTTTTCTGTGTCTGGAACTCAAAATCAATCTCATTTAGTTCAACGGTATTTTTGAGCAGTAACTATTTCAGGAGGGAGGTGGGCTCATGAAAGACATCAGGTCTTCTAAGATTTATATGCACCCCTTCTGCATCAGCAGCATTTGCTGACTTAATTGCTGCTTTATTGTCATGTGTTACAATTATGAAATTACACATTCTGATTCTATTATTTCCAATTTACACTAATTGTGTAATTGGATCTAATTAAGCCAATTATGAAACTGCTCAATCTTCAAAACCTATTTTAAAGACGTTGGAACATAATAAGACACTTTTAAAATGTTTACATTTCCAGGGAAGCGGGAGGCTAGAGGTTGTAGCTTCAGAATGCACAATTAAGAAGTAAATGTCTACCTTCAAGGGAATGCCATCTCTACTGTCCACATTTTAAATCCAGACATGTGTCTTCAATTTAAGAGGCATCTTTTTTTCAGTTCCCAACTCTGGATTTCATTCTTGTGGTAGGCTCTATCCTCTAATTATCCTAATTTCCTGTTTAGTATTCATATATATGATCCATGAGTTACCACATTTTTGTGTACATCTTAACATCTTTCTAATCCTCATCTTATTTTGAAATACAGAGATAGAAAAGGTAAATATTTCACAGTGTGGATGTACACAGAGTCTTCATCTTAAAGACCAGAAATGAGGGTGAAAGGATTGGGCCAAATTGTTTTAAACGAGATTCAGGGATGGAAGTGGGATGAGTAAGAAGGACCAGGGCAGGCACATGACGTGTGGGCTCTCAGTTGTCATTGACTGGTTTCCTGAACTAATCAGAAACTGAATCTGCTGGAATTCAGGTGCGTGCTTAGTCACTTCAGTTATGCCTGACTTTTTGCAACCTCATGGACTGTAAGCCCACCAGGCTTCTCAGTTCATGGGAGTCTCCAGGCAAGAATACTGGAATGGGTTGCCATACCCTCCTCCAGGGGTGTCTTCCAGACCCAGGGATCGAAACCACACCTCTTGCATCACAGGCAGATTCTTTACCGCTGAGCCACCGGGAAAGCCCCTGGTGTCCAGGTAATAGTCCTCAAAGTTCAAGAAGCCAAAATGGCTCTTGTTAGTTTTTCTAATCAGTTTCTAAGGAGAAGCTCAATGTCATAGAAGGAACCTGGGCCTCAGATTCTGAAGTTTGATTTGCTAGGATTCCCTTATGCAAGACCCATGTTTTTTCCTGATTCCTTCTGCACTTCACGTTACCTGTCGATGAAGAAAGCATAGTCAGCCAGCCAACGCTCAGAGTTGAGTGAGCTGAATTGTGCCTGGATCTCAGAGGCCTCCTGCTTTGCGGAATCCTGTTCCATTAGCTGCCAGATCACGAGGTGAAGAAGCGGACAGGGATCCCAAGGAAAGAAGCTGGGCAGAGAAAGCTGCAGGGTCGTGGGGAGGGGAGCAGGGCTTGGAGGGCTTGAGAGAGTGGGTAATCTGGAAACTAGGGAATATTGCAATAGTTTTAGCAACTAGTAAGGCCGTATCTATGCAAACCAGCTAAATATTAACCCTGTCTATAGTAAGTAATATGCTATGAGGATTAAATGAAATCCTGCATACTAGCATTAATGTGACTCATAGAAACTGACATTTGATGAGTGCTGTGTGCTCAGTGCTGTACTAAGTGAGTGACACGCATGATCTTAAAGGCCTTGGATCAGCCCTAGGTGGCAGTCTGTTATGATTATCCCAACTCTCCACAGGATTAAACTAAGGCTTAGAGAGGACTGGTAACTAACTCCCAAATGGCACGGCCAGCAGGAAGGGATGCTGTGTCCGTTACATGCAGTGGCCAGTATGCGTGCTATTGTGCTGTGATGCTGTTCATTATATAAAGCTACCAGCAGTGCTTTCTCTGAGGGCGGGATTCCAGCACAGACCTCACGCTCTACAGAAGAGGAACCACGAATGTGCCCTGCAGGCCGGGCCCAGGAGTAACTGAGCCAGAAGACAGGAAGTCAGCGGACAAGCCTACAATGGCAGGAAGGCCTGAGAGAAATACAAATAGGACTGTCCTTCCTTGTTCAGAGCTGGCTGCCAATGGCATGCTTCCTGCAAAGATTAGAAGGGTTGCAACTACAATTATTACAGTGGTAGGCAAGAAAGAAGCTACGGGACATTGTCATTTAATTTGACAAGCATTTTACTGGGAAGACTGTGCATGAGGCACTGATGAAAACAAGAATAAAACATCATTACTGCCATTACAAAACTACCGGGTAATAGAACAGCTGTATTCACCGGAAAGTGTAGTGTTAGTTGCTCAGTAGTGTCTGACTGTTTTTGATCCCGTGGATTGTAGCCTGCCAGGCTCCTCTGTCCACAGAATTCTCCAGACAAGCATATCAGAGTGGGTTGCCATTTCCTACTCCGGGGCATCTTCCCGACCCAGGGGTTGAACCCAGGTCTCCCACATTGCAGGCAGGTAGTTTACCATCTGAGCCACCAGGGAATCCAATCACCAGAAAACTATAGTGCAAATCAGAACTCCTGTGAGAGAGATAGTAGATGTTCAGACATACTGCAGCTGGAGAAATCTTAGAACAAAGTATACCAGTGCACCCCTGATTTATTTACTTAATTATTTATTTTTATCTTTTGGCCACAATGCACAGTATATAGGATCTTAGTTCCCTGACTAGGGATCAAACCCACGTCCCCTGCATTGGAAGTGCAGAGTCTTAACCATTGGACCACCAGGGAAGTCCCTGACCCCTGATTTATTAAAGCTGTTCAGTGGTACTTAGAATAAAATGCAGGCTATCTTCCTCGCCCCCCTTATATCTACTTCACCAGTCCTATTCTATCCACTTTCCTTAGCCCAGGACAGTTCTATTACATTGACCCTATTCTTTTCCTTGAGAATGCCACACTTTTGCTGGGTCAGAGCCTTGGTACGTGGGTGCCTTCCACTTGCAGTTGTTGTCCCCCAGCTCTTTCCATGCCTGGCACCGTCTCTGACATCCCTGTTCCAGGTACTTCCTTTCCTATTACCCGTGAGAGCACTTACACTCATCTGACCGAATATTGTTTTTATACTTGTTAGCAAGTTTATTCCTCTCCACTACAACTCAGACTTTTCCACATCTGTTTTTTTCACTACTGATTCCCAGCCCCGAAATTAATGCCCAGTACATAGTGGGCATTTGGCATAGATCTGTTGAACAAAGGGAATAAGATATTGAGACACTGGAGCCCCAGTGACAGGACAGCCCTTTCTGGCTGAAGGCTCCAGGGACAACTGCACAGAGAAGATTTGGAGGAGAGTTGGACCTTAAAAATGAGGAGGATGTGGTCAGGAGGGATGGAGGAAGATATATTCCAGGTGAAGTGTGTATCTTTAAAGGGAAAGGATAAGCAGAGAAAAAGAAGATGAATTCTATGTATGCTGTGTGCCAGCAGCTTTGCATGTTATTTAATTATACTCATTTTCTGTACACTGAGACTCAGAGAAGCTCATTACTTATCCATGGTACTCAGTCAATAAGACTTGAACCAGAATCCAAACACTCATTTTCTGGGACTTGTGTATATGATTTTACTTTAGCTTTGCTATCTCTTAGTGAAGAATCAGGTAGAACAACCAAGATCAAATATATATTAAATTCAGTGTTGAAGAAAAGGTAGGGTAACAAACCCAAACACCAACCAAAAAGCATCCTTTGGAAGGAAAAAAGCACTTCCTGCTTTTCCAATATGTATGTCAGGTCAGGAGTCCTCAACCTCCAGAACCTAATGCTTGATCATCTTAGGTGGAGCTGATGTAATAGAAATAAAGTGCACCATGAATGTAATGCTCTTGAATCATCCTGAAACCACCCCCCACCACACCCCCAGTCCGTGGAAAAATTGTCTTCTGCAAAACTGATCCCTGGTGCCAAAAAGGTTGGGGACTGCTGTTTTAAGGAATTAGAATCCTTAGTTTTTAAGCTGTAGTAGTTGAGGCATAACCCAAAATGTCTTGAAAATGCAGACCAACAAATCTTTTTTCATCATTTCAAGATTTGTTCATCCAATAAAAACAGGCTCACAGGCTGAATGCTTAGTAGGCTGCCTGGGGAGTCAGGGTTGAGGCAGAGACCGTAACTTCCTTCCAGAAGCACTGGTGAAATACAGCAGACAGAGGAATCTAATAAAAAAGTGATAATGATGCAAGACATCAGCAGAGCCTGCGGTGGAGCAGACGGCCTGGGCAAGGAGGCTTCACGAGGTCATGCCTGGATGCTCGAGTGAGTCAGGAAATTAGGAGAGAGCAGGTGGAGAGAGCAAGTCGGCCTGTCTAGGGAAAGAGTGAAGTTGTCCAGGAGGAAATGTAACCAGGAGCCAGATCACAAGGTCCTTGTGTGCTTGGAAGTCTTTGCTGCTGCTACTACTGCTAAGTTGCTTCAGTCGTGTCCGACTCTGTGTGACCCCAGAGACGACAGCCCACCAGGCTACCCCGTCCCTGGGATTCTCCAGGCAAGAACACTGGAGTGGGTTGCCATTTCCTGCTCCAAGAATACTGGAGTGGGTTGCCATTTCCTTTCTCCAAGATCTCCCTGACCCAGGGATTGAACCCGGGTCTCCCACATTGTAGGCAGATGAGCTTTACCTTCTGAACCACCAGGGAAGTCTTTACCTCACCCTAAAAGCTAAGGGAAGCCCTTCAGAGTTATTAAGCCAAAGAGACAAGGTCAGTTGTGCGTTTTAGAAAGTATGTTCCATGACAGCGTGGGAAATGTATTCAAGGGGCCGTCATAGAGCAAGGAAACAATTACCTAGCAGCAGTGATGGGAGTTGGTATGAAATGCCACTGGGGACTGAGAAGAAATGATGAGGATGAAAAGATTCAGGCAGAAGACTTTCTGAAGGCAAGAGGAAGGAGCTCTCAGTCTTGGGTAGTTGTGGGTAGCAGTGGGGCCCAACCCAACTCCCACCAGTTCATCGGGGGCCAGCTGAGGAGGTGTGATAAGCTCAGTTTGCCTCATGGTATCCAAGGGTACAGGAACAATTTGGGTTTCTAAGTGCATGTGTCCAGTAAGAAACAGAATAGACGGGTCTCCAGTTCCCACAAGGAGTTAGGAAAGATCAACTATCACAGCGGGGAGATTTCCAGAGCACAGAACAATGCCTGGTATAGGGTAGGTACTCCATAAAGATCTGTTAAATGACCATAAAGCTTATGCCTCATGGAATATACTCGATAGCTGAATTTGGATAAAGTTTTCCAAGGGAGACTACACAGAGTGCGTAATTGACAGGCACGTGCTTTTAGACACAGAACTGTAACCTACTTAATACTGATAACAACTAACAATAATAAAAATGTCTAGAACCTGCCACCCAGATTTTACTCATCAAAAAGTGAACCCAGAAAAGAGAAAAACAATTTTGCTAGGAGGGCACCAAAAAACAAAGTTAATTTTTCATTGGCCAGCAAACTGAGCAGTGTTTTGGTCAGTCTGTGCATATCTTATAACCCAACACTGATCAGTAAGTTTCAGGATAGAATTATGCTGCAAACCCAAATGTTTAGAGCAAAGCTATTTGGGTTTCATTCAATCTAAGCCTCTTTGAAACCTCTTAGAATTATGACCCATCCCAAGGTATTTATTTGAACCTTATAAAGGGATGTTCACATCTCTGATTCTCTTAACCTTAATAAAAAGACTTCTTCCCGCTGTGCTGAAGAAAATTCTTGTTTCCCAGTTCTGGTCATTACCGTAAGATCTTGTTCAATTCTCAATTGGCTTTCTGGAATAATAATGTCCACATTGTTAGGACTGATACATTTTACTCAGAAATTCTGGCTTTCTTCCAGAGAGTAACAGATGCCATCAAAATGTAAGTTGTGGGAATGAGAACTATATACCGTAAAGCCACACAGCTTCTATCTAATGGTTTTTAATAGACCGGCATAGCCTATGCCCCATATGAGTAATTAGTCAAGACAGCAATTAAGCTGAAACACTACATTTATTTTAGGTAAGGTTATCAGGCAAGCTAATTTCCATAGGATTTTGGACTAGTTTTATCTAAGGGAATTCCTGAAAAATAATGGCTGAATTTTACAAAAATGATTCAGCACTTGGATTTCAAAGATGAGTCACTTAATGTCATGTCTATGCAATCAGTTACTTTTATGAGGATTTAGAGATCAAGGTGTTCTGAAACAATAGCATCTGAGATAATTTGCCCCAGCTCTGAATCTTGTTTCCTCACCTATAAATGGGGATCCTACTCCTCTTTACCATGATTCCTGTATATATTCAACAAAATCACATCCATCCTTGTACCTAACATGGTGTCTGACTCCTAGTCACTGGTCAACAAATATTTGATCATTCCACTTCTACTTAAAACATTGGCCTCTTAAAATAATACTGTTGTTCAGTCACTAAGTCATGTCCGACTCTTTGCAACCCTGTGGACTGCAACACTCCAGGCTCCCTGTCCTTCATTATCTCCCAGAGTTTGCTCAAATTCATGTCCATTGAGTTGGTGATGCTGTCTAACCATCTCATCCTCTCTTGCCCCCTTCTCCTTTTGCCCTCATCTTTCCCAGCATCAGGGTCTTTTCCAATGAGTCATTTCTTCACATCGGGTGGCCAAAGTATTGGAGCTTCAGCTTCAGCATAAGTTCTTCCAATGAATATTCAGGGTTGACTTCTTTTAGGATTGACTGGTTTGACCTCCTTGCAGTCCAAGGTCAAGAGTCTTCTCCAACACCACAAATCAAAAGCATCAATTCTTTGGCATTCAGCCTTCCTTATGGACCAACTCTCACATCCATACATGACTACAAGAAAAACCATAGCTTTGATTATAGGGACCTTTGTCAGCATAGTGATGTCTCTGCTTTTTAATATGCTGTCTAGCTTTGTCATAGCTTTTCTTCTAAGGAGAAAGTGTCATTTAATTTCATGGCTGCAGTCACTGTCTGCAGTGATTTTGGAGCCTAAGAAAAGAAAATCTATCACTGTTTCCACTTGTTCCCCTCTATTTGCCATGATACGATGGGACCAGATGCTATGATCTTAATTTTTTGAATGTTGAGTTTTAAGCCAGATTTTTTACTCTTCTCTTTCACCCTCATCAAGAGGCTCTTTAGTTCCTTTTCGCTCTCTGCCATTAGAGTGGTATTATCTGCATATATGAGGTTGTTGATACTTCTCTCAGCAATCTTGATTCTAGCTTGTGATTCATCCAGCCTGGCATTTCACATGATGTACTCTACATGTAAGTTAAATAAGTAGGGTGACAATATACAGCCTTGTCATACTCCTTTCCCAATTTGGAACCAGTTCATTGTTCCATGTCCAATTCTAACTGTTGCTTCTAAATCTGCATACAGGTTTCTCAGGAGACAGGTAAGATGGTCTGGTAATCGCATCTCTTTTAAAAATTTTCCACAGTTTGTTGTGACCACACAAAGGCTTTAGTGTAGTCAATGAAGCAGAAATAGATGTTTTTCAAATAATGTGACTATTTAAATACTGTTTTGCAGATTCATAGCATTAAGAGTTTTAACGTTCAAACTCTTTTCGCATTCAGCACCACGTTCCTCTTAGAGATCAGGCAATAGTCAATTTATTTGTTCAATAACTACTACCTACCATGTCCTCTTGATGAAAGTAAAAGGAGAGTGAAAAAGCTGGCTTAAAACTTAGCATTCAGAAAATGAAGATCATGACATCCAGTCCCATCACTTTATGGCAAAAAAATGGGGAAACAATGGAAACAGTAACAGACTTTATTTTCTTGGGCTCTAAAATCACTGCAGATGGTGACTACAGCCATGAAATTGAAAGACACTTGCTCCTTGGAAGAAAAGCTATGACCAACCTAGACAGCCTATTAAAAAGCAGAGACATTACTTTGCCAACAAAGGTTCATCTAGTCAAAGCTATGGTTTTTCTAGTAGTCATGTATGGATGTGAGAGTTAGACCATAAAGAAAGCTGAGCACTGATTGATGCTTTTGAGCTGTGGTATTAAAGATGACTCTTGAGAGTCCCTTGGACAGCAAGGAGACCAAACCAGTCAATCCTAAAGGAAATCAGTCCTCACTATTCATTGGAAAGACTGAATATTCCAATTTTCAATTTTCCAGTATTCCAATTTCCAGTATTCTTTGGAAAGCTGAAACCCCAATGCTTTGCCCACCCGATGTGAAAAACTGACTCATTGGAAAAGATACTGGGAAAGCTTGAAGGCAGGAGGAGAAGGGGATAATAGAGCATGAGAAGATTGGATGGCATCACCGACTGGACAGACATGAGTTTAGGCAAGTTCTGGGAGTTGGTGATTGACAGGGAAGCCTGGCACGCTGCAGTCCATGGGGTCACAAAGAGTCGGACATGACTGAGTGACTGAACTGAACTGAACCATGTCCTAGGCACTACGATGTCTCCTGGAAAGGTGGACAGAGGAGAGCAGGACAGATGTGTCCTGTCATGGAATTTCCTGTTTAAAGCAGAAGGCAGATCCTAAACAAGTCAGGATGGTTTTTACAAAATGAATGTTATCTTCAGAACAGGCTGGGCAGAGGGACTTTCCTATCTTGTGACCTGACCCAAACTCAAGTCCTTCTGCCATTTGTTCCTTTTTGTTAAGCTGAAAGTCAGGAACTCACTCAATATTGCTTGAACCATTGAATTCATTTGAGTCTAATAAGTGATTTTAGTGTTGGTTGCTCAATCTTGTCCAATTCTTTGTGATCCCATGGACTTAAGCCCTCCAGGCTCCTCTGTCCATGGAAATCTCCAGGCAAGAATACTGGAGTGGGTTGCCATTTCCTACTCCAGGGGATCTTCCCAACCCAGGGTTCAAGCCTGAGTCTTCTTCATTGCAAACAGTTTCTTTACTATCTGAGCCACTGGGAAAGCCAGATCTTTCCACAAAGAGCTGTGGTGTGATGCTAATAGGAGAGGCTCCTACTAGCAGGACCTGGGGGCTGGGCTGTTTGGAAAGAGAGCTAGGAGCTGCCACTGAGTCAGAACAAAGCACTGGGAAAACAGATTTTGTCTGGATTACTTCAAGTTCCCCCTGGGGGAAAGGGTGGGGCGAGTGAAAACTTTGCCTTTATCTTGGCTCTGTGGTGGGAGCCATAGGAAGGTCTGTTTCATTTCCAAAGAGCACCTTTTAGGCTTCTTCAAGTGAAGAATTTACAGCATTTTTCAGTCATGTAATCACTTTTTAAATTTTTTCTCAGCATTTGATAAAGTTCTAATATAAAGCACACATTTCCCTTTAGAAAGAATATCCTGAGTTTCACTTTCCTTCTGCATTGGGGCTCTACTGTCATTATTAACTCTTAAGAAAGGATTCCTAGTGTTATTCTGTGAGATTATTGATTAGGATTTCAAACACAACTGACTTAAAAAGAAAACACCAGTTCATCTGAAATCAAAAAATGGCCAAATTCATGTGTTAGTCACTCAGTCATGTCCAACTCTTTGAAGCCCTAAGGATGATAGCCTGCCAGGCTCCTCTGTCCATGAATTCTCCAGGCAAGAATGCTGGAGTGGGTATTTCCTTCTCCAGGGAATCTTCCTGAAACAGGGATTGAAGCTGGGTCTCATGCACTGCAATCAGATTCTTTACCATCTGAGCCACCAGGGAAGCCTGATTTATTTGCAGAGGTACTTGTAACTTGACAAAGAGACAATTACCCAGGAATTCTCTCTAGCCAGCTGGGTACCATGCTGTGGTATAAAGGCCCTTGGCCCTGGTTCTACCTGTGACCTGGAGGCTCAACTGCCATGCACATCAATTTCTCACTCAGAGTGAGAATGGAAGTGGTTTCTAAAGTCTCTTCTAAAGTGGTTTCTAGTTCTAAAATTCTGACAACTCTAATATTTAAAATTTTCTTTTCATCAGATTTTGAGTATGTTAATGTTTGTTTTCTATTACAAACTGAAAGCAGTTGGGATGGAAGGTAGTTTGGAGTGGTCCAAATTTGTTTCTAGGACTGACCTCTCCCCCAACCCTTCCTGGAGTCTGGGTCTTAGATGGTAGATGGTCTGCTGTCCACAGGATTATACATCCATGCCGCTGGAGTTCCCTGGAGGACCACATTGGTCAGTATCAGACCATGAATTACCCTCTAAGACCTGGAGCCTCACCTCTGAGAAACCTCTGTGGTTTTGGTGGGGGTCCCTGTACTGCGGGGCCTCAGAGACTTCCTGTTTCCTGAGCTCAGGTTCTAGAACAATTTGGAAGCACTCAACCCAGGAGACAAGGACATAGTGCCAACAGATATGTACAAAGATCATTCACATTACTGGGAATGATAAAATGTACGGTTACTTGAGAGGATCATGGTTTTCTCACTTGGTCCTCTAGTACATAACTCACTTGTGTGCAAGTATCTGAGGATGAAGTAAGAGCGGGGAGTGTTGCAAGGGAGCTACTGAAGGCTACTGTATGTGAGAATGACACAGCATCGCATGGTGTGTAGACACAGACCAGGGGGCTCATGCAGATACTTTTATCTTCCTGTGTCTCAGTTTCTTCATCTGAAAAATAGGTAAACATCTCTACCTCTATGATTTTTATGATAATTAAACAAATTAACATTTATACAGTATCTGACACATAGTAAATGTTACATTAAAATTTAAAATATGTATCAGAAGCTGCTATATAACACAGGGAGCTCAGCTTGGTGCTCTTTGATCACCTAGACTAGTTGGATGTGGGCTGGGAGAGAAGCTCAAGAGAGGACATATATATATATATAAAACACACACACACTTAGAGCTGGTCCACGTTGTACAGCAGAAACTAACACAACACAGTAAAGCAATTATCCTCCAATTAAAAAAATTATACAAACCACACTCAGGAAAATAAACTTTTATATGATGAAAAATAAAATCAAGTATATCAGAATAGCATTTCAAGGCTCAAGAAATAATTATTTATTCAACAACTTTTATATTTAGTGTCTGCCATGTCTGTAACAATGGATTAGATCATGTAGGAGAGCACAGATAAAGGACAGATGAATTCCCAGCTATCAAGAAGCCTGTGCCTAATACAGAGAGCATAATATATGGTCACAAAGATTGGTTAATAACACCAGGTAGCAACATATGATGAGATGCAGATAAGCAACTTTCCTATAGGTTGGGGAGAGCTGGCTGTGTGTAAAGGAAAGAAGCAGATCTGAGGAGTGATATCAACGCATAAGGGGACCTACCCCTGGATTAGATGAGGGCTAAATGGTTGGAGAAGGCAATGGCAACCCACTCCAGAGTTCTTGCCTGGAGAATCCCAGGGATGGGGGAGCCTGGTGGGGTGCCGTCTATGGGTCTCGCAGAGTCGGACACGACTGAAGCGACTTAGCAGCAGCAGCAGTGAAAGGGCAAAAGGCTGGAGGAAGGGAATCCGATGAGCATCACTCTGATGGAAAATGTGATGGAAGGAATCTGGAATGGAAAGGAAGGCTGTGGTGGGACGAAGACTGGACCAAGAGCGAGGACGGGCTGTTGCCCTTTTCTCCCACCTAGGAACCGGGCACTTTTGTCCCTGTGCCCAACTTTCCTGGCTTTTCTTTCTGAGGTTTCGCGTTCTTCCAACTTTGTCTCTTGCTTTCCCTCCACTGGGAATGCCACTGTTCAGGAACTAAAATCCCCATTCCTGGCCAAGCCCCCAGGCCCTTGATAAGAGCACCTGGTCATATTTTTACAAAATCCTCAGCACTGTCTGAAATGATATGCGAATGAGTGTGCTAACTTACTTTTGAGTCTTTGTTTCCCTGGAAACTGAACTCTTGAATGTCCTGTTCACTGTTTCCCCAGTCCCTAGAACAGCATCTGGAATAAAAAGCCTCTCAAACAAGTATCTATTAAAGAAGTGTATAAATAACTCATCTCTGAGGTCCTTCCAGACCTGATTTTTGACTCCCTAATTCCACCTGAGAATAAAACTCTTAGCTGACCATGGATTCAAGAGAAAATAAGATTAAGGTTTTCAGGTTTGGGTGACTAGAAGAATACCTTTTTGCCTGACATACTAACAATTAACCCCTCCCCAAAACATGCAGGGAAACAGTAATTTTGGTTGCCAGCTCACTCCCCATATGATGACAATGGGATATCAATCCAGAGGCTAATGATTGCATGGTTCCTGGCAATAACAAAACTGGAGTCCAGGAGAGTGGATTGACAAAACTTAAGATGTTATGAAACTCAGAGATGAAATTCATGCTTGCTAACTGGTGGTAATAACAAAGGTTGATTTATTTAAAACTATTAGTGTTGCTATTGATATTTGAATGAAAATCCTATATTTTCATTCAAATAACTTAAAATGTTAAGAACTTTTATCCTGGTAAATCAATGTTAACATGTAATAGTTACATGAATTTGTTCAGTGTTTAGGGCAGAGTGGTGGTGGAACTAAAGGACTCCCTTGTCATTAGGACCTGGCTGTGGATAAGTCATTCTCCCCAGGTCCATGCTGTCCTGTACAGCCGTGGTGATCTGGGATACTATTCTCAAACCAGTGGTTATACTGCACTATATCTTTGATGGTAACCACCAGAGCTAGCCCAGACCCCAAAGGTTACAGGTCATGGTCCCCAGCAAGACCTCCCTGACTTCAGATGCCAGCTGCACTTTGGTTGTTCTCAGGACACCTACACTTCTGACCAACTGACTATAAATTCAGAGTTTCCCATGAGCCCTTTGGTTTGATCATTCACTAGAGTGACACACAAAACTCAGAGACACACCATACTTACCCTTACAGTTCTATTTAAAGTATAGAGATTGAGAATAGCCAAATGAGATCTGGGTGGGTTTCGAACACAGCACTCCACTGCCCTCCCTCTGTGGAGGTGCCAGGGTGCTTCCTCCTCCTGGCCCAGAGATGTGTTCACTACCCAGGACGCTTCACTGAGCTTTGGTGTCCAGAGTTTTATCAGAGTTTCATTATATAGGCATGGTTGACTTTTTGTGGCATTTGCCAGATGATTGAACTCAATCTTCAGCCCCCTTCCCCTCCCTAAAGTTTGAACTGACTCAAAACTCCAACTCTCTAATCACATAGTTGGTGTTTCTGATGACCAGCCCCCATCCTGAGGCATCTTATCTCTTAACACTGAGGGACTTATGAATAACAAAGACACTTTTGTCAAATTAGAATCTCCCTCTCTAGAAGCAGGGATAAAGACCAGTCACATTCCTTTTTGTATAGTAGATACATTTCCCATTTCCTATATATGTGTCTTTTGCTTTTATTTAAAGTGGCTAATAAAGTGGAAAGGAGCTTTAAAAATTAATTAGAAGTTAGGAATCCTACTTCCTGTCTCTCTTATATAGACCCCATGGACTGTAGCCCACCAGGCTCCTCTGTCCATGAAATTCTCTAGGCAAGAATACTGGAGTGGAGAAAAATAAGCGACCCAATCAAAAATGGGCCAAAGAACTAAATAGACGTTTCTCCAAAGAAGACATACAGGTGGCTAATAAACACATGAAAAGATGCTCAACATCACTCATTATCAGAGAAATGCAAATCAAAATCACAGTGAGGTACCATCTCATGATGATCAGAATCACTGCTATCACAAAGTCCACAAACAATAAATGCTGGAGAGGGTGCGGACAAAAAGGAACCCTCTTACACTGTTGGTGGGAATGCAAACTAGTACAGCCACTATGGAGAACAGTGTGGAGATTCCTTAAAAAACTGGAAATAGAACTGCCATATGACCCAGAAATCCCACTGTTGGGCATACTCACCGAGGAAACCAGAATTGAAAGAGACACATGTACCCCATTGTTCATCGCAGCACTGTTTACAATAACCAGGACACGGAAGCAACCTAGATGTCCATCAGCAGATGAATAGATAAGAAAGCTGTGATACATATACACAGTGGAATATTACTCAGCTATTAAAAAGAATGCATTTGAATCCGTTCTAATGAGGTGGATGAAACTGGAGCCTGTTATACAGAGCAAAGTAAGCCAGAAAGAAAAACACCAATACAGTATTAACGCATATATATGAAATTTAGTAAGACGGTAATGATGACCCTATATGCGAGACAGCAAAAGAGACACAGATGTAAAGAACAGACTTTTGGACTCTGTGGGAGAAGGTGAGGGTGGGATGATTTGAGAGAATAGAATTGAAACGTGTGTATTATCATATGTGAAATAGATCACCAGTCCAGGTTTGATGCATGAGACAGGGTGCTCAGGGCTGGTGCACTTGGATGACCCTGAGGGATGGGATGGGGAGGGAGGTGGGAGGGGGGTTCAGGATGGGGAACACGTGTACACCCGTGGCTGATTCATGTGAATGTATGGCAAAAACCACCACAATATTGTAAAGTAATTAGCCTCCAATTAGAATAAATAAATAAATTAAAAATAAAATAAAATATACCTGTTAACCCCACCCCACCCCCCAAAAAAAAGAATTCTGGAGTGGGTTGCCATTCGTTTCTCCACGCTCCATCAAAATATTTCATCTACTCTCTCTGGTGAAATAGATACGAATCTACTATTGCCAAAGCTCTAACCCTCAGCTGCCACTTAGACTATTGCAGGTGCCTCTGAACTTCTGCTTCCACACTTGCCCCTTTACTGATTATTCCTTGGAGAGCAAGGTGATGATTTTTAAACTGTAAATCAGAGTATGTCACTCACCTGCTCAGAACCATCCACTGGCTTTCTAAAGTACACAGAATGCAATTCAAACTTGTTTTCAGGCCCATACCCTCTGACACCTGCCATCCACTGCCTCTCTCTCATCCCTTGGCTCCAGCCTGTCTGACCTTGCTCTTCCCACAATACGCCAAGCCTGTTTCTACCTGAGGCCTTTTGTATTCGTTTTTTTCCTTGGCCTGCAGCATGCCACTTGTTCTTTCATATCCTGCATGTTTCTGCTTAAATGTCAGCATCTCAGAGAGTCTGTCTTTGGTCACCTTTTCAAAAAGAGTCACTTCTCCTGACTAAATCATTCTTAATCCTCGTACCCTTCTTACTGACTCCTCTCAAACACTATTACAACCTGACATTGTATTGTATGTTTATTTTTTAACTGCATGACTTCCTTGTACATACATAAATAACATAATCTGCACTAAGGCGACAACGTTTTTGGTCATTGCTATATTAACAGGACTCAAAGCCATGGCTAGCACATAGTAGGTGCTCAGTGAGTACTTGCTGAATGAATGGATGACTGAATGAACAAACAAATGAATAAGAAATAAATGATGATATATCTCTAGTGGCTTAGCTTAGCTTCCTAATAGTGCAGATGATGGTTGGTGAGCAAAATGGGACAGTAAGAAGTGTATAGGGATTAGACTGAGTTCACATCCTAGTTTGGCTGCTTCCTAGCTGTGTGACTTTGGACAGTTTGCTTAGCCCCTCTGCCTCAGTGTCCTCATCTGTTAAAAAAAAAAAAAGGAAAAAAAAAACACAAACTATTATCTACCTTAACACTTAAAACTGTGTTTGAAGACCTTTCATAATTAGGAAACTACTCTCTCCTAGTACTTCCCAGTATACACACATTCAAGTGGAACCTTGGATCAGAGGGTTCAACAAGTCTAAAATACACCAAGTAGACACAGAAGACTGAATTGGAAACTAAGAGACATGAGAGATCTTGGCCATTTTGCTTGACCTCCTCTTGCTTCCCTGTATGAAAATCAAGAGGGTGATAGAGTGCTGATGAACTATGGACAGAGGTGCATGACGTTGTACAGGAGACAGGGAGCAAGACCGTCCCCAAGAAAAAGAAATGCGAAAGAGCAAAATGGTTGTCTGAGGAGGCCTTACAAATAGCTGTGAAAAGAAGAGAAGCAAAAAGCAAAGGAGAAAAGGAAAGATACAAGCATCTGAATGCAGAGTTCCAAAGAATAGCAAGGAGAGATAAGAAAGGCTTCTTCAGGGATCAATGCAAAGAAATAGAGGAAAACACTAGAATGGGAAAGACTAGAGACCTCTTCATGGAGAAGGCAATGGCAAGCCACTCCAGTATTCTTACCTGGAAAATCTCGTGGACGGAGGAGCATGGTAGGCTGCACTCCATAGGGTCGCTAAGAGTCGGACACGACTGAGCGACTTCACTTTCACTTTCCACTTTCATACATTGAAGAAGGAAATGGCAACCCACTCCAGTGTTCTTGCCTGGAGAATCCCAGGGACGGGAGAGCCTGGTGGGCTGCCCTCTATGGGATTGTACAGCGTTGGACACAACTGAAGCGACTTAGCAGCAGCAGCAGCAGAGATCTCTTCAAGAAAATTAGAGATACCAAGGGAACATTTCATGCAAAGATGGGCTCAATAAAGGATAGAAATGGTATGGACCTAACAGAAACAGAAGATATTAAGAAGAGGTGGCAAGAATACACAGAAGAACTGTACAAAAAAGATCTTCATGACCCAGATAATCACGAAAGTGTGACCACTCACACTCACCGAGAGCCGGACATCCTGGAATGTGGAGTCAGGTGGGCCTTAGGAAGCATAACTATGAACAAAGCTAGTGGAGGTGATAGTGATAGAATTCCAGTTGAGCTATTCCAAATCCTGAAAGATGATGCTGTGAAAGTGCTGTACTCAATATGTCAGCAAATTTGGAAAACTCAGCAGTGGCCACAGGACTGGAAAAGGTCAGTTTTCATTCCAATCCCAAAGAAAGGCAATGCCAAAGAATGCTCAAACTACTGCATAATTGCACTCATCTCACAGGCTAGTAAAGTAATGCTCAAAATTCTCCAAGCCAGGCTTCAGCAATATGTGAACCGTGAACTTCCTGATGTTTAAGCTGGTTTTAGAAAAGGCAGAGGAACCAGAGATCAAATTGCCAACATCCGCTGGATCATGGAAAAAGCAAGAGAGTTCCAGAAAAACATCTATTTCTGCTTTATTGACTATGCCAAAGCCTTTGACTGTGTGGATCACAATAAACTGTGGAAAATTCTGAAGAGATGGGAATACCAGACCACCTGACCTGCCTCTTGAGAAACCTATATGCAGGTCAAGAAGCAACAGTTAGAACTGGACATGGCTGTATATTGTCACCCTGCTTATTTAACTTATATGCAGAGTACATCATGAGAAACGCTGGACTGGAAGAAGCACAAGCTGCAATCAAGATGCCGGGAGAAATATCAATCACCTCAGATATGCAGATGACACCACCCTTATGGCAGAAAGTGAAGAAGAACTAAAGAGCCTCTTGATGAAAGTGAAAGAGGAGAGTGAAAAAGTTGGCTTAAAAATCAACATTCAGAAAACTAAGATCATGGCATCTGGTCCCATCACTTCATGGCAAATAGATGGGGAAACGGTAGAAACAGTGGCTGACATTATTTTTCTGGGCTCCAAAATCACTGCAGATGGTGATTGAGCCATGAAATTAAAAGATGCTTACTCCTTGGAAGGAAAGTTATGACCAACCTAGATAGCAGATTGAAAAGCAGAGACATTACTTTGCCAACAAAGGTCAGTCTAGTCAAGGCTGTGGTTTTTCCAGTGGTCATTTATGGATGTGAGAGTTGGACTGTGAAGAAAGCTGAGCACCGAAGAATTGATGCTTTTGAACTGTGGTGTTGGAGAAGACTCTTGAGAGTCCCTTGGACTGCAAGGAGATCCAACCAGTCCATCCTAAAGGAGATCAGTCCCGGGTGTTCATTGGAGAGACTGATGTGAAGCTGAAACTCCAATATTTGTCCACTGGATGCGAAGAGCTGACTCATTTGAAAAGACCCTGATGCTGGGAGGGATTGAGGGCAGGAGGAGAAGGGGATGACAGAGGATGAGATGGTTGGATGGCATCACTGACGCAATGGACATGGGTTTGTAGTTGAGTGGATCCGGGAGTTGGTGATGGACAGGGAGGCCTGGCATGCTGCCTGTGGGGTCGCAAAGAGTCGGACACGACTGAGCGACTGAACTGAACTGAACTGAATTAAGTCTATCAGAAAAGCTTCAAGCCCTGATATGCTTTGGTTTTATAAACAAAGCCACAGGTCTTGAGAGACGTGGACTCCAGAGGTGGATCAGTGAATCATACAGCAAACATGGAAGAAAAGCAGTGGTGCTCTCTTTCTCATTAGGGTCTGCTCATTCAGACAGTCACCAAGCAGTCCTATAGCCCCAACTAAATTTTCTTTGTAGTTTGTAAACAGTCACTTAAAAGCTTAATTTCTAATCATGGTTATGATTATCATGGATAATTCTGGTCTGTGCAGAGAAATGGCAGCAAAAATGTAGCTGAAGGTGGAGTCAGATTTAGCTCAGTGCCCATGTCAGCATCTGTTTTCTCTCTTACTGTTTCTCAGATGAAGCACTGCCTAAGAAGGAATAGAAATTAGTTTATATCATCAGAGAAAGACAAGGCACTGTCTAGATATAAACAGTGATAGAAACATGGGCTAACACATGTGAATGCAATTTCTCCATCTGGCAGTACATAAATTATTTGATCTGATCAAATCATACTACATTATCTTTTCAGAATAAATAATTGATTTCCTACTGCTCATTCATAATTTTTTCCAGGTATGTGTCTTAGTTTGGTTCAGATTTCTTCTTTTTTTATAATATTGTTTTATCACTCTTCTGCATCTGCATTATGAGTTTTTATCAGATTTTTATATTTGGTTGCAAACCTGCTTTGTGAGATCCTCCCCTTTCCCATCTTCATCTTTGCATCTCTCTCAGTAGGCTTTGTGGATGTAAATGTGATAGAAGCTAAGATTACATCATCTTTAATAAAGGAGAAAATATATAATATGTAGAAGCCAGGTGAGCTACACAGAAGGAAATCAATCAGTTGGCAAATTGCATCTATGGCACAAAGTGTGAAATGCTATTTTTGTGCAGTGTTTATTGAAGATATTTATTGAAGAAGTTTGTGAAGAAGATGGTTAAAATGTATATGCAAAAGTAAGGGACCATTTTGTTAAATTTAAAATGACATTGATGTCATTTTTACAGTATGAAATCTTTCAATATTTCCAACAATCCTTGTTATAGTATTTTACACAATTGCCTCAAAAGGCCTTCAGATATAAAAGTATATATCTAGTGTTGTAAATTAGGTACAACCTGTCTGTGTATAATAGATGCCTCTACAGCCATTCCACAAAGCAGATCAAGAATTGCATTATAGTTTGGGGATTTGGAGGAGATTTTGAAGTTGATATTTTTAATAATTTTTAATGCCCACAGTTAACTATCCATGTTTTTAATGTTTTAATCAGTTCTAGTTTAAAATGATATATGGATAAGTTTCCATTGCTATTTTGTATTCACTGTGAGAAAATAGTCAGAGTGTTGACTTTATAGAGCTAGAAAATGCATTCTTGCAAAATGACTTTTCTTTCCTTATGGTTATGGCAACTGTCAATATGGGTATCCTTTCCAGAAGTGACTATTCAATAGATTGTTTTTATTGCTGGTTCTCAAAAGGAAACATTCAAGTAAAGTACACCCTCCCAGATAAATGCATGCTTCCCTCCTGCCATGAATGTAAATAGGGGTGTGCAAAAGAGGAGGGACAGTCTTGTAGAAACTTGCATTTTTCTTTAGTATTCTTAGCCGAAGAAATTCTGAAACAATAGTGGAGAAGAACACCGTAGATAGTATTTGAATTAGTCCAACACCAGAAGAAGAATGCATCTTATTTTGGAGATAGAGCAGAGATAGGACTGTAGTTGAGTGGATCCTGATAAAGACATCCTTGCTAACGAAAAGCATAAGCACAATCCAAAGCCACTTTCTGTGAAACCCTGGTACCTAATAAACATAGAAATATCAAACTAAAATTAACAAAAAGAATCGTCGGCAAAGGCTTTATTTAAAAACAGAGTGTAAAACATTTGCAACCGGGTGTGAAATTGTAGTTAGCGCTCACAAAGCCTTTCATGACTTATTTGCAGTTTAGTTTGATTTTCCTGTTTCCTTGCTTGTTGCTGTAATTAGCCATTAAACCAGCAGAAACTACATTTTCTGCATCACACAGACAATGTCTTTAAAGTTTGCAAAGAGAACAAGGAAAGCAGACTAAAGCATTACATAAAAGTCCAACGAATGTAGGAAAATAAGAACAACTGTTGCATGAATACTGAAAACTTGTCAGCAGGCAGAAAGAAGATATTTAACTGGTAATTAATTTAAAATAGATTTCTCTTCTGATGTCTTTTTAAAGAAATCCTCTATTATTTTTATTTTCTAGTTTAATATAATTTGTAGTTTTCATGGTACATTGGATAACGTGCAAGAATAATGCAATATTACCTAAAAACACTCCACTCCGAAATGGTTTCTATGCAGGCAACAGCATGGGCCCAGTGTCTGTGGAAGATTTCCTCTTGCCCGCTCACTCCTGTACCTGTACTCCTTGTTGCGGTTGTCCAGTTGCCAAGTCGTGTCCAACTATTTGCTACCCCATGGACTGCATCACACCAGGCCTCCCTGTCCCTCACCATCTCGCAGAGTTGGCCCAGATTCATGTCCATTGATTGGTGATGCCATCCAGCCGTCTTATACTGTGTCACCCTCATCTCCTTTTGCCTTCAGTCTTTCCCAGCATCAGGGTCTTTTCCAATGAGTTGGCCATTTGCATCAGGTGACCAAAGTACTGAAGGTTCAGCTTCAGCATCAATCCTTCCAATGAGTATTCAGGGTTGATTTTTTTTTTTTCCCAGGGTTGATTTTCTTTAAGATTGACTGGTTTCAGATCTTGCTGTCCAAGGAACTCTTGTGCCTTCTCCAGCACAATTCAAAAGCATCAGTCCTTCAGTGCTCTGTCTTCATCTGCCCTCATCACTTAACATCATCTGAATCAGACGAAGTGTTTTTTAAGTTTATTTATTAAACTCTTTAGGTGATAGATTTCCCTTTTAATTAAAACGATTTTTTCCTTTAAGTAGTAGGTAAATATTTTTCGCAATTTATTTTCCCTAGAGAACTTCTTTTTTTTTTTTTCTAATTTTATTTTATTTTTAAACTTTACATAATTGTATTAGTTTTGCCAAATATCAAAATGAATCCGCCACAGGTATACAAGTGTTCCCCATCCTGAACCCTCCTCCCTCCCCATACCATCCCTCTGGGTCGTCCCAGTGCACTAGCCCCAAGCATCCAGTATCGTGCATCGAACCTGGACTGGCTGCTTCTCACTTTCTAGAATAAATGCACAGATGAACTCATTTATTTTAGGGTTTAAAGCTGCAACTCATATATGTATATAATGGTAAACAGGCATGAACAGTCTTATGTTTCAAGAATGTCATATGTGCTTAATGAAAATTCTTATCTATTACCTCTGAATTCCCATATCTTAAGTCTGGGGATGCAGTATGTCAAGAAAAATGAAACAGATTCATTTTAAAAAATGGTTCCTGTAATTAAAGTTGTAGGAGTCGTTACCTGAATCCTTGCATGATTGGGGAATGTACAATGTCTTACTCTTATAATAAAAATATTGTTAGGTACTCAGGCTACGGGAATTACTGAGCTTTAAATTTAATTTACATTCTATATATAGTGACATTGTTCATTTTCCTTTCCTGAAGTCCTTTGTGTTTAAGCATGAAAATTGTATGACTTCCTTAGAGTTTCCAGTTTAACCTTGCTGTTAACTGTTTCTGCTGTTAAGTCGCTTCAGCGTGTCCGACGCTGTGCGACCCCATAGACGGCAGCCCACCAGTCTACCCCGTCCCTGGGATTCTCCAGGCAAGAACACTGGAGTGGGTTGCCATTTCCTTCTCCAGTGCCTGAAAATGAAAAGTGAAAGTGAAGTTACTCAGTTGTTTCCGACTCTTAGCGACCCCATGGACTGCAGCCCACCAGGCTCCTCCGTCCATGGGATTTTCCAGGCAAGAGTACTGGAGTGGGTTGCCATTGCCTTACCCTTGCTAAGAAACTGCAGTAAAGTTGTGGCTTGCTTTTGTACTCTTAGCTTGAGATCAGTAAGCGTCCTTTCATGATTCCTGTTCATTGCTGTCATTCCCAAATTATATCAGATAACTGTAGATAGACTACTTCTTTGCTGAAAATGCTTTATCCCAGATCAAATGTGAATGCAGTGATGTGGGGCCACCACCTGGAGAGGTTGACCTACAGCAGGTCACCAGATGGTGTCTCAGGGACAGAGCTCCACACAGGTCCTTTCCCATGTGATAAAAGTTCTAGATCCTGTGCTCAACTTCCCAGCCTCAGATCCTCAATGCCATCAGGACACACAGAATGAATTGGGCTGGGAATGCACTAATCAGAGTCCAAAGACAGAGCTGTAGAGAAATCAGAACATCTAGGCATTGATTTAACAAGATAAATTATAATTTCCAAACAGAACAGGTACACATACTAGCCGGTCAGTGTATTTTTTTTTTTTTCTCCCTGAGAAGTCAGATTGTAATCTGAAGGTTGCTTAATGAGCAGAGGTTCAGAGCAAAGGGAGCTAGTTGGATGCATGATTTGAATGTTTAGTGGGTCAGACTGAGATAAACTGATCCAGCCTCATCGCTGCATGCAGCTGTAGACTGGATTGTAAATGAGAGCTGGAGTCCCACGGGTGAGTCCTGGCTTTACCACCTACTCGCTCTGTGACCTTGGGAAGTAATTACTCTGTGTAAGAGTCTGCTTCTCTGTGAAATGAGAGAGAACCAGTGCCTACCTTAGGGTTATCAAAGTCATTCATTCGTTTATTCATTACCAAGTATTTGTTAGTACTTATAAGGAACTGAGCATTATTTTAGGCACTGGGGAAGCAGCAGTAAACGAAACAGAGGAAAACCCCTACGTTCATGAAATGTATGCTCTAACAGCAGGCCATCAACAACATCAATAAATATCACAGTATGCTAGATGGTGATGGATGCCACAGGGAAAAAGTAAGCAGAGAAGGGAAAAGAGCGAGGGCAGCGGAGTTCCTTTTATTTATTTATCTATCTGTGTCTGCTCTGGGTCTTTGTTGCTGCACGTGGACTTCCTCTGGCTGCAGTGAGTGAGAGCTTCTCTCTAGTTGTGGTGCAGCGGCTTCTCACTGAGGTGGCTTCTTTTGTTTCGGGTCTCAGGCTCTAGGGTGCCCGGGCTTCAGTAGTTGCAGCACATGGGCTCAGTTGCTCCAAGGCATGTGAAATCTTCCCATACCAGGGATTGCACCCATGTCTCCTGCATTGGCAGACAGATTCTCAACCAGTGGACCACCAGGGGAGTGCTGGAGTTGCTTTTAACTGCAGTGAAATAATGAATGTAAATGTGACAGGACCCAGACCATCACATTTTTCATTCTAAGTTATTATTATTCCTGCTCCTCTCGTTTCCTCTTCCATGGACCACATGGAGCCTAGGTGAGTGAGTGGCACACAAGCCAACTGTGATGCTTTCTGCCCACTTTGTCCCAAGCTAACTTTTTTCCTGGCAGTAGACAAAGTTGCCTTTAGATGAGTTAATTTCATTGATTCATTAACAGTGGGTCTTAACTTTGTTCTGGAGGACATGTTATCCTTAAGTTGTCAGAGTACAAATTTCATTTATTGCAACTTAGTTTTTAAGTCTGACTTCAAGCATTTGAGAGGCACCTGCATACTTAGAGCAATTTGTAGGATAAGATCATGAAAAGGATTCTAATATCTCATGATCCCCAGAGAAAGGGTCTTGGGGCCCTGAGAATCAAAAGTCTATATTCTAGTTCTGACTTATTCATCATTCGTGTGACACTGGTTAAGCAATGACAATGGTGAGCCTTAGTTTCCTTTTAGTTTTGTCTTGGGGTGCCCTTCACAGAGTTCATGTGAACTATTTAAAACAACTATTTAAAGCAGTGAACTATGTAAAGTATTATGTGATTGAAGTAGTACCAATTTTAATAATGTTTTTAGTGGTTTCCCCTTCACTTTTCCTTTCAGATCTGTACCAATATTTTGCCCACAATCCTAAGTAGGAGTTGATATGATAAAGCATAAGCTTAGAGAATCTAAGGTCTGCGATAACTAGTCCAACTTTCCAGGCCAACTCAGGAGTTCCTCTTCCAAGAGAGGATCAGCAAACAAAAGTATTCACCCAAGATTGGCTGCCAGTATGTTCCCTATCTTTTGTTTCCCACTTATGCCTTCTTTCGACTATAGTATGGTGCTGACTAGGACCAGGAAAAATAGCTGCCTAGTAGTTGGGTTCTTTTTTTTTTTTTGCTCCACTGGGTCTTCACTTGCATTGCAGGGCAGGGCTTTCTCTAGAGGCTGTAGAGTACAGGCTCTCTAGTTTTGGTGCATGGGCTTAGCTACTCTGAGCCATGTGGGGTCTTAGTTCCCAATCAGCCATGTCCTCTGCATCGGAAGACAGGTTTTTAACCACTGGACCACCAGGGACATCTTTAGTAGTTGAGCTTTAATGTTACATCAAGAAACCAAAAAGTTTCACTGCAATAGGTTAGAAAATGATGGTGTTTAAGCAGGAGAAGAATTTATTATGATGGTTTAAAGGAGTCCTGGCAGTACTGTAGTAGAGAAAAAGGGTCTGATGAGACACCAAGTAAAAATATAAATAATCAGCGACTAAGTAAAAATAGCAAGTAGAGTTGTTGTTGTTCAGTTGCCAAGTCGTGTCTGACATTTTGCAGCCCCATGGACTGCAGCACACCAGGCTCCTCTGTTGTTCACTGTCTCCCGAAGTTTGTTCAAATTCATGTATGCCATATTGTTCTTACAGCATCCGGTTTTACTTTCACCACCAGACGCATCCACGATTGAGCGTCGTTTCCGCTTTGGCCCAAACGCTTCATTCTTTCTGGAGCTATTAGTAATTGCTCTCTGCTCTTCCCCAGTAGCATATTGGACACCTTCTGACCTGGGGGGCTCATCTTCTGGTGTCATATCTTTTTGCATGTTCATACTGTTCATGGGGTTCTCGTAGCAAGAATACTGGAGTAATTTGCATTTCTTCCTCCTGCGGACCACGTTTTGTCAGAACTCTCCACCATGACCCGTCTGTCTTGGGTTGCCCTGCACAGCCTGGCTCATAGCTTCATCGAGTTACATAAGCCCCTTCACCACAACAAGACTATGATCTGTGAAGGTGAGGGAGTGATGATAGTCAGACTTCTTCCCACATTCTTCACGTGTGTATCTAGCCCCAAATATCTGAATGCCTGTTGGGCTTGTGTGCCAGACACTAACCAGAGAAATGCCTGAGGGGTCATCAGGTGCAGGTGACATCAGGAAAGGATGAGAAAACTTGTTCTCTAAAATGTTGTGTTGACATTTAGGCTACGAAAGCACTATATAAGTTGCTTTGTTTTTGAGAGAGAGAGACCACATCCTTGTGAGCTCTGGGTTTGACCTCCAGCTCAGGCTGGAGATATATTCCCAGTGACCAGCTCTGAGAGAGAGCCTGTCCAGGGCTGTTGAACTGGAGCAGGTGACAGGCACCCCGCTCTATCCACTGTCGCGCAAGGCTGCATGGGACTCAGCCTGTGTGATGGTGCTTCAGCACTCTGACCGCAGCCGAGAGCCTTGCTGGAAATGCAATGCCTTCATCTGCAGGATCCCAGGCCACTTGGAAGTGGGGCGTATTAGAAACATCTCACTGCCTTGTTCCACCCATCACAAGCTTATTTATTATAATGGGATTCTGTGTGATAAGATGGGGATGCTATGACTCAGGCAGCAAATAGCACAGGAGATGCTGTATTTAAAAAGGGATTTGTAACGCTTAGAGGTGGTTGAACAAATTCATATCCAAAAATCATTTCCAGAAGACAGGCATTCCTATGAATTTCAACACAAAGTGTGCAAAAATGTGCTAATTTTACTAACTACTTTGTCATATACTGGCAACCTCTTTAACATCTGGAGACTACATGGCACAAAATTAGGACTCATTTGTCCATTATATACACTATATACACAACAAAACAAAATGCACATAACATACAAAAATGGTTTTGTCTGAAAATGTCCAGGTGCAAATGTACTAGCATATTACCTTTTGCAATTCTTCCCCCGCCCCCACCTCCTCCAAACCACTAAACAAGTATAGACAATAGTATACTACTCACAGAGATAGTTTAACATTTAACATTCCCAAAGACAGTACTTCCTATAAAGTTAAGCAAAAAGATATTTACAAAGTGATATTTCACTACCTCTACATTTGACATACTTCGGACACTTCTAAACGTCTATAGATGGACTAGATGTTTCAAATAAGGACTTAATTTTTCCACTATATACAGAGCTTAAAGCTCGACATTCAGAAAACGAAGATCATGGCATCCGGTCCCACCACTTCATGGGAAATAGATGGGGAAACAGTGGAAACAGTGTCATACTTTATTTTTCTGGGCTCCAAAATCACTACAGATGGTGACTGCAGCCATGAAATTAAAAGACGCTTACTCCTTGGAAGGAAAGTTATGACCAACCTAGATAGCAGATTGAAAAGCAGAGACATTACTTTGCCAACAAAGTTTCATCTAGTCAAGGCCATGGTTTTTCCTGTAGTCATGTATGGATGTGAGAGTTGGACTGTGAAGAAGGCTCAGCACCGAAGAATTGATGCTTTTGAACTGTGGTGTTGGAGAAGACTCTTGAGAGTCCCTTGGACTGCAAGGAGATCCAGCCAGTCCATTCTGAAGGAGATCAGCCCTGGGATTTCTTTGGAAGGAATGATGCTAAAGCTGAAACTTCAGTACTTTGGCCACCTCATGTGAAGAGTTGACTCATTGGAAAAGACTCTGATGCTGGGAGGGATTGGGGGCAGGAGGAGAAGAGGACGACAGAGGATGAGATGGCTAGATTGCATCACTGACTCGATGGACGTGAGTCTCAGTGAACTCCGGGAGTTGGTGATGGACAGGGAGGCCTGACGTGCTGTGATTCATGGGGTCGCAAAGAGTCGGACACAGCTGAACAACTGATCTGATCTGATCTGATATACAGAGCAATCTTGAATAAACTGCACACATGTACCAATTATAATCTGAAAGTGTCTTCATAGCCTAAGACTCTTCTCTTCTGTCCCCCCCTCCACCAACCCAGAGGACTATAATGCTCAAATTTTCAGAAGACAGTCTTTCCTAGAAACTGTTAACACAAAATGTACAAGATGTATTATTTACTAACTCTGTTTTTGTCACTCCGGCAACCTCTTTAACATATAGACAGACTAGCTGTTGTAAATTAGGACTCATTTGTCCATTATATACACTTTATACACAGCAAAGTAGATTGGTGGTGGCTACAAGGAAGCAAGGGAGGAAATGGTTCAGGCCAAAATGTTCGTATTTAGAAGATGCCTCAGATTATAGCCATTGTTACACTGTACAATTTTATTTAACAGTGCTGTGTACATGTTGTTCATTCGCTCAGTCATGTTCAAGTCTTGGTGACCTCATGGACTGCAGCATGCCAAACTTCCCTGTCCCTCACCATCTCCCAGAGCTTACTCGAACTCATGTCCTTCGAGTCAGTAATGCCATTTTGTCCTCTGTCATCCCCTCTCCTCCTGCCTTCCATCTTTCCCAGCATCAGGGTCTTTTCTAATGTGTCAGCTCTTTGCATAAGGTGGCCAAAGTATTAGAGCTTCAGCTTTAGCATCAGTCCTTCCAATGCATATTCAGGATTGATTTCCTTTAGAATTTATTAATTTGATCTCCTTGCAATCCAAGGGACTCTCAAGAGTCTTCTCAACACCACAATTCAAAAGCATCAATTCTTTGGTGCTCAGCTTTCTTTATGGTCCAGTCCTCACATCCATCCTCACATCTCACATCTCATCTCATATCACTTCCCTGGTGGCTCAACTGGTAAAGAATCCACCCACAATGTGGGAGACCTGGGTTTGATCCCTGGGTTGAGAAGATGCTCTGGAGAAGGGACTGGTACCCACTCCAGTATTCTAGCCTGGAGAATTCCATGGACTGTATAGTCCATGGGGTCACAAAGAGCTGGACACACCTGAGCAACTTTTACTTTCTCACATCCATACATGACTACTGGGAAAACCATACCCTTGACTATATGGACCTTTGCTGGCAAAGTAATGTCTCTGATTTTTAATAGGCTGTCTAGGTTGGTCATAGCTTTTCTTCCAAGGAGCAAGTGTCTTTTAATTTCATGGCTGCAGTCACCATCTGCAGTAATTTTGGAGCCCCCCAAAATAAAGTCTGTCACTGTTTCCATTGTTTCCATCTATTTTCCATGAAGTGATGGGACCAGATACCATGATCTTTGTTTTTTGAATGTTGAATTTTAAGCCAGCTTCTCACTCTCCTCTTTCACTTTCATCAAGAGGCTCTTTAGTTCCTATGTACATAGTGGACAAGTAAATTCTTGTATGAAACATCTAGTCTTTCTAGGTATTTAGAAGTGCTTGATACATGTAAAAGTAGAAGGGGTAGAATAATGCTTCTTGTAAATAGCCTTAAAAACCTGATGGGAAATACCGTCATTGGAAATGAAATTGTTAAACCCCTCTGAACAGTGTACTCTGTGCTTTTTCATTGGGTTGAGGGAGGTGGGAGGGAAGATTGCAAAAGAGGTTTTGCTGGCGTGCTAGAACATTTCAGCTTACCATATGTTAAATGTGCTTCATTTAACTTTCCTGTATACATATATGTATATACTTTACAAATGGGTCCCAATTTTATAGTATCTAGTCTCTAGATATTAAAGAGGTTGCCAGTGTATGACAAAAGTAGGGTTAGTAAACTAACACATTTTGTTTCAAAAAAAAAAGTGGGATTTGGCTGGTAGAAAGTTTCTGCTGCACATTGCACTGACTGCTTTCATCCTGTAAAATTTCATTTTGCAGTACAGTGGCTGTCATTATAAATAAGCATTTGCTAAATTAGCTGCTTAACCTGATGGTGCACATCAAAAAAAATCTCTCCATCATTTTTGACCCTAGACACGTCATTTGAATGTCACATATAAGTGAAATATTTTGTGTTGAAAGTGGAAACATACTTCCAGTGTACTTGGGGAGGTTGTTACCTAAAGAAATCCTGGGATTATTCCTTTAGGAAAGAAGCCTTATGAAATGAATAGCAAATAATCTATTTTGTTTGGTTTTATTAATTTGGTCTTATATATCATATTATCTGAAGACACCTACCTGTCTTGGGTCAGAACAGATTATCTTTTTTTCAGTAGTTGGTCATTGTGTACAATCTAAACCAATACTATCTGCATTGTACAGTTGTATTACCAAATCATTCCCCACATTTTCTCCAAAAATTAAAAAGAAGAGTTAAGAGACAGTGGCTTGGGGTACAAAGATTACCCTGAGGGACAGAAATGTGGGGGAATTATGCTCAATTTTATAAGATACATAGACCATGACCAAGGATATAAATGATAACCAAATATCTTAAATAATGTTGAATAGGTGTTGCTATAATTCCAACAGATAATGTAATTTTCAACCTAGCACAACATAATTAAATGTGAGGCTCTTTGGTAACATTCTTTTATATTCTAAGTAAGTACCCCAAGTTCCAAAAAATGTATTATTTGGACAACTATAATGTCTTATAAAAGTATTTGTAATTGTCACACAAAGATGTATAATCAAATTACATTGAAGTTGTCATAGAAAGAAAATATATATATTTATATCTACCTGGTGTAATGTATAGGATATAGCAGATCATCTGTTGGAGAACTAAGGATAAATGTAAGTTCAGCAGGACCTTGGAAGTCTTGGCTGTTAACACTGGCAAAACTATCAGTTTTCCATTCCTAGTGATAAATTTTAATCCAAATAAATCCTGTTTGTTAGGGCACTAAAAAGCCTTGTCAGCTCAGAAGTTGAGAAGGCATGCATTGACTGGCAGTGTATTGATGCCACAAACCAGGCCAAAGTGCCAACATCTCATGTAATCTCATTTTCAAGCACAAAGTTAAGGCAAAGCCAAGTATGGCTCCAAGGGCCAGGCTTCTTCAACATAATTCATAGCATGGCCCTGGGCTTTGTGACCAGGCAAAGCCAAAGGTCAACATCACTTCTTTCTCCAGTGAGCCTTGAAGAGAGATGACAAGGAGGTCAGAATGGGAAAGGGAAGAGATAAACTTGATCAGAAGGGTTTCTTTGTGCCTTGGGTGAGACAAATAAAGAAGCAGAAAGTGGAAGAGAATTAATAGTGTGTTTAGTAAAAAGTGGAAAGGCTAAAATACCCTGGAACAGAGTCTTACCACTTTCTTTCCGAGTAACAGTCTGGATACACCAGTGTTATGGGCTCTGACTGTTTACGCACCACCCCTGGAAGCCTGACCACAAGTTGCCCTTGCAAAGAAACAGAAACAAAAAATAGAATTCTTCCACTCTGAGGTGGCCTTCCTCTTCTCTTTGTGTGTCACTGAGTCTCAAACAGTAGATTTTGAAATCCATGGTTACTTGAGGAATTTACATTTTTAAAAGTGGGCAGATACAGGCAAAGTTGTAAGTGGGAATTTGGAAACAAATGAGTAGATTCTTCTTTCCCACAAGGTTACTCATGGTGGGGTGGGGCAGAATGGAGGGAAAACCTTCTGAAACTCCCAAGTAGCATTTGACATGGGGAAATGTTAAAACTCAATGTCAGAGTGACTCCTTGTTCTTGTCCCTTAAAATCTGTTGATTTCAGTGATGTCATAATCTCATGAGGCCAGTCACAGGTCAGTCTTCCCACTCTCTCCATCCTCTTTGCCCCAACCATATGTTGCCCCATCCTACACCTACACCGCCCTGCCTGGCTCCCATTCCACTCTCCTCCCACCAGAAACGTGTTATACATATTAGTTCTTATTCCCCACAAGACAAAATCATTGCACTAGTTCTTCTACATCATTTCTTCAAATCCTGACACAAGTCCTAAAGGATAGGTATTATTATCCCCATTTTCAGAGAGAGGAAAAGCTGGAATTCAGAAAGAAAATGGACTGCCTCCAAAACCCCTGCCTTTTCAGTCACAGCCTGCTTTACTGGGTCGCTGCTCATCTAAGTGTTCTCTCATTTGGGAAATGTCTTGAGTGGTTTCTCCTTAGTAAGTGTTAACATGAAGTCTAGGATGGCAGAAGCCACTTCACCTTTTACCTGAATATTCCTTACCTGACATTGCAAAAATTGACACAATGGCAGAAAACTTTTTTTTCGTCTGCATCCTCATTGTAGCCTCTACATTTATTCAGCTAGCAGCTATTGAAAGCCTGCTGTGTGCCAGATACTGTTCTGGGCTCTAAGAACAAGTCAGACAATCTTTGCTCTCCTAGAATTTGCATTTTATCACTGGAAACTGACAAATAACTATGTCAGGGAAGCCATATTAGGGAATGATGAGGAAAACCACATGATCATCTTAGTAGAGGCAAAAAAAAAGCATTTGACAGAATTCAACATTCATGATAAAAACTGACATCAAAGTGGGTATAGAGGGAACATATCTCAACATAATAAAGGCCACTTACAGCCAACCCACAGCCAACATTATACTCAATAATGAAAAGCTGAATGCTTTCCTGCTAAATTCAGGAACATGACAAGAATGCCCACTCTCACTGCTTCTATTTAACATAGTGATGGAAGTCCTAGCCACGGCGGTCAGGCAAGAAAAAGAAATAAAAGCTATCCAAATTGGAAAGCAACGGCAAAACTGTCATTATTTGCAGGTGACATGATCCTCTATATAAACAACCCTAAAGCCTCCATCCCCAAACTATTAGAACTAATAAATGAATTCAGCAAGGTTGCAAGATACAAGATTAATATACAGAAATATGTTGCATTTCTATCACTAAAAATTAAATATCAGAACAAGAAAGTTTTAAAAAACATGTTTACAATTGCATCAAAAAAAAAAAATTGCTATACCTAGGAATAAACTAACCAAAGAGGTGAAAGACCTACACTCTGAAAACTATAAAACCCCGATGAAGGAAACTGAAGATGATTCCACAGTCATGGAAGGATATCCTGTGCTCTTGGATTGGAAGAATTAATATTATTAAAATGGCCATACTACCCAAAGCAGTCTACAGATTTAACACATTCCATATCAAAATACCCAGGACATTTTTCACAGAACTAGAACAAATAATCCTAAAATTTATATGGGACCACAAAACCCACATACCTCCAAAGCTGAAGATATGACCCTCCCAGTTCTCAGACTATAGTACAAAATTAAAAATGAAAGTACAGTAATTAAAACAGCATGGTATTAGTACAAAACCAGACATATAGACCAGTGTAACAAAGTGCCCAGAAATAAAATCATGTACCTATGGTCAACTGATCTATGACAAAGGATATAAGAACATATAATGGAGAAAAGTCAGTCTCTTCAGCACGTGGTGCCATGAAAACTGGACCACTACATGTGAAACAATGAGATTAGAACATTCCTTTACACCATATACAAAAAACACTCAAAATGGTTTACCTAAATGTAAGATCTGAAATCACAAAAGTCCTAGGAGAGAACATAGGCGGAACACTCTTGGACATAAATTGTAGCAATATTTTCTTGGATCAGTCTCCTAAGGCAAAAGAAATAAATTCAAAAATAAAGAAATGAGACTTAATTAAACCGATGGGGAAAAGCAAAGAAAGCTGAAGTAGTAGAGGGATGGAGGTATATTCTACCGGAGTGAGTGAGCAAGCCGTGGAGAGAGCTGGGAATCCGCAAGTCCCTGACAGCTATGGACTGAGCATGAGGGAGGAACACCAGGGTGGCCCACTTGACGAGAGCTAATGAGGAAAGCGGATGACTGTCAAGGGTATAGGAGAGGAGAGGGCAGAGATTGGATCATGCTGGGAAAGGAGTTTATGTTTTTGCTAGGAAATTTTATCCTAAAAAATTATCAATGATTTCACTTTCTGCTTCAACATTGTCAATTATCTCATGCACCAAATTCACTCCTGACAAGGAAATGGGGAGCACACACTAGAGTTAATAGTTCAATTCATAGAACATTCACAGGCTGGTTGGTAGGTTCAAACTGTTCCTAACCACTCAGGCAGAACGTAGGGAGTAAAGAGAGAACTTAAGATCATAATCCAAAAGAATCCTTTTCGCTTTATTCTTTATCCATAAACACACCCTGGATAAATCTTTCTGCCTTGTGTGGTTATACCCTAAGTATGTGCATGCTTGGTTGCTCAGTCGTGTCCAAGTCTTTGCAACTCTGTGGACTATAGCTCACCAGGCTCCTCTGGCCATGGAATTCTCCAGGCAAGAATACTGGAGTGGGTTGCCATGCCCTCCTCCAGGGGATCTTCTCGACCCAGGGATTGAACTCTTAGATCTTCTGCATTAGAAGGTGGGGTCTTTACCACTACTAGCACCGCCTGGGAAGCCCAGTTATATATGTAGCTGCACGTTTCTGGGTGTATTCTGTCCTTCTGTAACTCTTTTTAAAACAGTCCCATTAAATATCCCCTCTGTATGGGTCTCAGATCAGCAACAGTTAGCAAAAACCGATGCCAAGCTAGCCCACTTTACCTGGACTTCTTGTCCTGTAGCTTCTTTGCCATCGTTTCTAGGGCATCCTGCCCCTCTGGCCACCTCCAGCAGGCAATGGCCTCATGGCCCGTAACCGGAGGCAATGAACAGGATTGGTACCTACTCCAACACCAGTTATCCCATCTGAGGGCACTGCGATCCAATTTTTGGCAGTACCCACCCAGAGCTAGCACAAACCCCCTAAGTTAGAGAGCACGGTCCCCATCAAGACTGCCCGGACTTCAGATGCCAACTGTACTTTGGGTGTCCCCAGGACCCACACTTCCAACAGCCTACATATAAGTTCAAGGGTACCCATGACCCCCTCAGGCTCAATAACTGAACTAAAACAATGCACAGCATTCAGGAAAACACTGTATTCATGATTAGTTTTATTACAAAGGGTACAAATCAGGAGAGCCAACAAAATGACGAAATCTGGACAAGGTCTGGGAGGGAACGCAGGGCTTCCGTGCCCTCTCCTCATAGACTGGAGTGCATTATCTAACCAGTACATCAGTGTGTTCACCAGCCAGGAGGCCTCAGTGCGCAGTGTTTTTAGTAGGCTTTCGTAACATGGGCCTGATAGACTGAATCATGGCCACATATGGATACTTGAACTTGGTCTGCAGCCTCCCTCCCCTCTCCAGAGATCGGGCTGACTCAGAGTCCCAGCCCTCCAATTAGGAGTGCTTGGGCTTTCTGGTGCCTTGCCCCTGTCTTGAGGCTTTGTAGGGGCCCCTGGGAGTCAACTCATTACCGTAAACTCAGGATTGATTCAGGGATCTTGTGAATAACAAAGACCTTCCCATGATTTGGGAAATTCCAAGAAAGTAGACTCTGGAGCTCTAGCCCTCCAGGCTCCTCTGTCCATGGGATTCTCCAGGCAAGGATACTGGAGTAGGTTGCCATTTCCTCCTCCAGGGAATCTTCCCAACCTAGGAATTGAACCCACATCTCTTACAACTCCTGCATTGGCAGGCAGGTTGTTCACCACTGTGCCACCTGGGAAGCAAAGAGTCAAACACGACTGAGCAATTGAGCATGCACACAGATTATACAAGAGAGTAGACTCTCCCATTAGGAATCAACCAGAAGCAGTCTTTTTCTTTGGTATGTAACTTGGCCCTAGCCAAGGAGAGGGACAGGCCTGAGAGTGGTCAGTGAGGAGGAAGGCAGTAGGGGTAGAAGCAAGTCAGAGGAGAGATGTGAGCTCAGAAATTGCCTTTACTGCTGGGGACAGGGGTGGGAGGCACATATATAGCCGCATCCAAGATTTCAACTCTTAAGATGTGCACCACCTGAATGAGGAGACAGTTTAAAGTGAAAGTTGCTCGGTCATGTCCAACTCTTTGAGACCCCATGGCCTCTACAGTCCATGGACTTCTCCAGGCCAGAATACTGTAGTGGATAGCCTTTCCCTTCTCCAGGGGATCTTCCCAACCCAGGGACTGAACCCAGGTCTCCCTCATTGCGGGTGGATTCTTTACCAGCTGAGCCACAAGGGAAGCCCGACAGTTTAAAAGTCAGCCAGTATTCGGTATAAAACAGGACAGCATGTGAGTTCTCACCAACACAGAGCACCTGTGTGCAGCAGCCAGTCACCACCAGGCATCACAGTGCTTCATCCACAGGCTCCATCATGTGACAGAAATGATTTTTACATGTAGGCGTTGCTTCAGCATCTGTTTCAGTTTAAGTCTTGTGTCAGATTGATGTTCCATAAAAACAAATAATTAGGGAAATGTTTCAAAAGTGGAAACATGGGGACTTTCCTGGCAGCTCAGTGGTTAAGACTCCACACTTCCACTGCAGGGGTCACAGGTGTTATCACTGGTTGGGGAACTAGGATCCTGCATACTGCATGGTACAGCCAAGAAATTTAAAAAAAGGCGGGGGGAATGCATGAAGATGAATAAAACCTGAATAGCCTCAGTTGGGAAAATGGGGAGTGTATTTGTGAAAGTGTACAGAAATCAGACATACAATACCTGCTGTATGATCAATGATTGTTTCCACATGGCCTTGTGTCCAACTGCTCTGTAACTATGGCTGCAGTTCCTGTTCACCAAGACCTGTGCCTTTTGTGACTGGGCATCTTATCATTGCAGCCAGCCGGGAGTCACTACTGAAAAAGAGCTGCCGCCCCCTGGAATTCCAGTACACTCTACTCTTCTGCCAGCCTCACTTGTGTCCTGGGCAGCCCATAGCTCGGCTATGTCATTTGAAGTTTCCCTTGTTCATCGCACTTGAGATTATCTTGTTTCTTGTCACACTTAACAGCAGCTGCCTGGCAGACTTATGTGTCATCACCTGCCGCCGTTAGGCTCCCTACATTCAGGGCTATGTTGTCTTGGACCCAGTGGCCAGCTGTTGATGCTTTGACAGTCGAAGTCAAGCTGTGCGCCATCCTGCATGCGTGCATGAAGTTAAGTCACTTCAGTCATGCCGGACTCTTTGTGACCCTGTGGACTGTAGCCTGCCAGGTTCCTCTGTCCATGGGATTCTCCAGTCAAGAATGCTAGAGTGAGTTGCCATGCCCTCCTGCAGGGGATCTTCCCAACCCAGGTCTCTTGTATCTCTTGCATTTGGCCAGTGGGTTCTTTACCACTAGTGCCACCTGGAAGCCTATGCACCATCCTGCAGTTCTTCTAAGTCCCTGAGCCCGGTAGACGGTGGTCAGTGCTATACTCTTCAAGCTATCATCAAACTTAGAGTTCAGTCTCACGTTGATATCACATCCTGCTTGCCCCTATCCCAGAAAAACGTGTTGGTTTTGACCCAAGAGTTTTTTATTCAGCCTCCTTCAATCCATATAATGCCCTTTGCAAAAAATTTAGTGAAAATATATTAGCTCATTGATGCTAATGAAAATGATCCAAGTGTAAGGTTTCTTTGGTACAACCTGGCACATCACCTTGGCCCAACTCTGAATTTGTTTTTAGGTCTCAGTGTTGTGCTATCCCCAAATAGACACTCCAGATCTTTTTTATTTTCTGTTTTTTTATTGAAGTGTAGTTGATTTACAATTTTGTTCTAATTTCTGTATTACAACAAAGTGACTCAACTGTACACATATATACATTCTTTTTTATGTTCTTTTCCATTATGGTTTGTCCCAGGAGTCTGAATATACTTCCCTGTGCTGTTACAATAGGACCTTGTTGTTTATCCGTTCTAAATGTAATAGTTTGCACCTACCAACCCCAAACTCCAGTCCATCCCTCTCCCTCTTCCTTGGCAACCACAGCCTGATCTGTGTCTGTGAATCTGTTTCTGTTCTCTAGATAGTTTCATTTGTACCGTATTTTAGATTCCATATAAAAGTGGTATCATATGATGTTGTCTTTCTCTTTTTGACTTTCTTCTCTCAGTATGAGAATCTCTAGTTGCATCTAGCTGTAAATGACATTAGTTTTATGGTTGAGCAAGATTCCATTTTATATAGGTACCACATCTTCTTTATCCATGTATTTGTTGATGGACATTGAAGTTGTTTCTATATCTTGGCTATTGTAAATGGTGCTGCTGTGAACATAGGGGTACATGTATCTTTTTGAATTATAGGTTTTTCTCATGCCCGTAAGTGGAGTTGCTGGATCATTTGCTAGTTCTATTTTTAGTTTTCTGAGGAACTTTCACACTGTTTATCATAGTGGCTGTACCAACTTACATTCCCACCACAGTGTAGGAGGGTTCCCTTTTCTCAACATTTGTTATTTGTAGATTTTTTTAATGATGGTCATTCTGATTGGTGTGAGATGGTACCTCATTATAGTTTTAATCTGTAATCTCTCTAATAATTAGTAATGTTGACCATCTTGTGATGTGCCTATTGGACATCTGTATGTCTTCTTTGGAAAAATGTCTATTAAGGTCTTCTGCCCATCTTTCAGTTGGGTTGTTTGTTTTTTTGTTGTTGAGTTGTATGAGCTGTTTATGTATTTTGGAGACTAAGCTCTTGTCTGTTGCATCATTGGTAAATATTTCTCCCATTCCATAGGTTGTCTTTTCATTTTGCTATGGTTTCCTTTGCTGTGCAAAAGCTTGTACGTTTGATTAGGTCCCATTTGTTTGTTTTTGTTTTTAATTCTATTGTGCTTAGAGACTTACCTATGAAAAGCCACTCCAGATCTTGATTGCGACCATGCTGAAGCTCTTCATGATAGATTTTTTAAACAATTCAGGGACTGATAGGCCAATGATGATGAAAACTAAAGGAACAAATTTGGATTTTTTTAGAAGTTCATTGGCATTGAAGAGAGATTTCAGGGACTTATTAATATCCATCCACTTTAAAAAAAGAAAGAGAATGGGAAATAATGAAATGAGCCAGGCAGGCATGGACAACTCCCATGAGAATGTATCAAAACCCACTTTTATAGGCAATTTACAAGCGACCTAAATATGACTTCATGGTAGATAATATCTCACAAGTATCCTTTCAGCAACTTGTATACATAAATGCAATTGTCTTTTTATATGTAATTCTGTTTATTTAAGCTGAGCTGGGTCTTCGTCGCTCCATGCAGGCTTTCTCTAGTTTCAGTGTGCAGGGGCTGCTCTTCGTTGCAGTGTGTGGGCTTCTCATGCGGTCTCTTGTTGCCGAGCACAGGCTCTAGATGCGTGGGCTTCGGTAGCTGTGGTGCACAGGCTCAGTTGCTCTGGGGCATGTGGAATCTTCCCCGACCAGGGATCAAACCCGTGTCTCCTGTTAGCAGGCAGATCCTTCACCATTGAGCCGCCAGGGAAGCCTCATAAATGCAATTTTCTTATCTCCAGGCTGCCCAGATATGGAACTCTTTCATTCTCCTAACGGATTGGTCCAGATACTGTAAATGATAGTCTGCGTTTTCATGGAAACAAGAGGGACCATAGTTTTGATGGGAACAATTCTGGTTATGCCATTGTCTCTGCAGAATTTTTAATAACACTCCTTTCAAGCCCAAATGTGTCCCTATTTGGCCTACAAATTGTTTGATTACTCAATATGTACAGGAATACAGTTAAGGATTTTTGTTAAGGTTCATCCAGTACTTAGTGATGATATTACTGGTTAGGTCTTGAATTATTTAAAGTGGTTATTCTCAGACTATAGTATACATTGGCATCACCCAGAGGGCTTGTTAAAGCATAGATTACTGGGCCCCAACCTTAGAGCACCTGATTCTGCAGGTCTGGGTTGTGGCCTGAGAATCTGCACTTCTGTTTCCCATTCGATGTTAATGCTGCTAGCCCAGGACAGACACACTTAAGGACCACTAACTCTTTTCCTTTGCTTTGGTAGTATTTTGAAGACAAGGAAAAAGACTTTACAATAAACCAAGCAAGTTAAAAGCACAATTTGATAAAATGTCTTAATATTAGAGGCTAGTATAAGAACGTCAGCAGGTGAGCTGGCCAACTGCAGACTCAGTCTGATCAGATTATGACAGGTGAAGCCCTGCAGGGATACCCATGTGCTGGATGATTATTGCTTTTGTGTGTGATTTTGAGATTTGGTGACAATTCATTATATAGCTTACTTTAGTGGGGGGAAAAAGGACATTTTTTTTTTTATTCCAGAGGAGGAATTTAAGTGGTCTTTTCAAAGATTTACTCATTTTTTTGTTTGTTTCAGACAAAGCCTATATGTGCTGTGTATATACATATGTGGTGCTCAGTCACTGCAGTTGCGTCTGACTCTTTTTGACCCCGTGGACTGTAGCCCACCAGGCTCTCTGTCCAGGGGGTTCTCCAGGCAGAAATACTAGAGTGGGTTGCTGTACCCTCCTTCAGGGGATCTTCCTGACCCAGGGATCGAACCCACATCTGCTACATTGCAGGCGGATTCTTTACCGCTGAGCCACTGGGGAAGCCCATATATATATATATACATACGTGATACATGTATATGAGGAATGAAAGACAGTGAAGTTCAAACAGTAACAGATGGAGTTACTAAAACAGATTTTAATTCCATTTTTTATTATGTTGCCTTTGACTCTTGTGTAAAAGAATTTCTGGGAGTGTTTTTTCTCTAGGTTTTCTGTATAGACATTTTATATGTGTGTCTCCATAAAACTTCCCCTGAGCTCTACTTATAAATTGACTATTATTTTTTAAAATAAATGTATTATTCTTAATTCATATTAAATCATGTACAGTGGAAATGAGATGATATTTGAGCAAAGTTTCTGGAGCGTCCTGTCAAAATATCAGAAAAAGGTGCTTTGATCTACATTTTACTGCTTATGTCACTACTTTCTATTCAGCATTTTTCTGTAACATTGTACAAAACCCCAGACTTTTTAACCAACACATCAAAGAAATCCCTGACCTTAAAAGTCTCTTGGCTTAAGGAGATGTCACCAACTGAATTTTTAGTTTACAGCGTTCATAGGTTAAGCTTTTTTCCTGAATCTTTGTTGTTCTGTATTTATGTATGTACTCTGGATATTACTCTCCTCAATTATGGCAAGAGAAGTATGTTTAGATTCAGATCATCCGGTTCTTTAAAATCAAAAAAGAAAAGTCAGTAATGAAAAAAAAAAATGGCACCTATATAAACCCTGTAAACTAAGAATTCAGTTGGTGACATCTCCTGAAGTTGATATAGTGGGTTGGCCAAAAAGTTTTTTGGGGAATTTTATATGATGTTACAGAAAAATCCAAACAAAATTTTTGGCCAACTCAGTATCAGGAGTTGTCACCTTGGTTCTGGCATGATCTTCTGGTTTGTGACTTTGGAATTAGTGGTTTAATTTAAACTATCTTTAAGGCTTCCTCCATCTCTGTTAGTAAGAGACGTTCTAGTAGTATACTAATGTTTTCTAGTAGTATACTAATGTTTAACAACCGTTTGGGGGTACCAGGAGTGCCATGGTAGTAGCATTGCCCATTTCCCTGGTGTAATTACTCCCGCCATGGCTGATTTCAGGCTGCCAATGTGGTGTCACTGATCTCAGAGACGGGCACAATGGCACAACACAGCTCTCTCCTGTGGGAGAACAGCTGTGAGGTTCCGACCCAATAATCCATGTAGGGGCTGAACTGTCCAGCCTACCTATCACATTAATCATGCAAACCAAATATTGTGAGCTCTTTGAATGAAGTCTTATCCTCCAGGAAAGGTGTTGCCTGTCAAGTATGCATTTCCAAACACTCAGTGGCTGCCTTCAAAGCCCCCCTGGGGGCTGACAGTATTGTGGAAGCACTTCCCTGTGCTCTACTCCTGCCCACCCCCTTGCCAAAGCCCCCAAGAATGCCCACCTGGAGATGGTGCTCTCTGAATGGAAGTCTCGTATGTCTGTTCTTCATGCAGCAGCCAAAATGTTCTGTTTAACTTGATTTGTGTGTGTGTATGTGTGTGTGTGTGTTGAATGCATGTGTATGTGTGTATGTGTTTGCTGCAAACCAGGAAATGCCATTCCACTGTTGGGAGTCGAAATTCTCCTTGACTCCCACTGCTCCAGGCCTCTCCGTACTGATCCCTGTCTACCTCTGGCACCTTCTCTCCTACTTCTCTCTCTCTCCCTTGGTAGCACACTCTAGTTTTGTTTGTTTGTTTTTGTTCTCCAGATATGCCAGCCTCATTTCGAGCCTTGGGGCCTTTGCATGACTGTTCCTTCTACCTGAAACTCTGTCCCTTTAGTTCAGAGCACCCTTGACAGCCAGTTCAATCCACAGTACCCCCTCCTCTCTAAAGATAACGCTTCAAACCACGATTTTATTCATAGTACTTAACCTTTATCTGAAATTATTTTCATTTGTTATCTTCTTCATCCCCTTATTCACCTTTCATTAGAATGGAAATGGGTCCTTTCTGAGCTGCTTATTTGCTTTACCCAGAGCTTGGAACCGTATTGACTACGTGGCTGCTGCTGCTGCTGCTAAGTCACCTCAGTCGTGTCCAACTCTGTGCGACCCCATAGACGGCAGCCCACCAGGCTCCTCCATCCCTGGGATTCTCCAGGCAAGAACGCTGGAGTGGCAACACTGGGTTGCCATTTCCTTCTCCAGTGCATGAAAGTGAAAAGTGAAAGTGAAATCGCTCAGTCCTGTCCAACTCTAGCGACCCCATGGACTGCAGCCTACGAGGCTCCTCCATCCATGGGATTTTCCAGGCAAGAGTACTGGAGTGGGGTGTCATTGCCTTCTCCGTGACTACGTGGCAGGTGCTCATTAAAACATTTGAAGAAAGAGAGGAAGGAAGTCTTTTTGCTTTGGATTAATAAAGAACAAAAAGGAAGGGGAACCATTCATAATAATAATATCTTATTGAAAAATTCAGGTTACTATGTTTACTTATGTTCATTTGCACTGTATACAGGAACTCCTTATCATCCATCTGTTTTACCCACAATAGATATCAAGTGCCAAGGACATAGAAATGGAAGATGCAAGAAGACATCAGAAAGAAATACTGCCCTCTAAAGGGCTTATAAACTAAACACTTTATGAATTTCTTCTCTGTTTGATGATCCCATAACTAATCAGTAATATTAATTATATATGACATGATATTATGATATGATTATATTTTATTTATGGTATGATGATAATTCTCCCATAGCTATGATATTATTAAATACAATTATTATATAATAACTAGTTAGCTGTATGACTTAGATAGGGTTTCCCTGGTAGCTCAGCTGGTAAAGAATTCACCTGCAATGCAGGAGACCCCGGTTCAATTCCTGGGTTGGGAAGATCCCCTAGAGAAGGGATAGGCTACCCACTCCAGCAGTATTCTTGGGCTTCCCTGGTAGCTCAACTGGTAAATAATCCTCCTGCAATGCAGGAGACCTGGGTTCAATCCTGAGTTGGGGAGATCCCTTGGAGGAGGGCATGGCAACCCCCCACCCCCCACAGTATTCTTGCCTGGAGAATTCCATGGACAGAGGAGCCTGGCGGACATGACTAAGCAACTGATTTCATTTTTTTTTTTAAACCAGCACCTAGATAGCTTTTTTTTTTTTTTTAACCAATCTGGAAATGTTTAAGAACAGAAGTCTCAACCCATGAGTCTGAAACTTGAGTCCAGCACTTTTTCTGACATTTCTGTAAACATTGGTTGAACTGTTTTAACCCTCTTTGCAGCCGATGAGGTCCACACTCATCTGCTTTGCTCTGGCTCTGAAGATGAGGAAGCCACAGAAGGCGGGCATTCAGGCTTTCATTGCTACAGAAACTGAGCCTGCCAGGCCATGAGCAGTGCCTTCCTGCACCCCCTGTGCTGGGCACGGGCCAGCCGCTCCCACCACGGTGGGGCTGCATATAAAACAAGGGGACTGTGAAACTGGACCGGTGTCCAGTCCCTCCCAGCTGAGACTTTTTGACTACCAGCCTGGGGCCCTGCCGAGATCAGTAGCCTGTTAAGTCATTTTCATTCCACCATCCCTCTTTCGGTGGTACTTCTGCTGGACCTACTTCTTTCACTGACCTTGGGAGCAGGGACTGGATAAAGTAGGCCTTGTCCCTGGAGGGCTCCCACGCCAGCAGCCCCCTGGAGGCCGGGCCATGGAAAGGGGTCAGGCAGGAGCCCCGCAGGGATGTCAAGGTCTCTTGCTTTTCAGCCTTTGTTAAATGCCTCTAAGGGACAGATTCCTGCCTCTGTGCAGTCTGTTCAGCAGTCCAGGGATCTTTGACGTTTGTACCTTGCTTTGTAAGGTTCGGGGCTTCCCAGGTGGTGCTAGTGGTAAAGAATCCTCCTGCAAAAGCCAGGAGATGCAAGAGACGCGAGTTCGATCCCTGGGTTGGGAAGATCCTCTGGAGAAGGAAGTGGCAACCCACTCCAGTATTCTTGCTTGGAAAATCCCATGGACAGAGGAGCCTGGCGGGCTACAGTCCATGAGGTCGCAAAGAGTCAGACGTGACTGAGCACACATACATCTACATCTCCACCTTCTAAGATTCAAAGCACTTTCACATACATAATGCAAACATGATGTCCACACATTTAGATTTGTAAAATATTTCAGAGTTTGAACATGACACCATAAAGGAGTTTGTTGCTTTACAAAAACTTTCAGTACAGATTTGCCTTGAATAACTAACATATTTTAAATTTCTCAAGCCACCCAAGTAGGGTACTCTGCCACAGTTTCAGGAACTCAGTTGCAGAACGAAGATACAGAACAGAATAAACAGAGACAGAAGGAAGATACAGTTAATAAAGGGTGGCAAATGAATCTTCCAGTCCTGGAATGTGCTATTTTTCTAACACAGCAAAAATTTTACTCTTATTCTCTCCCTTTTTTTTAGAATTAGTTGACAAGGTTCTCATTTATTTATCAATCCAAGAATAGCGTTTTAGCTTCAAAGGACACAGCTGGATCCTTTCTTTCACCGACAGTCCCTGGTGTTTGTCAGACAAGAGTGTGTTTCCCAGCTCATCCTTCCTTCCTTTTAACCCAGGGTCTATGTGCAAACCCCTGTGAGAATCAGCCTTTTTGTTGTCCAGATTAAGCAACTCTGGTCACATACAAATGGGGTGTTCACTAGGAACAAAGCTAGAAGTCCAAATGCCAGTGTTGTGGGTGTTCCTTAAGGGTTTGAGACAACGTCTCACCTGCCAGCAAGGCCACCATATTGGTCGGAGGGTGGGAGGCCCGCCACGCCCCTCCTTCGTGGAGCAGAGGCTGGGATGGGCTATATGACGCATTTGCCATTAACCCACATGATTACTTTGACTTCAGAAGTAATCATATGATTATTTTGACTTTCAGAAAGAATCCTTGTTCCAGATTATTGGCCTTGGTCTGTGAAGTTCCAGGAAAGCAGGAATAGTGTCTTTCCCTCAGGGACCTTCCAGTGAGTAGATAGTATTAGCGTTGCTGGTGTTCCTTTTGAGAGCCATTTCTGCCGACATCTTCAAACCGGAAGTGCCAAGAGAGGAATGTAGTGGGTCACACTGAGGTTTTGGGCAGATGGTTACGCTCCTCAGCCTAGGAAGCATCACATACGGTTTTAGAATAGAAAGTGCAGTGTAAATTTAAGGCTTAGGAGAGGATGGTAACCAAGAAAAACCTTTGCAAATGGTCTTGTGACAGCATGTTTTACGCATAGAGAGCCTGGAAGTGGAGGTGAAGATACGCGTACAATGGTTCATCAATATTCCAGTACAACACAGTACAATGGTACGTTCAGCGTGGTACCTCTCATTAGCAATATTTCAGAGCACTCTGCAAAATTGCAGCGAATGTCAAGGGTCAGTCAATGTATTTCCACAGTATCTGCATCTACATTTCTGATTCAATGCCTAAAGCTTTTATTTCTGATTTTCAATAAATAAATCTTTAGCCTACCCGAGAAGAAATATCAGAGGAATTCAGGTTATAAAATGTATTCTCACTGTGCTGCATGCTTAGTCGCTCAGTCGTGTGTGACTCTTTGTGACCCTTTGGACTGTAGCCTGCCAGGCTCCTCTGTCCATGGGATTCTCCAGGGAAGAATACTGGAGTGGGTTGCCATTTTCTTCCTCCAGGAGATCTTCCCAATCCAGGGATCAAACCCATGTTTCCTGTGTCTCCTGCTTTGTAGGTGGATTCTTTACCCACTGAGCCTTTGGGTAGTCTCTGTTTTCTGTGGCAAGTTCAGAAGCTAAGCATTGGCATCTCTATTGGACATGGAGAAGTAGTCCAGGGTAGTGAAAAGAGTACAAGATTTCCAGTCACCTAGGGTGGAGGCCAAAGCGTGGCCCAGCCGTTTACCACCAGTCTGTGGCCTTGGCCAGTAACTAATCCTCTTCCTGTCTCAGTGCTGTCTTCTGTAAAATGGGGCTGGCAACAGTCTCAACCTTATGGAATTTTTGTGGGTATTGGCCATAGCATGACTTAAGTGGCTGACACTTGCCAAGCAGCTAAAAATGGGATTATTACCATGATACAGAACTACAGTGCTTGTATTCTCTTTAACTTACATGCAGGCAACTTTTTTTTTCACATTTTTTTGAAAGTGAAGTATAGTTGATGAGATGGCTGGATGGTATCACTGACTTGATGGACCTGAGTTTGAATGAACTCCAGGAGTTAGTGATGATCCAGGAGGCCTGGCGTGCTGCAATTCCTGGGGTCACAAAGAGTCGGACATGACTGAGCAACTGAACTGAACTGAACTGATTTACAGTGTTTCAGTTATACAGCAAAGTGATTCAGTTATATGTATATATATAGAGAGAGGAGAAGGCAATGGCAACCCACTCCAGTGTTCTTGCCTGGAGAATCCCAGGGACAGGGGAGCCTGGTGGGCTGCCGTCTCTGGGGTCGCACAGAGTCGGACACGACTGAAGCGACTTAGCAGCATAGAGAGAGAGATGTATGTATGTATTGTTTTCAGATTCTTTTCCATTATAGATTATTGTAAGGTATCAAATACAGTTCCCTGTGCTATACAGTAGGTCCTTATTGTTTATCTGTCTTATATATAGCAGCACATATTTGTTAATTCAAAACTCCCAATTTGTCCCAGGCAACATTTAATGTGTACCTAATACACATTAAAGAGACATAAGACAGTTTCTCCAATGCTTGGCTCACTGAACTCAATCTTATTCTACTTTTCAATCTCATTGTGATACGGAGAGAAATCATTACAGTCTTTATGTTTTCTTGAGCCTGTCATCGATTAAACATCAGCAGGGCTAGGTTACATTATGTAAGAGCTGTTCCACTACATTAAGTGGAAGGACTTGTCCAGAGGTGGAAATCAAGTACAGAGGAACAGCTGTGAGACCTCAAGGAAACCTAAACTTTCTAGGATTCAGACTGGGCATATGTAACATGCTGAGCTTGGCTTATGTGGTTTCGAGGTTGCTTCTAGCCTAAATGCTGTGTTTCTGTTTGCTCAGTTGGCAAGCTTAGGTCTTGTCTCAGCAATTTGATTTTTAAAGTTTTGAATTCATAACTCATGGAATGATGAGTTGGAAGAGACATAGAGACCACCCAGGGTAACATTCTGGTTTTACAGATGAGGAAACTTGGATTCAGAGACTAAGGCTCCCCACCCTCCTTCTATCACATAGTTCATTTTTGGTTGAACTGAAATCAGAACTCAGGTGTCCTGACTCCCAAATCAGTGCTCTTTCCTTGATATTGTGTGGCCTCTTTCCTGAAAATGGGGTATCACATTTAAGAACAAATTATAAAGACAGCACAGATAAGCTCTGACTGACTCTGACAACCCAATCATTTACTGAATAACTACAAAATTAAATAAAGCAAATTGATCTGACTGTTAAAAGGACTATTTGAAAGGTTTTCACGCTCCTATCTATCCATCTTCTGGTCTTCTAGGAAGATGCATTATTATGAAAATTTAGGGATAGCAGGAGGATCATGGCTGCCATGCTCTCTGTCCCTTCATCTCTGGGAGTTGCATTTTGGTACCTTTGAAAAGCGTTGGCTTTCCACTCACCAAGTTTCTAGGATCGTACATTGTAACCTCAGAATCTAACAATCTGTAGCTTCCCAATTTTATACTACCCTGCGGTCAAACATATTCATTCCTGGTGAATCAAAGAAATGATGTCATATTGACTAACCACAGTCACCATTGGAATCTACTAATCATGAGCATGATCACAGGATGGACATAACCTACGTGAGTAACCAAGAAATAACAAATCAAATCACACTGCTTTGTTAGATGGCGGACACAGCCAACACGGCAAATGAGTGGTGTCTTGTTAACCAGCCAGTGTTCTGGGTGTCTGTCCTGTGGTTCTGGCTCAGATTAAAGTCCAGGGTTTCCTTTCTCACCCTGCTCAGGCTGAGCCTCCTGTGGAAGCTGCTCCTTGTGACACTGGAGCAGAGAGAGGAAGCTTGGGGTATTTCATTGGAAACCACTCTCAGTGAAAAGCCACGTGCAGCATTTATTCTAAGAACTTGTTTGGATTTGAGTTACTTTTGGTGAAAAGAATACACTTTCTGTACTAGGAGAAATCAGTTGTGAACATTTATTTTTAAAAGGCTGGCTTTTTTTGTAGAAAGAGGACAAACGATAATCAATTTAGGGTGCTTATTTTTTGCTGTTTTAGTGAGATGCAAGGCATTCAAGTCAGGTTCCTAAAAATTAAGAAAAGGAAAGAAAGCATTCAATATTGAAAAAAAAGCTTAATGACACATTATATTTTAGTTTTAGATTATAGTCAGTTGGTATACAGAGAAAAAGAGGACTGAAACAGGATAAAATGAGTAGAGAAAAGGCTGAGAACCAAGCAAACATACACAAAGAAAGAGGCAGTGAAAGGAAGAAAGATGAGAGAAACCAGACAGTTAGAAGAGAGAATGATTTTGGGGAACTTAGGAGAAAGGACAGTGGAGCCAGGTGACTTTCCTCCCCAGCACTTTAGTCCGATTTGTCGTTATTTTCACCATCTTTGATTGAAGTCTTATCCTCCACCTAGACTATCACTATCAATTCCACCAGCGTAAGAATCACACTGGGTTTGGCTCCCTATTGTTCTCCCAGTGCCTAGCACAGACAGGGTCAACAGGGAAGAATTAGTCAATGAATGCATGAACAAAGGAACAAGTGAAGAAAGAATGTGTAAGGAAAAGAGTCCCGTGGCCCAACCGGCTGGGGCAGCAGTCCCCTGAGAACTGCTTTTGTTTCCTCAAAAGCAAGAGCCTGTGGACTGAGCTGACCTGGCCCCTGAGATACCTATGATAGCAATTTCTTTGGAGGCAGTTTCCATCTCACCCATGTTGTCTTTGCTAAGGATTGTTGTTCAGTCACTCAGTCGTTTCCAACCCTTTGCAATCCCATGGACTGCAACATGCCAGGCTTCCCTGTCTTCCACTATGTCCTGGAGTTTGCTCAAACTCATGTCATTGAGTTGATGATGCCATCTATCCATCTCATCCTCTATTGCCAACTTCTCCTGCACTCAATCTTTCCCACCATCGGGGTCTTTTCCAGGGAGCTAAGTATTAGAACAGTGTTTTGTCTCTGTTTATCTAGGAAATGTTCTAAAAGCTGAGGTTTTTGCCATCTCCATCATGTCTCCTGGTACCTCCTCAGCCCAGATCCAGCCAGCCATCTGAGGCTGTCAAACCTTTGTGTTCCATCCTGAGCTTCCTAGGTGGCACTAGTGGTAAAGAATCCGCCTGCCAATGCAGGAGACGCAAGAGACTCGGGTTTGATCCCTGGATCTGGAAGATCCCCTGGAGAAGGAAATGGCAACTCACTCCAGTATTCTTGCCTGGGAAATCCCATGGGCAGAAGAGCCTGGTGGGCTACAGTCCATGGTGTCACAAAGAGTAGGACATGGCTGAGTGACTGAGCATACACATGCATACCATTTTAACTTTGATTTTTTTTTTTGGCTGCACTGGATCTTACTTGTAGCATGCGGGATCTTCAGTGTTCATTGTGGCATACAGACTCTTTTTTTAGTTAAGGCATTTGGGAGCTTTTATTTGCAGTATCTGGGATCTAGTTCCCTGATCAGGGATTGAACCAGGGCCCTCTGCATTGTAAACATGGAGTCTTAGCCACTGAACCACCAGGGAAGCCCCATTTAATCCATTTTATGTGTAGAGTTTTGTGGCATTCAGTACATTCACATCATTATGCAAACATTCCTACTGTCTTATCTCCAGAAATTTTTCATCTTCTCCAATTAAAGTTCTCCAACTATACCCATGATATACTAACTCCCCAAATTCACTGATATTTTATCAGATTTCAAACTTTTTTACTCTAGTATTTTTATTTCCTGAAGTTATCCTACTTTATTATTATTCAACTTTCTGTCCACAGTCTCCTTTCTGGCCAGAAGGCCTAGATACAGACAGGTCTGGGTTGGGCTTCCAGCAAAATAATTTGCTAGCCTCAGTTCAGTTCAGTTCAGTCGCTCAGTCATGTCCGACTCTTTGCAACCCCATGGACTGCAGCACACCAGGCCTCCCTGTCCATCAGCAACTCCCAGCATCTACTCAAACACATGTCCATTGAATCATGGATGCCATCCAACCATCTCATCCTCTCTTGTCCCCTTCTCCTCCCACCTTCAGTCTTTCCCAGCGTCAGGGTCTTTTCCAGTGAGTCAGTTCTTTGTATCAGGTGGCCAAAGGATTGGAGTTTCAGCTTCAGCTTCAGTCCTTCCAATGAGTATTCAGGACTGATTTCCTTTAGGATGGACTGGTTGGATCTCCTTGCAGTCCAACTGACTCTCAAGAATCTTCTCCAACACCACAGTTCAAAAACATCAATTCTTCAGCACTCAGCTTTCCTTATAGACAAACTCTCCCATCCATACATGACTACTAGAAAAGCCATAGCTTTGACTATATGGACCTTGCCAGCAAAGTAATGTCTCTGCTTTTTAATATGCTGTCTAGGTTGGTCATAACTTTTCTTTCAAGGAGCAAGTGTCTTTTAATTTCATGGCTTCAGTCACCATCTGCAGTAATTTTGGAGCCCAAAAAATAAAGTCTCTCACTGTTTCCTCATCTATTTGCCATGAAGTGATGGGACCAGATGCCATGATCTCAATTTTCTGCAAGTTGAGTTTTAAGCCAACTTTTTCACTCTTCTCTTTCACTTTCATCAAGAGGCTCTTTAGTTCTTCTTTGCTTTCTGCCACAAGGGTGGTGTCATCTGCATATCTGAGGTTATTGATATTTCTCCCGGCAATCTTGATTCCAGCTTGTGCTTGCTAGCCTCAGTTTCTGCATTTGTAAAATTCAGATAAGAGATAGTACAGTAGATAATACAGATTCTAAATAGATAAGAGAACTGGAGTTCACTGGATTGTCTGTTTATTAGCCATCCCTCCTACCAGTCCACACATTAGTGTTCCTCACACCAGCCACTGCTCTGCTGACATACCTAGCTTCCTGATACCTTTGTCATTCTGATGCCCTTTCCGGGGGACACACCATCTTGTATCAGTCCAGCTCCTGGCCTCAGCTGCACACCCACCTGGGCTGTTGGTGAGCCCTGATCTCTGATGGAGTCATTCCAAGGTAGGGTCTCCCACTCCACCCAGCAAGCATTCAGTGATCCCTATTTGGCTTCTCTTCCCCAGTGGCTCAGGTGGTAAAGAATCAGCCTGCAAGACAGGATACCTGGGTTCGATCCTGGGTCAGGAAGATCTCCTGTTGAAGGAAACGGCAACCCACTCCAGTATTCTTGCCTAGAGAATCCAATGGACAGAGGAGCCTGTTCATGGGGTTGCAAAGAATTGGACACAACTGAGCGACTAACACTTTCATTTTTCACTTTTCCCATTCCTTATGCCAGCCACTTCAGATCTTTCCTCTTCACTCCATCTCCCTACCCTGCCACTACCCTAGTGGTTCCCGTTAATCTTCTATGTCTCCATAGATCAGACTTCTTAAACTTTAGTGCACCTACAAATCATCCAGGCCCCCTAGGAGGTTCTGATTTCATAAGAGGTGGTGGGGTTGAAATCTGCTATTTTTACAAGCAACCCCAGGGAATTTTGATACGCAGACTACCCAGTCCACTTTTCATGGAGGGCTGTCCTAAGCCACAAGCTCCTTGAGAGCAGACATTTGTCTTACCTGATTTTCATCTTTAAATACTTGGCAATAGATGTTGAAGCACTAATCGAATGAATCTGGCTGTCTCTCTGCACTTCAGAACAAGTTACCATTCGCCTTTGAAATGCTAATTAGCTACAGCTGTTTAAATGCAGCTTAACTCTCTTGAATATTTTATCCTATCCTTTATCAGCCCTTTCCACTGCCATTGGGGGTCAGGAACCATAAAGAATGTGTTGTTCTCTGACTAACAACTACCAAAGAAACCAGCCAAAGGGCCAGATGAGATTTAGACAGAAGTGCCAAGGTGCGGAGGTTGGACGTTTCCCCTTTCCCTTTAGGGGGAGAAAGAACTCTTCTGGCTCTTGTTCTAGGCATCAGCTAGGCAGAGGTCTTTGCAGCCACTGCAGTGGGCTTTTCTGGAGTGGAAAGAATCTTAAGCAGGAAGGTCACTGCTAGGGATACTGGGAGAAGGTGATTTAAGGAAATAGGTAAATATAGACTGGGATTCCTGATCAGTGGCTAAAAGGCTTGTGTGCATGCTCAGTCACGTCTGACTCTGCAACCCCATGGACTGTAGCCTGTCAGGTTCCTCTTTCCATGGGATTCTCCAGGAAAAAATACAGGAGTGGGTTGCCATCCCCTTCTGTGTTGGATTCCGACCCAGGGATCAAACCTGGGTCTCTTGTATTCCAGGTGGATTCTTTACTGCTGAGCCACCACGGAAACCCAGACAAAAAGCTAACCTGCCTTCAAACCCTAGCTCTGCCAATTCCTAGTTTGTGATAAGGGTAATTAAACTCTTGGGACCACTCGATTCCTCATCTGTAAAATGGGAAACTTTCTTGAGGATTGAAAGATGGGATACAAGTAATTCACAGGGATTCTATGATGTTGGGCAATCAGGAAGAATTTTCAAGAGATGTGAGTATCTTGGTAACCATCTGTTTTTACCACAATGGAGGGAACACACACACACACACACACGTGCACTTACACACACACACCCCTACACTCTCAGTCAGCCTGGAAAAACAGAAGTGGCACCCACTGTTGCCCTCTGGGGAAGTCTAACTCTAAAACCCCATCCCCAGCTGTAATAAAATGTTTCCAAAAGGAGCAGACAGGGTAACCCAGGGCCATGCCCTCCCACTTCCCTCTTCCCCAGAGCCTGTCTTGGGGAAGTGGGAGGTAAATGGGCGTGGGCATCTGGAACTGAAACATGTCTTTTATCACCTTCTATTCTGCCACCCCTTTCTCCTCTGCGCCAGGGCAGGGATCGGGTAGGGAGGATAAACAGCTCAGGCCTTTACTGTTCCCACACACATTTGGATCTGCTCTTCTCAGCCTCCAAAGCCTAGCTATCATTCATCAAGATTCACTAATTGCCTACAGGGTGCAGGATGCTGTCCTAAATGCTTTACCTGGGACCTCCCAGGGTAGACCATAGGAAATTCGTTCCAATATTTAAAATCTTCCCTCACCTCATGAAGACTAATGTGGAACCCTCACTTCATTCCCACCTTCAACCTCTCCCCACCCCTGGCCAGAAAAAGTACCTTTTGCTTTGAAAGTGCTAAGAAGGTTAATAATGTATTCAGTTGCTCAATCATGTCTGACTGTGTGCAACCCCATGAACTGTAGCCCACCAGGCTCCTCTGTCCATGGGATTTTCCAGGCAAGAATACTGGAGTGGCTTGCCATTTTCTTCTCCAGAATGTTAATAATAATGAACCCATCTAAACATTCTTTACATAACTTCAGGCTCCCTTCCATATGTATTCCCTTTAGGAGAAGAATTTGGACTGGTTTCCTCGGATGCGAGCCATGTCCCTTGTTAGCAGTGAAGGTGACAGCGAGCAAAATGAGGTTCGGAACCTGCAGGAGAAGCTGGAGTCAACCATGAGTCTGGTCAAACAGCTGTCCAGTCAGCTGGCAGAGCTCAAGGAGCAGGTGGGTGCCCTTCGGAGATGGAGCTGGGTGGTGGTGGCGGCGGGGGGCGGTGATGTGAAATCTTTCACCACTGTGAGTGGGAGAGACTGGAGAATCCTGGCAGTGAGATTGTTATCCATGGGATTGTAAATCACAGTAAAGAAACCCCACGCTGTTGTAAGAACCACCTCTTGGCAAGCAGAGGCTGCTTCTGCTTATCACACGCATCTTGTGTGACACTTCTTCTGTGGAACAGGGAAGGAAGGAACAAATACTGAAAGACAGGGGCCGCTTTGAACTTTTTGATAGAAAATCGTATATTCTGCCATCACAGCAATTATTAAGTTCATCAGAAAAGTAGATCGTCATCAGTATCTATCATTTCAGTGCTACACTCAACCCCTTCATCACGTAAGATTGTTAGCCTTAGTAAAAATAGTATCAAAAGTAACTGTGGTCGCTTTTAAAATGACTAAGGTGATGGCAGTGATGATATGTGACAAGCAGGGGCTGCTTTAAAAGAACCATGGTTCCTCTTTCTTAACCACAGAGAGGGGTTTGCTGTGTTTCTCTGCCTATGGAAATTCACTTTTAAAGATATTTTCCCTTTTTCAATAAATATTCACTGGGAAATAGTCACCCAACACTGTGTGTTCTACCAGCGCTGGGAAGGGGTGAGAAAAATCAGCTTAATACACTGTCTCTTTTCCCCCCAGATGACGGAACAAAGGAAGAATAAGCAGAGACTGGGCTTTCTCGGATCAAACGCACCCCATGTGAATCATCACATGCCACCACACTGATACCATGCGGGCAGCCGTGCCTAGCCTTTCATCAGTGTGCTGCCTGATCACTGAAAAAAGAACTGAGACCGAGGGGAGTGAACAGTGCCGATTGTTGAAAAGTTAAAAACAACCAAGTGCCAAGATGTTGAGTGGTTTAGCTCTGAGAACAATTTTTAACTGTGTTTTCATGGTTGAGAAGACCAAACTTAAAATGCAGCCGCTAGAAAGCACACAGCACGCATTCTTAATGCAAAGTGAAGCCGCTTGCTCAAATGGACAGAGAGAAGAGGGGGGAGGCAGGGGGGAAAGAGGTGCAGGGCAGAGAGAACTACCTTTGGCTGAATCGATAAGGGTCTGTTTTGTCTTTAATGCTCACTGAGACCTTTGTCATGGTTGACTGGAATGTCTTTCTTTTAATTACGGCATCTGAGTCAGTGATACAGGAAGTCATATTTTGGTGGCTAAGTTTTACTAAGGGAAATAACTAAAAAGATTCAAAATGAGAGCTGAAAAGAAAAAATGTTAATGCTTCCAAATCGTAGCCATCACAGGCAATTTCCTTATTTATAACATGGAACACAATGGATTTATGGCCCTAGGAACTAGTGCTTTGGAGCTTATGTCCCTCAGCTGACAACACAACTGGAATATGCCTGCTTTCTCCCAGATTCAGAGGGACTCTTGTCAATACGGAGCACAAAAAGAGGCTTTCATATGACTTGTTAACATCATGTTTCAAATCATGTAGAGACTAAGACTATCAAAGATTTGGGAACAAAAAAGCTGACAGTAAGCCCCAGAGAAGAATTTTTTGAGAACGTATGTGTGCTATTGAAATACATGGGGATTAACAAATGAAAATGCTTAAAGGTGACAGGAAACACAGAGAAACTTACGATGGTGGCATTGCCTTTTATAAATATGGAGTAAAAGCTGTTTGATTCATGTTTGCTGTGCTTAAGAACTGAGTGGTTTTATTTATTCTATTCCTGCAGTTAGGGAAAAAATCCAAGAAATGTATTGAATACTCCAGAAAATGCAGCGTTTCAATTGCATATTTTAAACTCTATCAGTAAGAGCTTTGCAAAACGTAAAAAGATAATAATCTCTTTCTCAAATTGTTTTTATGTTAAATTATGCAACCAGAATTTGTAGAGGGAGAAAATAACCTGCCATGCCTGTGTTAGTCTCAGAGACTATGCCTTTAGAATGCTAAAGCAAAATTCACATCCTGAACGTGTTAGGAGAACCGCCATGTGGTGAGAGAGCAAGGCACTGACACCAGACTCTGGGAGGTGCTCAGCAAGCTGACCTTTTCTGGTTGCTGCCCCCAAAAGAACAAAATACCGCCTCTTAAGCTCTCGTGTCATTACCACCAAGGTTTAAGGTCTGGACAGGATTTGCTATGCCCCTTTTTAAAGCTTTTGGATTATTTGAATGTAGTTTAAGCTATTGGCTCCTAAAATTCTCTAATCACGGTCTAGGAAGATGATAAAGGATGCCCAAAACTATCCTTCTTCCACACCCCATTAAAATGTAGACTTGGAGGAAAGCTGTGGAAACCCAGAGCAGTGAATTTTTGAACTGAATCTGCCCCCCTCCAAATAATTCCCCAAGTTAAAAATTCCTTACTCTGATGTGATAGTATTTTTCTGGACCAGTCCCTGAAGGATCACAATCAAGTGATACTCAGAAACTGAGCTATATGCAACACAGAGCCTAGGACCCAGTGGGCGTTCGGTGAATATATGAGGAATTCTACTGTCATTCAGTCCTAATGCTTCACTAAAACTTTAAACCATATCACATTTTGATTTTTAAATGGCTTCACCAAAACTGAAGTAGACCAAAGCAGCCATTAAAAAACACACACACACACACACACACAAAATAAGGCCCTTTTTGTTATTAGCAGTATTAGATGAAAAGTACCCTTTTAAAGTATTTTAACTAGGCAGGCAGAGAGTTTCACAGGCAGGGTAAAGCGGTAAATACTGGCTATATTGCAATGTCAGAACCTATCTCTGTTTAGCACAAACTAACATGTTTCTGATGGATGTCCCAGCATCAAGAAAAGAAATTAGTTTGTACAGATGAGAGCAACCTCTCAGATGAACTACCTACTTTTTTCTTACACATTTTTTTTAGGGAGAATGAGTCATTGGATATGTACCTGCTATCAAGAAATGGCCTAACCTCTCCAACCACTGTGGAGTGGCGAGTCACCACATCACAGTGTGTTTTCTCCTCTGAGAAGTATTCAGAAGGGATTGCAACTAACCAGACTCTTATTTAATCAAAATTGAAATATTGCTCAGTTGTGTTTCTCTTCTTTCCTTCCTCAATACTTTGAGATTATTAAAGTAAAATAAACAAAAGCAAACAAAAGAGGCAGCTTTCAGGCTATTAAATTCATGATGAAGCAGATGATCATGACATTCACTATAAATTTATATTTGTTTTATATATGTTTGTTAATGTAACTGGAATATTTGACCTAGACAAGTGTCAATTAACATTCTCATATTTATATAGTGATATTAAAATAAGTACAATCATCTTTGATTTTGATGTTAAGAGAAATGTTTTACTGTTTAGTTATTAAAACCCATATTGGCTTAAAAGTATCAGTTTCTGCGGAACATAATTTTTAATTTCAAAAGGATTTGATTCCCCTACATAGTCCACTCTGAAGCCCAAGAGTTTCATGCAGGTATGTTTTAAGACTATAATACTAAAAAATAAATTTTATACGTGTAAAATTAACATATTTTACCTTGTAAAAGTTTGTTTAGACAAGGGCTTATTTTCTTGCATACTGAAACTTTTTTATTGGTGATGAGGATGCATTTTCTAGTGGATTATTGATAAATCAGGAAGATATTCTGCTCAAGTCGGAACTGTTTGCTTTTTTCCATATTCTCAGCTCACAACTCGTTGTTGTGGTTGTTCTTTTTAGTTTATAGTTGTTTTATTTTATTAGAAGCAGTAATGCCGAAGGGTCCGCCCTTGTCCCCATGCCCCAGGGCTGAGAATAAGCAGAGAAATTGGGGATCTAGAGACTTGGGGTGGGAAAGTGCACGTTGGGACTTCACTGTGATTAGGGGAAGGGCTTCCCTGGTGCCTCAGTGGTGAAGATCCCACCTCCCCAAAGCAGGAGACTCGGATTTAATCCCTGGGGATGGAAGATCTCCAGGAGGAGGAAATGGCAACCCACTCCAGTATTCTTGCCTGGGAAATTCCATGAACAAAGGAGCCTGGCAGGCTACAGTCCAGGGGTCGCCAAAGGTCAGACACAACTGAGCTAGTAGTAACGTAGTATGATTAGGGGAAAGACAGAGTAAAGGGTAGACAGTAGGATGAACAGGGCTTACCCTCCAGGGACCCAGTAGACTGGGACATAAGTAAGTAAATATTGCACAGGTATAATGATTTAACAGATTACAATCTCAAGAGATAACCCTTAAACATGCAAAGAACAGGGCTTTGTGGAGATCATCCGTAAGAGGTGTGTTCTCTCCAGCGGTCCTTAAATCTTTACAGAATCACAAATCAGCATATTCTGACCCACAGACCTGTTCCGGGAAGCCCTGATACTCAATGCAATGCTAAAAGGGGGTGCAGCAGGCATCTTAAACACAAGCACAGGTGCCCATAGGAACCAGAAAAGTGACTAGAATGAGTGCAGTTGTGAGGGGCACATGTATGTAGGGAAGGGGAAACCTATGGGGAGCTTTCTTTTTTTTAGTTTATTTTATTGAAGTATAGTTGACTTACAATGTTATGTTAATTTCTGCTGTCCAGCAAAGTGAGTGTTATATATAAACGTACATTTTTTCATATTCTTTTCATCATGGTTTATCCCAGGATATTAAATATAGGTCTCTGTGCTGTACAGTAAGGCCTTGTTTATCCATTCTGTATATACTAGTTTGCGTCTGCTACTGTGGGGAGCTTTCTGTTTACAAATTTGATACCTAATTCCACTCTGAAGAAAATGCCTGAGGCCAGTTGAGGCTCTCTAGTCATTGGTGGCTCAGCTGGTAAAGAATCCCAATGCAGGAGACCCTGGTTCAATTCCTGGGTTCGGAAGATCTCCTGGAGGAGGGCATGGCAACCTACTCCAGTATTCTTGCCTAGAGAATCCCCCTAGACAGAGGAGCCTGGCAGGCTACAGTCCATGGGGTCGCAAAGAGTTGGACACGACTGAGCAGCTAAGCACAGTCACTCATGTGTTATCTTTAAAAGAATTGTTGGTAAATTTACACCATTTAGTAGAAGAAAGTACACTACACCAAAATGGAGCAGAGGAGCTAAAATGCATGTGCAAGTCAAGAAATCTGAAAACAAAGCCAGATTTCACCTCTGAACTGAGTGTTTCCACAGACTTGAGTAATGTATAAAAGTATCATACCAGTTTTTCTCATTTCACCAGAAGCCTTTTTTTCCCCTGCAGTAGAAGATTGCTGTATTTGCCTCAAAAAGTATGATTCTAATATATGTCAAGACCAGATAAGTATAACTTATAAATTATTATTAATAAAGTTGAGTTTGTAAAACTTTTTTTGTGTGTGATACTTCAAGTGCTTTGTCATTTTTTAATGTTTCTAAATAATGTATTGGTATGAAAATCATTACTATTACTATTTTACATGGTGACTTGGGGGACAAAACTTTGGCAACTTGAACCACACTGGTGAAATGGTTCAGGTGGGCCATTGTGCCCAACACTTACTAGGAATTGGCCTGACTCCCAATTGGCCAGCACTTCCTAGTATATTGACATTGTGCTGACACCCAGCAGGGGCTCCGTGGGCACAGATCATATGGGTCACCCAGAATTTCCTGGTTCTTAACCCCCAGAGCATGGCACAGCTGAAATCAAAATGACTTGCAAGAATCACGTGCAAACCACGAAGAGAATTCTCTGCTCACATGGACATTTAGCAGTGTCCTTGAAGCTGGGTGACAAGAATTGTTGTTTTGTTTGAGATCTGAGGAAAGGCTTTGGGAGGGAAACTGAACAATGAGTTCCTCTTCCAGTGAGAGAAATTGGCACAAACGGAGGATACACGTGGTGGGGAGCGTTATGGACAATGGAAAGTGACCCTGCATTTGACTGTCAACCGCGGTGCTATGAGGAAGTCTTAGGAAGGCAAGTCTTCAGAGCACAAAAATTTGCAGGCCAGAAATCTGTGTACTCGAACCACTCCTATGTCCCTCCCTGAAAGCAGAGGCACTGGCATATCTCAGGGAAACTGCCACATGGAACACAGAAACACAGAGACCAAACTTGATGAAGGTAGAAAACTGATAAGAACAGAAATGAATTGTTGAACACAGTTTGGCTCGATCTAACAGAAAATTCTGGTCTTTGCACTTCAGTGTGGATTTCTGCCTTGATTAGCCTGTTTCCTTTTCACTCTGGTCCTTGGAGTGAAATCAGCTCCAGGTAGAACTGTCCTCATAGCTGTGGAAATGTGGATACAGGTGTGAATTTCCCCTATAATCCACCACAGTGCTTCCTCCCCAAGTCTTCTCCCCTCAAATCTGCACGGGGAAAAGTTGCTACTGACTGCTGCCTGTTCTAACAACTGTGCTTTTTCGTTCTGTTTTTATAATTGTCTTCACTGTGGACAGTTGTATCTGCCTTTTTGTCTGCCATAACCTGTTCCTTATCTTTCGACATAGATCAGATTTTTTTGTGTGATCCTGATCTTTTCAGCAGTATCTTCTAATAGAAAAAATTGTGAACACAATACCTTAAAATTTGACCCGGTTTTATTAAATATATTAATGTATTTTAGAACTTTTAGGGTTTTATGGGAAAAGAAAAATCAGGTAAGGTGACATGGACTGAGAGATCTATTTTAAGGATTTGACCTCATGCAGTTATAGGAAAGGGGACTTCCTAGGTGGCGCTAGTGGTAAAGAACCTGCCTGCCATGCAAGAGACTAAAGAAACACTGGTTCGATCCCTGATCAGGAAGATTTTCTGGAGGAGGGCATGGCAACCCACTCCAGTATTCCTGCCTGGACAGTCCCATGGAAAGAGGAGCCTGGAGGGCTACAGTCCACGGGGTCACAAAGAGTTGGACACGACTGAAGTGACTAAGCACGCACTCAAGCATGCACACACAGTTGTAGTGAAGAGCTGGTGAAGAATTCAGCAGAAGCCTGCTGCAATGGCATCGGCCGTTGAGTCTGAAATCACTAAGTCAGTGGGGCTGGCGGTCAGAAAAAAAACTTGGGTGTGAGGCATGGACGGGCAAGGGCAAGTTACAACCCAGGAGGACAAACTTAAGATTTGCATCTGGCTCTCACAACCTCCAAACTCAATGGCATAAAAAGCTGGTGGCCTTCACCATGGAACGGAATGCATCTGACCCAGGACTCAGAGAAGCTGAAGGAGGTCTGATGGGAGCTGGAAAATGGAAGACTGTTGTGTCTAGCCACTGTTCACACCAGTATCATGAGCAGGAGATCAGGTTTCGGTGGTAGCTATTGTCTACTCCTTCTGAACTTAATAACTCTTGTTTCATTCCCACCTTCCATATCTCAGGAAAATACTTCCTGTGGTCAAAAGTAACCTCCAATCCTCTGAGAGAGGGGATTCTGGGAAATGTAGTTCTAGTAAGCTAAATTGAGGTAGTGCAAAGCCACTCCACTGGAGTAGAACTTGATGCTCCTCAATAGTGATGCTTTCCTTGTTCTGGACACACAAAGGACACATTTCCCAGCACCCACTGCAGCTGGGGGGAGACACACTACTAGGTTGGTTTTTTGGGGTTTTTTTCCAGATTTTTTTAAGGGTTGTTTTTGTTTTGTTTTGTTGGCCACATTGCACAGCATATGGGATCTCAGTTTTCTTGATCCAACCAGGGATCAAACCTATGCCCCCTGCAGTGGAAGCACAGAATCTTGACTCCTGGACTGCCAGGGTTGTCCCGAGATTTATTTTTCATTGGGGTAACTTTGGTTTATAACATTATACATGTTTCATGTATAGAACATTATATTTCCATTTCTGTAGGCCCTACAGCTTGCCCACCACCGAAAATTTAGTTTCTATCATCACCATATAGTTGATCCCTTTTACCCATTTCTCCCCTCTGGTAACCACTATTCTGTTCACTGTATCTACATGTTTGTTTTTATTTGGTTTAGTTTGTTCATTTATTTTATCTATTTGATTTTTATATTCCACATCTGAATGAAATCCTATGATATTTGTCTTTTTGCATCTGACTTATTTCACTTAGAACTGTCAAGGTGCATCCATGTTGTCACACGTGGCAAGATTTTGTCTTTTTTTATGATTCATCAGTATTCCATTGTGTGTCTATATATACCACATCTTCTTTATCCATTCATCCATTGATGGGTTCTTAGGTTGTTTCCATATCTTGGCTATTGTAAATAATGCAATGATGAACATAAAGGTGCCTGTATCTTTTCAAATTAGTGAATTCACATTCTTTGGATAAATGCCCAGAAGTATCATGGCTGGATCATATGGTAATTTTAGTCTTAACTTTTTGAGGAATCTCCATACTGCTTTCCATGGTAGCTACACCAACTACAGTCCCACCGATATACCAGGGTTCCCTTTCCTCCACATTGTTTGCAACATTTGTTATTCCCAGCATTTTTATAACACCCATTCTGACAGGTGTGAGGTGATACCTCATTGTGGTTTTGATTTGCATTTCCTAACTAGTGATATTGAACATCTTTTTAGCTGACTCATTTGAAAAGACCCTGATGCTGGGAAAGATTGAGGGCAGGAGGAGAAGAGGATGACGGAGGATGAGATGGTTGGATGGCATCACCAACTCAATGGACATGAGTTTGGGTGAATTCCGGGAGTTGGTGATGGACCGGGAGGCCTGGAGTGCTGTGGTTCATGAAGTTACAAAGATTTGGATATGACTGAGCAACTGAACTGAACTTTTATGTGCCCATTGGCCCTTTGTATTTCTTTGGAAACATTTTTAATTGGGTTATTTGTGTTTTGTTGTTGAGTTATAAGTGTTCTTTATATATTTCAGATCTTACTCCCTTATCAGATATAGAATCTGGATATAGATATAGGATATATAATGTTTTCTCCCATTCTGTAAGTTGTCTTTTCATTTTGATGATGGTTTCCTTTGCTGTGCAGAAAATTTCAGGATTGATATAATCACATTTGTTTGTTTTTGCTCTTGCTTTTCTTGCCTAAGTAGACATATCTAGAAAGACATTGCGGAGGAGGAGCCAAGATGGCGGAGGAGTAGGACAGGGAGAACACTTTCTCCCCCACAAATTCATCAAAAGAGCATTTAAACGTCGAGTAAATTCCACAAAACAACTTCTGAATGCCGGCAGAGGACATCAGGCACCCAGAAAAGCAATCCAACTCTTCGAAAGGAGGTAGGAAAAAAAAATATAAAAGACAAAAAAAGAGACAAAAGAGGGAGGGACGGAGCTCCGTCCCGGGAAGGGAGTCTTAAAAAGAGAGAAGTTTCCAAACACCAGGAAACCTTCTCACTGCCGAATCTGTGCCGAGCTTTGGAAGCACAGAGGGCAACGTAACAGGAAGAAAAAATAAATAAACAATTAAAACTCGAAGATTGCGAGTCCTACGGTAACTCCCCCAGTGGAGAAGCAGCGCAGACGCCTGCAGGCGCCATTAACAAGCGGGGGCTGGGCAGGGAGGCGCAGCGCGGGCTGCATCGCTTAGAGTAAGAATCTGGCCTGAATACCCTGAGCACTATCTGAGCGAAATAATTTGGGCTAACAAACCAGACTGTGGGATATCTACTACGCGAAAAGCCAGCCCCAACCTAAGACCGCCAGGCCCGTGCACGGAACAAAGAATTGAACAGAGATAGCCGGCTGCAGACCTTCCCCCTCCGGTGATAGGCAGCCAGAGCCGGAAGGGGGCAATCGCAGCCCCAGAGAGACATTATCTATAAAACTGTAAGCAGGCTTCTTTGCTAACTAAAACTTCTTGGGGGTCTGGACGGTTAACATCTGCCTAAGAAGGTGCGCCGGTTTTGCGCCCAGATAACCGAGTGGCGGGGAGGCGATAAGTCGCAGCATTGGCGCTCGCCAAACACCTCATCACTTGAGCTGCTCGGACCTGGGAAGAGCACAATACTCAGGCCCAACTGAGTCTGCGCCTCTGAGGACTATCCGAGTGCCTGAACCTGAGCGGCTTGGACCTGGGAGGTACATGCAACCCAGGGCCAGCCTTGGATTGTTCCCGGCGGAACAACCTAGAGCCCGAGCAGTGTGGGCAGGGAGGCTACACGCGCAGTGAGCGGGGGCAGACCCAGTGTGGCTGAGGCACTGCGAGCGCACGCCAGTGTTATTTGCTTGCAGCATCCCTCCCTCCCTCCCCACAGCGCGACTGAACAAAGAGAAGAAATACAGTTCCACCCATCAGAACACTGACACAAGCTTCCCTAACCAGGAAACCTTGACAAGTCACCTGTACAAACCCACACACAGTGAGGAATAGCCACAATAAAGAGAACTCCACAAACTGCCAGAATACAGAAAGGACACCCCATACTCAGCAATTTAAACAAGATGAAGAGACAGAGGAATAGCCAGCAAATAAAGGAACAGGATAAATGCCCACCAAACCAAACAAAAGAGGAAGAGATAGGGAATCTACCTGATAAAGAATTCCGAATAATGATAGTGAAATTGATCCAAAATCTAGAAATTAAAATGGAATCACAGATAAATAGCTTGGAGACAAGGATTGAGAAGATGCAAGAAAGGTTTAACAAGGACCTAGAAGAAATAAAAAAGAGTCAATATACAATGAATAATGCAATAAATGAAATTAAAAACACTCTGGAGGCAACAAATAGTAGAATAACAGAGGCAGAAGATAGGATTAGTGAATTAGAAGATAGAATGGTAGAAATAAATGAATCAGAGAGAATAAAAGAAAAACGAATTAAAAGAAATGAGGACAATCTCAGAGACCTCCAGGACAATATTAAACGCTACAACATTCGAATCATAGGGGTTCCAGAAGAAGAAGACAAAAAGAAAGACCATGAGAAAATACTTGAGGAGATAATAGTTGAAAACTTCCCTAAACTGGGGAAGGAAATAATCACCCAAGTCCAAGAAACCCAGAGAATCCCAAACAGGATAAACCCAAGGCGAAACACCCCAAGACACATATTACTCAAATTAACAAAGATCAAACACAAAGAACAAATATTAAAAGCAGCAAGGGAAAAACAACAAATAACACACAAGGGAATTCCCATAAGGATAACAGCTGATCTTTCAATAGAAACTCTTCAAGCCAGGAGGGAATGGCAAGACATACTTAAAATGATGAAAGAAAATAACCTACAGCCCAGATTATTGTACCCAGCAAGGATTTCATTCAAGTATGAAGGAGAAATCAAAAGCTTCTCAGATAAGCAAAAGCTGAGAGAATTCTGCACCACCAAACCAGCTCTACAACAAATACTAAAGGATATTCTCTAGACAGGAAACACAAAAATGGTGTATAAATTCGAACCCCAAACAATAAAGTAAATGGCAACGGGATCATACTTATCAGTAATTACCTTAAACGTAAATGGGTTGAATGCCCCAACCAAAAGACAAAGACTGGCTGAATGGATACAAAAACAAGACCCCTACATATGTTGTCTACAGGAGACCCACCTCAAAACAGGGGACACATACAGACTGAAAGTGAAGGGCTGGAAAAAGATTTTCCATGCAAATAGGGACCAAAAGAAAGCAGGAGTAGCAATACTCATATCAGATAAAATAGACTTTAAAACAAAGGCTGTGAAAAGAGACAAAGAAGGTCACTACATAATGATCAAAGGATCAATCCAAGAAGAAGATATAACAATTATAAATATATATGCACCCAACACGGGAGCACCGCAGTATGTAAGACAAATGCTAACAAGTATGAAAGGAGAAATTAACAATAACACAATAATAGTGGGAGACTTTAATACCCCACTCACACCTATGGATAGATCAACTAAACAGAAAATTAATAAGGAAACACAAACTTTAAATGATACAATAGACCAGTTAGACCTAATTGATATCTATAGGACATTTCATCCCAAAACAATGAATTTCACCTTTTTCTCAAGCGCACATGGAACCTTCTCCAGGATAGATCACATCCTGGGCCATAAAGCTAGCCTTGGTAAATTCAAAAAAATAGAAATCATTCCAAGTATCTTTTCTGACCACAATGCAGTAAGATTAGATCTCAATTACAGGAGAAAAACTATTAAAAATTCCAACATATGGAGGCTGAACAACACGCTGCTGAATAACAAACAAATCACAGAAGAAATCAAAAAAGAAATCAAAATTTGCATAGAAACGAATGAAAATGAAAACACAACAACCCAAAACCTGTGGGACACAGTAAAAGCAGTCCTAAGGGGAAAGTTCATAGCAATACAGGCACACCTCAAGAAACAAGAAAAAAGTCAAATAAATAACCTAACTCTACACCTCAAACAACTAGAAAAGGAAGAAATGAAGAACCCCAGGGTTAGTAGAAGGAAAGAAATCTTAAAAATTAGAGCAGAAATAAATGCAAAAGAAACAAAAGAGACCATAGCAAAAATCAACAAAGCCAAAAGCTGGTTCTTTGAAAGGATAAATAAAATTGACAAACCATTAGCCAGACTCATCAAGAAACAAAGGGAGAAAAATCAAATCAATAAAATTAGAAATGACAGTGGAGAGATCACAACAGACAACATAGAAATACAAAGGATCATAAGAGACTATTATCAACAATTATATGTCAATAAAATGGACAACGAGGAAGAAATGGACAAATTCTTAGAAAAGTACAACTTTCCAAAACTCGACCAGGAAGAAATAGAAAACCTTAACAGACCCATCACAAGCATGGAAATTGAAACTGTAATCAAAAATCTTCCAGCAAACAAAAGCCCAGGTCCAGACGGCTTCACAGCTGAATTCTACCAAAAATTTAGAGAAGAGCTAACACCTATCCTGCTCAAACTCTTCCAGAAAATTGCAGAGGAAGGTAAACTTCCAAACTCATTCTATGAGGCCACCATCACCCTAATACCAAAACCTGACAAAGATGCCACAAAAAAAGAAAACTATAGGCCAATATCACTGATGAACATAGATGCAAAAATCCTAAACAAAATTCTAGCAATCAGAATCCAACAACACATTAAAAAGATCATACACCATGACCAAGTGGGCTTTATCCCAGGGATGCAAGGATTCTTCAATATCCGCAAATCAATCAATGTAATACACCACATTAACAAATTGAAAAACAAAAACCATATGATTATCTCAATAGATGCAGAGAAAGCCTTTGACAAAATTCAACACCCATTTATGATAAAAACTCTCCAGAAAGCAGGAATAGAAGGAACATACCTCAACATAATAAAAGCTATATATGACAGACCCACAGCAAACATTATCCTCAATGGTGAAAAATTGAAAGCATTTCCTCTAAAGTCAGGAACAAAACAAGGGTGCCCACTTTCACCATTACTATTCAACATAGTTTTGGAAGTTTTGGCTACAGCAATCAGAGCAGAAAAAGAAATAAAAGGAATCCAAATTGGAAAAGAAGAAGTAAAACTCTCACTATTTGCAGATGACATGATCCTCTACATAGAAAACCCTAAAGACTCCACCAGAAAATTACTAGAACTAATCAATGATTATAGTAAAGTTGCAGGATATAAAATCAACACACAGAAATCCCTTGCATTCCTATACACTAATAATGAGAAAACAGAAAGAGAAATTAAGGAAACAATTCCATTCACCATTGCAACGAAGAGAATAAAATACTTAGGAATATATCTACCTAAAGAAACTAAAGACCTATATATAGAAAACTATAAAACACTGGTGAAAGAAATCAAAGAGGACACTAATAGATGGAGAAATATACCATGTTCATGGATTGGAAGAATCAATATAGTGAAAATGAGTATACTACCCAAAGCAATTTATAGATTCAACGCAATCCCTATCAAGCTACCAACAGTATTCTTCACAGAGCTAGAACAAATAATTTCACAATTTGTATGGAAATACAAAAAACCTCGAATAGCCAAAGCGATCTTGAGAAAGAAAAATGGAACTGGAGGAATCAACCTACCTGACTTCAGGCTCTACTACAAAGCCACAGTTATCAAGACAGTATGGTACTGGCACAAAGACAGAAATATAGATCAATGGAACAAAATAGAAAGCCCAGAGATAAATCCACGCACATATGGACACCTTATCTTTGACAAAGGAGGCAAGAATATACAGTGGATTAAAGACAATCTCTTTAACAAGTGGTGCTGGGAAATCTGGTCAACCACTTGTAAAAGAATGAAACTAGAACACTTTCTAACACCATATACAAAAATAAACTCAAAATGGATTAAAGATCTCAACATAAGACCAGAAACTATAAAACTCCTAGAGGAGAACATAGGCAAAACACTCTCTGACATACATCACAGCAGGATCCTCTATGACCCACCTCCCAGAATATTGGAAATAAAAGCAAAAATAAACAAATGGGACCTAATTAAACTTAAAAGCTTCTGCACATCAAAGGAAACTATTAGCAAGGTGAAAAGACAGCCTTCAGAATGGGAGAAAATAATAGCAAATGAAGCAACCGACAAACAACTAATCTCAAAAATATACAAGCAACTCCTACAGCTCAACTCCAGAAAAATAAATGACCCAATCAAAAAATGGGCCAAAGATCTAAATAGACATTTCTCCAAAGAAGACATACAGATGGCTAACAAACACTTGAAAAGATGTTCAACATCACTCTTTATCAGAGAAATGCAAATTAAAACCACTATGAGGTACCATTTCACACCAGTCAGAATGGCTGCGATCCAAAAGTCTACAAATAATAAATGCTGGAGAGGGTGTGGAGAAAAGGGAACCCTCTTACACTGTTGGTGGGAATGCAAATTAGTACAGCCACTATGGAGAACAGTGTGGAGATTCCTTAAAAAACTGGAAATAGAATTGCCTTATGATCCAGCAATCCCACTGCTGGGCATACACACTGAGGAAACCAGAAGGGAAAGAGACACGTGTACCCCAATGTTCATCGCAGCACTGTTTATAATAGCCAAGACATGGAAGCAACCTAGATGTCCATCAGCAGATGAATGGATAAGAAAGCTGTGGTACATATACACAATGGAGTATTACTCAGCCATTAAAAAGAATACACTTGAATCAGTTCTAATGAGGTGGATGAAACTGGAGCCTATTATACAGAGTGAAGTAAGCCAGAAGGAAAAATATAAATACAGTATACTAACGCATGTATATGGAATTTAGAAAGATGGTAACGATAACCCTGTGTACGAGACAGCAAAAGAGACACTGATGTATAGAACAGTCTTATGGACTCTGTGGGAGAGGGTGGGAAGATTTGGGAGAATGTCATTGAAACATGTGAAATGTCATGTATGAAACGAGATGCCAGTCCAGGTTCAGTGCACGATGCTGGATGCTTGGGGCTGGTGCGCTGGGAAGGCCCAGGGGGATGGTATGGGGAGGTTGGGAGGGAGGAGGGTTCAGGATGGGGAGCATGTGATTTTTTTTAAAAAAATAAAATTAAAAAAAAAAAAAAAAAAAAAAAAAAAAAAAAAAAAGAAAGACATTGCTAACACCAATGTCAGAGTGCATACTGCCTATGTTTTCTTCTAGGACCTTTATAGTTTCAGGCCTTACATTCAAGTCTTTAATCCGTTTGGAGTTGATTTCTCTGTATGATGTGAGACAGTGGTTCTGTTTTATTTATTTATTTTTTGTGCATGTGGCTGATATAACTAGTTCTGAACAGTGAATTGTGAGTGCAATTGACAAGTGGAGGCAATAAAAAAAGTCTCTGCACAACCTCAAGTTCTTTTCCCACCACTTTAATCATGGAGGCCAAGATGGAACCATCCTGAAACCCTGAGTCAGCTCTTTGAAGAGAACTACCCTGGAGATCCTTGATACACACAGCAAAATGTATATGAGTAAAAAACTTAACTGTGGTAAGTCATTGACATTTAAAAGTTTAGTTTCCTGTTAAATAAATGAGATATGTATGCAATGGTATATGCAATGGTTACTATAGCATAACACAAGTCTACCTGACTAGTACAGACATTTGTATTAGGGACCAGAAAACTGACCCAAATGTACAGCTTCTGAGATGTATCCAAGAAAAAGATGAAGAAAAAAATCTATGTTTACAAACTCTATTTATAATTTAAAAAATTGAATGCAGTACAAAGGCCCAGTAATTTGGGTGTGTTTTAAAATTTATGATTCAATCATGGAATGGACTGTTGTGTGTGTGTGTGTGCATGTGTTAGTCACTCAGTCATGTCCAACTCTTTGCAACCCCATGGACTTGTAGATGGCCAGGATCCTGTCTATGGGACTCCACAGGCAGGAATACTGGAGTGAGTTGCCATGGCCTTCTCCAGGTAATCTTCCCAGCCCAGTGATCGAACCAGGGTCTCCTGCATGGCAGGCAGATTCTTTACCGTCTGAGCCACCAAAAGTATGTAAACTGAGGCTACACTGGAAAACAGGCAGAATAAACTTTAAAAATGCCTACAAATTTTATGTACACTATTAACTATAGAAGAGCATGTTTCTCAAAAAGACTTGAACAAAATCCACTATAATGCTATTTATTTTAAAATAACTATGGGATTATATATTATTTTCCTTTTTCATTTTCTAAGTTGTTTTTGGTTTAAACATCTTTAAAAGGAAATGAAAGTTGTATTAAATCCAACAAGTGTTTTCTAAGAATAAGTTTTCCCAAATTCATTTACATTTTATACGATCATTGAAATTATGGATTAAGTAAATACTATAGCCACAGTTTATATTGATTTCAACAAGACGTTAAAGAAAAGTTGAATGATTTTTAAAGACAAGATACAAAACATGTCCTTGATGAGAATAGAGTTCTACAAATAGGTATGCAAGTAAACTTGAGGGAATTTTACTTGACGTGAGATTTGAGTAAAATATCCTTGTGTATGTGTGTGTGCTCAGTCATTCAGTCATGTCCAGCTCTTTGTGAACTCATATAGACTATAGCCTACCAAGCTCCTCTGTCCATGAAATTTTCCAGACAAGAGTACTGGAATGGCTTACCATTTGCTCCTCCAGGGGATCTTCCCAACCCAGTGACCAAAGCTGCGTCTTGAATCTCTTGCACTGGCAGGCAAATTCTTTACCATTCGCACCACCTCCGAGGCCCCAAATATCCTTGGCCTATTGTTAAATCTCTGTCCTTTGCCTTTTCCTGATCAACATTTATGTCAATGTCTAAAATAAAGAAATTGCCAAATTTTTTAATGTGGAGATGATATAAAGTTGGGAAGTAAACAAGATGCATGACAAAGTTAACAATATGGTCAGAAAACTAGAATGATGAACAAAGATATTGTGATGGAGTTTAACTGGGACAAATATAAAGTTTAGCTCCAAACAGCTCAGTTGCATAAATATAGGATATAGAAGACAATGACTCATGTAAAAAGCAAACAAACCTTGAGATTTTCAATAACCTCTAGCTCTGTATTGATAGATTCATTTACTTCAACATGTTTCTCATCTTATGCATGCTCAGTCGCATCTGACTCTTTGCAACCCCATGGACTGTGGCCCACCAGGCTCCTCTGTCCATGAAATTTTCCAGACAAGGATACCAGAGTGGGTTGCTGTTTCCTCCTCCAGGAGATCTTCCTGACCCAGGGATCGAACCTGAGTCTCTTGTGTCTCCTGCATTGCAGGAGGATCTTTTACTGCTTGAGCAATTGGGGAAGCCCCTCAACATGTGTGTATTTAGTGTTTATTTTATTTAAGAAATATTAAAGAAGTCCAGGCAAGATATGATAAGGGTTTTATCTTAAAGAGTAAGCACTGAGGATAGAAAGATGGGTTGGTTACGATAAATATTCTGAAGGGAGAATCTGCAGAACTTGGTGCTCAATTGGGTGCTCAAGAAGAAGGATTCCAGAATGATTCTTGGGCTTTGAGTTTGCTGAATAGGGAAAGAGTGATGCTGTTTATTGAGCTAGGGCATGCTGGAGAAGTGGGCTCAAGGGGGAAATAAAAGATGAGTTTATTCTTGGACATACTCAGTTTTAGTTCTTTAAGACATATCCAGGAAGGAATATCTGTTCGATAGAGTTTATAAGGGTCTGAAGTCTATGAAAGAAGTCAGGGCTAGAGATAAAAGTTGTAAGAGTCATTGAGACATACATGACAGTGAGACTAAAGAAGTAAATAAATGCTGAAAGACAGAGATTAGACCTTGAGAAGAGAAGATCAAGGACAGAGCCCCAAAGAACAACTAGCAAGAGAAGAAAAAAAAAAAAAAAAAAAAGTGAGAAAAATCAGAGAGCTAATGTGAGAACAAAAAGAAGAATGTTTCAGAAGTCAAGGGAGGAGTTCCAAAAATACATGAAATTTCCTATCAAATGTACTAGTAGAGTGTCAGAGCCTCATAACTTTCTCCTAAATTTCTATTCTAAGCATATTAGGTAATACCATACCTAATAATATGATATAGAAGCAAAATTCCATCATCACACATCAACTAGGTAATATAATTATTAAAGCAAGTCTATTTAAGAGTTAAAGGAATTTTTCTAACTACATCGGGGCCACTCCCTTGACATTCCATTCTCTGAATTAATTTGTGGACAGTCTAAGGTAAGAAGGTAGGGAAGGATTTCCCTGGTGGTCCAGTGATCAAGAATCTATCTGCCAATGCAGGGGACATGGATTTGATCCCTAGTCTGGGAAGATCCTACATGCCATGGAGCAACTAAGCCCAAGCACCACAACTACGGAGCCCCCAGGCCCAGAGCCAGTGCTCCGCAAAAAGAGAAGCCACCACAGTGAGAAGGCTGCACACCACAAGGAAAAACAGCCCCTACTCACCACAACGACAGAAAGCCTGAATGCAGCAATGAAGACCCAGCGTAGCCTTAAAGAAACAATTTTTTTGTTAAAAAAAAAAAACAAAAAAGAAAAAAAACTAGAAGAAAACTTTGAGTCACTCTCACAATTTATCCCTTACCCAAGATATGGGCTCCTCTCTTCCAAAAAAAAAAAATAGGTGGCCATCTCCTTTTACATGGGAACTACGCTCTGAGTCCATCAGTCCCCACCTCACACTTCCCCTTCTCCCTTCTGTTCCCATCAAATCTTCTCATTCAACCTCTAGAGATAAATTTCCTGTGTATAACTCTACAGAAAGTAGAATGAGACAGGTGAGAAGCCAGGTTCATCTTGGCATACCTACACAATGGAGTCTATGGAGTCACAGAGTTGGACACAACTGAGCTACTGAACAGCAGCACAATGGAGGAAAACTGTTGTGACCGGATAGGAAGGCTGCTGGGAGTAATGCTTACATATATTTAATGAATAATAACTGTGCTGCATCTACAGAATCCAGAATCAAGACTCAGTGTAGAAAAGAAACATATTTTCTATGAAAAGTGCTAGCTAGGTTTGAGCTGCAAGCATGCATACAACCTGCTCAAGCAAGAGAAGTGAAGTGGGAGTAAAGAAAATGGTCTTCTTCTACCACAGGGAATTCCATGCTCTCCTTCCTCCTTCAATTGCTGATTGAAGGATCCTAGGAAGGTAGCAATACTTTGGCCATCTGATGTGACGAGTCTTCATTGGAAAAGACCCTGAAGCTGGAAAAGACTGAAGGCAGGAGGAGAAGGGGGTGACAGAAGACAAGATGGTTGAATGACTCACTGACTCAATGGACATGAGCTTGAGCAAGCTCCAGAAAATGGTGAAGGAGCCTGGCGTGGTGCAGTCCATGGGGTCTCAAAGAGTCAAACATGACTGAGCGACTGAACAACAAGGAAGGTAGCATGAAGTAGGCTCAGTGTGGCACAGGACATCCTGAGGAACCAACTCCTAGCCTTCATTTCAAGTCATCTTTCACATGGTAGGGCTTCCCTGGTGGCTCAGACAGTAAAGCGTCTGTCTGCAATGCGGGAGACCCGGTTTTGATCCCTGGGTCGGGAAGATCCCCTGGAGAAGGAAATGGCAACCCACTCCAGTACTATTGCCTGGAAAATCCCATGGATGGAGGAGCCTGGTAGGCTGCAGTCCGTGGGATCACAAAGAGTTGGACACGACTGAGCAACTTCACTTCACTTCACATGGTAGAGATGTAACTGAATGCTAAACTAAAAAGGAAGTGGCAGAAGAGCCTTCTCTACAACTGAATTTTTTTATTGAAGGGTAGTTGATTTATAATGCTGTGTTAATTTCTGCTGTACAGCAGGGTGATTCAGTTATACATATATATATTCTTTTCCTAATATTCTTTTTCATTATGATTTATCATAGGACATTTAATATACTTCTCTATGCTATACAGTAGGACCTGTTGTTTTTCCATCCTGTATATAAAAGCTTACCTCTGCCAACCCCAACCTCCCACTCCCATCATTCCCCCAAATCCTTCCTTTGTTTGGTTACATAAAGCATTACAGACAAGTATAAACTCAGGAAATTTTAAATGATAAGCATATTACTATCACCAGTTCAAACTCACTTCATAATTGCAGAGCCCAATTTTCTGGCTTCAAGAATCACAGCACATGACAAGTGACCTGTTTTTCAGTAGTTTCAGCATTGTTTTATTGGTTTGACTTGTACCTTGTCGTATATGACTTCTCTTCAGAAAGAAGAAAAAAATAATAATCTGGCAGTACTGTGCATGACATGCATATAGACTAGCACACAAATATTGGGTGTACTATACTACAAGGTTGAGACTGACTTGTCTGTGCCCCCACAATCTTCTTCCCCTAGTGTTAGTCACTCAGTCGTGTCCCGTAGACTTTGCCATCCCACGGACTGTATGTAGTCCACCAGTCTCCTCTGGCCATGGAATTCTCCAGGCAAGAATACTAGAGTGAGTTGCCATTGTCTTCTCCAGGGGATAGTCCTGACCCAGGGATCAAGCCTGGGTCTCCCACATCACAGGCAGATTCTTTACCATCTGAGCCACGTGGCAAGCCCTTGAGGGTCACCTTTAAAGACCCTGAGCTGGCTCAGTGAATGAGCTATAAGGGCAGCCAATCCAGCACAGAGCAGTAGCTGATTTTGTGAAATGCAGGCCCATGCCTACTTGTCCAGAGTCACTGTCTATCTGATATAAACTATTACTCAACAGGCACATCTTTAAAAATAATTGTTAAAAAATAAAAGCAAAATGAAAATTGTAAAAACAATTTTAATTTTTAAAAATAATTGTTCTTGTATAGAGGATGAGGGATAAAGTGGAACATGCTCTGTGAAAAAGAACTCATGGGAGGAGAAGGAGTGACTGAGAGAGGTGGACTATGGAGCCCAGAAGGAGCCTGGAGGAGAAAAGAGAGGAGTCCACACTTGGAGCACGCACACCTGACGCTGCTAGTACCAACCAGCATTCCCTGACTGTGCACCAAGAAACAATACATGCTGCACATATGTCTCTGTATTTCCATTTAATTCTTCTGTGACCCTGTGATGTATTACAATTGCCTCTAGCTTAAAAATGAGAAAACCAAAGCATGGGGAAATTAAGCAATTTGCCCAAAGTCCTACAACTTGTACAGTCTGAGCCAACACAGTCTGACTCCAAAATCCGTCCTCTCAACCCATGTGCTATCCCACGCACTGAAAAACAAACAAGAAGTGAAGGACAAGTCGTGCTGGAGAAGAGATGGGAATACAGCAGTGTAGTTAAATCATTAAAGAAAAGTAGAAGAGACAGAGGTGGGAGGAAAGCTTGGCAGCTCTCAGAAGACGGAGATGCAGGACAAATGCCTGAGGGAGGGGAGAAAATGAAGACAAGCTCTGCCTTTTCCTACATTTATTTATCCATCAAACATCCTTCAAAGTCACACACTGTTCCAGGCACTGATCTGGGCACTGGAAATACAGAGACAAATAAAACATAACCACTATACTTCAGGAGCTTGTGTTTCCAGAGTGAGAAGGGCCAACGTATACTGCAACACGCAGTAGTAAATACTATCACTGAAGTATGGAAGGTGCCACGTCCAATGTCGGGAGAGAGGTTGCCAAGACGAAACGACATTGAAGAATTGAATGGGAAGTTAAAAGTGGCCAAAGAAAGGCTTGGGAAGAAGAGGCATTTGAAGTGTCAGGAAGAATGAAGGCAAACAAAGACAAGAAAAAGGAGCTGTATTTACAGAATGGCCCAAGTCACAATGGCTATCATGTCGGGGAGGAGTACTAAGAGCCAGGCCATGAAATTGTCCATGATATTATCCTAAGGAGCAAGGGGAGAAGGGCCAGTGGAAGCTTTTATATAGGAAGCAGAATGTGATTGTGTTTAGTTTTAGAAAAGTAATTAGAGGCAGAGTGAGGGCTGGATTGGAGAGGAAGAAGTTATCAACAGGAAGGCCAGTTCAGCTGGATTGCTGCAAAGATCACCCAAGGGACGGCCTGTGCCAGGGCACTGGTGTTCTACAGAGAAGCGTGGACAGATCCAAGAGACACCGACGAGGCAGAGGTCGAGGATCTTGGATCAATAGCGGGCTAGTTGTTGAGGGTTATCTTAAGATTCTAATTTGGGAGAAAGAATAGACTTCTGTTAGTGGAGAGAGAAAATTCTTCACAGTGGGCATGTTTGTGATCTATGGAATTTGAGGAATCTACCAGGCATCTGGATAAATATTATAATAGACGCTATCATTGTTGAGGCAATGACCTGACACCTTCTTTTCAATGCCAGATAGTTTCCCTATAAAAACATTAGTAACAGGTTATAGATGGAAACTGAATCAGTGTCCTTAATGCTATACATAAACCTAGACAGCATGTTTAAAAGCAGAGACATCACTTTGATGACAAAGGTCCAGATAGTCAAAACTATGGTTTTGCCAGTAGTCATGTACGGATGTGAGAGCTGGACCTTAAAGAAGGCTGAGCACCGAAGAATTGATGCTTTCAAACTGTGGTGCTAGAGAAGACTCTTGAGAGTCCGTTGGACAGCAAGGAAATCAAATCAGTCAATCCTAAGGGAAATCAACCCTAAATATTCATTGGAAGGACTGATGCTGAAGCTCCAATACTTTGGCCACCTGATTCAAAAAGCCGACTCATTGGAAAAGACCCTGATGCTGAGAAAGATTGAGGGCAAGAGGAGAAGAGGGCAACAGAGTTTGAGATGTGTGGATGGCATCGTTGACTCAATGGACATGAGTTTGAGCAAACTCCAGGAGATAGTGAGGGACAGGGAAGCTTGGCGTGCTGCAGTCCATAAGGTCATGAAGAGTTGGATACGACTGAGTGACAAAACAATAAATAGATACAGAGGAATTAATTGACTGTATTTTGAGTTCAGTTAAGAAGAATCAAGTTACATCGTTTTACAATATTTTAACATATGGCATTACTTTTAATCCCCCCAATAATCCTAGGAGTAGGTACTTAATATTCTTCCAAGATAATATTTAATATCCTTCCAATTTTGAGGAATCAAAGTCCGTTGTGTTAGTTATCACACAGTTATTAGTGGAGCTACAACTGAACCACATCCTTCCACCTTTGCCTGAAGAGGGATAATCCTCACAAGACTGCAAAGCCATGGAGATCAGACCCAATCTTGTTAGTTCTTGTGATTCTGATGTTCATCACAATGCCTGGTGTATGGCAGCACCAAATTACTGGATTTATTCAGTTGTATGGATAACATTTTTCAAGTCTTTACTTTGTTAAATAACATGATTACACTTCTGAGTAACTATTTTCATGGAAATGAAAAATTAAAGGGACATCCCTGGTGGTCCAGTGGTTGAAAATCCACCTGCCAATTCAGGGGACACAGGTTCCACTCCTTGTCTGGGAAGATTCCACATGCCCAGGATCAATTAAGCTTGTGCACCACAACTTCTGAGCCAGCACGTCCTTGAGCCTGCGCTCAGGAACAAGAGAAGCCATCACAGTAAGAAGCCCCCGCATCGCAGCTGGAGAGAGAGTAGGCCCCACTCGCCGCAGCTAGAGAATGTCTGAGCAGAACAATGAAGACCCAGTGCAGCCAATAAATAAATTTATTTTAAAAGAAAAGTTAATATTAGTCAGAAAGGTGTTACTTCTTGTGAAAAAGCTTGGGAGAGAGGGTAGATTCCATTAGCTAAAACAACATGTGTGGGGGAATTCGTGTTGTAAAGAGAATATATAATAAGAAGTGTGTATGTGTATTACTGGCTCAGTCATGCTTGACCCTTTGCGGCCCCATGGACTGTAGCCTGCCTGGCTCCTCAGTCCATGGAATTCTCCAGGCAAGAATACTGGAGTGGGTTGCCATTCCCTTCTCCAGAGGATCTTTGCAACCCAGGGATTGAACCTGGGTCTCCCAAATTACAGGCAGATTTTTTACCCATCTGAGACACCAAAGAGGCCTACAAAAAGAGGTATTTCTGTGTAATCAAATTAATTTCTCATGCTGTTGGCAAGAAGACCCTTTCCTGAATCCCACCTGAACAAGCCTTTTCATTGCTCACTTTTCAAGGTTGTGTCTATACACCAACTCCTCGCCTTCTCTCTCTGCCTCTCTCTGTTTTATTATAGGACATTTTCATTGAGCTATCGAAATTGGATGTGTCAGACACATTAAAAGCAATGGCAGTTGTGGCAAGTTAGTTGATATATTTTAAAATAAACCAAGAGGGCCATGTAGCTGTCAGGGGAATAAATTGCTCTGTTTAGCAACAAGTGATTTATTTAACGGCAGTAGACAGGGTCCGAGGGATGCCAAGCTGCATACATTTGGGGGAAAGCTGAGCAATTTTCTCAGAAATCTCTCATATGGGACCAAGGTAAGAGTTGGAGGAGTTTATGAGAAGATTAATTAAATTCTTGACTTGGGAATGACCCCAAGGAATGAATTTTATTTCCCATGTGCTGCAAGGTGAGACACATTCCAGAAGCATCAAGTATGAGCAGTGACCCAAACTTCATGGGTTTCCCCCAAACTGCCACAGCAGCATTTTCCTTGCTCACCTGTGAGGACAAAGTGTGATGTTTCCAAAAGAGTGCTGAGCAGAGAAGCTCACGTCTTGGATTTCACTCCTTCTTCCTCTCTGCACTCAGCTTTGTTTGGTGCCAGCTTGATATATGTAATCAGTGTATGTGAACTGATTTGAAATCTAAAGTTGCACAGAGGCTGAAAACCTCTGGGGCCCCCATTCTAGAAGGGTCCACCTGCCAATGCAAGAACCATAGGAGACTCAGTTTGAATCCCTGAGTTGGGAAGATCCCCTGGAGGAGGGCATGGCAACCCACTCCAGTATTCTTGCCTGGGAAACTCCATGGACAGAGGATCCTGGCAGGCTATAGTCCGTGGCATCACCAAGAGTTGGACATGACTGAGGATGCACATGCACCATTCTAGAAGGCCCTCGTTGGCATCCTCCTTCTACCTCTTACTCACTGTGTGACCGTGAACAAGTAACTGGCCTTCCTGTACCTCATTTTTCTCATCTGTAGCTGAAGACAGTAATAGTAAGGACCACAATTAATGTGACGTTAAATGAGTTACAGACTGGTTCCAAATAGGAAAAGGAGTACGTCAAGGCTGTATATTGTCACCCTGCTTATTTAACTTATATGCAGAGTACATCATGAGAAACGCTGGACTGGAAGAAGCACAAGCTGGAATCAAGATTGCTGGGAGAAATATCAATAACCTCAGATATGCAAAAGACACCACCCTTATGGCAGAAAGTGAAGAGGAACTCAAAAGCCTCTTGATGAAAGTGAAAGTGGAGAGTGAAAAAGTTGGCTTAAAGCTCAACATGCAGAAAACGAAGATCATGGCATCTGGTTCCATCACTTCATGGGAAATAGATGGGGAAACAGTGGAAACAGTGTCAGATTTTATTTTGGGGGGCTTCAAAATCACTGCAGATGGTGATTGCAGCCATGAAATTAAAAGATGCTTACTCCTCGGAAGGAAAGTTATGACCAATCTAGATAGCATATTAAAAAGCAGAGACATTACTTTGTCAACAAAGGTCCGTCTAGTCAAGGCTATGGTTTTTCCAGTAGTCATGTATGGATGTGAGAATTAGACTGTGAAGAAAGCTGAGTGCTGAAGAATTGATGCTTTAGAACTGTGGTGTTGGAGAAGACTCTTGAGAGTCCCTTGGACTGCAAGGAGATCCAACCAGTCCATTCTGAAGGAGATCAGCCCTGGGATTTCTTTGGAGGGAATGATGCTAAAGCTGAAACTCCAATACTTTGGCCACCTCATGTGAAGAGTTGACTCATTGGAAAAGACCCTGATGCTGGGAGGGATTGGGGGCAGGAGGAGAAGGGGACGACAGAGGATGAGATGGCTGGATGGCAGCACCAACTCAATAGACGTGAGTTTGAGTGAACTCCGGGAGTTGTTGATGGACAGGGAGGTCTGGTGTGCTGCAATTCATGGGGTTGCAAAGAGTCAGATGCGACTGAGCGACTGAACTGAACTGAGCTGAAATGAGTTACTACAGTTACAGAGAGGACCACATGGGATTGTCCTTTCTCTTATTTTCTGATCAACCATTCCCTCTCCATTGATTGATTCCCGTCAGTGTACACATTTTACTGTAATATCTCCCTTGAAAAAGAATCCTTGATCTTACATCCTTCTCCAGTATAAACTTTATTTCTTTTCTCTACTATTCCAATGAAATTTTTCATCAGAATCACGAGTGAACTCCATCTTGCCTAGTCTGAAGGTCTGTTCTAAAGGTCCTCGAGTGGGACACATTTCAGCAGCATTTGACTCATCCTGGATTCCCTTGTTCTGAAACACAACTCTTTCTTGTTTCTTTTCTTTCACCACTGGCCACTCTTCCTTCATCCCCTTTACAGACACTTCCTCACTGGACTGTCCCAGGGGTTAGTCTCTGGAACTTTTCTGTCCTTTTTTCTGTGCTCCCTTGATGATTTCATTCAGTCTCATGAAAGCTACAGATATAAATAGATGACAATGGCTCTCAAGTCAGTACCTCCTGCCCTAATGTTTCCCCTGGAATCCCCCAGAATCTGACTCTTTTTTCATATCTTCACTTGGATGAATAATAGGCCTCTTAATCTTAATGCAGTCAGTCTTCATTATTTGAGGATTTGTCTATTTGCTGACATTTATCTGTGACCCCCCAAATCAATACTCATGGTGCCTTCTCAATCATTTGCACACATGTGCAAAGCTGCAAAAATTTGAGTTATTCAACATGCACATTCCAACTAAGGTCAAACATGGCAACACTTTGCCTTCTTATATCAACTCCCATAATGTAAATAAGCATCCTCTAGTAATCTCTTTAATACAACATTAAAATAATTGTGTACTTTCCTTGTGATTTCACTGTTTAAAATGATTCCTAAGCATTGTGCTAAGCACTATCTAGCATTCCTCAGTGCAAAAAGGCTGTGATGCGCCTTATAGAGAAAATGCATGTGTTACATGAGCTTCACTCAGGAATGAGTTATCATGCTGTTGGCAATGAATTCAATGACAGTGAGTAAACAACAATATTAAGTAATAGGTCTTTAAACAGAAGCGTACATAAAAGAAGGTCATGTATTGATCAGCTGACAAAAACATTGTTATCAGGGGACCTCTGGAAGTTATCCCTATATTTCCCCTAGGTGCAAAGGTTCAGTATTAGCTAATTCAGGGTTCATGGTGACTTTGTAGAATATAACTATTGTGAATAAGCAGAATTGACTGTATATCCAAACCTTAACTGTGAATTCCTCCCACCCCATTCTTAATCTCAGAAAATAACTTTATTGCTCTAGTAGCTTGGCCCAATCTTTGTTCATCTTTTCCTCTCACCTCCCACCTGCAATCAACCAGCCCTTTTATAGATTCCTTTGAAATTGCTCCACTTTTTACACCTTCATTCTTTCAAGCCTGGTTCAAATCGTGATCACCATGATGATGGTAATGACATCCTAATTGGTTACCCTGCTTTTATCCATGACCGTGCCCACCCTTCACATTCAGATAAGTGACAGTGTGACACTCCTCCCCTGGGAACCTTCTCCAGTGACTTATAGTATTCAGAGCAAAGGCCAGAGTCTTACCATGGCTTTCAGCTACGCTGTCCTCCCTGCTGATCCTCTAACACATCATGAACTGCTCACCCCTTGACCTTTCACTTTCTTTTCTTCAAACATTAATCCTGCAAGGGTTCATGTGTCTCTCGCCTTTGTGTCTCTCCTCAAATGTCAGCTTATCAGAGACAGCCCCCCTTGGTAGTGCTCTATGTAGAATTGCAGCTCCCCCAATCTCTCTCCCTTTCCCTGCCCTATTTTTCTTTTTTAAAAACATTTTCTTTATTTATTTATGTCTGCGCTAGGGCTTTATTGCTGGGCACAGACTTTCTCCAGTTGCGGTGGCTTCTCTTGTTGAAGAGCACAGGCTCCAGGGTGCACAGACCTCAGTAGTTGTGGCTCTTGGGCTTTAGAGCACAGGCTTAGTAGTTATGGTACACTGGCTTAGTCTCCCTGCAACATGCGGAATCTTCCCAGACCAGGGATGGAATCTGTGTCCCCTGCATCGGCAGGCACAGTCTTAACCATTGGACCACCAGGGAAGGCCCCTGCTTTATTTTCCTTTGTATCAGTTTTCATTCAATGTATTATCCATCTGTTTAATGTTTAATGAAATCTCAATAGAATGTAAGTGTTTGAGGGCCAGAACTTCACCCAGTATGTTCACTGCTGTTTCCCCAGTGCCTAAAACAGTACCTGCCACAAAGTAGATACTGAATAAATTAGGATTCTGGTTGATTCTTGGATTTCTGTTATGTGAAACAGAGATACTATCATTCTTATTCCACACTGTGATTTATCCATGTACGCTTGCATGCTCAGTTGCTTCAGTCATGTCCGACTCTTTGTGACCCCCACGGGGTCACCAGGCTCCTCTGTCCAAGAGATTTTCCAGGCAAGAATACGGAACTGGGTTACCCTGTCCTCCTCCAGGGGATCTTTCAGACCAAGAATCCAGCCCAAGTCTGCATTGCAGGCTGATTCTTTACTGACTGAGCCACCAGGGAAGACTCGATTTATCCAGAACGATATTAAAATACACTTCTGCCTGCCATCCCTTTTTGCTGGGCATGCCCCCGGGCCATCTTCAACAAGTTTGCTTAGAAAGGACTTCCCTGGCAGACCAGTGGTTAAGACTTTGCGCTTCCAGTGCGGGGGTACAGGTTCAATCCCTGACTGGGGGCTAAGATACCACATGCCTCAAGGCGAAAAAGCCAAAACATAAAATAGAAACAATATTGTAATAAATTCAATGTGTTCAGTCATTTCAGTCTTGTCCGACTCTTTGTGACTCCATGGACTGTAGGCTGCCAGGCTCCAAGGGATTTCCCAGGCAAGAACACTGGAGTAGGTTGCCATTCCCTTTTCCAGGGAATCTTCCCAACCCAGGGATTGAACCCGCATCTCCTGTGTCTCTTGCATTGCAGGCAGATTCATTACCTGCTGAGCCATTGGGGAAGCCCTAACAAATTCAATGAAGACTTTTAAAGTAGTCCACATCAAAAAAATCTGAAAAAAAAAAAAATGGTAGAATTCATCTATGAAGCCATCTGGCCCTGGGTTTTTTGGAAGATTTTTATTACAGTTTCAATCTCCATGATTGTGATTGGTCTGTTCTTATTTTCTATTTCTTCCTAAATCAGTTTCAGTTCAGTTCAGTTCAGTCGCTCAGTCGTATCCCACTCTTTATGACCCCACGAACCGCAGCACACCAGGCCTCCCTGTCCATCACCAACACCCAGAGTTCACCCAAACTCATGTGCATTGAGTCAGTGATGCCATCCAGCCATCTCATCCTCTGTCATCCCCTTCTCCTCCTGCCTTCAATCCCTCCCAGCATCAGGGTCTTTTCCAGTGAGTCAACTCTTCACATGAGATGGCCAAAGTATTGGAGTTTCAGCCTCAGCATCAGTCCTTCCAATGAATACCCAGGACTGGTCTCCTTTAGGATGGACTGGTTGGATCTCCTTGCAGTCCAAGGGACTTGCAAGAGTCTTCTCCAGCACCACAGTTCAAAGCATCAATTTTTTGGTGCTCAGCTTTCTTCACAGTCCAACTCTCACATCCATACATGACCACTGGAAAAACCATAGCCCATTTAGAAAGGTTATAGTTTCTAAGAATTTGTCTGTTTCTTCCAAGTTGTTCATTTCATTGGCATATAGTTGCTCAGTGTCATAATCCTTGGTATTTCTGTGTTATCTATTGTAATTTCTCCTTTTTAATTTCTAATTTTACTGATTTTCATCTTCTTTTTTCCTTGATGAGTCTGGCTAGTGGTTTGTCAATTTTATCTTCTCAAAGAACCAGCTTTTAGTTTTATTGGTCTTTGCTATAGTTACCTTCATTTATTTTTCATTTATTTCTGCTCTGATCTTTATGATTTCTTTACTTCTACTAAATTTGGTGTGTTTTTTGTTGTTGTAGTTGTTCTCTTTCTAGTTGCTTTAGATGTAAGGTTAGGTTGTTTATTTGATGTTCCCCTTGTTTCTTAAGGTAGGCTGTATTGCTATAAACTTCCCTCCTAAGCACTGTTTTTACTGCACCCCTTAGACTTTGAGTTGTGTTTTCATTGTCAACTGTTTCTATGCATATTTTTATTTTCTTTTTGATTTCTTTAGTGATCTATTGGTTATTCAGAAGTGTATTATTTAGCCTCCGTGTGTTGATGTTTTTCATAATTTTTTTCCTGCAGTTGATATCTTACAGCATTGTGATCAGAAAAGATGTTTGAAATGATTTCACATTTTTAAAATTTACCAAGGCTTGATTTGTGGAATCTAATTGAACTTTAAAGCTTTTTCACAACAAAGGAAACTATATGCAAGGTGAAAAGACAATCCTCGGAATGGGAGAAAACAATAGCAAATGAAGCAACTGACAAAGGATTAGTTTCCAAAATATACAAGCAGCTCAATACCAGAAAAACAAGCAACCCAATCAAAACTTGGGCAGAAGACCTAAACACACATTTTGCCAAAGAAGACTTGCAGATGGCTAATAAACACATAAAAATATGCTCAACATCACTCATTATTTGAGATATGCAAATCAAAACTACAACGAGATATCATCTCACACATGTCAGAAGAGCCATCACCAAAAAGTCCACAAACAATAAATGCTAGACAGGGTGTGGAGAAAAGGAAACCCTCTTACATTGTTGGTAGGAATGCAAATTTATACAGCCACTACAGAGAACAGTATGGAGATTCCTAAAAAACTAGGAATAAAACTGCCATATGACCCAGCAATCCCACTACTGGGCATATGCCCTGAGGAAACCGTAATTGAAAAAGACACATGTACCCCAATGTTCATTGCAACACTATTTACAATAGCTAGGACACTGAAGCAACCTAGATGTCCATCAACAGATGAATGGAGAGAGAAGCTGTGGTACACATATACAATGTACTTTTGCTCAGCTAAAAAAAGGAAGATATTTGAGTCGATTCTAATGAGGTGGATGAACCTAGAGCCTAATATACCGAGCAAAGTAAGTCAGAAAGAGAAAGACAAATATCATGTATTAATGCATATATATGGAATCTAGAAAGATAATACAAATGATCCTATGTGCAAGGCAGTAAAGCAAACACAGACATAAAGAACAGACTTTTAGACACAATGGGGGAAGGAGAGAGTGGGATGATTTGAGAGAATAGCATTGAAACACATGCATTACCAGACATAAAATAGATAGCCAGTGGGAGTTTACTGTGTGACACAGGAAACCCAAAGCCAGTGCTCTGCGACAACCTAGATGAGTGGGAGGGGGAAGGAGGTGGAAGGGGCCTACAAGAGGAAGAGGACATATGTATACCTATGGCCGATTCATGTCAATGTATGGCAAAAATCATCACAATAGTATAAAGCAATTATCCTACAATTAAAAATAAAATATAAAAAAATAATTTAAATTAAAAAAAAATTTGCTTAGGAAAGACACATGTTCACTGTGGCCCTAAGCAAGCTATCCCAAGCTAGATATCAAGAATTCTGAGCTCTACTACCCCTGCCTCTCAGCTTTGGTAAGAGGAATTAAGAATGACTGTGTTACTTCAGAATATTATCTTGGAAGCTCTATGCGTGATGGAATTTTACTGTCCCATAAATTGCCTATTTTCTTCCCAGTATGAATTATGATGGGTACAGCTTTCTCCTCAAAGGAAGATGTGCCGTTTGAAAAGTTTTGTTCCCACACAGGGCGCATCACAGTGAGATTACCATCCAGTCAGCTATGGAACTGTGACCCAGGATGCTCATGTAGACTTGATGTTTAAGAAGTTAACTGCATGATTCCCAGCTGTTAGGGCCCCTGACCAAGGCTGTTTGCTTAACTTTAAAAGAAAGCTTTCCTTTGGAACATACTTCCTAGTGAGCAGGATCAAGTGTTGCTTAATAGATATTAAATATATACAGAGTAAACCCCGGGCTTAGGCAGGGCAATTAGCCTAGGCAAACTCACTGTTCAGTTTTGGTCAGCAAACCAGAATTTTAGGGCAGAGTCAGGTCTGGAAGCCACGTGCATTGAGGATCTATGAAACCACCCACAGAGTCATCATTCTTCCAGGCTCAGGCTTCTCAAATAAAAATCCCACTCTGTTCCCTGGCCAGAGAGCCTCCAGGGCTGGTATTGCTCAAGCCTTAGTTCACAGACATGTCACTGTATTCATTTGCTCCATAGGTATGTGTGCAGGTTGGCCTCATACACGAGAGTCCCAGTTAACAGAAACTTGATGTTTATGGCAAAAAGAACACATGTTCATTGTGAAAATTTGGAGCTTCAGGAAACATCATGAATAAAAAAAGGATTCAAAATTCTAAGGCCCAGAAACTGAACACTTAACAGTTCAGTGTATATCCTTCCAGCTGTTTATTATATGCATTGGAGTATATATAGTTTTAAATAAGTTAGATTATTCTCACCTTGTTTTATAATCCTTTTCTACTTACTATTGTGGACATTTTCCCACATCTGCTAGGAAATTATTAATTGTTCTGCTATAGTGATTTTTTTCAATAGCTGTCCACTATTCCGAAATACAGAGGTCCTATATTTTACTTATTAATGCTTTGCAGTTTAACATTTAGGTAATTTCCAGTTCTCCATCATTAAAGACAATGCTACGATGAACACTGTTGAACATTAATGTTTGTATATAATACTGATGATTTTCTAAGAATAAATATCATTGAGGGAAAATCATATGTTCAAAATACGTGAAGTTTTGGCCAGCGTATACTCCCTCCCACAGAATAGGGAAGGGTCACCTTTCCAGAGCTGGCTTTTAGAATGAGGCTCCTCTGGGAGTCCCTCTTAGGATCCTCCTAACAGATATAACCTGCACCCCTAGAAGCTGCCCCAGGGCAGTTGTGTGCAAAAGGCTGTCTCTCGCGTCAGGGCCTTCTGGGCCACATTTACTCATCTCTGCAGCCGGGCCAGCCGAAGCATGTGGAGGTCAGGTGATGTGCGTGGGGTCATGCAGCCAGCGGTGACTCAGCCAAAACCGTTCCAGCTCCTGAACCTTGCTCCGATCACAAGGTTGAGAGCACTCATTTCCCTGAGGCCCATTATTCCCAAATAATTAAAAGCCCGCTTGCCTTTGAGTTGGTGGATATTCAGTTTTGAAATGACTGATTCAGCCCCATGACTTTGCTAATTGGTGACACTAAATGCTGTACAATCCTGTTTTCCTCGTCGTTTTTGGAACCAGTCAGAGAATGATTTGTAGAGTTCTCCCTCTGCGACAGAATTTGCAATCTAACTGTGTCTGGGTGCCTCCAAGTGTCCACCTGAGCCTCTCAGAGACATAACTGCTGAACTGGATCAAAACAAAAATTCTGATTCATTATGACTCATACATAAAACCCAAGCTGCCTGGTAAGGCACCAGAACATCCTTATCAACAGAAGAAAAACTCTGGTGACACAGATTGGCCCTAAGATGAAGGCCAATTGCCTACATGATCCTCCACCCATTAAAGTGAATTCAATTCAGGTGACCCATCGCCAGCAAACCTAGTAAGACTAAGAATTCACAGGTGAGTAGACCAGTATGGGAAATGACTGCGTGGGATGCAAGCTGGTTCTTTGCTTTCATTGGTTTGCCATCCCTGGATTACTCCCTGAAATGATGCCTATGAATTCAGGGTTCTCCATGGTCATTGTACTTTGTTCTGACACTTAGCCATAGACAGAGGGTGTCAAAGCCCAGATGTTCCCCAAGTTGTGGACACCAACTGCACAGGGTAAGAGAAAGTGAAAAAATACTGATTTAATATTTATAGTAGATATAAGCCTATTCAGATTGTCTGTTTCTTTTTGTGTGTTTTGGCATATTGTAAAGTTCAAGGAATTGTTCCATTTCACCTAGGTTATCAAACTTGTGGTCATAGTATTGTTCATGGTGTTCTTTTTTTTCCCCATGGTATTCCTTAATTAACCCTTTTAAGGTCCATGAGATCATGATGACATCCTTTTTTTCATTTCTGTGATGAGTAATGTGTGTCTTCTACAAATTGGAGTCTAGCTACAAGGTTATTGATTTTAGTAATCTTTCCAAAGAACCAGCTTTTGATTTCATTGTTTTTCTTTATGGATTCCCCCTTTTCAATTTCATTGGTTTTTGCTTCACTCTTGACCATTTCTTTTCTTCTGTTTCTTTGGATTTAATTTTCTCTTTCCCTAGCTTCTTAAGATAGAATCCTAGATGGTTGATTTTATATATTTCTTCTTTACCATGAATAAATATTCATATTATAGTGTTATTTTACATCTTATATAATTAAATATTTCTTTTTTGCTATATTTTTCATTCAATGCTATAAATTTCACTCTAAGTAGCACTTTCACTACCTCCCACAAATTTTGATAAATTGAGGTTTCACTTTCATTTAGTTAAAAATATTTTAAAAATCCCGTTGAGAATTCTTCTTTCACCCATGTGTTGTTCAGAAATGTGTTGTTTAATCATTTGGGAGTATTTTGGGGTTTTCAGTTATTTTTCAGTTATTGATTTCTAGTTTTAATTCTGTTGCGGTCTGAGAACAGACTTGTATGATTTCTAATCCTGTAAATTTGTTAAGGTGTGGCTTCTGGCCCAGAATGTAGTCTATCTTAGTCAATGCTGCATGTGACCTTGAGAAGAATGTGTGTTCTGCTGTCATTGGATGAAGTACTCTACAGTTCAGCTCAGCTCAGGAGCTCAGTCGGGTCTGACTCTTTGTGGCCCCATGGACTGTAACATGACAGGCTTCCCTGTCTATCACCAACTCCCAGAGCTTGCTGAATACTTAATATTGTGCTCATCCACTTAAAAACAAATTTATCATAAGTTGTATATTAGTAGTCATATATAAGTATACAATTTGATAACTTTTCATAAATATATACACCATGTAACAACCTGCCCAGTCAGAAAATTCACTTGTGCTACTTTGCAATCTCCTCTCCCCGCCTCATGACTCTCTGACAATCACTGATGTGATTTCTACCACCATATATCAATCTTGCCAATTCTACAACTTCATAGAAATGGAATCAGACAGTATGTAATCTTTTGTACCTGGATGATGTCACATTCTGAAGGAGATCAGCCCTGGGATTTCTTTGGAAGGAATGATGCTAAAGCTGAAACTCCAGTACTTTGGCCACCTCATGCAAAGAGTTGACTCATTGGAAAAGACTCTGATGCTGGGAGGGATTGGGGGCAGGAGGAGAAGGGGATGACAGAGGATGAGGTGGCTGGATGGCATCACTGACTTGATAGACGTGAGTTTGAGTGAACTCCAGGAGTTGGTGATGGACAGGGAGGCCTGGCATGCTGCGATTCATGGGGTCACAAAGAGTCGGACACGACTGAGCGACTGATCTGAACTGAACTGATGTCACTTAATGTATTTGAGATTTACTCATGTTGTCTGTATCAGTTTGTTCCTTTCCATTGCTAAGATTCTACTTTTTGAATATGCTCAAATATATTTACTAATTTTATTGTAGATGAAAATTGGGGTTGTTCTCCAAGCTTTTACAAATAAAGCTGCTGTGATTATTTCAACACAAATCTTTTTATAGACATGCACTTTGTTTCTCTTGAATAGATACCTAGGAGTGAAATTTCTAGATGGTTTCCTAAGTTTATGTTTAAATAAGAAACTGTCAAACTTTTTTTCCAAGTTGCCATACCATTTCTTTCACTCCAGCTACCAAGAGTTCCTGTTGTTCTACATTTTCACTAACACTTAGAATTTTTAGTTCTTTAAATTTTAGCCATTCTAATGGTTTGAGATGTTATTGTAGTGTTAATTTACATATCCCAATGGCTACTGGTAAGTACTTTTTCATGTACTTTTTGGCTATTTAGAGAGCTTTTTAAAAATTATTAAAACTTTCAGATGTATGACATTATAGTTCAACATCTGTATACCCTGCAGTGTGATCAGCATGCAAGTCTAGTTACCATCCATCACCATACACTGACCCCAGTCACCCATTTTGTCCGTACCTCAACCCTCTTCCCTTTTGGGAACCACTAATTTGTTCTCTGTATCTATGAATTTGCTTTTATGTGTTGATTGGTTTTGTTTATTTTTTTAATTCCACATACAAGTGAAATCATACAGTACTTGTCTTTCTCCACCTGACTTATTTCATTTAGTGTGCTACACTCAAGGTCCATTCCTGTTGTCACAAATGACCGAATTTCATTCTTTTTTTATGGCTGATCACATTTCATCATGTACAGATATACTACATCTTATGTATCCTTTCATCTGTCAGTGGACACCGAGGGTGTCTACAAATTTTACCTATTGTAAATAATGCTGCAATGGACATAAAAGTACATGTGCATGCATGCATGCTAAATCACTTCAATTGTGTCTGACTCTGTGACCCTATGGACTATAGCTCGCCAGGCTCCTCTGTCCATGGGATTTTCTAGGCAAGAATGTTGGAGAGGGTTGCCATTTCCTCCTCCAGGAGATCTTCCCAATTCAGGGATCTAAACTACGTCTCTTGCATCTCCTGCTTTGACAGGTGAATTCTTTACCACTAGCACCACCTTGGTGTTGAGTCACCTGTCATGTCTGACGCTTTGCAACCCCATGGACTGCAGCACGCCAGGCCTCCCTGTCCCTCACCATCTCCCAGAGTCTGCCCAAGTTCATGTTTGTTGCATCAGTGATTCCATCTAGCCATCTCATCCTCTGACACCCTCTTCTCCTTCTGCCCTCAATCTTTCGCAGCATCAGGGACTATTTCAATGAATCGCCTGCTTGCCTCAGATGACCAAAATACTGGAGTTTCAGCTTCAGCATCAGTCCTTCCAGTGAGTATTCAGGGTTTATCTCCCTTAAGATTGACTGGTTTGATCTCCTTGTTGTCCAAGGGATTTTCAGGAGTCTTTTCCAGCACCACAGTTTGAAGGCATCAATTCTTTGGCATTCTGCCTTCTTATTGATCCAGCTCTCACAACTGTATGTGACCACTGGGAAGACCATAGCCTTGACTATACGAACCTTTGTCAGCAGAGTAATGTGTCTGCTTTTCAACACAGTCTGGGTTTGTCATTGCTTTCCTGCCAAGAAGCAAATGTCTTCTGATTTAATGGCTGCACTCACCATCTGCAGTGATTTTGGAGCCCAAGAAGAGGAAATCAGTCGCTACTTCCACCTTTCCCCCTTCTATTTGCCATGCGGTAATTGGAAAAGACCCTGATGCTGGGAGGGATTGGAGGCAGGAGGAGGAGGGGACGACAGAGGATGAGATGGCTGGATGGCATCACTGACTCTATGGGCATGAATTTGGGTAAACTCCGGGAGTTGGTGACGGACAGGGAGGCCTGGTGTGCTGCGATTCGTGGGGTCGTGAAGAGTCAGACACGACTGAGCAACTGAACTGAATTGAACTGAACTGAATGGAGCCAAATGCCTGATCTTAGCTTTTTTTTTTTTTAAATATTTAGTCTTAAGCTGGTTCTTTCACTCTGCTCTTTCACCCTCATCAAGAGACTCTTTAGTTCCTCTTTGCTTTCTGCCCTTAGAGTGGTATCATCTACATATCTGAGGTTTTTTATGTTTCTCCCACCTATCTTGATTCTGGCTTATAACTCATCCAGTCCAGCATGTCTCATGATGTGCTCCATGTGTAGGTTAAACAAACAGGCTGACAGCAGACAGCCCTGTCCTACTCCTTTCTCCATCTTGAACCAATCAGTTACACCACCAATTGCCATTATATTAATTATTTTCTGGCTGCTTTTGTGGTTCCCCTCTGCTCCTTTATTTTCTTACCTTTTACCTCATGTTTTGGTGGTGTTTGGTAGTATTATGCTTAGATTTATTTCTCATTTCCTTTTGTGTATTTATTAAATTTTTTCCTGTGGCTATTGTTAGGTTGAAATAGCCACAGGAAAATTGAAGAAATGAAGAAAGTAGGGAAAACCACTAGACCATTCAGGTAGGCCTAAATCAAATCCCTTACAATTATACAGTGTAAGTGACAAATAGATTCAAGGGATTAAATCTGATAGACAGAGCGCCTTAAGAACTATGGATGGTGGTTCGTGACATTGTACAGGAGGCAGGGATCAAGACCATCTCCAAGAAAAAGAAATGCAAAAAGGCAAAATGATTGACTTAGGAGGCCTTACAAATAGCTGAGAAAGAAGAGAAGTGAAAGACAAAGGAGAAAAGGAAAGATATATCCATTTGAATGCAGAGTTCCAAAGAATAGCAAGGAGAAATAAGAAAGCCTTCCTCAGTGATCAGTGCAAAGAAATAGAGGAAAACAATACGACAGGAAGGTCTAGAGATCTCTTCAAGAAAATTAGAGATACCAGGGGAATATTTCATGCAAAGATGGGCATAATAAAGGACAGAAACAGTATGAACCTAACAGAAGCAGAAGATATTAAGAAGAGATGGCAAGAATACATAGAATTATTATACAAAAAAGATCTTCATGACCCAGATAACCACAGTGGTGCGATCACTCACCTAGAGCCAGACATCCTGGAATACGAAGTCAAGTGGGCCTTAGGAAGCATCACTACAAAGTTAGTGGAGGTGATGGAATTCCAGTTGAGCTATTTCAAATCCTAAAAGATGATGCTGTGAAAGTGCTGCACTCAATATGCCAGCAAATTTAGAAAACTCATCAGTGGTCACAGGACTGAAAAAGGTCAGTTTTCATTCCAATCCCAAAGAAAGGCAATGCCAAAGAATGCTCAAATGACCACACAATTGCACTCATCTCACACACTAGCAAAGTAATGCTCAAAATTCTCCAAGCCAGGCTCCAACAGTACATGAACCATGAGCTTCCAGATATTCAAGCTGGTTTTAGAAAAGGCAGAGGAGCCAGAGATCAAATTGGCAATATCCGTTGGATCATCAAAAAAGCAAGAGAGTTCCAGAAAAACATCTACTTCTGCTTTGTTGATTACACCAAAGCCTTTGACTGTGTAGATCACAACAAACTTGAAAATTCTTCAAGAGATGGGAATACCAGATCACCTTACCTGCCTACTAAGAAATCTGTATACAGGCCAAGAAGCAATATTTAGAACCGGACATGGAACAACAGACTGGTTCCAAACTGGGAAAGGAGTACGTCAAGGCTGTATATTGAAACCCAGTTTATTTAACTTATATGCAGAGATTTCATGTGAAATGCTGGGCTGAATGAGGCACAAGCTGGAATCAAAATTGCTGGGAGAAATATCAGTAACCTCAGATATGCAGATGACACCACCCTTATGGCAGAAAGTGAAGAGGAACTAAAGAGTCTTTTGATGAAAGTGAAAGAGGAGAGTGAAAAAGCTGGCTTAAAACTCAACATTCAGAAAATGAAGATCACGGAATCCAGTCCCATCACTTCATGGGAAATAGATGGAGAAACAATGGAACAGTGATAGACTTTATTTTCTTGGGCTCCAAACTCACCGCAGATGGTGACTGCAGCCATGAAATTAAAAAACACTTTCTCCTTGGAAGAAAAGCTATGACTAACCTAGACAGCACATTAAAAAGCAGAGACATTACTTTGCCAACAAAGGTCCATCTAGTCAAAAGCTATGGTTTTTCCAGTAGACAAGTATGGGTGTGAGAGTTGGACCATAAAGAAAGTTGAGCGCTGAAGAATTGATGCTTTTGAACTGTGGTGTTGGAGAAGACTCTTGAGAGTCCCTTGGACTGCAAGGAGATCCAACCAGTCCATCCTAAAGGAAATCAGTTCTGGATATTCATTGGAAGGACTGATGATGAAGCTGAAACTCCAGTCCTTTGGCCACCTGATGCAAAGAACTGACTCATTGGAAAAGACCCTGATGCTGGGAAAGATTGAAGGCAGGAGAAGAAGGGGACAACAGAAGATGAAGTGGTTGGATGGCATCATGTACTCAATGGACATGAGTTTGAGCAAGCTCTGGGAGTTGGTATGGACAGGGAAGCCTGGTGTGCTGCAGTCCATGGAGTTGCAAAGAGTTGGATGCAACTGAGCAACTGAACTGAACTGTTAGGTTCACATGCAACATCCTATGTAAATAAGTTAGTTTTAAGTTGGTACCAACTTAAATTGAACACACCCGCAATTCTTACCTTTTTACACCCCACCCCACATTTTAACTTCTGATGAGATGCTCCATCTTTTTATTTTATATCCCTTAACTAATTACTGCAAGATTAGTTACTTTTACTAGTTTTGTCTTTTAACCTTCATGTTTCCTTTTTGAGTAATTGTTTCACTACCTTTTACAATACATTTACCATTTGCTATGAGATTTTACTTTTGCAGATTTTCTTAATATTAATTAATGTCATTTCTTTATATTTTAAAGAAGTCCTTTTAACATTTTTTACAGGTTTAGTGTTGGTGAATTCCTTTAACTTTTGCTTATCTGGGAAACTCTCATTCTTTCCTTCCATTCTAAATGATAACTTTGTTGGGTAGAGAATTCTTTGGAAGTTTTATTTCTTTCATTGCTTTGAATATGTCTTCCTACTCCATTCTGGCCTATGAGGTTCCTGCTAGAAAATCTGATAGACTTTTGCAGTTTCTCTTGTGTATAATGAGTTGCTGTTATTTTTCTTGCTACTTTTATGATTCTTTCTTTATCCTTAACTTTTACTGTTTTAATTATAATGTGTCTTGATATGTGTCTCTTTGACTTCATCTTTTTTTAAATCTTTGGACTTTCTGAACCTGGATTTCTGCCTCCCCAGATTAGGAGGAATTTTCAGCCAGTATTCAAAAAATTTCTGGTCCTTTCTACTCTCATCTCTAGTATTCAGCCAGTATTCAAAAAGTTTTCTGGACCTTTCTCGCTCTCATCTTCTTCTTGGACCCTTATAATGTGAGTGTTATTTCACTTAATGTTGCCCCAAATATCTCTTAAGGTATCTTCACTTTTTCTTTTTTATTTTGCCATTCTAAGTTTCATTGCTTTTTCTTTCAGCTCACTCATTCTTTCTTCTGTCTCATCTAATGTGCTCTTGAATCCTTCTAGTGTACTTTTCAGTTCTGTTATAACTTCTGTTTGGTATTTTCTGTCATTTTTTGGACGTTCTCTCTGTTCTCATACACTTTTCTCCCAAGTTCAGTGAACATCTTTATGACCATTATTTTTAACTCTATCAGGTAGACCACTTATCTCATTTTCTTTAGTTCTTTTTCTGAGGTTTGGACTTTTTCTTTTAATTAGAATATTTTCCTCTGACTCTTCATTTTGCCTAATTCCCTATATCTGTTTCCATGTATTAGGTAAATCATCTACCTCTCCCAGCCTGGATGGAGTGATCTTATTTAGGAGATGTCTTGGGGTGCTCAGAAGCACAATCCCCTCTGACTACCAGAGCCAGGTGTTCAAAAGATATCCCTTGTGTATACTGCATACATTGTCTAGCTGTGGCAGGGCCATGGCCACTACTAAAGCATGCTGGTGGGCACAGCTGGCCCTCAAAATGCCAACAGAGACTAGATGTGGCAGCGGCTCTAGGCTGGTGTGGCTACAGGACCTGGCCATAGTGGTTGCTAGGTGCTGGAGGGCAGGGTTATTGCCCAGCCTGCTGTGAGACCCAGCTCATGTGCAGGGTTAATGTATGCCCACTGAAACTAACAGATTAGATGCAAAATTTCAAAATGGTGCCCACCAGCACCAGTATTAGCAAGGACACAAAAATGACTCTGTCTAGTATCTCAGTCCTCAAAGAGCATCCAAACTGGTCCCTGCCTCTCCAGCAGATGCTTCAGGATAAGTACATGCATCTCCTACACCTATTGTCCATGAGATTTTCAATCTGGTATTTTTGTGCTGATTTTCAGATCAACTGAGCCTGCACATGTGACTTTGCCAGTGGATTTTTCTGTACTCTCTAGGTCTATAGCATTTCTTAGATGTATTCCTCACTGGTTCTCAAAACCAGGTGTCTTGGGGTCTCATTTTCCCTGTGCAGGATTTAAGGGTTGGGGCACCAAATGTGGAAATCTCATCCCTCCTTCTTCGGGGAAAGATCTACACCTTTATAATCCTTCCGATTGTGGATCACTGCAGCTGCAGTGAGGCCTTTTTCCTTGGCATGACCACATCTCTGCATCTCAGTTTCTCCTGTCTGTCTCAGCACTGTCCCTTTACCCTTTGTTGTGAAGATTTTTCAGTTTTCAGAGGGAATTATTCTATATGTCATTCCATACGTAGATTTGTTGTGTCCACAGGAGGAGGGACTTCAGGAATTTCTTATGCAGCTATCTGTAACTCTCTCTTATACATTGTGTTTCTGTGAACTTTCTGTTCCCATCTCACCCATATTTATTTGTGTAACCTCTTACTCTTGAGTTATAAGAGTTTTGCTATTCTGGATTCAAGTTATTTTCCAGGTACATGTATTGATAATATTTTTCCCAGCTTACTTTTTATTTTCTTTCTCTGGAAAGCAGCTTTTAACTTTATAAAGTCCAATTTATCAATTTGGAAATGGCTAATAAAATTAATATTTTGTATGAAATTAGGGAAAAGTATCCATTTATTTTTAACACTGTAAATAGGCTAAGGTTTACAGTTGATCAGGTTCTATATGCTAATGAGCAATAGACAAAGCAAGTAAACCAGCAAACAAACTTTCTTTCAAAAACTTAACTACAAAGCAACTTATCTTAATCCAAGAAATCTGAGTTTTAGTAAAAGAATCAGAGATACTTATTAATCATTTTTCAAAGCAGAAGATAGCACAGTAGTATCCACCTGATGGATACATGTTGTCATTCATGTACAGTCATGAAAAGGACTCGCTTGTTTAGTTTTCTTTTTCTTATGCCCATTGATTCCCTCAAAGGAGGGACTTTGGAACCCCATGCTGCTTCCAGAGTCTATTCCCTTGTGACTGAAGCTATAGAAAAATAAAGTAACTACAGGTTTTGTTTGCATTTATTTGAAAATACAAGTGAATGGCAGTTTCACAAATAACGTAGAAACACATAGAAAAACAATCTTCTACCTCTTTTGTGTTAGACAAAAACATGGTGTTCACCTAGGTGTTGCTGTTACACAGACAGCCTAAGGACAAACAGAGTAAGGATTGCCACGCGTTCCACTGCTTAGAGAAGTCGCACTTACCCAGATGCTGAAAGCCTTCAATTAGAGAGTGGACAGGACACTTCCCTAGGGTTTCAATTCAGCTTTCTTTGACTTTCAGCAAATAAATTACTTTTTCTGAGGCTCTGTTTTTTTCCTTTTTAAAGTAGGGATGCTATCTTTCATAGCTATTATAATTGTTAAATGATATCGTTTAATGGGAACATCTAAGACAAGGCTGTGTATTATCTAACAGGAAAAATACTCAATAGAGTAAATTTTATATAAATGAGTTGCATGTTCAAGGTTGCAATTGAAACCAAAGGGTTCTATTAAGCTACCATGGGCCATTAGCAACTTATTGCAAGGTAGCTTTTCAGATTTTCCTGTTTCCTAGCAAGGACCTTATAGGAATGCACCACTAGACAGTCACTTTTGAGCAAGGGAAGAAAGTCATATCAAAGAATGAAGAAAAAAATATCAAAGACGTAAGGTATTTCCCAAAGTGGTTTTCATCTCTCGGGTGGGGTTTCACCTTTTGACTGAGGTTTCACACTAGGGCAACCAGAGTGGGTTATGTTATGTTGATTGGTTGCCCTGGGAGGGAGAAAAGCAAGAAAGTAGAAAGAAGCAGAGTGTAAGATCACCAAGTCAGTGTTTTCTCATTTTATATTTAACCCTTGTCTTAAATCATTTATTGTTTCAACAGATTTTTTTTTTCAAATCACAATGGACCTAGCATTCTGCTGAATACTATATAGATAGTTCAAACCTAGTGCCCATATTCTCCAGTAAGTAAGCCATATAGATATAAAATGGTGATTCAGGGCCAAAATTACTGGCATAGCCAGTGATGGTAAATTTTAATGTATCAACTTCACTAGTCCATGGAATGATCATATATTTCATCAAACATTATTTTGGATATATTCATGGGGGTGTTTTGGTTGTCATTAACACTTAACAATTAAAAATCTACTTTACTTTAGTTTGTACAAAGTAGATTGCCCTTTCTCATGTAGATAGGCCTTGTTCAATTCATTGAAAGCCTGAATAGAACAAAAAGATTGACCTTCCCCTGAACAAGAAAGAATTCTTCCTATCTATGGGCCTTCAAACAGGAACATCAACTTTTTTCTGACTCTAACTGAAACATGGGTTCTTGCTGGGTCAATGTTTAACATGACTTAGACAAAGAACCTGGACACCCCCACCCCTGCCATCTTGCAGGGATAGCTAGTTAGTAGCAAGGAACACACAGTCACCAACTCCTTAAATATCCGTCTAGTGATATCAAGGTAGAGGTTGTAGTGGAGTCATAAGGGGATTAGAACATACGCTTGTATCATCACCACCTTCTGCCAGGGGCTCTCTATGATTCACCTTCCACCAGCAATGGTCTCCTTGCTGTCAGCCAGGAGTCAAAATCTAATTTCTGCCTATTTTATAGGACCACTCCTAGATGGGCTTCTCCAGAAGGAGATACTGAGACAGAGTTTGGAGCCAATGTATTTACTAGAGATGAAGACCTATAAAGGATGGCAAGAAGCAAGATTAGGTAGAGAAATTTGAATGTGATGGAAAGCCCAAGAGCTAAGATTGCTCATCAGTCATCCTACAGTGTGGAGAAGGCAATGGCACCCGACTCCAGTACTCTTGACTGAAAAATCTCATGGACGGAGGAGCCTGGTAGGCTGCAGTTCATGGGATCGCTAAGAGTGGGGCACGACTGAGCGACTTCACTTTGACTTTTCAGTTTCATGCATTGGAGAAGGAAATGGCAACCCACTCCAGCGTTCTTGCCTGGAGAATCCCAGGGACGGCAGATCCTGGTGGGCTGCCGTCTATGGGGTCGCACAGGGTCGGACACCACTGAAGCGACTTAGCAGCAGCAATAGCAGCAGCAGCAGTAGCATCCTGAAATGGAGGGTGGTGGGTGGTGAAATAGCTTGGACTTTGATTTTGCCTTCCTCAGTCATAGATGTGGATCACTCTTATAAGAATGTGAGATCAGGCAAGGCAACTCTGGCAGCTGAAGTAGACCCTGAAGAAGCTGACACAGAATTGTTAACAGATCACATTGCCCACAGCTGGGCAACAAGTCATTCCTTCAAGGGGAATCTGGACAATGTATCTCCAAGGCTACCACGAGGCCTGAGCCAAGATGGATACTGTAAGGAGTTTTAGATAGATGGAGAGAGAGAATGAGAGGTGGAGAGAGAGAGATGTTTATTCAGATATACACACAGATGGAGAGAGAGAGAAGAAGGAAGAAGGTGAAAAGTTATGAAATGGCATCAGTATTTTCTATAAATTAAGAAGGCAAATTAATTTGTGAAGGTCAAGGACAACATGACTGAAGATTAAAGAAGATGGGGCATTTGGAAATACTGACTGGGAGAAATGTTTGAAGTCTTCTGACAGAATTTTTAAACTGCTCTGCAGGTCAGGTGAAATTTCTAGTGTAAACTTGAAGACAAATCCCATAAGATTTTGAATCTTTATTCCACAGTCTCTGGTGGACAAGGGCAGCTCCAGAGTACATAGTGAGTGCAGACTAGAGTTTGATGGACTTGGCAAAATGCCAAATGGATAGAGGAGTCTACTATGGTAGGGACAATGTTAGAATAGTTGACTATGAGCCCAAGCTGAATGAAGTATCAGGAGGAGTTGGAAGGTGCTGGTGTTGTAGAAAAAATAATAAGTACTTGAAGGTAGCATAAGGGTAAAAGAGGACCTTTATTTCTTGTGAGTGAACAGAAGAGAGACTAGATGAGGAGGTTGCAATCAAGAAATGAAAGGACGAATTTGAGATCTTGGTTGGGAAATTTCTCATGAAGAGACTCAGGATATAGCTACAGGTAGAAACAGGTATGCACTGGAGATGAGTGCCCATAAAGTCCTAGGAGGTAGGTGAACGTGTGGTCAACAAGTTGTCATCATCCTCGTCACGAAGAAGGTTTCAGTAAAGGCTGGAATCTGATAGATTTGGATCTTAGGTGCCGCACAAGGCACAATAGTGGATGATATGTCTGGCCACTAAGATTTATCATCCAAAACCCTTGAAAGGAGATGAAAGCCAGTTTCCCCATTCCTGGAGGCAAGTCCTCAATTGCTGTTTCCAAACTGAGAGGGAACAGAAGAATGTTTTGCTAACAAGTATTAGGTCTAAAATGTGAAAATATGTCGAAAACTCCTTTGGTGAAGAGAGGATCAGATCACACTTTTTTTAAAGAACAGACACTGAGTGGCTTCTTCTTTCACTTTCTCCCACAGTGTCTGCTAGGCAAGGAAAATGACTCATTAATATGTTTAGCACCAGAGGCCTGACTCATTCAGAAATCTCGTAACAACCACCTCACCCCATCTCACTATACTTTAGCTAATGATATTCTCCAGCTCAGGCTGTCAGATTTATGCCTCACACGTGGGTAATGGATTTTATAGCTTGTACCAGAAGTAGACTAGTAGTATTAATTCCTATTTTAGTGATAGAGATGCCGAGCTAAGTGAATCACTTTAGGCTAAACATTGAACAGAGGCTGAAACTGTACTTCTTCTTACCACCAAAATTAGTAAAATGTCCACAGTGAGACACTGACTTCTAGAGTAGACACTCCAGGTGATGGTGTGAAGTCTAAACCCAGTGGCTGCACGGAATACCACATTTGAAGAAGTGATAGCATATCTATGAATGAGCAGGTCAAAGGCAGCAATGATTTCTTACCCAACTTTCTATTTCCTGGGCCTAACACAAAGCTTGGTAATATATATTCAAAAAATAAGTTAAATGAATGAATGAAATATCTTAAGTATCAATCTTGTGATTACTGTCTTCCAAAAAAGAAATACAATAGGGGCTTCCCTGATGGTTCAGTGGGAAAGAATCCACTTGCCAATGCAGGAGACATGGGTTCCATCCCTGATCCAGGAGGATCCCACTTGCCTCAGAGCAAGTAAGCCCATGCGCCACAACTACTGAGCCTGTGCTCTAGAGCCTGGGAGCCCACGCAGCGTAACTACTGAAGCCCACTCACCCTACAGCACATGCCCCACAGCGAGAGAAACAACTGCGATGGGAAGCCTTGGCACGACAACTAGAGAGCAGCCCCTGCTCTCCGCAGCTAGAGAAGAGCCAAGCAGCAACAAAGACCCAGCACAGTCAAAAATAGATAAATAAATTAAATTATATTAAAAGAAGGAATACAATAAAATGAATGCTTTGTCACTTAGAGAAATTCCATAATTCTCAGCAGTGGATTATACTCAGATACAAGTATCAAAGATAAAAAGATCTATTGCATTACAGAATTTTCTCTTTCCTTGGTTTACTTTTTTGATCAGAGTTTGATGCTAATACACATGTAGTCCTGAGGCAGAGGTGGAGAAGGAGCCCAAACAGATCTCCAGCTTTCTGAGTCCGGAGTTGCCAAAGCTTTTTATTTTTACATTTATCATTTGAACCTTAGAAGCTTCTGTGCTCATGGGTTAGAGAACGTAGGTGACTCTAAGAGAAGTCAAATCTGAGCAATACTTACTGACATCTACAAAAATGTCATTTGAGGGTTACAGGATGGAAGATACAGGCTTTCTCTCAAAGTGTTTGCCATCTACTTGGGGAGAGAAGACATCAAACTATGAAAAAGTGACAATAAAAGGGATAAATAGTCAATTTAAGATCTTGAACATGGTCACAGGACAGCCTATGACTATGTAGCATTCATCTCCCCACTTCTGGATTTCTATCGGCAGCTCAACTGTATTCAAGTATTCACCCCTCCTAGCCAGAGGGGAAGATGACTCTCTCCCAGAGCAGGTTTAGATCCTAATTGTTGTTGTTGTTGCTTAGTTGCTAACTTGTGTCTGACTCTTTGTGACCCCATGGACTGTAGCCCTCCAGGCTCCTCTGTCTATGGGATTTTCCAGGCAAGAATACTGGAGTGGGTTGCCATTTCCTTCTCCAGGGGATCTTCCTGACTTAGGGATCAAACCTGCATCCTCCATTGCAGGTGGATTCCTTACAGCTGAGCCACCCAGGAAGCCCTTAGATTCTGATTAGTAAAGACAATTTACACATGGTATTCCCTGCGCTACTGTTATTGGTCCAGCAATGGACATGTGACTAAGGCTGGCTCGAGCTGATTGGAGGAAAACAGTTACCGCTTGAGGAGAGGGTTGCTACTCTCTGTCACTAGAAGTGAACAGAATAGAGCATAGCCCTAGTCACATTTGACAGCCCTCTTATGACCACGAAGAAGAAACCAGACATTGGATGGCACTGTGGAGAAAATTTGCATCTCCAATGATGCATTTGAGTCCCTGAATCAACCTTGGAGCCTCTCCTAACTCAAGGCTTCCTGCTACATGAGACAATAAATTTCCTTATTGCTTAAGCTGGCTTGGTGGGGAATTTGTTTCCAAAGGGATCTCAAGGAGACAACGATCAATTGCCAAATGCGTGGGCAGATAATAATTACTGCGAGAGTTCAGCATGGAGAGAGTTCACATCAGGCCAGAGTGGTCAGGATAGCATTCAGAGAAACAGAGCCTTTAAAAATGAATAGAATTTGTACAGGAGAGGCCAGACATTCCAGGCAAAAACCAGCAGATGAAAGGAATTTGAGGAGCAATAAAGGAACAGAGGGTGCAAAGTGAGAAAGGAAAGGTCAGATCAGACTTTAGAAGACCTTGAAGATCAAATTAAAGTATCAGGGACTCTGATATTTAGGCACCGAGGCTACAATAAAGATTTCTGAACAAGCAAATTGTCTGTGCCTGCCTGAGCATTTGAAGCTGGGTCCACCCACCACCACATTATACTCCTGCTGGTCCATAAAAACAGTTCAAACTTTAATGGGTGTTTTAAGCAAATGGCTCACCCCACCCCACTGCCCCGTCACCCTGACCTTCCCACACTTTGGTCTCATCTCTCTCCACACTCATGGCTCTGAGATTCTGACTTTGATCCTGTGTCTTCAGCTTCTTCAGATTAATCTCTCATCCTGCTTGTCCCATCAATTAATCCTTGTTTCTTCTCTCTCATGAGCTCTGGGATAATGTGTCCTTTGCCGTGGAGCCCCACTGTGTGCTTCTGGGATGCTTCACTTCCTCTCAGACCAATCTCCATCCCAGGTACTCAAGAGAGAAAGAGAGAAGGAAGATTCAGGTAGAAAGGACAGTGCAGAAGTGAGCCAAATAGTGTTGTGCCCATGGTTAGAACCAAGGTTGTTTTAAGGGAAATCACATAGGAGTTAATATTTTTGCTATACAAATAGCTCTTAGAAATTGACAAGAAAGATACAAGAAACTCAGTAGAAAAATGAGTAGATGGCTAACCAGCATGAAAGGGTGCTTGAATTCCTTAAGATGATGGGAGTTCAAATTAAAGAAAATGATGAAATATCACTTTACTAATATCTATTAATTTGGCAAAAGTAAAAAAGAACTCTACTACCTATTGTCATTGGCAATGTAGGGGAAAATGCACTCATACATTATTGGAAGAAATATGAAGACTCAAAGTTTTATTCATGAGAAAAAAATGGCATCATCTCTTGCAATTAAAAATACACATATCCTTCAATCCAGCAATCTGTTCCTATTTTAAACTCATAGAAGTAAAAGCAGCAATACAAAAGACTTAAGTACACATACATACATATTGCAATGCTATTTGTATGAGGGAAAACTGGAAAAAAAGAGAATACTCACCAAAAGGAGAGGAACTGAGTAAATGATAGAATATTATGTAGCCCTTACAGTCAATTAGTGCTCTGCCGGTTGACATGGATGGAATGACATGAGGAGTAAAAATGGCTCTGGTTTATCTGGTACTTCCTAAATGCTAGGCATGGTTCTACTGCTCCACATGTATTGACTTATCAATCCTCATAATAAAGCTATCAGCCAGGTATTACTACAGAGAAATTGAGTAACTTGTCCAAGGATACACAGTACATGGCAGAGCTGAGGTTTGAACCGTCAGGGGTGCAAAGCTGCTGAACTGAGTGGAATAGGGAGAATAAGAGGGGAAAATCTAAGTTTGAAAATGGAAAAGAAGCACGTTGGACTTTACTTTTATAAAAAACAGCAGGTATGACATAATAGCATTTATGTATTATAGTACCATATAGTTGTATGTATAAAGAAAATTGACTTAAAAAAAAGAGTGAATTCATGGAATCATAGAACCTTACAGTTTGAGAGGAATATAGAAATCATGTAACACAATCACCCACTCGAAGCTTGAAGTACTTCCATAATATCTGTGCTTAGTAGTGGACAAACATACCAGGATGAGAAACTTAATATATTTTTCAGATAGTCCCTGTTTTTAAGTATATTTTTATTTATTTTTAATTATTGTTGGCTGCCCTGGGTCTTCATTGCTGCATGCGGGCTTTCTCTAGTTGCTGCGAGCGAGGTGGGCGCCCACTCTCTAGCTGTGGTGCAGAGTCTTCTCATTGCAGCGGCCTCTCTTGTTGCAGAGCATGGGCTCTAAAGCGCAGGCTCAGTAGTTGTGGTTGCCTGAGCTTAGTTGCTCTGTGGCATGCGGGATCTTTCCAGATCAGGGATGAACCCATGTTCCCTGCATTGCAAGGTGGATTCTTAACCACTGGACCAACAGGGAAGCCCTCCCCTATTCTATTTGAATCTCTGAGTCTTAGTGTCAATTAGCTCTTGTTCTATCACTTGGCTGTCATATAGAATAAGCCTGTTTTCTCTTCCACAAAGGAGCACACCAAGCGTTTCAGGAACCATCGTATCACCTCTAGGTATTCTTTTTTCCAAGGGCTGAATTTCTTCACTGAGCCTTCAACATGGTTTTGAGTTTCCATTAAATTGATCATTCCTTTACAAATATAATCTCATTTGTCTGTATCTCTTTTTCAAGGATGGTACTCACAGTTGGACACAATAGTACAGTTATAGCTGAGACACATTTGATTTGACAATCTACTATTCTAGATCCTCATACTCTGCTGGTGTGAACTAAAACCATTTTAGTTTTTGTGAGCACTGAACCATGCTGTTGGTTCTAAGTGGGCTGTTGCTGTTGAGTCTTTGAGTTGTATCCCAGTCTTTGTGATCCCCATGGACTGTAGCCCACCAGGCTCCTCTGTCCATGGGATTTCCCAGGCAAGAATACTGGAGTGGGTTGCTATTTCCTCCTCCCAGGGATCTTCTCAACTCAGGAATCAAACCCAAGACTCCTGCATTGCAGGTGGATTCTTTACAGTTTAGCCACTAGGAATCACTCTAAATGGGCCCCTGTCAACTAAAAGCACTGTCTTCATCATTACAAAGCTCTCTCGCATACACTTTATGTGGAGTTGTTTTTCAGAGGCAAGTGACATCAAGGGAGGATCTTTGTAGAGAGACTGACCTGATTTGAATCTTGGCTCTATCGTATTCCCAAGAGACTTCAGGAAAGTCAATTACTTTATTCTATTTCAGTTACCACAACAGTAAGAGTTCCACTACAAAGTTGCTTTAGGATTAGAAACAGCTTGAAGCTGGGGCTTCCCTGGTGGCTCAGTGGTAAAGAATCTGCTTGCAATGCAGTAGACTGAGGTTCGATCCCTGGATGGGGAAGATCCCCTGGAGAAGAGAATGGCAACCCACTCCAGTATTCTTGCCTGGAGAATTCCATAGACTGAGGAGCCTGGCGGGCTATACAGTCCACAGGGTCACAAGAGTTGGACATGACTTAGTGACTAAACCACCACCACCACTGTAGTGAAGCTAGTCCATATAAGTACAGAATTAAAAGACAGCTTTTTTCAACCAGTTTATTGGCATTAGTAGATTTAGCTCACTATAAACAATATCTGGGGGCCATTTACAGTTGGGCTTTTGCTTGCTTGCATCGCTTAAGTCATGTCCGACCCTGTGCGACCCCATGGACTATAGCCCACCAGGCTTTTCTGTCCATGGAATTTTCCAGGCAAGAATACTGGAGTGGGTTGCCATTTCCTACTCCAGAGGATCTCCCAGACCCAGGGATCGAACCTACGTCTCTTGTGTCTCCTGCGGTGGCAGGCAGGTTCTTTACCACTAGCGCCACCTGGGAAGCTTCTTTGTATTAACTCTTCACCCCTGCTTTCTGTCAGGTGTCATCGAAAATATCTTCTGATTAATCTTCATCCTTTGGGTAAGGTCAGAAACTACTTATTTTTACATCTACTTATCCTTTTCCCCAATAATCCTTCAGCTATTTTGCAGAGAAAGTAGGCAGAACCTTTTACCTATTGCCAACATTATTTTATTTTTTCGCAATTCCACAGGAAGCCACCAATATTTAATTCAGTGATCTCATGAACCAGGAGAACTGGGCTCATCTAGCGCAATTAAGGGAATCAGACCACTTTCTCTCTAAATTCCCATCAATTGCACTTTTGCCAAGACATTCTTCCTTGTTAAAGTAGGAGCTTTTCCTGTCTCTCCCTCCTCTTACTGATTGATGACTCTGTCAGTAGAGTAAAACAGGAATTTGTCAGATGTTCTACTTTTAGCCAAGTGAGGCTCCCTGCAGGTGCCCTCTTGGTTAGAGTAGGCTTCTAAGCCATGTTGAGATCTGGGTCAGGAAATTATCCCCTCTGCCAGCTGGCCCCATGTGTGTTCTCCTTCCTGAAACCACCCATATTCCTGTCTAATGTTCTCACTCTCAAATTTATGTTTCTGCACTTTTATGGAGATGTACACTTCTTGACAGGGAGCTAAACTGCATCCCCTCCTACCGTTTTTTTTTTTAGTCTACTGAACTTGGAAAAGTGTCACTATCCATCATCTCTCCTTCATGTCCCCACATCCCTCCTTTATTATTGTTGTTTTTTAGTCATCAAATCATGTCTAACTCTTTGCAACCTCATGGACTGTAGCCCACCAGGTTCCTCTGTCCATGGGATTTCCCAGGCAAGAATACTGGAGTAGGTTGTCATTTCCTTCTCCAGGGGTTCTTCCCAACCCAGGGATTGAAACTGCATCTCCTGCTTTGGCAGATGGGTTCTTTACCACTGACCTGCCAGGAAAGTGCTATTTCACTCCTTAGTGAGCTTAAATTCCATCATTAAAATAACTGAACAAACATCTCAGATATCTTCCTCTTTTTTGTGTATCATACTCACCTAATTAAACTCTGATTCTGATTACATCCTGTATTGTGCCTACACCCTTAAATCTTAACAGTGCTGGAAAAAAAATCACAGGATCATGCTGAACTGAATGAAGTGAAGTCGTTCAGTCGTGTCCGACTCTTTGTGACCCCATGGACTGTAGCCTACCAGCCTCCTCCATCCGTGGGATTTTCCAGGCAGGAATACTGGAGTGGGTTGCCAGTTCAGTTCGGTTCAGTTCAGTCGCTCAGTCATATCCGACTCTTTTCGACCCCATGAATCACAGCACGCCAGGCCTCCCTGTCCATCGCCAACTCCTGGAGTTCACTCAGACTCACGTCCATCGAGTCAGTGATGCCATCCAGCCATCTCATCCTCTGTCGTCCCCTTCTCCTCCTGCCCCCAATCCCTCCCCGCATCAGAGTCTTTTCCAATGAGTCAACTCTTCCCATGAGGTGGCCAAAGTATTGGAGTTTCAGTTTTAGCATCATTCCCTCCAAAGAAATCCCAGGGCTGATCTCCTTCAGAATGGACTGGTTGGATCTCCTTGCAGTCCAAGGGACTCTCAAGAGTCTTCTCCAACACCACAGTTCAAAAGCATCAATTCTTCGGCGCTCAGCTTTCTTCACAGTCCAACTCTCACATCCATCCATGACCACAGGAAAAACAATAGCCGTGACTAGATGGATCTTTGTTGGCAAAGTAATGTCTCTGCTTTTCAATATGCTATCTAGGTTGGTCATAACTTTCCTTCCAAGGAGTAAGCGTCTTTTAATTTCATGGCTGCAGTCACCATCTGTAGTGATTTTGGAGCCCCCCAAAATAAAGTCTGACACTGTTTCCACTGTTTCCCCATCTATTTGCCATGAACTGATGGGACCAGATTCTATGATCTTAGTTTTCTGAATGTTGAGCTTTAAGCCAACTTTTTCACTCTCCACTTTCACTTTCATCAAGAGGCTTTTGAGTTCCTCTTCACTTTCTGCCATAAGGGTGGTGTCATCTGCCAGTAGTCTTGCTTAAATTCCTGACCACAGACCTCAGATGGGCACACAACACTGCCTGGCATACCACATCATTTTTGTACCAGTGGATTTGTTACTCTCCTAATTGACTTTTTTTTCACACATCTCTTTACTCCCCAAATACTCAACATCCATTCCTCCTCCTTTCCACTGATCTATATACTAATGCCCTTTCTGTTACTTGTATTTGTTGTTAGCTTCAATGCTTCTCCCCCTGACTCTCTTAACTTTGTGACTTATTCCTTCATTTTATTCATGTCTTTATTTGGGTCTTCCCTAGATAACTCAGCTAGGGAGGACATTCTATCAGCAACTCTCTTTCCCCTTCATACGTATTTCTCAGGTACTTATTTCTACCTGAGTTGTTCTATATATATATATATTTTTTCCTACTATTAGCTGAAATTTAAAAAATTTTTGCTTTCGTAATTTACATCTGCATATTCTCAATTCTTTTTGGGTGCTCCATCACATTACCATCTATAGTATCTACATTATTGAGTTTGGATACCTGTCTCCTAAGCACCCAATCCTGCTGTTTCAAACTTTACAGATTGTTTTCAATGTAGGTTGTATAGTTACTATTCTAAATCTTCACCCTCTCCTAAGTTGAATCCACTCTTTTCCAGATAACATTTTTTTCCCTTTCACAGGTTACTCTTTCTTTGTATTGAAGCACATCTTCTGGGAGCTAGGGCCTCTAGACTCACAGAACCCAGAGCTGTAGGGACAGGGAGCACACATTTCCCAAATGGGTCACTGATGATGGTAAGAAGGACCACTCCCCCTTCTCCTCCTATTTTCTAGACCCATTTATTTTATCTGTTGGAGGCACAGCACAATATAGTGGTCATTGATTTATGGCAGCTATTCTTAACAAGGATTCTTCATGATAATCAAGCCTTAATGCCATAACATATCCATTATATACAATGAATTAACTTTCCTCCTTAGAATCTAGAATAGTATTTATTAGCTGTGGATCAGCCTTGTGAAAATTGAGAAAATAGTCCCTCCAATAATTTGGGGTGTGGCTTAAATCTCTCATGGAATTCTGATTGAGAAAGACTGAGGGTATATCCTCTACCTCAGAGGATGACATATCTACACTGTGGTTTCTGCAAGCAAGCATATTCAAAAGACCATTTCTTCTTGGTGGTACAGTATGTGATACAATCAGTAGATATTATAGTCAAATGTCCAAAGTCACATATTCTTTGTTATAAAAAATGCAGTTCTCAAACATTAGTGTGCATTAGAATCATTTGAAGGGCTTGTTAAAACACAGACTTCTGGGCCCTACCACAGTCATGAAAATTCTTTGGTGGGATCCAGAAATTTGCATTTCTAATATCTTTCCAGTAGATGATGATGCTATTGGTCCAGGAACCACACTTTGAGAACCACTGCTGTAAAGTGAGTTTGTAGATCCAGTGTGTTGTTATCAGTTCAGTTCAGTTCAGTTGCTCAGTCATGTCTGACTCTTTGCGACCCCATGAATCGCAGCATGCCAGGCCTCCCTGTCCATCACCAACTCCTGGAGTTCACTCAGACTCACGTCCATCGAGTCAGTGATGCCATCCAGCCATCTCATCCTCTGTCGTCCCCTTCTCCTCCTGCCCCCAATCCCTCCCAGCATCAGAGTCTTTTCCAATCAGTCAACTCTTTGCATGAGGTGGCCAAAGTACTGGAGTTTCAGTGTGTTGTTATACAAGATCCCAATTCAGTGGATCAAACACTCTATAAACTTTTTGATAGCAGTGCAGGCTGAAGTCCTGGGAATAAGAAAACCACACCCAGAATATATGCCACTGTTCTATTCAGGTGGAGAGGGTCCAATATAATCAGCTTGTCAAGTGTCTGGTTGATTCCTTGAGGGATGAGATCATATCAGGGCCTTATAATTGGTTTCTGTTGGTAGCAGACTGGACATTTGGTGGTAGGAATAGCTATATCAGCCTTGGTGATTGGAAGTCCATGTTACTGAACCCATGAATAGACTCCAACTATGCTATGATGGTGCCCCATTCATATGCACATTGTGCCAGCACTGGACTGACTGATGACAGAGGTTTGCTAATGTCAGCTAGCTAAGTTATTCTGTCTACTTGATGTTTTATGCTTTGTTTGTGGTTGATGCTATCTGGGTGTTCTTTGGAAGGTATGATGCTTAAAGCTGAAACTCTAGTACTTTGGCCACCTCATGCAACGAGTTAACTCATTGGAAAAGACTCTCATGCTGGGAGGGATTGGGGGCAGGAGGAGAAGGGGACGACAGAGGATGAGATGGCTGGATGGCATCACTGACTCAATGGATGTGAGTTTGAGTGAACTCTGGGAGTTGGTGATGGACAGGGAGGCCTGGCGTGCTGATACAAAGATTTTTATACCTGTGAAAATCTGTCGCCCACAGATCCATCCAAGTCATCTTGAATTTTTGAGACTTGTTTTGTGGCTCAAAATACGATCTATCCTACAAAATGTTCTATGTGTGCTTGAGAAGAATGTGTGTTCAACTGCTGTTTTGTGGAATATTTTGTTTATGTCTGTTAGGTACCTTTGGTCTCTAGTGTGATTCAGATCCACTGCTTCCTTATTTATTCTCAGTAGGGATGAGCTGTCCATTGTTGAGAATGGGGTAGTAAAATCACCAACTATTATTGCATTGTCATTTATTTATCTTCTCAGTTTTGTTAGTATTTGCTTTATATATTTAGGTGCTCAATATAGATTTGCAATTGTTGTATCTTATTGATGAATTGACCTCTAAATCATAATATAATGACCTTTGTCTCTCCTGACAATTTTTAGCTTCAAATCTATTTTGACTGATACAAGTATAGCTACCTCTGCTTTCATTTGGTTATCATTTGCTTGGAATAGCTTTCTCATTCCTTAAATTTCAGTCCATATGTGTCTTTAAGGCTAAAGAGTAGGCAGCATATTGTTGTATCTTGGAGTTTTCTGCTTCCTTCTTATTCATTCAGCCTCTATATGATCAGGTAATTTAACTGATCAGGTAATTTAACTGATTTACATTTAAAGTAATTATTTATAGGTAAGGACTTACTGTTGCCATTTTGTTCATTGTTTTCTGACTGTTTTGTGGTTCCTTTGTTACTTTCTTCTTTTTTGCTCTCTTCCTTTATGATTTGGTGACTTTTTGTGGCAACATGTTTGGATGCCCTTATCTTAATCCTTTGTGTATCTACTACAGGCTTTACCTTTTTGGGTATGGTGAAACTTATGTAAAATATCTCAGAGTTATAACATCCTATTTTAAGCTGAAAATGCCTTAAGTTTGATAGCATATTGAAACCCTATACTTCTACTTTTTTTCCCCCTCACATTTTAGGTTGCTGATGTTACAATTGAAATCATTTCTACATTGTGTATCTACTAACAAATTATTATAGTTATATTTATTTAAATATGTCTCTTTTTAACTTTTAAATTAAAATTGAACTGATTTGCATATCACCATTACAATACTAGAAAATCTCTGAAAATCTATTTACTTTCACTGGTGAGTTGTGAACACATATGTTTTTATGATGTTAAATAGCATCCTTTAATTTCAGCTTGAAAAATGCCCTTAGCATTTTTTTGTAAGGCAGGTCTAATGGTGATGAACTCCCTCACTTTTTGTGTGTTTGGGAAAATTGTTATGTTTTCTTCACTTCTGCAGGACAACTTTGCCAAGTTTAGTATTAGTTCAGTTCAGTTCGGTTGTTCAATTGTGTCTGACTCTTTGAGACTCCATGGACTGAAGCCTGCCAGGCTTCCCTGTCCATCACCAACTCCCAGAGCTTACTCAAACTCATGTCCATTGAGTCGATGATGCCATCCAACCAAGTATAGTATTTTTGGTTCACAATTTTTTTTTTCTTTCAATATTTTGAGTATGTCACCCAACTGTCTTCTGACCTGCAAAAGTTCTGCTGAGAAATCCACTGATAGTCTTGTAGAGATCCAATGGCTTCCTATTATACTTAGAAAAAATCCAAATTCCTCACCATTACTCTCAAATATCTGTATGATGAGGCCCTGTCTACTTTTCCAACCTCATTTCTTCCTACTTTCCCCTCATTTGCAATCCTCCAGCTACTCTGGCTTATTTTCTGTTTGAAACTTTCCAGGTGGGGTTCTTCCTCAGGGCAACTGTGAATGTGGTTCCCTTGGCTTAGATTATTCAGTCTCTATTCCCTCACATTGGGAATCCAACTCATAATTTAGGACTTCATTCAAATAGTATATCCTCAGACATGCTACGCTGACCATCTCCCTTTTCATGTTGACTGCCCATCTCTCTACATCTCTACTGGCAGTCTCTCAATCTTATCACTTTTCTTCTCATAGGACAAATCACTATGTACACTACTCATTAATTGAATTGCTATCCTGTTTATCTTTTGTCTCGTTCCCTCTCATTTTTTAGTTAGGCTCCATCATTGAATGGCTCTCATCTCTTTCATTCAGTGCTCTATCCTCAGCACCCCAACAAAATAGGCACCCAATTCATATTTGTTGAATAAATAAATATGTCAGTAAGAAAGTCTATCCAGTTTTATTCATATGTATGAAATCAAGCCCAAAGATGTACTTTTGGCCCTGCCATAGGCCTCTAAACAAGCCCAACCTCCACTTGTCACCTCCTAAGTACATATATTAGTCTGAATAACCCTTGGCAACTTGGAAAAGATCCAGTCTTCTTCTTCTTGATCTTTTTAAACAAGGTATTTTTTAAATTTTTAATTGAAGAATAATTGCTTTACAATGTTGTGTTGGTTTCTGCCATACATCAACATGAATCAGCCATAGGTATACATATATCCCCTCCCTCTTGAACATCCCTCCCACCTCCCACCACATTTCACCCTTCTGTATTGTCACAGAGCACTAGGTTGAGCTCCCTAAGCAAGGTATTATATCTCTTAAAATTTAAGGGTAAGGTACACCTTAATAAACATGTTTATCTAAAGCATGGATTCAGCCTACTTCCTGTACCCAGTCATTGCAACCCATTCTGGGCTCAAATTCTCAAACAGTTTCTGCCTCTCTGCCTCTTGCCATCTTGCCTTATTTCCCACCTAAGCTGTGCCCTTGAAGTTTCCTCAGAACTTTGTGACAGAGGACCAGATCCCTTCATCATCACCTACAGTTCCCCTTGTGAATTCCCCACTCTTGATGCACTGATATTGAAGGCTGCTCTCCATCACAGGTATGACTCACATGCCTTTTCCTTCTCGATTTCTTCTTTCCATGTTTCTACCTGCCCCTCTCCATGGTAACTGTTTTCCCAGGTTTATCTGATTGCTTTCCTCCTTCATCCACTATATTGAGTTAAAAGCCTTTGGGGTCTGTCAGTCTAGCCTCTAGGCAGACACATTATTTCTGTGCCTGTGAAAAGTGAACCACTTGTGGCCAAGAACCCAGTATTCCAGTATCTTAAGCCAGTGGGCCCCAAATCTAAATCCAGGTTATCAACACTCTCTGGACAGGCAATCATTGATCTCTTAGCTCTTTCTCTTTCATCTCAAATCCATACTTTCAGTAGAATTAAGTGATAAAAACAGCACCTGTATCCCAAGTAGTTCTTTGTTGTTATTCAAGAGTTTATACTCTCTAAAGTTTCTGTCCTGACAGCCTCTGATTTTCTCTGTTTTCAGACTCAAATGCTGCCTCTCTGTTTTTTCTCTGCTGCAGCAGCCAGGTTTCCTGTGGGCAGGTCTGGGCTTTGAGCATCTCTTTACAATCAGTTTTGACACAGGCCAACAATTTCTTTGTCCCCATACTTTCATATACCTCAGACATCTTTCCACAGTCATATCAGAACGATTCATGCTTTAAAATGTAGTTTCTTATAGAGCTGAAATCCCAGAATCAGGAGATCTGCAGGAGAGCTGAGAGAGAATGAGCAGGTGAACACAAAAAAGAAATGATAGAGGAAAATGAGCCCAGTTTCTAGTCAAGAATTATGATGCCCGTGGATTATCTGAAAACTTTAAAAACATACAAGTGAAAATGGACAAATCAATAAGGTCAGCTCAGGCTGTACTTTTTTGCCTTTTATCACATACCATAAACTTTACAGAATAATCTGCCTCTGAATCAAAATATTGTTGAAATATCTGCACCATTTAAGTTATAGATACAATATTAAAAAATAATAACTACAGTACTGGGAAGACAGAACATCAAGCTCTTTTCCAAATTGACTAGTCAGTTTATTTATCTAATTGTGAATGCAGCTAATGTGTCAAGCTACAAAACTATAGCATAAAGTGTCTGAAGAAGCAAGTAGTTCAAAATAATCACCATCAAAAGAATAGAATCCAGGAGCACCATGGGGTTTACAATCAGATTCAAATGTCAGGTCTACCAATTATTAGTCTGTAGCGCTCAATCTATCTGAACTGCCCTATACTTATATATAACAATGGAAGCAAAGACTCCTTTCTGGGTTGTTCTAAAGATTTAATGACACAATCTGTAGGAAAAAGCTCCAGCATAGTGCTTGATACCTGGTTACTCAATGTTTGTCTACTTTTCTCCTTATCAGACTGCCAGCACAAACTCTAAGATTTTAAACCCTATATAAATATTAGACACTCATAGCTCTGCTCATTTAAAAAGTAGGAGGAAAGAGCTTGTTCCACCTCCCTAAGAGGTCATTAGGTAGAACAATCCTTCTATGCCCACTCAATAGTGTTTAGAAAAGAGAATGTCAAGTTTTTCTGCCAGTGATGTTCAATGTTGGAATATAGGGAGTGTCAGGGAATCAATGTTTCAGTTCAGTGGGAATTTCAATTCAGACTTCAAACCAGAAAAATCTTAATTCCTATCCAATAAATGTGTACATAAAAGAGGAACAATGAACTAGATCAATCAAAACTGGATGAGAACAAAATAATCAAATACACTGATATTGTTTATTTGTTTAGTGATGAAGGCCTGGAGTTTCATGTCAAATCTCATTCTACATCCTTAATTTGCTATGTACAATTTTGTTTAAATTAATGTAAAGCATAATGTAAAACTATGGTTCTCATTTCAAATTGTGGGCTCAGTCATTCTCAACAAAACGTTTGTTTGTGTTTGTTCATAAAGTTGTTGTTGTTCAGTTGCTCAGTCGTGTCCGACTCTTTGCGACCTCATGAACTGCAGCACACCAGACTCCACTGTTTCCTGGAGTGTTTGCTCAAACTCATGTCCATTGAGTCAATGATGCCATCCATCTATTGCATCCTCTCTCACCCCCTTCTGTTCGTGCTCTCAATCTTTCCCAGCATCAGGGTCTTTTCCAATGAAGTCAACTCTTCGCAGTTCAGTTAAGTCCAGTTCAGTTGCTGAGTCGTGTTCGACTCTTTGCAACCCCATGGACTGCAGCATGCCAGGTTTCCCAGTCCTTCACCAACTCCAGGAAAGCATCAGATGGCCAAAGCATTGGAGCTTCAACTTCAGCATCAGTCCTTCCAATGAATATTCAGGGTTGATTTCCTTTAAGATTAACTGGTTTGATCTCTTTGCTGTCCAAGGGATTCTCAAGAGTCTTCTCCAGCAGCACAGATTGAAAGCATCAGTTCTTCGGTGCTCAGCCTTCTTTATGGTCCAACTCTCACATCAATACATGACTACTGGAAAAGCCATAGCTTTGACTATATGGATCTTTGCCAGCAAAGTAATGTCTCTGCTTTTTAATATGCTGTCTGGGTTGGTCATAACTTTTCTTCCAAGGAGCAAGTGGGCTTTGTCAGCAAAGGTATGTCTCTGCTATTTAATACTCTGTCTAGCTTATCTTTGTCATAGGTTTTCTTCCAAGGAGCAAATGTTTTTTAATTTCATGGGTGCAGTCATCTTCTGCAGTGATTTTGGAGCCCAAGAAAATAAAATCTGTCATTGTTTCCATTCATGAAGTTAATGAAGCAAAAACTCAGGAAGGAAAACCATAGCCATGACCACTGCACCTTCAGTCTCTCCTCCTGTTTCCACAGCAGGCTTCACACCGCATCAGTCACTCCCACTCACCTTGGATGTGGTCTCAGAATTGCAGCCAAGGTTGCAGAGCCAGAACAAGTGAAGGCAGGTAAGCAGTATTGGGTACAAGTCTCCTGTCTGTCTAGGTAGGCTGCATACCACGTTGGTCACAGGTGGAGTTGCCATCATGAAGATGAGGAAAACCAGGCTCTATCAGAGAATGCCAATCCATATTTGCACCTGATTGACCCCAAAGAGCTTGCTACTCTGTTTCTACCCACTTGGCTTGGACTTTTGACCTCCCCTCCTTGGATATCACTGCCCTTGTTCCTCTCTTCTGAAAGCCAAGCCTACGCCTATGGCCATGCCCCTCTGAACATGCCCAACCCTGTCTGGAGGCCAGGCCTGCCCCTATGTGGCACACAGCTCTGCTTCTTCCCCGGCATCCATTTAGCTCCAGACCTTACTTCAGATGCTCAGTGCTGTTTTTGCTCACTGAACACAGGTCTCAGGACTTCCCAGCAACCCACTGCTTTCTGCTACTCCTCCCGGGCAGAACCTGCTGTGACCTTCATGGGCGGCCACTCTCTGTTGTCCTCACCTTGTCCGATTAGCCCAGTTCTGGGAAGCTGCTCTGTGGGGTCCAGCCTGGCCCGTCCTGGCCTTGTATGGCCTTGGCACTGAGGGGGTCTTCACAGCCCACATCTTTCCTCAAGGGACGGCTTGTACCTGAGTCAGCCCACGCCAAAAAGGCAGCCTCCTCTTCCTTTTCTGGATTTGTGGTTCACTTGCTATTCCTCAAGCCTACCACAGTTGCCTTGGCAGCAACATACCCTGGGGCCTGCTGGGAAAATTCCACACTCTGATTTGGCACCTGTTCCTGATGGCAGGCAGGCCTGAACTGCTGGGGAGAAACATAGGCATGATGAATTAGATACTGAACTGACAGGGGCAACATGGAGTCCCTTGATATGACAGTGGCCTGGAAAGCAGTGTTAGAGAGATGCCTTCTTTTCTTTCTTCTGTTAGCAATAAATCCTTCTGCCCCAGGATGGCCTCAGCTTGGCAGGTTGACACCCCAATGATTTCTGATGGCCTACGTGCCGACCGCAAGGCAAGCTTGAACGCTGCCAACTCAGCCCCCACAGAGAATCCCTTCTCTGGGGATGAGAGGTGCTGTTCCAAACCCCAGCAAGCTGGAAGGTGTCCACTCCTCCCCCTTGCCTGCAGCTGCAGTGAACGGTGGTCAGCCGAGGCAGAAGAGCAGAGGCCCGGCCTGTCTGTGTGGGAAATGTTATTCTATGCTTGGAAATCTGAGACATGAAGGGAAATTTGGCCACGGAAGAGCTGCAGTTCCAAAACTGATAAAAATGGTCCAAAATCTCGCTCTATCATATGCTTGATTGCACCAATGGTCGGGATGACAAATGAGCTTCCACCTTAATCATAGCTCAGGAAAGGATGCATAGACCGTTTTCTGACTTCTGTTCTCTTCTGTCCATTCCAAATAGCTGCTTTAAAAAGGAGGAGTGAAGAAGAAGAGACGTAAATAGCGTGCCACGGACGGTCTCATTTGCTCTGGAAAATCCCCTAAAAGGTTAGTGTTGCGTCTCATGCTTCCGGGCATGTGTGGCACCCATGCTGGGAACTGAGAGGCAGCTCCAGACTCCTGCTGTGGTGATGTCCAGCCATGCAGATAGGGAAAAAAAGACACCAGGCAGCACAGACATAGGCTCTAGTAAACCCGTGTTGACTTCAGGATTTTGTCCATGACTAGAAATCACATGAGGAGAGAACGTGCAGTTTCCTTCCCTGGGAGAAGGATGGAGCAGGAGAGGAAAGGGCGCAACAGTGATTTAACACTTCCAAGTGTTAAAAGGAGGAAACCCCTCAGACAATGTGGAGACGAAGGCCACCCTGCCGCAGATGATGTAAAAGCATCCTGATCCCCGAGGAAAAGGGACACATAAGTTTCTTGTTGGCACATGATGAGTTTCTGGTGCCAAGTATCCTGAGCAAAGCATTTTGTGGCAAGGAGAAAGGAGAGGAGGAAACAGATCAAATCCCACTGGAGACTGTCTCAGGGGAAAAAGCCAAATAGCTGCTACTCAGTTTTCCTGTAGTCTAATAAGAGTCTCATACTTAAGGCAGAGGGCCCAAGCCTCACACAACTTCATAGGCAATAAGATGCCGGGCGACCTGTCCTGAGTTGATTTTCTGTCGGGGGTGAAAGTGGCTACATCCTTCTAGAAGGTATGGGATTCTTTTGGTATGTCCGTGAAGAAGGTACAAAAGTGTAGTTGTTTCAGTCATGTCTCACTCTTTGCCACCCCATGAACCACAGCCTGCCAGGCTCTGCTGTTCATGGGATTCTCCTAGCAAGAATACTGCAATGGGTTGCCATACCCTCCTCCAGGGGATCTTCACCCAGGGATCGATCCCGCATCTCCTGCATCTCCTGCATTATAGACGGATTATTTACTGCTAAGCCACTGGGGAAGCCCCAAAGACTTAGAGATTCAGGATGCCTGTGAAAGTAAAACAGGGAATGCAGCTGGAGCAGGTTGAAGGCAAGCTGTGCACACGTGCTCACTTGAGTCCGCCTCTCTGTGACCTCATGGACTACAGCCTGCCAGGCTCCTCTGTCCATGAGATTTTCCAGGTAACAATACTGGAGTAGGTTGCCATTTCCTTCTCTAGGAGATCTTCCTGACCCAGGGATTGAACCCGCGCAGATTCTTTACCGCTTGAGCCATCTGGGAAGCCCAGGTGTCCTAAGCAGGCTAATGGAGAAATGGACAGAAGCCTCTGACGGCAAGAAAAGCAAGAAGACACAGTGAGTTCGGCACCAGGGTGGTCTGGACTGTGAGAACTCACATCAGCACCACCACACACCCCCTCCACCCCCCAGGCTACCTCCGCAACTTCCCAGCTTCATGTGGTTCTTACGTGCCAGCAGAGGCTCTTGGATCTGTACGGAATATGCTCCCACTGGTGTCAGAGCTGGACCCCGCACCCGGATGCCCTATGAATCACCAGCAGCAGGAGATCATGGCTCTCCCATTTGCCATCCCCACTTTCAGCCTCCAAGTCCAGCAGGCAGTTGGGAAAGGGTTGCAGACCTCAGCCTGCTTCTGCTGTCCGCCCACCCACTGGAAGTGGTGGGCCCGGACGAGAGCTTACGGTTCTCTGGCTGTTCTGAGTGGGTTCATTGTTGCTGCTGAAGATCCCCAGCAAATGCAACTGCTTGTGAATGACTTTAGAATGGGTCTCTGGAAATAAGGAAGTAAATGGTCTGTTTGGGGACTTCTGGGACTAGCCCCTGAGCCATGGGTGCAGTGCCCTGGGAGGATGTAGCACAGTCAGTGGTCACCTGAAGTAGTCTGTTTTTGTCTGTTTATTTTTAGCCCTTTGGGAGGGACAGGCTATGGCAAATTCTTGTTGTGCTTTTGCTTCTACTAATATTCTTCAACCTGACCACGTTTATTTAGGGAATCAGGGACCTCTAGGAGGGGTGGTCTTCTGTCCTGATCTCTTGCTTCCAGGGAGGTCTGTGCCATTAAATCAAAAGAGGAATGAATTTTAACCACAAAGATTTATCCCCTCCACCCCCAGCATCTGTCAGATGCCCTGAAAATTTCACAGATCAAAGAGTCTCTGTATTAACAAAAATATGTACTCGAATGAAATAAAATTTATCATGGAAGCTTGGATTGATTTCTTTAAAGAAAGTTATTGATTGCTTAGTATGTACCAGTCACCAATGAAACTAGGCTTAGAGAGATTTATTAACTTAAGTGTAGACACAGTTGGAGAAGGAAATAGCAACCCACTCCAGTATTCTTGCCTGGAGAATCCCGTGGTCAGAGGAGCCTGGTGGGCTGCTGTCCATGGGGTTGCACAGAGTCGGACACGATTAAAGCAACTTGACAGCAGCAGCAGCAGACATAGCTAGTATGAAAGAGGATCAGAGTTGGAACCCACATCTTCTCAACTCCCAGTCCAGTGCTCTTACCATAATGCCATAAAGAAGGAAATATGATGTCTGATCTTTAACATTTTAAATGTGGAGTTTCTTTTAAACAATGCAGTTCACACACAAAAAAATGTTTGCAGAAACATTTTTTCTGGTAAAATTCAAGAAACCTAAATCATATATAACCAGTGCTTCTCAAACATAAGAAAGCAACATTTCCACAAACAAGGACCAAGTCTTATCCTGATGATTTGTTCTTCTGATGCTATGCTTAGCAAAACACTTTTTCTTGACCACTTGCCTCTTAAAGAGAATGAAGTCAAAATGACTGGGATCCCGACATGCTCAGGGCCTCTTCTATGGCGAGGTAGACTTGCTATATGCCCATGTCATTCACTGACACATTTTCTTTAAGCATAAAGTGTGTGTTCCCTGGCAGTCCAGTGGTTAGGACTCTGAGCTTTCACTTCCAAGGGCCAGATCAGAAGCTAAGATCCCACAAGCCATGCAAGCACAGAAAGAAAAAAATCAGAAAGGACTTATAATTTTCCCGGCTGCAGCTTTTGAGAGATGAGATCGAAGGCTTTTTCCCAGTTGGTCCTTCTCAGCACATTTCCTACCTCAGAGCTGACAGACTTGGGAAGGTGGTCTGGCACTCTCCCATCTCTCAGCCAGGACAATCATAGCTAATTTGGCATGGCTCTCCTTCCCACTGACCTTTGGGGTGACTCAGAATCCTTCTCAACACAGCACTCAAGACAGCAGCTGTCAACAGAGAGAAGTGACATGTGAGCTGACGCACAATTGCCAGCATGGTTTTACCTGCTTCTTTTTACTCAGAGAATTAGCAGAAGCTCCCACTTTTCTCCGCAGTTTGCTCTTTGCCTCTATTCAACTGTAGTAGGGTCACAAATTTACTTAGGGTGCGCTGAGATGTGTAGGGAAAAAAGTGTTTTCATATTGTGCTATAGCTGCTCAAGTTGAACTTACCGGACAATGAGGAAGGGGCAGAGAAAGACCCTGTATTTTAGACCAGTGCATCTCAAACTTTTATGTGCATCTGAATGAATCATCTAGGGATCTGCTGAAGAATTCAGAATTCATTAGTTCTGGAGAGGGTCCTGGGTTCTACACTTCTAATGAGTTGCCAGATGTAGCTGTTGATTTGGGGTCCACACTTTAAGTAGGGAGGCTTTTAGACACTACAGCAAACTTCTCCAATGGCTCAGAATCTGCCTGCAAATGCTGGAGAAGAGCCTGGTGGGCTCTTCTGTCCATGGGGTCGCAAAGAGTCGGACGTGACTGAGCACACGTGCTGCTCATTTTTATGGCCTTCCCTAGTGGCTCAGATGGTAAAGAATCTGCTTGCAGTGCAGGAGACCTGGGTCCCATCCTGGGTCAGGAAGAGCCCTTGGGGAAGGGCATGGCTGCCCATTCCAGTATTCTTGCCTCGAAAATTCCACTGGACCGAGGAACCTGGTGGGCTGCAGTCCTTGGGGTTGCAAAGAGCTGGAAACGACCGAGCAACTAACACAATAAACTTAGTCTGGTATTAAATTTTAACAGTCTTTTTAGGAAGCTCTTCAGTCTGTCTTACATTAAATACTTAGTCCATCAGAGGTTCATTAGACCTCATGGTGGAATGGGAAAATGGTACCCATGAACCACATGGAGTCTTCTGGATCATCCCTAGCTTCTATTAGGAAGTGACTGGTCTGGGCCGCTCTACAGACTGGTGACCACTAAGGTTGAACTAGTCTCTTCTCTGGGCCTGATTGTGTTCAGACTCTCAGAAGCAAATCTGATAAATTGATCTTGTGAAGATATTGGGAATGGCATAGAATTCCTGTCCTGGTATTGAGAATCTAGGAGCATTTAGAGAAGTGTGAGCAAGATGGCCGACTACAGTTTGGGGTGGGGGATTTTCAATGCACTTAAACCACAAGTGGTTACTTAGGAATAAGACCATACTTACTACATGCTCAATGTCTCCGAGACTTGGTTTCTATTTCTGTAAGTCAAGCCCATACACAAACTGTACTTTTTTTCCCTACACAAACTGTACTTTTTAGTGTTTTCCCACAGCTGCAAAGAAGCGTAGTGAATCTGTTTTTGGTTTCACCTCAATCCAAGCGAAACTTGAACTCTGCTGAAGTAAGAGGCTGGAAGTTAACATCAGGATCCTGATGTTGAGGATCCTAAACACCAAATCTTGAGAATTCCAGAGTGAGGGTGAAACTTACTGGTAGGTGACTTTTGACTAATCAAGATTTAGTCATCCATGCCTCCATCTCTCTGGCCAGAAACATTTGTTAAGCATTTAAATGTGACACACACAGAGCCATGCACTAGACTATGAGTCAATCTTTTGAGGTCACTGAACATATCAAGTTCAAGGCCACAATGCAAAGAAACAAAGTTTGAGTTGCCTTAATTTAAAGAAGGAATATAACAAACTTTCATTTTCACATAAATCTTGCTCCAAAATGGTCTTGACTTGAGTCTTATTGAAAGCCATTCTAAGTAACACTCTAAAGGGTCCTTGATATTTTCTCTGGAAGCTGGAAACCAGAGGCTTTTAGAAACCTCTGCAGATTGCTAATAAGAGCTTGCATTTACTTGCAAATACACTTGACTATCAAAAGTGAAGTGAGAAGAGGAGCCAAAGTCTTGCAAAGAGAAAGAGGTCATTATCGCACTGATGAAACCAAGTTGCTCAAACCTTTCTACTCAACTATTGAATTCTCCTTGCTGCTTTTTGGGTTGTTTCACATTTTGGAAAGGAGCAGATAGATTGGATGACTTGCCCAAGGCCAGAGAATGTGCCACTGCTGGGCTTTGGAATGAGATATATCGTTACTGCTTCTCAGGGCCTTTCCCTGACAGCCTTACAGGGAGACTAGGGTTGCTATGAAGACAAAAAAAAAAAAAGGAATTACAGAGAGTCAGGCAGCTGTATTATTTTTATAGCCCTATTGTATGTGACATCTGCCCTTTGGGAATTTGCTCAGTTAGATGAGGAACGCTAAGGATTTCATTATTTAGACATCAAATAAGACCTGGTCACCAGTCCTCAAGTTGATGGGAGGGCTGCCAGTCCTTGAGTGTTTGAAAACTGAAAGCTGATGAGCTGAGCCTGCAACCCTGTCTTGACTTGAGCCAACTAGGTCAAAGGTAGGTGGCTTAGCCCTCTGTTATGAAGCAGAAAATTAACTCATGATGTCAGTGGTCCCAATATTGGAGGAGTGAGTGCGTGACACACTGTAAATGAGCAAATGCATCTCAACCTTGGCACCCCGCCTCTCCCAAAACGTTGACCCAGTTCACAGAGTAGAATGAACTGTCTTGTACAGCACCTTCATAAGCCACTAAAAAGGGAATACAGTCCCAAGGCTCACAGTTAGAAAGCTGGCTCTTGCTAACTCCCAGCCCTTGGGGTCCAAGGGCATTGAATGAATCCTGTTCTTTAGCCAGTCAACACTTTGCTGGATCTGGGACTGGAGTGGACAGTCCAGCAGAAACCATGCTGTTCTTCACCTCCTGAATGTCACTCAGGGCTTGGAACTCCCATAGTGGGCACAACCTGAAGGGTGGTCTCTCCCTGCTATCTCATTGGACCACGCTTGATGCTCCAGTGTCCATTGAATGTCCAGGACCCTGTGCATTGGGCCGCTGATGCACCTGGCTGAGGTCAGGCTCTGTAGCTGCCTTGCTTCCCTTTTGCCCACACCTTCATCTTAGAATCTTCATCTTCATCATTTCCCTCCTTCCCACCAATAGAAGTCTTGACAAGTTTAGAAGCCTGCTCATTGCTACTGTGACTAGGTCAGTATGGATCAAGGTGGGAGGCTGTGTAGCAAAAGCCATAGAAGTAGTCCAGGAGTTGGCAGAGTGAGTTATGCAGGTTCCCTTCCCAGGGATATTGCATAAGTTGCCTGGAGAAATGGCCCTAGGAGTATAACATACACAGAACCAGCCTTAGATCTGGCATCTGGGCCCTTGCCCTGGTATCCTGTGCTTTAGTGGTCCCTGCTCTGACCCTTATCCAGATGAATGAGGGTCCACAGGTCCTGCCCACCATACATGCTTCCCTTCTGACCACTCCTCCAGGACACTGGAATGCCTTCCAAACAACTCAAGGCCCATTTTCAGGGCCCACCTAGAGCCTTTTCCCCAAGTTCATCCCTGACTTGTGGATAGTAACTGGACTAGTGGTGGAGATTGTGAGTTGTACACAAGCGGCTGGGGTCTCCACACACACGTACACAAGGCCCCTTCTGATGTGGTTGTAGAGCCTCTGTCTGTGTTCCTGCCCAGGGGCCTGTGCGGGCCAGGACTGAAGAAATCCCTAAATATTCTCTTCTGGGGTAATTTTCTACTCCGCATCTACTTAGTTGGTTCATCATTCCCCATGAGTTATACCAGCTTCGTGCTAATGGCATCTTAATTCATATTTTTTCTTTGCTAAACTCTAGAATCTCTATTTGGTATTCCAAGTTAAATATATCAGATGTCTCAAACTTAGCAAGGTTAAGACAGATTTCTTGATCGCTCCCACCAATAATGGTGCTCCCACTGTGCTTTGACATTTCACTAACTGGTGTCACTATCTACCCAGTTGCTCAAGCTAAAGACCTGGGAGCATCCTTACTGAATCTCCCCCTTTCCCCTCCAGTGTCAAATCCATTGGAAAATTGGTTCTACCTTTGATCTCTTTCTTGTCTCTCTTTCCATTTCCTTCTATTTGGCCCAAGCCACCATCACCTCTCTCCTGGACAACTGAAATAACTTCTTGTTTTTCTACTTCCATTCTTGTCCTCCTACGATTCATTCTCCTGAATGACAAAAATACTCTTCTTCCATGTAAGCTAGATCATGCCTTCCCGCCTGTGCAAAAGGGGGAAATGGCTTCTTGTTCTGTTTTATGAATCCCTTCTTCTTGCCTGTCTTCTCAGGTCCCTCAGTTCCTCTAGCACTCTCAGCTTTCCCACACCTTGCCTGACCAGCAACATCTCATCATGAGAGTCTCAGCTTAAATGTCACCTCCTCTGAGAGCCCTCCCTGAGCGACCTGGCTAAAAATGGTCTTGACCCCTCAACCTCCTACACTGATTCTCCTTCTCAGCCCCTGTTTTGTCCACAGCACAGCAATTAGTATATTTGAAAGTATTACTTTAAATGATTAGAAATGTTTTCTAATCCTTCTATCCTACTAGATGCTAAGCTCTTTAAAGGCAGGATCACGTCTGTCTAGTTCACAATGTGGTCCCTGTGACACAGGCAGTTTGAGGCACATAGTCAGCACTGGGGAAATGTTTGTTGTATGTATAATGAAGGTGGGGACAGGACTGGTGGGTGTGGCAGACACATAAGAATAGAATCTTTTACATCTCTCAGGGACCTAGGCCTACTCATTTTTCTGTACTTCAAAGGTCAACCACTGATGGCTGAATTTCCCTTTTCTCCTGATCACTCATGTTGGTTTCTAGATCCTCTGTATGTGATCTCAGAGGGCCCCTTCTAATCTATATAGAAAGAATGCAAGGCTTTGGCTAAAGCTGAGGCTGAGAAATTCCACTGAGCCTCAGCGATCAAGAGGAAGCTGTTCCCACCTGGAGAGTGACAGGTTATAGCTCTGCTCATAGGGCAGCCCCATCCTGAGAGCCTGGTTGGGGTTGTTTTGGTGCAGAGATTACAGAAAGCCTCTCTGTTTGGGGTGGGTTTTCTTCGCTTTGTTTTCTTGTGTGCTCCGTGGCTTGTTCCTAACTCGTGGCCAATCACCACACTGCCAGATGGTGCGAAAGATTTACCGGAATTTCATTTTCAAATAAACCACAAGCTTGGATGAGCTAATGTTGTTCCACATAAGAAAGCCACAAAAAACTGGACAAATTAGCTTTGTTTCAAGAAAAGAAACTTGTCCAAGCCATCAGCTCTGCCCTTCTCAAAGGGCTCTGATAGCCGCATGAAGACACTGGGGGTGGGAGTCATTCTCGTGTGAGGCCACCACCCCAAAGGACAGGAGGTGGTCCCCTTCCTTCTACCGCTGGCTCTGCAGAATGACTTGGCAGTGCTGTGGGGAATTTCATTCTCCCGTGGAACTGGATCATTTTTGGTCAAGTTCGTCTCAGTTACACCAAGGATGGCAATGGCTTCTTGCAGCCTGTCGGCAATGGCTGCAGTGCCCCCTCAAACACAGACTGGCCATGAGCTTTCCTGGACAGCAGGTCACCTTTCCTGCTCAACAGAGATGTGAAGACAGATGATTTATATGCCACGGCTGCAGAGGGTGTTCCAGGTAGCAACCCACACTCCATCCCCCACCCTACCCTGGCCCCACACCACACACCCAGTAGTAATGGCAATATAGCCTGGTATTAATAGATGATGCTTCCAGAATCAGAATCCTAGATTCCACCCCCAGCTGCACCACTTACAGCTGTGGGGTCATGGGCAGGTTTCAAGTCTCCAAGGAACACTGTTTTCTTGTCCTTTAGATAGAGATAATAATACTAAAACAGCAGGGTCATGTTAAGAATAAAGTTGAGATAAAAGTCCTTTGTGCTGTGCCTGACATATAGTAAGAGCTCCCTAAATGTGGGAGCTGTATGGCAGGGGGGAGATGATGGTGGTGGTGGCGGTGGTGGTTATGTGGCTGCCCTTCCCCTCCTCCATCCTACAGCACTCGGAGAGGCTACAGGATGACACACCCACAGAGGAGGTGTGTCATCTGCTTCCTGTGGTCAAAATACCATGAAGTAAATCAAACCAAGAAAGCAATCAATATAACTCAGCTGAAAGAGCCCTTCTTAAAGAATCCAAAAAATTGCCTTGTCCCTATTCCTCAACCACACATCAGATTGGTCCCTTATGACCTCTGTGTTACATTAGAATTCTACGTGTTTGCCTCCCCTTGGAAAATTTTTATCATAAATATACATAGAAATACTCTAAAGGGAGGCCTGTGATCTGGTCTTGGAACTTCATTTTGTTACAGGGGATAAAGCAATCTGGAACTTATTTGAGCAGAAATTCAGGTTCATGAACTCGATAATAATAACCAAAATAGCTACCATGGACTGAGTACTTTCCAAACTAAAAAACTTTCTATCCTTTATTCTATTGAATCTCCACTATAAATTTGCAACATTTCCCCCATTTTACAGACAAAAATACTAGAGAAAAAGTGTACTCATTGTACAAAGGCTGGATCTGCTTCACCATAAGGCCTACTCCTGCTGTTCTACTTATGTTTGGGGGTAGAAGTCCTAGAGAGGAACAAAATAACAATGATAATAATGGTAATGTTAATATCACTGTCATTATCATTACTGAATGTTCAGAAACCATTTACAGTGCCTTAGAAGTATTGCCTCAGACCTCATAAACCTATAAGGTGCGCCTATAAGGTGCAGTCTCTCACTGACTCCATTTTACAGATGAGGGAACCAAGCAGAGAAGCTAATGGCACATCAAAGTCACTTGGCTGGTGGTGGGATCCCAGCAGTGCTGGGATTCAAGCTGAGGCACTTTAACCTTGACCTCTGTGCCTATGTGACTTCTCAAGGGCAGAGCTCGAAGCTTTGTGCATTGAGGCAAATTTCCCTACACCATCCATCAAGACAGACTCCCTGAAACTTTTGCCGCACCTCCGCAAAGTAAGGTAGACACACCGACTCTAAGAGAGAGATCCTGGTACAAGGACACAGATTTAGGGTGTGACTGGCTGAAGTGAAAGTGTTAGTCACTCAGTAGTGTCTGACTCTTTGTGAACCCATGGACTGTATAGCCCTTCAGGCTCCTCTGTCCATGGGATTCTCCAATCAAGAATACTGGAGTGGGTTGCCATTTCCTTCTCCATGGGATCTTCCCGACCCAGGGATCGAACCCTGGTCTCCTGTATTGCAGGCATATTCTTAACCTTCTGAGCCAACAGGGAAGCCCTATGACTTGCTGCTGCTGCTGCTGCTAAGTCGCTTCAGTCGTGTCCGACTCTGTGCGACCCCATAGACAGCAGCCCACCAGGCACAACCGTCCCTTATGACTTGCTAACAAAGCACAATAAAGCCTGTAACAAAGCACAATAAACTCTTCTTGGGCATGTTGAAAAAACATATCTGGGGGCAAGGAAGGGGGGGTGGGGGTTATGAGAAATAATTTCATAATGTGAAAATCTACAAGTGTGACTGCATTTCTTAGAAATATGCAAAGGGACAAATAATGTTTGGTTCATTTTCTTACAGAGCTTAATTTCTTTTCCTTGGGGGTTTGTTTGTTTTACCTCAGAATGTGATAAACAGTAGCATATCTTAATTTCTTTCTTCTTTCTGGATGAAAGCAAACTTTTTAGTTTCTCGGTTCCCACCTCTCAGATTTGTTTCATTTCTCGGGGTTCAGATGAGGTTTGGAGAAAACTCTGTTCATTTTGGAGCTTCGTGTCTAGGGCCTGGAAGAAAGCTGCAACTGCAGCCTTTCCAAGATAGGAAAGCCCCTGTCAGGTCAGCCACAGGCCTAAATAAACAGTGACTCTCCTCACAGAGTGCCCAGCTCCTGAAGTTCCTTCAGCAGTTCGGCATGAAGGTCTGGGGAGGGGGGTGCTCATTTCAGGGCCCTCTGTGGTACTTTCCCTTCCCAGGGCTGACCCCACCAGCCACTGACTCACAGTTTAACATCCTTTACTAGAAGTTCCGGATGAAGCAGTGCAGGGGGGAAATCCACTGTTTCTACTCCCTAAATCTGACCATGACTCATTATTCAGCAAACACCAAATGGTTCCACGTCCTCCTCCTAAGAAGGAGGCACGGGGTGGTTACATAAGCAGCCGTCTACAGCTGCTCTTGGGTAATTGAAAGTGAAGCCCTTCTGACTGGAAGCTTGGCTGGGAGCAACGTGACTCTTTCCTCACCTGGTGATATCCATCTTTACAAGGGGAGGAAACTGTCCGGGAGAGGGTCCCCAAAGCCAGAGTGTGTTGCGGGGGGTAGTTTTTGCACAGTAGGCTTGAGGGTTGGAATAGCCCGGTATTTTCGGCCTTGTTAAAACAGGGCCCTTCTGCAGTGTCTCTGATCTTATCTCTTGACAAGCTGGAGCTGAGCTTCCTGAGGTACAATCTGCTTAGCACGCTGAGCAGAGGAGGAGGCGTGGTGTGGGATTCCTGCGCCTGGGGAACCCACCCAAGAAGGACCACCCAGGAATGATCCATCTGAGGGAGAGGATTCACGAGGGCTGTTTCTGTATAATAAACTGAGCACTATGATCATAGAAAATAGAGTTGAATTGCAGAGCCCAGAGTATAGGAAACAGTTGTTTTTTCTGGTTCAGGGAGAGGAGAAGTGATTTTAAATTGCTCTAGGAAAGAAACTGAGGCGCTAGTTGCATCTTTGCTGGGCTCAGTAATCCTGTCTTCCTTCCCAGCATACATGACTAGGGCATCACTTTTTGAGGAGTGGTGGGAAGCAAGCCAGATTCTGAACATCCATTTCTGGAACCTGCTTCATGCACTGAAGGCCTGCTTATGGACACCACAGGAAGTACCAGCTGATGAAGGGAACACTGTCTTTTCAAATGCCACCCTGAGGGGCTTGGGGGAGTGGGTGTATATACCTGGCTTCTTGGGCAAGATCACAGTTCTCCTTAACTGGGCCTGGTGGTCTGCTTGAGCAGAACTGGGAAGGGTCTGCAGGGGAGGAGTGGTGGGTGAGGGAACAGTGGCCTCCATCTCGGCAAGGCAGCCATCCTCAAGAGGAATGTTCCAGGAAACATCCCTGACACCAGAAGAAATGAGATCCTGGAGAAGACTGGCCTAATGAGCTCAGAAAGACTGTAAAACTGGAATACTTTGTAAGAAACGGAAGAGCACTGTTGGGTTATCTAAATGTGTGTATGGCCATGAGTAGGGGGGCTGTCTGGAGTTCCCAGCCTTCCTGAAGGTCACAGACATGATATCATAGCTGAATTATGTGTCCTCCTTCCCAGCACCAAACTGATCTGTTGAAGTTCTAACCTACACCCCCACCCCAACCCAGTATCACAGGATGTGACTGTACTTGAGACGGGGGCTTGAAAGAGATAATTCAGTTAAATTGAGGTCATGGGTGGGTGCCCCTCTAATACCACCAGTCTCCTCAAAAGAAGAGATGATCAGGGCACAGACAGGCAGCAGGGAGGCCATGTGAAGACACAGGGAGAGATAACCTGTGCTACCCTGCCAGCACCTTCATCTTAGACTTTCGGCTCCTAGAACTGCAAGATGATATATTCATTTCTGCTGTTTAAGCCACCCAGCCTGTGAAACTTTCTTGTGGCAGCCCTAGCAGACTAATATACATGGTGACTCTGCAACTGCCCTAAATCTGGTGAAAGGGTCAGTTGTGTCCAACTCTTTGTCCATGGACTGTAGCCCACCAGGCTCCTCTGTCCATGGGATTCTCCAGGCAAGAATTCTAGAGTGGGTACTCCTTTCTCCAGGGGATCTTCCCAGTCCAGGGATCAAACTCCGGTTTCTAGCATTGCAGGCAGACCTTGGCTTTTCTTTAGAACTCAAAACCTGTCCCTTCCATGGATGGTTCTCAGAAGAAAAGCTAAGGCACACAGAGAGAGAGGCCTTCCTCCCCATATTATAGTCCTGAGTACAAATGGATCTTGGAGACTGGGTTCCTGAGTGTTTTAAGAAAAATTCTGAAGGCTCCTATGCCCTGGTGCAGAAAAGGATGCAGAGACCCAGTAAGGAAATGCAGTTCTATGGGCCTTCTTCTCCAGGATGTTCTAACCAACACTTTCTCAACAGTGTGCTCAACCCAGGCACATTCTCCTCCAGCCCCTCTTGACAATCCCTTTTCCTGGAGCCCAGTCAGGCCCTCCAGCAGTCCCTTCTCAGTTAAGAACCTGCCAAAGGAATGGTTTATACATGTGCTTCATGCATATCAAGGGAAACTAGTCCTAGGTTTTGGATGAGAGGGTCTTAGGGGAACTTCAGGAAGGAAGCCTACATGATACACAGCATTAGATAGAAGGCTATTAGCCTTGCTAGGGCTTAGTTTTGTTTTCTGTCTCCTGTGAGGCAGGGTTTGGACATCAACATGAACAGGATAAAAACGCTGAAGGATTAATGGTTGGGTCCCTCCCACCACCACCATCTCAATTACTTCAGTTTTAATCTTTTCTAACCTTTCCCTAAATCTGATATTTTAATGAAATATTCTGGTTTTGCCTTTTTTCCTTTATTTCTTTTTTTAAAAGTCTGTTTGAATTCAATGCTGTCTGGCTCTCAGCAAAGCTAAGCTCCACTGTGAGCACCCCTGGAGTGTGCAGGAAAGGTTGAGTTCTAGCTGCCTTTCAAGGCCGCCCCCATCCCTCCCCATCCGCACTGCCCACCCTATGTGAGGACAAGGACAATGGGGCGCCACAGGCCAGCATCCAGGACAGCTCCTCAGAGCCACTTCCCCTAACACTGCTCTCCCCTCAGGGCGGGCAAATGTGGGTGGGACCTGAGAGAAGCTTCCAGCCTCATCATTTTCTTCGAGACAGAATTTAGAGAAGTGTTAAGAAGAAAACAGGGCATAAACCAGTGTGGTAACATGCGCTGCGATTCAGAGACAAAGTGCATTTTCGAGGAAAATTCCCTTTTCCTGGACCCATAGGTAAGAGCTAAATCCTGAAATAAATGTCCCATAAACTTGGAACTTCCAACCCAGCCCTGAGAATGCTGCACGCTCTCCCACGCGCTGATGGCAGACCTGGCCCTCCGCCAGGGAGTTCAGTTGCAAAGCTGGAAATTCCCTGACTTAAAACAATGTCTGGGTGTTTTCTGCTTCCTAGGAGCTTGAAAGGAGGGGAAAAAGTTTAATGAAAGTGTTGCTTAATTTGACTTCTCCTGCCCTGCGTACCTATGTGCTTCATCTGCCTTCATTAGATGTGCCAGCCATAAAAAGCGGCTATAAAATACTCCGTGAGCCACACAAGGAGATTACTTCATGGTTCTCGTCCAGCAAATAGCAGTGCGCTCAGGTATTGTATAAGACAAACACCTCCCCCCTCAAAAAAAAAAAAAAAAAAAAACTGGACACAGTCCCTGCTTTCTTGGAGTCAATAAACCAAGAAGTCCAGATAGAAGGGTAATTAATACTTCAGATATGTATTTCTTTAAACAAATTCTTTTTTCCATTATGGTTTATTGCACTTCCCAGGTGGCACAGTGGTTAAGAATCCGCCTGCCAATGCAGGTCCTGCGAAGACCCAGGTTTGATCTCTGGATTGGGAAGATCCCTTGGAAGAAGAAATGGCAACCCATTGCAGTATTTTTACCTGGGAAACCTCATGGACAGAGGAGCCTTGTGGGTTACAGTCCATGGGGTTGCAAAGAGCTAGACACAACTGAAAGTGTGCACCCATGCGCACGGCACACACACACACACACACACGGTTTATTACAGGATATTGAATATAGTTCCTATCCTAGGACCTTGTTTATCCATTCTCTATCTGCTGGTCCCCAATTCCCAATCCGCCCCTTCCTTCTCCCTCACCTTGGCAAATACAAATCTATTCTCTACGTCTGTGAATTTGTTTCTGTTTTATAGTTCTGTTCATTTGTGTCGTATTTGAGATTCTATATATAAGTAATATCATATAGTATTTGTCTTTCTCTTTCTGACTTACTTTGCTTAGTATGGTAATCTCTAGATCCATCCACGTTGCTGCAAGAGGCATCATTTCATTCTTTACTATGGCTGAGTAGTTTTTATTTAAATATGTGTCACATCTTCCTTATCCACCCGACTGTTGATGGACATTTAGGTTGTTCCCATATTTTGGCTACTGTGGATAGTGCTGCTATGAACATACGGGTGTGTGAAGATTTCCTTTTCTGCTTCACCTGCTTCTTCCTATTCTTATTTCCCCTATCCTTTCACCTCCCCTTCCCCTTCATCCATTCCTTGCCCTTTCCTCCTTCAGGCCCTCCTTTCTGTGACAGAGGTTAAGGGCACGACAGCTCTTTCATTGCTCTCAGGGTTAAGGGTAAAAGTAAGTGATTTAGAGCTCACTTGCCTTCTCAACCCACTTCTCTTGGCTGAAGTTCACTTTTAGGAGGAGTAAAAGACAAAGGGAAGAGAAATAGATGGAGGAACACCTCATCAAAAAGCTTCTTCTGGCAGTGAAGAATATAAGTGAATACGTAACAGTAAATCACAGAATTCCAGGAAATGAAGAAGACTTTGAGCCTTGAAAACTTACTCTCTCACTTTATAGATAAGGAAAATGAGATCCAGAAGTCTGATGACCTACACAAAAAGGGAGCATCATCATCAAAGGGTCTAAGACTCAGGCCTTCTTGTTTCTAAATCAATGCTCCTTCCCTGGGTATATTAGATGCCAGATAAATATATGTGCCTGGGAAGGCAATCTGTGGGCCTAATCCTATCCCACCACTGCAAGTTCTCTCTTATCCCATCATATTAAATGAAACTGCCCAGGGATGTCATGTTAAGGGCTTGTCTATTGACTGTGTCTCCAGGTAAATGAGTAATGTGAGAATGGTTAGGACAGCAAGTCCCGACCTGCCTCCAATGATCTGGGCAGAACAATCTGGATCAGTGCTCTCCAATAGTTATAATGTAAGCCATGAGGGAGAACCACTTGTATAATTTTGAATTTTCTAGTAGTCATGTTAAAAAAGAAAAGTAAAACGAAACAAGTGAGATGGATTTTAATATATTTTACTGGACCTAATCTATCTAAAATATAATACCAATGGACCGTCAGTTTTACAACTATATCAATGAGATATTTTTTATTCTTTGGTTTTGGTACTGAATGTTTGACATTGAGTGTGTGTGTTGCACTTACAGTATCTTCGGTTCAGACTAGCCATTTCAAATGCTCTGTGGCTACACATTCCTAGCGGACCACACTGGAATGTTCTGGACCCTAGCACACATTGGGCAGGGAAGATCTAGATGTCTTATCTCATCTGTAAAAAGGAGAAATTAAGACCATCAGGGATTTTCAAACTTCTCTGCTTCAAGTCCTAGGAATTCTTTAGAGGTGCCTCAAGGAAAAAGAGAGAGAGAAAGTGTGTGTGTGTGTGTGTGTGTGTGTGATGGGATAAGTAGAGATCATCTCCTTCCACTTCAAGCCAGATACTTCCTGCATTAACTGTTGCAAATATTGGACTTTTGTGTGATGTTTTGTTGGGAGAAGACATTCTACAGCTAAATAAAGATGCTTTAAAAACCTTTGAACAGCATAATCTTTTAAATTTCACCGAGTACTACAGCCTAGCTTCTGGAGGAATGGAAAAGGAGTAAATAGATATCTTCCAGAAAAAAAAAAAAGGGCCAGGTGACAAGCATGGGAGTGGCCCCACACTCCAGCTTGTTGTAAAACATGTGCCTGTGACCTGTAGACTAGTCTGTCAGGCACAGACTGACTCTCTCCCACCTGGGCAGGTTAATGGGTAACAGTTTGAGCTCTCAACCAGGATTTTGTCTAGTAGGACTGTCCTGGGGCCCTAGCCTTTTCCACAGGCCAGACTGTCTGTAATCTGGGCTGATGGATGCACAGAGGTCACAGAAGGACAGGCTTTTGTGGAACACAGGACCTCAGCTTTCTTATTCCCTAAGCATCCCAGCTTGAGGACACACAGCACCCGGGGCTCCATGTGTGGCCCCGAAGACTTTATCCTGCCCTCTTCATTTTAAACTGTAATATACAAGAAAACACACAACAGCTGCAAGGTTCAAACAGCTATATCAGCAAAGGATGCAGTGTTGGAGGATATCATTAAATCCAGGTTCACGGCCAGCAGCCAGCACACCCACTCACTTCCCAGGGCCAGGCCAGTGTGAGATGGAGATTGTGGCCACAGTCCTTTGAAACTCAACTGCTCAGGAAATTCATATATATTTGTTAGACTGTCATTCTTTATTTAAGGAGTTATTAAGTAGCCCCACTGCATTCAGTTAGACATATGGTCACCACCCTTCTGGAATTTCTCAAATATTCTGGTAAAATGAAGATGTCCTCTTCAGTGTGGCTAAAAATTCTCAGAATCTTAAGCAAGCTAGAGATGAAAATATATACAGCAGTCCATGACATGTTTATATTACCAAGGAGACAATTAAAAACATAGCCTGAATAGGCTATTTCCTCAAAAAATTAAAAATAGAGCTACCACGCGTATATATATGCTCAGTTGCTCAGTCATGTCCAACTCTTTGCAACCCCATGGACTATAGTCTGCCAGGCTCCTCTGGCCATGGGATTCTCCAGGCAAGAATACTCGAGTGGGTTGTCATTTCTTCCCCCAGGGGCTCTTCTCAGCCCAGGGATTGAACCCTGGTCTCCTGCATCTTCTGCGTTGGCAGGTGGGTTCTTTACCACTGAGCCATCTGGGACTCGCAGAGCTACCGTGTGCTGTGCTTAGTTGCTCAATCGTGTCTCACTCTTCACAAACCCTGGACTGTAGCCCTCCCGGCACTTCTGTCCATGAGGACTCTCCAGGCAAGAGCTATCATATGATCTAACAATTCGACTTATCCAAAGGAAATGAAAACTCCAGCACAAAAAGATATGTGCACCCCCATGTTCACTGCAGCATTTTTACAATAGCCAAGATATGGAAAATGACTTAAGTGTTCATTGATGGATGAACATTACTGATAAAGTAATGTGAGATACACACATGTGCGCACGCACACACACACACACAATGGAGCATCATTCAGCCATAACAAAAGAAGGAAGTCTTGCCATTTGCACCGACATGGATGGACCTTGAAGGTATTATGCTAAACGAAATAAGTCAGACAAAGAAAGACAAATACTGAATGATCTCACTTGTATGTGGAATCTTAGAAAAAATAGTACAAATAATAAATTCATGGATTCAAAGAACAGATTGGTGGTTGCCAGAGGTGGAGAATGGGTAAAATGAATGTGGTTAAAAGCTACAAACTTCCAGTTATAAGATAAATAAATAAGCTCCGGGGATGTGATGCACAGCATGGTAACTATGGTCAATAATGCTGTGTGGTACGTTTGGAAGTTCTTAAGAGAGTAGATTCTGAAAGTTCTCATCACCAGAAAAAAGTTTTTTTAAATTTGTGTGGTGATAGATGTTAACTAGACTTACGGTTATCATCATTTTGCAATATGTACATATATTGAATTATTACTTTCTGCATATAAAACTAATGTGTCAATTATATCTCAATTTTTTGAAAAGCAAGGTCTAGTCCCAGATCTATCCCTTAAAAGAAGAACACTCATAATGAAGATATTTCTAAGGAAAAAAAAAAAAAAGAAACAGCCAGTATATTCCCTACTTTCCCAACTCTTCTCCATTTACTTACCTCTGTTTAGGGATATCTGCATCTTTAGATTGAGTGTAAACAGAAATCCTCTAGAAAAGACTCCCCAAACTTTGGACTGTGGGAAAGGTACCTCCTTTCAGAGCAGTGGTATCATTAGATTAGAAATAAAGTATATAATAATTGTATTACATTTGAATCATCCCCAAACCACTCCCTACTCTCTGGTCTGTGGAAAAATTGTCTTCCACAAAACCAGTCTCTGGTGCAGAAAAGGTTTGGGACTGCTGCTCCAGATGTTCTTTCAGGTACAAGGGAAAATACTGCCATAAGTGTATGAGTTCAGTTCAGTTCAGTTCAGTCGCTCAGTCGTGTCCGACTCTTTGCAACCCCATGAATCGCAGCATGCCAGGCCTCCCTGTCCATCACCAACTCCTGGAGTTCACTCAGACTCACGTCCATAGAGTCAGTGATGCTATCCAGCCATCTCATCCTCTGTCATCCCCTTCTCCTCCTGCCCCCAATCCCTCCCAGCATCAGAATCTTTTCCAATGAGTCAACTCTTCCCATGAGGTGGCCAAAGTACTGCAGTTTCAGCTTTAGCATCATTCCCTCCAAAGAAATCCCAGGGCTGATCTCCTTCAGAATGGACTGGTTGGATCTCCTTGCAGTCCAAGGGACTCTCAAGAGTCTTCTCCAACACCACAGTTCAAAAGCATCAATGCTTCGGCGCTCAGCCTTCTTCACAGTCCAACTCTCACATCCATACATGACCACAGGAAAAACCATAGCCTTGACTAGACGGACCTTTGTTGGCAAAGTAACGTTTCTGCTTTTGAGTATGCTATCTAGGTTGATCATAACTTTCCTTCCAAGGAGTAAGCGTCTTTTAATTTCATGGATGCAATCACCATCTGCAGTGATTTTGGAGCCCAAAAAAATAAAGTCTGACACTGTTTCCCCATCTATTTCCCATGAAGTGGTGGGACCAGATGCCATGATCTTCGTTTTCTGAATGTTGAGCTTTAAGCCAACTTTTTCACTCTCCACTTTCACTTTCATCAAGAGGCTTTTGAGTTCCTCTTCACTTTCTGCCATAAGGGTGGTGTCATCTGCATATCTGAGGTTATTGATATTTCTCCTGGCAATCTTGATTCCAGCTTGTGCTTCTTTCAGCCCAGCGTTTCTCATGATGTACTCTGCATATAAGTTAAATAAGCAGAGTGACAATATACAGCCTTGACGTACTCCTTTTCCTATTTGGAACCAGTCTGTTGTTCCATGTCCAGTTCTAACTGTTGCTTCCTGACCTGCATACAGATTTCTCAAGAGGCAGGTCAGGTGGTTTGGTATTCACATCTCTTGAAGAATTTTCCACAGTTTATTGTGATCCACACAGTCAAAGGCTTTGGCATAGTCAATAAAGCAGAAATAGATGTTTTTCTGTATCTCTCTTGCTTTTCCATGATCCAGTGGATGTTGGCAATTTGATCTCTGGTTCCTCTGCCTTTTCTAAAACCAGCTTGAACATCAGGAAGTTCACGGTTCACATATTGCTGAAGCCTGGCTTGGAGAATTTTGAGCATTACTTTACTAGCGTGTGAGATGAGGGCAATTGTGCGGTAGTTTGAGCATTCCTTGACATTGCCTTTCTTTGGGATTGGAATGAAAACTGACCTTTTCCAGTCCTGTGGCCACTGCTGAGTTTTCCAAATGCTGGCAGACTGAATGCAGCACTTTCACAGCATCATCTTTCAGGATTTGAAATAGCTCCACTGGAATTCCATCCCCTCCACTAGCTTTGTTCGTAGTGATGCTTTCTAAGGCCCACTTGACTTCACATTCCAGGATGTCTTGCTCTAGGTCAGTGATCACATCATCGTGATTATCTGGGTCATAAAGATCTTTTTTGTACAGTTCTTCTGTGTATTCTTGCCACCTCTTCTTAATATCTTCTGCTTCTGTTAGGTCCATACCATTTCTGTCCTTTATCGAGCCCATCTTTGTATGAAATGTTCCCTTGGTATCTCTAATTTTCTTGAAGAGATCTCTAGTCTGTCCCATTCTGTTGTTTTCCTCTATTTCTTTGCATTGATCGCTGAGGAAGGCTTTCTTTTCTCTTCTTGCTATTCAAACAATCACTCAGTTCAGTCGCTCAGTCGTGTCCGACTCTTTGTGACCCCATGAATCGCAGCATGCCAGGCCTTCCTGTCCATCACCAACTCCCGGAGTCCACCCAAACCCATGTCCATTGAGTTGGTGCTGCCATCGAACCATATCATCTTCTGTTGTCCCCTTCTCTTCCTGCCCTCAATCTTTCCCAGCATCGGGGTCTTTTCAAATGAGTCAGCTCTTCTCATCAGGTGGCCAAAGTATTGGAGTTTTAGCCTCAACATCAGTCCTTCCAATGAACACCCAGGACTGATCTCCTTTAGGATGGACTGGTTGGATCTCCTTGCATCCAAGGAACTCTCAAGAGTCTTCTCCAACATCACAGTTCAAAAGCATCAATTCTTAGGCACTCAACTTTCTTTATAGTCCAACTCTCACATCCATACATGACCACTTGAAAAACCATAGCCTTGACCAGATGGACCTTTGTTGACAAAGTAATGTCTCTGCTTTTCAATATGCTGTGTAGGTTGGTAATAACTTTCCTTACAAGGAGTAAGCATCTTTTAATTCAATGACTGCAATCACCATCTGCAGTGATTTTGGAGCCCCCCAAAATAAAGTCTGACACTGTTTCCACTGTCTCCTCATCTATTTGCCATGAAGTGATGGGACTGGATGCCATGATCTTAGTTTTCTGACTGTTGAACTTTAAGCCAACTTTTTCACTCTCCTCTTTCACTTTCATCAAGAGGCTTTTTAGTTCCTCTTCACCTTCTGCCATAAGGGTGGTGTCATCTGCATTTCTGAGGTTATCAATATTTCTCCCAGAAATCTTGATTCCAGTTTGTGCTTCTCCCAGCCCAGCGTTTCTCATGCTGTACTCTGCATATAAGTTAAATAAGCAAGATGACAATATACAGGCTTGACGTACTCTTTTTCCTACTTGGAGCCAATCTGTTGTTCCATGTCCAGTTCTAACTGTTGCTTCCTGACCTGCATACAGATTTCTCAAGAGGCAGGTCAGGTGGTCTGGTATTCCATCTCTTGAAGAATTTTCCACAGTTAATTGTGATCCACACAGTCAAAGGCTTTGACATAGTCAATAAAGCAGAAATCGATGTTTTTCTGGAACACAAACAATAGTAGTAGCCATTTGTGTGCCGGACACTGTGTTGCACATTTATTTGGACAGGTTGCTTCTTTTAATTTTGTAGCAACTTTTATCAGTAGCCCATGATTTATGAAAGATAGGTTGGCTCAGCGAGGATCAGAGGCTTCCTCAGCATCACAAAGTCAGGGTGTAGTAGAACTGGAATGCTAACTCAAGCTTAAAGAATATGCCAGAGCCTCTGTGTCTTAACTAACAACATTCTCTTGCTGTCTTATCTGTGGACCAATCTGTGCATTTTTAAAAAAGACAATTCTATAGAAATTTATTAGACCATAGTTGTACAGAAAAGGACAACTCAGTATGTTCCTGCTCAGTATTTATTAATTTGGGAGGGGATATTAACTAAATGGGGCTTCCCTGGTGGTAAAGCTAGTGGTTAAGAATCTGCCTGCCAATGCAGGGGATGATACAAGATGCAGGTTTTATCCCTGGATTAGGAGGATCCCTTGGAGCGGGGCATGGCAACCCACTCCAGTAGTCTTCCCTGGAGAATCTCATGGACAAAGAAGCCTGGCAGGCTACAGTGCATAGTGTCACAGAGTTGGACACGACTGAAGTGGCTTAGCACACGCGCGCGCACACACACACACACATTACCTAAATGATATATACTTAGGTTTGACAGACACAAAGAAGGTCCCCACAGTTGTTAAGCATTATTATTGGTCTGGAATAATAATACTTAATTCCAGTAGGAAGCCACTTTCCTCCATTCGGAAAACAAATCAAGTCTTTCCTTTACTCTGATTCCTACCAAGAGCCTGGACTTATGTTACATTTCTATAGGGCAGAAAATGGGACAAGCGGGTCGAGGAATTTTTTCTTATATGTGGATTTAATTATATCAAATCTTGCAAAGCTTTTCAAATGAATTACACTCAGTTCTACACTAATAACTTTTCTTGAAAAAAAAAAAATGAAGTAAAATGTAGACTGCCCAGGAAAAAGAGAGCAAAAGCATCATGCTCTGAGGGTCTTACTTCCAGCAGTCTGACAACTCAGACATTTTCTGATGTGAATGTGTTACAAGAGAAAGCCTGCTGAACAGCGCTTGAGCTTCTAAGTATCTGCATTTTAACAGAGTCCACTTGAAAATCAGACTTTTCTGGACCCCAATAATGGGACTGTAATCATGGGCTGGCCTGCGGTTGAGCTAATGTTTTGGATAATAGTCCTCATTTTCCTAGATGATCTTGTCATGGCTGTGGTCTCCTCAAAACCCCAATACTTCTTCTGATCTCTTTTGGCTTATGACTTTTTCCCTGTTTCACTGAGAAAAAGAGAAGGAATCAGATGAGAACGGCCACAAATGTCAACCCCCAACTCCCCACGTTACTGCATCTATCACTATTTATCCTGCCTTCCCTCCATTTATCAGAGACGAACGGTCTCTGCTTCCATCTAAGTCCAAGCTCCATACTTTATCATCCTCTTTCATCAGCTCACTAACATCATTTAACCTCCTCTCTCCTGTATCAACATTTCTTTCCTTATCTACTGGACCATGTCCATCTGCATACAACTCTGCTGCAATTTCACCCATTTTTAAAACAAAAGAAAACAACAACCACAAAAAATAAGACACCCTCTGTTGACTTTACCTATACTATTCTCTGATTATTGCCATATTCCTCTATTCCTCTTTATAGAAAATGTCTCAAAAGAGTTCTCTTTATTCATCATTTCCTCCTCTTCTTTTCTGTTGCCTCATTTGCACACCAAGTTTCATCCCTACCACTCAATGAAATAGCTCTTTTCAAAGTAACCAATAAATTCTGAGCTCTGTCTTCCTGGATGAAGCTGAGGCATTTAACATGGTTCCTCACCATCTTCTCCTTCACTTTCTTCTCTTGGCTGCCAGGATGCCAAGCTCTTTGGCCATTGCCTGTCTTCTTTGATTCTTCATCTTCATGTCCTCATTAATATTGGATGGCCCCAAGCTTGGTGCTTCACCCTCTGCTGAATCTCTACTCTCCTAGAGATGTCATCTAGTTTCCTGTTTTTAAATAACATCTTTTCACTGCATGTGTATCACCAAACCAGATCACTCTCCTGAACTCCAGTCTTGCATAACCAACCACCTGCTTGGCATCTTCACACAGTTATTTCAGTCTTCTCGACCTTAACATATCACCTTGAACCTGCTCTTCATATAGCTTTCCCTCTCTCAGTAGATGTCAGCTTTATCCTTCCAGCTTCTCAGAGCCAAAACCTTGAAGGCAGGAAAAGGAGGACAAAAATAGTACCTATCTCATGGGCCTATTGCGTAGATTAAACGAGTCAATATTTGTCAAGAACTTAGAACAGTGCCTTGTAATATAATTAGCACTATATATACTTCTCTTAAATAATTAAAATAAATCATCTTCTTTGGCTCTTCTCTTTTTCTCACACTCTTTATCCCAAATGGCTCAGATGGTAAAGACTCTGTGTGCAGTAGAGGAGACTGGGGATTGATCCCTGGGTAGGGAAGATCCCCTGGAGAAGGAAATTGCAACCCACTCCAGTATTCTTGCCTGGAGAATTCTATGGCAGAGGAGCCTGGCAGACTACAGTCCATGGGGTTGCAAAGAATCAGACATGACTGAGCAACTAACAGTTTCACACTTTCAAATTTCTGTTAAATAATTAAAATAAATTGTCATCTTTGGCTCTTCTCCTTCTCTCACACCCATTAGCTAATCATTAGCTAATCATGTCAGCTCTTCTTTAGAAATAAAATGTATAAAGCATGTTGTTCTTGTCTCTCCCATGGCTTACACCCTGATCTAAGCCACCATCACCTCTTGCCTGGATTATTGCAATAATCCCAGCTTCTGTTCCCCAGCTTCTACCTCTGTCCTACTGAAGTCAGCCTCAACACAGCAACCAGAGTAATCTTGTTAAAACAGAAGTCAGATTGTATTACTTCTTTGCTCAAAACCCTTCACTCAGAGTGAAATCACAGGTCTTAAAATGCCCTGCAAGGCCCTTCATGCTCTACAAGCCACACCAAGTCTACGCCTCTGAACTAATCTCCACCATGTACCCTCTCCACTCCATGCCACACCCACTCACATGCCCTTTCTCCTCTTAAATGAATATACCGAGAGTGCTCCTGCCTACAATCCTTTGTACACTGTGTTTTCTCTCTGCCTGGGTTGCTTTTCCCCAAAGGAGCTGCATGATCCCCTCCCCTGCTTCCTGCAGATGTTGCTGTTGTTTAGTCATTCGGTCGTGTCCGACTCTTTGCGACCCCATAGACTATAGCCCGCCAGGCTCCTCTGTTCATGGGATTTTCCAGGCAAGAAAACTGGAATTTCCTTCTCCAGAGGATCTTCCTGAGCCAGGGACTGAACCTGAATCTCCTGCATTGGTAGGTGGATTCTTTACCAATGAGCCGCCTGGGAAGTCTAAATGACACAATGCCTGCATTTTAATATAGCATTTGTACTAAACCTCATCTTGTTAGAAAAGCTCTGGGCCTCCACTCCACATACAATGGTGACTGCTATCATTCCAATTTCTCCTTTTCCTGCTTTGCAAGTTTTTCCAAAGTCCTAACAGACCAAACATCAACAATTATTTGTTTTGTGATTCTCTCTCCTGCAACTGCAGATCCCATGAGGGCAAGAACTTTTGAATACAGCTGTGCCTCCAATACCTAGAACAGTGCTTGGCACAGAGCAGTTGTTCGATACATATTGGCTGAAGAATTAACAAATGAAGCCTTATTACTAGGGCAGCTGCTCACTTGCTCCCTCATAAGACTGGCTTTCATGTGCATATAGCCCAAGGAACCCATATTTTGGGAACATTCTGAAACATGAAATCCTTCATATTCCACTTGTGCTAAAGAAAAGAAAAAGATGTATTCCATGAGTGTGTTAAAGTTGTCTAAGTACATCTGATAAAGGCTCTCTTCAGCTTGTGAATATCCCACTAACAAATGGCCTGTTTATATAATGCATTTGCCTCTCCCAAACTACCCTGAGGTCTTTTGATTAGCAACGAAGCTACAAATGCCAAAAGTACCACCTAGTGGATAAAGGGTTCAGAATCAGAAAACGGTCAGAAATGAGTAATGGGTACAAGAAGCTGCTTTGAGTAGATAGAATGAGTTATAGTGAAGTCATGTAATAACTTAAATGCTAGGCTTTAGGTTGTATAGTTCATGGAATACGATTAGTTTTTTAAATCTCAATTGAGTAAACCACTAAAGATTGAGCAATCTTAATGAGCTGTGCTCCAAAGAGAACATAGTAAAGGTTCACTTCTTGCTTATAGCATCTTCTACTGATGAGAATTCAATACTATAGGCATTATGTTTAATAATAGCTACACTGAGATATAATTTTTGTGTAATAAAATTTATCTATTGTAATTACACAATTAAACACCTTGCAGCAAATTTAGAGTATTGAGAAAGCATCACTACATTCATAGGTTGGAGAAATTCCCTTCTATTGTTTGTGTGGTTACATTTTTAATTGTGAAGACTGTGATGTTTTGTCAAATGCTTTTACTGCTTCTATTGAGATGATCATGTGGTGCTTGTTCTTCATATTTTAAGTTGATTTTCAGATGTTGAACCAACTTTGCATTCTTGTGATAAATCTTACCTTGTCTTCATTTTTTATGTCACTGGATTCAGTTACACTAAAATTGTCTTAATTATTATTTTGTCCATAATTATAAAGGTCATTGGTCTGTAGTTTTCTTTTCTTGTGAGTTATTTGTTTGACTTTGGTATCAGAGTAATACTGGCCTCATAAAATGAGTTGGGTAGTGTTCGCACTTCTACTTTCTGGAAGAGTTTGTGAAGGATTGTATTACTTCTGTAAATATTAGATAGAATATTAGAATTCACCAGTGAAAATCTCTGGACTTGAGTTTGTCTTTGTGGGAAGATTTTTAATTACTAATTTAGTTTCTTTATTTATTATAGATCTATTTCAATTTTCTATCTCTTCCTGAGTCAGTTTTGGTAATTTGAAACTTTCTCAAAATTTGTCCATCTAACCTAAGTTGTTGAAATAATGGGCATACAGTTATTCATAAAATTCCCTTTTAATCCTTTTAATTTCTCAAGGAAGAAAATTAGCTTTCAGCCTAAACTCTGCACAATTTTTTATTATGTGCATGTATTATGTTGATATAAAAATGTTTAAGAGTTTATAGTTTTTTCAACAAGTGAAGCATCAGTGCTTTCTACATGCCTAGTACTAAAATTGTACCAGTCAATATGACCTAGATATTTATCCATTTTTCTTTGAAGAAGTCATGTGTACTAAACAATGAAATAGGTACTGTACTTTACTCCTCTGATATAGAAATAAAATAATTTTCAATGCTGCCTCATTAAAAAACATTCTCCTGCTCCCCACAGCTATTTTTACTCCTTTTAAGATGCCAGTGAGTATTAATTCAGAATACCTTTTTTGTCCTGCTGCTGCTACTGCTAAGTTGCTTCAGTCGTGTCTGACTCTCTGCGACCCCATAGATGGCAGCCTACCAGGCTCCCCGTCCCTGGGATTCTCCAGGCAAGAACACCAGAGTGGGTTGCCATTTCCTTCTCCAATGCATGAAAGTGAAAAGTGAAAGTGAAGCCACTTAGTCATGTCCGACTCCTAGCGACTCCATGGACTGCAGCCTACCAGGCCCCTCTGTCCATGGGATTTTCCAGTCAAGAGTACTGGAGTGGGTTGCCATGGCTTCCTGTAATTGCTGAGTCAGTTTCACCAAACCAAGGTATCAACAGAGCTGCCCCTCTCCAGAGGTTGTCAGGAAGAGCCCATTCCTTGCCTCTTTCAGCTCCAATGGCTGCCAGCACCCCTTAGCTTGTGGCCACATCACACCAACTGCTGACTCAGTGCTCAGACTGTCTTCTTCTCCTCTGTGTCAAATGTCCTCCTCTTGTCTCTTATAAGAATGCATGTGATTATGTTTAGGGCCTATCCAGATAATCCAGGATGATCACTCAAGGTTCTTCACCTAATCACATTTGCAAAATCCTTTTTTGCCATGTAAAATAACATTCATGGGATCTGGGGATTAGAAAATGGATATCTACTGGGGGTCAGTGATCCATCTCCCAAACTTCAGTTCTTTAGATTTTTAGTCATTGAGTTAACTTCCAATGTCTGTTTAAATGAAGGAACTATCTCTGAGGTGAAAATGAAATTTAAAAATCTAAGTTATTTAGGGCTCAGAATCACTGTGAAATGGAGGAGGAAATGGCAACCCACTTCACTGTTCTTGCTGGGAAGATACCATGGACAGAGGAGGCTGGCGGGCTATAGTCCATGAAGTTGTGAAGAGTTGGACATGACTGAGCTACTGAGCGCACCACTGTGAAATTGAAGTATGTGATGGCAGAAAGTGTCCACATTTTTCAGAGCTAAGTATTTTGCTTAATTAGAGCAATTTCTTCTCCTACTCTTTATACTGTCCCTATCTTATGTAATGTTCAACTTCTTTTTACTCATTTAAAATATTTTGTATTTCATTAAAGTCTTTAAGTTGGCAAAGGATTAATATAATGAACTGAATAAGAATATATCTACAAGAAATTCATGTTTTCATTTATTCTTTGTTAATAAGTACATTGCTTGAGTCCATCACAGTCTTTCTTCAAATGTTAACTTTGTTTTATAAAAAGGTATGTGTTTGACTTTTGTACATATTTGCTTTAAACAACAAGAAATTCTGTGGATATGGAGTCTCTGTTTACCTATAGTCTGAAAAATGCCTCTAATCACTAGGTGTTTAAAACTTCATCTTTTTACAAGAATAGCATTATGTAATTTTAGCTTTATTAGACACAATCACAGTTCATAATAAAAAATATTTTCTGTCAGATTTTCCTTTCAGTAAAAGTTTTGAAAGAAAGGAAAGAAGGAGGAAGGAAATAAAGAAAAGAAAGAAAGTGACATAGAAAAAGGAGTATTTAAAGAAGTTTCATAGGTCAACACCCCCAAAACATTTACTTGTTCAAGTCCTTTCATTGACTGGATCTTCCAGCTTGGTGCCAATGTCCTGGAACAAAGAGAAACCATTGTGGTTAAACAAGTGAGTAAAACTGAAGGTTCTTGTCTGGATCTCAGAGGGAGACCTGGTACTCTCTGCAAATATGGAGAAACCAAGCCACTTGTAAATTACTGGTTACTGGTTTCTTAAACCAAGTCGTGCCTTCTCTTAATGGATATCTAAGCCCTGGGGACTTAGTGAGAAAACGATCTAGCTTTCTCTTCCCTGTTGTGTCCCTGTTCTAGCCATAACAAAATATCTTAACAGTTGGCTTTGAAAGATTAATGTCCCCCCTGAGTTGTGTATGGATGGCGCTATTCCATTTCAGGTATTAATTTTATAAAAGGGCTTCAAGGAAACATTTGCTTTATTTTGCAACATAGCCCTTCTTGCCTTTCTGAGAAAGAGTTCAACCTTCTAAATATCAAATCTAAAGTAACATGCAATTATAAAAAGTATTGTCATAACCCAAGCTCAGTTTCTACTCTATGTATCTTCCTTATGTGTGTGTGTGTATGTACACATGTCATATGTGGGAATGAGAAACAGAGCGGCAGACCTCCTATAACCGCACTGCTTACAAACACTCCAGTATCTCCCAAACTCTTTTCCCTGGTCAGATCCCTTTGGGAGCTGACCTCAACTTACCTCCTCACTCCTATCTGGTAGCAGCCTGCCCCTACGGCATTCTGATCAAGATTCCTTCATCTTCTTTCTCTGATTGCCTAACCTCACTGTTGGGTATGAACTCTTGCTGTTCCTCCTGCCTGGAATGCTTTCCCTCAAAAAAAAGCATTGCGTGGCTCATTTCTTCTCATTACTAAGGTCCCAGATCAAATGGTATGTCCCCAAAGAGGTCTTCCCTCATTATCTCAATGTGGCCCTGTCCCTTCACTCTCTCCCAAAAGACTCTGCTCTTCATAATACTTGTCTGTTTCTCCTGCATGAATGTAAATTTTGTTACTCTCTATACAACCAGCTCCTAGAATGATAACTAACACAAAGTAAGTATTCAATAAGCATGTATTAGAGTGTTAAATCTTTTACATTTCCTTTTCCTCTTGCTCTTGTTTCCCCCACCCCCCACCACAGTGGCTCAGCAGTAAAGAATCTACCTGCAATTCAGGAGACGTGGCAGGAGACTCAGATTTGACCCCTGGATCCGGAAGATCCCCTAAAGGAGGAAATGGCAACCTACTCCAGTATTCTTGCCTGGAAAATCCCGTGGACAGAGGAGCCTGGTGGGATACAGCCCATGAGGTTGCAAAGACTTGGACACGACTGAGCCGCTAAACAACAAAGAGGCACAATTATTCTGGAAAACTTCAGAGCATTCAAAGACCTGTGGATCCAGTTATAATAAAAGGCACCTCGGGGCTAAGATCAGTTAAGGGCATGGAAGGCTAATACCTTGAACACTTGGGGATCTGGCAAGGAGAGATAATACCCACCCTTCCACCTACCACATTCCCATCCATCCACCCCAATCTTTGCTGGCTTAGTATAGCCAAGAAACAGCTTCCTAGTCACCTCTTCCCTAAAAGATGCTTGGATAATGGAGTACAAAAATAATTTAATGATCCAGGCGCTACTGGCCATGTCTGGTAGATGAGCTTTGGGACAGCATGAATAGGCAAGCTGAAATGATGGCTCCAGGTAGGGGCAAGGCTGGGCAGAAGAGCCAGCTGTGGGGACTGCCTCCTTCTGGAGCTGTGTTTTTCTTGTCTTGGAGGAGGAGAGCTGAAATGGAAACTTCTAGCTAAATAAAATTGAAAGGTGGGTAGCAAGGATACTGGTGGTCCTGTCTTTCTGCACCAGGCTGAATCACTTTCATTATTGCTCAATTTGAGTTAGGTTAAAAGCAGACAGCTTGTCTCTTCAGTGTTTTTTTTCTCCTTTCTGTAGGTATCCAAAAGTCTAGAAATTGATATAATTTAAAGTTAATGAAAAGAAAGTTCAGCAGCTGCATCGTATTTCATGCCATTCTTTCCTTGTCCTCGGTCAGGCCTCTCCCAGCTCCCCCCAGCCTTCTGTTGTGTTGCCAAGGGCACCACACAGAGCAGAGGAGCCTGTTCTGAGACCGTGGCAGGCTTCCCCATGGCTGATTTCACATTACTCACTTGCTCAGCAGGAGATAAGCAGGAACCCGGTCCTCTTTTCATGTTGAACAGGTGAAGAATGTTTCTGTTTTGGTGGCATTGACAGATGATGGTGCTGGTTTGTTTTACCTACTAACTCCAAAGTCTGATGTGTTTTAGCTTTAAGTTGCATGTTTGATTTATCTGTCAAATGCAGTGGGGAGAGACAATCCCAACCGCTTTGGAAAGAGTTTATGCAATTCACCAGCTTACCCAGTCATTGTGGGTGTCGCCTGTTTGCACTGGTGGTTGTACACAAGACAAAGATAAAAAAGCAGAAGCAGTGGAAGTTTCTCCTGTGGAATGGTTCCATTAGCATCACAGAGATACCTAGATCACTGTTTTTCTTCCTAGCATAAGATGGCCTTCAGCATCTGCTGATGTCAAGCCCATTAACTGCCACTAGAAATTTTCTTTAGCTCCTCTCCTGAATTTTTTGTGTTATGTGATACTTCCTGAGAGATCTACAACAACCCTTCTAAAGGCAAAAAAACTGACACAATGGTAGAAAGAGTGATGACTTGATGAGGGGGAGAAGTATCTCATTATTTGCATACCAAACCTCTTCATGCATCAAAAAGGGCCGGCTCTGAAATCCTGGTGATCTTTAGAAGTATCAGGATGTAACTCTGCAGAGGACAAGCCCAGGTTTGAAAAGGGAATCACCAAAGGGACAGGAAGATGACTGGGAAGAAATAACTACTGCTTACTGACAAGGAGCATTTGGAGCTTACTGTTCGTCATTCAGTCGTGTCCAACTCTTTGTGACCCCATGGACTGTAGCCCACCAGGAGAATTCTGTCCATGGAATTCTCCATGCAAGAAAGGCACAGTGGGTTGCCATTCCCTTCTCCAGGGGATCTTCCCCACCCAGGAATCAAACCCAGGTCTCCACTCTGCAGGCAGAGTCTTTACCATCTGAGCCACAAAGGAAGCCCAGCATTTGGAGCAGGAACCCCAAATAGGAAGACCTGAGGTTGGTGGGACTGTCACTCCTGCTGTAGTTCTCATGTCACACTGAGAAAACCCGGTGCATATTAGGTACACAGAGGCTTGTTATATTAACCAGAGGCCAGACTTGCATCTCAAAGTTTGAAGTCTACCAGAAAATTCTCTAAGAAAGCATGCTTTGGAAACTGTTCTCTGTTTTGAATGTTAACTGTGAACAAGTATGCCTTGATAGTTAAAGTTGGGCGTAGGGTTAGGAGAAAGGGTAATTACAGGTAATGATAATAATTAGCACAGATTGATCCTTTAGAATGTTCTAGGCACCATTTCCAGGACATTACAGATACAAATTCTTACAATCTTCACAACGACTCTATGGGGTAAGTGCTCTTATTAATTTTATGGATGAAGGGACTTGGGTATAGAGTAGTTAAGGAATTTTTCCTAAGAGTCTGTAGTTGGTTGCTGTTGTTTAGTCACTAAGGAAGATGCCCTGGAGAAGGAAATGGCAACCCACTCCAGTATTCTCGCCTAGGAATTTCCATGGATAGAGGAGCCTGGTGGACTACAGTCCAGGGGTGGCAAAAGAGTTAGATGTGACTTAGTGACTAAACCATATGTCCTGATAAATGGTAGCAAAACCTACACTTAGACCCTTAGCAATCCAACTGGTTCTGGAGTCTGTGATTTTAAGTGAGGGCAGCGGCAGCTCCCTGGAGGATTCTAGTCCCCAGCGTCATCTCATCAGCACCAAATGCACATTGTCCAAGGGCTGTTTATTCTGCCCCTCAGTGTTCCCCAGCCACTTAGAGCTGCTCCTCTTCAAGCAGGTTCTTGGGTTCCCCTGAATCACTCTTTCCTTTCCCCTGCTTACTCGGGGTCATTGAGGTTGGGAGCACATGAGTAACTTTTATTTTATTACTTTATTTTATTCTACCAAAAAAAAAAAAAAGTGTAGAAGAAATGTCCTGGAATATATTAGCAAAATGAATGTGGGGTTTTCACCTTGTTCCAGAAAAATAAAAGAAACACACTTACTCTCCTTGAGAATATGGAGTGGGGATTTCCAATTTGTTGAAGTCAGAAAGTGTGTCATTGCAGATTCCAATCAAACAGCAAATATGGCAAAGAGTAAAGAAACAAAATAAAACAAAATAGAAAGAACTTATGCCAAAGACGAGTTAAATAGAGAAACAAGAGAGAAGTTGAGTAACCTTGAGCAAGTCACTTACCCTCATGTGGCCTCAGCTTGCTTTTCTGTAAAAGGAAACAAGTTGGACAAGAGGCTTCCTTCCAGCTAAAAGGCAATGATGTTAAGATAAAGAAGCAAATGCTAAGGAGAAAGGTTTGGGAGTGAAATACAGAAAGGGTAAAACACTTTCTTTTCCCTTTTCATATTTTTTCCTTATTACAGTAAAACAAATGTACTGAATAACTGATCCTGTAAATAACAAGCCTCAATAGTTAAAACCCAAGAGCAGACAAACATTTCTCCTTTTGGATTTATGTCAAGGGCCCTGACTGTACTTTGAAAAAAATGCAAGGTTGTAGAGTGTAGAAGGGAGTATAATCTGGGGGTCAGAGAACAGAAATACTATTTCTAAAAAAAAATTTTTTAATCTGATAATTTCATTAAAACAACAACAACAAAAAACCCACCTGAAATCTACTCTCACGAAAGGGTACACGAACCTTCAGTAAATCCTAGGTTTCCATAGAACATAAGTTCAGTTCAGTCGCTCAGTCATGTCCGACTCTTTGTGACCCCATGAATCCCAGCATGCCAGGCCTCCCTGTCCATCACCAACTCCCGGAGTTCACTCAGACTCACGTCCATCGAGTCAGTGATGCCATTCAGCCATCTCATCCTCTGTCATCCCCTTCTCCTCCTGCCCCCAATCCCTCCCAGCATCAGAGTCTTTTCCAATGAGTCAACTCTTTGCATGAGGTGGCCAAAGTATTGGAGTTTCAGCTTTAGCATCATTCTTTCCAAAGAAATCCCAGGGCTGATCTCCTTCAGAATGGACTGGTTGGATCTCCTTGCAGTCCAAGGGACTCTCAAGAGTCTTCTCCAACACCATAGTTCAAAAGCATCAATTCTTTGTCACTCAGCCTTCTTCACAGTCCAACTCTCACATCCATACATGACCACAGGAAAAACCATAGCCTTGACTAGACGGACCTTTGTTGGCAAAGTAATGTCTCTGCTTTTGAGTATGCTATCTAGGTTGGTCATAACTTTCCTTCCAAGGAGTAAGCATCTTTTAATTTCATGGATGCAATCACCATCTGCAGTGATTTTGGAGCCCAGAAAAATAAAGTCTGACACTGTTTCCACTGTTTCCCCATCTACTTCCCATAAAGTGATGGGACCAGATGCCATGATCTTCGTTTTCTGAATGTTGAGCTTGAAGCCAACTTTTTCACTCTCCACTTTCACTTTCATCAAGAGGCTTTTGAGTTCCTCTTCACTTTCTGCCATAAGGGTGGTGTCATCTGCATATCTGAGGTGATTGATATTTCTCCTGGCAGTCTTGATTCCAGCTTGTGCTTCTTCCAGCTCAGCATTTCTCATGATGTACTCTGCATATAAGTTAAATAAGCAGGGTGACAACATACAGCCTTGACGTACTCCTTTTCCTATTTGGAACCAGTCTGTTGTTCCATGTCCAGTTCTAACTGTTGCTTCCTCACCTGCATACAGATTTCTCAAGAGGCAGGTCAGGTGGTCTGGTATTCACATCTCTTGAAGAATTTTCCACAGTTTATTGTGATCCACACAGTCAAAGGCTTTGGCATAGTCAATAAAGCAGAAATAGATGTTTTTCTGAAACTCTCTTGCTTTTTCCATGATCCAGAGGATGTTGGCAATTTGATCTCTGGTTCCTCTGCCTTTTCTAAAACCAGCTTGAACATCAGGAAGTTCACGGTTCACATATTGCTGAAGCCTGGCTTGGAGAATTTTGAGCATTACTTTACTAGCATGTGAGATGAGTGCAATTGTGCAGTAGTTTGAGTATTCTTTGGCATTGCCTTTCTTTGGGATTGGAATGAAAACTGACTGAATGTGGTCCACTGGAGAAGGGAATGGCAAACCACTTCAGTATTCTTGCCTTGAGAACCCCATGAACAGTATGAAAACACAAAATGATAGGATACTGACAGAGGAACTCTCCAGGTCAGTAGGTGCCCAATATGCTACTGGAGATCAGTGGAGAAATAACTCCAGAAAGAATGAAGGGATGGAGCCAAAGCAAAAACAATACCCAGCTGTGGATGTGACTGGTGATAGAAGCAAGATCTGATGCTGTAAAGAGCAATATTGCATAGGAACCTGGAATGTCAGGTCCATGAATCAAGGCAAATTGGAAGTGGTCAAACAAGAGATGGCAAGAGTGAATGTCGACATTCCAGAAATCAGTGAACTGAAATGGACTGGAATGGGTGAATTTAACTCAGATGACCATTATATCTACTACTGCGGACAGGAATCCCTCAGAAGAAATGGAGTAGCCATCATGGTCAACAAAAGAGTCCATAATGCAATACTTGGATGCAATCTCAAAAATGACAGAATGATCTCTGTTCGTTTCCAAGGCAAACCATTCAATATCACAGTAATCCAAGTCTATGCTCCAACCAGTAATGATGAAGAAGCTGAAGTTGAACAGTTCTATGAAGACCTACAAGACCTTTTAGAACTAACACCCAAAAAAGATGTCCTTTTCATTATAGGGGACTGGAATGCAAAAGTAGGAAGTCAAGAAACACCTGGAGTAACAGGCAAATTTGGCCTTGGAGTACGGAATGAAGCAGGGCAAAGACTAATAGAGTTTTGCCAAGAAAATGCACTGGTCATAACAAACACCCTCTTCCAACAACACAAGAGAAGACTCTATACATGGACATCACCAGACGGTCAACACCGAAATCAGATTGATTATATTCTTTGCAGTCAAAGATGGAGAAGCTCTATACAGTCAGCAAAAACAAGACCAGGAGCTGACTGTGGCTCAGATCATGAACTCCTTATTGCCAAATTCAGACTGAAATGGAAGAAAGTAGGGAAAACCACTAGACCATTCAGGTATGACCTAAATCAAATCCCTTATGATTATACAGTGGGAGTGAGAAATAGATTTAAGGGCCTAGATCTGATAGATAGAGTGCCTGATGAACTATGGAATGAGGTTCATGACATTGTACAGGAGACAGGGATCAAGACCATCCCCATGGAAAAGAAATGCAAAAAAGCAAAATGGCTGTCTGAGGAGGCCTTACAAGTAGCTGTGAAAAGAAGAGAAGCGAAAAGCAAAGGAGGAAAGGAAAGATATAAGCATCTGAATGCAGAGTTCCATAGAACAGCAAGGAGAGATAAGAAAGCCTTCCTCAGTGATCAGTGCAAAGAATTAGAGGAAAACAACAGAATGGGAAAGACTAGAGATCTCTTCAAGAAAATTAGAGATACCAAGGGAACATTTCATGCAAAGATGGGCTTGATAAAGGACAGAAATGGTATGGACCTAACAGAAGCAGAAGGTATTAAGAAGTGGCAAGACTACACAGAAGAACTATACAAGAAAGATCTTCACAACCCAGATAATCATGATGGTGTGATCACTGACCTAGAGCCAGACATCCTGGAATGTGAAGTCAAGTGGGCCTTAGAAAGCATTACTATGAACAAAGCTAGTGGAGGGGATGGAATTCCAGGTGAGCTATTTCCATAGAACATAGTGTAGAAAAACCCTGGTGCTGCCCTTTGAGCCCCTCACATGTGTATTCAGTCTGACCTTCCAAGTCTTCTTCGTCCAGAACTGCTTTGTGAGGAAAGAATACAAAATACACAGTACGAAAGTCTGCGGGCACATATCCTGTTCCCACTCTGAGCCCTGCCTCATTGTACATCTTCCTCTACATGAAAGGAAAGCCGGGAAAGAGAGTGAACTTGGGGTAGAAGGGGAGGCGGTTTAGGGTCAGGGTTAGTCCTGGGTGGTGGTGATGTAGTCACTAAGTCGTATGGGACTCTTGTGACCCCATGGACTGTAGCCTGCTGGGCTCCTCTGTCCATGGGATTCTCCAGGCAAGAATACTGGAGTGGGTGGCCATTTCCTTCTCCAAGGGGTAGTCCTAGCTATACCCTATTTCTACAATTATCGAGGTCATGGGTGTGGTTTGGAGTGTCTGCTGGTGGTCAGATGAGATCTCAGTACATTTCTCGTAAATAAAAGGAAGGAACCGCCCCCTAATCAAATAGTTCTCTTCTTGTCTGTATTTAATTTCTATTTTTAATGCACAGGCATGCTGTGAATCTAAATCTCATCTATCTCAGCTCTTCAGAGAGCCCAAGATATCAATTTATAGAACTCTGCATTTATAAGCCCATTTATAAGCCTGCAAGGAGGCTTGCATCTTAAGCCCACTCTGGCACCTGCCCATGGGGCCTCTGGGACCAGCAACATGACCTGGTAAGAACAGCTTTGAAAAAGTCCTCTGCAGATTTTCTCTTGGCTTCTAGGGCTGACCTTGGCTATCAAGACATGGATCCAAAAAGTTCAAAGATCCCAGTTTCCTTTGAGCCATCTTGCTGTCACACAGAGGTCCCTCCTAGGGCTTTGCCAAGGTCCTGTCCCTGTGTGGAGCCTGGTGCTGGGCACAGACTCAGAGCTGATGGATGGGGAGGAAGAAAGCAGTTCTTCCAGCTGGGTTTGAAAGAAGAAAGAAGTCACATGTAACTGTGCAAACACTTAATTCATAAACCATCCAGCATCTCCAAAGCAGAAATGGTGGTTTTCCTTCCCAGTGTGTACTGCCCACGATTGGAAGTTCTTTATGACTTTTTTACTCCCTCAAAGCCTACACGAGGCTTTTTTTTTTTTTTTAATAACCTGGAGTCCTTTATATCTATGGGAGTAGAGGAGTGGCCCACGGGGTGGCTCTGGGCTCTAAAAATCTTCCTCTGGCCCTGGTACATCATTTCCCAGGTGAGTGAGCCTCAGGCTTCCCAGATGCCAGGACTGCAAACCCCTGCGTAGAGATAGTGGCTTGGAAATAAACACAACAATATCATCTGAATTGCACTTTCAATGTTTGTAAGGGGCAGAGGGATCACCGATTCGTACTTAGGCTCCAGAGTATTCTTGTTGTTCAGTCGCTAAGTCATATCTGACTCTTTGTGACCCTATGAACTGCAGCACGCCAGGCTTCCCTGCCATTTATCATCTCCCAGAGTTTGCTCAAGCTCATGTCCATTGAGTCCATGATGTCATCCAACCATCTCATCCTGTGTTGTCCCCTTCTCCTCCTGCTTTCCATCTTTCCTAGCTTCAGGGTCTTTTCCAATGAGTCGGCTCTCCGCATCAGGTAGCCAGAGTATTGGCACTTCAGCTTTAGCATCAGTCCTTCCAATGAATATTCAAGATTGATTTCCTTTAGGATTGACTGGCTTGATATCCTTGGTGTTCAAGGGACTCTCAAGAGTCTTCTTCAGCACCACAGTTCAAAAGCATCAATTCTTCGGTGCTCAGCCTTTTTTTTGATCCGACTCTCATCATCTGAATTGCATTTCCAATGTTTGCAACGGGCAGAGGGATCACTGTTTTGTACTTAGGTTCCAGAGGACAGAAACTGTTAATTTGTGTGTTGCTGCACCATGATTTGTTATAGGAATTACACGTGCTACCACTGCTTTCCTGTTCCCTGATATTTCCCTAAATTTCAGTTTCTTGTAGTTTATACTCATCAATGGGTTTCCCAGGTGGCGCTAGTGATAAAGATCCCTCCTGCCAATGCAGGACACATAAGAGACGCAGTTTTGATCCCTGCATTGGGAAGATCCCCTGGAAGAGGGCATGGTAACCCACTCCAGTATTCTTGCCTGGAGAATACCATGGACAGAGGAGCCTGGTGGGCTACAGTCCATAGGATCATAAAGAGTCAGACATGACTGAAGCAACTTGGAGCACATGTACACACTCACCAACTTTATCATCATCAGTTACATAACATTGACCATAGGCTCCATTCTAAACCTATTACAGACAATCATTTGTTCATTCACTCATTGGTTTAGTCTTCACAAAAACCTTATAATTACCCTTCAGATGAGGAAACAGAGTCAGAGAGGCACAGCAAGGGTATTTGGCTTGCCCAAGGCCACACACTGGAATTCAAACCCAGGCAGCCTAATTTTAGAACTGTAGGGAAAACCACTAGACCATTCAGGTATGACCTAAATCAAATCCCTTATGATTATACAGTGGGAGTGAGAAATAGATTTAAGGGCCTAGATCTGATAGATAGAGTGCCTGATGAACTATGGAATGAGGTTCGTGACATTGTACAGGAGACAGGGATCAAGACCATCCCCATGGAAAAGAAATGCAAAAAAGCAAAATGGCTGTCTGAGGAGGCCTTACAAGTAGCTGTGAAAAGAAGAGAAGTGAAAAGCAAAGGAGGAAAGGAAAGATATAAGCATCTGAATGCAGAGTTCCAAAGAACAGCAAGAAGAGATAAGAAAGCCTTCCTCAGCGACCAATGCAAAGAAATAGAGGAAAACAACAGAATGGGAAAGACTAGAGATCTCTTCAAGAAAATCAGAGATACCAAAGGAATATTTCATGCAAAGATGGGCTCGATAAAGGACAGAAATGGTATGGACCTAATAGAAGCAGAAGGTATTAAGAAGAGATGGCAAGAATACACAGAAGAACTGTACAAAAAAGATCTTCACAACCCAGATAATCACGATGGTGTGATCACTGACCTAGAGCCAGACATCCTGGAATGTGAAGTCAAGTGGGCCTTAGAAAGCATAACTATGAACACAGCTAGTGGAGGTGATGGAATTCCAGTTGAGCTATTTCAACTCCTGAAAGATGATGCTGTGAAAGTGCTGCACTCAATATGCCAGCAAATTTGGAAAACTCAGCAGTGGCCACAGGACTGGAAAAGGTCAGTTTTCATTCCAATCCCAAAGAAAGCTCAAACTACCACACAATTGCACTCATCTCACACACTAGTAAAGTAATGCTCAAAATTCTCCAAGCCAGGGTTCAGCAATATGTGAACTGTGAACTTCCTGATGTTCAAGCTGGTTTTAGAAAAGGCAGAGGAACCAGAGATCAAATTGCCAACATCCTCTGGATCATGGAAAAAGCAAGAGAGATACAGAAAAACATCTATTTCTGCTTTATTGACTATGCCAAAGCCTTTGACTGTGTGGATCACAATAAACTGTGGAAAATTCTTCAAGAGATAGGAATACCAGACCACCTGACCTGCCTCTTGAGAAACCTGTATGCAGGTCAGGAAGCAACAGTTAGAACTGGACATGGAACAACAGACTGGTTCCAAATAGAGAAAGGAGTATGTCAAAGCTGTATATTGTCACCCTGCTTATTTAACTTATATGCAGAGTACATCATGAGAAACGCTGGGCTGGAAGAGGCATAAGCTGGAATCAAGATTACTGGGAGAAATATCAATCACCTCAGATATGCAGATGACACCACCCTTATGGCAGAAAGTGAAGAGGAGCTAAAGAGCCACTTGATGAAAGTGAAAAAGGAGAGTGAAAAGCTTGGCTTAAAGCTCAACATTCAGAAAACTAAAATCATGCATCTGGTCCCATCACTTTATGGGAAGTAGATGGGGAAACAGTGGAAACAGTGTCAGACTTTATATTTTGGGGCTTCAAAATCACTGCAGATGGTGATTGCAGCCATGAAATTAAAAGACGCTTACTCCTTGGAAGAAAAGTTATGACCAACCTAGATAGCATATTCAAAAGCAGAGACATTACTTTGCCAACAAAGGTCCATTTAGTCAAGGCTATGGTTTTTCCTGTGGTCATGTATGGATGTGAGAGTTGGCCTGTGAAAAGCTGAGCACTGAAGAATTGATGCTTTTGAACTGTGGTGTTGGAGAAGACTCTTGAGAGTCCCTTGGACTGCACGGAGATCCAACCAGTCCATTCTAAAGGAGATCAGTACTGGGTGTTCATTGGAAGGACTGACGCTAAAGCTGAAACTCCAATACTTTGGCCACCTCATGCGAAGAGTTGACTCATTGGAAAAGACTCTGATGCTGGGAGGGATTGGGGGCAGGAGGAGAAGGGGACGACAGAGGATGAGATGGCTGGATGGCATCACTGACTCGATGGACGTGAGTCTGAGTGAACTCCGGGAGTTGGTGATGGACAGGGAGGCCTGGTGTGCTGTGGTTCATGGGCTCGCAGAGTCAGACACAACTGAGCGACTGAACTGAATTGACACACACATATGGCCTCTCAAATGCATATAAACACTGAAATCAAAGTGTCCTTAAAATAGCTTTCTGGGATTTCTCAAATCTACTCAAACAGGACTGTGTTTTTGCATATTACTTTTATGCATATACTTAAAATATGTAGTCCAAGCTTAAGAATTTTTTTCATTTGGTTTCATTTTTATTGTTACCTTAAAACAACAGGGCTTCCCTGGTGGGTTAGAGGTTAAAGCGTCTGCCTCCAATGCGGGAGACCTGGGTTCCATCCCTCGGTCGGGAAGATCCCCTGGAGAAGGAAATGGTAAACCACTCCAGTATTCTTGCCTTGAGAATCCCACGGGCCTAGAAGCCTTGTAGGCTACAGTCCACGGGGTTGCAGAGAGTCGGACATGACTGAGCGACTTCACCTTCACCTTAAAACAATAATTTTATATTTCAAATCCACTCCTATCTACTGTTCCTTAACTTCCCTACTTTTGACTCTGTCTCCAAAATACCCCAAGCTGAAAGTATTTTCAGCGATAGAAGAGACCAGGAGACAAATAAAAAGGGGCGGTGACAACATTAGAAATCTGTTGGTTTGGTAAATTTCCATGATTTACGGTTGAAAGAATTTTTTTTCTTATAGTTGAGATAAGATTATTTAATATTCTGGAAAGATTGGGATTCTACAATTGCCTTTGGTAATCTCTTCCATATCTTGCACATTGATAGTTAGGAATGCCATTCTAATATGTATTTTCATTCCTTCCTAGGCAGCACGTTAGCATTAGAAAAGAAAATGGATTTATAATGACACTTCCATTAGCTATGATGAGTTGCCTTTTGAGTTGTTCTTGCAGTACAAGTAGCCCTCATCCACTTCTGGCTGCAGGTTGTATTCAAATAAAACAGAAACAATCTGAAGTTCTCAGTTAAGGTAGACTTGAACTCCGCTGTGTCTCCTGGAAATCGGAAACCACAAGAAGCTAAACTTTTTTTCTTATTATTTCAAGGTTGGTTGCGATTTTCAAATTACATGCCCTAAAATTTTTCACTGTAATGCAGGCATGTAGCTCCTGGTTCTTGTAGGGGCTTAGGCTTCAGAGATCCTCGTTAAATCACTCTTGTGAAGCCAGAATGGAAGCGCTGTTCTGCTCTCAGCTTTTTCTAACTCAGTGAGCTGATATGATGAGACCTGGAGGCATATTTGGGCTTCCCAGGCGGCACTGGTGGTAAAGAACCTGCATGCTAATGCAGGAAACATAAGAAATGTGGGTTTGATCCCTGGGTTGGGAAGATCCCCTGGAGGAGGGCATGGCAACCCACTCCACTATTCTTGCTTGGAGAATCCCATGGACAGAGAAACCTAGTGAGCCACAGTCCATAGGGTCGCAAAGAGCTGGACACGACTGAAGTGACTTAGCATGCACATGGAGGCGCATTTGCACACAAGACTTGGCACAGCACAGTTTCTTACACATTTAGTTTGGTTGCTGCTGTCCAGAGACACACACACACTGCACTTGGTGGACTGGTATCTGGTACAAAGACTTCGAGTAAATGGCAGAGGGTAGCAGGCACAGGGGGAGGCAGCCCCTCACCTCTTCTCTCTAGGCTGCCGGGGGACACTTCATGAGGCTGTTGGAGTTGGAGCCATGTCACCAAGTTTAGGGAGGGGTCCTTTCTGAAAGCTTTGCTGAGGGCTCCCATGTCACCAAGCAGGGACAGAAATGTACCTCTAACTGAAACTAATCACATATTCATCTCAGACAAGAAAACATCTGCTGCAGAAAGAAATGAGTAAGAGCCTTGAGGGATCCTTGAAAGAAGAGGTCCGTGGGGAAGAACGAGCAGGCTGAAGCAGGCTGTCCCCTCTCTCTCTCCCTCTCTCTCTCTCTCTCTCTCTCTCTCTAGCACCTCTCCCCCGGGCAGCTCTGGCAGCAGAACCAGATGTCACCTAATGCAGAGTGTTTTATTCGTCCTGGTCTATACCCCTGCCTTATATAGCAAAAGCTCCTTGGCAACACCCTGCAGAGGTTCTTCTCATTTTTAATTGAATCCAACGAAGTTTTTTTTCTAGAGATACCAGCTTAAACTAATTCCCAACAGGGCTAATCAGGGGTTCATAGACAATAAAGATGGAGAAGACCTTACCAATGGGTTTCTGTCATTCTGCTCAGAGGGTTCTCCAGTCTGGGGCAGTGATCACAGTTCTTGGTATCGTGGGCTATTAACAGGAGCCTTGAAATAAATCCGGCTCAGTGAGATAAGAGCAACTGATTTCACTGCCTAGGTATCTCTCCTCTGGTGACCAGGCACACACACACCTTCCATTTTCATCAGTTGTTTATCAAAATCAGATTAGTAAGAGAATCATCCGATGGAGTTGTTTATGCCTGTCTCAGTCTTGAATTACAAATGATTTTCTTGTGCTGTTTGAGCAAAACACCGTGACCTATAGATGAACCAGGATTTGTATTTCCTGCACCTTGTCCTGAACTTATAATTCCCCAAAGACCACAGTTGTTAAGTCTCACTGGAATTGGGATCATTGATCCGAGTAAGATAGGTGAGACTCAATCCTTGGGGGCTGTGGCTAGGTGGGTAATAGATTCCATCTTTGTGATAAGTCATAAGTCACGAATGGGTTATTTTGAGTTCTCCCAAGTGGAAGACAATGGAGCATTTAGTAGGTTGTGTGGTTACGTAAGACATCTCTTTCCAAACAAAGAGGAGGCAAGACACCCAGCCAAAGGATTGAGCCCAGGAGGCTGTGTGGTCTGGTGGTTCCAGGGAGAGACGTGGGGCCAGAGCTTCCTGGGTTCAGCTACCAGCCGAGACTCTGACTCAGGGGGAGTGGAGCCAAGTCTCTTGGCTTGAGGCAGAAAGACTGTAAAACCCAAGAGAGAAAACCACAGGTCTGTGCTCAAGGACTCTGGGGGGAAAGCACATTTTGGAAGTAAAAATTTAGAAAGAAGATCATCCTGTTAAGTTACAATTTGGGCCTTTTTCAATAAGACATGAGCATTTTTTTCCTGCTTATTGCCTGACACGTTCTCCCCTGGGCATCAGGCTGAAGCCAAGCCAGGCTCCGAGGGTGTTCTGTGTGGGATGAATAGAGGAGCCTGGGGTCTGAGCGAAAGCAGTCAACCTTGGTGAGTTGTCACAGGCAATGCTCAGGGAGCCTGGCACTAGGGGTAGTGAGGTTCCACATGGATTCTTCCCTTTGCCTCCCCATTCTGTCTTCCACAATAAAAAGCCCTCTGAGATGGTGGGAGGAGAGAGTCCTTCCCACAGACTCTGCATGCTTCCCTTCCATGAGTCTGAGCTGGCGTTTGCTCAGCTGTAACCAGCGGCCACAGCCTCCACAAACCTACGCGGGTTCCCAAGCCATAGCCGGAGTCAGGGCCCAGGGCAAATGTTCTCCACATCCCGCAAGCTCTGAAGCTCTGCTTCCTCTGCCCAGACAGAGTAGGTGGCTGCCCACAGGGTTGGGTTGGAAGGACAACCGGGCAGGTCTCCCCTCTTTGGCATCATGCCTCCTTTCCATGGACCTGAGACATTTTCTGATCTTTAGAAATAGTCTATGAAAATGAAAACCATACTTTCAAGCATCTCTGTGTTTAAAGGAAATCAAACCTGAATATCAACCCTTAATATTCATTGGACGGACTGTTGCTGAAGCTGAAGCTCCAATACTCTGGCCACCTGATGTCAAGAGTCGACTCATTGGGAAAGACCCTGATGCTGGGAAAGATGTAGGGCAGGAAGAGAAGGGGGCGACAGAGGATGAGATGGTTGGATGGCATCACTGACTCAACGGTCATGAGTTTGAGCAAACTCTGGGAGATGATAAAGGATAGGGAAACCTGGTGAGCTGCAGTCCATGAGGTCACTGAACAACAACTGTATTCAAGGCCTTTACCCAACCCTGCACCCCGCACCAGAGTGAACAACACCTTAGTTGAGTCTCATGGGCATGGGCCAGGACATGAAGGAGGGGCAGGTTTTGCTGTGGGATGGGGTGGGGGTGGGGAGCGGTCTCTTCTCTGGAAGAGTAGAGAGCCCAGGAGAGAGATATACATCTCAGAAGTAGAAGTGGTCGTCCTGGACATTTGACCTAGAGTCGTCAGGTCAACTTCAAAATCTTCAAAATCTGGCAGTGTGAGGGTTTGTACCAGGACGGCTGCTCTTACTCTAAGTCAAGCCAGGCCAAGTAGAACCCAGTTTCTCTCTCACAGCCCCCTCATCCAGGGCCCAGATACACTCAAGATGTCTCTCCTCTCTACGTCTGTCCAAGGACATGCTCCCAGCTGCTGGATACATAGCCAAGCTCAATGTCCACAGTGTAAACTTCTCTATAGTAAAATGCATAAGTGCGCTCTCTCTTTTCAGTTGTATAACCATCCTTTGGTCACTTTTGTTGCAACCTAAGAAAAAAATTTAATAAAAAATTGGAAATCCACTCTTGCCTGTAAAATTATCTGAGGGAACATTGCTTACTTTGTAAGAGTATGTGAATTCTATCCTGAGGGAAAGAGAAGTAAAAATAACCCACTGAGGCTGGTGTGAACTTTAATCCCATAATGTTCAGACTCCGGGTCCTCTACTTCCGACAGTTCGCTCTGCGGGCACACCACTTCCACACCCTCCCTAGGTGCTAACAGTCTATTCAACACGGGCCTTGGAAGACGTGGGCTTCCCGGGTGATGCTAATGGTTAAGAACCCGTCTGCCAATGCAAGAGCCATAAGACATGTGGGTTCAATCCCTGGGTCAGGAAGATCCTTTGGAGGAGAGCATAGCAACCCACTCCAGTATTCTTGCCTGGAGAATCCCATGGACTGAGGAGTCTGGCAGGCTATGGTCCATAGGGTCACAAAGAGTTAGACATTACTGAAACAACTTAGCAGCAGCAGCAGCTAGGAAGATATTGGGAGACGAATCATAAGATTACAGTCATCTTCTCCAGTCACAAGAACCATTGCTTCTTTGGCCCTTGAGAGTAATCCTCTTGCTCTCTACAAACACACCCGGTTGGGAAGACAATACACTAAGTTTCTGGGGAGAAGGGTCTGAGTAGAAAGACAGAGTAGTCAGAGCACCCCCTGCAGAGAGAGGTGTCTTCAATGTGTCCTTGTTCAGAGACCACAAAGTGCCCCTGGCCTCTCACTGTTCAGCCTCTCTTTGGACACTGTCCAAGCCTCCTCTGTAATTCCTGGCAGCAGCATTTCAGGGACCCCTATCTCCCCCTCCAGCAGGACTCACATGGAAGAGGAAGGACCAGCACATGTCCCACAAGTCATCCCATCTTCCTCCCTTGTCCCAGTCAGAGGGTCTTGTTAAACACAAGGCTTCATTCTCAGTTGAAATCAATTCAATTGAATTGAAATAATTTAATAATTTGAATTATTGTCCTAATATCTGCTTTTCCCCCAAAATAAAGCTGAGTGTATATCCCTCATCTCTTTGATTAAAGGATCTTTCTGATGACCTTTCCAAACAGAAAAAGGCTTCCTCTAAGAACCCAGGCTTTGGGAATAATCAATAAACATGCTCAGCTGTGTGCTTAGTTGCTGTCATGTCTGACTCTCTGCAACCCCAGGGACTATAGCCCACCAGGGTCCTTTGTCCATGGAGCTCTCCAGGCAAGAATACTGGAGAGGGTAGCCATGCCCTCCACCAGGGGATCTTCCGAACCTAGGTCTCCCTCATTGCAGGCAGATTCTATACTGTCTGAGCCACCAGGGAAGCCCAATACTTCTGGAGTGGGCAGCCTATCCCTTCTCCAGGGGATCTTCCCTATCCAGGAATTAAACTGGGGTTTCCTGCATTGCAGGCAGATTCTTTACCAGCTGAGCTACCAGGGAAACCTGAATAAACATATATGTGTGTGTGTGTATATATATATATGTATATTTGTTGGAAAGAAATAGAAGAATGAAATATTGTCTCCAAGCTGGCATCCCCACACATTAGTTTTATTTTCATTCACTTACAATCTGAATTTTCAATGTGCAGTAGCTGACATTAGTCCTGTACTTCATAAACACTAACTTATAAAAGATGAATTTGTCAAGTAAAAAAACAATTTATAATAATTTGTCCTGAAGTACAAAGATAGACTGTATCAAGGGAAAAAGTAGATTTTTGGCTGTAGGGTTTTAATAATTAAATTCACCACAAGTATAAAGATTTATACATATGTTTTCCTATCCAGCCTGGAGATTCGCTGATATTTTCTGACTGTACATAAAAATAAAACCTTTTGTGATCCTTGAATGAGAATCAGTGATCCACAGAATCAAGCATATTAAAGGTGTTCAATGGTTGGTTTTTAAATAAATGAGGGATTGTTCGTTACAACCTAATAAGCAGTAGAGTGATAATGTATAATACCAATGGTTGATAAAGTTACACTTTAAGAGTTGGAGTTAAACATGCTTCTGTTACATAAAATTCCAAGGGCTATAAAAATCAGGAGAAATGTCTCAGTTTCTACTTCTGCCAGAGAGAAGTCTTGAGAGAAGATGACACATCCAGGTGTGTATACCAACAAATAGGGATCCCACCAGCAAATGATTCCATGCACATCATCAGTAAGAACTGGTACTATCTTATTTTAAAAGCAGAATTTCTGTTTGATGCCCATTTGATATTGTTCCTGGCTTATTAATAAAAGGAAGTGTTAAAAAGAACCCACCTGCCAATGCAGGAGATGTAAGAGATTCAGGCTCAATCCCTGAGTTAGGAAGATACAGTAGGGGAGGAAATGGCAACCCACTCCAGTATTCACACTTGGAAAATTCCGTGAACAAAGAAGCCTGGCAGGCTACAGTCGTGCATGCTAAGTTGCTTCAGTCGTGTTTGACTCTTTGACACCACATGGACTGCAGCCCATCAGGCTTTTCTGTCCATGGGATTCTCCAGGCAAGAACACTGGAGTGTGTTGCCATTTCCTCCTCCAGGGAATCTTCACAACCCAGGGATCAAACCCATGTCTTTACCACTAGTGCCACCTGGGATGATGCAATCAATCGATGGGGTTGCAAAGAGTTGGATATGACTGAAATGACTTAGCAAGCATGCATGCAAGGAAGGAGGAAACCCAATATTCATCAAGCCTCTTCTATGAGCCACTTTGCAAAGTGCTATTTCATCTAACTTTCCCATGACTCTGTGAGGCAGTTATGTTTTTCTCCACTTTACAGATGAAGAAACAAAACTAAATGGTTTGTCCAAAGTCACACAGCCAGAAAGAGAGTCAGATTCCTAACCCTCAGACTAGCAGTCTTAGGACTAAGGATAGTAAGTCCAGCTCAGAGCATAATTGTTACCCTTTTCCTTTGGCATTCTACAAGCTGAACTAGCATTTTACAATTTAATCAACTATTTAAATTGCCTCCAAGTTGGTAAGAAGGAGCCCTTGTTTTCAGGTTTGAAATGGAATAGGCTGTCTGTTTTTATGTATAATTCAGTGTTGAATATGATTGAGCATATAATACTCGACATGTATCCCATTCTTTTAGGCCAAATTTGGGGCTTCCTAGATGACTCAGTGGTAAAGAATCTGCCTGGCAATGCAAAGAATCTGCCTGCCAATACAGAAGCAGCAGGAGATGTGGGTTCGATCCCTGGGTCAGGAAGATTCTCTGGAGGAAGAAAAGGTAACCCATTGCAGTATTCTTGCTGGAATCCCATAGTTAGAGGAGCCTGGCAGGCTACAGTTCATGGGGTTGGAAAGAGTTGGACACAACCGAGCATGCATGTTACTTAACATTTATATGTATAAATGAAGATCAGCATTCCAAGTATCTTTTGCAAAAATTTTTTTTCAATTCTCTTTACCTGGAGAGAATTTACAACCTTGACTTTGACAATGGATGTAGCATACCAAAAGAACACTGGAACAAAGGAGTCAAAATTCATATTGGTGCTTGTCTACTCTAAACCCAGATTTTTGATGTAAACACTAAGTTGAGAGATTTTATGTAGACTAGTTCATGTGCAACGTACCATCACTTTAAAACACATTCAAACATGGCATTTTCAGAGATTATGAAAATTTTATTAACAAAGGAAATCTACATTATACACACCCTCTCAAAAACAACCACCTCAAACATGTAAGATACACTTTGTTTTCTACTCACTCTACCCTCAACGCCAGAAGAACAAAACCGCAGCACCAAAGTACAGACCAATATTTTCAAAGGGACTAATTCTTTGAGATAATAAAATACTAGACAATTAGAAGAACCCATCACAGGCTCATTTCACAGGCTGAGCCACCGAGGCTTTCTCCAAATGAATGTTTCCACTGTGAGTCAATATATGTGGCCATCCGCACTTTGTAACACTACCCTGAATACATGTACATGTAAACACATGATCGAGTTCTTTGGAGTACAGTGAGAACTGAGTCAGCAGGATTTATAGAAATGTACGGCTACCCAGCAACAGTTCAGCGACAGGAGCTAGAAAACGTAAAGGTATGCGTCCTGATAGGATGTGACTGGTTTTTCAAGGCAACTTTTAAGTTCATTTCTGACTATCGTTAACTGATCCATCTCTGTCCCTTGGAAACTCCCTTGGTATCCTCTATCCCACCCTTTACTAAACAGACTTATAAACATAGTCCAGAAATACTGCATGCCAGAGAGGAAGTACAAGAAGATGAACTGTATCCTGATGCCCTGGATCCAAATAGAAAACACACACATAACGTGTTTCGCTGTCAGAACACACTGATGTCTGCAGCTGAAAGGTCCCTCAAAAGAGATCTAATGGAGGTTTAACTCAAGGAGGGAAAACACTTAAGCCTGTTACTTGACTACAGTTTCCAGGGCCTGGTGTAGCTATATTTTTAGGAATGGCTCCAAGGAGCTGCCTACACAAATTTGGATGGAGCGAGGGAGGCACAGATGGTGGTCACGTGAAAGCACAGACCGATCTCGGGTGGGCTTGGTTACAAAGTCTGCACATTTAGGCTGCTGTATTCCTCCTATTTCAAGTGCTGCCAAGTCCTGGCTGTTCCCCCTCTTTTCAAAGTCTTGATTCATTTAATTCCCCTGAAGGAGGTGGGAGAGGAGGAGGATTGCGCAAATCTTACTGTTCCATGGTTTAGAAGAGACAGTCACCATCTTGGCTCCTTGTCAGATTTTAAATGTAACATTTTGCTAAGTGTAAAGCTCTGTATCTGTTCCTTTTCTGTTGCCATTACTGTAACTTCAATATTTGCAAAACACAACCTCAAAATACTTCAAGTTCAGCCCAAAGCAGTTTGTTATTCATGCAACACAATTCTCACATGTATCAATACACAGTGAGTAGGCAGCACAGAAATCTCCCCTTTCTTTCCTTTTAAATTTTTTTCATTTTATTTTTAATTCTTGAAAGTAATTAAATTTTTTCTTTTTTTAGGGGTTTCAGAATGATTCAGTCACACAATTGCAAAATCCTCATTATATATACAACATATATGTGGTGTGTGCTCAGTCACTCAGTCGTGTCCGATGCTTTGTGACCCCATGGACTGTGGCTCGCCAGGCTCCTCTATCCACGGAATTCTCCAGGCAAGAATACTGGAGTGGGTTACCATTTCCTTCTCCAAAGAATCTTCCCAACCCCAGGATTGAACCTACGTCTCCTGTGTCTCCTGAATTGGCAAGCAGATTCTTCACCACTGAGCCACCTGGGAAGCCCTACATCATATATACGTATATATATGTCTCCTGATTATTATCAAGTTCATCATTATGTCAGTTCTTACTGGTTGCATTATTTTAAAAAAAGGAAGCACATAACCTAGAGTTATTCTACCATTTGAAATACCCTGTGAGTTGCTTGTAAAGCATGGAGCACCTTAGTGTTGTGTAGGATTTAATTTTCTGATAGAAAAATTTGTAGTGTTTGCCATTAAAAAAAAAGTTTTTTAAGGTATTCAGAGTGTGCTTCTAAGGGTGCTTTATTCATAGTAATTAGCATTAAAGCACTGGTTTCTTACTCTTTAAAAAAGAGCCCACAGAGTATCAATCATTTTCTTTTGTAGGAAACTATTAAAATAAAAAGTGGACTCAGTTATTGGAATTTTTTAAAAACAGGGCACAAAGTATTTTTCAGGCTGTCACCAAGAGGCTTGGTGTTGTGTTGATGTAATTTTTGTGCATGATCAAACCTCTGCTCTCGAGTCATCCACTAAGCCCCCAAATGTGCATTTTTGGCCTGAGCTAGTATGTAGGAAGGTCATTTTTAAAGCAAGTCAATACATTAAAAGGTTTTAACATCTGTTAATCAAGTGTTTTATCTGGAGGGCATAAACTGTATTTATAATCCTCCAACTAACTTAATATTTCCTGGTTTTTTTTTTTATATTTATAGTATGTAATAATTGACACTTGTGTCACAATCAATGGAATTATTCAAATGCCTTATAAGGCAAACACAGAAATTATTTTTTAAGGGTAGGACTTAATTATTAGTAAAATATATCTATAGGCAATGTGGAGAAGAAAGCACATTTAAGCTCAATTATTATCTTGAGTTCCTGCTTTCAACACAGCAGCCTAATAAAGAAAGTTCTTGGTAACATTTATGCTACATGAATTTGCATCTGAGCTCCTTCCTTAAAACATTGATATTGTTCCAAATTCAATGATAACAATAATTAGGGAGGAAAGTCTCCCAACATAGTGTACTTGTACTCTTAAGTCAGTCACTTCAAAACAAAACAAAACCGAAAACTACCCTCCAAGTCAATGGCCCGGTGTTCAAACAAGGACCTCAAAATATTAGTTTAAGGCTCTAGTCGACTGTGCATACAAATCAACAATAGGATTACATATCAAATAGAGTTTCATGAATGGAACACATCAGCATTACCCAATCTTCCTCAAAAGTACTTAGCTGCCAAGAGAGAAACTTTATAAAACATCACAAATGTGCTATTTGTATAAACATTTCCCATTACAAATGCTCTTGTTTTTATTTAAATGAGTATTTTTAACCTGAGCTATTAATAAAAAAAATTTTTTTTTCTCCCTTGTAAAGCTTAGCTTTCAGAAGGAAGAATCATTGAGCCTCCTCTCTTGTGAGTAATTTCTCCTAATACCGATGGTGCTACGTAAGTACAGCCAGAGCTCATTAAATAGACTTCTGAGCATCGTTATAATTAACAATTAGCTAGAAATTAGTTTTAATGATTTGTTTTAGATGACAGAATAGAAGCATAATGTAATTATTTTTAAGCCTTCTCCATCAGGGAAGCCCCATTAAGAATATAGCTACCACCAACTTTCAATTATTGAGAAGCAGACAATCATCCAAAGCATTCACTAAGTGATCTGCTTACGGACCCAAACCATGGCAGTAGAGGAGAAAGGCCACCCCAGCCCAGGCGTTTGTAATTATTTAGCCTTTTTACAAAGTCTCTTCCCTTTCTACTCTGCTCTTTTAGGCTGTTTTTATGCCTTGGAGACATCTCTACCAAGGAAAATAGAACAGAGAGAGTCACCCTGGCTGTTCAGTTCTCCCCTAGGTCCTGCCTCCTGCCTTCCTCTGAAGTGTAGTGACAATCATGGCAGGAAGGATGAGGGGCTGGAGGAAGATTCTAGAAAATTTAGCAAGTGGGCCTGAAACTGTCCTAATCAAGCTGGACTAACAGGAAAGAAGATTATATAAGTAATAGATACAAGAGTATTAAGAATAGACTCCAGACTCTAAAGGTAGATCTATACCTTTCTCTCTCTGTTCTGTGGGTTTGTTTTTTTTTTTAACATCTCAAAGTCAATTTAGATCTTAAGAATTTATTTAAAAAAATACTATGGAAACTTGAAAAAATGCTCTTTCATTTCCTGAAAAATAGAAAAATATTCCTTTAGAATGGTGAATACTGATGATTGTCAAAAGTTTTTCTTCCTTCTCTTTCTCTTCTTTAAAAAAAAACAAAAACCTCTCAGTCAGGCTGCTGTTTTCTCTTCCACCTTTGAGCAAGCATGTTAGACCTTCTGCTGCTGACCTTCGGAAGGTGTCCCGGAGCTCATCCTGACACCCACATAAAAGACCTGGTACCTGTGTTTCCACATCACAAAGCAGGCCAACAAGCACACCAAGCCACAGACCAAGTTCAGAATCATCTGGATGAGTAGGAACAGTTTGAAAGTGCCAGTGATGCTGGTACAGTCGGTCACATCCCGGTACACAAAGGTCCTGCTGAGGGGCTCGGAGGAGGGCAGTTTGCACTGGCAGGAGTCGAGCGCGGTTCCGCAGGTAAACTGTGCGAGCTGGGCATAGTGGTGAGCGGCGAACGCCACGGCCAACACACAGACTGTCAGGCCAAGGGCACTCAGCACAAAGTACAAGAGCTGCAAGAAAGCAGAGGAAAGGCTTTCCAGTTACAGAGAATGCTGGATGACTACCGCCAAAGCTAATACAGAACACTTCTTCTCTGCTAGGAAGCTCCCCCTCTCTCCTCAGAAACATGGTGCCCAAGATGTGACAATGGCTCCTTATGGACTGCTAGTGAGCCTTCCTGAAACTCTGATGGTCTTTTCATTTGTCGTACAGATGGAGGGTGTTTTCATGAATCGAGCCAACAATTTGAGCTTAATCTGGGGATGTTTGTGTGTGGGTATAGCAGGCAGCTTACATGAATCCCAAACACAAGAGCCATCCCTGAAGGACAGACTGTGCTTATTTTGACCTTAATGATTGCTGATATAAAGACTGCAACAACACTACAAGTGGAAAACATGTTTCTGCAAGGTAAACACTGTGTTGGCCCAAACTGGCAATGATTGGTCAACTAGCAACATGTGTTAATAAAAAAACAAGAAACTATGTTCAGTGGCTTGTGTATGTGCAAAGTTACTTCAGTTGTGTCTGACTCTTTGCGACCCCATGGACTGTAGCATGCCAGACGCTTCTGTCCATGGGATCCTCCAGGCAAGAATACTGGAGTGGGTTGCCATTTCCTTCTCCAGGAGATCTGCCTGACCCAGGGATCGAACCCGGGTCTCTTACATCTCCTGCACTGGCAAGCGGGTTCTTTACCACTAGCATCACCTGGGAAGCATGCTCAATGGAGTGGTTGCCAAACTATGTCCAGGAATGCCAATATCCCCAGTCAGAAGTTGCTGGGAGAAAAAAACATATAGCTCCAGAAAGTAGGTTACTTAATGTTAGCTTCATCATCTGTAAGTCTCATCTCAAGATGACCTATAACCATGTAGTTTCTGAGCACAAAAATAAGCTGTAAATTGCCCCTTGGTCACCAAGGTTCTAAGCACCATTAGCCTGCATGTTAGCCTTAGAATGGAAAAGTCTGGTGAAAGTTCTAACTCTGCTGTTAGAGAACCATGGAATCCCTGAACAACTCAGACATTTACCCTAAACCTGAAATATTTTGATCATGAAATTGTGAATGCTTGTTGATGTGACCGCTATATAAACCATTTTATAGAACAAGAAATCTTCTTGTGATTGGACTTCCCTACTGGAATCCTTCCTCTTGATGGTCCAGCCTCTGAGGATCTCGATAAGGAACAGAGTCCCCAGCTGTTGGCAGTGGTGTACTGAATAAGTTCTTAGTGTAAGAGTTGCACGCCTATAGTCAAAAGGTGCTCATAGAGCAGTTCTGGTGAATGTGAACTCCTCAAAGGAAAATCAGGCACATCCAGTCCAGGTTCAGGTTAAAGTTGATCTGAGGGAGGGGGAGGGAATCTCAAGAGGGAGGGGATTTATATATATATATATATATATATATCTTTGAAAGTGTTAGTTGCTTGGTCAAGTCCGAATCTTTGGACTCTTTGTGACCCCATGGACTGTAGCCCGCCAGGCTCCTCTGTCCGTGGAATTCTCCAGGCAAGAGTATATATATATATATATATATATATATATTATATAATATGGTATTATATATTATATATATAGTATATATAGTATGACTGATTTCCGTTGTATGGCAGAAACCAACACAACATTGTAAAGCAATTATCCTCCAATTAAAAAATTGCTCTGAAAAGATTATGCCCTCCCCCCACGTCCAAGTAAATGCAACTCAAAATAAAAACATACATGTAAAATTATAAAATACATGCACATAAGTCTTACAGATTAGTGATTTTCCACACAGGGACAATTTCAAGTCTTAAATATAGAATACTTCAAAATTTATTTTTTCCTTCTTGAGTGGGCAATGTGGTGTGGTGTGTGTGTGTGTGTGTGTGTGTTGGGGCTCTGTGCATGGATCTGGTTTGCTTGGAAACTTCACTATAGACACAAGAAGAGAATGCTGCTGCTGCTAAGTCCCTTCAGTCGTGCCCGACTCTGTGCGACCCCATAGATGGCAGCCCACCAGGCTGCCCCGTCCCTGGGATTCTCCAGGCAAGAACACTGGAGGCAGTTGCCATTTCCTTCTCCAAAGCATGAAAGTGAAAAGTGAAAGTGAAGTCGCTCAGTCGTGTCCGACTCTTAGCAACCCCATGGACTGCAGCCTACCAGGCTCCTCCGTCCATGGGAGTTTCCAGGCAAGAGTACTGGAGTGGGGTGCCATTGCCTTCTCCCAAGAAGGTAATAGACCCTGGTTAAAGCCACTTGGACTTCACGTGGCTGCAAGAGCAAAGAATGCAGGGGTTCTTCGGATCTGCTCAACAAAAACATCTTAAACACACACTCCCTTTTTCATTTTCAAATCATATGAAGGATTGTCACATATAACCCACGTTTCTTCACATGTGACGCAGTTTATGGAAACCTCTATCTCAGGGACATAACAAGGATAACCTATGCATAACATGTTTATTCTCTCTTGGAGGAGGGGAACCGCAAACACACAAAGTGGCACTATCTTAATAAAAATTAAGAGGAACTATTTGATTTGTAATATTGAATGCACAGCCTTGGTTCTGCCTGTCCCCCAAATTTTCAGTGGGCATATTTTCTACAAAAATAGGCTAAAAAGTATGGATTTATTTTGTGGGCTCATTGAGGCAGAGTATCTGAAACATTTTGGGTTGTTTTTGAAATATTCAGGCTTGACAACTGACTTCAAACCCTTGATGCCAAGGACCAGACTAAACTGTGCTGGCCACGTGGTTCATGCCTGCTGCTGGAAGCTGCGTCTCCAGTGCAGACGCAGGGGACTGGGAACAAATTGCTCTGGGAACACGGATACAGCAGAGACTCTACCAGCAGAGAAGTCTTAAAGTAAAGGGATAATTTCCCACCGGAGAGTCATCTGCTTCTTTAGAAAGGCCCCAACTAGAGTATTCTTTACACATTTTATTGTCATCAATGGATGGCGCTAAGGAAGTCTTGTCATACACCCCCCCACACACACACACTCACATATATATCCTTAGAGAATTTCTAGAGCACCCACTGATTCATTATCTTGAAACAATGACAATAATCCCTTAATCTTGATGTGTAAATTAGTCAAATTGTTGAAAAAAAATTTTTTTTTCTCATAACCATTATGAAAATCCATTTGCTGAAATGAGAGTTTTGTCTCTTTTTAAAAGAGAACTTTTTGGCCTAAAGATCAAAAGACTTGCCAAGACATTTACCAAGTGCACAGCAGGGCTGGATGAGGATTACAGGCATGTGCTGGGGAGCCAGACAGCCTGGGTTAGAATCCTGGTTCTCCCCCCTTAACTATGAACCTTGGGCAAATTAATCAATCCCATGTGTCCCTCTGTGTCTTCATCTAACACTGGCTTCACAGCATTATTCTCAGGATCCAAAGAGTTGATATATGTACAGGGCTTAGAACAGTGGCTGGTACGCAGTAGCACTATTTAAGTATGTGTGAAATAAACACATTAGTAGACGTGGAAAGAGCTGCCTGTTCTCAGGACTTTTAGGATATCAATCTTTGTCTTCTATGTCAGGTGAGAGTAACAAAACATACTTGGCTTGTATAAAAGATGTAAATATTTACACAAATACGGAGAGATTACTCAGTTTTAACCGAGTATCTTAAATATGCTAAAAGCCTCAAAAGCACCAATGAAAGCCATGCCCCTCCGCTCCTTTAAATACGAATACATTTTCATTGGTGCACTAGCTCACACATGATGATTCTGCTTCTCCCACTGCAGAAAAGCATCGGGCCAAGTAAACAAGAGTGAGCCACAGCATCAAGTTTCTTCTCCATTTCAAGACATAAATATAGACTTGATCGGCCAAAGCCTATGGGCCACTTCTGCAGCGCTATAGCATTTTTCCTTCGCGGCTTTCAACTCAGCCGATAGCAACAAGCTTCTGGGTCAGAATCTGTAATTTAAAATCAAGTGGCTGGTTTTGCCTACAAGGCACAAATAAACTATCAATGTAAGTGTTTACGATGACCTTGGGAATGCCAGCAAATATATCTTGCTAGCAGCGCGGCTCCGGCCTCATCTGTCTTGCGGGTGACACGCCGGCGGCCGGCGCAGGACAGCGGGCAGAGGCGGGCGCCCCCTGCACTTATGTAACCGCGGCCCCGCGCTCGCCGCCTCTAATTGGTACCCGGCCGCCGCTTCAGCATTCAGTTACTTCGTGAGGAGGGCGGTTCGGCTTCAATTTAATTATCTTCCCAGTGGCAGGCAGGGTAAGACCCCTCTGCTCCTCGATGGGCAGGGGGAAGCGGCGGCAGCCCGGGGGCCTCCCGGAGGGCGGTGGGTACCGGGCCATTGCGCCTCCAATACAGGGAATGTGACTCCCGATTGTTTCCGCAAGCACATGAACCGGACACGGTTCTGAAAACCATCAAGGTGAGCCCCGAGAAAATAGAGCCACGAGAATAGGCAGGAGGCCCAATCCGCGGCCAGATGGCCCCCCAAGCTCAGGAGCAGAGTCCAAGGAGAAGAATGGAAGGATGCTTACAGGGCCTGCCAAAGGGCCGCCGGAAAGATTGTGCTAGTTTGAGATGAAAAGACAAGCTGCCGTGGCTATTTCTGTAAGGAAAAGGGGAGGGGTGTGTGTGTGTGTGTGTGTGGTGTGTGTGTGTGTGCGCGCGCGCGCGCTCACTAGCACAGGCTGCAGTGAGGCACTGTCATCACCCTCGGAGGATGGCTTGTGCTGGCCATCTGGGCGTTCAACACAAGGAAATTCTCTCCAAAGTGTGGCCAGGATATCAAGCACTAAAATGGTTCTGCTAGTAAGAAACCCCACAGGAAGGTGCATTTCATCCCCTCTCCTTTAAACGATGAGAGAAGCACAAGGGTAGAGTGGCTGTAGACTTTGGAAAACCCTGAGATTGACTGAAGCTTATTTTCGACCTGAAGATAATACAGCGGGCACCTTAGAGAGCTGGAAACTAGCATCATGAAAGGTCACATTCAGGAGAAGAGAAAGTGTTTCTGTAGTTGTCAATGTCTGTCACAGGTGGAAAAAAAAAGATAGCTAATGAGATCTTCCTAGTGGGGACTTCTCAACCTGGCTGACATTAGCAATGCCTTTTTTATTTTATTTATTTGTCCTTACTCCTTAAGTGAAGACGTTTGGGCTTTAGGGGCCTCTGTGAAGATGATACTGTCTCCTGGGATCATGGGGGAGAGGGAGAGGGAGATGAGGGCGTTTCATAGAAATTGATGAGCCCTTTTAACCTGATGAATGAAGTTCACATGGTTTAACATATCATTTCTTACTAGGCTTTCTGGCTTTGAAAAAAAAACCATTACTAAGCCTTGCAGTTTATTCAGACTTCTACTCAAAAAGTAAACAGGGATGATGTCTGCTTAGTCTGGCCTTCTTTAAGGAACACCCTCAGACAGAAAAAGTAAAATTTCCAAGTGAGGCACATCCACAAAAATTCTAACTCTATCAATTTTTAAAATAGCATCCATTCAATTTTTAAATTAGAAAAGTTACATCTAACTATTGGAGAACACCTCAAAATTGAATAGAAAAACCTACCAGAATGTATCTATAATCCCACCACTCAGAGAAACTATTTTTTTCTTCTCTGTACATAAGAGCTATTTTTTTATTTTTGTATGATCATACCATATATTTTGTGTAGCCAGTTTTTTTGTGAGTCAAAATAATTTGAATATTTCTTCACTAGTTACTCTTTTACAGTGACTTAAATATGTATACATAGATGTACGTATCAGCACATTGTTTTTTATGTCAATATACTGACATTTTATTTTCTTCATTTTTGTAATTTCCAAATGATATAGTTAATTTACTCTTATGCCCTATGCTTTCTTATTTTAGTGAAATAAAGAGTATCCAGTTTTTGTGTGTTTTCTTGTAGAAGAAAAGTAAACAATGTGAGTGGATACACATCCCCGCCCCCCCCCCAAAAAAACACCACCAACATTACAGAAAGCTTTTTGTTCTCTGCTGCAGGAGTCGAAAGAGAATGTACGAATTGAATTTCTACTAACTCTGATGGCTGAGTGGGGTGTTTATCTCCCTAAACTTCTAAAGGGTGTGTCTGTGTTTCCCTTTAGAGCAGATTCTACTGTGCAGTGAAAATGCTGTGTACTTGAATTGGCTCCAACCAAACACACCATCTCTAACAGGAAAAAGACACACACAGGAAAGACACACACTTGCTACACCAAGCATATCTCAATCTCCCACCTTTGCCCTCACACTCTTGGCACAGATCATTTGGGTGTACCCAATATACTTTTCTCTGCCTCAGTGATCCCACCTACAAGGGGAAATGCACTTAGACTGCTTTGTTATTAAAGTATTCTAAAAAAAAAAAATTCAAAATAGGAAAGTGGGCACTGATCTAAGACACCTTTTTCTTAGCCAAGTGTTTTGTTGAACTGACAAATTTTCGATATTCCTTTTAAGGGCATTGGAGGACAGACTTCATATGCTCCGTGCAAATCCAGTTCGTGGAAATTAAGACTTACCAAAAAAAAAGTCTGCATTACCTCTGGGGGCTGGATGAATACCCTCCTAAAACATTTTTTGGCCTGCCTAAAAATCCAATTTCTAGAATAATCAGATATGCAACCCCTTAAAAAGTCCTCCTTGATTTTGTACTCATGTTTCTTTGTATGTGACGATAAAAGAGAAAGAAAAATGACAACTTACTTTCATGGCAAACTGGATACATGTCCGTTCGTCAACTTGATAGGAGACACAAAGCATAAACAAACCGAGATAGGCCACTAAGCAGACCTGCAAGCAAGAACAAGGATGAAAGGATGTTATCGGGGCAAGCTTTCCAATGACATCAATCTCTGTGTCTTTCACCAGTAACATTCTTGTTATCAAGGTGTTCATTTCATTTGCTTATCTTTATGGGATATTTTTCCTCAGCTTGTGGAACGGAGTTTTAAAAATAGGAAAGTCAATTTATTTCAATTTAGCCAGTATTTATTAAGCCCTTTTGATGTGCCAGGTGCTATGCAAGGTCCTTCAGTGCATACGATGATGAACAAAACTTCCTCAACCTCAGTAACTGTATAGTCCAGGCCAGGCCACAGTAAGTGCACACACTATTCTAAGGCAGGGCATTCTGTGTCAAATGCTATTCAGAGAAGTACAAAAAGAGGAAAAAAACAACATTGAGTTGGGCAATTAAAAAAGCCTTTGCTAAAGAGGTGGATTTGAAATGGTTCTTGAAAGGGATGATGATAATAGTAATGATCACTAACAGTCACTGGATACTTTGTGGCTGGGGCTCTTCTAAGTTTTGTGTGGATTTCTTCATGTAATCAGGACAAAACCCTATGAAGTAGGTGCTATTATGATCCCTGTATTATAAATGAGGAAACAGAAGCACAAAGCTAGTAAATGCTGGAGCCAGCCCTTAAATCAGGTAGCTTGGGTGAATCAGTATGGGCAATAGCACAGACACAGGAGTGTGTGTGGAAAGAGGGATAAACATGTATCCACTGTGGAAATAACAAAATATAGAGCAGGAAAGGTAGGTGGAAAATCTGGGGAGGTAGAACTGATTTAGCAAAGAGTGGGGCTCCCTTGAGCACTTTTGATCAGGGGAATGACATTTTTCAAGACATGTTTCAGGAAAATGAGCAGTGGGTGTTGGGTGGTTTGGCAGTGAAAACATCAGAATCTTGTTTTACTCATCTAAAAGCAGGATTAATCCATCCAGTGGGCCAGAGCTCAGAGGGTGGTGGACAGCGGCAGAGAAAGAGGTGAGAGGAAAGGTGAAGTAAAAGTAAAATCTATACATCTTGACTATTGTGTGACTGATGGGTGGACAGTGGAATGGGAGAAATAGAAAGCTATCTTCAAGCTCTTGAGTGTCAGTGACGGAAAAAGCGGGGCTGCGCCTGACAGAAAGAAGGCTGCAAGAGGCATGGCAGCTTATAAAACATAATCTATGTTTAAAACAATTTTTAAAATCAAAGCACAGTTAATTTATAATGTTGTGTTAGCTTCAGGTGTACAACAAGGTGATTCAGATACACACACACACGCATGCATATATATATATATATATATTTCTTTTTTAGGTTCTTTTCTATTATAGGTTATTATTAGATATTGAATATAGTTCTTTGTGCTATACAGTTGGTCCTTCTTGTTTACCTATTTTATATATAGTGTTTATCTGCTAATCCCAAACTCCTAATTTATCTCCCTCCTCAGACAGTAAAGAATCTGCCTGCAATGCGGGAGACCCAGGTGCAATCCCTAGGTCAGGAAGATCCCCTGGAGAAGGAAATGGCAATCCACTCCAGGATTCTTGCCTGGAAAATCCCATGGGCAAAGAAACCTGGCAGGCTACCATTCATGGGGTCACAAAGAGTCGGACATGACTGAGCAAGTAACACTTTCACTATATATATATATATTTTTTTTTAAGGTTCTTTTCCATTATAGGTTATTACAAGACACTGTATATAGTTCCCTGTGCTATACAGTAGGTCTTTGTTGTTTATCTATTTTATATATAGTAGTTTGTATCTGCTATGTTTATCTGTTTTATATATAGTAGGAAATGGCAACCCACTCCAGTATTCTTGCCTGGAGAATCCCAGGGATGGCAGAGCCTGGGGGCCTGCCATCTACGGGGTCGCAGAGAGTCAGACACGACTGAAGAGACTTAGCAGCAGCAGCAGTTTGTATCTGCTAATCCCAAACTCCCCCTCCACCCCCACTATCCCCTCTGGTAACTATAAGTTTGTTTCCTATGTCTGTGAATTTATTTCTGATTTGTAAATAAGGTCATTTATATCATTTCTTAAGAGCCCATATATAAGTGATATCATATGATATTTTGCTTTTTCTGACTTCACTTAATGTGATCATCTCCAGGTCCATTCATTTGTTGCAAATGGCATTATTTAATTCGTTTCTATGGCTGAATAATGTTCTGGAGAAGAGACTAATTTGAAAAGGTATGAACTCCAGAGTTCATGGCAGCACTATTTACAGTGGCCAAGACATGGAAGCAACCTCAGTGTCCATCAACAGATGAATGGATAAAGCAGATGTGGCACATTAAACACGTGTGTGGATAGTGCTCAGTTGTGTCTGACTCCACGGACCAGCAGGCTCCACTGTCCATGTAATTTTCCAGGCAAGAAGACTGGAGTGGGTTGCCATTTCCTACTCCAGGGGCTCTTCCCAATCCAGGGATCGAAACCACATCTCTTGTGTCTCCTGCACTGGCAGCAGACTCTTTACCACTGTGCCACCTGAGCTTCCCGACATAAAACATACTCGATCTGATTTCCTTTTTAGTGCATTAGTTTCTTAAACTCTGATTTAGAGTTTCTAATCAAAGCATACCTATTCACACTCAACTTTGGAAACCTTAAAATGTTGCTAAGTTCTACTTTAGGATGGAAAACATAAGCAACCAAACTGCGTTTTCCAATAAGCACAGTTTTCCTAGAGACAAAGTTGGAAGTGTGGCTGAGAGTCGCCCAGCAAGTCAATGAATGGCTGGTTTGGTGATATCATAACTCCTACCCTCCAGGGCCAGCTTTGAACCTTGGACCAGCTCTGCTAGAGCAGTAGATCTATTTATTTACAAAGCCCACATAGCATTTTAAGGTAGCACCTCTATTCCATTCTCCCTTTGATTACAAAATCAGTAAGTATCTTGTGCCCTCACAGGTTCCCAAGTTGAGAGTTGGTCAGGTTTCCACTGGGCTGTGAAGCCAAAGCCAAGCCTTCTTTGAGTGCAAGCTGTTTTCAGGGTTTTCTGCCATTAGAACAGGCTGATGGTTAAAGAACATAGATGACATTTCTGGTGGAGAGCCAGAGTGTGGGTTGGAGAGGTTTGGGTAGAAAATACAGCAGATAGAACCCAGAAAGGCAGCTTTTCAGCAGAGCATTGACAAATGTGCAGGTAATGATACAGAAATTATTTGTGTAGTCCACAATGTGGCTGTATTTTCAAGTGAGGCATGAAGTTCTTTTTCAAAGTTTGTTTTAAAAATATATCTAGAGAGGGGGATTCAAGAGAGAGGGAACATACGTACATGTATGGCTAATTCATGTTGATGTATGGCAGAAATCAAACCAATATTATAAAGCAATTATCCTTCCATCAAAAATAAATAAATTTTTAAAATATATAAATATATCTAATTGAAGTGTAAATTTGATAAGGCCTACTGAACGACCTCACTTTCACTTTTCACTTTCATGCATTGGGGAAGGAAATGGCAACCCACTCCAGTGTTCTTGCCTGGAGAATCCCAGGGACAGGGGAGCCTGGTGGGCTGCCGTCTCTGGGGTTGCACAGAGTCGGACACGACTGAAGCGACTTAGCAGCAGCAGCAGCAGCAGCATAGGGGCTTACTGTGTATTTTTCAAATTAAGAATCTACAGAACTGAAACAATGGAAGAAAGACCTTTTTTTGTTTATTGGCCACAAGCCCAATGGAGACTTTTAAACTTGCTTCCGTGGGGACTGTCAGACCCTAAGCATGTGTCTGGGGTCCTTTGTTAACATCTGTCCACAGGTGCACAGAGTCAGGCTCTCTTCCACGTGACTGCTTTTGTCCCTGGCGGCTGCTGGGAAGTTGGCAACTGCCAAGACTCTCCCCTTTGTCTTTAGGAGAGACACGTTCCAACAATCAAGCCTAACCGACCAGTATCTTAAAAATCTAACTCTGCCTTCCTTGCACAATTTTTTTGACTTCAGTAATATCTACTACTGTGAAGCCTTAATTTAGCTTGTTTCCAGCAAGAAGTAGCACAGAAACATATACTCTTACTCTAGAGTATTTCATTTAGTCATTAGATAGAATTTTTTTTTTTTTTTTTGAGGCCAGACTTTTTTCAACATCTCCAGGAACTGAGTGATAAGAAAGTTTCAGCCTTCAAGGAGCTCTCAGTCCAGTGGGGATGAGAGTGAAGTTACAATACCATGTAAGTACTAGACTATGTCTGCTGTAATACATGGAAAGGGTGATTTAATCTGAAGGTAACTTGAAGACACTTCCTGAAAGATGGATTTTAAAAGGTAAGCAGGAATCAAGCAGAAGAATGTGAGGAAGAGTAGAGAGAGTACTAGCAGGTACAAAAGCATGGAGAAATGCCCAGTAAACATCCTTTCCCGTAGTTCCGGTGCAGAGGATGCAAGAAGAAAAAGTAAAAGACGAGCTTGCAGAGATGGACAGGAAGTAGGTCCCAAAGGACTCATTTCAGTCTAGGACATTTGAAGAAAGGAGTTATGTGATTGACTTTGCCTTTTAGAATGGTCTTTCTGGCTGTGAAGAATGGATTAGGGGAGGAAGACCAGCTAGAAAGTTCTTCTTATCTACAGAGAAACGGAGCATGCCTGAGCTCAGGTAACTGAGAGAAAGGAGGTGTGTCTGAGTGATGTGAAGGAAGCAGATCTAAGGCTCTGAGAACTAATTAGATGTGAAGGCTGAAGGAGAGGGCGGGATCCGTGTGATGCTCAGTTACTGCCATGAGGTGCCAGGTGGATGGAGTTCACATTTAATAAGTCACGCTTAATAAGAGGAAAAGCAGAATGGGAACTGAAACCAGTGAAGCCCACATGAACTCAAAGGTCAGTCACATGGGCCTAGAACTCAGGAAAGAGGTCTGAGCTGAAGATAAGCCCTTGAGGCAATGGAAACCATCAGAAATGCTGTTTCACCCAGAGACAGTCTAGAGAAAACAAAAAAGAGCCAAAGAAGTTACCCAGTTATGAAGAATCTTTGGATGGTTTGAACAGAAAGCACCTCAAATACACTTCTTATAACTTTGGTTGTACCCCATGACATGTCTAAATACTATGAAAATGATAATCCTTTTGGATTTTTGAAGGTTTCAGCTTCTATGTCCTGCTGTTGCTGCTGCTAAATCACTTCAGTCGTGTCCGACTCTGTGCGACCCCATAGACGGAAGCCCACCAGGCTCCCCCGTCCCTGGGATTCTCCAGGCAAGAACACTGGAGTGGGTTTCCATTTCCTTCTCCAATGCATGAAAGTGAAAAGTGAAAGTGAAGTCGCTCAGTTGTGTCCGACTCTTAGCGACCCCATGGACTGCAGCCCACCAGGCTTCTCCATCCATGGGATTTTCCAGGCAAGAGTACTGGAGTGGGGTGCCATTGCCTTCTCAGGCTTCTATGTCCTAGTGTAGGTTATTTGCTATAAAGCCTGGATCAATCCAACATATTTTAACTTCTTGGCTCAATTGGCTCTGGAAGGAGAGTGAGGGAGTTCATTTTCTCACCTACAGCTCTGCATATTAGAACAATATTTTTTTTAAATGTTTGTCCAAATTGTTTTAGATAAATGTTAAAACACAAAATATTATAGATACAATTGAAAGCATTATTACCCTCCCAGTCCCAAAGATGAACACTATCCTGAGGTTGATCTGCAACTTTCCTAATAATTTTTCCCATTACCCTTAATTACATACATCTCCATAACAAAACATAGTATCATATTATTTCTTATATTTGTGTAAGTCTTACCATACTACAGTATGCTTTTGTAACTTGCTTTTATTCATTTTTAATTTAAGGATAATTGCTTCACAGTATTATGTTGGTTTCTACCAAACATCAGTATGAATCAGTCATAGAGAACAATACTTTCTTATCAGAGAGTTTATTGGAATTTAGAATGCAAGCACCTTATAGAAAAGTAGTATTTATTGAATTGTTGTTGTTCAGTCACCAAGTCGTGTCCGACTCTTTGTGACCCCATAGACTGCAGTACTCCAGGCTTCCCTGTCCTTCAACATCTCCTGGAGTTTGCTTAGATTCATGTCCATGAGTAAGTGAAGCTATCTAACCATCTTATCCCCTCACTGTCCTCTTCTCCTTTTAGCTTCAATCTTTCCCAGCATCAGGGTCTTTCCTAATGGGTTGGCTCTTCCCAACAGGCAGCCAAAGTATTGGAGCTTCAGCTTCACCATCAGTCCTTCCAGTGAATATTCAGGGTTGATTTCCTTTAGGATTTATTGAATAGTTAAAGCTGAAGGCTTTATGACCACAGGGAGCAAAGCAGATTTCTCATACCAGACCAAGGGTCTTGTTTCCTGAGCTGGCAGGACCTGGGCATGCCAGGAAGACAGGGTGTTCTGGCTTCCCCAGGCAGGAAAGGGCAAGTTCTTGTTCATGAGCAGTGACACTTGCCAGGACTCTCTGGAACAACATTCTTGGATTCTGGGCAAGGGCTTCCATTAGATATGGGGAGGTGAAGCCCATGGAATAGGAAAAAGGCAGTTATATAAGATTTTCAAGAAGGCATCCATTGGACCAGGGGCAGACAGGTGGAATCACTGAACAAAATCAGACAGGACCTGGGTGGCAATGAGAAAACTAGTGCTGAGGGGTTAGCCTCGAAGAGCTTGTTAAGATCTAGTTCATATACAGATGGATAATTACGTTGATAGCAAAAGCTTGAAAGAAGTTTTTAATGAATAAAGAAAAAAGCCATCATTTAAAACCTATTCTTGGATGCGTGTTTCTGCAGTCTGTTCAGCAAGAAGGGAAAACCTAAGTGGTGAATTTCACATTCTAAAGAGCTTCTTTGTCTGCTCAGAGTGAAGACTGCATCATCTCTTGTGAGTTAGAAAGTTAGGCAGAGTCGAAATGTTCTCTGAATCTTAAGTCCATGTCCTGAGTCTTGTCACTCTTGGTTGTTATGTTATTTGGCCTGTTGTATGTGCAGTGGTGCATTTTGAGGGTTGGCTTATTATGAATAAAGACTGAATCTTGCACCCAGGGTCTTGCAGATTTACCTGCATATCATTTTTTTCCCCTTTTCATTCTGACATAGCAAGAAGGTATCACCCTAAAACATTTTGTGAGAATGTGAATTATTGGTATTTACTTCGCTCCACGTCATATTTATATTCTGGTCTTGTGACATTCACACAACCTCCAATTTATTTGTTTTCTTCTTTTTGTTGTCGACAGAGCTGCCTGACAGGGCTATCTGGGGAATATAACCTCCCCTGTCAAATGCCTTTCAAGGTTTCTCTCCTCCTTTCATCTTCCCTTTCATTTGTGTACCTGAAATGTGATTCTATTTCTGTAAGTTAATCAACGTTCACCCTTGTATTTAAAGTACTTTAATTCAGTCAATAGAGTAACGAAATGAACTCTCTTCTCATGTTTGCACAGCCAAAATGATCAACATGAAATGGAGCAGAACTATAAATGTTTCTCTGGATATTTCTTAAGAAAATTTCTATGGATTTTCACCTATTTAGTAGAATTTAAGGTAGTGTATCAGAAATAATTTGCAACAAATGATAGGTAGATTGCAATCTGTCAAATGAAGCAGTCTCAAAAGAATTGCTTATGAATACATAGCTTATCAGAGACTTAAAAATATACAAGAGGACATTTCATGAGACTCTATTAAAAGATGTCTATTGGATCAAGATTTCTGAAGAATGGGATAGAATATTTTAGTACAGCTTAAGCATTTTTACTAGATTCTCATTACAACTGCCTCTGGTAAGAGGTAACCACAAGTCTAAACTAGTGGTTCAGAGTTACTTGGAGGACTTGGTGAAAACTCCTTTATCTCCAGGATTTCTGATCCAATAGGTCTAGGGCAGAGAGAACTTGCGTTTCTAACAAATAAGACCACACTTTGAGAACACTTGGCACCCCACTCCAGTACTGTTGCCTGGAAAATCCCATGGACGGAGGAGCCTGGTAGGCTGTAGTCCATGGGGTCGCTAGGAGTCGGACATGACTGAGCGACTTCACTTTCACTTTTCACTTTCATGCATTGGAGAAGGAAATGGCAACCCACTTCAGTGGGTTAGCCTGCCTGCTAAGTCGAGTCAGTTGTCTGACTCTTTGCAACCCTATGGACTGGAGCCCACCAGGCTCCTCTGTCCATGGGATTCTCCAGGCAAGAACACTGAAATGGGTTGCCACTCCCTCCCCCAGAGGATCTTTCCAACCCAGGGATCAAAAACCCCGTCTCCTGCATTGAAGGAGGATTCTTTACTGCTGCACCACCAGGGAAGCCCTGAGAACCACTAGTCTAAGTTAAAAATGTACTCTTCTAAATGCTGATGCCCAGTATGGGGTTTATCTGAACGGTTAGGGGTTAGAAGTGATACACTGACTTGTGGAGTTTCCTACAGAAGAGTTGTTTATTACCAGTAGTAATGAAATGTGACAATAGTTTCCCCATAAATTCAGTCATGGCTATTGTAGCAAAATTCCTTAAAATTGGAGGGAAAAACACTTTGTCTTCATTACCACTTGAATATGACCTCATTCTAGAGCCTGTAGCCTTAGTGTGTGTGGTCGATGATTGGGGAGCATCTCTAAGTCACAGTGTGATGTGGCACTCCGCTACTGTTGACAGGCACTGCCTACGGCACTCCAAGCCAGAGTAGAGCAAACATCCAATACTGGATCATCTCTTTAGCAGGGTGCTGGTAAACGATGACCAGCTACAGGGGTGGGAGCTGCTAGTTGCAGCATTTGCTAATTTCCATGGTGGAAATACTGCTACCAGTGCCGATTTAAAGCTACTAATGTGAAGTCACTGAGCACAGAGTTGGGAAGAGATGTACACAATTAGTTTTCACTAGCCCATCAGCTGTACCCTAGCGCACCCCACACCCCTACTGCACTGTCTGTCCATCAGAGGTGCCCTAGAGCATCCTGCACTTCCTACCACATTGTATGCCTTCTCTTTGGAAGCATCTGGTTACCAAGTGGCATTAGTTTGTAACTAAAGAGCAAAGTTTGGCACCTGATGCAAAAAGCTGACTCACTGGAAAAGACGCTGATGCTGGGAAAGATTGAAGGCAGGAGGAGAAGGGGACAACAGAGGATGAGATGGTTGGATGGCACCAGACTCAATGGACATGAGTTTGAGCAAGTCTTAGAAGATGGTGAAGGACAGGGAAGCCTGGTGTGCTGCAGTCCATGGGTTCACAGAGTCGACATGACTGAGCAACTGAACAGCAATAACAAAGAGTAAAGTTTGACACGTTACTTTTTATTAGTTGTTTGGAATCACTGAAACTAGCCTACAGAATCAGTATAAAGGTGCAATAGTATAAAGGTGCAGGGGAATAAGCTAGCGAGAAATCCTAGTACTCATTTCCTAATTTGTGAAAATGGAGTAAGAATTGTGGCAGCACAATCTCTGAGCTCTTGTTACTCATGACCATGCCAATGTAGGCATCAATCCCCAATTGAGTTGAGCTCAGAAGCTTTATTGTGGTAGGCACTAGGAAGAAGTGTAAGACAGGGTCTTTGTTTTTTAGAAGTTGTTTAATCTCTACTTTGCAGAGAAATTGAGGCATGGGAAAATTAATCGCCATGGAGAATGTCATTGACCAGGATAGATCCAGTGTTAAGAATAAGCAGCCCATAGCAACTCATTTAAACTGTTATTTCCTGACTGCTCATCAAAACCTCTCATGCTGGGACTTCCCTGGTGGTCCAGTGGTTAAGAATCTGCCTGACAATGCACAGGACCCAAGTTCCATCCCAGATCTGGGAAGATCCCACATGCCGTGGGACAAATAAGCCCGTGTGCCACAACTACTGAACCCAAGCTCTAGACCCCACGAACCACGACTACGAGCCCATGTGCCATAACTCCTGAAGTCTACATACCTACAACCTGTGCCCCACAATAAAAGAAGCCACCAAAATGAGAAGCCCACGCACTGCAACTACAGAGTAAGCCCCTGCTTCTTGCAACTAAAGCCCATGCACAGCAACAAAGACCCAGTGTAGCCAAAAATTAATCAATTAACTAATTAACTAAAAAACTCTCATGCATTCATAATGTAAGGAACATTGAATCAACTGTGATTTTTTTTTTCCTGCTGTGCCTTAGTTTTTAAAGACAACAAAGTGTTTTCTGTTAATCAGATAGGCTGTAAATATGGTAGAATGATGAAGTTATCCACTCTCCACAATTGTTATTATATTTTTTTAAGTTGTATTTTAAGGTAAAAACAAGATAAAAGGACTAAAAACTACTCTAATCAGATAAGATGAGAAAGGTAAAAATAACTCAGAAGCATGAAACATCAAGTTACAGTTCATTCAACAAGTGATTACTGCTTCTTTAGTTTTGTCAAAATCAAGTCTGGAACTATAATCAAGGAGACAGTGCTGCATAGTGGAACAAACGTGGACTTTAGAGTCCGAATCTTGACCTTGCCACTTTGCACCTAAAAGATCTTGAACAAAATTATAGCTTCTCAGCCTTGGTTTTGTTATCTGTGAGATGCAAACAATACTGCCTTCTTTTGACAGTCAATTAAAGAATTAATGATAATGTAAGTAAGGGGCCTAGGATAATATCTTATCAAATGGATAATAACTTCTAGTGGTTACTACCATAATTATTATTGCAATTAGAGTCATTCATATATTTATTACAGTAAGCCAAATTTAGAGTATATTTCAGGGGTCAGAAATGTATTACCAACTTAAGCAGGTTTAGAACTGAAAACACATGTACTGTCTTGGTTACAAATATCACACTATTTTTTATTAGCACCAGTGGATACTTGGTGCAATCTTTATGTAAGAAAAACTAATTAACAAGTCTAGATTGTTTGACATTTTAATGCTAATATTGAGCAGTTTTATGTGCCAGGCATTAAACTAAGAACTCTTTGTAAATTATCTTCTTTGGTCTTCATAAAATATCCTTGAGATAGTTGCTGTTATTATCCCGTTTTTATAGATGAGGAAACTAAAGTTCAGAATGGTTTTATGCTCAAGGTCATATAGCAAATACAGAGCTCAAGGCTGTATGTGGTCAGGAGTACAGAGCCTGACTCTTAACCATTACACATCCTGGCTGCCTCTCTCTGGAGGACTCTAGACAGCCCTATAAGAGAAGCAGAGCTGCAGAGATTTAGAAAACATTCCATCATCTGCCCCTCTCCTTGTGGGAGGGCAGGAAGCTCTGCTCCTGAGGCAGGGCTTGTGTAAAGATCAGTCTTTGAGATCTAGACTCTGTCTAGGCTGGGGGATGGGGACACAGTCGTTGAGACTCAATCTCATCATGTATAAAACAGAGAAAATAAAACTTACTTTATAATTTAAGGATCATAAATAATGCGCTCAGAAGGGTAGTAGGCACTATTTTTTTCCATCTCATATGACCTCAAACTGTGCCAGTGTAACTTACTCTGAAATTTGAGCTGAAATGAATGATATAAATAGATGTAGCCCTCTATCGCATCTTAGAAATAATCTCATTCTCTTCATTTAATAAGTGTTCACTGTGTATCTACCATGTGCTAGAAAGTCTTTGAGGCTCTGGCGATACTAGAGGCTCCAGAGGCTCTGGAGAGTTATGAGAAGAGGCAAAAATTGCTGCTTTGATAGAGCCAATGCTTTAAAGTGGAGAGGCAGAACTTAACAAGTGAATTAAATAGAAATATAATGTGTTGGGGCTTCCCTGATGGTCCAGTGGCTGAGACTCTGTGCTCCCAATGCAGGGGGCGGGGCCTGGGTTCAATCCCTGATCAGGGAAGTATATCCCACATGCCACAACTAAGGATCCTACATGCTGCAAATAAGATCTGGTGTAGCCAAATAAATAAGTATATATTTTTTAAAGAAATGTAATGTGTCAGTCATTGAGAAGAGCTATGGAGAGCATAGCACTTAACATCATGGCTTCTTTTTCACACAAACATGACATATAGTAATCAGCAAAACATAAATTAATCCTTAAAGTGGTATGTTTTCCCTAAAAATGAATTGGTAATACCCAGAAATTCCTTAAGACAAGATGGTAGACTCTAGATTGTTTCTTATGAGACTCTCATTGATTATTATTCCAAGAACATGTATCCACTCTAAGTTAGCTAAGACCTCACAGGCTCCCAGAGAATGGACAACAGAGGATAACTACATAAAGGTTTAGAGCAAAATGGGCTGCACCTAAACGGCAGAAACTGGGTCAGTATATCTTAGCTCTGGATCTGACAGATCGGGATTCAAAAGCCACCTCCATCACTTTTTAGCTTTCAGTCTCAGACAAGGTAACCTCTTTGAGCCTCAGCTGCATCATCTTGGGATGATAACCACAGTACCTACTTCATAAATTGCTATGAAGATTATATAAGACAGCATGTGTAAAAGGTTTATTATAGTACCAGCACACATGAAGCAGTCAATAGTTGTTTGTCAAATACATAAATGAATAAATGAATCCATTCATTGAGAGATTTGGGCTACTTTTGCTTTCATAGCAAAGACCTACTTTTCAAAAATCTTTCTAATAATGTGACCTAAATAGCTTGCAAACACCTAAGAATTATAAAACCTCTTTCTCTATTTCTTTTCTTTTGTGCTACAAATCTAAATATTTATTATGTACTACTCAGGAAGTGCCAATCCTGGTAACCATGCTGAGCTGTATGTGTTTCTCTGATTACACTATTATGGTTTTACAAAGATAAGCATTTAATTTCTGAAAAAAAAATGCCATGCAGTTAAAAATATTTTCTATCCATAACAGATCCAAAATTAATGTTACTTTTTTTAAAAAGCAAAATTGTTTCAGCCTAACTTAGTGTGCAGATATTAATAGGAAGTTCCAAAAGTGATAGGCATGTAAAAGTAAAGGTTCCAAATTAACCAGAATTTATGGCAGAATCGAACACCAGGACGAGAGGAGAACACACTTATGGTCAATTAGTGTACAACAGAGGTGAATATACAGTGGAGAAAAGACAGTCTCTTCAGTAAGTGGTGCAAGGAAAACTGGACAGTTCCATGTAAAAGAATCAAATTAGAATACCCTCTAACACTGCATACAAAAATAAACTGAAAATGGATTAAAGACCTAAATGTAAGACCAGAAACCATAAAATTCCTAGAGGAAAACATAGGCAGAACACTTTGACATAAATCATAGCAATATTTTTTTGGATCTGTCTTCTAAAGCAAAAAAAAAAAAATAAACAAAAATAAACAAATGGCGCCTAATTAAACTTCAAAGCTTTTGCACAGCAAGGAAACCATTGACAAAATGAAAAGGCAACCTGCTTAATGGGAGAAAATACTTGCAAATGATATGACCAATAAGGGGTTAATATCCAAAATGTATAAACAGCTCATGCAACTTAACATAAAAAAAAAAATTTAAACATGGGCAGAAGACCTAAATAGATATTTTTCCAAAGAGGAAATGCAGATGGCCAACAGGGACATTAAAAGATGCTCAACGTGGCTAGTCATCAGGGGAATGCAAATCAAAACCACAATGATGTATCACCTCATACCTGTCAGAATGGTTGTCGTCAATGAGAACACAGATACAAATGTTAGCAAGGATATGGAATAAACGGAACTCTCCTACACTGTTGGTAGGAATGTAAATTGATGCAGTCATTATGGGAAAGAGTTTGTAGGTTCCTAAAAATAGAACTCCCATATGATAAAGCAATTCCACTCCCAGGTATATACACATGAAAAAAAGAAAAACATAATTTGAAAAGATACATGAACCCCAATGTTCACAGCAGCAATATTTTCAAAACAGGCAAGAGATGGAAGCAACCTAAGTGTCCATCAACAGATAAATGGATAAAGCAGATGTGATATAAATATATGATATATGTGACATATATGATAGTGATATATATATGGTCTATATATGAAGATGTGCTATATATATCATACACACATATATAATATGTGTATAATATATATAATATATATATAATATAATATAATACTCAGCCATAAAAAAGAATGAAATTTTGCCATCTGCAGTAATATGGATGGTCTTGGAGGGCATTATACTAAGTGAATTAAGTCAGACAGAGAAAGACAAATACTATAAGCACTTATATGTGGAATCTAAATACAATAAACAAGTGAATACAACAAAAAGGAAGCAAACCTACAGATACAGAGAACAAACTACTGGTTACGAGTGGTGAGATGTGGAGAGGGCAATATAGGAGTAGGAGATTAAAATGTGCACACTATTTTGTATAAAATAACATACAAGGATCTATTGTACAACACAGGAAATACAGCCATTATTTTATAATAACCATAAATGGAGTATAACCTTTAAAAATTGTGAATCACTATATTTTACACCTATAACATATAATCACCTATACTTCAATTAAAAAATTCCAACAAGAATAAAAAAAGATGAGGGGGCAAACTGCAACAATCTGTCTCTAAACACTACAAATATAACTGTATAAGCATTAAAATATAGCACACTAATTATAATTTTGAAAAAAAAATTTTCTTAGGTTTTATTAAACTAAGCTGGGGGCTCTAGAGGTAAAGAACCTGCCTGCCAATGCAGAAGACATAAGAGACCTGTGTTCGATCTCTGGGTTGGGAAGATCCCTGGAGGAGGATATGGCAGCTCACTCCAGTATTCTTGCCTTGGAATCCCATGGACAGAGGAGCCTGGCAGGCTGTGGTCCACAGAGTTGCACAGAGTCAGACATGACTGAAGCAACTTAGCACGCAAAATAGCAGCTTCTTTTCTACCACAAATAAAGCTATAGCTAGCAACAACTTTTTATAGCTAGTAAGTTTTGCTAAGGAGTGTTTTATTTGGCTGACATATATTAGGAAGATGCTCAATGCCTTTCCTCTTGCCTTAGGAATCTACAACCCCAGAACTTCATTGCTCTGCTCTTGTTATTTTCATTTTTCCATTACACTAAAAGTTGTCAATGAAGAGATGTAGTACAGAAATACTCTCTTCATCTAAGGATTAAGTTCCACCTGCTCCAGGAAGAGTTTGGGTTATGACACACATCCCCATCTGTGCATATCTATGTATTTTCTTGGAGGGAACAATGTGTAATTTTTAGTTTGCAAGTCAGATTATTTTTACAAGGAGCTGATAAAGATCCAGGTCAAAATTTCTCAGCAAAGAGATAATTCTAGATGATGAATTCTCTCAGAGAAAATTATTTCTTTGCAGAGTCTAAAGAGAGAAGACACTTGCTGAACCACACCCAAGCTGAGCTCACCTGTAACATCTCAGTCATTTGCTTCCCCTTTGTTACTATCATTGTCTTCTTGCCTGAGGAGTTGTTACCTGACAGATCTATGTCTGAATTGCTGTAATTCTATGGACTTTTCATCTATGAGTTTGCAAAGACATTCCCATCGAAGCAAAATGAACGATTTATGTGCTAATAAATTGAAAAAAGCAGGTCTATCATCACCTAGAACTTTCTTTAATCTAGATCGATTTGGCAAATAAATTGTAGAAGTAAAATTTCTAAGAATTTATGAGACAATTCTTCAGGAAATTATTGCTCTTGCCATTGCCGGCAATGAGAGTGGATTCAACTGATTTGTTGTGATAAAAGATCTGATTGCCTGGCCAAGAAATATGAAGTGTTAAGAAGCACATACCAGACTGAAGTCCTTTGTTTGGTAAAATATATCCTTTCTAATTCCAAGTAATGGGTTTTATCATGATTTGAAGCTATCCAATAACCAGAATTTTATATCTATATCTGTGTTTATTTTGATATTAATATAGCTATATATCTTTATAAATCTTATACAGAAAGATTTTATATATATATGTATAATTCATGATAGGTAGATTTTATACATGTGTTTAAAAAAATTTTTAACCAATGTTACATTATATTTTGCACTGCTGTGGAGGTTAGCCAGATCTGTTGAATCAACACAGAAAGAGTGGGGAGGACAATGTACTGTTAGGTGATTATCCTGTTTCTTAGCACACATTGTGCTTTGCAGATGTTTGCTTATATCTCCTATGTTGCTTTAGAAGATGTTAGAAAACTATCCTGATGGGACTGATAAAGATGAGTTGGAACCTGTGACCAGCAGCTGGATGAAGGGAGCCTGAATCCTCCAAATCCTATGGATATAGTGTGCTTTCCTTGATGTTCCTGCCAAAATAAGGTTGGAAAGCTAGGGAGATCTGCAAGAGATGTGTCAGAACAAAGCCGCTACAATTTCTAAGTTTCAAAAACCTTGCTTGCAAATGACTGCAAATTAGCTCACAATTTTAAACCAATGAATCTCACAACTGTTTCATCAAATTACTTGCAGAAAACTGAGAGAAAAATCCGACAACTATCCTGTGCATGACTTGCCAAGCAGACATTCAAGTACAGTCCGTTTCGTTTGGGTCCTATTTTAATACTGCAGTGCAGATCTGCACATCTATGCCAAGATACATATTTTATAGGAACTGCTGAGAGCTTTGCAATTTCACCCTCAAAAAACTGAATAAGCACAGGGGACTTCCCTGGTGGTCCAGTGTCTAGGACTCTGCACTCCCATGCAGAGGATTTGAGTTTGATCCTTGGTCGAGGAACTAGATCCCACATGTTGCGGGGCAACAAAGCCCATAAGCTGCAACTAGAGAGGCGCACGCACTGCAGCTACTGAGCCCACGTGCTCTACAGCCCGCATGCCACAACTACAGAGAAGCTCCTACATGCTGCAACAAGACCCAACACAGCCAAAGATAAACAAACAAAAGTCTGTAAATGACATTAAAACCTTAAAAAAAAAAAAAAAAGACTGAGTAAGCATGAACAACAAAATTGTTGAGCAATAAAGTTACTTCTTTATCATCCTGGTATAGTACTCCTCCTTCAATCATTTTGAATCTAGTATATTCATTCTTCAAACTCTGTTCAAAGATCCTCTATATCATGGCCCACTTTATACACTTTAGCTCATTTATTCCCCCAAACAAGGTAATAAGAAAAAAAAATTACCCCATTTTATAGAATATTGTAACTTAGGTTAAGAAACTTGCAGAAAAAAAAATCCAAAGAAGACTTTTTTAAAGCATTAAGAGGTTTCACTTTTACACAGTATTAAGGACAAAATGATAAGAAACTTCTTTCTATAAAACACTTTCAAATGGATTGAGCTTCTATAGGCTAAGAGATGGATCTAAGACCATGGCATAAAGGTAGGCCCCTAAATGGCTATACCCTTATAGGACTACAAAACAATTAACCCAGTAGCACTGAAATTCATCAAAAAAATTGTTTTGTCTCAGTCGATAGTGTGGGGTAGAGATTTTGAGGGATTTTAATACTTGCAGAGTCCTGGAACCCATGAAGGTGAGAAAGAAGAAAGTAACATGAAAGTGATCCTGAATTTTCTTTTTCAACAAATAAATTGTAAGAGGGAGAGAGAGGGAGAGAAGAAAGAAAGGAAAAAGGCAAAGAAAGAAGACAAAGGAGAGAGAAAAGGTAAATCTTTGAGTAAAGGGGATGTAAAAAAATACATGAACCAATTGCTGTTCATGAATTTTGTTGGGATCCTGATTTCAACAAACTGTGAAGAAATGTTCATGAGTTAATCATGAATGTTCAAATTCCGATTTCATTTTGTTAACTTGTTAGGTGTGACTGCTATTTTGATTATTTTTTAGTCTTCATCTTTGACTTAGTGGAATATTTATGGATGAAATTACATAATATCCAAGATTTACTTCAAAATTATCCAGTGTGTGATGTGTCAGTGTGGAGAAAGTGCCAGAATAGGCAAATGAAGTAACATTGATCGTCTTGTAATAATTACTGAAACTGGATAATGGAATCATAGGAATTCATTATACTATTTTATCTACTTCTGAGTATGTTTGAACATTTTCCACCATAAATAGGTAAAATTTTTTTTTTTTTTGGTGAATTTTTTTAAAAAGGCAATTCTTGGATCATGATACCATTGGGACACTTGGCAAGGCAAACTGTTTGGAAAGGTTACACCACACCAAATTATCACATATAAAGCCTCTTAGAAAATACACCAAACATATGAAGAACCAATTCATTAGTAAAGGTCAGCAACCACACGCATATAAATGTGTATGCATGCACACACACACATTCTCTTTCTCTCCTCTCTCTTTTCCTCTTTCTCAGAATTAAAGCCACATGAATTTCAAATAGCAGAACTAACAAATAGAGCTTATAAAAAAAGTACATTCAATATATAACTATACTATTGGTTTACAAAATAATTTTATATTATATATGTGATTTGTAACTTTTTTACATAACCATCTACTGTGAACATATTTGAATAAATAAACATTTTTCAAAGTAAATTCAAAGTAAACAGATGTAAAATAAGGAATTGAAAATACAAACAAACAACAGGGCACTTTTGAAAATTCCAGGAATATATTAAAAAATCAATAAAAGCAAAATAAGAGCTCTAGAAATGAAAAATAAAATTATTGGAATTAAAAGCTCCTGGAAAAGCAAGAGGCAGATTAAATTCAACTGAAAAAGGGAATATTGAACTAGAGATTAGATATGAAGAAATAACCCAAAAGATGGCACAGAGGATACAAGGAGATGAAACTTAACAGAGAGGTTGAGAAATATGGAAAATAAAACAAGAACGTCCAAATACATCTAACAGCATTTCCAGCAAAGCGACTAAAGAGAAAAGGGAGATAATATTTGGAAAAAATAAATAATGGCTCAATTTTTTTAATTGATGAAAGACACAAAAGTCTTAGATTCAGGAAGCATACAATAGAACCCACAGATAGGCATATTGTAGTTAAACTACAAAACCCCAAAGAGAGAAAATCAGAAAAGCAACCAGGGGAAAGGGGCATGTTATTTATAAAGGAAAAACAATTCTATACCAAACTGCTTAGCAGCAATAACTGCAGTCAGAAGACAATGAAATGGTATATTTTTAAATGGGAAAAAATAGCTGTTAACCTCGGACTAGTGAAATATTTTATAATCATTATCTTGTATGTGGTTATTAAGTAGACTAAAAATGTTTAATGAGCATGGGAAAACCAGGAGAAACATATTCATCTAACGTTGGGAAATTTGAATATACATCTCTCAGCGTGATATCCATATCAAGCTGAAAAATATTAGTAAAGATGTAGAAAATTAAACAACATGATTAAAAAGCTTGATTGTCAAATGAAATACAGAACCCTAATTTTAAACTGAGAGAATTCACATTTTTTCCAAGCTAAATGGAACATTTATAAAAAAAAAACTTAGTCACATACTAGATCACAAAGTGGGAGAAGGCGATGGCACCCCACTCCAGTACTGTTGCTTGGAAAATCCCATGGATGGAGGAGCCTGGTAGGCTGCAGTCCAAGGGGTCGCACAGAGTCGGACACAACTGAGCGACGTCACTTTCACTTTCCACTTTCATGCATTGGAGAAGGAAATGGCAACCCACTCCAGTGTTCTTGCCTGGAGAATCCCAGGGACGGGGGAGCCCGGTGGGCTGCCGTCTATGGGGCCGCACAGAGTCGGACATGACTGAAGCGACTTAGCAGGTAGCAGATCACAAAGTAAGTCTCATATGTCAAAGGACTGATAGTATGAAAAACACATGAACTGAGCACAAAGCAATTAATTTTAAATTAATAATCAAAAGATAACCAAAAAGGATATTAGAGAAAATTCAAATAAACGGTGAGATATTCTTTGCTCACACAGAAAGTACAAACTGAATGAAAATACAAAAGTATTTTTCTTGGAACATGAGAAGCCAAATCTAAAATATATACAGAAGAAAATATAGCTAAAACTCAGGACAATTTTGAAGGAGAATAAGATAGGGGTAGGGATTCCCAGGTGGTGCAGTGGTAAAGAATTTGCCTGCCAATGCAGGAAACACAGGAGACACACGTTTGATCCCTGTGTCAACAAGGTCCCCTGGAGTAGGAAATGGCAACCCACTCCAGTATTCTTGCCCGGGAAATCCCATGGAGAGAGGAGCCTAGTGGGCTATAGTTTATGGAGTCACACAGAGCTCAACACTTCTGAGTGACTGAGCAAACATGCAGGGAAGAGTAGGGGTGGATTTGCTGATGCCATCATCTTTATAACAAGATGCATTATAGTGCTACTTTAATTTAGATAGTGTGATATCGACACAGTGACAGACAAATAAAACAACAAGATTGAAGAGAATCATAGATACACTCCTCAAATCTAATATGGAAACTTGGTAGATGATAAACGGAAACTGCAGATCAGTATGAAAGGACTGATTACTGATGGTACTAAGATAATTAACACTCCAAAAATAAAATATGAACACTACCTCACATCCATATGCAAAAAGTTAGACCACTTAAAGATATAAATACAAAAGCACACTTTCAATATTTTCAGAAAACACTAGAGAAAAATACCTTTTGACCTTGAAGTAGGGGGAGATTTCCTTAAAATATATCAAAGCATATACCATAAAAAGCTTAATATATGTAAATGCATTAAAATTATTTTCCACAACAAAACCATCATAAACAAAAGAAAGAGATGATACCAACTAGGAGAAGATATTTGCAGCACCTAAAACCACAAACATTAAGTCACAATGATAATAAATCTTATAAAACAATAAGAGAAAAACAACTCACAGAAAATATTCATTGAATAAATAAAGGATAGAAAACACAATTAAGCAGTCAATAAACATATATGTTTAACACCAGTAGTAATCAGAAAAATATAAATTAAAATAAGAAATCATTGCACACAAATAAGATAGGCAAAAACTAAAATTATCTGCTATTTGGCCATAAAAAGTAATGAAATTTTGCCACTTGCAACCAAATAAATGAACTTGAACAGCGTTATGCAAAGTGAAATAATTCAAACAGGAAAAGACAAAGGACAAATACTGTATGATATTGCTTATATGCGGAATCTAACAAATACAACAAACTACTGCACTGGTCATAACCAACACCCTCTTCCAACAACACAAGAGAAGAGTCTACACATGGACATCACCAGATGGTCAGCACTGAAATCAGACTGATTATATTCTTTGCAGCTAAAGATGGAGAAGCTCTATACAGTCAACAAAAACAAGACCAGGAGCTGACTGTGGCTCAGATTATGAACTCCTCCTCATTGCAAAATTCAGACTTAAATTGAAGAAAGTAGGGAAAACCACTAGACCATTCAGGTATGACCTAAATCAAATCCCTTATGATTATGCAGTGGAAGTGAGAAATAGATTTAAGGGCCTAGATCTGATACATAGAGTGCCTGATGAACTATGGACTGAGGTTCGTGACATTGTACAGGAGACAGGGATCAAGACCACCCCCATGGAAAAGAAATGCAAAAAAGCAAAATGGCTGTCTGGGGAGGCCTTACAAGTAGCTGTGAAAAGAAGAGAAGCGAAAAGCAAAGGAGAAAAGGACAGACATAAGCATCTGAATGCAGAGTTCCAAAGAATAGCAAGAAGAGAAAAGAAAGCCTTCCTCAGCGATCAATGCAAAGAAATAGAGGAAAACAACAGAATGGGAAAGACTAGGGATCTCTTCAAGAAAATTAGAGATACCAAGGGAACATTTCATGCAAAGATGGGCTCGATAAAGGACAGAAACGGTATGGACCTAACAGAAGCAGAAGATATTAAGAAGAGGTGGCAAGAATACACAGAAGAACTGTACAAAAAAGATCTTCATGACCCAGATAATCACGATGGTGTGATCACTGACCTAGAGCCAGACATCCTGGAATGTGAAGTCAAGTGGGCCTTAGAAAGCATAACTGCGAACAAAGCTAGTGGAGATGATGGAATTCCAGTTGAGCTATTTCAAATCCTGAAAGATGATGCTGTGAAAGTGCTGCACCCAATATGCCAGCAAATTTGGAAAACTCAGCAGTGGCCACAGGACTGGAAAAGGTCAGTTTTCATTCCAATCCCAAAGAAAGGCAAAGCCAAAGAATGCTCAAACTACCGCACAATTGCACTCATCTCACATGCTAGTAAAGTAATGCTCAAAATTCTCCAAGCCAGGATTCAGCAATACATGAACCGTGAACTTCCTGATGTTCAAGCTGGTTTTAGAAAAGGCAGAGGAACCAGAGATCAAATTGCCAACATCCACTGGATCATGGAAAAAGCAAGAGAATTTCAGAAAATCATCTATTTCTGCTTTATTGACTATGCCAAAGCCTTTGACTGTGTGGATCACAATAAACTGTGGAAAATTCTTCAAGAGATGTGAATACCAGACCACCTGACCTGCCTCTTGAGAAATTTGTATGCAGGTGAGGAAGCAACAGTTAGAACTGGACATCGAACAACAGACTGGTTCCAAATAGCAAAAGGAGTACGTCAAGGCTGTATATTGTCACCCTGCTTATTTAACTTATATGCAGAGTACATCATGAGAAACGCTGGACTGGAAGAAACACAAGCTGGAATCAAGACTGCCGGGAGAAATATCAATAACCTCAGATATGCAGATGACACCACCCTTATGGCAGAAAGCGAAGAAGAACTAAAAAGCCTCTTGATGAAAGTGAAAGTGGAGAGTGAAAAAGTTGGCTTCAAGCTCAACATTCAGAAAACGAAGATCATGGCATCTGGTCCCATCACTTCATGGGAAATACATGGGGAAACAGTGGAAACAGTGTCAGACTTTATTTTTTGGGGCTCCAAAATCACTGCAGATGGTGACTGCATCCATGAAATTAAAAGACGCTTACTCCTTGGAAGGAAAGTTATGACCAACCTAGATAGCATACTCAAAAGCAGAGACATTACTTTGCCAACAAAGGTCCGTCTAGTCAAGGCTATGGTTTTTCCAGTGGTCATGTATGGATGTGAGAGTTGGACTGTGAAGAAAGCTGAGCGCCGAAGAAATGATGCTTTTGAACTGTGGTGTTGGAGAAGACTCTTGAGAGTCCCTTGGACTGCAAGGAGATCCAACCAGTCCATTCTGAAGGAGATCAGCCCTGGGATTTCTTTGGAAGGAATGATGCTAAAGCTGAAACTCCAGTACTTTGGCCACCTCATGCAAAGAGCTGACTCATTGGAAAAGACTCTGGTGCTGGGAGGGATTGGGGGCAGGAGGAGAAGAGGACGACAGAGGATGAGATGGCTAGATGGCATCACTGACTCGATTCACATGAGTTTGGGTGAACTCCGGGAGTTGGTGATGGACAGGGAGGCCTGGCGTGCTGCGATTCATGGGGTGGCAAAGAGTCGGACACGACTGAGCGACTGAACTGAACTGAATGAATATAACAAAAAAGAAGCAGACTCATAGAACAAACTAGTGTTTACCAGTGTTCAGGGAGGAGCAATATAAGATGAGGGGCAATGTTCACTGCAGCACTGTTTACAAAAGCTAGGACACGGAAGCAACGTAAACGTCCATTGACATTAATAAATAAAGAAGCTATGGTACACATATACAATGGAATATTACTCAGCCATAAAAAGAAATATATTTGATTCATTTCTAATCAGGTGGATGAACCTAGAGCCTATTATACAGAGTGAAGTAAGTCAGAAAGAGAAAAACAAATAAAGAGGGGATGAGAAGCCCAAATATTGGATGTACGATAGGCTCAAGGATGTTGCACAATCCGGGCAATATAGCCAATATTTTGTAATAACTGCAAATGGAAAGAAACTTTTTAAAACTGCACTAAAGTTTGTTAATTAAAAATATAAGTATTTTTTAAGTTAAAATTGTCTGGAAGTAACAAAAGTTGGCACGTATATAGAACAGTGGGTGGGACTTCTGACTTACTGGGAGTGTAAATCTATACAACTTTAGGTTTGCAGTACTGATTTGGCAATATCTAAAAAGTTGAAAATGTCTGCATCTGAAGACCCAATAATTCAATTTCTAGGAATATTCTTTAAAAACTTTGAAATGTATGTGTAAAGAGCCATGGAACAGAACGTCCACTATGTCACTGTATGTAATTGTGAGAAAAAAATTCTCTTTTGAAAGCAACTTAAATTTTCACTAACAGGAGAATGAGTAAATAAATTAATTGCTGCATACTTGTATAATGAAATATAGTATGGCAAAAATGAATGAATGATATCCATGAATTATTATAAATAAATCCCAAAAACAATATTTAAAAATGATATTTTGCTATCATTTATATAAAATTTAAAACAGGAAATAATTGTTGGTTATTGATCTCTACATAAAAAGTATGAAAACATGCATAGGCATGATAAATACCAAATTCAAGATATAATCAATAGATACCTCTGGAGAAGGAGAGTAAGGTAAGAGAGTATGATTAAGAAAGGAAAGAGGCAATTTCAATGTATTGCAGTGTTTTCTTTCTTAACAAAATGAAAACAATTATGATAAAATATTAAAACTTGAGGAATCTGGATAGGAAGTTGCTTTATTATTCTGTCTATGCTATTATATGGGATTCCCAGGTAGCACTGGTGGTAAAGAACCGTCCTGCCAATGCAAGAGACATAAAGTGGTGAGGGTTTGATCCCTGGGTTGGAAATATCCCCTGGAGAAGGGCATGGTAACCCATTCCAGTATTCTTGCCTTGAGGATCCCATGGACAGAGGAGTCTGGTGGGCTACAGTCCATAGGGTCGCAAAGAGTCTGACATGACTGAAGCGGCTTACCATACATACATGCATGCTATTATACAGTTATACCTTTTTATAGTTAAACTCATAGGATTGTATAGAACTGGCCATACTTGTTCAAACCTGCATGAAAATAAAAATAACCTAAATTTATTTGAAAATGATAGAGCTGGGATTGTACCCACATTTGTTTTACTCCAAAACTAGAGCACCTCCTGCAATCTCTGGCCCCTCTCCTTGTCTTTTCTGATTCTTCTCAGACAGGATTAATCACACCTTCTTCTGTGCCACTTTCTTCAAACACTTGGTTTTAAACCTACTGCAGTTGATTGTGTGTGTGTGTGTACATGTGTGTGTGTATTCCTCCATACACAGCTCCTGGTGGCAACCTGTATGGCATATGGAAAGACATGGGGAGAATGGCTAAATGTGAAAGGTTTCTGTTTTACAAGTCAGTAATCTTTCTCTAGGGCTTTCCAGGTGCCTCAGTGGTAAAGAACCCAAATGCAGTGCAGGAGATGCAAGTTCAATTCCTAGGTGGGAAAGATCCCGTGGAGGAGGACATGGAAACCCACTCCAGTATTCTTGCCTGAAGAATCCCATGGACAGAGGAGCCTGGCAGGATACAGTCCATGGAGTTGGACATGACTTAGTGACTAAACAACAATCTTTCTTTTATAGGCTTCTGTTCTGTTGCTTTTCAACCACCTACCTCACTGTTACGGTGCCTTACCAGAAGCTAATCATCAATAGGTTCTACAAATACATACTTTTGCAAAGTAATCTATTTTCAAAGAATATAAGACAAACTAAAATCGTGTTTTAGCATTTCTCATGAATCAACACAAGGGTTAGAAGTGCTACATATTTGTGGAAAAAATAAAGTACAGTTCATTTGTTCCATTTCAGGATTTTTCAAGTCCTCAGAAGCAAAAGGAATCTTATAAATGTGGAGTTAGCCTACTCCAGAGGTAGAGAGAGGCTTCCCAAGTGGTACTAGTGGTAAAGAAGCCATCTGCCAATGCAGGAGACATCAGAGACATGGGTTCAATCCCTGGGTTGGGAAGATGCCCTGGAGGAGGGCATGGCAATCTACTCCAGTATTCTTGCTTGGAGAATCCCATGGACAGAGGAGCCTGGCACGCTATGCTCCACAGGGTTGCAAAGAATGGGACCTGACCGAAATGACTTGCACACACATGCAGAGGTGCAGAGTTCAGCTGTATTTTATGATACAGGCATAATTAAGTAGGTTCTCAAATTAGGTCCCACTTTAGAAATGATTGCACAGATGATTCTACATTAATATTCCTGGGCCCATCTCTCTGAAACAGCACAGTAAATGAAATTTGATGAAATGGTCTAGTCTATAGGAATTATACAGTAAATCAATACAAAGTCAATCATAACTGAAGCGTAAATGAGAGAACCATCCTGTACAGCCTTTAAAAAAACATTATCAGGTGGCTTTTCTAATGAAGAGCAATTTTTACCAAAACAACAACAAAACAGGATATAATGGAACGCCAAGTAATATATAGTAACATTATTTCTTTAAAATGTGCTTTGTCCTCTTCATCATGAAGAGGTCAGTGTCCCCAGGCAGCCTGTAGCCTCTCCCGCATTTCCTCTCTTTCCTTCCATGGCAACATGGGTTAGCAAGACACTGAGCTTTTTGTGATGTGTGTCTGAGGACAGGGAGAAGGGGGAGCGAGCCTTCAGGGAGGTCTCCAGGTGGAAAAGTTTGTGACGCACTAGATTCAGTCACTGAATGAGAATTGTTTACCAAGGGTTCTCGAACACAATAGTTACAGTTACCTTATGTTCATTTAAAATTTTTTTGCTTGGTCTCAGGGCCCTTAACTCTGAAACCCTCTCATCGTAGGCATCCCAGACAACTTATTCATGAAAGGTTATGTGACAAAGCCAGCCGGAGCGGTTTGACCCATCTGTTTCAGCACCTGAGTAGCCAGGCGCACGACAGACATGCATAAACTTCCCGAATGTGGAACATGTATACTAAAACGGTCAAATTCTGCCTTTCATTTGTAGGCAGTCACGGAGAGGTTATTCTGCTTCAATTATGAAGTGTCCACCTTCCAGAGACCTAGCTTGCCCTTTCACTGCCTCTGAAACTGCACCCCTCCACTGAGACAGAAGGGATGTTCCTCCTGTGTTCTTCTCCCTACAGGCTGAAATGCTATTTCCCTTATCTGAGAAAATGCCTCCCTCATACTTTTCATGGCACGGCTAAAAGCCTGATATGTGTGCCACACCTGATACTTTAGAAGGAAGCTGGTAAGTGTTATTTTTTTCCTTAGTAATAAAGCAAAAATCCATTCCTTAGTCAGGGTCTCGTTAACATATTAGCGATTCCTTCTTTTTTTCTTGTCATCTGTCATTATCTTCTACACAAGAGAGAGGCCTTGATAACAATCTATCTTAAAGGGATTTTAATGGCTCGTTACAGAAAATGCCGAATTAAACACTTTGAAAACAACAGTTGAGTGGGATGCCGCTAAAAGAGCCTCCTTGAGGTTTCCACAGCCTCTCCCAGCCGGGGAGAAGTTGCTCATTTCTGCAACAACAGAAGCAGGCCCAGCGAGCTTCTTCAGCAGAATGTGGGAATGCGATCTGTGAACAAACCATTTGCTTTCTAACAGCCACTTACCGGCCTCATGTCAGAGCGCAGGAAAGACAGCACTGCAACACTCAGATTCATGACTGTGTTAGGCTGTGGATGTGACTCTAGCAACCTTAGATCAGAGAGCATCGACTTTAAATAAGCTCAAAAATCAAACCAGCGACATTCCAGGATGTCTCTGGAACCATGGCCCTGCCTTTGTTTACTACTCGTTTTGGACTGGGATTGGACCAAAAGGCGGCGTATCAGATGGTTTCAGTCACTCCTCTAGTCTTTCTCTCTGGGATGGTTGGGGCTTATGCAGCACAGTTCAGGATTTCTAAGCTGGACAAACAGGATCAGATGAGAAGCCCTGTGCGTGAGTGCTCAGTCGCTTCAGTCTTGTGCAACTCTTTGAGACCCTAAGGACTGCAGCCTGCCAGGCTCCTCTGTCCATGGGATTCTCCAGGTAAGACTACTGGAGAGAGTTGCCACGCCCTCCTCCAGGGGATCTTCCCTACCAGGGATGGAACTCACATTTCTTGTGTTTCCTGGATTACAGGTGGATTCTTAAGCACTGAGCCACCGGGCAACCGGGGAGAAGCCCTGATGGCAGACCAAAGCGGGGATCCACCAGGGGCTTCAGGCTGGAGGCTGTGACAGCATGAGCCCCCAGGTGGGAGCATCCCTCAGGCTTTATTTTGACCCATTCAACAAAACAAAGACTGTTCACCTAATTTTCAAAAGCATCATCATAAAATAAAAGCATCAGCTGCATTATTATAAAGAAATAATCAGCTACATATTAAAAAGCATCAGCTGTATATTATTCGGGGAAGAGAGCTGACTTCCCTGAATTCTAGAAAGACCAAGCCTGAGATCACTGCTCCCAGAGGCCAGAGGGCTCATTCAATTGCTGAAAATCTGAGCATACCCCTAAGGCCAAGCTCAGTCTACCATCCTCATTTCCTTGCCTCAGAAGCCAGGGTGTCATGTAGCTAGATTCTGACAGTGACTCACTCTTGGAGCAATAAGAAAAGTTAGAGATTTACTAAACAGTGAGTACTAAGCTTTAAAAAACTGAGGGGACAAATGAAATGCCTAAGCTACTCTTAGAATTGTATGTACCACCTTAATCTACTTGATTTTATTTTTTCTGAAATTTGACACACACAATTAGTACAATGCCTTGAAAATACCTTCCTCCATATGTTTCACTACTGGCATGAACCTTAGTCATGCCACCTCACAGCGTTGCCAAGTGTCAGCTTACTAGCTCAAACTTCTAGATGTTCCATGAAAGCCACGGGATCTTCATGAAAAAGATGAGAAAACACATTTATGAATCACTGAGGTGACTGTACAAGTGGGTATTCCTCACTGAAAGGACTATGGATTGAATTATGCCCCCCTCCACCCAATTCCTGTGTTTAAGCCTTAATCCTCAAGGTGACTGTATCTGGAGATAGGGCTTTTAGGAAGTAATTAGGGTAAAAGAAGTTGTAAGGTGAGGTCCTAATCCTACAAGACTGGTGATCTTAGAAGAAGAGGAAGAGAAAGATCCCCTGTTCTCTCTTCATACATGCATCAAGGAAGGACCACCTGAGCACATAGCGAGAAAGAGGCCATCTGCAAGCTAGGAAGAGAGCTCCTCACCAGAACCCCACCGTGCTGGAGCAGACTGAGACAGAAAGGAAAATGTATTTCAGTTATTGCTGTACGTGTAAGTTCACATATATCAATTTTAAAATCCATCAGGGTGATCAAGCGAGTTGCCTTGTTCAGGCTTCTGACGTTACTCCTGCCAAGTTTTATCTCATACAGAGATCCGAGGCAGCATCCAAACCATTTGAAAGAGGACATGCCTCTAAGATACACTTTTATACAGTTGCAAATACCGTTCCCAACGTCCATAAGAAGTTCCCCTTTAGCTTATAAACTCATTGTATTAAACCTAGACTTGAATATTTACAGCAAGTAGTAACTAGAGGATTAAATACGTCATCACAAGGTCTCATCCAACTCTGGATTTTGATGGGCTCTTTTGAGCAACATTTCTCTGGTTTGCCAGGACCTAAGTCCTAAAAGTGAACTATGCTTTGCAGCGAAATGGTGTCTAATTAAAATTTAATGAGTGGATTCCACCCTTATTCTACAGTAACACAGAGACATGCACACTGAACTCTCCACATACCGTTGTGTGTATCCTTTAATGTCAATGGCAGTCCCTCAGGGTGCAACACAGGCAAGTGGACCCAGGTAAAGAACACCCTTAATAGAAATGTCATGGGCAAGGCTAATTGCAAGAAAAAATCTAGAAAACATCCATTTCCTCAGACCAAATTGAGAGTAGACATCATAATGGCAATCTATGAAACTATTAGACCAAATATTAGGAAAACCTATACCACTGCTCTCTTTGTAAAAAGGTAAGGTTGCAAATGTTGACATCTACCATTCAGCCACATCAATCCCAATTTGTCCTAATTTATTCAAGTTAGGGGAATACAAAATAAATCATGTGACTTCTTGTTTCTTTTTTAAACCCTGCAGTCATCTTATAATCTGAAATAAAATATCTCAATAATGCTAAGTTAACATATTCTGAATAATTTTGAAACTCAAGAGCCCAAAATGGAGTAATAACACACTCCTTATTACTACCTCTCAGTGTTTTTCAGCATTATCAATAAACTTAAAATTCTCTATTTTGGAAAATACATTTGTAAGTCGTTTTTTCAAACCATAGTTTAAAGTGGATTTATACAAGTTAAAACAGAAACTCTAATAATAAGTATGGAATACAGTTCAATTCAACACACATTGGATACCAACATGTGTCAGAATACATAATGGCCCCATGGACACCTAATAGACTTAAAGAGAATTACCTGCTTTACTTTTTATTTGATCATCCCCAAAGTCTACGCAGGGCTTTCCAGGTGGCACAGTGGTAAAGAATCCACCTGCCAAAGTAGGAGACACAAGAGACATGGGTTCCATCCCTGGGTCAGGAAGATCCCCTGGAGTAGGAAATGGCAACTGCAGTGTTCTTGCCTTGAGAATCCCAGGGACAGGGGAACCTGTTGGGCTGCCGTCCATGGGGTCGCACAGAGTCGGACACAACTGAAGCGACGGAGCAGCAGCAGCAAGACTCTCAATTATTACAATTCATAAGTTTTATGAATGATATTAAAGAAAAACAACATTCTTCCCTAAAAGCCCTTTTCTTAAATCTTCTAAAGTGATTCATGTAGTATATATCTCAGGGATTTTATTCCAGGTAGACAGGGGTAGGAGGTGGGGTATGTGAGCAATGGAGCAAGAGTGAGGAAAACTAAAACCACAGTAAGGCAAATAAGTTCCCACTTTTCATGGGAATATTCCCTACAAGGGCCAAGAGACTAACAAATACTAAACATTCCCATTGGGATGAGAAGCAAGAGATTGCTCTTAAATTGACTTCAGAGTAAAGATGCCAAAGCAAATAAATCACTGTAAGTGAAATACTCTGAAAGGTAAGTGGACTTTAAACATATTTGCGTAGGCTAAATTTTTTAATCGGAAGTATTCATTACTGTCAGATATGATAAGGCCACATGTCCATCACGATCTCTGGAGACCTCCTCCTAGTATATGATTCATTATTTTTAAACCAATACCTAGCTGAGCAGACATCCCCAACAAATGTTACTGAGTGAAGAAAAATAAGCAAAGATTCAAACATGTTATGCTTCACCTAAACCAAAACTGTATTAAGTAAAATGGAAGTAAAGGCCCCAAAGTTCTCAGATTTCTTCAATCCACACACAGCTTTTCATCAAGAATAATTCTGGAATGACGACAAACTCGAATGCCTATTCAACCCAGCTACTCAAGCCATTAATAGAATAAAATGCTGCGCAAACTTGTGTTTCCTAGGATCCCCTTTCTCTAGCCAAATGCATCCTCAAAGACCCTGGTTGACTTTGCATTGTCTCTGTGAAGTGACTTGCAACCCTCAAGCTATGTAGAAAAAAATGTAGGAGAAGAATGGCACTCTTACAGGTTACATAGCCTCCATAGTGGCTCCATTCTTTTTTTTCTTTCCTTTATGAGAATCTTTTGTAATTGAAGTAAAAAGACTTCAGTCATCTCTCTGATGGAGAGTGAGAGGTAAGTAAGAAATAAGTTGTTTTTCTAAAATTCCTCAACATAAATCTCAGATCAGAGAACACCAATGTCTTTTTTTTTTATAACTAGAATTTCACTGCATATTCCTCAAGTCACCCAGATACTGGTCACGAAGAAGTTGCTTAAGTGAGTTCATCTGTATACTTAGATTCTATCACGGGAATGGTGATACCCAAATCCCAAAGGAATGGGATAGCAAGCCTTGTACAGTGAAGGAAGTACCATGGTCAGAGGCAACCAATACAAACAGAAATAGAGGAGTGAAGCAGGTCAGGCTGTGGATGAGGACGGTGCTCAGTCTAGGTGCCCTGCTTGAATTCAGCGTACATTCCAGAAGCAGGTTTGACTCTGCCCTATTCGCAGGGAATGTTGACCTGTACTTTGGTCTAGCATGTCTGCTCAACAGGGCAAACTTTCCAGTATTCCTTGGCGGATATACCAGGCCAGAATCACTCCGTGTCCCTAGGGAAAAATGACCCTGAGGAGGCCCTTTCCCCCCACCCCGCCCCCCAAGTTAGTTTTTAGAAACCTCCAGAGAGATTCAGAAAGTTTTTTCAGTTTTTCAGTTCAGTCGCTCAGTCGTGTCATTCAGAAAGTACTGGACTCAACTAATACCGCTAAGACTGCTAACAGTAACTTGGCTGAGATCAGAGAAAGGTGAGATGGCCGACCTGATACCTCCTTTAGGGTTCAAACTGGTCTTGGAAATGGAGCAAGTCCAAAGTGACTGTTCTTCATGATTAGAGATAAAACAGAGCCACTGCTGCTAGCCAGTGCTGCTACCAGTGACTGCTCCACTCTTTGCTAATAAAAGGCGCAAACTCACTGAACATGTACCCCAAGTCAGGACTCTAAGTGTAAGAACACGTATTCACTTACCCATTCCTCAGGACAACCCTAAGAGGTAGGAATTATTATTAACATTTGGATTTCATCAATGAAGACACAGAAGCCTGGAGAAGTTAAAGGAACTTGCCTTAACTGAGTTATTCACTTAGACTTACTCAGCGAATAACAGCGGGAGGTGGGGGTGGGGGGCCAGGTTCGTCTCCAGGCAGAGTTCTGCTTCTGTACTTTACCATCCTGCCTCCCTGCCTTTTCTCTTCCCTGAAAACTTGGAAGAGCGCCCCAGGACCAAACACAGACAGCGTGACAACAAGCATGGTGTCTGTGGGAAACAGGGACATGTTGCCTGCAGCCTTCCTCCAGCTGGGTTGAATTTTTCCTCACCAGGCTCCTCAGGGTCCCTCCTCACTTGTCTCAGGCCAACTCCACTAACTGCTCTGCTCTGCATATGCTCTCCGTTGAAAGAGAAGACTACAGATATCACCACACAAATATCACTACCAGAAAACTCCAAGTGGATCCCAGATCATAACCTAGAAAACTGGAAAAAAAAAAAAAAAAAAAAAACAGAACTGGCTGTAGATAACACTCTTTGCAACACACCCAAGGAGCTTCCTGGGCAACTAGGAACACGTGATGCTCCTACAAGCTGCTCATGAAATTTCAGAGTTGCAAGGTTTGTACGCTCCTGTCTTGAACATTAAGACAATTTTTTTCCAAGCTAATCTGCTTTTTTGGTACTGGACTTTTTTAAAGTTGGAGTAAAGAATGGATAGAAAACACATTTGCAAATAATATTCAAAACCACCACCATATGAGAAGTTTCATTCCTTTCTTCTATGAATTCGCCTAGCCTTAAAGAACAGACATATTTTCCCTCTGAGTCTGTTGACAGTCACTGAAGTGACTAAAATACCCAGTATATCTTAGTGAAAAGCTATTTTTAAAATCACTTGATTTAGAAAACTCCAATCATGATAATTTCATGGGACTTCTTAGTACACAAATTAAAAGTTTTAAATTACTCTGCAAGAATTTGAGAGTTCAAATACTCTTAATTAGAAAATATCTGCATCAATGCATATTTAATCAGGTGTTTTTAACATCTGCCCCTGATACAAAATTATTTTGAGGGTTGTTTTGTGAGTGATGGTTCTTCTGGTCAGTAATTACGGTGAGGATGCCATGTGAGACTGGGAGTCAGAAATGTGGATCCTGGTCCCTCCTGGCTCTCCCATGCCTCACCTCTGGACTTTGAGAACGTCACTTAACTTCTCTTAGCCTGTTTCCTCATGTCCACAGATAAATAACAGTTCCCACCTCAAAGCGTTGTTCCATAGACCAAACGAAATGATGCAGGTGGAAGGGATTTTTAGTGACTCCGAGGCAATATCATATAATATTAAAATTACAAACTAAAGGTAGGAGTGGCATGGCTTAGTGAGGAAAGCGCAGATGTATTCTGGAGCAAAAAGGCATCAACTTGGCTGATTTACCAACCTTGGTTCTCTCAGTTGAGAAATGGAAGGATAAGAACTATCCCATAAGACTGATGTGAGGGTTAGAAATAATATGTAGGGCCTCTAGCAGGACAGGCCCAAGTAGGTGCTCAATAAATGGCACCCCTTTCGTATCAGAGAAAACGTTTAATTAAGCTAAGTATGCTGTGTACAAACACAACAGCTGAGCGGCGTTCTGCTTGGAACAGTACATCCATTAGCTGGGTCCCAAATAGACTCCCGCCTCGGCCAGCGCCCTGGGTTTATCCCACTTTAGACTCCAGTGGATTAAGGCTGTGCTTGCTGTATTCGCATTTCCTGCCTTCCACCACTGTTTTCTAAAACTTCCTAATGGAACCTCCGACTTAAAAAATAAAATCAATTCTACCCAATGGGGCCACTCCACGCACAGGATTTTTCCTAACTTGCTTTCACAAGATGAACTTATTCACTTTTTTGCTAGTCCTGGAGGGAGGAGGGTGGGGTCTGTGGCGCTAGGAGAAGGAAAGAGCCGAAGTGGATCTGCTGTTGTTACTGAGAATGTTCAAAGTGACCAGAATAAGCAGCCTGGGCCTCGCCTCCCCAGCTCCAGCGCCCGAGGGTCAGGAGTGTCGGAGGCGTTCGGAGCTGCAAGCAGGACAAGGGCACGAGCCCCGCCGCGCCAGGCCTGAGCAGACCCGGTCCGGCGGGCATCGGTCACTGAGCCGCCGCGAGTTAAGAGGCTTGTTGCCGGGGAAGGGCGCATGCAGGTGGGTTAGTGGTAACTCGACCATGCGGCGTGGCATTCCTGTCTGGCAAACGCGCTCAGGCAAAACAGACTCGATGCTTACAATGATCCCAGCCCAAAATGGAGTGTCTCTGACTAGCAGGGAGGAGCTGATGCCGGCCATGAGGAAGCCCACCACGGTCACGGCGATGCCCAGCGCCAGCTGCAGCAGCGCGAGCAGCAGCGGGAACCGGCAGCCGCAGCACTTCCGGGCCTCCTCCCCGCTCTCCTTGGGGGCCCCCGCGCCCCTCTTCGGCCCCATGTCGTCGGGCCCCGCGGCGTCGGCGGCTGGCGGTCCCCCTTGGCTCCGCGCGCCGCGGCCGGGCCGCTCCCTGCCCATGGCGGCTGCGGGGGCGGCAGCGGCGGGGGCGGCGCGGGGCGGGTCGCGCCGGCCCGGCTCGGCGAGTTACGGAGGCTGAACAAATATGGAAAACATTTGGAGCGACTGGCCGAGCCTCCGAAGGCCACGGGGAGCCCGCGGCGGAGGGGGAGTCGAGGGGGGTCGCCAACTGCCAACGCGCCGGGCAGGACGCAGCGCCCGCAGACTCCTGCAGGGTGGCCAGGCGCCTCCCAAACCCCGCGCTCTTTGGACAGGCTGCGTGTGCGCGCGCGTGCGTGTGTATGTGTGCGCACGTGGGGGGTGTGCGTGCATCTGCGCGTCTGTGTTTGGTGTCTGTTTTCCCCACTTCAAAGCCCAGGATTTTTTCGCTTGTGTTTTTGTTTTTGTTTTCTGAGAGGTGCAATGCAAGGTGACGAATGTTTAAATCACTTGAGTTTAATTAGTAGACAATTTAATCCAAAAGAGGCGTTACTAGGCTCCAAGCTGTGAAATCGTTTCCAGAAGTTAAATTGTTCCTTATTTTCCAACCAAGGCCTGGGCTCTTTCTTTTTAAAGTTCTGCGATCCAGCTGACAAATCAAGAAGTTTTTCCCACTGAGGTATTTGCTTTTGAAATGACTGTTTATAGAGATTCTCGGCTAATTGGGAATTCTCTCACGTGTATTTGTTTTTAAAAGCTCCTTTAATCGTTTATGCAAAGTCCCCAGCCAGTCTTTGCCAATCTCCACAACGGTGCCTAGGGGGATTATTATACACCTTGAAAGCTGAGGATTTAATAACTCTGTCCATATTTGAGATATGTTTAACTCACCTACAGTGTGCTAGAAAAGAAGGATGCCCAAGGTAGATTTGGTCCCTGCCTTAAGTCACCAAACAAATCAATAAAACCAATTATTCTTATTCCCACATAGCTCTCCTCAGTAGCACTTAGAGCAAACTTCAGTAAAACCACTAAGAAATGATCCCATCACTTTGAAGTATTTATATCTACTTTGGTATGGTCATTTTAGCGTTCAGAGAGCTTTATTAAAAACTAAGTGATGTTGCCAGGATGCTAGGATAAAGGCTCCTCCTAGATTGTTTGCTATCAGCTAATTTAAAGAAAAATCTAACTCCTTGCTTTGTCTCCAAATAAGAAACTAATTGTCATCAGCTTTTCCTTGGGCACCTTTGACGGTATTAAATATATTCTTATTTTATGAACTGCAATGTTTTCCTTATACCTTCTTTCTGGATCAGGCTTCCCAGACTGCTCAGTGCTACGTGGCAATGCAGGAGACGTGGGTTCAGTCCCTCGGTCTAGAAGATCCCCTGGAGGAGGAGATGGCAACCCACTCCAGTATTCTTGCCTGGAAAATGCCATGGACAGAGGAGCCTGAGGGGCTTCAGTCCCTGGGGTCACAAAGAGTTGGACTCGACTTAGGGACACGGGAGTCCTTCTGGATCAGTGAGAAAGATATGGTCCATGGAACAAATGCAGTAACTTAAAAAGCAGAAACCAAACTGCACATCCCAGTGCTCCACCTAGAAGCCATAGAAGCAGCACTCACTCTCACAAGAGGAGCAGTGTCAGCTCTGGCTCCCTTATGCCATTAGGATTTTTAATGAGAACAAATGAAAGCTCTTGCTACACCAAGGTACCCACGTGACTTGTGCCTGATTGAGAATAACCCAAAAGACCAAGTTTTTCTACATAAACCTAGAAAACATTTTCAGGGAACTAACTACCTGGAATTAATTATTTGTTCTTAGGGATGATCCAGCTACCAGTTGCTGCTAAGTCACTTCAGACTTTGTGCGACCCCAGAGACGGCAGCCCACCAGGCTCCCCCGTCCCTGGCACTCTCCAGGCAAGAACACTGGAGTGGGTTGCCATTTCCTTCTCCAATGCATGAAAGTGAAAAGTGAAAGGGAAGTCGCTCAGTCGTGTCCGACTCCTAGCGACCCCATGGACTGCAGCCCACCAGGCTCCTCCATCCATGGGATTTTCCAAGCAAGAGTACTGGAGTGGGATGCCATTGCCATCTCCCCAGCTACCAGTTACTGAGTATCTATTCTGTAACAACCACATGCTGCTGCTGCTAAGTTGCTTCAGCCGTGTCCGACTTCATGCAACCGCATAGACAGCAGCCCACCAGGGTCCTCCGTCCATGGGATTTTTCAGGCTACTTTTTTTCCTGACCAGTACTCCTTACAAACACCTTGTAATTACAGTTTCTTCTTTTAACAATGAAAAAATTGAGTATCGGAGTTATTCACTAACCAGATTATTGAGTGAAACATCTAGTTAGGGATAAGTGAGGGGAACCAAATATGAACCCTTGTAGATTATCTGTTTTATTCATTATTTCCTGTAAACAAACAAGTGGGAGAACTGTTTAAATCATTTGTGATGTGAAACAATTTAATGATCATTGTTGTTTGTCGCCCAGTTGTGTCTGACTCTGCGACCCCATGGACTGCAGCACGCTAGGCCTCTCTTTCCCTCACCATCTCCCAAAGTTTGCCCAAGTTCGTTGCTTCTGTGATGCCATCCAGCCATCTTGTCCTCTGATGGGCCCTCTTCTGTCCTCAATCTTTCCCAGGATCAGGGACTTTCCCAATGAGTCAGCTGTTCATATCAGATGACCCAAATACTGGAGTCTCAGCTTCAGCATCAGTCCTTCCACTGAGTATTCAGAGTTGATTTCCCTGAAGATTGACTTGTTTGATCTCCTTGCTGTCCAAGGGACTCTCAGGAGTCCTTTAATGATCACAGGTAGTATTTTGTCTATCACAGAATTCACTATTAGCCTTGAACCTAAGAGTATTTGAGTACATTACAAAAAATATGTTGATCTACCACCATAATATATATGAGAGTTGATTGAGACCCTTATTTTTATTACTGACTTATAGCTAGATACAAGCTTTATTTGCCGACCATTCTGCTGGGTTATCAGTTAGCTAAGAATATTCTTAACCTTTTCCTCAATACCTTAAATTGGAATAGGTAAACAAAATAATAGGATATTCCTGTAGGTTGGTCTTCTGAGTTTCAGAACTAGTGTGGCTTACGGTGGCACATGAATTATTATAATGAAGGCTTACTTTTAATTGCCTAGCTGAGACAAGTTACAAGTAGCGGTGAACAACAGCCCAGATAAATTGCAATCCTTCTAGTCTGATTAAAACAGCCAACTTCAGTTTTCAGCTTCCAGTGGAGGAAGGAGGCAGTAGCGTGGGGAGCCTTACACTTGCTCAGATTCTCAACCACATTCTTGAATCTGTGTCCAATGGGGGCCTGGTCTTTGGCAATACCACAAGGGAGTAGTGATGAGGATGATATTTTCACTTCATTGATGTTACGTAGTAGAAACAAAGGAGAGGGTGAGCAAAGTTGTCAGAAGGTTAGTGGCTTCCCTGGTGGCTCAGTAGTAAAGAACACACTTCCAGTGTAGAAGACATAGATTTGATCCCTGGGTCAGGAAGATCCCCTAAAGAAGGCAATGGCAACCCACTCCAATATTCTTGCCTGGGAAATCCCATGGACAGAGTAGCCTGGCAGGGTATAATCCATAGGGTTACAAAGAGTCATGACTTAGTGACTAAACAACAGCGACAAAAGTTATAGAGAGCAATCAAGGCTAAAATGGGATCAAAGGGTCTTTAAAGACAACAACAAGAAAGCTCTTCCTTGAATGTGTCCTTCCCATGAGAAAAATCACCATTTCCAGTTCATCATATAGTTTAACAGAAATGAACAGGATTTTTTTAGTATTCATAAATTATAATGTCTCTGTTTTATAGGTTAAGCAATAACCTCTTCAGATATTTATATTACTGGGGAAAAAAGGCAAAGTAGAAAGAAATTGTCTTCAGATACTCTATTAGCTGCTTCCATTATTCAAAACTGACAGAGATTATAAATTAGAAATTGCAGGAGGGTAGGTAATATAAGGCTTGAGATTATTTTGATCCTCTGGGGAAAATAACAAAAATAAGCTTAGTATTTCTGTTTGCTGTATTTCAATATTATTTAGACATATTTATGCTTCAGGATTTCAGAACTGGGGAAAAAACTAATGTCATTATAGGAAGTCCTTAGGAAATATTAATACAACTAGAAATAATCCAAATCAAAATGATCTTAGATTCACCGAGAACAAAAAGGTTTCATAGGAGAAATTATTACATTTTCAAGATCTGTGTCAAGTTTCTTTAGTATATAATGAACTCTATTTTAAATGTTCAATTAGATTTGATTTAAAGAAGTATCAGATATTCTACCAGAGAAGGCAATGGCACCCCACTCCAGTACACCTGCCTGGAAAATCCCATGGATGGAGGAGCCTGGTAGGCTGCAGTCCATGGGATTGCTGAGGGTCCGACACGACTGAGCGACTTCACTTTCACTTTTCACTTTCATGCATTGGAGAAGGAAATGGCAACCCACTCCAATGTTCTTGCCTGGAGAATCCCAGGGACGGGGGAGCCTGGTGGGCTGCGGTCTATGGGGTCACACAGAGTCGGACACGACTGAAGTGACTTAGCAGCAGCAGCAGCAGCAGCAGCAGATATTCTACAGAGAACAATTGAGAGCCCATTTATGATTCGAAGCACCGTTGACTTCTCTGTCTTATCTAAAATGACATGAGATATTGCCGATGTGTGTGTGCACACAACAAATAAAATCTAATTTTTTGTGTTTTCTTTATTTAGATATCAGTAATTCTAATGATATCTTCTGGCTCAATTTTTCTCTAAAGAATCGACCCATTTATGATCTTTGCATGGCAATTTGTGTTCTCAAGTTAAACATCATATATGCAGCGTACTCTCTGTGGTACACAGAAGTCTTATAACTTTATTATTCTAGAGAATTGATAGTGATAACTATCAATTTTTTTCTAATGTATTCCACCTCTTTATATGATGTTATTTATAATACCAAATTGTTCTATATGTAATTTTGTAAATATCTTTGTCTATACAATTTTGATGTGTCCACTGCATATAAGGCAGAAGTAACTATTTATTATAATTAAGAAATACAGGGAGAAGAATGGACAAATTGTGGTGCAATCATACCATGAATACTACTTGCTAATAAGAAGGAATGAACCACTGATACAGGCGATGACTTGAATGAATCTCACTAAGAGTTTGTTGAGTGAAAGAAACTAGACAGAGAAGACTATACATAGCATAATTCCATTTATATAAAAATTAAAAAGGCAAAATCTATGATAATTGCATTTTAAAAGTATTTGTGGAGTTGGGATGAGAGAATTGACCAGAAGGGAACAGGAGGGGATGCTCTGGGGTGCTGGAAGTCTTTTATATCCTGGTTTGGGTAGTAGTTACATGGGTGTTAACAACTGTGAAAAACTCACTGAACAACACTTAAGATCTATGCATATTATTATTTGTAATGACATCTCAATTTTTGAAATGTAATAAAAGGAGAAATATGGGAAGTGATTGTATATCCATTGGTTATTAACAATAGAAAAAGTAAAGGTTTTTTTTATCTGAATTATCTTACGAAATTCATTTTTCCCATGCCATTCTGATTCTTCTATTGCTGTATAATAAATCACTCAAAACTTAAAAACTTACTAGTTTGGAATAACAGTAGTTCTTGTGGGTTAAATATTCAAATAGGGTATAGCAGGGATCATTTGTTTTTCACATTTTCTGGGATCTCAGCTGAAAGACTTAAAGACTGGGGCCTGGAACTATTGGAAGTATTGACTGAGGCAGAAAGACTTATTTTCCAGGTGGCTCCTTCATCTGGCTACAGGTTGGCTCCTTTCCATGAGGCCTCTCCCTGCATTGGCCATTCCACTGGGTTGGTTGAGTGTCCTCAAAACATGGTGGCTGACTTCAACAAGAACAAGAGATTCAGAGATTGAAAGAACAAGACAAAAGCTATCCTTTTTATGGCGCAGCCTCAGAAGTCACTTAGCAACAATCAAGCCACTTTCTCTTCTTTAAAAGGGATTCATTCAATCCAGATCACATATAAGGGGAAAAGAATTAAGATCTGTCTATTCAAAGAAAGAGCAGTAAAGAATTAGAGTATTAATAATGAGAACCCACTGTATAGCACAGGGACCTCTACTCAGTGCTCTGTGGTGACCTAAATGGGAAGGAAATCCAAAAGAGAGGGGATACATGTATGTGGGCTTTCCAGATGGTGCTAGTGGTAAAGAACCAGTCTGCCAATGCAGGGGACATAAGAGAGGTGAGTTCAGTCCCTGGGTCAGACAGATCTGGAGGAGGGCATGGCAACCCATATTCTTGCCTGGAGAATCCGATGGACAGTCCATAGGGCCGCAAAGAGTCAGATACGACTGAAGCGACTTAACACATACACGTGAAGGGGAAGAAAGAGGAAAAGCTGTAGCAAAGGGGATAATTTAAAGTTGAGGAAAAGTCTGCCTCTCTTTTTATCGACAATTGATCAGATAAGTTCCTTGAGGTGGGAGAATTAGTCAAAAGGAAAGTCCCTTCACAGGCTGAGATAGAAGGAAAGAATGTAAGATTAGATAAAACACAGGTTAGTGAGCAGGTGTGGGAGGAAGGCGGTTGATGGAATTTCTATCTTCTGGCCTTGTCTAGAATATTCAGACAATGAATGTAGTCTCAATATTCTTCTAAATGATACAGAGCAATTCTACTTCCAAAGCCATCCCATAGCACATTTTACTGCTGTATCTCATGGATAAGTTCTAATGAAACTACATTATTTTCTGAAATATTCCTCTGAAAGAACAAAACCCATCGTTTTCTATAAAGTACAATAATAATGATGTCTGGGATGTATATACATATATAGATATATACACACACATACTTACATATATTTTATAGGTTGCAAAGTACTCAAATGATTACTCTAAATCTAACCAAAACCCTATGAAGTTGAAATTTCTTCAGGGGTTTAGTGACTTGTTCAAGGCTACATTTTTTAAACCATTCTTAAAAATTATAATTACAATGTTTACAATGTTGTGTTAGTTTCAGGTGTGCAGCAAAGTGATTCATACATATACAGTATTTTTGCAGATTCTTTTCCATTAAAGATTATTACAGGATATTGAATATAGTTCCCTGTGCTATAGAGTAGGTCCTTGCTGTTTGTTTTATATATAGTAGTGTATATATAGATATACACTTCCCAGATAGCTCAGCTGGTAAAGAATCCTCCTGCAATTTGTGAGACCCCAGTTCGATCCCTGGGACAGGAAGTTCCCCTGGAGAAAGGATAGACTACCCACTCCAGTATTCTTGGGTGTCCCTGGTGTCTCAGATGGTAAAGAATCTACCTGCAATGAGGGTGACCTGGGTTTGATCCTTAGGTCAGGAAGATCCCCTGGAGGAGCGCATGGCAACCCACTCCAGTATTCTTGCCTAGAGAATCCCCATGGACAGGGGAGTCTGGCAGGATACAGTCCATGGGATCGCAAAGAGTTGGACATGACTGAGCAACTAAACACAGCACAGTGTGTATATGTTAATCCCAAACTCCTAATTTATCTCCCCCAACTCTTGCTATCCCCTTTGAAGGCTACAAGTCCTAAGCGCCAACTCCACTGCTCTTGCCACTTATATTGTAGCTGAATGACATGGAATTTTTTTCAGCTTTATTGAGATTTGATTGGTACACAAAAAAATTGAACAAAATTACTGTATATATCTTGATGGATTTTTATTGTTTTTATTGAGAAATGGCATTAATACATTGCACACACAGGCAGTCATGCATGGGAAAGGCAAATGTGTGCTAACATATATGTTAAATATGCTCACATATATGTTAAACATATATATTTAGGGCTATGCTCTCAATTCTACTGTGTGAGTTTTCCCACCAAGCAATTCTCCAATACCAGTTGGCTGTCCCACAATTCAACTCAGTTCTGACACTGTCTACCCAGGTACACCATCAGAGTCTACAGGTTAGGGTGGTCCCACAAGACTGCTCCCACTTCATATGCAAATTGAAAGTACAGATGGTAATCTGTACTCCTGACCCACTGATGATAAATCAGAGGTTTCCACAACTCCTTCCTTGGGGTCCATGAATTTAGAACTCAGGAAACGAGTTTACTCACTAAATTCCCTGTTTATTACAAAGGATATTAACAGACACAAATCAATAACCAGATGAAGAGATACAGCGTCAGGTTCCTAACAAAGGAGCTTCTGTCCACCTGGAGTTGGGGCCATTCAGTGTGGTACATGGAAGTGTTCTGGTTCACCAACCTGGAAGCTCTCCCAATTCTTTTCTTTTCTGTTTGATTTTTTATGGAGTCTTCCATCAGGAAAGCCCCAGAGACATAGGCCTGATTGATTAAATCAGTGGCTGGTGGCTCAGACAGCATAGAATCCTCCTGCAATGTGGGAGACCTGGGTTTGATTCCTGGGTTGGGGAGTCCCTGGAGGACGGCATGGCAACCCACTCCAGTATTCTTGCCTGAAGAATACCCATGGACAGAGGAGCCTGGTGGGCTATAGTCCATGGGGATGCAAAGAGTCAGACAAGACTGAGTGACTAAGCACATTGGTGATTGGTTCAACCTCCATGGTGGGAGGGGGTGGTGGAGGGGGCAGGGCCGTCTTCCCTGGGGATCTTGGGATCGGGACTGAGATTCCAACCCTCTAATCACATGGCTGTGAAAGCTGATGCTGTGAAAGTGCTGCACTCAATATGTCAGCAAATTTGGAAAACTCAGCAGTGGCCACAGGACTGGAAAAGGTCAGTTTTCATTCCAATCCCAAAGAAATGCTATGCCAAATATGTTCAAACTATGGCAAAATTGCACTCATCTCACACGCTAGCAAAGTAATGCTCAAAATTCTCCAAGCCAGGCTTCAACAATAAGTGAACAGTGAACTTCCAGATGTTCAAGCTGGGTTTAGAAAAAGCAGAGGAACCAGAGATCAAATTGCTAACATCCGTTGGATCATCAAAAAAGCAAAAGAGTTCCAGAAAAACATCTACTTCTGTTTTGCTGACTATGCCAAAGCCTTTGACTGTGTAGATCACAACAAACTGTGGAAAATTCTGAAAGAGATGGGAATACCAGACCACTTGATCTGCCACTTGAGAAATCTGTATGCAGGTCAAGAAGCAACAGTTAGAACTGGACATGGAACAACAGACTGGTTCCAAATTTGGAAAGGAATACATCAAAGCTGTATATTGTCACTCTGCTTATTTAACTTATATGCAGAGTACATCATGCGAAATGCTGGGTTGGATGAAACACAAGCAGGAATCAAGATTGCTGGGAGAAATATCAATAACCTCCGATATGCAGATGACACCACCCTTATGGCAGAAAGTGAAGACGAACTAAAAAGCCTCTTGATGAAAGTGAAAGTGGAGAGTGAAAAAGTTGGCTTCAAGCTCAACATTCAGAAAACTAAGATCATGGCATCTGGTTCCATCACTTCATGGCAAATAGATGGGGAAACAATGGAAACAGTGAGAGGCTTCATTTTTGAGGGCTCCAAAATCACTGCAGATGGTGATTGCAGCCATAAAATTAAAAGATGTTTGCTCCTTGGAAGGAAACTTATGACCAACCTAGACAGCATATTAAAAAGCCGAGACATTACTTTACCAACAAAGGTCCATCTAGTCAAAGCTATGGTTTTACCAATAGTCATGTATGGATGGGAGAGTTGGACTATGAAGAAAGACGAGTGTCAAAGAATTGATGCTTTTGAACTGTGGTGTTGGAGAAGACTCCTGAGAGTCCCTTGGACTGCAAGGAGATCCAACAAATCCCTCCTAAAGGAAATCAGTCCTGAATATTCATTGGAAGGACTGATGCTGAAACTGAAACTCCAATCCTTTGGCCACCTGATGCAAAGAACTGACTCATTTGAAAAGACCCTGATGCTGGGAAATATTGAAGGTGGGAGGAGAAGGGGACAATAGAGGATGAGATGATTGGATGGCATCACCAATTCAATGGACATGAGTTTGAGTAAGCTCCAGGAGTGGGTGATGGACAGGCAGGCCTGCAGCTGTGCTGCAGTCCATGGGGTCGCAGAGAGTCAGACAGGACTTAGCGACTGAACTGAACTGAACTGAATCATGTGACTGGTTCTCCTGGTAACCAGCCCACACCTTTAGGTGTGTTCCAAAAGTCGTCTCATTAACATAACAGAACACAACTTTGTAGCTTTTTCACTTAGGAAATTCCAGGGATTTTAGGAGCTCTGTGCCAGAAACAGTGATGAAGACAAAATATATATCTTTTGTTATAAATCACAAGATCATAAGTGCTTTGTGCATAGATATTCCTACCAGGTCCCAGGGTAGTAAGAACAGAAGTGGTGTAGAGTCTGTACCATAAACATGGTGTGGGCAGATATCTTGGTTTTTAGTCTCTATTGTTTCCACAGTACCCAGCTCAGTGCCAAGAACACTGTATGGTTTTAATAAATATTTATAGATCCTAAATAGTCATACAATTTACACACAAGATTCATCTTGATTCAGATATTTTATATATATAAAATATATCTTTAAAATCCTTGAACTGCATATTTTGTCCATTTTTCTTTTTCTTTTAAGAGTTGTCTTTAAGAATAACTCAACCAAGACAGTTTGGTTGAATTCTAATCAGGTTTTCGAAATAATAACATTAAAAACACCATGAAGTCATTTTAAATATCCTATGTGTTATAAACAAACCATATGATTTTCACTTTGACTGCTAATCTTCCTCTTTAGAGTAACTGAGTCACTGTCTGACTTTAAGCCAGACTGACATCCTTTCTCATTTTTATAATATGCAGAGTTCCATAGACTTTACAACTCCCTGCATTTGGTTCTATACGCAGTCATCACTCTCTCTAAGGACATTTTTGGCCCTAAGACAACCCTTTGTAGTCTGTTCTTTTCCCCCTACCATTCCTCTTTGAATTCTCTCTCATATTTATGTGGCAGTGAGTGCAAACACTGGACTCAGACAGCCTGAGTTCCAACTGAGGCTCTAATTCTTACCAGCTGCGTTCCTTCACCTCTCTAGGCCTCGATTTCCTATCTACGAAATGTGAATATTAAAAGTACTTACCTCATTTATACTATGTAGTGTAAATATAATAGTTCATGCAAACACAGAGGACGTTTCCTGACACAGATAACTAATCAGCAGGTGTTAGCTGTTATCCTAGCCCCGCTCTCTCTTCTAATTCACTTTCCTTCCTCTGCATTATCTTCCTTTGCTCCTTGGTAAGTCTGTCTTTGTTTCTCCTGCTACACTCCCCACAGAATGTTTAACTCTCCCCATTGTTCTCTTATACTCAGTATCTGATAACACTGAAATTTCAACTTTTGAATTAGAGATTTGCTTCACAATGTAATTTTATTTTTCCTCATCACCACACTCTCTACTCAGTCCCTTTTCCAGAATGACCTCTAGAGAAAGATGAGCCATCCTCCTTTCTTCTAGTGTTCTATTTCTTTAGAGTGCCCCCTCATCTGAGCTTTGACCCCACCCCCTGCTTCAGGGAAGTGTATGTGGTCAGTTGCTAAGTCCCATCCAACTCTTTTGTGACCCCATGGACTGAAACCCACCAGGCTCCTCTGTCCATGGGATTCTCCGGGCAAGAATACTGCAGTGGGTTGCCATTTCATCTTCCAGTGAGACCTTCCCAACTCGTCTCCTGTATTGGCAAGTGGATTCTTTACCACTGAGCCACCTGGGAAGCCTTTCAGAGAAGTGACCAAACTGAAATACTGTCTGTCATCCACCCCAGCCGATCAGAAAAGGATTGCCATTTTATTTATAATCTTTTGCTATGCCCTTTGTGAAGGTAACATAAAAATAAATAGGAAATTCTCACTTGATTTCTCCAAATGAGTTCAGATTATTTCACAGAATTACTGATACTGCTGATACTTCAAAAACAAAGTTTTGATCATCTCACATTAAGCTAGATTAGTGAAATCTTGACAGAAAGTTCACATTTCTCAAGTGTTATATTCCCTAAAAGAGCATACATGGTATAGTATTTGTCAATGATTTTGGCCTAATATCTGTCTTTATGTTGGGGAATGACTCCTTACACATGCCAACTGCTGCCCACCCCATGATCACAAGAGTGGGCCTTTGGACATGGTCTGGCCAATTGTAGTACCCCTGCCCCCTGCCCTGTAGCTAAAGGCCAAGGACATGAAGGACTAATTCAGTGCATGATTAATCAGAATTCTCCGACTGACATGAGATAAGGATGCTGGGATGGGGTGTGGTCCTCTCCTCTTTCAGAAGGAAGGCTGCCAGTTGTCGGGTTTCTTTCTCATAACCTGGAGGGGTTATTCCTGTGATAGGTGAGAATAAGGCCAATGAGCAAAGAGGAACAGAGGCTAGAGGAGCCCAAAAGATTGGGGGGTTTATGGAGGAGGTGAAGAGTAGAGAGGTTTTTTGACATTTGAGCCTCAGAAAACAACTGTACCTAAAACAGCTCATTGATGTTCTGACATCCCAAGGCAGGAGGTGGTCTTGCTCACACTGCACCATCACTCTTGACCTGCACAAGGGGCTCTATCAGTATTTGCTGAATGGTTAAATAAGTAAACAAGAAAACAAATATTCCTTTTGCTTAATTATTTTTATCCCTCGAAACTGAAGGTACCCTAAATAATGCACCCGCCCAGGTGAATCTCAGTTCTGCTGTGAGCATCCTCGCCTCAGCAACACAGGAGTAACAAGTGAGCAGTAAGTTCATTTCCAAAGACAGGAATGTTAAAATATCGGGGTGGGGTTTTCTCTGTCAAATTATATCAGAAGATACAAATTATATCAGAAGATATGAAGCCTTTGTAGGGCAGGGTAGATATTTTATTAAGTGTCTATTTACAATATGTTTGCAATGTGGCAGATAAGGAAATGCCAAGTGCTATTTTATAATCTATACCACTTTCATCTTAGGTGTATTTGTATGAGTATTATGCTCAACTAGCTAATTATACTTGGAATTTTTGTTGCTCTTTTATTAGCCTAAATCATAAAATTAAGTACTAGGTTAACAGATACTTGAATGCACTGCTTTTAAGCCAGAGGTGTTGGTGGGAATCACCTATAGAATACTAAAGACATGTTTTTGATTTGAATGTCTGATTTAGTTATATTTTAGGTGGAGTCTAGGTAGTTAGTCCATTTGGGTTGCACCTGATCCCTGGGTCAGGAAGACCCCCTGGAGGAGGAAATGGAAAACCACTCCAATATTCTTGCCTGGAAAATCCCATGGACAGAGGAGCCTGGTGGGAAACAGCCCGTGGGGTCGAAAAGAGTCAGACACAACTGAGTATGCATGCTTGTGATGAAGTACCACTCTGAAAACCTGCCCAGAACACACTCCAAGCTAACTCAACACTCTAGCCATCACCTAAGGCAATAAGAAACATTCCTTTTTCAAAGATCAACTGTAACTTTATAATTTTATTTCTTCTTGGTACTTCTTTCTCAAGAGTGAGCAATGTACAATGTTCTTTATTGAGTTCATTCAGTAAACATTTATTGACTGCTTAATATGGCCAAGTAAGCCAGTAGGCACTGATGGTAAAAAGGCAGCAGGTTCCTGCTCAGGAGCTCACATTCAACTGGAGGGAGACAAACACATAAATAGGGAAGCGCAATAAAGTGTTACACGTGCATGGACAGACGTGTGTGTAAGGTACAGCAAGGCATAAGGGCACAGGAACTCTACCAGAGTGCATCACAATCTAAGGCACACAGCCGGTGTACCTGGGAAATGTGTGGCAGAGCAGAGGGATCATTCAACCTTGGGGATTTTTATCCATGGGTTGATGCTTGGATGTGAGATGTTGGACCTACTGGTTCAAACTTACCACATCATGGCACCCAGTGAACAACTCCTGCCTTATGCCTGGTCCTTGAAGACAAACCTTCCAAGTTTCAGTTTGGTGGTCCTCTACTTCAGGATAGTGAAGATATAATCAGACCAGAACACAGTGGGCGGAGCTGATTGATTCAATGTGTGCGTGCATGCTAAGTCGTTTCAGTTGTGTCTGACGTTTTGTGCCAGGCTCCTCTGTCCATGGGATTCTCCAGGCAAGAATACTGGAGTGGGTAGCCATTCCCTTCTCCGGGGATCTTCCTGACCCAAGGATTGAACCCAGGTCTCCTATGTCTCCTGCTTTGGCAAACAGGTTATTTACCACTAGTGCCACCTGGGAAGCCCCTCAACCATATGGCTGGGCCCTCGGAGGACAGCCCTCTCTCAGCTCTCCTGAGTACTGAAGAACCAAAGTCTTGCTGGAGTTCATGAACCCCATGCCTGTCAATCATTTGCAACTTTCTTCAGCATCTGTTTTTCACTTAATCATAGTTTTTTATGCCTAAGTCATCTGTACTAAACATGTAATACATCATGCAGGTTTTGGGAAGGGGCATTGTTTTCAATATCATGCATTATTTTTTTTTCTGTTCCTAAAAGCCTAAACAATACATATTTTAAATCAAAATAATCTTCTTGTGCATCTTGTTTAGAGAGAGCTGAGAAAGCATGTGAAATGCTTATTGAAGGAAGCTGCTTGAAGTTTAATAAGAATGAAACTAGCACCTAGAAAAAAATTCATCAAGATGCTCAAAGTTGTTGCTTGGGGACAGTGGGACATGCATGATTTTTTCCTCTTCTTCCTATTTTTCTATTGTTCATGAATGGGCACATTATATTGTGATGTAACCAAAACAAAACACAAACCAAACCAAACACCCCCTTATACCCTTAGTTTTTAAAAGAAACTCACTTCAGAAGAGATTGAGTCTTACATTTATTTTAGAGTCACCTAAATAATGGAGAATTAGGTACAGAACAGATGCTCAGTTAAAAAGATATTACACTTGGTAGATAAAGAAATTCTCTCTGGATTGAATCTTCATATATTAATTGAATTTAGTTTCAATAATGAGATTCTGTCAAGGTTATATGTTTAATAGAAAAGATAGGTATAATATAATAAGATAAAAGCAAAAATTTCTGAAAGTATGAGGGATTATAGTAAGCCAATGGTTCTTATCCTTGACTGTGTATCAGAATCACTCATAATATTCTTTTTAAATGTTTGTGACCAAGACCTTCCTCTGCTACTGCTGCTGCTGCTGCTAAGTCGAGTTAGTCGTGTCCGACTCTGTGCGACCCCATAGACGGCAGCCCACCAGGTTCCCCTGTCCCTGGGATTCTCCAGGCAAGAACACTGGAGTAGGTTGCCATTTCCTTCTGTAGACCTTCCTCTAGAGATTCTAATTCAGGAAGTGGGTTGACATACAGCATCTGCACTTTTCAGAGGTTCCATAGATAATCTTGATGGATAGCTGGGGTTGTAAGCCATTATCCCAAATGAAATTCATCAATCAATCCAGGCACCAACTAATGCATCTCAAATGACCTGGGTCCTCCAACTTTGTCAATGAAAAGAAGGTAAACTTTTACTTAGTAAAGCTCTAATTGCTCAAACATTTGGAACTTTTCTTTGGGAAATTTAGTAAAAAGATGATTGAAGAGCCAACCAATAATCATCCTTATTACTTAAGGCTTGTGTAAATGTAGCCTGCTAATTTTATTCTATTAAAGATTGATTGCTAATTTGGGACAGAAATGTAAAGTCAGGTAATCACCTTATCTCTCCATTCCCATTATCTGCTCCACATAGTGAATGCTGGGTTAGCTTCTATTGAATGAAGTGAGTGAGTGAGTGAGTGAAATGAATGATTCTGCTTCCTCATTTTCACTGAGGGCCTCAGGTTAGCTGTGCCGTTTGCCCACGGACTCACTACTAGTCGATGGCAGTGCTGTGTCTCAAAATCAGAAGGGCACATTCTCAGTGCTCCATTCCCCTCAACCAGCCACATGCTTTACTCATCTCCAACAAGTGTTGATTGTCCCAAAAGATTAATCCATCCTTCCAAAATACTGTTAGCTTCCATGGAGAGTATTTAAAATAATGTGCCACACAGAGCTTAAATGCAATTCTACAACCTTAATTTAAAAAACTACTTACAGCAACAATAACACCATGTGAGTGGAACACCTTCCAAAGTGACTACTGTGAAAGAAATAAGTTGATCTCTACCTATAAATTCTGGTTTCTTAAAACTCAGTCTTTGATTTCTAAGTTGCACACTGTATCTTTCACTTATAAGTATTCCAATGAGGGGCATCAATGTGCCAGGTTTAGCTACTGATTTCCATCAGGCCAGTATCTCACTGGACAAATTTGGCTCAGATCACCCTACAAATAATAATAATAAAAAGATAGCTAAACTTTGATCTGTGATTAATGGGCATCTCTGTTTTCACAACTATACAGTTTCAGATATGGTTGCCAGATTGCCTACCTAATTGCCTTGTGTAAACTGTCCTGTTGAATCCAGAGAAACTAGTTTTTTTTTTTTTTTTAATGCATTCTCACCACACCCCTTTTATAAGCCACCTTTGGGGGAAAAATTATAAGAAAAATGTATCACAAGAAGGCTACCATTGTTTTCCAATCTCCCTTCATCAATAAGAAAGTTGGAGTAGGACTTTGGTCTTAAATAATAACTTTTGTTTAACAACATAATTTTTGCTGTGATCATTTCTTCAAATAGAAGATAACACAGAATTTGGATAAACAAAGAAATGGATAAAATGCCTCAACTATACCGAGAACAGCTTCTTGAGATACAAAGGGAGAAATGAGTATTAAACTCTAGGAAAAGAAAAAGATTTTCACAGATACCATAGTTTTGTACTGATGTGACCAAAATGAGAGAGAAAAAAAAGTGTGTGTATGTTTAGTAAGGTCCAACTTTTTGTGAGCCTATGGACTGTAGCCCTCCTGGCTCCTCTGTCCATGGGATTCTCCAGGCAAGAATACTGGAGTGGGCTGCCATTTCCTACTCTAGGGGATCTTCTCAACCCAGGGATCGAACCCACATCTCTTGCATCTCCTGCACTTGTAGGTAGATTCTTTTAAAACTGTACCACCTGGGAAGCCCAAGAAAGAAAATAGATCCCTTTTAAGCAAAAGTAAAACTTGTATGAGATTCTGCGCAGTGTAAGAGAACCATTCTGGTTTTGTTAAGCCTGCTTCTCATTCTCAAACAGTATCTTCTCTGGAGCACAGCCAAACCAGCAAGGATTATGGAGGGTGTATCAGTGCAAACATCTGAATGAACTGGCAGACAATAGGGCTTCATTCTCCCTTGTTGTTGTTGTTTAGTCACTAAGCCATGTCTGACTCTTTTGGGATCACATGGACTAAAGCTCACCAGCCTCCTTGTCATGGAATTGACATGGGATTTCCCAGGCAAGAATACTGGAGTGGGTTGTGATTTCCTTCTCCAGGGATCTTCCTGACCCAGGTATAGAACCTGGGTCCCCTGCATTGCAGGCAGATTCTTTACTGCTGAGCCACTGGGGCAAACCTATTTCCCCCTTAGATAATTTTAATTCTTCTATCCAGACCTATAAATTCTGCTGCAAATCCTTCCACTTTTATTCTTGCCCTCAGGATGCTCTATGCGTGCAAACAATCCTTGATAGATGTTTAGCTTAGAGTTGAACTCAGCATTTGAGTCCCTTACTTGTGTGAGATGCTGTATGATTAGGAGAAAATGAAAAGACAAAAAAAAAAAAAAATCAAATTTCCTCCCCATTCCTCTGAAAAGATCTCAAGCACCTTTCAAGTTTTCTTGTATCTTAAAGTAATGCTTCTTTTACCCTGGAATATCTCTCTGGACTCAAATTGTTTTGTTATTAAACCATGAACTCGAAAGTTAAATTTCAGATTTGGGAAAAATATGCTATTGTGTTCAGAACACCCAGGGGACAGTTAAATGGGAGAAATCAAATTTATTAAACTCAGCGGTGCAGTTTATATTTTGTAGCCTGAGCTTATGTATGCCAGGTAGGTCATGGGATGGTGGGGCTTTCTGAGCTGGTGTGGGAGGTGAAGTAAAAAGTCCCTTCCCTTCCTGTTACCTCTGACCAGGTTCCGCCAGCATCCTGTGTCTAAAGGTGTTAGGACACTCTGTTCGTTGTGTCAAGAAAAGAAAGTTCACTGCTCGGTGCACAATCGTGTGAATGAATATTCAGCACCTCCAACTCAGATTCTCGGCTAACGGTCAAGATGCTGAATTTTCAAGGGCCAACTCTGTGGCCTTCTTCTTGCAAGCTGCCTTTCCTTTTTAGCAGTTTCATTATTTGTTCACACCTCCAGTAGAAGAAGTGGAGAAAAAAGATGGAAATATAAACTCACTAACTCTTTTTCAACTACATCCAAAGTTCTTCAACTACTTGCCAAAGTACTGTAGTTCCGAGAGGACTTGTGGGAGAGCACAGAACAGTCAGGGGGCGCTAGCCTTTGCTGTGCCAACAAAAATGCCACACGGGGCACACTTCTTCACATCAGGACCAGCTGAGTCTCTTCATACAAAAAGACAGCGTCTGAAGTAAATATTTGACTATGGCACTGAAAGAAAGAAAATAAAAGAGCCTGGCTAAACCCAGGATCCAAGTCTCTGAAGGTTCCAATTACCCAAGTGCTGCCCTGAGCAAAGAGACTGCAGCACTGTGTGTGCGTGCGTGTGTGTGTGTGTGTGTGTGTGTGTGTGTGTGTGAGGGAGACACACACAGAGTGCACACAGCTGAAAACGGATCGGTTCTGTTGCCACTTTCAACAGGTAGTCTTAAACTGGGGCATGAACTTGAGTTTGTTTGTTCTTGATGACTTTCACATAGTTTGCTAACGCCATTTTGCAAGGCCTCTTAGAAGGCATTTGGAACTAAAATCATAAGCAGTACAGCCAGTGTTTCTGATGCTGTTATGGGTAGTCATGAGAAACTGAACACAACGCCCATGCAGAGCTTTTGTTTATCAGTGATAGATTAAGGAATACAGAGTCCCCAGGTGAAACTGTAAGGTAGAGGGGATTTCTCTTGACATGGGCCTGCATTGCTTTTGAACCCTCCTGTGCCCCGATGGTACCGTGTTCCCACCTCCCTTCCCCACCTCATGTCCTAGTGCCTGGCTTCTACACCCGACAAAAGAAGAGAAGGTAATCCATCAGTATGCATGCAAACCAGTCCATAAGTGACAAGTTTAATCTCTTCCACCCTTTCCCATTACCCTCTGCAGAAAAGTGCAAACCTCTTAGCCAGACTCCCTTGCTGTTCACTCTGCCCTCACCTTCTCCTCTCTGTCTCTTCTCCAGGTACATGAGAATCCTTCCCTCCCTCAAGATCTGCTACCTTCTTGTCGCTGGGCCTTTGAGCACTCTGTTCTCCGTGCCCAGAACACTCTTCTTTGCCCTCCCCCGCTAGCCATCTCCCAGGAAGCCTGCCTGGACCTCACAGCCTTGGTCAGCTCTGCCCTTCAAGCCCCTTTGCAGAGCACCCGTGCTTCTCCTGTGAAAGTCCACCTGTCATGGTTAGTCCTTTGTGTCTTGTCGTGATTCTTCCTCTGCTGTCAGCCTGTGAGTGTCTGAGCACTTACATGTTTATTGCTACAGTCGCAGCACAGAGCCTGGCCTACAGCAAGTGCTGAATAAATACTTACCATGCTCTTAATTGGGAGACTTCCCTAATGGCTCAGATGGTCAAGAATCTGCCTACAATGAAGGGGACTTCAGTTCAATCCCTGGGTTGGGAGGATGGTTCAGTTCATTTCAGTTTAGTCATTCAGTCCCGTCCGACTCTTTGCGACTCCATGGACTGCAGCACACCAGGCCTCCCTGTCCATCACCAACTCCCAGAGTTTACTCAAATTCATGTCCATTGAGTCGGTGATGCCATGCAATCATCTCATCCTCTGTCATCCCCTTCTCCTCCTGCCTTCAACCTTTCCCAGCATCAAAGTCTTTTCAAATGAGTCAGTTCTTCCCATCAGGTGACCAAAGTATTGGAGTTTCAGCTTCAGCATCAGTCCTTCCAATGAATATTCAGGACTGATTTAGTTTAGGTTGGACTGGTTGGATATCCTTGCAGTCCAAGGGACTTTCAAGAGTCTTCTCCAACATCGCAGTTCAAAAGCACCAATTCCTCTATGCTCAGCTTTCTTTATAGTCCAACTCTCACATCCATGCATGACTACTGGAAAAACCATTGCTTTGACTACATGGACCTTTGTTGGCAAAGTAGTCTCTGCTTTTTAATATGTTGTCTAGGTTGGCCATAACTTTTCTTCCAAGGAGTAAGCGTCTTTTAATTTCATGGCTGCATTCACAATCTGCAGTGATTTTGGAGCCTAAAAAAATAAAGTTAGCCACTGTTTCCACTGTTCTCCCATCTATTTGCCATTAAGTGATGGGGCCAGATGCCATGATCTTATATTCAGTTTTCTGAATATTGAGTTTTAAGCCAACTTTTTCACTCTCCTCTTTCACTTTCATCAAGAGGCTCTTTAGTTCTTCACTTTCTGCCATAAGGGTGGTGTCATCTGCATATCTGAGGTTATTGATATTTCTCCCAGCAATCTTGATTCCAGCTTGTGCTTCATCCAGCCCAATGTTTCTCATGATATACTCTGCATATAAGTTAAATAAGCAGGGTGACAACATACAGCCTTGACGTACTCCTTTTCCTATTTGGAACCAGTCTGTTGTTCCATGTCCAGTTCTAACTGTTGCTTCCTGACCTGCATACAGAGGCAGGTCCTCAAGAGGCAGGTCAGGTGGTCTGGTATTCCCATCTCTTGAAGAATTTTCCAGAGTTTGTTGGGTCCACACAGTCAAAGGCTTTGGCATAGTCAGTAAAGCAGAAGTAGATGTTTTTCTGGAACTCTCTTGCTTTTTCAATGATCCAACAGATGTTGGCAATTTGATCTCTGGTTCCTCTACCTTTTCTAAATCCAGCTTGAACATCTGGAAGTTCATGGTTCATGTATTGCTGAAGCCTGGCTTGGAGAATTTTGAGCATTACTTTACTAGCGTGTGAGATGAGTACAATTGTGCAATAGTTTGAGCATTCTTTGGCATTGCCTTTCTTTGGGATTGGAATGAAAACTGACCTTTTCCAGTCCTGTGGCCACTGCTGAGTTTTCCAAATTTGCTGGCATATCAAGTGCAGCACTTTCACAGGATCATCTTTTAGGATTTGAAATAGCTCAACTGGAATTCCATCACCTGCACTACCTTTGTTCATAGTGATGCCTCCTAAGGCCCACTTGACTTCACATTCCAGGATGTCTGGCTCTAGGTTGGTGATCAGACCATTGTGATTATCTGGGTCGTAAAGATCTTTTTTGTATAGCTCTTCTGTGTATTCTTGCCACCTCTTCTTAATATCTTCTGCTTCTCTTAGGTCCATAGCATTTCTGTCCTAAATTGTGCCCATCTTTGCATGAAATGTTCCCTTGGTATCTCTAATTTTCTTAAAGAGATCTCTAGACTTTCCCATTCTATCATTTTCCTCTATTTCTTCGCATTGATATCTGAGGAAGGTTTTTTTTCTCTCTCCTTGCTATTCTTTGGAACTCTGCATTCAGATGGGTATATCTTTCCTTTTCTCCTTTGCCTTTTGCTTCTCTTCTATTCACAGCTATTTGTAAGGCCTCATGAACCATTTTGCCTTTTTGCATTTTTTTTTCCTTAGGGATGGTCTTGCTCCCGACCTCCTGTACAGTGTTATGAACCTCTGTCCATAGTTCTTCAGGTATTCTGTCTATTAGATCTAATCCCTGAATCTATTTCTCACTTCCACTGTATAAGTATAAGGGATTTTATTTAGGTCATACCTGAATGGTCTAGTGGTTTTCCCTACTTTCTTCAATTTAAGTCTGAATTTTGCAATGAGGAGGAGTTCATAATCTGAGCCACAGTCAGCTCCAAGTCTTGTTTTTGCTGACTGTATAGAAATTTTCCATCTTTGGCTGCAAAGAATATAATCAATCTAATTTTGGTATTGACCATCTGGTGATGTCCATGTGTAGAGTCTTCTCTTCTGTTTTTGGAAGGGGGTGTTTGCTATGACCAGTGTGTTCTCTTGGCAAAATTCTATTAGCCTTTGCCCTGGTTCATTCTGTACTCCAAGGCCAAATTTGCCTGTTACTCCAGGTATTTCTTGACTTCCTACTTTTGCATTCCAGTCCCCTATAATGAAAGGGACATCTTTCTTGGGTGTTAGTTCTAGAAGGTCTTGTATGTCTGAGCCACACACATCAAAGAATGTGGCCTTGCACTTCATGGCCTCAAGTAGTTAGGTAACTGTTAAATAGCTGACACAGGAGAGTTGATCCATAGGCCAACAGTGAACTGAGACTTGGGGCCTTATTCAAATGACAATATCCTCTCTGGACAGTATTGAATTGGGAACTGAGCAGCTAGTCCTGTTGTTAGTGGATGTCAGAGACAGCCAATCCTGATACACATGGTAGATAGAGAACTGGATGAGGCCATGTTGGGTCTTGTGCGCTTACTGAAGTAAGGAGCTGGTTGCCCCAGAAGAGTGAGCATATAGTCAGAAACAGATGAGAGAGAGACCATGTATTACTTAAGACTGAGAGATACTAACTCCAGTTCCTGATTTTTCTGGTTTCCAGTTTCTAGGATTTCTGTTGCTAGTAACCAAAGGATTTATGCTTAGAACTCAAATACCTCAAGATTTCTGGTCCCCAAGAAACCCAGCTGGTCCTTCCAGGTGAGCCTAAGAAGTAAAAAGGTGTTCTTTATGGGAGGTGAAGCAACAGGTGGTGCTGATCCCTGGGGGGCTTCCGTTACCTCCACAGTCCCTCCCCTGGGATGATCCTGACTGAGTAGCCACGAGGCAGCTTGACTGCTCAAAGCTGAGAACCTCTAAGGACTGTGCATGCAAACAAAGGTCCCCAGTGGAACAGTTTTTATCTGAGTTCAGAGCCATAGGAACAAACCCTCTATGCCAGGGTTTCACAAGTCTAGGCTGGAATAGCAAGCCACTCAACAGTGAAATTCTTGTATTCAGTAATGCCAGTGATGTATTGAGAGACAGAAAGGAATAATACTAATAGGATAACAGCATTAAAATAATGTTTTGTGTTTCACAAAGCCGTTTTACTTAAATCACCTCATTGGATTCTTGCCACGACCCTCTATCTACTTGCTCACTGAGACTTGCTAATTTTATATTTTGAACTTCTTTTGATTCCATCTCCCTCTGTTCTTCTATTCATTCAACATGAACAGCTTGGCAAAGTCACACTAAGAAAATTGGACTTTATGCTTAAGATAATAGAAAACTATGGCCAAGATTTGAGCAGGAGAGTAGTAATGTGTTTAGATTTATATTCGGAAAGCATCATTGGGCTGTAGTGTGGATAACGGACTCAGGGAGGAAAAGAATGGAGGCAGGGATATCAAAAGGGAGGCTGCTGTAAGGACCCAGATGAGAAATAATGGGGGCCTGGACATGGTAGAGAACTGGGGGTGAGGGTGGAAAGAAAATGGTGCCCAAGTATCTGACTTAAGAAAGGTGGGGATGGTGTTTCTATATTAGAGGATTAAGTTACTTCCGAAGAATATGCAGATCATGCAACTTCAACTACTCTGTTTTTTTGACCACATCACATAGGATGTCTGGAGTTTTAACCACTGGACCATCAGGGAAGGCCCAACAAGTTCAATTACTTTTGAAGGGATGTGTACTTTTACTCTGAACAAGCACCAAGAATATAAAAATAGGAGTGATAAAGATTTTTAATATAGAAGTTTCTGAGAAGAGATGTTCAGTAATGTTCAGCTTCCCATTGCCTACAGAAAGGTCCAAGTCTAAGGAGGCTGACTTTAAAATATACTGCTTTAACATCCTTATCTAAAATTTGTCTAAATTCCAGGATTAAATATATCAAAATCTTTATACCACTTTAAGAATACAGAAAGCCTTGTAGTATTAAGGAGTAGGGTCATCATTCATAGTCTCCCTTTCATTTGTTACTGAATGTGGTTCACATAGCCCAGTAGTCTATGGCCAATTTAATGATTATCAGTCTTCTATCTATAAAAAGGATGAAAGATGGAGAGACTAAATAAATTATTTAATTGGAACAATTCAGGTTAAAATATCTAAATGAAAACAGAGAGAAAGAGACCAACAAACCAAAAAGAATTCCTACATCTGAAATTTTTTGTAGTTTAAGAAATTAAAAATTCTATACTCAGAATATATTCCCTTTTAAAACCATGAAAATATGGCTTTGTAATTTTTTTTAATTTTAAGAAACAATATCTGTTTATTACATAAAATTACACTACCCATAGTAACTAACAGCTTTAGTAAACTATCTCTGAAATGTAATTTTGAAAGGATGAAGTATCACCTTGGATTTTCTGTATAGCTAAGAAACTGAACTGGGTGTGATTGTCTAGATATGATTATCATCATTGTAAAATTTCTAGGTGGTAAGAGAAAGAAAAGACAAACCATAGACTGGGATAAAATGTTTGCACACCACACAAAAGACATACCCAGAATAAATAAAGAACTCTCAAATTCAGTAACAAAAAACAAATAATTCAATTTAAAAAAATGGGCAAGAGATTTGGATAGACACTTCACAAAAGAAGTATATGGATGGCTAATAAGTACCTGAAAAGATGTATAATATCATTAATAATTATGGAAATGCAGATTAAATGCAGATATCACTACACACTCATTAGAATGGCTAAATTTAAAAGACTGCACATTCCAAGTGTTGACAGGAATGTGGGGAAACTGGAATTTTCATTCACTACTGGTAGGCATGCAAAATAGTACAAGCACTATAGAAGAGTTTGATAGATTCTTTAAAAGTTAAATATGCATGTGAACCAGCCTAAGAAAAATGAAAGCTTATGTCCACACAAAGATGTGTACACAAATGTTCATAGCAACCATTATTTGCAGTAGCCCTAAGGTGGAAACAACCACATTGAAGAATTAAAAATAATTATTCCAAGAGAAGAAAGCAAGGCAAAAAAAGTACATATAGTGCTACGAAAGCCTAAAAAATCCAAACTTATCTACAGTGGCAGAAAGCTAATCAGTGGTTTCCTGGAGATGGTAAGGGAGATGGGGAGGACAAGGGGAGATAGATTACAAAACTTTTGGAGGGTGATGGATTTGTTCATTATCTTGATTGTGGTCATGATTTTATAGGTGCATATGTCAAAATTTCAAATCCTGAAAGATGATGCTGTGAAAATGTTGCACTCAATATGCCAGCAAATTTGGAAAACTCAGCAGTGGCCACAGGACTGGAAAAGGTCAGTTTTCATTCCAATCCCAAAGAAAGGCAATGCCAAAGAATGCTCAAACTACCACATAATTGCACTCATCTCACACGCTAGTAAAGTAATGCTCAAAATTCTCCAAGCCAGGCTTCAGCAATACGTGAACCGTGAACTTCCTGATGTTCAAGCTGGTTTTAGAAAAGGTAGAGGAACCAGAGATCAAATTGCCAACATCCACTGGATCATGGAAAAAGCAAGAGAGTTCCAGAAAAACATCTATTTCTGCTTTATTGACTATGCCAAAGCCTTTGACTGTGTGGATCACAATAAACTGTGGAAAATTCTTCAAGAGATGGGAATACCAGACCACCTGATCTGCCTGTTGAGAAACCTGTATGCCGGTCAGGAAGCAACAGTTAGAACTGGACATGGAACAACAGACTGGTTCCAAATAGGAAAAGGAGTACGTCAAGGCCGTATATTGTCACCCTGTTTATTTAACTTATATGCAGAGTACATCATGAGAAACGCTGGACTGGAAGAAACACAAGCTGGAATCAAGATTGCTGGGAGAAACATCAATAACCTCAGATATGCAGATGACACCACCCTTATGGCAGCAAGTGAAGAGGAACTAAAAAACCTCTTGATGAAAGTGGAGAGTGAAAAAGTTGGCTTAAAGCTTGACATTCAGAAAACGAAGATCATGGCATCCGGTCCCATCACTTCATGGGAAATAGATGAGGAAACAGTGGAAACAGTGTCAGACTTTATTTTTCTGGGCTCCAAAATCACTGCAGATGGTGACTGCAGCCATGAAATTAAAAGACGCTTACTCCTTGGAAGGAAAGTTATGACCAACCTAGATAGCATATTCAAAAGCAGAGACATTACTTTGCCAACAAAGGTTCGTCTAGTCAAGGCTATGGTTTTTCCTGTGGTCATATATGGATGTGAGAGTTGGACTGTGAAGAAGGCTGAGCACTAAAGAATTGATGCTTTAGAACTGTGGTGTTGGAGAAGACTCTTGAGAGTCCCTTGGACTGCAAGGAGATCCAACTAGTCCATTCTGAAGGAGATCAGTCCTGGGATTTCTTTGGAAGGAATGATGCTAAAGCTGAAACTCCAGTACTTTGGCCACCTCATGTGAAGAGTTGACTCATTGGAAAAGACTCTGATGCTGGGAGGGATTGGGGGCAGGAGGAGAAGGGGACGACAGAGGATGAGATGGCTGGATAGCATCACTGACTCGATGGACGTGAGTCTGGGTGAACTCCTGGAGTTGGTGATGGACAGGGAGGCCTGGCATGCTGCGATTTATGGGGTCGCAAAGAGTCGAACACGACTGAGCGACTGAACTGAACTGAACTGATGTCAAAATGTATTAAATTGTACTTTTTAAATATGTGCAATTTATTACATGTCAATTAAACTTCAATAAAGCTGTTAAAAGTGAAAAAACTCAGATGTGATCAGTATTAGTGGTCTAAGCTGAGCCTGAAGAAAAATCAATATTTAACCAAGGTAGTATTTAAAGATCAGGTATGTAAATAAGTTAGTGATGATGCCCTGCAAGTGTATTTGACCTTCAAATGTCTAACATTTTTTATGGCTACGATGAGGAAGTTTCCTGATTTATTTTTACTTCATCTTTACTAGGTTATAAACAAGGTGTATTTGTTTTCTTGGTGACCAGTGAAATACTGGCCACTTCCTCCCTAGGATACTTTTAACCATGAGAGCTCTGCTTTCCACATCTTAGGATGTTCCACTAAAAGAAATTTATGAATTTAATACAGAAATCACATGTACCATATATTTCATCTGAGTTTTTGAAATGGTTGCAAATGAATTTTTCCTTGTCTATCAGTTTTATGATATTAAATAAATCTCCATTTCTTCATTCATCCTCAAAGACATTATTTAAGCTTAATCATCCACATGCATGGGCCATGGTCAACAGAATAACAAAAAGAAATAAGAAAAATGATCAGGGTAATATATTTTAATGTACTGGGATTTAGCCCCCAAATTTCTTGAAACATAAAATTTGAAGATATAATGGCTGGTCCATCAGTCTTTAGCTTTTTAAGAAAATACCATGGGCTTCTGATAGAAGATAATGATTGAGCATATGTATCTGCCTATCCTCTTTCCCAAGACCCTATTTAAATGGCCATAAAGAAGGAAAAGAAGGAGGAGGAGGAGGAGAAAGATGAGGTAGAAGAGGAAGGGAGAGGGGAGGGGAGAAGAAAGGCATAAGCTTGCAAGAGTACAGAGAAGGAAAGGGAAAGAATCATCAGCATTTCAAGGAAATCAGAAAACATCTGGACATTGGGAAGAGGAAGGGAGCACGTTGACAGAAGCAGCATCCCTGATTATCCCCTAAAAGAAGGGGTACAGAGACAGGGTCCTGAGGAGAGCCCTAGGGAGGCTCTGGGTTCTGGATCTGCAGGAATAGAGGGCAAAGGTCAGAAGGGGGCCTGAAAACTTAGGATTTAATTAAAACGCTCTTTGGAGAACAGTGGCACCTGTCATCCCCATCTCCACCTTTGCTTTTCAGTGCTGAATAGCACCCTTCCAGACCACCCTGACATTTACCTCCACACTCTTTCTAAATGAAATAGCTGAGATTTCTAGCTAGCAGGTCATGCCTCAGAGTAAACGTCCCAAATTCTGAAAGTTGGAAAACACTAGAAGCCTGCCAGTCATTCTATCCTGCCTCCCCAAAACAGAATGATCAAAATGAATGACCCTCAAAAGGAACATGGAGAATTGGGGATACAGAAGAGGACTAATTAACATTTTTAATGAGTCTTCTCAGGCTATCAATGAAGATATTGCATCCATAAAATAAAAATTTGAAGTCATCAAAACAGTGTATTGAAACAAGAGGTCAGATGATTCAGAGAGAAAATGAGAAAGATCTCTGTAGAGGAAGAAGATTCCTTGTATTTAGTGATCATATTAATGTAATCAACGATCAAAAATCAGGATATTTTTGAGTATATGCTGAAAACACATTTGACTTTCAGGCTGGAAATTTTCTCCAGATCTTCAGCTGTTCAGTGGTATTTCAGTCAACCTGTAGATATAATATAGGAAAAATAACTTGATACAGGATAAAAATGCTATCAGCTTTGAATCTTCTTCCTTAGGGTAGAGACAAGAGATTGTCTAAAACTGTAATGTAATAAAAAAGGAAAAAGAGGTGGTGGGGCAGCAAGTAGTGTTCTAATTATTTTATTTAAAAAGATATATTAGCATCTATTTAGGGATAAATACACTGAGCTGTATCCCCATCTTTCACAGCAGGGACCTTTTAGACACTGCAAAATTTCCAGTCAAAGTAGAGGAGTAAGCCTGTTATTTAGAGCTGTGATGGGAATTACACCTGGAACTGAAAATAGCCATGGATAAGAGAAGATATTTACCTCTGGAGAGTGGAAGTGACGCACTAAAGACCAGGAGATATTTTTCCCACCCAAAAGCATTCTGGAATATTTGGATTTTCTTACCATGTTCTTGAATTATTTTAAAATTTTTAAAATTCTAAAGTGTCTATGAATTAAGCACTGAAAATAAGCACTGAAATAAGCAGGATCTGCTACTGCTGCTGCTAAGTCGCTTCAGTCATGTCTGACTCTGTGCGACCCCATAGACGGCAGCCCACCAGGCTCCCCTGTCCCTGAGATTCTCCAGGCAAGAACACTGGAGTGGGTTGCCATTTCCTTCTCCAATGCATGAAAGTGAAAAGCAAAAGTGAAGTCGCTCAGTTGTCTCCGACTCTTTGCAACCCCATGGACTGCAGCCTACCAGGCTCCTCCGCCCATGGGATTTTCCCAGGCAAGAGTACTGGAGTGGGTTGCCATTGCCTTCTCCGAAGCAGGATCTATTGCCCATCAAATACTATGAAGGACTCTTGTGACTTGGGGCAGTTTCACTTGATCTACACCTTGGGGCAGTATCTTATGTGGTCTACACTTAGGGGGCAACGAGGTGCTGCTTTCTTGTATTGGGGAGAACCAAGATTTGGTGCCTTTAGATGGTCCCCCCATGCACAGAGGTGAGAGCTGGCACAGGTAAAGCCTGAGCTGGAGCCCTCTGATGCCAACTTCAGTATTCTTTCTTCTGTACCAGCGGTCCTCAAAAGTTTGATTTCCTATTCTTTTATACTCTTAAAAATTATTAAGAAGCCCAAAGACATTTTATTTAAGTGGATCACACCTATGGATGTTTACTGTATCAACAGTTCAAACTGAGATCTTTAAAAATATTTATTCATAAATGCATTTAAAAACAAAATAAATATTCATGTACTTATATAAATATTTTAATAAGTATAATTCCCAAAGCAAGAAAAGAGTGAAAACAGGGACATTGTTTTAAATATTTGTACATCTCTGGGTTGATGGAAGACAGCTGGTAACTGTCTTGTAACTGCTCTGCACTTGTTGTATTGTAAGAGCACACATCCAGTAAGCTCTAGGAAGACTTCACTGTACACATAAGAAGGGCAAATAATATCTTAGTATAATTAAGAAAATAGTTTGGACTTTATAACTCCCCTGAAAGGGCTTCAGGGACCTCCAGGGGACTCCAGACTCTACTTTAGATTCCACTTTTTTAGGAACCTTTCCATGGTTTCCCCAGGAAGAATTCAGTAACTTTCCATGTCATCCCCACAGTTCATTCCTTGAACCTCGTCAGTCCTGATGTTTGTATAATCAGATCAGATCAGATCAGTCGCTCAGTCGTGTCCGACTCTTTGCGACCCCATGAATCGAAGCACGCCAGGCCTCCCTGTCCATCAACTCCCGGAGTTCACTGAGACTCAGGTCCATCGAGTCAGTGATGCCATCCAGCCATCTCATCCTCTGTCGTCCCCTTTTCCTCCTGCCCCCAATCCCTCCCAGAATCAGAGTCTTTTCCAATGAGTCAACTCTTCGCATGAGGTTTGTATAATAGCTGTTGACAAATCCATGTGCTCCACTAAGCTGTGAAATCATCTGTGGTTCAGCCCCAACCTAGTGCCTAATACTGGATATTAGGATATATACTAGGATATATACTACGAAATAATATACTATACCCTATAAATACTAAAATAATATACCCCAAACTATAATATAATATAATAATACACTATATCCTATAATATAATAATATACTATACTATACCCTATAATATAATATTATACTATATATATATAGTATAAATGTATACTATACCCTATAAATACTAAAATAATATACCCCAAACTAGTGCCTAATACTGGATATTAGGATATATACTAGGATATATACTGGGAAATAATATATAATAATAAAATATATACTTGGATATATACTAGGAAATAATCACTGTAGGATACATCAAATAAACAAAGCTCAACACAGTGTACCACAATACCACAACAGAATGAGCTCCAGTGCTCCAGTGGGCTTCCCAGATGGCGCTAGTGGTAAAGAATCCACCTGACAATGAAAGAGACGTGGGTTGAATCCCTGGGTCAGGAAGACCTCCTAGAATAGGAAATGGCAACCCACTACAGTATGCTTGCGTAGAAAATTCCATGGGCAGAGAAGCCTGGTGGGCTACAATCCAGGGGGCCACAAAGAGTTGGACACTACTGAGTACACACACACACACACACACACACACACACACACACACACAGTGCTGCAGTATAGAAATGGAGCAACCAAGCTAGAGTACAGAGGCATTGTTAAGAAAAGCTAGCAAGTTAAAAATGAATGGGTTTTGTTTGCACCTCTGCCACTTACTAGCAGTCTGACTTTTGAGCAAGATCAGTTCCGTTCAGTTGCTCATTCGTGTCGGACTCTTTGTGACCCTATGAACCGCAGCACTTCAGGCCTCCCTGTCCATCACCAACTCCCGGAGCTTTCTCAGACTCACGTCCATAGAGTCCATGATGCCATCCAACCATCTCATCCTCTGTCATCCCCTTCTCCTCCTGCCCTCAATCTTTCCCAGCATCAGGGTCTTTTCAAATGAGTCAGTTCTTCGCATCAGATGGCCAAAGGATTGGAGCTTCAGCTTCAGCATCAGTCCATCCAATGAATATTCAGGACTGATTTCCTTTAGGATGGACTGGTTGGATCTCCTTGCAGTCCAAGGGACTCTCAGGAGTCTTCTCCAACACCATAGTTCAAAGGCATCAATTCTTTGTTGCTCAGTTTTCTTTATGATCCAACTCTCACATCCATATATGACTCCTGGAAAAACCATAGCTTTGACTAGATGGACCTTTGTCAGCAAAGTAATGTCTCTGCTTTTTAATATGCTGTCTAGGTTGGTCATAGCTTTTCTTCAAAGGAGCAAGCGTCTTTTGATTTCATGGCTGCAGTCACCATCTGCAGTGATTTTGGAGCCCAGAAAATAAAGTCTGTCACTGTTTCCATCGTTTCCCCAACTATTTGCCATGAAGTGATGGGACCAGATGCCATGATCTTATTTTCTTGAATGTTGAGTTTTAAGCTAGCTTTTTCACTCTCCTCTTTCACTTTCATCAAGAGGCTCTTTAGTTCCTCTTCGCTTTCTGCCATATGGGTGGTATCATCTGCGTATCTAAGGATATTGATATTTCTCCTGGCAATCTTGATTCCAGCTTGTGCTTCCTCCAGTCCAGCATCTCACATGATATACTACTCTGCATAGAAGTTAAATAAGCGAGGTGACAATATACAGCCTTGACATACTCCTTTCCCAATTTGGAACCAGTCCGTTGTTCCATGTCCAGTTCTAATGGTTGCTTCTTGACCTGCATACAGATTTCTTAAGAGGCAGGTAAGATGGTCTGGTATTCCTGTCTCTTTAGGAATTGTCCACAGTTTGTTGTGGTCGCCACAAAGGCCTAGAGCAAGATACTATATCTCAGTTCCCTCATCTATAAAATAAGGATAAAAGTAGTCCAGACTTGTAAAGTTACTGTGATGGTGAAATGTGATAATTTATATAAAGTAATTATTTTTTATCACTATTAGAATATAGTTGCTTCACAATGCTAATTTCTACTGTATAGCAAAGTGAATCAGTTATATGTATATGTATTATACAGTTATACATATACATATATCCCTACTTTTTTGGATTTCCTTTCCATTTAGTTCATAGAGCATTGAATAGAGTTCCCTGTGCTATATGGTAGGACCTCATTAGTTACCTGTTTTATACATAGCATCAATAGTGTATATATATCAATCCCAATCTTTTAATTCATACCACTGGCTTTCCCCCCTTGGTATCCATACACTTTTCTCTATGTCTGTATCCCTATTTCTGCTTTGTAAATAAGATTATCTATACCAATTTTTTCAGATTCCACATATATGTGTTAATATACGATATTTGTTTTTCTCTTTCTGACTTATTTCACTCTGCATGACAATCTCTAGGTCCATCCATGTCTCTACAGATGAACCAATTTCATTCCTTTTATGTCTGAGTTAATATTCCACTGTACCTACGTTCCACGTCTTCTTTATCCATTCCTCTGTTGATGGACATTTATGTTGTTTCCTTGTCCTGGCTATTGTGAATAGTGTTGCAACGAACATTAAGGTGCATGTATCTTTTGAACTATGGTTTTCTCATGATATATGCCCAGTAGTGGGATTGCTGGTCATGTGGTAGTTCAGTTTTTAGTTTTTTAAGGAATCTCCATGCTGTTCTCCATAGTGGCTGTATCAATTTACATTCCCATCAACAGTGCAAGAGGGTTCCCTTTTCTCCACACCCACTCCAGCAGTTATTGTTTGTAGATTTGTGATTATGGCCATTCTGACCCATGTGAGGTGATACCGCATTGTAGTTTTGATAATGCTTGACAAATGATGAGCACTTTTACATTTACTATTACTTCTGTAACCAAATGGACAAAGCTGTGTCTCTCCATCTCCGCCCTTAGACTAATAAGTGAGACCAAAACGGGAGGTAATATCTCACTCGGAAGAGGGACTTGCTCAATAACTATTTATTCAATAAATTTCAGAATATAAAATGTCAGATTCTGAACCGAAGCAAATTTCCTCTAACATACTTGGAATTAGCAAATCACGGATCACAGAGTAATGACAATAGATGATTAGAGAAGAAGAGGTGAAGCATACAATTCAAAAATGGGTATATAGATTTTTCACAGTGCTTTGTTACTTTGAAAGGATTTCAAAAGTGATAATTAATCCACTTGTTTGGATCTCAGTAAATACATAGAGACTCTTAAATTAGCTCTATATTTGAAGTTGGTTTTAATATCATTGGAGGAAGATGGTTTGATAATGGCTTAGAACAGTTCTTACTCAGAGCAATTGGAAATAATTCTGCACATTTTGAAGACAAGTTTCTTAGTTCAGCTTTATCCTATACTTATTGCATTACACTGAAAATAAGTTATTGCTGTTAGTCCTCATTTAATTCCTAATTTTAATAATATGTAGTAGCACTGAATATTCACTTACATGGTATACATTCAGATGTACCCCAAAATACAATTTCTTTATTACATTACAACTTTTCAGATTTAAGTCTGCACATTGTTGGAGGATTGGAAAGTGGGAGGGTGGTCAAAGGGTATATAGTTTCTTTACTCTACACATGGTAAGCCTATCCGGTCATTTGCACTATCTCTTCAGATAACAGCTTCTGCTTAGATGACTTCAGAGAAATGCTTAGCCATTTAGAAGCTGCCTCCCTCCTCTGTTCCTCTCTTTGAAAGCTTCTGGGTGTAGAACAGGGGCTGAGGCTCTGCGTCCTCCTAGGAGAAGCTTGGGGAGATGTGGGGTGTGCCACTCCTTGGACTGACCTCTGAGATGTGACAAAAATCTGTCTAGCTTTTTTCTGATTAGATTTTAAAACTCAGTCTTTTTTTTTTTTTTTTCCTTATTGAAGTGGAAGAAAAGCTATAACAAACCTATACAGCATATTAAAAACAGAGACATCACTTTGCTGAGAAAGGTGTGTATAGTCAAAGTTATGATTTTTTTCAGTAGTCCTGTACTGATGAGAAGAGTTGAGCCATATAGAAGGCTGAGTACAGAAGAATTGATGCTTTTGAACTGTGGTGCTGGAGAAGACTCTTGACAGTCCCTTAGACAGCAAGGAGATCCAACCAGTCCATCCTAAAGGAGATCAGTCCTGAATATTCATTGGAAGGACTGATGCTGAAGCTGAAGCACCAATACTTTGGTCACCTGATGCAAAGAACCAACTCATTGGAAAAGACCCCGATGCTGGGAAAGATTGAAGGCGGGAGGAGAAGGGGATGACACAGAATGAGATGGTTGGATGGCATCACCAACTCAATGGACATGAGTTTGAGTAAGCTCTGGGAGTTGGTGATGGACAGGGAGGCCTGGCATGCTGCAGTCCATGGGGTCGCAGAGAGTTGGACATGACTGAGCACCTGAACTGAACTGAACTGATGCTGGGAAAGACTGAGGGCAGGAGGAGAGGGGATGGCAGAGAATGAGATGATTAGATAGCACCACCTACTCTGATGAATTTGAGCAGACTCTGTGAGATAGTGGAGGACAGAGGAGCCTGGCATGCTGCAGTCCATGGAGTTGCAAAGACTCAGACACAAATTAGTGAGTGAACAATAACAACAACAAATAGTTGACTTACAACGTTGTGTTCATTTTTTATGTACAGCAAAATGATTGTTATACACACACACATTCTTTTCCATTATAGGATGTTAAATATAGTTCTCTGTGCAATATAATAGAACCTTGTTTATTGTTTAGCTTTTTGAAACTTAAAGCCTAGTCTCCAACACTAGAATCTGTGGTTCAGGTCACTTGCCTCTAAGTCTTCAACTCTTCAGTGTCCTCTCTCCATTCCTAAGCCTCTGCTGGTCTACAGCCTCTTTCTGCACCCCTGGCACCTTTCTGGGAGGGTCCCCTTTAAGGGTACATATGTGAGCAGGAGGAACCAGTTGCTCACCTCTTGAACCGTGTTGTCCTCTACCCTGATGCCGTCTTCTTCATGCCATCTTGGATGTGTATAAAGTCAAAGGCTGGAGCTTTTTCTAGGAGCCATAACTTCTCCTACAACACTAGCCTCAGAAAAGTTAAGACATCAGTCCAAATGTCCTCAGCTTCCACATACCTATCTGGATGTTTCTAAAACCTTACTAACTGAGCTTTCAGTTTCACACAGGAGGTAGGAGTGAGGGGTTGATTATCTGACCTCCTCAAAATTCTTGTCTTCCTTCCCTTGGACCAGAAGGCACAGGATTCAATTTTTCTGCTTCCTCTGTGTCATATCCTTTTTTCTCCTCAGTCAGCCACCTTCATAGCTTAACTCTCTTAAGGGGTAAGAGCTCTCCTCTCTGAATTATGGAAGCACATCTATGATTTAAGTTATCATGGCTTAGTCTTTATAGTTAAAGAAATTTAGAAAAATCTTTCTTTCTGGGAGAAATCTAGCTAAATGACTATAGTCATTTTGAAAATCATATTTTAATGTCTGAGGATAAATACTAACCCCACAAAAGCCCTTCGTATTCATTCTTTCTATAACATTCCTAAATTCTCTCAAGGCAAATGGATGCTCTGGAAAAAAAGAGAAAAATATATGAGAAAACCTTACAAATATATTTCAAAAACCTCCCCCATCATGAGTGATTGTCATTACTCAGAATCCAAGCAATATCATTCAGGTCAGTTCAATTCAGTCACTCACTCATGTCCGACTCACTGCGACCCCATGGACTGCAGCTCGCCAGGCTTCCCTGTCCATCACCAACTCCCTGAGCCTGCTCAAACTCATGTCCATCGAGTCAGTGATGCCATCTAACCATCTCATCCTCAGGCAATATTACTGGACAACATTAATTTGCACATTAACGGAAACCCTTCCAACTACTTTTGAAAGGCTGAAAAAAAAGAGCCAAAATTGTGATTAGAAAGCAGAATCAGTTTTTTCTTTGGGAGTTTCAAAACTAAAGAAATGCTTGCTGACCACAGAAATAGTTTCCAAAAGTTCCCCTGCTGCTGCTGCTGCTGCTGCTAAGTCGCTTCAGTCGTGTCCGACTCTGTGCGACCCCAGAGACGGCAGCCCACCAGGCTCCCCCATCCCTGGGATTCTCCAGGCAATAACACTGGAGTGTATTGCCATTTCCTTCTCCAACGCATAAAAGTGAAAAGTGAAACTGAAGACGCTCAGTCGTGTCTGACTACTAGCGACCGCATGGACTGCAGCCTACCAGGCTCCTCTGTCCATGGGATTTTCCAAGTTCCCCTAGAATTCCATAATCCCAATCAGCTAACAAGATATTTGATGTTGGATAATCCACCATTATATTAAATTATTTTTCCAAAACTATGCTCAGAATCTTTCTTTTTAAAAAAATTTAGGGCTTCCTTGGTGGCTCAGTTGTAAAGAATCCACCTGCCAATGCAAGAGATGCGGGTTCAATCCCTGGTCTGGGAAGATCCCACACATAGAGAAGCAACTAAGCCCATTCACCACAACTATTGAGCCTATGCTCTAGAGCCCGGGAGCCATAACTACTGAAGCCCTCATGCTCTAAAGCCCATGCTGTGCAAGACAAGCCACCGCAATGAGAAGCCTGTGCACCACAACTAGAGTAGCCCCTAGAGAAAAGCTCAAGCAGCAACAAAGACCCAGTACAGCTAAAGATAATTTTTAAAAATAAATAAATTTTTAAAAAACCCTTAAGTAAATCTAGCTTGCTTTCTTTATCTTTTAATCTTGTTAATGGCACCAGATTTCTCCCAGCCTAACAATCATCTTCAGCCCATTTCATTCAAAGCACATTTGATTGGCAGGTACCATGTTAGCCACTGTGGCTTGTCTAGGGCACAAATACTGTCCTCAAGGAAACTTCTATATAGAGCTCCATATCTCATCAATCACTAAGCCATACAGATCTTGCCTTTGAAATGTGTCTCATGTCTCCTTTTGTTCTTTGCTACTGTTACCATGTCCTCATGTCTGAATCACAGCCATGGCAGTTTGATGCCCACCCTCTCCACACCACATTCCTCCTGGCAACCAGAGTACACCATCTTCTGATACTTTTTAACCTCAATGTTGCTGAGGTTAGATTAGATTTAATTCCACTTTCCAAAGCTCCCATAGATGATTCTGACTAGCGTAAGAACTGTATCCAGAGGTAGAGAGAGGATCGTCTGCAAGGTCAGTATGGTTTCATTCATGGAGAGGAACAATCCATGCTCGCCGCCTACTCCCACTGGGTGGCCCACAACTGCCTCGGAATACTGGATCAGATAGACAGACCCTTCCTTCTTTGCATCATCCTGGCATTTTTTGAACTTCTTTTCTTCATCTTTCTGTGGATGCCTTACGCGCAGAATAATTTCTTAGTGCCCCTTCTTTCAGTGTTTTGTGTCAGTCACAAATTTGATCCTATGAATGTTTTCTTTGCTATTTATTTTCATTCTTACTGTCTCAAAATATTGAACCAGCAATATTAAGGAATGATGATACTATTATCTTAAGGACTGCAATTAATGGCCGTTTCCTCACTGGGAAAGGAAAGGAAGGAGCTGGGTGTTTCATATCTAAGCTCCAGAACCACTTCTATTTCAGAAAAACTCCCACTTCGCCTTGCTCCCATGTGAGTCCTTAGATCATTGTGAAGAACGTGCGTGCTAAATGGTTTCAGCCGTGTTCGACTTTTTGAGACCCTATGAACTGTAGCCTACCAGGCTCCTCTGTCCATGGGATTCTTCAAGAGAGAATACTGGAATGGGTACCCATGCCCTCCTCCAGGGGATCTTGCTGACCCAGGGATCAAAACTGCTTCTCTTACATCTTTTGTAAAAACTGGCATGCAGGTTCTTTACACCTACCACCACCTGGGAACACAGAATATCATTAAATCTTTTCAGAGAAAAACTCGAAGTTTCCTCACATGGTACAACTATTGGTAAATAATCTTATCTATCTTTTTTGAATGGAGGGAAAGTCTTTTAAGCCTACTGGCTCCTTGGGTTGATGTGGGTAGAAAGCAGAGAAGATTTTTTAGAAGAAAGCCTGTTTTTTTCCTTTTATAGAGAGGAATATGCTAACTGAGGGGATAAAGACTGAGAAGTTGCTGGAGCAGAACAAGCCACAGACACCAAAGTCAAGGGTCCTCTGCAAACCCCACCAGGCAGTTTCAGGCTAATAGAGAGCTGTTCATTGTCCTTTTGTGCATTCTGATGCTTTTTCCAACGTTTTTCCACAAGGTTTTTAATATGTAAGTAACATAAACATCATACAAAAAAGTAAAAAGAGATGAGAAAAAAAATCAACAAAATCCAAAACTTTTTCCCAGTTACTATGTATAAATGTTTGCAGGGTTTTTTTTCCTCTCATGTGTATATCAATAATATTCTAGATTCCAGTAAATTTTTGTTGGATAACTAAATTAATTTTTTAATTAAAGGATAATTACTTCACAATACTGTGATAGTTTCTGCCATGCATCAACATGAACCGGCCATAGGTATACTTATATCCTGTTCCCCTTGGACCCCTTCTCCTACATCCCTCCCCATCCCACCCCTCTAGGTTGTCACAGAGCACCAATTTGGGGTGCTGGATAACTAAATTAATTGAATGATGAAAGGCTATAATTATATAGTTACACAACTTGGTGCTCTGATTTTTTCCACTTTACTTAACATAACCATTTTATATTTCAATATTGTTAATGATGCTGAAGCTGAAACTCCAATACTTTGGCCACCTGATGCGAAGAATTGACTTATTGGACAAGCCCCTGATGCTGGGAAAGATTGAAGGCGGGAGGAGAAGGGGACAACAGAGGATGAGATGGTTGGATGGCATCACTGACTCAATGGACATGAGTGTGAGTAAACTCCGGGAGTTGGTGATGGACAGGGAGGCCTGGTGTGCTGCAGTCCATGGGGTCGCAAAGAGTCGGACATGATTGAGTGACTGAACTGAACTGAATTGATTGTTAAATTGTCACTGTGTTCTTTTTTTCATGGTTTTGAAACATTCCACTGAGTGGATGTGACACAGTTTACTTAATAATTTTTATATACTTGGGGAACCTTTACTATTTTTCCCAATTTTTCTATGTAACACTATGATGACAAGCATATTCTGTTCTTCTGGATAGATTCTCTAGATCAGGAATAAGCAAACTGTTCTTGTAAAGGGCCAGATATAAATCTGTTTGGCTTTGCAGGCCATATGGTCTCTGTCTCAGCCACTCAGCTCTGCTGATGTAATGCAAAAGCAGTCACAAATAATATGTAAATGAATAAGCATATCTGTGTTCAGAGAAAATTTTATACATGTACAATGAAATTTAAATTTATTTAGCTTTTAATGGGTCATTAAATATTAGTCTTTTAAAATTTTGCTCCAATCAGGTGAAAACCATTCTTAGTTCACAAGCTGTACAAAAATAGGCGGCAGGCCTATGACCAGATGGCTTATAGTTTGCTCCAGAGTCTAAAGATTCCTGAATCAAAGAATACACAATCAACCAGGGCCTGGCTGGTAATTTTGACAGTTTCCTTCAACCATATTTCTTGGTCGTTAATTTTCTAGGTTTAGGTATTTAAATAATCAATGTTTTTATCCTAGAGTACATAATTATTAAGAGACTGTGCAAAAGAGCTCCCATTGCAGTTTGTTACCTCTAAAACATAAGTTTCCTGAAACTGACTTAAGAGTGATGAGATTGTATGAGATCATCCGATCCAACCTTCTGCAGTGGCCATCTGAAGCAAGAAAGCCCAGTTAAAAGGTGTCCAGCAGGAGCATTCCAGAATTTCACCATTTAACCTTAATCTTCCCAGTTCCAACACATTTCATTCTAATTCTTCAGTTGAGTCTGAGAACACCTGGCCAGCTGCCACCTTAAAGCACAAAGGCAATTATTAACTTAATCCCTTTGCATTTCTTTTTCTATCCTGGATTGATAATGATGAATAAAAACTATTTCCTTTTGTGGGTTGTGAAACTGAAGTATAAAAGTACCTTTTCTCTGATTGCATGGTGACTCAGAGAAAAGGAAAACCACGTACCCTGCCTCTAGGGCTAACTGTCGTGGGCATAAATTAATATTTATTAACCATCTACTGCTTATATTACACTGTGTGGGGCAAAACGGCTATTAGTCCCATTCATTACTGTACATTAAAATTTTTTTTTCAATTTATTAAAATTGTATACCGATTGATTAGATTGCTTCAGGCCATAAGTACAAAATTAAAAATATTCAATTAGGATGCATATAACAAAGCAGCAGTAGTTAAAACATGGTGCATTAAAATATCAGCTTGACAGCCACTATTCTTAAAATCTAGAAGGGGCAGATTTATAAGATGTCCTGAAGGCCAAAGGACTGGGTCAGACCAAGAAAGACAGTGAACTCTTTACAAAGAGGAAATCCTTTCTTTTCCCTTCTTTCTATAGATGCTATCTGGGGCTCAAGATTTGTGGTGACTTATCTTCTAGAGCTTTTCTCAGTTATTTCTTAATTTTAAAATATGAAGATGGTATAAACCTTTATTCTTATTCCAACTTGAAGTTAATTTCAAATAAATATACTCATTCAAGAACTCTTCTTCCTATAACCACCGCTACCCCTATCCCACCCCCACAATCCTCTAAGTATTTTTGTATGGGATGTTTGTATAAACCAGGCAATATACTATGTACAAAGAAAACACTCATTTATCTTTATGGGAATGACATGAAAGTTAAGGCCAAAGTTGCTCATGGTTGAGGACCACTAATGGGTAAAGTGATATTCCACAAAAATCAGTGTGAAGAGAAGAGTTAGGAGGGGGTTTGCCTATCTGCATCTTTACAAATAAAAGAAGAAATCAAACGCGGGCTTGTAAATATGTCACTCGTTCTAACTTATATTGAACTGTTGAAAAATACTATAGAGAAAAAGACAAATTCACAGTAGCTTTGACTAGATTATTAAAGATCAGAATGATGAAACTTAATAGGGACATTTAATAGCATGAAATCTAATAGGAACAAATATAAAAAGATATACCATCTGGGAAATAAAAGTGAACCAAGAATACAAATGCAATATAGGAAAAGAACTGGTTAGGTCTCCATATGATAGAAAAAAAACTTGGGGTCATATTTGACAATGAAGCTCATATTGACAAATCAATAATATAGTGTCATTAGGAGATAAGCTAATATAAATTTAGGATATTTTGATGTTTGTCATCCTGTCATAGGTTCAGATGTGTAAAAATCATTCTGTGTTAAACCCAAACAGCATGACTCTGAAACAGTGCCGGAGAACTACCTGGAGATTCTTTAAAACAAAGACTCCAGCACCCAACACTGCAAATATGATATAGTAAGTTCTTGAGAAGGAATCTCAAGAATCTGTATTTTAAACAAGTTTGAAACATAATTTATATACAAGTTTGTCTCTGGACAAGGCTTTGAAAAACATTATTCTAGAGGGTGATCAATTCTTTTTTAGTCACTGTTTTAGTTCAGGTATCTACCCTTGGTACATGGTGCTGCTGTAACTTTCAGTTGAGTGATCTGCTTACTGGCCTTTGTACAGACCTGAGAATTAAGAGTAGCTATAATACATTCATGCAGGCAATCCACTTCTGCTTTTTATTTCTTTTAAAATAACTCTTCATTAAAACAATTGCTCAAGAGATACACAGTATGGACAGAATTTCCTCTGTCTCTAAGCTTCTTGAAAGCAGGAACTCTTTTTGTTCACCCTGGTGACCTTAGTACTTAGCACCCTGGAGTTCCATTATATTTTTTGCTCTATGTTAGGCACAATGCTATTGATGTTTAATGTTTTAAGATATGCCATATGATATATAACATATCTGTGCCTCAGTTCAGTTCAGTTCAGTTGCTCAGTCATGTCCAACTCTTTGTGACCCCATGAATTGCAGCACGCCAGGCCTCCCTGTCCATCACCATCTCCCAGAGTTCACTCAAACTTACGTCCATCGAGTCGGTGATGCCATCTAGCCATCTCATCCTCTGTCATCCCCTTCTCCTCCTGCCCGCAATCCCTCCCAGAATCAGAGTCTTTTCCAATGAGTCAACTCTTCGCATGAGGTGGCCAAAGTACTGGAGTTTCAGCTTTAGCATCATTCCTTCCAAAGAACACCCAAGGCTGATCTCCTTTAGAGTGGACTGGTTGGATCTCTTTGCAGTCCAAGGGACTCTCAAGAGTCTTCTGTTCCTAAAGAAATAGAAATCTTCATTGGAGTAACAGAGGTTCCCACTGATAAGTAAGTAAGTGTTGGTCACTCATTTGTGTTTGACTCTTTGTGACCCCATGGACTGTACCCTCTGGGCTCTTCTGTCCATGGAATTCTCTAGGCAAGAATACTGGAGTGGAGTGCATTCCCTTCTCCAAGGGATCTTCCCCACCCAGGGATCAAACCCAGGTCTCCTGCATTGCAGGCAGATTCTTTATTGTCTGAGCCACCAGGGAAGCCCTTCCACTTATATTCAAGCTTTATCACTATGAATAGAAAAATTTTCTCACTTATTCTTATGTTCCACATTCACTTATTTCTCTTGCTCCGGCTGAGGGCTTCAGAGTCATTTCATATTATCTTAACAATTGATTACAACTTGTCATAGAAAAGGTATTGATTGGCTTTTTAAGTCTAGTGTGTCTCACTAGACTCCCTGCATTTTACTGTCAGTACATTCAAGTCTAAATCTGCCCTCACTCAAGAAAAACTGCTTTTCGTGTCCTTCCAAACTTGGCAGGTAGGTTTGGCCCAGGCTGATACTCCCTCACAACCTCACCCTGCCAAACCCAGCAGGAGTGCAGTGCATATAGGGGACACATTTTGGCATTGGTGGTCAGGGAATTTGCATTTCAGGGCCCCATGGGACTGAAACAATCAGAAAGATGAGTCTTGGCAGGCTGACTCACCCAGGGCACTTCACAGACAGTAGACTAAAATGCAACCACAGTGTTCCTATGACCACTCCTTCAAGACTGGAAGAGGTATTTTTTTCATGTTATACACAGAAACAAACACGGAGAGTCAAGAAAAATGAAGTAGCAGGGGACTGTGTTCCAAAGGAATGAATAAGACAAAATCCCAGGGAAAAAAAACAAAAGCTTAGTGAAACAGAGATAACTAATTTACCTTATAAAGGGTTCAAAGTAATGGTCACTAAGATAACTTCCCAATCTCAGGAGAAGAATGGGTGATCACAGAATTCAATAAAGAGGCAGAAAATATAAGAAAGTACCAAACAGAAGTCACAGAGCTGAAGAATATAATAACTGAACTGAAAAATATACTAGAGAGCTCAACAGAAGACTAGATGAAATTGGAGAAAGGATTAGAGATCTGAAAGACAGGGCAGTGGAACTCATCCAAACAGAGCACCAAGAAGAAAAAGGATTTATTAAAATGAAGATAGCTTAAGGGATCTCAAGCTATATATATCAAACAGAATAATATTTGTATTACAGGATCTCAGAAAGAGAAGATAGAGAAAAGGGACCTAAAAGCTATTTGAAGAAATAATGGCTATAAACTTCCTGGAGAAGGAAACAGATATTCAGATCAGATTCAGAAAGCTCACAGAGTACCAAATAAGTTGAACACAAAGAGATCCTCACCAAGACATATTACCGTTAAAATGCCAAAAGTTAAAAGAGAGTATCATAAAACCAGCAAGAAAAAACAACTTGTTATATACAAGGGAACCCCTATAAAACCAGTGGCAGATTTTTCAGCAGATACCAGAAGGGAGTAACATGATATATTCAAAGTGCTGAAAGCAAAAAATTCCAACCAAGAATACTCTACCTAGCAAGGTTATCATTGAGAACTGAAGGAGAAATAAGAGTCCTCCAGCTAAGCAAAAACTAAAGGAAGTCACCAGCACTAAACTGGTCTTACAAGAAATAGTAAAGGAACTTCCTTAAGCTCAAAAGAAAGGGCTCTAGTTAGTAACAAGAACACACATAAAAGAGAAAAAAACTCACTAGTAAAAGTAAGTATATAGTAAAGGTAATGAAGTAATCACTTGTAGAACATGAAGGTTAAAAGACAAAAGTATATTGTACCTTGCTTATTTAACTTATATGAAACATTAAGTAGAATAATATTTGTATTACAGGATCTCAGAAAGAGAAGAGAGAGAAAAGGGACAGAAAAGCTATATAAAGAAATAACGGCTATAAAATTCCTTAACCTGGAGAAGGAAACAGATATTCAGATCAGATTCATAACGCTGAGCACATCATGTGAGATGCAGGGTTCAGTGAAGCACAAGCTGGAATCAAGATTGTAGGGAGAAATATCAATAACCTCATATATGCAGATGACACCACCTTAGGGCAGAAACTGAAAAGGAACTAAAGAGCTTCTTGATGAAACTGAAAGAAGAGAGTGAAAAAACTGGCTTAAAACTCAACATTTAAAAAACTAAGATCATGGTATGTGGTCCCATCACCACATGGCAAATAGATGGGGAAACAATGTATAGTGAAAATCACTGAAAATGGTGACTGCAGCCATGAAATTAAAAGACGCTTGCTCCTTAGAAGAAAAGCTATGACCAACCTACACAACATATTAAAAAGCAGAGACATTACTTTGCTGACAAAGGTCTGTCTAGTCAAAGCTATGGCTCTTCCAGTAGTCATGTATGGATATGAGAGTTGGACCATAAAGAAAGCTGAGCACCAAAGAACTGATGCTTTGAACTGTGGTGTTGGAGAAGACTTTTGAGAGTCCCTTGGACTGCAAGGAGATCCAACCAGTCCATCCTAAAGGAAATCAGTCCTGAATATTCATTGGAAGGACTGATGTTGAAACTGAAACTCCAATCCTTTGGCCACCTGATGCAAAGAACTGATTCATTTGAAAAAACCCTGATTCTGGGAAAAATTGAAGGCAGGAGGAAAAGGGGATGACAGAGGATGAGATGGTTGAATGGCATCCCCAACTCAATGTATATGAGTTTGAGCAAGCTCCAGGAGTTGGTAATGGAAAGGGAAACCTGACATGCTGCAGTTCACAGGGTTGCAAAGAGTCAGACATGACTGAGTGACTGAACTGAACTGAAAAGACAAAGTAGTAAAAATAAATAAATAAATAATAACCACAATTACAATTGTTAAAGGATCCACAAAATAGATGCAAAATGTGACATCAAAAACTTGTAATATGTGGAGGGAGTAAAAATGTAGTTTTAGAATGCATTCACATGTAACAATTTCAACTTAAAACTAAAGTTATATATATATGTATATAAACATATATATATATATATATATATATATATATATCTTTTGGTAATCACAAAGCAAAAACCTATAGAAGATACAAAAAAAGATAATGATAATGGAATCTAAACACAACACTAAAGAAAATCATCAAATCACAAGAAAAGAGAACAAGAGAAGAAGAAAAGCACATAGAGGAACTGTGAAACAACCCAAAAACAATTAACAAAATGGTAACAAATATATAATTATCTATAGTTACTTTATGTAAATAGTAATAACTATACACCTATCTATAATTATTTTAAATGTAAACAGACTAAATTCTCAAAAGACATAGAATCAGTCAGTTCAGTCACTCAGTTGTGTCTGACTCTTTGCGACCTCATGTACTACATCACACCAGGCTTCCCTGTCCATTACCAACTCTCAGAGTCTACTCAAACTCATGTACATCGCATTGGTGATGCCATCCAATGATCTCATCCTCTGTCCCCCCCTTCTCCTCCTGCCTTCAATCTGTCCCAGCATCAGGGTCTTTTGCAATGAGTTGGTTCTTCTCATCAGGTGGCCAAAGGATTGGAGTTTCAGCTTCAGCATCAGTCCTTCCAATGAATATTCAGGACTGATTTCCTTTAGGATGGACTGGTTGGATCTCCTTGCAGTCCCAGGGATTCTCAAGAGTCTTCTCCAACATCACAGTGCAAAAGCATCAATTCTTCAGCGCTCAGCTTTCTTTCTTTTTTTTCTTATTTATTTATTTGTTTATTTTAATTGGAGGCTAATTACTTTATAATATTGTGGTGGTTTTTGCCATACATTCACATGAATCAGCCATAGGTGTACACGTGTTCCCCATCCCAAACCCCCTCCCACCTCCTTCCCTATTCCATCCCTCAGGGTCATCCCAGAGCACCAGCCCTGAGCACCCTGTCTCATGCATCAAACCTGGACTGGTGATCTATTTCACATATGATAATATACGTTTCAATGCTATTCTCTCAAATCATCCCACCCTTGCCTTCTCTCACAGAGTCCAAAAGTCTGTTCCTTACATCTGAATCTCTTATGCTCTCTCACATATACAGTCATCATTACCATTTTCTAAATTCCATATATATGTGTTAATATATTGTATTGGTGTTTTTCTTTCTGATTTACTTCGCTCTGTATAATAGGCTCCAGTTTCATCCACCTTATTAGAACTGATTCAAATGCATTCTTTTTAATAGCTGGGTAATATTATTTTGTGCATATATACCACAGCTTTCTTATCCATTCATCTGCTGATGGACATCTAGGTTGCTTCCATGTCCTGGCTATCGTAAACAGTGCTGCGATGAACACTGGGGTACACATGTCTCTTTCAATTCTGGTTTCCTTGGTGTGTATGCCCAGCAGTGGGATTGCTGGGTCATATGGCAGTTCTATTTCCAGTTTTTTAAGGAATCTCCACACTATTCTCCATAGTGGCTGTACTAGTTTGCATTCCCACCAACAGTGTAAGAGGGTTCCTTTTTCTCCACACCCTCTCCAGCATTTATTATTTGTAGACTTTTTGATAGCAGCCATTCTGACCAGCGTGAGATAGTACCTCGTTGCAGTTTTGATTTGCATTTCTCTGATAATGAGTGATGTTGAGCATCTTTTCACATGTTTGTTAGCCATCTGTATGTCTTCTTTGGAGAAATGTCTTTTTAGTTCTTTGGCCCATTTTTTGATTGGGTAGCTTATTTTTCTGGAATTGAGCTGCAGGAGTTGCTTGTATATTTTTGAGATTAATTCTTTGTCAGTTGCTTCATTTGCTATTATTTGCTCCCATTCTGAAGGCTGTCTTTTCACCTTGCTTAAGCTTCCTTAGTTGTGTAAAAGCTTTTAAGTTTAATTAGGTCCCATTTGTTTACTTTTGCTTTTATTTCCATTATTCTGGGAGGTGGATCATAGAGGATCCTGCTATGATTTATGTCAGAGAGTGTTTTGCCTATGTTTTCCTCTAGGAGTTTTATAGTTTCTGGTCTTACATTTAGATCTTTAATCCATTTTGAGTTCATTTTTGTGTATGGTGTTAGAAAGTGTTCTAGTTTCTTTCTTTTACAAGTGGTTGACCAGTTTTCCCAGCACCACTTATTAAAGAGATTGTCTTTCTCCATTGTATATTCTTGCCTCCTTTGTCAAAGATAAGGTGTCCATGGGTGTGTGGATTTATCTCTGGACTTTCTATTTTGTTCCACTGATCTATATTTCTTCTTTGTGCCAGTACCATACTGTCTTGATGACTGTAGCTTTGTAGTATAGTCTGAAGTCAGGCAGGTTGATTCCTCCAGTTCCATCTTCTTTCTCAAGATTGCTTTGGCTATTCGAGATTTCTTGTATTTCCATACAAATTGTGAAATTATTTGTTCTAGTTCTCTGAAAAATACCGTTGGTAGCTTAATAGGGATTACATTGAACCTATAGATTGCTTTGGGTAGTATACTCATTTTCACTATATTGATTCTTCCGATCCATGAACATGATATATTTCTCCATCTATTTGTGTCCTCTTTGATTTCTTTCATCAGTGTTTTATAGTTTTCTATATATAGGTCTTTTGTTTCTTTAGGTAGCTTTATTCCTAAGTATTTTATTCTTTTCGTTGTAATGGTGAATGGAATTGTTTCTTTAATTTCTCGTTCTGTTTTCTCATTTTTAGTGTATAGGAATGCAAGGGATTTCTCTGTGTTAATTTTATATCCTGCAACTTTACTATATTCATTGATTAGCTCTAGCTAGTTTCTGGTGGAGTCTTTAGGGTTTTCTAGAGGATCATGTCATCTGCAAACAGTGAGAGTTTTACTTCTTTTCAAATCTGGATTCTTTTATTCCTTTTCCTTCTCTGATTGCTGTGGCTAAAACTTCCAAACTATGTTGAACAGCAGTGGTGAGAGTGGGTACCCTTGTCTTATTCCTGACTTTAGGGGAAATGCTTTCAATTTTTCACCGTTGAAAATGGTGGATAATGGAGGATAATGTTTTGCTGTGGGTTTATCATATATGGCTTTTATCATGTTGAGGTTTGTTCCTTCTATGCCTGATTTCTGGATTTTTTTAATCATAAATGGATGTTGAATTTTGACAAAGGCTTTCTCTGCATCTATTGAGATAATCATATGGTTTTTATCTTTCAATTTGTTAATGTGGTATATAACATTGATTGAATTGCAGCGCTCAGCTTTCTTTATGATCTAACTCTCATATCCATACATGACTACTGGAACAACCATAGCTTTGATTGGAAGAACGTTTGTTAGTAAAGTAACATCTCTGCTTTTTAATATGCTGTCTAGGTTGGTCATAGCTTTTCTTCCAAGGAGAAAGAAGCATCTTTTAATTTCATGGCTGCAGTCATCATTTGCAGTGATTTTGGAGCCCCTCAAAATAAAATCTCTCACTGTTTCCATTGTTTCCCCAACTATTTGCCATGGAGTGACAGGACTGGATGCCATGATCTTAGTCTTCTGAATGTTGAATTTTAAGCTGACTTTTTCACTCTCCTCTTCAATTTTGATCAAGAGACTCGGTAGTGCTTCGCTTTCTGCCGTAAGGGTGGTGTCATCTACATATCTGAGGTTATTGATATTTCTCCTGGAAATCTTGATTCCAGCTTGTGCTTCACCCAGACCAGCATTTCACATGATGTTAAGTGAAGTCACTCAGTCGTGTCTGACTCTTTGCGACCCCATGGACCGTAGTGCACCAGGCTCCTCCCTCCATGGGATTCTCCAGGCAAGAGCACCGGAGTGGGTTGCCATTTCCTTCTCCAGGGGCTCTTCCTGACCCAGGGATCGAACCTGGGTCTTCTGCATTCCAGGTAGACACTTTAACCTCTGAGCAACCAGAGAAGCCCCGATGTACTCTGCACATAAGTTAAATAAGCAGGGTGACAATATACAGCCTTGACGTACTCCTTTTCCTATTTAGAACCAGTCTGTTGTTCCATGTCCAGTTTTCACTGTTGCTTCTTGACCTGCATACAGATTTCCCAGGAAGCAAGTCAGGTGGTTTGGTATTCCCACCTCTTTAAGAATTTTCCACAGTTTGTTGTGATCCACACACTCAAAGGCTCTAGCACAGTCAATAAAACAAAGGTAAATGTTTTTCTGGAATTCTTTTGATGATCCAGCAAATGTTGGCAATTTGATCTCTGGTTCCTCTGCCTTTTCTAAACCCAGGTTGAACATCTGGAAGTTCACTGGTTCACATACTGTTGAAGCCTGGCTTGGAGAATTTTGAGCATTACTTTGCTAGTGTGTGAGATGAGTGCAGTTGTGAGGTAGTTTGAACATTCTTTGGCATTGCCTTTCTTGGGGATTGGAATGAAAACTGAATTTTTCCAGTCCTGTGGCCACTGATGAGTTTTCCAAATTTTCCAGCATATTGAGTGCAGCATTCTCACAGCATCATCTTTTAGGATCATCTCAAAAGACACAGAATAGCTGAATGGATAAAAATATGCTGTCTAAAGAGATTTGATTCAGATGTAAGAAAACACACATGCAAAAAATGAAAAGATGGAAAGACATGTTTCATGCAAAAGGAAACCAAAAATAGCTGGAGTAGGTATACTTACATCTGACAAAATGAATAAAAGACAAAGATGAACACTATATAAATGATAAAAGGTCAATCCAACAAGATGGATACAACATTTGTAAATATTCATGCACCCAACACAAAATCACCTAAACATGTAAAGGAAATATTAACAGACCTTAAAAAAAAAAGATTTACAAAAATCTAGTAGTAGTATATGTTGTTGTTATTGTTATGTAGTCACTAAGCCATGTCTGACTCTTTTGTGACCCCATGGCCTGTAGCCTGTCAGGCCCCTCTGTCTATGGGATTTCCCAGACAAAGTAGGGGACTTCAATACTCCACTTACATCAATAGATAGACAATCCAAACAGAAAATCAATAAGGAAAAATTGGCCTTAAATAATACATTAGACCAAATGGACTTTTTATATAAACACACACATAGAGAATATTACAAATCATATATGTGATAAGGGGTAAATATCCAAAATATATAAAGAATTCATACAAGTCAGTAACAAAATATACAATTAAATATTACTCAGTCCTAAAAAAGAATGAAATCTTGCCATTTCCAACAACATGGATGGACCTTGAGGGCATTATACTGTCAGATAATGAAAGACAAATACTGTATGATTTCACTTATATGGGAAATCTAAAAACACAAAACAGTCAAAATAAGACTCATAGACATGGAGAAAAGACTGGTAGTTGTCAGAAGGAAGTTTTGCTGGTAGGCAAAATTGGGGGAGGGTGTCAAGAGATACAAACCTTCAGTCTTTAAGAAAAAGTAAGTCAGGATATAATGTACAGTATGCTGACTATAGTCAATAATATTGCATTATATATTTTGTAACTTTGATGGTGACAGGAGGAAACTAGACTTATGATCACTTCTTAATGTATACAAATTGTTATGTTGTACACCTGAAACTAATATAATGTTGTATTTATAATATTATACCTCAATTTTAAAAAAAGAAAGAGAGAGAAAGAGAAAAAGAAAACACTGCTTTCAATTTCTTCATGCTGTGATGCTATGGTCATATTTGTATTCTACATTCCTAAGTCCCAGGCCTCATGCTTTTTGTTCTGTTGGTTAGCACTCTCTCTGTCACTCTACCCCCAGCCGCCCCCCCCACCGCCCCCCCCCCCCACACACACATTGAAACATACAATGTTTGGTTCTGATTAATCCTCTATATCAAACCTTTCTTGTCCACTCTAGTTAAACTTCCTCCTACCCAGTTATCAACTTCATTTGGGTGTCATTCTGTATAATTTGTTTTCAGATAACATATTAACTCATCTTCACAAGTTTTCAGGTCATTTTGAAGTTGTACCTTAGTGGGATTTTCCCTACCATGAACATTTTAGTGTTTAAACCAAGCAAAACTCTTTTAAGACAAGTTTATGTGGTTTCCTCATAAAGGCCATTCTTGCTCCCACTAAAGTCTGAACTTTAGTCAACTGATGCAGTCAGTAAACTGCTGTGAAATATATTTTTTAAAGTGGCATCTTTTCAGAAAAAAATTATGTCTCCTGGAGAAAGATTAATGATATTGGTCTATAGACTAGAATGCTGAGGGTTAGATTTATTTTCTTCAGCTACATGGAGGGCTTCATGGGAAGATATGTCTGGTGACTAGTTATCCAGGTTTAAAGAGAATAAAAGAGAAATTCAAGGCTTCAGTTAAAGCAAGAGAGCCATAAGTTTAACAGCAGGAGGAACTCAGCTGCAACAGTCAACTGATAACAGCAAACTCATTGGATTTTCATTTGCCTAAAAGTAGGACTGGCTGAGAGGCTCTCTTGCAGTCTTACAGATCTAGATGAATGACAGAAAGCACAATTACATGGGTAAATGTGGAAGTGATTTTTCTCAAGTTAAAAAATGGAGGATTTGATACCATTGCATGCAAGATGATCAAATGAGATAGCAACAGGTACCCAAAAGGCAAATGAGGTGATGACTAAAAGGACTGGCCAGCGATACAGCATACAAAAGAAGGACAAAGGTTCAAACAAACTGACATGTACCACAGATATTTGTTTGTTCACTCACTCATTCAATAATATGTACTGGGTTGCTACTACATGCCAAATATTGTTCTAGGTACTTGAACAAAATACAGATCCTTGTCTTTGTGGAGTTTACATGCTATTAGAGGGACAGTAAAAACAAGTACTGAACATAAGTGAAAGTGTTAGTCACTCAGTCATGTCTGACTCTTTGCAACCCCATGGGACTGTAGCCCACCAGACTCCTCTGTCCATGGAATTCTCCAGGCAAGAATAGTGGAGTGGGTTGCCATTACCTTCTCCAGGGGATCTTCCCAACCCAGGGATGGAACCTGGGTCTCCCGCATTGTCAGCAGATTCTTTACTGTCTGAGCTACCAGGGAAGCCCCATAAATAAACATAAAATGTAAGTAAATCATAAAGTATTTTAAGGCAAGAAAGAAAAGAAAAAATAGAGCAGGTTAAGGGCGGCTCTTGCAGAACCAAACTTTGGTTCGCTTGCCTGTGCACAATAAAGCCAGTCTACCGACACCAGGTTGTGGTAAGAGAAAGTGCAGCATTTACTATAGAGCACCAGGCAAGAAGTCCAGACAAAAGTGAAGGTGACCGTTGCTCAGTCATGTCTGACTCTTGGCAACTCTATGGACTGTAGCCCACCAGGCTTCTCTGTCCAGGGAATTCTCCAGGCAAGAATACTGGAGTGGGTAGCCATTCCTTTCTCCAGGGCATCTTCCCAATCCAGGGGTCAAACTTGGGTGTCTTGCATTGCAGGGAGATTCTTTACCACTGAGCCATCAGGTAAGCCTGGAGTCCAGATAGCTAGTGCTCAAAACTCTCAAACTCCCTGATGGATTTCATCAAAGTATTTTTAAAAGCTAGGTGAGGGAGAGGGAGTCCCAGGGCATGTGATCAACTCATGCACAGTTCTCTAATTGGCTGACAATGAGGTAACAAAGTGGTGTCACAGGGGTTAACATTATTAATCCCTAGGTGCCAGTCAGTCTGGGGGCTATGTACACATTGGCATCAAGTAGTTAATTTCTTCCATTTGGTGGTGGTTTTAGCATTTGTAGAGAAACACAGGAAATGTGCATCAGATACTGTTATCTAGGTACTTCAGAGAAGAGCTAAAGCAGAGGATTTGGGGGAGCAGACTGTCCCAGGAAGGCCCCATACCCACTTAGGTACAGGATTAGGAGCACAGGGATGCACACTGAGCTGCAGATTTAGAGTGGTCAGGGCAGGCCTCACTGAGAACAAAGATTTGATCAAAGACTTACAGAAGACAGGGAGTGAGCCTGATGGCTGTCATTGGGGAAGACTGTTCCAGGATGATGGAAGAGCTAATGCAAGGGTTCTAAGACCCAAAGCACTTGATAGGTTCCAGGAACAGTGTGGAAGCCACGTGGCTGGGAGTGAGGGAAGAGAAAAAGGAGGAGATTGAAGTTAACAAGGGTGAAAATAGATCATGAAGGGCTCTGTAGACCTTGCTAAAATACTCTGAATTTTAACTGCAAGTGAAACAAGAGCCATAGCAAGGGTTTAAGCAGAAGAGTGATGGGATATGACTTTATTTTAAAATGCTCTCTCAGACTGCTGTGTTGAGAATAGGCTGAAGACGGGAAGAGCAGAAGCAGAGCTATCTTCCCGAGGCACTTGCCGTAAGACTATAGATGGGGGGCTTCCTTGGTGGCTCAGTGGTGGAGAGTCCACCTGAGTGCAGGAGACACAGGGTTCAATCCCTGTTCCAGGAGGATCCCGCATGCCGTGGAGCACCTAAGCCTGTGTGCCACAACTACTGAGCCTGTGCTCTTGAGCCTGGGAGCCGCCACTACTGAGCCCATGCGAGGCAACTATAGAAGCCTGTGCACACTAGAGCCTGTGCTCACAAGAGAAGTCACTGCATCGAGAAGCCCATGCACCACAACTAGAGAGTAGTCCCCCAACTCCACAACTAAACAGGCTTCACAGCAAAGAAGACCCAGCACACCCAAAAATAATAAACAAATAAAGACTAGAGATGGCAGAGGCTCTGACCAGGGTGGCAACAGTAGAGGCAATAAGTGAGGAAGACCCAAGCAGGTTCTAAAGAAGGAAGAAAAATGGTGAAAGAGCTGCCATTGACAAGCTCTACTTATACAGAAAAAATTCACACATCCCTTTCTCTTACCAAGGAAGACAAACCACGGTATGTTTATGTTGAATGTTGCTGCTTGCATAAATTCTCAAAATGACTGACAGCACTTGATGGGCTTGCTCTGACAGTAACTGTAGAATAGCAGAGTAATTTCTCATACCACCTAACACAATGATGTCATCTGTGTTTAGAAGGCAGTGATTAGTTGGGTCTGCAAACAAAGTAAATTGACTTCAAATTGGAAATAAAAATAAAGAGTAAACTTGAAAGTATAAAAAAAAAAAAAAAACATGAAGGGGCAGGGGGGAATTAGAAATATAAAACAAGCGTCCATGTATACACTATATTGGGAGGACAGGGCAGTCAATGTCATGTCCGTGGTATGAGAACAATCTTTCAACAGCATTCAACTAGGACTCGCAGCACCTGGCTTTCAAGGGCCACTATGTGACAGCGGGCAAGTCAGAGTATCCTAAACATAACAACTAATTGGGATCCTAGTGGTCTTCTTTGGGAACAGCCCTTCCTTCTGGGCTCCTCAGCTCTATGTGTTTAGCAATCTTCTGTCCAACTTCTCTCGGTGAGGACCTTATCTGCCTCTTCTGGTTACAGAAAGAATTGCTAGCGCCTGTTAGAGTCAATGAGCATTGTCAGAGGGACTTCCTGCCAGTCTGTGGTGCAGATGTAAGAAGCTGTCATTCAGAGCTTAAAGGCGCTAAAACTAAGCCATTAAGCGGTCTCCATCCTGGCCAGTTTGTTGCCCAGGAATGTTAGATGTGGCCAGAAAGGTTATGTGTCTGTTTAGACAACCCGGGCAGGGTAGGCTCCTATATGGGGAAGAGGAGGTCTAGAACAGGAAGTAGGTAAGGATGTACAAATACAGAAGCTCAGTCACTCAGTCGTGTCCAACTCTTTGCGACCCCATAGACCATAGCCTACGGAGAAGGCGATGGCACCCCACTCCAGTACTCTTGCCTGGAGAATTCCATGGACAGAGGAGCCTGGTGGGCTGCAGTCCATGGGGTTGTGAAGAGTCGGACACGACTGAGCGACTTCCCTTTCACTTTTCACTTTCATGCATTGGAGAAAGAAATGGCAACCTACTCCAGTGTTCTTGCCTGGAGAATCCCAGGGTCGGGGGAGCCTGGTGGGCTTCCATCTATGGGGTCACACAGAGTCGGACACGACTGAAGTGACTTAGCAGCAGCAGCAGTAGCAGCAGACTATAGCCCACCAGGCCCCTCTGTCCATGGGATTCTCCAGGCAAGAATACTGGAGTGGGTTGTCATTTCTTCCTCCAGGGGATCTTCCTGACCCAGGGATCAAACTCACATCTCCTGCAACTCCTGCCCTGGCAGACAGATTCTTTACTACTAGCACCACCTGGGAAGCCCCACAAATAGAGAAATTAAAAACAAAAGGAAGGAAGAAAGACAGAGTGAGAGGAAGAAAAGGAAGAGAGGAGGTGGGGGAGGAGAGAGACAGGAAGGAAAGGAGAGAAAGAAAAAAGAAAGAAGAAATGAAATGACAAAAGTGAGGGAGGGAAGGAGGAAATACAGTGAGGTGGGGAAGAGACTGAATGGTGAACAGGGGTGAGCAGTTAAGATTCTAGAGATCTCTCTCATCAAGCTACACTGATTAATATCCCACTTCTGTCTTCTGTTATGTTAAAACAAACAAGCTTTCTACCATCTACAACAAAACTTCTTCTCCAATTCTAATTGCCTTGGATTTGAGATTTTGAGCAAAGAAAAAAGATTAAGTATCCCTTTATCACAGCTCAGAAGGTAGATAATGAGATTTGTGTGCTTTTTCTTGTAAAAATATTTTGAATCCTGAACAAACCATGTCAAAAGGAGAAATGATCAAGCACATCACCCATCTGGACTCAGGAAATAGCTAATTCTTCATGAAGAGCCTGGATAGTGGTCAAGGCATTGATTTTTGTCCTGTACTTTGGGGTTGCCATGCTCTTAATGAGTCACTTAGTCTTACTGATACCAGGGAATATTTATTTTATCCAAGTGGGATGAATCAGGGAAGCAGAATATAACCACAGAGTGTCTACAGACATTCAACAGAAAACTTTAAAATCACTTGGACCATAATTTCTAGTGTCTTCTACTCATCCTAGTTCAGAAATTGGGAAAAGAGAGCTGGGCATTTTGACTTCCTTAAAGAAGAACAAAATTGGTTATCTGAACAGTACAAGAGTGTCAGCATGAATTGGTAAATATGAATATATCCAACATAAAGTTTTGTGGTCTGAAATGAGTTGATTCTATTCTGAATGGGTCAGAGTTAATTCAGTCCATTGTACTCAGACAAGTTTAAGAGTGAAACAAAGACTTCAGGGTCAGGGTGAGGGGTGGGGGTTGGGGGCGGCTGTGGTGTGCATTTTCCAGCTGTCAGTTTACATCTGTGAATGACCTTTAGCTGGCCATCAAAGAGTTGCTTTCCAGAGGATAACTGTATCCTGGATGGCTGCAAACAAAAGGATCTGCTGTCAAATCTCCAATCATTTTGTGAAGTCAGCGTCCACCTTTGTTAATTATTAGCCCATACAGGGTTAAGGTTCTATATGCATCCGCACCTGGAAAATACTACCGCAACCAAACACAGCATGAACAAGACTGAACTGAATGTCATTTTCATCTAGAAACCAAGGTTGCTTTTATTAAAAACTAGGTAAGTTTTTAAAAAGTGCTACCTGTATGGCACAAAGAGCTCAGCTCAAAAATATTTCCCGCATAATCTGAATCTCCAAATTCATCATTAGAAACATATTGCTTTATATGACAACTGGTTCATGGACTAATCACACTTGATTTAGGGTCTGACACCTAGAGTCTAAAACTTAGGCACCACGGGCAAGTCCTCAAACTCTTTGGGCCACAGTTTCCTTCTATGCAAAGTGGTGATAATTAAACCTAACCCACCAGCTTTGCAGGGTTGTTTTTCCTCCACAGCTATGTGGCTCCTGATCCTATCTATACAGTAACCACACTTCCTGTCAAGCACCTCTAGAGAATGCATCTTTCTGAGCTCGTCTCTGTTTATCCCTTTTTCAAATGATTGTTTTCTGTGACATATCTGTTGCAGTCAGCAGCAGTATGTCAATTGTTTGGGATCTCTTTCTTGTCACAGTTTGGGGTTTCTTGAAATCACATGTTTAGCATCTCTGAACATCGCATGCGATGACCCATGTTGGCCTTTCTGAGCCTCTCCGTTGCTTTGTTTGTCACTCAGAGCCTTGAAGAGAGACCTCTTTGGCCAAAGGAAAAAACAGGTGGTGTGAGCCTAATTATCACCTTGTGGTCCTCCCTTTCTCATTTCCTTTTTTTGTCTTTCTAGTCATGCTTTATTTGCATGTTTGGCCCACCATTCGAAGGAGATGCCATTTCTGCTCTCTCACACCCAGCCTCAGTACTTCCTTTCCCAAGGCAGCTGTTCAAATGGAAATACTGTGGGCTTTCTAATGCAGTCGACAGTGGTTCTAATCCTGGCTCTGGTATTTACGAACTCAGTGATTAACGGTGACTTCTGCACTTCGATCTCCTCATCTGTGTGAACGGAAATCACGTCTATTTCAAGAGTTCTTGGGTGATGAAGGAACATTATATATGTGCTCCTGAGTTTGCAAGATGATCAATAAATATGAATTCCTTTACTCCTTTAGAAACATTTTCCTCTTTGCTGTGTCTTACTTTCATTTTAAAATTCTTTAACATCAAAGTTGTTTGTATTCCCCCTTCCCAGTCCTTTCTGGGGCTTCATCATCTTCTCTCAGCTGGGCAGAACAGTTAAGCACCTGAGTCATTGGCTCAGAGAGCCTAGATGTGAAACTCAGATCTCCTGCCTCCAAGACCCATCTCCACAAAGTTACCAAGTTACCCCGTTAAGTGGGGTTAAAGAAGGACTCATCTTATGGGTGGCTGTCATTCAATGTGGCCATACATGTAAAAAGCTTGCCATGGTGGGCTTCACATATCATAAGTACATGGTTCCTATTGTTAGTGCTAATCTTTGTCCAGCTTCCCTGGTGGCTCTGCTGGTAAAGAATCTGCCTACAATGAGGGAGACCTGGGTTCGATCCCTGGCTTGGGAAGATCTTTGTCCCCCTGATTCATTATTAAATCTTGCTCTTTCCTTTACATTCATCATGAATGATCTGCTTTCATGTTCTCCTAACCTCAGATTTCCTCTTAAAGATGAACTCTTCTCCTTTCTGCCAAATCACTCTCTCGCCTACACACCTATTTCAAAGCCATTTAAGGGGCATCAGTCTATTACTGATGGGCCAGGAGATACTTTCTTAAACGTTAAGGTATTTTTCCTTTGAGGTCTTAAAGTTGTATGCTATAGCCGTTTAGGGATAAAGTCTGGGTCATTTTTACATTGTTAAGTCTTGTTTATCTCTCATTTTTTTCTCTACCCCAAACCATCCCCTTCTATTTCAGACACCTGCTCCTATTCCCCACATCTGTGGCCCTTTCGTCCCTGTTCACAATTATTTCTTCTTTTTCTCCACTTATCTGGTGATTCACCTCTCCCTGGTCAATCTGAACTAGTAACTTTAATTCATGATTCTCTATTATTTGACCTACCCAATATAAGAATGAACAGAGGTTACCCAGGGACCTGGCCTCATACGATGAACCGTCATTCGTTTAAAATGAGCCCACAGCCAAGTTGTTCTGCTTCAATGGTCTTAGAACATGGTTTTGCTTTTTTTCTCTAAAAAACTGATATTCAGAAGTGAAGAATAGAGATTCTCCAATATTTTGATAAATATCCAGATATCATTCCTAATAAAATTTTCCATCTATGAAAACTGATTTATTCCTCTGTCACTCCACTGTCATGAGCAACCATCTCATTACACACTTACCATCGTGGTGCCCAACCTCCAGGCCCAAACTCCACTTCTTCCTAAGGCCCAGGATCTGCTATGACTCTGTGTTACTGGTTCCAGTTCTACTGTGCTCTACTCTCCTGCTCTTTAATCTGCTTGCTGATAATATGCAAACAAACAGCACTCTATAGCTTCTAGTCCTTGAAATCATACTAGGTACCATATTCTGAGCTAAAATGTTTCCTTCAGTTCAGTTCAGTTCAGTTCAGTTGCTCAGTCATGTCCGACTCTTTGCGACCCCATGAATCGCAGCACGCCAGGCCTCCCTGTCCATCACCAACTCCCGGAGTTCACTCAGACTCACGTCCATCGAGTCAGTGATGCCATCCAGCCATCTCATCCTCTGTCGTCCCCTTCTCCTCCTGCCCCCAATCCCTCCCATAATCAGAGTCTTTTCCAATGAGTCAACTCTTCGCATGAGGTGGCCAAAGTACTGGAGTTTCAGCTTTAGCATCATTCCTTCCAAAGAAATCCCAGGGCTGATCTCCTTCAGAATGGACTGGTTGGATCTCCTTGCAGTCCAAGGGACTCTCAAGAGTCTTCTCCAACACCATAGTTCAAAAGCATCAATTCTTCGGCACTCAGCCTTCTTCACAGTCCAACTCTCACATCCATACATGACCACAGGAAAAACCATAGCCTTAACTAGATGGACCTTAATTGGTAAAGTAATGTCTCTGCTTTTGAATATGCTATCTAGGTTGGTCATAACTTTCCTTCCAAGGAGTAAGCGTCTTTTAATTTCATGGCTGCAGTCACCATCTGCAGTGATTTTGGAGCCCCCCAAAATAAAGTCTGACACTGTTTCCACTGTTTCCCCATCTATTTCCCATGAAGTGATGGGACCAGATGCCATGATCTTCGTTTTCTGAATGTTTCCTTACTCTATCTCAATTAATTCTCATAGGTACCATTTTTATTCTTATTTTACAGATTATAAAACTCAGAGTTTAACATCCACTGAGGAAAACATTACAGTTCCTCCCATTTAACATATTGCAAACTTGAGACATAAAAAAGGCTAAGTAATTTGCATGAGTTCATGGGAATAAGGTAATAAGACAGACAGTGGTAACGTGGAGAGTGGGGGCTACTTTAGATAAAATCATCAGGGAAGACTCTCTTAGGACATTATATTAGTTAGAGTTTTCCAAAGAAACAAGAACAATACAGGAGAAAGATAGATAGACAAACAGACAGATGATAAAGAGATTTATTATAAGGTATTGATTCATGTATGGGCTTCCCTGGTGGCTCAGATGGTAAATAATCCACCTGCAATGTGGGAGACCTGGGTTCAATCCCTGGGTTGGGTTGATCCTCTGGAGGAGGGCATGGCAATCCACTCCAGTATTCTTGCCTGGAGAATCCCCATGGACAGAGGAACCTGGCGGGCTAGAGTCCATGGGATCACAAAGAGTCAGACACAACTGTGTGACTAAGGATGTACATACACATTAAGCCATACTTAATCTCCAAATATAGACAATAATGAAGTCAACTCCACCTACCACGATCTACCTATCCTGCATGCAACCTGTAACATCCTGATCTCTTCCTCTGAAGAAGAGGTGAAGTTCTGAGTATTGTTGATTCTCTCTTTGATTTCTCATAACTGAAATACTATGATATATATTGTCACCCTGCTTATTTAATTTATATGCAGAGTACATCATGAGAAATGCTGGGCTGGAAGAAGCACAAGCTGGAATCAAGTTTGCCGGGAGAAATATCAATAACCTCAGATATGCAGATAACACCACCCTTATGGCAGAAAGTAAAGAAGAACTCAAAAGCCTCTTGATGAAAGTGAAAGAGGAGAGTGAAAAAGTTGGCTTAAAGCTCACCATTCAGAAAATAAAGATCATGGGATCTGGTCCCATCACTTCATGGGAAATAGATGGGGAAACAGTGGAAACAGTGTCAGACTTTATTTTGGGGGGCTCCAAAATCACTGCAAATGGTGATTGCAGCCATGAAATTAAAAGATGCTTACTCCTTGGAAGGAAAGTTATGACCAACCTAGATAGCATATTCAAAAGCAGAGACATTACTTTGCCAACAAAGGTCCATCTAGTCAAGGCTATGGTTTCTCCAGTGGTCATGTATGGATGTGAGAGTTGGACTGTAAAGAAAGCTGAGTGCCGAAGAATTGATGCTTTGAACTGTGGTGCTGGAGAAGACTCTTGCAAGTCCCTTGGACTGCAAGGAGATCCAACCAGTCCATCCTAAAGGAGACCAGTCCTGGGTGTTCATTGGAAGGACTGATGCTGAAGCTAAAGCTCCAATACTTTGGCCACCTCATGCGAAAAGTTGACTCATTAGAAAAGACCCTGATGCTGGGAGGGATTGAGGGCAGGAGGAGAAGGAGACGACAGAGGATGAGATGGCTGGATGGCATCACCGACTTGATCCACATGAGTTTGGGTGAACTCCGGGAGTTGGTGATGGACAGGGAGGCCTGTTGTGCTGCAATTCATGGGGTCACAAATAGTCAGACAAGACTGAGTGACTGGACTGAACTGAACTGATGATATAAATTAACAATACTTAAAAAGACTATGATATAAAACCAATATATCTTATGTTACATGATAAGGAAATGAGAAGGAAATAAAGATATTTTATACACACATCTATTCATAACTAATTAAGGAGGAAATACTCTTTATAAAATAGTCCTCATTTCTGTGACTGGTCACAGGGTATTTATAACTACTACCTTCTTCCATTACCCACTCCATATTCCCGTTGCCTTCAGTAAACACCAAGCAAAGTGAACAGCTAGGAGCACTGCTCAAAGTTCTGCTCCCTGAGAAGATTTCTCATCACCACTCTCCTTCAGGGATGGCCCAGAAAGGAGCTGTAGTGCCCTAGCTACCCACCTTTGGGTTCTAGCTGCATAGCATGCAAAACCATCTATACACCAAGCCTGAGTCTTCTCTCTTCCTCTATGAACTGATTTTCAGGAAGGCCCTATCAAGCCTCACGTACAGTCTAGGAAAGAGAAGCCAGTACAGCAGGAGTGGGGACCGAGGGCAGTTGGGCCACTTCTTCATGCAACTTACTGATGTCTCCAGAGCCTGGTTAGACCTGATCAGAGATACTAACCTTCTAACTGAGGATGCAGTGCCGCTGTGCATGTCTGATTTTATGACTTGGTGGATCAGACAACACCCTGTTCATGATGGGCAGCTCAGGTTGCCTGGTAACTTGGTGGCCCATGGTTAACTGTTCAGTCTTTACTAAGAACCAGTAGCAAGTTGAAAACTGTTTCTCAAAAGGAGAGTAATTATCTACAGAGAGTGGAAAGGCTTTGTTCTAAAGTCGCAAGGGCCCACACTATGATTCTCCTATGTGAAAGCGAAAGTTACATATGACTCTTTGTGATCCCATGGACAGTAGCTGCCAGGCTTTCCTATCCATGGAATTCTCCAGGCAAGAATACTGGAGTGGGCTGCCATGCCTTTCTCCAGGGGATCTTCCCGACCCAGGGATTGAACGTGGGTCTCCCACATTGTGGGCAGATTCTTTACTATCTGAGACTCCTACAAAGGCTGCCAAATGCTCCAACAGCATCCGTCTCCGGTTCTGACACCTGAAGGACCACTAGATCTCCTGGGTCACATGGCCCAAGTGGCAGAGCAGCTTGCACAAGAGCCCGGACCTGTGGCAGAGTCTTCTCTTGTTCTGAGTCCCATCAAAACTCTCAGCTATTTGATCCCTGGATTGGGAAGATCCCCTGGAGAAGGGAAAGGCTACCCACTCCAGTATTCTGGCCGGGAGAATTCCATGGACTGAATAGTCCATGGGATTGCCAAGAGTTGGACATGACTGAGTGACTTTCACTTTCTTTCAGATCACTCAGTAAATGGGCCATGGTAACACACCCCAAATGAGGACTATGTTGCCCCCCAAATCCAAAGAGACTCAATAGGCGCCATGCCTCTTTCTTGGTGGTAGGAGGGCCTGGGTGCAACAATTTATCCTCCCTCCACGCCCCACCCCACCAGACCCCTGGAAATCTCACCGAGGTAGATGTCTGAATTTTTGTCAGATTTATTTTTGTCTGAAATTTTGTTAAATTTCCCACCCTCTGGCATGCAAACATCATTATTGATAAGTCTAGAGTAGTTGCTAGTTCTTTCTCATTAGGTTCAACTAACATAAAGTCCTCAATTTAATGGATCAGAGTGATAACTTGTGGAAGAAAAAGGTGATGCAGATCCACATAAACTATCTTGTATCTCATCTTATAAGGACACTAATGCCATTCATGGGGGCTAATTATTTCCTAAAGGCCCCATCTCAAAATACCATTACGATAGAAATTAGGCTCCAACATGCGTTAACCGTGAACTTCCAGATGTTCAAGCTGGTTTTAGAAAAGGCAGAGGAACCAGAGATCAAATTGCCAACATCCGCTGGATCAGGGAAAAAGCAAGAGAGTTCCAGAAAAACATCTACTTCTGCTTTATCGACTATGCCAAAGCCTTTGACTATGTGGATCACAATTAACTGTGGAAAATACTGAAAGAGATGGGAATACCAGACCACCTGACCTGCCTCTTGAGAAACCTGTATGCAGGTCAGGAAGCAACAGTTAGAACTGGACATGGAACAACAGACTGGTTCCAAATAGGAAAAGGAGTACATCAAGGCTGTATATTGTCACCCTGCTTATTTAATTTATATGCAGAGTACATCATGAGAAACACTGGGCTGGAGGAAGCACAAGCTGGAATCAAGATTGCCGGGAGAAATATCAATAACCTCAGATACAAAGATGACACCACCCTTATGGCAGAAAGTGAAGAAGAACTAAAGAACCTCTTGATGAGAGTGAAAGAGGAGAGTGAAAAGGTTGGCTTAAAGCCCAACATTCAGAAAACTAAGATCATGGCATCCGATCCCATCACTTCATGGCAAATAGATGGGGAAACAGTGGAAATAATGGCTGACTTTATTTTTCTGGGCTCCAAAATCACTGTAAATGGTGACTGAAGCCATGAAATTAAAAGTTGCTTACTCCTTGGAAGGAAAGTTATGACCAACCTAGATAGCATATTGAAAAGCAGAGACATTACTTTGTCAACAAAGGTCTGTCTAGTAAGGCTATGGTTTTTTGGATCATAAATAAAGTTGAGCACCGAATTGATGCTTTTGAAATGTGGTGCTGGAGAAGACTCTTGAGAGTCCCTTGGACTGCAAGGAGATCCAACCAGTCCATCCTAAAGGAAATCAGTCCTGAATATTCATTGGAAGGACTGATGTTGAAGCTGACACTCCAATCCTTTGGCCACCTGATGAGAAGAAGATGACTCATTTGAAAAGACCCTGATGCTGGGAAAGATTGAGGGCAGGAGGAGAAGGGGACGACAGAGGATGAGATGGTTGGATGGCTCACCGACTCAATGGACATGGGTTTGGGTGGACTCTGGGAGTTGGTGACGGACAGGGAGGCCTGGTGTGCTGGCGGTTCGTGGGGTTGCAGAGTCGGACACGACTGAGCAAATGAACTGAACTGAAACTATGGTGGAGGTAATGAAGATAATGGTGACCTCCTTCAAAAGATACCATGCATGTACTGCTACACCCAGTGTCCCCACCCCTGTGGTAGGCCACCACCGACCCATGCCTCTACTAGAGACTGCAGGACACTCACAGGCAAGTCTGGGTCAGTCTTTTGTGGGGTCGCTGCTCTTTTCTCCTGGGTCCTGGTACACAAGGTTCTGTTTGTGCCCTCCAAGAGCCTGTTTCCCCAGTCCTATGTAAGTCTGGCAGCTCTATGGTGGGGTTAATGGCAATCTCCTCCAAGAGGGCTTATGCCATACCCAAGTCTGCTGCACCCAGAGCCCCTATGCCTGAGTGGCAGTCCACTGCTGACCCATACCACCACAGGAGATGCTCAAATACAGTTCTGTCTCAGTCTCTGTGGGGTCCCTGGGTCCTGGTGCACACAAGTTTTGTTTGAGCCCTCTGAACATCTCTGGCAGGAATGGGGTTTGATTCTAAACGTGAATTCATCCCTCCTGCTGTCTTCCTGGGGCTTCTCTTTTGCCCGTGGACATGGGGTATCTCCTCATAGCTACTCTAGTGCCTACTGTCTTACTGGGGTTTCTCTGATCTTGGATGTAGGGTATCTCCTCACGGACAGTCCAGTGAAGTACAGCCACCACTCCTGACCTTGGACGTGGGGTATCTCTTCTCAGCCTACCCATTACCCACTTGAATGCAGAGTTCCAAAGAATAGCAAGGAGAGAAAAGAAAGCCTTCCTCAGTGAGCAGTGCAAAGAAATAGAGGAAAACAATAGAATGGGAAAGACTAGAGATCTGTTCAAGAAAAATTAGAGATAAGGGAACATTTCAAGCAAAGATGGGCTCAATAAAGGACAGAAATGGTATGGACCCAACAAAGCAGAAGATATTAAGGAGTGGCAAGAAAACACAGAAGAACTATACAAAAAAGATTTTCATGACCCAGATAACCAAGATGGTGTGATCACTCATATAGAGCCAGAGAGCCTGGAGTGCAAAGTTAAGTGGGCCTTAGGAAGCATCACTACAAACAAAGCTAGTGAAGGTGATGGAATTCCAGTTGAGATATTTCAAATCCTAAAAGATGACGCTGTGAAAGTGCTGCACTCAATATGCCAGCAAATTTGGAAAACTCAGCAGTGGCCACAGGACTGGAAAAGGTCAGTTTTCATTCCAATCCCAAAGAAAGACAATACCAAAAAATGCTCAAATTACCATACAGTTCCACTCATCTCACACGCTAGTAAAATGCTCAAAATTTTCCAAGCCAGGCTTCAGCAATACGTGAACCATGAACTTCCAGATGTTCAACCTGGTTTTAGAAACGACAGAGGAGCCAGAGATCAAATTGCCAACATCCACTGGATCGTGGAAAAAGCAAGAGAGTTCCAGAAAAACATCTATTTCTGCTTTATTGACTATGCCAAAGCCTTTGACTGTGTGAAAAGTGAAAGTGAAAATAAAGTCGCACGGTCGTGTCTTTGCAACCCCATGGACTGTAGCCCACCAGGCTCCTTCGTCCATGGGATTTTCCAGTCAAGAATTCTGGACTGGGTTGCCATTTCCTTCTCCAGGAGATCTTCCCCACCCAGGGATCAAACCTGGGTCTCCCGCATCGTAGACAGACGCTTTACTGTCTGAGTGTGGATCAAATAAACGGTGGAAAATTCTGAAAGAGATGGGAATACCAGACCACCTGACCTGCCTCTTGAGAAATCTGTATGCAGGTCAGGAAGCAACAGTTAGAACTAGACATGGAACAACAGACTGGTTCCAAATAGGAAAAGGAGTACATCAAGGCTGTTACCCTAGTTATTTAACTTATACGCAGAGTACATCATGAGAAACGCTGGGTTGGATGAAGCACAAGCTGGAATCAAGATTGCCAGGAGAAATATCAATAACCTCAGATATGCAGATGACACCACCCTTATGGCAGAAAGTGAAGAAGAACTAAAGAGCCTCTTGATGAAAGTGAAAGAGGAGAGTGAAAAAGTTGGCTTAAAGCCCAACATTCAGAAAACTAAGATCATGGCATCCAGTCCCATCACTTCATGGCAAATAGATGGGGAAACAGTGGAAATTGTGGCTGACTTTATTTTTGGGGGCTCAAAATTACTGCAGATGGTGATTGCAGCCATGAAATTAAAAGATGCTTACTCCTTGGAAGGGAAGTTATGACCAACCTAGATAGCATATTCAAAAGCAGAGACATTACTTTGTCAACAAAGATCTGTCTAGTCAAGGCTATGGTTTTTCCAGTAGTCATGTATGGATGTGAGAGTTGGACTATAAAGAAAGCTGGGCACTGAAGAATTGATGCTTTTGAACTGTGGTGTTGGAGAAGACTCTTGCAAGTCCTTTGGACTGCAAGGAGATCCAACCAGTCCATCTTAAAGGAGACCAGTCCTGGGTGTTCATTGGAAGGCCTGATGTTTAAGCTGAAACTCCAATACACTGGCCACCTGATGCAAAGAGCTGAGTCATTTGAAAAAACGCTGATGCTGGGAAAGATTCAGGGCAGGAGGAGGAGGGGACGACAGAGGATGAGATGGTTGGATAGCATCACCGACTCAATGGACATGGGTTTGGGTGGACTCCGGGAGTTGGTGACGGACAGGGAGGCTTATCGTGCTGTGGTTCATGGGGTCGCAAAGAGTTGAACACGACTGAGTGAATGAACTGAACTGAACTGAACTGAGTGACTTCACAGAAACCTAATGAGAAGGAATCAGGCCTAGAATTCTGTGAAGGAAGAAATAGCATTTCCAGCAGAGGGAACAAGTGCCAAGGCCCCAAGATCAACTATGTTTTAGAAAAAGAAAGGCCAGTGTGGCTGGAATGTAGCGCTTGAGTAGGCCAATGGGCAAGATGAAGTTGTAAGGGAGGCTGTAGCCAGATGATGTAGGGTGTTATTCGGCATAATAAGAGCTTGGGTTTTCTTCTAAGGACAATGAGAGTGTTGAGGATGGGAAGTGATACTGCTATGATGTGATACATTTTAACAGTATGCGTCTGGCTACTGTATGGAGAATGAACTGCAGATAAAAGTGGAGGCAGAGAGAGCAGAGAAGAGGACATTGTGGGAACATAGGTGAGACATGCTGGTGATGAGAAGTATGATTGGAAAAGGGAAGGAAGTGATTCAAGGTGTGTTTCAGGAGAGTCAATATGATTTGCTATTGGACTAAAGGAGAATGATAAAAGAATTAGAGGAATCATTTATGATTTACTCTGATTTTGACCTGACACAGTGACTTGTGAGAGTCAATTCTTAAATTTTTAGGAATTCTATAAGCCAGTTGTTAAACATAGCCACTACTAAAAATTATATTGTATAAATTTATAATTATATTAACATTTTAATGTTTTGAACTCTCAGAAATTCACCACTTCCCAAATATTTTACTTGCACTACATGTTTACTCTATCTAGGATCTTGAAGTCATCTCTGGCTACACATCTGTTTGGTGGAAACAGTACATCATGATGAACGGTGGCACTTCTTGTCTACATTCACTGACGTCACATCGGTGGCTTGAAATCAGCCACGATCAAAGTATTTACACCATGGAAACTGTAAATGCTATAATCAGGGCTTGACATTGTTCTGTTGATTGTCTAGACTTAAAAAAAGGACGGGAGAAATGTAAACCATGCCAATTAGACAAGCGTGTTGTGTCTATAGTCACTGAATTATGAATAGCACAAAATATTGAGAAAATGGTCTTCCAGCATACAGAAGTACCTGTATGCTGCACTTCTTTCAATTCAGAGACTAAGTATTACCCAAAAGCAATACATTGTTGCATTGGATGAGAAAACATCTAGAAAATATTTGTTTTTATTTTCTTCCAGGCAGGGTACATAAGGAAGATTAGATCAGATGTGGACAAAATTTTTAAAAATATGTATTTTCTTCATGTCTGAGTATAATATGTTAGTGAATTTGCAGTCACACTACAAGCAATTTGTAATAGACTCCTTTGGGCCATGTGGACACTTTAAGCAAGCTAAAGTCTGGATCTTGTCATTCATAGATGTTAGATGCTCTGTGTGAGCTAAATGGCAAGGTCCATGAGAACAGGGAGATTGTTCTGTTCACCAATGTAGCCTGAGAACTTTGAACAACTCCCAATACACACAGGGCATTTAATAAATATGTGTTGAATTTTCTAAATGTTGACAGTGAAAGTTTATATGAAAAGTATAAACTTTATTGTATATATAGATAGTGATAGTGAAGTCGCTCAGTGGTGTCCGACTCTTTGCAACCCCATGGACTGTAGCCCAGCAGGCTCCTATGTCCATGGGATTCTCCAGGCAAGAATACCGGAGTGGGTTGCCATTTCCTTCTCCAGATTAAAATCCTCAATTGAGTCTCTAAAGTTCTGTTTGGGGAAGTTTATATTTTATATATATTTTATATATATATATATATATAAATTTTAAGAAGCAGTTGTGTTGGGTAACAGCAAGAGAAAAATTAACACAATGTATATGACTATTTTGCCATGGTCAAGAAAAGAGCTAAATAGGAAAATAATGTAAATACAAATCTAAATATCCCAGATTGAACTTTTTTCCCTTCACTTTCTCTCTGGGCTCTCTTCTAACACCTCCAAAAGGATTTAGTAATGGTTTTACTTGGGTATTCTTACAAAAGCTGATCTCATGCTGGCATTACAGTACGATTGTTTTATTCAACAGACCTGTTTAAAAGACAAACAGCGCTTAAAAGTTCTCTGAGAGAACTGTCCTGGAGATTTTTAAATGTATAATAGCCCCTTTATTTCTAAGTCCCACCTGAAAACCCCACCAAGATTTGTCTTTCCGGTGCCTGAAACACAATGAAGATGAATTTCTGTATCTTCACAAATGGTGGAAATGACTGCTACAGCAAATCATTTCTTAACCACTTTTCACATTGGCCGATGAATAGCATTCTTGAGTCCTCTAGTAACAGAGCCAAACAAGTGACTTCAGACTTCAAATCCCAGGGGTGATTTTGGCCTGGCTCTGACTTTCCCAGAGGCAAAACTATCCTCATGCAGAACACATCACAAATCCCAATGATGCCTCTCTTTCCAGGTTTTAAGAAGGGTCTGAGGAAACAAAGGCCATACTTCCTTCCAAAATCCACTTGCATTCACAGCTCTGGGCCTTATGCTCATTCATTACAAAATGTCCTCGGCTCAGGGTCTCAAGAATCTCCCTTAAGACTCTTTTTTTTCAGTAGGTAAGTAGGTTATAATAATTTTGATGACTCCCCAAATTAAAAATGTACAGGGATTTGCACAAAAAGAAAATATGTAGCTTTTCTCTTGACTTTTTTTTTTTAAACTAGGACACTTATAAACAACTCTTTATGAAGCATATTTAAACTCTATGCATAGGACAAAGAAACAACTTAGTCATTCCTGGGAAGATAAAATCATTAGCTTAAAATCAGTTTTATAGCATCACTATGTAAAACTATAACTGGTTAATAGACTCAACTGTGAGGGTGCCTTTTGGGGGCGACTGTCACATAGACATAAAAAAAAAAAAAAAACTTTTGCTAAAATGTGCTGTTTAGGGTTATCTGAGAGATGTGGCCACAGCGCTTTGTATGAAGTGGAATGTGTGAGACTACGGGTAGGACAATCACAGCACCCTTGCGCTGCCCCAGAGTCAAATCTACTTTTTGATCTCTGCAGAGTGCTTTTCTTTCTTCGGGCTAAAGCAAGCTTGGCCTTGAGCCCTCCTGACACAATCAAGAGGGAGCTATAAACCATGGGTGCCCTAGGTTAAGATGGTGTTCAGTCAGCCGGAATTATCTTCAAATTTGAGACAGTGCACCGTATAGCATAGTTATGTGCCCATGTTTCTTCCTGCATCTGAGAAGACATGAGATAGTATTGACCTTGAGGATATATGTATCCCAACATAGGAGGATTTAAATTCTAGGACCTCTCCTTCAAAACTTCAGGTGCAGACTTGTGGACACAACGGGGAAAGGAGAGAGTGAGACGAGTAGAGAAAGTAGCAGCGACATATATACACGATCATGGGTCAAATAGATGGCTGGTGAGAAGTTTCTGTATAACACAGGGAGCCCAGCCTGGAGCTCTGTGAGGATGCAGAGGGGTGGTGTAAGGGGAGGACAGGGAAGCTCAAGAGGGAGGTCATATATGTATAGTTATGGTTGATTTCTATTGTCGTATAGCAGAAAATAACACAAAATTGTGAAGCTATTTCCCCCAATTAAAAATAAATTAAAAAACCTTCAGGTGCAGGTGTGTATGGACTTGTGTGTGTGTGAGCACACATGTTTATACATGTGTGCACAGCTACATATATTACCTACATAATAAAAGGTGTAGTAATTGAGTCATAGGGTATCACACTATTTGATTAATAAAGATTACAACACAGGTCCCACATAGAATAACACATATTTCCAAAGGAGTAGTATTGTTGCCATTGCTGTTGTTGACAATAGCAAGAGGCAACACGTACTGAAGACAAATTATGTGCCAGATAAGTATATGCATTGGCTTGCTTAATTCTCACAAGAAACTTATGAGCTATATGTGATTATCAATGAGAGAGAGGTGAGGAAAAGGAGGCTAAGAGAGGTGAGATAACTTGCCCATAGACAAAGATGAAGCTGGGCTTCAAGTCTGATGTTTGGCTTCTCTGAGGCCGATTTTTTATGCTAAAATAAAATGAATTAAATATCGAAATCATTAGGGACAAAATTTGTTATTTCTTTGATGATTTTTTAAAAATCCCCATTGTCCCAGTGCCTCTCAATCACCAATCTGGTCACTAATTACTACATATGGTAAATGTATAAAAAGTAGAAAGTATTACGATTTCCAATCCTGAGAGTTACAAATGAGTAAACTTTCATGGATGCTTACAAATGCAGCAACACAAGCAAATAGACACAGTACTTTTGAGGTGGAATTTATAAACTGCATCACATCTAAGCCAATTTAAAAATAGTTTTTATACACCAAGTAAAGGGAGTAAGCCCTACATTGATCAATTTATACTAAGTGCTTCTTCACAATAGATAAATGTTTCAGAAGGAAAATCTACCATTACTTTAAAATACAAGATCGTTTGATGCTTTTCTAATTGCAAACCTTAAACAGGAATAATGCCTGATGGGGGACAAAGAGAATTTCTGATTAAAAAAAAAAAATCCAGGAATTTGCATGGGTCACCCAGTAGGTCTGAGTATGTAACAGTATAGATGAGAATGGTAATTGCACTAAGATTAGCCAGTAATGATAGGGCAGACAGAGCATTTTGTCCACTATGATTCTGGAAAGTCTTCATTTATTTTTAAGACATTTCTGAATGGCAATGTCGCTTAAGAGCACCACTGAGGGAATCTCATAAGATAAAGAAAGCTTTTTTAAGAAAAAAAATTCACCATGTTACAATCCTTTGAGCTCATGGTGTTCACCTGATGTAGACATAGTTTTAGAAAGCCATGATGAAACAAGATGGAATTGAATGAAAATATTATAGAATACAAGATGCAAAAATCATAAAACCTGAAGCAGAGGAATTCTGACTTGTTCCAACCCCTCAAATTTTTACTTACATCCACTCTATAAAGCTGCACATCAAGTTGGTCTATATTTTATCATTACACAAGCCTACAGCATTCACTTATTTATCTTGCAAAATCAGAACTAGAGCATTCAACTGCCTGGGTTTTATTCAGATCAGTCAGGGTTTCCTACCAGCAGCGCCCAAAACAAAAATACAAACTAGGCAGTATCCTACTTTATTTACTCCACAATAGCATTAACTTGGGCCATGCCACCTATTAGAATCTGAGGAAGAAGCTAAGTGACTCCTCAAAGTAAGGTTGAGGTACACAAAGCCACGGAGATAACCTGACTCTCGGTGCGTAAAAGGAAGCTTGGTAGGAGGATGGAAAAGGAGCCAGGGCTGGATCACACAGGTCCTTGAAAAGTGGACTGTGTTAATGTCCAGGTCTTCATCCACAGGCAAGATCTCTGAGTCCCTCCCATAACAGAAATTCACATAATAGAATTCCAAATCACAAAATAAATGTGCTAATTATTTTATAATCTCGTGGTCATTTCTATTTACGAGGCTTTTACTTCATTATATAAATATTAAGATGTATTCTAAACTCTGAAAAGTTCTCTTAGATACAATGTAGATATGTATTTTAAACACTACTTCTTAGGTTGAATAAAGCAAATCTTAAAAATTTTAAGCTATTTGCACTTATTGCCAGTAAATAAGGGAGATCATGACTTCACATGCCTCACTTTGACATTTGTCATGCCATCTAATACTTATAATGTGGAGAAATTCATATCCTCCTATACTTCCGGTGGGCGTGAATGGTGCAGCCATTTTGGAAACCCGTCTGGCAGTTCAGTTACCATATGACCCAGCAATTCAACTCCTAGTTCTATACCCAAGAGAACTGAAAGCATGTGTCTACACAAAAACTTGTACATGAGTGTTTACAGCAGATTATTCATAATAGCTAAAAGTGGAAATAGCCTAAAGGTCCATCAACTGATAAATAAAGTGTGATATATCTTTGCAACCCCATGGACTGTAGCCTGCCAGGTTCTTCTGTCCATGGGATTTCCAGGCAAGAATACTGGAGTGGGTTGCCATTTCCTTCTCCAGGGGATCTTCCGGACCCAGGGATCAAACCCAGGTCTCCTGCATTGTAGGCAGATTCTTTACTGTCTGAGCTACCAGGGAAGCCCCATATCTATAAGATGGAATGTTATTCAGCCATAAAAGGGAATGAAGAATTGATACATGGTACAACATCAAGGAACCTTGAAAACATTGCCTAAGTGAAAGAAGCCAGTGACAAAGGAAAACAAGTTACATGATTCCATTTATATGAGATGTCCAGAACAGGCAAATCCATAAAGACAAAGTACATGAATGGTTGCATAAGGCTGGGGGGGAGGGGGAAATGGGGAGTGACCAATAAAGAATAAGGGGTTATTTGGGGGGTGATGAAAACGGTCTCAAGTTGATGGTGGTAAAGGCTGCACAACTCTGCAAATATACTAAAAACTAGTACATTTTGTGTGCATATATGCTAAGCTGCTTCAGTCACGTCTGACTCTGCGCGACCCTGCCAGGCTCCTCTGTCCATGGGATTCTCCAGGCAAGAATACTAGAGTGGGTTGCCATGCCCTCCTCCAGGGGATCTTCCCAATCCAGGGATCAAACCCGCATCTTTTATGTCTCCTGCATTGGCAGGCAGGTTCTTTACCACTGGTGCTACCTGGGAAGCCCCATTATACACTTTAAATAGGTGGATTTTGTAGTATGTGAATTATACTTCAATAAAACTGTTATTTAAAAAATTTACAAACAGTAAGTTTCCCTTAATTCACTCTCTGCATGGTTTAAAAGGTTAATAGTTGTGTGTGGAGGGGGTCAGGTTCCTATTACTACTAAAGTTAGGATGAATTTGTATTTTAAGAAATTATGCAGATAATTAAATCAACTGATATCAGAGAATCACTCCTGGGGGATACAATTCAACAGCATAAAGGTTCCTTACACCTCTTAACCCGAAATGGTCCCAACAGAGGTCAGAATGAGGATGAGACTGAGGATGCTCCAAAACTCACCCTAAGAGTGAGGTAACTAACGCAGTCATACCTCTGTCCATCCCAGCACATACACCAAAGTAGATTATGTTTCTGGAAGAGGAACGTTATTTAGAGGCAACTATCTCAAGGCAAGTGCGAGAATTGCAGACTCCTGGTGGAAGGCCACTGGGCAGCATTCCAATTCTATCCTCGTGGAGCACGTAGTCATCACCACCAGTACCCAACCCAAGGCTGTGACCCCATTTCTGTATGAAGACTGTCGGGAACATGTTTAGGACCGTGGGAGCAATAGGGAGTGAAAGCTGAGCTTGAGTCTTGGATACTTGGAGGCATTCCGAGGAGTCCCAGAAGTATTAGTGGACAGAGGCTCTGTACACATCAGAATTCCCTGCTGTCCCCAGTGTGGGAGCCCACAGCCATCGGGGAAAGAACGCTGATGTCCCAGGTGTAGGGGACACCACTGTTTTTCCTGCCCTGTGCCCCAGCCCCTTTGATATAGATCCCACCTCACTCCCAACCATAAGGGCAAACCTGTCACTGAGGCTAATGGATCAGAGCCCCTTCCCAGCCCTTCTAGGACATACAGATGATCAACTCCCAAGAGGAGCCAGTCAGAATCCTTGAGCTAAAACTGGAAAATCCTTCTCACTGATTACAAATCTGTGAAGATGTGTCTTAAAGCCGCAGCCCCACCTCCCCCACCCCCAACCCCGGTCCCCCACCTCTGGTTTAGCCTGGGGAAGAAACTGGCTTGAGAAGATAAAGCTAATTTGCCGAGAGAACTCAGATGAGAGCTGGAGAGAAGGCCACCTGGCGATGTTCTCATCTGTAGTTCTGTCGCCTTGCCCTCTGCTCAGGTGGTTCCAGTCACCATTTATCTCCTTCACAGCTTTGGCTAATTTGAACCTGGTTTCAGCCACTTGCATGGGGTGAATCCTAAAGAGTACAATGGTGTTATCTGACCAGTGAAGTCTGAGATATTCTGATTCCACAAATATAGATGTGACAGGAGTTTGACAGACATGTCAATTCTAGTTTTTATTAATACCTGGCAAAAACACAGAGTATATACAATTCATAGACCATGGATTTGAGTGGGTGGGTTTGACAGTATTAGAATTCTTTCTTGCTCCAACATATAATAAAAGAGTCAATCATTTAAATTTGCTGTTATTGAATTAATTGAAATAATGGTTGAAAACATACTATATGGGGCTATAGAAGTACTTACATACTAGCAAATTTATCATTATGTTGAAGAATCTGGAAAAGTAAACTGAAAATAATAGTTTGTATGGCTTTGGCAGAGAAAAAAGGTGACCAACTGCTAATTTTTCAATAGGATTTTAGACTGAATAATATAATCACAGACTTTGAAATGGAAAGATTTAGTATATAATCCATTTCACCTGTCAGACAGTTATCCCATTCTATAAAACCATTCTTTCAACAAATATTCGCTTCCTTCAGGATCTGTCTTGAAGGTCAGTAGTCAACAAAAATGGCAGAGCCCCTACCTCCTATAGTTTGTACCTGCCTCATATTGCAAAATTGCTACAGGTTGTGTTCTACCCATTGACAGATCTTGTTTTGTATTTGTTACAGAATAATGGGGAAACTGAGCTCTGCTTGAGAGGTTCAAAGTCTGAGAAAGCACAATTTATATATTATAGGTTACAGTTTCAACAGGCAGCAGGAACAAAGACCATCCCCCAACTTACTGTTAAACAGTAAAGAACCAGGAGGACTGGCTACTAGGACTAAGGCTGAAGTAACAATCTCTCTTAAAGCTCATCTACTTCGGGCACTAAACTGTCTTTAGGTCTTTCACTCCATGAGATTCACTTGTTCCTACCTTAGAGTATTTGGCCAGGATTTGATTTTCGTGCTTTGTATACTATGGCAAAATTCTGCAGCCTACATCTCTAACTAAACAAATTGATCTTATTCTAGTATTTGTTTCAATCAGCAAGTCTTTTGTTTCACCAAAGAAATGCAACTATTTGTTTCACACGCAAATATATTTTTATTTCTAACCATTCAAAATGCATACCTGCTTATGGGCAATTAATTACAAAATCCTTTTGTAGGTCTCTGAATACCCGCTCTTGTATTCTACTTGCCTTGGTTCAAGATTGCCTACAAAGTCACCTGAAAGGCACTAGAGAAATAGGAGCTCTGGAGACAGGCTGCTAGCTTTAAATCTTAGCCTTTCACTGACTGTGTGGTCTTGAGCAAGTTACTCAACCTCTCCGAGATTCCTATCTTCCACTTGTGAAATGGGAATAATAACACCAACCCTATAGGTTATCATGAAGATTAAAAGAAACCATATGTATAAAGTTCTTGTAGAATGTCTGTGACAGTAAGCATTCAGTAAATAATACTCTATTATGACTACTTGGGAACTCATAATGATCAAGTGTCTCAACATGATACACTCCAGTCATCTTGAAGAAATACTTGGCTTAGCTGTTTGGTGTCACCTATATTTATTCAAATGATTACTGTTTTCTTTAAAATGTGAGTAAATGTTCAGTTCAGTTCAGTCGCTCAGTCATGTCCGACTCTTTGTGACCCCATGAATCGCAGCACACCAGGCCTCCCTGTCCATCACCAACTCCCGGAGTTCACTCATACTCACGTCCATCGAGTCAGTGATGCCATCCAGCCATCTCATCCTCTGTCGTCCTCTTCTCCTCCTGCCCCCAATCCCTCCCATAATCAGAGTCTTTTCCAATGAGTCAACTCTTTGCATGAGGTGGCCAAAGTACTGGAGTTTCAGCTTTAGCATCAGTCCTTCCAAAGAAATCCCAGGGCTGATCTCCTTCAGAATGGACTGGTTGAATCTCCTTGCAGTCCAAGGGACTCTCAAGAGTCTTCTCCAGCACCACAGTTCAAAAGCATCAATTCTTCGGCGCTCAGCCTTCTTCACAGTCCAACTCTCACATCCATACATGACCACAGGAAAAACCATAGCCTTGACTAGACGGACCTTTGTTGGCAAAGTAATGTCTCTGCTTTTGAATATGCTATCTAGGTTGGTCATAACTTTCCTTCCAAGGAGTAAGTGTCTTTTAATTTCATGGCTGCAGTCACCATCTGTAGTGATTTTGGAGCCCCCAAAAATAAAGTCTGACACTGTTTCCACTGTTTCCCCATCTATTTCCCATGAAGTGATGGGATCGGATGCCATGATCTTCGTTTTCTGAATGTTGAGCTTTAAGCCAACTTTTTCACTCTCCACTTTCACTTTCATCAAGAGGCTTTTGAGTTCCTCTTCACTTTCTGCCATAAGGGTGGTGTCATCTGCGTATCTGAGGTTATTGATATTTCTCCCAGCAATCTTGATTCCAGCTTGTGTTTCTTCCAGTCCAGCATTTCTCATGATGTACTCTGCATATAAATTAAATAAGCAGGGTGACAATATACAGCCTTGATGTACTCCTTTTCCTATTTGGAACCAGTCTGTTGTTCCATGTCCAGTTCTAACTGTTGCTTCCTGACCTACATACTGATTTCTCAAGAGGCAGGTCAGGTGGTCTGGTATTCCCATCTTTTGAAGAATTTTCCACAGTTTATTGTGATCCACACAGAAAAAGGCTTTGACATAGTCAATGAAGCAGAAATAGATGTTTTTCTGGAACTCTCTTGCTTTTTCCATGATCCAGCGGATGTTGGCAATGTGATCTCTGGTTCCTCTGCCTTTTCTAAAACCAGCTTGAACATCAGGAAGTTCACAGTTCACATATTGCTGAAGCCTGGCTTGGAGAATTTTGAGGACTATATTACTAGCATGTGAGATGAGTGCAATTGTGCGGTAGTTTGAGCATTCTTTGGCATTGCCTTTCTTTGGGATTGGAATGAAAACTGACATTTTCCAGTCCTGTGGCCACTGCTGAGTTTTCCAAATTTGCTGGCATATTGACTGTGGCTCAGATCATGAACTCCTTATTACCAAATTCAGACTTAAATTGAAGAAAGTAGGGAAAACCACTAGACCATTCAGGTATGACCTAAATCAAATCCCTTATGATTATACAGTGGAAGTGAGAAATAGATTTAAGGGCCTAGATCCCATAGAGTGCCTGATGAACTATGGAATGAGGTTCGTGACATTGTACAGGAGACAGGGATCAAGACCATCCCCATGGAAAAGAAATGCAAAAAAGCACAATGGCTGTCTGGGGAGGCCTTACAAATAGCTGTGAAAAGAAGAGAAGTGAAAAGCAAAGGAGAAAAGGAAATACATAAACATCTGAATGCAGAGTTCCAAAGAATAGCAAGAAGAGATAAGAAAGCCTTCCTCAGCGATCAATGCAAAGAAATAGAGGAAAACAACAGAATGGGAAAGACTAGAGATCTCTTCAAGAAAATTAGAGATACCAAGGGAACATTTCATGCAAAGATGGGCTCGATAAAGGATAGAAATGGTATGGACCTAACAGAAGCAGAAGATATCAAGAAAAGGTGGCAAGAATACACAGAAGAACTGTACAAAAAAGATCTTCATGACCCAGATAATCACGATGGTGTGATCACTGACCTAGAGCCAGATATCCTGGAATGTGAAGTCAAGTGGGCCTTAGAAAGCATCACTACGAACAAAGCTAGTGGAGGTGATGGAATTCCAGTTGAGCTCTTTCAAATCCTGAAAGATGATGCTGTGAAAGTGCTGCACTCAATATGCCAGCAAATTTGGAGTAAATGTTGGTCTCCAAAATATTTGGTACATTCAGTGGTCATATTCATATAAGCATGACATGTGTGAGATATTCTACTGAGAACTGCAAGCCATGAAAACTAAGTAAATTATTGTTTCTGCTTTCAAGAAATTTACCAGCTAGGAGAAAGATAATTCGACCAAAGTACAAAAAAATACAATATAACAATCATCATAAAATTGGCACAGGTAAAGTAGTAATTCGAGAAAAGTGATGGCATTCATCTGAGATGACCTGAAAGAGGCAACACTTGAAACAGGTGCTAAATCACAGGTGCAGATGAAGAAGCCAGGCAACTCTGGGCAAGAGAGTTTATTCCTGATTCTTTTCCTTCCTCTCTGACTATTCCACCTTGGTCCCATTCTTGGATTAATCTTCTTCCTTCCAATGCTAAAAATTGCTATTTGACAGCGTTCCACCCTTGACCCACTTCTCTCTAGCCTCTATGTCTGTGGAATTCTCTCAGACACTCACATCATGTATGCAGTTGACTCTCAAATGTAAACCTCACATCCTATCCTTCCCACAAGCTTCAGATCCAATTATCCAAGGGTGTCTCAGGTGTTTCCTCCACCCTCCTGGCACCTCAAACATGTCATAGTGAAATCTGTCTCACATTCTCCTCCTGTATTCTCTATTCTTGTTGGTGGTATCACTCTCTGCCCAGTCACCCAAGCTAAAGACCTGAGAGTCATTCCTATTCTTTCTTCTCCCTTATTTAATGCAACAAATTGGTCTTCAATCCCATAAAATATACTTCTAAACTACTTCTCCCTATCATTCTCTATCTTCATTGCTACTTCCCTAGGGTCTTTTATCTTGACAATGGCCATATCCACCCAACTAATATCCTACTTCAGCATCCCTCCCCTTCAATCTATTCTCCAGAATATCATCAAAATAAATGTTTTACAATGCAAAAGTGACACAAATTATAACCCTTCAAGGACCCCTAACTGCCACCTGTACAAATTTAAATCTCTCTGTAGGTCATACAAAGTCATCTGTGATGAGGCATTTTCTTACTTTCCACTTTAGGCTCCCAGGTAGCCAAACCACCTGCAATGCCCCTAATACCTTTCTAATTCACACCACTGTGCCCTTGCCCCACCAACCTCCTCTGACTGAAAATCCACCTGCTCTTTTTCTTTTTAACCTGGCTTTACTTTCCTGTTTTTGTGTCAAGATTCTTCCCAGTAGTCATTCCTCTGGAAAGACTGCCAAGGTACTTTTCCTATAGATGCCTAGAATACCCCATATGAACCCCTTTCATAGCATCATTACACTGTTCCATGAACCCCTTTCATAACACTTATTATGCTGCTTCATTTATCTTCTTGTCCATCTACTGTGTACATCCTGGGGCAAAATGCCTGTTTTCATTCATTTTTTTCAACAAATACTCACTGAGTGCTTACTGGGTGAACGTGGTACATTAGATTTCTGATTTCATGAAGTTTCTATTTTAATGATGTGTCTGGTAAAGGGTTACAAAGACAATAAACATATTATTAAGACAATTTTGAACTCTGATTAAGGCTATAAAGAAAATAAAATGCAAATGCAGACATAGAGAACAAACATGGATGCACTTGAGAAAGGAGAGAGTGGGACAAATTGAGAGAATAGCCCTGAAACATATACATTACCATATGTAAAATAGACATCTAATGGAAAGTTGCTATTTAACACAGGGAGCTCAAGCTGGTACTCTGTGACAACCTAGAGGGGTGGGATGAGGTGGGAGTGGGAGGGAGGTTCAAATGAGTCTCTTCCTAGTCCCAAAAGATGAGACCAGGCTGATAGCACTGAAGATGGTGATGATTGTCCACATTCAGGAAATATTTTAGAACAGAACTTGCTATTGGACTGGATACAGAGAGCAATGAGAGTGGAGGACCAAGGATATGTCTTAAATTTGGGGTTCAATCAACTGGTGTACCGTAGTGTCATTGACTGAGAATTGTGAAAAATAGAAGAGCGTTTTTGGGGCAGGTGGACATTAAGATGTATCAGACTGAAACAATCAAGTTTAAGACAAATAGTTTAAGATATCCAAGGGGAGTCATCAATTAGGCAGCTGGATTTATGAGTCTGGAGCTTGCGATGAGAATGAAGGTGGCAACATAAATTTGGAAGTCATCAACATAAACACGATATTAAAGCCATAAGCTTAGATGAGATCATCAAGGGAGAAAAAGTAGGTAGAGAGAGGGCAAGCACGTGTTTTGGGCAGGCTGTGTTCATATTTATAGTCCTAGCACTTAGTCTTGGCAAAGAGCAGCCCCTCAATAAAATGCTGATGAGTACAAGACTAATTCTGGGCTAGACATTATTAGAAATTAAATTATATAAACAGAAACTAAATAAATCATATTAACAACAAAAGTAATAAATACTCAAAACTCATCACTTCCTAATTGTTTTACTACATTTTTCTATTCTCTGTGCTCTTGAGATTAATTATGTCTGTTGTAGCTTCCCAACTCCGTGTTCAGTGATGTTGCATCAGTAGCTTAAAATTGGTGGTGGTGGGAGTGTGTATGCCGTGGAAATTGGCAAGCGCTGCAGATTAGGGCAGAGAAGGCAATGGCACCCCACTCCAGTACTCTTGCCTGGAAAATCCCATGGATGGAGGAGCCTGGTAGGCTGTAGTCCATGGGGTCGCTCAGAGTTGGACACGACTGAGCGACTTCCCTTTCACTTTTCACTGTCATGCATTGGAGAAGGAAATGGCAACCCACTCCAGTGTTCTTGCCTGGAGAATCCCAGGGACGGGGGAGCCTGGTGGGCTTCCATCAATGGGGTCGCGCAGAGTCGGACACGACTGAAGCGACTCAGCAGCAGCAGCAGCAGCAGATTAGGGCTTGGTTTACTACTTTGTCAACTCTTAGACTCAAGACAGTGATAGAGAAAACGTTAATCATGCAGATTAAATGTGTCATGTCTATAGTCATCATAGTGTGAAGAGCACAAAAAATTCAGGAAATATTTTTCTAGAATGTGGAAATTATCTGGTTTAGTAAAGAAGTTGTTCATATCGTTGATGAGTGAGTGAGGTTCTAACAGATGTCTTCATTGCTTCACTTTCACCTTTAGTTATGAACGTAATATTACAGAACATTAACATAGCAACTCATAACAAATAAAAAAATAAACCAACATTCATGTAGGAATTACACTTGTAAATTAATTGCAACCATAGGTTGGCAAGGGATAAAGAGTTTGGCAAAAAAACAATAAAAGCATTCAGTGAGAATCAACTGACTACGTGGAGTTTGGAAAATACTGTAATTTTATTGTTATGTGTAAATGTGTACTTTGCTACATACCCTTTAAAACAGTAAAAAGTATACTGAACTATATACATACACACAAACATACATGCACATATTTTCCCCAGAGAACTAGTTAATGGTTTACCAGCATCCTACTTCTTACATACAAATCCAATAGGTATATGGTATTACATGCAGTATTAAAATAATTATTACATTACTATCTATTTATGGGAAGCAACTAAAATATTCACAGCAAATTCATGATCAAAATATTGATGAGCTATGTCATTTGGATTCCAGTAAAATTAAAATGGATCTGTCAAATATCATAAAACCCAGAGGTTGAGGGCTATAGCTTCTCTTTATTTGCCTGAATTTATGCTTGATAACTGATATTTTTTCTTTCCCACACAGAAGTCTTAGATAACTTAGAAAAAGAACAGACTGAGAAACTGACTTGACTTTTTTGAAAGAATTATCTACTTGTGAGCCATTTGGACCTGGTTAAACCATCTACGGAGAAGGCAATGGCACCCCACTCCAGTACTCTTGCCTGGAAAATCCCATGGACAGAGGAGCCTGGTAGGCTTCAGTCCATGGGGTCGCTAAGAGTCAGACAGGACTGAGTGACTTCACTTTCACTTTTCACTTTCATGCATTGGAGAAGGAAATGGCAACCCACTCCAGTGTTCTTGCCTGGAGAATCCCAGGAACAGAGGAGCCTAGTGGGCTGCCGTCTATGGGGTCGTACAGAGTTGGACACAACTGAAGTGTCTTGGCAGCAGCAGCAGCAGCAAACCATCTACACTTTCATTGAGCAATACAATTATCCACTAAGCGCATGTGGCTATTTAAACTCAAATTTTAATTCATTAAAATTAAGTAAAATTTGAAAATCAGTGTCTTAGTTAAACTAATCACATTTCAAAAGCTCAATAACCACACAAGGCTAGTGGCCACCATTCTGGGCAGCACAGATTACAGAACCTTTCCATCATCACAGAAAGTTCTGCTGAACAGCACTGATGAAGAAAATGCTTTCCACATAGACGTGCTTCATTATTAACTGAGTGATCAAGTTTTCCCCTATTTTTCTAAGCTGAGAAGTTAAAAAGAAGTCAAGAATTTAATATTCAGGAGAAAGGAAACCACCAATAATTGGGCATTTGAACATATTTAGATATTTAGTAAACAACGTTGGGACATCTTTCTTGGGCATGCATCCTTCTATGTATCACACAAAGCATTTGTCACCCTCACAAGAGGTATATAATATCTTCACTATATAAATAGTGAGGATGCTGGGGTTTGCAGAAGCTCAATACCTGCCCTTCAGACAAACAGGGCAAAGTTTAACTTTGTGCTCAGTTTCAGGTTCCAAAGCCCAAGTTCTTCTGGCACGATGAACCTCTCTTCTCTAAACAAAAGTCACGGATAGTGAATAGAAATGTTTCATTTTCCTCTGGATATTGGAGAGGCCATTATGCAGAGAGGCAATAAAACAGGGGATTGTGGGCACTGACTATGGAACCCTGGCTCTGCCACTTACGAGCTATGTGACGTGAGCAAATTAGTGCTTCTTGTGCCTCAGTTTCCCTCTTTTCTGAATGGCTTTATCACAGTTTCCATCTCAAAGGACCATTTAGCAGTTAAATAAATTAACATTTGTAAAACACTGAAACAGAGTATGATACCAAATAACTTCTACAAACATGCTTGCTATTATTATTAGGGTAGATGGCATAAAGCAGAAATAAATCCATGTATATTCTACGGCCAGGTAACAGAACTTGAAACTGAGGGGCTTCCTTGGTGGTCCAGTGGTTAAGAATCTACTTTGCAGTTTGGTCCCTGGTCCAGGAAAATCCCACATGCCCCCGGGGTACCCAAGCCCTTGTACCACAACTACTGAGCCCGTGTGCCTAGAGCCAGTGCTCCGCAACAAGCAAGCCACCATAACAAGAAGCCTGAGCACCGCAACTAGAGAGTAGCCCCAGCTTGCCGCAACTAGAGAAAGCCTGGGTGCAGCAACACAGACCCGGCGCAGCCAAAATAAATAAATAAAAACCTTGAAACTGAATTCAGTCATGTCATTCATTGAAGACCTGAAGAAGACTTTAATTAAGACAAAGCATGGGCTGAGAGTATCTGCCCACACTCATGCAAAAATGTGGACCTCTCAGAAGAGCTTTCTGATGAAGAGTATGATTCAAAATCATATAGTTGTGGTGAGTGGTGCCCATTTTCAACCAGGACATGAAATAGAATTACACTTCATTAGTGGAAAATCACAGAGACAGGTCCGGCCTTCTATTGTACTTGTTATTCACCTATTAGTAAAGGAAAGAATAACTGAAAGCAATAGGTTTACCTCTTGAACTTAAAATATGTTACTTAACCTGTCAATTATTTTCAAACCATACTCTATGATACCCATAATTTTAACCTGGAAGCTAAAGGAGGACAATAATAGCTGTCATTTACTGCTCACCTCTTTGGTCACCTGATTCAAACAGCCAACTCACTGGAAAAGACCCTGATGCTGGGAAAGATTGAAGGCAGGATGAGAAGGAAATGATGGAGGATGAGATGGTTGGATGGCATCACCGACTCAATGGGCATGAGTTTGAGCAGACTCTGGGAGATGGTGAAGGACAGGGAAGCCTGGTGTGCTGCAGTCCATGGGGTCTCAAAGAATCGGACACGACTGAGCAACTGAACAACTGCTCACCCAGTAGGCTGCAGGGGTTCTCCGTGCATTGTCACCAACCTGCACAAAAACCAGGTAGAGGTAGGCACCAATACCTCCGTGTTTCATTTGAGAAAACTGACACATGAATAACTTTCCCAAGGTCAGCTGGACAGGGGAAAACAACACTTTAATGCAAGTCTCTTGGTCTTAAAGCCAGAGCCCACAACGTTCTGTCACCATAAGCAGCAATGTGAAACAATATGAAACAGGAGAGAAATATGCAATATGTCTATTTCATTACCTATGTCTCAGGCAGAATTTCTAAAACATTAAAAAAAAAAAAACACCACAGGCTCCAGAAAAATCATTAGCATTACTATCTAAAATCACAATAGGCTCAGAATTGTATGGACCGGATCACCAAGAACCTGGGTTTGATATGTGTAGCCCTTTATTTTGCAACCTCATGATCAGGAAAATCAATGCTGTCTGTCTGAATATATTAGGAAATAGTACCTCTGTGTTTCTGCAAATGTGAGTGCCAGGAGTAAATGCAAAGTTGGTTTGGGGGTGAGGGTGGAAGTGGTTCTCCCCGCTGGAAAATGCCCCGCATTAGCAGCATCTCATGCCAACCTGGTTCCCGCCTCCTCCATCTCATTCCAGCTCTCTTTTGTGTGCACTGTTGCCTCACCCCTTGTCTCCTCTGTGCCTACCAGTTTGGCATTCTGATGGGCTGGCTTCACTGGCTCCCAACCCTCCCACTTTGTTCCGCAGTCTGAGGATTGACTCCTACACCCTGGCACAGTGCTTGTTTCTCGCTGCACTCCTGGTAACCGAGCTCGCTGGCACTGCCCCATGACCCCCTCCTGTGATCCACTCTGCCCAGCAGACCTGTAAACACAGCCTGCCATGCCAAACGCTGCCCCCCCACCCCACTGCTGGCCTCAGAGAGCCAGGCCCTGGATGTCACATCACCAGCCCACAGTCTCTAGAGGACCTGTGGAATTCAGTTGGGCTAGTTTCAGCCCCTGAAGGCTCTGCCTTGTCTATGCACACTGCAAAAGGAAGTACTATTCTGAGTGAGAACACCAACTCACCAAGACTGGTAGGAAGCATGCTGGCAGAGTTGACTGCCTTCTGGGCACAGAACACGTCCACCCTGGCACGGTAACCAACGGCCATTCCAGAGGCCCAGACCCTAGGTCCCAACAGAACTGCCTACGCCTCCAGTAGAGACCCTGCCGGGCTCCTGGGATTCCTGCTATCTTAGAAGCATTTACAATTCTGATCTTTATATACCTGGTGAAGCCAAGAAAGAAACATGCAGAAGTGCCCAGTGCTTCTGCTCATCAGAGCCAGATCATACGGGGAGGTGCCAGGAGGAGGATGGGAGGGTAGGAGCCAATGCTACATTTCCTACCTCCTGCACCTATGAGGCCCCTTCAAATGCTAGGTGGCTGGGTTATGACTTTTCCTGGAACAAGGCTTCAATTCACATGACCCCTGAAAGATGACTAGGAGGACAAGAGTTGAAGGGAGTTTGGGATGTGGGGGAAAGGCATTTCAATCTGTAGGGAAGTTGGGACAATATTAGTGAAGGACCTGAAAGGTCAGGGTACATTTTAAAAAGAAAGATTAAAGGGAAACTGGCATGCTGGAAAGAGAGACAGAGAAAAGAGAGATGCAAGGAGGACGCTGGCAGAGGCCAAGTCATAGACAGTGTTTCTCAGGCCACTGAAGAATTTCTTATTTTTATTTTAACCTGATGGAAATGGGAAACAAAAGGCTTTGATCAAGGGACTAACGTGAACAGAAAGATTGCTCTGTTCATCGTGTAGAACTGAACTAGGTGTGGTGGAGGCAGAAGGCAGTCCTACACGGTGGATGTGGGCGTGAGCTGTCTGCTGTCAACTCTACCCCAGACCCACTGCCTTCTCCCCAGGCTCTCATGACAGGTGGTTTGGGAATGATGTTTTACACTCTCCCGTGCCCACAGGGTCTCAGTTTAGATGATACTGATGAGAGGCCCTTGTGCAACAGGAGGAAAGTCGAAGAGATATACTATGTTTCTCCAGCCACGTCAGCAGAGAGGAGGTTCATATTCGCTTCCAGGCAAGCCCCTGCAAGTCAGCCTCTCAGCAAGGCAGACTGCTGAGCCCAAAGGCATTCAGGCTTTCCCGAAATTTCAAACGGTCAAGATTCCCTTAAGGTTGGTAGCTATTCCTAACCTCGATTGCTCCAGCTTATGTATCCAAAATTATGTGTGCTTCCAATCTCCTAGGTTAAATCCTTCCTACTTGAGATATGTAGAGTTCCTGTTTTCCTCACTCAACCTCAACTGTTAAAGTCACTTAAGAAGTTTTTGCAGTATTGGGAGTAAGAAATTATGAGGGCTTGATCTTGGGTATAGGCAGTGAGGATAGAAAAAAAAAATTAGGATGGATTTAATATGGATTTAAGGAGTGGCATTTGTAGGGTATTGTTATTAATTGAATAAGGGGAATAGGCGAGAAGAAGGGGTCAAAAATCACCACCGAGTTTGTGGCTTTACGTTCGAGCAATCTTGTTAAATTTGCCATCCAGTCCATGCAGCCAAAGGGGTATGGACACCAGGCTGCCCCAAGTGGCAGCTCTATCCAGGCTCCTTTCCAGACTGAAGCCAAAGAAGTGAGGAAGTCAACAGACTGGTGGTGAGGAAGACGTGCCCTTTTACAGGATGGGAAAATGTACACCCTGGATGCTAAGGGCCATTGTAATGGCTTATCATCTTTTTCAAAACTGCTCCAACTTGTTGCGGAGCAGAGGAAGTCAATTAAGCCAAGATCTGTCCAAATCTCCCCCTAAAAGAAGGGGCAACAGCCAAGCAGCTGGGGCCAGGGTGAGGGCTGAGTGACAAGGATGAGCAGGAGCTTCGTACTGGAGACTACAAAGGATACGGAACACCAAGGAGGCAAACCAATTCATAAGCCACAGGGCAAAGTTGAGATTCAAATATCAAAGAGAGAAAGCTCAAACACTAAGCTATGAGAAGATCAGGTCACAGGAGACAGCGGAATCAGAGACAGAGCAGATGAAGAGCATATAAAGTAAAGCTGTAGATGCTTGGAGAGGGTGGGTGTTGAAGGGGGCATTCCCACCAATATCAAGAAGTCAAGGTACATCAGGGGAGGGTAATGATGGTCTCGGCAGCTTGTGGGAGCGGGGCAGATAGTATTTTCCTTGTCCATCTTCCCATTGAGGGATATTCTGTTTACAAGAGGACAAGGCTTAACCATAGACAAAGGTCACTGACTACACCTTCTGGAATGACTTCTAAAGTGCCTTCTAGAGAAGCATAGCTGTAAGGGTATCTCAAATGCCTTGAAAAGGAGGTGTCTGAGTATAGACTTTGGAACATGAGAAGGCTTTAGGATAACTACTCAGCTTCCTTAGTGACAGCTCCTCTTTGAGAAATTATGATCCATTAAATTGTAAGGTTGTTGAGACAAGGTTCCTTACTGAATCCCTAATGCTCCTCACAGTGCACAATAAGTATCAGTTTAGCAGATGAAGATAGAATGGCAGATTTCAAGATGCTGGGCAGCTTCATCCAGTGGGCTAACCACAATGTTTATCCATGTGTCCATCTGTGAGGAAACACTCAAAATTCCCACTTAGGAACACCCATATCAGGAATACCACTCCACAATTAGAATGGGATCAAGAATGGCCCCTCTCACCATCTTCTTCGTTTCTCAATAACTCCTCGAAACAGCCTCTGGGGATAGCTCCCAAAGCCTGGAGTATCTGCTTTACCAAAGGAGGTGAAAGTCTTGACTGGGGATTCCCCTGAGGGCTGAAGGGGGAGGGTTTCTGTAACAGCACTAGACTCCTGCCGGTGCCAACACCAGGAGCACACCTCAGGACCCAGGTTCCCTGCTATCTGGCTTTGCAAGTTACCTAAAGTCTCTATATCTGAGCTTGTCCAGTTATAAAGTGGAGTTAGTGGTGCCTCATTCAAAAAACGGAGAGATCTAAATAATGTTTGTAAGACACCTGCCTTAATACGTGTCCACTAAAATGTTCCAAAGCTGCATTCTCTTCCAGAATTCACCTCCGGATTCCAGTCTCAGAGACTAGCCCTGCTTGCTCGCATCTTATTACATTCACCTCATCTTCTCTCCTCCCTCATCTGCTCCAAATCTCAATGCAGTCACAAAGCTCTTCTCCTAATCTTCTGATATAAAGTATCCTATATCAACTTGGCTCCAAGTAGATGGAAAAGCAAAGTCCTAGCTCCCTTCAGGTGGGAACCATCAGAAGGTAAATTTCTGCTGGAAGTTTTTGTTCAGTGGCTCTCAGTCTCTTCAATTCAAATGCCTGGGGCAGAAGGCAGAGCAAAAGGACACATGCAACTACTTTAAAAGGAAGACAATTGTTTTCCAGAAAACACTGCAGCTGTGATTTGCATTTTAAAGGAAGTAAATAAAGCAAACACTTTAAATTCCCTCCCTAGAAAAGCAGAGTTCTGCAATTAATAGAACTTACAAATACAGATGGTAGAGACCATGTGCTTAAGGAATTAGTTAAGTATGTGCAATTGCATATGGAAAGACTGAAATTTTTCTGAAATTGGTTTTAAATACCTTATACAATAAAGGGACATTGCCAACACATACGGCATGGTGGAGGGAAAAAAAGGCCCACTGATGAAAAAATGAAAAGGACTCGAACAAGCCATTTCCTTTTGTTGTTACCACCACAGAGATGGCTAGTGTCAACTGAATATCTTCTCTACTCCCTCTTTACTAAAAAAACTCCCTACATTTTGAAGGGAGCCTTAAATAGAAAACTGTATTTCTAGTCCCTAGGGATAGGATTGCACAAAGCAGAAATCAATGGGTGGAGCTTATAAGAAAAGCTCTTTAAAGGAGACTCGGCTAGTAAACACCCTTTAATCCCTCCCTGCAGGAGCTCCAGCATCCATCTTATGACAATGAGGCAATCCTGAAGATGGTGTAGAATGGAACACAAGTCTGGGACAGTGACGACACTATTACTACTTCACATTACCCCTGGACTCCTTTCCCCTACACTTCTTTTAAGGGATTGAGAAAGAAGTTCCTCATTTGTTTAAACTGCTATTATTTTGGCTTAAATGCAGTTCTTAACTGATACTCACACCTAGCTTAGGTTGCCATTAGTTTCCTTGTGCATGAGACCTATAATATTAGAAACATATGATTTTTCTCATAATTATATATGAATTCTTGCTTTAACTATTGAATAAAATTTATACCAATAATTCTAAGTGTAAGTTAAATCTAGTCTTTTGTTGCCTTTATAAAAGTGCCAGATTCTATTATAGATAGCTCTCTGCATTGGGTGGACACCCTCTGAAGACTGAGTCAAGAACCACGCCCTTAATGGGCAGGTGAAATAAGTGGCTATTTAGTATATCTTATTCCTATTGTGTTTTACACAATAGCATAAACATATATCTCTTGAAGAATTTCTAAGGATTTTCACCAACAGTGACAAAAGAAACACAGGAGTTAAAAAGTCCCCTCTTCATGCAGCTTCTCTTATTTGCACTATCCAGCTGGCCTGAGAACCCAGAAACGGGCAGTGATCACTTTGTGAAAATTCTTATGGATATGTCATCTGCTTCTCACTCTACTTTTCTGGTCTCTATTAGTATGAGAAGCCCCTGGGCAAGGGAGGAACCAGGCAGATACTTAAGGAGAGAAGAGCCAGGGGGATCCCCCTCAGTGGTCTTAGGCTTGGCTCTCCTCTAGTTGTCTTTTGCATGTAAGAACTCCAGGAACATTGAGCATATGTTAAATTCAGGCCCACATGCATGAGTGTTTGTGAGAAGCACAAAATAATTTCATATAATTATTTCAACAATTTCAATAATTCTGCAGATAATTTCAGTAGTAATAAAATTCATTTCCTATATTTAATATTACCTGCTCCATGGTGCTAAGCAAAGTCTAGTAAGTATATAGACTTCTTGAGTGGTGCTGCATATATAAAATGTGATTCATGTGTATGTTTACAACCACAAAGACACATTAATTGGTAGCCTACAGAAAGACTGAAGTTCTTCTATGAATTAAATAGAGGCACTTGTGCTAATTCGCTGAAGATGCAACTAGAAACCCCAGCCTTCTATTCTGAGATTTTAAACCTGGTGCCTTCAGCAAAAAGCATTATCAATGATGTGAAGTCATATTTGGCTTCTGGTGAATAGCAGTGGTGTTTTCCCTCCTTAGATGCTCCTATGAGGTGGTGTGTCTTCCTGTGATGTACCTGACAACACTAACCTTTCTCCCCTGAGAGCAGTGTGCATGCCCAGAGGAGGAGTTCCCAGGGGCTTCATACATCCCTCATCTATCATCTCCCTCTAGTCCATGGCCCCCGTGGCCTCCAGTTTGATTTTAGCATCAAGCCTATGCTTTTTCGATTTTCTTAAACTGATTCATGAAGGTTTTTTTATGTAAAATGATATAGAATGACCAAATTCTTGTCCACTACCAAAACAGAGGTGATTAAGAAAGGCCTCTGCACACCTGATGGTGCACCTCTACGGCAGGACAGGCAGGAGGCTCCGCACCCCTGGGCAGATCTGGGGCCTTAAAGGCCATTAGAGATGAGGGGTGGTTTGTCCCAAACACCGTAGTCACCGCTCCAGGAGAATGGCAAACCTTGTAGAATCCTAAAAAGATAGGACACCTATTCTCCATGGAAACTCTAATCCTCTCTGGAGAGTTCACGTTCTGTTGGAAATTCAAGACTTTGCAAACACCATAAGACATTCCAAAGTCACAAGGTGACTATAATGAGTGTTGGGCTTAGAATAATTAGGCCGGGGTGACAGGAGAGGGGTGGGACCTGCAGTAAGTGTTCTCTTTAATTAGAGTCCCAAATGATTTTAAGTGATTTCCCTACTTAACCAAAAAAAAGCAATAGCAGCAGCACCCCCTCCCTCCACCATTAAAAGGAGAAAGATGGGTATCTTTAATTGAAAGTAAAGCAGCACAAAACTCTTTAATTATAGGCTCAAAGGGGCTTTGAGCTCATCTTGTAGCTTCTTGGCTTTCAGCAGGACAGTATTAAACTTTCTTAAAAAGATAAGACTCAACCTATTTTTAAACATACCCAAAGAGGGCATTCTAGTCTTCTGTTCTTTTGTTAGGGGAGTTTTTTTCCTTTTCTAAACTTACCACAGGTGAACTTCCCTATCACTAACCTGAGATATCACATTAGAGTTCAGCTTAGTTTGCTCAGCGGAAGTAAACAGCTGGTCACAGTTAGCTGTACTTTCCTCTGTCCATCTGTATGAAATTATAACAAATTATGACAATTAATTAAGATATTTGGGTTTAAATCAATACATTTGGGGCTAGATGCCAATGAAATCGCTTACTGATTAAAGACTGCCACCCTTCCTTTTTTTTTTCATAACTTTTACTTTCTCTACCATGGGCTCCAATACTAACGTCTCTCCCTTTCCCATTTCTCTTCTACACACACACACAATAACAAATGTGCACACTCCCTCTTAATGTAAATTAAGAAATATCCCTGAAACTGCTAGTTAACATTTAGATCTTGTCCTCACTGTTCACATCCAGGGGTAATAGTGAAAAATGCAGACATTGGAGCCCAATGTCTCTGCTTAAATCCTAGCTCTGGGCCATGAGCATATTTTATCTCCCTATGTGTCTATTTTCTCATCTAAGAAGTGGAGACAATAATAGTATCTACCTTACATGAGTTACTACATTAAAAGCCCTTTAGAATGGTGCCCAGTACTCTAATTGTAAGTGCTATATATTTGTAGCTATTGTTACACCCTCCTTGCAGCAAAGTGACATTCAGAGGCATTAAATGATGCCTGATGTTCCAGTGGGCAAAAGTCTGTGAAAGAAAAGGAGTAGGATTTAAGTTTAAGGGGAGTGAAAAAGCAAGAAGAGTGAGGTGAGAAATTTAAAGACCAAAAGGAAGTAAGACAGCAAAAGCTACAGGGAAAGAGTAAAGCAGACATTTAATGAGGGGAAAGGTAGGAAGAGAAAAATACAAGGGGCGGGGGGGGAGGTAAAAAGGAAACAAGAGTAAAAAGGTGGGCATGAAAAAGGAAGAAATGGAGGAATGAGAGTAACAAGAGACCAAACATGAGAAAAGACTCCACTTAGAGCCTGAGCTATCAGAAAAGGAAAGAAGTGAAAGAGAAAACAGAAATGTTGGAACAGAAGAGACAGGGAAGAGAGGGAGACGAAAGTGGTGACAGGAAGGCTTCATTTGCAGCAAGGCCTGTCTGTCTTTGAATTAGGGGAAGTTTACATCCAAAATTAACACACCTCTGATCGGCCAGACTTCCTTCCCAATTCTTCCTATTGCCTTAGATTCTGCCCCGGACTAGCTCCCTAAGGTTTGTCCTGGTAAGCTGTCTGCCTTGCGTCTGGTCCGCTCTACCCTCAAGGCCAAGACGCAGTCTTCACTACGTTTTCCCTAAATACTCCAACCATCCTTTTCAAGTGAAAAATTAGCTCTAGGGCAAATATTTACACCCTCTTCCTTCTCCAAACCGTCAGAAACCTATAAGGGGTGCTGGTATTTCATTTTTTTAAATTATTCACTTTGAAACATTCCCCGCCCCCCCTTCTTTTTTTTAGGGGGGGGGGGTCTTATTTTGTCTAAACGATACAGTGCCGCAAGGGTATGCCGCTTTTAAACCTATTTGTCCTTCCCACCAAAGGAAATTAATCACCCAATCACTTGGAAACGAGAGGCTGGCTCTAGGTATAAAAAATGTGATCAGTATTTAACAAATACTTTTAAAGTATTATCATGATTAAATTGCCTGTTTGGTGCAAAATACGCCTCCCTCTTGGAGGAAGTCGAGAGACCTTAGCGGGCCCTCTGGGCAAACGGAGCGGACGGGCCGCGAGCGTCTGTTCACGCCGGGGTGAGCCTGGGCCGCCGCCGCCGCCGGAGTCACGAAGCCAGACGCGGCGCGTCTCCGCCCAGGACCCGGGAGACTGCAGCAACGCGGCCGCAGCCCCGGCGGTTCCCGGAGGCGGGGAGGAGACTCGACTCCCGCAGACACGTGACCTCCCGGCCGCCGCTTCCCGCGACCCAGACCCGTCCCCGGAACCCGCGCTCGGCGGGGCGGGCCGGGGGACACGTAGCGACGGCCCCGGTCCCTGCTGCGCCCGGGTGCGCGTGCATTTCAGCGTGCTTCGCCCCTTGGTTCACGTGCCACTGGCAATAACGAATGTTTCGGGGATCACCCGGGAGAATGCAGGAAGGAAAGACGTTGGGTTTGAAATCGATCTACTTGTATACAGACAGATAAACATATCTTCTCTCCATCCTGGCCCTGGCAGACGCAAGTGGCGGCAGCGGCGCCAGAGACCTGGGGGTCCCACAGAAGGCGCTTCCCCACGCTTCGTCTCCAAGGTCCCTGGCCCTCCGCTGCGCAAATGCGGGCACCTCCGGGTAACTCTCACTAGCAGTGAGTCATGCTCCCGGGACGGCTCTGGGGAAAGGTAGCCCTGTTCCGCTGGCCTGTGCTTTCCCCGCGCCGAGCGCCGCGGCTGCAGGGCGAGCGCGCGCGCGCACGGGTTCCCCGCGCAGTGATGTGGCAGCCGCGGCAGGTCGGATCACGTTGCTGGCCCTGTGCTGGTACCCGTTGGAGACAGGATTAAGGAGGGAGGCTTTGGAGGTGCCAGCGGTAGTAAACGTGGGCTCTGCACACTCCCGGAGACGCTTATCACACGCGGGGGGAGGGGGCGGGGAAAGCACGCAGCGCCACCCGAGACGCGGAGGGGCGGCAGAGTTGAGCCCGCGAACGATACTGCTGCATTGCTTCTCCGCCGTCGCCCCTCTCTTGCCACCCCATCCTCTCCCCTCCCTCCCCGCCGCGTCCCTCCGGGAGCGCCTGAGGCCCCGAACGTCGTCATCTGCGGCTGTGACTAGTGGCACCGCAATTCCGGCAGCTGCGGGAAGTTTGGGTGGCCCAGGGACACCGTGTGGCCGAAAGACACTCGGGTTGCGACATTCTGTCCTAGTGGCTACAGTTGCATTTATCTTAAATCTTTCAGGGAGCGGATTTCAAATTGTCCCTTTTCGGGACAACCTCCAATCACGGCTATAAGGGGTTCCCCCCTACCCAGGCCGCCCAGCGGTGAGCAAACAAGTTTCCAAATTGTCCTCTGGGACTGAAGTTGACCCACCGCGAATTCTCTTTCTCTTTCCTTTCTCTGGTCCAAACCAACAGCACAGTCGGTGGAAAGGCAAAAAGCCACGTTCACGTTCCTGAACCGTCATGACGGACGGGTGGAGGGAGTCGCACTTCCGAGGCGAGGAAGCCCCGGCGGCCCCGCACCCCCGGCGCCCCCTCCCACTCCCCAGCTGACTGCACCGCCCTCGGGAAGATGAATAGCTTGGCTGAAGTTGTTTTTCCTTTCCGGTGGCCCTGATCAGGTGTCCCCGCCCCCTCCCGCCGTTCGCCTCCCCTCGCAGCCTGCTCCCTGCGCCCCCTCCCGGCCCGGCCCCTCCTCCCCCGCCCCCCTCCGGGCTGGACCGCGGATGGTACGTTCCGCACGTGAGCTGGGTGCTGGTCTGGCCGGCGACGCGCGTGCCCTGTGGCCAAACACTGCCCGGAGTGAGAGCAAACTACCAGCGCAGTGGGGCCGGCGCGAGTGTGCGTGCGTGTGTGTGCGTGTGTGTGCGAGAGAGCAAGCGCGGCGGGAGGGGGGGACCAACTGCTTCACACTTTCAACACTGCACTGAAGAGGGAGAGAGAGAAAGAGAGAGACTGGAGATCTACAGATCCCCCAAGATCTCCCAAAGCTACCGTCCCACAGATTATAAACCCCAAAAATCGAAACAGAGGAAACGGACAGCGGTTGAACATGGACGAAGGAATTCCTCATTTGCAAGAGAGACAGTTACTGGAACATAGAGATTTTATAGGGTAAGGTGCACGCACCCTTGCGAATATCTGTCTAGGCTTCAGTTTGAATTTTTTTTTTTCTCCAGAAAGTGGTATGGAGCGGGCGAGGGTAGAGCCCCTCCCCGAATGGGTGCCTGATGCTGATTTCTGTTTTGCAGACTGGATTATCCCTCTTTGTATATGTGTAAGCCCAAAAGGAGCATGAAGCGAGACGATAGCAAGGTAAGTGTAGTTTCCGATGTTCCCCATAACCTGCCTGGGTAGTTAATTAGGGCCATTGATTTCACAGGGAAGCTCTGCCCGCAAATATATTCCAGCCTTTGAGCTTCCCCAACTGTGAATTTTAAGTGGTTTGCTGGATACTCTCAGGGGGAGATTAAACATCATACCTGAATTTAAATTGCATTTCAGAAAAGCCCAGAGGAAAGAGGTGTCTTGGGCATAGTTTCTCACATAGTATTGGGGGGGGGGGGGCAGTATTGTTATATCCAGTAAGTGAATATTTAGCTTATCGTTTTTTCTATTCCATGACTCTCATATTTGTAGGATACCTACAAATTACCGCACAGATTAATAGAAAAGAAAAGAAGAGACCGAATTAATGAATGCATTGCTCAGCTGAAAGACTTACTGCCTGAACATCTAAAGTTGACAGTAAGATGCACATTTTTATTCTTTGCTGTTCTCGGGGGTCGTGTTAATAGCCTGGTACCACTCCCAAGAGATATAAGAATAAATGTAAATATCACATGCCTTACAACTTGTGCTATAGTGTAGAGTTTCCTGCAAACTCAAGAGTAGGTGTTCACAACTGAAGGCAAGAAATCATTTATAACCTGTATGGTGGAAAACTCAAGAAGTAAAGGAATAGTACTTCTTTCAAGTATTTGCTTAAGTTGCTGTGCCAAATGGAGAGCCAGTCAAGCCAAATGTATGTTTTTAAGTAACCAAGTGCTCCCTTCTTTTTTGCATCATTGCAGACTCTGGGGCATCTGGAGAAAGCTGTAGTCCTGGAATTAACTTTGAAACACTTAAAAGCTTTGACAGCCTTAACGGAGCAGCAACATCAGAAGATAATTGCTTTACAGAATGGTAAGTCAGTTCAGGGAGGCCAACCCACCCCCGATGAAGCAGGGCAACCCACAGAGGAGCAGTGTTAAGATTCTTCCCCCACCTCCACCTCCTTCCCAGGGCTCACTTTCATTTGTTAAATTGCTTACACTTTCCCTTCATTAGAAAGTGCCCACTTCCCGACGCATCCTAGAGGCTTCCAGCAGAATTCGGAGGAATCAGATTTTTATTTAAAGTGGTGGTTGCGCCCTCTCCACTTTAGTTTCTCAGCTGGGACTAGAGCGCCCCCCCTGCTTCCCCACCCCCCCCCCCCCGCCACCCCCTACTCCTCCCACCCCTCGGCAACCGGTGGATAATATCATTCGAATACAGAGGAAAAACCGAGATCACTTTAGTCAGTGCAGGGCCCACGTGATAAGCAGATGTTTCAACGTCGGTATTTTTCTTCTTGCCTTCATTCCTCTGTTCCCTTCCCCCGCCCCCCACCCCTTCCTCATCCTAGGGGAACGATCTCTGAAATCGCCCATTCAGTCCGACTTGGATGCGTTCCACTCGGGATTTCAAACATGCGCCAAAGAAGTCTTGCAATACCTCGCCCGGTTTGAGAGCTGGACGCCCAGGGAGCCGCGGTGTGTCCAGCTGATCAACCACTTGCACGCCGTGGCCACCCAGTTCTTGCCCACCCCGCAGCTGTTGACTCAACAGGTTCCTCTGAGCAAAGGCACCGGCGCGCCCACGGCGGCCGCCCCCGCCGGCTCCGGGGCCGCCCCCTGCCTGGAGCGCGCGGGGCAGAAGCTGGAGCCCCTCGCCCACTGCGTGCCGGTCATCCAGCGGACTCAGCCCAGCTCCGAGCTCGCCGCCGCCGAGAACGACACGGACACCGATAGCGGCTACGGTGGCGAGGCCGAGGCCCGGCCGGACCGCGAGAAGGGCAAAGGCGCGGGGGCGAGCCGCGTCACCATTAAGCAGGAGCCCCCCGGGGAGGACTCGCCAGCGCCCAAGAGGATGAGGCTGGATACCCGCGGCGGCGGCGGCGGCCCGGGGGGCGGCGCGGCGGCGGCGGCGGCCGCGCTCCTGGGGCCCGACCCGACCGCTGCGGCCGCGCTGCTGAGACCCGACGCCGCCCTGCTCAGCTCGCTGGTGGCGTTCGGCGGAGGCGGGGGCGCGCCCTTCGCGCAGCCGGCGGCCGCCGCGGCCCCTTTCTGCCTGCCCTTCTACTTCCTCTCGCCTTCGGCGGCCGCCGCCTACGTGCAGCCCTTCCTGGACAAGAGCGGCCTGGAGAAGTACCTGTACCCGGCGGCGGCCGCCGCCCCGTTTCCATTGCTGTACCCCGGCATCCCTGCTCCGGCCGCCGCCGCCGCTGCCGCCGCGGCCGCGGCCGCCGCCGCCGCCTTCCCCTGCCTGTCCTCCGTGTTGTCGCCCCCTCCCGAGAAGGCGGCGGCCGCCGCCGCAGCCGCGACCCTCCTGCCACACGAGGTGGCGCCCCCTGGGGCTCTGCACCCCGCGCACCCGCACGGCCGCACCCACCTGCCCTTCGCCGGCGCTCGCGAGCCCGGGAACCCGGAGAGCTCTGCTCAGGAAGATCCCTCGCAGCCAGCAAAGGAAACCCTTTGAATCCGTGCTCCACTTGAGAGGGGACCAGGGTTCACGCGGAATAATAATATTAATAAGTTAAAACACCCTTAACGTTTTTAAGGGAGGAAGTGTAAGAGATGCACGACAGGCTTTAAAAAAAAAAAAAAAAAAAACCCAACACAACAACACAGGTGTCTTGTGTACATGTGGAGTTCCTGTTTTGCTCACCCCTCACCGCCCACTATCCTTCGCACACCTACATCCCTTTTTTCCCCCACCAGCTATCAAAGAACCTCCTAAATACCGATTCTTTTCTTTCTTTGAAGAACTCCCCATAATAAGTTTGGCCTTCTTTTAGGCCACGTTCCATTCTCTTTTAAAATACAGAACCGAATTCTCGAGGAAGTGAGAACGGTCTGCTCTCTGAACCAGGGTAGGAGAAGGTAACGTGGAACCCCAGGTAGCTGGTCTCTGCCTGCGTCTCAGAGCTGTCCTGCCTGCTTTAGGAGGTTTTCCACAGGCACAAGGAGGACCTTTTCGAATTCGACTTACTCCAGTATTTTATAATGTTTAGCTTTTTTAAAGGCGTGCATTTGTCAAAGAGGAAGAGGTGAGAGTGCAGGCGCTCGCGTTGCAACCCATTCTGAAGTAGTTTGAGTGGTGTCTCTTACTTAGTACTTGCACTCGTTTAAAAGAGATGCGGAGTTGGGCCATGGTCGGAACTAAGTCAGGGAAAGAGATGGATGAGGAAGGCCAGAGTCATTCTCAGTACATTTGCTAGCACTTTATTGAGAAATTGACCGTGAATCTATTAACTCATCTTAATTTCATATATATAGATATATATGTGAAATTGAGTGCCTCTGTTCTTACCCTGTCATTATTTAATCCATCATGTTTCTAAGTTTGTATCATCTTCCTGTTAAAAAAAAACAGAATGTGCACTGAACTTTAAAAAGTCCAAACTGATTTATCCTATATTCTGTTAATTCACAAAAGTGGAGGAGGAAGGAATGGACAGTTTCCTTTGGAAATGCAGTAAACATGTGGAATGGAGCCCTGTGAGGCCTTCCTATCTCCCAAGTCTATGTATTTTCTGGAGACCAAACCAGATACTAGATAATCACAAAGAAAGCTTTTTTAATAAGGCTTAAACCAAGACCTTGTCTAGATATTTTTAGTGTGTTGCCAAGGTAGCACTGTGAGAAATCTCACTTGAATGTTATGTAAGGGGTGAGACACAACAGTCTGACTATGAGTGAAGAAAATATCTGGGTCGTTCAGTCCGTTTGGTGCATTTGCTGCTGCTGTTGCTACTGTTTGCCTCAAACGCTGTGTTTAAACAACGTTAAACTCTTAGCCTACAAGGTGGCTCTTATGTACATAGTTGTTAATACATCCAATTAATGATGTCTGACATGCTATTTTTGTAGGGAGAAAATAAGTGCTAATGATATTTTGAGTTCAAATATCTTTGGGGGAGGACTTGCTGAAAAGTTGCACTTTTGTTATAATGCTTATGCTTGGTACAAGCTTATGCTGTCTTAAATTATTAAAAAAAATAAATACTGTCTGCAAGAAACCAGCTGGTTTAGAAAAGTTTAGTATGTGAAGATAAACTAGAAATCATCTTTATATTCTAGTATTTTCAGCACTCCATAAATTCTATTACCGAAAATAAATATTGCCATGCTATTTTGTGATTTTAAAATTCTTACTAAGGAATAAAAACTTTAATATATGTATGCTATGAGATCGTCTAATAATTAAAAAGGCATAAGGGACGCTTGATTAGTTGTAAGATATCTAGGAATACAGGGATGAACGTCATTGAGGTTCTCAGATACCCAACTTTGTCTGTGGCTTGATATCACTCATTTCAGATGTCTTGCAAGCCTCCAGGTTCTAGCTGTATCTACTTGCTTGTTCCCAATGTATCTACATGAAAAGTGCAAAAGAAAAACCTATCAGTCAGTCACCTAGTTTGTTTATGTCACACCCAGTTTTCTAATGCTTTCATGATTGAGGTGTGTTTCCCTTTTCATCTTTGACACCAGATAGCCTCTGATATATGGCCTGGTGTTTCTCTTTCACTGGGTCCTATATAAATACTGTACCACTTAGGAGTGGCTAATTTCTCGGTATATTTTAGCTTCTTAAGCTTTATAAAGTAAGTCTCTCGTGGGACTTTATTATGGAATTCAAGTAAGAGAAATAATTATTTCTAGACTTTTCTCAAGTTTATAATCAGATTTAGATTTGACACCAACTGTGTGAAGGATTGTCAATATCTAGTTTCAATAATGGTCACAAACCCCTTGATTTTTTAGAGGTATTGAAATAATAGTCAAAATTTATGAGATGTAGAAAAAGTGCTCCCTCTGCTGACTTTATGGCAGCCAAACTGCAAGTCATAGAAAGTGGAGCCGGAAGGAAGCTCAGAGAACAGCTGTCCAGCCCCCTGCATTTTAAATAGAAATGAAGCCCAGAGAGATCAGATATCTGCCCAAGGTCACACAGCTACCTAGAGCTAGCACTAGAGGCCAGATCTGTTGTATTCCCCAGTCAGTGAACTCCTTCCCACTGCAGCATCTTGAACCAAATAAACCAAATTTGATTGGGCAGCATTCAAATAAGCCACAGGAACAAAGGAAACAAATATTAACATTGCAAAACTATGTAGGATTTTTGAGCATTTTAACTTATTGAACTTTAAAAAAATATTCTGTCTAAACCAAAATAAAGGAAAAAATAGCATTTTGAATACTTCGAGCTACATGTTAATGACATGTTGTAATAATCTGTTTTATAGCCAAAAGAGATGCAAAGTAAGTCAGGATAATAAAATGTTGGCATTTGTATAGTTTTGGTGTAATAAAAAACCTTAGGGTTAGATCAGATTTTAGAGATTAGATTTTTATTTCAAATGCCTTTATACTAGCATGGTAATAAGATAAAGCTGCTGAGGATAGAGTTGCAAAATAATATTATCTGTACTGCATCTGAAAAATGTTATTTTAGTCATTGATTTATTTTAATGAACCAAAAGACAAGTCGTCATAATTTGCTGAAGAGGATTCTATACCTATTGCTGTGAAGTTTAGCCTAGATCCTTTGTAGTATATGTGATTTTTCAATATATGACAAATATGAATCTTGGGTCAATAATGTTTTTACACATATAGTATTATATCAATTAATTTTACATACACAGAGCTCTTAGCAAAGTTCATATTGAACTGATAAAAATCCTTTCCTACCCCAAAGGACTAAGCACATTTATAAGGCACTAGGAACTATATTTTAATAGCTCTCAAAAGTATGGCTAGAATTTAGTTTCTAGCATTGTGAAAACTATTTCTCATTTTCTTCTCTGTTACTAACCATACAGTCCACAACTTTTGTTATTGCCCATTACCTGAGGTTTTTTCAAAAGTATGTCAAGCCTCAGGCTGTTCCTGCCCATGTCACAGGTCACAGGTCAATTCTGAACCTCTTCATGGGAGATGAACTCGAGTAGAGATTCTGAGAAGACAAGGCTGTACAGACTAGGCAGGACTTTTTACTTTAGACAGAAATGAACAGAGCCCTCATGAGCAAATTAAGCCCATTGTAATGCCAAAAGTTGGCTATATTATTGTGATAATAGTGTTTTACTTCAGAGAGCAATCTGATGTTTTTCATTCAACAAAAATTCTTAACCTATTAGACCCTCAGATCAGTATTTAGGCCCACCCATTGTTCTAACTGTGCTGTTTTAAATAAGTCCAAATGGGTATACAGTGCATATGTGTGTGAAGTCACTTCAGTCATGTCCGATTCTTTGTCACCCCATGGACTGTAGCCCACCAAGCTCCTCTGTCCATGGCATTCTCCCGGCAAGAATACTGGAGTGGGTTGCCATTTCCTTTTCCAGAGGATCTTCTTGACCCAGGGATCGAACCCACGTCTCTTGCACTGCCTGCATTGGGAGGTGGATTCTTTACCACTAGGGTCACCTGGGAAACCCCCGTGAGGATGCGTAACTCCCCATACAGTGCATGCTTAAGTCCAGTGTAAGTTCCAGTTTTTCATAGAATTTAACAGGGGATTGACATGGAAAATTATCACATATTTTCTATGATTAGGATGGGATTTATACTAAAAAAACATGTGCAGCATGTACTTAAAAAAAAAAAAAGCTCCAGGAAAGGAATTGGATGTTTGTCTTAAAATTAGGTTTCTTGCACTTGTTCAGTGATTCCATATTGAAAACTCTGAACAAATGTAAAACTAAACCTTTATAAAAGTTGATGGTTTAAAATCTTGAACTAAGTGATGTCCAATTTATGTGACTTCAGGGAATGATATGTGCCCCATGAAACAATGATTGAGGAAACAGAAGCTTCTGCGTTCAGGTGCCAACACTGTCTATCTTTTCTTTATTTTTTCTTTAGTATTTCAGTGAAAAGCTTAATAAAATATGTTACACGTATCTTAGAAAGAAATACCTTATCTGTAGTTAACCTTTCTCAATAATTCAGGGTCATCATTATAAACCACTTTTGCACTACAAATATCATCTGGGAAGACTGGCACCTGCACTAAATTCCTTTTTGAGTCCTTATATCTGCTTTTTTATAGGTTTTTCAGTCTCTTTACTCAGGGTCAGGCTACCAGCTTCACTTCTTGATGTGTCAGAGCCTCTGCTTCCAAGTCTTATCTAATTTGCTACTTCTGAATTACTGTGGCCCGGGAAACCATTTAACCAAAACCACACCCTTTGAAATGCGTATAAAATGAGAATAAATACATTCTAACAGAATACCTGAGGGGCACTTCTCTAAATTCTGTGAACTTGTAGAATCAATGACATGTTGATCTTGCCAATTTATTTCCTTTAACTTTCACATTCTCAGCAATATTCCATATCAGAAACACTTATGCAAAAGCCTTCAAACACTTTATATATTTAATCATTTTATTACATAAAAATGGTTTTATTTTAAAGCTACTACAAAATAAATTCCAATGCCAGAAGCCAATTATTTGATTTGATGAATACTCTTTCCCTCAGGTTGATAGGAATAGGGGATCAATGGCCTTCAGTGAAAACTGATCCTGCATTTTGATTCATGGATGACTCTGGCCCCTGATTCTGGTGTACCATCTCCTCTGCCTCTGGGTTTTGGATATCTTGGTTGGCAGGTCTAGCTAAAGCACTCTGGGAACTGACAGGGAAGACACGTAGGCCCTGATGCTGCCTCTGAATTTAGACATGCCCATTGGAGAGCCTTGAGAGGTTCTAGACTCCTTGTGTGTGGATTGCAACAGACTCCTTTTTCCTTGAGCCTACTTATTCAAGAAATAGTGGACATGGGGTTCCGGGTATTTGTTTTCTCCTACTGTGTGTGAGGTGCTGTGGTAAGAGCTGGAAGATTAAAGATGAATGATCTCAGGATCTCAAAGTCTACTAGGGGTGACGGACCTACACTAAAATAAATTACAAGGCAACATAGCAAGTGCTCTGTAGCCATGATTATAATACTTGCAGGTGAAGGTTGCTAACTTCATTTGGGTGGACCAGAGAAGACCTTAAAAAGTAGCTGGGTTTTACAGAAGCAATAGGAGAGTAAGTCCATCGACCAGGACTGTTTAATTGGTTACATCTGACTTGAGGTCTGAGTAAGTACTTCCTAACTTCTCAAGTCTCTTTCTAACTTGACTGCCATACTGACTCTCACCATCATCTCCTGAGGATCTGGGCCATTTGGTGGGATTGAGGCAGGGTCATGATATTTCCTACTGCAAAGAATAGTATTCATAACTTGATAATATCTAATGAAGTAGAGGGGAGAAAAATAGTACCTGGCAAGCAGCTCTGTCTCACCTCACCCATCCATCTTAAAAAGAAACTAAGGATGACTTCTTCCCCTACAGGTAGGGGCATGATGATCCATGTTCTCCACTCAGTACCCAAAGGGGAAATAAGAGAAAGGAGCCCAAGAGGGAAACAAGAATCCTAAAGCCTGTTTTTCCAAACCTATGGGACAAAGCTGAAGCAGCCAACTAATCCGAGGTCAGGTAGCTCAGTAAGTGGCAGAACCAAGACTAGAACCAGATTTTTTGGTTTTAAATCCACTGTTCTTTACACCATTATCCTATAGTATAGTAATTAGGAGGCGACAGGCTGAGGTTTTCTCTTTAAATGAGGTAAGCCAGTCCATTTGAGGTCATAAGAAGCAGACTATATGCTTTTGGTGAACAAGGGAAGATTAGCACGGTGATAGCCTTTTCAAATTATGTCATAAGAGCATGCGATAATTATGATGGCGAAATTCTGGAAAAACAATTTTCAACATACCCTACATAGAACCATACAGTTTTGCTGTCTACTCACTTTGGAGACATCCAGAAAGGTTTCCTCCTTGGTTTAGAAGTCCCGACATCATCTGGTGAGTTTACCACCTCTGTCTCTACCCCTCTGTACCTAGTGATTCTAAAGTTTCTCCATGAAAGAAGGGATCAAGTTAAGCCAAGCATCTGGACCGAGAGAATCTTTAGAATTGAGTAAGTAGAAAAGAGGCTGATTTGCTACAGTTTTTATAGGGTATTTTTAGGGAAGGGAAGAGAAGGTACTTTTAGGGAAGATCTCCCTCTTCCCTTGTGGCTCAGCTGGTAAAGAATCCGCCTGCAATGCCGCGAGACCTGGGATCGATCCCTGCGTTGGGAAAACCTCCTGGAGAAGGAAAAGGCTACCCACTCCAGTATTCTGGCCTGGAGAATTCCATGGACTTTATAGTCCATGGGGTCACAAAATGTCAGAGACGACTGAGCGACTTTCACTTCACTTCACAACTTTACGGTTTCAATTTGAAGTCTCTTAAATACGGGTATGCACGTGTATATACACTGTCAAATGCTGAGTATCCACCAGGTAACTCTAAAACTTGGCTTTCACATGCGGCTTTACAGGTTCAAGCAGTGCTTCAGAAGCTAGTTTTGACAGGGGGACTGCAGTTTGGATTAAATTTCTGAAGACCTCAGTTACTTCGAGTAATTATAAAATTCCCTCTGACAGGGGGTTTTAAAGACACCGGCTTCTCTTTCGGTGGTTTAAGCGGAGTTTTGTTTTCGAGTATATATGTGTCTTAACGGGGCTTATCTGCACAGCTATAAAGTAGCTGTGTGGTCCGCATGAGACCAAACTGGTGAAGAAACCCGACTAGCCACCCGCACCCTGGCGAGCTCTGCAGATACAAGTGGGCGCGATAAAGGACCTATTTCTGAGCTCTGTGTTGGAAACGTACTCATTTAAAAACTGGAAAACCAACTCTAGTTATGAAATCGCCGTTCGAGCGCGGCGTGGTGGGGGGAGTTAAAGCAAGAGGGGAATAATGTCATCAGCCGGCAGATCTTCAAGGAGCTCCAGGATTGGAAAGAGAGACGCATTCTTAGGTTGCCTAGCGATAAATCGGCCGATGATATCATTCTCCCGGAGGCCTGTCTCCCCCTCCCGTCCCCGCCTGGCTTTCCTTCCTCCGGGCCCCCTCCCCCTTCTCTCCCCCCTCCCACGCCCGGGTTCAAAGTACAGCCGAGCCGGGTGAGGGATCCTGGGCCGGACGCGGCGCTGTCACGTGCACGCGCACATGCCGCGGCGCACGCTGTTCGGCACGTGAGAGGGGGCGGGGCGGGGACCTGGAGACTCCGGCGCGCTGCCTTCTGCGCGTGCGCGGTGGACCCCGTTCCCTCTCCCCCTCTACCCCCAGAAGAAAGGGACTCGAGGGAGCCGGCGGGTGGCTGGGGTGGACTGGAGGGCGGTCCGGCCGAGGGCAGAGCAGAGGGTTGGGCGAGGCGGTCGGGCGGGGACGGGGACGGGGACGAGGACGCGCCCTCCCGACAGCTGCGCCGCACCCTGCTTCTCCGAGTCCTAGCGGGCCGGCCCGCGGTAGTCATTCCTCCCGAATTAAAGCTGGCTGTGACTCCGCGCTCCTCGAACCATTCTGACACAGCAGTTTCCGAGCAGCCCTGCCGGGAGCGGGTTAGAGGAAGGTCGACAGCCGCCCAGGAGGGCCTGGGGGCGGGAACTTCATGCCTGGACTGGCCGCAGCCGGGGGAAGTGACAAGCTAGGGGGTGGGGGTAACACCCTGTGACACACCCGGCGGCGCCGGGACGCGGGCCAGACCCTGGCCTGACCTGGGCACGTCTTGTTGGAGAAACCTCTGGCAGTGGCGGGGGGAACGTTGGGGGGGGGGCGGAGTTTGGGGGGAGCATCTTTCATTGGTCTCAGTTTTGCAAATTGAATTCTCATTAATTAATCAGTAGGGGATTTATTTGTGATAAATATATTGGGACTTTCCAGGCAAGGTGTAAAGTAAAAGGAGTGATTCTGTGGCTCTAAAGGATTCTGCAGGGTGCAGTAAAGTGGAGGAAATTATTCAGGGGCTGGGGGATGGGTTTTATGTTATATTTTCCAAAATTACTTAGAAACGCTTTCTGTTAGGAAAAATGAGCAAGTCTCACCCTTCGGCTTTTTGAAGTGATCTCAGTAACTTGATTTTGTAACACGTCTGGAAACGTGCATGTTTATAAAGGATCTAAAGTGAGTAATTCCTCTGAAGGAATGTGGAGTTCGTTGAGGCCCTTTGGCCAAGCGGGTGCACTCGGCAGTGTTACAAAGATAGAGAAGCCTCACTACCCCTTTGCAGATTTGGTTCGGGTCATGTGATGGAAAGTGAGCTCGGGGGTTGCCAATAATATTTGGACAAGTCAGGTGCCAGTATTTGCTAAGACGTGCTAGAGTGGTTGTGAACTCTCCAGAGTAAAGGGCACACTGAGTGCCACCCTGGAGGCAGACTGCTGTGAGCAAACAGACATTCACAGAACAAATTCATGGTTGTTTGCCTCCTAATGATATGTATGCGCAATGTCTTGCAGGTTGAATTTGAATAACACTTCTGTACCACCCAAAGTGTTTGTAGGAGACAGCTTAGTTATCAGTAATACTCTGAAAGTTGAAAAAGCAAAGGTAGATTTTGAACATTCAGTCAACAAATATCTATCAAGCTCTTAATTATATGCCAAGCATTGGCTATATAGCAGTGACTCATAGACATTCATCACCCATCATGGTGCTCAAAACTTGCAATGAAGCCTTGTAAGTTTCCAGGCATTTGCCAACCAATTATTATTTATGGCCTCTAGAGATCATATCTCTCACTGCACTGGATTTTTTTCAGTTGGTACTTAGGAAGATACCAGGCAAAATTCCCCTCCCCTCTCCCTTCCCTCACCTCTTGGAGCCTACTAGCCTCGCTGCTGCTCTTCCAACAGGACAAGCTTGATCTTTTCCCAGAATGTGTGCACTGCCTCATCCATCCGCCTGCAACACTCAATCCCCAGAAGGGGGATAGTTGACTCCAACCGCACCCCCACGTTTTTTTAGGTCTTTGCTCAAATGCCAGCTTCTTCAGAGAGGTTCCCCCTGAGCAGCCTGTAGGCAATATATAAAATGCCACTTATCTATCATTTTATTTTTGCTCTTTTTTCTTCATAGCAGGAATCACCCAGACATCATGTATGTACGGATTTGTATGAATACACAGACATATAATTTGTTCATTGCTTGTCTCATTGGGATGAACATGGACTTTATTTTGTTCGCAGCTCTTTGTCTAATGCCAAGAATGGTATCTGGCAATAATTTATTGGAATGACTACCAAATGGTACCTGGCAATAAATAAATATTTATCTGCACTGGTTGATGCTGCGAGCCGGCTTTCTATAGTTGCAGTGATCAGGGCCACTCATCATTGTGCTGCATGGCCTTCTTATTGTGATGGCTTCTCCTAGATCACTGGGCTCTAGGTGCACAGGCTTCAGTGTTGCAGCACATAGGCTCAGTAGTTGCGGCTTGCTGGCCCTAGGACACACAGGCTTCAGTAGTTGTGGAGTGCAGGGGCTTTGTCCTTCAGCAGCGTGGAATCCACCCAGACCAGGGATCTACTAGAGTCCCTTGCATTGGCAAGTGGATTCTTATCCACTGTGCCACCAGGAAAGTCCTATTTGCCTTTTATTTTATTTTTTTTACTAAACAGGTATTGATCTTAGATAAACATTTGCTGGATGAATGAATGAACATCTCTGGCAAGCATTTCAGCTTGATTACCTCACTAAAGACAACAGAACACGGCCTCTCAAAGCAACCCTTGCATGTTAAAGTTCATTTCCTCAGCACTTATTGAGCACCTGGGTGACACAGAGCCACCAGCAAGTGGTAAAGAGTCAAAGGCAGTTAAAGCCTGATACCTGCAAATGGGAAATGACTTGGGAGTGATTTGGAGGCTGATTGAATTTTATTGTTGCAATAACATTATAGATACGGTATTTAAGCGTTAATAGATTTCCCCTAACAATAGAATTAATATCATTTCCATCTTAGTCCAAATGATTACAAATTATGGTTAAAAGAAATTGTTCACTAAACTGAAATACCTGCTTTGAAATTAAAAATTAGACTGAGCATTTTCCCATCCCCTGAGGCAACCTGTAGACGTAAGTTTCAAAGATTCTATCTCAGCTGTCAGATGGCTACTGAGCCTGCGAGGAAGTGATTGCGACCCTCAGACTTCAACCCATGATAGAATTTACAGTACATAGGGCTTGAAGGTCCCCAGTACTTCTATTCTTCATTGGCTTTGCCAGGTGTGATAACCTTTGTCCCTTAGGCAATGAGCTTCTTCATGGGGAGAGCCAGTCAGTATTTGTCAGTGTATGCTCAGCATCTAGCACAATGCCTGGCATACAGTAAGCACTCAATAAATGGTTGATGAAATCCAAACTCTCCTCTCCATTTTCACAATTGTTGTCCTAGTTCCAAGTATTATCGTCTCACACCTGGATTATTGCAAGAACCTGCTCAGTGGCCTTTTTCCAGTCTTTCTTTCCCATGCATTGACCGCACTGCCAGCTCAGTTAACTCTTTCAATATCAACAGGGCACTAAAGAATAGTTAGAGACAACCCATTACAAGAAAAAGTCATGAAAACTTCAATTTCCCTTCTAGTTTCACTTCCCTTGACTCTGCCCCTTCTCCTGTTGCCCCCAACCAGACGATGGGCATCAATTGCCCTAGTTGCACTGAACTATCACAAGTTCCTTAATATGCTTTGTACTGTCAAATGTTTGTCTTTGGGTGAAATAACCTTATTTGGAAGTCTCCTACTCATGCGTCAAAACTCAGCCCAAATTACATCTCCTCTGTCAAAACTTCCAGAACTGTCTGAATCAAAAGGGAACCTCACCCATTCCTTTGCTTTGTATTCTCTTAGCCCTTTCTTTAAATCTCCACTTGGCTGTTTAAACTCTCACTGCACAAGCATGCGTGTGCAAGAAATGTCCTTATTTCTCTCATTAAGTCTAACTTCAAGCCACCTCCCCAAGGGCTGGTGGGAAGAAATCTCAATCACTGTGGGCCGTCCTGCTTCCACCCTCCTTAGGATTTCACCAGGACTTGGGACCCCAGGATAACAAAGAAAGGTTCTCTTCATACTCGTACCGTCTGAGATACTTGTCAGTGTCTAAGACTGCCACTCTCGGTATAGTCTTTGCTGAGGCTGGGGATCCAGACCTTAGGGGCACTGAGTCCCCATTCCCACTTGGGCCTTTGCCACATCAAAAGAACTGTAGACCTGTGACCCCAATGCCTTATTGCTTCTGCCTGTACTCCTAAGGTAATCTCCAACTTTGGAGAGGGTTATAGGAGCCAGGCAGTTAACTTAAATGAGTGATGTTGGCTGAGAATAAGACCATAGAGAATGACAGGGGTCACAGTGAACTGGAGGTTGTACCCCCGTAAGAGAGGCGGATATTACTCCAACTAATTGTAGCCAGGTGAAAAGGTCGCCCAGGACTTCCAGGTCACTGGACTTAGAATCTGAAGTCTAGATTTTAATGTGAAATCTACTCCCAGAATGTTGGCAACTATTTTTAAAAATCTCAAAACACTATTCCTTATAAATGAAGCATGTCTGTCAAAAGTATTAGCCTGGGGAAGTCACTCTGAGACGTCTGCTTTAAAGGAGGGTGGCAGTGGGGTGGGAGGAAGGCATGATGAGAGGTTTTCTTCAAGCATTTAACCCCAAACTTCCCTGATACAAGTAGCCCTGAAGTTATTCTTGAAAATGGGTGAAGGGAAAAATGCAATGAGAACATTGATAATGTCTCAATAAATTACCCTGTCACGCTGGGATTGTTCACATTGTGTTGTAATTAACTGGGTGTGTCTTCCACACCCAAACATTGCTCCTGCTCAGATTGGCACCATCTCCAGCCTCTCTTGGCCCTCACTGCTGTGACTGTTGACTTGTCCTTAGCTCCTTCTCATATTTCCTTAATGACCCTCTGTCTCAGACCTTTGTCCCACTTACCTCAAGTCCTCTGCGAATCTTCCCAGTCTCGGGAAACTCCTACTTCAAATCATAAGGCATCATCTTCCCAGCTCTCACCCTTCCTACCTACCTCCTTCCACACCCTCGTTTTCCTTCCTGCCACTACAGAGGAAAAAGTCACCCTTCTGTTCAGAGCCAGCCCTTCGATTTGTGTCACTGATGACTGTTAAACCACCACTCTCCTTTCCACACGGTGAGTCCAGATTTCTGTTAAAGGAGTTCTGTTATTCATTCATCATTGTATTCCTGGAGTCTAGTACACTGTCAGGGACAGGCAAGATGCCTAATAAACATTTACCAAATAAAGTGTGAAAGTGTTAGTCTCTCAATCGTGTCCGACTCTTTGCAACCCCATGGACCACAGCCAGCCAGGCTCCTCTGTCCACGGAATTCTCCAGGCAAGAATAATGGAGAGTAAAACGTAACTACCCCCACTTTCTTTTTAAAATCTGGGGGCTATAGCCCAGTTCCTAAAAAATTGTCTAGATACGTAAGACAACTGTTGACACCTGATGCTTCATGGGTATTGATGTAGAGACAGTAGTTTCCCCTGACTCTTGAGTGTGGGCTAAATTTGGAGGAGATAATCCAGGCCCAAATGTGGCTGGCAGGCTAGGGAGTTCCTCCTGGGTCAGGGCGGTGCCGTCCAGCTGTGAGTCTGCTGTATTAATACCTCCTATTTGTCTTCTCTGATTACTGCTGGTGAGGCTGGCTTCTGGCACTTGCTGAGGAGAGCAATGGGGAAGCCTCCACGTCCAAAGTGTCACATTGCTCTCTGTCCCCTTGGGTTCCACCTAAGGACACCACTGCTGACTTACCAGATTGTCCCCTGGAGAAAGACTATAAAAGCACTAAGCTTTCTTACCTCTTATATGTTTTGAGACATTTTTCTATTCTCTTTTCCTCCAACTTTTAAACCTTTAAAAAATATATTTTGATGGTATTTTAAAGTCTGTATAAATTAATTATATTTATCTTTAATCCTATTCTCATATTCTATTTTATATCTTCCTTATTACCCTGTTCACCTTCAACCTTTTTTAATTTTGATTTTCATCTGTTTAAAATTATTTCATAATTAACTTTCATTCTTATGTTAATTTTAATAGTTATTTTAACCTTCTACTGCTAAGTCACTTCAGTCCTGTCCGACTCTGTGCGACCCCATAGACGGCAGCCCACCAGGCTCCCCCGTCCCTGGGATTCCCCAGGCAAGAACCACTGGAGTGGGTTGCCATCTCCTTCTCCAATGCATGAAAGTGAAAAGTGCAAGTGAAGTCGATCAGTCGTGTCCAACCCTCAGCGACCCCATGGACTGCAGCTGTCCATGGGATTTTCCAGGCAAGAGTACTGTAGTGGGGTGCCATTGCCTTCTCCTTTAACCTTTTAGTATCCTTGCAAATTTTACTTTCTTGTTCTCATCTATATTCAGCTTATTTTGTAGTCCAAGTTGTACTTTGGTTTTGTAAATTTTTATAATTCTTCTGGTTTAAGATTTCACCTTCTATTTCTTGAAGAGTTTCTTATTTCTCAGTTTTCAGCTTTTAATTGGTTTTAAGTCTTCCAGAATCTTTTAGGATCACGTTTTAATCTGTATTCTCTCTTCCCTTCCTTTTTGGCTCTGTAATTTTCTACATTTTCTCTTATTTATTATCTGTCAATCAGTCTAGTTCAAATAATTTTTTTTGTAAGAAGCACATTGAAATTAAGAAAATATCTGTCCCCCACTGCCAGCCATCACTGTAAGTACATTTTTTTTTACATTCATGTTTTTTTGACACAGCTTTCTGTGCAATCTTGATTTTCATATTGTGTATTTTTTAATCTATGGTTTCTAATGTTTTAATTAATTTCTTTGGTTGCAAGGAACAGACTCACTCCAGTTCCCTCAAGTGATGGCATTTTATTTTAAGAATGAATATGCAAAAGAGGAGACAGGAGTCTCAGCCACTCTGCAGGCCAGGTATCATGCCTATCCTATGGACCGTCTTCAGCAAGAGCTGAAACTGTTACGCATTTGGGCACCAGAAAAAAAATTTAGAAGCAAATGTCATATCAAAGTGGGAATCTTCATTCTGTTCTTTGTTAATACCCATAACCTAAATCTGAATTTCAAAGAGAATCTTATCAATATCCAGGAATAAGAATCAAGCTACCCAAAAGGGGAAATAGAGGAAAAGTTCAGGTAGCTCCAGATTCCTCCACAGCAACATTCACTGCAGAGGACAGAGGCGTAGCATTGTTACCCAGAAGTGTGATACATGAACCAGCAGCATTGGCGTTGGGGGAAGCTTATTAGAGATGCAGAATTTCAGTTGCCATTTCATAGCTGTTGAATCAGAATCTGTGCTTGACCAGATTTTCGGGTGACTCCTAGGCTGCTTCTTTTCATTTTGCTTGCAGTTTTCTTTGGTTCTTTGTTTTTCTTTTTCTTAAGAAAGCCTATTTATGTAATTTTTTTGAAATTGGAAGTATTTGTTTGCAAATCAGAACCACTTGAGGAATTTCTTAAAAACCTCTGTTGCATGGATCATTTGCTCAGAGAATTTGATTGAATTGGTCTGAGAGGGTGACCAGAAGCCAACAGTTTTTCAGAAGCTGCCAAGGTCATTGGAGAAGGCGATGGCACCCTACTCCAGTACTCTTGCCTGGAAAATCCCATGGACAGAGGAGCCTGGTAGGCTGCAGTCCATGGGGTCGCTAAGAGTCGGACACGACTGAGCGACTTCACTTTCACTTTTCACTTTCATGCATTGGAGAAGGAAATGGCAACCCACTCCAATGTTCTTGCCTGGAGAATCCCAGGGACAGAGGAGCCTGGGGGGCTGCCGCTTATGGGGTCGCACAGAGTTGGACAGGACTGAAGTCACAGCAGCAGCAGCCAAGGTCATTACAAAACTCAACTCAGACTAAAATCATTGAATCAAGGGAAACCAAATCCATGAACCCCTTTTTCAGCAAAAAATTACTGAAAGATCGACACTTAGAGAACAGAGAAATGAATCAAAAGAAAGAGTTCAGAAATGAAGATGCTGTGGTGAAATAATTATTGACGTAAATAAAAAATACACTACCACTAAATAACTAGAAATTTCAGTTAAGTAATATCTAATTGACACTCTAGAAGATAGACATGCTACTGTATACCCTCTAAATTTCTACTTATGTTTGGGGCCCCCTCTGTCCCCAAATCCATCACTTTTTGTGTTTTCTATCACTGGTCCTCAGGGGTTCACACAAGTGATGGCTGCTCCTGGTCCCTCCTTCTGTCACGTTATCCCTGGCAAGCTCTTCTTCAGCTGAGAGACTTGACAATGAGACTGGTGATTTACCTTACCAGTCTGCTCTGGGTTTCTAAAAGAGTGCCAGAAGTATGGACTAGAAGACTAGGGAAAGCCTTGTGATCCTAGATTAGAGTTAGAAGGATCAGTGTGAACTCATGATGGTATTTATATAAACTGCACAGCTCCTGCCTGAGGCCCTGCCTTGCAGATTCCAGTGCTTCAGCTGCCCAAGGCCCCATCCCCTCCTCCTCAGCTCAGAGGGACTGCTGCTCTCGGCTTGGATTCCAGATCGCTACACTGCAAGCAGGCGAATTTCCCCAGGCAGACAGCCGGGAGTCATAAGGCTCCCCTCTTAGGTTTCCCTGCCTTCAGGGGTTGATTCTCTGCCTGCTCTACCCTGTGTTGTTGCTTCTCCAATGTCTGAAAACACTTGCCTTAGACATTTTGTCTAATTTTATAGTTATGGTGAGAAGGTTAGTACCAGATCCTCCATCATAGACAAAAGCAGAAATGCTGAACTATATAGTATTTGATGATAATATTGCATTTATGTAAAATTTCCAGGAATTGATCACTGTAGTGTGGCTATGAAAGAACTCCTTATTCTTGGGATAGACATGTGGAAGTATTTGGGATAAAGCTGTCTACAACTTACTCTGAAATGGTTTGCTGCTGCTGCTGCTGCTAAGTTGGTCAGTCATGTCCGACTCTGTGCAACCCCAGAGACGGCAGCCCACCAGGCTCCCCTGTCCCTGAGATTCTCCAGGCAAGAACACTGGAGTGGGGTGCCATTTCCTTCTCCAATGCAGGAAAGTGAAAAGTGAAAAGTGAAAGTGAAGTCGCTCAGTTGTGTCCGACTCTTAGCGACCCCATGGACTGCAGCCCACCAGGCTCCTCTGTCCATGGGATTTTCCAGGCAAGAGTACTGGAGTGGGGTGCCATTGCCTTCTCCAGAAATGGTTTAATTGAAACAATAACAATACAAATAGTATTAATACGTAGATGTGTAAAGGGAGTGAGAGAGACTGACAAAGCATGTTTCTCGGGGAGAAACTAGATGAAGCACATATGGGAATTCATCATGCTATTTTTGTTAACTTTTCTGGAAGTTTGAAGTGTTTTCAAAATAAATAGTAAACAAAACATCCCACTTGAGTGTAGACTGGGATTACATCCAAAGTTAGTATGGAAAGAAAAAGTAGTGATTTATAGTGAAGAACCCTGGAAAGTACCACCCGCACTCGGAGATCAAGGTCAACATCACCACTTGTAAGTCATGTGGACATCAAGTACCCACTGACACTATGTGATGAGCAGATTTTCTTAACTCAAAATTCACAACCCAAATTAAGAACTAAAGGGGATCCTTAAATACACATTCCCTTAAATACATTTTCAAATAGATAAGTATTAGCCATTTCATGTATGTCTACCTAACTTAAATAGCATCTATCTCTAGAGAAATAAGGATGATATATCTGTATTTATCAACTCCATTCTAGTTCTAGAGTCCTGAGTAATTCATGACAGTGAGAAATTCGGTGCTCTGGCCACTGTCCTCCTACCCAGCCTGACTCAGCAGAATGGTGGTTGGATCTCCCTCACTGTATGGCCTCTGTGGATGAAGGCCTACCTTCCTACAGCTTACCTGGCTTGAACCCAGACTGTCCAGTTTCAAAGGACTGGATGTCAAGCTGTGGAGTTGGCTTGTCATGTCATAAACTTTCCACTTGCCTGTGAAGACTAGGACTCCTTTCCTGGACAGTTGGCTGTGGTAAGGGCCGAGATGTGCTGGCTCTCCTCACAGGATTTAGCATCAGCCTGCAAGACATCTGGAAGTTTAATACCCAGCTCCCTTCCCTACATTTGTGGTTTTAGTCATTTTTCTTTCTGGTTGTTGGGAATAGATATTTTGGCAGAGGTAAAGGTGAATTGCCCATCTTTATTATTTTTTTGATTTTATTGGAAAATAGTTGATTTATGGTAAAGAGTCTGTCTGCAGTGCAGGAGACCCAGGTTCAATCCCTGGGTCAGAAAGACCTCCTGGAGAAGGAAATGGCAACTCACTCCAGTATTCTTGCCTAGGAAAGCCCATGGACAAAAGAGCCTGGCGGGCTACAGTCCATGGGTTGGAAAGAGTTGGACACGACTGAGCAACTGACACATGCGTGCACACACACACACACACACACACACACACACACACTTGGGCTTCCCTGGTGGCTCAGTGGTAAAGAATCTGACTGCAATGCCATAGACACAGGATCAGTCTCTGGGTTGGGAAGATCCCCTGGAGGAGGGCATGGCAAACCACTCCAGTATTCTTGGCTGGAGAATCCCATGGAAAGGGGAGCCTGGTGGGCTACAATCCATAGGATCACAGAGAGTCAGACACAATTGAAGCGACTTAGCACGCAGGTGTAGTTAATTTACAATATGTGTTAGTTTCAGGTGTACAACAAAATGATTCAGTTATACATGAATTCATTATTTTTCAGAGTCTTTTCCCATATAGGTCATTACAGAATGTTGAGCATAGTTCTCTGTGCTTTACAGTAGGTCTTTGTTGGTTATCTATTTTATATATAGTAGTGAGTGATTCTTAATCCTGGGAACTTTTTTTTTTTTTTTGATGGTGTCACGTGGCCTGTGGGATCTTACTTCCCCAACCAGGGATTGAACCCTTCCCTTGGCAATGAAAGTGTGGAATCCTAACCACTGGACTGCCAAGAAACTCCTGAATTGCTCATCTTTACATCTGTTGAGCTCCAAAGCACTGTTATCAAGAATTCCAGGTTATATTTCAGACATCTTTTTCCTTCAGTTTGGATCTCGGTTTACAATAAACTGCAAATGTTTTGTCTTACCATTGTTGGGTTCTGCCCAAAAAACACGTAGTTGGTTTGAAGTGCTTGTCACCCCTTTCTTCTCACAGTGGGAGAATGTGTGCTCTCTGGCTCACACAGACAACAAAGTAATTGCGCCAGAATAGGACAAAAACAATGTCTCCTAAATTCTATTTTGGACGTTTCCTCAAATGTCCTCACTTAGAATACTTCCAATGGACTTACTTTTCTTGTTGCTGCTCATGAAGTTATACTGATTATATTGACCAGGTAGGCTATTGGGTTTTGGTTAATTAATCTGGATAGCCCCAGTACCTAACACCATGCCTGGCATTAAGTAAATATTTTAAAAATTAGTTAATGCATCCATTCACCCATAACATGAATGGACCTTCTAAAAGTTTAATATCTCTAATATTGGAAATAGGTAAAATTTGGCAGTATTGATAATTTATTATGTAGCTGAGAAAAGCATTGCATTACTTTTTACTTCATGGGCTGAAAATATTTTTGAGAAAGTTTTATCTTGTGAGAATAGTATATTCTACATTTATTATAAGTTGATAATTGATAAATTAACTAGGGCTTCCTAGATGACTCAGTGATAAAGAATCTGCCTGACAATGCAGGAGCCATAGGAGGCATGAGTTTGATCCCTGGGTCAGGAAGATTCCCCTGGAGGAGGAAATGGCAACCCACACCAGTATGCTTGCCTGGAAAATCCCATGGACAGAGGAGCCTGGTGGGCTACAGTCCATGGGGTTGCAAAAGAGACAGACACACCTGAGCACCCATGTTACTTGAGATAACATTAAATAAACTTTACAACTGAGCCTAAAGAGATAAACTGGTGAAACACTTGATATGTTTTCCAGCTGAAAAACAGTTTTCCCGGGAGGGAGGGGAAATGTGGTGAAACGGGTATGAGGTTACTGATCTCCGTAACTCTCTTTTACATTTAGATGCTAAGGTCCTTGTGACTGCAGACATCTCTGAGCTCACAAAACCTCCTGGTGATGCCGGGCAGTGTTATGAGACAGGCACCACAGAGGCTCAAGACCAGTTTGGGGGCTTCAACTGTAACCAAGATTGTTATTTCTATTTCCTTTCTCATGCTCAGCAATCCCCTATAGATTTAACTACTCTTCCCTGTCAGATTTTCTGAAATCCACAGTAAGCAGTAGGTTATTAGATCACAGTAGTGGAATGGGAGCTTGAAAATTTAGAGAGCTTTTGTCCTCAAGGGTGATGGAAGATTCTCATCTTGTGATCTCTTTCTGAGTCTTAGCATCTTAGACAGAGAGTTCAGTTCAGTTCAGTTCAGTTGCTCAGTCGTGTCCAACTCTTTGCGACCCCATGGACTGCAGAACACCAGGCCTCCCTGTCCATCACCAACTTCCAGAGTTTACTCAAACTCATGCCCATTGAGTTAGTGATGCCATCCTGCCATCTAATCCTCTGTTGTCCCCTTCTCCTCCCACCTTCAATCTTTCCCAGCACTGGGGTCTTTTCAAATGAGTCACCTCTTCACAATCAGGTGGCCAAAGGATTGGAGTTTCAGCTTAAACATCAGTCCTTCCAATGAATATTCAGGACTGATTTCCTTTAGGATGGACTGGTTGGATCTCCTTGCAGTCCAAGGGACTCTCAAGAGTCTTCTCCAACACCACAGTTCAAAAGCATCAATTCTTTGGCACTCAGCTGTCTTTATAGTCCAACTCTCCCATCCATATATGACTACTGGAAAAACCATAGCCTTGACTAGACGGACCTTTGTTGGCAAAGTAATGTCTTTGCTTTTTAATATGCTGTATAGGTTGGTCATAACTTTCCTTCCAAGGAGTAAGCATCTTTTAATATCATTGCTGCAGTCACCATCTGCAGTGATTTTGGAGCCCCCAAATAAAGTCATCCACTATTTCCACTGTTTTCCCAACTATTTGCCATGAAGTGATGGGACCGGATGCTGTAATCTTAGTTTTCTGAATGTTGAGCTTTAAGCCAACTTTTTCACTCTCCTCTTTCACTTTCATCAAGAGGCTCTTTAGTTCCTCTTCACTTTCTGCCATAAGGGTGGTGTCATCTGCATATCTGAGGTTATTGATATTTCTCCTGGCAATCTTGATTCCAGCTTGTGCTTCATCCAGCCCAGCGTTTCTCATGATGTACTCTGCATATAAGTTAAATAAGCAGGGTGACAATATATAGCCTTGATGTACTCCCTTTCTTATTTGGAACCAGTCTGTTTTCATGTCCAGTTCTAACTGTTGCTTCCTGACCTGCATACAGATTTCTCAAGAGGCAGGTCAGGTGGTCTGGTATTCCCATCTCTTTCAGAATTTTCCACAGTTTATTGTGAGCCACACAGTCAAAGACTTTGGCGTAGACAGACAGTACTTGTTCACTAAAGCTGGAAGGATTTCCATGTGGAGTGGAATACTCCTGACCTATTACTTTAAGAATATTGCTTAAATCTCAAGGTGTGCTCTGCAATACTCATCTTCAATAGACAAGACATTCCCAGGTTATACAAATCCTACATATCACTGTACTATATCTAGACTGTACAAATGCAGTAACCAGGATACAGGTTATCATCGGGTAATTCTATCCATGTAAAAGTGTTGTCTGGACAGGCAAAGCAAAGGCAAAAATAGGCGAAGGTCTTGGCCTTAGCACTCTTTCCCCTTAAGCTGGGCACTCAGCATAGCTCACCCTGTTCCATTTGAGCATTCCAATTGTAAATTCTGCTGAGGTTCAAAATGCCTGGGGTGCAGATCCTGGCTCCACTGTCTAATTGCATAAACTTTGGAGAATCGCTTACACATTCTTCTGTCCATTTCTTTACCGATGTAAAGAAACAGTGATGGTATAAGATCCTTGAGGGTTTGGAGGTTCATGAATGTTCAGATGCTAAACAAATGTTAGCTATAGTTGGTTCTTAGGAGGCAGTCTAGCACAGAGGTCAAGAGCATGGACTCTGAAGTGAGACAGCCTAGTTTTAGTTTCACTTATCCGCTTTATGACCTTAGGTGTTACTTCTTTAAATCTACGTTTCCTTGCCTGTAAAAAGGATGATTTTAATGAGCTAAAAATAGCTCATTAAGGGTTAAATGATGTCATCTTAGACTTGCTGTATTTTCCTTGCTTTCTGGGTGAGTCCCCTGGCCATGCTGTGGAAAGCCAGGAAGGCAGGGAGACAGATATGGTCTCCGCTTAGGATGAAGGATCAGCATGCCCCAGCTAGGTCCGCCCTTTCTGGGGCTACAGAGCAGCAGAGGCTCTGCAGCTCATTCCCATGCTTGCCCCTGTTGGGGGGCAGTGAGGGGCAGTGGCCCTGCCCTTCCTGCTCCCCAGACAATGAGACCGACCTTCAGCCACTCTGTAGGTTGTAAAACTAGTTTTCTTTGTGTCTCACCATCTAATCAGTTCTCATGTGAGGGTTTTTCTGGGTCAGAGGACCGTGAGCTCTTGGGTTCACTGTGGTCAGAGTCAATAGCCACTGAACAGGAAGCTGCTTCACGAATGAGATGTGAGATAACTCAGAAGTTCTTCAAGAACTTCTGTCTGTTGCTGGGTAACAAACTCCTGTATTTAAAGTCCACACGGACCTTCCATGTTTCTAACCAGCACAAAACTGAATATATGCTTAGTCAGAACATCCCAGGAGTCCCAGGCTGTCAACTACCCTTAACTGCATCCAGACAGATCTCATGTCTGGAACCCTGAACTGCTAAGGAAGTCACGTGAGTCTAGTCAGGTCAAGATGGTCTTTTCTCAGTCTGAGTGGAGGAGAGTTTGGGGAAGAATGGATACATGTTTATGTATGGTTAAGTCCCTTTGCTGTTCAGGTGAAACTATCACAATGTTGTTAATTGGCTGTTTTCCAATATAAAGTAAAAAGCTTAAAAAAATTAAAAAAATAGAATGTGTAGTGCCCTGTATCCTTGTAGAATAGTTAATGCTTTAAAAAAAAAAAAATGACCTTTCCTGAGTTAGGTGATTGTTCCCATGAACAGTCTTCGTATTTCTGGTGTGGAAAAGGGATATGACAGTGGCTATTTGCTATGTGCCTCTTACTATATATACCGGTGGGTACTGTGCTAAGTACATAGCATGTACTAATTTATGACATTTATGAGGTAGGTGCTAACAGATAAGGAAGGCGCTGAGAGATTAAGCAACTTGCTCTAGTCACACAGCCACCCTCCCCAGGCTTGTTTTGCCCTTTGCTAGTCCATACCTGATTTTAGCAACCAGTCAGAGGAAAGAAAAACAAATTTCTGTAGGAACATTTAATTTGTCCCTATTAATTGCTGAAGACTACTTCTTTCTATCACTAAATTTACTATAAAGAATTTGATTCCAAATAGTCATATAAAAAAACTTCAAAAACTAGACTAATTTTACAGTCATGTAATTCTGACTCTAAGAAATTTATATTTGTGTCAAAAATACTGTATCATTTTATTACTGAGTTGTTTTCTTAAAAATTGCTTTATTCCCCTATTGTGAAATCTTACTTTCATCTTATTTTTCTTGCATATCTACTCTGCTTTTGGTTTATTGTGACCTAACCTGCCTGATACAGATAGGATTCTAATTAAATGCTTCCAAAATATCCAGACGAAAATTTCATGCAGTCAATAGGGCTTCCCTGGTGGCTCAGATGGAAAGAGTCTGCCAGCAATGCAGGAGACCTGGGTTCAGTCCCTGGGTCGGGAAGATCCTCTGGAGAAGGAATGGCAAACCACTCCAGTATTCTTGCCTGGAGAATTCCATGGACAGAAGAGCCTAGCGGGCTACAGTCTATAGCGACACAAAGAATCAGACACAACTGAGCAACCAATGCTTTCACTTTTTTCACAAATTAAATGCTTCCAAAATATCCAGATAAAAATTTCACCCAATTATTTTGTCATGTATAGTAAATAGCTTTATATTAAATCCATATTTTTTATTTTGTTTCGTTTTTCCAGAATGAGATTTTCTTTACGGTAACAATGCTTTTGTTGCTATTTAGACACTTATCTGTTTAACTGTAAAATGTCTTACACCTAGTAGGCACTTAATAATACTTAATGAATGACATTAATTAATATGTACTTTTCACAATTCTATATTTATACCCATATAGTATGAGAATGCTCAATTTATAACTGTTTAAAAAAACTATTAATCAGAAGAAAAATTTGTTCATGGACTAGCTACTAACCATTTCCTATTACTTACTATTCCCTTCTGTGCAAACATCAAGAGTATGGTGGGACGGGGGTAGGGATGGTGAGGTAGCTACACCCTTAGAACCTTGGATCTCAAACCTATAAGACCCAAATCCCCCTTTATATAACAAATATTTTGGTATCTTCCCTTACTACCCTGAAACAAAATCCATAGAAAATATAATTTATAATACACAAAATCTAAAAATATATATTATTTTCCCTATAATATAAAGAAGAAATAACTGGAAAATATATTAATATATATGAAAATACATAGATATAACTCTACTATAAAACACAATGCAGTCAGATGCTTACACTGATAATATGTGGAATTTAAGAGATGTAGAAAAATCTTCAAGTTGTATTTGACATTATGAATGAAGACCAAGAGGCAGTAAGTGTCTTACATACTAACAGGTTCCATACCAAGAACATATTCATAGGTCCAATTTGATCATAAGTCCAACAAATATAGCCTAGGAAAATAGGTTTATAATATGTTTACATCTTTGAAAGTTTACAATTTGAAGGTTCATATGTAGGGAACTCACTGTATTTAAATGTACACATGGAATTACCATAAATCAAAAGTTACTGACACAAACTGTTGCCAATGTATTTTACTGATAACTCAGTACCACAAGTGGAGATGCTGCTCGTGACATGATCTTCAGAGATAGTTCATGACTGTTTGGAAAAAATAAAGCACAAGTTTCCCTTGATGAACCTGGTAGTTATATTCTTGGAACGCTCAATTTTATTAAAAACACACTAGAAATGATTCGTGCTTATACATAAAATAGACTTCATTTCCAGGATCAAAAGATTATTCACAAGTTTTCCACTGTTCAATTTAAGTGTTAGTCACTTCAGTCATGTCCAACTCTTTGCTATCCCATGGACCATAGCCCACCAAGTTCCTCTGTCCATGGAATTCTCCAGGCAAGAGTACTGGAGTGGGTTGCCATTTCCTTCTCCAGGGGATCTTCCCAAACCAGGGATTGAAGCTGGGTCTCCTTGCAGGTGGAGTCTTTACCATCTGAGCCACCAGGGATGCCCTGGTAAATTTAAGGCAGGGTATTAAAAGCTGAGAGGCACACATGATGATACTTTTTCACTGTTTGCGGTTCCCCTGTACATTGTAGGAGGTTAACCATCCCTGCTCTCCACTGTGTAATGTGGTGGTAGTGCCTCTAATCACTGATGCCACCAGGAATACCCTGCAGAACTCCCAATGCCCCTCGTGGGTAGAACTGCCTTTGTTGAGAAGCGCCTCCCTGGACGTTGGTGATAACCTGAGATATATACATATATATTTTTTTCTTTTACAAAATCTTTCCAAAGAGTCTGGAATACCCGGCAATGATTCTTATTATATTGTTTCACTGAACTTTAAATGTAGTTTTTACAAAATTTTTATTTGGGAAATCTTTTTGGAGCAATTGAATATGATACTGCTATGTTTGAGCCAACTCATCTGTAGGGCAATGCTATGCCCACTTTATGGTAACTGGATAGCTTTCCATAGCTGGACAAATAAAGTCAGTTTTGTAAATTATTTCCTTTAAAAACATGGACTTGTAGATTCTTGTTTCTGTTTGGGACACTCTGATTCTTCAGTGATTCAAGCAGAGTTGAGTGACTGAGTGTGGACTTTGTAATGGTTACTAATCCTTGGCAGTCCTCTCTGAAATCTGCACACCCTTGTTGAGTTACAAAATTGTCACCTGACAGCTGCTAAGTGGCCTCAGTGAAATGAATTGTTCCCTTTGATCAAATGCATGGGAGATAAAAATGACCAATGGCTACCAGGTTTTACAGAGAAACAGTTTAAATCCATCTTTCAGACTGTCTTACTTTGTCACTTTAGAAATGAGTCACAGAGGGTGAGCAAATAAAATATGTTTACTACTTATTTCTTTTCTAGCAAAGAAACACTTTAAGTCCTTGGGGTAAGAGGTCCATATACTTTCAAAAACAATACAACAAGGCAAATTAAAATAAACAGCAAACTTCTTAGGTAGACTTTCTGCCGGTCTCTTCAAGGACTCCTAATCCTGCCGCTTTGGAGCCCCAGAAGGTTGATGAAGGGTAGCTGCTGCCCCCTAGTGTACAACTTGTTACTGCAGGCATCTCCAGTAGCCCATTGCCAGATGCACGGGAAATCAAGGTGCTGTGTTTAACTGATGCAGATAATTGAGAACTTTTAAAAGTGTATCATTCTCTTAGAATGAGTAGCTATAACACTTATTTGCAATTGTTTGAAGAAAAATTCCTATAAATGTTTTCCTGTCATTGCTTCAAATTTGATGTTCTCATCATCATTTTCTGCTTTTTCCATTTCAGGGCTGAACACCTAATGAAAGCCCCCTGCTTTCATTAGCAAAGCCCACCGCTAAATGAAAATGTGGGATCATTTGTTTAAAAAATAGGACAAGAATACCATTAAAAGTACTAAAATATATATTAAAATCTTTTTTATTTTCTACTTCAACCTCTCCCTTAACTTCTTATGGTGATTTTATTTGCTATTTTATGTAAATAATGTAAAAACTAAAATTTTATTACTTGAATGAATTTTGCCTTTCATTCTTATATTGTGCAGTATATTATGCCCCTTATCTTGTGCCCCACATGAGCTCTGACAACATTTAAAGTGTTACAGGCCCTGGACAAGTTTTGCCTACTTCACTCTGTGCAAATCCTTAAGAACAGAAAAGTGCAAATATAAGAATAAATATAATTCTATTAAGCACAAATGTAACTCACACTGTGAAATTATTGAAACTACACAATTCGTATTTTGTAGCTCATACACACTTATGCATTTTGTTCTTCTCAGAACAATGGAAATGCTAAACAAAAGTACTTCAACTATTTTTTAAAATTTCACTTCTTGATTCACACACATTCAACCAACATTCTCTACCTTTGGCTCACTGACGAGTATGTAAGGATGGAAACGAAAAGGGACTGTGAGTTTCCCAATGTTTTCCCCTTTTCTTTATGTCAAAACATACAGCATAAATGCGTGGATAGATAACAGGAGGGGGAAAGAATATGATAGGGTTTCTCAGTCATTTTGTGTTTCTTAAAACACCACTGTCTTCTATTTGCATTGAAAGTGAGTTATGGTTCCAAAGAGAAGAATGTCTCTCAGTGCTCCCACTGACTCGATCATCAATGTAGACACATATATTGTACTAGCCTTGCATGTTGCTGAACTCCTTGGCATTGTGGGCCCACTGGGTTTCTGTGCTCATGGGACATGGAGAATGCCGTTTGCAGATGAAGGGCCAAGGAACGATGGACATGCATGTTTTGTGTATCTCTTCTGCTCACGTGCTCGCTCCACTCTCCCATTTGACTTCACTTACAAATCACAAAGTCAAAAATAAAATTATCAAGAATTTCATGACAGTTACAGCAGAGCATTAATCCAAGCACAGGGAGGGCCCCTCAATTTCAGGGCCCTGTACAGATTGAAGGCACAAATGTACATTCCAAATCTATTTTGCATGTTCGTACTTCATCAGTCCTGAATGGGAATGTGTAATTCAGGGTCTTTGGGAGAATATGGAGGCACTTCTCTTCGTGTAAAATCACCAGTCGACAGTTACTTGCAAGCAGGGGCAGCTGAAGTGACATTCTGTGACTGAAGCCTCACGGTTGGGTCCTACCTGGGGGAGGAGGGTTTCATTCAGCGCCACCATTTTGAGGTGAGAATAAAGATCATTATTGTAGGAATTGCGAGGGCATGTTTACTACATCTAATGGGGCATATTCTAAAACAGCAGTTCCAACCTTTAGACAGTAGTCTGCCTGAAATGCAGGAGACCTGGGTCAGGAAGATCCCCTGGAGAAGGAAATGCAACCCACTCTAGTATTCTTGCCTGGAGAATCCCATGGACGAGGAGCCTGGCAGGCTATAGTCCATGGGGTCGCAAAGAGTTGGACACTACTGCCTGACTAACACACACACAATCTTTTTACACCAGGGACCGGTTTCATGAAAGACCATTTTTCCTTGAAATGGGGGTGGGGGGATGGTTTGGGGATGATACAAGAACATTACATTTATTGTGCACTTTGTATCATTATTACATCAGCTCCACTTCAGATCATCAGGCAGTAGATCCTGGAGGTTGGGGAATCTCTGTCTGAAAGATTAGAAAGATATTTGCTGTACAGAAACCAGAAAAGATTTTCTGACTCCTCAGCATAATTATGTGACAAGAGGCAAACTTGAGTTAAAATTTTCAAATCATAATATTTAAGAAGAGACTAGTTGTAGTGCTCCTTCAGCTTAAACTTTCAAGGTGTGACTAAAATAGGCCTGGTATCTGGACCACATTTCAGTTGAAAATTTATGCAATTAATGTATCAAGGATTCAATCACAGCAATCACTGCACTTGTTCTGTGAGTCCCAGGCTTAGAGCCTGTTATGAGAGTGAGGCAGTCTGGAGGTAGAAGGCAGAATTCCTGCCTTCCAAGACCCATCTGGTTTGGAAATCAGAACAGCAGCCACAAAATTATAAAGAAACAGTATAAGGCCAGTTTAAAATTTTTTACTAGTCTCGTAATGAAATTTTAGCTTACTCAGTTTAAACAAAAAATCTCTTAAAGGCATAGCTTGGTTTCCCACCCTCTTTTAAGCATATCTTGAATGTAGTTTGATTTTTTTCTTGATGTCCAACCCTAATTGGCATTAGCCCATTAGGATTTTAAAATTATTTCTTCTCTTCTTTCTTTTCCTCCTCCAAGATTTTTTTCCCCTCTTTTCTTCCCTGGATGTAGAGTTATCAGCTGTTCCTTCTGCAAATGATCAGCTTATGTATTTACCAGACCTTTGATCTGTTTCTACCATTTCTTCATTTGCTGCCTTTCATCTGGTAGAGGCTGGAATATGAGCAAATGAAATTTGTTCCATGCAGGTCTCTTTACTCCTTTGGGTAGATCCATATTTCCAAGTGGTATTGTTTTCTTTCTGCCTGAAGGACTTCCTTGAACTTCTCTTGTACTTCAGGTATTTTGGCCATGGAGTCTTTCAACTTTGTTCATCTCTACTTTTTTAAAAAAAGATGATAATGATCTTCACAATCAGCCAGATATGAGATTTGTTTTTGAATGCACGTGCCTCTGTTTTAATGAAGCTTTGATTCCACTGATATTGTGATCTTGACCAATTAGTCTACCACTGTAGATGTGCATTTGATTTTCCTACAAGAAAAGAGTCTATGGATTTGGCTTCATTTCTTCTAGTTTATTAAGCATTCTGCTACTTTATGAAGAAGTAAAGTCTTGTCTCTTATCAATTATTAAAAACATTGTATACTGACCTATGGAGAATGCGATGGCACCCCACTCCAGTATTCTTGCCTGGAAAACCCCATGGATGGAGGAGCCTGGTAGGCTGCAGTCCATGGGGTCACTAAGAGTCGGACAGGACTGAGCGACTTCACTTTCACTTTTCACTTTCATGCATTGGAGAAGGAAATGGCAACCTGCTCCAGTGTTCTTGCCTGGAGAATCCTAGGGACAGGGGAGCCTGGTGGGCTGCCGTCTATGGGGTTGCACAGAGTCGGACACAACTGAAGCGACTTAGCAGCAGCAGCAGCAGCAGCATACTGACCTCTAAGTCCAAACCACAGATCTATAAGAATTAGAATGAATCTTAGAATCATGTAGTCTTACTGCCTGCCATAAGTCCACACACAAAACTACATTTTACAGATGGAGAAGCTGAGACAATCATGTAAGAATTTTCATTTGCCACATGTATATAAGAGAAACCATATTTTATGTATGAAGATCGTATTCCTCTGCCTCAGATTATCTGTCCACATTAGGGACTGGAGATTCAGTGTCATATCTTTGAAATCAGTTTGGGGATAAAGCAAGAATAATGAGGAGCAGGTAGCAACACATTAACTTCTAAACAGTACAGGAACATTTCCTCTTAGCCTCTAGTTTACAGGGTCCAGGGTTAGTCTGTCTTTGTATTCATAGGACCTAGCGGAATATCTGACTCATAGTAGGTGCTCAGCAAATGTTTTTATTGTTGGTTGATAAAAGATCATTAACTATTATCCCTTCAGAGTCTGATGCTGGATACTAAAGAATCTACAGAGTAAAGAAATATCTATGTAATACATAATTGGAAAGAGGATGGAGAAAGAAAGAAAATTAAAAAAAAAATTAAAAACATGATCAAAATGACTATGTCATTGCTTTTTCTTGAGAAATTTACATGTATGATCATTGACCTCTGTTTAAGAGAGTACAACAAATGCAATAGACTCATAAACATGACCATTAAATAGCACAAAACACAAGGTAGGGGATAGAAATGATTTTATAGGATTTTTTAAAAAGTGATAAATATTGACAGAGAAGAATGACCCAGGAGTAAGCACAAGGTGACTAATTCTCAGAGCTGGAAGATATCTTGGGGAATCATGCTGGTATGTCCTTTAATTTTACAGAAGATAACACCAAAGCCCACAGGAGTGAGATGGCTTTTCAAGGCTTCATAGTAAATTGGAGAAGATGAGGTTTAGAGCCTAATTTCTCTCTCACCTTTCTACTCTTCAGCTCAGCCTGCTCCAAATACTTTCTCTTCAATACGGAAGATCAAATGAAATACAGACTTAGTTTAAAGATCTAGAACAAAGGGAAAACAAGAAAGTAATTATTTTTATATGCCAAGGGATTTTAAAAATAAAATCAGAACATGGATATCCATGTCAGAATTTCCACCCAGATTTGAAAGTCGGCCACACACCAGAGTTTCTGTGTAGACAGAAATTTTTTAGTGAAATTTAGTAGCATGGAAACAAATCCCCAATTTTAAACAGATGGGAATTGGCGGGGCGGGGGGAGGAGCGGGGGGGGGGCGCAATTAGCAGGTAACAGTGTCACAAGATCAGGCTTCCGGCTTTGTAAAGACTGCAGGAACTTAACTTTGAGGGAGCTTTGGCTACAGTGAAACCAAGACAGAGTCCTCCTGCAGAGGGCGCCGGCGACCAGGCAGGGAGAGTGTGGCTGTAGCTCGCTGCATCCCCTGGGAAGGTGGAAGACTTAAATCAGGCTTTGATTCATAATCACGCTCCAGGGGCAACTGAATCACTTCCGGCTTGACCTTCGTACTCCACGCGAGCAAACGTCCTCACTCTTTCTTCACACGTTCTCGGTGCTACAGGCTGCTTGGAGAAAGACAGGCTTTTTAAAAAATCCAATAAATGGTCAACAGAGGTAAAGTCTGTAGAAAATGCCTTTTTCTCTGAGTTGTGATAAATAGAACAAACAAGTAAAAGGATCATTGAAAAGTACTTCGAGTCATTCAAACTTTGAGAATTTGCTTCAATGACACTATACAGTGAAAAAAGGTAGTTAAACTAATTTCCAATTAGGCGAGAATGTGTTTATCCTATTTTTCTTAGGGATATTAAGCTTAATGGAGTTTTGAAGAAATATTTTATTTATTGAAATATCGAGGATTTACAATGTTAATTTCTGCTGTACAACAAAGTGATTAAGTTATATAGTTATATACATTTTTCTCTATATTTTTTTCTGCTACGGTTTACCGCAGGATATTGAATATATAGTTCCTGTGCTCTGCAGTAGGACTTTGTTGTTCATCCACTCTATATGTAATAATTTGTATTTGCTAATCTCAAACTCCTAAGAAATATTTTAATAAGAGGGAGCTGTGGGCATGGAAGACAGAAAGAGGGAGGTAAGCAGATGTAGCAGATAGAGTGGACATGTTGAGGAATGTAGCTCTGGGCAGGAGAAAGAAAATTGAGGCAAAGGACGCCTGGGCTTTGGGAATGGACCTCGAGCTTGGCTTCGTGGATCAAGGACTAGCCTCAGGTTACATAACCCAGGTATCTGGGACACAGACGGAACTGCTGCATTAGGAATGAGAGGTGATCCTGCCCATTGGAAAAAATACAAGTACCATATGTTGACCCGAGTGTGTGTGTACTGGAGTCTGCGGTTGAAGAATGTTGCCTGCCATATCAGAAAATCAAGCCATCAGCCACTGCAGCCGTCCACAGTTGTGTACCCCGGGGATTCAGAATGGAAAAAACCGGGAGTTTGGCCCCAGCTAGTTAAGGTGCATATCGAAGAAGTGATTTCAGTGAGCTCAAGCTCTTGCAGCTTCCCACACAGAGAGGTATCTGGTTTTCTTTAATTAACAGTAATCTTTTGATGTTCTAACTGCCTGAGCTTTTGTTGCAAAAACTGTACATCCTGGCTCCTCCCTTACCTCTTCGGAGTGGTCCCTCAGAACTATCTGAGGCCGCCTCTTGGGCGTTAGTCCTCAGAAAGTCCACTGAATAAAACACAGTTCTCAACTGTGCTCCCCTCCATCCCCCAGTTGACAAGTCCATGATATAGATGAAGGTGCAGGAGAGGTGAGAGGTCACGGTTTTGGATTCCTCAATACAATCTTCTACATGAGGGTTAAGGCTGCTGGGCCAGATGCTAAGACCTTCTGCAAACAGACAGACTTCTTAGGGTAGACGCCAAGTTAGTATTCATAAAGTATATACTGACCGTGGGTGAACAAGCAGAGGAAGGGCAACTGAGAAAGGACCAGTCTGGAGTCTCCTCTGTACCTGCATCCCCCTCACCACCTGGTCCAGCACCAGTGTGACCACCAGGAGACTGAAGTCTAGAGGAAGGTGAGGAGGCTCCTGGCATGGACGATAGGTAGGTGGTGGAGTCAGTGAGAACAGATCCATATTTCTGGATCTCACTTGTTAGTGCTATGACATGGCTCATAAGTCTTCATCTTCTCATATGCAAGGTGAAATTCATTCTTTTCATTCCATTAAATTGTTGTTGTTGCTCATTCACTCAGTCATGTCCACCTCTTGGCGAACCCATGGACTGCAGGACGCCAGGCTTCCCTGTCCTTTACCATCTCCTGGAGCTTGCTCCAACACCTGTCTATTGAGTTGGTGATGCCATCCAACCATCTTGTCCTCTGTTGTCCCCTTCTCCTGCCTTCAATCTTTCCCAGCATCAGGGTCTTTTATAATGAATTGACTCTTCGGATCAGGTGACCAAAGTATTGGAGCTTCAGCTTCAGCATCAGTTCTTCCAATGAATATTCAGTACTTATTTCCTTTAGGATGGACTTGTTTGATCTCCTTGCAGTCCAAGGGACTCTTGATAGTCTTCTTCAATACCACACTTCAAAAGCATCAGTTCTTTGGCTCTCAGCCTTCTTTATGGTCCAACTCTCACATCCATATATGACTACTGAAAAAATCATAGGTTTGACTAGACGGACCTTTGTTGGCAAAGTAATGTCTCTGCTTTTTAATGTGCTATCTAGGTTGGTCATAACTTTTTTCCAAGGAGCAAGCATCTTTTAATTTCATGGCTGCAGTCACCATCGGCAGTGATTTTGGAGCCCAATAAAATAAAGTCTGTCACTGTTTCTATTGTTTCCCCATCTATTTGCCTTGAAGTGATGGGACCAGATGCTGTGATCTTAGTTTTCTGAATGTTGAGTTTTAAGTCAGCTTTTCACTCTCCTCTTTCACTTTCATCATGAGGCTCTTTAGTTCCTCTTTACTTTCTGTCATAAGAGTGGTGTCATCTGCATATCTAAGGTTATTGATGTTTCTCCCGGCAATCTTGATTCCAGCTTGTACTTCATCCAGCTGTCATTTCTCATGATGTATTCTGCATATAAGTTAAATAAGCAGGGTGACAATATACAGCCTTGATGTACTCTTTTCCCGATTTGGAACCAGTCTGTTGTTCCACATCCAGTTCTAACTGTTGCTTCTTGACCTGCATACAGATTTCTCAGGAGATAAGATAAGGTGGTCTGGTATTCCCATCTCTTTAAGAGTTTTCCACAGTTTGTTGTGATCAACACAGTAAAAGGCTTTAGCGCAGTCAATGAAGCAGAAGTAGGTGTTCTTCTGGAATTCTCTCACTTTTTCTATGAGATGAAAAAGATGTTGGCAATTTGACCTCTGGTTCCTCTGTCTTTTCTAAATCCAGCTTGAACATCTGGAAGTTCACGGTTCACGTACTGTTGAAACCTAGCTTGGAGAATTTTCAGCATTATTTTGCTAGCTTGTGAAATGAGTGAAATTGTGCAGTACTTTGAACATTCTTTGGCATTGCCTTTCTTTAGGATTGGAATGAAAACTGACCTTTTCCAGTCCTGTGGCCACTGCTGAGTTTTCCAAAGTTGCTGGCATATTGAGTGCAGCACTTTCACAGCATCATCTTTTAGGATTTGAAATAGCTCAGCTAGAATTCCATCACCTCCACTAGCTTTGTTCATAGTGATGCTTCCTAAGGCCTACTTAATTTTGCACTCCAGGATGTCTGGCTGTAGGTGAGTGATCACACATCATGGTTGTCTGGGTCATTAAGATCTTTTTTATATAGTTCTTCTGTGTATTGTTGCCACGTCTTCTTAATATCTTCTGCTTCTATTAGGTCCATACCATTTCTGTCCTTTATCATGCCCATCTTTGCATGAAATGTTCCCTTGATATCTCTAATTTTCTTGAAGACATCTCTAGTCTTTCCCGTTCTATTGTTTTCCTCTATTTCTTTAATACTGACTGCATATCAAATGGCAGTGACTGTGATTGGTGCTGGTCGTGGTCCCTGCCCTTGTGGTGCTTACAGGATAGTAAGATAGACATTAAGTGGTCTGTGTGTGTGCTTAGTTGTGTCAGACTCTCTATGACCCCATGGACTCTAGCCCATCAGGTTCCTCTGTCCATGGGATGTCCCAGGCAAGAATAATGGAGGGGGTTGCCATTTCCTTTTCCAGGGGATCTTCCTGACCCAGGGATCAAACCCTAGTCTCTTGCGTCTCCTGCCTTGCAGGCAGATTCTTTACTGCTGAGCCACCAGAGAAGCCCGAATGATGTATAGGAGATAGATATCACATAATCAGACAAACCACTATCTAATTATAACTTCTGTGATTGGAAGTAAAGGATGCTATTAGCATATGAACCTAATTGATGGGGTGAGAAGAAAGGAAGTATGTTAGGTAAACTTCTTTATCTACAGCCAGGAAGGCAGGTATGAGGATTGGAGACTTGGAGACAGAGGGCCCTCTTCCTGCAGGGTCACTCTTTAAGCACAATGGACAGCCTGATAGCCAAGGACACCCTGCAGTGAGGATTTGGGAATGGTAAAGTTTAGCCAGAGGAGGGTCTGTCCAACCACACTGAGTGGGGAGACGGGGTCCTCATCCTAGGTGTTAGGAGTTAATGACTATTAACCTCTGAGAAACTGCTTCCAATAAAGTCTATCAGAAAAAAAAAAAAAGGCAATTCTGGTGGCAATAGTGCATGCTAAGTCACTTCAGTCTTGTCCAACTCTGTGTGACCCTATAGACTGTAGCCCACCAGGCTCCTCTGTCCATGGGATTCTCCAGGCAAGAACACTGGAGTGGGTTGCCATTTCCTTCCTCAGGGGATCTTCCTGACCCAAGGATAGTACCTGTTATCTCTTAGGTGTCCTGTATTTGCAGGCAGGTTCTTTACCACTAAGGGCTTCCCTTGTGGCTCAGATGGTAAAGCATCTGCCTACAATACGGGAGACCTGGGTTCAATCCCTGGGTCGGGAAGTTCCCCTAGAGAAGAAAATGGCAATCCACTCCAGTATTCTTGCCTGTAAAATCCCATGGACAGAGGAACCTGGTAGGCTACAGTCCGTGGGGTCACAAAGAGTCGGACACGACTGAGCGACTTCACTTCACTTCACTTCTTTACCACTAGCGCCACCTGGGAAGCCCCTGGTGGCATAGAGGGTAAATGACATGAAATAGCATGAATTTCTTCACAACACTAAAAGTTAAATAAATATCAGATTTGTTCTTTTTCATAATTATATGCTATATTGGTCAGTTTTTGGTGTTTTCCTTCCCCTCCGCTGGATAGCACAAGGAGCCCCGGAGCTATATAGTTGAAGAGAAGAGGTGAGGGGCCTGGTCCTTAGCCTGCCCTGGGGGAGAAGCCCTGGAAGGCAGCAGACTGAACCCCAGCTCTGCTCTCCCCACCTCCACGTGAGCCGCACGAGCCTCCTGCTTTAGCCACGCTCACTCTGGCGCATCCCCTGCCCTGCGGAAGCCTGTGCGGATGTCCCTAGAGCCCACAGCCCTCCCGTCCTCACATCTTGGCCGATCCTCTTTTCCTCCAGGTGTTGGTTATTCCTCCCTATTCAACCCTCACTTCTCAGCCCCAGTCAAGTCTACTGCCTTTTGTTGTCCTGCTAGCTTTATTTATTCATTTTTTTAATGATTAAAAAATACTTTATAAGGGATGCAGTAACTTGGGAGTTCAAATAAGGTTTTTTTTTTTAATGTATGAAATACGTCATTATTTTGAAGGTATTTTTAAAACAATTTCTTAATCTTTTACAAATACTTGTCAGCATATCATGTATCGTAAAATGTCAAGCATCTCAGTTTTTTAATTTTTATTTTTTAAGTGGAGGAAAATTACGTGCAAAACCACCCAACGTGTTGGTTTCTGCCATACAACAGTGTAAATCAGTCCTCACAGAGTACCAGGCGGAGCTCCCCGTGTTATTTAGCAACTTCCCAGTGGCTGTTTTACATGTGATTTTACACATGATAGTGGTCAGTGCTACTCTCCATTCATCCCCCTCCTCCCCTCGCCGTGTACACAAGCCCATTCTCCACACCTGCATCTCCAGTCCTTCCCTGCACATAGGCTCAGCAGTACCACTTTTCCAGATTCCATAGATATGTCTAACATACAACATTTTTGTCTTTCCGACAAAAATTCTTTGTCTTACCATCACTCTGTATAACAGGTTCTAGGTTCATCCACCTCACTACAACTGACTCAAATTCATTCTTGTTTATGGCTGAGTATTATTCCATTGTGTGTATGTACCACATCTTCTTTATCCATTCATCTGTCAATGGACATCTAGGTTGGCCTGTTAGGTTTAAATCATCAAGATTATTTGTAGGGCAGTTTATTCCCATCTCAAAATTCACTTCACCTACCGTAATTCACCAGAGAAGGTGATGGCACCCCAGTGCAGTACTCTTGCCTGGAAAATCCCATGGACGAAGGAGCCTGGTAGACTGCAGTCCATGGGGTCGATAGGAGTCGGACACGACTGAGCGACTTCACTTTCACTTTCACTTTTCACTTTCATGCATTGGAGAAGGAAATGGCAACCCACTCCAATGTTCTTGCCTGGAGAATCCCAGGAACAGGGGAGCCTGGTGGGTTGGTGTCTGTGGGGTCGCACAGAGTCAGACACAACTGAAGCGACTTAGCAGCGGCAGGAGAAGCAGCAGCAGCACCCTAATTCACCAGCACACAAAAAGCAACTTGCCATCTTAAGAGGTAAGAAGGGCTCAGATATTTGGATACTTGGTGATATTTTCATCCCTTCTGAACATGCATTTTTGCCTGGAGAATCCTATGGACAGAAGAGCCTGGTGGGCTGCCGTCCATGGGGTTGCAAAGTCAGACATGACTGAATGACTAACACTAACTAACTGAGCATGGAGGCCAGAAGAGCAAAGAGGATACTGTTAGTATTCTCTAGAAAATCTGGAGTTGCTACAGACAAAAGACACTAAAAACTAAAAGGCATTGGTTAAATTTATCCTCATAGTTGGGACTGACATATATGCACTATTGATACCATGTATAAAATAGATAACTAATGAGGACAGGCTGTACAGCTCTGAACTCTACTCAGTGCTCTGGGTGGCCTAGATGGTAAGGAAATCAAAAAAAAAAAAAGAGGATATATGTGCATGTATAACTGGTTCACTTTGCTGTACAGTAGAAACTAGCACAGCATTGGAAAGCAACTGCACTCCAATAAAATTAATTTAAAAAATGTGTCCTCCTATCATCTTGTTACCCTGGTGCAATTTGTTTAGACTGGCGTTCTATCATCTGCCCTTAGACAATGACTTTTCTCTTGATGTTTTCAGTTTCTGATTCCTCCTCGTCTCTTTCAAGTCTCGTGTCCATCAGCTTCATAAATGCACATGGTTCCTCAACTCCTGCCCTTGGCCCTCTCCTGGGTGAATTCCAGGACTCCTCTAAGGTGAGCATACATGTGAATATCATGTTATTGGCATTAAGATACAAATTCTAACTCACAAAGTCTGGAGTGTGGTTAGACTACATTTCTAGACAGTTCCTGGCTGTCCCCGAGACTGCTGGTCCTCTGATCATATGGAATAGCAAATATGTATACTTCTCCCTAAGAAATCTTACCTCTTCTTTCATTAAAAATATATTTGTACTTTTTTTATGATGGGGTGTTTTCTTGCATTTTCAACTGTTGTCTTTGTGTGGATAGTTTCTGTAAGTCCATCTTCAGCTTTGTTTCCTGCTCAAGCTGCAGACCTGCATATTCAAATGCTGACTGGATGTTGTTGTTGTTTAGTCTCTCAGTTGTGTCTGACTCTTTGTGACCCCATAAACTGCAGCATGCCAGGCTTCCCTGAGCATCTCCTGGAGTTTGCTCAAACTCATGTCCGTTGACTTGGTGATGCCATCCAACCATCTCATCTTTTGTTGCCCCCTTCTCCTGCCCTTAGTCTTTCCCAGCATCATGGTCTTTTTCAGAGTTGGCTCTTCTTCAATGAGTCGGCTCTTTGCATCAGGTGGCCAAACTATTGGAGCTTCAGCTTCAGCATCAGTCCTTCCAATGAATATTCAGGACTGATTTCCTTTAGGATTGACTGGTTTGATCTCCTTGCTGTTCAAGGGACTCTCAAGAGTCTTCTCCGACACCACAGTTTAAAAGCATCAGTTCTTCAGCACTTAGCCTTCTTTATTGTCCAACTCTCACATCTGTACATGACTACTGGAAAAATCATGGCTTTGACTATACGGACCTTTGTCGGCAAAGTAATGTCCCTGCCTTTTAATACGCTGTCCAGGTTTGTCATAGCTTCTCTTCAGGAAAGGAGCGATCAGCTTTTAATTTCATGGCTGCAGTGACTGTCCACAGTGATTTGGGTCCCAAGAAAATAGTCCGTCACTGTTCCCAGTTTCCCCATCTGTTGGCCTTGATATGTCATGTGTGGATATGTCAGTGCAGATTCTACCAGCATCTCAACAGGAAAAGTACAAATCTAGACTCACCATCCTCTCAGGAGCTCCTTTGCCGGTGGATCCCACCCCCATGACAGATATCTCAAAGTGACAGAATTCCAGAATGATGTCCATCAGCATACAAGTGCCCTGAATGGACCTGAAGGGCATGCCAACGTTTGCTGATTTGGAAGAATCAAGGATATAACTTTGAGGCAAGAAGAAATGAAAAGCAGTGAAAATCTAGTTCAGAAGCATTCTCTCTTCATTCACTTATGTCATAAAATAAGAAATAGACAAGGAAACAAGAGACTTATGGTTAGATATGAACTGGTTTCTAGCAAACAGGTTTTCCAGAGTTTGCCTAAACGTCCATTTGGTTGCTTGACATGAAGTTTCATGAGGGTTTGCTTAGGGAGGACTGTGCAAAGGGTTGATCCACTGTTTTCTTTAAATCCTATACATTTATTTGATGCCAGAGCTCTTGGCAAGAGAAATATGGTCTAATAGCAATACTGATTCCAATGGTTTACTGGAGATACATACTGGAGAGTTTGTACATAGTGGTATTCAGTAAGAAGAAAGGGTTTTATTTGGCTGATATTATATGTATTATAATCTAAATATACACACGTACTCTGATGGTTAATTTTATGGGTCAATCTGATCTTAAGCCAAATGCCAGGTCCTGACATTTTTGCTGTACCATCATTCGGACAATCTCTCCATAACTGTCCTTGGTCCGCAGAGTCTATAGATTTTTCATTTATGTCCACCTGGGGTTTTTATCATGGGCTTTATTAGACATAATACATTTGCATTCCAATCCCAAAGAAAGGCATTGCCAAAGAGTGCTCAAACTACTGCACAATTGCACTCATCTCAGACACTAGCAAAGTAATGCTCAAAATTTTCCAAGCCAGGCTTCAACAGTATGTGAACTGTAACCTTCCAGATGTTCAAGCTGGTTTTAGAAAAGGCAGAGGAACCAGAGGTAAAATTGCCAACATCTGCTGGACCACAGAAAAAGCAAGAGGGTTCCAGAAAAACATCTACTTCTGCTTTACTGTCCATGCCAAAGCCTTTGACTGTGTGGATCACAACAAACTGTGGAAAACTCTTTAAGACATGGGAAAACCAGACCACTTTACCTGCCTCCTGAGAAATCTGTATGCAGTTCAAGAACCAACCATTAGAACTGGGCATGGAACAACAGACTGGTTCCAAATCAGGAAAGGAGCACATTAAGGCTGTATATTGTCACTCTGCTTATTTAATTTATATGCAGAGTACATCATGCGAAATGTTGGGGTGGATGAAGTACAAGCTGGGATCAAGATTGCTGGGAGAAATATCAATAACCTCAGATATGCAGGTGATACCACCCTTATGGCAGAAAGTGAAAAAGAACTAAAGAGCCTCTTGATGAAAGTGAAAGAGGAAAGTGGAAAAGCTGGCTTAAAACTCAACATTCAGAAGACTGAACGAAGAAGAGAAGACTCTTGAGAGTCCCTTGGACTGCAAGGAGATCAAACGAGTCAATCCTGAAGGAAATCAGTCCTGAGTATTCATTGTAAAGACCAATGTTGATGCTGAAACTCCAATACTTTGGCCACCTGATGCGAAGAACTGACTCATTGGAAAAGACCCTGATGCTGGGAAAGATTGAAGGCAGGAGGAGAAGGGGAAGACAGAGGATGAGACGGTTGGATGGCGTCACTGACTCAATGGACATGAACTTGAGCAAGCTCCAGGAGTTGGTGAAGGTCAGGGAAGCCTGGCATGCTGCAGTCCATGAAGTTGTGAAGAGTTGGACATGACTGAGCGACTGAACTGACGTATGGAATCTAGAAAGACGGTACTGAAGAACCTATTTAAGGCAGCAGTGGAGATACAGACCATAAAGGAGAGATGTATGGAGGGTGTGGAGGGGGAGGAAGGAGAGGGTGGGACAGATGGAGACAGTGGCATGGAAACATGTACACTACCCTATGTAAAATATACACTACCATATGTAAAATAGATGGCCAGTGGGATTGCTGTATGACTCAGGGAAGTACAACTGGTGCTCTGTGACAAGCTAGAGGGGTGGGATGCGGTGGGAAGTGGAAAGGAGGTTCAAGAGGGAGGGGACGTTTGTCTATGTAATATGTCCATATTACCTATGGCTAATTCACGTTGATGTATGGCAGAAACAAATGCAATACTGTAAAACAATTAGCCTTCAAATAAAAATAAATAAATTAAAACAAACAAACAAACAAACATGACTGATGAAAGACTACTAGATCTTCTAGAGCCTGTGCGCTCTCTTTGATGGAGCTTGTTCCTGCTTTCTGCCCACCTCTGATGTGCTCCAGCAGCGCTCTGCCCTTCAAAAAAGTAACCTTGTTATGAATTTGACTAAAGTCCACATATTCCTTCTGGAATTTATTACTTTCAGAGTGTTTAGGGATGATAAGTATTCTGATAAATTAAGATTCTGCACATGCTTCCCCAGATTCAATTCCACACACATACAAATCAGGAAAGACTTGGCTAGCAGCAGAAAATGTAAAAAACCAAAAAACCAAAAACCAGGATTTTAGCCAACTTTCAGCTCCATGATTCAATAATGAGACAAGGTTCATCAAAACCTAACCACCCACCCAGTTGAGTTTTAGGCTGCATAACAATGAGTCAAGTTCCTCCATGTTGACCTGGTCAGATCACAGACGTTGGAGTTTTATGCTCAGTCCTCTTTGGTACATTCAAGTGTGGAGACTGGAAAATATACTATTTAAACTTTGGGAAAGAGAACACTTGAGGGCATAAGAGATGCCTTCAAAGATGTGTGTGTGCTCAGTTGCTCAGTCATGTCTGACTCTTTGCAAACCTATGACCTGTAGCCTGCCAGGCTCCTCTGTCCATAGCACAAAGATACTGGAGTGAGTTGACATTTCTTTCTCTCGGGATCTTTCTGACCCGAGAATCAGACCCATATCTCCTGCAGGTGATGGTGGGTTGGCAGGTGGATTCTCTACCACTCCTGCAAAGCCCTCAAGTATCTGAAGTGCTGTCACATTGGTGAAAAATTGTTTTTTCTGTCTGGGTTTTAGGGAAAGTTGGAAACAGCAAGGAAATCTATTTAGGCTCAATAAAAAGGAGACCTTTTAAACCTGTTGAGGTGGCCTGGGTGGGTCTAGTCCTTGGGGGTTCTGATGCAAGCTGTGTTTGGTGGGGATAGTATGGAAGCAGTCAGGCAGTGCTGTGAGTGCTCCTCTGGGCGGAGTGGGGCATTCCTCGTATATACTACTCACCCCTGCTCTGCCCAGCCTCCTGTGTGCTGTTTGTGGCTGTACAGCATGTAGCTCATTGTGTTCTTTGCTTAAAGTGTCTATGATTTGCTTTCTTATTTAAAAGCAGCATTTATTACTAGGAATTCCAAGGAAAACAACAGAAAGGGTAAGACGAGAGATCTCTTCAAGGAAATTGGAAATATCAAAGGAACATTTCATCTAAAGACGGGCACAATAAAAAAGAGATGGTAAAGACCTAATATAAGAGATCAAGAAGAGATGGCAAGAATACACAGAAGAACTAGTACAAAAAAGATCTTAATGACAGATAACCATGGTGCTGTAGTCTCTCACTCAGAGCCAGACATTTGGGAGTGTGAAGTCAAGGGGGCATTAGGAAGCATTCCTGTCAATAAAGCTAGTGGAGGTGATGTAATTCCAGCAGAGCTATTTCAAACCCTAAAAGATGATGATATTAAAGCGTTGCACTCAATATGTCAGCAAATTTGGAAAACCCAGCAGTGGCCACAGGATTGAAAAGGTCAGTCCTCATCCCAATTCCCAGGAAGGGTAGTATTAAAGAATGCTTGAAACACCAGACAATTGCACTTATCTCCCATGTAAGGTTAGTCTAGAGATCTCTTATAATAAGGTTATATTCAAAATCCTCCAAGCTAGGCTTCAGCATTATGTGAATCAAGAACTTCCAGGCGTTCAAGCTGGATTTAGAAAAGGCAGAGGAACCATAGATCAAATTGCCAACATCCACTGGATCATAGAGAAAGCAAGAGAATTCCAGTAAAACATCTACCTCTGTTTCATCGACTATGCTAAAGCCTTTGACTGTGTGAATCAAAGCAAACTGTGGAAATCTCTTAAAGAGGTGGGAATACCAGACCATCTTACCTGTCTCCTGAGAAACTTGTATGTGGGTCAAGAAGCAACAATTAGAACCCTGTATTGAACAACTGACTGGTTCAGGATTGAGAAAGGAATATGATAAGGCTGTTCATTGTCAGTCTACCTGTATATTTAACTTATACACAGAGTACATTATGCAAAATGCTGGGCTGGATGAACTACAAACCAGAATCAAGATTTCCTGGAGAAATTTCAACAAACTCAGATATGCAGATGATGCCACTCTAATGGCAGAAAGCAAAGAGGAACTAAAGAGCCTCTTGATGAGGGTGAGGGAGAGTGAAGGGGTGAAGTTTAAGCCAGCTTAAAACTCAACATTAAAAGAATTAAGATCATGGCATCTGGTCCCATCATTTCATGGCAAATAAAAGGGAAAAGGTGGAAGCAGTGACAGATTTCCTCTCCTTGGGTTCTAAAATCAGTGTGGATGCTGACTGCAGCCATGAAATCAGAAGACGATTGCTTCTTGGCAGGAAGCTATGACAAACCTAGACAGTGTGTTAAAAAGCAGACATCACTTTCCCGACAAACGTCTGTCTAGTCAAGGCTATGTATGGTCTTTCCAGTAGCCATGTACGGATGTTAGAGCTGGACCATAAGGAGGGCAGAGCACCAAAGAATTGATGCTTTTGAACTGTGGTGCTGGAGAAGACTCTTGACTGTCCCTTGGACAGCAGAGACCAAACCAGTCAATCCTAAAGGAGATCAACCCTGAATAGTCTGGAAGGACTGATGCGGAAGCTCCAATACTTTGGCCACCTGATGCAAAGAACTGATTGATTGGGAAACACCCTGATGCTGGGAAAGACTGAAGGCAGAAGAGGGAGACAGAGGATGAGATGGTTGGATGGCATCACTGATTCAATGGACAGGAGTTTGAGCAAACTCCAGGAAATGGTGAAGGGACAGGGAAGGCTGGTGTGCTGCAATCCCTGGGGTTGCCAAGAGCTGGACATGGCGACTACACAACAATAAAATCCCAATTCACTTATTTTTCACCAGCAGTTCCAAGAAACTTGTAAATATTGACTTGGCATAAACAGAGGTGAGTTTGTATTGTCCATCTTCACTTCTTTTCATTCTAGACCAGTCAGACCTTTCCATCATCTTGGGCATGTTCTCATAGCAGATGAATCAAAGTGGTGAATGTAGAACAGAAAGTGAAGTATAAATGTGGGAAAACAGGCCTTCACCATTCCAGAGGAAGAGACTGGGGTGGTTAAATTAGGTGCTGCAAGGAGCTTTCCCCCAAACCTCATCATTGTCACAGGAAAGGCTGCAGGGGATGTGTACTGGGAGGGGCTCCCTGAAGGCCCATCTCTCAAATGTATATTCTCTGTGTCTTTATTCTCTCCCTTCCCTGCCTCCTGTCCCCAGCTTTTCCCTTCAGCAAACAGAACAGAGTACTTGGACTACTCATCATTGAGACCCACAATACCATTTCCACCCTTTCATTTAAGGATGCAAACCGCTGTCAAACACCTGGGGTTTCTTGGATTCCTTTTTCCCTTCTCCACCATTTAAACATCATATCCTTTGCTACTACTTCAGATGTTCATCATCTGTTTGTTTCTCTTCTCTTGATGCATAGTAGGTGCTCAATAAAACTTGTTACTGACTACACCCTAACAGCCTTCTTAGTTCAGTATCCCGGACACCTGCAGAGCTTGTAAATGGTCCTTCTTGCCAAGAGTCTTGACCCTTCTGGCAGTTCTCCATGATGCCAGTCAGAAAGATCTCTCTAATATGCTAATCCGATCACTTCATTTCCATGCTTAAGACTCCTTCGTGGCCCTAAGGATAAAGTCTAAACTTCCAGGGCAACCCAGGCCCTTCAGGATGGATTCCTATCTCCTCTCTTAGCCTTTCCAGCCTTTTCATCATTCTGTGTGGGTGGCCCTCTCCAGTTTACATCATCCCCTCTGGGGCTTTCCAACAACCTGGGTTGGGGTGAAGCCCTCCTTTAGTGATGGTCATTAGACTATAAACCTCCTTGAGGTGCAAAACAGATCATATTAACTTCAGTCCAGTGTCTGGCCAACAGCAGAGGCTCTCTGAATGTCTGTAGAAAGCATGCATGTGCCCAGCACGTTCATGTCTGTTTTATTGAACTCTGCTGGTCCTTCCTTAGGGAGGCAGCACAAACACGTGGAGTGGACAGCAGGTAAGGAAGACAGGACGGAAATTAAAATTCTAAAAGCCCTCCAAACTTAAGACATAGAATAATTTACACTTTGAATTACTACTCCTCATTTCTCTTTGCTTTTATAATATACTATTATTCATATGTATAGTTTCATGATCAAGATCTAACTTCTACTTATAAAAAATATAAAGATCATTTATATACTTCCATATTACTTCCTAGGTGGCCCTAGTAGGAATCTGCCTGCCAATGCAGGAGATGCAACAGATGCAGGTTGAATCCCTGGGTCAGGAAGATCTCCTGGAGGAGGAAATGGCAACCCACTCCAGTATTCTTGCCTGGAGAATCCCATGGACGGAGGAGCCCTACAGTCCATGGGGCCACAAAGAGTTGAACACGAGCGAGCACACACACACAGATGTTACTTTCACATTAATAAGCGATTAGGGACTTTCCTGGCAGTCCAGTGGTTAAGGCTCTTTGCTAAACCAGGAGTCGGACGAGACAGCACACACACGCATGCACAGATCAGACACGACTGAGTAGGATGCACAGGTAACCTAAGATCCCCCATGTCAAGCAGCGCAGTCAAAAAAATAAGGTGGTTAAAGTGTAGAAGCTGGTTACTGTATAACTGATTACGCAGTTTTATCATGGGATACAGGAAAGTACCTCAGTATCTGGAAGGACTAAATTCAAGGGCCCTGTGAACTACTTATGAGTTACGTAAAGTTCCGGGATGGTGGAACACACCTCCTACTGTGCCCATCATGCCAGGTGGGAAGTCCTGAATTGTTCTTTCTCTTCCTTTCACTGGTGGTTTTAAAGAGATTTGGGAATACAGAGCTACAGTAATACATAATTTTTCTTTTACTTTTGAAATAAAAGCGAGGCATATTAGTTTAATTCAGTTTCACTTAGATGAAGCAGCTGTCTTGGCAGCAAGAGGTAATGCCTTACCTATAATAATTAACATTACTTTTAGAAAAATGTAACTCTGTGTCACTGCTAGGCAGACCTTTTCTCTTGGGCATTTTTTTTTTTTAAGGAAATAAAATTATATTTTAAAATATTAAAGAAACAAGCCAGCAATTGTAATGCCCCAGTGAATCCTGAAAATTTATTATTTGGGAGAATATCAGATATTGATCCTTTGTTTTACAGCTCATGATAATTATCAGAAAATATACATTTTGAAATGACAGTCAAAAGAAAAGAAATAATTACATATAATACAGATTACAGGTATTTTACTTGTACATAAGCAAAGCAGTACTAAAAGCATACTTATGGGTTCATAGTAGGTGAACATGGCAATTTTCTGTTTAAAGCTGCAGCAACTCAAATCCTCTTCGGGTCAATAAAGAAAGACAGATTGAGAAATACATTTAGGGCTTATCACTGCGTCTGGCTGTAAACCTATTTTTTTAACCTTTCCCCTCCCCCCATATATATATGTATATACTTTATTGCCTTTATATTTCTGCTGGTTTAATATAATTAGTATACTAAATAGTTATCTGCATTTATTTGGTTTCTAAAAATATATAAAATGCATTGGAATAGAGCTCCTGCAGCTTTCAAGCAGTCACTGTCCTGGCATCGAAAGCTTATTCTGGAAACGTAAAGCAGCAATACTGAATCAATAGTGATTGTTTTGTCTTCTCCATACAGCTGATGGCCTTCAACCCAAACTGAAAAACACTGCAGCAAACAGCATAAACATGCAACTTAAAAAAAAACTGACATAATATAAAAGTAAGACTTAACGAGCTAAATTTTAATACCATATGGACTAATAAAGACAACTTTAGGTAGAAGAGGGATGCGAGCACAGCACTGTTATTTACATATAAATTAAGGCCCAATTTTTCCAAGGCAATGTACACAGGGAACCGTCCATCTGCTCATGCCCTTTGCACACCTGAAGTCAAGAGTTTTTTTTTCCTTTTCCATGTTACTTCCTCAATCTGTTAATATAGTTCTAACTTGGAAAGGTGTTCACAGAAGTGGATTTAAATGACGTTTCTTTTCTTGAAAGGCCACTTTGCTCTTATTCACAAAGAAAATATTCTTTTAGTGCAGGTACAACACGTATTTATGTTCTGGAAGCGAGTGCTTTTTTGTTCTTCTTACACATTGTTAATATTCACATTTCACACTGTAAGTTCTGTGTTTTTACTATCTTAGTCTTGTTTTAGCTCTCATCTACAGTTAATCTGAACTACAGAAATTGATGACTAGCTCAGTGATGGCTGAGGGAATTAATTAATTGGGTAACTCCTATTAACACCAACCGAAATCTCACATATAAATTCCCCATGCATCAGGGGAAAAAAAAAAGCTAACCAAAATATTTCATCAGAAAAAAAAAGGACTGAGGCAACCCACTACAGATCATTCTCTGAGGATGACAAACACTCCAAAGGGTCAAATATACTAATAGTATTTTAAATTATCCCTTGGTAAGGAAAAAAAATCTTCTAATGTACTTAATACCTGTAGAAAATCACAATAAAACAACTTTCAGTGTAATAATAATTAAAAAAACTTATAATCTAATTTAGTATTCAGAAACTGAATATTCCCCCAGATGCAAAATTTTCTATTTAGCATTTTTGCATACCAGTGCCCACTTCCCCTCTCTGAAATATATCCAAAGATGTGGTACCTAATCTAACTCATTATATTTACAATAGATAAAAATGATCAGAAATAGACTAAGATATTTTTAAGATGTTCTAGGGAGATGAGTTTTCTTTCCTCTATTTTAAAAAAAGGCTTAGAAAAGATTTCTTAGAGATGTACTTCCAGAAGTTATATAACTGATTAAAAAGTACAGTTGCTCATTGTATTAATCAAATTCACATTTATATAATCTTCTTATCTAGGAAATAGTATTTCTATCTGTAATTAGGTCTGTGAAGATTATTTGGCAGCTTGAAAATTCAGATGAACTGTCAGGATCCGGCCAGCCTTTCTTTAAAGTTATTAGGTTAATGCTGATAATAATTGACAACAATTGAGTTGGATCCTGACTTTGTGTTTTTCATGGTATGCCCAGGCATCTTTGCAATGAAAAATTGCAAAGTCTAATATGTCTTCAGTTTAACGTTTTGATTTAAATAGAATGTAATCAATTTATAAAAATTGTTTTTCTTTGTGAATAAGATCTCAATTCTCTGAACAACAATAACAAAATGACCCAGTATAGAATGGAACCTTTTAAAAATAAGGCATATATTGGGCATACATAAACCATTATTATCAGAAAATCTACAAATTATTTTGATTTTTTAATTCTAATTTTTAAATATATATAGATATGAAATAACTATTACAAACTGAGAGCAAATGTGTATAGGTTGTGGTTATTAGGTAAGAATCATTGATTTATCAAGTTTTTTTGAAAAACAGTATAATGGCAAGGTCAACTTGATAATTCTAAGAACCCAAAGAAAATATCTTTAGTTGAGGTCTGCCATTTAGCTGGACTAGAAAAGGCAATTATGCATTATTACTTTCAGTTCAGAAGCTTCTATATATTGTCATAGCCATTCTTAAAAATTTTCACTGGAAACCTAAATATAGCAGCATTCTTAGCATTCATTAAACCAAAAATAAGTCAAATATGTTTAAAACATCCAAAGTTGCCCTCATGCATAGCGTATAACTTACATCTTTTTATTGTTACCATGGCATTAATATACTAACCCACTGTTATTCTGTTGCATGTCCATAATACAGACAATATGTTTTCCTCAGAATTAAAAACTATTTTAAATTTTAGAATAAAGTCTAAATTATATTGTACCAAATTCTGATCAGAGGGAATGTAAAAATGGCTAGGTATCTGACCACATCCATCCAGATAATCTGGTGCATCTCAGTTAGGTCAGTACTCATGGGAAGGGTGTTGACTCATTTTTGGTTTTATAAATAAGAAAATATATGCACAAAGGGAGCTTCATGTCCTGTAAAAGTCGAACTGAAAATTAATGAAAACGAACACTGAATTTAACTTTATTTCCTTAGTAAAAAGTACCTAACTCCAATCTACTTTCTGTCTAAATGACTGGAGAAATTGCAACCGTTTATAATGTACACAGTAAATTATGTGCAAGCAATAACTTATCCAGGGTGCTTTCAGCAATAGACCATACATACAAAGTGGGTTATTTTAAAAAATATATCACTTAAAGCAACCTTCCTGAAAATATCCTCAGACATCTCTAATGTGTCTATTATGGCAACTCTGAGGATCCATGAGACTAAAATAAAAGGCAGGGCAGAAACAAAACACCTCATGTTATGGGAAACCCCATGCCTGTTTGGAGAGATATTCAACAAGTATATTTTTATTCAACAGTGTCTGAAGCACTGCAAACATTTTAAACATATATATAAAATTTACTTCATGAAAATATTTCCATTTTTGTATGCGGTCATTCCTATGCTGGAAATACTGTAAAGGAAAGATTAAACTTCAGATTAAAAAGAAAACCTGAATTCTCTCACCTAATTAAGCAGTGGCTAGGATGGGTTCACAATGGCAGAGCATCCTATGACACTTGTGGAGCTGTAAATCAGCAATGCGTGGAGTCTGGCGACATGCACACAAAGTCATTATCACACGGTATATAATGTAATTCAGTCACAGGATAAGTATTAATAAAAAATATTAAAACATCAACATTCACTCATTAATTGATTACATGGAATAAATAAACTAAGTCAGTCACATATTTCTCTTCACTCTTAAGTCACGGTTTTATTTATGTATGCACACTGTATAATACTTTCCTAATGCTCTCAAAATGCTACAAATAAAAATGAAGGCTTGGCATTACAGCTGCTGGACAAAAACGTCAACACTGTGGATGTGTGAAAACACAGTTTCTTTGTTCTTTAGCATCAGTGCACAGGGTATGGCTCCAAGTGGTATGCAACTTAGGACAGAAAAAAGATACGGTGGCTTGTGAAACAGATCCTCTGTTCATCATTGGCACAAAATCAAAGGAGGAATAATCTTCACCGTCCTTGGTACCTTTACTGGATCTCCACCCTGAAGACAGGTAATGTTATACATATATGCCTTCAGGATTAAAACCAGATGAGATAGGATTCTGTAGAATACGCAGGTTACTGGGGAGCTGCCGAGAGGAGCCAGGCCGCTTCAGAGACCCGGACTGGAATGGTGCCTCTAAACAAGAAACAGAGAAAATCGTTTGATGTTTGCACCAGTGACCTGGATATGAGAAATTAGAACTCTCCCTGTTCTCAAGAACCAAGTGATACAGAGTAATGACTGCACCCCCATAGGTTCTAGGTGAGAGGACAGGCTGAGTCTGCTTGACCCTCTCAGTTGATAAAATAGTTTCCAGTCATCTGAGGAGTTCATGATCTTTTGAAAACGGTGAGCACTGTGCCTCTCTTTCTGGGTTGCTCATATCATATGCATAGGCAGATTTAGAACTGTCTTTTAAATACCAGCACAAATTAATAACAAAGACTTCTAGGAGAGGAAGAAGGGGCCTTAGGAACAGAGAGAAGTTACCACTCAATTTAATAGACCATGGCTCACACATATTTCAGGAAAAGTTTGCAAGGAAACAGTTTAAAATTAATGACAGGATATCTACCCATCTAAGTAAATAAATAACATAAATATTATTGATTCTTCCCAGAAAAAATTTTCTTTAAGTGACCCAAGAATCAGCTTTGAGTAGTAGGAGAATGTTGCAACCAAATGTAAGCAGTTTATTCAAAGTTAACAGTGAACATCAAGTTTTGAAAAAATAGTTTCTCAAATCTTACCCCTTTCTATGTCTGCATGCAAGGCCTCCACTTCAATGGGTTCCGCTGGCAGAACGGTGACTTTCGTCCCTGTCTGCTGGATAAACTGCTGGAGGTTGACTTGCCGCAGCTCTTTGGTCAACTGCTCCAATTCTTGTTCTTTGTCCTAGACGGAAGTTAAATTTTTTCTAAAATTTGAGGATTCACTATTGGCCAGCTACAGACATCCTGGTCACTGTCTACCTGCTACAGGCTTAAATGTGGGATGCTCACTTTCACAAGAGTGCTTGTAACAAACCCGGTTTATATTGACATACTGGGCCGAGGAGGTCAAGCTCACTCTGTGGCATGGGCCAAAAAATAGGCAAATAAAAGACAACAGCTTCTTCAGTTTGTGCTTTTAAATGTCATGCCTTCCTCTGCTAGGAGTACACTATGGACCTGATGAAATAAATCTATGTCTACAGACTTTCATGAATAAAATACTGGATTCCATCTATCCCAGTGTTTACAGCAATCTTGCTAAGCTCTTCATAACTGTACTTCCCCATTATCTACTTCATAATAAGTGTTAGTCAATCAGTTGTGTCTGACTCTTTGTGACCCCATGGTGTGTAGCCCATCAGGCTCCTCTGTCCATGGAATTCTCGAGGCAAGAATACTGGAATGGGTTGCCATTTCCTTCTCCAGGGGATCTTCCTGACCCAGGTATTGAACCCAGGTCTCCACATTGCAGGCAGATTCTTTACCGACTGAGCCACAAGGGAAGCCCATCTACTTGATAATATACAGCAAAATTAATAGTCATTTGGTTCATGAGATTTGGGCTCCTTGTTTTTTTTTAAACTGTTTTTAAGTTTTCATGAAATGCTTTACTGAGATTTATGTTAGAGCACAAGGAAAGCAAGATTTCCACTATGGGGTTTTTAAATCCTTGACAAGCAGGTCTGTGAACTGAAGAGCTCTAAAGTAAGAAGAACAAGCTTGGATGGCCAGAAAGCTCCAAAAGCAAGGAGAGGCATTCTGTTATTCAAATGGACTTTCTTCTCTTTCTCTCTTAGGGCACTGTTAAGGAAAAGCAGCAGGGCCTCATCTAAGCTGGGTGAGTCTGAAGAACCAGTAAGGAGGGAAGAGAAAAGAGAAAGGAGTGGTTGTTTTTTGCTACTTTGAGTGTAGGGGGTACTTGGAGATATCTGAGTAATTTGATTCTCAGATACTTTTCACAGGAAGTGGGGTTTACTAATAACAATTTTCATAAATTAGTATGTAATATCAAGGCAATATTATTTCCAAATGTACCCTTAAGTGTCTAAATAAAGGGCTGACAGAGGATGAGAAGGTTGTATGGCATCACAGACTCAATGGATGTGAGTTTGAGCAAACTCCGGGAGATGGTGAAGGACAGGGAAGCCTGGTATGCTGCAGCCCATGGGGTTGCAAAAAAGTCGAACACGACTGAGCAACTGAACAGAACAGTACAATACTGACCAATCATAGGTTAACAACCTTCTATTACTGAGAAATTCCTGATTTTCCGAATTTTGGTGGTAGTTCTACCTCTTACCGTAATGAATTGCAGAGACAGGAAATCCTATCAGTTCTTCCTGAAACCTCAGCTTTCTCTGCTTGTGGAACTGTTCCTCCTCTAAAGCATCTCTTCTCAAACTCCAATGTGCACGGGTGCTATTTGGAGATGCTGTTACTAAACACAGTCTGAATTTCTAACCATTGTGCCCTGAAGCCTCACGGTTCACTCTCTGATCCATGATTATAGAGCTTCTAAGCCAGCACTGTCCAAAAAATGAGCCCCCGAACACATGTGCTACTGAGCACTTGAAAAGAGGCCAAATATGACTAAAACAGAAATTTAACTTTATTTAATATTTTTAAACAGCTTTACTGAATATTACTTAACTTCAGTTTAAATGTAAGTAGCCAGGGACTTCCCTGGCACCACAGTGGTTAAGTGTGACTTCTGTCCCTGGTATGCCTCCTGACCAAAACACTAAAAATAAATAAATAAATAAAACAGAAGCAATACTGTAACAAACTCAAAAAGGACTTTAAAAATGGTCCACATCCCCCCGCCAAAAAATCTTTAAAAAAATGTTAAGTAACCATTTTATAATCAATTGTGTCTCCTCATTTCAGCTGTTAGACACTGATACCTCTTTGCAACTCCCATAACATTTACCACCACATTGTCTTTCCAAGAATAGGCATCCAAGAAATATAAGCTGAGTGATCGTGGTCTGAGTGTGAAATATAAACGTTCCTGTATGTGCTTTAGAGATGGGAAAAAGTCAGGGAGGAACCTGCCCCTCTGGAGAGGAGAGAAGACGTGGTTAGTAACAAAGGAGAGGCGATTACATACGCAGACAGCTAGCCACACAGCCTTTGTGAACCACTTCTCGGTGATCTCTTTAGCTTTGGTTTCCCTACCGTTAAAAGGAGGAGGTCAGATTCACTACCTCCTCATTAGTGTCCACACCTGCTCTGAGGTTCTCATTGCCTGTCTCCAATTACCTAGTGCTGCCACTACCACAGTTAAGAAAGCTGCTCTCATGGAAAAGGACCTGTGGCTCCAGCTCTCATCTTTGGTTTAGTCTCCTATCTTAGCATTGTCATAAGTCACAGAAATTCTAAGAAACTTATAAACCAAGGTAGGTTTCTAACTCTAAATGTAAGGGAAAATGAATAATCATTAAAGAAGATGCCAAAAGATATTCTTTTAAACAGATTAAAAAAAAAACCATTCTTTTTATAAAAAGGTTCTTACCTGTAATCGTTTGGTGGCTTGGCCAAGAGATCTTTCCACAGCTTTAATACCATTTTCCAGCCTTAGACTCTGCTGGCCTTGAATGTCAATTTCCCCTCTGACCTTACCGATCTTGCCTTTAACCTCTTCTTCATTTACTTGTGCCTCTTGGACTTCCCGTTGCAATTTTTCTGCTTCAAGACCACTTTCCATAGTCTGAATTTGAGCCAAATAGTCCTTTAACTTGCTTTCACATTCTGTTATTTTCTGTCTTATTTCTTGAAGTTGATCTTTCAGCTGTTTTTCATTTTCCTGTTCAATCTGTAATTCATTTTCCCAAAACTCTTCCTCTTCAATTTCTACATCATTTCTTTTGATCTTTTGCTCCAGGCGGACTATCTCCTCTTCAAGGTTAGAATTATATTTTTGCTCCCAAAATCGTATTTCTATTTCATTTGATTCTAGCTCTTTCTCAATGGATTGGAGCTTCTCCGTCTGCAAACGGATCAGCTTCTTCAACTCATCTGCGGTTGTTTTGCAGTTATTCAGCACCTTTTGCTTAAATTCAGTTTCTTTACCTTTTCCAAAAATGTCCATTAATCCTTTGGCACCTCCTGTAAATGTTAATGATTTCCTTTTAGGTTCTCTCCTTTTGATTGTTTTGTCAATCTGAGGCCTCAGTTTAGCTAAGGGGGGCAAACTCTGCCTGTACAAAGTCCTTTCAGGAACTCGAGCCACACTGTCCGACGTGGGTCGCTCACTGAGAGATGGCCCTGTGCGACGTAAGATCAGCTGTACGTCGCTAGCATACTGCCCCCACTTGTTTAAGGATATGATAGGGTTTTCATGAGGTGCTAGGTGCCTTTCAGTATCTCTCCACTTTTCTATAAGCGTGTACCTTCCAGTTCGACCTAGATAAAAAAGACAAAAATAAATTTTCAAGATGAGATATGTAATAGCTAAAATAATGCCTCCAAACAGAGGACCTATTGGATAATTGTGTTTTCTCAGTAAGTATCACATTCCAGTCTATGATGCCTTTAAAAACTTCACTCGAAGATACTGAACTCCTTAAGATATGTAACACATAAAATATGGGATGTGAATTGCATATACCCTTCAGACTTGCTTTAGAAAATCATCTTTATACTTTAAACCTCAATGAGAATCTTAACCTATCTTCCTATCTGACTGCCCCGACCTCGTTTGGGGCAAGACCTCCTGTTGAAACTAAGGAGATCACTAGAGAGTTCTGCTGGAAGCCAGGACCTGGTTCCAGGAACCAGGAAGGACTTCAGAACTCGAGCAAATGTCTACTTGGTGAATCCCGCTAATTTCCCTGCACATCAGGACTTGGGAAGCTTGGGGCCCCTGTTTCTCCTCCTGAAGGGAGACATGGAGCCAATGGAGCACCTGCTACTCAGCTAACAGGCATTGGACAGGCCTTTCCTCTGCCCTCACCTTCCTGTACACCTGTGGCAAATAAAAAAAAAAATCACCTCAATGCAAACAACCCTTCAAAACAATTTCATATAAAAAGTGGGACCTGAAGAGAAGTCCTGTTCACTTTTGATAAATAATAACTTCAAAGAGTCTTTAAAAAAAAATTAACAAGGCAGAATGATACTATTAAAGAACAAAAATAGAATAAAATTATATTTATACTAAAATATACTGAATATAACAGTAATTATGGAAGATAAACATTCAGAAGACTTTCTGTCACTAGTTTGAATACACTTCCTAAATATTTCCATTTAAGATGTGTGGGTCAGATGGATATTAATTTGTGAAAAATGTCCATTAGACATCTGAAACTAATGTTATATATCAATGAAAGTGAAAGTTGCACAGTCATGTCTGACTCTTTACAAGCCCATCAACTGTAGCCTGCCAGGCTCCTCTGTCCATGGAATTCTCCAGGCCAGACTACTGGAGTGGGTAGCCATTCCTTTCTCCAGGGGAATGTTCCCAACCCAGGGATCGAACTCAGGTCTCCCTGAGCAACCGGGGAAGCCCCTACATATTAATGATATCTCAATTTTAAAAAGTATCCATTAATAGTTAATATTATTACCAGAAAACCTCACCCTGCCATCTAGCAATTATAATACCGGCATATACAGCTACAGATTTATTTTTTGTGTTTTCTTTTTTAATTTCATGAACTTCTGGACCAGTAGCAGTATTTCCTCAACTACTGGTCCAATAAATGGAAATCTGGATATGTCACATATGAACATCCACATATGCAATTCAAAAGCTGAAAAATGACATTGCTCTAAGTATATGTGTATGATCTTCTTTAAGGAAACCTGAATTTTGGATGCAGCTGAAAACTTGGAAGATTTGAAAGCAAACAGACTGGAGTTTTAATTTTGGGTAAATTACTGAATGGATGAGCAGCATTCCTTCACTTCTACAATGGAGAGGGCAGGAGCACCTCACAGGTTCTGACAGTCAGTGTGTGTGTCCAACTCTTTGCGACCCCATGGACTGCAGCCCGCCAGGTTCCTCTATCCATGGGATTTTCCAGGCAAGAATACTGGAGCAGGTTGCATTTCCTACTCCAGGGGACCTTCCCAACCCAGGGATCGAACCCACGTCTCTGTGCCTCCTGCACCGGCAGGCGGATTCTTTATCACTGGCGTCATTAGTTGTTACTATTATCGAAATACCTGGGCAAACAAGGAGACTGAAATGTCTTTGCACCCTGGATTTGGCTTTCTGGAATAAAAATGTTCTAAGATTTTCAGGTTAAAAATGACTGTAATTACCCACAGAAAAACCACATGACCAATCTTCAAGGTTACACTCGCCCCACATGCATGCACTGCTTCAAAGCGCACAGCACTGTGTGTTCCTGGCTCCGGTGTCTGTCAGCGACTCTTATTTAGGATCTCTCTCCTGCCACCTGGACCCCATGTCCTCACCAGTCTATACGAAGGGTTAGACAAGACCAGTAGAATGTTCTCTAATCCTACCAGGCCATGAAGCGTCTTTAAAAAGAAAACTGAATAATTACACTGTATGAACGAAATTAAAAAATTTAAGGCCTGTAACTGAGTCATAATTATATATAAAGCTGATTCTTCCAATGCTTAATGGTACTGCTACTCCATGAGAATGCCTTGGTAGATTATTTAATATTACTTTTACTGCCAGCTTTTCCTTTCTCTTAAATAATGCATATTTAGTGCAATTAGGCAAAAAAAAAAAAAAAAAAAAATCCAGCAACATAAAAAAGCTTTTTAAGAGGTAAATGAATTAATACTTTGATTTTATTATAGAAATTGGGTTTTAGATAGTTTATGTAAGAGTTAAATCCCATAATCATTGTTTTTAATACCTATTCTTGGCAAGGTCTTACAGAATCTGAATACTTCATTTAGACAGATTCCAATTCTTCCTGCAGAACTCCTTTTAGTGCAGTTTATTAAATGGATACATTTAGTTCTACCTTGTATACTATCTCAATGTAGCCTAAGACAAATAAAAAGGAATATCTATCTATCTGTGGCATTTGTAGTTTAAAGCTTTTGGCTACCTGGGTCTGAATGCTATAATCTGTAATGAAAAATAAAATACTGGCTACACTTTAGAAGAGTTGAAGCAATTGAGTATAATCCCAAGAATCATTAACTTCATATAATGAGGAAAATCACAAAGAGATTTTAGTGCATTAGGGGAATCTCATTGTATGAGTGACATCATTAAAAGGAGTAACAAATGACTTTTCACCTAATTTAAAGCGGAATACATGACTATGAAGTAATATGAAGTTTTAGAAATATATACCCAAATATATACTCAAATATTCAAATATGAGTCATCCAGAAGCATTATGCCCTTATTTCAACCATTTAAAAAGAGTGGCAACTATTGTTTTAGAAACAATTTTAGGAAATTTCTTAGAGACAAAAAGTAAAATCATTTAAAAGTGTCACATCTTATTATTTATTCAACAAATATACACTGAACAGACATTTATCAGAAATAGTGTCAGGCCATGAGAATATATTCAATTAAACACCCTGATTATAAATGCTCTGCAGAAATTTTAGTTTTAACTGACATTTGATTTTTTCTCCAGTATCAAATTCTCCTTACTCCAAATATGAATAATGTATGTTCTTCAAAAGAACATGACAGAGACCTAGTACTGATTTCTTATGAATTTAATGCTAACATATCCTCCTGTTTCTGGACATATTATAAGTAATTTCAGTTAACATCGGACTTATTCTATATCTGTAGTGAAAAATCTATGCTGTCTGACTCAGTTTTTCTGACAATACTTTGCCCCTTGAGTTATAAACATTTTGAAATTAGTTAGTGAACCTAATTAATTCATTCCGTAACGGTTTAGAATTCTTACAATAAACATTGCTCTGTAACAGAACTTATATTGTATCATATATATAAATACATACACACACACATATTCACATATGGTCTCTTCCCTGGTGGCTCAGGTGGTACAGAATCTGCCTGCAATGCTGGAGACCTGGGTTCAATCCCTGGGTTGGGAAGACCCTCTGGAGAAGGGAATGGCACCCCCATGGGATTTCCCAGGCAAGAAAACTGGAGTGGGTTGCTTCACAGAGGGATCTTCCTGACCCAGGAATCAAACCTGAGTCTCTTGCACTGGAAGGCGGATTATATACATATATATATAATATATATTATATAAATTCCCTAGTGATATATGCAAGTATTCTGCAAATTTGTCAGTCATTTTCTATAGGTCCTGCATGCAGCTATTAAGGTAACTTACCATAGAGTATTTCTTATGATGACAGTGACACAGTATAACCTGGCAGCTAGCTGTGCTTTCAACACATTGTTATTCATTCACAGTATATCTTTCCAGTGTGTTGATGAGACTATCACATAATCACAGAATTATTGCATATTAATTTAGGACTTACTTAGGGTTTTATTACAAACTTACTACCATTAAAAATAATGAACATTTATTGATTTCATAATGATTAACATTGAGTATGTCCCCTATATGCTAGGCTTTGTGTTGGTTACTTTACATAAATAGTATTAACCAAAATAACAGCTAACACATCAATATAAACCACTAAGTTTTGGGGGATTGTTTATTAATGCAGCGTAATCTTACCCATCCTGACTGATGCATGTTGTGAATTACATGTGTTCCCATTCGTTAAAATCTTTTAGGGATGTGGAAAATATAGAAGATACTTAGAATTATGGCTGATACACTATACTATTGCTATAAATATAAAAACTGTAAAAGATGATCTTGGTTATAAAAAAGCCATATATTTTACTACTAAGGATTTTTAGTTTTTGCTTCAATGTAATTCAGTCGGTAACTATATTTTCTAACAGTTGTCCACTGGGATTATAGAGGATATAAATAACGCAGTATAACAGTAGTTAACAGTGGGGTTCTTGAACCAGACTTCTGGTTTGATCCCAGGATGCTCCTTACCAGCTACTGGAGCTTGGGCAAGTCATTTAAGATCTCTGTGCCTTGCTCCATCACCTCCAAAACAGGGGTCAAACAGGGCTCTTCTCATAAGACTGTTGTGAGGATTAAATGATGTGGAAAATTTAATTCCCAATTCAGTAGTGAAAAGTGAGACTTTAACTATGAAGCTTTATGGAGAGTGAAATCTTTTTTTTAAAGCTCATCTGTAGGTACACAGAAAGCACTGCTTGTAATGTTTACTTCTAGGAAGCAAGGTCATGAGCGATTCTTTTACCTTCCCTGTGTTTTGCTAAATTTCAAAACAGTCTACAATAGATAGTGCCACTTTGTAAGCAGATACAAAATCAACCAATTCATAATTTTCTAGAATTGATCATTTATATATGAAATTAAGAGTTAAATGTGATACATTATTTTCTTGACCTTCTCAAGGATCATATAACCTTACGGATGAATAGGACATTAGGTGGTCACCAAGTTCAGTCTGTACTGTACAGTTCAGCCTGCACCAATTTCAACCAAGTTCACAGAGCCTTTAAAAAATTCATTCATTTATTCTCAAGTATGTATGAGTGTCTACTACATGGTTTTAAGCTATGGCAATAAGGAATAAGCAAACAGTGGCAGGCAATACACAGCACATGGATGAATGAATGCAGGTCTACTGTCTGTTAACCAACAGCTTTAAGGTCAGATATGCTAAAAATTAAGAATTTTTTGGATGACAGAAAGGTAGCAGAGTGCTATCCTGCAAGTCCACAGTCAAACATATTGAAAATTCTTAAGTAAAATATATCAATTTCATGCCAAATTGAATAAATATAGATTAAAAACAGCCTCAGCTTCATATCAAATCAGACCAGTTTTTACTCCCAAATGAGTTCAAGGTATACAGGTATGGCTAACAAACTAACTATGATTAAATTTTCGGGTTTCAGAATTTTTTAGGTTTCAAAAATGTGGATAATGGATTGTGGCCTATAGGTAATGTATCGGGGTACAACAGAGAAAAATAAGAGTACAGCAGATGGGGAGTATGCGCATGTGTGTGGCTATGTGTGCGCAGGTGTGCATGGATGGGCAATCAGGGAGGGGCTCCGGGATAAGATGGCATTTAAGAGACCTACTTCAAAGCTTTTGCATAGCAAATGAAACAGAAACAAAATGAAAAGCAACCCACAAATTGGGAGAATATATTTGCACATGATGTGACCGAGAAGGGATTAATTTCCAAAAGTTACAAACAGCTCATGATGCTTAACAGCATCAAAACAAACAACCCAGTCAACAAGCGGGCAGAAGATCTAAACAGACATTTCTCCAAAGAACATATACGATAGGTACATGAAAGGTGTTTCATATGGCTAATGATTAGAGAAATGCAAATCAAAACTACAAGGAGATATCACTTCACACCAGTCAGAATAACTATCATCAAAAAATCCACAAATAATAAATGATGGAGAGGTTGTAGAAAGAAGGGAACCCTCCCACCCTGTTGGGGGATATGTAAATTGGTACTCACACTCTGGAGAACAGTATGGAGATTCCTTAAAAAACTAAACAGAGAGCTACCATATGACCCTGCACTCCCACTCCTGGGCATATATCTGGAGAAAAACATGATCTAAAAGGATACATGCACCCCAGTGTTCACTGCCGCACTGTTTACATTAGCCAAGACAAGGAAGCAACCTAAATGTCCACTGACAGAGGAATGGATAAGGAAGATGTGGTACGTGTATATAATGGAATATTACTCAGCCATTAAAATGAAATAATGCCTCTTGCAGCAACATGGATATACTAGAGATTGCCATACTGAAAGAAGTAAGTCAGAGAAGGAGAAATATCCTATGACAACTCTTATACATAGAATCTAAAAAGAAATGATACAATTGTACATACTGTTATATTTAAAATGAATAACCAACAAGAACCTACTTACTGTATAGCTCAGGGAACTCTGCTCAATGTTATGTGGCAGCCTGGATGGGAGGGGAGCTTGGGGGAGAATGGATACATGTATACATTTGGCTGAGTCCCTTTGCTGTTCACCTGAAACTATTACAACATTGCTAATCAGCTGTGAAAGTGAAAGTCGCTCAGTTGTGTCCGACTCTTTGCAATCCCATGGAATTCTGCAGGCCAGAATACTGGAGTGGGTAGCCTTTCCCTCCTCTAGGGGATCTTCCCAACCCAGGGATCGAACTGGGTCTCCTGCATTGCAGGTGGATTCTTTACCAACTGAGCTATATTCCAATACAAAATAAAAAGTTAAAAGAAAAAGACCCAGTGCTAGCCAAAAATAAATAAGTAAATACAATTATTAAAAAATATTTTTAAAAAGATGACATTTAAGCAGTGAGCCAAGGAAGTGAATTTGGAAGATATCTGGGTGCACAGTATTCTCAGCAGGGAGAGGAACAGATACAAAGACTAAGGCAGAAATGTCTGATATATTTAAGAGGAAAGCAATCAACAGTGAGTGAGATTGTGGGCAGAGCAGGGATTCTTATAGGGTGCTGAAGACCAGTGCATGGACTTTAAATTTTTCTGAGTGAGTCTGGTGACTATTAAAGGGTTTTGAGCAGAACACTGATGATAATGTGCATTTTCAAAGTATTACTTTAAATAAATCTGTTGAGAATAGGCTGGAGGGGATCAGAATGATACAGGGAATGAGCTGGAAAGCCACTGCAAAAATCTGAGTGAGTCATGATGGTGGCTTATATCAAGCGTTAGTGGCTATGGGGAGGAGCAACATGATTCTGGATATACACTGAAGGTAGTGTGGGCAGGACTTGTTGATGGATTAGTTATAAGGTACTAGAGCAGGAAAAGAATCAAAGATTAATACAAATTTTATTTGTATTTATTTAATTAATACAAATTAAATACAAAATTTATTAATACAATTAATAAAAATTGTAATCAATACAATTAATACAAATAATCAAAGATAATACAAAGATTTTAGATCTAATCAATTAAAGTGTTACTGGTCTGCAATTCTGGGCTCAGCCCCTCGTCTCTGAGGTGTGGGTGGGGTCATTGTGACCTCAGCAATATGTGAACTGTGAACTACCATTTGTTCAAGCTGGTTTTAGAAAAGGCAGAGGAACCAGAGATCAAATTGCCAACATCCACTGGATCATTGAAAAAGCGAGAGTTCCAGAAAAACATCTATTTCTGCTTTATTGACTATGCCAAAGCCTTTGACTGTGTGGATCACAACAAACTGTGGAAAATTCTGAAAGAGATGGGAATACCAGACCACCTGATTTGCCTCTTGAGAAACCTGTATGCAGATCAGGAAGCAACAGTTAGAACTGGACATGGAACGACTGGTTCCAAATAGGAAAAGGAGTACGTCAAGGCTGTATATTGTCACCCTGCTTATTTAACTTCTATGCAGAGTACATCAAGAGAAATGCTGGGCTGGATGAAGCACAAGCTGGAATCAAGATTGCCAGGAGAAATATCAATCACCTCAGATATGCAGATGACACCACCCTTATGGCAGAAAGTGAAGAAGAACTAAAGCGCCTCTTGAAAGTGAAAGAGGAGAGTGAAAAAGCTGGCTTAAAGTCAACATTCAGAAAACTAAGATCATGGCATCCAGTCTGATAACTTCATGGGAAATAGATGGGGAAACAGTGGAAACAGTGGCAGATTTTATTTTGGGAGGCTCCAAAATTACTGCAGATGGTGACTGCAGCCATGAAATTAAAAGATGCTTATTCCTTAGAAGGAAAGTTATGACCAACCTAGACAGCATATTAAAAAGCAGAGACATTACTTTGTCAACAAAGGTCTGTCTAGTCAAGACTATGGTTTTTCCAGTAGTCATGTATGGATGTGAGAGTTGGACTATAAAGAAAGCTGAGCACAGAAGAATTGATGCTTTTGAACTGTGGTGTTGGAAAAGACTGTTGAGAGTCCCTTGGACAGCAAGGAGATCCAACCAGTCCATCCTAAAGGAGATCAGTCCTGGGTGTTCATTGGAAGGACTGATGTTGAAGCTGAAACTCCAATACTTTGGCCACCTGATGAAGAGCTGACTCATTTGAAAAGTCCCTGATGTTGGGAGAGATTGAAGGCAGGAGGAGAAGGGGACGACAGAGGATGAGATGGATGGCATCACCGACTCAATGGACATGGATTTGGGTAGGCTCTGGGAGTTGGTGATGGACAGGGAGGCCTTGTGTGCTCCAGTTCATGGGGTTGCAGAGTTGGATACAAATGAGCAACTAAACTGAACTGAGGAGGCCCTTGGGCTCCTTTGGCCCCACCACAGTGAAGGCAGGACCTGCAAGGCGAGGGAAGAAGTGAAGGTCATGAGGCAGGTCTGTGAGACCTTGTCCAGGGTTCTGCAGAGAGCCCCTTGATGGCCTTTGGGGCTCGGCCTGCAGTCTAAGGTGGGATGGGATGCAGGAGGGCCTGCCTGCTGATGCACATTTTGTCTTTACTTCTTCCTGTTTTTCTTTCTTCCCCTTGCTCTTCCTTTAATATTACAATTAAAATTTTTTATTTGGAAAAAAAAAAGCAAGCATCCTCATTTGTGGAGATAAGAAGGAAGAAATCTGAGGATGGGCAATAGATGGGACACAAAGCTTGGGTTTTGACATTTTTAGTCTAGATAGCAATTAGTCGTATTACTACAATAGCCAGTAGCCACTAGCCACATTTAAACTTTAATTAAACATTCAATTCCTCAGTTACACTAGCCACACTTCAAGTACGTAATAGCTGCATGTGGCTCAAGGCTACCGCACTGGACATGCAGGCACAGAACATCACCATCCTTGCAGAAAGGTCTAGGGGGCACCACTGTTCTAGAAACTCTTTTATCGAGCACCTGCTTCAGGAAAAGCAATGGTATAAGAACAAGCAGGACCTCCACACTTTGAAGGAACTTTCAGAGAAGAGAAATATTAACAAATAGTAAAACTAGAGTTCAGTATAAAATGTGTTTGTTTGAGAACTGATTCTGTTGGGACAAACTCTAAGAAATGTGGCTTCTTAGAACAGTCCATGCCACCTTGGGCCCCCAGCTCCAATCAACTTGTTTCTATTAAATGCTAGCTCTGTCTGGCCCACAAGAGCTTCCCTTGTGGCTCAGCTGGTAAAGAGTCTGCCTGCAATGCAGGAGACCTGGGTTCAGTCCCTGGGTTGGGAAGATCCCCTGGAGAAGGGAAAGGCTACCCACTCCAGTATTCTGGCCTGGAGAATCCCATGGACTGTATAGGCCAAGGGATCGCAAAGAGTCAGACATGGCTGAGGGACTTTCACTTTCACTGGCCCCAAATGAAAAAGATATGAGGACAAGAAGTGGGAACAGAGAAAAACTCTGAGTCTTCAGTACTTCCACTGGCACCAGGCAACAAAGCAGTAGGAATCAGAAAACCTTTCCCTTAGTCTCCTTGATTTCTTCCTCTTCTCTTCCTCTCTAATCTTTTGTAAGCTGTACTTTAAGTTCTAAGCTACTTGAGGGAGACGTATCTTCTTTTCATATTTTTTGTTTGTGATTTTATCAAAGCAAATGCATTTTCTCAACTATAACTTGAGACAGATGAGTTGTCAAAGGTTTTCTGTTTCATGTACAGTTTTAAGAAGCAGTTTGAATTCTGAAATAATGGCATTTCTGGGATAGTTTATGGGAAAACCAAGGTTGAATATTTATAATTGGGAATGTTTCAGAAAGCCCAGGGTGTACAGTGACCAAACACAGTGCACTCCTGCCGGGCAGTTTAATCACTTCACGCCAATTAAGTATGTCGTGGTTTCACTTTTAGTTACTGTCTTATAATTTCAGAAAGTGTTCGACTTCTACCACCCAAATATAACCTGTCAAATATCAGAGCAGAAAGGATTTTCATCTATACTAGTAGATAACATTTAAAATCTTTCATCAAGGGACTTCTCTGGTGGTCTAGTGGTTGGGAGTTTGCCTTCCAATGCAGGGGCCATGGGTTCGATCCCTGGTCAGGGAACTAGAAGCCCACATGCTACAGGGCCACTAAGCCCATGCATTCCAGCTATTGAAGCCTCGAACTTGGAGCCTGCGTGCTGCAAAGAAAGATCCTGCCTGCAGCAACCAAGAGCCGATGCAGCCAAATAAATATTTTAAAGGAATCTTTTATCAAATTATGGTTTGTCTTAAGCTCTTTTCTAACTTAATTTGATTGATCAGAATTAACAACATTGAGTCAGAAACTGTTAACTGTTATATATATTTGCTGATTGCCAACTGTGTACATGTTTTTATATCTTGATGGTTTCCTGAAAGCAATTTTAGCTATCCAGAAAAACTCAATAATCCCTAATCATATGTATAGTGCCCCTATATGAGGCAAATAAGTGGACTTAAACCCAAGACGCTATTCTATAGGTTGCTTCACTATAAATTTTTTAGAAACATCTGCAGTTTTGCTCAGTCCATATGCTGCTATTAGTGTAACTAAACTTTTACTATGTGAAGCCACAGAGATTTCTCCAGGTGTTTGTTATGGCAGAAATTTTCCTAATTAATAAGTCCTCTATTATTTTTTTTATAGTAGAAATAAGGTCAAAATACAGGAACATTTTCATTTAGTGTTTAGACTTGGAGTATCAATAACTCTCATGACAAGGGAGATAAATATCTAAGTGTGCATCAGAAGCATACTGAACATGAGGCTGAGAAAATCTCACGGTACAACAGAGGCGGGGATCAACAGTTGAATCATCTCTCAGGTGAATTCTAAATTCAATGAAGTATTTATGAATCAGAAAAAGGGTTGCTTAGCCAGGTATGGAAAAAAGCCTCTTGTACTCAAGTTGTCAACTTTTCAAAATAGTTCTGGCCTGAGTTACTGAGAAAGCAAAACTGGGGGATAGGTTCAGTTAAAGCTTCTTTTTAGCTTGTCCACAAACAAGTATCCTTTTTAGTCCAAACGGATAAACACACACCTGGTACATCTGGACAGTTTCACCTTGAAATTCTGTGTAGAGAACATGGTTACCAATTGAATAAAGGCAGCTTATAGTCTTCAACTACTCTGACTTTTCTAAAAACCGCTGCTGCTGCTAAGTCATGTCAGTCGTGTCCGACTCTGTGCGACCCCAGAGATGGCAGCCCACTGGGCTCCTGTCCCTGGGATTCTCCAGGCAAGAATACTGGAGTGGGTTGCCATTTCCCTCTCCAGTGCATGAAAGTGAAGTCACTTAGTCATGTCGACTCTTCTCGACCTCATGGACTGCAGCCTACTAGGCTCCTCCGTCCATGGGACTTCCCAGGCAAGAGTACTGGAGTGGGTTGCCACTGCCTTCTCCGTCTTGTTTTTTAACCACTGTCCATGGCTTGATTCTCAAATATAACAAAAGAAATTTAGATTTGATACTTGCTAATTCTAGTCTTCACTAAGAAAGATAATAAACCAACAATACTAAACATTTATTCCAAATAAATTATGTTTTTAAATTAGTTTTTTAAAGGGGGTGATAACTAAGTTGCAAAGAATATGAGATAAAATTAATACCTTAATTTCCTCCTCTCTAATAACTAAATTTATGTCTGCAAACATAACAGTAGTGTCAAATGTAAGAAAATTTCAAGGGATGTGAAAGCCAGCACTCTCAGCATTGTTTTAATATATGAGTGTGCTACACAGTGTTTCGGAGAAGGCAATGGCACCCCTCTCCAGTACTCTTGCCTGGAAAACCCCATGGACAGAGGAGCCTGGTAGGCTTGCAGTCCATGGGGTCGCTAAGGGTCGGACACGACTGAGCAACTTCACTTCACATTCAGTGTTTCAGGAAAAATCAAAAGGCGTCAGCATTAAAGGAAAGCCTCTGTCTTTGCACAGGGACACTGACAACTTCTAACAGTGCATCTGCCACAATGCTGGGCTGTAGTCACCTCTACCAGATGCAAAGGTGCCACAGTAACAGTGCCTTGTCTTCAGCCTGAGCTGGCTCGACATGCTTCCAATAAAGACTAGCATGACACCTAGCACGGCGCACAATGCAGGGGTTGGGGCACCAGCTCTTCACACAGCTGAAAATCTGCATGTAACTTACAGTCAGCTGGCCCCCTCTATTTGCAGATCCTCCACATGCATGGATTCAACTAACCCTGAATTGTGTAGTAGAGCAGGATTTACTACTGGGGAAAAAACCACATGTAAGTGGACCTCACAGTTAAAACCTGTGCTGTTCAAGGGTCAACTCTACATGTTTGCTAAATGATGGATTTAAGATGCAAATACAAACTTCAGCCCACATCACTGGCTTTACTGGTATAGGTGTTTATGTGCTCATCATGTTCCAAAAGGAATTACAGCAACTAAAATATATGCATAAAATATGATAAAGATGAATTGAGAATAAATAAGAAGAAAAGTTGCAGCATGGTAAGTGGATAAGATGGAGCCAGCAAGCATGGATTTGACAACTTCACCTTCCCTGTGTAAAATTTAAAAAGTGCATGTTATCTTCCTGTACTTTTTACAGGAAGAAATATGTCATTTAATTTGTTGTATTTTCTTTTCTAAAAGTATTCGGAATAATAAGTAAATTGGATTTTTCCTAATGAAGGGTCTGGGAACTTGAAATCCATGTTTTGGATCAAGAAAACATTTTCAGTTCCAGAAATTGTTGTTTAGGATAAACATCAGGAGAAGACAAGACAGTGCAGACTCTAGACTCAAGATAAGTGAAATCTAGGCGAGGCAGAGAAAAGTGTCTTCACAGATTGACCTGAGTGGGGCGTGGGGGACAGCAGTCAGTAAAAGTGCACCTGAGAGATGCATCATGGGACCAGAGGAACACAACCCACACGACTCCTGTATTCAAACAAACAAACAGAAACAGAGAGTACAGGTATAAAGTGTCTAGCTCAGACACCCCGAGTTCACTTACCTATTGCTTGAGCTAAGGCTATGACAACCTCCTGGCAAGTTGTGACCTCGGTGACCCCACAAACAATCCTCTGAACTCCGTCCACCCATACTTTAAGTTCCATGGTGCCCCAGCCAGTCACCCGAGGGCCCTGAGACTGGTCATCAAGCTGTCAGGTCATGTCTCTGGCCACGAAAACACGGAAAAGGCAGAGACTGTGTAGTCAGCTAAAAAGAGGAAAAAACAGTGTTAAGAAAACAAATCTTAACATTTCTTCTAATAAGTAAATGTTACCAAAACAAATTTTAATACAGCATAGTCCTACCACCGTTAATGGCCATGGGCTTACTTATTCACAGAACCTAACTGAATTGAGTAGTGTAAATACGACCACGGCCACCTTTCATGACATCTCATGGTACTACCATCTTCATGATTAGAATATTACTCATAACATAACATTACTCTCCACTGACTAAAGGAAATCGTATTTACTTGCCTAAGCCCTTTTGCTCAATTACAAACTATTAATTAAAAAAAATTTCATTAGGATAATTTCTGAGGTTAAAAAAAAGAAAAAAGTTTTTTCTGGTCATTTTAGAAATCATAATTGAACCAGCTTCTGTGGCCTTGCCAACATTTGTAAAGATATCTTCCTAAGGTTATGTAATCCTTTGACTGAAGCTTCCCGTGTATGAGCTACTTGCCCTCTTCCTATTTATTTAACAAGAGTTAGATAATTGCCTTAAATTAAAAAGTTATTCCAATAATGTAAACCTCAATCTTTTTGTTTTACTTGTTGCGCTTCCCCAGTGTTTGATATTTTATTTAGCTGCATAAATAAAGTGAGACAGAAAATTTTACATTCTCATACGGTCAAATCAAATGCCTTGATTTCTTCTACTGATTAGAAGTTATTACTACCCTACTAAAAATCAATCACATGCAATTCTTTTTCCTGTGGGTTTTTAAAAACTCAACTGTTCCTGTGTTTAATAAAAATCCTTAGTCAGTCTACAATTTGTTTGCCCATTGTCATCTTCCTATTTCTTTGCTGTTTTTAAAAAAGAATGTTAAAGTTTATGACATGTAATAAAGATTGATTTAATTAAAGAAAACATTTAAATTTGTTTAATGGTTTACAATGGCACTGGCATTTCAGGATTAATTACTTATCAAAAAACTTATTTAAAAAACAATACAACTTTTCCTACAAAATATTAACTTAGTCCTTGCACATTCTCTTATAGGACCTAAGACAGTTCTAGGTCACCTGGTCACCCGGGCAGAGTCAGAAACACGTGAAATGAAGGAGAATAAACCTAATTAGTTTTTCTAGAGAAGGTACAAAATATTTTCTGTCATCCTGAAAACAAGGGGAAGAAAGACTTGAGGTTCCCAGTATGCTGCTTCAGGTCTCTGACTCCACTGTAGCCAAGATGGCTTCACAAATCCTCTTTCTGCCCAGAGAAAGGGCCATTTGCCTGCAACAAGCTGATTCCCATATCTGTGTTCCCTCATTTACAAAGTAATGTAAGATGTTAAAATTTCTGGGGAAATAGGGTTCCAAAGCCAAGGAAATGTAAGAATTCCAGTAGATAAAGCCTGAAAAGTTCCTTTGCCGCTAGACTTCCTGGAACATTATATAAGCTGGTGTACATACCAGATTTCAAACAAGAGGTTTATATGCTACTCTTCCTAATCTATTTAGAGACCACTTATAGAAAGGAAACCTAAGAGTTCTGACTTAAATAAGATTGAGTTCCTTTTCTGGTAGGTACTCTATTTCCTAAAAATAGAATAGGGATTATTTGTTTTGGGATAAATTAAGATGAAAAGTAGTCAAACATTAATATATTGTATTACATTAATACATTTAAATTATTTTATTAAAAATAAAAAACAGCTGAATTTTTAAAGCTGAAATAAAACATATTTAATACATAGTCCCTTATGTTTCATTTAAAGATTAAACTTGGACCTAATTAAAAGCTTTTGCCCAGCAAAGGAAACCATCAACAAAACAAAAAGACAACTTACTGAATGAGAGAAAATATTTGCAAATAATATGGCTGGTAAAAGATTAATATCCAACATATATAAATAGTTCATACAACTCAACATTAAAAAAACAAACACTTCAATTTAAAAAAATAGGCATAAGAATTGAATAGACATTTTTCCAAAGAGGAAATGGAGATGTCCAATAGGCACATGAAAAGATGCTCAACATCACTAATCATTAGGAAAATGCTAATCAAAAATCACAAGAAGATACCACCTCACACCTGTCCGAAAGGCTATCATTAAAAAGAACACAAATGACAAATGTTGGCCAGGATGCAGAGAAAAGGGAAGCCTCACGCACTGTTGGTGGGAATGTAAACTGGTGCAGCTACTGTGGAAAAACAGTATGGAGGTTTCTCAAAAAAACTAAACAAAGAACTACTATACGACCCAGCAATTCCACTTCTGGGTATATATCTGAAAAAACCAAAAATGCTAATTTGAAAAGATACATGCACCCCAATGTATGTAGCAGATAGTCAAGATATGGAAGCAACCTAAGTGTCCATCAACAGATAAATGGATAAAGAAGATGTGGTGTATATATCCAACGAACTACTCAGCCATTAAAAATAATGAAATTCTGCCTTTTGCAGCAACATGGACAAACTCGCTATGCTAAGTGAAGTAAGTCAGAGAAAGACAAATACTATATATCACTTACATGTGGAATCTAAAAAAAAATACAATAAACTAGTGAATATGAAAAAAAAAGAGGAGATACCCAGAGAACACACTAGTGGTTACTAGACGTGGGGGACAATATAGATGGGGAGTGGCTGGTACAAACTATTGGACATAAGACAGGCTCAAGGATGTTGTACAACACTGGGAATATAGCCAATATTTTGCAATAATTGTAAATGGAAATAAAACTTTAAAGTATTAAAATTTTAAACATTATAAAAGTAAATAATTATTTTTAAAAAGATTAAACTTGGGAAAACTAACAAGAAAGACAGCAGATCTCATTAAAAGTCCTCCTCTCCCACCCCAGGAAGCTTGTTGTTTAGAAGAAACCTCTGAGGTTCATTATTAAGTTCCATAAAGGTTTTAGTATACCATCACATATTTTCCTTTCTGCATTATTATCTTTTCACCTTGAATTTTTAATCATTAACTGAATACAAATGAACATAAGACATATACATCTGTTAAATATCACAGAGTATAGTAACGTTGTGGGAAAACACAGAGCATAAATAATACTGCTTAATTAATATAAACTTCAGGGTATTTATCCTCTTGATCAGAGACGTCCTACCACAGTTCATCATTGCGAAGATCAGCATCTGCGTTTTTAACACTTTTAATAATATCTTTCAGATTCTTAAGAAGGGTAGGAAACACCCTTATGGATCAGATCAAAGAACCATGTGGTCCCAAATCCTGTTGCAGGAGGATCACTTTGCTTTTGTCAAGTTTGGAGCTATACTGACAATCATCCCTTCCTTTCCTTATGATCAGGGTTACTCATGAGAGTCATTTGAAAAATATCTTCCAAGCAGAAGCCCCAGGTACTCTCTTTTAAAAGCTGCAACCCTGTTCTTTCCTTTATACCCTCTGAGTCCAACTCTTAAGCTCTGCTCCCAGAACTAGACTAGAGGGGAAAATGGAAGTCCTACACTGTAGGTGCGTGTGGTGGATTGGTCATCATTGGAACTAAAAACTCAAGAAGCAGAAGGACCATAGCATCTTAATTGGAATCTGGAATACATTTTTTCCATGGAAACAGTGATGTAGGTAGAAGTAAGGTTCTACTGCAGAGTTGTTATTGTTTTCATTGTGAGGTTTTTATATTCAAACCACTATTATTTTAATAATTTTTATAATGAAGAACTAGGTTTATTCAGTAACTTGCAACTGGGGAGCAAGTATTCTTTCAGCTAAGAAGCATTTATTATCTTAAAAGTTGATTGGACCCATGTACTTACAGTCCACTAATCTATGACAAAGAAGGCAAGAATATACAATGGAGAAAAGACAGTCTCTTCAACAAGTAGTGTTGGGAAAGCCAGACAGCTACATATAAATCAAATAAATTAGAACATTCCCTTACACCATATACAAAACTACATTCAAAATGGTTTAATTATAAATTTAAGACATGACACCATTAAATTCCTAGGACAGAACATAAGCAAAACATTCTCTGGGACAAACTGTAGCAATGTTTTCTTAGATCAGTCTGCCAAGGCAAAAGAAATAAAAGCAAAAATAAGTGGGACCTAATCAAACTTAATGGGCTAGGTTTGTGGTTCACTCGTAAAGAACTCGCCTGCCAATGCAGGAGCTGTGGGTTCGATCCCTGGTCTGGGAAGATACCGCTGGAGAAGGAAATGGCAACGGCAACCTTACTCCAGTATTCTTGCCTAGAAAAACCTCATGGACAGAGGAGCCTGGTAGGCTACAGTCCCTGGGGTGTTAAGAGTAGGATGTGACTTAGTGACTGAACAACAATCAAACTTTAAAATTTCTGCACAGCAAAGGAAATCATCAACAGAACAAAAACACAACCTACAGATTGGTGGGAAATACTTGCAAACGATGCAATAGACAAGGGGTTAACTTCCAAAATGTACAAATAGCTTGTACAACTCAATATAAAAAATATGAACCCAATCAGAAAACGGGCAGAAGACCTAAACAGACATTTCTCCAAAGAAGACAAACAGCTGGCCAACAGGTAAGCAAAAAGATGCTCGACACTGCTGATTATTAGAGAAATGCAAATCAAAATCACAACAGGGTATCACCTCACATGGGTCAGAATAGCTATCATCATTCTATAAATAGTAAATGCTGGAGAGTGTGTGGAAAAAAGGGAACCTTCATACACTGTTGGTGTAGTAGCTGTAGTAGCAGTGTTAGTCTCTTAGTTGTGTCCGACTCTTTTGCGACCCCATGGACCACAGCCTGCCAGGCTTCTTTGTCCACGGAATTCTCCAGGCAAGATTACTGGAGTGGGTGACCATGCTCTTCCCCAGGGCATCTTCCTGACCAGGGCTGGTACTGGGTCTCCTGCACTGCAGGCAGGCTCTTTACCATCTGAGCCATGAGGGAAGTCTAACACTGCTGGGAATGTAAATTGGTGCAGTTACTATGGAAAATAATAGAGATTCCATAAAAAACCAGAGCTACCACTCCACTCCTGGGTATATATCTGGAAAAAAATGGACACTCTAATTTGAAAAGATATATATGTTTTCTTTGTATGTTCATACCCCCAAATGTTCACAGCAGCAGTACTTATAATAACCAATACATAGGAACAACCCAAATGGCCATCAACAGACAACTGGCTTAAGAAGATGTGATATACATATATACAGTAGCATATTACTCAGCCATAAACAAAAGGATGAAATATTGCCATTTGCAGCAACATAGATGGACCTGGAAAATATTATTCTTAGTGAAGTCAGACAAAGACAAATAATTGTATGGTATCACTTATATGTGGAATCTCAAAAATGATACAAATAAATCTGCATACAAAGTAGGAACTGACTTACAGACACAGAGAACAAACTTACGGTTACCGAAGAAGGGAGGGAGGGAGGGAGAAATTAGGAATATGGGATTAACAGATACAAACTGCTATAAATAAAATAGATAAGCAACAAGGATTTACTGTATAGAACAAGGAATTATATTCAGTATTTTGTAATGACCTATGTGTGTGTGCTAAGTCGTTTCAGTACCACCCTCTGGACCGTAGCCCACCAGGCTCCTCTGTCCATGGGATTCTCCAGGCAAGAATACTGGAGTGGGTTGCCATGCTCTCCTCCAGGGGAATCTTCCTGACCCAGGGACCCAACTTGTGTCTCTTATGCCTCCTGCATTGGCAGGTAGGTTCTTTTCCACTAGCACCACCTAGATCTATAATGGACTATAATCTGAAAAAAAAAAAAAAAAACAAAAACCCAAAACACTGAATCACTTTGCTGTACTCCTGAAACTAACACAGTATTGTACATCAACTATACTTCAATTTAAAAAATGTCTATTGGAATTAAGCACCTAAATTTGTGGAGACATATTACCCCAAGACCAGTGCTTTTAATAAACAATTACATTCAATCCTCATTACTTGTGGATTCCTTATTTGTGAATTCACCCACTCACTAAAATTTATTTGTAACCCCAAATTCACACGTGTGGTACTTTCATGGTCACTCACAGACATGTATAAAGAGGTGAAAAATTGGGAGTTGCCTGGCTTACACGTTCCCCGATGGGGTTGGGCAAAATCAGTGCTGTCTTATTTCAGCTTCCATTCTGTCAACAAATGTCCTTTTCTCAGTCTATATATAGGGTCATATTTTGCATTTTTGTAGTTTCTGTTGGTGACTTCACTGTTTAAAAAAGTCCCCACGCACTGTGCTGAAGTGCTGTCTAGGGTTCCTAAGGGCATGAAGGCTCTGATGTGACCTAGAGAAAAATACACATTGTTAGGTAAGCTTTGTTCAGGCATGTATTATAGTGCTGCTGACTGTGAATTCAATGTTGGTGAATCAATGACATATATTAAACAAAGTGTCTTTAATGGAAAAACACATAAAACAAGGTGATATACTATCAGTTGATGAAACCGTTGTGACCAAGTTCAGTTCAGTTCAGTCGCTCAGTCGTGTCCGACTCTTTGCGACCCCATGAGTCACAGCATGCCAGGCCTCCCTGTCCGGCTCTTGCCAATGACGAGAACTGATGGCGCATCTCTAAATGATATAACTTCCTTGTGATAGCAACCATCAAACTGTTGAGCAAACCTCATCACTCCCTGGACACTGCACACAAGCATACACTAGCTTACTGCCAACTTTAACATTTCTTTTCTTGTTAGCTTTCTTCAAGACCTGACATTACTGCATATCAAAGAATTCTGTGTAAAAATAGTATACAGATAAACTGGGTTACAATAAAAGTTTCATGATCAAACTAATTACTTTAGTTAAGTCAAACACTGATGCTGGCCGCTAGCTCTTTCTGCATCACAGAGAAAGAGATTCAGCACAATGAACACAATATATATTCTGAATAGTACTTATAAGAACTATTAATAACCAGATACTAAAATTCTCCTTTGTGTAAAAAATTGGTAAAAAAAAAATAACTAAAAGAGTTCATATTGGCTCATTCTAAAACTAATTTGATGTGAGAATTCAATGAAACTGTATAGAATAACTGCTACCAACTAAAAAAGTAATAACTTCTTAATGTTCAAATATTACTGATGTAAGAAGTGTCTATGGGTGCCTGCTGTCTGCAGAAACGGGAAAAGAACTGAAGAGAAAACCAGCCTGGAGAGCACGACAGGATGAAGTATAATGTGAGAGGAGAGAGAGATAGTGAAAACACACTAGAGGAAAGGAAGGTGATGGGAAGCCAGATTTGGCAGATAGAGGTAAGAGTCCTTGGAAAGCTGCCTCAGACGCCAGTCAAAGGTTACTTTAATCAAACCCATTTTTTCACTATAATGCAGTTCTGTAAATGGTGTCACAGAAAGTGGGTTGTTATAAAACGGTACACGAGGTCAAGAGTGGAGTTAAGGAAGATGACCTTAGTAACATAAATAAGCGTCTCCCAAAATGAATTCTGGATGAAGCACAAGCTGGAATTATGATTGCCGAGAGAAATATTACTACCTTCAGATACACAGATGACACCACTCTTATGGCAGAAAGCAAAGGAGAACTAAAGAGCTTCTTGATGAAAGTGAAAGAAGAGAGTGAAAAAGTTGGCTTAAAACTCAACATTCAGAAAACGAAGATCATGACATCCGGTCCCATCACTTCATGGGAAACAGATGGGGAAATAATGCAAACAGTGACAGACTTTATTTTTGGGGGGCTCCAAAATCATTGCAGATGGTGACTGCAGCCATGAAATTAAAAGACGCTTGCTCCTTGGAAGAAAAGCTATGACCACTCTAAACAGCATAATAAAAAGCAGAGTATGGCAAAACCACTACAATATTGTAAAGTAATTAGCACCCAATTAAAAAAAAAAAAGCAGCAGAGACATTACTTAACCAACAAAAGTCCCTTAGTCAAAGCTATGGTTTTTCCAGTGGTCATGTATAGATATGAGAGTTGGACTATGGAAAAAGCTGAGCGCTGAAGAATTGATGCTTTTGAATTGTGGTGTTGGAGAAGACTCTTGAGAGTCCCTTGGACTACAAGGAGATCCAACCAGTCAAATCCTAAAGGAAATCAGTCCTAAATATTAATTGGAAGGACTGATGCTGAAGCTGAAACTTAATTCCTTGGCTACCTGATGTGAAGAACTTACTCACTGAAAAAGCCCTGATGCTGGGAAAGATTGAAGGCAGGAGGAGAAGGGGACGACAGAGGATGAGATGGTTGGATGGCATCACTGATGTGATGGACATTTGAGTCGGAGCTTGAGATGGAGTTGGAGTTTTGAGTAGGCTCTAGGAGTTGGCAATGGACAGGGAAGCCTGGTGTGCTGCGGTCCATAGGGTCACAAAGAGTTGGACACAAATGAGCGACTGAACATAGCAACCTACTCCAGTACTCTTGCCTGGAAAATCCCATGGGTGGAGGAGCCTGGTAGGCTGCAGTCCGTGGGGTCACTAGGAGTTGGACACGACCGAGCGACTTCACTTTCACTTTTCACTTTCATGCATTGGAGAAGGAAATGGCAACCCACTCCAGTATTCTTGCCTGGAGAATCCCAGGGATGGGGAGCCTGGTGGGCTGCCGTCTATGGGGTAGTACAGAGTCGGACACAACTGAAGCGACTTAGCAGCAGCAACAGATCGACTGAACTGCACTGAAAATTAATTCTTGAGAATGGCAGTCCTGAGAGACGCACCATGGGAAATAAAGTCTTCCAGTTCAGTAATTTTGGGAAACTTCTCATAACATGTCATCTCTGGGAGACAAAGGTTCTGATAACCTATGGTAGAGAAACTAGTCAAACTCTGTTAAACTCACTCAGTGACTTAGCATGGGGGGTGGGGGGAAGGTGAGCAGTGGAATTGGCCACAATGCCTATAAAAAGTCTTTATTTTATACTATAGGATGCAAACTACTAGCTTTTAGAAAATATGCCTATGTATAAGAATAAGATTTCTGCCCACTCTTTAATGTATTTTGAGGCACTCAGAAGTGGTGATGGATACGCTGTTGGAAGTTTTACTTGTAGGAACAATAAAGGACAAATGAGAAAATTTAATAGAACCCTTGCTTTCTCTTTTGCTTATAAAAAAAAAAGTCTTCATTCCCACAACAAAGTCATCTCTTCTAAAGATGAGCTTTATATTGTTTCTTTTCAGACACCTGTCTAAATCATAGAATTTTTTTTAATAGTATGTTTTTAAAAGTTTATAATGCAAGTACTACGTGTGTATTAACTATTAAATCCAATAAACCCATACTCTTTCCTCTATTACTCATCATGCTCAGGTCACAGCATTCAAACACATGCAGTGAGCTAATACTTCCCAAACATGACATGGGCATGTGACCACTCTGCAACCATGGCCAGGAGTGGTGAGTACTAACTGCCTGCCAAGCCCAGTGTATCACGCCTCATTTGTCCCTCACAGCACAGTTCTCCGAGTTTGGTATCACTCATCTTCTTTTAAAGGTGAAAACACCGAGTCTCAGAAAGCTTAAATAACTAACCCTCTTGAGGTCATGAACCTAGTAATTTGGGGGCATATATTCACAACTGGGGTGAATAAAGAAACCAAGAAATGAATAAGGCTAGTCTCCTTAAAAGGATTCACCGTAGAAGGCAATGGCACCCCACTCCAGTACTCTTGCCTGGAGGGTCCCCTGGACGGAGGAGCCTGGTGGGCTGCAGTCCATGAGGTCGCTAGGAGTCGGACACGACTGAGCGACTACACTTTCACTTTTCACTCTCATGCATTGGAGAAGGAAATGGCACCCACTCCAGTGTTCTTGCCTGGAGAATCCCAGGGATGGGGAGCCTGGTGGGCTGCCCTCTATGGGTTCGCACAGGGTCAGACACGACTGAAGCGACTTAGCAGCAGCAGTACCTAAATAAATGCTCTTAAAATGTCCTAAATTACACTAAGAAATCTCATCTGTCATCTCTTGGAAATTTACTTCTAGTAACAAACAACAATGGGACAGTAGGCACAAATCTGCCATTCCAGGAGAAAGAGGAGGCAAATTAACTATTAATAAACCGTGCTAAGAGACTACAGTTTTAGTTCAGAGAACCTATGGTAAATAAATCTGCATTTCAGCAAAATAAGTGTTTCATCACATTTGTTTTTCAGCGCCAACAAATTATTCCTCCAGTTTTAGAAAATTATGTTGACATTTATTTTACAGAGTCCCTAAATAAAATATGCTTGCCTGTTTGTGATGATTTTTAACTCTTGCTTTAAATATAAAGCAAAGCTTCTTAGATATTTCTGGCATTTCCTTAAATTCACACTATTAAAAACTACTTCCTGGAATAAGCCACTTTTTTCAAGGGAATATTGATCAGGGTGATAGCATACTGAGATTCAAATCCTGAATATATCACTTCAACCAAGATGCATAACTTCTCAAGTGACATTTGTGAGAAATAGAATGCCTTAAAAAAAAAGTCATTGATATTAAAATACTGATCCTTCTACTAAGAACTATCTTTTTTAAAAATTAAAAATTTTAAATAAACATATCTAGCAACCTCAGTTTTTTCTTTAGCATGAAATTTGAAGTTTCTTATTGAAAGCTCATTTCCAGATATCTTATTGACAACTATATTTTTCTGAATCAAATATAAGGTTAAACCCATATCTATGATTTTGAAATGGAGACTTCTCCCACACCGAGAGGTGTAAACCAACAGGTCATAGAGCAGTTATCGAAAATCTTTTAGGAGTACAGTACTTTGCCAGGACAGTACTTATATATGAACTAACAATTTGGGTAGATTTCGACCTGTGAATTGAAGCTCTGAATAAGAAACACAGGATTTTTATGTAATAATTATAATTCAAGAAAAAGCAAAATCTTTAATTACCCATTTTCGAGAACAGATGTTTTTCCAGTAACCAAAGTTCATCTCAAAAGCAAGCTCTTCTAAATAACTCCTTTTATCAGTCTAATATACTGACATCACCAAAAAGTAATTTATTCCCTAATCCTCTCAAAATGGTTACCATTTGTAAAATCATTCTAATACCCCATGGAAACACAAAGACATGTTTATTAGCTTGAAGTCTTTGACTTCTGGCTAACAGAATACTCATAAGGGAAGTGTTCTGCTTTGGAATTTAACCTGGAAATTCGCATCTTGAAAAAGATCACAGGAGAAGCCAGGGAGCTACGGGAGGCATGAGACAAAGGCCACTTGGTTAGTCTGAAGGCATGTCATCAAAATGATGGAAATGAACCAAGACCAACACACAAAAATGAACAATTCAGTCTTGGGACCTCTAAGATCCTCTACAGCCCTGACTGTAAGCCAATTCCTGATGGCTGAAATCTTCCAAGTGGTAGTAAGCCTGAGTCAGCTTCATCTGGAATGCCACCATTCTGCACGAATGCTACTAACCTCAACACACGCATCTTTCTTCTTTTTGTCTGTTGTTCCAGCCTTGCCATATTTTCCCTTTTAAGTCACAAGCCTTCCAATGTCACTCAAAAATAGAATCTGGCTGTACACGGTGAGGTCTCAAGGAAGCTGTGGATTCCTTACACCTAGACATGCCAGCGAGGGATGGCCACATGATAGTGCATTCTCTAGACATATAAGGGCACTCACTTCAGAGAGTTCACTGAAACCAGATGCACAGGTATCTTGCTTTTCAGAGCTAGCAATCTGCTGTCCAAGAACTAGTATAATCAGTTCACTGAACACAGAAGGCTGAGGTCTGGCTAAACTTTATCATTTGATCAAGGTCACATGGATAGACACTAACTAATCTCTGGAGTAATATCAATTTAGATTATTCTGAAAACTGAAATTAAATAATTAAACTTAACACATATTGAGATAAATTAAGTGCCCAATATAGAAGATGTTGAGGGAGCTGCTCCTGTTAAGAACTCTAATGAAAACAGTTGGACCATAAAATGGGGGTTGCCACTGACATAAGAAAATTAGCATGAAAAAACTGTATGTTGCTTGTTTTTGCCAATTTTCTTAAATGTTCATGGAAGGTGGAATGGTGCGTGTCCTTACAACTTGATTTTACTGGTTAAAAAATCTAAAAGTATAAAAATAATACACCATTGGGTTCCACTTTGTGCTGCTGTATTATTGAAAAAAGAAACATAAAGTCATCTGTTTTGAGATGGCTAATAAACATGTGAAAAGATGCTGAACACCACTCATTAGAGAAATGCAAATCAAAAATACAATGAGGTATCATCTCACACCAGTCAGAATGGTCATCATCAAAAAGTCTACAAACAACAAATGCTGTAGAGGGTATAGAGAAAAGGGAACCCTCTTGCACTGTTGGTGGGAATGCTAATTGATACAGCCACTATGGAGAACAGTATGGAGATTCCTTTAAAAAAACTAGGAATAAAACTACCATATGACCTAGCAATTCCACCACTGGGCATACACCCTCAGGAAACTATAATTGAAAAAAAAAAATGTACCCACCCCAATGTCGTTCATTGCAGTGCTATTTACAATAGCTAGGACTGGTGGCTCAGACAGTAAAGAATCAATATATTGAAACATATGCACTGCTGCTGCTAAGTCGCTTCAGTCATGTCCGACTCTGTGTGACCCCACAGACGGCAGCCCACCAGGGTCCCCCGTCCCTGGGATTCTCCAGGCAAGAACACTGGAGTGGGTTTGCCATTTCCTTCTCCAATGCATGGAAGTAAAAAGTGAAAGGGAAGTCGCTCAGTTGTGTCCGACTCTTCGCGACCCCTGGACTGCAGCCCACCAGGCTCCTTCATCCATGGGATTTGCCAGGCAAGAGTACTGGAGTGGGGTGCCATCACCTTCTCCAACTGCCCTATGTAAAAGAGACAGCCAGTGGGAATTTGCTGTATGATGCAGGGAACCCAGAGCCAGTGCTCTATGACAACTTAGAGGGGTGGGAGCGGGTGGGAGGTGGGGGGAGGTTTAAGAGGGAAGGGACAAGTGTATGCCTGTGGCTGTTAAATGTTGATGTATAGCAGAAACTATCACAATACGGAAAAGTAATTATCCTCCAATTAAAAATAAAATAAAAAAATTAAAAAGTCATCCGTTTTACAGTTATACCTTCTGTAGATGTCCCAGTCTAGCCTGTGACACTTTAGAGGTAGCTTCAGGCATGTGTGTAGAGCCACCTTCTGTTGGAGCTCTCAGGACCAGGAAAGGTATCACACTCTCCAAGTCTTAATATGAAAACCCGGAATTCTGGAATCAGTTAAATCATGCTTTTTATTACATATGTTATTCATGGCTCTCCTTTAAGTTTATTAGAAAACCGGCAGTGAGCAATAATGGAACAATGTATTTCCACTAAAACAGTCACTGAAAACGTGAGACTTTAAAAGACAGATTGAAGTACAAATAGATTTGTGCTGTGTGCTGTGCTTAGTCGCTCAGCTGTGTCTGACTTTTTGTGGCCCCGTGGACTGTAGCCCGCCGGGCTCCTCTGACAGTGGGGATTCTCCAGGCAAGGATACTGGAGTGTGTTGCCATGCCTTCCTCCAGGGGAACGTCCCAACCCAGGAATCAAACCGGGCTCTCCTGCATTGCAGGTGGATTCTTTACCAGCTGAGATATCGGGGAAGCCCAGATTCATGCTATTTCTCCTTAAATAGATACCAAAGTGTAAATATATATCAAGGTACCTCAATTGTAAACCAAACACTGCAAATGAAAGCATGTCTTTGTTACTTAATCTAGCAACAACAATAATGAACAGCTAACACTTACTGAACCCTTACTATGTGAGAGATGCAAAGCTAAGTGTGTATATATTTACATGTATCATATATGTAATAAATGTGTGTATATAAAATTTTATTTAATCCTTTTGATACTCATCTATGTGGCATGAATTATTATGAAACAAATGAGGAAACTGAGGCATAGAGGAATCAGTAACTAGGCCAGAGTCACTAAACCAGCATGTGGCAGATCCTTATCTGATAATACTCATAACTACTAAAAAATTTATTTGTACTGGAGCGCCCTCACCTGGGCAGTTAAAGGCATGGCCAATCACTGCCACTGCTGGAGGGGTGCAAGCTCAGAGGGTCACCAGGAGATCCATCTGAGGAGGCTGTCAGAGCCCGGGAGGCACGGGGCTGTGTCTGTCACTGCGCCAGGGACGGTGCCCGGGGACCACTGCCCCTGCGCGGGCCCGAGAGCCGTTTGCATGAAGACCCTGGATCCTGACCCCTCAGGATGCTGAACCCACCAGAACTGGAAGTGAGCCTGAGCCAGGGGGTGAACAACAAACCTTTGGTTTGAAGGGGCCTTGAGGTTTCAGCATCCTGAAAGACTTCAGCTACCCATTTCTAAGTGTCAAAAGTATCTGCAGAGTCCCAGGCAGAAGGTGTCAGCCAGTTTCCCAATGCGAGCCACCATTCAGTTCTACAACAATGAGTAGCAGGAGGAAGACACCCAGCCCTCCCACCCCCAGTTCGAGGAGGCCCAGAAAGAAAGAGCAGAGACAGGTCGATGAACCCAGGATGGCAATCTGGAGGCCACAGTGGCTCAGCGGTTAAGGGTCAAGTCCCCGACTCTGTCCCTCCAGCGGGTGCTGTGTGGCCCTCATCCAAATAAGTCAGTTTCTCCTGCACCACACCCACCTCCCACCACACCCACCTCCCGTGTGCCCTGGGGGACAGCTGTGGGGGACTGCCATGCCAGGACACGTTGTGTTCCCACGGGCTGTACAAGGACATAACTGTCTGTGGTCAACACCCGAAACATGGCAAGACAGGGCCTTCACTCATCCTTCTCCTGGTGAGTCTTTGTGCTTCATTCATACCTTTGAGAAAGGATTCTAGGACCATGAGGTTTGCATCCCAAGAGTTATTTATTGGTTGGGGCCAATTTTCAAGGTGCCTTCAGTAATGTCACTGTGCTGATCAAATGACAAATCATTCCATGCCGATTAGTAACCCACCCATGCCTCTCAATTAACCTGAGACCCCTTATTGGACTATTTCTGCTTCTATAAAAATGATTTAGATTCTGTCTGAGGTTGATTGTGGTTGCTTAGTGGAATTCTGAACAAAAATTTATTTATGGAAAACACATAAACACATGGAATAATTTCCATAAAAGTAACACAATAAAAAGATAAGGATGGGGAGGTGAGACCATTCTGGATAAAAATGTGTATGATTCCTATCTAAGGGCTGCCTGTATGAATAAAAGAGCTTTAACTCTTAGTTGGGATCTGCTTTGGGTTTGTCACTGGAATAAAATATTGCTGTTTTCAAAGTATGGAATACAATATTATTTTCAACTTTTTATATTTTGATGACCAAATGAGTGTATTCGTCAAGGTTTTTTACTTAACTATTTTACATGTGATTGTCTTCCCAGTTTCTACTTGAAAGTAAGTAAGTATTTTGAAAGACAAAAAAACTTATTCATACTGATGAAATAAAGTTACTAGTAAAGCTTGCCAGGACATTTGTAATCATCAGTTCTGGCTCAGAAGACAAAGTAAGCAGGCAGACAGGACCATGGGAGCTATTAATTCTAATGCCACTGGGCTGAATGACTTGAGTGTATGTGTGCTAAGTCGCTTCAGTTGTGTCCAACTATCTGCGACCTATGGACTGTAGCTTGTCAGGCTCTTCTGTCCATGAGATTCTCCAGGCAAGAAAACTGGCGTGGGTTGCCATTTTTTTCTCCAGGGGATCTTCCCGACCCAGAGATCAAACCTGCATCTCTTATGTCTCCTGCACTGGCAAGCGAGTTCTTTACCACTAGCGCCACTAACACCGCTAGGGTGAATAACATACTTAGCCTAATTACTGCCACAGAACTGAGAAGAAGCACGGAGCTGATGTTCATTGATCCAATCAGACTTAGTAAGGAATACATGATCCTTGAGGTTCCTGCCAGTCATCCTTGTCTCAGTAAAGCAAGGACAGAGCTTGTGTCTGAATCCAAATGCTTTCAGACTTCTGGAGTCTATTTTCTTTCCACTACAATAAGCCAATGTGCAAGGCAGAATTGCTTTTCTTCTCCATACCCAAATAGATATGGGCTACTTCATTGTTGGTTTTCATCCATTTACATGATATTAAATCATGTTCAATACTTTATAGCCTCCATTCAGGTAAAGGGAATCTGTTTTCTGAATTTAGCATTAATGACATTATGCAATGAAACCCATAGTTTTACTTAATATAAGATAAAAATAAATGTATTTTTCATCTATAGATTTCTCACTCTTAATATCATAAACATCGAGTCCATTAATTCTGACAAACAAGCCCATTTTTTTCCCCAAACAAGCCCGTTTTCACAGCTATGAAGAATTAAGTGCATAAACTCTTCGACAAAACACTTTTTGCCTAACAGTTACAAAGTGAAGTCACTCAGTCGTGTCCGACTCTTTGAGACTCCATGGCCTGTAGCCCACCAGACTTCTCCGTCCATGGGGTTTTTCCAGGCAGAAATACTGGAGTGGGTTGCCATTTCCTTCTCCAGGGGATCTTCCCCACCCAGGGATCGAACCCAGGTCTCCCACATTGCAGGCAGATGCTTTACCCTCTGAGCCACCAGGGAAGTTCTACACAGTTACAATGGTGACTTAAATAGCCAGATTTTATATACTGAACATGGGCTTCCCTTCTGGTTCAGTGGTAAAGAATCCACTTGCAATGCAGGAGATGGGGGTTGGATCCCTGGGTCAGGATGATCCCCTAGAAGGAAATGGCAACTCACTTCAATATTCTTGCCTGGAAATTCCCATGGACAGAGGAACCTGGTGGACTACAGTCCATGGGGTTGCTAGAGTCAGACAACTTAGTGACTAAACCACCACCACTACCACTGTATATCAAATACGCTCCTTTTCAGGTATGTATTTCAAAGCTAAATTAGTATATGAACATTTCAAGGCCAAAATAAAATAATCTGAGGAGGAAATAGTAATAAGTATATAAAATTAAGGAAAAGGTGAGCACCTTTCTTTGACTGTCAACGTGGTTAATAGACTATAAAACTTTACAACTTCAATTTTAAGATTTAATTAACACAGTAGAGCAAGGGTAACAACTGTCTTTCTTAAATGCAAATTCGACTTTATACTCCTGCTCAGATTCCTCCAATGGCTCTCCACTGCCATCAGAACTGGCTCACAAAGAGGGTGGTGGTAGCGGCTGTTGGAGGCCCTGACCTAGACCGATTTGTTTGCTTCTGTATGTTGGTCTTCGTTTCCATCACTCTTACGACACCCCTTCATACCAAACAAGTGGTCACTGTCTCATGCTACCCATGGCTCCCTGGCCTTTCCAGGCCTCTTCTCCTGGGACCAGCTGATAAAAGTACAAAATGCTTTAAAAGTACGGAAGGCAGATATTATATTTGGCAAAATTAAACAGGCGTGATCTCTAAGCATCTTTGTTAAACTAGAACTATATCAAATCACAGAAAGAAAATTTTAAATGTATCCATTCAAACAATTTGAAAAGGTAGTTTAACCTTAAGAGCCAAAAATTATTTTGCTTATTCTATGTATTTCCTGAGGAAAATCTAAGTTGATTAAGTAATGCAATCCCTAGATGATGTGCAAAAATAGGTACATCTTTTGGTAATATTTAAAAGTACAGGCATTGTTTGGAGATATAGAATGTTTGGTTCTAGACCACTGCAATAAAATGATTATAGCAATAAAGTGAGGCTCACAAATTATTTTCTGCTTTCCCAGTGAATATAAAAGTTATGCCAAAGTCTATTAAGTGTGTGATAGCATTCTGTCTAAAAAAACAATGTACATACATACCTTCCTTAAAGAATACTTTAACCACCATCTGAGTCTTTTTGCAAGAGCAACATCAAAAATCACTGACCACCATAACAAATACAATAATAGTATGAAAGTTTAAATACTGTGAGAATTACCAAAATGTGACACCGATGCTGTTGGAAAAATAATGCCAACAGACTTACTTGATGAAGGGTTGTCATAAATATTCAGTTTGTAAGAAACACAAATTGAAGAATTCCTGGAGAATTCCATGGACAGAGGAGCCTGGCGGGCTACAGTCCATGGGGTCCCAGAGTCTGACACAACTGGATAACTAACATTTTCACTTTCACTAGGTAGAAGGGGGTTGGGAATGGTCCTGGGGTAATGTATGTGCCTAGCAGTTGAGAAAAGCTGATTTTTGAAGAAACATTTTAATTAAAGTAAAACATACTACAGAAAAATTCAGCAATTAAGTGTGATGAATTTTCACACAGCAAACACACTAGGTCACTTCCAAGATCAAGAAGACGCCTTCTCCTAATCCTGACCCCTCCCTGAAGGGGCCTCTCATCACAGACTAGTTCTGCCTGGTTTTGGATTCTGCATAAATGAGGTCTATCTTACAAAGTGGTGCCTGGTTTCTTTGGTAACGGTATGTTTGCTGAGCTTCATCCACATTGCTGTTCACAGCAGGTATTTCGTTCTTTCACACTGCAGTAGGATTTCCCATTGTACAAATAAATCACAATTTATTCATCTATCTTCTCTTGATGGACAGCGTGGTTGTTTACAATTTTTGGTTATTACAAACGAGGCCACCTGGCTTGGAGTAGAGTTGCTCTAGCCTGTGATGGCCTGCCAACTGATCCCTCTGCCCTCCCTCCCATCTCTCTCTACACATTCATTGTATACATTATTGCTACAGAAGATCTTTCTTAAACACAAATTTGATTCTATATTCCTGCTCAGAGTCCTTTGATAGCTCTCCGCTGCCCTCTGGTCATTGATGGACCACCACTTAATTACGTTGCAACTCTCCCAGCTCCAAGATATTTCAGTTCTTTGAATATATCATTCTCTCAAGCATCTTTACCCTGCATCCACTGCTCCCCTTCACTGGAAAACATTTCTGATTCCCGTACATCCTTCAAGTTCACTGCAACCTCCTTCGGGGCATCGTTCCCTAGTCTTTTGGCTCCTGTTCCCGTCTGGAGGTGGCTACTCTCCCCTGCGCTTCAAAAGTGCTGTTTTGGTTTCACCATGGCAGCTCTCAAAGTGTTTATCTGCTAACTCCTCTGACTCTCATTCTACCTCCTGAACACTCCAGCACAGTGGCTGCCGCATGCAGGATGCACCATGCACTCGTTGTGCTAACTGCACATGGAAGAATTTACAGTTTACCATTAACTGAGGGGGAAAAAGGCACAGGACTAGTGAGGAAGTGTCAGTGTGAACCCAGAGGTGACAAAATTGGCATTCAAGCATTTCAAGGTCAGTAAAACCTTGCATTATGGATTTAAACTCTGGAATAAATGTTAAATCTTATCATTAAAGATGCTACTGTGAATATTACACCATACTGTAAAGTTCTTAAATATATCCCAAGTCAATACCTAGAGAAGGAATACTATTGTTTTAACCTACAATTTGTGGCTTCCATGTGATCTAGGATCTCAATTCCCTAACCATGGATTGAATCTGATCCATGCAGTCAAAGCCCAGAATCTTAACCACTAGGCCACCAGGGAACTCCCAAATAAAACATTTCATTTAAATAATTTTAGAAATATTAGTTTTAAAATAATTAGTGAAACAAAATGTGCAATTAATCACACTTATGAAAAGAGTAGATAGAAAGATAATTGCAAAAAATGTCTAATGTTCAGAAATGGCAAAAAAAATCAATGTAGTATAACATTCTCCTGACACAGCTCTTTCTCAATACCTTTTCACTTAAGCAAAGCTTCTCCTTCTCTAAAAACAAATTAATCAAAATAGGCCAAATGTCACCAGTCAAGAAGAAACGCAACCACCACCCTACAAACTAAGAAGGTTTTTAAGAAAAAGAATGTAAGGAATCTAATGAAATCAAAACAAAGGAATTGATAAAAGTAAACAGCACAGACTTCTCAAGCCATTTTCAGATTCTGGTTTATGAACTGTCTATCTGAATAACTTAAGATTATGGTGATAAATAAACCCATAGACAGGCTGTGGTTAATATCCTTTCCCATTTCATAGCCTGTAAATATACAGAATGAATACAACACATGCTCTTTACCCAACTGTTCCTTCAAATACATTATTTGTTTTCTCAGTCAGCAAGTTCTTAAATTTCTATGTTTAGCTTCTTTAGGTAGGGAAAAGATAAACAGACCTTTTTGACTTATAATTATATTATTTCAGGATAGAATTAACATATACCTCATCTCATTTTTAAAACTAGACTCTAAAAATGCCAAAACATCCACAATAACTAGCAATTCATTATCTTACTGTGATTCTGCCATAAATGAAAAGTTAATTACGTTTTGGGTATTTTGAATTTGTAAGAGCAATACATATTTATGTAGAGCATCCAACAAAATGGCAAATTTGTACCTCATGCTGAGAAGACAGATTCAACACATCAAAGTATCAGAGAGGAGACACAAAGCTATAAAACTCAGTCATGTATACGCTAATTATCCCTTAAACAGCTTCTCTTTAGAATTACTGTAAAATTTATATTGGGTTGTCCTATGCTTTCATTTTAAGACTGACCTAGACAATTAGTATTTTAGATCTAGCAATTTATATTTTAACACACGTATATGTGTATGATGGCTTCTCTGGTGGCTAAGTTGGTAAAGAGTCTGCCTGCAATGTGGGAGATCTGGGGTCTCCTGTAGAAGGAAATGGCAACCCACTCCAGTATTCTTGCCTGGAGAATTCATACAACACATGTATGTATGTGTATATATTTATGTATGTACACATGTATTTATATTATACATGTATAATTTATATTATACATTCACACAAGTTCCCATGTACACATATATACATATTCTCTTTGTTTACAGCTTAACTATAAATCAGGATACCCCCTTCTTCAAAACTATTAATCCTGTAAACACACTGCATGCTCATTAATGAATGAATTACCCAGTAGATAACTGTTCAAATTATATAATCATCCAATGTCAAAGCCAGGAGATTTATGCATTTCTGATTGCCTAAATTTCTACAAATCCACAATATTATTCTGAATTTCCAAAGAAGCAACTGTGTGAACCTCTAAGGAATAAATTAAACAATGAAATACTCTAAAAGTTGTATACATGAAAACTAATGTAAAAAATCTCACGACTTGTGTTCAATGTGATGGATAACAATATATTCAGGAGAGATGATAGATTATTAAATTTTAGACTATGAAAAAATCATACAGAATAAAACTATGCTAATCATGGTCTAAAAAATGAAATAAAATACCCTTCTTAGTTCTATATATTTGGTGCTCAGAAAACAATAAAAAGTCAAAGCCCAATAAAGAGTCAGCAGTTACCTCATTAATAAAAGGGGAATCAAGGATTGATTCAAGACCTAAGGAGTTTACTCTCAGATGGCAGGGGTGGGGTGCGGCGGGGTGGGGATGGGACTAAGGGTTATTTCTGCATTGTAACACAGGACAGATGTTTTCACTGTCAAGAGGTGTCTGCAGCACTAGTAGGTGCTGAAGCACTAGTAGAAGTCTAAATTTGGACTCCCTTTGAAAATTTTCCCACTGTTCAAAATTTACCTAATAGTGACAAAATGATTAAGAGAATGAAACTGCTAATTTTTTTTTTTAAATTCAAATCCAATCATTTGTGCTTAGCTACTGAACCATAAATCTTACATTATGGAGAGAAACAATGTGCTAAATTCCTTTTTAAAAAGTAAGAATACTATTCATAAATAGGGTTATTTGATATAAAAAAAAGTACTGTCTTTAAATATTCCATCTTTGGCTTGAAAATATCCCTTACTTGTATAGACCCTAAGCTGGAGAGCTTTCCTTTCTGTCATTTCCCCTTTCCTTTCATATGACCACATGTTTTCTGTACCAATCACTTAGGAAAGAAGTGAGCTCTCTCTTCATTATTTTAGAGTTTTGCTTGTCTATTTAGCATTCCTTTTTGAGTCTCAAGATGTATGGAACAATAAATGTCATTTAATGCTGAAAAAAAGAGTAAGAATACTAATATGTTTAAAGTTGTTATTCAAAATTAACTAAAAACACAAAAACAATGTGACCATTACTAAAAACAAAACAAAAAGGCCACTGTTTAAATGAATCCAACACAAATTTTTGGAGAGAATAATCAAAGTCAAAGAAATAAAATTATTTTAAATATACAATGTGATTCCCATGCTCTTTGTTAATCATGATACCATCGGGATCAGACATTCAGCAACATGGGATTATACAGAAAAGACACAAATAACAAACATTCTTTTTCTTTTTATACTTATTAAAGTGAAAAGTGAAAGTGAAGTTGCTCAGTCGTGTCCGACTCTTTGTGACCCGTGGACTGTAGCCCACCAAGCTCCTCTGTCCTTGGGGTTCTCCAGGCAAGAATACTGGAGTGGGTTGCCATTTCTTTCTCCAGGGGATCTTCCCGACCCAGGGATCGAATCCAGGTCTCCCACATTGCAGGCAGATGCTTTAACCTCTGTGCCACCAGGGAAGCAAATCTAGGCAAATTAGTTGATTTCTCTAAATTAAGCCAGTAGTTATAATTTTTTCCCAGGTGGTTTAGTGGTAAAGAATCCACCTGCCAATGCAGGAGATGCAGGAGACATGGACTCAATCTCTGGATCAGGAAGATACCCTGAAGGAAAGAAGGAAAATGGCAACCTACTCCAGTATTCTTGCCTGGAAAATCCCATTGACAGAGGAGCCTGGCGGGCTACAGACTGTAGGGGCGCAAACAGACACGACTGAGCATGTATAATCTTTATCTAAATAAATCCACTCAAGAACTAAACAGCAAGTAAAAGCAAAAGGCACCCTTTCAACTCTCAGGTCACAGGAAGACTCCTTTGAAGATAACAGGCTAAGAGCACTGACATGAAATCAAACTATCAGAAAAATTGGGAGCAGATGACAAGGAAATCATTAATTACTACTGCTGTTTACAGACCATGATGTTTTACACCATTGACCACAGTGTGGGAATCATTAAACCTCAAGATAGTACTTTTTTTACCCTGAAAGATTCAAATAGTGTTGATAAGTGTTAGATCATTTATAAAGTTAGGCAAGGCAGTTATCACGATGATTTTATTAACACCGCTTCCTACCACCAAAAACAAAACAAAACACACCAGAAGAGCTGGTTAACTAAACTGCTCAAGAGTTAAGTTAATAAGAACTCAGGTTTCTAATCTTCAGTTCTCTAACTGCCAGCCCTAATAGAATGTACCATAAAACTCACCATTCAGGCCCCTATCATCTCCCCCAATTTATCACAAGGGAACTACAAGCAGATGAATCAAAAGGCCACTGTACATCTGCCTACAAAACCAAGGAATGGAGATTGACCTGTCTACTTAGCAAAGCTAATTCTTCTGGAAAATGCTGTGAAAGTCCCCTTCCTGACCTTTGGAGCCTGATCCTGAGCAGTAGGCTCAATTTCACTGGCAGAGGAGCCTCACAGGTAACCCACAGCTTTGGATCCTGTTTCCAGCTCAGTCACAAGGAAATCCTAAGATGTTCCTCCCAGTCCTGTGATTCCAATACCTCACACTGCAAGTGCCATTAATGTAGTTTCTAAAAGAAAAGAACTCAAAACACACTTGAAGAATATAAATATTTTCTATGGAAAAAAAGTTCTACAATCATATAGGAAGAATGAACATCTGTGAATGTTCCACAAATCTCTAAGTAGAAAAAACTGACAGAGACCTGAGTGATAGGAAAGGTTTGTCTCTGAAAACAAAGGAGTAATTTATCAGGCCAATAAATTCAGTGTGAAAACATTAAAGTCAAATTAAATAAAACCAACAAGAGACAAAGCAATGTCCTAGTTTTGTGTGCTGGGAGCTGAGGCTTCACTGAGCACTAATTATATCTGCTTGGAAATGAAGCAAATTAAATATGTTCCCTTTTAAACGGGCTTAAAAAACAAAACAAAACCAAAACTTTTGAAGAAGAAAGCATTTTGAATTACTTTCCCAAATTAATTTTGGGAATTAAAGAGTAGGTTATACAAGTAATTTTTTTTTTTTTTCTAACATGCCCTGGGTAACAATGATGAAAGTGTATGCTGAAGACATATTTAAAAACCAAATATCTAGTTCTATAGTTTTGGGCTCTCCAACATGCCTCAGAAGCTGGAGTTCTAAACAAAAAGTATAAAAAACACACAAGTAATTACGCAGGGTCTGGGGTACTCAAAATTAATGGAGAATGTAAATGCTTTCAGGAAACTGTCAAACCCGCATATTTTAGCTTATTTGTCTTAGTGGTCTTCATTGCTTTTTTTAAAATAGTCTCTTTCCAAAAGAGCTTAGGAAGTTCTCCTTTGAGACTCTGATCCTGAAACAACGCTTCACTCTAAAACAGTAGAGAAGACATTATTCAGAGAGCAAACTTTTATTATGCGGCATGAGTTCATCTCAAGCACATATATAATACTATATATGGCTTGTTTACAGACAATCACAGGCTTGGTGTGTTAAGTGACAGTGGAGACATGTAGGGTAGAAAGACAATATCCCAAAGAGAAAGTGAGATCTTAAGTATACACACATCACAGGCACTCAAGTTCAGGTCAAGAATTGAGCTGGGCTCGGTTTAATTTACATTGAGGTTGGCTGGGCCATTACTTTCCTTTAGTCTCTGACTCTTGGGAAAGTGGTGACCTTTAGAGGTAGCTTTTGATTTTAGGACACAACCACTCTTCTGAAGCTCTTTCCCTGCATCCAGTTTCCTTCTCTCAATCTGTGTTCATAAACATGTCCATGCACACCTCCCCCCTCCCTCCCACCCCTGCCAACCACCACAAGTTGTAGAGAAGCCCACTGAAGTAGTCATGGAGGTCCACTGGCCATACAAAGGCTGTGGATGCTCTGAAACAGATTCGCTTTTGAAAATAATTACCTACATTTACTGTGCTAAACTTATCATTTCAATGCTAACCTGACTGCTGGTTGTCTAATAAAAAAATAAGACATTCATTAATCTTTGCTAAATAACTTTTTATTTATTCCCCAGTTACAATTTTCCACTTCAGAAAAGAGAAGTCCTTGTCAAAAGGTTTGAGATGAATCTATACAGCGAGTCATAGATTTCCCCAACATGCACCGCAATCAGAGAGGTATGATTTACAAAGAATATTCAGATGGTTTCTATCACCAACGAACTAAAAATTCACTAAGCCAGTTGTTTCTAACTCGTCAAAATGTGGGTACAGAAACAAGAAGGAAGAAATATAATGGAAACCACAGAAACCTTGGAAGATTCCTGACATAACCCAAGTTAAATGTAGATATACAAATCAACACCAACTTTCTGAACATTCTGGTCTTCTCCAAATTAAATTGAGAGGCTGAAATGGTTTCTGACCTTTGTTTGCTTCCTATTTTTCCTCGCTGCCAATTAAAAGAAGAGAATTTAACAAACTCTGAGGAAAACAGGGACTTCCCTGGTGGCTCAACAGTGCTAGGCTACTGTTTTTCATTATCTCCTAACTAGTATGTTTTAATATGCTCTACTCCAGAGTGGTGTTCAGAATTCACTGAAACATACATGCTACGTCACCAGGCACAACTGCTTCTCCACCTTTTGTTTTAGGGCAGTCTCCCAGCTACCTTGGGCTTCCCAGGCGGCTCTGTGGTAAAGAATCCACCTGCCGAGTCAGGGCCGCAGTTTCGATCCCTGGGTCGGGAAGATCCTTTGGAGAAGGAAGTGGCTACTCACTTCAGTACTCTTGCCTTGGAAATCTCATGGACAGAGGAGCCTGATGAGCTACAGTCCAAGGGGTCACAAAGAATCAGATCCACTGAGTACGCATGCACACCCATCTTCCTTACTATGGTAGTTCTTTAGCAGCAATTACACACATTTAAAAGGATGTGGACCTCTTGCACTTGAAAGAACCTGGAGATCATCCAGGTCAGGATTTCTCTGTTTTCCAGCTGCGACACCACAAGGACAGGATACTCAGCTTCCACGAATACAGTGGCCAAGGGCTGAGCAGGGGGATGGGAGATGTGTCCACTGAGGCAGGAAGGAATAGCCCCATGCTTACCTAGGATTTTCATCACACTTACTACTTCAAAAAATAAAACTTTTGAGTGGGAATGATCAAACAATCTTCTTAGAAGATTACTCATGATTTTTTTCTGATAGGCTAAGTAACTCCAGGTCCTCTAGCATTTACTGTCTGCACTTCAAATTCAGAAAATTTTGCAAAACTTCCTGCGACTTTATTAAAAAGCAGACGGGAAAGGGAGGTGAAGTCAAATAAGGGTGAGACATGGTCCAAATACAGCAAATTATTTATTACATCTTTTCTATTTAATATACCCATTAAAATTTGTGATACTGGATTAAGAACTGTTTTAAAAGTCCATCTGACTAAAAACCATACAGCAGATTCACCAAGAAGCTACAGAGTTGTTCTAATTGGTCTGTTGTAGACTGTTCTTACCTTTTCAGGTACCTTCTTTGTATTGAAACAGTTTGGTTTTAGTTTCTATGTATATTAGTCGCTATGAAATTCATCCTATCTTTGAGATTCATGAAGCTAACTCCAGGGTTTCCCTATAAACTTTAATGGGCATTTTCCCAATTGTTCAATACCATTGATAAAAATTATTAACTCCCAGAGGTAAGGTTAATGAACTTCTCTAGGCTGTACCAAAGCAATGACCCTTCTTGTGTGGGCATGACTGTCTGCCAGTTTTACTCTTGCTTAATAAGTTGTATGGTTTAATGACGACAGTCCACTCCTATTTTCATAGTTGGCTAAGAATAAATCACTTGGGTTGAAAAAGAGCTTTTTTCATACATTTAACATTTCTTTAACAAAAACAGAAATGTTCATTGAAGGGGGAAAAAATAGAAAATACTGAGAAGATGAATATACAGAGCCATCTATGCCTCACTCCTCCAATCCTAAGTGTTCAAACTCAGCATAACTAGCACAGACTGAACTCCCCTGGTGGTTCAGTGGTTAGGACTATGTGCATGCTACCCTGTGTCTGATCCCTGGTCAGGCAACTAAGACCCTGCGGCTGTGCAGTGCAGACAAATTAAAAAAACGCAGATACCATGACAACCTCTCCGTTTTTTAGCTTTTTCTCAGAAAAAAATGTATCCAAAAGCAACCTAGTTCATTTCCTCATTGATTCCTTCATTCATTCACTCTTAATATACATCTAGGCCTCTTATGCTCAAGTCCATGAATGTTCCTCACTGACGTTTAGGATAAAGTCCACATTCCTACCATTGCCCATGTCACTCCAGCCCCTTCTTCAACTACATTTTTCCCTTTGTGAGGCAACCAAATCTTTGTGACCCACCATGTATAATATTCTCTGCTTGGAACATCTTCTTCCTTCCTATCTACCTCACCAGGTGAGCCCCAGGTACCTTCTGGTCCTGCTTAATGAGGTGGTGGTAGTAAGGAGGCACCAGCAGATGCCAAGAGCTTCCTCTATGCCAGGACACTTGTGAACACAGAAGCACTAAGGAAATGCTATTATTGTGCTCATTTTACAAGTAAGAATGTAGAGGCTTTGAAAGGTAAATTCAGTTCAGTTCAGTCGCTCAGTCGTGTCCAACTCTTTGCAACCCCATGAACCGCAGCATGCCAGGCCTCCCTGTCCATCACCAACTCCTGGAGCCTACCCAAACCCATGTCCATTGAGTTGGTGATGCCATCCAACCATCTCATCCTCTGTTGTCCCCTTTTCCTCCTGCCCTCAATCTTTCCCAGCATCACGGTCTTTTGAAATGAGTCAGCTCTTCACATGAGGTGGCCAAAGGATTGGAGTTTCAGCTTCAACATCAGTCCTTCCAATGAACACCCAGGACTGATCTCCTTTAAGATGGACTGGTTGGATCTCCTTGTAGTCCAAGGAACTCTCAAGAGTCTTCTCCAACACCACAGTTCAAAAGCATCAATTCTTTGGTGCTCAGCTTTCTTCACAGTCCAACTCTCACATCCATACATGACCACAGGAAAAACCATAGCCTTGACTAGACGGACCTTTGTTGGCAAAGTAATGTCTCTGCTTTTTAATACGCTGTATAGGTTGGTCATAACTTTTCTTCCAAGGAGTAAGTGTCTTTTAATTTCATGGCTGCAATCACCATCTGCAGTGATTTTGGAGCCCCCCAAAATAAAGTCTGACACTGTTTCCCCATCTGTTTGCCATGAAGTGATGGGACTGGATGCCATGATCTTAGTTTTCTGACTGTTGAGCTTTAAGCCAACTTTTTCACTCTCCTCTTTCACTTTCATCAAGAGGCCCTTTAGTTCTTCTTCACTTTCTGCCATAAGGGTGGTGGCATCTGCATATCTGAGGTTATTGAGATTTCTCCGGGCAATCTTGATTGCAGCTTGTGCTTCTTCCAGTCCAGCGTTTCTCATGATGTACTCTGCATATAAATAAGCAGGGTGACAACGTACAGCCTTGACGTACTCCTTTTCCTATTTGGAACCAGTTTGTTGTTCCATGTCTAGTTCTAACTGTTGCTTCCTGACCTGCATACAAATTTCTCAAGAGGCAGGTCAGGTGGTCTGGTATTCCCATCTCTTTCAGAACTTTCCAGTTTATCGTGATCCACACAAAGTCTTTGGCATAGTCAATAAAGCAGAAGTAGATGTTTTTCTGGAACTCTCTTGCTTTTTCCATGATCTAGCGGATGTTGGCAATTTGGTCTCTGGTTCCTTTGCCTTTTCTAAAACCAGCTTGAACATCTGGAAGTTCATGGTTCACGTATTGTTGAAGCCTGGCTTGGAGAATTTTGAGCATTACTTTACTAGCGTGTGAGATGAGTGCAATTGTGTGGTCATTTGAGCGTTCTTTGGCACTGCCTTTCTTTGAGATAGGAATGAAAACTGACCTTTTTCAGTCCCGTGGCCACTGCTGAGGTTTCCAAATTTGCTGACATATTGAGTTCAGCACTTTGACAGCATCTATCTTTCAGGATTTGAAATAGCTCCACTGGAATTCCATCATCTCCACTAGCTTTGTTCGTAGTGATGCTTCCTAAGGCTCACTTGACTTCACATTCCAGGATGTCTGGCTCTAGGTGAGTGATCATACCATCGTGATTAACTGGGTCGTGAAGACCTTTTTTGTACAGTTCTTCTGTGTATTCTTGCCACCTTTTCTTAATATCTTCTGCTTCTGTCAGGTCCATACCATTTCTGTCTTTTATTGAGCCCATGTTTGCATGAAATGTTGCCTTGGTATCTCTAATTTTCTTGAAGAGATCTCTAGACTTTCCCATTCTATTGTTTTCCTCTGTTTCTTTGCACTGATCACTGAAGAAGGCTTTCTTATCTCTCCTTGCTATTCTTTGGAACTCTGCATTCCAAAAGGTTAATTAACTTGATACAATACAGCTAGTACTTGGAGCTGGGACTGGAACTGAGTCTGACTCTAGTCCTTGTGGTTAATCTTTACCTGGAGAGTTGCAAACACCTCATGGGCCAGGCAGGTTTGCATATTAAAGGCAAAGAACCAGATTTCACCTCCACAAAGAAATATGCTTAAACAAAACAATACTTAATGACTCTTTAAGTTTATTTTTGTGAGAATGGGAATATTCACTTTCATATTATATCTATCATAAGAAAACCAACAACCCTTCATGTTATTAATTTTGCCTCTAAAATAAGAATCTGGATAATGTGATTTTTCCAGAGAAACCATTTCTATTCTGGAAAATTTTAATATGCTTTAGGATGAAAGAGATAATAACTTACTAAAAGCATACTTTAGGAGCATAGTGGAAAAAATATGGGAAAGCTCACCATTCTTGTTGTTTTATGTTGTAAAACCAAAAAATGATATAAATAATTTGTGGTTTTTCTGTTGCAACCTGAAAGATCACAAGTTTTACTTAGAGCTTCAGTATTTATGTGAGTAGATACCAAATTCTTTTGATCAAAGGAGTTCCAATAGATTCTGTAGCCACCTGGGAACTGAGCCACACAGTTTTAGTAAGAATTTGATCTCCAACTGATCCTGTCTGTCTCATTATGGAATATTTGGGGTTGAATTGAACTCTTCAGCAACATTTAACCTGTCCTTATTTTTACCTTAAAGAAAAAGTCACGTTTCAAGGGTGGCTGAAGCATCTGATATATTTAGTTCCTAACACATCTGCTTTAAAATAAGATCACACACAAAAATTGCTCTCTGTAGGACATCTGTGGGTAAGAAGCTCTTTTGACTGACTAGGTTTAATATTTTAGTTTTGGTAGTAAAAGATTCCAGATGTTTACCCTAGCAGCTTTTGTAGACACATGGGATTAATGTAGGCACGTAATCCCTGGGTTTGGAATACAGCCAAAGTGTGTACATATGCCATTTAATTATGTAGACAATCTTGGCATTTCAAACATCATCAGAATTTCTCAGCTGATATTCCTATTACTAATCCTGTTTTAAATAATCAAAGAGTGGTAAAGAAACTGGCCTTGCACATACTAATGAAATCTATGTAGCCCCTTTTAATAGATTTGGAGATTTCTATGGATTAAAAATTCATGTGTTTTATCAATTAAAAACAGGTAAATATAATATAAAAACAGCCAGAAAATATTTTCAAAATTCTTTGCTTCATACCAGTGTAGCAATTTCCAAATTCTTTTTTGTTATCGTCCTTCTTTCTAAAAATTCATCTATCCCAAGGGAACCTTTGACTAAGCCCTGATGATTTCCCATGAGTTCGCGAACTTGACTTTGGGATATACTTCTCTATACAAACAGTGCCAGAAGTTTGTTTTGAATAAACATTCCAAAGTTCCTTACCTAGATGGTTTTGAACAACCTGCTGTGAATCTAAAAGCATACAGACACAGCAGAATTGTTGTATATTAATGACTCAAATTTCTCCCACTTCCTTTTAGGAAAAATGCAGCAACAGCAAGCAAAACATTTCCATACGTTTTTCCAAAAGACATTTAGAAGTTTTATATGTGAAAATAAATTAGTAAATCATCACCAAAAAAATGGATGAAGTGAGCTAAAAGAAAGTGCTACAAACTATCTGGGAGGAAAGATATTTTCAGTGAAGCAAGCTCAGTGGAAAAACTCCCAATCCCAAAGTTTTCCAGATATAAAATTTTCAAGTTTCCCAAGGCCATAATTTAGTTACTTGCTCTCCTGGGATATGGGAAGTTTCCTTTATGTGCTGTAGGCTCCTGTATCATGCATATAAATTTAAACTAAACACACACAAATATACACGGCATTAAAATAGCATATGATGATGAGAAACAAGATATTTTGGTACATTTATCTGGAACATATTTATAAGTAAAATACAGGTTGAATTTCTTTAAATGAGAAATATTTTTAATAATGATGGGGACAGCTGTAATTTTACACGTAAATTTTTACTCTAGTAAACCCTCTTCTCTCAAGCTCTCCTACCCCATCTCTGATTATCCAGACTTAAAAAGCACCTTTAGAATCAGACATTTGTTTTCCAATACTTTATTTTGAAATTTCTCAATTGATTGACATTTTCACTGCCAATAGTTCAAAACCTTTATTATCTCAGGCATTCATAACTTTATAACTGCTATGCCTTTCTGCCGTCCTGGCCCCACTGCTACCAAACTGTACCCTTCCCTCAGCCTGGCTCAAATCTGGTCTGTATCTCTATTAAGCTTCCCTGGTAGCTCAGTGGTAAAGAACCTGCCTGCCAATACCGGAGACAAGGGTTTGATTCCTGAGTCAGGAAGATCTCCTGGAGAAGGAAATGGTCGCCAACTCCAGTATTTTTGCCCGGAAAATCCCATGGACAGAGGAGCCTGGTGGGCTACAGTCCACAGGGTCACAAAGAGTCAGACACAACTTAGCACACATGCGCACCTCTACTAAGCACAATGACAGAGGTTTAGGAAATGTGGGTGATCCAGCTCAAGAACTCTGGATTAACTTCACAGCACCTTGATGAGGAAGCATGGATCCCAAGTGTAACACAGAGCCAATGCATACTCTGAAAGCTCGAGTAAGGGATACAACTGAAAAGGAAAAAACCTAACCAAATCTAGCACCCTGTAGTGTTGACATTTTAAAGGTTTAGCAGTTGCTAAAATCAAAGTAACCCAGAAATCTGGCACAATGAAACTCCCTAAACCTACACCTGAGGTAGGAAGTTTTATAATGCTGGCAAAATAATATGAAAGCGATCCTGCCATTGTCAAATGCTTCATTTATGGAGTGGCAAAATATCATAAACTTCCACATACCTCAAAATATAGAAGGAAAAAAGTCTGCAAGTAAATCCACTGTTTGGGAAAGCCTACTGCATTGTTTTGTCAGGCATTATATCACTGTAAAGAATCTTTACTGACGCTGAAAGCAGCAGCAGCCAAGCCGGTCAGAAGTCAGATATATATACTGCTTCAACTTACTATCTCTATGACCATATTGCAAGGGATTATCAGTAAGCTATGTATGGCCTGCTGCTTGTTTCTGTAAATAAAGTTTTTTTGAAACAGAGTCACATTCATTAAATTACCTACTACTGTCTATGGCTGCCATGTGCTACAGTGTGGGAACTGAGTGGTTCTACCACATGGCCAGGAAAGCCTAAAATATTTACTGCCTGGCCCTCTACGGAAACAGTTTGTAGACCTCTGACTAGATGACAAAAAGGAAGATAAATAACCTTGATGATGTGAAGTGCAGCCATAAGAGGTGTGGTAGCAAATAAACTACTTTCCCCCCTTTATATTTACATTATTATTTTCTAATAATGTTTCAACAGTGAATATTTTTGATAAGGATAGGAAACAATAGTGATTAAAATATTATCATGCTTCATTTAAAAATTCTGTAACACAGTAACTGGATGTATGATTCTACATATGCTATATTTTTTTGTACTTTACAGATCATCTACATGGTACTGATACTCTGTAAAACATATTTGCAGATATTGAGTAATTAGTACATTTTTTCTGTAACAGTTACACAGTCTCTATATTGCTTTATTACTATATGACATTGAAGTACTGTTTCTCTAGAAACTAATATATTAAAATAGTATATCATATATATCTGAGAGATTAAGATGTCTTAGATTATCAACAAAAGTGAAAGTGAAAGTTGCTCAGTTGTGTCCGACTCTTCGCAACCCCATGGACTACACAGTCCATGGAATTTTCCAGGCCAGAATAGAGTGGGTAGCCTTTGCCTTCTCCAGGGATCTTCCCAACCCCTGGATTGAACCCAGGTCTCTTGCATGGCAAGCAGATTCTTTACCAGCTGAGCTACCAGGGAAGCCCAAGAATACTGGAGTGGGTAGCCTATCCCTTCTACAGTGGATCTTTCCAACCCAGGAATCGAACCAGGGTCTCCTGCATTGCGGGTGGATTCTTTACCAACTGAGCTATCAGGGAAGCCCAGATTATCAACAGAATAGTGGTTAATGGTTCAAGAAATGTAGTAATTAAGCACAGTCTGGCTTTTGACTTAATTGCTTTCTTTGCACCATAGTTTTGATATTTTGTGATACACAATTGACCTTGAAAACCAGTTGTTGGTATACTGTATGTTAAAAAAAACTCTTTTTGAGTCTTAACTGTTTTAGATGTTACTTTGAAGTTGCTTATCTATAAAAATCTAATTCTGGGGAAAAAAGAGAAATTCAAAGATACCTATTTGATTTACAAAAGAGGTTAAATATTATCCACTAGAATATACTTTTCTACTATATTTAGAGTAACATGGGAATTACTGTATCATACCAAGTGTTAGTTGCTTAGTTGGGTCTAACTCTTTGCCAGGATCCTCTGTCCATGGAATTCTCCAGGCAAGATTACTGGAGTGGGTTGCCATTTCCTCTTCCAGGGGATCTTCCTGACCCAGGAATCAAACCCAGGTCTCCCACATTGCAGTCAGATTCTTTACTGTCTGAGCCACCAGGGAAGCCCCAAACACCTCGGCAAAAATGCCTGTGGGGTGAGTAACAGTTCTGCTGAACAAAACAGGCTGATAATTCTATGTGTGATAGACAAAAATTCAATACTGGATTATAAAATCCATCTTCTCCAGACAAGAGGCTTTAAAAAGTCATCCTATAGAGCCTCGCCCCACAGAAAGTTCTTTCAAAGCAAGCATAATTATGTGGAATGGATTCACTTCTGCTTCTTAAAATCCCACTACTTAGGATTATAAAGGCATGAGAAACAATGTAGGTCTAAATTCTGAAAACCATGGCTCCTTAACAAAACTGCCTTTTATTTTCTTGTGAATATAAAGCATTCTTTTGACCATGGGGAAAAACTACCAAGAATTATTGTATCATTAACTGTAACTATATCGATCACTATAACATTTATCAACTGCTTATTAAAAAACAAATGAATTAAAATCAGTTTTGAGAAAATTTAGGGATATAATAGTGCAATCTGTACTCTAAGAGAGATACCTTTATCTCTTTTGCCACATTTTTATTTTAAAATAATTTTTATATTTTTAGTAATATGCATTTGTTGCCCTAAATCCTCCCGCAACTTTTTTTTTCCTTTTTTAAACAAAGTGAGGCAAAATAACCAAACCAATGAAAATCACCTGAAAACAAAACTGACATTCTGGTTGCCATTTACTGATGGACTAAACAAGTCAAGGATAAGTATCTCTGATGAAGCAACCCAATTAAATATTGGATAGAGAGTTGATTCAAAGATAAATAAAGCTAGGAGTATAAATCATACAGCATAATTTCAGGTGGATATTTCTTTAACCATTAGGTAAAACTGTTTTTCTATTAGAATGATCACTAACAATTAAGAACTTAAAACTAACAGAAAAGTTTTAGGTTTTAATTACATAAAAGATTATCAAGAAGATAGTCTTGTTAAGAAACATTCCGTTAAGGAAATATTTTGGATACTGAATTAAGGCCAAGCATGAATAAAGAACATAGGTGATGAGTAACAAAAGAGGCAGCATTTGAACATGGTGGCAAAGACACGGTTTACTTGGAATGAGTACATGGGACATTGCACACACACACACACACACACACACACACCGGTTTACTTGGAATGAGTACATGGGACATTGCACACACGCACACACACACACACACACACCGGTTTACTTGGAATGAGTACATGGGACATTGCACACACACACACAGACAAAACATGAACATATGCACACAGTTTCAGCAGAAATGATTTACCTCAAGCTTTATATCTCTTGAATTGGGGCTTATTGTTTCAGCCACCAGATGTCACCCTTCCCCAGAGAGATAAAAAACAAAAACAAGGAGAAAAAAGCACTTGTGTATTTGTTATAAGGATACAACTTAAAAAAATACACGTTTGCAACATTCTTCTCTCCCTAGCCAAACCATATGAGGATGGACTCCCCCGCCCCCTGCCACCACCTTGCTCCTTAATGCAGAAACGCAGGTCCTGGACAACAGAAGTGAAAACAGCCTGAGGCTGACACGATGAACAGAGTTGAGCTCAGCAGTGACGGATGGACAGTGGGATGCAGTTTCTTGGCAGAAGATTTGTTGGATGACTACCACGCTAGTGAGGGAGAATGGAGAGAAATGGATGAAAGAGACTTCAAGACTTTCTACTCTGTATTATAAAAAGAACCAATCCTGGGTATTTTCAACTAAAGGCTGCCGTAAAGATTTATATTACTTTTTAAATCTAGCTTTGCATGTCAAAGCTACATTTTATCTACCAAATCTAGCTTTCAGGAAAAAAGAAATTAGCCAGGGCTCCTTCAGGGTCTATATATATATATATATATATATATATATATGCTGCTGCTGCTGCTAAGTCACTTCAGTCGTGTCCGACTCTGTGCGACCCCATATACGGCAGCCCACCAGGCTTCCCGTCCCTGGGATTCTCCAGGCAAGAACACTGGAGTGGGTTGCCATTTCCTTCTCCAATGCATGAAAGTGAAAAGTGAAAGTGAAGTCGCTCAGTCGTGTCCAACTCTAGTGACCCCATGGACTGCAGCCTACCAGGCTCCTCCATCCACGGGATTTTCCAGGCAAAAGTACTGGAGTGGGGTGCCATTGCCTTCTCCGATATATATATATATATATATATATATATATATATATATATTTACAAACAAATTGGAGAGAAAGAGACCCTGACTTCATCACAGTGTCTTGCACTAAACACACGGTAGGTAAACACTTTCCCACTCACCACACCTCCTATATAATACAAGAAAGGAGGTGATGATCAAAAGTTTCAATCTCGTTTTTTCAATCTCATTAGCTAAGTGAGGGCCTTATTCTCTCAATTTGCTGTCACTCTACTACAGCTACAAGGAGAAGTAAAATTCAAGGGTTAGAATAGATTAATAATTCCATGTGTGTGGATTATAGAAGCCAAAAGACAATTCAGCAGAGACCCTTATGATTACCCAAGGCTTCAGAACTTTCCAAAACACAATTTTTCTTATTCCATGTAAAATTAAAGGAAATTCCAAAGAAAAGGATCTTTTGTAGGCCAGAGATTTTTAGCAATTTGTGAAATACTTGTTTAGAAAACATTTTTTTGTATTCCAACATATTGATAGATAAGGCTATTGCACATTGTTGTATCTTTTGGAAACATTCTAGATACATTATATCTTTTAGACACTTTCTTTCTCAACTACAAAGGCAAAATATGTTCATTATAGAAAATTCCAAAAACTGAAGGAAGGCTCCAGATAATAAAATCACCTATAATCCCATAGAATATGGGGAAAGAGAATGAAGTTATGAGTGAAACATATTTTCAAATATGCAAAATATTAAATTTATACATAGTTCAAGTTTTTACAATTATAATTCATTTCCATTAATCTCACAGAATTCATTCTAACCTGTCCTCCATTTACCAATGAAACATTGCCAACAAGTTTCCCAAGAATCTCCTGCTTGGTGGCCCGTATCTTCACACTCAAGTTACTCTTGTATCTTCTTTGGTGCTTCTACAGCATTGATGCTGCTGATCATTCTTTTGCAAACACTCTTTCCTGATTTTTTATATCCTACTTTTCATAGCTTCTTCTATCCATCTGGTCATTCTCCACTAGTCATCACTGTGGGCTGTTCATTTTCAGGCTGATGTTAACTAGTGAATTTCTGGCTCTATCCTCTATGCCACTCATTTAAACCCTCTCCCTGAGTGACCAAAGTCACTGTCATGGTATCAATGACTAGCTACATATTGACAGGTCAAACACACAATAGATGCTTAATATGTTTAATTTTATTAATGACTTAACAACTTTCAAACCCAGTCTCCAGGAAGTTCTTAGCTCCAAGGCCAGAGCTTCATAGCAGAAGTCTCTTATCTACTATAATTGAAAATGGTAATTGGCTGGTTAATTGTAAACGTGGGTTAGGCAGTAAATAATAAAACATGACAAGTATTTTACATATTTGACATTAATCAAATACATGTCCAATCATCTGCCAATATTTTTAGAGTCAGTGTCATGAGATAATGATAATGGGTCAAATTCCCTAGGAAGACCCAACAATTATAAATATACATGCACTCAAAATCATAATATCTAAATATATGAAGCAAACACTGACAGAACTGAAAGGAAACACAGACAGCAATACAGTAATAACAGTGAACAGCCATACCCCACTTTAAACAATGGATGGATCATTCAGAATAGATTAGGAAACAAAGGATTTGGACAACACCATAGACCAGATGGACCTAAAGACATATATTCACACAGAACATTCCACCCAACAACAGTAGAATATATATTCTTCTCAAGTGTACATAAAACACTGTCCAGGATAGATCAAATATTAAATAACCAAAAAATTTTATCAAATTTAAGGCTGAAATCATAACATGTATCTTTTCTAAACACAGTGTAATGAAATTAGAGATCAACGGTAGAAGCAAAACAGGAAAATCCAGAAATATGCAGAAGTTAAACGGAATGTTCTTGAACAACCAGTGGGTCAAAAAACAAAAGGGAAATTAGAAAATATCTTGAGACAAAATAGAAAACACAGTAAATCTAAATTTATGGACCAACAAACTCAGTACTAAGGGGATTGTTTAGAGTAATAAACATCTATATTAAAAGGAAAAAAAAAAAACCTCAAATAAACAACCTAACTCTATGCCTTAAGGAACCAGAAAAAGAAAAGTAAACTACGTGCAAATTTAGCAGAAGGAGGGAACTAATAAATATGAGAGCAGAAATTTTTAAAAACTGAATTAATGCCACTCCTTCTCAAACTCTTCTTCTCAAACTCCTTGAAAACTGAAGAGGAGGGAACATATCCAAACTTATTTTGAGGCCAGAATTACTCTGATACCAAAGCCAGACAAGCATAGTATAAGAAAATTATAGGTCAACATCCTGAAGAATATCGATGCAAAAATCCTAAATAATACACAGGCAATCCAAATTAAAAAACACATTAAAAGGATCATATACTATGACCAAGTGCAATCTACCCCTGGGATACAAGGATGATTCAAAATACAAAAACCAATTAATATGACATCCCACATATCCGAGTGAAGGATAAAAATCACATGATCTCATCAATGTAAAAAAGCATCTGACAAAATTCAATGCCTTTTCATAATAAATACTCTCAACAGACTAGGAGTACAGGAAATTAACTCAACTTATAAAGGCCACATATGAAAAGCCACCATCTATCATCATTCAAAAGTGAAAAGTTGAAAGCTTTTGTTCTAAGATTGAGAATAAGGCAAGAATTCTCACTCCTGCCACTTCTACTCAACATAGTACTGGAATTCCTAGCCAGAGCAATTAGGCAAGAAAAAGAAATAAAAGGCATCCAAATAAGGAAGAAAGAAGTAAAATTATCTGTTTGCAGATGTTACTACCTTATATGTAGAAAACAAGCATCCACACTCGAAAAATGTTACAACTAACAAATTCCATGAATCAGGATACAAAACCAACACACAAAAATCAGATATCTACACACTAATGACAAAACATCCATTAAAAGTAATTAAGAAAACAATCCCATTTACGATTGCATTAAAGAATGAAATACTTAGGAATTAAGTTAACCAAGCAGGTGGAAGACTTGTAAACTGAAAGCAAGACTTGGATGAAAGAAACCACAGAGCACACAAATGGAAAGATACTCCATGCTCAGGTACAGATAGTTTAGTACTGTTAAAGTGTCCAGTCTATCGAAAGTGGTCTATAGGTTCAATGCAATCCCTATCAAAATCTCATGACATTTTTTACAGAAATGGAGAAAACAATTTTAAAATTCATATGGAACTGCAAATAACCACAAGTAGTCCCCCCCTCACAAAAAAATCTTGAGAAAGAAGAATAAAGCTGGTGGCATCACACTGTGTGATTTAAAAACATATAATAATATATCCACAAGTAAATAAATGAAATTGGACTCTCATCTCACAAAACATACAAAAATCAACTCAAAATGGATTAAAGACTTAAATATAAGACCTGAAACTATAAAATTCTCAAGAGGGTAACATACTGGAAGCTTCCTGACATTAGGCTTGGTAATAATTTCTTGGATATGGCACCAAAATCACAGGCAACAAAAGCAAAAATAGACAAGTGGGAGGACATAAAACTAAAAAAGCTCTGTACAATAAAGGAAGAAGTTAACAAAGTAAAAATGCAACCTACAAAATGGGAAAACATTTGCAATACTTGCAAAACATATGTGATAAGATATTAATGTCCATAATTTACAAGCAGCTCTTACAACTCAGCAAAAATGAGCAAACAAAAACAAAAACAACCAAATAACCTAAGTTAAAACTGGGCAAACAATTTTGAATAGATAATATTTTTCCAAAGGTGAAAAACATACCGTTCACAGATGCTCATCACTAATCATCAAGGAAACAAATATCAAAAAACACAGTAAAATATCAGCTCACACCTGTTAGGACAGTGATTACGAAAACAAAAACAGAAAGTGCTGGTGAGGACGTGGCGAAACTGCAACCTTTGTATTCTGTTGGCAGGTGCACGATCATGAGATGGTGCAGGCTCTTTCAAACAGCATAGAACTTCCTTCAAAAATTAAAAATAGAACTGCCATATGAACCAGCAATCCCACTTCTGAGTATTTATCCAAAATAACTGGAAATCAGGATCCCAAAGAGATATTTATACATCTACGCCCACTGCAACATTATTCACAGGAGGTAAGAGTTGGGAATAATCTAAATGTCCGTCAATGGATGGATGTATAAAGAAAATGTAGTATATACATGCAACCAAATATTCTATCACAAAAAGAAACGAAAGAAATCCTGTCATAGCTACAACATAGATGAAGCTGGAGCACATTATTAAGTGAAATGAGGCAGTCACAGAAGGACAAATTCTGCAAGATTCTCCTTATATGAGGAATGCAAAGCAGTCAGATAGAAGCAGAAAGTAGAATGGTGGCTGCCAGGAGATGGGGTGTGGGATGATGCGGAGTTGCTGTTTAATAGGTACAAAATCTCAGTCAAGCAAAATGAAAAAGATCTAGTGATGCAATATATAACAGTGTGTGTATAGTTAGCAATACTGTATTGTATACTTAAGTTTATTGAGTATAAATCCCATGTTATTACTATTTTTAAAAAAAAGAATTTCCTTTAGGATTACTTGCAAGGTGAATCTGTAAGCAAAAATTCTCTTGAATTTTGTTAATCTGGAAATGTCATTTTGATTTTATTTCTGAAAGACAGTTTTATAGGACAGAAGACTGTTAATTGACAATTTTTTCTTTATCATCCTTCTGACCCCCATTGTTTCTGATGAGAAGTCAGCTATTAATTTTATTGGGATTCCATTCTAAGTGACTGATTGTTTTTTATTTTTGCTGCTTTTATAATAGATTATCTCTTTGTTTTTATAATGATGTGCCTGAGTATGAATCTCTTTTTGTTTATCCTTGTTGGAGTTCATCAAGTTCTGGATGTATAGATTAATGTTTCTCATCAAATTTGGGATATTTTCAGCTATTATTTATTCCATTTTTTTCCTTGCTCTTTTCTCTTTCTTCTCTCCTTCTAGTACTCCCATTACACCTATGTCAGTAGCCCTAGTGGTACCATTCTCTGAGGCGCTGTCCATTTTTCTTCATTTTTTATTCGTATTGCATGGCCTCCTGTCAATCCATCTTTGAGTTCACTAGTTTCTTTAGCCAGTGCAAACCAACTGCTGAGCCCCTCTAGTGAATTTTTCATTTTGGTTACTGTACTTTTCATTGTACTTTAGAATTTCTATTTGGCTCTCTTTTACAGTTTCTATATTGATATAATTTCTTTATTCTCTCAATGTGATGAGAGGCTGTCATCATGGCTTCCTTTACTTCATTAAGCATAGTTTCCTTTGCTTATCTGAACATCTTTACAACAGCTGCTTTGAGGTCTTTTTCTGTTAAATTCAACATCTGAGTCCTCTCACAAGCAGTTTCTGTTACCAGTTATCTGCACCCCCACCCTGCCCCCACTTAAGGCATCTGCCTAGGTTTTGGGCTTAAAGAATTGCTGACTTATTGCTCTATTGTTGCAAACAATGCTATGGGGCATAAATTGTTTAATCAGTTCAGTTCAGTCGCTCAGTTGTGTCTGACTCTGCAACCCCATGAATCGCAGCACGCCAGGCTTCCCTGTCCATCACCAACTCCCGGAGTTCACTCAAACTCATGTCCATCGAGTCGGTGATGCCATCCAGCCATCTCATCCTCTGTCGTCCCCTTCTCCTCCTGCCCCCAATCCCTCCCAGCATCAGGGTCTTTTCCAATGAGCCAACTCTTCGCATGAGGTGGCCAAAGTATTGGAGTTTCAACTTCAATATCAGTCCTTCCAATGAACACCCAGGACTGATCTTTAGGACGGACTAGTTGGATCTCCTTGCAGTCCAAATTGTTTCATAGTCTGATGCAATTCAGTGTGGGCAGTGGCAGTTTGAGGTTTGTTCTGACTTCAGGAAGGCTTTTCTTAGCTCTTTCCTAGGTTCTCTTTTGTGAAACTGGCCTATGGTTTAGCATTTTGTTTACTAAGAGGTTCTACCAGCCTTCTTTCATTTGCTTACTTTAGAGATTTCCATTGTTTCTGAGAGTATCCTGAAACTTGAACTTCCCCACACTCTTGTTTCAAATAAAATCAGTTCCTGTGGAAAGAGCTTTGAAGCTCTCTGTTCTTATGGACTGTCTCTTCCCCTAGGCAAAATCTCTGAGGCCCTGCTCCAAGAGCTGAATGCAGGCAGTAGCTCTGGTGTCCTTGGCTTGCCTGTCCCAGTGTGGAACTTCTGACCATCAAGCAAGATGCAGTGAGGGCACCTGGGGCCCTAGTATTCTAGGCCTGCACACCTGCAATGACATCTTCATTCTATCAGTAGGGGCTGGGTGAAGGAAGGGAGCTCCTGACCTCTTGGCTGCACTTACCAGGAATCCAGCCTCTGTAACTTGACATTGGAGGAGGTGAGAAATGCTGGCAGCCTACCCTCCTGGTAAGACATGGTATCCGTTTATAGGAGATGAAAGGAGAGGAAGCCTGTCTTCTCAGCCACACCAGTTGAGAGTGGAGATATTGTAATGCTGAGTTGAGGGCAACAGCGTAGGAGTAGGTCATGACTCGACTGCCATATTGGTTGTTCTTACCATGCGTGAGCAGATTTTCTTGAATAAATCTTTCTTCACTTGGTACATACCTGTGGGGCAATACCCAGGGACTTTTTTATTTTTTTAATAGTTTCTATCAGTTATGTTTGTATTCTGCTGTGGGGCAGGTCTGCTATTGTGGAAGTGGAGCCTTTCTTCAGTATCTGTGTTTCAAATGCAGGAAGAAGGAAATGAATTTTGAAGTAATCAGGTAAAGAGCCCTCTTAGATTAAAAAATTTTTATTCCAATCTGTTTTATACACAAATGAAAACACTACATTGCACACTTAAGAGTATGCTAGTCATTGTTTTGAGCACTGAGAAAATACCACCACATTTAGTCCTCTATAAGGTGCATAGGTTGTTTTATCATGCTTTTCGTAGACGGAAACAGAAGCCCAGAAATCTGCAGTACTTTGCCCAGACTGCACAGCTAAGAAGTGGGAAAGTAAGGATTAAATAAAGGCAGATTTGCTCCATACGTTGCTTTTTACTTCACATTTCTTTTCCTATGGAATAGATTAACTAGATACCTAATATTTGGTTCATAATGTTAAAACAAAAATTCTGTGTTTACTTAGGATTATGTGGTAGTCATATTTTGACCTTAAATACTCTTTGAAAACAGTTTCTAATAGCTTTATAATCTTGCTCCATTTTGAAGTGTATGAAAATGCTTGTTTTATTATCTCCTCACTATCACTAAATACAATACTCTCTTTTAAAAAGTAATTGTCATTCTCAAAAAAAAAATAGTTGCCATTCTCTTTGTAAAATATTTTCTACTATGATTTACCTTATATCTATATTTTTTTATTGTATCTGAGTCATTACTAAATATCTTAGTTCAGGCTGCTGGAACAAAATATATAGACTTGATAACTTAAACAACAGTTATCTCTCATAGATCTGAGAAGCTGAGAGGTTCAAGATCAAGACGCCAGCAGATCTGCTGTCTAATGAGAGCCCACTTTCTGGCTTTTAGACAGCCACCTTCTTGTTGTATCCTCATATGATGGAGAGAAAGAGAACTAGCTCTCTGGTCTCTTCTTATACGGGCATGAAATCCATCATAGGAGCTCTATCCTCATGACCTCATCTAAGCCTGATTAAGTCCTGAAGGTGTCACCTTCAAATACCATCACAATGGGGTAAGACCACAACGCATGAATTTTAGGGGAAAACAAACATTCAATGTACAAAGTGATAAACAAAGAATTTTCTCTTACAATTCTAGGGATCAGAAGTCCAAAATCAGTTTTGATTTTGAACCAAAATCAAAGTATCAGCAGAGCCAGGTCTCTCCCAAGGTACTAAGAGAAGTTCTAAGAATCCTTCTTCAAACCTCCAGTAGCTCAGGCATTCCTTGGCTTGTGACCACATCACTATTGTCTCTGCCTCCCACTGACTCATCATCTTTGGCCTCAAAAATTCCCTCTGCCTCTTGCAAGGATAGATATGACTGCATGAGAGCTCATCTAGATAATCCAGGATATGGATTTGAGATCCTTAACTTATTTCTTTTCCATATAAAGTAATATTCAGTCTTTTACCACATGAATATACTTGTGATATATATCAAATGATATTTATTTTTATACTTTTCCTATTACATCTTAGACAAATGCCATAGTTATAACTTTTAAACTATAACCCCTAGAGACACAATTTAAAAATCACTATCAAACAATAGATATCCAGAAAATTAAATTCTCTTTCATGAGAGAATTATCTAAAAGATCACAATTTAAAATGTGGTATTAAAATCTAAGTAGTGCATTTTAAAAACTAATCCAAACATTTCTTTAAAAGAATAATAACTCAGTGTCCTGCAAAATGATAAATTAAGAAAACAATCCAATTACAACTACATCAAAATAAAATAGAAATAAATTTTGCCAAGGCAGTAATATGACATTGGTGAAATATGAAGAAGACACACTAAATGAAAAGATATTCTGTGCTCCTGGGTTGGAAGAATTAGTACTGTTAAAACTTCCATACTACTAGTGATTTATTGGAGAAGGCAATGGCACCCCACTCCAGTACTCTTGTCTGGAAAATCCCATGGACTGAGGAGCCTGGTGGGCTGCAGTCCACGGGGTCGCTAAGAGTCGGGCACGACTGAGCGACTTCACTTTCACTTTTCACTTTCATGCATTGGAGAAGGAAATGGCAACCCACTCCAGTGTTCTTGCCTGGAGAATCCCAGGGACGGGGGAGCCTGGTGGGCTGCCGTCTATGGGGTCGCACAGAGTCAGACACGACTGAAGCGACTTAGCAGTAGCAGCAGCAGCAGCAGCAGCATCGGTTTATAGATTCAATGCAATCCTTATCAAAATCTCAATGGTATTTTTCATAGAAATAGAATTACACAATCCTAAAATTTGTATGGAATCACAGAATACCCTAAATAGTCAAAGCATTCTTGAGAAAGAACAAAGCTGGAGGTGTCACACTTCCTGATTTCAAATGATACTATAAAGCTATAGTAATCAAAACAGTGTGTTACTGGACTAAAAACAGATACATAGGTCAATGAAACAGAAGGGAAAGCCCAGAAATAAATCCTTGCATATATGGTCAATTCATTTATGATGAAGGAGCCAAGAAGATATAATGGAAAGAGGACAGGCTCTTCAAAGAAGTTTTGGGGAAACTGGACAGACACATGCAAAAGAATAAAACTACGTTATTATTTTACATTATACCCCAAAATTAACTAAAAGTGGATTAAAGACTTTAGTGGAAGACCTGAAGACAAAAAATTCCTAGAAGAAAAGACAGGCAGTAAGTTCCCTGACAGTAGTTTTGATAAGATTTTTTGAATCTGACTCCAAAAACCAGAAGCAATAATAACAAAAATAAACAAGTTTGAGATTACATCAAACTAAAAAGTTCCTGCACAGCAAAGGAAACTCAAGAAAATTAAAAAGGCAACATGTTGAATGTGAGAAAATATTTGCAAACTCTGTTCAATTAGGTGTTGATAACCAAAATATATAAAGAATTCATACAGCTCAATATCAAAAATAAACAAAAAACCCCCAAAGCCAAGCAACCAGATTAAAAAATGGGCAGAGGACCTGAATAAGCATTTTGCCAAAGAAAATACACAGATGGCTGACAGGCATGTGAAAAGATGCTCAACAGCACTAATCATTAGGAAAATACAAATGGAAATCACAATGAGGTACCACCTGACACTTGTCAGAATGCATATTATAAAAGGACAACAAATAACAAGTGTAGGAAAGGATATGGAGAAAAAGGAACTCTGGTGCACTGTAGGTGGAAATGTGAATGAACTTGGTGGAGAACAGAGGTCCCTTAGAAAATTAAAAATATTAAGTATATACAATCCAGCAATTCCACTTCTGGATATTTAGCCAAAAAAGAAAAAAACATGCTAACTCAAAAATATATATCTTAGTCAGTAGAAATTTGCTGTATGATGCAGAGACTCAAATCTGATGCTCTGAGACAACCTAGAGGGGTGGGATGGAGGGGGAGGGAGGTTCAAGAGGGAGGGAACATATGTATACATATGGCTGATTCATGCTGATGTATGGCAGAAACCAATACAATATGGTAAAGCAATTATCCTTCAATAAAATAAATTAATTTTAAAAACTGTCAGTAATTTCTGGCAATGAGAAGATTCTTTTGGGAGTAAAAACTCATTTATTTGTAAGTGTGTAACAAACGTGAAAACAGTAGTTTCTTAGATTAATGTGAAACAATTATATATATGCTGGAAAATATACCTGTTACAGATATATAAATAAACTTGGACAATCTAACAGTTTTTATTCCAGATATTTTTAATTTAGAAAATGCTTTGAAATAATTAAAGGGTTTATAAAACAGGTATATCAAGAGTATGCATTAAATAAACTCACCTGCTATTTTCTCTCATTCTCAAGACAGGTTCAACATCATATTGATTCATTACTTTAACAAAACAAACAAATACTCAAATTGGTTTGTATGTATAATGCACATGTATTAAATACTATGATTCTCAAAAGAAAATCATACACACACCCTAATGTTCACTGTAGCATTACTTACAATAGCCAAGAAATGGAAACAACCTAAACGTCCATTATGGATAAATAAAGAATATGTGGCATGTATATACACACACAGAAATGTTATTCCAGGAAATCCTGCTATCTGCAACATGGAAGGACCCTGAAACATTATACTACGTGAAATAAGGGAGAAGAAGATATATCATGTGATCTCGCTTGTAGGTGGAATCTAAAACAATAAGAACAAACCCCAAGTTTATAGCTACAGAGTGGTGGCTCCCAGAGGCAGGAGGTGATGGAGGGGGTGAGCAAATTGGCTTACGGGAGTCAAAGGTACAAGCTTCCAGGTACAAAATAAGTAAGGCTGGGGATGTAATTGGTGGCTCAGATGGTAAAGAATCTGCCTGCATTGCAGGAGACCCAGGTTCAATCCCTGGATCGGGAAGAACCTCTGGAGAAGGTCATAGCAACCCAATCCAGTGTTGTTACCTAGAGAATCCCATGGACAGAGGAGCCTAGAGGGCTACAGTTCATGGGGTCACAAAGAGTCAGACACAACTGAGTGACCAATATACACACATGGTGACTATAGTTAGTAATACTGTATTTGAAAGTTGCTGAGAGAAATCATAACTCTCATTGCAAGCGAAAAAAAAAAAAAAACCCACACACAAAGAATAAGTCCTCATTTTAAGAAAAAACACATCTTGTAAGGGGATGGTGTTAACTTACTGCAGTGACTGTTTCACAATATCAAATCCTTATGTTGTACACCCAAAACGAATGTTATATGTCACTTCTACCTTGATGAAATATTAATACATTAAAAAAACCCTGAGCCACTTGGTACTCCTGTGTGTTTGAACTGGTCCCCATGTTCTACTCTGCAGCCTCTGGACTCTGAAGACTGATGAGAGACATTTGTAATCCAGTCACATAAGTGTAATAAAGAAGTATTTGTCCTGATGGAAGAAGAGCAAGACTTACCAGTGAAAATACCAAGATACAGGAATCAGGAGAGCAAACTTTAAGTCAAGTAAGCAACTCTGAAGTCAATGATCAGAAATCCCAAACTTCAAGCCGTGCTTTAAACCTGACCATGCCAAGAAAGGAGGTACCATTCTCAATGCACCATGCAAGATCGGTGATGCCAGTCTTTTAAAATTGGTTTTCACTGACCACCTTGTTTGTTTCAGAATACCCAGAATGCGTTTGTTGCCTTGTGCATGCTCATCTCTGTGCTCCCCTGTAAGTCTTACTGCCATACCATCTAAGGAACAAAATCACACAGAATCCACTCCCCAGGGTTTGGTGATTGTGTTTTTGAGGTTGGATATTCTTCTAAAGGTAATAAACAGTGCTTTACTCAAAAAAAAAAGTCCTCCTTTGTCTCTACCCACCCACCCTGCGCCACCCATCAAACCCCAAATTGCGATTGTAAAATAGGCAACAAGAATATGCAGATTAATTAAAGTAATGTTACATGAAAAATCCTGGACACATAAGCTATGGTCCAAGGTTATTGAGAGATGTTAAAATTAGTGAGAAGCTAATTCTTTATCTAAAGGAACACTATAAATCAAGCAAGGAAAAAGTACTGGTTAGACATCAGAAAAAGAGTGTTGCAAAATCCAAAAACAAAACAAAAAATACCAATCAACCAACCAACCAAACCCCCAAATAGCCTGTAATAACTTCCAGACTTTTAAGAGTTTAAAACAAAAGAAAATGAATGAATTTCCCATGTGTTTCAAGGGTAAATAGGCTCTTCCTGTCTCTAGTTAAACAAACTCTTCAGTTGAAGGTTTTGACTCTACAATTTTGGACAGTATGACTGCCTGACAGGCAAAATACAGGATAAAAATAAAGATAATAGTAATTTGGTAACAAATTATAAACTTCAACTGGCCACCAGCACTTCAAAGTAACCATTAGAGTTAGTGGGGTCTGTGGTCACAGTCTTACAGAGAAGTATTATCTTCTGTTTTAAAAGTATGAATAGCTAGAACCTTATCAATAAAGAAGAAATAGAAATGGTATTACTGAGAACAAGCAGAGTGACTGAAGAATTACTACTAACCAGTTATTTCATTTCTTTGCAAATTGAGATAAGTAACTTAAAGTACTTAGAGTTACTTAGTTTAAAAGACACCCACAAAAGACAAGCAATTTTCCATGACCTTACACAGTCTTCCAGGAGAATCTTCTCAACCCAGCGATCAAACCCAGGTCTCCCGCATTGCAGGTGGATACTTTACCATTTGAGCCATCAGGTAAGCCCAAGAATATTGGAGTGGGTTGCCATGATCTTCTTCAGGGGAACTTCCCGACCCAAGAATCAAACCAGGGTCTCCTGCATTGCTGGCAGATTCTTTACCAGCTGAGCTAGGGGAAGCCCCATATTACACATTAATTTGGATTAAATCTCACCCTCAATCTCTTTGTTGATTGAATTGCCTACCTAGAAAAACATATTTTGATATGTTTTCTGTTTTCTGTTTCTCAGTTTATATCTCAGATTTCAGAGGAGAAAAGAATGAATTTTCTAGAAATTTGAACACTAAGCAGCAGGAATAACAATTGAATATTATAGGTGTTACTGATCTTTGACTCAAGAATTCTGACACTGAATCCTGTGCCAAGATGCTCTTCAATAATCCTGCAGTGGGAGCAGCCCCTTTATATCTAGTAGTCAGAAGAGGGGCTTTCCAGGTGGTCCAGTGGTTAAGAATCCACCTACCAATGCAGGGAACATGGGTTTGATCCCTGGATCAGGAAGATCCCACATGTCTTGGAGCAACTAAGTCCGTGTGCCACAGCTACTGAGCTCCCTGAGTCTGTGTTCTAGAGTCTGTGAATTGCAACTGCTGAAGCCTGTGTGCCTAGAACCAGAGCTCTGCAACAAGAGAAGCCATGACAGTGAGAAGCCTGCCCAGCGCAACTAAAGAACAGCCCCAGCTCATTACAGCTAGAGAAAGCCTGTGTGCAGCAATGAAGACCCAGCAGCCAAAAAAAAAAAAAAAATTAATTAATTTAAAAAAACTTAAAAAGGGGAGAGGGGCAGGAAAGACACTGGAATGTCTATCTGATCATTTGTGGAATTAAAAAAAAAAAAAAAAACCTACTATCTTCAGTTGAAGTAGTAGCTATGGTCGAAAGGAAAAAGGACTAACTAAAAGCTGTAATCCTAATAATTTCCACAGTTTTAACCGTAACACAATTTTAAATTCAATTCTTATAGGATTCGTATTTTGATCTACGATTAAAATTTAATAAGAATTCCACAGCCAGTTTCTGCTGATTGTAAAAAAAAAAAAAAAAAAATCTAATTTCATTAAAAACTCCATGAGCATTGTCAAAATTTATTCTTTTATTTCAAATATCTATGAGAAAAATTTCAAATAAATATACATAAATCAGTAATCAACTTGTCTTAAATTTTTTTTTGACATGGAAATCATTTTATATTATTTAAAGTGGAATTTAACCTGTATTAAATTTAATTGTTGAAGAGGAACTGAAGAGCTTCTTGATGAAAGTGAAAGAAGAGAGTGAAAAAGTTGGCTTGAAACAACATTTGAAAAACTAAGATCATGGCATCCTGTCCCATCATTTCATGGGAAATAGATGGGGAAACAGTGACAGACTTTATTTTTTTGGGCTTCAAAATCACTGCAGATGGTGACTGCCACCATGAAATTAAAAGACACATGCTCCATGGAAGAAAAGCTATGACCAACCTAGACAGCATATTAAAAAGCAGAGACATTATTTTGCCAACAAAGGTCCATCTAGTCAAAGCTATGGCTTTTCCAGTAGTCATGTATGGATGTGAAAGCTGAGCACCGAAGAATTGATGCTTTTGAACTGCGGTGCTGGAGCAGCCTCTTGAGAGTCCCTTGGACTGCAAAGAGATCAAACCAGTCAATTGTAAAGAAAACCAATCCTGAATATTCATTGGAAGGACTGATGCTGAAGCTGAAGCTCCAATACTTTAGCCACCTAATTCGAAGAACTGATTCATTAGAAAAGACCCTGATACTGGAAAAGACTGACGGCAGGAGGAGAAGGTGACGACAGAGGATGAGAGGGTTGGATGGCATCACCGACTCAATGGACATGAGTGTGAGCAGGCTCCGGGAGTTGGTGATGGACAGGGAGGCCTGGCGGGCTGCAGTCCATGGTGTCACAAAGAGTCGGACATGACTGAGAGACTGAACTGAAATTTAATTGTCTACTTCAACCAAGACTTCTATAGAAAAATACTGCATGTTTGTTCTTCTGATAAAATACAGCAATTATTTACTATATTACTTCCCCAAAGCAAATTAGCCCAGTTTCAACACACCCACTGGTGTGCTGAAGTCCATGGAGAGGAGCCTGGTGGGTTACAGTCCATGGGGCCACAAAGAGTAGGACATGATTGAGCACACACATGGACAGGCAGCAAATACATGCGATATATTTCACCATCTCTCCTATGGAAGCTGCTAGTTAGGGACACATTTTAGTGCTCAGACAGCCCTGGGTTCAAATGCTGACCTCTCCACGCATTAGGTATATTACCTTAGACAAATTACTAGCTTCCTTGGCTCTAAAATGGGAATTGTTGCTGTTTCGTCACTAAGTTGTGCCTGACTCTTTTGTGACCAAATGGACTATAGCCCACCATGTTCCTCTCTCCATGGGATTTTCCAGGCAAGAATACTGGAGTAGGTTGCCATTTCTTTCTCCAAAATGGGAATAATAATCCTTACATTTGTCAGAGCTAGGTTACAATAACTATGAAGACTTAAATACAACCTGGCATGTAGTAATGACTTTAAAAATAGCTGCTATTAGTATTACTGAAGGAGTTTGAGTCTTTCAGAGCTCATTAGTGACTGATCAGTGAATGTGATCTTGGACTAGGCAGGCCTCTGCCCAAATCTGCTGCAGTGGTGACTAAGCTCGTACTCAGCAAGTCACTGGACCTATGGCACTGGTGGCTGTGGCTGCATCTGCTGAGCAGAGGCACTGGCAGCTCATGCCAGGAACACGAACACAGCTCCATGAAGCAGCAAACGGCCAGGGCCACCCTCTTATATACCTCAAACCAACACTATGGGTTTGTGGTTTGTCCACGCAATACAGAAATGTGCCTTTTACTCAGAATGAGGCTTAGGAAAATAATGGTTACAAAAATAGAACATTTCACCCTTCCTGGGACCACTCACCTACCTACCAGTGTAGGATAAGAACTGGTAGTTACACTTTTCTAAGAATTTCAGAGTCTTAATCTAGGCCTGCTCAATACCAGCTACAGTGAAAGAGAACAAACTTCAGTCAACATGAAATCCACTTAAAGACAAAGAGTATATATGTATCTATATACATATATATACATAAAATAAAAAAGGACTTTTAAAAATTTAAAGCTGGTTAGAAAATTCTTATGTTATATGTGAATGAACAATACTGCTAAAAGGAAACTAGGTCCTTTTATTATAAAAAGCAGCTTTCAACAGTTAAAAACAGTACCAAATATAATAGTATTACTTGAAATTCTAACCCCATGATTATGATTTCTAATTAATAGGATTGGCTTTGACACCTGGGACTATTACATGATTTTACTGAGCCTGAGTGAATTCGACTAGACATCAGGAAAATGGAAGGGCAGAGGATTTAAAGAGTCAGCAGACCTGGGGGCTCACTGCTTATTTTACTGTCTAACCTGAACACCTTTAAACCCATGGATTCTTATTTCTCCTTCTGTAGAATACTGATAAGACTATTTCTCTCCTTTGTTTGCTGTGAGTGTCAAACTAGACTCATCTACTTAGAAGTGTTGTATGAAAACTGGCTATTGCTAGAGAAGCCACATCTTACCATGGATTTATAAAACAGACTTGGGTTGTTGGGAACAAATCTGGAAGCTGGGAGGGTGGTCCCTGGGCACACCACACAAGAAGAACTCTGCCCTCATTACTGGGCAGAACTGCCAAGCTCCCTGAGGACGAGTCCATGCCAACACACACCCAGTGGATAACAGGCTACTGGCTTCATGGAAATCTCATCTTTTTTTTTAAATTTTGGAGATACAGTTTCCTTTATTTTGATTCTATAAATTTGGGTGGAGGGACAAACCAGGAAGATGGACAAACTCACATGACATTAAAGATCATGGATACTGAAGGCCTAAGAAAAAAACAAATCAAGATGTTAATCACCATCTCCACCAATTTTTAAAAATCCAACTCAGTCTCATATGACCACAGTTACTTTTAGGTGTCAAAGGTGATATACAGACATGAGGCCAGATGGGAAGATGACTTCTATTCCTTCATCTTCAGAAATACAAGAAGCTGTTTACAGCCACTGAAAGAAGAATAAATAACTACAGTTCACACAGCCAACACTCAAGCATTCATTGCCAGTTATAATGCTATTTGGGGAAGAAGTGGAGATTTGGTTTTCTCACTTTAAAAATATTAAATGCCTGACAGCTTTTGTTAAAGTATTAACATTTATTAAACATTTACCATATGTCAGGCACTATTCTAAGTGCTCTGGATGTAAAAATTTAATTCTCATAATAATCTTAAGAGACTAGTACTATTATTGTCCCTATTTTTTAGAAGAGGAAACCACGGCACAGAGAAGTTATAAAACTTGCCCAAGATCACATACCTCAATAGGGGAAAAGCCAAGACCTGAATCTAGGCAGCCAGCAACCAGAGATCAAACCCTGAACTAATAAATACTCTACCGCCTAATAAAATGATAAATAATAAACTGTGTGGATCACAATAAACTGTGGAAAATTCTGAAAGAGATGGGAATACCAGATCACCTGATCTGCCTCTTGAGAAACCTGTATGCAGGTCAGGAAGCAACAGTTAGAACTGGACATGGAACAACAGACTGGCTCCAAATAGGAAAAGGAGTTCGTCAAGGCTGTATATTGTCATCCTGCTTATTTAACTTATATGCAGAGTACATCATGAGAAACGCTGGACTGGAAGAAACACAAGCTGGAATCAAGACTGCCGGGAGAAATATCAATAACCTCAGATATGCAGATGACACCACCCTTATGGCAGAAAGTGAAGAGGAACTCAAAAGCCTCTTGATGAAAGTGAAAGAGGAGAGTGAAAAAGTTGGCTTAAAGCTCAACATTCAGAAAACAAAGATCATGGCATCCAGTCCCATCACTTCATGGGAAATAGATGGGGAAACAGTGGAAACAGTGTCAGACTTTATTTTTCTGGGCTCCAAAATCACTACAGATGGTGACTGCAGCCATGAAATTAAAAGACGCTTACTCCTTGGAAGGAAAGTTATGACCAACCTAGATAGCATATTCAAAAGCAGAGACATTACTTTGCCGACAAAGGTTCATCTAGTCAAGGCTATGGTTTTTCCAGTGGTCATGTATGGATGTGAGAGTTGGACTGTGAAGAAGGCTGAGTGCTGAAGAATCAATGCTTTTGAACTGTGGTGTTGGAGAAGACTCTTGAGAGTCCCTTGGACTGAAAGGAGATCCAACCAGTCCATTCTGAAGGAGATCAGCCCTGGGATTTCTTTGGAAGGAATGATGCTAAAGCTGAAACTCCAGTACTTTGGCCACCTCATGCGAAGAGTTGACTCATTGGAAAAGACTCTGATGCTGGGAGGGATTGGGGGCAGGAGGAGAAGGAGATGACAGAGGATGAGATGGCTGGATGGCATCACTGACTCGATGGACGTGAGTCTCAGTGAACTCCGGGAGTTGGTGATTGACAGGGAGGCCTGGCGTGCTGCGATTCATGGGGTCACAAAGAGTCGGACATGACTGAGCAACTGATCTGATACTTTAAAAAAAAAAGGATCTCCTGAAGGCCTACTATTCTTACACATATGAAACTTTAAAAGATTTAAAGACACTAGATTTAAATGGAAGTTCATGGGCTAGTCTCCATTTATTAGTTAATTAATCATGTCATCACATTTATTTGACTTGGGTGCTTGAGGGATAGGAGGTGAAGAGGAAGCAAGGGCTGAGAAAAGTAACTACCACTATTAAAAATAATACTGCTCATCTGGGAAACACCTGACTAATCTAGTCTTCATAAACAGGTTTGATCCTAACCAGTCTCCCTTCTATTCCCAGTTCCCCATACCCATTTTTCCCTTACAGAGATATCTGAAGTTTAGGTTACTCCAAACCATCAATATTATTTACTTATATATCATTTTGATCCATTCAATTACCATAAAGCCCAGAGCCCCTAAAAGGAAAGCTTGTTTCTATCAAACTAGAAAAAGAATACTGTTTTTAAAAATCAGTCATCTGCTTCTCATCCATATTCATCTTCAGACCAACATGTACTTGTTTATCCCCAAACACATCATGCTCCTTATGTGCTTTTCTAGGTTCTGTATATGCTATTTCCCAGGTTATTCGAAAACACCTTCTCCTGCCTCCCTGCAGACCAACTCACCTTTAAACAGTCGGCTCAAATGACCCCCACAAACAGTCACCCTTAACCTCTGCAGCTGCGGCACTCCCCCATGGGCTCCCATAGCACCTTCTTCATTCCACTACTTTTCTTTTTGAAGTTTTTTATATTGGGGTATGGTCAGTGGTTCAGATGGTAAAGAATTTGCCTGAATGCAGGAGACCTGGGTTTGATCCATGGGTTGGGAGGATCCCCTGGAGAAGGAAATGGCCACTCACTCCTGTATTCTTGCCTGGAGAATTCCATGGATAGAGAAGCCTGGCGGGTACAGTCCATGGGGTCACAAAGAGTCGGACACAACTGAGTGACTAACACTATTACTATCACAGTTGATTAATAATGTTGTGACGGTTTCATGAGAACAGCTAAGGGACTCGGCTATACATATACATGTATCCATTCTCCCTTTCATTTCACCAATGCATAATTTATAACATGACCATAACCACTCACCTATCTAGCCCCTCGTAAACTCTCTGTGAGTCAAAAGACTGGGCCATACCATGTCCAACAGAATTGCTGATAAAGAGAACAGCGATGGAAGATAATGGTGAAAGGCTCCGATCATTTTACAAAAGATCCAAACTTGGAAGTCTACTATTTCCTCCAGTTTTGTGCTGGGACTTCCCTGGTGATTCAGTGATTAAGAATTCACCATGAATGTAGGGAACACAGGTTTGATCGCTGGTGGGGGAACTGAGATCCCACATACCAAGGGGCAACTCAGCCCTTTCACTGCAGTCAGAGAAGCCCATGTGCTGCAACTAGAGAAGTCAGCACATCACAACTAGGATTCCGCGTGCCACAACTACGACCCGATACAGCCAAATAAATAAATAAATATTGAAAAAAAGAAAATCACATTTTGTATATATACTACCAATTATCCTATCAATTTAAGGTTCAGCTAGTAGATTTTTTTTCCAGGGAAGAAATACATCTCTACAATCGACATTTAAAACAAGTGCCTTTGATTCACACAAAGTCTATTAAATGCATATAAACATTCACACTTATCAGATATTTACCAGAAAAAAAAAATTCCCCTATTTAGATTATGATTCATCCAAAAGATAGTAAGCACGCACACACAAAAAGCATACCACCGTGACCTCATGGGGAAAGTGGGTGTGGTTACCGGATACTACAACTCATGCCTTTCAGGGTCAAAAAGTGCTTGAACTTGGGCAAACTTCAAAGAGATAGTGAGGGACAGAGAGGCCTAGCGTGCTGCAGTCCATTGGGTCACAAACAGTAGGACACGACCTGGAAACTGAACAACAAGACTAAACTCCCACTGTAAACTGTAGAACCATGTGTGCAGTTAGTTACGATTACCACTTACAATGTCCGGTCAAAAGATACAGAAAGGAAGTACGAGAGGTGAGTACATAGCACAGCAGAAACATCTATGCACAAAACTTAGCCACCAGAGCCACTAAAGTAATCTACAGAGATGGAGAGGGGATTTAAGAGGTATGCAATTACCAGATGTACACTTATGCTTTATAAGATCACGGTTTCACTTCATCTTTACAGCCACCATGTAAGATAGTTATTGTTAACCTCAATTTAATGGTTTGATGATTTCCGATAAGCCCTGAAAGATAAAAGCAACCTCACTTGTCCCATGTACCCCCATCTCCCTCAATGGACAATGGCCCAAGTTCTTTGAGCCTGCACCACAAATCCGGTACTAGGGACATATATACACTTGGGGTGACCACTCATCCAGGTTTGCCTGGAATAGCCAGAGTTTGCATTGGTATCCTAGCATAATTACCAATAGCACCATGGTTCAGAGAGTAAAGAATGTGCCTACAATGCAGGAGACCAGGGTTCAATCCCTGGGTCAGGAAGAAACCCTAGAGAAGGGAATGGCTACCCACTCCTGTATTCTTGCCTGGAGAATTCCATGGACAGAGGAGTCCAGCAGGTTAGAGTCTATGGATCACAAACAGTCAGACACGACTAAGTGACTAACACTTTCACTTCACTTTCACTCTCTAAAGTGTCAGGTTTGAACAACTATATAGTCTCCTTAAGCATAAAAGAAAGAAAATCTACTTACATAAAAATATATCTAGCCTTTATCTGAAACGAGACTGAAGCATTTGGGGAGAACAGCACTATTTTGATAAAAAGGATGACCATTATCATTCACTGAATTTTTCACATACAAATTCCTTTACATATGTAACTTACTCTTCAGTTCACTTGCTCAGTTGTGTCCGACTCTTTGCAACCTCATGAATCACAGCACGCCAGGCTTCCCTGTCCATCACCAACTGCCGGAGTTTATTCAAACTCATGTCCATCGAGTCAGTGATGCCATCCAGCCATCTCATCCTCTGTAATCCCCTTCTCCTCCTGCCCTCAATTCCTCCCAGCATCAGGGTCCTTTCCAATGAGTGAGCTCTTCGCATGAGGTGGCCAGTGCTTCCAATGAACACCCAGGACTGGTCGGTCTCCTTTAGGATAGACTGGTTGAATCTCCTTGCAGACCAAGGGACTCTCAAGAGTCCCTTCTCTTGAGTTGCTTCTCCAACACCACAGTCCAAAAGCATCAATTCTTCAGTGCTTAGCTTTCTTCATAGTCCAACTCTCACATCCATACATGACCACTGGAAAAACCATAGGCTTGACTAGACGGACCTTTGTTGGCAAAGTAATGTCTCTGCTTTTTAATATGCTATTTAGGTTGGTCATAACTTTCCTTCCAAGGAGTAAGCATCTTTTAATTTCATGGCTGCATCACCACCTGCAGTGATTTTGGAGCCCCCCAAAATAAAGTCTGACACTATTTCCCCATCTGTTTGCCATGAAGTGATGAGACCAGATGCCATGACCTTAGTTTTCTGAATTTTGAGCTTTAAGCCAACTTTTTCACTCTCCTCTTTCATTTTCATCAAGAGGCTTTTGAGTTCCTCTTCACTTTCTGCCATAAGGGTGGTGTCATCTGCATATCTGAGGTGATTGATATTTCTCCCAGCAATCTTGATTCCAGCTTGTGCTTCTTCCAGCCCAGCGTTTCTCATGATGTACTCTGCATATAAGTTAAATAAGCAGGATGACAATATACAGCCTTGACATACTCCTTTTCCTATTTGGAACCAGTCTGTTGTTCCATGTCCAGTTCTAACTGTTGCTTCCTGACCTGCATACAGGTTTCTCAAGAGGCAGGTCAGGTGGTCTGGTATTCCCATCTCTTTCAGAATTTTCCACAGTTTATTGTGATCCACACAGTCAAAGGCTTTGGCATAGTCAATAAACCAGAAATAGATGTTTTTCTGGAACTTTCTTGCTTTTTCCATGATCCAGCGGATGTTGGCAATTTGATCTCTGGTTCCTTTGCCTTTTCTAAAACCAGCTTGAACATCAGGAAGTTCACGGTTCACATATTGCTGAAGCCTGGCTTGGAGAATTTTGAGCATTACTTTACTAGCGTGTGAGATGAGTGCAATTGTGCGGTTGTTTGAGCATTCTTTGGCATTGCCTTTCTTTGGGATAGGAATGAAAACTGACCTTTTCCAGTCCTGTGGCCACTGCTGAGTTTTCCAAATTTGCTGGCATATTGAGTGCAGCACTTTCACAGCATCATCTTTCAGGATTTGAATAGCTCAACTGGAATTCCATCACTTCCACTAGCTTTGTTTGTAGTGATGCTTTCTAAAGCCCACTAGACTTCACATTCCAGGATGTCTGGCTCTAGGTCAGTGATCATACCATCGTGATTATCTTGGGCATGAAGATATTTTTTGTACAGTTCTTCTGTGTATTCTTGCCACCTTTTCTTAATATCTTCTGCTTCTGTTAGGTCCATACCGTTTCTGTCCTTTATCAAGCCCATCTTTGCGTGAAATGTTCCCTTGGTATCTCTAATTTTCTTGAAGAGATCTCTAGTCTTTCCCATTCTGTTGTTTCCCTCTATTTCTTTGCACTGATCGCTGAGAAAGGCTTTCTTATCTCTCCTTGCTATTCTTTGGAACTCTGCATTCAGATGCTTATATCTTTCCTTTTCTCCTTTGCTTTTTGCTTCTCTTTTTCACAGCTATTTGTAAGGCCTCCCCAGACAGCCATTTTGCTTTTTGGCATTTCTTTTCCATGGGGATGGTCTTGATCCCTGTCTCCTGTACAATGTCACGAACCTCCATCCATAGTTCATCAGGTACTCTATCAGATCTAGTCCCTTAAATCTACTTCTCACTTCCACTGTATAATCATAAGGGATTTGATTTAGGTCATACCTGAATGGTCTAGTGGTTTTCCCTACTTTCTTCAATTTAAGCCTGAATTTGGCAATAAGGAGTTCATGATCTGAGCCACAGTCAGCTCCTGGTCTTGTTTTTGCTGAATGTATAGAGCTTCTCCATTTTTGGCTGCAAAGAATATAATCAATCTGATTTTGGTGTTGACCATCTGATGATGTCCATGTGCAGAGTCTTCTCTTGTGTTGTTGGAAGAGCATGTTTGCTATGACCAGTGCGTTCTCTTGGCAAAACTCTATTAGTCTTTGCCCTGCTTCATTCTGTACTCCAAGGCCAAATTTGCCTGTTACTCCAGATGTTTCTTGACTTTCTACTTTTGCATTCCAGTCCCCTATAATGAAAAGGACATCTTTTTTGGGTGTTAGTTCTAAAAGGTCTTGTAGGTCTTCCTAGAACCGTTCAACTTCAGCTTCTTCAGCGTTACTAGTTGGGGCATAGGCTTGGATTGCCATAATATTGAATGGTTTTCCTTGGAAACAGAGATCATTTTGTTGTTTTTGAGATTGCATCCATGTACTGCATTTCAGACTCTTTTGTTGACCATGATGGCTACTCCATTTCTTCTAAAGGATTCCTGCCCACAGTAGTAGATATAACTTACTCTTACCCAACATCAAATGAAAAAACTGCAGTAGAGGATTCCAGTCACACTGTGAACTGAATGGTACCTAGACTGAATGGTGCATTCAGGTAGATGGAGGCACTGTCTCAATTCACTGGGACAGAAACCAGGTCATAGACAACGACTCTACTAAGAGAAAAGTCACTGGTGCATTCAGGAAGAGATGCGGACAATCTAACATAATTACACACTAATTTCATTTTTACAAACTCAGCCAAATGGAAGAATGCAAACCAGCAATAAATATTGATTGTAATATTCAACATGTAATCTGACAATCATATTTGCCTTTAAGATTATTCTGGTGATAACAGGAGTCAACTTGTAAAGAATCTTGTGTAATACACACAAACACACATGTGTGCGCATGCACAGACACAGCAACTGTTATATAATTTAAAGAAAGATACAAATACATGTTCTTTGCATACAAAGATACCCAAGAAACTGTTAACAGTGGTTACTTTTAGTTAAAAGATGAAAAATGAAAGGAGGTAATCTTATTTTGCATTTTATCCCTTTCTATACATTTTGTACTTACTGAATTACTTTAAGTTAGCAATTTCTTTCAATATAGAAGTTAATCCATAGTCACAAAGGGGCTCTGGTGCCCTCAAATCTATAAGCATTACTGGAAAATATAAGGTCATCATTAAGAGTCATATTCAGGAAAAATAGCACAAGTAAATTAACAAGGTAATACTTCAGCATTGAGAGGTACAGCAGCTCTGTGAAAAGAAGGAACTGGGGACAGAAGGGAGACTGGTTAGGACAATACTGTTTATGAAGACTAGATTAGAATACGTATATTTCCTAAAAATTCCTTAAATTTCTTGCTCAGGTATAATCATTGTAAACAAAGTAGAGTCAATGGGGAAATGGGGCCGAAATAAATCATAAATAAAAGTATCTATGAAATTAAAATAAACACCCTAATTTTCTCATTCAATCTATAAAGATTTTATTAAGTTTGATTCCATGTCACTGGCAATCAATCCTGGAACATTTAGACTGCCATGACACTTGATACCACAGGCACGGGGAAAGGGAGAAGGAAAGGGAGAAGATTTAAACATAGGGACCCACTGCTCTTTATCATTTCCAGGGATGCTGGGTCCCACTTCGGGAAAGCACAATCCCAGATACACAGGTACATGCCACAGTCTAATATGAATGGCAGCCTGGGAATGCAGTCTGTTCAGCCCTGCCCAGAGACTGATGATCCCTTCAATATTTGATTCTGTGTATAGTCCATCTCAAGAAATATGTCTTTATAGTAAAATTTTCAATAAGGCATAGGATGAATCTCAGACACAGTCACAGTCATGGTCAAACTTTAAAAAAAAAAAAAAACAATCTATTTTCAAATTTCTGAATACAAATATATTTGTTTTAGAGAACCTGTAATAAACTATCTACAGATAAACAGGTAGATAGGTAGACAAAAAAATTCTAGTACTGCCACAGAGTAGTTTGTGTCCTAGTTGCATTACATGAGCAGTGTGATCTTTCTTATTTCTCCCAGAGCCAACATTAGGAATTACATATGTCTGCTTATGTTACATTTTGCATTCAGGTCACTCATACCACATGATATTAAAGTTGAACAAACCTTTACGTCTACACCTGTTTGTATTTTTGTTTAAACGTTCCACTAGGAACTATTTAATACAACCTAAGTTTTCTTTAAGTTGTTACAGAATATTCAGCAGAGTTATACAAGAGATTCTTGTTGGCTATCTATTTTAAATATAGTAATGTGTACATGTCAATCTCAAACTCCAAAGATATACAGGGGGCCAAGAGGCACAAGAAAAGATGCTCAACATTGCTAATTATTAAAGAAATGCAAATCAAAACTACAATGAGATATTACCTCACACCAGTCTGTATGGCCATCATCAGAAAGTGTATAGTAAATGCTTGAGAGGATGTGGAGAAAAGGGAACCCTTGTACACTGTTTGTGGGAATGTACACTGTATAGTGACTATGGAGAACAGTATGGAGGTTCCTTAAAAAACTAAAAACAGCTACAAACTAATTTTTTCAAAAATATTTACTTATTTATTTTTGGCAGCGCTGGGTCCTCGTTTTGGCGCATGAGCTCTTGGCTGCAGTACTGGGCTCAGCAGCTGTGGTGCACAGCCATAGCTGCCCAGCGGCATGTGGGATCTTAGTTCCCAGACCAGGGATCGAACCCAAACACATGTCCCCTGCACTGGCAGGCGAATTCCTAACTACTGGACCACCAGGGAAGTTCCTACAAACTAATTTTTAACTGGGCATTTATTTTCTTACTGACTTGAAGGAGTTCTTTACATACGGGTATTAACTCTAAAAATATATATGTAATAATATTCACACATACACATACACACACATAGAGAGAATACTTTTTATGAGTTGACATATGCAAAGTTTAATTTTTTAATGTAACTACATCTATAAATCATTCTCTTTTTAAATCTTTACATCTGTATTTTAGTTTATCTTTCCCTAAAAACCCCAAGTCAGTTATTTCTGAATATTCTCTTCTAGTGTATTTATTACTACATTTTTATATTTGTTAGTTGTTATTTTTAATTAATATAACATTCTTCTAGGCTGTCTATTCTGTTTCAAATATTGTTCTACTTTATGCTATTTTTGACATCATGCTATTTTTGAATCACTATTTATTAAAAAGCAGAGACATTACTTTGTCCACAAAGGTCCGTCTAGTCAAGGGTATGGTTTATCCAATAGTCATGTATGGATGTGAGAGTTGGATTGTAAAGAAAGCTGAGCGCAGAAGAATTGATACTTTTGAACTGTGGTGTTGGAGAAGACTCTTGAGAGTCCTTTGGACTGCAAGGAGATCCAACCAGTCCATCCTAAAGGAGATCAGTCCTGAGTGTTCATTGGAAGGACTGATGTTGAAGCTGAAACTCCAATACTTTGGCCACCTGATGCAAAGAGCTGACTCATTTGAAAAGACCCTGATGCTGGGAAAGATTGAGAGCAGGAGGAGAAGTGGACGACAGAGGATGAGATGGTTGGATGGCATCACTGACTCAATGGACATGAGTTTGGGTAGACTCTGGCAGTTGGTGATGGACAGGGAGGCCTGGCATGCTGCAGTTCATGGTGTTGCAAAGAGTTGGACACGACTGAGCGACTGAACTGAACTGAGTTCGCCTTTATTATTCTTTATATAAATATTTCTTGGCTCTTATTTATTTTATAAATATGAAATTCAGAATCACCGACCTGTAAAAAAATTCCTGCTGATATTTTGATTGATTATATTAAACTTAGAAATCGATGTAAAGAGATGGAAAATAATTAATGAATTGTCTTCCATAGGGAGTCTCTGCATCCTGAAAGAAGGTTAATGGTTTCCTTCCTATATGCTACTTGCAGTTCTCACAAAGTTTAATTCTCAGCACAATTTTTGTTGCTACTATGAATGGGTTCCTTTTTTCTCACATTTTGGAACAGGTTATTATTACTATATAGATCATGATATTTCCATTATTTGCATTGGAACTTTACCACAGTCTATTGGTTTTAGTTGATTGTCTTTGTGGTTTTTTTTCATTATCTACAAATAATTTTATCCTCCTTTCCAACCGTTTTCTCCCTTGCTCTTTTTTCTTAATATACTGATTAGGTATTTCAAAGATATTTTAGGCAGTAATGTTGACAGCTAGTTTGTTGATTATTCTAATAGGAGAAAAAAATCCTGTGTTTCACCATTATTGGTATTTTGGCTATCAACGGCTTGATTCCAATTTTGTTTATAAAATTATAGCTACTTCCCAGACAACAGAAAGAGCTGAAATATCTCTCAACAGTGAGATAGGGGGTGGTTTTATTTTGCTTCACATTTTCCCAGTAAATTATTGACTAGGTTTTCTCAATCTACCTTTCTATATTTTTATATATATTCTATATATTTCTATATATTTCTATATATTTTCTATATAAAATTCCAATATTACTGATTTATGTTTTTTAAAAATCATCCATTTAAGATTCTCAAACATATGTGGAGAAGTATATACAAAAGCATTACCGCTTTTCATTTAGGTAACTACAGTTACATCGCATCACTGCTCGTTGTGTATATATTTGTGAGATGAGACTAGCCATAATCTTCCAATTTATTTTCCATGTTTCCTAAATTGAATGGAACACACATCCTTACCTCACTATTTCTAAAATTTCTTGCTTCAGGAGAACACTTTTAACTCCAAATAATTTTGGTTAGCAATGAGTATCTTGCAGAAGGCAAGAAAGAAGCAAACCCTAAAAAAAACTTTCTCTTTAGAAATATCGTACTGTTCCTTGTAAAAGATGACAGATCTAAACATAATATCTAGATACAAATTTCTCAAAGTAAACCTATTCTGCTAATAAAAATTACCTTCATCCTCTTTATTAACATATATTCATGTTTAAGACCACAGTTCAAGATGCCATAAAATATTAACAATCTGATATTAGGAAATTCATAACATTTTCATGTTATTCATAACAGCTTCATGAAAACCAGATTCTAATACTGTTTAAGACTTGCACATTAATAAATGTGTGTGGCAATCTCTTCAAATCCTCAGCAAATCCTGTTTCTTTCATATTTCATTAAGTAACCATTATACTGAATCTGTCTTGCCATCTGAAATAGCTTGAGATACATTATCAGAAAAATATCAACTTCTAATACAAACAGCTACATTTTTCATTTTTACTCTACCAGGGAAATTTCAAAAGTGCTAAAAAATGCAAACTGCTAACCGTTTTCTAAAAACAGAAATGAAATAATTAGGTCACAATAGACGGCTCCTTTCTCCTAGAAAAAAAAGATGATGATGAATGCAACTGGAATGTTTATTGTCACTGAAATTCTTCAGGCCTGGATTCCAGGCCTTGATGCAGGTTACTATGACAACTTAAATTACAGAAAATATTCCCCCTTCTTCTATCAAGTTGCTTTCTCCACAAGACCATTTCAAGCCTCCTGAAGGCTGTTTGGATCAATCTATAACAACAAAAAACACCTCTTTACAAGTTTTAACAAAAATGCCCCCATCTAAACCCTTAAACTAAGAACAAGCATAAAAAAATAAATTCCATTAAATCTACAGGGGATAGGACACCTAACCTGAAAAGGTACATACAAAGCTTCAGATATAAAATGCCGAGAGTACTCTGAAACTGCTCCCCATTACCAGAGGCACAGGGCGTATTACCACCATATGCTTCATTACAGAAACTATGGGAAATTACTTGCAAGGCAGTTTTGAAAGAAGATTATAGAGCTAAGCCTTGTTTACCATAATTTTCCCCTCACTAATGCTTTTTACAGGAAAGCACCAGAGAAGGAGGGTGAGGGCATACTACAGTGCTATTTAGAACAGAAAGAGGAGCATAAATAAGCAACCTGTAAAATCTAAACTTGGTTTCACCTAATCTTTTACACAAAACATGGGCTTTATTTTATAGTTAGGTCTCACACAGCCTCAACTTTATAAAACTAACAAAGATGCCTTTTGATAAATAACACTGTGAATTATTCTCTATCTTCATTCTCTAAGAGAATAATGGCTTAGGAGAAATTGCATTGTGATGGAGAAATGTGATTTAGTAGAGTTATTCTGATTTTTAAGTCAGTAAAAATTTAAACTCGCTGCATTAAAAAAAAAAAGAGGTAGTTTTACAATAAAGCAATACTAAGAATTTCAAAGTTGGTTTTGCTGCTCATCAAAGTTAACATGACTAAAATGACATGCTTCATTTGAGAAGGCTAGGGAACTCACATATGCTGTTCGTGTGAGTAAGCTGGCTCAGTATTCGGCATGGGCAAAAAAGTTTTGTTAGTTCAAACAAAGCTTTATTTAAAAAAGAAAAACACAGCAGTATGCTAAATGCTAAAGGGGTCTCTTTGCTCTTGAAGTCAAGAATCAAAGACTGTTACTGAGCATTTGAGAAGAAACAGTGAAAAATGAAAACTCTTCAGCAGTCAACCCCAAGCAACTCATATTGCTGTCCTATTTGTATTAGTAAATAAGTATGAGTGTTCCAAGAGAAACAAAATAACTGAAGCATTCAAATCCAAATGTATACAATCCTTAAAAGTTAAACCTGAAGCACAGTTCCTTCATGGTGTAACTTAAACATCAATCCTCCTGTATAGAAAATAATGAATGTGTAAGAGAAAGACCTGTAGAACAGTTCTGTCAGTAATAGGAGCTAAAACTAAAATTTAAGTGATGATACAATCATGGAGAGAACTTAAGTCAATGGAGCTACATAATACAATACAATTCTTCCTTATGCTTTTTTTTAAATTATTTCTTCTTTTTTATTTTTTTGATCATGCCCACTTTAAAATAAAGCATATGCTTTATTTTTATTTTCTTAAATTTTAATTGGAGGCTAATTACTTTACAATATTATGGTGGTTTTGCCATACATTCACATGAATCAGCCATGGGTGTACATGTGTTCCCCATCCTGACCCTCCCTCCCACCTCCTTCCCCATCCCATCCCTCAGGGTCATCCCAGTGTACCAGCCCTGAGCACCCTGTCTCATGCATAGAACCTGGACTGGCAATCTATTTCACATATGATAATATACATGTTTCAATGCTATTCTCTCAATCATCCCACCCTCGCCTTCTCCCACAGAGTCCAAAAGTCTGTTCTTCACATCTGTGTCTCTTGGTTTTTTTCTTTTGACTATATTACAAATTGCAGGGCTCAACTAGGATTTTTCAGTGCTCACATGAATATAATGAATTTACCTTATTACAACCAGACTATCCTTCATTCTCAACTCTTGGAGCCTTCTAGTCATGGTTTTTGCTAATGCCAGAGCAATGCAGAAGAGTCCACAAGAGAACTGAACCGATGCAGATGTGAACTTGTGGTCTTAGAAATCCACTCCTTCCACAGCCTAGCAATTACTAGAAGGCTCTAAGGGGAAATTAATTTATAGGAGACCTTCAAAACTCATCATCTAGGCAAAAATGCAAGCACATAACTTTTGTAAATGAGGGACTAAGGAATTTATATGACAGCATGCTGGTTGGTGCCCTTAAAGAGTTTATTCACCTGTAACATGTGAACAGTTTATTTGTAAGTGATTCACTGACTACAAACAAGGTCAAATTATTTCCCCTCTTGAGACCAATAAGTCACCTTAATGTTCAAGAGACAAGAGACCATACACATTGACATACAAAAAGCAAGTGGGAAATAGTTGTATATTCCCTCCTCAGGGGCTTTTGTGCCCCGTTATTTAATGAAGCCAATTATTGATACTATCACATTCAGATGGAAACTCAAACTATAGGATATATTTCAGACTTACCAAGATCTTCTAATCTTCGACTGTTAGAAGTTACTTATCTGTTTTAAAAGAAATTGCCAAGTTTAAAGCATTAATAGTATAGTGCTCAGGAAGCCCAAGAATTGCAAAATTTTGCCTCAGATTCCAAGTTGGAATCTAGAATTTATAAGGCAGTGAGACAAAAGATACTATTGCTAACCACGCTTCGTACTTATTTAAATAAAGGGTGTACAAATGATTTGTTAGTGAACACAAGCTCTGAAAGTCGCTCAAAACTTTGAAAATTATTCTTTAAAAAGCCACTGGAAGCGGTAGTCTTCTAGGATGCAGGAATGGAGTACAAACTTGCCGACTCACCTTCTAGGGCTGGGGTCCCCAGCTGGGAGCAGTGTGAGGTAGTCTTGAGGAAGGGCGGAGCACCAGACAGGTATTCTAGGAGGAGCTACGCAGGCACCTGAAAAGGTCCACAGTGTTCTTAGAATCCTGGCTAACTTTTAACTTAGACATGCTAAATCATTCCCATTTTAACTTTTAATGAAAGAGAAAAATACACCAGCTTTGAGCTTCAAATGGTTTTTCCAAAAGGAGTTTTTCCTCCCCTCGTGGGCACTCCCCGCTGGTCATCTGACTGCAATGCTTGTGGGCTAGATTGGTTTGGTTTCAATTAGTGTGCCTTTGAAAGAGGAATTTTCGTTGTTTCTCTAAAAGGTCATTTGATGGGCCCATGGTGTTCTAGGAAAGATGTTGTGCCTTCTTTTTCTCCTGAGCAAAGTTCTCTGAAATACCACAATAATTTCTTGAAAGCAGTTAAGCAGTTAGACATTTGGAAAATTGCCTAAAGCCAGGGTCTAAAAATGAAGCGGAAGGGGAGAACTTGGGGTTTTCAGTCTTTAAAAAATAAAAACAAAAACATGCCACATTCTTCCTTGGTGAGTACAAATGACAACCACTGGCTAACCTAAGAAACAGGGTGGCTTGGCACCAGTTCTTTTGACCATTCACTTGCCTAATACTGTGAGAATGTGAAACTCTGCCATGACATTAGTTATAAAGAAAGCCAAAGAAAGAAATCTTGGCCACAAGATGGGAATTGACGCAATTCTTATGTCTGCCACATTCAGACCATGCCTTTTGCAGACGTTTCTGTGTTTATTTATAGCAAGGTTGACTTTAGTAACAAGACCATGTTCCACTAATGATACTTTTTAAAAATATACCAAAACACCCAACTACTTTTATTATGAATAGGAAATACCACCCCCCAAAAGTTGATAGTCCTTAAAGTCTTAGCTATGACATAAAACAAAGTATCAAATTAGAAACAGTATAGAACTATCTGGTGGACCCCAAATCTGAGGCAAGCTATCAGATATATATACATTCCAAACACAGCCGAGGAAGGGAAAATTAGTCCAAACTTCCCTCTTCCAGAGAGCACTGGGTTCTCCCTGTTCAGCTTCTACACCCCTGCGTGGAGACATTGCTTCCAAATCTGGTTACTAGTCGAGTACTTCATATTAAGTCAATAGCTGTTGTAAAAGTGCCCTTCATTTTCAGGTTACTTTTTCCATGGTGTTACAGCTCCAAGTGCAGAGGCGCATTAGTGCATGCTTCTAAGTTTTAAAGAAAAGAGTAGCATTCACATTAAAATATTTTCTAATGAAAATGAACAGGCTTTAAGCCAACTAGATACCATAGAATTCCTGCTTCATCATCTTCTATCAGATGGGTTAGAGCCTTCTGGCTTCAACAAGACCTACCTACCTCCTCAAGGAGCTATAAGACAGACACAGATTTGAAGCTAACACCCCTTTGGTAAAAGAGCATGTCCGCGGATTGTGACATTGTCCAAAAAGCAAGGAAGGGTCCACCCTGCTGGGAGAGAGGGCTGGCAGAGAACTGGGTGGCAAATTCAGAGCCACATGAGAAGAGGTGAAATGGACTAATCACCCTGATTTCCACCTTGGACTTAGAAGCTAGCTATATGTAGTTTGGCTGGCAAAGGGATTCTTATTTATCTAATTCAGAATTTCTTTCCCCATCTATCTTCTTTTCTTTAAAGCCTCATCACTCTTTTTAGCTTTGCTTTTAAGCAAGTCTTTTGGAATTGGGAAGTGGGTACTTGAAAAGTAGTTTCTAAAATTGACATTTTTTAATTTTTATTTTATTTTTTAACTTTACAATATTGTATTGGTTTTGCCATATATCAAGTAGTGTCCGAATCTGTGACCCCATGGACTGCAGCACGCCAGGCTTCCCTGTCCTTCACTGTCTCCCAGAGTTTACTCTGATTCATGTCCATTGAGTCCAGATGTTATCTAACCATCTCATCCTCTGCTGCTCCCTTCTCCTTTTGCCTTCTATCTCTCCCAGCATGAGGGTCTTTTCCAATGAGTCAGCTCTTCGCATCAGATGGCCAAAGTACTGAAGCTTCAGCTTCTTTATCAGTCCTTCCAACGAACATTTAGGGTTGATTTCCTTTAGGATTGACAGGTATGACCTCCTTGCAGTCCAAGGGACTCTCAAGAGTCTTCTCCAGGACCAGAGTTTGAAAGCATCAGTTCTTCTGTGCTCAGCCTTCTTTATGGTCCAACTCTCACATCTGTACATGACTGGCTTCCTGCCAAAAATCAGATCAAGTTTGCTAGGCTTGTGAGGAAACCACCTTGGCAGAAGATCTTCCAGTTCCAGTCAAGCCTTCCTGTGGACCACTTACAGCACAGGAAGAAATCTGGGCTGCAACCTCATGAAACATCCTGAGGCCCAGCTTCCCCCCTAGGATTTTCCTGACTTCCTAATACAAAGAAACTAGGTGAGATAAAATGCTTAAGTCCCTAAGTTTCTGGCAACTTGTTATGCAGCAACAGATACTGTCACCCAAACAGCCTTTATTTAAATTAGCTCGTAAGAATGCAAACAGAAGTTGTTGATGTAAATGAACACAGTCAGTTCAGTTCAGCTGCTCAGTGGTGTCTGACTCTTTGCGACCCTATGAATCGTAGCATGCCAGGCCTCCCTGTCCATCACCAACTCCCAGAGTTCACTCAGACTCACGTCCATCGAGTCAGTGATGCCATCCAGCCATCTCATCCTCTGTCGTCCCCTTCTCCTCCTGCCCCCAATCCCTCCCAGCATCAGAGTCTTTTCCAATGAGTCAACTCTTCGCATGAGGTGGCCAAAGTACTGCAGTTTCAGCTTCAGCATCATTCCTTCCAAAGAAATCCCAGGGCTGATCTCTTTCAGAATGGAAAACTCAGCAGTGGCCACAGGACTGGAAAAGGTCAGTTTTCATTCCAATCCCAAAGAAAGGCAATGCCAAAGAATGCTCAAACTACTGCACAATTGCACTCATCTCACATGCTAGTAAAGTAATGCTCAAAATTCTCCAAGCCAGGCTTCAGCAATACGTGAACCGTGAACTTCCTGATGTTCAAGCTGGTTTTAGAAAAGGCAGAGGAACCAGAGATCAAATTGCCAACATTTGCTGGATCATGGAAAAAGCAAGAGAGTTCCAGAAAAACATCTATTTCTGCTTTGTTGACTATGCCAAAGCCTTTGACTGTGTGGATCACAATAAACTGTGGAAAATTCTGAAAGAGATCAGAATACCAGACCACCTGACCTGCCTCTTGAGAAATGAACAGTATCAGGATATTATGGGCTTTCCAGGTGATTTAGGGTAAAGAATCTGCCTGTCAATGCAGAAGTCACACGAGATGCAACCCCTGGATCAGGAAGATTGCCTGGAGTAGTAAATGGCAAGCCACTCCAGTATTCTTGCCAGGATAATGCCATGGACAGAGGAGAGTGGTGGGCTACAGCCCATGGGGTCGCAAAGAGTCAGACATGATTAAGTGACTGTGCATGCACGCATCAGGATGTTGCAATTCTTATATACTGAGTCCAAGCAAAACAGGATTATTAAGGATAACTCAAGAGCAAAGTAAATTCCAGTTTCTAAGAGGTGTTGCCTTTTTTTCCCATTAGAATGCAGAAAATGCAAAAAAAAAAAAAAAAAAATTTTTCCCCCAAGAAGGCAGGCACTTCATTTGCTTGTATTAATAGATGTCTCTGCACAACTGGTGATTAATTGTTGGATATATTCTCTTCTCCCAAACTAGGTCCACCAGGATGGATAATAAATGGACAGCAGGGGCATTTTTATTACTGTAGAAATCAGAAAAGAGCTTATCACTGCCTATTCAAGTCTCACAGGTGATATAAGAAAAAGCCTAAAGGAAGCTACTCTCTACTCTCCAAGATGCCAGGAAGTTCAAAAAGCACATTCCTTCTTACTGAAAAAAGAAAGCCATCTAACATTCAAATGTAAATATTCAACTGTAAATAAAATGTGATGGCACATTTTCCTAAGTGCTATCCCTTTGTTTTCACAAAATAAAACCACAAATACAAAAATCAGAAATTCTCCTAAATTCCTAATTTTTTCTAATAAAAGAAAGGTAGGAACATTCAGTTTTTTTTTCCTTTTTGATACCAAAGCTCACAGATGTCCCACATCTTTGAATCATCAGCTCTGCTAAGAGCAACATGCAAAGGTAGTAAGGAATGTATCTTGGGTTCTACATATTCCATATGAAATATTAAAACAATAACATGACTACATAAACAGTGATGGAGATTTTCTATGGAAATGAATCCATTATGAGGCTATCAGCTATATTAGTTTGTAAAGCAGAGGGCAATGGTAGTAACAATAAAAATAATTATTCAATTTTAATAAACATTTACTAACTCCTTACTATATTTAAAATACAGCAGAAATTTAAGGGGCTTTTCTGGTGGCTCAGATGGTAAAGAATCTGCCTGTATGTAATGCAGGAGACCCAGGTTCAGTCCCTGGGTTGGGAAGATCCCCTAGAGAAGGGACTAGCAACCCACTCCAGTATTCTTGGGGCTTCCCTGGTGGCTCAGATGGTAAAAAAAAAAAAAATACAGTAAAGAAATTATGAAGGTAAATTTACAAATGAATTTCATTCTATCAACTGTGCAGTTTTTTGTGAGATGTAACTAATATTGTGTTGGCCAACCCAATATGTAGTAGTAATACCACCAAATAAATGTTTTGGAAGTATTAAAGAGACTTGTAAAAAAAGCCTACAGTAGAGTTCATATCCTAGGAGATATTCAGGGAGTTTTTGTGAAATAAGTCTTTCTACTTGTATTATTGCTGTAAATTTTCTTAGCTTTTTCATATTAAGATGTGAAGTCCCTAGATGACAAAGATGTGACAAATTGTCACAAAGATTAGACAATATGATTTGAACCCAGTTAATGTCTTTTAAATAGTTGAACCCATGTATCCTGTGGCTCCTGCATTGGTATGTGGATGCTTTACCACTTGAGCGACCTGGAAGCCCAAGTAACAGCTCAGTTTGCTCAGCTGTGTCCGACTCTTTGTGACCCCATGGGCTGTAGCACGCCAGGCTTCCCTGTCCATCACCAACTCCCAAAACTTGCTCAAACTCATGTCCATTGAGTCTTTGATGCCATCCAACCATCTCTTCCTCTTTTGTCTCCTTCTTCTCCTGCCTTCAATCTTTCCCAGCATCAGGGTCTTTTCCAATGAATCAGTTCTTTGCATCAGGTGGCCAAAATGTTGAAGCTTCAGCTTCAGTATCAGTCTTTCCAGTGAATATTCAGGACTGATTTCCTTTATGATTTGATCTCCTTGCAGTCCAAGGGACTCTCAAGAGTCTTCTCCAACACCACAGTTCAAAAGCATCAATTCTTTGGCACTTAGCTTTCTTTACAGTCTAACTCTCACATCCAAACATGACTACTAGAAAAACCATAGCTTTGACTAGATGGACCTTTGTTGGGAAAGTAATGTCTCTGCTTTTTAATATGCTATCTAGGTTGGTTGTACCTTGTTTTCCAAGGAGCAAGCATCTTTTAATTTCATGGGTGTAGTCACCATATGCAGTGATTTTGGAGCCCAAAAATATAGTCTCTCACTGTATCCATTGTTCCCCCATCTATTTGCCATGAAGTGATGAGACCAGATGCAACAAGCTTAGTTTTTTGAATGTTGAGTTTTAAGCCAACTTTTTCACTCTCTTCTTTCACTTTCATCAAGAGGCTCTTTAGTTCTTCTTCGCTTTCTGTCATGAGGGTGGTGTCATCTGCATATCTGAGGTTATTGATATTTCTCCCAGCAATCTTGATTCCAGCTTGTGCTTCATCCAGCCTGGCATTTCTCATGATGCACTCTGCATATAAGTTAAATAAGCAGGGTGACAATATACAGCCTTGATATACTCCTTCCCCAATATGGAAGCAGTCCACTGTTCCATGTCCAGTTCTAACTGTTGCTTCTTGACCTGTATACAGATTTCTCAGGAGGCAGGTAAGGTGGTCCCATCTCTTGAAGAATTTTCCACAGTTTGTTGTGATCCACACAAAGGCTTTGGTGAAGTCAATAAAGCAGAAGTAGATGTTTTTCTGGAACTCTTGCTTTTTCAATGATCCATGGGGTTGCAAAGAGTCAGATAGGACTGAGTGACTAAGGCACACCCACAAAGGATGTTGGCAATTTAATCTCTGGTTCCTCTGCCTTTTTTAAATTCAGGTTGAACATCTGGAAGTTCACAACTCATGTACTGTTGAAGAGTTATTTTCAGAAGATCAACTGCAGAGTTTGTAGAAAGTAGTCTCAAATTATCTAGGTGTCTTTACTGAAGATCCTTAACTCTAGCTTGAGTTGGCCCCAAACCAAGAACACTGTTAAATGCATCCAGATGAAAGGACAAACATAACCCCGCTGATAGAAGCTGCGTTTCCCTATAGAACACTTACCAGAAGACTGTGACACCGAGACACAAGAAAGAACTCCATCAAGGGAGCACTGAGAAAAGAACCGTAGGATGACTGGTGTGGCCCAGTGATTAGGGCGGAACACGTGGTTGGATTAACGTTTTAAGAGGAAACCAATGGGAGAGAAATGTTAGGTAGGAAAAAGACCTGAAGAATAGAAAAGGAAGCAGAAACAGGCTTCTTCGGCAAAGGCCATATCAGAAAGCTGTCTTTGCCACTGCTCAGAAAGTGCAAGGCTCTGGGAAGGCACAGTGATTTTCAGAAGAATTTAGGTGGAATTGCTATACCCTTCTGAACCCCTATAACTCCTCCAAGACTGGCACAAACTCATAAGAAATTAACTGGCCTTTAATTTAAATGAAGTAAACTAACAAAGGTTTAAAAAAAAAACCAACACCTGATAAAGTTGTAAATTGTTATCAGCAGATAACAATTTCTCTGAACACAATGAAAAGATTCTTTGGCAGCTTCCACAGTCTGTTGTGTTATTTGTCAGACCCATGTCCCTCCTGCATCATGAATTCTGTCTCGTTTCTTCCTTATAGGCCCAGCACCTAGCACCAAATCTAGCACACTCAATAAACGAGGATGAAGGGCAGGCCAGGAGGAGGGTCTAGATAAAGCAGGAATTTGACATGCTATTTCCTGAGGTGGCAATGCAGGCAGCCAGCTGACAAATTTCTCTTTTCCTTTTCTCCCTACAAGGAAGGACTGGTGGGGGAGACTGGAGGAGGGGAATTTTTTTAACTGAAAGAAAACAATTTTTAACTAACAAACTTGTGGCTTTATTTTTGCATTAATATAAGTGAAAGCTCAAATACTGATTTCAACTACCACTCCCCAATCACCCTGAAAATTTTCCTAAATACTACAGATTGATCTAGTTAACCTCTTCCTAGCTTATCAGATTTCATTATTCAGCTGGATTGTTATCAACTAACCATCTGTTCAATACTGCTACCAGACAACAGGAAAAATCCCAAGGTTGTTTTTAAAGACCTGACGGTTCTGACTAGAAGCTTGTTCGTATGGATGTTTTAAAGTTTCTCCCATTTTTTTCCCTAACGGTCTCAAGAGAACTAATTTTAAAAAGCCCCTACCTAGGTGGTTCAGTGGTAAAGAATTTGCCTGCCAATGCAGGAGCCACAAGAGATGTGGGTTTGATAAGATCTCCTGGAAGAGAAAATGGCAACCCCATACCAGTATTCTTGCCTGCAGAATCCCATGGACAGAGGAGTCTGGCGGGCTACAGTCTATGGGGCTGGAAAGAGTTGGACGTGACTTAGTGACTAAACATGAGGGATTTCTTTTTTAAATAGTGTGAATTAATTTCAAGTGACAATGATTTTCATTCTTCATTTAAAATAAGGGAAGGTAGAAAATTTTTAGCCTGTGTTTTAAAAAAAACAAAAATAAAAAGAGCAAAGAATATTCTACTACTAACATTGAAAATTACTATAGTATGTTGGCATGTTCAAGTACACTTTAAACAATTACCTAATTTCCTAAATTGCACTATTTCAAAATTACGTTAATCTTTAATAAATGGCATTTCAAAACAAAGAAAAGTATAAGCAATAAGGCTACATTAAGCTAGGAATGCCCTTACCCAATGCTTTTACCCAAGTAAGATGGTAGATGTTGCAAGAGGGCATCAGAGGGCAAACACACTGAAACCATACTCACAGAAAACTAGTCAATCTAATCACACTAGGACCACAGCCTTGTCTAACTCAATGAAACTAAGCCATGCCCGTGGGGCAACCCAAGATTGGCGGGTCATGGTGGACAGATCTGACAGAATGTGGTCCACTGGAGAATGGAATGGCAAACCACTTCAGTATTCTTGCCTTGAGAACCCCATGAACAGTATGAAAAGGCAAAATGATAGGATACTGAAAGAGAAACTCCTCAGATCAGTAGGTGCCCAATATGTTACTGGAGATCAGTGGAGAAATAACTCCAGAAAGAATGAAGGGATGGAGCCAAAGCAAAAAGAATACCCAGTTGTGGATGTGACTGGTGATAGAAGCAAGGTCCGATGCTGTAAAGAGCAATATTGCTTAGGAACCTGGAATGTCAGGTCCATGAATCAAGGCAAACTGGAAGTGGTCAAACAAGAGATGGCAAGAGTGAATGTTGACATTCTAGGAATCAGCAAACTAAAATGGACTGGAATGGGTGAATTTTACTCAGATGACCATTTTATCTACTACTGCGGGCAGGAATCCCTCAGAAGAAATGGAGTAGCCATGATGGTCAACAAAAGAGTGCGAAATGCAGTACTTGGATGTAATCTCAAAAATGACAGAATGATCTCTGTTTGTTTCCAAGGCAAACCATTCAATATCACAGTAATCCAAGTCTATGCCCCAACCAGTAATGCTGAAGAAGCTGAAGTTGAACGGTTCTAGGAAGACCTACAAGACCTTTTAGAACTAACACCCAAAAAAGATGTCCTTTTCATTATAGGGGACTGGAATGCAAAAGTAGGAAGTCAAGGAACACCTGGAGTAACAGGCAAATTTGGCCTTGGAATAAGGAATGAAGCAGGGCAAAGACTAATAGAGTTTTGCAAAGAAAATGCACTGGTCATAGCAAACACCCTCTTCCAACAACACAAGAGAAGACTCTATACATGGACATCACCAGATAGTCAACACCGAAATCAGACTGAGTATATTCTTTGCAGCCAAAGATGGAGAAGCTCTATACATTCAGCAAAAACAAGACCAGGAGCTGACTGTGGCTCAGACCATGAACTCCTTGTTGCCAAATTCAGACTTAAATTGAAGAAAGTAGGGAAAACCACTAGACCATTCAGGTATGACCTAAATCAAATCCCTTATGATTATACAGTGGAAGTGAGAAATAGATTTAAGGGACTAGATCTGATAGATAAGAGTGCCTGATGAACTATGGACTGAGGTTTGTGACATTGTACAGGAGACAGGGATCAAGATCATCCCCATGGAAAAGAAGTGCAAAAAAGCAAAATGGCTGTCTGGGGAGGCCTTACAAATAGCTGTGAAAAGAAGAGAAGTGAAAAGCAAAGGAGAAAAGGAAAGATATAAGCATCTGAATGCAGAGTTCCAAAGAATAGCAAGAAGAGATGAGAAAGCCTTCTTCAGCGATCAATGCAAAGAAATACAGGAAAACAACAGAGTGGCAAAGACTAGAGATCTCTTCAAGAAAATCAGAGATACCAAAGGAACATTTCATGCAAAGATGGGCTCGATAAAGGACAGAAATGGTATGGACCTAACAGAAGCAGAAGATATTAAGAAGAGATGGCAAGAATACACAGAAGAACTGTACAAAAAAGATCTTCATGACCCAGATAATCACGATGGTGTGACCACTGACCTAGAGCCAGGCATCCTGGAATGTGAAGTCAAGTGGGCCTTAGAAAGCATCACTACGAACAAAGCTAGTGGAGGTGATGGAATTCCAGTTGAGCTGTTCCAAATCCTGAAAGATGATGCTGTGAAAGTGCTGCACTCAATATGCCAGCAAATTTGGGAAACTCAGCAGTGGCCACAGGACTGGAAAAGGTCAGTTTTCATTCCAATCCCAAAGAAAGGCAATGCCAAAGAATGCTCAAACTACCGCACAATTGCACTCATCTCACATGCTAGTAAAGTAATGCTCAAAATTCTCCAAGCCAGGATTCAGCAATATGTGAACCGTGAACTTCCTGATGTTCAAGCTGGTTTTAGAAAAGGCAGAGGAACCAGAGATCAAATTGCCAACATCCGCTGGATCATGGAAAAAGCAAGAGAGTTCCAGAAAAACATCTATTTCTGGTTTATTGACTATGCCAAAGCCTTTGACTGTGTGGATCACAACAAACTGTGGAAAATTCTGAAAGAGATGGGAATACCAGACCACCTGATCTGCCTCTTGAGAAATCTGTATGCAGGTCAGGAAGCAACAGTTAGAACTGGACATGGAACAACAGACTGGTTCCAAATAGGAAAAGGAGTACGTCAAGGCTGTATATTGTCACCCTGCTTATTTAACTTATATGCAGAGTACATCATGAGAAACGCTGGACTGGAAGAAACACAAGCTGGAATCAAGATTGCTGGGAGAAATATCAATAACCTCAGATATGCAGATGACACCACCCTTATGGCAGAAAGTGAAGAGGAACTCAAAAGCCTCTAGATGAAAGTGAAAGAGGAGAGTGAAAAAGTTGGCTTAAAGCTCAACACTCAGTAAACGAAGATCATGGCATCCGGTCCCACCACTTCATGGGAAATAGGTGGGGAAACAGTGGAAACAGTGCCAGACTTATTTTTCTGGGCTCCAAAATCACTGCAGATGGTGACTGCAGCCATGGAATTAAAAGACGCTTACTCCTTGGAAGGAAAGTTATGACCAACCTAGATAGCATATTCAAAGGCAGAGACATTACTTTGCCAACAAAGGTCCGTCTAGTCAAGGCTATGGTTTTTCCTGTGGCCATGTATGGATGTGAGAGTTGGACTGTGAAGAAGGCTGAGCGCCGAAGAATTGATGCTTTTGAACTGTGGTGTTGGAGAAGACTCTTGAGAGTCCCTTGGACTGTAAGGAGATCCAACCAGTCCATTCTGAAGGAGATCAGCCCTGGGATTTCTTTGGAAGGAATGATGCTAAAGCTGCAACTCCAGTACTTTGGCCACCTCATGCGAAGAGTTGACTCATTGGAAAAGACTCTGATGCTGGGAGGGATTGGGGGCAGGAGGAGAAGGGGACGACAGAGGATGAGATGGCTGGATGGCATCACTGACTCGATGGACGTGAGTTTGAGTGAACTCCGGGAGTTGGTGATGGACAAGGTGCCTGGCGTGGTGTAATTCATGGGGTTGCAAAGAGTTGGACATGATTGAGCGACTGATCTGATTTCTGAAGCTAAGAATTGGACCGACTGAGCGACCTCACTTTCACTTTTCACTTTCATGCATTGGAGCAGGAAAATGGCAACCCACTCCAGTGTTCTTGCCTGGAGTATCCCAGGAACGGTGGAGCCTGATAGGCTGCCATCTATCGGGTCGCACAGAGTCGGACACCACTGAAGCGACTTAGCAACAGCAGCAGCATGCTGAAGAAAAGAGTATCTTTTAAAAGAGTATGTTTAAACACTACTTATGCCAGGCACTTATGTGGATTACACTTCGTCTATTTCTGAAACCTAATCATTTCTTGCCTGAATGTCTTAAAGAAGGGATATCCTTAGATTGGTTTTGGAGTTACTATCTCCCACATTTGTGGTCCACTTCTGATGTACTCTCCCCCCTTGCTGACAGCACATGGTGTTGACTACAATGCTGTGTCAATAATGTCCACTGTGGCTCCAGGCTAGTTAAAAGAAAGCTGAGAGAGGAGACTGCACAGATCATAGCACCTATGATGGATTCAACTCAGACCTTGTTCCAGTTCATACCAGCTCGCTGTGTAGTGATGAACTCCCAGGTGTGGAAAATGGCAGAAACACACAAGGGCTACAAGAGGGGAAAGAGGATAAAGAAGGGGAAATTATTAAAGCCAACAGAAGCAGCAGCAAGCCGCAGAGAACTTCATCAGAGTTGTGAGAAGCCAATGACCACAGGTCAGACACGAGGGGAACTCAGAGAATAAGCCAATGGGTACCTCATCTCCACACATTTTAGAAAGAAGCTGGGTTAGGAGGGCAGAGGGGCTCCCCTAAAAGGCAAGCTGCCCTGGCATGCTGTGCACAGTCTGCATCTCAAAAGGCCCCAAAGGGTACATGGAATCCAGGAGTTCCGATGGCCCTGCTGACCCAAGAAGCGCAAGGTCACATGCACTGTATGAATTCAGGGCTCCAAAGAGGAAACTGGCCTTGTCCTCTGCACGTCCTAGAGGCAGCACAGCCCACACCCTCCCCCAGCTCTGCTGAAGTGACTTTGGAACAGTCAGAACCTCCCTGGGCCTCAGGGTCTCATCTGCAGGGCCAGCTCTGGGGAATGAGTGCAGCTGAGTGTCTGTTCACTGGCAACATCCCTCTGGCATTGGAAGACCACAGGAGGACCTGATGCATGTCAATCATCAAGGCCACACCCACCTTCCTGGTGCAGGGAGAACCCAGATTGGGATGCTGGGGAAACCAGACTAGGTGGAAGTATTTCAGCCCTTTCAGACTGAGGGCAGGCTCACTACACGCTAGAAACCAGGAGAACTGTCTGTTTCTTCTGGTGTTTCTCTCAACAGTTTACAGCCTTTTCTGTGTCAAGCCACTGTTCGAAGTACTTTATGCATATTATTTCATTTACTTTCATTAATTCATAAGAATCTCTCATTTTCTTTTAGCCACAGACTTTATTGTTTGAATATTTGCAACTACTATTCTATACACAAATTTTAATTTCTTACAAAGCTCTATATTCCATATTGCTAGGTCATTTCACTCTCCATTTTATGCCACATTTCTATCCAGAACTATTTCCCCAAATCACAATCTGGCTGATTGTATGCTGTTGTTCAGTTGCTAAGTTGTGCCCAACTCTTTGCGATGCCATGGACTGTAGCCCACCAGGCTCCTCTGTCCATGGGATTCCCCAGACAAGAATACTGGAGTGGGTTGCCATTTCCTTTCCTAATCCCTGATTTTCTGATGACGTAAGAGACATGGGGTGGTTAGACAGCTTACAACCCAGACCCCTGCCACCATGCACAACACCCCCCATCCCCCTGCTAGCAAACAGCAGTCAGCACACATGCCCAGTCCTGCTACTGCAGTCTGTGCTCTGAAGCCCCCCAAACACAGCCTCTGGCACGGAGCGGCTCTCCTGAGCCACTCTCAGCAGTGGCTCTCCTGACTAGAAGGCCTTCTCTCCCCCAAATGACTGATTTCAGCCATCTCTCCCTAACTTCCACATCAATAAGATGGGGTAAGACCACCACTTTCTCCCCATTGAAACAGAATGTTTTTATGTGAAAATGCCTAACCAATATATGAAAAGATGCTCTACACCAGGGGTCCCCAGTCCCTAGACTGGTACCAGTTCATCGTCTGTTAGGAACTGAGTTGCACAGCAGGAGGTAAGTGCTGGGTAGAAAGTGAAGAAGAACCAAAGAGCCTCTTGATGAAAATGAAAGAGAAGAGTGAAAAAGTTGGCTTAAGGCTCAACATTCAGAAGATTAAGATCATGGCATCTGGTCCCATCACTTCATGGCAAATAGATAGGGAAACAATGGAAACAGTGAGAGACTTTATTTTGGGGGGCTCCAAAATCATTGCAGATGGAGACTGCAGCCATGAAATTAAAAGACGCTTGCTCCTTGGAAGAAAAGTTGTATGCTAGACAGCATATTAAGAAGCAGAGACATTATTTTGCCAACAAAGGTCCATCTAGTCAAGGCTATGGTTTTTCCAGTAGTCATGTATGGATGTGAGAGTTGGACTATAAAGAAAGCTGAGCACTGAAGAACTGATGCTTTTGAACTGTGGTGTTGGAGAAGACTCTTGAGAGTCCCTCGGACAGCAAGGAGATCCAACCAGTCATTCCTAAAGGAGATCAATCCTGAGTATTCATTGGAAGGAATGATGCTGAAGCTGAAACTCCAATTGTTTGGCCATCTGATGCAAAGAATGGACTCATTGGAAAAGACCCTGATGCTGGGAAAGATCGAGGGCAGGAGGAGAAGGGGATGACAGAAGATGAGATGGTTGGATGGCGTCACTGACTCGATGGACGTGAGTTTGAGTAGGCTCTGGGAGTTGGTGATGGACAGGGAAGCCTGGCGTGCTGCAGTCCATGGGGTCGCAAAGAGTCGGGCACAACTGAGTGACTGAACTGAACTGAGCAAGCAAAGCTTCATCTGTATTTACAGCCAATGCCCATCATATGCATTACCACCTGAGCTGAGCTCTGCCTCCTATGGTTCTGCATGGCATTACATTCTCATAGGAGCTCGAATCTTATGGTGAACTATGCGTGTGAGGGATCTAGGTTGCCCACTCCTTACGAGAATCATCTGGAAAGCATCCCCCCCGACACCTGTCCCAGTCTGTGGCAAAACTATCTTCCACAAAACCAGTCCCTGGTGCCAAAAAGGTTGGAGACTTCTGTTCTACACTGTATGTCATCATGGAAATGCAAACGAACACAACAAGATCCACTATATGCCTATTAGAATGGCCCAAATCTGAAACAGACACCACCGGATGCTGGTGAGACTGTGGAGCAACAGGAACTCATTCACTGCTGGTGGGAATGCAAGATGACGCGGTCACTTTAGAGGGCGGTCCGGTGGTTTTCTTATAAAACTAAATATACTCTTCCCATACAATCCTGCAACTGTTCTCCCTGGTACTGACCCAGAGGAGTTATAAACTATGTGCACACAACACCTGCACACGGGTATTTGCAGCAGCTTTATTCATAACTGCCAAAACTTGAAAGTACCCAAGATGCCCTCCAACAGATGAAAGGATAAATAAACTGTGCCACATCCAGACAAAGGAATATTACTTAGCATTAAAAAGAAATGAGCTAACAAGCCCTGAAGAGACACAGAGGAAACATAAATGCCTGTTACTAAGTGAAAGAGCCAATCTGAAGAGGCTGCACACTATAATTCCAATGATATGACACTTAGGAATAGGCAAAACCAGGGAGACAGTGAAAAGACTAGGGGTTGCCAGAGGTTAGCAGAGAGGGTGAGATGAATGGGCAGAGCACAGAGGATTTTCAGGGTAGTGAAAATACTCAGCATGAGGTTATAATGGTGGATACATATCATTATTTGTATGTCATTAGGATACATTTGTCCAAACACACAGAATGTACAATACCAAAAGCCAGCAGTAATGTAAACTATGGGCTTTCGACCACAAAGACCTGTTACTGTAGGCTAGTCAGCTGTAACAAATGTGCCCCTCTGGTAGGGGTATGTTGGTGATGGGGTAAGCTATGTGTATGAGGGGGTGGGGGTAAACAGGAAATCTCTGTACCTGCCCCTTGATCTTACTGTAAATCTAAAACTGCTTTAAAAAAATGAAGTGTTCAAAGTCATGCCCCACAACAGCTGGCACACTGCAGATACCCAATAATCACTAATGCACTCCTTCACCTCATGAAATCACTACCTAGACGGAGGCCACCCTCTGCCCAGCCCTCCATGTTTACATCTAGCTGAGACCCTGGTCATACTGGCTCCCTGCACAGCCAAAGAGCAATCACAGGATGGAGAATGCCCTTCCCCCCAAAAGCACCAGATGAAATTACCCAGTGTGTGTGCCCCCTTGACAGACACAACCCGAATCTAGAGATGCCCAGGGAGCTATGGACAGCAGAGGACTTGTCTGAAGCCAGCAACAAAAGATCCCCCGTTTCTGTTGGCTGGTATACTATTACAACATGCCACAGGCCCATAGTTATAGCATTTGACAGAAAAAAAAAACAAAAAACAAAAAACACCTTTAGCAAACCACAGAACAACTGTGGGGTGTTTTTTAGAACATCTTTCTGTACAGTGCAGCAAAGGCACGTTACCCTCAGAGTTTACCTGAGAGTTCGCTCCTACTTCTGCCAGCCAACAGACCGAGGAAAATCAAAACCCCACACTCAGAATCCACGTGACCTGCATCTGAAAAATGAAAGGCTCACAAGCAGGTCTGTATCACCACCCTGGATGTTTTCCTCTGGACACATTCCAGCTTGTTAATGTTCAGAAAACTTGGCTCCCAAATGGCCTGATTTGCACGGAAGATTTATTACCTGTGTTGATCCCTCCTTGGCTTTTTTGAGTCAAACTATTTTCATTAAATGTTAAATAGGTACAAAATATAAAGAATGAGATGGTTAGATGGCATCACTGACTCAATGGACACGAATCTGAGCAAACTTCAGGAGGTAGTGAAGGACAGGGAAGCCTGGCACGCTGCAGTCCAGGGGGCAGAGTCAGACATGACTCAGCAACCGAACAACAACAAAGAATTTCAAGGGAGCAAACTTGTGTGTGCCCATAACCAATTTTACAAAGAAAAAGTGACTAAAACCTCTGAAGCTCCTTTTGACTCTTCCTTATATACTCCCTTTATCCTCCACCAGCAGGCAATAACTCTCCTAAATTCTGTGTTTATTCTTGCCTTTCAAAAATAGTCAAATCACACCTCTGCATCCCTAAACTACTGTATCCCTAAAATCTACTGTTTAGTGTGCTCAAATCTCTGACTTCATCTAAGTAGAATTAGACCACATATGATCTTTGCAATTTGTTTTTTCCACTCAACATTATGTTGATATTTCAATCAGTGATCCATTCATTTTCAAAGCTGGGAAAGGGGCCGACACGCACAGGTGTGGGCTGGGGCTAGCTGTTTCTGGGCAGCATTGCTTCTGACTGAGTGGTGCCATGCTGTCCTGGCTGTTCATCATCCCCAGCATTACTCCATTCTACAGTAGTTCACGTGTAAACTACACCACAGTTATGTTTTATACAATCGACATTTTGTTTCCTTCCAGGTGTTCTGTGGTGGGCCACATAAAGTGCTGTGAACAGTGGTGGCCATAACAATATCCGTTTTCAACTTTATTAAAATCAGTTTTCCTCAAAACTGTGGTAATGACCATTGTGGTTCGCAAAATTTCTGAGATAAAACCCAACTTTTTTTTTTTAATGAAAAAGTGCAAATTAGAAAGGAAAACAGCAAAGAACACTACCCTTAGGAGGATATATGATCAGTTTCTCAAAACGTTGGCTTAAATTATACACATGTATCTGTATGTCTACACGTGTCAGTAAATGAGTGCCTTACTACGGGTTCTGCCTTCTGGTTGGTTAGCTCTCTTTGCCTATGTCAAATTTACCATTAAGCCTGTTTGATTTTTAAATTCCAATTACATATTTAATTTCTCAAAGCTCTATTTAGTTTTCAGACCTCCTCTGTCATGGTTACATTCATTTGCTGTTTACTCACATTTTTAACCTTCTCATTTCTTCAGTACAAAGCTAGTTTACCTTCTCTGTCTGACAATTGTATCTAGAATCACTGTGTCTAATTCTGTTCCTACTATTGTGGGTGGTTCTATTGGTGACACTTGGCTTTACTTGTCTGTTTTATAGTTTTTGACTGTGAGTTAAGTTTTCTTGTGGTTACATTTTTTTGAACTCTTTGAAGCCTAGGTTGAAGAAAGATTCTTCCAGAAAGACCCTGTGCCAGTTTCTGCCTTTGAGCTACTATGCTGGAACCACTGTTTACAACTGTATATATTTCCCCCTTTGGGGGCTCTCCTGGATAGATCCAAATTAGGACTGCATGGATACTGGTTACTGGTTACTAAATATTAGATAGGCAGTTTTCCTTCGAGTTGCTAAGGGGCTGAGAGGAGGTCAGGGGGAAAGCTGTGTTTCTTGTTCAACACTGCACTATGGAAGCAGCCTTCAGGGAGGTGGTCCCAGATTTCTGTGGAGACATCTTATATCTGACATTTTCCCCTAGCACAGACTCTGGGCTTTGTCTCCTGTCTCTAAAGCAACAGGAGACCGAGGAAATCAAAGCATATATTTGCTGGATTTGGCATGCGCTCTCACACTGGATGTCCACTCACCTCTCTGGGCTCTCACTTTCACTTTCAGTCCAATGTTTCTTTCTCAACAATTTTATAGCCATATTTATAAAATTTATCTAGCATTTTTATTTTTAGTTTGTGGTGGAAGAATATACAATCTCAAATACCACCAGAAATGAAAGTTTGGGCTAACTTCTTAAACAACGGTATTTCCTATTAGCTTGTGGAAAATTCTGAAAGAGATGGGAATATCAGAACACCTGACCTGCCTCCTGAGAAACCTATATGCAGGTCAGGAAGCAACTGTTAGAACTGGACATGTAACAACAGACTGGTTCCAAATAGGAAAAGGAGTACATCAAGGCCGTATATTGTCATCCTGCTTATTTAACTTATATGCAGAGTACATCATGAGAAACGCTGGATGGAAGAAACACAAGCTGGAATCAAGATTGCCGGGAGAAATATCAATCACCTCAGATATGCAGATGACACCACCCTTATGGCAGAAAGTGAAGAGGAACTCAAAAGCCTCTTGATGAAAGTGAAAGTGGAGGGTGAAAAAGTTGGCTTAAAGCTCAGCACTCAGAAAACGAAGATCATGGCATCCGGTCCCATCACTTCATGGGAAGTAGATGGGGAAACAGTGGAAACAGTGTTAGACTTTATTTTTCTGGGTTCCAAAATCACTGCAGATGGTGACTGCAGCCATGAAATTAAAAGACACTTACTCCTTGGAAGGAAAGTTATGACCAACCTAGATAGCATATTCAAAAGCAGAGACATTACTTTGCCAACAAAGGTCTGTCTAGTCAAGGCTATGGTTTTTCCTGTGGTCATGTATGGATGTGAGAGTTGGACTGTGAAGAAGGCTGAGTGCCGAAGAATTGATGCTTTTGAACTGTGGTGTTGGAGAAGACTCTTGAGAGTCCCTTGGACTGTAAGGAGATCCAACCAGTCCATTCTGAAGGAGATCAGCCCTGGGTGTTCTTTGGAAGGAATGATGCTAAAGCTGCAACTCCAGTCCTTTGGCCACCTCATGCGAAGAGTTGACTCATTGGAAAAGACTCTGATGCTGGGAGGGATTGGGGGCAGGAGGAGAAGGGGACGACAAAGGATGAGATGGCTGGATGGCATCACTGACTCGATGGACGTGAGTCTGAGTGAACTCCGGGAGTTGGTGATGGACAGGGAGGCCTGGCGTGCTGCAATTCATGGGGTCGCAAAGAGTCAGACACGACTGAGCGACCGAACTGAACTGAAACTTGTTCCACTAAAACCATTAGGTGTTTCATACGAGCCGTGCTGTTTCCTCATTCCTGTACTTGCGTAACTGTTATTATTTGAATCTAAATGCAGAGATTCATATTCTGACCCATTAAATTTAGTCTTTTAGTGTTTCATTGCTTTAAGTCATTTAATCATTCTGAATTCTCAATCTGTCAGTTTTAGATTTTTATCTATGTCCTCAGACTTTTCCATTCACAAACTTAATTAACATACCTATAGATTAATCCCAAGTTGAAAAAGATGTGGACTATCATATTATTCAGCATATAATTCACTATAAAAATAATTTCTGAAAACTGATATATCCAGAAAGTATCACCCGATAGCTCCAATATTATACAAGATGTTTGCCTAGAAATGTGCTTTTCTATCAATAAAATCAGAGTTTTATTATCTTTACCTCAGTGCCATTTAAGGATGATTATAAAGAAGTTTTAATAGAGACCCTTGACATGGGGATTGCTATGCTTCCATCACACACCACAAGTTAAATTTGATACAGACGTGAAAGTAGGAGAGTAGGTTAAAGTTAACAAGAAGGATGCCTTTGAAAACTATAAGGTAGAAATCATCAATCACCCTTTAAGTGGTGCAGACAAGTAAAACCCTGACAGTAACAGCAAGATCCTTCAGGAAAGGCTGAGAGTCACTCTGAGGTGAACACGCCTCTGTTTCAATGATTAATTTTACAAGCAGCAGCATGGCCATCTAGCACGCCTGCCTCATTCCACCTCCATGGGAAAGAGATCAGCAACTAAAGAGCACGTTAATGTTATGTAGGGTGACCATATAATTTATCATTAAGGACAAGAGTTCATCTTCTATGCTAAAATAAGACAAGTGAAGCAGGTCTGACCCAGCAGATCAGGAGAGAATTCACCCTAACAATATATGTCTTTCCTTTTTTAATAAAACAATTGCCTCAGTATTTCCTTATGCTGCCTATAAACCCATAAAAAGCACTCATCCATTGCTTATTTTCTACTGGACAAAATCTAAATTTACAGGATAATATGCTAATAATGTCCTTTCACACTCCCCAATATTATATTCAATACATTGTTTGTTAAGGCTGGCAGTTTGATATCCTTCATTCCTAAGATGAAAGTTTTAAAGGAATTTATCTTAAAAAAAAAAATCACTGAATTAAAATCTCATTCCATGAATTAAAAACAAAAACTAGCTTGATTTTAATTATTCTTGACATGAGACTATCCCGACAGTCCAATATTTCCATCCCCCGGCAGAGGATCCTCAGGTAGCCAAGAAGTCCTCTCCCACAAACCTAGGACTTTAGCGCTGCCCCGACCCCACTCCCACCAGCTAACATGGGGACACTTAAAGTTTTCAGAGCACAAACCCACCTTCCGTTATCTGGGATTTTGTTCTGTTTGACCAAAGTAAGTGGTTTTCTTTTTTTTTTTTAAGGATGGAAGTTACCCCAAAATTCCAAACATATAACTTCTCTGAAAAAACAACTTGAAGATTTGTCAAACCCTGGTCCACCCATGTGTCCTAAGGGCAGTGATCAGCTGGAGCTAAGCAGGGACTGCCCCCACTTCCCCGTCCTTAGGTAATTCTGAGCTCTCTAATTTGCCACAGTCCTCACCACTCATCTTTACACCAAAGCCACTTTTCCCTTCATGCCGTCTCCCTGCCTGCTGCAATGAGTGCAAACTCTGCCATAAAGGGCTTGTAAATAAACACGCACCCCCACAGACGAGAAGGCTCACTCATGCAAGACCAGGGCACCGTGCGCCCAGAGCCCCCAGCACCACCCCAGGCAGCATTCTTTGCTCAGTGCAGGCTCCTCCCCAGCTCTGCTGCTTCTCCATATGCCAGCCTCATTATAGCCGACCAGCTTCCCCAGTGGGCACTTAACTTTCTGTCCTTTAAGAAATTTTTCCAAGGCTATTTTCTCATTTGTTAAATGAGTAAATTTACCTCGTAGAATTGTGAAGATAAACGAAAATGTGAGTGAAGAACCTACCACAGCCCTGAACATACGATAACCACTTAGTTCATGGTTCTTACTATTATTTAGGTCAATAAACCCTCAAGCAAAACCAAGAGTGAGCCACTGGAATAAAACAACTTTTGGATAAGTAAAAAAATACCAAAAAAAAAAAAAAAAACAAACAAACCAACAACTCTGTTTTATGGAATTCATTGGGTTTCAAAAAGTTATAATTTGCTTGCTTTTAAAGACTAGAATACAAAACTATTACATAAATAAGAAACAAATTCAACTGCATCACATAACCACATAGTGGAAAGCAGGCACCTGTGGCCCAGAGGGACATTCACTCAGAAGGGCTGGAGAGATTTCCAGAACTATTTTGTGCTAATTTCCCCATTCTCTTCATCTAGGCAATAATTTTATTTCTTGTAAGGTGCTTTTAGTGAAAGCACAGAAATGATTACAGAAGAAGAGTAAAGACTCCACAGAAAGCATAATGGTTACTCCATCTTTTTAACCAAAAAAACTGACCACTTTACTGCATATATGTATGTGCTTTTTTCTTAAAATAGAACATGCGAGGGAAGTCTTTGGTTTTTCTTTCTCTAGAGAGAAAGTCACATGTAATTATGAGTAATAGAGCACACCGACGCACCTAGCCAAAACAAACAACAACAAAATGTCCACATTCGTGGGTTCAGAACCTCATTAGGACAAACTCACTGCAGGCTTTTAAAGACATGGCATGTTTGCTTCAATCAGTTTTTACCCATGAGAGAAGGGTACTTAGAAAATTTGATAAAAACATAAAGAAGCAGACCTAAGGATGAAATCCAGTTTCTCACATGTGATGTTTTAAATCAACACTCTGAAGTTTGCCACTGTGAGCCTCAGTTTAAGGGTCTTCTCCAAAAGGCCTTCCCTGATTCTCCTCTCCCACCTCCCACAACCAAAGCTGGCCCCTGCCTCCCTGAGTCCCGACTCCACCTCAGCAGTGGCAACTACCTGTGCTGTTGAACCATCCTCAAGCCTTGTGAGATTTCCTCAAGGCGCTGTCTCTGTGTTGCCACCACTCAACTCAGGACAAAGAATACATGAGCACCAGCCTCTCTCATCCATAGTGAAGCTTCAGGATGAAATGGCAGCTGAAGTCCACAGCGGTGGAGCCATGCCTGAGTTAGAACCTGAGCTCTTCTGCCCCACTCTTCCACCCCTGTGAGTTTGGGCAAATTATTCTGTGCATCAATTTTTGCATAGATTAAAAGGTGAGGGACAAAGCAGAGACTCTCTGAGGTGGCTGTGAGATTTAATGAATTAATGCATATAAAGGGCTTAGGACCTGGCACATTACAAGTGCTCAGATACATTACACATCAAATGATTCTCATCATTTAAAAATCAACCTACATTTCCTCAGACTCCTCAGTTCAGTGCTACCTCACTCTTCTGGAGACATCACAAAGGCTCTCCTCATCGCCAGAAGTCAAGTCCTTACCCTACTTGGCTTCCAACTTCAGCCTCAACGCAGCTGGCTAGCTCTTTGTTCATGAGGCCGTCTCCTTCACGTTTGGGAGGGCACTTCTCTCAGTCTTTCTCTCTAATTTACCTTCCTGCCCGGGCCAGTGTGAATGCTCCCTGCAGCTGACTCTCTTCTTCACCAGCTTCCAGCTCAAGCTTATCTAGTCATTGTTCTTCATCTACTACCTACTGTGGTAACTACTGCCACGTGTTGGTAAGTAGAGTGGAAAATTCAATATATTTTTCCTTTGGGGGATAGCAATAGAATATAGTGACATATAGGTTAAATTTATATTAAGACTTAGAAAAAACATATATGTGCATGCCACTGACTCACATCTATTCTACAGGTAATGCATCCAACCTCTCTCCCCAAATCATGTATATCAAGTTTAACTACCAAACTGCATCTACCACATACTCGAATATGTAAATATTTGCACATAGCATTCACCAGGCTGTAGCTTGTTTAAAGTGTTTGTACGTATGAGTGGGTGTCAAAACCTTAGCTTTACCTCAGTTAGAAATGTTTAAATCTTTAGCTCATATTTTTTCTTAGAAAATTACACCTGAGACTCACTCACTCTTTAGGCTGTCTAAAGTTGGTATAATGCAAACAGACATTAAGCAGATAATATACACATGTACTACCCATGCTACCTTAGTTTGGGCAAAACCCACTTTTCACATTTTGTTGAGACTATTCTCTAATCAAACTAATGTGACCTCTAATAAGCACATCTCTCTTTTTTATTAAATAGAGTACACAAATAATAATGTAACCTTCCAAGATATCACAACAGCCGAAATGAGTTTCAATATCTGTAATATACTTTTGGAAGATTTTCAGCAGAAACAGCCTGTGCTAGTCTGTGACAGTGCTGAGGCTGATGGGAGAAGGACTGCATTGTCCAAGGGGGGGGAGCACACTTGAGAGGGCGTTACAACAGACAAATGCTTTGGGGACACTTAGCTCATTACCTGACTGGGTGGATTTTCTTTGGTGGAATCAGCTGCTTGTTAATTAGCATGATGAGTGTCAGAAACAGGATCACATTGGTGAAATTAGATAATTCTAGTAAGTGAGCTTGCTAAAGTGTTTCAGAGACACTTCTACCCTTGAATGAACAGGGTAAGATCATCTCAGTTCAGTTCAGTCACTCAGTCATGTCCAGCTCTTTGCGACTCCATGAATCACAGCACACCAGGCCTCCCTGTCCATCACCAACTCCCGGAGTTCACTCAAACTCATGTCCATCGAGTCAGTGATGCCATCCAGCCATCTCATCCTCTGTCGTCCCCTTCTCCTCCTGCCCCAATCCCTCCCAGCATCAGTGTCTTTTCCAATGAGTCAACTCTTTGCATGAGGTGGCCAAAATATTGGAGTTTCAGCTTTAGCATCATTCCTTCCAATGAACACCCAGGACTGATCTCCTTTAGGATGGACTGGTTGGATCTCCTTGCAGTCCAAGGGACTCTCAAGAGTCTTCTCCAACACCACAGTTCAAAAGCATCAATTCTCAGTGCTTAGCTTTCTTCACAGTCCAACTCTCACATCCATACATGACCACTGGAAAAACCACAGCCTTGACTAGAGGGACCTTTGTTGGCAAAGTAATGTCTCTGCTTTTCAATATGCTATCTAGGTTGGTCATAACTTTCCTTCCAAGGAGTAAGTGTCTTTTAATTTCATGGCTGCAATCACCATCTGCAGTGATTTTGGAGCCCCGCAAAATAAAGTGTGACACTGTTTCCACTGTTTCCCCATCTATTTCCCATGAAGTGATGGGATGAGATGCCGTGATCTTAGTTTTCTGAATGTTGAGTTTTAAGCCAATTTTTTCACTCTCCTCTTTCATTTTCATCAAGAGGCTTTTGAGTTCCTCTTCACTTTCTGCCATAAGGGTGGTGTCATCTGCATATCTCAGGTTATTGATATTTCTCCTGGCAATCTTGATTCCAGCTTGTGCTTCATCCAGCCCAGCGTTTCTCATGATGTACTCTGCATATACGTTAAATAAGCAGGGTGACAATATACAGCCTTGACGTACTCCTTTTCCTATTTGGAACCAGTCTGTTGGTCCATGTCCAGTTCTAACTGTTGCTTCTTGACCTGCATATAGGTTTCTCAAGAGGCAGATGATCTTACTAGTAAAGCCTAAATCTCTGATGGTAACTTAAAGACCAAGAACCTTCTCTGCCATGTTGTTTTCTGTTTTGAGTAAGCATTTCTCGAAAGGTGTACCAGAACACCTAAAGACACAAAGCTCAAAGCTTAAAAGTCAACTGCATGTGCAGTAGCTGAGTTGAAACTTGCTTTTAACCTGACTGTGAGGTTGTAAGAGAACAGAGAAGCCCTGCTGCTTCAGGCTTCTTTCGTAGACACCCTCATGTACTGACTCTCTCAAAAAAGACACCTAGAAGTTGGCCAAGACCAGTGTGACTATGGAAGAATGTTCTGGATACCTGTTATATCAGATGATGTAGTCTATGATTGAACTTGACATGGAGAATGTGAGTGATGTTTAAGCCTACCATTCACGCACGTTTGCTGTGATAATCAAATAATTTAAAAGATGTGAGATCGACCTGAAAACTGTAAGGCACCACCATTATGTGCAATACTCTTGTAACTTTATTGACTGAACTTTGAAACTGAAGGACGCTGGCCTAGTTGTTGCCCTGCCTCTTTCCTGGATATGAATTTTATCCATGTGCCTGTTTTTTAAGGTTCTCATCCCATGGCTTTCGAATTGGCTCCCTACCAAAATACATGTACACATGCAGGTTTCTGTCTAAAATCTAAAACATTCTGGACTGCAAGTGAAACAATATTTATTATCTATTAACACAATTAATATCATTATTAATAAATTATATACATAGTAGCATATAATTAATGTAATATTAAATAAATAAAGATAGGAATGAGGGAGCTTAGAGGTTTTGTGACCGCCACTGCAGGTATTCTTGCTAAACAGGAGAGGCTGGCCAGTCTGGCTTCCAGATATATATATGGGTATTATATTTAGGCATTGCCCCAGTCATTTAGGAGCTTAAAAATAACTTGATTTGACCTTAGAATTTTACAAAGTGTTCCAGATCGGCTCTCTCTATTGGAAGCTCAGGAGCCTCTGCATACTTGATTAGAGTCTATTTTATTTTTTAAAATAGTATGTTAGAGGAGTTCCATCTTTGTTTCCAGACAGGCCTAAATCTTATTGTCATTAATATAATGCCATCAAATTGCATTCACTCAGTGCTGATAAACAAGTACTTACTTTTATCTATTCTCTCTTGGGTGCCTTTGTTATCAGATAAGGAAATGCCTCCCTCTCCCACACTTCCTTCAGAGACAAGAAGGGCCAGGTCAGGTCGGGGAGTGAGGCCTGGCCCTAACGGTAACAGACAGCACTTGAGGATTTGAACAGAGAAGGGTGGCAAATCTGAGTCCCTCATCAACCACGATGCGACCTCTCACGTCTGTTCTCCAGGGGCTGCTCTTCTGAAAGAGAATATGGTAAAACGACCTCCCAAGCCTCTCCCAGGGTCAACACCACCACACCTCTATAGGAATCCTACAGGTTAGTACTCGATGTCCGTGGTTCTTATTATACAAACCAGTATCTTCTCCCTTATTTACAGCTGCCTCACAACCTGGTTGTTCTCAGTAGTGACTTTCAAAGGGCCAACTCTATTGCTCTGGACAAAATCAAAGAGCATATTTAAAGAGCAAGTTTTTTTTTCCTTACAAGTATTTTAAGTTGTGTACTTAACTTGGCAAGTCCTATTGCTTAAAAATGATTCACAAAGGTAGTACACGCTTAACTGTCTTAGCTTGCTAAATACCTGAAAGACAGAAAAACAATTTTCCTGCTAAATGTATGAGGTTAAGAATAAAAATTCCGATGATTTGCGTTATTTCCAGAAAAAAAATTATCAGTTGAATGACAAATGCTTACTAAGAAGTTAGGCTGTTCCTTAGAGAAAAAATAATAAGACGGCTATGGGCAAACTCCCATATAAGCCAGTCAGTTTCTATCTGTGTAATGATTATGGATGTAACCCGTAATCTCAGCCATTTCAAAATACTTAAGTCACACCCAACAGGGGTGAACCCATGCAAACATCTTGTCGATGTCATAACAGGGCAGGCATGCATTATCAGCAGTCAGAATCAGTGGAATGGAAAGCCATGGCATAAGGACTTCATGGAAGGAACCCTGGACCAAAGAGGGTCCTGACGTTGCTATTTCTAATCCGTCCTCAAATTCTCCTAGCTGAACCATCTTGGGCTACTCATTTAGGCTTTTGGAAGTGACTTATCTGACTGTAAATTATCTGATCTATTTCCAGTAACTGTTAACAGTCAAATTATATAATGAACACAAAAATGATGGAAAAACTGAACTGTGGGACTTCCCTGGTGGTACAGTGGATCACAGTGGATAAGAATCCGCCTGCCAGTGCAGGAGACACAGGATCAGTCCCTGGTCTGGGAAGATTACACATGCTATGGGCCAACAAACCTGTGCACCACAACTGCGGAGCCGTCTTGCCTAGTGCCTGAGATCAGCCACTGCAACGAGAAGCCCACGCACCACAATGAAGAGTAGCCTCTGCTTGCAACACCAGAGAAAGCCTGCGCCGAAATGAAGACCCAGCGCAGCCAAGAATAAATAAATAATTTTTTATTTAAAAAAGAGAAAAACAGGCCACACTCACAGGGGAGATGCAGATCACATCCCCCAAGAGACACATGACTTGCCAGATCCAAGACCCTTAAAGGGACTGACAGTGTGTCATGGGCGAAAAAAACAGAAAAAGAAAAACTGAATTGTGTTCTGAAAAAAATCTAAAGTGAAGAGAATCAACACTGAGGGATTAAGCTTCAACCAGGGAAACATCCTTAAGATCACAATTTTCTTGGTAATCTGTGCAAAACCAGGAGCGTCCCTGTCATGTGGTGTCAGGATAAGGTGAACTGGTTTTTCTTTTTTTTCTCTCTCTTGGCCACAGCCTGTAGCATGTGGGATCTTAGTTCCCTGACCAGTGATTGAATCCATGTCCCCTGTAGTGGGGGGTTTCCCTGGTGGCTCAGACTGTAAAGAATCTGCCTATGATGCGGGAGACCTGGGTTCGATCCCTGGGTTGGGAAGATCCCTTGGAGGAGGGCTTGGCAACCCACTCCAGTATTCTTGCCTGGAAAATCCCATGGATAGAGGAGCCTGGCGGCTACAGTCCATGGGGTAGCAGAAAGTCGGACATAGCTTAGCAACTAACACTTTCACTTCTCTTTCCTCTGTAGTGGAAGCCCCGGGAGTCAACCACTGGACCATCAGGGAAATCCCAAGGTGTACTGTTTTCAACACAGCAGATAGGAGACTAGAGACAGTGATGGCCTGGGATGGAGAGAAGACCCATAGAAAACTTGTTCAAAAAGCTTGGAATAAAGCCCAAATTCCTCAGTGCAGCAGGTAAGATACTCATTGTTGGTGCTCAGCCACATTTTCAGCCTTGTTTCTCTTTACTCCCAACACCCCCAGACTGAGTGACTGCAGACACTGTGCTACGTCCCAAGGGTACTCTACCTACCTACGCCCTGAGCTCCTCTTTCCAGCCTGGGCCCATCTTCACACACTGTCCACCTGTCACATTTCTTTTGGTCCTTCAGTCCATGATCAGAGTGAACTGTCTTCTAAATAGATTTCTCGCTTTCCATGGTTGTAAGGAACAAGCCCTTCCTCTCTGCTTTTGCTATTACCTTTATTTCCATAAGGAGGCTTTTGAAAGTTCAAGTTTGCTTTGTTAACTGTAAGCTTCCTGAAAGGCGGAAGCCATTTCCTGTCTCTGTATCACCATCCACAGCAAAGAGAATTCCTTGGACTTCACGTATGCTTCATGAATGTCTGTCGGCTGAATAAAAGGTGACCTCAATACACTGAACTGGAAGGCGCAGAATCCTGGCTAATTCTGAAACAATCTCAATATTTCCCAATGTAAAATCTGAAGAGGTAGAACTCTTAACGCAGGACAGAGTTGGAAAAATTGTGTTTCTCATAACCAACACTGTCATCAACAAAAAACTAAACAAACTTCAGGACAAGGTGATATCCTTTCCCCCAGGGAGGATCGATGACCCCTATGCTGAGCTCCTGCCATCCCACGCCACGATGCCCATCTAACCTTAGTGACACCAAGACTAGCTGCAGCTCTCCAGCAGGCCACGTTCTCCCTCCCAGACTGTACCTTTGTACCTGCTATTTTATCTGTATGGAAGACACACAGGAGAAAAAGCCTTTTCATCCTCAAGTCTCAGTTCACTCAGAGAGTGAACTTTCCTTTTAAACCTCCCCTGAGCTCCTCAGACAGACTAAGGACCACCTTTCCAGCAGTACTCACTTCCAACCCCTCCCCCAGGATCCCACATCTCCGATCATTATCACATTCCAAAAATGACTTCTTCAAAGGCCCAGCCCAGATAAAAAGGAGCTCAAAGATAAGATTGGTTCTTTTTCACTTTTGCATATCCAGCCTACAGGCCCTCAACAGATGCTGTGTGAAGGGATCAACAATGAGTAAAGGTGCTTTACAAACTACCAACCTTGTTTATATTCATTGTAAGGACTGATGTTGAAGCTGAAACTCCAATCCTTTGGCCACCTGATGCAAAGAACTGACTCACTGGAAGAGACCCTGATGCTGGGAAAGATTGAAGGCGGGAGGAGAAGGGGATGACAGGGGATAAGATGTTTGGATGGCATCACCGACTCAATGGACATGAGTTTGAGTAGACTCTGGGAGTTGGTGATGAACAGGGAGGCCTGGTGTCACAAAGAGTCGGACACAAATGAGTGACGTGACTGAAGTGAACTAAACCTTGTTTACCTACAAATAGCTAATCTTCCATGTTTACTAGGTGGGGCAGTGGCAAAGAATCCGCCTGCCAAAATGGGAGACCTGGGTTTGACCCCTGGGTTGGGAAGATGTTCTGGAGAAGGAAATGGCAGCCCACTTCATTATTCTTGCCTGGGAAATGCCATGGACAGAGGAGCCTGGCAGACTACAGTCTGTAGGGTCGCAAACAGACAGGACTGAGCGACTGAGTGACTCAGTGTGTGTGCGCACATGCGTGCACGTACACACACAGACATACACACACACAGACACACACACACACAGACACACACACACAGACACACACACACCCCTAAGCTCTACAACAGGTTCAGGGTGAGCTGCTCAGCCACTGCTTTCCTTGGAAGAGGCTGACAAGCTAGATTGCATCCCCAGCAGTTTTTACCAGACCCCAGTACCACTCCCATAGAAATCCCAGGTGGTGCTAATGGTAAAGAACCCACCTGACAATGCAGGAGATGTCAGAGATGCAGGTTCCATCCCTGGGTCATAAGATCCCCTAAAGGAGGGCATGGCAACCCACTTCAGTATTCTTGCCTGGAGAATCCCATGGACAGAGAAGCCTGGTGGGCTACAGTTCATAGTGTCGCAAAGAATTGGATATGACTGAAGTGACTTAGCACGTGCCCACAGAAATAATACTACCCATGAACAGGGTTCCAGGCTGGCCTTTGAAGCCCTATTCTATTTGAAAAGATCTCAAATAATTAAAATTGCTAGTAATTTGAGGACTCTCAGAGCTAGAAAACATAATACGGGCACACTTCATCTTCTTGCCCTTCACTTCACTGAGCTACAGAGATCGTGCATTTTTCACAAATTGAAGGCATGGGGCAATCCTGTGTTGAGTAAGCCTATGGGCACCATTTTTCCAACAGCATTTTGCATAGCATTGTTTCTATGTCATTTTTATGTAGTTTCCACAATATTTCAAACATTTTCACCACAGTGATCTGTGATTGGTGACCTCTGATGTTACGACTATAATTACTTGGTGGCACCATGAACGCTGCTCTTAGGAGAACTTAATCGCTAGATGTGTGTGTTCTGACTGCTCCACCCACTGGCCTTCTCCCTGTTTTTCTCTCTCTCCTTGAGTGCGTGCTAAGTTGCTCAGTTGTGTCCGACTTTGTGCAACCCTATGGACTGTAGCCCTCCAGGCTCCTCTGTCAATGGGGATTCTCCAGGCAAGAATACTGGGGTGGGCTGCCATGCCCTCCTCCTCTCTCCCCTTGGCCCTCCCTATTTCCTGAGACACAACAATAATAAAATTAAGCCAGTTAATAAGTATACAGTGGCCCTGACGTGTTTATAAGAAAGGAAGAACTGCACGTCTCTCACTTTAAGTCCAAAGCTAGAAATGATTCAGCTCAGTAAAGACGGCATGTTGAAAGCAGAGGCAGGTCCAAAACTAGGCCTCTTGGGCCAAAGAGTAAGCCAAGTTGTGAACGCAAAGGAAAAGTTCTTGAACGAAACTAAAAGTGCTACTCCAGTGAACAGAGAAATAAGACAGTGAAACAGCCTTATTGCTGATATGAAGTTTTAAGTCTGCTTAGAAGATCAAGCCAGCCACAACATTCCCTTAAGTCAAAGCCTATTCCAGGTCAAGGCCCTCACTCTCTTCAATTCAGTAAAGGCTGACTGAAAGAGGTGAAAAATCTGCAGAAGAAAAGTTTGAAGCTAGCAGAGGTTGGTTCATGAGGCTTAAGGGAAGAAGGTGTCTCTGTAACACGAAAGTACAAGGTGAGGCAGCAAGCGCTGAGGTAGAAGCTGCAGCAAGAAATCCAGAAGATCTAGCTCAGATAATTCATGAAAGTGAATACACTAAACAGATTTTCAGTGTGGATGAAGCAGCCTTCTGTTAGAAAAAGATACCACCTAGGAATTTCATAGCTAGAGAGGAGAAGTCAATGCCTGGCTTCAAAGCTTTGAAGGACAAGCTGACTATTTTGTTAGGGGCTAATGCAGCTGGTGACTTTATACTGAAGCCAGTGCTCTTTACTGTTGTGAAAATCCTAGGACCCTTCAGAATTAACACTAAATCCACTCTGCCTGTGCTCTATAAAGGGAACAACAAAGCTTGGATGATAGCACATCTGTTTACAACATGGTCTGCTAAATGTTTTCAGCCTATTCTTGAGCCCGGCTCGGGGGGGAGGTGGGGAGAGATTACTTTAAAAATATTACTATTCACTGATAGTGCACATGGTCACCTAAGACCTCTGATGAAGATGTGTAATGAGATTAATGCTGTTTTCAAGACTGCTAACACAACATCCATTCTGCAGCCCATGGATCAAGGACTAATTTTGGTTTTCAAGTCCTATGATTTAAGAAATACATTTCATATGGCTATGGCACCCACAGGTAGTGATTTCTCTGATGAAACTGGGAAAAATAAACTGAAAACCTTTCTGGAAAGGAATCACAATTCTGGATGCCATTATGAACATTCATGATTCATGGGAAGAGGTCAAAACATCCATTCAAAACAGGAGTCTGGAAGCAGTTGGTTCCAATCCTCATACATGACTTTGAGGGATTCAAAATTCCAGTGGAGGAAATAACTGCAGATGTGGTAGAAACAGCAAGAGAACTAAAATTAGAAGTGGAGCCCAAAGAAAGTGAAGTCGCTCAGTCCTGTCTGACTCTTTGCGTCCCCATGGACTGCAGTCTACCAGCCTCCTCCATGGGATTTTCCAGGCAACAGTCCTGGAGTGGATTGCCATTTCCTTCTCCAGGGGATCTTCCCAACCCAGGGCTCGAACCCGGGTCTCCCGCACTGTAGACAGACACTTTACTGTCTGAGCCACCAGGGAAGCAACCATAGCTGTAACTGAATTGTTGCAATCTCATGACCAAACTTGAATGGGTGAGGGGTTGCTTCTTAAGGACAAGCAAAGAAAGTGGCTTCTTGAAATTAAATCTCAATCTACTCCTGGTGAAGACTGTTGAAATGACAACAAAGAATTTAGATTAGTATATCAACTTAGTTGACAAAGCAGTGGCAGGGTTTGAGAGGAATGACCCCAATTTTGAAAGAAGCTCTGCTGTGGGTAAAATGCTAACAAACAGCACTGCATGTTACAGAAAATTCATTTGTGAAAGGAACAGTCAATGAATGAAGCAAACTCCACTGTTGTCTTATTTTAAGAAATTGCTACAGCTACCTTAACCTCAATAATCACCACACTGATCAGTCAGCAGCCATCAACAATAAAGTAAGACCCTCTACTAGCAAAAAGATATGACTTGTTGAGGGTGCATATGATACTTAACTTTTTAGCAATAAAATATTTTAAAATTATGCACATTTGTTACTTTAGACATATGCTATTGCATACTTAATAGACTATGGTATAGTGTAAACACAACCTTAAATGCACTGGAAAACCAAAAAATTCACATGACTTTGCTTTACTGCAGTGGTCTGGAACTAAACCCACAATATTCCTGAGGCACACCCATATTAATAGAAGTTCCCTGCCTGTGTTGTGGGTGAGACTGAAATCTTAGCCTTCCCTTTTAATGTAAATACCATGGAGAAAGATAACCTGAAGTCCAAATCACCAAGGACTTTATGGGATTCACATTATAATCAGAAAGTGCTCTTTTTGTGGACTGGTCATGGCCGTTTTTATGTGTCAGGTGGGCTTTCTCCCTCCTTCCCTTTTCTACCTCCTCCACTTGTATGATCAGGAAGAAATGGTTGAATATTAGCCCAAGTAAGACATATAAATGCAGCATCTAGAAGAAAAACTCATACACTGCCTGCACATTTATGCTCGCACCATAGCTGGGCCCTCAACAGGGCTGAACTCTCCCTCTATTTTCCCTGGAATCCCCAGCTCACTGAGGACTTGTACTGCCCGCCCCAAAGCTTCTCTGCTGTGCTCAGACCCCCACCTCAAAGCTATATACTTTCATTTGTGAATAACCCCCACCTCACTTCACAGAGAAAACGAATGGCAACTGGACAGGAGTTCCCTCCCTGAGCATCTGCCCTTTCTAATTCCAAATTTTACCCATTTATTTTTAATGTTTATTTGTTTATTGGGCTGCACTGAGTCTTAGTTGTGGCATGCAGAATCTTCAGCTGTGGCATGTGGGATCCAATTCCCTGACCAAGGATCGAACCTGGGCCCCCTGCACTGGGCAAAGTCTGTGGCTAACTCCAAATTTTAAATGAAAGACCTCACCATCCGGCAGACCACTTCACAGACTCATCATTGTTATCTCAATTGATCCCCATGCCAGGTCTCTAAGGAAGATATCATCACACCCAGATGACTGATAGATGAGCAAACTGAGGGTTAAAGGAATTAAGGAATTCAAGGATGTGTCCACAGTCCCATGATCACTAAATGACAAAACAGAATCTGGGTCTCCTAACGCTGAGTTCACATTGTACTGTACCACATGTTTTCAGGACAGCCTCAACCTACCTTCACACGTCCTGTGGTTTAATCTAATTGACCAACTGAGTTTATACAGCACTTTACAAATAAATTGCCTCTGCTCTTTAAATAGAAAATGCCTTTTCTGATTGTAAGATACATGCTCATTATAGAAAATTCTGGAAAACATAGAAAAAAGATGAAAGTGTGAGATTAAAAGTCATCCATAAAGGACTTTCCTTGTGGTACCGTGGGTAAGAATCTGCCTGCTAATGCAGGGGACACGGCTCGATCCCTGAGCCGGGAAGGTCCCCGTGCTGTGGAGCAACTACTGAGCCTGAGCTCTGGAGCCTGCAGGCGGAAGCCACTGAAGCCCAGGCACTAGCGCCCATGCTCTGCAACAAGAGAAGGAGCCCTGTTCTCCGCCACTGCTGAAAGCCCACACGCAGCAGTGAAGCCCAGCAAAACCAGAAATAATAAATAAATCGCTTTAAACACTCATCCCTAATAAGAATAAATGATCTACAATCATACACAACGTGGATGAATCACACAATGCTGAGTGTGAGAAACCAGACACTAAAGAGTACACGTTGTCCGATTCCATTTATAAAAGGAACAAAAAATACTCAGAACTACAGAATGCCATTAGGAGTCAGGAGCACACGGGGGTTTGTGGGAATGAGGGTAACATCCTATTTCTTCATCTGGGCACTTGCTGCATGAGTATGTTCATGTGTGAACATTCAATGAAGCTTAATTTATGACGTGTATACATATGTATACATAACTGTACATGTACAAACATTAATACACACATATAATATGCTTGAAGTCAGACAAAATGTTTATATTTTGGTGTTTTCTTCCTGGTGCTTCTTTTTCCATTGTTAAATTATGATCACACTGTATGTAAAACTTTATCTTCTGTCATTTCAGTAACAAAAAGCATATGCACTTACCCCAGTTACTATAAATGCTTCATAAACACTTTTAATGGCTGTGCGACAGTCTCTCTGGTGCCTGCATCAGTGCCCTGCGACCAACCACTGAGATGTTTCCAATGTTTATTATTACAGATACTGCTGTAGTGAATACCTTTACCCTTTCTGTCACTTAGGCACTCTCCTGCTCTCCTTCATATATTTAGAATATTTATCTTACAGCATATTCTGCCACATGTAATCACTTATCATACCCTCATTGTTCATAATAAGCTTCCCCAAACTACAGACCCACATTACCCTTCCTTGCAACCTCCACAGAACCTTCCTTCTGAACACAGCAAGTGCTTATTATTTGTTGAAGTGCTTCCAGAAGCCAAAGAAAACCTTCATTCCTACAAACCTAGATTTCAGTTATCATCTCAGTCATCCATATAAAATGAATGATTTAGTCAGCTTTATTCCAACTCTTCGTTTAGTCTGCACAGCTAAATACTTAAGAGGCAGTGTATCACAGTTCCTCTTGAGGGGATAAATGTTAGCTAGAACTCATCCAACAACTAATAGTGTTGTTGTTAGTAGTTAGTGTGTTGATCGAAGTCCTAAGGATCTAATGAGAATCAAACAAGTTCCTCCCATCAAAGTTTACAGTTGGTGGAGCATTACATAAATACAGATCTTGCATTCTGGAAACTGTAGTCTAGTAGGAAAGGTAACATGAAACAAACCCCAACTCCCCCTGAGCTTTCAAATCACAACTGTACAGATGGGAACAAATACCGGCCCCAGAGCCAAGCTCTGAAGACTCGGCCTGGGTGGGTGCCTTCGTGCCTGTTGTCTGTGAACAAAGATGCTTGCAGTCTTTAAAATACACTTTAAATAATTTTACAAATACTATTAATCCCATCATATCTGATAATGTAAAAAGTACAACACGTTTAAAGTGCTAATAAAAAATAGACGCAAATACGACAAACACAAAAGGAGAGCTAATAAAAATAGCTGAGTAGGGTAAAAAATATTATTCCCCCTTTTGCATATGGAATGAAGATTGGGAAGAAGCCTGAAGAGCAAAGGATGAACGGGGTGAGGGTGAAAAAAGTTAATTTATACCTATTATAACCTAGCAGTCATAATTAACCAAAGAATTTCAGAAGCTTCTCCATCTTGAACACAACAGGATGATCAGAACCAAAGGTGGAAACTTGGCCCAATGTTAGTTCAGGAGGCCAGGGAATTGCTCTAGAACAGAAAGGCTGAGCACACAGGGCTGAACCCACTGAGGCTCTTGCAAATCAGGAGGTGATAAGTGACCCTGGACTCCAAGAGCTACTAAAGGGCTCCCCAGGGCTCCAAAGAGACCATGGAGGAGCCACCTGCCTCAAGAGATTTTTAATATGGACAAAGCTGCTCTACTTCAGAAAGAGATGCCACACAGAACATCCAGCAGCAAGGGCAGAGCAGGCTATAAAGCTTCAAAGAGCCAACTTACACTCCTTGAACCGGATCAGGAGACTGCAAGCTTAGAGTCTTCTTAGTCACTTTGAACCTGTGAACAAATGAGCTTAAGAAGAGCCCCTCAGAACCTCAGCTGTTTGAAGTAGAGAGCCTCTGAAATGACAATGCAAAGGAAGGAGAGAAATATACATGCATGTGGTAGAGAAGGAAGGCAAGGCGGACTCCTGAGGGAGTGAGCACCTCCTTCAGGAACAGAGGCTGGCCAGGTTGAAGGGTATTTTGGTGGGAAGGGAAAGGTTGAACCATTCTTTTCATGTGATCAAACAGCACATTTAGATGTTTCAGCATCAATGCATGAAACAGCGTGTTAATTCAGTTCTGCTACAGCCTGGCTCGTCCAGATGACAGGGGAAAGCTGGAGGGCAGCCAAGCCGGGAGGCAGGGCAGCCACAGGGTGGGAGACCAGCGGCGGATTTCACAGCTCCTGTGGGCTGCAAAACAGTCCGAACTCAAGCCTGCAGGCAGTGACGGAGTGGAGTTTTTAGCAAGTCAGTGAGATCCATGTATCCAAAAGCTCTGGTGATATGCAGAAAACGGGTCTCAGGCAGGGAGACCAGTGGCGTGGCAGCAGTCCAAATGAGATGCTAAATTAGGGTAGTGAATGATGGAGAAATGGAAACGATTTCCTGAGCTATTCAGAAGGGCGCTCAGGACTAGATGAATTAGGCAAGGTGAGGCGGTACAGGAAAGGCAAGATTAGGAACAAGGTGGATGATGGTACCACAAACCCAGGTCAAGCATCAAGGAAGAAGTCAAGCGGCAGGCTGATCCCGAGGGACTGCTGTGTGTTTTATGGAGAGGGGTCTGCAAGTCACAGTACAGAAACAAACAGCATTTTGAAAAAAATATTCCAGGTGGCTCAGAGGCCCCCTGCTGTCCACACAGAACTGGAGTTTAAGAAATCATAGGTGTGGGGGGGACAGGGAGGGAAGGTAGGAAGGAGGTCTCAAGCAGCCCTTCTCAACCAGGAGGCTACGAACAAAATACAAGGGACAGGTCTTCACCACGTGGCCCAGATTCTGCCCACTACACGTCGGAAATACCTGTAACCTGGACTCTGTAACAACCAAAAGATCCCCATGTATCTCCAAATGGTACCCGTGTTTGGGAGCTTCTGGTCAAAAAGGAGAGGAAAAAGCAAAGAATGTTTAGTCTGAAAGATCAAAGATGGAAGGAAAAGCAGATCTCACCCTCCCCTCCAGCCAACAGGTCAACCCCATTTCCAAACACACCACTGTGTGACCCTTCTCTCCATTTACACCACTAGCACCTTACTACTCCATCCCTTGCGTGAATTACTGCATTAATTTCCCCACTGCTCTTCCTGCTTCCATTCTTTTTCTCTCCTTTTTATTAAGTCACCATGCTGTATATGACTTCCCTCAGGACTTATAACTGGTTTTGTACCATGTGACTCCTTTCACCCATTTCATGCCCCCCCATTCCTACCCCTTATTTGTGCAATTGTAAAAGACTGCACATATAAGTGAGATTGAGACCATATAGTATTTGTCTCACTCTAACTTATTTCACTTAGTGTAATGTCCTCAAGGTCCATCCACGTTGTGGCAAATGATGGAATCTCCTTCTTTTTCCTGGCAGAACAATATTTCACCGTATATGGACACCACGTTTCCTTTATCCATTCATCCATTGATGAGCACTTAGGCTGTTTCCACATTTTGGCTTCCCGCTTCTATTCTTTTGTAAAGAATATTTATCTACTCATTTATTTGGCTGTGTGCGATCTTTTGTTGCAGTTCACGGACTCTCTAGTTGTGTCCTGCTTTTGTTCTTAATTTCCCTTGACAAGCCCTTTTTACAAGAGAGCAAAGTGAACCTTTTCAACATTACTATTTTATTTAACAAGTACTTTTGTAATGTTTGGGGCTTCCCTGGTGACTCAGATGGTAAAGAATCTGCCTGCAATGCAAGAGACCTGGGGGTTCAATCCCTGGGTTGGGATGATGCCCTGGAGAAGGGAATGGCTACCTACTCCAGTATTCTTGTCCAGAGAAATCCATGGACAGAGGATAAAATCTATGGGGTCACAAAGAGTTGGACACGACTAAGCGACTAACCCTTTACAGTGTTTACAATCTGCCATGCTCTGTTCTTTACAAGTATGAACTCACTGAATACTCAGAACACTGGGAGATAGGTGTCATTCCTAATCCAACTCTACCAGTGAGGCACAGAATTTATCAGACTACTCCAAGGGCACAGAGCCAGTACGTGCAGGGCTGGGATTTCAACCCAGCCAGCCAGCCCCAGAGTTCATGTTCTTGCTGACTACTCCATGTTACTCTCCAATTCATTCATTCCTCTGTTCAAGACTGTCAACTGTCTTCTTACCCAAGAGTAAAAACCAAAATCTGTGTTACAGCCAATAAAGCCCTAGTACAGGGGTCCCCACTACCTCTTTTCCTTCATCTCCTACAACTGGTCTGGCTACTCTGATGGGCACACCCCATATGTGCCTGCTCCAGGGTCTCTGCACTCACTGTTCCCTCAACCTGGAGAGTATCTTCCTCCAGACAGCTACAGGGTTGGCACCTTCACTTCATTACTGTCTCTACTCAAATGTGCTCTCCTCAGTGAGGACTTCCTGCCCATCCAATACCAGATTACATCTCTGTTCCCACCCTAGTATTCTCAATTCCTCCACCCTCCTATATTTTTTCCTCCAAAACATTTATCATTGTAAAATGAGTGTACAATTACTCACTCATTTATTATCTAACTCCCCCTAGCAGAGTACACTTTTCATGAGAACTGGAGTCCGTGTGTTTTGTGCTCTAGTACAGCTCCACACATGGAAGGGCATGCAGTTTATTTTTGAATGAATGAATAAATGAATGAACAAAGAAAGAGCGTTGACAAGGAAGCCAAGGAGAAATTTCAAAGCAAAGAGAGAGAGGTCAATAGTGTAAACACGCTACAGAGAACTTTGGTCGTATTGGGGTTTTCATATTGAAAAGCTCCCATTGATTCTGGCAACTAGGATATTGGTGCCTGTGGCAAAAAATGCTTCTAAGAAATGGCACCTTTGGAGAGTGACTTGGCAGGTGATGTAGCAGAAGTAGTAAACACAGACAACTCCTGTAAGAAGTAGGCTGTGAAAGGAGACAGAAGGAGCAGGAAAGGCAAGAGAGACTTGGGCATGTTCTTTCCAGGCTGAGGATAAGGAGCCAAGGAAAAGTGAGATAGCAATTTAATGAAGGACTTCCCTGGTGGTCCAGTGGCTGAGACTCTGTGCTCCCAATACAGGGGCCGGAGTTCAATCCCAGGTCAGGGAACTAGATCCCACATGCCACAACTAAGACCTGGCACAGCCAAATAAGTAAATGTTTTTTTAAAAAAAAGAAAGAAAAGAAAAAGAAATTCAATGAGTGGAAGGGTTACCAATAGAGAAGGCTGTGGGGATGGCTGCCTCCAGACTGTGGGGGTGGGGAGGGCCGCCCATGTCAACTAGCAAACTTTCTACTCCCACCCTGGATGATTGACACTGCCAGTGTTCTCTCTAACTCAGGTGCTCCCTGACCATCGATCTGGACAGGCTGCAGAGGACTTAGAACTAGGCCTCTCCAAAGAGCCCTGAGGCCTGTCCAGACCTCCAGTTCAGACAGAGTTCAGTAGAGCTGGGTGAGGGGGAAGGCGCCAACTCCTCACTGAGACACTTCACATACTTTCATTTCCACATACACACAGACATCTCTTTTATTCCAAACCAGCCCTGAGTGACAAATCAGTAGCCCCATTTAAAGACTGGGAGACATGAGGCTGGGCCAGTATCATACTTTTCTAAGGCTACCCAGGTCCAGCCTGGCTTTTAACTGAAGTGGTACTCTTTCCGACATGCATTGTATGTTATTACTCAGTAGAATATAACACGAGGAGCTGCCCTATGGCATCTTACTTAGTTCCCCGACCACAGATCAAACTCTTTTATATTGGAAGGTGCATTAACCACGCCCATCAGGGAAGTTCCCCTAACTTTTTCAATGTATAAACTTATATTTAGAAGAATAATGTAATCTTAAGTTATTTTTGATTTTCCAATATGAAAATTACTATTATTAAAAGATGAACATGATTTAGCACTCACAAGCCAATGACAGTAAATGAGAGTGACAAAATATATTGCCCACATGAATAAAACCTCATGGAAAACTATCAAAACTCTCTTGTTAAAACCTGTATTTTTATCTGATTTCTTATCAAAACAAAGAATAAAACATATACTTCTGAATGAGAAAATGCCTTTCTTCATGCGTAAAACTTGGACAGCACTGGAGTTAAATGTAGTAAGATCTGTGATATATCTGAATGTGACCAAAAAAAAAAAATTTGCCAAAAATAAGTCTTCTAAATCCATAGCAAGGCTGTGAAATAAATAGGTAATAAATGCTATTGGTGCTAAAACGCTTTCGCCAACTTCAAGGTCATGCAGTTCAGTTCAGTTCAGTCGCTCAGTCGTGTCTGACTCTTTGCGACCCCATGAAACGCAGCACGCCAGGCCTCCCGGTCCATCACCAACTCCTGGAGTTTACCCAAACCCACGTCCATTGAGTCGGTGATGCCATCCAACCATCTCATCCTCTGTCATCCCCTTCTCCTCCTGCCCCCAATCTTTCCCAGCATCAGGGTCTTTTCCAATGAGTCAGCTCTTCACATCAGGTGGCCAAAGTATTGGAGTTTCAGCTTCAACATCAGTCCTTCCAATGAACACCCAGGACTGATCTTCTTTAGGATGGGCTGGTTGGATCTCCTTGCAGTCCAAGGGACTCTCAAGCGTCTTCTCCAACACCACAGTTCAAAAGCATCAGTTCTTTGGCGCTCAGCTTTCTTTATAGTCCAACTCTCACATCCATACATGACCACTGGAAAAACCATAGCCTTGACTAGATGGACCTTTGTTGGCAAAGTAATGTCTCTGCTTTTTTTAATATGCTGTCTAGATTGGTCATAACTTTCCTTCTAAGGAGTAAGCATCTTTTAATTTCTTTGCTGCAATCACCATCTGCAGTGATTTTGGAGCCCAGAAAAATAAAGTCATGTTTACTGGCTACTCTGCATGACCTTTTCTGGGCTCCAAGGTCATGCAGAGTAGCCAGTAAATATGTATACACAAGGGCTTCAACAGTAACTTTCTTCTCCAGCACAGGGTGGCTGGAGGTCAAGTGGTGCGAATGGTAAAAAATCCTCTGCTAATTCAGGATTCACAGGTTCGATCCCTGGGTCAGGAAGATCCCCTGAGCAAGGGAATGGCAACCCACTCCGGTATTCTTGCCTGAAAAATCTCATGGACAGAGGAGCCTGGCAGGCTACCAATCCATGGGGTCGCAAAGAGTCAGACATGATTGAGTGTGTGCACACGACAGACACACACACACACACACACACAGTGTGAGCATCCTGGGGCACAGAGCCTTCCCACAAAGGCATGTCACAGCATGCACCCCTCTTCAGACCCACTCCCAGTATTTTTATACAAGGAAAAGCAGGTCTAAATAAGGATCAAGGTGAAGAAAAGGGTCTGGCTACAGAGGGCATTTCTACTTGTCATGCCTTCCCGACTAGAAAATAAAAGATGGGAAAATGAGGGAACGACAAGAACAATCTCCTTGAGTGAAGCCCATGTATGAAAAGCTTAAGATATCTTTTCATGATGTTAACCAGGTAAACTACCCACTTCTCTTCCGTAAGAGCACCTAGCCCAGAGCTTGGCACATAACAGGAGGCTCAAAAAATGCTTTAATCTCCTTTGTTCTACTCTCCCCACCTGAGGGCATCCAGCTTTTAGGTGGCAAAAACTCAGGGTCCAAACCACAAAGACACAGAACATTTGGGGGAAAACTAGAGTTTGAGTGCAAAGAAATAAATCCTACAATCAACTCCTAAGTTCCCTGTACACTTGGTGACCTACCAGATACAAAATTGGGAAAGAACTGGAACTACTACATGCTGAGGGTGTGAGGGTAAGTCCTAAAAGGAAATCAAAGTTCTAAAAAACTAGTCAAAAGAACATGTGGGTGATTATGCAAGAAGTAGAGGCCAGAAACATTAATAAAGACATAAATACTTAAGAGTCATAGTGCATCAAGTGAATATTTTGTAAAGAGCAACCACATGACAAAAACACTCAAAGCTTTAAGCCTTCCTTGGCCTCGGAAAGTCATGGGACTTTTTTGGCTAGAATAAGGAATGCTTTAGAGAGAGGGGAAAAAGAACTTCCACACCTCTAGGTGGTTCCCATTTTTAAGCAACTACCTCTCTACCTTAACTAAATGGCCAAACGATACCTAGTTATTTATACAAGTTACAGCAACAGCTGGACAGTATTGGCCATCTTCAAGTCTATAACTCTCCTTTTTCTACCAATTTGTCCTTCCTTCCTTTGAATTCGATCACCATGTAATCCACGGCTCCTGACTAACATGTTATATCACATGACATACAAAGTAATATGACATGGTAAGGTTTTTTCATCAGCACAGGATTACTGAAAGAAAAAAAAACAACCTAATCCCTTTAATGATGTACTTAGAAAAAAGGATTATCTACAGAAAATCACAAGAGTAACACTAATTAAACGGTGTCTCAGTTTATTTAGAGTTTTCCACAGAGCCTCAACGTATTCATTTTACCTGATATGTGCAAAGGTTATTTCACCGTATACATAAAACCAGCAAAGAAGGAATGTAGGAGATAACCAAGCCTGGCTTTTGTGTTAGGAGAAGTAGGTTTAACAGTGATAAAGAAGGCAATCAATATACAAATCACAACTTGTATTACTATCTTATTCATTACAATATTTATTAAGCATTTACTATACACACAAGAAGCACTGGTATCTATAGACTAGTGAATAAACCAGGCATTATTTCTGCTCTCAAAGGCATGAGAGAAACATGAGACAAATAATAATTATAAATTGTGGTAAGCATTAAGAAGGAAAAGCTGACTCTATGAGGGAGACAATAAAGGGGTTCTAAGTTGCATGACTTTAAGAGTGGCCTTCTCAGAGAAGACCTTTATAGAGGATACCAGAACCAGCATAGAGGATGTGAAATTTCTCGAGGGGGTGATCCTGAAACAGACCACCAGCGGCAGCCCTAGCTGAGCTGGCTGTAGAGTTGGATCCTGTGGCTGACCAGAGACGATGATGGGGGATGCTGCCAAACCACACGTGACCTTGCAGATTTTATATTTTATCCCAAGAAGAGCTCTGCAGACTTTAAACAGCAAGTGACTTCTTTTTTCCCTTTCTGGCTGCTGGTGGGAAGAAGGGCTAGAAGGAGGGCAGAGCCTGAGTGGCAGATCTCTGCAGTGGGGAATGAGGATGGTGGCTTGAACTAAGATGGGAGCCCAGTGGAGACTGAAAATCAGGTTTCAAAGAGATTATGCCAGAAAAAGTAGACAGGACTTTGTGACAAACTGGCTAGGTGGGGGTGACAGAACAAAAGATCTAGTGGAAGATGACTCCAGCCTGAGCCACTCATTAGGTAGATGAGATGAAAAACGGAGAAGGAACAGTCTGAAAAGTGGAGTAATCGTGAGCTTGGTTTTTGTTGCAGATGCTGCCGTTTATTGGTTACGATGTGTCAGGCATCACTTTTACTAATGATATCCCCATTTTACAGAAAGCAAACTGTAGCTCACAGATGTGGAAACAGCTGGGCCAAGCTTACTCAGCTGGAGTAACAAAGTTACACTTACCACCTGAGTCTGGCTGGCTGGCTATGGGATAAGTATTCTTTCCACTATAGGGAGCTCTTGGAAACTACCTCTGCACTCTGAATTTTGAAATCTATTTAGGGTTGGAGCAAGCTAGCATTCTAGGAAAGTAAACAGGTGATATGATAGTTTTAAAATCCATATCCTCAGAGTCCTGCTGCACAATGCTTTCCTGTCTCACTCTCATCCCCGCTCCATTTCTACCTGCAAAGATTTTTGCAATGTTTTAAACGCTAGCAAGACATCTGGGACCTTAATGCCGTACAACAAACAAGCAAAGTCATTATTCCAGGAATCAACCATGATGAAAAGAGCAGTAATATTCAATGACGAACAATATTTTTACTCTCAAGTCATTACCTATATCAACATAAGATAGACCAATTAATGAGTAAGAAACTCTCAAACCCTTATCACAGCTCAAAATGGCCAAAGCATTCAAGTCAAAAATTAACACAAGCCACCCAGCACAGAGGCTACAAGGCCAAGCATTGAGATTCACATTAAAAAATCGAAACCTTAATAAAAATAAAATTTTAGACAAAAAGAAATGATACCACAACCTTATAATCTAAAATCTGCAATTCCCAAATATCTCAATCAAATGCCAAATTCAGGAAACATGTACCCTTGAAGCAATCTAAACATTTTCCCTTCTTTTTAACTGCTTTTCCCTGCAGCATGCTGACACTTCAGCAAACTGAAATGCCTTTCCTCTCTGCACAGACTCATGATTTCCTCTCTCTCAGATGTCCCCCTTTAGCTACTGAAGCCCCCAAATTAGGCATCATCAATGAACCTGGAAAGAATTCAAAGCATTACTGCCAACTGTGTCTCTTATTGAGAGCACCAGTTTGAGACTCTTAAAAGAACAGAAAATGAGGACAGGGAGATTTTTGGAAGGTTTTTACCATCTACATTACAAATTTTATTTTTGTTGGGTCTGATCCTTCAAAAGAATAGCCATCAAATCACATTTGGTCTTTAAGTGGGGGATGGTCACACATAATGTTTATGGTTTGGGGACAGTTCCCCATGGGGATAAACATGATTAAAAGTCCAATTAATATGCCAGAGAGAAGATAACATCTCACACAGACCACCCTCCAAAACTACAGAGCTCTTCTCTGTCCTGCCTCCTGATTCTCGGGTCCATTCAGCACTTCCCCGCAGAGGGCTAGCTGGCATTCACTGCTGCCTCGCCCAGGCAAAGGATGGGATGCTGAAAATCCATCAAGAAAGCTTCCCATTTTTCTGTTCCTTCACAACATGACTGCCAACTCTTGGCAGACCAGACATGAGACAGACTTAAGAAAAAAGAAAATAAATAGCAAAAATAAAAGACTACCTGCGGCCTCCTACCAGAATGGGTAGTTAATCCAATCGACACAAAATTAGAGATCTATACATATTTAAAGGGGCTTCCTGCAGACAAAACAGATCTGACGAAGAACTGCTGAGCCACATTATACTGGAAAACCCATAAATGTTCGTCCTCGCTGTCACCAGGCTGGAGGGTTAAAAACAAAAACAAAACCCCAAAATGCAATGCTTCCATGTATTGACTGCGCTAACCTGACGGGTTTAAGTCAGCTATGAAACGTGCCCTGCATCTACTTCCCGTCTGAATGCCTAAAGATCAGTTGACAATTACACCCGACGCTTGCAGTGCTCAAGATGCCGTTTGATGCTGAGAAAGTAGTGGTCTAGCAACCCCAGGCGGCTCTAGGATGCTACAATAACAACGCAACACTCGATTAGGAGTCCAGGTTCTCGGGTTGTAAGACACTGTGCTACCCGTGGACCTCACATTCAAAGCTCACGTCCCTTCAGGTTCAATCTTACTAAGCTTTCCGCGACGAATCCTCTCAAAGTTTCTAGTTGAAAAACGGAATTACTTTGAAAGTCCCCTCATCTGGACTCCCCTCCCCAGACGGGTTGGAGGCAAGCGGGAATAGGAACAGAGGATGGTTAATTGTTCAAACAACATGTAAAAACCTGTAAACCAATCATCGTTTTAGAGGAAAGAAAGAAGCTTTCACCAAGCCGACGCTGGGCAAGCGAGCATCCGATTTCCATTCAGAGAGAAAAATATTAAAGAAGCCAGACATACGTTTCCCTTCCCAACAAAAGTGGCCTCTAAACTCCCCGGCCAAGGACACTGGGAGGAAACAGAGAGGCTGGGAACTACCTCGTTGTCTTGGTCAAGGCGCGGGTCTGCGGCGGAGAGAACGCGCAAAGGGGGAGACAGCAGGCAAAAGGTGAACCGCAGGAAGCCGGAGCCCGCGGCGGCGGCGGGGCTGGAGGTGATCGGGCGAGGAAACCCGAGGTGCAGAGAGAGGGGAGGGGAAGGGAGAGCCCAAAGGCTCCGGGAGGAGGAGGGAGGGGTCCCCGGACGCTGCCCAGAAATCGCGGCCGCCCAGTAAAGTTAATACTTACTCAGTTTCGCAACTGCGCCGCCCCCGCAGGCCGCCCCGCGGGGCCAGCTGAGGCGCTGGGGACGCGGCGGCGGCCGGAGCCCAGCGGCCGCCCAGCGCCGGTCCCCGGCCGCGCAGCTCCGCGCGCCTCGGTCCCCGGCGCTCCGCCGGCCGCCCGCCCCGCACCGGCGGGAGGCCCCGGCTTCGCGGCGCGCCCTCTCCGCGCACCTACGGGCCGGCGCTAGGTGAGCGCGGACGCCCCGGGCGGGGTGCCGGGGTGTGCGAGCGCGAGGATAGCCGCGGCGCCGCCGGCGGGAGCTGCTCCCAGCGCCGCGCAGATGGCCGCGAGCGGGCGGGCCGGTGAAGATCGGCTAACAGCTGGGCGCCGGGCGCGGTGAGGGGCGCCGGACGAGCGCGGGCGGCAGACTCGGCGGCCGGCTCGCTCTCGCGGCCGGTGCCTCTGGGCGGGGGGCCGGGCTGGGGGCCGGACCGGGCCGGGCGGCAGGCGACTCCGCCCCTTCGCCGGGCCGCGGGCTGAGCCCGCGAGAGCGGCGGCGCGGGGGCGCCCCCCTCGGCCGGGCGCTCGGGTTACAGCCGCCGCTCCCCGGCTGCCCCTCCCGCGCCTCGCCGGTTCGCCGGCGCCGGGAGAGACATTGTAACGGAACTGGGACGCCAGCGCTGCATTGTGGGATCTTTTAAAGCGGCGGGGAGCGCGGCCCGGCCGCTCGGGCCCCCGCCCCCTTCGCCGGCTCGGCCCCCGCGCCACCCGGCCCGCGACGCACCCCCGCCCACCGAGGCCCGGTGGGCCCGAGAGCCAGACACGGTGCCTCGCTGACTCTCACGGAGCAAAATCTTCCATCGCCCGGGGGTGAGACTTGTAAAACTGCCCTCCTCGGTCACCCAGGAAAAGTAGGAGGCTTTTTCTGCAGACTCTGTCAGAAAAAAAGAAAGAAAGAAAAAAAAAAGGGCCCTTCCATCCCCCCCAGGACTGAGGGTCTGAATTGCTTTTCATCTGGAGTGGCATGATTCAGCGACCCCCTTCTCAGCAGCAGGCAATGACAGAGACAGGAGACGAAAAACACAGCCAATGAATCAGACGTGAGTAACCAAGTTTAGAAAGAGCTGGGCTCAGATTCAGAAAACCGCTCCCCCACCCTACCCCGGCCCCTACACACGTATACCTTTGAATAGAGCACATCGTCGAGGAAGGAGAGCGGTGTTTTTATTTGGAAACGCACATGTATGTGTCGTCTTCACAGTTCCACCTCTTTTCTATGGCATGCGGTTACTCTAGTCACCGGACAAAATTCGGTCTTCGGTTCAGACTTGTAGTCACACAAGCTCACAACTCAGGAAGGGCTTTCAGTTTGGAGGGAGATGGTATGAGAATAGATGATGAATGAGACGCAAGGAAGCATTCCGAAGATCAAGTGTCCCTTTTGATTCTCCAGACACTCGTTTTTTTGTTGGTTTTTTAATAATTGAAACCGGGATGATTACATTTGAAGCACAGCTTGTGACCGCTCACCTTACTCAGGGCTTGACTTGTTTGGAGTTTGGGTTGGTAGACTTTTTGTTTCTTCCTCTTGTTTTTTTGACCTTTAGCTCTTGCACAGCTCATTAGTTCCTCTGCTTCGGAGGTGAACTGAGGAGAGAGATGGTAAGACGCAAATTTGGCTCATCAACAGTTGGAGGATTTGGGAACAAGAAGAGTTCTTTATGATTCAAGTGTAAAACCCAGGGGAACTTTTTAAAAGATGGAGGGCATTGGATCCTCTTCTCAGAGGAGTTTTCCAGCCTTAATATTAACATTTCTTAAGCTTTCATTCCCTTGTCAACCTTTCACTCCTCTGAATAACATCAGTCACTGCCTGATTGCCAAATATGATGGAAAAATTCAGCCCCCACGTGGCATTTGCCAGTGTGGACCCCTCCTTCTTTTGTAGAACCTGCCTCCCTTGTTTTGCTGGAATAGTCGTCCTTCTTTTATGGAGGTCCTGAAACAGGGGTGAGTGATAACAGTATGGGGTGTGGTTATTGTTGAACCTGGGCTCCAGATCTTACCAAGTAGAAGAACCTTAATCTTGTTTCTGTTGATCACCAGGAGGGTGCTGACCTCGATTTTATCATTTGTCCAGAGGTGAATAAGTTGACTGACTCACGACAACCACCTTTCATACGACCAGCATGTAAATCAAGATGAAATTTATTATGATTGAGTAACTGTGTCCACTGTTTAAGAGAAGCACTTACTAGGATCCAGGAACCTGTTGAGGTGTCCTCATGCCCATTGTTGCCCTCTTGGTGGCTACAGATGCCAGTGAACTTACCACTGTCCAGCCTAGATAAACCGAGACAAGTCCCTTCCCTACCTTAGCCCCATGTGGTTAATTCATTCTTTGTTCAGTGTATAGTATAATTTGTTTTGAGCTTTCTTAGCTGTAAATCACATCCCTGTTAAGCCTTCCTGAGATCACACCAAATGTCCTTGGCAGGATTTGTAAACAACCCTTATTTCTGGTCTCTAATTATATTCCCTGAAAGTAACCTAATTCGAATAAGTGAGTATTCATGCACTTAAAGCCCTGTGACACAGTCAGATTTTATATGCAAGAGAAGAATCTAAGAGGGTGGATTCAGAAAAGAGGAGAATCCCAAGGGAGAGAGACATATGTCTCCTCTTTCCTGAATCAGTGCGAATGAACTAGTCAACAGCACCTAGAGTTACGTTGTATGTATTATTAGTTTCCTGCTGCTATCTGTAAACAAGTTAACCGCAAACTTAGAGGCTATAAGAATGTGTTATTACAGTTCCAGAGATCAGAAATCGCAAAATCAAAATGTGGGCTGTTGTTTGTCATGGAGGGTCTAGGGGAGAATCCACTTAGTTGCCTCTTCTAGTTTCTCCATCTCTTGGCTTATGGTCTCTTTCTCCATCTTCAAGGCCACAGGATGGAATCATCAAATCTCTTTATGACTTCTGCTTCATGGTTAGGAAGACAGCTCTTTCTCTGGGCTAGGCAAAGAAAGTAGGAATTGATGTAGATACATTTCTAGCCATATATGTCATGAACTGAATTATTTGCAGAAAGAAAAGATACTGTCTTCATTACTAGTAAAATTGTCATCTGAATAACTTTTTTGACTGTGTGGTTGCTAAAATGATGCCTCATTAATCCAATAAAACCTCTTTCCTTTTGGTGACCCATATAACTGAAACCCAAGGTGTTAACACGCTGAGTTCACATGTGCAGTTCATGGAAATAAATTCCTTTCTCTGGAAATCCCTGGCAACTCTTTATTGTGTCTATGGAATCATATCTAGGCCAGCATTTCCCAAACTGGTCCACCAGAACACCACCTTATAAGATGGGATGCTGGGAAGACAGTTGTACTGTGCTCAGATAAGGCCCATGAAACACAGTCGTGTCTATGGCTTAGGCCAGAAGAAGCTTGTCAGTGGGTCAGATCCATTAAGAGCCACGTGTCAGGAAGAAGTCCCAAGGGAGAAACAAACATTTTTGTCACGAAGAAAGTATGTGTGCTGGAAGGAGTGAATTGTGGACTCTAACTTAGACATTCCATTATTATCTAACTCCACTGTTTTTCCTTCTTTTCCCCTCCTTCGTTCCACACTCTTGTGTTTTACCCAGAGTAGTTTACAGCTGCCTAATCTCAACCAGTGGCTCAGGACCACTCCTAGGTTCTCCTACCATGTGACCCCGAAATTGCTTGTTTACCAGTGGAGCCTCCCTGTACTCCCCAGCCTTGCTCCCCCACCCTCTTCTTAAAGCCAGGGGCTATCTTGTATTTGTCCATGTATCCCCCGTACATGACACAGGCCTGGCTCAGACTGGGAGCTCAATTAATATGAGTTGAAATAACAGTGATATGAATGAATGACTGTATAAATGCAGTAAACTCATGTCACCTGCTCATGTTATATTTGCATTGGATCATCTTTCTAATGCGTAACGAGCAGAGGGTTCCATTTCCTTAAATAATAAACATAACAAAAGCATAATAAATATGGTATTGTGCTAGGTTCTGAGTTTACATAGATTGACATGACATAATCTCAGCCTTCTGTGAGCTCACAGTCCATCTGAGAAAAGCGGTTCTAAAAGAGGAAAAGAGGCAAGTAATGCTAGTTGCCTATCCCATTCTCTTTCTCCACTCCTTTCTTAGAAATAGAAACCTGATTTTGTGCTCAGTGAGTTCTCTCTCACAGCCTTCCTTGCAGATAGGGGTTACTAAGTTTTGGCCCTGTGGACGGAAGGTGTTGTATGGGCCTTCCAGGAAAACTCATTTGTGTGTCCTTATTTATGAGCACGGCTGACTCAAGCGCTATTCTTGCCCAAAACACAGACGTGATAGCTGGAGTTACAACTCCAGTCTTGTGACATCAAGGCTACCTAGAGGCCTGAGGTCATCTACTAAAATTTGTACAAATGGGATCATTTAGAGTTTTTCAGACACTTACCAAGCCCGCATTTAGTCACGGTTACTGACAAGTTTAGAAGGAAAAAAAAAAATCCCTCCTCTTCAGTATGTGTATAGAAAGCAATTAAATGTGGTTTTCTTTACCATTCCTAATGAATATCTTGTACACATACTGAAACACAGCAAAGATCTATAATTATTGTGATTTATTTGACCAACGTAAAGGGCCTTTTTAGAAACAACCAACAATTCTCAGATCTATAAGAATTTTTAATTTAATGATAGTTTCTTGTTTAAAAAAATAATAAAACATTTAGATACCAAATCATAAACAGCTCCTTAAAAGACCCTCTAATAATATGATGGGGCACATTATTATTTAATAAAATAATATATTTTATTAATCAGTGAAATGCAGTATGAAAAGAAAAAGCATAAACTATAAAAGGAAATTTTAACAGGGTATATCAAAAGGAATAAATGCAAATATATTTAGAAATAGGATTTAAAATGTGTTTGGCTTCTTATTTAGGTAGAAGTTTTTGAGAGGATAATCCCATGAATTTTCTTATTTTCCATTTTCTTATTTTTTTAATTGTAGGCTAGAAGAGTGGATTTAGTCAGCTGAGACTAGCTCAACAAGAGCCTATACTGGGATTAGGATATTGGGGGAAAACAGTGAATGCGGTGCCTGATGTTATGAAGTTGTACCTTTGTAAATATGTGCAGTAAAATCTGAACTGTCTGACATTCTTTTAGCCTGAATGCCACACACCAACTCCCTCCATGTCTCCAGTGCTATAATTGGGGTTTATAATGATGATCTCATATGACTCTGAATTATAGCAGGAAGATTAAATTATCTTCTGCTTTGCCTTCATGTATTCAATTATATATTTTTATTAATTGCAAATTGGACATCTGATCTGTTTATAACACTGCTGGTTTAACCAGAGCCTCCTTATCAAGGACCCAGTCATGGACAATAATAGAGTTTATAGTTCCTGGAAAGGAAACAGCCCAACAATAAATTTAAAATGTGAAATTTATATGATCATAGTAAGAATAATTAGTATAAAATAATTTAGAATCATTCAGCAACATTTGAAAGAACTGTAACATGTATTGATTAATAATAAATGCTGCACATCCAATTCTTTTAACAAGTATAATCATATTCTGTAAGAAGAGAAAAATTAGAGTATGAACAAAATAAATCTTCATTTCAAATTTGGTAGAAGGTGGACTGTTAATGTTAGCAGAAGGGCAGATATTAGGTGTAGGCCCAGGAATAGGGAGCAGCAGAGGATGAGATGGTTGGATGGCATCACCAACTCAATGGCCATGAATTTGAGCAAACTCTGGGAGATAATGGAGGACAGAAGAGCCTGGCATGCTGCAGTCCATGGGGTGGCAAAGAGTGAGACACGACTTAGTAACTGACCATCGACAACTGGAATATTATACACTGAGTTGGATTACATGTCCCAATTTGGTTAGGGTCCTGTCAAGCTGTTCCTCTTCTTACCCTTGGTTTCCCTAGAGATGTATTGCTGTGGTGACAATAAAGAACCTCTAGTAAACACAAGATGAGCATGTATAGTATTAGATCAGGTTCTCTGGAAGTAGAGCCCGAGGCAGGGATTCTGTATTTCAGAAGGAGCCCAGCTCCAGCATGATCCTATGGGGCAGTCTAGAGCAGGAACTGGGTTGCAGAGTTGGTCCCTTGGCCAAAGAGACTGGCCTTTTACACTCCTATTATCGGTCACTCATTGGCTGTGGGTTGGTGGTAACACGTAGGCATGGCACCTCCTATTCCCCAAGGGCAAAGAGGATTCTCTGAGAGGGAGGCACCTGCATTTAGTAACTGACACAGCCTGAGAAAGGGATCTGAGAAGGGTACCAGCAGTACCCACTAACAAATCAGAGCCCCACACCAACCCTTACTGATCCTGTAACAACTGAAGCATACTACTAAAAAGTTCCTCGGACGCCAAGTACCACATGTGACCACGTTTCTAAAGGAAGGTATGTTCAGAGCACAACTTAGAGTTGTGAAGAGCCAACTCCCTCCCTCCTCACTTGCACGTAGTGCTAAGCAGGGGTGGATGATGGAGGCTGCAGGGACTGAGGTGAAGTGCCCAGCAAAGGAGGAGCAAAGGATGTTAGGAAAATGTAGGATAGCTCCAGACAGGCTGGGATGGGACAAGGGCACCTTGGGTTAAGGCTTATGTCTGAGGCCCACTTGCCAAGCTCCCTCTTTCTTCCACTGTCCCTAGAAATGGTACTTGCCTATTTATCTTTCTTCCATCAATCCCTGAGCTGCACACCAGGGTTTCTATCTTCCCTGGCCACTGGAGCTGTACTTGCCTTTCTTCAAACAGCTTTTCCACTGCTCTTTTTTTTTTTTTTTTTAAATTAAAGTTGATTTGCAGTCTTGTGTTAGTTTTGGGTATATAGCCAAGTGATTCAGTTATATGTTCCTTTTCAGATTCTTATCCCTTTTTCCCACCACTCTTGATATAATAAACATTCAACTTCAGCTTCTCTGACATCCTATAATACTTTGACAGCTAAATATGATAGTGGACATGGGGAGATTTTTAATTTGTCAGTAAGTAAGTTGTGTCCCACTCTTTGTGACCCCATGGACTGCAGCATGGCAGGTTCCTCTGTCCTTCCCTGTCTCCCAGAGTTTGCTCACACTCATGTCCATTGAGTCGGTGATGCCATCCAACCATCTCATCCTCTGTCATCCCCTTCTCCTCCTGCCCTCAGTCTTTCCCAGCATCAGGATCTTTTCCAATAAGTCAGCTCTTCACATCAGGTGACCAAAGTATTAGAGCTTCAGCTTCAGCATCAGTCCTTCCAGTGAATATTGAGGATTGATTTCCTTTAGGTCTGACTAGTTTGATCTCCACGCAGTCCAAGGGACTCTCAAGAGTCTTCTCAGCACCATAGTTTGAAAGCATCCGTTCTTCAGCATTAAGCCTTCTTTATGGTCCAACTCTCACACCTGTACATGACTGCTGGAAAAAACTGTAGCTTTGACTAGATGGACTTTCGATGGCAAAGAGATGTCTCTACTTTTTAATACACTGTCTAGATTTGTCATAACTTTTCTTCCAAGGAGGAAGTGTTTTAGTTTCAAGGCTGCAGTCACTGTCAACAGTGATTTTGGAGCCCAAGAAAATAGTCTCTCACTGTTTCCACTGTTTCTCCATCTATTTGCCATGAAGTGATGGGACTGGATGCCATGATGTTCGTTTTTTGAATGTTGAGTTTGAAGCCAGCTTTTCACTCTCTTCTTTCACCTTTATTAAAAAAGACTCTTTAGTTCCTCTTCGCTTTCTGCCATTAGGGTGGTATCATCTGCATATCTGAGGTTGTTGATATTTCTTCTTGCGCTCTTGATTCAGCTTGTGCTTCATCCAGCCCAGCATTTCTTATGATGTACTCTGGATATAAGTTAAATAAGCAGGGTGACAATATACAGCCTTGACATACTCCTTCCCAATTTGGAACCAGTCTGTTGTTCCATGTCCATTTCTAACTGTTGATTCTTGACCTGCATCCAGATTTCTCAGGAGGCAGGTCAGGTGATCTGGTATTCCCATCTCTTGAAGAATCTTCCACAGTCTGTTATGATCCACAGAAGCAAAGGCTTTAGCATAGTCAATGAAGCAGAAGTAGGTATTTTTATGAAATTCTCTTGCTTATTCTATGATTCAACGGATGTTGCCAATTTGATCTCTGGTTCCTCTGCCTTTTCTAAATCCAGCTTGTACATCTGGAAGTTCTCAGTTCACATGCTGTTGAAGCCTAACTTGAAAGATTTTGAGCATTACCTCGCTAGCATATGAAATGAGCACAATTGTACAATAGTTTGAATATTTATCCATCCCCCTTCTAAGTTTAGCTCCATGAGCCAAGCCCAGTGTGGGTACTACGGTCGGTCTTTGAGAAAAACAGGATGTACTGTAAGGCTGCTTTCACAGGAGCACCCCAAGGCTATCCTGGGAGGTGCTGAGGAAAGGCTCTGTGGTCCTGTGGGGGAGTGAGGGAGGCAGATGCAGAGCCGCCCGGGAGATACAGGTGTGGGCAGGTGTACAGGAGCGGTTACACGGCAGTTCACGGTGTTCCTCTAGCAAACTCAGAGACTTCCCTTCTCCTCCTCCCCTGGCCCTTCAGCCCCAAGCCTTCCACTGAAGGCACCATTTTAGACTAATGGAAGGTACATTTTTGACATGGATGAATAGATGAGTATGGGGCAAGAGTGGAAGATACTGGCTATTACAGGCTCTGAAGGAAGGGAGTAAAACCATAATTTTTTCCCTAATCAGGAAATGAAAGAGATGTTCCCTTTACCCTACAGGCTGGGATAGAAATAAATGACTCCAAGAACTACTGAAGTTGAGATTACGAATGGTACCACCCTGGCTGGAACCAGAATATTTCCCGATATGGTTCTCAAATAAGTAAGGAGTTGGGGTGCCCTTAGCAGTATAGCCCACATAGGTGCCGTGTGACACAGTGGGGGTGGCTGGTTAAGACAGTAATGGTGTCATCGTCTTATTCCTCACACTTTCCCGGAGAGACCTGTCCCTTCCTGCTGCTGCTCATCACCCTGGGTGGGGATCCCAGTCTTCCTGACCTGCATGGGAGGTAAGGCAGTCTGTTGAAATAAAAGAGCTTTAAGAGAACTCTAAAGCTCTTTTCTCAGAAAGATTGGGAGGATATCAAGACAGATCTTGGTACAAGTCCTGATTCTGCTTCTTATATTTGAGACCTTAGCTTTCTTACCTGCCAAAAAAATACGGGGTAGGGGAGAAGAGGATAATATTGGTAGCATGTGAAGAGTTACAGTGATTAACTGAAATAATGTGTATAAAGCATTTACACTGCTTGATATCATTTACTTACTTATCAAGCATTTACTGCTTGATAAGTGAGTGTTGTTGCTATTATTATTATTATCTGCAGGTTTATAGGAGAGAATATACTTTCAGTTCAGTTTAGTCACTCAGTCGTGTTTGACTCTTTGCGACCCCATGGACTGTAGCACCCCAGGCCTCCCTGTCTATTGCCAGCTCCTGGAGTTGGCTTAGACTTATGTCCGTTGAGTGGGTGTGCCATCCAGGCATCTCATCCTCTGTTGTTCCCTTCTCCTCCTGTTCTCCATCTTCCCAGCATCAGGGTCTTTTCAAATGAGTCCATTCTTTGCATCAGGTGGCCAAAGTATTGGAGTTTTAGCTTCAGCATCAGTCCTTCCAATGAATATTCAGGGTTGATTTCCTTTAGGATTGACTGGTTTGATCTCTTTGCTGTCCAAGGGACTCCAAGAGTCTTCTCCAGCACCACAGTTCAAAAACATCAGTTCTTCAGCGCTCAGTTTTCTTTATGGTCCAGGTTTCACATTCATACATGACTACTGGAAAAGCCACTGCTTTGAGTAGATGGAACTTTGTCAACAAAGTGATGTCTTGGCTTTTTAACACTGTTCTAAATACATCTAACATAATAAATTTTAAAATATAGCAACCTGTATCATATATACTATTATCATACCCATTTTATAGATTAGGAAGCCAAATCATAGTCCGTCATTAGATGTGGCACAGCTGAGATTCAGATCCAGGAAGTCTGGTTTCAAAATCTACACTTTTTCCTAGTATGATGTGTGGTTAATGAGTGAGGCAAGACTTAAAAAGAGCTGAGAGAATGAAGCGTACAGTTGGCATGGGTTCAGGGTGCAGAGATTAAACTGGAATTGTAAATTGAGGTCTGGGTTAGGCAGATCCCTTTCACCTGGTCCTCCAAGTGTGCTGAGGCTGAGGGGTAGAGAGTGAGGATTGGGCAGTCCCAGCAGCATCAAAGCTTTCTCACCATGGACTGCTCACCCAGCAAAATAAATTAACCTACTATTTTAGAATGATTGATGTTTCCAAGTCAATTTACAAGCAAATCAGGCATATAACCCACAAGTGAACTATGGCTAAGACAATGATGTGCATTTTCAAGGACGTTCCTGGTCTTATATGTCTTTTAACAGATAAGAGACCATCCCGGTAAATAACCCACTGAGTGCTAGTTCTTCTGCTTAACTAGCTTTGTGACCCTGGACATGTCCATTTGCCTTCCCGCACCTCTGTGTGGTGGAAGTGTGGCCTGACAGAGGTTCTTTGACCTCAGCATGGACTGATAGAGCTGGCTGCCTGGTGGGAATCCCCTTTCCTCTTCCAGTGTTCTCCGAATACCCTCCATCTGTGTTTATTCCGAGTGGACCAAATATACAGGTGGGTCTGCATTCCTTTCACAGCAAGGGCTTACAGAATTACCTTAAGTGTCACATCTAGCTCTAACGTTCTGAGCATATGAATCAGAAATTAAAATGATTAGTGCCATTGAAAGAGAAGAGACATAGAAGGCTTGCTTCAGCTTCTGATAATGACCCAAAGAACAGTTCAGAAATCCAATTAAGAAATACAGGAAAAAAAAAAAAAGAGTTAGGCTTCATTTGCACCAGGAACATAATACTCAGTGAACATAACTCTGTTATTTATTTATTTTTTAACCTTATTCTGTGACTTCACTCCTAGCATTCAATTTGTATATTGATTTCTGAGCATTGGTTTCCAAAACAGTCATCATCTTGTAAGGAATACAGGCCACCAGAGCTTTATAACAAATAAATGGACAAAGACTGGATACTTTATGAAGAAATAGCCTCGTGTTTCTTGCTGCCCTCAAAACTGTGACATCCATGTACTAATCGGGGTCATGACAGCATGTCAAGCTGCAGGAAAAACTGCATAATACTCTAGTGATTCTAGACGGAAGTAGATAATCAATTCAGCCCTGGACAGCTTCAGAGAGTAAGTCAAAAAGAGATCTTTTTATTTTCCTCAGGGCAGAGATGTTTTTTGGTTCTGTGTTTTAATTTTAGCACCTGCTGTTTCCCAGGGAAGTGTTGGTTAAAACAAAAATTCTGTTTATTAGATCCAAGTGTCAGGAATTAATCAGAGATGAATAGCATGTCAATTTCCCTTCTCCTGTAATATAATAAAAGAATAATGATGACTGTAACTCTGGGGGTCTGTGTAGGTAAGGAGTCTAGTTCTCTCTGGCCATTATATGTAACTACAAATAAAGGAATATAAAGGAGTTATTAGGAACAAGTTAAGTTTAAAAAAATAAGACAGAATGAAACATGGGAGCTAAAATTCCAGGCCTTGGCAATCAATCCTTAGACCTGGGTGCTCTGCAGAAGAAGGAAACTGATAAAGACCCCATGGCAGGTCATTTTAACTTCTGCCTTTCCAGTAGTCTGGAGTTGGAAAAGAGAGGTTGTGATCTGGAGTAGGAACTGCTTTACATGTAATAAATACTTTACTGTGAGTGCTCAAAGGACGTCCTTAGGATATATTTTAGAGGTAGTGAAGAACTCACATGAATAAATAAAATTCAGGTTTCTAAAACTGAGAGAAAGTACACTATGGTGATACCCTAATTTCTTAGTATGGGCAGAAAGTAACACGGGCAGAAGAGAAGATGCATTAGCAAGTAACATAGGTTTAAAGGAGGTTTGAAAGGTTTCTAAGACCAGAATATAATCCTCCCAGGGTGTGGCTAGCATCTTGGAGTGTTCTCTTCTTTCAGACCTGCTCTCCAGCAGCCAATTCAGTAGTCATTATGCACAGAAGAGGTGCTTGCATGAGTCTTGTTGTTAGATAAATGAAAAGCAAATTAATGCACTTTTCAGAACTCCCTTCAGAGTCCTGAGCCTGAACAAGGACAATTAGCAAAAGCCATAGACTTTGAGAATGAAGTATATTGAAGTCTTCTAAAGCTGGTTGTCAGTTTTTAACCCTTCTTCATCCTCCTGGTTACTCTTGCCCCACTCTTGAGAACAGAGCCCTGTAGATGCCTCCAGGCAACCCGGAATGAATGGATTCGCATCTAGAATAGGGCTAATAGGGCTGACTTCAGGCTGTTTATCTGTCTGGGCCTTCATCTCTGCATGTATAAACAGAGATGATGATAATGAATATTTACCAAATAATGTGATCTGACCTAGAGGGGACGCCAGTTCAAGGTAGCCTTTATCCTTACTCTTACTATAGACATCAGAAGTTTCAGGTCGAAGGCCTGATGTTTTAGTGAGATGCTTTCCCTTCTTATCTCATGGTGGGACAGTGAGTCAAGTGTGAGACCAGAAACCCAGCCTCTTCGTTAGGAACGGGGAGAGGAATGCCCTGGTGATGATTCAGAAGCGAGCACCAATATCAGGTGGGCAAATATGAGACAGAACAGTTTCTTCACATAGTTGTTTGTTTTTTTGTGTCCATTCTGCTGATAAACATCCTCACTCAGAACTTATTACTTCAAATGAAAAATATTGATAAGCCAGGTGATTTGGCTGAACCGATTGCTGAATCTCTCTGTAAAGCAGTCAAGTCCCTTGTCACGGCCAAACTGAAGCTGAGAAAACTTGAATTACTGCCTGTCAGTTGAGCTGGATGGGGTCTTAGGCTCATCTCATCCAATGTCTTCGATTACTGGTTGAGGAGTCAGAGCCAGAGATGTCTGGGGACTGCTCAAAATAATGCAGCGAATTAGACTCAGAGTTAAGACTCAAGATAGGATGCAGACAAACATTTGTATTTATTAAGCTACACACCATTTCTATTCCTTGTGTCATAAACTTGTATCTCTCTGCAAAATAGTCAATGCAGCAATAAACCGGGATAAGAGAAATTTGTGAGTGAAATTGTGCTGACAGGTTTGGGGTTGTCTTAATAGTCTCTGAAACCACAAAGAGCATTTGATTCAATAGTTTGCAGCCAATTTGAGAATTTATATTTATTTTCAAAAGGGGCTTTCATTTTCAGAAGTTAAAGAAATCCCTGTTTCATGGTCGGTCTTCAGAAAGGCTGGGTGGGCTGCTGATTCCCGTGGTGATGGTTCTCTGTGGCCAGTGCCGCTGTTAGATCAAGTACTGCTCAGAAAGCAGTTCAATGCAATTTTGGAGGAGCCCAACGTCATGTCTTTCTGATTATAGTACGTGCGGTTGTCAAGCGAGAGAAACCACATCCCTTGGTGAGTTCTGCAATCAATGGGCTGTGAGCAGTCAGCCATGCTCGTGGGGAACAGCTTTCCACTGTATTTAAGACACAAGACTTAACCCGGGATCAAGCTGCTCAAAATTGCCTTTTTACTCAAGATCAAGCATCTTTAGAAGTCCTCTTGTATTAAGGAACTATTAAGTTGCACTGAAATAAAACAGCTAGAAGGAAAAAGAAAATATGTGTACTTGAAAGATGCAAAGAATTACCTTCATAGGGGCCCCGTTCAGGTGTATCTTTTCTGCTATCAAGATTCTTCTAGTTGACTCTTTTTTTGGCTGTGCTGGGTCTTCGTTGGGGCTCAAGGACCTCTTCCATCTGGCACAGGGGCTTAGTTGTGTCATTTGCACTCTTTGGTGTAGCACGTGGGATTTTAGTTCCCTGACCAGGGATTGAACTCACATCCCCTGCACTGGTAGGCGGATTCTCAACCACTGAACCACCGGGGCGGCGGGGGAGGGTCCTCTAATTTGTGTTTTGATATGTTTTCCTTTTCTTAATTTTTAACCACAAATTTTCCTTGTGCCAATTAGAGTGAAATGAAATAGAAGTCAGTCACTCCCTAAATCCCTCTTAGATCGTGAACATTCTTTCTGTCCTTGTGGTCATGTGCATGCTGCCTCTACCAATCTGAGACCCTCATGGCAGCCAGTATTCAACGTCCTGGAGATGGGATCAGGGAAAACTCAAACCCCATTCTTCCCATCCCCCTAGATGGATGCCTGTGTCCGTCTTGGTTCCTTTCCTCCACACTAGCTGTGTCTTTCCTTCTGCTCATCTCTTTATTCACGCCTTGTACACTAGAGGCTTGAGCACAGGAGATAGATTTTTCCTCCCTTCCATTCTCTTTCCTGGTTACCTTTAGACTCCTCTCCTAGTACACCCCTGTTCATTATATTCTCCCTCCCGTGTTATTCCAAAAATCTACCTGTAATGCATGGCTGGTAAGCATATTCATCTTGCTTATGATTAACCTTGAAAGAGGACTGCACATTTTGGTGTGTTTTTAAATTAAAGAACCACCACCAGAATACTTCTGAGAGTTCACTTTGACTTTATATTAAAAGTATTAATATTCATTTCCCACTCCCCCCACCATATCCTTCTCTAATTAAACTTAATTTCCTTACTGAAAATATTTTTAAAAATTATTTCTGGCTCACATCTTGAGTGCTGCAGTACAGTATTGTGTTCCAGTACCCTTCATTGCAGATGTACCACAGGAGGTAAATGAGCCCTTTTGAAATAATTTTGGAACCTGGCCATTTTTAGAACATTGTTTCTATGAGAAAACAAATTCCCAGCTTTTAGAACATGATTTATTTTAAGTGGGGTATTTCCTTTATGTGTTTGGTACAAAAAAAAAAATCTTTTTGATGTGGTGACATAAAATCAAAGAGACCTGCCTTAGTTTTTACCTTGTTGAATATTTTCATAGTAGAAAAAACTGAACCTGTTGATTTCTTACATTTTATTGTTTTGGGTAGCATTCTAGAGACCTTTGCAATGCATGTGGTTGGTGATTTGTGAATTTTTCATAATTAGAGTATGTGGAAACTGCAGTTGTCCACTATTTCTGTTTTTCCCCTCTTCCTTCCGGGCCACATAGAGAGACTGCCATGATTTTCCAGTCTGCCATGGAGCCAGGTGTGGCCGTGGGACTGGATGCTTGCCAATGGAATGTGAGTACAAGTGGTTTGAAGAACTTTTGCCTTATCTGCTTAAGTGGATCTCCCTGGCCGGAGACTCCCTCTCTTTTCCCTACTTGACCAGCTAGACCTGAACAGCCCTGCACACCAGCTGTTGAGGGCAGAACTTTTGCCAGCCTGGGTCTCCAGTGACTGACGCAGAGCTGCCCACCAAGCTGGGGCACTTACCTTGCCCCGTTAGCTGGGAGACAAATAAGCTTCATTGTTCTTGGAGCCACATACTTTGGGGCTCTTTTCTTAATGGCAGTTTAGTCTACTCCATAAAATTACTACAAAAATTATTTTACAAGATGTCCTATTGTATTTAACCTCAGTATACTGAATAATCAAACTATATAAACACAAGAGTCATCTTCCTCAGAAAACAAAACTCTGTGGACATTCATCTTTGTTTCTCCTAGGAGTTTTCTCTATGCATTAAGAAATGGCTAAGGCTAATTTAATCTTCCATTCAAACATAAAAATCTGTTTGCCAAAGCCAGACATATTTTCCAAGAGTGAGGCTCATTTAATCTTCCATTTGAACATAAAAATCTGTTTACCAAGGCCAGACATATTTTCCAAAGAGTTGTTATTTGAAAAGGGTAATATGTTCTGGCCTTCATTATATCTATTAAAGGAAAATAGGTAAAAGAATACCCACCTCAGAAGCACAGTTCTTTGATATAGTATCCCATGATAATCCTATTTTAATTAGGGCCAAATTCTGCTCATGATCAAATGAAATCTCAAGAAACAAAATTCTTCAGGGGTCACTTTATAACACAATAATGAAAGGAGCATAAAGCAAGGTTAACATCATTGAATTTCAAAAAGGAAAAATTATAAATTGGAATGAGGGCAGAATCACACATGTATTCATGGTTTGTGTTCATACCACAGTTGGTGTCATATCTAATGGTACTTCTTTGCTGAATATTTTTGTTTATATAATTTGTTGATTTGCTTTGTTTTCCTCACAAAGTAAAATAACATTTATAATTAAGGCTTTTTATGCTTCCATTAGTATCCATTAGAATAGATACTAACAAAATAATATAAAATATGAAAGTTAAAATAAATAGTGCCAAATTGGCCCATGGCTAAAGAGAAAACATGTAGACCAGAATGAAATAGGGATGAATTCATTCCTCAAAATCTAAAAATTGAACAAGTAGGAAATGGGGTTACAGAAGAATCTATGAGATTAATGTTGCTGTTGTTTAGTCACTAAGTCATCTCCAACTCTTTTGCAACCCCATGGACTGTATAGCTCACCAGGCTCCTCTGTCCATGGAATTCTCCAGGCAAGAGTACTGGAGTGGGTTGCAATTTCCTTCTCCAGGGGATCTTCCCAACCCAGGGATCAAATCCATGTCTCCTGCATCAGTGGGCAGATTCTTTATCACCAAGCCACGAGGGAAGCACTAGTGAATATTACTGTATTCTTCATGGAACTAAAAACTCTGGGTAAATTCTGAGACAGAACTTTTAAGAGGATAAAATAGACATTCAGTTCAGTTCAGTCACTCAGTCGTGTCTGACTCTTTGCGATCCCATGGACTACAGCATCCAGGCTTCCCTGTCCATCACCAACTCCCAGAGCCTACTCAAACTCATGTTATCAAGTCAGTGATGCCATCCAACTATCTCATCCTCTGTCATCCCCTTTTCCTCCTGTCTTCAGTCTTTCCCAGGATCAGGGTCTTTTCCAGTGAGTCAGTTCTTTACATCAGGTGGCCAAAGTATTGGAGCTTCAGCTTCAGCGTCAGTCCTTCCAATGAATATTCAGGGTTGATTTCCTTGAGAATTGACTGGTTTGATCTCCTTGCAGTCCAAGAGACTCTCATTGGTCACAACACCCAACACCACAGTTCAAAAGCATCAGTTCTTCAGCTCTCAGCTTTCTTTATAGTCCAACTCTCACATTCATACATGACTACTGGAAAAACCATAGCTTTGACTAGATGGACATTTGTTGGCAAAGTAATGTCTCTGCTTTTTAATATGCTATTTAGGTTTGTCATAACTTTTCTTCCAAGGAGCAAGCATCTTTTAATTTCATGACTGCAGTCACCAATTGCAGTGATTTTGGAGCCCAAGAAAATTAAGTCTGTCACTTTTTCCATTGTTTCTCCATCTGTCTGCCATGAAGTGATGGGACTGGATGCCTTGATCTTTGTTTTTTGAATGAGTTTTCAGCCAGCTTTTCACTCTCCTCTTTCACTTTCATCAAAAAACTCTTTAGTTCCTTTTTGCTTTCTGCTATAAGGGTGGTGTCATCTGCATATCTGAGGTTATTGATATTTCTCCCAGCAATCTTGATTCCGGCTTGTGTTTCATCCAGCCCAGCATTTTGCATTATGTACTCTGCATATGAGTTAAATAAGCAGAGTGACAATGTACAGCCTTGACTTATTCCTTTCCCAATTTGGAACCAGTCTGTTGTTCCATGTCTGGTTCTAACGGTTGCTTCCTGACCTGCATACAGATTTCTTAGGAGGCAGGTAAGGTGCTTCAGGAAAATATTTCATTCTCTCCTGACATATTTTAACTAGTAGTAAATTCATCTTACTTTAAAAAAATCCATTAAGTCCCCTACATACAAATGAATTTCATTCTGAGAGTATGTTTGTAAGGCCAATTTGTAAGTCCAGCAAAGTTAGCCTAGTACCTAACTAATACAAATGGCTACTCAGTATTGTACTGTAATAGGTTCATGATACTTTTCACACAAATAATAAAAAAGAAGCACAAAAAATCAAACATTTTTAGTCGTACAGTACAGTACTTTGAAAAGTGCAGTAGTCCAGTATAACAGCTGGCATTCAAGGGTTGGCATCAAGTGAAAAGGCAAGAAGAGCTACTGACTGGAGGAGAGAGGAGGTAGGAGATGGTAGAGCTGAAGGATCATCAGCAATAGGAGATGGAGGGCCAGCTGAAACTTTCCTCATGCCTGATGTTGATGGCACAGGTTTTGGTTTCTTGCTGGAACCAGATGCATATTCTCATCTTGAAAGTCGTAACATTCTTGTGTTGGGGACTTACTGTACTGGACTTTAACTCTGTCTGCCAGTAAAAGATTATGATAGCGATTATCTAGATCTTCTTTACTCATATGAAGCTTTTTACTTCTACATTATACCGACATCTGTAGATCTTTGCTATAGTTCTTTGCTTCCACCAATCCCTGGCAGCCTGATTAAGCTAAGTGGAAGCATCGTAACCGGCCATCAACTGATGAGAGAACATGGTTATATCAAGGGGAGCCAGTATAATACAGATCATAGGTTTGAAAAGAACCTTGATTAAATTTTGTGTCTTGGTTTCTGTGCTTAAAAATATAATGTATATGTTATAAGCCACATTATAGTAATTGACTCCTGTGTAACAATTCTTCTAGAGTCTTACTGCAAAGAATCTTCAAATGCTGGCTTTAGTGCTACTCAACTCTTTGATAGATCCAAACTGGGCCTCAACTTCCTTATCTGCAAATGGGAAGACTGTATTAATATTTTTTTTTTCCTAAGACCCATCTAGAGGAAGTCTCTACCTGCAGGAAATAACATGGCACACAACTCTTCATTTAAAACAAACATAAAGACAGCTTTTAAGAGGAAACAGTATCACAATGGGGAGGGAGGAATAAAGGGCTGAGGAACACGTGACTGTGGTGATGGCCCTGAGATGGGTCAGCCAACCAGAGGACCAAGTCCAGCCTGCTGCCTGTTTTGTTAAGAGCTAAGAATGACTTTTCCATTTTTTAAAAATAATACTAATATTAACATTAATATTCTTCAAGGTGGATGATTTATTTATTGTTTTTTATTTTGGACCATATTTGAAATGGTTTTGGAGTCTTTCCCAAAAATTTGGTAGCTTAGGTGTAAGAGATGGAGTTGAAAGGATCAGAGACTGAAATTAACATGAAAGATTCAAGAAAAGGAGTGGAATGAGTGTTCAAGAAGGCAGTGTTGAAGTCACTTGTCTGGAGTCCAGATTGATTGGTAAAGCAAGGGAAACCAGAAGGAATTTGATCAGTTAGAATTAGAAAGAAGACTTAAGAAAGAAATGAGACCAAGGTGTCATTTCTATAGAATAAAGCAAGGAGAAAAGATAGAAATCAATGAAGATGAAATCAGAAAGAAGGACTTCTCTCCTTCACCATAACCAAATTAAAGATCTTGTAATATTGAGACTAAGGTGTAAGATCTGGCCCTTATGGGGACTGTAGGAATCTCAGAAGAAATCTGAAGATGCAACTCGGAATGTCTGCTTTATCCTGGAAGGCATTTGTTCCACAGGAAGTTTTTCTGTCCATGGATAAGTGATGTCTGAGCTGTTGCTAGTGGGACTAGATCACAGAGAATAGCCTTAGCCAGAGAATCTTAACTTGAACCTTAGGGGTTTGGTTGAAACTAAGTAGTCCTTTGGAATGGAGCTGAACAATGACTCAACTCATGGACTTTGGCTCACTGGGCACCCTTTCCCTCCCTCCTAGGGAAACTGAGATTGAATGAATAATAGCTGTGAAATACTCCCTTGAGAACAAGACGCCTACACACTAATAAATACTAAACGCTTTTTCATTACAATTTAAGTGAATGACTTGGTTTCTTTCGAAATGCCTCATAAATGAATGGCATGAGAAAGAATGATATTTCCCCAAAATGTTGCTCATTAACACTAATTTATTATAGACCCATGAATGTCTACAGATTTTGTTGATTGAAAATTAATTTGCATAAATATTTGAGGAATGGTAGGAAGGAACTAAATAAATATCTGAACCATTTAATTATTTGAAGTACCTAGACTTAACTAAAATTTACTAAAGGATAATTTTAAAGCTTATTCGTTAAATAGTGATATTTGGGTCTCATTTGAAATTTTAAAAAATCTTTTATTTTTTTTTCTTCAGCTCCTGTTTTCTCTCTTCTCCCCTTACCCCTGGTCCCAATCCCCATCCCAATCCCCTTTGCCCCCAGATATTCTTTCAGAAATTCAGCAGTAATAGGAAGGAAAATATTCACATATTCCAGAAAGCAAATAATTTCTTGGTCTTCATGACATAAGAATACTAGCTCTCCCACAGAGAAGCAAATTGGATGACAGTTTTAGGATAATTGAATTGCTTGGTGCTATTTAGGTTGTTGGGAAACTGGTGCTGTGAAAACCAGTTTATTTTTCAGTGCTACCTGTAGTTTCCTCTAGCAGGAGATTTCCTATTTACACATTAAAAACAAAACACAGAGCAAAGACTTGCAGATTTGTGAGTAGGTTTATGTTATCCAGTGGTTTTGAAAATGGATGCTTGGTAAACTAAATTAAAACAAATTGAGTTGCCCAATTTTCAGTGAGTTACGTATAATAATTTGAAATGGGCAAAAAAAAAAAATATATGTATAAAAGAGACCTGTGGATACTAATTTTAAACCATCTGAGGGCCAAATAGTTACTCTTTTTTACCCCTTTTGGGATGGAGATGAGGGGTTTGTAATTAGGGCTTTCAGGTAAGAAACAATTGATAATGATACCAAACAAAATGGTTGGTAATCACAAAGAGACTAAGGCACGAAAAGAAAAGTATCTGGGCAGAGACAAATCATGGAACTGAACAGAAACGGAATGACTTAGGCCTTTGTTTCTCAATGTTGACCATGTATCAGAATTACCCGGAGGGCTTATAAAAACACAAGTGTCTAGGTCCCACCCCAGGAGTTTCTGACTCAATTGATCTGAGATGAGGCCTGAGAGTTTCCTTTCTACCAAATTTCCCAAAGATGTGGATGCTGCTCGTTCACTTTAAGAACCACATTTAGGGTGATTTAGGGCAGTGTCTAGAGACAGAAAGGTTTAATAAGAAAGCACTGAAGGACTTCACTGGTGGTCAAGTGGTTAACAATCTGTCCACCAGTATAGGGTGGTAGTGGTTTAGTTGCTAAGTCATGTCCAACTCATACGACCCCATGGACTGTTGCCTGCCAGACTCCTCTGTCCGTGGGATTCTCCAGGCAAGAATACTGGAGTGGGTTGTCATTTATTCTCCAGGGGATCTTCCCGACCCAGGGATTAAACCTAAGTCTTCTGCATTGCAGGCAGATTCTTTACCAACTGAGCTGATGTACGGGTTCTGTCCCTGGTCTGGGAAGATCCCACATGTCACAGAGCAACTGGGTCTGCATGCCACGACTGTGGAAGCCTGCACACCTAGAGCCTGTATTCCACAACAAGAGATACCATGGCAATGAGAAGCCCATGTTCTGCAACTAGAGTAGCCCCCACTTGCCTCGCTCGAACTAGAGAAAGCCCACGTGCAGCAATGAAGACCCTTTGCAGCCAAACATTTATTAAAAACCAATATTAATAAAAAAGTGTTGATGACTATGATAAGAGATAAGAAGCCAATTTATTGGAGGAAATTAAAGGGAAGATGGAATTAAAACAATGGGGTGATGACTAAAATAAAATTAAAATAAAAGCAAAGTAAACTTTAATTGAATGACAAGCTCTGTGCTAGACTCTTTACCTTCACATTTCTGCCACGTAGTCAAAATAATAACATTACAAAGAGGCACAAGATGTTCACATGAGTGGATAAGAATGATTGTAGTAAAATAGCTTTGCAAGGTCAACACAGTTAAAAAGTGGTCCTGAGTTCCAAGCCACTTAAGAGATAGACAAAGAGAAAGACAGATGGAGATCAGAATACCATACTTATTACTGATTAAGACTGGGAGGGATAATGTGGGGTTAGAAGTGCAGCATGCTTCTTAATGCTATAGCTCAGAAATAGGCAGACCAATCTACTGGGCCAGGCCAGATGGACACGTCTCCTCCCGTGGGGGCTCCCCTTGTAAAACTTCCAACATGGAGGACAAGATGTGCATATATGTGCATTACTGGAGCCATTCCCCAAGGAAGGAGAGCTTGACAGTGGCTGAGCTTTTGCAGGCCCTATTTACTTTTCTCAAATTTATCATTCAGTAATTTGCTGTTCATTCTCTGAGACAGATTGGTAAAAGAGTAAGGAGGCTAGAAATGTTACATGAACTGAGGTCTCTCTAGATGCAAGGAAAAACATGAGGAGGCTGGAATAATAATCCTTTCCCTGTAGGTAGGAGAACCTAGGACAAAAGCAGATTCTTTCCTTCTAAAGCCTGCTCTGTTTCAATGATTCTATTGGCTTCTAGAAAGAAAGCACAGCAAAGACTGGGGAGTCAGGAATGATATTTTAAAAGCTATGATTCTCGGGACTTCTCTGGCAGTCCAGTGGTTAAGACTTTGCCTTCCAATGCAGGGGGTGCAAGTTTGATTCCTGGTCAGGGAGCTAAGATCCCACATGCTTCATGGCCCAAAAAAGCGAAATATTAAACAGAAGCAATATTTTAACATATTTAATAAGGACTTTAAAAATGGTCTACATTAAAAAAAAAAAAAAACAACTTTGAGGAAAATAAAAGCTAGAATTCTTAATAAAGAATCCTAGGAAGAGGCAAGGTGAAGGAACCAATTCCGTATTTTGGTAGCATGATAACTTGAATTACTGCTGCCCAACCACTGGTGATTGCCTGCAAGGCTGAACACTGGAAATATGCCTGACTGGTGGCTGAGTCAGTATCCTGAGGCTGGTTGATCTAAATTTCATGCACATCTTCCTAATATGCTCCTCTCTGATTGTGGCCATTTTGACTAGTTTTTGTTTTCAATATAGCGTTGGCTGTTAGTTTGCTCCTTAGGAAAATGGCTTAAATTGACATTTGGACACATTTGAGAAGGAAAAAAGAAACTAAAGAGCAGACCTATTCTACTCAAACAATGTGCAATCAGGCTAATATTTCCAGTAGTACAATCTGCCACAAGTCCCAGCTCATTACGTCTTCAGAGGTGTGTGCTCTGTTGCCTGGAGAAGTGGAGTGCCTCTTCCGTTCCCCTTCTGTCTGTCCCCTCACTACAGTGTCAGCTTGCCCTCCAGAAGTTCTTGCAGTGGTGCACATGTCCACATCCAATGGATGAGGGCAGGCTGATCCTCAGAGAGGTCTCCCACCACCTGACTTTTCACTGTGCACTTCCTGGGCACAGTGAAAGTTAAGTTGGACTTTGTTGAAATATGCCCCTGGAGGCACATTTTAAAGCTGATATATTAATTGTATGCCAATAACTACCGCTGCTTCTGTGTATCTAATTGAGTGCCTTATGTAGTTCTAAGACCCTTAAGGATTTTACCCCAATGGGTGAAGTTTTATGTATTCAGTGGGTTTTTGTTGTTGCTGCTTCAGGGTAAATGTTTGAATTTTGACAGTTCTTGCTAGGAACACAAAAGAGAAGTCAGAAGCTGCACACAAACTCAGTAATTGAATGGCTGAAGATGGATGTAGGGAAAAACAGTGGGAAAATGGTATCTGAAATGACTGAAGTACAGAAAGGCCTAGAACCTGCACACATTTTTTTTAAAGTTCTTTTAAGATGTCTAGATTTATTTGATAAGCCAGAAGGTTTGTATTAGTTTATTATCATATAGTGGGGATAAGAGAATTTAAACCTGAACTTGAAGTTAGACCTATAGTTTTATCAAAATTTTAGCTAAAAACAAAAGAAAACTTTTAATATCTCTTCTAGAAGTTTTAAGCACCTATATAAAAATTCTCAACACTTGGAAAAATTGTAAATTTGCAAGTATTGTTGTTGTTCAGTTGCTAAGTCGTGTCTGACTCTTTGCGACTTCATGGACTGCAGCACGCCAGGCTTCCCTGTCCTTCACTATCTCTCGGAGTTTGCTCAAACTTAAGTCTATAGAGTCGGTGATGCCATCCTACCATCTCATCCTCTGTCGTCCCCTTCTCCTCCTGCCCTCAATCTTTCCCAGCATCAGGGTCTTTTCCAATGAGTTGGCTCTTCACATCAGGTGGCCAAAGTAGTGGAGCTTCAGCTTCAGCATGTGTCCTTCCAGTGAATATTTAGGGTTGATTTTCTTTAGGATTGACTAGTTTGATCTCCTTGTTGTCCAAGAAACTCTCAAGAGTCTTCTGTAGAACCACAGTTTAAAAGTGTCAATTCTTTAGTGCTCAGCCTTCTTTATAGCTCACATCCATACATGACTACTGAAAAAACCCTTAATTACCATAAATGTGTCTTCCTGATTATTTTCTTAATATTAGTAAAATGACTTCAAAATTTCCTTCTCCTAAATATTCACTGAGGTTAGCGCAGGTGTTCACTGTAGTTTATAAATACTCATTTAAAAACAGAGATAGGAAGAAAATGAAGAGAGCAAGCTTCTAGTCTACATTCTGCCATAAACCAGTGGTATGATCTAGGGGCTGGTTAGTTTTCTCGTGATTAAAATACCTATTGTAGTGTTCAGAGATATATCATAAAGATAAAATGAGAACATGTATACAAAGCACTGAAAAAAATTTGACGTGTTACATGACTTTTAAAGTAATTTTAGGGACTTCCTTGGCAGTCCCTGTAATGGCTAAGATTCTGTTTTCACTGCATAGGGTCTCAGATTCGATCCCTAGTCATGGAACTAAGATCCTGAATGCCACTCATGGCATGGCCAAAAACAAAAGAAAAAAGAAAGTAATTTTATTATCCTCATCATCATTTTAAATAGATGAATAGCATGAACTAAAGATGTTTGGCTTAGGAAAGTTAATATTGAAGTGGTAAAGCAAAGTGTCTTCTGAGATTTGAGGGCTGCTCACTTGATCTGAAGGACAGACTTTAAAAGCTGGTGGGAATACAGTCCAGTAGTTTTCAGCATAACATAATAAAACAACTGTCTGCAGCCATGAGCAGATGGCCTTGTGAGCGAGTGATCCAACTGTCGTTGATGGTGTGCATGCCAAGGTCCTATACCGATTGTCAGGGACGCCTTTTGTGACATTTGCTGCTGTAACTTATCATTGGACCAAGAGTCCTCTGAAATCCTTGACAACTTTCCGAGCCTTTGTTCCTGTGTCCATCCAGATAATGAATCAATGGATTTTGTGGTCATTTGATTCTGTTGACTATGTTTATATGACAGGATAGAATCAGGTGGGAAAATATATTCACTTAGGCATACAGTAATGATCATATGTGTTCTCCAGAGAACAGTGGTATTTGCAGAGTATGGGAGGGCAGAATGCTTAGTACGGAGGCCTTAACCCTTCCAGAAGTGCCTTCATGAAGCAGCAGTGCTTGAGACCACCGATCCCAACCTTTTTGGTACCAGGGACCAGTTTCGTGGGAGGTGATTTTTCCATGGATGTGGAGGTGTGGGAGGAGGCTGATGGTTTTGGGATGACTCAAGTGCATTATATTTATTGTGCACTTTATTTCTATTGTTTTTACATTGTGATATATAATAAGCTCAGGCAATAATGTGAGTGATGAGGAGCAGCTGGAAATACAGATGACACTTCTCTCGCTCACCTCCTGCAGTCTGTGGCCTGGGATTTGGGGACCCCTGCTTTAGACAGTCATTTGATGTTAGCAATAAAAATCCAGTTGAAGATACTTTATACTATATTACGTTATATAGCATCATTTGCTCCATATGAGGGCTATCTTTCTGATTTAAAATCAAGGAAAGCCTTCCCTTTTTTGAGGAATTAGAATATTTCCTTATTCCAGTAACAAAGCTTTATAATTAAGTGTGTCCATTGTCCTCGCTTTGAGGAAACATATCGCAGATTTGAAACAATCATGAGAACTCTGATGGTTCTGAGTTGGCTTGTTTACATTATCTTTTCCCCACTTGGTTTGAATTTCCTTTATCTTTTATAATGTTTTAAACTGTTAAAAACAATTTTTAAAAGGATGATCATACTTTTAAAATAGTCACTTGGATGCCTTCAGTTGATTTTGCTAAAAAGTCTTTTATGCTTTCTTTAGCAAACAACCTTTGCTGTCTTCCACAAAGACACAGATGTGAGTGTGTGTGAACACATAAACACACACACAGAGTGTACTATTCTCTTCTTTTCAAAATATGCAAGAAGTAAATTTAATAAAGCACAGTAAATCATTTGCAGCTCTGAAGGGTTTGACAACCAAATAAATCTGATTATGCCCTTCTTTCAGAGGATGCCATATTTGCCTAAAGATCAGGATGATCCACTGTTTCTTGGTCTTCTCCAGGTTGCAGAATCTGTGACATATATTACTTCACAGTCCCCACAAGGTGTGACAGCCAAGAGGTTTTGGACAGTGAAGAATTTGGGACTCTTTTGATGCTTATGGCAGATGTTAATTTGAAGTTCAGAGATGCATAGTCTCTGCCAGTTTTTCTTGCCATTTATTTATTCAAATTGTATTCCTACAGCCTGACCCTCATTCCTGATGATAGCACTTAACCCTTTCATAAAGAAGCTTCCTTTTGTCTTCATAAGTCCCTTGAAGTCAGCAATTACAGTGGATATTTGGCTTTCAATTCCATGGACATTCTTTTGCTTTTTCAGAAAACTCTGGAAAGCAGGCACCTTCATCTTCACGTCTGAACCTGCCACAGTTTCAGATGGAAAGTTTTTGTATTTCATTTTGAACACAGATTCTTTATGCCTTCTATTGTAAGAAGCTAAATTTTTTTGAAAGGAAGTTATCTTTTTAAAAGTATTGAAATATAGTTGATTTAAGATGTTGTGTTAGCTTCAGGTATATTATATTGTTACTTGGCATTTGCATGTATATTACAAAATGAACTCCACAATAAGTCTAGTAACCCTGTGTCCCAATTCAGAGTTACTACAATATTGTTGATTATATTCCTTATGTTGTATGTTAATATCCCTGTGGGTTATAAATTTCATAACTAGAGGTCTGTGCCTTTTAATTTCCTTTACCTTTTTCACGCAACCTTCTATGCACCTCTGTTCTAGCAACCATCTGTTTGTTCTCAGGATCTATTAGCCTGTTTTCATTTCATTTTGTTTGTTTTGTTTTTTAGAATCTACATATAAGTGAGGTCGTACAGTATTTGTCTTTGCCTGTCTGATTGATTTCAATTAGCTAAATGCCCTCTAGATTCATTTATGTTGTTGTCCATGGCAAGATTTCATTTTTAATGGCTGGGTAATATTCTGGTATGCGTGTGTGTGTGTGTGTGTTTGTATATGTAAATCACATCTTTATTCATTCATCCATCAACAAAAACTTAGGTTGCTTCCATATTTTGGCTATTTTAAATAATTCTGCCATGAACATTGGGGTGCATATATTTTTTGGTATAAATGTTTTTGTTTTGTAAAAAATACCCAGAAGTGAAAGTACTTGATCAAATGGTAGTTCTCTTTTCAATTTTTTTGAAGAAGCACCATACTGTTTTCATAGTGTCTGAGTCAATTTTCAGTCCCACCAACAATGCACAGGGTTCCTTTCTCACCATATCCTCACCAACACTTACTTGTTATCTGTTTGATGATAGCCATTCTTACAGGTGTAAGGTGGTATCTCGCTGTGGTTGTTTTCATTTGCATTCCTCTGATAATTTGAGATCCTGAGTATCTTTTCATGTGTTTGTTGGCCATCTGCATGTGCTTTTTGGGAAAATGTCGATTCAGATCCTCTGCCCATTTTTGAATCAAGCTGTAGGTTTGTTTGATGTTGAGTTATGTAAGTTCTTTGTATATTCCAGATATTACCCATCATCACATATGTCAGTTGCAAATATCTTCTTCTACTCAATAGGCTGCATTTTCATTTTATTGACAGTTTCTTTCACTGTGCAAAAGGTTTTAGTTTGATGTTATCTCATTTGTCTATCTTTGCTTTTATTTTGCTTGCCCGAGGAGACAAATCAGTGTGTAATCAAGGGTTGTGATGCCTCCAGCATCGTTCTTGATCTCAAGGTTGCTTTGGCCACTAGAGATCTTTTGTGTTTCCACACAAATTTTAGAATTATTCATCCTAGTTCTGTGAAAAATGCCACTGGGATTATATTGACTCTGTAGGTTACCTTGGGTAGTACAGTAATTTTAACAATATGAATTCCTCCAGTCCATGAGCACAGTGTATCTCTCCATTTGTATTCTCATCACTTTCATCAGTGTCTAATAGTTTTCAGAGTGCAAGTCTTTTACCTCGTTGGTTAGATTTATTGCTAGGTATATTTATTCCTAAGTATATTTCTTTTCAATGAAATTGTAAATAAATGAGATTGTTTTCTTTTTTGTAACGTTATTTATTTTTGTATTTGCTGGGTCTTCACTGCTTTGTGGGCTTTTCTGTAGTTGTGATGAGTGGGGGCTACTCTGCTTGTGGTGTGTGGGCTTCTCGTTATGATGGCCTCTTTTATTGCAGAGCATGGGCCATAGGGAGAAGGAAATGGCAGCCCACTCCAGTATTCTTGCCTGGAGGATTCCATAGACGCAGGAGCTTGGTGGGGTGACAAAGAGTTGGACACAACTGAGTGACTAAAACACATGGGCCCTAGGGCATACGGACTTCAGTAGTTGCAGCATGTAGGCCCAATAATTGCAGCTCCCAGGCTACAGAGCGCAGAGCCAATAGTTGTGGCAAATGGGCTTAGTTGCCTCGTGGCATGTGGAATCTTCCTGGATCAGGGATTGAACCTATGTCTCCTGTATTGGCAGGCGAATTCTTTACCACTGAGCCACCTTGGAAGCCTGAGATTGATTTCTTAATTTCTCTTTTCAGTAGTTCATTATTATTGTATAGAAACACTGAATATTAATTTTATATCCTGCAACTTTACTGAATTCATTGATGAATTCTAGTTTTTTTGGTGGCATCTTGAGAATTTTCTGTATATAGTATCATGTCATCTGTAAACAGTGGCAGTTTTACTTCTTTCTTTCCAATTTGGATTGCCTTTGTATCTTTTTCTTTTTTTTTTTTTAATTTTATTTTATTTTTAAACTTTACATAATTGTATTAGTTCTGCCAAATATCAAAATGAATCCGCCACAGGTATGCATGTGTTCCCCACCCTGAACCCTCCTCCCTCCTCCCTCCCCATATGTATCTTTTTCTTGTGTAATTGCCTTGGCTAGGACTTCCACTGTTGTGTTGAATAAACTTGGTGAGAGTGGATATCTTTGTCTTATTCTTGATCTTACAGGAAATGCTTTCAACTTCTTGATCTTAGGGGAAATGCTTTCAGCTTTTCATCTTTGAATGTGGTGGTAGATTTGTCATAGATGACCTATATTCTGTTGAGGTGTGTTCCTTCTGTGCCCACGTTGTTGAGAGTTTTTAATCATAAAGTGGCTATTAAATCTTCTCCAAAGCCTTTTCTTCATCTGTTGAGATAATCATGGGCATCCCTGATGGGTCCGTGGTAGAGAATCTGCCTGCAATGCAAGAGATGCAGGTTCAATCCATGGGTCAGGAAGATCCCCTGGAGAAGAAAATGGCAACCCATTCCAGGATTCTTACTAAGAAAATCCCACGGACGGGGGAGCCTGGGAGGCTACAGTCCATGGGGTTGCAAAGAGTCAGACATAACTGAAGTGATTGAGCATGCATGCATTGAGATAATCATATGATTTTTATAGATTGATTTGTGGGATATTGTACATCGTAGTACCCCTGGGATAAATCCCACTTGATCATGGTATATGATCATTTTAATGTACTTCTAAATTCTCTTTGCTAGTATTTTGTTGAGGATTTTTGCTTCTATGATCATCAGTGATACTGGCTTATAGTTTTCTTTCTTTCTTGCCTTCTTTCCTTTCTGTGGTGTCTTTTCTTGTTTTGGTCTCAGGGTAACACTGGCCTCACAGAATAAATTGGGAAATATTCCTTTATCTTCAGTTTCTTTTGGAATAGTTTGAGAAGGAAAGGTATGAACTCATCTTTAAATGCTTGGTAAACTCATCTGCAAAGCCATCTGGCCCTGAACTTTACGTTTTGGGGGAAGTTTTTTTGTTTTTATTTTTTAATCACTGATTCAGTTTTGTTGCTGGTGATTGGTCTTTTCATATTTTCTATTCTTTTCCTAAGTCAGTCTTGGAAGATTGTATGTTTCTAGGAATTTATCCATTTATTCTAGGTTGTCCAGTATATTGTGTGTAATTGTTTATAATAATCTCTATGAGTCTTTGCATTTCTCTGCTGTTAGCTGTAAGTTCTCTTTCATTTCTGATTTGATCTAATTGGGCCCTCTGACTTTTTTTCTAATTGAGTCTGACTGAAATTTTATTAATTTTGGTTATTTTTCAAAGAACCAGGTTTTAGTTTCATTGATTTTTTTATATTGTTTTTTCAGTCTCTTATTTCATTTATTTCTGCTCTGATCTTTATGATTTCTTTCCTTCTACTAAATTTGGGGTTTGTTTGTTGTTCTTTTTCTAATTCCTTTAGGTTTAAGGTTAGATTGTTTATATGAGATTTTTTCTTGTTTCCTGAAGTAGGCTTGTATCATTGTAAACTTAACTGTTTTTGCCCCATTCCATAGTGGCTTGTACGGTTACGAATCTGCCTGCAATGCAGGAGATCTGGTTCGATCCCTGGGTCAGGAAGATCCCCTGGAGAAGAAAATGGCTACCTACTCCAGTATCCTTGCCGGAGAATTCCATGGACAGAGGAGCCTGATGGGCCACAGTCCATGGGGTTGCAAAGAGTTGGACATGACTAAGCAAATAACACACACACACACACACACACACATTTTGTATCCATTTTCATTTTTCTCCAAGTATTTTTTGTTTCCTCTTGATTTTGTCAGTTAATTATTGGCTATTTAGTAAGCATATTGTTTATACTCCATGTGTTTATGTTTTTTGCAGCTTTTTTCCTTATAGTTGATTTTTAGTTTCATGCCTTTGTGGTGGAAAAGATGCTTGATATGATTGCAGTCTTATAGTTCTTGAAACTTTTTTTGTAGCTACCATGTCATCTATTCTGAGGAATGTTCTATGTACTCTAAAAAAATGTGTATTCTGCTGTTTTGGGGTGGAATATTCTGTAAATATTAATTTTATCCCAGTCTGAAATGTCATTTAAGACACATTTTTGTTTTTGAACCTTCGTACTAGCTCTGTACATGGTTGACTTGCTATCTTTACTATATATTTACCTGTACTGGTGAGATTTTTTCCTTTCATAATTTCCATATTTCTAGTTGTAACCTTTTCTTTTCTGCTTAGAAAAGTCCTTTTAAACATTTCATGTAAGAACAATTTAGTGATGAACTCTCTTACCTTTTGCTTGTCTATAAAATTCTTCAGTTCTCCTTTACATCTGAATAATAACCTTGCCAGGTAAAATATTGTTGGTTTTAGGTTTTTCCTTTCATTGCTTTGAAGCTATCCTGCCACTCTCTCTGGCTTGCAGTTTCTGTTGAAAAATCAGCCAATAGCCTTATGGGAATTTCCTTGTATATAACTGATTTCTTTTCTCTTGCTGCTTTCAAGATTCTCTATATTTAATTTTTGTCATTTTAATTTTAATGTGCCTTGGATTAGACCTCTTTGGATTTATCTTGCTGGGGACTCTCTCCTTCTTGACCCTGAATATCTGTTTCCAAGTTTTCATCTATTATTTATTCAGGTATGTTTTCTGCCTCATTTGTGCTCAGTCGCTCAGCCGTGTCTGATTGTTTGCGACCCCATGGACTGTAGCCTCCCATGTTCTGTCTGTGGAAATTTCCAGACAAGAATACTGGAATGAGTTGCCATTTCCTATTCTAGAGGACCTTCCCAGCCCAGGGACTGAACCCATGCCTCTTGCATCTCCTGCATTGGCAGGCAGACTCTTTCCCACCGCACCGCCTCTGGGACCCCTGTAACATGAATGCTAGTGTGCTTGAGGTTGTTCCAGAGGGCTCTTAAACGGGGCTCACCTGGGTGGTTTCCCTGTTCTGTGTGTGTGTTGACCCATTCTTGTGTATCGTGTATCTGCTGTTGCTTCCTTCTAGTGTATTTTTTTATTACAGTTATTGTAATCTTCAGCTCTGTTTGGTCTACTTTATGTTTCCTAACTCTTTGTTTAAATTCTCACATTGCGTTCATCCATTCTTCTCCTGACTTTGGTGAGCACCTTTAATCATGACCATCATTAATCAAGCAGATAGATTTCTTATCTCCACTTTGTTTAGTTCTTTTTCTGATGCTTTTGTCTTATTCCTTCATTTGGAATGTATTCCTCTGTCTCCTCATTTTGTCTAATCCTTTGTGTTTATTTTTGTGTGTTTATTTCTAGGTGGGTGGTTATGTCTCCTAATACTGGAGGAGTGGCTCTATGTAGGAGATGTCCTGTGGGGCCCATTTGCATGCTTTCCTGTGGTCACCATAATGATAAGCTTTCAGGGGCGTCCTCTATGTGAGCTGCAAGGGCTTATCTGTTGTGTGGGGTCAATTTCTGTGAGCATGCTGGTCAATCGGTTTGCCTTTGGCTTAGTTAGGTATGAGGTTCTGTTTCTTGCTGTGGCTGTGGCCTCACTGGTAGACAGAGCTAGGTTCCCAGGCTGCTGGCTGCTTGGCTTCTGTGGGCCCACTGGTTGGCAGGGTAAGCGCCAATACTGATTAGATCAGAGGGAAAATTCCAAAATGGTGCCTGCCAGTGCAGGTGTCATCAAGATAGACCGGACTCCAGAATGGGCTGCCATCAGATTTCTCTCCTCAGGAGGCATCCCAGTTGCCTTCTCCCTCTCTGGCAGGTCCTCCAAGGTCAGCAAGTGGGTCTAACCCCAGCTACTTTCAAACTACTGCCTCTTTGCTTGTACTTAGAGCGTGTGAAACTTTTTTGGGTGTTTTAAAAGTGGAGCCTGTTTCCTAAAGGCCCCACTGATCTTCAAAGCCAGTTGTTCTGGGGGCTCATCTTCCTGGTGTAAGACCCCTGGGCCTGGGAGCCCGACATGGGGCTCAGACTCTTCCCTCTTTGGGGAAGACCTCTGCAGTTGTGGTATTCTTTCATTTAGGGTCGCTAGGGGTGTTTGTTGTTCCTGAGCATGTCGCGCCTTGGCCACGTCTGTCGGGCTCGTTGTAGCTCCTTCTTTTTGTCTTCAGTTGTGGAAAGTCTTCTGCTAGTCTTTAGGTCATTCTCATAGACGGTTTCTCTGTAAGTGGTTGTGATTTTGGTGTGCCACGAGAGGAGGTGGGCCCAAGGGTCTTCCTACTCTGCCGTCTTGGCCATACCCCAAAGATGTTATCTTATAAATAATCAAACAAACAAATTAATAAGTCACCTTATCTTCTTCTGTTTATACAGCTGTTGACATATGATTGAATTTTTAATTTTGAGGCTAGATATCCTGGTTTGTGGGCTTCCCTGGTGTCTCAGCAGTAAAGAATCTGCTTGCAATGCAAGAGCCATGAGTTTGATCCCTAGGTAGGAAAGATCCCCTGGAGGAGGGCATGGCAACCCACTCCAGTATTCTTGCCTGGAGAATCCCATGGACAGAGGAGCCTGGCAGACTACAGTCCATAGGGCGGCAAAGAGTCAAACATGACTGAAGCAATTTAGCACAGCACAGCATCATGGTTTGTGCCTACTCATTACTTGATTTAAATTGTTCTGACTACAGAACATGTGTAATTAAGAGACTATTGTTTTTTTAACAATCAAAATTATTTAGCTGGGCAATAAACTTGGCTTTTTTATTATATAGTCTGTTTAAGAATAGAATATCTAGGGGAATTCTCTGGCTATCCAGTAGTTAGGACTTGGTGCTTTCACTGCTGGCGCCTGGGTTGAAGTTCTAGCTTGGGAACTAAGATCCCATAAGCCGCAGTGCATAGCCAAAAAAAAGAAAAGAAACCCCAAAATATCTATGTTATATGTAGTTTTCTAGTTTTTGACCTGTCACTATGAAGTTTTTTATCATTGTAATTATTTTTGTTTTAAAAATTACGTGAAGTGTTTTAAAAGTGTCAGTGCAAGGTTTATAAAAGATATCTGATATTACTTAAAATTATATCATTTTAAAGAATAACAATAACAAATATAGCTATAAAAATGACAGTGTAATTTCATATATTATTTTTCTCACTTATATCCTTATTAAATTTGCTAATTAGTTCTGTAAATAATATTTTTAATTGTTCTTGTTGTTGCCATCTTCCTTGGGATGTGAAGGCTTTCTGCCTCTTATATCTTATAAAGATTTTGTAAAAAGAATTCAGATGACACTGATAGTGATTCGTAAACCACACTTAGACGAGGTTAATTTTCCTTCATCAGATTTGGGGTAGAGGGGTAGTTTTACTCTCTCGGTGATATTTAAAAACTCAAAGGCAACAAGACTGCATAATTAATTCTGGTTTACCTTGGTAATTTTTTCAGTTTTCAGTTTAAGAATGATCCTTCTAAACTAGATATCTATATAGTTTTTGTAATTTATATATGGGAAAGAAAGAAAGTGAAGTCGCTCAGTTGTGTCCGACTCTTTGCGCCCCTGGACTGTAGCCCACCAGGCTCCTCCGTCCATGGGATTCTCCAGGTAAGAATACTGGAGTGGGTTGCCATTTCCTTCTCCAGGGGATCTTCCTGACCCAGGGATCGAACCCAGGTCTCCTGCAATGCAGGCAGATGCTTTAACCTCTGAGCCACCAGGGAACCCAAAAGGGGATGCTGTGGCTGCATGGTAAATAGTGCCATTTATCATAAAACTTTTACCCAACTAGCTTTAGTATCCATTGATGCTGCAATTCATGGGGTTGCAACAAGTCGGACATGACTGAGCGACTGAACTGAACTGAACTGATGATCTTTTGTCTCCATTATTGTTTTCCTTCATTAGTTGATATTCTACTATAAGGAAGCATGATCCCTTCTTATTTATTTCATTGGATATGGACTCATAGATTCTTATTTTATTAAATCGGTTATAATCTATTACTATCGTCATGCATTCTGATGCTCAGATTATCCTAGATTTGCCTGGGGGAACCTCCAGTAATTTTTTAGTGTCACTTTTATGTACCCCATTATTTTTTATTTATTTGTGTATTTGTGGTTGTGCTGGGTCTTCATTACTGTGCATGGCTCTCTCTAGTTGTGGAGAACAGGGGCCACTTCCCAGCTGTGGGGTACAGGTTTCTCATTGTGGTTGCTTCTCTTGTTGCAGAGCTTGGGCTCTAGGTACATGCGCTTTAGTAACTGCAGTACACAGGCTCGGTAGTCGTGGCACAGGGGCTCATTAGTTGTGGCTCTCGGGTCCTAGAGTGTGGGCTCAGTAGTTACGGTACACAGGCTTAGTTGCACCACAGCACGTGGAATCTCTATGGACCAGAGGTTGAACTGTTGCCCACTGCATTGCAAGCAGATTCTTGTCCACTGTACCACCGGGGAAGTTTTATACCCCGTTATGTTTTGAATAGTCCTTTACTTTTTGTGAAATAAGATGTTCTGAGCTCATCTTACCCTTACTCTGCCTCAGCTGTGAAATCAACCATTTCTCCAGGCAGCTATATTTCCTTTTAATAGAGAATGACACCAAGATCTGAGTGTTAAATGTGCTTATTGCTACTGGTATGCTATTATTTCCAGGCCATTTCAGAGGGAAAAAGATAGGTAGATGTGTAATTTTAAACTTTATAGTTGCCATGTTTAAAAAAGTAAAAAAAGAAACAATTGAAATCTATTTTAGTAATATATCTATTTAACACAATGTATCCATTTCAACATACAAACTGTATAAAAAGTTATTAGTGAGATATTGTATTTTTTCCCTCTTGTAGTAAGTCTTCCTAAATGAGTGTGTATTTGATACTTACAGCATGTCCTCAATTTGGTCTAGCCTCATGTCAGGGGTTCAAAAGCCATATGTGGGTAATCCCTGCTCTGTTGCACAGCTGAGTTCTAATTTCCTTACTTTCTGTATTGGTTATCCCATTCCTTGATAACAAGAAACCTGGCTCCCATTATTTCCAAAAGCCTAGCATTTTGCTCAAGCCTAGAATATGCAGGAACAAGTCTCAGAATGGCTAATTTATACCACTGGGGGAAAAAAGCTGATTAATATTTGTTTTAAGTTTTTAGATCAGAAGCATACAGTGAAAGCCATAAACCTTATATGTGCAATTCAACGAGTTTTAACCAGTGTCTACACCTGTGTAACCGACATCTCTAGCTTTTCCATCACCTGAAAATTGACCCCTGCACTCCTTCCTAGTCCGTTGTCTGCCCCTTCCAGAGACAACAGTTTTTCTGACCTTTTCCATAATGGAATAGATTTTCCTCTTCTAGGAATTACATAAATATAATCACACTGTTGTTTTTAGTGTGTGTCTGGCTTCTTTCTCTTAGTGTAATGTCTATGAAATTCATCTAGTAGCTGCATGTATCAGTAGTTATTTTTTTAGCCACTGAAAATTGTTGAATTGTATAAAGATATATACTCTGTTTCTATATACAATTTATACACTCTGTTTTGGGGGCTTCCCAGGTGTCTCAGTGGGTAAAGAATCTGCCTGCAATGCAAGAGACACAAGAGCCGTGGTTCCAGTCCCTGGGCCAGTAAGATCCCCTGGAGAAGGGCATGACAACCCACTCCAGTATTCTTATTCTTGCCTGGAGAATCCCATGGACAGAGGAGCCTGATGGCCTACAGTCCATGGGGTTGCAAAGAGTTGGACACGACTGAAATGACTGAGACCTCAGGAGAGCCTGTGGAGCCAAGGTAGGTCAAGGGTAAGAGCAGGACCCACAGGCATGGGGATCTCTAGTAGTGCTGAGCACCGTCCCTGGGTTGTTCTTCCTAACGAGAAAGACAGAGCTCTGACTTCAGCCACAGCAAGATACCAACACAATCTTACAATCTACAGTTTAGGTCCCTTGGCCAGATTTTTCAGTATCCATGGTGACACATTGATCTATTGTTTCCAGGGCTGGAGTATACTCCAGGGGAAAGAGATGCACGATAGTATTTACAGACATACATGTGTAGACAATAATATCATTGTTAGTCACTGTCAAACAAAACAAACTTTATGGTTGTTTTCTTCCCCAGCCATTTGTTCAAAGTGATACTTCAGGTTTCACTTTAAAATCTGGGATTGCATAGTGTTCAGAATTACTTAGTTGCTATTGAGATTGAAATGGAGTTCTGGCTTTTAAGAGTTGCAGAATGGGACCAAACCAAACAAAGCAAAAACAATAATAGTAAAGCCAAATGGCAGACATGAGATCAAAGCTCCTGGTCAATTCACAATCCATCATCAAATTTTTGTTTATATTTTTAGACTGCAGAAGGGTTGATTAAGGCACATTAGTGAGGATGTTACTAATAGTAAGCCCAGTATTCTTGGGATCAACCCAGAATGTATTTATTTTCCCTCAGAGCAGCAGCAGCACACAGAGTGGGGACAGATGGCAAGATTTTTTTTTTTTTAATTTAGTCTCTCTGACATGTTGATAATAAGTAAGTATGAGTTTTGATTATAGGACTGTCTTTTTAATCTTTTTTTTTTCTTTCCTTCCTGTGTGATAAAACCTCAGTTTTTAGCCTTCCATTTGTTTTCTTTTTTCCTTTTGCTTTGCCTCATACTTTTTCTGGTTTTGACCAAGTTTCCCAAGTCATTTTGATTATAAAATGTAATCTTGATTTTATCTCTCGGTCATATTTTGTGATTATAAAATATGAAAAAATCTTATATCCAAAAACTTTTAGCATTAGTGTAATCAATCCTCTTTCCATTACTGAGACCAAATAGTGTCATAGTGCTAATCCAAAAAGGCAAATTATATTGGTGACCTGTAGCAGCCTCACAGCTTAATTTGCCTATTTAAAAAATCAATTACCACAAAACTATTCATGGAAGCATGACATCTTTGTAGCTCTTTTCAACACATTTTGCAGATAGTGAACTATGCTAGTTTAACCTCCATAAATACAGTTGGAGATGTGTTTGTGTTGATAAATACACAGTAATACAGACATCACTTTTATAAATGAATTAAGTCCTGTGATTTCTGAATAGAGAGAGAAAAAATTCAGCTCAGAAGTTACCCTTTCCATTTGTGCTTACAGAAGCAACTTATTAATCAGGGCTGGTCTAGTTTTCCTTCTTACAGGCTGTCTTAGAAGGCAATGGCACCCTACTCCAGTACTCTTGCCTGGAAAACCCCATGGACAGAGGAGCCTGGTAGGCTGCAGTACATGGGGTCGCTAAGTGTCTGACATGACTGAGCGATTTCACTTTCACTTTTCACTTTCATGCATTGGAGAAGGAAATGGCAACCCACTCCAGTGTTTTTGCCTGGAGAATCCTAGGGACAAGGGAGCCTGGTGGGCTGCCATCTATGAGGTCACACATAGTCGAACACGACTAAAGTGACTTAGCAGCAGCAGAAGGGGAATTACGAGTTAGGAAACACTGAGGGGATCACCCTAAGGATTACAGGCCCCAGCTTTGTGTATAATCGGATGAAGGACATCCTCAAGGTTTTTAAATTGCCTGTTTAAACATTTCCCTTGTTTTTTTGGTGATTTGCTCCAGATGCCATAAAAAGGGTATATTTTATAGGGCCTGGCTTCCATGAAGATAAATCATGACTTTCCTCAAATTCTGAGGAGTTTTTATGAATTAGTTTGTTCGTCATTGTATGAGATGTCTGTCTGGAGACTTTATACAAAGAGGATATAGAAATGATATCCTATATGTTTAAACTGTTTTCCACATGTACAGATATATTAACAAATACTATCACATAACCTTTATAGTCAACAAAAGAGTTGAAATGCAGTACTTGGGTGCAGGCTCAAAAATGATAGAATGATCTGGGTTCTTTCCAAGGCAAACAATTCAGTATCACAGTAATCCGTCTATGCCCCAACCGCTAATGCTAAAGAAGCTGAAGTTGAATGCTTCAGTGAACACCTACAAGATCTTCTACAACTCACACCAAAAAAAGATGTCCTTTTCATCATAGGGAACTGGAATGCAAAAGTAGGAAGTCAAGAGATACCTGGAATAACAGGCACTTGGCTACAAAATGAAGCAGGACACAGGCTAAAACAGAATTTTGCAAAGAGAATGGGCTGGTCATAGCAAACAGCTTCTTCCAACAACACAAGAGATGACTGTATACATGGACATCACCAGATGGTCAGTACCGAAATAAGATTGATTATATTCTTTGCAGCCAAAGATGGAGAAGCAAGATGGCGGAAGCGGAACGTGAAAAAGCTGACTTCAAACTCAACATTCAAAAAATGAAGATCATGGCATCCAGTCCCAGCACTTCATGACAAATAAATGGGGAAACAGTGGAAACAGTGACAGATTTAATCTTCTTGAGCTCCAAAAGCACTGTGGACAGTGACTGAAGCCATGAAATTAAAAGACCCTTGCTCCTTGAGAGAAAAGCAATGACAAACCTAGACAGTATATTAAAAAGCAGAGACATTACTTTGCCTACAAGGGTCCATCTAGTCAAAGCTGTGGTTTTTCCAGTAGTCATGTATGGATGTGAGAGCTGGATAATAAAAAGAAACTGAATGCTGAGGAATTGATGACTTAAAACTGTGGTGCTGGAGAAGACTCCTGAGAGTCCCTTGGACACCAAGAAGACCAAACCAGTCAATCCTAAAGGAAATCAGTTCTAAATATTCACTGGAAGGGCAGATGCTAAAGCTGAAGCTCCAATACTTTGGCCACCGGATGTGAAGAGCCAATTCACTGGAAAAGACCCTGATGTTGGGAAAGATTGAAGGCAGAAGAAGAAGGCGATGACAGAGGGTGAGATAGTTGGATGGCGTCACTGACTTGATGGACATCAGTTTGAGCAAGCTCTGGGAGATGGTGAAGGACAGGGAAGCCTGGCATGCTGCAGTCCAATGGGGTTGCAAAGAGTCAGACATGACTGGTTGACTGCACAACAACTCTTCATTTGAGATTAATTGAAAATTTTTTCCAGTATATTCAGTATATTTTATTATATACAAAAGTAGCTAAATTTATGTTTTTATAAAGATATTTTATGGACAGATATTTCAGTATGTGTCTATAAAAATAATTCATTTTTTAAATTAAAAAAACCCACTCTCCTTGCTATAATTCTCACATCTGTAACATGAATGTAAGTTTTGAAAAGTTGGGAAGTAATTTGGGTTGTACTGGTTGTAATTGTAAATAATAAATTGATATTATCTGGAAGTTAGGGGAATTGCCAGTCACAGGTGTGAGTATAATCATTGATGAAGAATGACAATATTTTCTGTTGTGACTCCGAGCACTGACCTTAGTCATAGCAATGGAAACCAACACAATCTTACAATCTATAGTTTAGGTCCCTTGGCCAGATTTTTCAGTATCCATGGTGAGACATTGATCTAATATTTCCAGGGCTGGATTATACTCCAGGGTGTAAGAGATTCCCAACAGTATTTATAGGCTGATAATATTCTCTGTTGTGACTCTGGTATCAAATAGAATATATAATTCACATGAGTCATTTGATATCTCTACTAAGAAATGAAGGGTAAAAATGGGAAGATAATTTTGGAAGAATTTAGAATTGTGGAATTATGTCCAAGGAGGGTCTTATTAACTATTGAAAGTCCTGATTACTTTGATCTTATCAACCCTGTTAATTCTCAAGTTTGAGTAAAACCCCATTATACATTTTTCGTGCCCCATTTCTCAGTTAATGAATATTTCTTGAGAAATTTATTCTGTGCATTATTCAATCTTTTCCAGACCCTTACTGCACTTTGGTAGTCTTTTAATTGATCCACATTTGATTTCCTGTGACATTTATGTAAATGATAAGAAGTCAGACACATCTAGATGAGCCCCATGGAGACTAGAGAAGAGCAAGAGGGAGGGGCATAAAGCTGGTTGGCGGGGGGCACATTTCAGGGATCAAATGGTACTAGGAAGTCATCAACATAGACTAGAGAGTGAAATAAGTCATGCCTTCAAACTCAGCATCAGATAGCAAGCAGGAATTGCACAATGCATCAGTTACAAAGTTATCTGGAAAATTCCCAAATATCCTCAAACGACATATTCTCAATCTATGGGTAAAAGAAGAAATCACAAGAAAGTTTAGAAAATATTTTGAACAGAGAGAAAATGAACATACAACATATAAAAGCTTGTGGGATACAGTCAAGGTAGTTTTAGAAACAAATTTATAACATTAAATGCTTAGACATGAAGAAAGGTCTCAAAAGAAGAATCTCAGAGGGAAAAAAAAAGAACTAGAAAAAGAGAAACAAATTTAACTCAAAATAAGTAGAAGGATAGGAATAATGGAGATCAGTAGAAATCAGCAAAAAAGTAAACAGAAAGACAATAGAGAAAATCAATTAAATTAAAAACTGGTTATTTGAAAAGATTAATAAACTTGAAAAAACTTTAGACTTGAGAAAGTCTAGATAAAGTTTTTTCAGATTTTCTGAAGTCTAGATAAAGTGTTTTCAAGTTTATACAATCAATTTGAAAAGACCAGAGATCACTTCAAGAATATTAGAGCAACAAAGGAACATTTCTTGCAAAGATGGGCAAAATAAAGGACAGAAATGGTATGGACCAAACAGAAGCAGAAGATATTAAGAAGACGTGGTAGCCATACATAACAGAACTATACAAAAAAGATCTTCATGACCAGATAACCAGGATGATGTGATCAGTCACCTAGAGCCAGACATCCTGAAATGCAAAGTCAAGTGGGCCTTAGGAAGCATCACTATGAACAAAGCTAGTGGAGGTGATGGAATTCCAGTTGAGCTATTTCAAATCCTGAAAGATGATGCTGTGAAAGTGCTGCACTCAATGTGCCAGCAAATTTGGAAAACTCAGCAGTGGCCACAGGACTGGAGAAGGTCAGTTTTCATTCCAATCCCAAAGAAAGGCAATGCCAAAGAATGCTCAAACGACCGCACAATTGCACTCATCTCACACGCTAGTCAAGTAATGCTCAAAATTCTCCAAACCAGGCTTCAGCAATATGTGAACCATTAACTTCCAGATATTCAAGCTGGATTTAGGAAAGGCAGGGGAAATTGCCAACATCCGCTGGATCATCAAAAAAGCAAGAGAATTACATAAAAACATCTACTTCTGCTTCAGTGACTATGCCAAAGCCTTTGACTGTGTAGATCACAACAAACTCTGGAAAATTCTGAAAGAGATGGGAATACCAGACCAGCTGACCTACCTCTTGAGAAATCTGTATGCAGGTCAAGAAGCAACAGTTAGAACTAGACATGGAACAACAGACTGGTTCCAAATCGAGAAGGGAGTATGTCAAGGCTGTATATTGTCACCCAGCTTATTTAACTTAAATGCAGAGTACATCATGTGAAATGCCAGGCTGGATGAAGCACAAACTGGAATCAAGATTGTCAGGAGAAATATCAATAACCTCAGATACGCAGATGAAATCACCCTTTTGGCAGAAAGCAAAGAAGAACTAAAGAGCCTCTTGATGAAAGTGAAAGAGGAGAGTGAAAAATTTGGCTTAAAACTCAACATTCAGAAAACTAAGATCATGGCATCTGGTCCCATCACTTCATGACAAATAGGTGGGAAAACAGTGGAAACAGTGACAGACTTTATTTTCAGTTCAGTTCAGTTCAGTTCAGTTGCTCAGTCCTGTCTGACTCTTTGAGACCCCATGAATCATAGCACGCCAGGCCTCTCTGTCCATCACCAACTCCTGGAGTTCATTCAGACTCAACGTCCATCGAGTTGGTGATGCCACCCAGCCATCTCATCCTCTGTCGTCCCCTTCTCCTCCTGCCCCCAATCCCTCCCAGCATCAGAGTCTCTTCCAATGAGTCAACTCTTCGCATGAGGTGGCCAAAGTACTGCAGTTTCAGCTTTAGCATCATTCCTTCCAAAGAACACCCAGGGCTGATCTCCTTCAGAATGGACTGGTTGGATCTCCTTGCAGTCCAAGGGACTCTCAAGAGTCTTCTCCAACACCACAGTTCAGAAACATCAGGCTCCAAAATCACTGCAGCTGGTGACTACAGTCATGAAATTAAAGGCTCTTACTCCTTGGAAGAAAAGCTATGACCAACCTAGATAGCATATTAAAAAGCAGAGACATTACTTTGTCAACAAAGGTCCATCTAGTCAAAGCTATGGTTTTTCCAGTAGTCATGTATGAATGTGAGAGTTGGACTATAAAGAAAGCTGAGAGCTGAAGAATTGATGCTTTTGAACTGTGGTGTTGGGTGTTGTGACCAATGAGAGTCTCTTGGACTGCAAGGAGATCCAACCAGTCAATCCTAAAGGAGATCAGTCCTGGGTGTTCATTGGAAGGACTGATGCGGAAGCTGAAACTCCAATACTTTGGCCACCTGATGCAAAGAACTTACTCACTGGAAAAGACCCTGATGCTGAGAAAGATTGAATGCGGGAGGAGAAGGGGACGACAGAGGATGAGATGGTTGGATGGCATCACCAATTCAATGGATGTGAGTTTGAGTAAGTTCCGGGAGTCCGTGATAGACAGGGAAGCTGGTGTGCTTCTGTCCATGGGGTTGCAAAGAGTCAGGCATGACTAAGTGATTGAACCGAACTGAACTGAGACTTGAGAAAAAGAAGAAAGAAAACACTAATGACCAATATCAGAAGTGAAGAAGGGAACCTTACTACAAATCCAACAAATTATATTGCCTTCTTACACATTCATTGAGTCTGTCCTTAATTTGTTTATTATCAGCCCTGAACATTTAGTGGATGATAAGGGTATATTATGAGCAACACATGAAATTGACACATTCCTAAAGAGATGCAAACCAGCAAAGCTCACTCAAGAAGGAAGAGAGTATATGAATTGTCCTGTATCTGTTCAGTTCAGTTCAGTCGCTCAGTTGTGTCTGACTCTTTGCGACCCCATGAATCGCAGCACATCAGCCTCCCTGTCCATCACCAACTCCCAGAGTCTACCCAAACCATGTCCATCTAGTCGGTGCTGCCATCCAGCCATCTCATCCTCTATTGTCCCCTTCTCCTCCTGCCCTCAATCTTTCCCAGCATCAGGGTCTTTTCAAATGAATCAGCTCTTTGCATCAGGTGACCAAAGTATTGGAGTTTCAGCTTCAGCATCAGTCCTTCCAATGAATACCCAGGACTGATCTCCTTTAGGATTGACTGGTTGGATCTCCTTGCAGTCCAAGGGACCCTCAAGAGTCTTCTCCAACACCACAGTTCAAAAGCATCAATTCTTCAGCGCTCAGCCTTCTTCACAGTCCAACTCTCACATCCATACATGACCACAGGAAAAACCATAGCCTTGACTAGACAGACCTTTGTTGGCAAAGTAATGTCTCTGCTTTTGAATATGCTATCTAGGTTGGTCATAACTTTCCTTCCAAGGAGTAAGCGTCTTTTAATTTCATGGCTGCAGTCACCATCTGCAGTGATTTTGGAGCCCAGAAAAATAAAGTCAGCCACTGTTTCCACTGTTTCTGTATCTGTAGAAGTAATGAAATTTGTATTCCTTTAGCTGAGCCCATCCTAGATTTGTTTGACTCCAGAGCCACTGTGAAATGAGGTGGTCGAGGTTGTTCAACAAAAACTCTCTTCCTGTCCTCACAAAATTTCTCTATTAGCCCATCCAATCAATTTTCTATTCCTCTTGAGTCTAAGAATAAAGTGTTTCTAGTCATTGACTCTCAAATTGACTTGGTTTTGTTCATGCAAGCAGGATGAATTAATTCTCAAATAGGAATAGGATGAATCATGGAAGACTTCACAGGGGAGATAAAATTTAATTTGGGTGTTAAAGTGTAAGGATTAGTGGACATGGGAAAAAGGTAAGAAAAGTTTTCTCATTTGTAGTGCCATGCTAGGACATTCTTGATGAATTTCCAAAATGGCCTCTATTCATTGGAAGGGTTACTGAATTGAAACTACAGTTTCATTTCTGTACCTGGAATATAGTTGGAAACCAAGATTAAGTAAGAGATTGATTAAATGCCAAGAAATGTAATTTGTTAGAGGAATGATTTATTTTCCTCTAAGAAGACAACAGGCATTTGGTCAGGGCAAAGCTTTTCGAGGAGATTTTTAAGTTATCAACTGATTGAAGAACAAATTCTGTCATGGATAAATGACTAGCTTGGAGACCTAAAACAAAAGCATAAGTATTTTCTAAATAAAATAGCTTGCTGCTGCTGCTGCTGCTAAGTTGCTTCAGTTGTGTCTGACTCTGTGCGACCCCATAGACGGCAGCCCACCAGGCTCCCCCGTCCCTGGGATTCTCCAGTCAAGAACACTGGAGTGAGTTGCCATTTCCTTCTCCAATGCATGGAAGTGAAAAGTGAAAGTGAAGTCGCTCAGTCGTCTCCGACTCTTAGCGACCCCATGGACTGCAGCCCACCAGGCTCCTCCATCCATGGGGTTTTCCAGGCAAGAGTACTGGAGTGGGGTGCCATTGCCTTCTCCGGAGTTAATGGACAGGAAAGTGGCAAATGAGTTTCTTTCTGACAAACGTAGATTATCATTCATTTACATAAAAATGTTTCAAACTATATTTATCAAACAGCTTCAATATGTAGCCACACTTCTAAAAAGGAATTCAGGAGTTACTGTAAACTATTCCGATTTCCCTGATTTTAAAAGGAAAATTAAATAGAAAAAGGAAGAAAAAATGGGTGTGTTTGTGAAAATATTTTAATGTCATTAAAAATGTTCAAGTTTTAACCAATGTCATGAGGCATCCTAAATTGCCTAGAAATGGCTTGCATGTATGCTCAGTCACTTTAGTCATGTCCAACTCTTTGCAACCGCATGGACTGTAGGCCGCCAGGCTCCTCTGTCCATGGGATTCTCCAGGTAAGAATACTGGAGTGGGTGGCCATGCCTTTCTCCAAGAAATGGCATAGTGTTACGTTATAGTCAAAATTTCATTAAACTCCAGAAAGCAAAGGAGTCATCGTTTGAAGAAATCCAGCAGAGTGTCTTTGAGTAGATGGCAGTGAGAAGCACAGGTTGTAATTTGTAATTACATCTGTGTGTATAGTCACATGTTTACTTCTTCTTGATGTCAGTCAGCATGAAATAAATATGTGTTCCAGATTGGCGTGCATTCAAAGTTCTGTTTAAAAAGTTCACGTAGATATCCCTCTTTGCTTTAAGAAAAATCTGCTCCTGGTGTTATGCTCCCCTCTGGCATTCCATAAATGGGCACCCTAGAAATCAGAATAGCTAATAAGTAGGACAACTTAAGAATAGCTTCTCGCAAATCAAACTGGAGCAAATGTGAGATCCACCTAGCAGTAACCAATATATGCTTTCCCAAATCATATACACACATTCAAGCTCTGAGTATATCCTATTAACAAATTTAAGTTTGAGCCTCACTTTAGGTTGGGCTCTAATAATGCAGTTTAAGAAGTGAGAAAGGCTTTACTTGTTCAAGAAAACTGAAGTAGATTATTAAAGAATATTTAACCGCATTTTCCTTGTGGTGTGTGACAGCCATCATTTTTCTTCGGTTTAGCCCTTATACACCTCAGTGCACCATTTAGGTGAACATAATGGTCTTCATCGCAGCCCTTTGTTCCCAGCAGCCTCCATTTATGAGGTTATTTAAAAAAACACTTGAACAACGCTGTTATGGCTGCTTCCTCAGATACATCTGTGCTTAGGTCAGGCAGTAAAAATAGTGAATGTTCAGGGGGTTAGGTAGGGCCCAGGGAGATTGAATCATGAAAGCAATTACAGATGATAGAAGTCTTCCATTTTCCTACTCAGAATTCTAAGAGGATCTTTATTCAGTTGCCCTGCCCCTTCCTCTGAATCCCTTCATTTCTGTGCACTGAAGAAGTCTGTGTCCCACTTAGTTCCGGAAAGCTCTTGAGGAAAGGGTCTGAGTGGTTTTGGTCTCATGGAAAACAAAGGGTGAATTTATTAAGTACAAGAGCACAAAATTTCCGCATGTCCACACTAAGTGCGCTCTATTAATAGTTCAGTGCCTTAAATCAGATCGTCACCGAAGAATCACAGCTTTGGTCCTTCACACACATTTTGTTTAATTTTTTAAGTTAAGAATTAAGTGTTTTTACAAAAATATATTTTTTACATGACATTTTTACATTATTTATTACTTATATGTTTTTGGCTGCACTAGGTCGTCGTTGCTGCAGGGGGCTTTACTCTGGTTGTGGTGAGTGGGGGCTGCTCTCTAGCTGTGGTGCACAGGCTTCTCATTGTGGTGGCTTTTCTTGTACAGCACAGGCTGTAGGCACGCGGGCTTCAGGAGTTGTAGCCCACGCGCTCAGTAGTTGCCGCACACGGGCTTAGTTGTTCTGCAGCGTGTGGAATCTTCCTGAACAGGGATCGAACTCGTGTCCCCTGCATTGGCAGGCAGATTCGTATCCACTGTGCCACCAGGGAAGCCCCAAACACGCTTTAGGTACTGAATATCCTTGCTCTGGGCAGAGAGAGAATCTTCTGTAATGAAGTAAGTGGTTCATGTTTCTGACTCCACTTTTAACCTCCATTCTCAGTTGTTTGTGATGTAGGAGCTCAGCAGAGAGCATGAATCTGTCTAGGATCAGCGTCTTTGAGTAGGGGTATGTTTCCAGGGCTTGGAGTGACAACTGCACGTGAGTCCTGGCTCAGACGAGTGACAGGAGTTCTCTAAACCAACCTTAGTCTCTTGGTTTGTAGGTAGTAGTAGTAATAATGACAACAACAAGGCTACTTTTTTTCCCCGCATGTGTTTGATTCAATTTAATATAGTTTTACTTGGAGCTGACTGGTACGCTGTATTTAGTCCAGTGTCCTAAGTTTACATGGTCCTTACAGAGCAGCAGCAAGGCTACTTGGCTGGTGCTTTTCCATCCTGAAGATGGGAAGCGTTGTGTTTGAAAATAGTTTGTAATCTGTAAAGCATCCTGCTGATGTTCATTATTGTTATTGTTCCTTGTATTTGATAACAACACTTCTACCATTGTTATTTCTTAAGCCAGTTTTCGACGAGCCTCTGCATGGATTCTGAATTGTTTGAAGTGGACAATGACTGGCAATTGATCATTGCCCTCTGCTTGCTACGCACGCGTAGTCCGGAGGCACACAGCACACAGCCCTTGGCAGGTGTCCCACCATTGTTTCAAAAGCCGGAGTGGGTTTTGCTTTTGCTGCTGCAGCACCAGTATAAACTCAGATTCCCCTTGGACTCTATGGCTCCACCTTCAGTTGCATCACTTAAGAGACACATGGTGGTTAAGTATTTAAATATTGATCTGGTTTTTGCTTGATCTTCAGAACTTCATAAAACATTTAAAAAAATCTGTGTGACCTTGAACAAGTCATATAATCTTTCCAAGTTTTTTTTTTTTTTTTTTCATTTATAAAAGAGGTTAAACTACATTATCTTCTGCAGTCTTCTCCAACTTAGAATTTTTGTGATGCTACTGTAATGTTTCCCTAACTGGTTAGAAAATGTTACCAAATAAGGATGCCATGAGTAATAGGGTTTTCCTATTTTTCGAATGGATTAACATTTTTAGAAACTCTTTGGCTAAAGAACTTTCTGTGAACTCAGTGTCTCACTCAACAACCTGTTGACTTCAGGGTATTTCTAAGTGAATTTAATATTAAGAAAGATTAAATTTTGACGCCCACAGGCATCATCATCTCTGTTTCAATCTTTTCATGAATATAACATGTCAGAGTTACTACCCTGCAAATCAAAAGGGTTATTAACCACCACAATTCCAGGTACCAACTAAGCAGAGAAACCCTTTGTCTCCATGGTACATCTTCAGATGTGGGCGAGAGCTGTTCAGGCCTAGACGGAGGGTGCTGTCCCGAGGGTATGGTCTCTAATGGATTCTTTATTAACTGGAGAGAAGCCTTCTCAAGGTGAGGGATCAGAGCCTGGCAGGACACTGTGGACCCCTGGAGAGCTTGATGGAGCTATGTTTTTTTCCTTTCTGTTCCTCCCCCCAGGGCCATTACAATCTCAGATTCTCTCTCTGTGGTATCCAAAGCATAAAACTAGTAGAGTTTTGAACTTCTCTGGTGGTCCATTGGTTAAGAATCTGCTCTCCAAGCTGGGGATGCAGGTTCAGTCTCTGGTCAGGGAACTAAGATCCAGATGCTGAGGGCCAGCTAAGTCCTGGCGCTTCAACTACTGAGCCCACATGCTGCGATGAAGACCCAAAACAGCAAAAATTAAATTAAAAACAGGCAAACTAAAAACCCCCAAATAAGCAGAGTTTTAGGTAGTTTGATACTTACACATACTCTGCATATAAACATGTTCATTTACACATACATAGACATGTATAAAGGTATGAATGTGTGTATTAGTATTAATCTTTAAATACATTATCTTTGCTCTCAAGAAATTTACTGTCTTGAAGGATGGAGATAGAAATGTGCAAGTGCTTTGGTAATCTAGGTGTTCCTAAATAGAGATATACACGTGGATTATCCAAATATTTTATGACAGCTAGCAGTTACTGAATATATACCGTGTTCCAGGACCAACTTAAGCTCTTTACACATGTTGGCTCAGCTAATCCTTCTAAACAACTTTGTAAGGTAGGTGCTATTTGACGTATGTATGTTTGTATGTGTGTATATCTATATCTGTATATGTATTTTTTCAGTCACTAATCATATCTGACTCTTTGTGACCCCTTGGACTGTAGCACGCCAGGCTTCCCTGCCCTTCACCAACTCCTGGAGCTTGCTCAAACTCATGTCCATTGAGTCAGTGATGCCATCCAACCATCTCATCCTCTGTTGCCCCTTCTCCTCCTGCCTTCAGTCTTTCCCAGCATCAGGGTCTTTTCCAGTGAGTCATTTCTTTGCATCAGGTGGCCAAAGTATTGGAGTTTTAGCTTCAGCATCAGTCCTTCCAATGAATATTCAGGACTGATTTCCTTTAGGATTGACTGATTGGATCTCTCTGCCATCCAAGGGACTCTCAAGAGTCTTCTCCAGCACCACAGTTAGTTATGTATAATATAAATAAATATATATATATGAGGTAGATACTGTTATATATTCAATTTATAGGTACTATTATATATTTAAATCACACAAAGATTAAGGAATTTGCTCAAGGTCATATGACCAAGCAAGTGGCAAAGAGGTAGGACTCCACCAGGGCATTTGGCTCTAGACCCCAGGCGCTTATCTCCTCCCCTAGGCTGTGTGTCTGGTAAATGCAGTTTCCAGCCAGCCTGTGGTGGGCAGGTACTCTGAGCATGCCTCTCTGCACTTTCCCAGGTTCTCAATGAGTGGCTGGGCACAGGATTAGTTCCTTGTAAGGAGCCTCGCCAGCAGGGTGGTCCTACCAGATTCTATCCTTCACTGTCGAAGGCTGTTTGTAGACTGATCTTACTTAAGGTCTGAGATGGAGATTCGCGTGCAGGCAGTTATGTAGTTGGTGAGACCTCTGAGGAGCCCCTGTGAGGGGCTGAGGGAACAGGGAAGAGTCAACATCCCTGAGAGGGGCAGACCTGGGCTGTGATGCAGCTGTCACCGAGGCCTCAGCAGATCTCCAGTGAAGTTCAGGAGCTGAAGTCTTCTTTCTGAATTGAGGTGATGGTGCTGGGCCTTTGTATGTACCCCTCCCTCAAGTAGTCCCTGGATGCAGGCTGCCCAGGGAGAGCAGGGCAGCCCTTTTTGACTGAGAGCAGTTCCTGGGGAGGAGGTCAACTATGAAGCATCAGCAGATAGCAGTCCCAGCAGCAGAGGGAATGGGGGCACAGCCTGCAGGGGCATCTGCAGCCACTCTGATGCTATGAGTCATGGCAAAATGGCAGGTGTTGAAGAAAGGAGTAGTACTTGAAGAAATGTACTACTTGAAGAAAGGAGTTCTCTCCTGTTCCTCTGCAGTGTTCCTCTGCCTTTGGAAGGCAGATCATGTTCTGGAGAATGATGTGTGTCTGTGATGGGGGTTGGTGAGCAGGAATGAGGGGGACGATGCTATCTCCCACTGCCACTTCTTTCCACGCTGGGCTGGATTACCAAGGCTCTTGGAAAAAGAGCTCGGGTAGACTCAGACTTTGTCAGTCTCTGCGGAAGTGGATGACTGATGGGCAATGTCTCCCGCTCCTTTCCCTTGAAGAAAATTTCTTGCCCCTTCTCTGGGAAATTAAAGTAATATATCCATCTAAGTGGAAGCTGACTCAGTATAAAAGCCATAGCTCAGGTAAGTTCTTTATTAAACCTGAAATGATAAAGTAACAAAAATATGTTTCAATAGGCTTCTCCTTTTGCAACAGCATAGAATTATTGCCCTCTTCTCTCCCTTCTCTTCTCTCCCTACCCTTGGGGTGTGTGTGTGTGTGTGTGTGTGTGTGTGTGTGTGTTGGGGAAAACATGGAGGTTTGTTATATATTTATAGCAATGTTTATCATGTATTGAAAGGTGCCTATATGCCATATACTTTGTGAATTAAGGGCTTCCCTGTGGCTCAGCTGGTAAAAAATCTGCCTGCAATGTGGGGGACCTGGGTTCAATCCCTGGGTTGGGGAGATCCCCTGGAGAAAGGAAAGGCTACCCACTCCAGTATTCTGGCCTGGATGACTCCATGGAATGTATAGTCCATGTGGTCACAAAGAGTCGGACACAACTTTAGTGAGTTTCACTTTGTGTATTCATATATTATTGCTAACTAGGGCTTCCCAAATGGCCCAGTGGTAAAGAATCCACCTGCAATGCAAGAGACACTGCAGTACAAGGAGTCATGGATTCAACCCCTAGGTCAGTAAGATCCCCTGGAGGAGGAAATGGCAACCCATTCCATTATTCTTACCTGAAAAATCCCATGGACAGAGGATCCCAGTGGGCTGCAATCCAAAGGGTCACTCAGAGTCGGATGCAACTGAGCACACGCACACCCACATTGCTAACTATCCCAATAACCCTACACAGTAGGTATTAATCACACTGTTTTCCACAATGAGAAATTGTTCCCCAAAGAGTTTATGTGAATTGCTCATGATCCATAGCCATTAAGGGATAGAAGCACGTTGTGCAAATCCTGAACTCACATCGACTCTCCTGTATCTTATCTGGGGTGTCTTGGGTCAGTAGTTAGCAAGATGAAAGGCAAGACAATAAGTTTAGGTGTGAATGACTGCTGCTGCTGCTAAGTCATTTCAGTCGTATCCAACTCTGTGCGACCCCATAGATGGCAGCCCACCAGGCTTCCCCGTCCCTGGGATTCTCCAGGCAAGAACACTGGAGTGGGTTGCCATTTTCTTCTCCAATGCATGAAAGTGAAAAGTGAAAGTGAAGTCGCTCAGTCGTGTCCAACTCTAGCGACCCCATGGACTGCAGCCTACGAGGCTCCTCTGTCCATGGGATTCTCCAGGCAAAAGTACTGGTATGGGGTGCCATTGCCTTCTCCAGTGAATGACTAGGACTGTACTTAAGCTCCTGCCCACCTTCTCCAATCCACTCTTTGTATTCTGTGAGAAGCTAATTGCTTACCCATCCCCAGTAACTCAAAGTCTTTATTTACCCAGAAAACTTTAATAACTGGTTTTTGCCTTGCTAGTAACAGCCTCTAATCTTCCTAGTAGAAGGTGGTGAATTTTCCTCTCACAGCTGGTCCAGGCTTCCATTACAATAGAATAGTTAACTGTTCATCTGTGGCAGGAACTTGAATAGGAATACACAGTATACAATTGTATAATGTTATAATCCAAACTCAAAAGAGTTTGCCTTTAAATGTTGTTTACAGCATTTTTCCATGCTATTTAATATTGAAGCTGGTAAACTTATCCGAGGACTTAAGACCCTTCTTGCTAGACATCTGCAGAGAATTGTTGTTATTGTGTCCAGCTCTTTTGTGACCCCATGGACTGTAGCCTACCAGGCTTCTCTGTCCATGGGATTTCCTAGGCAAAAATACTGGAGTAGGATGCCATTTCCTTCTCCACGGCATCTTCCTGACTCAGGGATCGAACCCATGTCTCCTTATTGCAGGCAGATTCTTTACTTCTGAGTCACTCGGGAAGCCTTCTGAAGAGAATGCCATTACCTAAGTGATTACTCCTCGTGGTGAAAATGATTGGCTTTAGTGCCTTTCAGTTAGAGAGAAGGACCCTAATCTTTGCCACTTGCTCCCAGGTCAGGACCCACCCCCCCCCCCAAAAAAAAAGAGATAAAATCACTGTGATGGCACTTTGGTCCTTACCTTGGACTCAGAATGGGTACAAAGCTGTGATCTCCCGTCTCCCAAGAGCCTTCCCAAAGACGCCTCTTCCACAGGAGTCTGGTCTCCTGCATGCCCAGCCCTTAACCCATGATACTTTTTCCTTAAACAGTGCCAGGTTTTAGAGAAAGAAGTAAGGTTATCAAATTAGAGTAGGTTAAGTGTTTGTGCAGGTTAAGGCCTTTACTCAACGCATTGAGTTACTGAAAAATTAGCCCTTATGCTGAAATACTCAATGGCTATAGAAGAAATCTGAGAAACACCATTTAATATTATTAAAAACTTGAAGGGACAGGAACTGAGTCATGAGAAAAGAAAGAATTGAGGAGCAGGGTCTAAAGGTTTCTAAGTCTTTCTAACTAAAGACTTAGAAACGTGTTAGGATCTGTACTGGAGGGAAAAGGAGGAAGTAGAACTCCTAGCAGTTTTTACTGTAGTCAGTTTTAGTACTGTCTTATATCAGTGGTACACAGATGGTTAAATATTGCCTACAGGTAACTTGAATGACTTAAAAGCAGTGTAGATTTCTGAATTGTGACCATGAGAAAGATGAGTGCATTTGGCGTATGATATTGTTTGGTAAAAGATTACAGCAAAATCTTTAGTGACAGCATGATATATTAGCCAGCACAGCATAACAGGACAGAAACACAGTAAGACACACACGCTGAGCAAGGATGCCATAGGCAGTTCCCACCATGTCAGGGAAGACCCCATAAAGTACACCCTGAAGAGCAATTTTGTTCAGCACAGACCCCATAGGCCTTAAGCAGACAACTTTAGGACATAAAGACAGAGGGCTATGAAAAAATTTTTCTGGACTGTGCTGGGTCTTCATTGTGGCCTGGGGGCTCTTTGTTGAGGCACACAGTCTTCTCTCACACAGGCTTAGTTGCCCTGCAACCTGTGGGGTCTTAGTTCCCTGACCTGGAACTGAACCCACATGCCTGGCATTGAAAGGTGGATTCTTTACCACTGGACCACCAGGGAAGTCCCAGGACTGTGAAATATTAATTGCATATAAAGTTGTTAATTTTATAGAAACCTTATGAAGAAAGCTAAGTGTAGTACAGTAATAAAAATCCTGTGGCACTGACAGTGTTATATGGAGTTCACCCCACAACTTCTAAGCATGTTATAAATGTGTGGCTTTGCAAGAGGAAACACTCCAGAACAGATAGGCTGGCTGTTTTATCTGAGGGCTCCCAGCAGAATGAATTTAACCAGACTATGGTCCTTAGTACCTCCTGAAATTATGCTTATTTCCCTTCCCTGGTGGCTCAGCTGGTAAAGAATCTGCCTGCAATGCAGGAGACTGCGGTTTGATTCCTGGGTCCAGAAGACCCGTTGGAGAAGATATAGGCTATCCACTCCAATATTCTTGGGCTTCCCTGGTGGCTCAGCTGGTAAAGAATCTGCCTGCAGCACGGGAGACCTAGTTTGATTCCTTAATTGGGAAGATCCCCTGGAGAAGGGAATGGCTACTCACTCCAGCATTCTGGCCTGGAGAATTTATGGACTGTATAGCCAAGAGTTGGACACGACTGAGCGACTTTCATGTTCTGATCCATTGCTCATGATTTTCCTTCCTGCCTAAGAAGAAACAGTGTGACTGTATCCCATCACCCCCACCTTCTCCTTTCTTCCAAGTACAGTCACCTAATCATCTTCTTTCTCAGTCACTGTATTCCACTCACCCCCTCTGCTGTCTTTGATAATGCACAGTGCTTCTTGCCTACAGTTTTTAGTGTGTTTGAAAAATATAGTTTGCCATGAAGTTCATCTTGATTTTTAAGATCTGTCTTCCCTTAAATAGAAGAAATAGGAAATTTATTTGTACTCTAAAACTATTCTTATACTTTTTTGTTTTTTACCCAAACTTCTTAAATAATGCTAAACTCAGAACAAGCAGTCAGAAACACATGGTAGAAAATGAATGGATGAAGCAGTTGTGTCTGTTAGGAACTGCCAAATCACTAGTAACAATTATGTGATAATAATGACTTTTAAAAGACAAATGTTTATTTTCCTTTACAAAAAAAAAACTAAAAAAAGTCTGCAAGCAGGAAGTCTAGGGCTATATAGTAATTATTCAATATTGTCAGTGCCCTTAGGCTCTTGCTGCGTTTCTGTTCCATTATCTTTAGCATGTAGAGACTTTTTAAAGGTTTCCTCATGGTGTTAAAATTGCTGCTGAAGTTCCAGTCATTGTATATCTCAGTCATGAAGAGGAAAAGGGGAGAAAGGACAAAAGGAAACAAACCATCCAGATGAGTTCGCCTCCATTTAAGAGTATTCCTGGGACCTCTCCCCCAGATGACTACTGCACATCTCTCATTGGTGACCTCTATTTGTAAGGCCATCTGAGAAGTGTAATCTTTGGTGCCGCACATTGTCATGCTGAAAAGAATTAGATTCTATTAATATTAGGAAGGAAGACGGATATGAGATCGGCAGTTACTAATCTCTAAGTAATGATCAAAGTTGCCTCCTGATTAGGGTTTAATCTCTTAGTATGTTGACAAGATGGGATGTTCTCCCAGTGCATCTGGGGGTGGGGGAGAATAAAAGCGCTTTGGAGTTTAGACGAGGAAATATGTAACGAGGTTTTGTATCGGTTATTCTAGATGGAAATGATGAGTCAGGGATTTGAAGATGTCAGGTTGAGACTCTAAGGAACTGGAGGTTTTGATGAAGTTGAAAAAATAAGTATCATGGGAATGACAGGCATATAGGAGCTAGAAAGAGAGGCAGCTGTGGTCTGCATGTGGAACATAAGATTTAAGACTCTAGAGGCTTATCTGTTCCAGCAAGTGAGGGAAAAGCTTCAGGCCTTGGTTTTCAAAATACAGAGCTGAAGGTCTTCAGAGTGGAAAAGATTTATAGGCTCCCATGAAATAGAATCATACCTATTGAATGAAAAGCAAAAGCGAGCGAAAAGTGTAAAAAGCGAAATTTGCCCAGTCGTGTCTGACTTTTTGCAACCTCATGGACTATACAGTCCATGGAATTCTCCAGGCCAGAATACTGGAGTAGGTAGCCTTTTCCTTCTCTAGGGGATCTTCCCAACCCAGGGATCAAACCTAGGTCTCCCGTATTGCAGGTGGATTCTTTACCAGCTGAGCCACAAGGGAAGCCCAAGAATACTGGAGTGCGTAACCTATCCCTTCTCCAGCAGTTCTTCTCGACCCAGGAATCAAACCAGAGTCTCCTGCATTACAGGTGGATTCTTTACCAACTGAACTATTGGGGAAGCCCATTCTATTCTATTGAGTGTGCTTTACATATTTCTTAGCTGTGCCAAGCACAAATGGATTTTCTTTTCTGCTGAAAAAATAATTACATATTAGACAATAGAGGGGGAGAATCTTCACATTTCCACTGTCTACACAACTCATGTTTCAGTTCCACATGGTTTACATAGTTGCAACTATAGCTTACAGATGATTGCCTATCCTTTTAATTCAACATGATAATGTAAGCATTTTCCATGTTGTAACATAGTTATTAGAATTAATTGGTGGGTTCTAAATAAGTATTCAAATTACAATTTGGGGATACTCCAGATCCTTCACCAATGTCACTTTCTTGTGAAACCAAAAGAAAAAAAAAATTATCAAATTTCAAACAAATTATCAGAAGTAAAGAGGGACATGACTCGTTTTTGTCTTGCTGAAACTCATGGGTCTCTGGTTTCTCTTATCTTGATGTTATAAATATCACTCTTTCACCAACTGCATTCCTCAACCATTTGAAGTTAGAGATATTATAAATGTGTGGGGTACAAATCAAGATCTGTATGCAGTGGATGTAAGAATTTCATTAGATGGATCTTCTTGCATCCCAACCCCACCCCAAGGCTTTCCTTTAGAAGGCACTAAGAAGATAAGCTTGGACTTCCCTGATGGTCCAGTGGTTGAGCATCTGCCTGCCAGTGCAGGAGACGTGGGTTCGATCCCTGGTCCAGGAAGATCTCACGTGAGAGAGGTAAGCCCATGCACCATGACTGCTGATCCCATATGCCCATGTTGTAGAGTAAGAGAAGCCACCGCAGTGAGAAGCCTGCACATTGCAAGGAAGAGTAGCCTCCATTCACTGCAACTAGAGAAATCTCATGCGCAGCAACGAAGACCCAGAGCAGCGAAAAAAAAAAAATTTTTAAGTAAAAAGCAAAAAAAGATTAGTCCTATATTCTTATTCCTGGTACAAGTAAGAAAGTTATAAAATTTCACTGGGTTCTTATTTCTTTACCTGGGACCAAAGAGCATCTTTTGTTTTCTCCTGAGTTGCAAAAAATTTACTTTATAAATTTGCTAAAAAATGATAATTTAATGGAGGAATAATTCATTTTACACTATCGCTGCGTTGGCTATTGAATTCAAAGAATACTCAATTTCCCCTGTTTTGACGTCCTTCTTTATGCAACTTAGATTCAACTGTTTACTCACTGCTGCTGCTGCTAAGTTGCTTTAGTCGTGTCCGACTCTGTGCAACCCCATAGACGGTAGCCCACCAGGCTCCCCCGTCCCTGGGATTCTCCAGGCAAGAACACTGGAGTGGGTTGCCATTTCCTTCTCCAATGCATGAAAGTGAAAAGTGAAAGTGAAGTCGCTCAGTCGTGTCTGACTCCCAGCAACCCCATGGACTGCAGCCCACCAGGCCCCTCCATTCACGGGATTTTCCAGGCAAGAGTACTGGAGTGGGTTGCCATTGCCTTCTCCGTTTGCTCACTAGGACCCTCAAATCTCTTGACGTTGCTTCCTTCTGGCTGATGTGTCCAGCAGACTCCCCACCAGGGTTCAGTTCACTCACTCTTTTGGGTCACCTTATGTTGCTATAGAAACTCATGTGGCCCTGTGGATAGAACTCCTGCAAAAGTAAAGTTTTCCATTGTAGACCAGGCTCAGGGCCACTTAGTAAACTTTATACTTGTCCCTGGCCTCTTCTCTCCCCATTTCCCCACAAAAGCTGACGCAAACATTCCCACGTCAACCTCTTGCATGTGGATTCTTCAGGGTTCTGCCCTGAGTCTTTTCTCTTCTCTCTCTGTTCGTTCCCCTGCTGTAACTAACATTTGTTGAAGATCTATCTCTGAACTCCACCCTGATCCCACACTGGACACATGCACATTGCACCCAAGTACTTGGATATTTGTGCTCTTTGGATATCACACAGGCATCTCCGAATTAAGCTCATTATATTTTATAAATGTTAAAACTTTCTTTTTACAGGTTCTATACCTCTTCAGCCACCAATTCAGAAATCTTGAATGATAGTTAACTATTTCTTCTCCCTGATCTCACATAAGTATTCTCATGGTGATAGCTTATGGTGAATGGTGTCAGATTTGTGACCTCCGAAGAAGAGAATTTAGCTTTGGGACCAGAGATGAGGCTTGATTCCTTAGAGCTTTTGTGTAGCATAGTTATATTACAGTGAAAAAGGAACAGAGAAAGCTTCTGACATAGACATCAGAAGGGGGCAGAGAGTGCCCCACTTGCTAGTCTTATCAAGGCCTTATATAATTTTTCAGTTGGTTACTAACAATAGAAAGGTCTTACCAGACCAGCTCCCACAACATCCTAAGATAACGGGATTAGTCTGAAGGTTGCTGTAAAAAAGGAGAAATATGTCCTCAGTTCAGTCCCTCAGTCGTGTCCAACTCTTTGAGACCCCATGGACTTCACAGCGCGCCAGGCTTCCCTGTCCATCACCAACTCCTGGAGCTTGCTCAAACTCGTGTCCATCGAGTCAGTGATAGCATCCAAACCTCTCATCCTCTGTGGTCCCCTTCTCTTCCTGCCTTCATTCTTTCCCAGCATCAGGATCTTTTCCAATGAGTCAGTTCTTTGCATCAGGTCCCAAGATCCCAAGGTCCCAGGGAGTTTCAGCTTCAGCATCAGTCCTTTCAATGAATATTCAGGACTGATTTCCTTTAGGATGGACTGGTTTGATCTCCTTGCAGCCTAAGGGACTCTCAAGAGTCTTCTCCAACACCACACTTTGAAAGCATCAATTCTCCATCATTACTTAGAAAAGGTTCAAATTCTTTAACACAGCAAAGCCCTCGATAATGGGAACTCACTCTTACCTTCCTAGTGTCATCTCTTGCCTCCACCATTCTCCTGCAGTCAGCCACACCAAACATTCATTTCAGCAAATGTAGCCCTCTTTTACATTGTACCATGCTGTCCCTTCCTTCCCCAGGTGGCACAGAGGTAAAGAATCTGCCAGCTATTGCAGGAGATGCAAGAGACGTGGATTCGATCCCTGGGTTTGGAAGACCCCCTGGAGGAGGAAATGGCAGACCATTCCAGTATTCTTGCCTGGGAAATACATGGTCAGAGGACTCTGGCAGGCTGTGGCCCATAGGGTCGCAAAAGAGTTGAACATGACTGAGCATGCAGTCATGCTTGCTGCCCCACAGATGTTCTGTCTTCTGCTGATCACCTGCTGGGCTTCAGCTGATTCACTGACTTCCTGACCTCTAAGCAAAGTCAGGGGCTTTCTCCTCCCTCTTCCCCTGGTTCTTCAATCATACTTCTATCACCACTGTCATCACAATTTACTGTGGCTGTTCATGTTTCTGTCTCCTGCATTAGATTATGAGTCCCTTGAAGGCAGGGAGCAGATCTCAAGATGAAATATCTTCCTAGTGTCTGACAGATATTAGTTATCTGGGAAATGTTAAGAAAAAAAGCAACCTTCTTACACTGGGGCCTCTGTAGTTCCCATCTTTCACTCATTTCCCTTCATCCTTCTTGAATGAATTTTCAATACCATGTAACTATCCCCACCCTTTACTTCCCATTCACCTTTCCAACTTGGGATACTCAATTCAGTTCTACCATCTCTGCTTCCAACAGGCAGTCTTGGAAAAGTCAGTGTTCCTGGCATATTGCCAGACTCCATACACACTTTGCAGTACTTGACTTACCTGATTTACCCCATGCCTTTAACACTGGAGCTACTCTCTTTATTGCAAACCAAGCATTCTCTCCCTCTCTCTCTGACACTGGGCACTCCTCTGCCATCTCTACTTCTTTGTCCTCCTTTGTAAACTCTTCTCTGCTTGCCCTTCTCCAAGGTTTGATCCTTAGTCCACCTCTATCCTTTTTCTCCCCACGCTCGGTGTAGAAAATGTTCGTGGTGTCATTTCAGCTCTGCAGGTTTAGTTTTGCTTTGCCATGTGGGATTTTAGTTCCTCAAGGGATCAAACCCCCTTCATCGGAAGCTCAGAGTCTTAATCACTGGACCACCAGGGAAGTCCCCCGTGCTTGTGCTAAGTTGCTTCAGTTGTGTCCGACTTCTTGAGACCCTGTGGACTCTAGCCCACCAGTCCCCTCTGTCCATGGGATTCTCCAGGCAAGAATACTGGAGTGAGATGCCATTTCTTCTTCCAGGGGCTCTTCCCAGGGATCGAACCTATGTCTCACGTCTCCTGCCTTGGCAGGTAGGTTCTTTACCACCAGCACCACCTGGGAAGCCCGAGGAAGTCCCCTCGCTCTGCAGTTTTCACTACACTGACTTTCTAATATGTCTCCCAACTACATCCAGCCCCTACCTCTCATCTGCACTTCAGACTTGAATATCCACCTGAAATAGGAGGGCAGCAGGGTAGCAGCCATACACAACCTTTAAAAGAATGACATAGCCCAAGGACACAACATAAGCTGATTAGAACCAAATAGGTCCAAGATGGCAGACAAGTCAACTTCTAGACCTTGAGCCTCAGTATACGCTCGCTTATTGCTTACTGTAACACATCAGCAAGCTAAATGACACACCCACAGGCTTCATGACAGTTCCAAACCAAGCATCAGAGGCCAAAAGGTGGGTGGTGGCCCAATTCCTGGAGGTCCCCTAGCCCTTGCCCAAAATAGCTGGAATATTCCTCCTACTCATTAGCCTATGAAATTACCCAGCCATATAAGAACTGACAACCCAACATCATGGTGCTGTTCTCGCCTTATGAGACGGCTCCCACTCAGTCTGTAGAGTGTGTTTCTCTCTAAATGAATCTATTTCTTACCTAACACTTTGTCTCACTGAATGCTTTCTGCAGTGAGACATCAAGAACCTGAGCGTTGTTGTTCAGTCACTCAGTTGTGTACAACTCTCTGCAACCCCATGGACTGCAGCATGTCAGGCTTCCCTGTCCTTCAGAATCTCCCGGAGGTTGCTCAAACTCATGTCCATTGAGTCGGTGATGCCATCCAACCATCTCATCCTCTGTCACCCACTTCTCCTCCTGCCCGCAGTCTTTCCCAGCATCAGGCTCTTTTCCAATGAGTCAGCTCTTCACATCAGATGGCCGAAATATTGGAGCTTTAGCTTCAGCATCAGTCCTTCCAGTGAATATCCAGAATTGATTTCCTTTAGGATTGACTGGTTTGATCTCCTTGCTGTCCAAGGGGCTCTCAGGAGTCTTCTCCAACACACAGTTTGAAAACATCAGTTCTTCAGTGCTCATCCTTCTTTATGGTCCAGCTCTCATATCCATACATGATTACTGGAAAAACCATAGTTTTGACTAAACAGATCTTTGTCAGCAAAGTGATGTCTCTGCTTTTTAATATGCTGTCTAGGTTTGTCGTAGGTTTTCTTCAAAGGAGCAAGCATCTTAATTTCATGGCTGCAATCACTATCCACAGTGATTTTGGAGCCCAAGAAGATAAAACTTGTCACTGTTTCCACTTTTCCCCCCATCTATTTGCCATGAAGTGATGGGACCAGATGCCATGATTTTAGTTTTTTGAATGTTGAGTTTTAAGCCAGCTTTTTCACTCTCTTCTTTCACCTTCATCAAGAGGCTCTTTAGTTCCTCTTCTCTTTCTGCCATTAGAGTGATATCATCTGCATTTGTGATGTTGTTGATATTTCTCCTGGCAATCTTGATTTCAGCTTGTGCTTCATCCAGCCCAACATTTCCCATGATATACTCTGCATATAAGTTAAATAAGCAGGGTGACAATATACAGCCTTGATGTACTCCTTTCCCAATTTTGAACCAGTCTTTTGTTCCATGTCCAGTTCTAACTGTTGCTTCTTGACCTTTGTATAGGTTTCTCAAGAGGCAGGTAATGTGGTCTGATATTCCCATCTCTTTAAGAATTTTCCACAGCTTGTTGTGATCTACATAGTCAAAGGCTTTAGTGTAGTCAATGAGCAGAGGTAGATGTTTTTCTGGAATTTTATTAGTTTCTCTATGATCCAACGGATATTGGCAATTTGATCTCTGGTTCCTCTGCCTTTTCTAAATCCAAGTTGCACATGTGGAATGTCTTGGTTCATGTAGTGCTGAATCCTAGCCTGAAGGATTTGGAGCAGTACCTTGCTAACATGAGAAATGAGCACAGTTGTACTGTAGTTTGGGCATTCTTTGGCATTGCCCTTCTTTGGGATTGGAATGCAGACTGACCTTTCTCCAGTCCTGTGGCCACTGCTGAGTTTTCCAAATCAGCTGACATACTGAGTGTGGCACTAAAGAGCATCATCTTTTAGGATTTGAAATAGAAAGAAAGAAAGTGAAGTCGCTCAGTTGTGTCCGACTCTTGGCGACCCCATGGGCTGTCGCCTACCAGGCTCTTCTGTCCATGAGATTTTCCAGGCAAGAATACTGGAGTGGGTTGTCATTTCCTTCTCCAGGGGATCTTCCTGACCCAGGGATTAAACCCAGGTCTCCTGCATTGTAGGCAGACACTTTACCGTCTGAGCCACCAGGGAAGTCAAAAAAAAAAAAAAAGAAAGAACATGAGTTCAAGATGTAATCTACGTTTCTAAGTTGCATGATTTCACAACTGCCCACAGGACATATATATATATATATATATATATGTTGCATAACTCCCTTAATCACCAGTGCTAACCTGCATGAAACATCTGCCCTCTAGCCTTCCTCATCACTGTGCACCCCTCCCCCTCCACACCAAAGGCTCCTTCTGGATTCATCCTGTGAGTCAGCAGAACCACCAAGCAATCAGTCAGCTTCCAGCCATCTGTGCTTTCTCTCGCCTCCCTCCTCCGCAGCTAATTCTTGAGTTCTCAGTATGGCATGTACCCTAAGCCCTCCCCTATGAGGAGCACAGATGTTGTGCTTCCCTATGTTGTGAAGCACAGACCCCACCTTGTCCTTCCTTATTTTAAGCTGTTGAATGGCTTTCTGTCCTCTAAACTTAAGCAGACATTCTTGAGCAGAGCTCAGCAGGCTCACCTTGACCTGGCCCCAGCTCCTTCTCCACTTCACCTCCAGGCACTCCCTGCTTTGCCTGTTTATGCTCTAGTAACCTTGAACTACTTGTAGTTCCACCTTACCTCTTTGTTTTGTTTGTGGTAATCTGTCTGCCTAGAAAGCTCTTTAACTCTTCCTCGCCCTGATGATCTTAATCTTAACTCAAATCTTCTTTCAGGACGTTGTCTCCACCTCTCCAGGCTGGACCACTTTCTCTTGTATGCTCTTGCCTGACATTTTTCCTCAGCTTGTATCACTTTATACCAGAGATTGTCTTCCTCTGTTACCATTCAGCTCTTATCACTTCCTACTGAGACTGTCTTTCTGTGTTACTGTTTCCCTCAGGGAAAGACTAGGGACTCTGGAATTATTCTGCTTGGGCTCCAACCCTGTGCCACACCTTATTATTAATAGCTGAGTGACCTTGGAAAAGTTTACTAAACTCCAAGTTTGAGTCTCCTCAACTAGCAAAACAGAAATCAAAATAGAAACTAATTTACAAAGTTGTTAGAAAATTAAACACAGATGCACAGAGCCTGCCTCAAGGCAAACGCTCAGTAAATGTTTTATAAAATGATTATCAATCTTCTGCACTTTGCCATATCTGTTCTTATCACCAGATCTAAGCAGTGCTTAGCATATTGCAGGTACTCACCCTCTAGTTTTTGAATTGAATGAAGTTAAATGAATTAATGAATGAACTGGAGAATATTTATGCATGGTGTCACATTAAGAATGTACAAACGGGCCAGACAGAACAAATCTCAGGTAATAAGTGCCAATTTATCAGTTTTGCAGGTTAAGTAACAACATTCTATGGTAGAAAGAGGCTGATATTTAGGTATTTAGTGCCCTGGTGAACTGCTCCATCCACCCTTCAGGGTGGGAGCATTCACTCCTCCATGGCTGGGAATGTAGTGCTTACTTCTCACAGCTGAGTGAGTAGCCTTCTCTGGTCACTGCTCTGGGCCAGAAACCGCCACTTTATTCAAGTGTAGCCCCTGCCTACATCTAAATACTGGTTGGCAAGAGGGACCTTGCTTCAACTCGGCACAGCTTTGCAGGGCCATCCCAGCTGTAGGACTGGGTGAGGCTCTGTTGGGACTTCATTACAGCTCAACTGCTCCCTCTGCCCGATCCTCCTTCCTTAACATTTGTACAAATATTAACCCCAAGAACATACCTTGTAACACTCAATGCATAGTCTTCTGTTTTAGGGTCTGTTTCCAGGAGAATTTAATCTGCAACATTTTGTGAACCATAAGAGTTTGGTGAATTACTTGTGTTGTTTTTGTTGATTGTACTGCCGTGTTTGCAGGATCTTAGTTCCCTGATCAGGGGTTGAACTGGGGCCCATGGCACTGAAAGTGCCCTCATCCTAACCACTGGACTGCCAAGGAAGTCCTGCTTTTAGGCACAATGTATATGACAAGTATAGGAAGTGACTCACAGTACGGCTGACACCAAAATGGAAGACATGATGATGATGATTTTTGGGGGTGTTAGAATTTAGACGGGGGTGCCAAGATAGAAGTGACTGGTCATGCCGGTTCTAATCCCAGCTCTTGCCGTACTTTGGCTAAGGCAGGTGGTAAGTCCTTGAGGCTATGTGCCGTCTTGAATGTATTTTTTGTCACTTGCGTTCCACTGGGAAATGCAAGAGTGGAAAGTAAAAACAAAAGTCCCTGAGGTTCCTGCCCATGGCACGCTCCTGGGGAAACTGGTCAACCCAGTGTTGTGACCTTGTAGCCCCTGGCAGGTGGTGATTGAGTCAAGTGGCGGGCTGCATTTTTATTCCTTAAAAAAGGGGTGGTAACATTAGAAACAATGTGTTACCTGTCCATATTATGTTAGAATTTTACTTTAGAAGTATTTGTGGTAGAGAAAAACTCACTACATAACTAAATCGAAGAGGTTTTAGTTATTAAGCTTACCATAAGGGTCTTGCTCAGCATAAAATAATTCTTAGCATGCATGACCAGGGCAGGTTGATTTTTGTTTTGTTTTTTTTTTTTCAAATTATAGGGTATATTATAGATTTTTGTATGAATTACAAGGGAAACAGGTATACATTTAACTGCACATAATACACACACATAAAAATTAAATAGTACAGAATTATACAAAGTAAAAGCCTTCTCAGGTGGCACAGTGGTAAAGAATATGCCTCCCAGTGAAGGAGATGCAAGAGACATGGGTTCAGTTTCTGGGTCAGGAAGATTTTCTGAAGTAGGAAATGGTAACCCACTCCAGTATTCTTGCCTGAGAAATCCTATGGACAGAGGAGCCTGGCAGGCAACAGTCCACGGGGTCGCAAAGAGTCTGACACAACTGAGCTACTGAGCAAGGCACGGCATACGAATTAAGAAGTGGAAGTCCTCCCCCAACCAATTCACCACTATATCACTCCTCAGAAGTAGTCACCATTAGAAGTATGATGTGCATCTGGGAGAATGTATCTCTTGTATATATATAATATGTAATGAAGTATCTCTCATATATTTATATATTTATAATGTAATATTTATAATTTATAATAACAAGTATATTTATATTTATGGTGAAAATATATAACCATGGATAATGAATCTAAAAGTTAAATTTCTTAAGCTAATAAAGGTAGATATGAAAACCTCTACTCTCTCCATCATCCTTCTGTTCAGTTGAATCTCCTGAGTATATAACATTGCTAGAATATTGCCATTTTTCTTTTTCCTTCTTTCCCAAAACATCCCATGAGAACACTGGTGGGCCCGTGTGTTTCTTTGGAAGTTCAGCTTCTTTTGAAAATGGTGACATTATCTCATCACACTTCAACCTTGTTAGGAGGACTCCTTCTTTCTCCCGCTTTTTATTTCTTGAGTCCCCATGTTCATGCTGCATTGAGCGAGATTTGCTGCTTTCATCAGTTCATATCACTTTCGGCTCAATAACAACAGAAAACTAGAAAGTTTCAGCTTCTTACCACATTGCTGGTATTTCTCTTTCAGACGGTGGGTACCTCCGACTTGTTCTCTCTCCTGTCCCCAAAACCAACTGCATTTCCAGCAAAAGGCCTCAGTCATTCCTGCAGAAATCATTAAGAGAGAACTCCAAATCTTCAGGCCCATAAACCATGACATGCACTCCCATTGAAAATAATACCAATTTCCTTGGAAAATTTTAAGACAAAAAGTTTGAACATAAAAGATTAGAAATCATCCAGTTTCATTTCACTGAAGATATATTTTTAACAGCACAGCAGAATGACCTTATATGCAAACATTAAATATGTCAGAGCTATGAGTGACTTAGAACCAAGTGCATTTAGAGACCAGAATATGGACAGGTACATTTGGATAAATAGATTCAAAGATTTGATGAAAGACCTGGACCAAGTCCTTTGTTTTAAGAGAGAAGATGTTACTGCTGCATTTGAACATTTGCAGCAAACTGGGCAGAAACTAACTGATCTAAAATTGTGCCAGTTAAGTGAAGAAATTTTTTTAAAAAGGAAGGGGCTGTTAGCCAAAGTTGGAATTTTTAAAAAAGGAAGTATAAATCTAGATTTTTCAGGTTTAAATGAAAACATGTGGTCCTTAATTATAGACAGCTACTGTTTTTCTTAAATAAACAAAGGGCTAATTTATATATGTGTTTTCTTTATCATAAGAAGTAGATAGAAATAGATACCAAATTGCTATCTCTGCAGCCCTAACTGCAAATAGGATATGTTTTTTAGATTCTTACCGGCCATTTGCAAGTCTTTAAATCCTTGCTTTGGAATTAGCCTTGTCATTAAAACTCCTCCTTTAGAATGAAAGGGACCTCCCTTCAAAGAAGAGCATCCTGTGGAGTGATGAAAGGCCTGTGCTATGTAATGTCCACCAGCAATGAAGGGATGCAACTATGATAAGAATTTAAATGTAAAATGAATCTGTGAAAGCAATTGTGAAAAACATAAACATACTGAAAACTTAATGTACATTATGGTAGAATTCTTTAGAGGGAAAAATAAAAAGCTACAACAAGTCAGAGAATCAGTCATGAAATCATTTCTCTGAGACAGTAGAACTGATAGACAGGCATGGAAACCGTCTTTTACATTATCCATTTTATAGGCCTAGAACTTTGATCTTAACGTAGTCATCCTTCTTAGAACAAAAAAGATGGTCCAGGAGGTGGGTAGTCATCTTCAGAATACAGAAAGACTACAGATCTTTCAATTGCCATCGTGGTTTTGTACCAGACACCATTTAAATTTTTTTCTTAAGTTCAGTTCAGTGCAGTTCAGTCGCTCAGTCATGTCCAACTCTTCGTGACCCCATGAATCGCAGCACGCCAGGCCTCCCTGTCCATCACCAACTCCCGGAGTTCACTCAAACTCACATCCATTGAGTCAGTGATGCCATCCAGCCATCTCATCCTCTGTCGTCCCCTTCTCCTCTTGCCCCCAATCCCTCCCAGCATCAGAGTCTTTTCCAATGAGTCAACTCTTTGCATGAGGTGGCCAAAGTACTGGAGTTTCAGCTTTAGCATCATTCCTTCCAAAGAAATCCCAGGGCTGATCTCCTTCAGAATGGACTGGTTGGATCTCCTTGCAATCCAAGGGACTCTCAAGAGTCTTCTCCAACACCACAGTTGAAAAGCATCAATTTTTCGGTGCTTAGCCTTCTTCACAGTCCAACTCTCACATCCATACATGACCACAGGAAAAACCATAGCCTTGACTAGACAGACCTTTGTTGGCAAAGTAATGTCTCTGCTTTTGAATATGCTATCTAGGTTGGTCATAACTTTCCTTCCAAGGAGTAAGCGTCTTTTAATTTCATGGCTGCAGTCACCATCTGCCGTGATTTTGGAGCCCAGAAAAATAAAGTCTGACACTGTTTCCACTGTTTCCCCGTCTATTTCCCATGAAGTGATGGGACCGGATGCCATGATCTTTGTTTTCTGAATGTTGAGCTTTAAGCCAACTTTTTCACTCTCCACTTTCACTTTCATCAAAAGGCTTTTGAGTTCCTCTTCACTTTCTGCCATAAGGGTGGTGTCATCCGCATATCTGAGGTTATTGATATTTCTCCCGGCAATCTTGATTCCAGCTTGTGCTTCTTCCAGTCCAGTGTTTCTCATGATGTACTCTGCATTTAAGTTAAATAAGCAGGGTGACAATATACAGCCTTGATGTACTCCTTTTCCTATTTGGAACCAGTCTGTTGTTCCGTGTCCAGTTCTAACTGTTGCTTCCTGACCTGCATACAGATTTCTCAAGAGGCAGGTCAGGTGGTTTGGTATTCTTAGTCTGTTATAATAAGCATACCTGAGCCAGTCAAGCACAGACCTTCACACAACAAATGTTTTGAATGCAGTGGCTATTAGACAGACCTTGGCTGTTATTTACTCAGACCTAATGCAGTTCACCATGCCTAGGTAAATAGAAGACATTGCCCCTGCAACTATCAGCACAGCCGGTGCCCAGGACAACATACAACAAATCCTATTGCAGGGATCTAAGCCTGAGGTTGGTGATTTTACACTGAGAGTCTCTTGAATCTTCCTGGCACTCATGAGGTTAAATCCTAGAACATCTAAGAAGAAAGAAAGTAAGTACTTCTAACACAATGCTGGAAAGGGGATAATAAATTCTTCAACATTAACACCATAGTCTGATGCAAATGAATTTAATCTCCTTTAATCTCCTTGGTATTCAGGGAGAAATGAAAGCCAGTGGATTAAATATGCAAGTCTTCTTTTGTTGCCAGTATTGCAAATATGGCAATAATCTTGAATCATCAACATTATTGGAAAGCTACTTCTTAGCTATCTTGAACATATTTCTCTATTGAACATTTGTACACTTGGAATTTTGATAATGAGCCCATTAATTAATTTTAAAGATCCTGAATGTTTTCCTTCATAAAATTTTGATTTTTGGAAATAGACAAAGAAGTTTTGTGTGTATGTTACTACTCCAGTATCTTTTGAAATAGATAAGCTGTTTTACTTTTGCCATAAGTGTATTGAAAGCTTTTTTTGTGCTATCTTAAAAAGATCTGCTAACCATAAGGTTTTTGTGCAAAAGCAAAAGAGATTAGGAATTTTTAGACTTTCTGTCTAATACCAAAGTAGTCACAAGATGATGAAAAATATGTTCTCATAGTAAATATTTTCTGTTATACTTTATAGCCAAATGTTTCAATAAGATATTTCAAACTCTGGAATCACTCCCACTCATATGAAGTTTAAATATGTATTTCTCAAGTCATTAATTCATTAACACATTGGTGAAAGTGTATTTATAGAGCTCAGTGCATTACACTTTCTGCTGACAGTAAGAAAAGAATCCAGAAAAAGATGAGCTGATTTTGTAAACTGGTTGTCTTGACAAGTTATGGATATGTACTTAGTCTAGGGCTCTTTCTTTGAATTAGGGAGGAGGTTAATTTTGGTTTTGTAATGGGCTTCCCTGGTGGCTCAGATGGTAAAGAATCTGCCTGCCAATGCAGGAGACTTGAGATCTATCCCTGGGTCGGGAAGATCCTCTGGAGAAGGGAATCGCCATTCTTGCCTGGAGAATTCCATGGACAGAGGAGCCTGGCGGGCTACAGTCCATGGCGTCACAAAGGTTGGACACAACTAAACAACTAACACACACACATACACACACACACATTGGTGCTTGAAGTGAAAGCAGAATGCCTCTTTTCTACCACCATATTAAAAAAAAAATCAGTATCTTTTAGAGATTATATTATCTGGAAAGGTCAATGGAAAGCTGAAAGAGATTTTTCATTAGTGTGTGTATAAATCTCATACCCAATAAAATATTCAATGTGGAAATATTTGAGCCAAGTTTCACTAGACATTACATTCCTTGCTTGGAATGCATGGCACAGTGCTCAGTCTACCAGCCACCTTGTGCATGGGTTCATTTGGGCTTGCATGGATTATCTAGAAGCCTCAGAAGACCAACACTCACCTCTACCTAAAACACTGCCTTGCCTGGAATTATTTTATTTGCATCAGTGAGACCATATGCAACTTTTAAAAACCTGGGATGCCAGCAATGGTCTCTTCTTCTCCCTACACTTCTTTATCTTTTCTTCTTTTCATTTTTTTAAAAAAACAGAAATCTCTAGAGCCATCAAGTAAATGGTAAACAGTCTCCACCATTTATTAATTCCTTTGGTGTTACCAGCAAAGGATTTGGGGTTGTTCTAAAAGGCTTGATGGCAGGAACTTCCCTGGTAGCCCAGTGGTAAAGAATCTGCCTTGCAATGCAGGAGACCACACCATGGGTTCCATCCCTGGTCATGGAACTGAGATCCCACACACCTCAGAGCAACTAAGCTGATACGCCACAACTCCACAGCTACTGAAGCCAGTATGCTCTGGAGCCTCCCTGCCACGGAGAGTCCACGTGCCACATCAAAAGATCCTACATGCCTGACACAGCCAAATAAATAAACAAGTTAAAAATAGTAAAAAATAACAACAAAAAGTCACGATGGCAGAGCCATCTGTGTGCTTTCCAAAGATGAATTCTCATCACACATTTCACATAAGATGGTCCTGAAAAATCTGGTGGTAGCATTCTGCCCTTTCCTGCAACAATGTGACACCTTGTTCCATTCAGTTAACTAAAAGCTTGGCAATATTTTCTCTAGAGCTGATAGGATAGTGAGTGCCCTTACTAGGAAGCTTCCCCAGGAGTCAGAGTACTAAGGCTGTGCTGAGTCCACCCACTCAGCCCATATTCTCTGGTGTTTTCCAATACGTTCCTCAAGTGTTTAGTGTTAAAAAATTGGACAGCTTTTTTTTTTTCCAGTTACTGATACCAAGAATCATTTGACTAGTCCAAAATGGTTTTGAGAATAAAAAGAAAACTAGATTTAGAGAGATATCAAACCTCTATAGGACATTTTATCAAATTCTTACCTCTTCTGGAAGGTCTTAAGTCTTAAAGAAGCAAATTCTAAAAGGGAAAAGCATGTTTAAAAAGGAAGGAGAAAGCCAATTTCCCCCATCATCAGTTTAGTTTATTTCAGTTCAGTTCAGCACATAGTTACTGAACATCCATAGGTGCTAGCATCAAATGAGATGCTGGAGATACCAAGAAGATGCAGTTTCTTCATCCAAGTAAATCAAGGTTTAATGGGTGAGACAGAAACATAAAATGGACACTTTCAAAAATATGGCAAAGACGATTACGGAGTTGTTCTCCGGGTGCTCTAGGACTCCAGAGGAGGATGCTGTGGTTAGTGCAGTGATGGGTAGATGGATGCTGTTGAATGATGATAATGCCTTAACTATGTTTAAAGTGTGAAAAGGAGATTGCAGGCTAAGAAAGATTAAAGTGGGGAAAGGGAAAAGAGGTGATTCTGGGAAGGTTAGAAGGCAATTCAGGAGAAAAGAGTAACATGGACAAAGGTGAAAAGATGCAGAATAGGATGTGCTTACTGGAGAGCTGTGAGTATCTATGAACCCTGAGTATATATTATGAAGAGGGGAATGGTAGAGGATGAGGCTGGAAGGACATTGACCACTCAGGTCATTGAGGGCTGTAATGAGAACATGAAGAATATGGAGAGAGTTGGGCCAAACCCTAAGAAGCAGTAACATTTAAAGGCTAGGCTGAAATTAGGACATGGAACAACAGACTGGTTCCAAATTGGGAAAAGAGTACGTCAAGGCTGTATATTGTCACCCTGCTTATTTAACTTATATGCAGAGTACATCATGCGAAATGCCAGACTACATGAAGCACAAGCCGGAATCAAGATTGCTGGGAGAAATATCAATAACCTCAGATATGCAGATGACAGCACCCTTATGGCAGAAAGCAAAAAAGAACTGAAGAGCCTCTTGATGAAAGTAAAAGAGGAGAGTGAAAAAGTTGGCTTAAAACTCAACATTCAGAAAACTAAGATAATGGCATCCGGTCCCATCACTTCATGACAAATAGATGGGAAACAATGGAAATGTTGACAGACTTTATCTTTGGGGGCTCTAAAATCACTGCAGATGGTGAGTGCAGCCATGAAATTAAAAGACACTTGCTCCTTGGAAGAAAAGCTATGACCAATCTAGACAGCATATTAAAAAGCACAGACATTACTTTGCTGACAAAGGTCCTTCTAGTCAAAGCTAGGGTTTTTCCAGTAGTCATGTATGGATGTAAGAGTTGGACTATAACGAAAGCTGAGCTCCAAAGAATTGAAGCTTTTGAACTGTGGTGTTGAAGAAGACTCTTGAGAGTCCCTTGGACTGCAAAGAGATCGAACCAGTCAATCCTAAAGGAAATCAGTCCTGAATATTCATTGGAAGGACTGCTGCTACTGCTGAAGCTCCAATACTTTGGTCACCTGATGTGGAGAACTGACTCATTGGAAAAGACCCTGATGCGGGGAAAGATTGAAGGCAGGAGGAAAAGGGGATAACAGAGGATGAGATGGTTGGATGGCATCACTGACTCAATGGACATGAGTTTGAGCAAGCTTCAGGAGTTGGTGATGGACAGGGAAGCCTGTTGTGCTGCAGTTCATGGAGTCACAAAGAGTTGAACACGACTGAATGAACTGAACTGAAATTAGGAGGTACCCCCAGACTTCTTCAGATAAAGCGTGTGTGTGTGTGTAAAGAAGGGATTAGAGAATGTACTTCAATGCTTAAACAAAATGACTCTTCCAAAGACCCTTAACTCTGAAAATCCTCCAAACCTTATAAGTCATTCATTCTTCATCAGGACAATAGAAGGCTTCTAAGAAATTTAAGAGGCACACTCACATTTTCTTCTCTTTTCAGTTTGTGGTTTTGAGATAAAGTTAATTGATAAGAACTTTGGTTGGCCATTCGAGACAAAAACTACTTCCTTCAGAATCTTTTTCTTCATTTCATACAGGAAGGGCATATTGATGGGTTTGTTCCACTCTTTCCTGGATAGAAATATGGCTTCAGTCATTAGTCATTTATTTCTTTGACCAGAAATTTAACAAATATTTAGTGAGCATCTACAGTATACACAGCTAGGCACTGTGGAGGATAGAAAGATGAAAGAGGCACAATCTGCCTGTGTTGAACCAAAATAATAGCAACACCAAGAAGAATGTGATCAGTGTCTCAAGAGATGGTCACTAAAACTGTGTGATGTTACTGACTGATGTGCTTTGTCTACTACTCTTGGTAATTATGCCTAGAAACATCCAGAAAATACTTCCATGTATCCATACTTTTAAGTCATAGTGATCTGTAGGTCCAGACAGAGAAAACTATAAATTAAAACCACGTGACCTGTCGGAAGAATCTGTGATGAGAGAGATGAAATTCAGTCAACACTATTGCCATCTACGTTATATGAACAACTCTCTTTGGTAACTTGTTAGATATGCTCATGTTATAAGAGTAGAATATGCCTGCTTTTAAAAAATAAATATAAGATAATGTGAAGATAATGTTCAAGCAATGTTTTTTTTTTTTTTAAATCTAAATGACAATAAAAAGTTTAAATCTTTTTTTTTCTTTTTTTTAAAATTTATTTTATTTTATTTTTTAACTTTACAATATTGTATTGGTTTTGCCATATATCAACATGCATCCACCACAGGTATACATGTGTTCCCCATCCTGAACCCTCTTTCTTCCTCCCTCCCCATACCATCCCTCTGGGTCGTCCCAGTGCACCAGCCCCAAGCATCCAGTATCGTGCATCAAACCTGGACTGGCGACTCGTTTCATATATGATATTATACATGTTTCAATGCCATTCTCCCAAATCATCCCACCCTCTCCCTCTCCCACAGAGTCCAAAAGACTGTTCTATACATCGGTGTCTCTTTTGCTGTCTCGTATACAGGGTTATTGTTACCATCTTTCTAAACTCCATATATATGCGTTAGTATACTGTATTGGTGTTTTTCTTTCTGGCTTACTTCACTCTGTATAATAGGCTCCAGTTTCATCCACCTCATTAGAATTGATTCAAATGTATTCTTTTTAATGGCTGAGTAAATATGTTTAAAATTAAAAATATTTAAACTGGTTTAAAGTTAGGTAGAAAACAACCAAGCAAATACAAAGCAGAGATTCTTTCTTGCTTTAGCTCTGAAATCAAAGAGTCTAATATTTATGGGAGATAAGTTATATTGTCACAGGATTTAAAAATTTCATTATCAGTGCAAAATAAGTCAAACCTATAGTCAATTTCTTAATGTCACAAGCATATATCAACATTTGAATATGAAACAAGTCTATATTTCCTTTCTTGAATTATTCATTTTTGTATCAGAGATAATGTTTATACAAACCAATGAAAATTTGTTGGCTATGAGTACATTCTTTGGTGGTTTACTGTTAACCCTCCAGACATAGAAGCTGTAATTTTTATTTCTCAATTTTCATTTTAATTCACATAGTTAAAAAAAGCCCCTAGATTTTTAAAGGCAGCTAAGCATGTTCTACTGGAGGATCTATTGATTCATCCTTTTGAACACTCACCATGGAGATAGATAGTATTAAATCACAGCTGAGTTTAGGTACTTTATTTCACACAGCATTTGCATTTTTAAGTAGTGATGGTTGTGAAAAAATGCCTATTTTCGTTCATCAGAGAGAATTTCTTTGACTGACTCGTTCAATAACAGATCTGACAAGGCCTTTGGTGACTGAGTTCTCTCAAGGCTCAAGCCAATGTCAGCTTAATTGGCCTCTTCCCACCTCATTATGTTGATAGTCTATTTAGAAATTGCAGACTAGCTCTGTAACAGCAAATAACTGGGTTCAGCATGATCAAAACCTCCTGTTTACCCAAACCTGTTCCTTAAAGAAGAGGTTCCTTAAAGAAGAGGGTAAATTTGTCCAGCCCTGAGTAAAAGAAGTTTGTAAATGAATAAAGATATATTTGGAAAATCTCAATCCCCCATTCATTTAGTTATAGAGCTTAATGAGTAGTATTACCTGTACTTGGCGTGCACAGATAAATGCTTCTAATGTCACCTCATCAATGCTTTATGTGTTTTGGCTCCTGCTCTTCTTCAGATCCTCTGTAGCAAGTGTCTGAATAAGTGCAAGTGCATCTTAAACATAACTCCTAAGTTCATTGCTGGAGTTAATTTTGTTTTCATTTGGCTTTGAGTTGCTCAGGGAAGGGGCTGCCTCTGCTGTTTCCTTTACAACTTTCCTGATAGCAAGATATGCATGCTTACCACTGGGACTCAATGGGCATCATCACTTGCTTGCCATCAGAGCTTTATTAATAAGCAAAGAACTGAAAAATAAGGTTGGTTGGAAGCATGTGATAAAGCCAGATGGAAGGAAGGCCTTATCTGCCAGGCAGATTTGGACTCAATATTTTGTGAGTGTGAGCAGCCACAGGAGCTGCATCAGAGGCAGCCAAGCTCAGCAGGTGGACAGCGTGGTGGGTTTGGGGGAGAGGATGGACTAGGCAGTGTGCAGCCTAGAGTTTAGGCAATAAGAGGCAAAGGCCATACATATAGAGTGTAAATGTATATCATAGTGAAGGAAAGCCCTGATCATTAAAGTCTCAAGGAAGTGTTGAGATTCAGAGTTGGAAAAAAATAATTGAGCAAAAAAGGGAAAGGGAGACTATTCTAGTGTGCTACGGACATTAATGGAATTAATGAAATTTCAACAATAAAATTATTTTTGACAAAAATTCATGTCTTCCTCACCAGGTTAAATAGGTTTTTCCTCCCTCCTTTCCTTCCTTGTGTCTCCTCTTCCTTCTCCAACAAACGCTGTCAACAAATCCTACATTTTATTCCACCCCCACCCCACCCAGTGTCTTGGTTTGATTTTTGTTGATTGGAAACTACCTTCCTTTGGACTATTCATTTCTGCAAAATATGTTATCAGACCTTGAAATGAATGAGACAGAAAAGCTTAAGAATAAATTCTCTGGAGATTTTTTTTCTCAGATAACTATGCAGAATGTTATGGACATGGATTTTTGAAGACTCCTTTTTGTTCCATGATTTCCTTGAACTCCCTTGGCAGAGGTCTGGAAATTTTCTCAGATTCTTCTAAGATTTGCATGTGTGCTCAGTCACTTCAGTCATGTCGGACTCTTTGCGACCCCATGGACGGTAGCCTGTCAAGCTCCCCTGTCCATGGGATTTTGCAGGCAAGATTACTGGAGAAGGTTGCCATGTCCTTCCTCCAGGAGATCTTCCCAACCCAGGGATCAAACCTGCGTCTCTTGCATCTCCTGCATTGCAGGTAGACTGTTTACCCGCCAAACCACCTGGGAAGCCCATCTAAGATCTGTGCCTCTTAAATAAGGCCTGAATCTCTAGGAATGTGACCTGGAGGGAAGTACATGTTGCTTGCTTCCATCGGCATAGCCTGCTTTTCTTGTCAGACCCTTCTCCCCTGCTGTGTGTGCATGTGTGTGTGTGATAGAGAGAAAGAGAGAGAGGGAGGAGAGGTGGCAGGTAAGTGAAGTGTCTTTTATCAAAGGTATTAGTATATAGGGCCAGAGGACTGAACACACTCTTGTGTGTTCAAATCTAAATTCAATCACCAAGCAAAAGACTCCATTAAGAGAAAGGAGAATTGGGACTTCCCTGGTGCTATCAATACAGGGGCCCAGGTTCCATCCTTGGTCAGGGAACTAGATCCCCCACGCTGCAACTAAGAGTTTGAATGCTGCAACTGAAAGATTCCGCATGCCCCAATGAAGATTGAAGATCCCATGGACCACAACTAAAACCTGGGTTTTTTTTGTAGGTCACTCAGTCACGTCTGATTCTTTGCGACCCCATATAGCCCATGGAATTCTCCAGGCCCAGAACACTTTGAGTGGGTAGCTTTTCCCTTTGCCAGGGGATCTTCCCAACCCAGGGATTGAACCCAGGTTTCCCACATTGCAGGTGGATTCTTTACCATCTGAGTCAAAAGGGAAGCCTTGTGCAGCCAAATAAATAAATATTTTTTAAAAAGAGAAAGCAGAGGGGAACTCTTAAGTATAGTTGATGCTGATCTGAGAAGTTCTAGAACTGTAATGCTAATATTGGAGTCACTCTTTAGGAGGGACCAGTGTGACTTAGTGAGGTGCTAAATTTACGTAAAAGATTGGAATGGTTGGAGTTGTCTTTCCTGGTCCAAAGTCACCAAAGTAATGAAGCTTAGGAAAAGCATCTCTCCAAAATACTTTGTTTTTCATTTGCAAAAAGGAGGAACAATATGCTCCTTGTTTTGTAAGTCATCAACTGCTCTAAATCTTTAATCAGCTTTATTCCAGGAAAGAGGGAATTGATTGAACTGGATGATTTTCAGAGCTAGTATGCATGTATGCATGCATGTTCAATCGTGTCCAGCTCTTTGCATGGACTGTAGCCCGTCAAGCTCCTCTGTCCAGGGAATTTTCCAGGCAAGAATACTGGAATGGGTTGCCATTTCCTACTCCACAAAGACAGTATATTTTTGGCAAATTGAAGATATATAGCTTTACGGTTTAAAGTTCAGTCTCTAGAGTCAAACAAACCTGGGTTTAAATCTTTGTCTGATATTTTATTAGCTTTATGAATTTGGGCAAGAGGCTTAAACTCTGTAATCCTCTTTTTAATAATCTATAAAAGAAGGAAACAATAGAACTTATCTCTTAGGATTTGGGGGATGATTTAATGAAGTTAAAAACATAAAGTTCTTGGAACCATGCCTGACATAAAGTAAATGCTCAATAATAGTGATTTTTACCATTATGATTATTTTAAGTCTAATTTTTCCTTCTCCCAGATTAATATTGAATTGCTATTCTTTTTTTTAAATTTATTTTTGGCTGCATTGAGTCTTTATTGCTGTTCTGGGCTTCTCTATTTGCTGCAAGCAGGGGCTGCTCTCTAGTTGCTGCTCACAGGCTTTGGAGCGTGGACTTAGTTGCTCCGCTGCCTGTGGGATCTTCCCAGACCAGGGATCAAACCTGTGTCCTCTGTATTGACAGGTGGATTCTTAACCATTGGACCACCGAGGAAGTCCTGAATTGCTATTCTTAACTGACTGTGTTTATTCCTATCTCTAAAATCTCAATGTACTGGAGTCAGCTATCTAATAATTTAGCAACATTTTAATTATTTATCAGGTACAAATGACTTTGCAGATGCTGTATGAGAGATGAGAAAGAAATGGAAAATTGAATATTGGTCATGAGACTCCTATTGCTAGGTTAAAGAGACAGAAGATAAATACACAGAAAAAATAGAAGGAAATGTGCAAATGAGTACTTTAATAAACACATTAATTTGCTATTAACAGAATTAATAAAAGAAAAATGAGTGCTGTAGTTTTTCTAATTAACATTTTAACAGTTTTTTGGTTAAATTATTCATACTCATGGGGAAAGTGTAGACAGAACGCAAAAGTATACACTGATATTTCAAGATTCCTTCTTTTCTTATTTACTTTCTGTTTCAGGAACTTCCTTTAGGCATTCTTTTAGAGTAAATCTGTTGATGACAAATTCTCTTTGTTTTATAATGTGTTGATTTCCTCTCCATTACCAAAGGATACTTTCACTGGATATAGAGTTCTAGGTTGCTGGATGTTTACTTTCAGCACCTGAAAAATGTTGTGTCACTTTCTACAAGCCCTCATGGCTTCTGATGAGAAATTCTCTGTCGTTTAATTGTTTTTCCCTTTTAGGTAAGACATCATTTGTCTCTTGCTGCTCTTAAGAATTTTTTCTTTGCCTTTGGTTTTCAGAAGCTTGACTATGATGTGTGTTATTGTAGAATTCTTTTGAGTTTCTATTTAGAGTTTGCTTAGTGTCTTCAACATGTATGCATTGTTCCAAATTTGGGAAATTTTCAGCCATTATCTAAAGATGGTTTTCAGCCCTGCTTCTTTCTCCTGTCCTTTTGGAACTCCAATGACACAAACGTTAGACCTTTTGTTATAGTCCCACAGACTCTGTCCCACCCCATTCCCCCCCTTTTTTTTCTAGTCCATTTTCTCTCTGTTCTGATTGGTTATTTCTATTGTTCTGTCTTCAAGTTTACTGGTTATTTTCTCTGTCCTCCTCATTCTCTTGTTGGGCATATCCATTAAGTTTTTTTTCTTTTCTTGATTATTGTATTCCTCAATCCTGAAATTTCTATTTGTTTCTAATTTATATCATCCTTATAAAAACTACAGCTTTCTGTTGTTTTCATTTGTTTCAAGCGTGTTCACAATTGTTAAAGTATTTTTATGATGGCTGCTGGAAAGTCTCTGTCAGATTATGCAACATCTATATTATTTCAGTGTTGGCATCTAAACAGATGAACATTGATTTTTCCCCTTCAATGAGATTTTGCTGCTTCTTGTATGATGAGTGATATTCAGTTGTGTACTAGACATTTACAGGGTTATGTTATGAAACTCTGGATCTCATTTAAATCTTCTGGTTTAGGAGACTTTCTCTGACACTTTTCCAGAGGGCAAGTTGGTGGGAGGCTGCCTCCTCAATGCCAGGTGGTGTTAGAAGTCTGGGTGCCCACCTGGTCTCTATTGACACCTGAGGGACAGAGTGGGCAGGAGCAGTCCTATAGCTGATAAGCAGGCAGAGGAGTCAGGCTCCCCACTAGGCCACCAGTGACATGGCCCTGGCCAGAGGGAGACGGTGCCTCATTGCTGCTCCCCACCTGGTCTCCACCACACAGCTTTGAAGGCGGAGTGCCTTGCTACCACTGAGTGAGGGTGGCAGTGCACGTCTAACACATATGGGGAGATACAGGGCTGCTTCGTTACCACCAGGTGAGGTTCAAAGTTGAGGCTCTGCCTGTGATCTCTACTGACACTGTGAGTGAAAAGCAATGCTACTGTCAGGCTAGAATGAAATTCCTGTCTCCACTAAGGGAGAGGGTGGCCTGTTACGGGCCAGCAAGATCTCTAACCCCCTCCCAGCCTTTGCTGACAGCGCTTTGGGTGGGCTGTACATTTTTCTCTCACTTTTGGGGTGGTGTCAGTGGAGACATTTGGAAGCCACTCCCCGCTTAGCACCAATGGTGGAGACCAAATGGGGAGCAGGAATGAGTTACCCTTCTCCCTTAGGCTAAGAGTGGATTGGGGTAGGGGAAGTTATTGTCTAAATGTTCTCTATCTTCCTTGGTCACTCCTTTCCGAGTCCTTTGGTTAGAGAGAATTGACCCACTTTGAGGCTGTTTTTCCCCTTGTCTGTGCTCATTGGCTCTTACAGGTGACTGCTTCTCCAGCAAAAAGAAAATCCAGGGGAGTCACTTCAGTGTCCTTCCCCAGGTCCTGAGCTCTCTACCTTCTCTCTACCTGCCAAAGTCTTCTCTTTTTTTTTTAAATTGTTTATTTATTTTTGGCTGCACTGGGTCTTCATTGCTGTGCATGGACTGCAGAGAGTGGGGGCCACTCTCTTTCGGTGGAGCATGTGCTTTAGGGTGTACAGGCTCAGTAGTTGTGGCTTGAGGGCTCTGGAGTATGGGTTCAGTATTTGTGGCTCATGGACTTAGTTGTTCCATGGCATATGGGGGTCTTCCCTGACCAGGGATCGAACTGGTGTTTCCTACATTGGCAGGTGAATTCTTAACCACTGGACCACCAGGGAAGCCCCCAGAATCTTCTTACATTTATTTTATGTATAATGTCAGGAGTTTTAGTTTACCTCCTTTTTGTTCCTATCTTTGAGCCATAACTCATAACTGGTGAACATGTAAATTTATTTTCTGACCTTTGTGTTATAAGTAATTCTCCAGTGAACATCTTTATAACTAGAACCTTAGGATAGATGAACAGGAAAACCCACCTGAAGTATGTGAACACATTTAAACTTTTTGATGTCTTTACCAGATTATTTTCCAGAAGGAATATACCCACATGTACTTTTACTAGTAATGTGTAAAAATACTCATTTCAAAAGATACCCTAGACAACTTTAAAATTTTCCTAATTTTAAAGATGCAAATTGGTACGAGAGTTACAAATCTAACATGGTTTTAAATAATATAAAGGATTAGCATAATTTATTATAAAATAATCCACCAAAAAAAGGTATAACAATCATAACATCACCTTTTTGAATGCTTAAAAAGTGTCAGGCATTCTGCTGAACCTTTAACATTTTATTCTCATACCAACTTAATGAGGTAAGTATTATGATCTTCATTTTATGAGACTTGGCGAGTAGAGACAATTTGCCTAGGTCACATAATTAATAAGTAGTAGAACTGAAATTTAATCCAGTGTTCTCCAGCTCCAGATCTCTCTCGTGGATTCACTGTGGGCAGCAATAGTGAGCTGATTTGTTTAAATGATTTACAGGCTCATTCACTGTCAGAAATGGAGGGCAGCATTAGAACATTTCCTCACTGAGTATCAGCAGATGGCATAAGAAAAAACCTTATTCAATCTACTGATTCCAGTTTCAATATACAACTATTAATAAGTGGTGATGGAGAAGATCAGTCAAATATGCCAGATCTTCACCTTAATTGCAGACTATTAAAAACTTCCAAATCAACATCTAGTTTTAAATTATGTGAATGATTTATTTTATGAGAACTGTGTCCTGGAAATAGTGATCAAATCTGGAAGAAAACACAAGCTGACTTCTATCAAATTGGGGTTTGGGTGGGATTGGATGTGACTAAGGTGTCAATATGCTAAGGGATGGAAAAAGAGATCTTTTGCTTTTAAAAAATTTTCACTCAAGCCCTTTAGAGTTGAACTTTGATTACCATTAATGATCTGCTGTGATGACAATGCTTTGAAATACTCAGAGGAATGAGCCAACAAGATACTTCCTTTCCAATCTCATCTAATGTAGCAATTATAATTTGAATCAGAGCCAAGGGAATTATAACAACTGCACAGAGTCAAATGGCAGGAAAACCAAGGTTTATTCCTCACATTTAGACCATCATTAGTGAAACCCTGTGGGCAGTCTGGAGAATATGAAAAATGTCATAAATTGGTGCAGGTGATTTTTAAAGTGGACAGAGGTACAGAATTATTGTAAAAAGAATTTTTATCTAATAATTTGGAAGTCGAGAGAATATGCCTGTATACAGAGATAAATCAGGCCCTGAAGTTCCAATTCAGCTATTTACCACAGCTGATTAAACTGACCCTACATAGGGAGAGATCAATCGTTCCCAGTTGCTGTGGTGTGATATCATTTGAACAGCCCAGATTTTCCCTTTGTGTCATTTGTTAAAATGGGTGGTGTGTGGAAATGATAAGGCCTTGTTAGACATAAATCAGAGTATGATAAAAATACTGAAATCCACATTTAATGCCTGTTGTTGCTTGCAGTGGGATTCTGATAAAACAAAAAGCCTATTATATACAAAGTTTAAATATTATGCTAATCAGAAGCCCTGCTACTGTTGACATCTGTTTTTATATTTAATTTTTGTTAATTAATTAACAGTGTGTTTATTTAGAGAAAAGACAATACCTTATTAAATAGCTTTTACATACAAATTCAAATGAAAGATTATTTGACCACCAGTATGCAAACAGCATGTATTCATTTGAGAAAATGTTTGAGGGAAATCTTTTGCCTGCAAAATTTTAAGAGTATTTATTCATATATTATATATATATATGTATTTATCTATTTGTTTGCTTATTTATTCATTTATTTATATAAATCCTTGTTATTTATATGCATGCTTGTTTTTCTATTTCTCTGAAGATCATTAAACATTTTCTCCAGGTGAGGAAACCCTCCATTTCTTTATAAATTATTGAGAAAATTGATTAGTAACACTTCAGTTGTCAATTCTATGCTAGGATGACATACAATGCAATCCATTGTGACATAAAGATGAAGGTTAACTCAACCCTGATGAAATTTGTTGAAGATAAAATTAGGAGATATAGTCAAAGCATGAAAAATGCAAAAGAATCTGATTAAGTTTTGCTTCCTCTACCGAGATGAGATTTTATATGTAAAAGCTAGAGTGATTTACACTTAATACGTATGTGTTTGTTGCACTCAAAGTTGTAAAAAAAAGTATTTTTTTTATAAAAACAAGGAATTAATATGAAATTTGGATAAATAATGTATATAAATAAAATAACTCACAACATATTCAGTGGAAGACCATACCTGTTCATAGTTCACAGTACTTGTATATGGTTGGATATATATGAAAAGAGTCAGTCACTCAGTCGTGTCCAACTCTTTGCAACCCACTAGGATCCTCTGCCCAAGGAATTCTCCAGGAGTGGGTAGCCATTCCCTCTCCAGGGGATCTTCCTGATCCAGAAAATGAACCTGGGTCACCTGCATTGCAGGCAGATTCTTTACCATCTGAGCCACTAGGAAGCTCATTGGTATATATAAAGTGTATATGTGTGTGTGTATATTTAAGTTCAGTCACTCAGTCATCTCCAACTCTTTGCAACCCCATGGACTGCAGCATGCCAGGCTTCCCTGTCTATCACCAGTGTGTTCAAACTCGTGTCCATCAAGTCAGTGATGCCATCCAACCATCTAATCCTCATTCATCCCCTTCTCCTCCTGCCTTCAATCTTTCCCAGCATCAGGGTCTTTTCTAGTGAGTCAATTCTTTGCATCAGGTGCCAAAGTATAGGAGTTTCAGCTTCAGCATCAGTCCTTCCAATGAATATTCAAGGCCAATTTCCTTTATGATTGACTGGTTTGATCTCCTTGCAGTCCAAGGGACTCTCAAGCGTCTTCTCCAACACCACACTTCAAAAGCATCAATTCTTTAGTGCTCAGCTTTCTTTATAGTCCAACTCTCATATCCATACATGACCACTAGAAAAACCATAGCTTTGACTAGACAGACCTTTGTTGGTAAAATAATGTCTCTGCTCTTTAATATACTCTCTAAGTTGGTCATACCTTTTCTTTCAAGGAGCAAACATCTTTTAATTTCATGGCTGCAATCACCATCTGCAGTGATTTTGGAGCCCCCCAAAATAAAGTCTGTCACTGTTTCCATTGTTTCCTCATCTATTTGCTATGAAGTGATGGGACCAGATGCCATGATCTTCTTTTTCTGAATGTTGAGCTTTAAGCCAACTTTTTCACTCTCCTCTTTCACTTTCATCAAGAGATGCTTTAGTTTTTCTTCACTTTCTGCCATAAGTGTGGTGTCATCTGCATATCTGAGGTTATTGATATTTCTCCCAGCAATCTTGATTCTAGCTTGTAGTCTTGATTCCAGCTTGATTCATGTAGTCTGGCATTTCGCATGGTGTACTCTGCATATAAGTTAAATACACAGGGTGACAATATACAGCCTTGATGTACTCCTTTCTCGATTTGGAACCAGTATGTTGTTCCATATCTAGTTCTAACTGTTGCTTCTTAGCCTGCATACAGATTTCTCAGGAGGCAGGTAAGGTGGTCTGATATTCCCATCTCTTTAGGAATTTTCCGGTTTATTGTGATCCACACAGTCAAAGGCTTTGGCATAGTCAGTAAAGCAGAAGTAGATGCTTTTCTGGAATTCTCTTGCTTTTTCTATGATCCAGCGGTTGTTGGCAATTTGATCTCTGGTTCCTCTGCCTTTTCTAAATCTTTTGAATATCTGGAAGTTCAAGGGGACTGTTGAAGCCTGGGTTGGAGAAATTTGAGCATTACTTTGCTAACGTGTGAGATGAGTGCAATTGTGTGGTAGTTTGAACATTCTTTTGCATTGCCTTTCTTTGGGATTGGAATGAAAACTGATCTTTTCCAGTCCTGTGGCCACTGCTGACTTTTCCAAATTTTCTGGCATATTGAGTGTGGCACTTTCACAGCATCATCTTTTAGGATTTGATATAGCTCAACTGGAATTCCATCACCTCCACTAGCTTTGTTCATAGTGATGCTTTCTAAGGCCCACTTGACTTCACATTCCAGGATGTTTGGCTTTAGGTGGGTGATCACACCATATATATTTTACATATATATATATAAACTTTTAACTTTGGGAGATAAGAAAGTTTAATAGTATGTTTTGTTATATGTGTTTTAACCACTTTTGAGAATCAAAGTATTGTTGGTTATAGCTATAGGAAATAAGAATTATATCAATGCTACTGGGAAACAAATGACTGTATTTACAACTTATATTTTATATCAGACTTAATATAAAAGAATACTTACAAATTAATAAGAGAAAAAATAACCCAATTGAAAATTTGGCAAAATATGAGAGAACCTGAAAAAACTGAACCTCAACTGTAATTGACTATAATGAATGAGATATGATATATTGCTCACTGAATTGGCCAAGATAGGCAAATATTCAGAGTTTGCTGGTGACCATATAGGGACATGGGTGCTGTTGATGGAAGTATAAAATAGTATATATTTTTAGAAAACTTTTTGACAGTATATTAAAAATGTAGACATGTAGCTGATTAATTCCATTGTACAGCAAAAGCAGCTCTACCTCAATTAAAAAAATAAATGTATATGTCCTTTAATCTCACAATTGGACTTAAACAATTTATCATATGCTGCTACTGCTAAGTCACTTCAGTCGTGTCCGACTCTGTGCGACCCCAGAGACGGCAGCCCACCAGGCTCCCCCGTCCCTGGGATTCTCCAGGCAAGAACACTGGAGTGGGTTGCCATTTCCTTCTCCAATGCAGAAAAGTGAAAAGTGAAAGTGAAGTTGCTCAGTCGTGTCTGACTCTTAGCGACCCCATGGACTGCAGCCTACCAGGCTCCTCCGTCCATGGGGTTTTCCAGGCAAGAGTACTGGAGTGGGGTGGCATTGCCTTCTCTGATGTATCATATAGAAATATTCATATACATGCACTAAGATATCTGTGTTTGAGTGTTCACTGCAACCTTGTTCATAATACCATACAGAGTGACATTTAAATATTCATTTATAGGGTAGTAATGACAAAAATTATGGTTTTCTGGACTGCTATGAATTCATTAACCAGGGAACTTTATATTAAGACCATACAATTTATCATCCAAATTAGGCTACTTTTGACAGTGAAAAAGGGCACTATTAATAGTTAATCCAGGACAGAAGGATAAACCTAGACATGTGATTGCTGAACTCAGTATGCACTGATGTAGAAAAATGCCCAAAACACATTGTTAGGTAAAGAAAGCGTTTGAAAGAAAGAAAGAGAGAGAGAAAGAAAAAGAAGAGAGGGAGGAAGGGAGGAAAGAGAGAGAGAGAATTAAAGAGATATATATATATATTTGAATCTTTTAAAACTAAAACTGTGAATGTGAATATTTGTATAAATGCATAGAAAGAAGCATAGAAAAATACACAAAGGCTGCTATATGTATTAACTTCTGGGGCAGGCTGTGGAATTAAGGAGAAGGGTAAAGATAAACTTATTCTTTTAAACTCTTATCTACATGTGTGTGTATATATATATATATATATATATATATATATTTTTACAATGACAGTCATTTATGATTACAAAATGAAAGAGCAATAGAAACCTTCCAAAAATTAAGATCATTAAAGAATGGTCTCAATTTAGTCCAGTCCAATAATTTAGTTTTGTTAATTGTGATGATTGCTTCAGCTGCTTTGGTCACCTCCAAGTGAAGACACTTTTCATACTGTTCATGGGGTTCTCAAGGCAGGAATACTGAAGTGGTTTGCCATTCCCTTCTCCAGCGGACCACATTTTGAAAAACATCTATTTCTGCTTCATTGACTATGCCAAAGCCTTTGACTGTGTGGATCACAATAAACTGGAAAATTCTGAAAGAGATGGGAGTACCAGACGATCTGACCTGCCTCTTGAGAAATCTGTTTGCAGGTCAGGAAGCAACAGTTAGAAATGGGCATGGAACAACAGACTGGTTCCAAATCAAGAAAGGAGTACATCAAGGCTGTATGTTGTCACCCTGTTTATTTAACTTATATGCAGAGTATATCATGAGAAACACTGGGCTGGATGAAGCACAAGCTGGAGTCAAGATTGCTGGGAGAAATATCAATAACCTCAGATATGCAGATGACACCACCCTTATGGCAGAAAGTGAAGAGGAACTGAAGAGCCTCTTAATGAAAGTGAAAATGGAAAGTAAGAAAGTTGGCTTAAAGCTCAACATTCAGAAAAGAAAGATCATGGCTTCTGGTCCCATCATTTCATGGAAAATAGATGGTGAAACAGTGGAAACAGTGACAGACTTTTTTTGGGGGGGCTCCAAAATCACTGCAGATGATTGCAGCCATGAAATAAAAAGATGCTTACTCCTTGGAAAAAAGTTATGAGTAACCTAGACAGCATATTAAAAAGCAGAGACATTACCTTGCCAACAAAGGTCCATCTAGTCAAGGCTATGGTTTTTCCAGTAGTCATGTATGGATATGAGAATTGGACTGTAAAGAAAGCTGAGTGCCAAAAGACTGATGCTTTTGAAGTGTGGTGTTGGAGAAGACTCTTGAGAGTCCCTTGGACTTCAGGGAGATCCAACCAGTCCATCCTAAAGGAAATCAGTCCTGAGTATTCATTGGAAGGACTGATGTTGAAGCTGAAACTCCAATACTTTGGCCACCTGATGCAAAGAGCTGACTCATTTGAAAAGACCCTGATGCTGGGAAAGGTTGAAGGTAGGAGAAGGATGACAGAGGATGAGATAGTTTGATGGCATCACCAACTCCATGGACATAAGTTTGAGTAAACTCCAGGAGTTGGTGATGGGCTGGGAGGCCTGGTGTGGTGCAGTCCATGGGGTCGCAAAGAGTCAGACACGGCTGAGCGATTGAACTGAGCTGAAATGAAGACCCTAAGATGTCTAAATACAAGGCTGAAGGCAATGAAATGATTTTCAACAAAAACTCTTTCTCAGTAGTAATGAGTAATGAGTGTTTTGTTGTTATCAGATAGAATAGAAAGGTACAATCATGAATAAGTGCAAAATTTATATTAAAGAATTTAACACAGCTTCATAGTCATTTAATGTCAAGTGGAAACTGTATATAATTATTTTTAAAATTTTGTTTTAATTGAAGGATAATTGCTTTGCAATATTATGTTGGTTTCTACTGTACAACAATTTGAATCAGCCTGTAAATTAATTATTAATGTTGTGATTGAAGTCCTAATTATAGTGCCTTATACCAACCTCTGTGTTGATGGAAACGGTTCAGACTGTATCTGACTTTGCTAGTGACTTCCTGATGGAAAAACAATCACTGCAGGGTTCTCTCTGTGGTAATGGTTTCCTGGTCCATGTTTTAGGTCTTCAGATCACCATGGTTGACAGTCATGCTGGACCAGCAGTTTATTCATTCAGTTTATACCATGTTCCTGGTACTGTTCTAAGCACTGGAGAGACAGGAAAACATGAAAAATCCTTGCCCACAAGGAACCAACTTTCTAGTTGTAGCTAGGTGGAAGATAGACATTAAGTGATAAGTAAAATAAAAGTATTAGATTGTGTGGAGTGTTATCATAAATGTAAATTGAACAGTGTTTAGTGATATTAGCTTAGTGAACAGGAGGGATATCTTATTGTTAAATAAAGTGGTAAGGAAAGGAAAAGACCTGAAGGAGTTGAGGGAGCGAGCCAGGAGGATAACTGAAAAACAAGAGAAGCAAGTGCTCAATTTGCTAGTGCGTCTGAAGACCTAGGAACAGTGAGGAGGCCCGCATCACTGCCCCAACATGAGGGAGGTAAGAGGACTTGAAGAACTGAGGTCAGAGAGTGGGAACCTGCTCTTGTAGGGCCTGTGAGTCATCATAAAGACTTACTTTTACTCAGAGTAAGATAGAAAGACACTGAAAGATCTTAAATGATGGTGAGTTGATTTAACTTACATTTTAATAGGATTACTGTTTAAGCTCTTTCTTCTATCAGCTGCTTTCATCCATTTAAGAAGCCAACTCACTAGGGTTCTGATTGACTATTGAATTCCTTTATGGCATGTACTTCCAGGGAAGAGTTGATAGAAGGTATCTCTAGAAATGTACTTATATTTAGATCTTAATCTCAAATAACCTCAGGTGAAAATAACAGACGATTTTTATCCAGTCCATGAGAGAAGAAAGCCAAAATGTTTTATTCCCGTATACTTAGATTCTAAGGAGAAATTCAAAACAATTGGATCTTGTGTCTCAGTTAAGAGAATCGCCAGTCCAGGTTCGATGCAGGATACAGGAAGCTTGGGGCTGGTGCACTGGGATGACCCAGAGGGATGGTATGGGGAGGGAGGTGGGGGGGGGGCTTCAGGATGGGGTACACGTGTACACCTGTGGCGGATGCATGTTGATGTATGGCAAAACCAATACAATATTGTAAAATAAAAAAATAATAATAATAAAAAAATTTAAAAAATAAAAAACAGGATGACAATGGCTTCCCCTAACCCTTCTTTCTGCCTGCATTCTTGCTCTGCCTTCAAGTATACTTTCAATTGTGTCACCACAGAACTTTTTCTTTTATGGAAATGTTTTCTCAACTAAAATTTTTAGATAGCTATGTAGAGGACTCAGGTTAATCTTTTTAGGAGGGCAGAGAGGCTTAATGATCTTATCTAGTCCTGCAAACCTCTATCTAGTCTCACACTCTCAGTTCAGTTCAGTCACTCAGTCGTATCCTACTCTTTGCGACCCCATGAATTGCAGCACGCCAGGCCTCCCTGTCCATCACCAACTCCCAGAGTTCACTCAAACTCACGTCCATCGAGTCGGTGATGCTATCCAGCCATCTCATCCTCGGTCATCCCCTTCTCCTCCTGCCCCCAATCCCTCCCAGCATCAGAGTCTTTTCCAATGAGTCAACTCTTCGCATGAGGTGGCCAAAGTACTGCAGTTTCAGCTTTAGCATCATTCCTTCCAAAGAAATCCCAGGGCTGATCTCCTTCAGAATGGACTGGTTGGATCTCCTTGCAGTCCAAGGGATTCTCAAGAGTCTTCTCCAACACCACTGTTCAAAAGCATCAATTCTTCAGGGCTCAGCTTTCTTCACAGTCCAACTCTCACATCCATACATGATCACTGGAAAAACCATAGCCTTGACTAGACAGACCTTTGTTGGCAAAGTAATGTCTCTGCTTTTGAATATGCTATCTAGGTTGGTCATACTTTTCCTTCCAAGGAGTAAGTGTCTTTTAATTTCATGGCTGCAATCAGCATCTGCAGTGATTTTGGAGCCCCCAAAAATAAAGTCTGACACTGTTTCCACTGTTTCCCCATCTATTTCCCATGAAGAGATGGGACCAGATGTCATGATCTTCATTTTCTGAATGTTGAGTTTTAAGCCAACTTTTTCACTCTCCTCTTTCACTTTCATCAAGAGGCTTTTTAGTTCTTCACTTTCTGCCATAAGCGTGGTGACATCTGCATATCTGAGGTTATTGATATTTCTCCCGGAAATCTCGATTCCAGCTTGTGCTTCTTCCAGCCCAGTGTTTCTCATGATGTACTCTGCATATAAGTTAAATAAACAGAGTGACAATATACAGCCTTGACGTACTCCTTTTCCTATTTAGAACCAGTCTGTTGTTCCATGTCCAGTTCTAACTGTTGCTTCCTGACCTGCATACAAATTTCTCAAGAGGCAGATCAGGAGTTCTGGTATTCCCATCTCTTTCAGAATTTCCCACAGTTTATTGTGATCCACACAGTCAAAGGCTTTGGCATAGTCAATAAAGTAGAAATAGATGTTTTTCTGGAACTCTCTTGATTTTTCCATGATCCAGCAGATGTTGGCAATTTGATCTCTGGTTCCTCTGCCTTTTCTAAAACCAGCTTGAACAACTGGAAGTTTATGGTTCACATATTGCTGAAGCCTGGCTTGGAGAATTTTGAGCATTACTTTACTAGCATGTGAGATGAGTGCAATTGCGCGGTATTTCAAGCATTCTTTGGCATTGCCTTTCTTTGGGATTGGAATAAAAACTGACCTTTTCCAGTCCTGTGGCCACTGCTGAGTTTTCCAAATTTGCTCTTTAAAGAACTACCAAAAGCTTCCTGAATATGCTATGGTTTACCTTCATTCCATACCTTTTCACATGCTACTTCACTTCTCAGTTCAGTTCAGTTCAGTTGCTCAGTCGTGTCTGACTCTTTGCTGCCCCATGAATCACAGCACGCCAGGCCTTCCTGTCCATCACCATCTCCCAGAGTTCACTCAAACTCACGTCCATCAAGTCAGCGATGCCATCCAGCCATCTCATCCTCTGTCATCCCTTTTCTTCCTGCCCCCAATCCCTCCCAGCATCAGAGTCTTTTCCAATGAGTCAACTCTTTGCACAAGGTGGCCAAAGTACTGGAGTTTCAGCTTTAGCATCAGTCCTTCCAAAGAACACCCAGGGCTGATCTCCTTTAGAATGGACTGGCTGGATCTCCTTGTAGTCCAAGGGGTTCACTTCTACTTGTAATTTAAGACTCAGTCCATGTGCTGTCTCTTTTTGGGAAGTCGGGGTTACCTGCCTTTCCTGTATGCAACCACAGGTCAGTTCAGTTCAGTTACTCAGTCGTGACCTACTCTTTGCGACCCCATGAACCGCAGCACTCCAGGCCTCCCTGTCCATCACCAGCTCCTGGAGTCTACCCAAACCCATGTCCATTGAGTCGGTGATGCCATCCAGCCATCTCATCCTCTGTCATCCCCTTCTCCTCCTGCCCTCAATCTTTCCAAGCATCAGGCTTTTTTCAAATGAGTCAGCTCTTCACATCAGGTGGCCAAAGTATTGAAGTTTCAGCTTCAATATCAGTCCTTCCAATGAACACCCAGGACTGATCTGCTTTAGGATGGACTGGTTGGATCTCCTTGCAGTCCAAGGGATGCTCAATAGTCTTCTCCAACACAACAGTTCAAAAGCATCAGTTATTCGGCACTCAGCTTTCTTTATAGTCCAACTCTAACCACCGTACATTTTGTAATTATATAACTGCTGATCTACTCCATTGGTTTATGTACTATTTGGAGGGACAGTCTAAGTTTTATTTGCCTTTGTATTTTCAAGACCTAACATACAGCAGATGATAAATAAATGATCACTGAAGGAGATAAAGAAATTACCTTGAAGAAAGTAATGAGGGAAAATTGGTATGTAATTTAGAAATGACCTCTGTTCTGAATTATAAAGAGAAATGGAATAGAGATGCCAATAACTGACTAAAGTTATGTGAGGCAAAAGAAACTGGGTAAGCACTCTCCGTTGCCCAGAGTTCATTAGCTACTTAAAATAAATCAGAATACTGAAGCAGAACTTGGAAGTTATGACTGCTTTTACTATTAATATCATTATCATTAGTGTTTCAAATGAACATTTTTGTAATTCATACATAGATCTGTTAATCTACATTTGAATGTAATTTTTTTCTTTAAAATTCCAAAGAATATGAAGGTGTCATAGTGGCTTCTTGGCAGATTAGACTAGAGGAAGAATTGCTCCTCTAATGGCTATTGCGACACTGATTGAAGCTCTTTCAGTAGATTTGCAGAGGAGATATGGGAAAGTACTTCTTGTTATAAAGTCTGTGACAGTTAAATGGAGTTAGGTACAGATAACAGAACGCATTTATTTAATTTAACAAAGATTTGACCAGCTATGATGGGCCAGGTGCTGACCTAGGTACTGGAGATAAAATTTTAAACTAAAAACCATGCTACCCTAAAACCCATACTACTTGTATTAGAATGTTTTTTCTAATTTCATTCTGTAAATGAGCATGGGGGAGAAATGGTGTGAGACCAAAAGATTCAACAGGTCTAGTTTGGCCTTGAAAATGAGGGAAGTGGAAGAAATCTGAAAACTTAGCTTTCTGTCTTACCCCTGGCAATTCTGTAGTCAGAACTGAACTAAAGGAAACGTTGTTCATACTACTTTCCCGATGGATAAGTTTCTCTTATGGAACAGAGACGTGTTTACTTTCAACACAACATTTTGCACTTCTGCTTTGCCTTAATTCCTTTTCCCGTATATGGTTTTTGTATCTGTATTGGAATTTCCAAAAATTCTTATCTTTCATTTTTTATATTTTTTCATCTTCATGAATTAGGACACTCCATATTTGTATTAATTTTTAAATTTATTTATTTTATTTTTGGCTGCATGGGCTTTCCCTAGTTGCAGCGTTCAGACTCAGTAGTTGTGTTGTGTGGGTTTAGTAGCCCCAAAGCATGCAGGATCTTAGTTCCGCAATCAGGGACTGAACCCGCATCCCCTGTATTGGAAGGTAAATTCTTAACCACTGGACCAGCAGGGAAGTCCCTGTGTTAAAGTATTTAAAAAGACAATATTACTACTTCCCGACAGTAGAGTGACATATTCGGGACACAGTAAACTTCCTTAATGCTAAACAATTAATAACTTTCGCAGCTAAATTATAGGATAAATGTATAGTGTGTTATAGCGATAAAAAATCATTTGTCATGTTTTCCCAATTATTCCTTTGGCATTCATAAATATTCGGTGTACAAATCCATCTAAAGTGGGTGATTGCTAGGTAATCATCATAGCAGCAACTGGAAGTTACAGATCATATGTTAAATTAGTGAATGGGTACAAAGATTTGGTCAACTCAGTTGGAGATGACTTTTTATTTTAGTCTTTATCTTATTCCCAAGGAGAATCTGGTGGGATATTGACCAAAAAAAAAAAAAAAAAAAAAAACCAAAAAACAAAAATCTAGGAAAGAACACTAGGGTCATAAACAGCAAAGTGTTCTGGAGCTGGCCTTCTTGCCCTGAAAAACAATTTTATGTTGCATTACAATGTATTTTTTCTATTACCCTATTATTTTTCTATTACTGTTACTCTGTTTCTATCACTAATGTTTTTCTCTCCGTATATATATGTGTGCATGCGTGCTAAGTTGCTTCAGTCATGTCTGATGCTTTGTGACCCTGTAGATTGTAGCCCACCAGGCACCTCTGTCCATGGGATTCTCTAGGCAAGACTACTAGAATGGGTTGCCATGCCCCCCTTTAGGGGTTCTTCCTGATCCTAGGATTGAACCCACATCTCTTGGAGTCTCCTGCATTGGCAGGCAGGTTCTTTACCACGAGTATGACCTGGAAAACCCTTATAGGTTATTATAAAATATTTAATGTAATTCCCTGTACTATGCAGTAAATCCTTGTTGTTTGTCTATTTTATATGTAGTAGTACATCATGAGAAACGCTGGGCTGGAAGAAGCACAGCTGGAATCAAGATTTCTGGGAGAAATACCAATAACCTCAGATATGCAGATGACACCACCCTTATGGCAGAAAGTGAAGAGGAATTAAAAAGCCTCTTGATGAAAGTGAAAGAGGAGAGTGAAAAAGTAGGCTTAAAGCTCAACATTCAGAAAACGAAGATCATGGCATCTGGTCCCATCACTTCATGGGAAATAGATGGGGAAACAGTGGAAACAGTGTCAGACTTTATTTTTTTGGGCTCCAAAATCACTGCAGATGCTGATTGCAGCCATGAAATTAAAAGACGCTTACTCCTTGGAAGGAAAGATATGACCAACCTAGATAGCATATTCAAAAGCAGAGACATTACTTTGCCAACAAAGGTCTGTCTAGTCAAGGCTATGGTTTTTCCAGTGATCATGTATGGATGTGAGAGTTGGACTGTGAAGAAGGCTGAGCGCCAAAGAATTGATGCTTTGGAACTGTGGTATTGGAGAAGACTCTTGAGAGTCCCTTGGACCTCAAGGAAATCCAACCAGTCCATTCTGAAGGAGATCAGTCCTGGGTGTTCTTTGGAAGGAATGATGCTAAAGCTGAAACTCCAGTACTTTGGCCACCTCATGCGAAGAGTTGACTCATTGGAAAAGACTCTGATGCTGGGAGGGATTGGGGGCAGGAGGAGAAGGGGATGACAGAGGATGAGATGGCTGGATGGCATCACTGACTTGATGGACATGAGTCTGAGTGAACTCCAGGAGTTGGTGATGGACAGGGAGGCCTGGAGTGCTGCGATTCATGGGGTCGCAAAGAGTGGGACACGACTGAGTGACTGAACTGAACTGAACTGAACTTAGTGTGTATCTGTTAACTCTCAATTCCCAATGTATCCCTCATTTCCCTTCCCTTGGTCACCATAATTTTGTTTTCTACATTTGTGAGTCTATTTCTGTTTTGTAAATAAGTTCATTTTTTTTTACATTCCACATGTAAGTGATGGCTCAGATGGTAAAGAATCTGCCTGCAGTGTGGAAAACCTGAGTTTGATCCCTGGATTGGGAAGATCCCCTGGAGAAGGAACTGGCAACCCACTCCAGTATTCTTGCCTAGAGAACCCCATGGACAGAGGAGCCTGGCAGACCACTGTGGTCTGACCACAAAGAGTCAGATATAACTGAGTGACCACATGATGTGATGATGATATAAGTGATATCATGATACTTGTCCTTCTCTATCTGACTACTTCACATAGTGTAATCATCTCTAGGTCTATCAAATAGCAAGATTTCATTCTTTTTTATGCTGAGTCGTATGCCATTGTGTATGGATATTGCATCTTCTTTATCCATTCATCTGTTAATGAATACTTAGGTTGCTTTTATGTCTTAGCTATTATGAAGAGTGCTGCCATGAACATTGTGGTATATGTATCTTTTTAAGTTATAATTTTTCCAGATATATACTCAGGAGTGAGATTGCTGGATCATATGGTAGCTCTATTTTTAGTTTTCTGAGATAACCTTCATACTGTATTCCATAGTTGCTGCACCAATCTACATTCCCACCAACAGTGTTAGTAGGTTCCCTTTCCTCCATACCCTCTGCAGTGTTTATTACTCATGACTTTTTGATGATGACCATCCTGACCAGTGTGAGGTGGTACTTGTCTATAGTTTTGATTTGATTTTCATTTTTGTAATGTTGAGCAGCTTTTCCTGTGCCTGACGGCCATTTGTGTGTTCCCATATCTTTTGTAACAGATTTTTATGTAATACTTACCAATTAAAATTATAGATACTATAGCCATACACTAATAAATTATTATAGAATTTAATAAGTTAAATTTTAACAACTCAGCCCTTGGGTACTAAATATGTATCTGTTGGAAAAATTAATGAGTTAGTTAACAAAGCTGGCAAGTTAGCAAATCATTCATCATAGAAGAGAAAAAAGATTCCAGCAAAAGAAGTGGGAAACACTTTTAGGGACTGAATTTTTAGGCAGAAAACTAGTGCAGCAAAAGTCATGTTTCCACTATTTCCTTTTCACTGGAGTAGGACGTGTGAAAGATAGAGGGATCTCTGGGAAGAGAACTACTGACAGTACAGTTAGTGTTGATAAAATGGGCTTAGATACCTGGACCATGATTTAATATCCTGGAAAGATAGGCTCTTGGCTAGAGTGAGGTGCATATTGCAAAATGGGGAAGAAGAAACATGTTTTCCCAGAGGTTAGCTGACCTGTTCAAGAGGGCTCTATGTTGAAAATATAGAGAAAGCAGAATAAACTCCCAGATAAAACCCTGATACTGATTTCTTTGTAGGAGAAAAGATAGTATACAGAAAGAAAAACAGGACTGAAAGAGTTTCTCAGTGATTCACATGAGAAAATAATGAGAGGAGACTGGAAATATTACTTAGAAATTCAAATACCAAAGCATATGTAAAGCATGTAGGTTGTAAATGAAATGAATGCACCATGCAAAATGTATACACATATATAAGCTAATGAGAAATACTAAGACTTGTTGGAAGCATATTTATGAAACAGTTCATCTCATGCATCAAATAAATAATTACTAAAAATCTGATAGGAAGGAAAGTATAATAGTACAGTATGACAAGAAGATGCAACTTTAAGGAAATCCATAAAGTACATACCTTTTAAATGGATAAAAGGGACAGAAATGATGTTGAACTGACTTTAGAGAGGAAACAGATGATGTATTCTTGATATATTTTACACAACTAGCACAGAATCAAGATATATAGTAGAAATGGGAATATGAACTTCCAGATGTTCAAGCTGGTTTCAGAAAAGGCAGAGGAACCAGAGATCAAATTGCCAACATCCGCTGGATCATTGAAAAAGGAAGAGAGTTCCAGAAAAACATCTATTTCTGCTTTATTGACTATGCCAAAGCCTTTGACTGTGTGGATCACAATAAACTGTGGACAATTCTGAAAGAGATGGGAATACCAGATCACCTGACCTGCCTCTTGAGAAACCTGTATGCAGGTCAGGAAGCAACAGTTAGAACTGGACATAGAACAATAGACTGGTTCCAAATAGGAAAAGGAGTACATCAAGGCTGTATATTGTCACTCTTTTTATTTAACTTACATGCAGAGTACATCATGAGAAACACTGGGCTGGATGAAGCACAAGCTGGAATCAAGATTGCCAAGAGTAATATCAATAACCTCAGATATGCAGTGACACCACCCTTATGGCAGAAAGTGAAGAGGAACTCAAAAGCCTCTTGATGAAAGTGAAAGTGGAGAGTGAAAAAGTTGGCTTAAAGCTCAACATTCAGAAAACAAAGATCATGGCATCTGGTCCCATCACTTCATGGGAAATAGACGGGGAAACAGTGGAAACAGTGTCAGACTTTATTTTTGGGGGCTCTAAAACACTGCAGATGGTGACTGCAGCCACAAAATTAAAAGACGCTTATTCCTTGGAAGGAAAGTTATGACCAACCTAGATAGCCTATTCAAAAGCAGAGACGTTACTTTGCCAACAAAGGTCTGTCTAGTCAAGGCTATGGTTTTTCCAGTGGTCATCATGTATGGATGTGAGAGTTGAACTGTGAAGAAAGCTGAGCGCTGAAGAATTGATGCTTTTGAACTGTGGTGTTGGAGAAGACTCTTGAGAGTCCCTTGGACTACAAGGAGATCCAACCAGTCCATTCTGTTTTTTTTTTTTTTTTCCAGTGTTACAGCTCTATTTTATTTAGAAGATAGCAAGAGGGAGAGAGGCAGAGAGAGAGAGAGAAAGAGAGAGAGAAAGAAAAGAGCGCACGCATGCACGCGGGAGAGAGAGTCCGAGAAAAAGCGCTTTGGCTCCTCCTTTTATATGTTTTTTCCTCCACCTGGGCCTGCCCTATGCAAATTGGGCTTAGCCAGGAGTGCTGTTTGTTCTGTTTGTTCTGCCTGATCAACCAGTCCATTCTGAAGGAGATCAGCCCTGGGTGTTCTTTGGAAGGAATGATGCTAAAGCTGAAACTCCAGTACTTTGGTCACCTCATGCAAAGAGTTGACTCATTGGAAAAGACTGATGCTGGGAGGGATTGGGGGCAGGAGGAGAAGGGGACGACAGAGGATGAGATGGCTGGATGGCATCACTGACTTGATGGACGTGAGTCTAGTGAACTCTGGGAGTTGGTGATGGACAGGGAGGCCTGGCGTGCTGCAATTCATGGGGTCGAAAAGAGTCGGACACAACTGAGTGACTGAACTGAACTGAATGGGAATATAATCTGGCCATCTGCTGGAAGCCTTGGTCTACTGAATACAGAGCATCTGACAAGTTGTTGACCTGCTTGATGAAAATTCTGACTCCCAGAGGGTGAAACAAAATGTCAAAACTCATCCCGGAAGTGATAGAACTAATATGCTAGCATTTTGTATTTTATAAAAAAGAAAAGAAACTGCGTATGATTATGTGTTGGATGCATTTTTTTTTTTTTTTTTTTAGAGGAAACAAAACTATTTAAATTTTATTTTTAAAGTCTAATTTTAATCCAGACCAAACAAACAAGCCAAAAAGTGAGAAAGCTAATTGAATTAGCAGACACAGATGTACCAAATGTAAAACAGTGGGTTATTAACAGAACTATTTACATGCATATTTACAAGCAATCTTTTTGTACATAAGTTTTAGTTAGTTGGAAAAAGATTTTTGACATAGGTAAAAATATTACTAAGGTAGGGCTGAGGTGGTACCACATTATAGTAAAAGTATTAGAAAAGTGGTTCAAGGTTTATCGATTATAAAGCAGATGAAAACTTGAGTGACAAAGACCTAGTAAAATTCTCTAGTAAAAAAGTCAATGCAACTTATGCTATAAAACAAAAATGAGAAAGCCATATAAATGAAGCAGAATAATATTCTAGGTTTTTAGAGTAATGAGGTTAGGTTAAAAAAAAATTCTAGAACTGCAACAAATCTTCAGTGAAGATCTTGTTTAGTTGGGAGTTCTTACTTTTTTTTTAAATGCCATTTTAAAAGCCCTTGGTATCAAATAGCATCTGGACATGTAAATCAGTTGTTAATGACATTTCTAAGACTTCAAGTCCTAAAGATATTTGTGATTGTGATTCATATTTTAAACTCAATTCATTGAGACTAAATGTAAAACTAAGTGAAAGCTATAATAATCATATCTAAGAAAGGATGCTACATTTTGCAGTTATATGTATTTCCAGGCAAAGAATTTTTCCCTCAAGAAAAGTAGAATGTAAGGATAAGCTACTAACCAGCTAGCAAAATTTACTTTCAACATTTTTCATTTTTTTCAAAATCGATTTTATTGCAGCCAAAACAGTGGAATTAACTGTACATAATAAACTATTATATATATATACACATTTTAAGTTATAGGGAATAAAGTTTATTTTGGCAGAGAGTGTTAAACAAAATTAAAGTTGCATACATTAGTAACATAACTCAACATCCTTAATTTGGTATAAGTGTGACACATTTTCTTGCTTTCCTGTGTTCTGCTAAATCACCATAACCTGAACTGCTTTATAAAACGGATATGCTGAAATTTAACTTTACTGTTTTCGCTTACGCTCTGATTCCAAACAAAACTTTTCATAAGCTTCTTCTATCTCTGGGTCCATCTCATCATCAATATCATCCAAGTACGGATCCAGATTACCAAGAGAAATATCAAGAGTTACTTGAAAGAGAAGACTTTTTTCCAGATTATGAAGAAAATGGAACAGATTTATCAGGGGGTGGTGATCCGTACTTGGATGCATTTTTATACTTATTTTCAAAACTTCTGTGAGGACACAGGAGGAACTGGTGGCATCGTTTCCTCCATTTCCTGGAGGTTGGTGACTGAGGTAAAGGCATAGCACAGATAATTTTCATTGTTTGTTTTGTGTTGGAAACTTTGAAGTGCTTATTTCAAAGGTAAGTTAAAATAATAAAAGACATCCCTGAAAACAAAAAAATAGAAATTATCATTTATGCTTGGTAACAGGGAAGGATACTTTTAAGGTAAAACAACATTTTGCATAAGACTTTATTAAACCATTTATATTGTATTGCAATAATGTAATATGAGGAGGCCTCTTAAGCAGTTTATCAGACTAACCAGAGAATTTCCTGCTGTCTGTAAAATACACTGTTAGATGCTGTAGGCTCTGAGGATGCTCCCAGCTGGGAGTCCCTCTTTCTTTCCTCATGTCTCTGTCTCCCTCCACGTGGGGTGTGTACTTACCAAGACTCAGTTGCGTGTGTATTCAAATCTGATTATGTCCATTGTACTTGATATTTTAAGACATGTAACTTAATTAAATACTAAACTGATGAGATATTAAGTGTGGAGTGAAAGTTATTATTTCTTGTTAACTTATCTGAACGCTTTGGAAAGACCATAAAAGTAAGATGCTAAAACAAGAGCCGTCAGAATAGATGTGAGCAAGACGGCTGCAAGAGACTGGGCGGGGGTGGGTGTGGAATCACAAACTATTCATGGTTTTAGTACTCCAGTGCTTACACAGTATTATTATATTTTTACTCTATTCTAAATAAGCTGAAACTAGAAATGATGGATTATGTGTTACGGCTCTACAGGAAAGACAATGCAGAATTCCATTCAGCAACCACACGAAAGGACTCGATGCTCTATCTTAAAGTTTGGTGAATGAATGTATATTTTAAAGGTCTAAGTTATAATTATGCACTTCATTTTTTTATGTGTTGTGATTAATAGTTTCTGTCTAACCAACTGACCACAGACCTTATCCTTCGTTGGCTTACATATCTGAGTTTTTCGTAGAAAAACGTTAGAAGGGGAGCCATGTCTTGCTCATCTTTGTAACTCATGTGCATCATGTGGATCTAAGAACACAGTATATGGTCAGTTAATGTTCAATTGATGAATGTTAATTGTTAAATGTTAATAAATGAATGATTACTATGCCAAAAGAGTTGAAAGTGGCATACATACATAATTTTTAAATTACTTAATGTATGTTTGACGGCACTGGGTCTTCGTTGCTGCGTGCAGGCTTTCTCTGGTTGCAGTAAGTGGGGGACTACCCGTCACTGTGGTGCACAGACTTCTCACTGCAGTGGTTTCTCTTGTGGAGCATGGGCTCAGCAGTTGTGGCACACGGACTTAGTTGCTGGGCATCATGTGGAATCTTCCAGGACCAGCAATTGAACCCATGTCCCCTGCATTGGCCAGAGAAGGCAATGGCAACCCGCTCCAGTACTCTTGCCTGGAGAATCCCATGGGTGGAGGAGCCTGGTAGGCTGCAGTCCATGGGGTTGCACAGAGTCAGACATGACTGAGCGACTTCACTTTCACTTTTCACTTTCACGCATTGGAGAAGGAAATGGCAACCCACTCCAGTGTTCTTGCCTGGAGAATCCCAGGGACGGGAGAGCCTGGTGGGCTGCCGTCTCTGGGGTCGCACAGAGTCGGACACGACTGAAGCAACTTAGCAGCAGCAGCAGCAGCCCCTGCATTGGCAAAAAGTAACATATATTTTGGCTTAGTCCTGATACTGAAGAATCACCAGACCTGTCAAAAAAACTTAAGAAAGGTGAAGTGAAAATGGCCCTAGGGGGAAACTGAATTCAGGAGCTGAATTAAGAGAAAGAATAACCAGGTTAATATAAGGAGCTGGAAAATCTCATCTTTGGTCAGTCTAAGAACTAAAATACAAATTTAGAGTAAAGGCCAATAGAAAATGACAAAGAAACCAGAGAGGGGAAAAATCAACATATTAGGAGTTCCATAGCAAGAGTAAATCCATTTGAAATTTTATGGCCATGCCCTTTTCAACATTCCTCTACTGACTTTCAAGACAAAATACTTAGAATGAGCTTTCAATAGATGAAATTCTGGAAATTGCTAATTGCTAAGCTAGACCTAACTCTAGAGGAGTTTGTTGGTAAGAGGAAATGAAAGTTTTCTTGGAAGAAAGCTCAGTCATTTGAGAGTGTGTGATAACCAGGGAGGGGTAACTTTTCTTAGATGCACGTAGGAGACCAGAATTTCCCAAGGTGTGTTCCGTGGAACCTGAGATTGCAATATGCTGCGTTCTCTGGACTACACAGAGTGCGATTTCGTTTCTTTCTTTTTTAATTGGAGGATAATTGCTCTACAACGTCGTGTTAGTCTCTGCTGTACAATGAAGTGAATCAGATATATGTATACATGTACCCCCTCCCTCTTGAATCTCCCTCCCACTTCGCGCCACCCTCTTCCCACCCCTCCAGGTCATCACAGAGCACCAGGCTGAGCTCCTTGTGGTATACAGCAGCTACCCAGTAGCTATCTGTTTTACACATGGTGGTATGTGTATGTCAATCACAGTCTCCCAGTTCATCCCCACCCCCCGCCCCCCCCGGGGTGTCCACAGGTCCTTTCTTTGCATCTGTGTCTCTCCTCCTGCCTTGGAAATAGGTTAATCATTTTCTTAGTTATTTGTTCTCTATTCTCTGTTTCTCCTTCTGGAATGTAATCATCACAAGAGAACTGGCTCTTCTGGCCTGTCTTGCTTACTGCCACAGGTCCACAGTCTTAAATAGTGCCTGGCATGTATGAAGGACCTCAGGAATATTTATTAAAAGAAGGGCCAGGGAACAGTGTGGAGCAGCAGGAACCCAGACAGCCCCAGAAACAGCAGGGACAGAGGTTCGCAAAGAGGATCGCAGGTGAAAGTCATTGTGAACCCAAACCCCCACCACCAAATGGGATATTTTATTTATAAATTGAAAATAAACAGAGCTCCTTTTTTTTTTTTTTTTGCTCATTACAAGGCATCATAGTAGAGATGCAAGGTTCCAGGCATGAATCGGAGAAGGCAATGGCACCCCACTCTAGTACTCTTGCCTGGGAAATCCCATGGATGGAGGAGCTTGGTAGGCTGCAGTCCATGGGGTCACTAGGAGTTGGACATGACTGAGCGACTTCACTTTCATTTTTCACTTTCATGCACTGGAGAAGGAAATGGCAACCCACTCCAGTATTCTTGCCTGGAGAATCCCAGGGACGGTGGAGCTTGGTGGGCTACTGTCTATGGGGTCGCACAGAGTTGGACACGACTGACGTGACTTAGAGCAGTAGCAAGCATGAATGCCTAGGAGCCTGGTGGTATCACTGTTAGAAATAGAGAAGACATATCTCTATGGAAGGTGAAAAGGCTCATTAATTACTTTTATAGAAATCCTCATCTGCTTGGTTTATGGGGGGAAAAAAGTTCATTGGCTGGCGAACATAGTTTCAGTAATTTAAAAATACAATTTATGAGACTGTTTCATAGTAACTGTAGGAGCTACTGTATCATTTCTCTCTAAATCACTCAGATGAAAAGACAGGTTGATTATGCAGTCATCTTAATTAAAGAGATCATGTTCATATCATAATCTTTTTAAAAAATGACTAAGTTGGGAAACTTCAGAACAAAAGAAAGAGAGAAAAGTGCTTCCTGCCTTTGCATATGTCATTCCACAGAGAGCCGTGGCTCTCAACACTGCTAGAATCGCCTGAGAACTTTAGGGAACAAACAGAAGGCAATGGCTTGTCATCCCAGAATTTCTGAAGGTGGGGCCTCAGCATCAGAATTTTTAACATGCTCTCAGGGTAAGTCCAATGTGTAGTGGGCTGAGGACAAGGAAATGAAGTCTGCTATGAAGGGAAGTACTGGAGGCTGTGTTTTACAAGAGTAAGTCTGAACTGTAGTGGGAAGTTGAAACAAGTTCATGTCCACGGTTTCGTATCTGAATGCTCTAAATATGTGTATATATGGAACCTCTTTAACTTCTCATATTAATATACATTTTTTTCCCCACTGAGGATTCAGTTCACTGATCTGGAAGTAGACTTTTCAGAAAAGACAGACTGGAAAGGATAAGATCAGACCCACTGGAAATGGTCACTATTTTTATGTCTGATTCTTTGCAACACTTTGGACTATAGCCTGCCAGGCTCCTTTGTCCATGGAATTCTCCAGGCAAGAATACTGGAGTGGGTTGCCATTCCTTTCTCCAGGGGATCTTCCTGACCCAGGGATTGAACCCGGATTTCCTGCGCTGCAGGCAGATTCTTTACTGTCTGAGCCATTGGGGAAGCCCCACCAAGGTCACTGTATACCCAATCTGATTTTTTTAAATATCTTTTTGAGGTAAAGATTGTGACCCACTGAAATAATTTGTCAAGAGAGGTTGTGAAGATAATTTCTTTATAAATACTTGAAATTAAACTCATGTTATATATTTTGAGGTCTTTGAATTGAACTCTGCCTAGTCAAAGAGAGACAGACCAGGTGATTTAGGGAAATTATTTTCCAACCAGAAAGCTTATTTATTTTATGTTTTAATCAATGGTTAAATTTTGCTGAAGAACTCTTGAAGTCAGTTCGGTGGTGTCTGGTACTGCGACCACATATTCCATTTTTAGGAAGATGGCTAACAGGCTGCCCAGTGTGGGTGTGGACAGATGCCTGGCCCCTGACGATTGTGACTGTGTGGCTTACTCCAGTAAAGGGACACTCCATTTCCTTATTCTGCTCCTCCCCTCCACTGTCAGTCAGCTTTCCCAACATCACAGTCAGTCCTCTGGGCCACTACTCTAGACTGAATACTTAACTCTTTACAACTCCATGGACTGTAGCCTGCCAGGCTCCTCTGTCCTTGGGATTTTCTAGGCAAGAATACTGGAATGGTAGCCATTCCCTTTTTCAGGGGATTTTCCCAACCCAGGGATCAAATCCGGGTCTCCTGCATTGCAGGCAGATTCTTTACCATCTGAGCCATCTGCCTACCAACAGTTATGCTCCAGGATATCACAATACTGCTACAAGATATTGATAGATACTATTACTATCTCAGCTTTCTTGATGAGGAAAGAGGGGCATGGGAATGTAAGGCAACTTTCCTAATCACCCAGCTAGTGAGTCTTAAAGCCATCCTTGGAGCTGAGGTTGGTCTGGCCCTTCTGTCCATCTCAAAAGCATTATGTTAATATTTGCTGCTTCATCTTTTCACTGTGGATGGATTCCCAGATCACACTCTGGGCTGCTGCCTGCTGGAGTCAGATCCTGTCTATCCAGCCTGAAACATGGAATACTTCTGCATTTTCTTACTCTTCACTACGTGGATCGGTCATCCTGATCCTGGATACCACACCCAGGATATGTGGCATCTAGGAAAATCACACCAAAGGATAAAACTAGGGGTAGGCTGGAAAAATCAAAGCATTGCCCTGCTGCCCACAGCCTGTGGTTTTGCTCAAAGAGTAGTCCAACGGTACTTTAGTCTCCCCGTCAACCATTTCCTCCTGTTCCCCTTGGCTAGAGGGTCATGGTTGCTTTCCGGCTATTACCTTTAGACTTTCCCTCTTGCAATGGAGCTGAACACTTCTGCTAGGATTTTTCTCTTTAGAAGACCCCAGGAGGCTTATCCATAATCAGTAGATCAGGTCTTCCTACAATCTTTATAACCAAATATTTTTTTTAAATATATATTTAAAAGCAAGTGGTGGCTATCATTGCTGCCCTAAAAGTATTACAGTTCCCTTAAAAGCAGGTGACTGACTTTTATCCAGCACTATAGATATTTCAAATCAGAATCATTGACTTATTGAGTGCCTTTGCATAATTTATCCCAAGAAGCAAAAAGTCATCCACTCAGAACCTGGTTAACTGCCAGGAGAAATCATGCTCTTTAGAAAAATAAGGGGGGAAAAAGTGTTAATTGTTATTTATGATGAAAAACCTAGTGAATTAGTCCCCTAACAACAAAAAGGTGTCCAGTATTGCTTAATCACCACAAAACTATTTGGAGGCTCAGAATAACTGGCTCTGTGAGTCACATTAGACACCAGTCTATCCTCATTTGCATCTGAAATGATACTGTTCACCTCAAGTGCAGTAGCTCTTGTCTGAGGAGACCCACTTAGGTGAAGAGTTCTCTAAAGAGAGAGAACTTATAGTACAAATATTTTGGGTAAATCATGAGGATGATCAATTATATACAATTAAAATGCCTAGGAAAGTATGACTTTGAGTCAGGTGCTAAGTTTGTTTTTCTTATTGACAATTTCAAATATTTTAAAAGCAAATTTACATAGAAGGTCCAGATGCCCCAAATCAGTTTGTAAAGAAATGCAAAGCACATTAGATTCCACCTGCTGAGTCTTGAGCCTTATATGAGGCTCTTTAGTTGATAATAATGTTAAGACTTTTTTGTAAGTATATAGATGCTATGGCAACCTGCTCCAGTATTCTTGCCTGGATAATTCCATGGACAGAGGAGCCTGGTGGGCTACAGTCCATGGGGTTGCAAAGAGTCAGACACGACTGAGTGACTGAGCCCACACACAGATGCTGCCAGTGGATTCCAGGAAGACCCTCGAAGAGAATATGGTAACGAGAGTATTAAATAGTTTTTGTCATTTGAAAAAGTAATAAAGCAAGTTGAGAATGAGTAGAAAATTTACTGGAGCTCAAATCTTAGAACCTGGAAAGTGAACAAGAGAGTAACATTTGCTGATCTATTTATTATCATATTAAATTCTCTACTTGTTTTCTTAATGTTCCATCGCTGCATGTGGTGTGTTATACTATGGAAAATATCAAGTCAGTGCCATAAAGTAAATGTTTTGGACTCAACTCATTAACAGCTGCACAAATAGACTGAATGTGGAGTGTATTGTTTAGAGACTCAGGCTGATGGAATGCTATCAGGGGTCAGCGCAGTAGACACCTGGTGGTTTGGCTTGCTCGGTACTACTTCTCCTTAAATATAACACACCTGTCCTTTTGGGGGTCACCCCTCCACTCCAAGTCCACATGGTTTCAATCAGGTGACTATATATTTGTACAGATGTGAGAGTTGGACCATAAAAGAAGGCCAAGTGCTGAAGAACTGATGCTTTTGAATTGTGATGCTGGAGGATGTTCCTGGACAGCAAGGAGATCCAACCAGTCAATCCTAAAGGAAATCAACCCTGAATATTCATTGGAATGAGTGATGCTTAAGCTGAAGTTCCAATATTTTGGCCACCTGATGCGAAGAGCTGACTCGTTGGAAAAGACCTTGATGCTGAGAAAGATTGAAAGCAGAAGGAGAAGTGGGCAGCAGAGGATGAAATGGTTAGATGGCATCACCAATTCAGTGGACACGGATATGAGCAGACTCAGGGAGATGGTGAAGGACAGAAGAACCTGGCGTGCTGCAGTCCATGGGGTCACGAAGAGTTGGACCCTGAACAACAAAAACAACAACAATATATTTGACATCAGGGATGGGGTACATGATCCAGATCTGGTCAATGAGAATACAAATCCTCTTGACCACTGGGAATGGTTCCTGTTGACCATGTAACCCAACTCAGGACACTTAGAGTCCATCCTAGGGCTTCAGGAGCTGACAGGAAAGAACACACTTTTGCAAGAGTAGAGTTGCTGAGTTCACAGGATGTAAAGATGAGTGAAACTAATAATCATTGTTAATGTTATACATGAAATAAATGCAAAACAAAGAACAAAGAAAATTGATCCAGAAACAAAGAAGAGCTTAGATGTGGAGTGAGGTCAATACCTAAAGATGTTTGAACACTTGAATCATATTCTACCCCAAACCCTTGAATATCCCAGGTATGTGAATCATCATCTTTGCTTTTGCTTAAACCAAATAATACTATGTTCTGTTCCTTGCAAATAAGCTATCTTATTAATACACCTAATTCAGATAATGGTAACCGTAAGTAGCTATTTTAATAATGTCAGAGAAATGTAATAACCAGGCAGAAATTTTAAAGGAAAAAAATCTATGCACATCAAATAGCACACAAAGTGAGAATATATTTTATTAGACCATTTCAAGTTTTAGATAGGTTTATCCACTCCAGTACTCTTGCCTGGAAAATCCCATGGACGGAGGAGCCTGGAAGGCTGCAGTCCATGGGGTCGCTGAGGGTCGGACACAACTGAGCGACTTCACTTTCACTTATCACTTTCCTGCACTGGAGAAGGAAATGGCAACCCACTCCAGTGTTCTTGCCTGGAGAATCCCAGGGACGGGGGAGCCTGGTGGGCTGCCATCTGTGGGGTCGCACAGAGTTGGACACGACAGAAATGACTTAGCAGCAGCAGCATACAATGTTAGGACTATCGTGATTACTTCTTTCAACTTTCTAATTTTTAAATTTGTAAGAAAACTGAGGTCCAGAAGGAAACATCTAAAATATTCAATAGAGATTATTGACAAGTGCTTCCCTGTGATTAAAAAATGGAAATGAACACTGTGTTGCTGAAGGAGTTGTTCAGTCGCTCAGTCCTGTTTGTGGGACCCCATGAACTTTTCCCTCTCCTCCACTATGTCCCTGAATTTGTTCAAACTCACATCTATTGAGTCAATGATGCCATCCAATCATCTCATCCTCTGTTGCCCCCTTCTCTTCCTGCCCTCAATCTTTCCCATCATCAGGGTGTTTTCCAATGAGTGGGCTCTTCGCATCCAGTGGCCAGAGTATTGGTCTTAAACAATTTCTGTTTTTCAAGGGCAACTTTGACTATTAGGAACCAAGTCAATACTATTTTTCATGCAATCTAATCTGGCCAAAAGGAACTTTAGGAGTGAAATAGAACATGTCTACTATGTAAAACTCAGTTAATTCCTTTTCCTTAAAAGCGACTTCACTCTTCCTTCAACTAGGAAATGTAGATAAAATTTACAAACAGGTATGCATCCAAAAACATGAGTCACTTTATGTAATGTTAAAATATTTAGTTTGTTTACTCTTTAAAGAAATAATAAGTGCTAACCCTATTGAAGTCAAACTTCGGTTAAAAGTATGCTTAATTATAGATTAACTTCAATTCCTAAGCAACTATCAGTATTTTCCCATCACCAAAGTTGATCTAGTCATTGGGGAAAAGTGGGGCTCATGGAGCCCAAACAGATGGCTGACTTAGATAGTCTTCACTCTTCCGCAGATTGATGGCCACGGCATGCTGGCCTGGCAGAGGATTTGAGGACCCTGAATTTGTCTTTAAAAATTACACTTGGGAACAATAAAACCCAGATGATCGGTACTTTGAAATATGTTTTAAATTTTATTTTAGTCACTAACTGATTTATAATTGTGAATCTGAATGTGGAATTATGGGTTGGACTTTTTATGGGAAGATTTGAAAGGTTTCAAAACAGAAAAGGAACTATTCATCCCATCTTTGAAAAAAATAACAGAACACAGTGGAAATATTTCACATCACATGACGATAATATATAAATAGCAAGAGGATTGCGTCAAGTCATTATTAGTATCAACACCGGGCACACTGTCTACTCATCTATCTTTTGTGAAAAGTATACATACTGAAACAAAGCTAAGCCCATTGTTAGCTTTGAATACAAAAGGTAACGGGTTATAGCAAGTAAGCTCTCCTGAAAAATATAACGTTATCCAGTTTCATTGAAATAATCATTGAAAGTTCAAAAACTGAAAAAACACAGCAGAAATATGAACACTGATCAGAAGAACATATAGATAGACGTTGAGTGAAAAAGGCTGAAGTCACTCAATTTGTGTTGGAAAGTCCATGATTAACAGCGTTGGTTCATAGACCAGTGACTTGAGCTACTATAACAATTTAGCAAATGATTGACCACATTCCATGTTGTTAGAAAGTTATTAAAATTTTGCTTAGCTGATTACATGGTAATTATACCAGAAACTGTGGTCTGAAAGAGCTATTACTAATAAGCACTGAGAATATAATCTGAAACAATACAAGTAGAAGCAAATATGATTATTTATATACTAAAAGTGCTGGTAACATTTCCTCTGTTTAAGGGGGTTAAATGAAAATCTTCAGAAATTATGTGAAACTCATCAAGAAAACCCAGTCAAATATTAACATGTTGCTGGCTGCCATCTATGGGGTCACACAGAGTCAGATACGACTGAAGCGACTTAGCAGCAGCAGCAGCAGTCTGAAGGCAAAAGAAGGGTGTGGCAGATGATGAGATGGTTAGATAGCATCACTGACTCAATGAGCATGAATTTGAGCAAACTCCAGGAAATAGTGGAGGACAGAGGAGCCTGGTGTGCTACATTCCATGGGGTTGCAAAGAGTCGGACATGACTTAGTGACTGGACAGGCACACACAGTCTGTAAGGGGCTCCAGGTTAGAACAGATTGTTTACTGCTGTTGTCATGCCCACTGTTCCCTTAGGCAGAGGCTTCAATAAACAGCTGGCTTCAGGTCACATCCCTCTTTTAAAAAATAACATAAAAGTGAAACAGGTTAAGATGAAAATACTCCTTTATGCATGTGTGATTATTCTCAAAGACTTTTCTATATACATGCGAACATATCAGGGCCAAGACTAGGCTAGGCAAGTGAGGCATCTAGGATGTATAATTTACATAGATACAAAAAGTTTTGTGCCATAGGCATCTCAGTCACCTCCTCCTGGTCCTGAATATATGTATTCCATCCTCCTGCAAATATATATATATATATATGCAATTTTGTACAAATTTACAAATAATGTACTTAAATCAAAATGGGATCATAGTGTATGTGCATAACTTGCTTGATTCACTCAACAATATATGCCAAGCACCCTTCCTTGTGAATATATATAGACCTGTATCATTCATTCAAATATCTGCATGAGATCAGATCAGTCGCTCAGTCGTGTCCGACTCTTTGTGACCCCATTAATCGCAGCACGCCAGGCCTCCCTGTCCATCACCAACTCCCGGAGTTCACTCAGACTCACGTCCATCGAGTCAGTGATGCCATCCAGCCATCTCATCCTCTGTCGTCCCCTTTTCCTCTTGCCCCCAATCCCTCCCAGCATCAGAGTCTTTTCCAATGAGTCAACTCTTCTCATGAGGTGGCCAAAGGACTGGAGTTTCAGCTTTAGCATCATTCCTTCCAAAGAAATCCCAGGGCTGATCTCCTTCAGAATGGACTGGTTGGATCTCCTTGCAGTCCAAGGGACTCTCAAGAGTCTTCTCCAACACCACAGTTCAAAAGCATCAATTCTTCGGTGCTCAGCCTTCTTCACAGTCCAACTCTCACATCCATACATGACCACAGGAAAAACCATAGCCTTGACTAGACGAACCTTTGTTGGCAAAGTAACGTCTCTGCTTTTGAAAATGCTATCTAGGTTGGTCATAACTTTCCTTCGAAGGAGTAAGCGTCTTTTAATTTCATGGCTGCAGTCACCATCTGCACTGATTTTGGAGCCCAGGAAAATAAAGTCTGACACTGTTTCCACTGTTTCCCCATCTATTTCCCATGAAGTGATGGGACAGGATGCCATGATCTTCGTTTTCTGAATGTTGAGCTTTAAGCCAACTTTTTCACTCTCTACTTTCACTTTCATCAAGAGGCTTTTGAGTTCCTCTTCACTTTCTGCCATAAGGGTGGTGTCATCTGCATATCTGAGGTGATTGATATTTCTGTTGTAATTTGAATGTACTACAATGTATTCAATTCCCTCTCTGTTGATGATCCTTGTATCACTTGCAGTTTTGGAGTACTGCTCATCATATTGCAATTTTATATATACATACAGTTTTATGCATTTGTATATTTTGACTGAATAGATTATTGTCAGCAATGCAGTTGTACTTTCAACTAATGTTCACATTTTCAAGATTGATGAGTACTGACAACTTTCCCTCTAAACTGCAGCAATGTCAAATCAAACTTTCGAAGATGATGGAAATGTTCTCTACATTGTCCAAATATGGTAGCCACTACATGAGGTCACTGGGCACTTGGAATATTGCTAATGATACTGAAGAACTGAATTGTAATTTTTCCATTTTAAATCTAAAATTTTTAATTGACTGTCTTTGGCTTTCTTGGCTTATGATCATTGGCTAGGGCGTCTGTAAAAACATTGAAGATAGCTGTGAACAAGCTGACTTTTCATTTTCTGAGCTTTAATTAGAATCTTTCATGTGCCTCACCATGTTGTGACATTTTTTGTTGGTTTCTGTTAGATGGTTTTCATCAGAGTGACAGAGACTGCTAGTGGGCTAACCCTAAAGAGATTCTGTGACCTCTTACTATGGATGCTGGAAGAGCCAGTTACTTCCTCTGTTAAGGGGAAGTCTGTGGACATCTTAAGCGAGAGAACATTTGAATCCTCTTAAGCAGGGATCCCCAGCCCCTGTTAGGAAGAGGGATGCATGGCAGAAGGTAAGTGACAGGCGAGTGTGAAGCATCATCTTTTGCTCCCCATAGCTCACATGACCGTGTGAACCATCCCCTGCCCCTGCAATCCGTTGAAAAATTGTCTTCCATGAAACCAGCCCCTGATGCCTAAAAGGTTGGACACCAATGCTCTTAACAACTGTTAAGGTGTCAGTGTGTATGTGAGTGCAGAGCTAGTTAACAGTTCTCCTTTCCCTGCATCCAATCTTAAATCTGTGGCAGCCCTCCTGATAATAAGCAACAAACATGAAATGAAGAACTGACAGCTAAGCATGGTCAGAATACAAGGATGGAATGAGATGAGTCCCAGGTTATATATTTTACTCACTAACCCAGTTCTGAGACTACCTGCTTATGAAATTCTTGTAAAATAAATCCAAAAAATTATTATCGCTTAAACCATCATGGGGCTTCCCTTGTGGCTCACCTGGTAAAGAATCTGCCCACAATTTGGGAGACCTGGGTTCAATTCCTCGGTTGGGAAGATCCCCTGGAGAAGGGAAAGGCTACCTACTCCAGTATTCTGGCCTGGAGAATTCCATGGACTGTACAGTCCTAGTAAAGTTTTGCCAAGAGAACACACTGGTCATAGCAAACACCCTCTTCCAACAACACAAGAGAAGACTGTACACATGGACATCACCAGATGGCCAACACCGAAATCAGATTGATTATATTCTTTGCAGTCAAAGATGGAGAAGCTCTATACATTCAGCAAAAACAAGACCAGGAGCTGACTGTGGCTCAGATCATGAACTCCTTATTGCCAAATTCAGACGTAAATTGAGGAAAGGGAAAACCACTAGACCATTCAGGTATGACCTAAATCAAATCCTTTATGATTATATGGTGGAAGTGAGAAATAAATTTAAGGGACTAGATCTGATAGATAGAGTGCCTGATGAACTATGGACTGAGGTTCGTGACATTGTACAGGAGACAGGGATCAAGACCATCCCCATGGAAAAGAAATGCAAAAAAGCAAAATGGCTATCTGGGGAGGGCTTACAAATAGCTGTGAAAAGAAGAGAAGCAAAAAGCAAAGGAGAAAAGAAAGATATAAGCATCTGAATGCAGAGTTCCAAAGAATAGCAAGGAGACATAAGAAAGCCTTCCTCAGCGATCAATGCAAAGAAATAGAGGAATACAACAGAATGGGAAAGACTAGAATAAGGCAATGGCATCCCACTCCAGTACTCTTGCCTGGAAAATCCCATGGATGGAGGATCCTGGTAGGGTGCGGTACACGGGGTCGCTAAGAGTCGGGCACGACTGAGTGACTTCACTTTCACTTTTCACTTTCATGCATTGGAGAAGGAAATGACAACCCACTCCAGTGTTCTTGCCTGCAGAATCCCAGGGACAGGGGAGCCTGGTGGGCTGCTGTCTATGGGGTCGCACAGAGTTGGACACGACTGAAGTGACTTAGCAGAAGCAGCAGCAGCAGAGATCTCTTCAAGAAAATTAAAGATACCACGGGAACATTTCATGCAAAGATGGGCTCGATAAAGGACAGAAATGGTATGGACCTAACAGAAGCAGACGATATTAGGAGGTGGCAAGAATACACAGAAGAACTGTACAAAAAAGATCTTCATGACCCAGATAATCACGATGGTGTGATCACTCACCTAGAACCAGACATCCTGGAATGTGAAGTCAAGTGGGCCTTAGGAAGCATCACTATGAACAAAGCTAGTGGAAGTGATGGAATTCCAGTTGAGCTATTTCAAATCCTGAAAGATGATGCTGTGAAAGTGCTGCACTCAATATGCCAGCAAATTTGGAAAACTCATCAGTGGCCACAGGACTGGAGAAGGTCAGTTTTCATTCCAGTCCCAAAGAAAGGCAATGCCAAAGAACGCTCAAACTACCGCACAATTGCACTCATCTCACACACTAGTAAAGTAATGCTCAAAATTCTCCAAGCCAGGCTTCAGCAATACGTGAACCGTGAACTTCCTGATGTTCAAGCTAGTTTTAGAAAAGGCAGAGGAACCAGAGATCAAATTTCCAATATCTGCTGGATCATGGAAAAAACACGAGAGTTCCAGAAAAACATCTATTTCTGGTTTATTGACTATGCCAAAGCCTTTGACTGTGTGGATCACAATAAACTGGAAAATTCTTCAGGAGATGGTAGTAGCAGACAACCTGACCTGCCTCTTGAGAAACCTGTATGAAGGTCAGGAAGCAACAGTTAGAACTGGGCATGGAACAACAGACTGGTTTCAAATTGGGAAAGGAATATGTCAAGGCTGTATAGTCTCACCCTGCTTATTTAACTTATATGCAGAGTACATCATGAGAAACGCTGGACTGGAAGAAGCACAAGCTGGAATCAAGATTGCCAGGAGAAATATTAATAACCTCAGATATGCAGATGACACCACCCTTATGGCTTAAAGTGAAGAAGAACTAAAGAGGCTCTTGATGAAAGTGAAAGAGGAGAGTGAAAAAGTTGGCTTAAAACTCAACATTCAGAAAACGAAGATCATGGCATCTGGTCCCATCACTTCATGGCAAATAGATGGGAAAACAGTGGAAACAGTGGCTGACTTTACTTTTGGGGGCTCCAAAATCACTGCGGATGGTAACTACACCCATGAAATTAAAAGACACTTACTCCTTCGAAGGAAAGTTATGACCAAACAGACAGCATATTAAAAAGCAGAGACATTACTTTGCCAACAAAGGTCCCTCTAGTCAAAGCTATGGTTTTTCCTCTGGTCATGTATGGATGTGAGAGTTGGACTGTAAAGAAAGCTGAGTACTGAAGACTTGATGCTTTTGAAGTGTGGTGTTAGAGAAGACTCTTGAGAGTCCCTTGGAATGCAGGGAGATCCAACCAGTCCATCCTAAAGCAGATCAGTCCTGGCTGTTCATTGAAAGGACTGATGTTGAAGCTGAAACTCCAGTACTTTGGCCACCTCATGCGAAGAGCTGACTCATTTGAAAAGACCCTGATGCTGGGAAAGATTGAGGGCAGGAGGAGAAGGGGAGAGGATGAGATGGTTGGATGGAATCACCGACTCAATGGACACGAGTTTGGGTAAGCTCCGGGAGTTGGTGATGGACAGGGAGGCCTGGCGTGCTGTGGTTCATGGGGTCACAATGAGTCGGACACGACTGAGTGACTGAACTGACTAACTGGAGCCACCATTCATAGTGTTTTATGTTACTGTCCACTGGAGTATTCGTTTTTAAAAACTATTTATTTTGGCTGCATCAGGTCTTACTTGCAACACAAGGGCTCAGTAGTTGACCCGCATGGGCTTTAGCTGCCCTGTAGCATATGGGATCTTCGTTCCTCAACCAGGGAAGTCCCTGGAGCATTCTTAACCAAGACTTCAAGTTAAGAACACCTTTTTTTTTTTTTTTTAATCCCTAATTTTATAAATATTATTAAAACCAGAAATGAGGGGACTTCCCTGGTGGTCCAGTGGCTATGACTCTGCTCCCAATGCAGGGAGCCCAGGTTTGATCCATTGTGACTGCATCAATTTACGTTCCTAACAACAGTGCGTGAGAGGTGTGTGGGAGGTCCGTTTTCTCTACATCTTTCACCAACACTTGTTGTCTCTTATCTTTTTTATAATAGCCACCATGACAGGTGTGAGGTGGTATCTCATTTTGATTTTCATTTCCCTAATGTTTAGTGACATTGAGTACATTTTCATATGTCTTTTGGCCATTGGTATGTTTTCCTCGGAAAAATGTCTCTTCAGGTCCTGTGCTCATGTTTATTTCTTTGTGACTCTGTTGGATCTTAGTTGTGGCACACACGCTGTCTAGCTGTGACCTGTGCGTTTAGTTGCCCTGCAGCCTGTGGGATCTTAGTTCCCTGACCAGGGATTGAAACCATGTCCCCTGCATTGGAAGACGGATTCCCAACCACTGGATCACCGGGAAAGTCCCTGAGACCATTTTAAAATCAGATTTTTTTTTTTTCTTTCAATATTGAGGTGTATGAGCCCTCTGTATATTTTGGATATTAGTCCCTTACTGGATACATCATTTGCAAATATTCTTCTGTTTGGTAGCTTGCCTTTTGTTTTGTTGCTTGTTTCTTTTCTGACGTGAAAGCTTTTAGTTTGATGCAGTCTCATTTGCTTAATTGTGCTTTTGTTTCCCTTACCTGAAGAGACATAAAAAAATTTAAAAATTGCTAAGTCCAATGTCAGAGAGATTACTACCTATGTTTGCTAGAAGTTTTGTGATTTCAGGTCTAACATTTCACTCTTAAATCTGTTTTGAGTTTATTTTTGTATGTGGTGTAAGAATGAAATCCAGTTTCATTTTTTTGCACGTAGCTGTCCAGGCTTCTCAACATCATTTGGTGAAGAGACTTTTTTCCCCGGTGGGTATTCTTAGCTCTTTTGTCACAAATGAATTGACCGTACGAGTGTGGATTCATTTCTGAGCTCTCTGTTCTGTTCCATTGATCCATGTATCTGTTTTTGTGCCAGTATCATAATGTTTTGATGATGGTAACTTTGTATTATAGTTCACACTGCCTAACCAAATGTTAACTTAATTCTCCATATGGTGAGGAATTTATCTGGTGTGCTAGTTTAGAAAGATGATGTTAGTGTATATTTGTGATAATATTAAAATTACTATAGATCAAGAAAAACTACATTGATTTTATTTTAAAATTTAAAATTTTATGTTGGTGTATAGTTGATTAACAATGTTGTGTTAGTTTCAAGTGTACAGCAAAGTGATTCAGTTATACACATGCATGTATGTATTCTTTTTCAAATTCTTTTCCCATTTAGGTTATCACAGAATATTGAACAGAGTTCCCTGTGCTATATAGCAAGTCCTTGTTGATTATTTTGAAAATAGCAGTGTTTACATGTCAATCCCAAACTCTCAATCTATCCCTCCTATCCACCCTTCATCCCTGGTAACCACAAGTCCATTCTATAAGTCTGTGAGTCTATTTTTGTTTTGTAAATAAGTTCATTTGTATCATTGTTTTTTAGATTCTACATTAAGTGAGATCATGTGATATTTGTCTTTTTCTGTCTGACTTATTTCACTTAGTGTGATAATCTCCAGGTTCATCTATGTTGCTGCAAATGGCATTGTTTTACTCTTTTTAGTGGCTGAGTAGTAGTCCATTATATATTTGTACCACATCTTCTTTATCCATGTATCTGTTGATGGACATTTAGGTTGCTTCCATGTCTTGGCTACTATAAACAATGCTACAGTGAACACTGGCATGCATGTGCCCTTTAGAAGCATGTTTTTTCCTGGATATTGCCCAGGAGTGGGATTGCTGGATCATGTGGTAGCTCTATTTTTTGTTTCTTAAGGAATCTCCATGGAAAAGGCAATGGCACCCCACTCCAGTACTCTTGCCTGGAAAACCCCATGGACAGAGGAGCCTGGTAGGCTGCAGTCCATAGGGTTGCTGAGGGTTGGACACGACTGAGAGGCTTCACTTTCACTTTTCATTTTCATGCATTGGAGAAGGAAATGGCAACCCACTCCAGTGTTCTTGCCTGGAGAATCCCAGGGACGGGGGAGCCTGGTGGGCTGCCATCTATGGGGTCGCACAGAGTCGGACACAACTGAAGTGACTTACCAGCAGCAGAAGGAACCTCCATAGTGTTCTCTATAGTGGTTGTACCAACTTATATTCCCACCAACAGTGAAGGAGGGAGAATAAACTGCATTTTAAGACACCTCTTGCTTGTAACGGCATAGAAACCAATCAGTATGATCTTGTGATTCCAGCAAGAGGAGGTTTGGCGTATCATGAAGTCATGAGGATGCAGGATGCAAAGAGTTGGGGCAGGTAGGGGTGAAGGTGATGCCTCCAGGACCTTTCTCAACTATCTAGATCCCACCAATATTTGGAAATGAGAGGAGATCAGTGAAGAAAGTGATGATTTACAGGGTAATAGAATTATACCGTCATCGTTCTTCAGATCAAGTTCATAAAGCAAATGCAGGCAGGCATACTTTCTGTGGTTGCTACCACTTGATTTGAAAGACATTTATTAAGAGAGTTATTTTGGCATAGAAAGAGCAAGAGATAATTTCTTAAAGGTTAAGACCATGTTTCTCCCTAATACAAATTTTATACCATAGTCTTTTATAACTGCAATTGTTACTCATAAAAAAGTTACTTTAGAAAGATGGTAAGTTGCTTAGATTTATTTTTGCTTTTAAAGTTACAGTGATGCATTAACTTTAATTAAAAGGCAACTTCAAAATTATTCTTTTATTCTATCTTATCTCCCTTGTCTATAGATCTATAATATACTCAGTCTTCATGTATAGCCTGTACTAGTTCAGACTCAAGATAGATTGATTCCACTGTACTCCTTAGAATATTCTGTGTCAGAGACAGCAAATTGGTGTGTATTTTATTTTCTTCACTTCATCTGTAAATTCTCACCAAATTTTTGTCTTCATCTTAGCTATATTGAATAAAAACATAAAGAAAGGCAGGTACTAAATCCCTAATGGTTACTGTTTGCTTTTTATTTTTAAACAGAAGTAGTCACAGTCAAATCAGAATCAGAACATAACTCTGTCTCCCACAGATGTCTTAGCAGTATCTATAGCTTTTCAAACTATATATCAAAGTAAATAGTCTTGGAATTTTTTTAAAACATATCCAAGGAATCTGAAGAATTTCTTTACCTTAAGCAATTGGAATAAATGGGAATTTGTAGGCTTTTTGGCTGGGATTTTCTCAGTGGCCTCAAGGAAGATCTTTCTCATCCATCCTTCTGTAATTAAATGTCAGGCATTTAGAGAGATGAGAAGCAGGCTGTCCACTAAGAAGCACCATCTCACCAATCAGGAAGAGCTCCTAAGTTAAGGATCTTTGAGATTCCATACCAACAGCAATAGAAAAGAAGTTGGTGCTGCAGAGGGATCTGGATGTAGTCAGAAATGCAGGAAGATGCCCATAAATGAAAAGTAAGTCTGTAATTTCTAACACATGCTCTTGCATATCTTCTTTGAAGGATTTTAAATGCTATTCGAGTTCCCCCAACTGTTTTCCTCCTCCAAGGTTGAATCACTGCTAACATTTACTAAAGGAAAGTGGATTCTTTCTCTTGGTCTTAAGAAAAATTGTTAAGTTTTTGCTCAGTCTCAGTGAAAATGTAATCATCCTAGTGGAGGAATTAGATGATTTAAATAATTTGGGGGAAATTGAGCTTTGTTTTGTGGTCCTGCTCTCTTCCACTTACTATTTGATCTCAGTCACTTTTTAAGTCTCTGTCCACCAGTTTCCTGATCTACAAAACTGAGAAAATAATAGTACCCAAAGTATTGGAGAATTGTTCCATATTGATGTAAGAATTGTTAAATACATATGCTGGAGTAGCCTTTCTACCTGGTGACTTTCAAGTATAAAATCTTTGTCTGATAGGTGAAGGACAGTGACATCAACATTGGGCGTTACTTCTGCACATGGGATTTGATTTGGCAGTTGAGAAAAATGAGAACATGGTCTTGACCTTGAGTTCAGTTCAGTCGCTCAGTTGTGTTCGACTCTTTGAGACCCCATGAATCGCAGCACACCAGGCCTCCCTGTCCATCACCAACACCTGGAGTTCACTCAGACTCACATCCATCGAGTCAGTGATGTCATCCAGCCATCTCACCCTCTGTCGTCCCCTTCTCCTCCTGCCCCCAATCCCTCCCAGCATCAGAGTCTTTTCCAGTGAGTCAACTCTTCGCATGAGGTGGCCAAAGTACTGGAGTTTCAGCTTTAACATCATTTCTTCCAAAGAAATCCCAGGGCTGATCTCCTTCAGAATGGACTGGTTGGATCTCCTTGCAGTCCAAGGGACTCTCAAGAGTCTTCTCCAACACCACAGTTCAAAAGCATCAATTCTTCGGCACTCAGCCTGACCTTAGACACATTAAATTTTATCTATGTGCATAAAATATACAAAGTTGTTTTAAGTTTTGAAAATTTATTGAGGCATGCACTTTGTGTACTTTTAATGCAGTTATCTATCAATAAAAAGTTAGAACAAAAATAAACAATTACTATGGCAATCCTACAATGTGGAGTGTGAAAAAATGAAGACACTTATAGCCCAGCTGAAATTAGAAATTAGAATTAATGTCTTCCTTTTTTGGAACCACCACACTAAAAATAAAGTAAAAATCATCATAAATCACTACTAACCTGGTACCCTTTATAAAATGGGAATTGGTCCCAAACTGGATGAAAATATGTGCCTATTTATAGGACAACCAAAAGAAATGACTTACACTGTGTCTACACTATTTGAACATGACCTCCTAGAAAGTTTCAAGAAAACAAGTCTTCAGAGGAGTTTGCTAACTTAATCTGTGACCCACCAAAAGCAGGAGAGAGTTTTTCTTCTCACTCTAGCAGAAGAGTTCTGGGACAGAATGGATGACTGTGCTTATCAGATGTCTCTCTCTGAACCGGGCATTGAGTTCAGGGGGGTGAAGCTGTCACCTGGCTTGTGACATCACGGGGAGTGAGAGCACTGTGACCCACAGGCCCCAAGGCAGCGTGTTTTGGGAAGATGGTTTGTTTCCTGGAAAGAAGTGAAGATAGGCGAACAGCGTCTACTTTTCTTATGTGGCATGTAGAGAAGTTTAGACATTTTCCTGCCTGATGACAATTTCAAAGTGGAGACCTGAAGAAACCCAGGAACTGATTTAAAGCTAACAGTTGCAATTTAGGCAGGACCAGTGAGGACAATGGCTAAGGGCAAGAGATGTGATAGGATCTCATATCAGGATAGTGTCTGCAGAAATGACTGACTCATTGACTGAAGAGGACCTATGAACTGCAGGGAAGATCCAGGGTCCGCACCCGATACAGAGACAAGAAGAGAAGTCAGCTGAGGCAGAAGAAAATGATGAGTTCAGTTTTGGACATAATGAGCCATAGAAAAGAATAGTAAGTTGAGAAAACATGAGTAAAACCATACAATAAAAATTTTTTAAAAACCTAGATTCATTTGACAAATCCAATATTTACTTCATTGAAAACATTTACAGAAGGAAAAGAAAGAAAGAATTCAGTAACTGAGTTTCTTCTGGCAAAACAAGTTCATTGTGCAGCCTGCTTTATTTGGGTAACTGAAGCAACTTTGGTTTCTATTAAGAGTATCTTTGTTCCACTGCATTTTATTATTACTAAGAACACTGTTTTAAAGAATATAATTTTTCTCATTTCAAAGTAATTCATACCTTTTAGGGGAAATTTGAAAAAAGTAAAATAAAACAATAAATCATATGCACTAATAAATATCTTGACAGAGTCCCATGTTTTCAGTTATAAGTAACTTTTGTCATTATAAGAAACAGTATTGCAATACTGAAAAAGACCACTAAAGAGCATTTTTTCCTTGCATTTCAATGCTTTGAGATAGCCACTGATAGTATTTGTGACTATGTTTTTATGCCGTTCACACACACACACATATACACATACAGATGCAAATTTATTTAAATAAGGTCCTATCACTTATCCTTTTTTAAATCATCTCTATATTTTTTAAAACTGTTCTATTATTTATTTAGGTTTTTTCCATGTCTTCCTTCTTCTCTTATCATTTCTTTATTCTCTCTCCCAAACAACTTATGTTAATCATATATATACACTTAGTAAATCATGTATTGAATATTTTATAAATGAGTATGTTTATATGTGTGTTTATAATGTATGATATCAAAATTTGGAGGAATCAGTCATTGCTTTGATGTTGTTTTTAAAATCTAGGGTCATATTATAGACACTTTTTTTTTTTTTTCAATTAAGGAGCTTTTCCCCATAAAAAATACATCGTGAAAATCCCCCCAAGTCAGTTGCTTTAGGTATCATGTAAGTGTGTTTTAGCTACTTGTTTTTTGTAGGACCTTGTATCTCACAGCACAGACTTGAGAATGAATATGTTGATATTATCAATAGTTTGAAGCCAAACTCTTGAGAATAAAAATATCTGGGCTGAGCAATTGGTCAAAGCTCATTTATGTGAAGCATGGAGTGACTGAACTCAACACTTCATGAGGTTGATAATTCTTTTACTCCCATTTCACACATGAAGAAAATAAGGTACACAGACTACAACATAACTTTTCCAAGAACACAAAACCTGTGCCTTGCAAGCCTCTACACGCCAGTCTCACAGATGCCAACCAAATGGTTGTTTTGTAAAGTAAATGGTAACCATGATAAAATCAACATGCCCTTCTTGTAATGGGGTAATTTATCTTGAGGACTCACACCACAGTCTGTGCCTGGAGCTTTTCATGCTTTTGCCATGGTCACAGTTTTCTTCTTTAGTGGTCTTCTGTGATGAGTGTGGACATCTGCTTTCACAGTCCATCTGCAGAGGACAAGAATGAGACACAATGAGGTAAGTTATTTGATCCAATGACATACAAGAAGTCAGCAAAGGAAAGAGACCAAAGAAACAGTTCTGTTGATCCCCAGGCTAGAATTCTGCCGCCCAATAAAATCTGAATTCTGGGAAAACCCCACACAACATAAGTTTTCTTATAAATGTGAATCTCAATACTTATTTAATTTATGGCTTTTAAGGGGTGCTTGGTCTGGAGCTGGTGCATAGCTGGGAAGGCAGAGCCAGGTCACATCTCTCCTGAGCTGGGTGTGCTGTGCTAATTGCCCCACATCGGTCTGGCAGAGAGCCTGTTGAAAGGCAGAGCCTGGATCCACCCCCTGAATCAGAAATCTGGCTGAGGGAACCTGAAATTTGCAGGATGAACTCTGTGGTATACACTTTTAATAAACATGCCAGATAACTTTCATACGTACAAATATTTGAGAAAAACTGTCTCCTTCAAAGGTGCCGTTTGGGCATCTTGGCTTGGTGGGAAAGGCAGCCATTTACTGCCACTACTGGCTATTGGGTAATTACTTAAATTCCCATAATAATAAGGTGGGGATAACAGCGCTTATTAACACATAGGATTATTGTTAAATTAAAAGTAATGTATGTAAAGGTTCTGGCACCCAGAGATTAAATGGCATTCAGCCTAAATCAATCATAGTAAGAACAAAAGCTCGTTGAAGGTATTCTAGAAACCATTAGTTCAGTTCAGTCACTCAGTCATGTCCGACTCTTTGCAACCGCATGGGCCGCAGCACACCAGGCCTCCCTGTCCATCACCAACTCCCGGAGTTCACTCAAACTCATGTCCATTGGGTTGGTGATGCCATCCAACCATCTCATCCTGTGTCATTCCCTTCTCCTCCTGCCTTCAATCTTTCCAAGCATCAGGGTCTTTTCAAATGAGTCAGCTCTTCGCATGAGGTGGCCAAAGTATTGGAGTTTCAGCTTCAACATCAGTCCTTCTAATGAATCTTCAGGACTGATTTCCTTTAGGATGGACTGGTTGGATCTCCTTGCAGTCCAAGGAACCCTCAAGAGTCTTCTCCAACACCAAAGTTCAAAAGCATCAATTCTTCGGCACTCAGCTTTTCTTTACCAACTCTCACATTCGTACATGACTACTGGAAAAACCATAGCTTTGACTAGACAGACCTTTGTTGACAAAGTAATGTCTCTGTCTAGGTTGCTGATAACTTTTCTTCCAAGGAGTAAGCGTTTTTTAATTTTATGCAGTCACCATCTGCAGTGATTTTGGAGCCCCCAAAAATAAAGTCTGACACTGTTTCCACTGTTTCCCCATCTATTTGTCATGAAATAATGGGACTGGATGCCATGATCTTAGTTTTCTGAATGCTGAGTTTAAGCCAACTTTTCACTCTCCTCTTTCACTTTCATCAAGAGGCTCTTTAGTTCTTCTTCACTTTCTGCCATAAGGGTGGTGTCATCTGCATATCTGAGGTTATTGATATTTCTCCCGGCAATCTTGATTCCAACTTGTTCTTCATCCAGTCCAGCGTTTCTCAGAACCTGGTTAATTTCATGTGGTTTTCAGTTGGGAAATAATTGTTTTTTAATCAGTTTTATATTTATGTATTTATTCAGCTGTATGGGTTCTTAGTTGCAGTGTGTGAACTCTTAGTTGTGGTCCGTGGGATCTAGTTCCCTAAACAGGGATCAAACCTAGGCCCCCTGCATTGGGAGTGCTGAGTCTTAGCCACTGGACCACCAGGGAAGCCCCCAGAAAAGAGAATTTTGAAGAAAGAAAGTTAGGAACCCAATGATACACAGTGACTAACCCCTAAAGAAGGTCAGGATTCTCAAACCCCGAGCGAAGCAGCATCACTCCCTCATTCTTTAGAAGCAGATGGGTGGGTAATATAACGGGAGGCTGAGCCAGGCAGAGGAGGGCAGTTGTGAAGCATACGCAGATGGGGCGGCGCTGTTCAGATAATGGTGATAAAACTGTACGGAAGTTGGTGCCAAAGGTGAAGCCGTGATGCCAAGACAAACTGGAAAACAGCAGCACACATGCAGGCCTCCTGGGGAAAGATGAGGCTGTGCCAAATTAGGGAAAGCAAAACAAACTGCAGGATCTTCATGAATTATAACTTTGTAAGTGCATGGGATAGAAAAAAAAAATCCACATGTTTTCTCAAAAAGAGAAGCAAACAAGAAAAATGAAATTTAGAAGCAATTCTGATGAATAATGTGAAAATTTTATCAGGAGAGCTTAACTAGGAGGAAGTCACAATCTCCCTTTGCTTTAGAGATCTCAACTCTGGAAAGAATAAGTAATTGCTTCTTAAGGCCTGTTTCAGAGAGAAGCTGCCCCAATTCCACAATAACATGATAAAATGCTGGCTTTCATCTAACTTTGTGTAAGTCCTATCTGAATTAGGAATTTTATCAAAAGATCCTTTCCTTTGGTGGTTTTCCTTTGTTATGCAGCTTGCTTTATGTTCTCTTATGCATTGTTCCTTTCTGAAAAAACCAAGTTAATCAAATCCTGGAATGAAAATATGAACAGTTATCATTTCTGAGTGCTTGGGCTTAAACTAAACCTAAGCTTAGTTAACTTAGGCTGGGCACTTAATTAAGTTCTAATGGTAAATGTTCTTATGATCCCCATTCTAGTTACAAGGAAATAAAGTAGCTGGCAAAATGACCAAGCTAGCAGGGTCTGAGGGGGGATTGGACAATGCCTCAGACTATGCACTAATTACAATTTGGAGAGAGAGAAGGATCGTGCCTTGTTTGATGTAAAGAATTTAGGAGGGAAGGTCTTGATTCCTTCAGTGACTGGAGAAACACTGCTTGTGTTAGATTCTGTTATATGTCCACTCTGATATTTGCCCTGCTTTCTATTCCTGAAATCATCCCCTCAGAGACCCAAAGGGTAGCATTACAGCAATGAATGAGCCATCTGTCACTGAATGTTTTGGCTACAAAGCTTTATTTTGGATCCAGTAGGTGAGAGAAAGATCTGACAGGGCTTCTGCAGGGTGAAGTCCAGGGCAAAGGTCTGGTAATGACTTTGCTGGTGAATGAAACCCTTCACTTCCACCCCCCGAAGGGCTTCCACCTGCCTGCTCTCCAAGTTTATTTTGATGATCTTGGAAATATTAGCAGGAAATGATTCTGTCTCCTGTCATACTGCTTCACTTTTGTTATCTGGAATGAAGGAGAACTTCCCTGATGATGTAGATAGAAAAGAAACAAAATATTTTAAATGATTTTCAAGATGAAAATCATTTAAGTCATAAGATGATTTTCAGCCTGTGGCCAAGAATACTTTAAATATTCTTTATTTTTTAAAATTAAAAGATCATGCTTTCATGTAGATTCCCAAAATTTATTTTTGAAGCAAAGTTTTCTGCTTTGGCAAAGATTCCACATCAAACAAAAACCATGGAATTTCAAAAGTCTGTATTTCAGTTTAGGAAATCAAGATAGGTAACAGTTTTAAAAAATTGAATGCAGGAAGAAAACTTTATTATGCTTGCATGAATATAGCAATTACTAATCAAAACCTGTTTTTTTTACTAACCAGAAAAAAAAAAAAAAAAACCACTTCCTGATCACTGGCCTCAGAAATGGGCTTGAATCTACAGGAATCAGGGACTGTACTTACCAGGAAACTAGCTAAACAACTTTTGTTCCAGTCATACAGAAAAAGGCACCTCAGAATTCTTCTATTAACTTCTCAGCTTCTAACAGCGTGGCTGGCAATTTACCAATCATAAACCTGAGCTCATCTTTAATAACCTCATAGGTTTGGGCATTTGGGCAACATATAGGCATTAAATTGGTTTAGGATATCTGCCTAGAACACCCAAATACCATGATCACCACTATCCCTGGGCAAGTAATTTATAAGGCACTTTAACACTGGTTGGTAACTTGTTGACCACCTGCAAGGGTGCAGAATCTAGTAGAGATAAGATTGACCCAAACATAAAGGAGACACAAGTTTTAACTAAGCAATTGAGTAAAATAAATAATGTGATTGATTTTTATCATGTGTCAATGGAAGAACAATGTGCATAGCTTGGTTTCTTTAAGATACTTCCTTGGAGAGTTAATAGTATGCCATTTAAACTTTGAAAAATTTCATGTGTAGAAATTTAGACATGGTTCTTAATATTATTTCTAACTGCTTCTTCCTGTACTTACAATATGTTTATCTTTCAAGAATATGATAAACCTAACAATATTTTTATTAATTCTACTTGCTAAGTGTGGCCACTCTGGTGGCTCAGATGGTAAAGAATCTGTCTCCAATGCAGGAGACCTGGGTTTGATCCCTAGGTTGGGAAGATTTCCTGGAGAAGGGAATGGCAACTTCCGCCAGTAATCTTGCCTAGAGAAATTCTAGGGGGCTACAGTCCATGGTGTCTCAGAATCGGACATGACTGAGCAACTAACACTTCACTTTCAAGTGTGGTAGACAGAAGCTTAAAGTGGTCCCCCAAGATTTCATGCCCCCCCCCCAGTCTCTGGAGCCTGTGAGAGTGGTGTATTGTATGGCAGAGTTAACCTTTAGAAAGAGAGATTATTCAGGTAGATCTAATCTAATTGCAGGAACCCTTAAAAGTGGAGAGCTTTGTCTTGCTGATGGCATAAAAGGAAAAAAATTTCAAGGTAGGAGAAGGATTTCATATACTAATGTTGGCTCCACAATGGAGGGGTCATGTGATGAGGAATGCAGGTGGTCTCTAGAAGCTGAGAACAGCTAGGGGTAAACAGCCAGCCATGAGATGGAGGCCTCCACCCTTGGTAACAAGGAGCTGGGTTCTGCCCATGGTCTGAATGTATTTGTGAACAGAGTCCTCACCTGAGCATCTAGATAAGACCTCCACCCAGCTGACACTTTGACTTTGACCCTGTGGGACTCTAAGAAGAGAACCCAGCCAAAACCTTGAGACTTTCACCTTACAGAACTGCATACTAATAAAAGAATGTTGCTTTACTTTGCTGCTGCTGCTGCTAAGTCACTTCAGTCGTGTCCGACTCTGTGTGACCCCACAGACGGCAGCCCACCAGGCTCCCCAGTCCCTGGGATTCTCCAGGCAAGAACACTGGAGTGGGTTGCCATTTCCTTCTCCAATGCATGAAAGTGAAAAGTGAAAGTGAAGTCGTTCAGTCGTGTTCGACTCTTCACGACCCCATGGACTGCAGCCTCCCAGGCTCCTCCGTCCATGGGATTTTCCAGGCAAGAGTACTGGAGTGGGGTGCCATTACTTTGCTAGTTTGTGGCAATTTGTCACCCAACAGTAGATAAATGTGTTATCTGTTATATCTAGACAAATGGGACTCCTGGCTGAGTGATGGAATAAATGAACCTCATCTAAGCTTTCATTCTAAATTTCCATGATCCTGTGGCTTCATCTTCCCTGACATTTCTTCATTAGCATTCATTCTACTTAGTTGGGCACAGGAGTATGATTCGGCTTCAGTGTGCGGCTCTCTGACAGCCTGGAATGAATGAGGCTGCACTTAATTGTGAATCAGCTGATGTAGGATTTAGCTGCTGAAATCAGGTTCACCTGCTCCCCTGTGCAGGGAAATCACCCAGATGGTAAAAATTTGCCTCAGCTGTCACTCACTCCTAGAAACTTTGATTTTGTTGTTGTGGTTGTGGTTCAGTCGCTCAGTCATATCTGACTGTTTGCGACCCCATGGACTGCAGCACACCAGGCTTCCCTGTCTTTCACCATCTCCCAGAGCTTGTTCATACTCATGTCCTTTGAGTCGGTGATGCTACCCAGCCACCTTGTCCTCTATCATCCCTTTCTCCTCCTACCTTCAATCTTCCCAGCATCAGGGTCTTTTCTAATACCGGGATAAAATGTTTAAAAAAAAAAAAAAAAAAAGCAGGTTAATTACAGGTTATTAAGATTGGGATGCTGCAGATGGAAAAAAAAAAAACAAAAAAAACCTCTCAGTCTTAAAATCAGGCAGATTCTCAAAAGGTACCTGGGGTGCAGCGCTCGCTGCTGTTCCTCTTGGACAGATGTTCTGGAGAGCTTATGCTGCTTATATATTCATGAGGGAGCTGCCACGGGGTACAAGGAGAGGCAAATCCAGCTAATTCTGGAAGGATGTCCCACCTTCCCTTCAGAACTGGGACTGTAAAGCCTTCTAAAAACATGAACAGAAGCAAAATGACCTGCTCTATGTTTTATCTTCCTTCTCTCCTCGTCCTGAGTATGAAAAGAGGCAAGATTCCAAGTAACTGTCTTCGGGCCTGATAAGCTAATGTCAGTGTTACCCTTAAATATGCGTGGAAGGACACAATCCCCATCTACTGGCTAAGAACCAAGGTGGAGCAATGAGTTCCAGTCCCTTATCTTATCAGAAAATTAGAATCTTCTCATCTCAAAAATAGGGAACACAATACTTACCTCCTAGGGCTCTCATGAGAGTTAAGGGTAAAGTGTGTGGAAAGACTTCAGCACTCTGCCAGGCAGTTGTAAAGGCTCCCCATGGAGCAGCTTTTGTTGTTATTTTCACTTCCTGCTTCTCTGGAAAAGGCACAGCAGTGTGTGCCTGGAGCACATTGTTAATTCCTGGGATGGCTCTTGCAGCTTAACATTTAATTTTTAGCTTCCAGTTAGCAATGGCCAGGCAGCATCATGGGCCCTCTGATGCCGGATGGTGATTAACTCAGTTAAAATGTGCCAAGCACTTTCAAATATAGCTCTGATTTAGGAGCTGCATTTAGAAATGATCCTGATAGACGTGCATTCTGTGCACGTAGTTATAGCTTTGGACATACACACCTAGCTGATAATCGTCAGTTGTAATATAGGTCTTTATAGAGAGTGTAGAGCCTTATAGCAGGATTTTGAAGGTAACTAATGTCTGTTATCAGATTTTATAGTTTGTAAAGTGTTCTGTGAGATGAGTACAATTGTGCGGTAGTTTGAGCATTCTTTGGCATTGCCTTTCTTTGGGATTGGAATGAAAACTGACCTTTTCCAGTCCTGTGGCCACTGCTGAGTTTTCCAAATTTGCTGGCATGTTGAGTGCAGCACTTTCACAGCATCATCTTTCAGGATTTGAAATAGCTCAACAGATGTTCAAGCTGGTTTTAGAAAAGGCAGAGGAACCAGAGATCAAATTGCCAACATCTGCTGGATCATGGAAAAAGCAAGAGAGTTCCAGAAAAACATCTATTTCTGCTTTATTGACTATCCCAAAGCCTTTGACTGTGTGGATCACAGTAAACTGTGGAAAATTCTAAAAGAGATGGAAATACCAGACCACCTGACCTGCCTCTTTAGAAACCTGTATGCAGGTCAGGAAGCAACAGTTAGAACTGGACATGGAACAACAGACTGGTTCCAAATAGGAAAAGGTTTTATATTGTCACCCTGTTTATTTAACTTATATGCAGAGTACATCATGAGAAACGCTGGGCTGGAAGAAGCACAAGCTGGAATAAGATTGCCAGGAGAAATATCAATAACCTCAGATATGCAGATGACACCACCTTTATGGCAGAAAGTGAAGAGGAACTCAAAAGCCTCTTGATGAAAGTGAAAGAGGAGAGTTAAAACAGTTGGCTTAAAGCTCAACATTCAGAAAACGAAGATCATGGCATCTGGTCCCATCACTTTGTGGGAAATAGATGGGGAAACAGTGGAAACAGTGTCAGACTTTATTTTTCTGGGCTCCAAAATCACTGCAGATGGTGACTGCAGCCATGAAATTAAAAGACGCTTACTCCTTGGAAGGAAAGTTATGACCAACCTAGATAGCATAATCAAAAGCAGAGACATTACTTTGCCCACAAAGGTCCGTCTAGTCAAGGTTATGGTTTTTCCAGTGGTCATGTATGGATGTGAGAGTTGGACTGTGAAGAGAGCTGAGTGCTGAAGAATTGATGCTTCTGAAGTGTGGTGTTGGAGAAGACTCTTGAGGATCCCTTAGACTTCAGGGAGATCCAACCAGTCCATTCTAAAGGAGATCAATTCTGGGTGTTTATTGGAAGGACTGATGCTAAAGCTGAAACTCCAGTACTTTGGCCACCTCATGCGAAGAGTTGATTCATTGGAAAAGACTCTGATGCTAGGAGGGATTGGGGGCAGGAGGAAAAGGGGGCGACAGAGGATGAGATGGCTGGATGGCATCACCGACTTGATGGACATGAGTTTGAGTGAACTCCGGGAGTTGGTGATGGACAGGGAGGCCTGGCCTGCTGCAATTCATGGGGTCGCAAAGAGTCGGACATGACTGAGCGACTGAACTGAACTGAACTGAAAGTGTTCTGTAGCACTTATAATAATCGAACCCGGTCTCCCGCATTGGAGGCAGACGCTTTAACCTCTGAGCCACCAGGGAAGCCCATATATAACAGTCCTTTAGGTTACAATAAAGTATCATCATCGTCATTGTTATCTCCATTATACAAATGATGACATTAAGACTGAGGAAGGCAAAGTGACCCACCCAAAGTTGTTCTTTAAATTCCTAGGGAATAAGATTGTTATTTTCTCTGTAAATGTCTTTGTGAAGGGCAACTTATTCCAATAAGTTATTGATACACTCAATTATGGAAAGACAGATTAACTCTTTTATGCCACCAGGAAACCAAATTAGAGATTATCTCTGTATAACACAATGATTTATAACATTCTCAATTGGTTATCAAGACAGGTAAATTAAGAAATCAAAGTTAGAAACCTTCAGTGTATTCGTACCTAAGAGTAGAGCTGAAGAATGGAGTGATATTGTATTTGAGATATTTGAAAAGGTGGTAGAACCATGCACTACAGTTCCTAGGCAGTTCTGTTTCTCCCTTTACTCATTCACAACATAAATTTTGAGAAAAGAAAGATACGTTTTGTCATTTGCTTTCATTTCTAATTGTATATCTGTGGTCATGGAAAAGTAAACTTCTTGTCTGTAAATTCAGAGATTTGAAAAAAATTTTGGAGTCGTAGCCACTTAGAAGCTCATTTATAACAGCTCTGTAACCTCAGCCTCGTGAAGTCACTTCATACAGATCTATCTCTGCATCTGCTTTCTTTCCTCTGTCTACATTTTGGGACAGGTGGAATCTTGGTAATAAAACCACTAAAGTCAATGTTACTATAAACATTGCAGGAAAAGAAGTCACAGATTGACCCTCTGGAGAGTGTATTTGAGGAAAGGGTAACTTACCGCATTTTTTGGTGATACTGTTAGAAATGACAGATTGCTTATGTGATGAAGATGTTTGTATTTTGCCCCCCACCAACTGACCAGCTGTTGCTTTTCTTCCAATAGCTACCTAAGCCTCAGTGCTTAATGTGGTTCCCAAAACACAGGGCCTTGGGCAGTTGCCTGCAATTTGCTGTAGGTTGCTTGGCATTAACGCATACATTCTTATTTCTATGACAACAGTAGTTCTACATGTATAACTCTGGTGCAGTTTAGAATGATGCTGCTGAATTTCTGTGAACCTCTGCCTTGAGGCGATAATCTATCCCCTGGGGAAAAGCATATGCCTTTCAGCTGGGCTTCCTTGCTGGCTCAGTGGTAAAGAATCCACCTGCAATGCAGGAGACACAAATTGGATTCCTGGGTCAGGAAGACCCGCCCGGGGGAGGGCATGGCAACCCACTCCAGTATTCTTGCCTGGAAAATCCCACGGACAGAGGAGCCTGGCGGGCTGCAGTCCATAGGGTCACAAAGAGTTGGACATGACTGAAGTGACTTAGCATGAGCACAACCATCAGCTGGGAGAATCCTTTCCCTTGAGGTTGGGGAAGGATGGGGAATAGTTTCAGAGTATTCTGATTTGCAGGATAAAATGGGTCCACAGAGGAGGCTGTCGCTGGGGTAGGGGAGTTGGGATACATGCAGTGGGGGAGGGATCCTCAGGAAAATAAACAGAGAAGCTGAGTTGTCAGCAGACATTTTGCTCCTTGGTTTCTCCCTCTGTTTGTTGTATATTTTGATGATATCAGAGCATCTAAGTTAATGATGAGTTGGTCCCTGTGATGACGTAGAGAATTGCCTGACCACTGCCAAATATCAGTCAGGAGGACTGAGCATCCAGTGAGGCAGGAGCAAGTGGCTGGGACTCTCTCTTAAGTAGATGGAAGGGCGGGGTGGTGGGACGGGGGCGGTTGGGGGACGGTGGGGGGGCTGCCCCAGTGGCTGGTCCAGATTAGTCCACATGGAGCAGGGTGTGAAAAGGGATTTTTCCTGTTGCATCATTGGGGATTAAAGGCACCAAGTACTTCACATTCTGCATTTACAGTGACAGCAGCAGGAGGGCCAGCTACCACCTCCTGGGTGGAGTGAGAGGAGGCAGGGCTGAGAAGCAGCCAGTAACCAACCACCTTCCCTACTCTCTCCCGCCCCCAGCTAAGGCCCCCAAGTTAACATGGTGATGGGGGAGGGCGGGGAGATAAAATGCTGTCTTTAAAAAGGTGCTATGCTTGTGCAGAAAAGTTATTCTTTCTGCATACACACATTATCACCTCTTGAGAGGAGACAGGGAAGGGAAATCCCAAGATCATTGTCAAGAAAATTTGCAGAGGTGGGGATAGGGGTAGGTGGAATGAGGGTGGGGGTGGATGGGGTGAAGGTGGGGGTGAGTGGAGTGGGGGTGGGGTGGGTGGAGTGGGGGTGGAGAGGGGAGGGGAAGAGGTACCTGAACTCTTCTGCTCTCTCCAACACCCCCTGCACCCTCCCACCCCTGCCTCTCAGGGAGGAGTAAGAGTAAGGATCTCTCCTTTGAAATTTGAGACCCTTTGGGCCTGCTGAGCTTAGTGCTCCTGGGACCTGGAGAAAGGTCAGCAGAGAGAGGCTGGGACAGCAGGTCTCCCAGACACACTGGCGCTCCCACAATCTGGGGTGAGGAGGAGATGTGAGTTGAGTCAGATGCGGCTGGGTTATTTTCTAAAAGAGGAGTTCTCTGAAGCAAGAGGCTGGGGTGCTGATGGCCCGTGGAGGGAGCTGAGAGTGAGTGAGTGGTCTCCTTCCAAACCTAGAAAACTTGCCATGGAAGGGTTGGCCTTGCAGAAAACCCATGTGTTTCCAGATCAGTGTTTGACTCCCTGACACACAGATGACACCAAAGCCAGTCATTCTGGGCCAGAGGAAGAGCAGCGACAGCAGTCTCAGTCAGGGGTCAAGTTCGGAGGCCCGTTTCTTCATTTTCTCAGGACTCTGACTCTGGGGGAGATAGCTTGGAGAAGAGGAGAGCAGGGTGTCCTGTTCAGGTGAGAGAGTCCCATGTCCCTGAGACCCACCACCATCCCCACCACGCATGTTCCGGTACAGAGAGCCCAACGGGAGCTAAGGAGGCAAAAGGAACAATACTTGAATCCAGCAACGCTGGAGTTTTCAAACAAGTAGTACTGCATCTTTCTTTCCTTCATTATTTCTTTTTTCCCCTTGCTTTTCTTTCTTCCTTCCTTTCTTCTCTGGGTCTTCATTGCTCTGCGCGGGCTTTCTCTAATTATGTAATTAGAGAGCAGTGGGGGCTGCTCTCTGGTTATGGTACATGAGCTTCTGCAGTGGCTTCTCTTGTTGAGGAGCTTGGGCTCTAGAGCCTGCAGGCTTCAGTAGCTGTGATGCACGAGTTTAGTTGTCCCGCGACATGTGGACTCTTTCCAAACCAGGAATCAAACCCCTGTCCCCTGTGTTGGCAGGTAGGCTTCTAACCACTGGACCACCAGGGAAGTCCAATACTGCATCCTAAACACTGGAATTAGACTATTCTAATAAGCAAAATAGCTGAAAACATTTTTAGGGGAGTTGGTAAGCAAGGGGGAAAGGAGAGCATGGACAGAAATGTTCTTTGTTTACACACAGAGTGAATGGAGGTTCTTCAGTAAACTGAAGCTGATCTGACTGGGCAGACTCTGGAGCGTAAAGAATACAGTGCATCAGGCAAAGTGAGTGCTTCCAACAAGGGAGGGAGAGAAAGAAAAGAAATAGATGGAGGGAGGAAGGCAGGCAGGATAGCTTTCTTGGCTTCTCCCAAGTGGAGGGCTGTTGCAACTCTAGTAATGAATTTGAGAAGCTGCCCTTAAAGGCATCCGAGTGAAGAGGGTGTTCTTCAATCTGTTGTGCTACGTCTAATCCTTGCCTAATAACCGAAACCAGTGGCTGCTCCCTTTCATAATTGTCATTTAAGTGTCTTTTCTTTGAATTGAACGTGCGTAGTTTGGTGCATAGATTGAACAGGCACAGTTCCTTTCATCAGAAAATCTTTCATCATTTTACTCCCCTTCCCTTGCTCTCAGAAATGTCTTCCCTTTGACTTTTTTTAAAAAGTATTTTAACAGGCATTATTTTCTAAGTCTTTCATTTCCCTTCATGCACATAAGTTATCTGTTGATTTCATGCCCTGGATGTAAGAAGCAGTGGCTAAATCAATACTACTGAATACATTTGCAAAAGAAAAGAATTTTTAAACAAGTTTTCCTAGGCATGAAAATAGATGAACTGGTGGGATAAATTATTCCTCTCATTTCTAGAAAACAGAATAGTTATAGATTCTTTTCACTAAAGCAGAAAGAGTTTATTTCTTGCCATTCTTTATACTGTTTGATGCCAGAAGACTAAGGCAATGTCTGTAGTTATTTGGACAAACTGTTGCCACTGAGATTGCCTACTTTTTTGATTAAAAAAAAAACTTGTTCTCTTTTCTTGATCAAGGAAATTTTATCTCACCTCCTACTTCCAACCTGGCTAAATGTAATCATCAAGTTGCCAAAATAAATGACCTTTAAATTGAGAGTTTTATTGAAACAATCAACATAGATGGCTGCTGCCATCCCTGTATGAAGGGTCACAAATATATCGCCTTGAATGCTCGAAGGAACTTTCTGGAACGGTTCCCACATGCTTTTGATTTTATAAGAGACCATAACTTCTGGAATTCCTAATAAAGAAGAAAAAAAGGGTTATTTTTAGTGGATGCTTTTAGAGGAAACAATTCGACATATTCTGCCAGCAGCCTTAGAGGCTGTGCAGGTGCCTTGTAAATACCCAGGTTTAGCTGATGTCAGGAACACATTTATTGCTTTGATACTATTAATAACACAGACATTTACTATCCGGTATGACTCCATAGGAGAGCTCACATCAAGCACACTTAGATCACAGGATCTAAGAAAAGCTGACTTTGGGGTATACTTGAAAAAACAAAACCATGAGATACAATGTAGGCTGTGAATTAATGACTGTTTATAGATATCAACGGGTTTTTTTTTTTTTTCTGCTCAAGATCTTCTTAAACAAAATGAAACAAGTCAGTTTTTGACTTATATATATGTGTATTTAAATATACACACATATATAATCATTTTTAAAGAAGTTCACCATGTTTTACAACTATTGCTTTCTAGATTCCTTTTCCATAGACTCCCCCCCCACCGCCCACCTCCCTCCCCCCCCACCCCCGCCCCACACACACACATCAGAGCTTCTGTAGTGGCTCAGATGGTAAAAAACCTGCCTGCAATGCAGGAGACCCAGGTTCAATCCCTGGGTCAGGAAGATCTTCTGGAGAAGGGAATGGCAGCTCATTCCAGTATTCTTGCCTGGAGAATTCCACGGACAGAGGAGCCTGGCAGGCTGTAGTCCACGGGGTTGCAAAGAGTTGGACACGACTGAGCAACTAAAGCTTTCCCTTTTCAGTGAAGGTATTTTGTTAAACAACAACTTTAATGAAACATTTGCAGTGAGTCGCTAAACTGTTAAAAGGGATTCTTTTTTCTCTTCTTTACTTTTGGGTATTCTGTAAGGGTTTGCTTACCACTGTCTAACCCTCCTCCAGAAATGTTCACTCTCCAGTCTAATGGTAAGGACTGTGAGAGTAACCTGAGGCCACAGTGCCAGACTTCTTCGCTCCTGACTTAAAAAAAAAAAACAAACAACTATGTACCTTTCAGTCATTTTATAATTGAGATCTATACATTTTAGAATTATGTTTAAATTTTTTTTGTTGTTACTAGGAGATAGAAAGTATTGAACATCTTGTAAAACAAAATGAGGATTGACTGTAATTGGATAAATATTTCACAATATAGTTTGATGAAATACATTTTAATATTTTAATTACCTTATGAAATAAAGCACATTGAACAGCAAAGAGGGCATGTAAAATTTATAGCCATGGGGGTTTTTCAAAGTATCTTAAAATTTTTGGTAGTCCTGCAAAGCACTCCAACTATGATAAAAAGAATTAGTGTCTCTGACACATTTCCTCAATTGTTCTGAATTCAGAAAAATTATGGGCTAAAATACCATCTTTTTTAAAGAAAAGTTTCTTTTCATTTTCTTTTTTATTTTTAATTGAAGTATAGTTGTGTTTTTAAACAATGTTGTTGTGTTTATAAACAATGTGTTTATTTGTGTTTATAAACAATGTTGTGTTTATTTTAAAAATTTTTGGCCACACCCTGTGGCATTCAGGATCTTAGTTACCCGACCAGGAATTGAATTTAATTATGTATACAAACTCTTAAGAATTTGCAAAGTCCAGTATAAAGACCAATTATCTAGTCAGTATCTTCCATTGTCTCTTACAAATCTCTTACAATTTTACAGGGCACCAAGGATATGACTCTCAATCTCTTGAGTCCTTGGTTTCCTTATTGGAGTCAGGCTGACTAATAAATAAACACATAAATAGTGACAATGTCAGGATTCAATGCTGGTAAATGTTTAACAACTGGCTCTTGAGGGGAAAAGGAAGCCTGGTTTATAGCTTTTGCCCATTTCTGTGACGTAAATACTCCCACCATGGTCTGTTTCAAGCTACAGGATGAAGTCATCTGCCTTGCAAAATTCCTGAAATTAACAGTCAGCTCTCAGGCTCTCCTGAGCTGGTCCAAGCCAGTTGTAGCACATCAGTGTGTCGTGACTTATTCACTATTCTGTTCTGATCAGTCAGCTTGAAGGTCAGTAGGTTTGTGGTCCCCCAGTATTTTTCAGTATCGTTGTTGTTCAATCACTAAGTCATGTCCGACTTTTTGTGACCCTGTGGACTGCAGCATGTCAAGCTTCCCTGTCCTTCATTTCCAGAATTTGCTCAAACTCATGTCCATTGAATCAGTGATGCCATCCAGCCATCTCACCCTCTGTCACCCCCTTCTCCTGTCCTCAGTCTTTCCCAGCATCAAGGTCTTTTCCAATAAGTCTCTTCGAATCAGGTGGCCAAAGAATTGGAGCTTCAGCTTCAGCATCAGTCTTTCCAATGAATATTCAGTGTTGATTTTCCTTAGGATTGACTGGTTTGATCTCCTTGCAGTCCAAGAATCTTCAAGAGTGTTCTCTAGCACCATAATTCAAAGAGTTAATTCTTTGGTGCTCAGCCTTCTTTATGGTTCAAATCTCACATCTGTATATGACTACTGGAAAAACCATAACTTGGACTATACGGACCTTTTTCAGCAAAGGGCTGCTCTGCTTTTTAATATTCTGTCTAGGTTTGTCATAGCTTTTCTCCCAAGGAGCAACAGTCTTTTAATTTCATGGCTATACTCACCATCCACAGTGATTTTGGAGCCCAAGAAAATAAAAACTGTCAGTGTTTCCACTTTTTCCCCATGTATTTGCCAGGAAGTGTTGGGACCAGATACCACAATCTCAGTTTTTTGAATGTTGAGTTTTAAGTTTTTCAGTATGCATGCTTTTCCATTTACATATTTATAAGAAGCGGCGCCTTCCTTCTGGCTTCCATCTGACATCTCCCTCTCCCTCTGTACCATTCTCTGGCCTTGCATGTAGACTGATGAGTAACCTGTCCTTCCTTGGTGACAGCCTAATGTGGTTTCCTCCAAGTGTGTGAAAACTACATTATGCTTCTGGGACCAAAATTAGGCAATTGAACAAATGTCTATTTGCTAATAGGTTTTAAAAAACAGTTGTTGTTAAAATGGCCTGTTTTACTCATTTCTTTATCTTTGCAACTTTGGTTGTGTATTTTGTGTATTTATAAAATACTTGAAGATATCAACTTGAAGATATCATTATACTTAACTGAGTCATGTCCTCCTGATTTGGTCTCTTGGAAGCAGCCCCTGAGATAAGTATTTGAGTTTAGTTTGTGAGGTGCAGGAAACACTACTAGGGGAGCAGAGAAATGATGCAGGGAAAGTAAAGCATCCCATCAAAGGTATATGATTGAGTCAGCTACTGAGTGAATGACTACTGCTTACTTCTCTTGGTAAACCCTAGTGAGTAGTGTAAAACACATGCTTCAGAATTACCCTATCTGAAGGCAGGGAGCTGGGACATGGTTGAGGGCTGCTTCAGAGATTGTTCATTTCTGGTCCTTCCATTCTGCTAGGGATATGGGCCTTTTGGGCCTGAGTCCTTAGGCCAGAGATGCAGATATTGGCAGTCTGAAAAGGCCAGAGCACGTTGAGAAGTCAAAGAGTAAAGGCAGGCAAGGACAATGTCTGCTGTGTTTAGAAGCTTTTACCAATTATGGTGGAGAAGGAAATAGCAACCCACTCCAGTATTCTGCCTGGAGAATCCCATGGACAGAGGAGCCTGGTAGGCTACAGTCCATGAAGTCGCAAAGAGTCAGACACGACTGAACACACAGTGCACACACACCAATTATGGGCATGCTTTATAAGTATTATTATTTTACATAATATATAAAATAGGTTTTATATACTATAAAGTACATAAAGGATCTCCAGTTTCTTATACAGCATGTGCATGGCACCTAAAGAGACCAAAATCAAATGAATCTGTTGGTCAAGGCTTCTTTCACTAATTGGACATTTCTGTGAGAATCTCATAGAGAAAAACAGTTCCAAACACAAAAGCCAGAAAGTGAAGTTGCTCAGTCGTGTCCGACTCTTTGCAACCCCATGGACTGTAACGTACCAGGCTCCTCCTTCCAGGGGATTTTCCAGGCAAGAATACTGGAGTGGGTTGCCATTTCCTTCTCCAAGAGATCTTCCCAACCCAGGGATTGAACCCGGGTCTCCCGCATTGTAGGCAGATGCTTTACCATCTGAGCCACCAGGGAAGTTCCCAGACAAAAGCCAGAGACCCCACTTATTCTGTTTTGTTTTGTTTTGTTTTGGCCACACCTTGCAGCATGTGGGATCTTAGTTCCCCAACCAGGGATGCAACCATACCCCCTGCATTGGAAAGAGGATTCTTAACCAGTGGGCCACCAGGGAAGTCCCAGCCCCACTTATTCTTTAATGCATCAAAATTTGAGAGTCTTTAGAAGCTGATTCCCAAATGCTGGAAGAGGAAAGTTTGTTATAGAACAACCATCTGGGGTTCTATAGATCCAGGGCTGCCCTCTAGACCCCCTTTCTCTAGAGCTATGGCCATCTCAGAGAGGATGGAAGTTTGGTGCCTTTTCCCACTTACCTTGTTCTACTCGCCTCTCCCATCTGGCTATCCCTGAGTTTTATCCTTTTATAGTAAACTGATAAACAGAAGGAAAATTTTTTTTTTCTGAAATGTGTGAGCAACTTCAACAAATTAATCAAACCCCTGGAGAGGGTGGAGGAAACCTATAATTTCCATATATTTGGTCAGTTGAATCACAAGTGACAACTTGAACTGGAAATTCACATGTTAAGCATGTGGGATGGGATGGCTGGGGCTGTCTTGTGGGACTTTAACATGTAGAATCTGATGGGCTACCTCCAGGTAGATAGTGTCAGAATTGAGTGAAGTTGTAGGGACACCGGAGAAGGTAATGGCACCCCACTCCAGTACTCTTGCCTGGAAAATCCCATGGACCGAGGAGCCTGGTGGGCTGCAGTCCATGGGGTCACTAAGAGTCGGACAGGACTGAGCGACTTCACTTTCACTTTTCACTTTCATGCATTGGAGAAGGAAATGGCAACCCACTCCAGTGTTCTTGCCTGGAGAATCCCAGGGACGGGGGAGCCTGGTGGGCTGCCGTCTCTGGGGTCACACAGAGTCAGACATGACTGAGGTGACTTAGCAGCAGCAGCAGTAGGGACACCTGGCTTGTGTCAGAGAATTGCTTGGCGTAAGGAAAAAAACCCACACATTGGAATTTTTTTCAGAATCTTAGAAGCAGGCCTGTGGATGTTCACCAACTCTGCTTAAGTATTTTATTATTTTTTTTATTTTAATTTGGCCTCGCTGCATGGCATGTGGGATCTTAGTTCCCCATGTAGGATTGAACCTGCAGTCCCTGTACTGGAAGCATGGCATATTAACCACTGGACCACCAAGGAGGTCCCTCTGCTTAAGCATTTTAAAGAGGAAATCTTCCCCTTTTGTCACACAGTTGAATAATATCTTGCCTCCCCCTTACTCGCATCCTCCAGTATTTGTCTTCCTAAATTTTCTGTGATAAACACTGAGTATTTTTAAATTTTCTTTTATACAGTCTATTTTCTTAAAAATTAAATTAGAAATTGTGCTAGGTACAGCAGCTCTTCCAGGAAGTCTTGCCTCATTCCACATCTCTCCGGCCCCCTGTCCTCCAGTAGAGGCTTGTATGGAAGTGGTGTGCTTTGTGTTAGTAATTCCCGCAGGCCTGCAGGCTCCACCAGGTGTGGGCCTGGTCTCCTCATCTTTGTGTTCTCATCCTTAAATACAGTATCTGGTAAATAGTAGGTATTAAAAAGTAACCACTATGCAAAACCACATTGCTCTTTAGGAGCATATGAAAGAAACCCAGGAAGATAAACATTCTTTGTCAAAAATATTTATGAGCCCTTTTGAAGGTGAATGTTCATCTTATAAGCTATAAAAACTGATAGGCTTTCATAAATGAGCATTTGTACTTAATTTCTAAAAGGACTGATTTGGTTAGTGTCCTGCAGTAAAAATATTCCAGGGATTCATGACCTTGGACCAATCACCTCTGTGTGTCTGTGTGCCTTTTGTTGTTGTTCATCAGATAATGAATATGGATGCCTTTTACAGGACATTGTAGACAGCAATGTTATCTGTGATGATTAAGATCATCATAAAGGCAGTTTGGTTTATTAATCCCTTAACTCAAAAATTTTTAGTAAAGAATGGCACCCCTCTCCAGCATTCTTGCCTGGAAAATCCACGGACAGAGGAGTATGGAGTATGGGGTCACAAAGAGTCAGACATAACTTAGCAACTAAACAGCAGCAAATAGCAACACATCATTTGTTAAAAGACATTAAAGGCAAAAGAAAATAAGAAAGAGGCCAAAAAAAGATGAACTAATTAAAAATTTCCTGCTAACAACCTGTACTAATAAAATTATGCAAAAAATAAAATGTTAGTCTGATGATGTGAGAAATTCTCTTTGTGAAATATGACTAAGAAATGAAAAATTTTCAATGGTTTATGGAAATGTGTTGTTTCATTACTCTAGGGTCACACCCTGTATAGTCAAAGCTATGGAAGAAATTATTGGGAGGTGTTACAAAATTTATTTCCTTGGAGAATCATAAGGTGAGGTTTAAAACCCCTCTACGTGATAGATTCCACCCGTGGTCTGGCTTAGACTAGAGAACCCCTTGAGTTTTCTTCAGTTCTCAGAATCTATAACAGTGCCTAAATAGATCAGACTGGGTTAGAATAAATTTATTTCAAGAATAAATTCATCTTTATAAAGAGAGGAAAATGCTGCAATTCAATGATAATGCTATATCTATTTTGAACTCCTGGGATTCAAATTGTTATAAATCTGAATCATATAGACATTATAGTATGCAGATGATGTAGTTGAGATGCTAGAGTTTGCTCTCATGATATTAAAATTAATCCTACCAGGGAATGCTGAATGTGAAGCAGAAAAATATATTCTCAAATGAATATTTGATTTCATGTTAAAACAACAAAAAGCATCGTTTTGTATCATTTGATATTGGCTGGTAATTCCTTATGATAAAACAAGGTTTTCTCCCTCCCCTCACATCCCTTTCTTTTTTGCCCTAGAGGTTACATAGTTAGTTCTTAATTTGGTAATATTTTTATGAGTTCCTGATAGGAGCTCATAAAAAACAAAGGAATTGCTGAGTCAGTGACAACAAGAAGAGCACAGTTGTCTCACTTTGTGTTGACAAAGGGGAAGAGGAAAAGAAAGATAAAGATTGTATGAAAACATCAGCTTTTAAAAAATGGAGAATGGTTAAAGTGCTCTTAAAAATGGCCAGATTTATAGCCCCAAGACTAAAGGCCCCATTTATTCACAGAGGAGGCTGGAAGGAGTTATCTCCACTGCCTGGTGACTCATCTGAGGAGCTGGAAGATTCGCCTGCAGATGGGAGGATAATTTGGTTTTCTAGAACGGTTCACTCTTCTTCAGTTTACTCACGAAGGTGCTAATTAAAGGAAACTGTTATGCTGTTACTTTTGCACTTTCACATCTGTTCCCTGTGAGCTGGACACAGAAAACTAAGCCATTTCATAGAAGCATCCAGGGCGTTGGATGGCAGTGGTTTTGAGTCATTGTTATGGTAAGTTGGAGTGTAAACCAGAGCCTGTGGATGAAGGGATCAGAGCCACATAAATCCATGAACTCCCCCTGTTCAGGTAAATAAACTGTCCATGCCAAGGTTAGGAATCATAGCAGCCAATCCAGTTAAAAACACACACACACACACCCCAAAAAACAACCAACCCCCCCCCAAAACAGTAGCTTTTGCACAAAAGAGAGATGAGAAATAATGAGTATGTTTTCATTTTTTTCTTAGAAATATGAATGCTATTTGTGCCTGGCATTGTCCTAGGTGCTTCACATGTATGATATCGTTTAATCCCCACAGGAACCTCAGGTGTAAGGGAGGTATTATTGTTATTTTTGTTGTTGCTGAGTCGTACCCAATCTCTATTTCGACCCCCCAGGGACGGTAGCCCAGCAGACTCCTCTGTCCCTGGAATTCTCCAGGCAAGAATACCGGAGTGGGTTGCAGTTTCCTTCTCCAGGGGAACTTCCTGATTCAGGGATTAAACCCACGTCTCCTGAATTGTTTACCACTGAGCCACCAGAGAAACCTGTAGATATTGTTATCACCCCCATTTACAGAGGGCAAACAAACATGCAAAGTCATGGTACTTCAGTGAGGAATGAGATGGTTAAGTGATGGGTGGTAAGCTGAGGATTCTAACTTAAGCAGTCTTAGAACTAAAAATGAAATGAAATATCTTAATGTTTATACTTATATTTAGACAGAGAAACAATCACGACATGCTGTGTAACAGAAAGCCTGGTAGTCTTTACAGGAAGAGTTTATCCTAAACTAACCCAAGTGTATCATTCAAGTTTTGCCTACCAAGACAACATAGAATTAAAAACTTGGAATTAGGACTTCCCTAGCGGTACCGTGGAAGAATCTGCCTGCCAGTGCAGGGAACGTGAGTTTGATCCCTGGTCTGGGAAGGTCCCACATACTGCAGAGCAACTAAGCCCATGAGTCACAACTACTGAGCCCCATGCTGCAACTACTGAAGCCCTCGATCCCTAGAGTGTGTGCTCCACTCCAAGAGAAGCCACCGCAATGAAAAACCTGCCCACCACAACAGAGAGTAGCCCCTGCTTGCTGCAACTAGAGAAAGCCCACACACAGCAACAAAGACCCAGTGTAACCAAAAATAAATAAATAAATAGACTTACAATTAAAAATTTAGATCTTAGAATTAAAAACCTCCAGAGGGACTCCCATGGCCACGCAGTGATTAAAACTTTGACCTTCCAGTGGAGGGGCCGCAGGTTTGATCCCTGGCCAGGGAACAAAGATCCCACATAGCATGTGCTGTGTGCCACAGCCAAAATAAAAACCAAAACCTCCACAATCTAGTCCTGTGATACCTTAATACTTGCAAGAGTCTCACCTACTCTACGAGTTTTCCCCACAACCCTCACTGCCCATATTATGTGATTTCAAGTGTGAACACTAATTTGAATATCAAAACTGGGACCCAGGGGAGAAGCCAGTAGAAAAGGTTAAAACGAACTCTTACTTCCCTTGTACATTGCCTGTGGGTCTACCAAATATCTAAGAAAAGCTGTAAAATACTACCATCCCAATGATCTCTTTCCCATTACTATACACGAAGCCCATAAATGGTTATTGCTGTTTTCTTAGTCCATTTTATATCATGTAGATATCAAGTTACTAGAAATCTAGTAACTTTTCACTACCTTTGGAAAAAATACTGATGAAAAATCATTTGTGGTATAGAAAAAAATACTATTTTAAAAAATGTGGGTCCCAAGTACTTATTCAGCAAACTTTGGAATCTACAGAAATGGAAAATTTTAAGTGTCTGATAAAACTCTCCTATAATTTGCTTTCAGTTTCAATTTCCTATCAACAGGAAACTTTGCTTTGCTGTTTCACTATTTGTTTATATGCTGAAGAAAATAAGGATTTTGTCACTGTTTCCTTTTCATTGGTGTCTGTTTGTTGGCATAAGAAAATCATTCTCTATTGGTATCATGTTAGCCATTGAATAGGAATCAAAAAGATCCCAATTAAGCTTCTGAATTACAACTTTTCAACTTCTGAAAAGTATTTCTGGATTTTTTACTGATTAGAAGATATTTTGGATACTATCAATTTCCAGTGTAGTACCTGCCATCACATTTATCGTGTTTCATTCCTACTGTTGCCGTAGATGGTTACACTAGGGGTGGCCAAGCTTCTAGTCTAAATTATAGATGACAAATAGAGAATATTTTGGAGGGTACATCATCAGGATTACCTTTCCGTATCTGCTTTGTCATATGATGGTTTTTTTTTTTGGAAGTTGTATAATTCCATTTTATAAACTTAATTTTGTACACCATTCGAGGTTTGGCAACATATTCTTTTCTACTACATGATCAGAAGAACATTCTGCTGGTGAAAACATAGGAAACATATGAATAAGTCTTCTGGTGTATAACATTTTTAAAATTTAATTTTTATAAATACAAAAATTATTTTCCTTGCTTTCCTTATCCCAGTGTAAGTACTCCAGTCAGCTCTTTCTGTTTCGGAAAGCCTTCCAGTCTCTCAGTCGTGTCTGATTCCTTCCAACACTATGGATTGTAGTCCACTAGGCTCCTCTGTCCATGGGGTTTCCCAGGCAAGAATACTGGAGTGGGTTGCCATTTCCTCCTCCGGGGGATCTTCCCAACCCAGGTCTCCTACATCTCCTGCATTGCAGGCATATTTTTTACTGCTGAGCCATCAGAGAAAGTTGAGAGAGGCTGTTTGTTCAAGGTCATTGTGTTACCATGTGATGTCAGGAGATGGTTTCTGTCACTTACTCCACAAACATTTAATTCTTCTCCAAGTATGATGTTGCGTATGTTTCAGCTTTCCTCTTGTCAGTCATGCACTTCATGAGCAACCCCAATCTGAACTGAAAGGGATGAGTCACGGTTGATGTAGCTATGGATGTGTGATGCAGTTTTGGCCAAGGAGACAAACATTTTTATTCCCATTTCACAGAATAAGTGATGGAACTAAATTGTGTTCCTGACCCCAAGGTCAGCCATTGTCTTCTGCACACGGGAGCACCAAGGGAGAGGATGCATATTTTTAATAATGTGCCTTAATGTTTATTTACCATCTGTAATATCTGTTGCTGCATACCAATCCCCAAACTTTGTCACTTGCAACAACAAACATCTATTGTCTCACACAGTTTCTGAGGTTCAGGCACCCAGGAAGGGCTTAGCTGATGGCCTTGGCTCAGGCTTTCTCATATAGTTGCAGTAATACTTGGCTCAGTGCCAAGACATTTGATGGCAGGTTCCAGAAACAGAGAAAAATAAAGATACAGGGATTTGGGTTAAAAGTTCTATTAAATTTTTTCACAGTCTTTGTATCAGAAATTTTCCAATTGTAATTTGTGAGATATTAGGGGAAAAGAGAACAGTTACTGTAAATTTATGTATTTAACATTTATCATACTATATTGGAGTTATTTACATAATATGTAATAACCTACATTGTTATATATAATGATTCTCCTTTTAGACCAGGGGTCTTCAACACTGGCCATAAATTATAATTACTTAGGAGCTTTCACAAAATATTCATACATAGGCCCCTGTTGCTGCTGCTAAGTCGCTTCAGTCGTGTCCGACTCTGTGCGACCCCATAGATGGCAGCCCACCAGGCTCCCTGGTCCCTGGGATTCTCCAGGCAAGAACACTGGAGTGGGTTGCCATTTCCTTCTCCAGTGCATGGGCCCCACTCCCATCCAATTAAATCAGAATCTCTAGGTATGAGTCCCCCAAGTCATTAGCTTTTAAAAAGCTTCCCAAGAGATTCTAATAAATATCTAGAATTGAGAACAGTTATTCTCATAATTAATTCTTATTTTTTGCATATGTTATACAAACTTTTGGGGATTGAAAGACAACTATGGATAAATATGATCTGCACCTTCATGAATTTTTGTTTCCATTTCACAAAAAAATTGATGGATCTCACCTAGAACCCAGGTTCCTGACCTCAAGGCCAGCCATTGTCTTTCTTCTATTCATGGGATCACCCATGGAGAGGGTGCTTATTTTTAGTACTGTGTTTTTCTCTTGTATTATTTTTAAATTTTATTTTAAATTGGAGATAATTGTGTTTAGTATTTAAATTGTGTTTAGTATTTATTTACCATCCATATTGTCTGTCACTGCATAAGAACTCCCATACTTGTCACTTGGAACAACAAACATCTATTATCTCATACAGTCTGAGGTTCAGGAACCCAGGAAGGACTTAGCTGATGGCTTATCTTTCTCCATAGATAAATGTGATCTGTACCTTCAGGAATTTTTTGGTATAATTTCAAGGAATTAGACATCCCTATTTAGGTTGTGAACTCCTCAATGGTTGCAACTGTGTTTTTCATCTATGTGTGTTTTTAGTATGCACTTTGCTCTGCCCTTACCCACCTCCACTTCAAGAAGTGAGAGTTTGAGTCTTGGCATAAGGATGGACATTATATAGACCAATGGATTAGAACTGAGAATCTAGAAATAAACACATACGTCTATGGTCAATTGATTTTTGACAAGGGGGCCAAGACAATCCAGTGGGAAAAGAATAGTGTCTTCAACAAATGGAGTTGAGATAAACTAGATATCCACATGCAAAAGAATGATGCTGCACCCCTACCTCACACCATATACAAAAATTAGTGTAAAATGAAACAACAACTTCATATATAAGATTTAGATCCACAAAACTCTTAGAAGAGAATATAGCCCTTAAATCTTTGTGCGTTTGGATTTGGCAATGCATTCTTAGGTATGATTTTAAAAGCAGAAAAAGGATAAGTAAATTGTACTTCATCAAAATTTAAATCTTTTGCTCATCAAAAGACATTATCAAGAAAGTGATAAGACACCCTACACAGTGGGAGAAAGTATTTGCAAATATGATAAAGTTGTAGTATTTAGAGTATACAAAAAATCCTATAACAACAACAAAGAGACAACCCAATTAAAGCATGTACTGTGCACTTGACTAGACATGACTCTAATGAAGATAGATGGCTAATATGTACCTGACAGATGCTTAATATAATTAGGCATTAAGGAAATGAAACTCAAAACTGCAGAGATACCACTTTACACCCAGTAGGATGATTATTTATTTAAAAACAAACAGAGGACTTCCCTTGTGGTCCAGTGGTTAAGACTCTACACTCTGAATGCAGGGGGCACGAGTCTGGGCCCTGGCTGGGGAACTAAGATCTCACATACTGCACTTCATAGCTTAAAACAAAAACCAAAACACAGCTCTCAAACCCACAAAAACAGAGAATAAATCTTGGCAAGGATATGGGGAAATTGGAAACCTTGTGCACTGCTGGTGGCAATATAAAATGGGTGCAGCCACTGTGGAAAGCAATTTGTTGTTTTTCAAAAAGTTAAACACAGAATTATCATATGATCTAGCAATTACACTCCTGGGTATATACCCTAAAGAACTGAAAAACAGGTACTAAAAAACACTTGTATACAATGGATGTGCATAGAAGCACTATTCACAATAGCTAAAATGTGAAAAACACTCACTCTCTGTCCACTCTCAACAAATAAATTTAGGATATATATGAAAAGTATTATTCAGCCATTAAAAGGAACAAAGTATCACAACATTGTAAAGCAAGTATACTCCAATAAAAATTAATTTAAAAACAGAACAAGGTGTTGATACATGCTACAATCTTGATGAACCTCTAAAACACTACACTAAATCAAAGAATCCAGACACGAAGAGTTCCATGTTGTGAACAAGAGAGAAGTAGGTAGACATGGAGCCCATCTCTCTCCATGGATATATCAGGAACACACCTTCAGACACAGCAGTGAATGCAGAACACCCGCTGAGAGCGAACAGGAGTACCTAATCAGCGGAAAGAATATACAGAACCACGTAAAACTCAGGATCAAGCCCTGAGCCTTTGGAGTGGGAGCACTGACTCCAAGACCCTAGACTACCAGAGAACTAACCCTAGGGAGTATCAAATAGTGAGAACTCCCACAAAGGAAACCACTTGAATACAAGACGTGGCATTGCCCAACCACCAGTAGCACCCTATGCAGGATGCCTCATCCAAATAACAAACAAAACAAAATTACAAACCCAATCATCAGCAGACAGGATTACCATCTCACTCAGCCTTGCCCATCAGAGAAAAAATAAAACAAAACAAAACTCAGCACAATCTCACCCTATACGAAGCTTACACAAACCACCACACCAACCTTAAGAGGGCAGAAATCAAAAGGAAGAAGGAATTCAACCTAGAAGCCTGGGAAAAGGAGACCTCAAGCAAATAAGTTTAAAAACAAAATAATGAAAAGGCAGAGAAATACTGTACAAATGAAGGAACAAACTAGGATTTGAAATAGCTCAACTGGAAAATTTACTGAATCCTTGCCTCGTGTTAAATGTTTTATGTGCACCATGTCATGTGATTCTCTCCAGCGCTGTGCAACAGGTATTTCACCTGTTGGCCACAGGACTGGAAAAGGTCAATTTTCATTCCAACCCCAAAGAAAGGCAATGCCAAAGAATTCTCAAACTACCTCACAATTGCACTCATCTCACACCCTAGTAAAGTAATGCTCAAAATTCTCCAAGCCAGGATTCAGCAAACAATACGTGAACCGTGAATTTCCAGGTGTTCAAGCTGGTTTTAGAAAAGGCAGAGGAACCGGAGATCAAATTGCCAACATCTGCTGGATCATCGAAAAAACATGAGAGTTCCAGAAAAACATCTATTTCTGCTTTATTGACTATGCCAAAGCCTTTGACTGTGTGGATCACAATAAACTGTGGAAAATTCTGAAAGAGATGGGAATACTAGACCACCTGACCTGCCTCTTGAGAAATCTGTATGAAGGTCAGGAAGCAACAGTTAGAACTGGACATGGAACAACAGACTGGTTCCAAATAGGAAAAGGAGTACGTCAAGGCTGTATATTGTCACTCTGTTTATTTAACTTATATGCAGAGTACATCATGAGAAACACTGATCTGGATGAAGCACAAGCTGGAATCAAGATTGCTGGGAGAAATATCAATAACCTCAGATATGCAGATGACACCACCCTTATGGCAGAAAGTGAAGAAGAACTAAAGAGCCCCGATGAAAGTGAAAGTGGAGAGTGAAAAAGTTGGCTTAAAGCTCAACATTCAGAAAACGAAGATCATGGCATCTGGTCCCATCACTTCATGGGAAATAGATGGGGAAACAGTGGAAACAGTGTCAGACTTTATTTTTTTGGGCTCCAAAATCACTGCAGATGGTGACTGCAGCCATGAAATTAAAAGACGCTTACTCCTTGGAAGGAAAGTTATGACCAACCTAGATAGCATATTGAAAAGCAGAGACATTACTTTGCCAACAAAGGTCCGTCTAGTGAAGGCTATGGTTTTTCCTGTGGTCATGTATGGATGTGAGTTGGACTATAAAGAAAGCTGAGCACAGAAGAATTGATGCTTTTGAACTGTGGTGTTGGAGAGTCCCTTGGACTGCAAGGAGATCCAACCAGTCTATTCTAAAGGAGATCAGTCCTGGGTGTTCATTGGAAGGACTGATGTTGAAGCTGAAACTCCAATATTTTGGCCACCTGATGCGAAGAGCTGACTCAGTGGAAAAGACCCAGATGTTGGAAAAGATTGAAGGCAGGAGGAGAAGGGGACGACAAATGATGGATGGTTAGATGGCATCACTGACTCAATGAACATGAGTTTGGGTAAACTCCGGGAGTTGGTGATAGACAGGGAGGCCCAGTATGCTGCGGTTCATGGGTTCACAAAAAGTTGGACACGACTGGGCAACTGAACTGAACTGAATGAAAGAAATCAAAGATGACATAAGCAAATGGAGAGATCTTCCACGTTCCTGGGTAGGAAGAACACATGTTCATATGCTACTATTTTTTCCCATAGTATAAACATATTTTTTTCTCTCTTTTTCTGAATGTTTTATTTTGTATTGTGGTGTAGCCAATTAATGGTGTTGTGATAGTTTCAGACGAACAGCAAAAGAAAGCAGCCATGCATATACATGCATCCATTCTCCCCCCATCCAGGCTGCCACATAACACTGAACAGAGTTCCATGTGCTATACAGTAGCTCCTTGTTGGTTATCCACTTAAAATATAGCAGTGTGTGCATATCTATCCCAAACTCCCTAACTGTCCCTTCCTACCAATAACCATACATTCAATTTCTAAGTCTGTCAGTCTCTTTTTGTTTCTGTTTTGTAAATAAGTTCATTTGTATCATTTCTTTTTCAGTTCAGTTCAGTTCAGTCGCTTAGTCGTGTCGGACTCTTTGCGACCCCATGAATCGCAGCACGCCAGGCCTCCCTGTCCCTCACCAACTCCCGGAGTTCACCCAGACTCACGTCCATCGAGTCAGTGATGCCATCCAGCCATCTCATCCTCTGTCATCCCCTTCTCCTCCTGCCCCCAATCCCTCCCAGCATCAGAGTCTTTTCCAATGAGTCAACTCTTCTCATGAGGTGGCCAAAGGACTGGAGTTTCATCTTCAGCATCATTCCTTCCAAAGAAATCCCAGGGCTGATCTCCTTTAGAATGGACTGGTTGGATCTCCTTGCAGTCCAAGGGACTCACAAGAGTCTTCTCCAACACCACAGTTCAAAAGCATCAATTCTTCGGTGCTCAGCCTTCTTCAAGTCCAACTCTCACATCCATACATGACCACAGGAAAAACCATAGCCTTGACTAGACGGACCTTTGTTGGCAAAGTAATGTCTCTGCTTTTCAATATGCTATCTAGGTTGGTCATAACTTTCCTTCCAAGGAGTAAGCATCTTTTAATTTCATGGCTGCAGTCACCATCTGTAGTGATTTTGGAGCCCAGAAAAATAAAGTCTGACACTGTTTCCATTGTTTCCCCACCTATTTGTCATAAAGTGATGGGACCAGATGCCATGATCTTAGTTTTCTGAATGTTGAGTTTTAAGCCAACTTTTTCACTCTCCTCTTTCACTTTCATCAAGAGGCTTTTTGTTCCTCTTCACTTTCTGCCATAAGGGTGGTGTCACCTGCATATCTGAGGTTATTGATATTTCTCCCGGCAATCTTGATTCCAGCTTGTGCTTCTTCCAGTCCAGCGTTTCTCATGATGTACTCTGCATATAAGTTAAATAAACAGGGTAACAATATGCAGCCTTGATGAACTCCTTTTCCTATTTGGAACCAGTCTGTTGTTCCATGGTTCGCTTATTGTTCACTTATCCCCTTACCACCTTTTTTAGATGTAAGTATTGCTTGCATACATTTTGACTTTTGTCAGATGTTATGGATCAAAACCATTTATCATAACACACAATAAATAGTGGAACAGCAAGGTATTCTGATAGCAGCATAAGTGCTGAACTGAGTGAAACATTTGCTTTGGTCTAGAGTGGTATTCATTTTACTACAGGAAATATTCAATAAATACTGCAAGTTACCTTTGCAAAGAAAACGAACAAAGGAAAGAACAGCCGTTGCCTAGCAAACAATACGTTTTAGAATCCATGCAACTCAGGAAAATGATGTTGAGTACTCTTTGATTGAGGATCTTTGCAGTATGGTGAACTAATACTCTTTAGCCAGGAATATGTGAACAATACAGTTTGTTGGCTAGATCTCACAGACTGAGAAGGCACTGGGAACTTCGGTGGGGAGGAGGAAGACATCTCTATGCATAAAGTTTATTTTAATGTATATTATGTATATGTGCGTTACATGTACTCCCATTACATGTTACTTTGTAAAAGAAAATATTTCAGAGATTTATAGAAACTTAATCAGCATTATCAAATTGGGTCTATATGTATTCCCTACAAATGAATTTCCAGAAAATGCTTAAGTGAATGCTCCCAACAAATTATAACTAGATTTAGATAGTATACCTGGTGTTTCATTTCTTTGTGCAAGTAAGTTAGTTGATGATATTTTCATTTACAGCTTACAACTGAGAAAACAGAAATCTGGCTATGTCATCCAAATCATTCCACTGGACCCTGCTGCCTCTCAGAATTCAGTAACACAGGTATTTAGACGATGAAACAGTTATTTACAATTTTAATTTACTTGGCCCTGTCGTCCCAGCATACAAATCATCTGTATGCTGCCTTGTAAGTGCCATGTGCTTGCTGTTAATTAAAATCCTAAAGCGGCAGAACCAGCAAAGTGTGTCATCATTATTATTCATAGTACATTGTTGGCTAAGCCTTTTATAATAAATGTGTAACACAAAATTGTACAATGTGAATATTTATGAATTATCCTATAAAGAAATTGAGCTCTAAAGAAAATCTAAACAAACTATACTTCATGAGGGAAAATCTAGTTTATAAAAGAGGAATGTATCAGATAATCTATTGTAATGATTAAATGAATGAACTTGTTAAAACAGGAATTGGCTGTAAAATGTCATAAAATGTAGCAGATTAAGCTACTTTTTTTGAAGTCTTGCCAGATTTTTTTTAAATGAGTTAATATATTGCTTTTTAACAAAGAACTCCTGCAGGCAGAAAAGAAATTATATCTGACTTGAAAATTCCCATCATGCTTCATTCTCTGGTGGAATTTTGCAGCCTTGATGGATTTGTTACATAATCAGCTTTCAATGACTTCTTTTATTATAAAACAGAATTCTTGCCTAAAACAGCCCCACTCCCTTTTTTTTTTTCCTGCTTTCCATTTCTGAAATTACAAATGCATTTAAACAATGATCAAGTCATGCTGCAGCAGGCACAGGGAGCAAATGAATAACTGCAGCAAGAAATTGCTAAACTTTGGTCTGAAATGCTAGCATTGGAGAAAAACTTGAAATCAATTGTACTCAAAAGTGTGAGCTGATAGAAAATAGGATATAGCTCCATGGGAAATAGGATATAACTGCTATTTATCTTTGCTCTTCACTTAGCACATGGACAGCTGGTATTATGCAAAACATTAATAAAACAGTGACTTGCCATTTCTAACTATGTGTATTTGGAAGTATACTGATACAACTGTCATACTTTTTTTTTTTTTTTAAATACTGGGCAATGTAATAATTAGAAAGATGAAATTTAATTAATGCAATAAAAAGACTATTTGACTTAAAATTTGCTTTACGATCGACCTAACATGTAGTAGATAGAACTCCTCAAACTCAAAGTAACCTTGAGCCTTCGGATCCCATTGAACATATGTTGCTGCTTTTTATTTGTTTCAGATAAAACATCTCAACCTTCCTCCACATATTATTAATATATTAATTTCCTCCATATTAACCCAATGTATTTTCTCAGCAACAAAAACCAAATTCTCCCTACAAAATAAGAGATGTTTTCTTACAATCATGTAAAATCTTCCAAAGATATATGTGAAGTTTATATAAGTATCAGCAGCTATTGCTACAAACTCTTTTAATCTAATATTTTACTAACAAAATAGTTCTTATCTGGTGATGATGGTCACACAATGTGAATATGCTTAATGCCACTGAACTCTATACTTAAAAATTGTTAAAATAGCCAATTTTGTATTTCATACATTTTGCTAAAATTAAGACAACATAAAATATTTTAAAAGTATAGTTATGCTGTGTTCCCTGGATGCCCACCACCAAGCTTAAGAACACTTTATTGAACTTTGCTGTTTTATGAGAGTCCTTCTAAGATCTCATCCTTCCACTTCTGTCTTCACAGCCCATCCCTGTCCTGACTTGAATTTTGTGTTATTATTCCCTGGTTATATCATTTATTTATTTTTAATTAATTAACTAATTAATTCATTACTTTTGTTGTTGTTGTTGCACGGGGTCTTCTTTGCTGCCAGTGGGCTTTCTCTAGTTGCAGTGAGCGGGGGCCACTCTCTCATTGTGGTGCACGGGCTTCTCATTGCAGTGGCTTCTCTTGTTGCAGAGCAGAGGCTCTAGGGTGCTTGGGCTTCAGTAGTTGTATCATGTGAGCTGAGTAGTTGCAGTGTGAGGGCTTAATTGCTCCACTGCATGTGGAATCTTCCCAAATCAAGGATCGAATCCATGTACTTTGTATTGGCAGGTGAATTCTTATCCACTGTACCACCAGGGAAGCCGTATTATGTCATTTAGTCTTGCATGCCAAAGAACTTTATAAATGGAGTCTCATACTATGTCCTTTTATGCAATAGCTTTTTTTGTTGTTTAACCTTTAATCCCTGAGATTCATTCACATTGTTACATGTAGTTGTACTTCAGTTATTTTCGCTGTTATATAATATTCTATCGCACGGCTCTACCATATCTACTTATTCATTTATGGTTGATCTTTTAATTGATATTCGGTTGCTTCTGTTTTTTTTCTTTTTTTCTGGTTGTTGCATATATGAGCCTTTTTTCTCCCTGAAGCTATGAACAATTTTTTTTTTAATAGTAGTATTTTAGCTGTCCCTGGAACAAATGACAGCTCTATCAGTTCCTCTACTTCAGTGTGCCTGCAGTTTATTCAGAACCACACAATCTAACAAACATAGAGATGCCCTATTTTCCAAGATGAGAATAAGTGGCAGATATTCATGACTCCCACATCAAGAGCACAGACTTTGTAGTCAGACAGACCCAGTTTCAAATACTCCCTCCTTCTCTTAGAAGTTATAGGAAGTTAGACAGGATCTCTGGGCTTCAATTCCCTTAAGTCTCTTTGGGGACTAATAATATATATCACATAGGGGTGTTGAGTAGATTTAATTGGATAGTCTACTTAGAGTACTAATTATTTAATACATTCTTAGTAAATAGTAATAATTAGTGATACCATAATTACAAAATAAATGGCAAGCAATCTTGAGAAAGAAGAATGGAACTGGAAGAATCAACCTGCCTGACTTCAGGCTCTACTACAAAGCCACAGTCATCAAAAAAGTATGGTACTGGCACAAAGACAGAAATATAGATCAATGGAACAAAATAGAAAGCCCAGAGATAAGTCCACGCATCTATGGACACCTTATCTTTGAAAAAGGAGGCAAGAATATACAATGGAGAAAAGACAATCTCTTTAACAAGTGGTGCTGGGAAAACTGGTCAACCACTTTTAAAAGAATGAAACTAGAACACTTTATAACATCATACACAAAAATAAACTCAAAATGGATTAAAGATCTAAACGTAAGACCAGAAACTATAAAACTCCTAGAGGAGAACATAGGCAAAACACTCTCCAACGTAAATCACAGCAGGATCCTCTAAGACCCACCTCCCAGAATATTGGAAATAAAAGCAAAAATAAACAAATGGGACCTAATTAAAATTAAAAGCTTCTGCACAACAAAGGAAACTCTAAGCAAGGTGAAAAGACAGCCTTCAGAATGGGAGAAAATAATAGCAAATGAAGCAACTGACAAACAACTAATCTCAAAAATATACAAGCAACTCCTGCAGCTCAATTCCAGAAAAACTACCCAATCAAAAAATGGGCCAAAGAACTAAATAGACATTTCTCCAAAGAAGACATACAGATGGCTAACAAACACATGAAAAGATGCTCAACATCACTCATTATCAGAGAAATGCAAATCAAAACCACTATGAGGTACCATTTCACGCCATTCAGAATGGCTGTGATCCAAAAGTCTACAAGCAATAAATGCTGGAGAGGGTGTGGAGAAAAGGGAACCCTCTTACACTGTTGGTGGGAATGCAAACTAGTACAGCCACTATGGAGAACAGTGTGGAGATTCCTTAAAAAACTGGAAATAGAACTGCCTTTTGACCCAGCAATCCCACTGCTGGGCATACACACTGAGGAAATCAGAATTGAAATAGACACGTGTATCCCAATGTTCATCTCAGCACTGTTTATAATAGCCAGGACATGGAAGCAACCTAGATGCCCATCAGCAGATGAATGGATAAGAAAGCTGTGGTACATATACACAATGGAGTATTACTCAGCCATTAAAAAGAATACATTTGAATCAGTTCTAATGAGATGGATGAAACTGGAGCCTATTATACAGAGTAAAGTAAGCCAGAAAGAAAAACACCAATACAGTATACTAATGCATATATATGGAATTTAGAAAGATTGTAATGATAACCCTGTATGCAAGACAGCAAAAGAGACACTGATGTATAGAACAGTCTTTTGGACTCTGTGGGAGAGGCCGAGGGTGGGATGATTTGGGAGAAGGGCATTGAAACATGTATAATATCATATGTGAAACGAATCGCCAGTCCAGGTTCGATGCATGACACAGGATGCTTGGGGCTGGTGCACTGGAATAACTCAGAGGGATGGTACAGGGAGGGAGGAGGGAGGGGGGTTCAGGATGGGGAACACGTGTACACCGTGGTGGATTCATGTTGATATATGGCAAAACCAATACAATATTGTAAAGTAATTAGCCTCCAATTAAAATAAATAAATTTATATATAAAAAATACAAATGGCTGTACCAAGAATCACTATGCAGAGATACTTCAATTTTACAAAAATAAAGAAACTTAAATTTAAACTCCAGGGAAGGTTACTGTAACCTAGATCTCAGAGCTGAGAGCAGCAGGGCAAATGAGTTGGTGACACAGCACTGGGGCCATCATCCATAAGATAAGGCAAGGGTACAAAATGTCCTCACCTTCTCTTTCTCACCCCAAGTCCCCATTAAGCTCCTAGTTCAATCCAACTGCGCCATAGTGAGCAGTAAGGAGTAGAGTGATTAGGGAGATAGATAATGACACAAGACCACAAGGAGGATTTCTTGGAAGCTGGACTACAAACCGTCCCCAGCTCTCTATTCATCTTGAGCTCATGGGTAGCACAGAGAGCTTGTGATTAACCCTCAATCATGAACAAAATGACATTATTGCTGCCCAGCTATAATCTAGTTGGGAAGTTAGACATCCTTATAAGACTACTGGAGATTAATGAAGAAAAGGTGATTGTGCAACTGTGAGTTTTAATTTAATAGCCATATCCTAGGAAAAGCTACATGATACGGTAAATTATTATCAATTAAAATTGGCTATTTGTTTCAAAACTCGCCGCTTTGTTTTTTTTTTTAAAGGCAATTGTTCTCTACATCTGTGTCTTTATTCCTCCCTGCAAATAGGTTCATCAGTACCTATCAGCAAATAGTTCATCTTCCTAGATTCCATATATATGCATTAGTATACAATATTTGTTTTTCTCTTTCTGACTTACTTCACTTTGTATGACAGACTCTAGGTTCATCTGCATCACTGCAAATGACCCAATTTCATTCTTTTTTTTATGGTCAATTAGTATTCCATTGTATATATGTACCACAACTTCTTTATCCATTCATCTGTCAGTGGACATTGACATGTCCTGGCTACTGTAAACAGCACTGCAGTGAACACTGGGATGCATGTGTCTTTTTGTATTATGGTTTTCTCAGAATATATGCACAGGAATAGGATTGCTGGGTCATATGGTAGTTTTATTTTTAGTTCTTTAAGGAACCTCCATACTATTCTCCATAGTGTTTGTATCAATTTACATTCCCACCGACAGTGAAAAAGGGTTCACTTTTCTCCACATCCTCTCCAGCATTTATTTTTTGTAGATTTTTGGATGATGGGCATTCTGACTGGTGTGAGGTGATACCTCCTTGCAGTATGGATATGCATTTCTTTAATAATGAGCAATTTTCAGCATCTTTTCATGTGTTTGATGGTCATCTGTATATTATCTTTGGAGAAATGTCTGTTTAGGTCTTCTACCCATTTTTTGATTGAGTTATTTGGTTTTTTGATGTTGAGCTGCATGAGCTGCTTGTATATTGTGGACACTGAAGGAAGGAGAGGATGAGACCAACTGAGAGAGTAGCACTCACATATATACACTGCTGTGTATAAAATAGCTAGCTAGTGGGAATCTGCTGTATGCATGGGGTGTTCAGCTGGGTGTTCTGTGGTGACCTAGATGGGTGGGATGCGGGGCAGGAGGGAGGGTCAAGGGAGGGGACATATGTATCCATATAGCTGATCCATGCTGTTTTACTGCAGAAACTTAACATTGTAAAGAAATTATACTCCAATTAAAAAAAAATAAAAAGGACAGTATTTAAATAAAAATATAAAGGAGAATGTTCTTATAATTCAGTATTTTGTTCCCTATCCGAATGTCATCAGCAGTGGTTCAACCCGATATATCTATTTCAAGTTAATTTGCTGTCTTTGTCTGTGTTCATCAGTATCTTAAAAAGTGGTTGTTCACTTGATTGACAGGGAAGGTAGATCAATTTCCTGCAGTTTAAGTGATTGAGCCTGACCAAGGTTACCTGAAGACAGGGAGTCATTTTCACAGACAGAGCTGAAATATTGAAACTCGTTGCTCTATACCTCTCCATTCCCTGCATTCCCAACTCAAGTAAAGATCTATTTTTGTCTGGGAGGTCTAAGAAAGGCATCGTGTTGGTGACAGGATGAGTGGCTCTCATGGGGAACCCGAACTCCAACTTCTCAGTGACAGCCTGACCCTGCCTCTCCCCCCGGGGTGCTTTGCTGCTTATCAGTGGGATGAAGACAAGTAGACGTAGGTGCCACTGTGCTGAGTGCCTTCAAAACTACGGCGCCCATGGATATAAATCAGGACTTCCATTTCTGAAGCAATTCAACAACTCTTTAGCCCAAAGGATGGTTACAGTTTAAGAAGATAAATTTGCAAAAGCCTTTGAGAGTTCTTTTACATTAAGATACCCAGAAAACAAAACAAATGACTTGAAAGAAACAAAAGCATCGGCCACTCCATTGTAAAATTGAAAAGACTTCTCTACTTATACTCCTTCTGAAAGTAAATCTACTCTTCTCCCCAGGTGGCAAATACAGATGTAAACACCTAGCTAGCAAAATTTTCCTCTCTGGGTGTATACATTGCCTTGTTTCCAAGAATAATGGTTTAGTGAAGGTGTCAGCTGTCATACTTACAGCCATCACTCATGACACAATTGAAATGATGTGCTGTGTATTCGTCCACGCTTAGGACAGGATGCTTATCATCTATCCAGGAAATGAAGCTTCTGACATTCTCTTTAGCTGTTAAAGATAAAATGCCTAAATATGCGCGCTAGCTCACTGCTGAGTAAACATCTTCATTCACAGTACACCTTTGATAATCCTTCCTGAGGTCATCAGAGGGTGTGTTCTCCCTCTGTCCACACTGAAAGCAGTTGGGGACAGCTAGTCTGCCTTCATTGCCTAAAGGGGGTGACTGCTTTTAGAAAAAAATTCTAAGAACAATAGAGATACCAGGGTGTTGGGTTCCTCCATAATTCTTGTGTTCAGAGAAGCCAATAGTTCTACAAGTAATTAGGGCATACCACCTCTTTAAGGTATTCATATAGTCAAGGATTTTTCTCATGTGCTTCCTTCTAAAATAATTGCTTACTATAGAATTAAAATCTGTTGAAATTGAATGTGAATCTGAATTTGTTTTATACTAAAGAAAGTGGAGAGGAACTGTCTCATACAGATAGGCCCATCAGAAAAAAATTTCAAAAGAAAGATTTGTTATCATTTTCCCAAAGGATCTATCTTGGGAATCATCACTGGCATATGTGCAGGAATGGCCCAGCTGTTTACTACTGAGATATAATTGACACATGACATTGTATTAGTTTCATGCGTATGGAATGGCCAAGTTCTGATAAAGACAGTTGGTTAGGTACCTGGTCTTGTCTTTGCTCTTTCACCTCAACAAGCAATATTGCCTTCTTTTGGTTACTTCTCTAGCTACTTGATCAATGTCCATCAGGTTTCTAGAGTAAAATGTTTCCAGAGTTTATGCCTTCTGCTCATGGATAAGTATAAGTTGGTTTTTAGCATCAAAATGTCAGAGGGCTGTTTTGTTGGAAGGCGAGGAGCTCCAAACAGCAGGTAGCTGGTGGTGAGCTTTCAGATGTTTTCTGTGATGCTGAGTTAGAGGGTACATGCCATGGTCCCTCCCTGCTCATTACTAAGTTCTGGATTCCTCCTGCTTACTTAAGTGTGGTGGGAATCAGTAGCATCCTGGGTACCCGGAGGTCTGATAGAGATGCAAAACCTCAGATCCCTTCTTTAGGTTTACTGAATCAGAATCTGCATTTGAACAAGATCTCCAGCTGACCTCTAGGCACATGAAAGTTTGACAAGTGTTTCTGTACTGTATCAAAGAGTCACCCTATTTGGACTTTGCTGATCTCTCCCTTTGCCCTGTTACCTTAAGCCACCTCTTATTTCTTCACTATTCAATTTAACTACCCACGGATAGGGATTACAGTTTAGGTTCTGCCTTTTCTGGTAGAATATGAATTCTGGATTAAGGAATGACAGTACAAAAACTGGGACATTTATAAATTAAATCTTAGACATTCTGAGTATGTTGTATGAAAAATGTATCCTTAGGACTTCCCTGGTAGCCCAGTGGTAAAGAATTGGCCTTCCAATGCAGGGGACACAGGTTTGATCCCAGGTTGGTGAACTAAAATCCCACGTTGCCACGGAGCAACTAAGCCTGCACACCACAACTGGAGAGTCTATGCACCACATTGAGAAGATCCCACAAAGATCCTCCATGCTGCAGTGAATTCCTGATGCAGCCAAATAAATAAATGAGTAAATTAATTTAAAATGTATTATTAATGTATTGATCTAGTCAAAACCCCTGGCTAAATACAGTATTTACTGTGCTATGTGCTAAACTGCTTCAATCATGTCCGACTCTGAGCGACCCTTGGGTTTTAGCCCCCTAGGCTTCTCTGTCCATGAAATTCTCCAAGCAAAATCACTGGAGTGGATTACCATGCCCTTCTCCAGGGGATCTTCCCCACCCAGGGATCAAACCTGCATCTCTTATAGCTCCTGCATTAGCAGGTGAGTTCTTTACCTCTATAATGATAATTATAATAATAATATCATAAGTAAAATAGAATGAAACTTTTTTTTAACCTCTGAATTTCCATATTTCATGTTTTTGTCCATATCATAATTGCCATCACATTGGGAAAGGATCAAACTGACTTAAACCTGAAGAAAATAAGTAAATAGATGCCAACGTCTTAGAGAAGTTTCCTGAAACTAATGTCTTCAGCATCTGAAAATTTAAATGAAAATGTGTCTTCTGTTCTCTTCTTGAAGCTGGATACCATGGATAATTTTTGTGTCACACATGTCTGTGTCACAAGAGTCTAGACTGGGGGAATGTCACAGTTCTACTTGTTCAAGTCATTCAGAATTCTGTGATGGTCTTTTCATTTGACCACTTTAGGGTCATATCACTGATTTCAGCTCAAATGTCCATAAGTACATTGTATCAGATGTGATCAAATTTTATGAAAAGAAAAAGAAATTATTCAAAAGTAAGCAAATAGGCAAATTACAGTATTCTAACACACCACAATGAAAATTGTTTCCAGTATGCCAATTACTGGGCTTCCCAGGTGGCTCAGTGGCAGAGAATCCGCCTGCAGTGGAGGAGTCACAGGTTCAATCCCTGGGTCAGAAAGATCCCCTGGAGGAGGAAGTAGCAACCCAGTCCAGTATTCTTGCCTGGAAAATCCCAAAGACAGAGAAGCCTGGCAGGCTACAGCTCATGAGGTTGCAAAGACTGAGCATGTGTGTGCACGCACATGCACGCACACAGACAGACAGACAGACAGACACACACACACACACACACACACACATGCTGAAAGTGAAAGTGAAGGTTCCTCAGTCATGTCTGACTCTTTGTGACCCCATGTCCATGGACATGTCCATACAGTTCATGGAATTCTCCAGGCCAGAATACTGGAGTGGGTAGCCTTTCCCTTCTCCAGGGGATCTTCCTGACCCAGAGATCAAACCCAGGTCTCCCACATGGCAGGAGGATTCTTTACCAGCTGAGCCACAAGGGAAGACCAAGAATACTGGAGTGGGTAGCCTGTCCCTTCTCCAGCAGATCTTCCTGACCCAGGAATCAAACCGGGGTCTCCTGCATTGCAGGTGGATACTTTACCAGCTGAGCTATCATTGATGTACATTATCTTCAATTCTATTACATTATTCTGGTCTTAGGGTTCAAGAAACGAAGGCTCAAAGAAATCTAAAAACTTTCCCAAGTTTATACAAATAGTAAATTATGGAGTTCTCAAACTGAAATCTGCCCTTCCCACAGATTGTATCTTAAGAAGCTATATAGCTATTAATCATTTGACATATGATGAGTAATTGCCATTTCAGAAAGAAGGGAGAGGCAGCTGCAGGTAGGAGCCTCCTGCAGTACTCCTCAGCCATGCACAATGGAGTCCTTGGCACTGCTGGCCTGTAATAATTGTCTATTGAAATGCTAGGTTGAAGTGAGCCCAGGTTTCCAAAGATCCAGCTTGAATTGCCCATAAGGGATTTGTGTTCATTTGGCAATTTGTTTTTATAACTATAGTAACTCTTACCAATGCTGCTATTTCCTGGAGGTATTTCTCTCTTATTGGTCCTTCTCACTTTTATATTCTACCTCTCCATCAGTCTCTTTCTTTCGTCGTTATGGGGACACTCAAATCTCCAGCCTAGGACTTCCCTAGTGGTCCAGTGATCAATCCATCTGCCAATGCAGGGTGCACAGCTTTGATCTCCGGTCCAGAACGGTCCCATATGCCGAGGGGCAACTAAGCCTGTGTGACACAACTACTGAACCTGTGCTCTAAAACAAGAGCAATCGCCACAATGAGAAACCCATGCACTGCAATGAAGAGTAGCCCCCACTTGCCGCAACTTGAGAAAGCACCTGTGCAACAATGAAGACCCAGGACAGCCCCAAATAAATAATAATAAAAACTTGTACCCTAAAAAGACAGCCAACCACTACCTACAGATATGCTTCCTTGACTCTGATTCTCCTTCATACTATTGTTCCTAAACCCCTTTACCCTCTTCTTGAAAGAGTAGCTGTATCACCAGTTCAGTTCAGTTTAGTTGCTCAGTCATGGCTGACTTTTTGCAACCCCATGGACTGCAGCACGCCAGGCTTCCCTGTCCTTCACCAACTCCTGTAGTTGCTCAAACTGATGTCCATTGAGTCGGTGATGCCATCCAGCCATCTCATCCTTTTCATCCCCTTCTCCTAATGCCTTCAGTCTTTCCCAGCATCAGGGTCTTTTCCAGTGAGTCAGTTCTTCACATCACGTGGCCAAAGTGCTGGAGCTTCAGCTTCAGCATCAGTCCTTTCAATGAGTATTCAGGGTTTATTTCCCTTAGGATCGACTGGTTTGATCTCCTTGCTGTCCAAGGGACTCTCAAGAGTCTTCTCCAATACCATGGTTCAAAAGGATCAATTCTTTGGTGCTCAGCTTTCTTTATAGTCCAACTATCACATCTATACATGACTACTGGAAAAACCATAGTTTTGAATAGATGGATCTTTGTTGGCAAAGTAATGTCTCTGCTTTTTAATATGTTGTCTAGGACTGTCATAGCTTTTCTTCCAAGGAGCATGTGTCTTTTAATTTCATGGCTACAGTCACCATCTGCAGTGATTTTGAGCCCAAGAAATTAAGGTCTGTCACTGTTTCCATCGTTTCCCCATCTTCCTGCCATGAAGTGATGGGACCAGATGCCATGATCTTTGTTTTTTAAATGTTGAGTTTTAAGCCAGCTTTTTCACTCTCCTCTTTCACTTTCATCAAGAGGCTCTTTAGTTCTTCTCTGCTTTCAGCCATAAGAGTGGTGTCATCTGCATATCTGAGGTTATTGATATTTCTCCTGGCAATCTTGATTCCAGCTTGTGCTTCATCCAGCCTGGCTTTTCACATGATGCACTCTGCATATAAGTTACATAAGCAGGGTGACAATATACATTGCCTTGATGTACTCCTTCCCCTATTTGGAACCAGTCTGTTGTTCCATCTCTGTTCTAACTGTTGTTTCCTGACCTTCATACAGGTTTCTCAAGATGCAGGTCAGGTGGTCTGGTATTCCCATCTCCTTAAGAATTTTCCACAGTTTGTTGTGATCCCAGTATCACTTACTGTCTATAAATCATTAGTTTTCATTCATTTCTGAGCCTGTTACCCTCCGGTTTTTTCTTCCATCACTCACTGAATCAAATATAACCCTATTTAAGGCAGAGGAACCAGAGATCAAATTGCCAACATCTGCTGGATCATGGAAAAAGCAAGAGAGTTCCAGAAAAACATCTATTTCTGCTTTATTGACTATGCCAAAGCCTTTGACTGTGTGGATCACAATAAACTGTGGAAAATATTGAAAGAGATGGAAATACCAGACCACCTGACCTGCCTCTTGAGAAATCTGTATGCAGGTCAGGAGGCAACAGTTAGAACTGGACATGGAACAACAGACTGATTCCAAATAGGAAAAGGAGTACATCAAGGCTGTATATTGTCACCCTGCTTATTTAACTTATATGCAGAGTACATCATGAGAAACACTGGACTGGAAGAAACATAGCTGGAATCAAGATTGCCAGGAGAAATATCAATAACCTCAGATATGCAGATGACACCACCCTTATGGCAGAAAGTGAAGAGGAACTAAAAAGCCTCTTGATGAAAGTGAAAGTGGAGAGTGAAAAAGTTGGCTTAAAGCTCAACACTCAGAAAATGAAGATCATGGCATCTGGTCCCATCACTTCATGGCAAATAGATGGGGAAACAGTGGAAACAGTGTCAGACTTTATTTCTGGGGGGCTCCAAAATCACTGCAGATGGTGACTGCAGCCATGAAATTAAAAGACACTTACTCCTTGGAAGGAAAGTTATGACCAACCTAGATAGCATATTGAAAAGCAGAGACATTACATTGCCAACAAAGGTCTGTCTAGTCAAGGCTATGGTTTTTCCAGTGGTCATGTATGGATGTGAGAGTTGGACTGTGAAGAAGGCTGAATGCCGAAGAATTGATGCTTTTCAACTGTGGTGTTGGAGAAGACTCTTGAGAGTCCCTTGGACTGCCAGGAGATCCAACTGGTCCATTCTGAAGGAGATCAGCCCTGGGATTTCTTTGGAAGGAATGATGCTGAAGATGAAATTCCAGTACTTTGGCCACCTCATTCGAAGAGTTGACTCATTGGAAAAGAGTCAAGTGATGCTGGGAGGGATTGGGGGCAGGAGGAGAAGGGGACAACAGAGGATGAGATGGCTGGATGGCATCACTGACTCGATGGAGGTGAGTTTGAGTGAACTCCGGGAGTTGGTGAGATTCATGGGGTCGCAAAGAGTCGGACACAACTGAGCGACTGAACTGAACTGAACTGAATGGGTCTTATTACACTAAGGCCCAACATTCTTTCTAATGGAGGAAAATGAAATAGAATATAAACTATCTTTTTGGAGTAGCTATTCTAAGCCATCTTTATGCAGTGAATTTTATATATATTTTCCCATCTACCCCGGCTAGTAACCCTGTGATATTTTAAATCATCAGTATCATTATTTAAAATTTAAGAAAGAGGTTCAGAGTCTTCAGTAAAAATAAGGCAGAAATCTGACCCAAACCCAGTTCTATCTGGCTCAGTATGCCATGCTCTTTTCTTACCCCAGGAAAGAAAGAAAGGAAAACGGGAGAGAAATCAGGAATGGAAAGAAAAGAGGAGAAAAGGACTGCAGGCAAGTTGGAAGTAAAGATTTGAATGCAGGGAAGTTTCTCTGCAACAAAGAAGAGGTTCACGGTGACGATTCCACTAGTTTCATTGCTGCTGCTGCTGCTGCTAAGTCACTTCAGTCATGTCCAACTCTGTGCAACCCCATAGACGGCAGCCCACCAGGCTCCCCCATCCCTGGGATTCTCCAGTCAAGAACACTGGAGTGGGTTGCCATTTCCTTCTCCAATGCATGAAAGTGAAAAGTGAAAGTGAAGTCGCTCAAGTCGTGTCTGACCCTCAGAGATCCCATGGACTGCAGCCTACCAGGCTCCTCCATCCATGGGATTTTCCAGGCAGGAGTACTGGAGTGGGGTGCCACTACTGTGTTTTAATTTTATTAACAAAGGTCCGACTAGTCAAGGCTATGGTTTTTCCAGTAGTCATGTGTGGATGTGAGAGTTGGATGATAAAGCTGAGTGCAGAAGAATTGATGCTTTTGAACTGTGGTGTTGGAGAAGACTCTTGAGAGTCCTTTGGACTGCAAGGAGATCCAACCAGTCCATCCTAAAGGAGATTAGTCCTGGGTGTTCATTGGAAGGACTGATGTTGAAGCTGAAACTCCAATACTTTGGCCAACTGAAGTGAAGAGCTGACTCATTGGAAAAGACCCTGATGCTGGGAAAGATTGAAGGCAGGAGGAGAAGGGGATGACAGAGGATGAGATGGTTGGATGGCATCACCAACTTGATGGACATGAGTTTGAGTATACTCCGGGAGTTGGTGATGGACAGGGAGGTCTGGCATGCTGTGGTTCATAGGGTTGCAAAGAGTCGGACACAACTGAGCAACTGAACTGAACTGAACTGAGAAAGAATAATTTTGGGCTTCTCAGTGGCTCAGCAATAAAGAATCTGCCTGCAATGCAGAAGATACAGGAGATGCAGGTTGGATCTCTGGATCAGGAAGACCCCCAGGAGGAGGAAATGGCAACCCACTCCAGCATTCTTGCCTGGAGAATCCCATGGACAGAGCAGCCTAGTGGGCTGTAGTCTATGGGGTCACAAAGATTCAGACATGACTGAACACACACACATATCCACCTTAATATAGGCCTAAACATCACAGACGCAGAGGGGGAAAAAACAACATTAGCAACAAAAATGCAATGTACTCAATGGAAAGACCTCTGATTCTCTGTTCAATTATGTTTTCATTGAAAAATGTTTTGCAAAAAAAAAAGAAAAATGTTTTGCATTTAGGGTATCAGCTTGCTAATATGGACTTCCCAGGTAGCTCAGTGGTAAAGAATCTGCCTGCCAAGCAGGAGACTTGGGTTCAATCCCTGGATCGAACAGATCCCCTGGAGAAGGAAATGGCAATCCATTCCAGTATTCTCTTCTGGAGAATCCTATGCACAGAGGAACCTGGTGGGATACAGTCCATAGGGTCACAAAAGAGTCAGACACGACTTAGCGACCCAACAACAACAATCTACTTGCCAATACTGCCACCTTGCTCAACTTTCTGAGGTTTCTGCTAATGCCCAAGAAACTAGGGTATAGAGCTGATAGGGAAGGAATTTACTGATCTGTGTGTGCTATTTAAATTTCTTGAAATTATTCAGATTTTTCTGGCCTAGAAATCAGGGCAGAATCTCAGGACAGATGGCTTGGTAATGAGTTTTTCACCTCTTTCAGCTGCCAAGCAATTTGGAAATTGCACGAGGCCAGGCCCTGTCAGTGCAGTTTGGCGCTTCAACTTGAAGACTAGTCTGACACCAGGAAGTTGTCATCATCAGCAGCTAATGCTTAGCAAATGTGGCACACCAAGTGTCATGGAAATGGAAAGAAAAAAATGTTCTGTTCCAATTATAGCCTCCTCACATGTTTGGGACACAACCAATTTCTCTGTTGAGTTAGACGCTCAACTTCTATCTCCAGTCCAGGCACTCTTCTTAGTTTTGTTCTCATGAATTTGGTTATCTATTGGGCATCTCTTCTTGGATATCATGCAAATACCTCAACATGCCTATCCTCAAAACTGAGTTCTTGATATTACTGGAGAAAATTCTTCTTGCTCCAGTGCTTCCTATTAATATCTTCAGTTCAGTTCAATTCAGTCCCTCAGTCATGTCCGACTCTTTGCCATCCCATTGACTGCAGCACACCAGGCTTCTCTATCCACCACCAACTCCCAGGGCTTGCTCAAGCTCATGTCCATCGACTCAGTGATGCTATCCAACCATCTCTTCCTCTTCGTCCCCTTCTCGTTCTGCCTTCAATCTTTCCCAGAGTCAGGGTCTTTTCCAGTGAGTCAGTTCTTGGAATCAAGTGGCCAAAGTATTGGAGCTTCAGCTTCAGCATCAATCCTTCCAACGAGTATTCAGGACTAATTTCCTTTAGAATTGAATAGTTTGATCTCCTTGCTGTCCAAGGGACTCTCAAGAGTCTTCTCCAGCACCACAGTTCAAAAACTTCAGTTCTTTGGTGCTCAGCTTTCTTTATGGTCCAACTCTCACATCCATACATGACTACTGGAAAAACTATAGCTTTGACTAGATGGACCTTTAATGTCTCTGCTTTTTAATATGCTGTTCAGGTTGGTCATAGCTTTTCTTCCAAGGGGTAAATAAGATATACCTCATAATATTCATATTCTTATTTATAGAAAATAAGAATAATATATGTATTAATATCTTAATAAATATTAATATCATACAACCATCTAATGGCTTCCCCCATGGCACAGCAGTAAAGAATCTGCCTGCCATGCAGGAGATGCAGGTTTGATCCCTGGGTCAGGAAGATCCCCTGGAGAAGGAAATGGCAACCCACTCCAGTATTCTTGCCAGGACAATCCCACAGACAGAGAAACCTGGTGGGCTACAATCCATGGGGTTGCAAAGAGTAAGACGCAACTGACTGAGCATGTCTACTGGTTACACCTGAAATCTTTCTTGACTAATCATCTCCCTCCCTGCACTATATCCATCCACTCACCAAGGTGTGTTGGTTCTGTTTCCTAAGCATTTCCTGAATCTGTCCACTTCTGTCCATTCCCATCTGGACCATCAAATTTGGCCCATACAGCATATTAAAAAGCAAAGACTTACTTTGCCAACAAAGGTCCATCTAGTCAAGGCTATGGTTTTTCCAGTAGTCATGTATGGATGTGAGAGTTGGACTATAAAGCTGAGCGCAGAAGAATTGATGCTTTTGAACTGTGGTGCTGGAGAAGACTGTTGAGAGTCCCTTGGACTGCAAGGAGATCCAACCAGTCCATCCTAAAGGAGATCAGTCCTGGGTGTTCACTGGAAGGACTGATGCTGAGGCTGAAACTCCAATACTTTGGCCACCTCATGTGAAGAGTTGACTCATTGGAAAAGTCCCTCATGCTGGGAGGAATTGGGGGCAGGAGAAGAAGGGGATGACAGAGGATGAGATGCTTGGATGGCATCACCAATTCAATGGACATGAGTTTGGGTAAACTCTGGGAGTTGGTGATGGACAGGGAGGCCTGGTGTGCTGCAGTCCATGAGGTTGCAGAGCCAGACACGACTGAGCGACTGAACTGAACTGAACTGGGTGTAGATCCCTGACTGAAGCTCATTACCTTCTCCTCTTCTGCCAAATTCATTTTCTCTTTGAAGTTAGGGTGATACTGCACATCAGATCATACCATTCTCTCACTGGAAACTGTTCCATGCTTTCTACTGGTTGGAAAATGAATCTGAACATCTCAGTCTGAACATCTCAGCATAACTTAGAAGGCTGTTATCCATCTCTTCAGCTTTATTTCTTACTAGTTAGTTATTTAGTCAGCAAATATTTATTGTGTTTCAGACCTTGTTTAGGCTCTAGAAATACAGTAGAAACTTACATACTATTGGGAGCACACAGTCAATAAACATGGAAATAAATAAGTGAATAATGATTTTAGGTACTGACAAGTATTCACAAGGAGTATGTTCATTGTATTTACCTCTTACCAGCTTTCTCTTGTCCCATCTAAACTAACTCATGTGCTTCTGACTTGTACTCTCCTGTAAGCACACGTTTTTGTTGTTGTTGTTTAGTGCCTAAGTCATGTCAGACTTTTTGTGAACCCATGGCCCACCATTTTTGTAGCCACCAAGCTCCTCTGTCCATGGGATTTCCTAGGCAAGAATACTGGAGTGAGTTGGTTGCCATTTCCTGCTCCAGGGGGTCTTTCCAATTGAGGGATCGAACTCCTGCACTGCAGGTGGATTCTTTACTACCAGGGAGCCACAAGGGAAGCCCAAGCACATGTTGAAACTGTTGCAATTTAGCACTCTTTTTTTTTTTTTCTTGCTTATCTGTCTTCTGTGCTCGATCCTCACATATTTGACAAGAGCACAGATTCTTTTTTAGATTTTTGTATCTGACCCCAGTGCCTAACTTTTGCCTGGCATGTCAGGTGTTTAACAAATATTTATGAAATAAATAAATGTTATTACTTCCTTAGTATAAATTGATTGATAAGTTCTTATCTGATTGGGTGAGAAAAAAAATACGGTGAAATAAAAAATTGAGCGAAAATAAAAGCAAAATAGGCCTTCTGAAATTTGTGCTTTTCAGATATTATAGACTTACATGAATTATGCTGAACTTTCCAGCATAGAAATTGAGTAAAATATTCACTCCAAAACACTAAATCCTTGCAGATAATAAAATTCTATATATTACTGATTTCTTAGCTTTTCTCATTTGCTGAGAAAACCAAATTAATAAAGAACTTTGGAAAATTGCAAGATGATAAAAATATGGTCTGTAATTAAAACACTTGCAAGGAAGAAACATAGATGGCTTCTATGGATGTATTAGGCAAAAAAAAGAAAATAAGAAAGCAAGTGGGATAGAAATGCACGATCATCTTGGGAGATGCTATGTTAATACCATTGGTTTGTTCAGTGCATTGACCTTTCTAAGATTATACCTATTGATCCATTCTATCAGACTTTAATTTTGTAAGGAGTAGTAGAAAGGTGTTTTGCCCTTTGAAAGGGAAATACAATGACCACATGATCTTCCATTTTCAGGCTCTGTGGAGAGCATTTTGTCTACCTGTGCTCACTACAAGGCAAGAAACTCACAACACATATCAACTTGAATAAAGGTTTGGATTGGCTTTTATATGTTTTTCTAAAAAAAATAGTTTGTCCCACCCTTAGAACAAAGTATTTGGTTACTCATTTTTACTGTTTTATCCTGCTATGGGTGAAAGAAACTTCTGGAAGACTTTGAGTACCAGTCCGTTATTATTTTCTTCTTAAATTCTTTCTTATAACATCCTGTGTTTTTTTTGTGGTGGTTTAGGGTGTGCACCAGAGTTTCTATTACAAACTTTAGCTTTCAAAAAAATCTTGGCATACAAACTCCAAGAATAGTTGTCTTATCAAATTCTTTTAAAGATGAATAGTGCTTTTTCACTCACCACCATTCCCCACCAAGCTCACAGCTTGCAAATATTCCATTGTATATATCTATGGTTGGAAATCATAGTTGCTGGGTTCCCAAATGGAAACAGTCACAGATAGAATGCAGCACAATGTTTTGGAAAAACCATGGACTTTGGAGTTACAGGCCACCAGGCCAGGGGTGTGTGATGCATGCCACCCCCTTTTCATCTCTCCTCAATTCTTTATGTCAAATTTACCTCTTAAGTCCCTCAGTTCCAAACCAGTCAAGGACTTGGTGTTGGTGTCCTTGGAGTTGCTGGTTTAGCCAGCCTACTGTCTTTGTAGAAACTCTATAAAGCTTTGTAGAAGCTCCGGGAGATGGTGAAAGACAGGGAAGCCTGGCATGCTACAGTCCATGGGGTCGCAAAGTGTCAGCCCTGACTGAGAGACTGAACAATAACAGAAACTCTTCCTTGCATATAAACTCCAGTACATAAACCGTTAGTGGAACAGAAAACCTTGCACATACTTCTTAACAATTATAATGTACCCTACACTTTTCTGTACACATCCTTTACTGTCAAGTAGTTAGTCTACCTCTCATTCCATAACTTAAACCGTGAGTGAAAGATGGACTAGTAAGAAGAACCTGGTCTGGAAAAATATCTTGCTAATGAATTCTGCAAACCTGTGTGGCAGCCAGATGAAGACTCTGAAGTCCTAACTGTTTTAAAAAAGAGAAGAAAAAAGTACAAAGATCACAATTACCAGTGGCAACTTGGAAAACCCATAGAGCGTGCCCCTGGCAAAACTCCTCAGAGAGATGGCTTCCCAAATATGGAAAATATAAAACAAAACCTTCTTTATTTATGAAAATGATTTGAATTTCTAATTCTCTAGGCCTTATGGGTTTATTATGAAAACCAAATTCAGTTCGCTTAAGGAGTGAGAAAGAACCACTTCCTATTGCATCAAGTTATGGAATAGTACATTTTTAAAGCTCTATAATTTGTTTCGGGGGTAGCATTAGATTATCCTCTTCTGGGTTACGTAAGTCTGCCTTGGCCTTTCAAACACAGAAACATTTTACCCTTGACACAATTTGGAATTTGGAACTGCCTGTGAAAACATGAAGAACTTCATTTTTCCACTTGAAAAGTCCCTAAACACAAATTGATAAATTCTCAAAGAACTTCAGTGCAGAGTTTTCAGGCTAGCACTTCAACTGCCAAGACCTATATTCAAAGTGTTTGAACTGCCAGAAAAAACACAGCTGTTATTCTATATCTCAGGCAATCTGTGCACTATCTTTTAGGTAGAAGAGATTGCAAACTGGGCCAAAGGTTAGATGCAAGTCCTAGAAGAATAAAAAATCAGTACTGGGAGAGAACCTACCCAAAATCCAAGTTGGATTATCAGAAGCTTTAAATCACTGCTTATTTTGAAAGAACTCTCTCTCTTCCTGCTTTCAAAAAAAGAAAAAGAAAAAAAAATCACGGGCATCCATCAACCAAAAGTTTTCTCTGAGCCTTCAATTCTACTCTTGATAAATGCTCTTGTGTTTTGTTTTACCTACAATTTAAAGGGTTGTGGTAGCCTAGAAGCTGGCCACCTGGGGTAATTTCGTGGCCTTGTGGGTGATGAGTGTCTCATGAGGTCAGGGCAGCTGTGACAGAGACAGTCTCTGATATTTTCATAAACCAAATTGAATCCTTGGCACATTCTGAGCTTGGATAGCATGAGTTTCCAGCCCTGCTCTTTAGCTTGATCAATTTTGCTTGAATTTCTGCTCTGATAATGTGATAAAGTGGGCCATTTTTTAATTGAACTCTGATAATGATCTAAATACCACAAACTGTTCAAAGAATAAAGGAGTTTGTTTCTTAAAATGTGAAAAGCATCCTTGTATTTTCTTAGTGTCTTTTATCATTAGAGTATATGTTCCTATGTCTAACACCCCCAGGGTGAGTCCGCTGCTGTAGAAATAAGATAAGCTTTGGGCTACGTGTTGTTTCCAACACCGACGCTCTAACTCCTGTCTTTTCCCACCACTGGTGCAACTCCCCAGTGTGTTAGGATATTCTCATGAGAAACCCTGTCCTAGATATTCTGGGATCTGCTCGGCAAAACCAATTGGTTGCTCACACTCTTTCACTTCAATGAGTATATCTACCTTATGTCAGCCTTTTATAAATAATGTTTTGATTGACCTTTACAAAATCCCGTATTTGCAGATGGAAAAATGAGTTCAGAGACTTTAAGTATTTTGTCCAAGCATACACAACAAAGAAGTGGCGTGCCAAGAAGTCAGTTCATGTTCTCTGGAACTACTGTTCTTAGATATCATTACTTACTCTGAGATCCTTAAGCTGATACAGTGGATGCATGTATCACAATGGAAACCATGTTTCTTTGGGACCCTTGGGACTAGTAATGGGTTCAGTGAGGTACCAATATGGCCCAGGGAGTGCACTCAAGGACCTAATTTGTGCTTTCTCTCTGACACTGGATTTTGTGGGTGCTGGTGATGTAAAAATTTGTTCAATACTATGCCAAATTGATATTTCCATTTCAGAAACTTACATAACTTGCAGTCAACATTAATTACATCAAATATGTGTGCCCAGTTTTGTACTCAATCAGTCATGTCTGACTCTTTGCAACCCCATGGACTGTAGCCCACCAGGCTTCTCTGTCCATGGAATTCTCCAGGCAAGAATACTAGAGCAGTTTGCCATTTCCTTCTCCAGGGGATCTTCCTGATCCAGGGATCGAACCTACGTCTCCTGCATTGACAGGTGGATTCTTTACCATTGAGCCATCTGGAGAGCCCAATGCCATCAAATATCAATGGTCTATTATTCCATAGGTCTCAAGAGAATTATAACTAGCACCTAAACATGCATATTTCCTATTACAATTTAATGAACTGCCTCTGAGCCTCTTGTTACCAGGTACTTTATTAAATGTAATGAATGGCTTCTCCTTGGCAATTCTTTTTTTCAGGATGCAGGTAATGCTGAGACTCACTCTGGCAGCAGTAGCTATGATTTTAATAGGATTCATGCCACTGTGATCCAAACTTCAGGATCTCCCAATGAAAATCACAAAACTATTTGAGTAGGGAGAAAACCTTAGAAATCAACTTGTCTAAAAGTCTTAAACTGACAGCCTCCGGGCCACAGATGGTCCTGACTGTCTGTTGTTTTTTCTCCAAAGTGATGACCCTAGTTGAGTTCTTATAGTGTTTTTTTTTTTTTTTTTTTTAAAATAATGGTGTCTCTGTTTTATTTATGTATTCATTTTTATGTTTGACTGTACTGGGTCTTTGTTGGGACACACAGGCTTTCTCTTGTCATGGTGCACAGGCTTCGTTGCCCTATGGCATGTGGGATCTTAGTTCCCCAACCAGGGATCAAACCCCAGTCTGCTGCATTGGAAGGCAGATTCTTAACCACTGGACCACCAGGGAAGTCCTGAGTTCTTCTAATTTTTTGAATTGGTCGCCAAAATTTTTGAGTGTGTTTCAAATAAAAAATCTAAATGTTAGGCTTCTCTTGAAAAATTGGAATATTAGGCATCACTGGGCCTGCGTTCTGCGTAGAAGCCACCAGCCACAGTGGGTAGCAGACGCTGCTGTAGATGGGGCTGAATTCTGGCAGTCTCTGACAGGCTGGCAATATTGTAGATAGCGATCTGTTGACCTTGATCATTGTGTTTGTATTATTGTTTTCTTGTAGTGGAGTCAAGAAGAAAGATATTTCTGTCTTTGTCAAAAATAGGAAAAGAGGATATAATCTGAGGGAGCACTGTATTAAAAAAAAAAAATGAACAGGTTTCTTTGCGGAACAGAAGAATGTGCCTTTTGGTTAATATGCAAACGAAGCATCTTGGCTTCAAGTTTATTTACGTTATTTGCTTGGCCCAGTAAGTCTTGCCTGGAAAATCCCATGGATGGAGGAGCCTGGTAGGCTGCAGTCCATGGGGTCGCTAGGAGTTGGACATGACTGAGCGACTTCATTTTCACTTTTCACTTTCATGCATTGGAGAAGGAAATGGCAACCCACTCCAGTGTTCTTGCCTGGAGAATCCCAGGGACGGGGGAGCCTGGTGGGCTGCCGTCTATGGGGTCGTACAGAGTCGGACACGACTGAAGTGACTTAGCAGCAGCAGCAGCAGTAACCATTTGAGAGCCATGACAGGGTCTTCTCTTGGCCAACTGAATGCAGAGATGAAAAGAGGTTAAACGGCTTCCGCAGGGTTAATATTTTTAGGCCATATCTAGAGTGAACTGTACCTTTAGTACAGTGCTTTTCACGTGGAAGAAAACAAATTCTTGAACTACTTTGTGGGCTGAAATCTAAAAAAAAAATTATCTTGGTGTTTTGAAATGTTTTAAGAAAAAGAAGATGAATTGAGACATGATATTAAAGAAATTTGTATAAATTCAAAGTATGCACACAAACTGGGGGATTAAAACTTAGTTCTGTGGGGACTCTGGAATTAGCCGTCTTTCCTCGTTTCAGGTACTTAAGCAAGACCTTTTGCCATCTTCTATGTCTGTCTGGTACGTATTTTGTCCACCCACTGCAGAACTGTACTGGAGTGTATCTCAAATCAAACTATTAGGCTAGAATAAATACTTTTAAGAAAAAGTTCTCTCTCTCTCTCTCTGACACACACACAGGCACACACACACATACAAGCTCAGAAAAATAGTCTACAAAATTTATATTTAATCATTCATACTTTTCAGGGTGCTTGTCTTTTTCCTCTAAGATTTCAATACTTCTTTGGTTAAATTAAATGTTTCCTTCCTACCCATAAACACTAACAGAAGTTTCAGGAAACATGGAAAAATAAAGACATGGAAAAGAGAGGCCTATTTTCATACTTTAATTTTTTTCAGTCTGAACTAATCACAGGAGTCAGTTCTTCTTGGAGGCACAACTATCATGAGAAGTTATGGGTCAATTTCTTACCATCCGAAACTACCTAGGATATCAATCCAGATATAGTCATTCTACATCTTAAAGGAAAGTAGGAAAATTTCTACACATGCTAAGGTTTTAGAACCTAAGTGTAGCCTCTTGATAGTTCACATTATCTCTCAAATACTGTATTGGTTTCTGTGATTATTATTATTTTCTCTCAAGAGGAAGAGATTCCAAAATGACAATCATGCTCAGAAATCACTGACAACCTACCTTCACTGTCAGGAAGGTGTTTCTCATGTTTACCCTCGACACTGCATGAGAACCTTTACAATCATTGCCTCTGTTTAGTCATGTTAAACAGAAAACAGCTGATCACCATCCTCAAGAGAATATGATTTTCCCCCTCTAATTAGTCTCACCTCAGTCTTCTTTCCTGTTGTTTAATAATTATGGATTTTTTTTTTTACATTCTTTGTTTATTTGTCTGCACCAAGTCTTAGTTGTGGGACACGGGATTTTTAGTTGTGGCATGTGGGATCTAGTTCCCTGACCAGGGATCGAACCCAGGCCCCCTGCATAGGGAGCCTGGAGTCTTAGCCACTGGACCACCAGGGAGTCCCAATTGTGGATTTTTAAAAAGTGGTTCAAAGATAAGGCCTGCATGATGTCAGTGATTTCCAAAGGAGAGTTAAAAGGTGGTCAGGGACCCTGGCATACTGCATTATTCCAGAGTATCTGGAGGTCCCACACTCTGTGTGTTCTCCTGAGCAAACACCACAGATTTGGCCACTCCTGCTGTCCTGCCTGGTGGAAAGGCCCCCGGGCATCATGAACCCTAATGGGGAGACACCTTGAGATGCCAGCATTTGCTCTTGAGGCAACAGAGAGGCAGTGTGGCCTGCATTGTGAGGAGGTATTAGCAGGAAGGTAACTTAGAGGAAAAAGCATAAGCTTTGGATCCAGACAGTAGGACTTAAACCCTGATTCTGCAACTTATATGACATATGATGTTGGACAAACTTCATAACCTCCCTGTTTATGTTTCCATTTGCAAAACGAAGTCCCACCTTGATCAGAATGGCCATCGTCAAAAACTCTACAGATAATAAATGCTGCAGAGGGTGTGGAGAAAAGAGAACCTTCCTATATTTTTGCTGCTGCTGCTAAGTCGCTTCAGTCATGTCCGACTCTGTGCGACCCCATAGATGGCAGCCCACCAGGCTCCCCCGTCCCTGGGATTCTCCAGGCAAGAACACTGGAGTGGGTTGCCATTTCCTTCTCCAATGCATGAAAGTGAAAAGTGAAAGTGAAGTCGCTCAGTCGTGTCCAACTCCTAGTGACCCCATGGACTGCAGCCTACCAGGCTCCTCCATCCATGGGATTTTCCAGGCAAGAGTTGGTGGGAATGTAAACTGGTGCATCCACTAGGGAGAACAGTATGGAGGTTCCTTAAAAAACTAAAAATAGAGTACTATATGATCCAGCATAATTCGAAAAGATACATGCACTCCAGTGTTCATTGCAGTACTATTTATGAAAACCAGAACGTGGAAGAAACCTAAAATGTCCATCGATGGATGAATGGGTAAAGGAGATGTAGTACATATATACAATGGAACAATACTCAATCATAGAAAAGGACAAAATAACGCCTTTTTCAGCAACATGGTTGGACCTAGAGATTGTCATACTGAGTGGTAAGTCAGAAAAGAAAGACAAGTATCATATGATATGGCTTATATGTAGGGTCTCGGAGAAGGCGATGGCACCCCACTCCAGTACTCTTGCCTGGAAAATCCCATGGATGGAGGAGCCTGGTGGGCTGCAGTCCATGGGGTCGCTAAGAGTCGGACACGGCTGAGCGACTTCGGTTTCACTTTTCACTTTCATGCATTGGAGAAGGAAATGGCAACCCACTCCAGTGTTCTTGCCTGGAGAATCCCAGGGATGGGGCAGCCTGGTGGGCTGCCGTCTATGGGGTTGTACAGAGTCGGACACGACTGAAGTGACTTAGCATAGCATAGCATAGCATATGTAGGGTCTAAAAAATGGTACAGATGAACTTATCTGTGGAACAGAAATAGAGTTGCAGATGTAGAAAACAAGCCTACAGTTACTGGAGCAAAAGGGGAGGGGAGGGGCAAATTGGGAGATTGGGATTGACATATATGTACTAAATATATATATATATATGGTGATTGCAGCCATGAAATTAAAAGACTTGGAAGGAAAGTTATGACCAACCTGGATAGCATATTAAAAAGCAGAGATATTACTTTGCCAACAAAGGTCTGTCTAGTCAAGGCTATGGTTTTTCCAGTAGTCATGTATGGATGTGAGAGTTGGACTGTGAAGAAAGCTGAGCACTGAAGAATTGATGCTTCTGAAGTGTGGTGTTGGAGAAGACTCTTGAGAGTCCCTTGGACTGCAAGGAGATCCAACCAGTCCATTCTAAAGGAGACCAGTCCTGGGTGTTCATTGGAAGGACTGATGCTGAGGCTGAAACTCCAATACTTTGGCCACCTCATGTGAAGAGTTGACTCATTGGAAAAGACCCTGATGCTGGGAGGGATTGGGGGCAGGAGAAGAAGGGGATGACAGAGGATGAGATGGCTGGATGGCATCACATGACTCCATGGACATGAGTTTGAGTGAACTCCGGGAGTTGGTGATGGACAGGGAGGCCTGGCATGCTGCGATTCTTGGGGTCACACAGAGTCGGACATGACTGAGTGACTGAACTGAACTGAATTGAAGAACTTACTGTATAGTACAGGGAACTCCACTCAACACTCTGTAATGACCTATATGGGAAAGGAATCTTTAAAAAAAGGGGATTATATATATATATGTTTAACTGATTCACTTTGCCGTATACCTGATAATAACACAACATTGTAAATAAAATATACTCCAATAAAATTTAAAAAAATAGTTCTATGAGAAAGAGAAAAATTAGTTCCAACCTTACCAAGTTATAAGGATAATATCAGATGTAAAATGCACCAAAGCTCCCTGCTAGACTTATAGAATATATTCAATAAGTGCTATTATTGTTGTTGTCAATATTATTATTACTCCCATGTCAGGAACATTTCTTCTCTCTCTCCTTCTCAAACTTATATTTTTGTTTGTCTTTGATTATCTGGGAATTCAGTACTCAAAATAAAAGTCAGCACTTAAATTCCATTCAAGGTCTTCTGAGGTCCACCATCCTTTCTCCTGAGTGTTAGAAGGAGCAAGCCTGAAGGTAACTGGTACCTTCTGTTAGTAGATGGAAGTGTCTTGATGAGAGGTTACTGGTAGGATGCACTACCCTTTAAATTTCAAGTTCATACTAATTATTCCACCTTCAGAGCATTTATTCCTGCAGGTCTTGAAGTATTTTCTAGAGCAGCCTATTAAACTATCAACATCTCCGATGGAAGATCACCCCAGATGTCTTTGCTCAGACAGGTCCCTCTTTTCCATTTCCGCATCACCTTGCCCTATAAAGGAGCAGAGTCTGGTGGTCACAAGCTGTGCCTATTAAAATTAAAAATTAAAATAATAGCCACATGTGACTAGTGGCTGCTGTGTTGGAAAGCCCAGGTTATAGAACATTTTGATTACCACAGAAACTTCTTTTGGACCATGCTGCTCTAGAGCCAAAATGAGCCACCAAAATGACTGGATTTAAATGATATCTTTAATACTTACTGTCTGTGAGACTTTACATAGGTAATTTAATCTTTGTGCACCTTGGTTTTATCATCTATAAAATGAGGATATGAGTCAACTAACTTACTGGAAGCCTTAATGAGAAATTAGATGCGTTAATATATGTAATATATTTGGAGCTACCCTTAAATATCACATGGTATTTTCTCAATAACTGCTAGCAATTACTATTAATAAAAAAACAGAAAAAAACAACATCTATTTCAGAAAGAAAACAGAATATATAGATCAAACAAGGGTGGCTCAGAGTCATTGCCCATTATCTGTATTCCTTAGATCCATATGATCCAAAATTGTCGTGAAACTCATCATAAGACTTTATGATTTTCTATGTCTATGTCTGTTTTCTTTACTAGACTTCATGCTTTGGGAATTCAAGGACTAGTGTCTTATTCCCTTTCATACCCCTAACACCTGCCATGGGGCATTGAGCACCCATGACCCTCAATTAGTACTTTATCTTCAACAGTCTTGAACTAGCTTAAGTGCTCAAGAACCAACAGGCTTCTTACTTACTATTAATATTATCTTAGTGGGAATAGTAGGATTGGAGTTTAGCTAATTCATTTGTATTTTTTAACCAGATAGGGATAATGAATATATAGTTAGATTTAAGGACAATGAAGAAGAATATTTAAAATCAAGAATGGATGAGAATATCCAGAGCAGATGATCAATTCACAAACTAAGAGGAAGGAAATGAAATAGAGAAAAGAAAAAAAAAAAAAGGAAATAGAGCTGATAAGTCATCTGGGAGAAAGTTCAAAGAAAAATTTTCCCTACTTCAACATTTTACCACAGGCAGATCCTGAAGCCCTAGATATAATTATCTTGGCTGGAATGCCTGGGCTAGAGTAAACAGAAATCTGCGTGTGTCAACAAATTATTTAATTAAGTAGAGTAGGTGGCAATGTGCAACCAAAGTCATGATGTGCAACAGGATAATGTGATTGAAGGCTTTAGTTGTGATGGAATGTGGAGAGACTGAGACATGAGTGAAAAATTATGCAGTCCTGGAGACCAACCTCTGGACTTGGTTAGCCAATGTGACAAATTAAACAAGAAATAAGACATTAAAAAAAAAAAAATGGAACTCTCTTATCCAAGAAAACACTTCTTGTGTATAAACATAAATTTGAAAGCAATTGAGATTAAGCCATTACTTTAGATGAGACAGGGGTCAGGAGCAGGACTGCAAGTGTCATTAAAAAGAGCCTGAGGATTTGTGCCATCAGCATAAAAGTGGCAGTTACAATTAAAAGCAGAAGTGAAATGACTAAGAGGTAGAAAAGCTAGAAATGAACAGATGCCCAGGCAGGCAGCACGCTAGGCTGCTCAAATTGGGTATATTTTACATTTCATTCCAAGTTCACAAATATTAGGACATTAAAATGCATGAAACATGGTCTGTATCCCATCTTGCCATGTTTTTGTTACTAAGTTAGAAAGAATTAGGCAGCACGGACTGTATGCAGATGCATCAGTCTAAGCAAATGCTGCGTCAGGGGAGATCAGGAAGGTCAGCTGGCTTTCTCTTTTCCAAAGAAGAACCTGGTCAGTTGTACACTGAGCATCCTTTGTAGGGCTATTCCTTAAGAGGTCACCCATGTCCAGAAAAACTGTGAAGAAGGTTAGATTGCTGGTGACATTTTCTTTAAAGGTGACAGTGGTCAAGCCTCCTAGCGCATTTATTTTCGGTACAAGCATTAAAAACTTAAGGAGTGTGTAGTATGTTGACTCGGTGCATGGAAGACGTTTTTATTGGACTTCAGTATGTCATTTACCTTAAGCAGCCATTAATAAAATGTAGCTGCACTATGATCAGTTGTTCTTTAGTTACCAAGTCATGTCTGACTCTTTCGAGACCCCATGCACTATATAGCCCACCAGGCTCCTCTGTCCATGAGATTTCTCCTTCAAGAATACTGGAGTGGGTTGTCATTTCCTTCTCCCAGGGGTTCTTCCTGACTCAGGGGTCGAACCCAAGTTTCCTGCATTGGCAGGTGGATTCTTTACCACTGAGCCACCAGGGAAACCCTTACAATGGTCAGTAAGTTCAAGTTCAGTCACTCAGTCATGTCTGACTCTTTGCGACCCCATGAATCCCAGCACGCCAGGCCTCCCTGTCCATCACCAACTCCCGAAGTCTACCCAAACCCATATCCATCGTGTCGGTGATGCCATCCAGCCATCTCACCCTCTGTTGTCCCCTTCTCCTGCCCCCAATCCTTCCCAGCATTAGGGTCTTTTCCAATGAGTCAACTCTTCGCATGCGGTGGCCAAAGTATTGGAGTTTCAGTTTCAACATTAGTCCTTCCAATGAACACCCAGGACTGATTTCCTTTAGGATGGACTGGTTGGATCTTCTTGCAGTCCAAGGGACTCTCAAGAGTCTTCTCCAACAACACACTTCAAAAGCATCAATTCTTCGGTGCTCAGCTTTCTTCACTGTCCAACTCTCACATCCATAGATGACTACTGGAAAAACCATAGCCTTGACTAGACAGATCTTTGTTGGCAAAGTAATGTCTCTGCTTTTGAATATGCTATCTAGGTTGGTCATAAATTTCCTTCCAAGGAGTAAGCGTCTTTTAATTTCATGGCTGCAGTCACCATCTGCAGTGATTTTGGAGCCCCAAAGAATAAAGTTTAACACTGTTTCCAGTTTCCCCATCTATTTCCCATGAAGTGATGGGACAAGATGCCATGATCTTCGTTTTCTGAATGTTGAGCTTTAAGCCAACTTTTTCACTCTCTTCCTTCACTTTCATCAAGAGGCATTTTAGTTCCTCTTCACTTTCTGCCATAGCGATGGTGTCGTCTGCATATCTGAGGTTATTGATATTTCTCCCAGCAATCTTGATTCCAGCTTGTGCTTCTTCCAGTCCAGCATTTCTCATAATGTACTCTGCATATATGTTAAATAAGCAGGGTAACAATATACAGCCTTGATGTACTCCTTTTCCTATTTGGAACCAGTTTGTTGTTCCACGTCCAGTTCTAACTGTTGCTTTCTGACCTGCATACAGGTTTCTCAAGAGACAGGTCAGGTGGTCTGGTATTCCCATCTCTTGAAGAATTTTCCACAGTTTATTGTGATCCACACAGTCAAAGGCTTTGGCATAATCAACAAAGCAGAAATAGATGTTTTTCTGGAACTCTCTTGCTTTTTCTATGATCCAGCAAGACCTAGGTAATACCAGACTGTCATTATGAGACTGTTTTTCACAAACTTTCTGTTGAGTCCAGAGCCTTATTCATGGATTGACTGAGGCCACAGGGTGAGAACAAGGTTTTCATTGTTTCACAAGCTTGTTGATTAAGAAATATGAGTATGTTTGACTAACTGACCTCTCTTCAACGTCTTTGTTTGATCTCCATCCATGTCTAGGGTTCTGTAAGCAGATGATGACTCTGATTCTCTAATAGAAAACTTGTTAAGTTTCTTTTTGCATGATTGGGAAACAGAACATGTGTTCTGGGCCACCAGGTTCTCGTCTCTGTCTTCAGCATTCATAGTGATACGTTCCTGGAAATGAAGAGAAGTTTCATCCTTCCCAATTTTTATTGTTACTTGAACCAAGATAGTACTATATTAATTCATCCAATCAGTCGTGTAATCTATATATTTTGAGTGCCCACTATATGTGCTAGGTACTGATCCAGGAACTTAGAATAAACGGGTTTTTGTACTTGTGTTTTTAAAAATTTACTATCTTTCTCACAGCTTGTGTTTATTAACTCTGACTCCTTTTGACATAATCTAAATGCAGTGTAGAAAAACATCTTCAAACCTTATATCTATGGAGACTGCAGCTACACACATAAATAAATACTCAAGACAGTGTGTGCCATTCCCCAATTTGCAACTCTCACCTACTCCGAGTTATGGCCCAGAAATACTGTATACAGAAAGGAGATGTCTGTGAAAGGCTTCATTTGTCTTCCCAAGTTGTGAAGTCATTGGGAGAAGAGTATTTAGCTTCTTCTGTGCATCTGATCCCATCACTTCATGGGAAATAGATGGGGAAACAGTGGAAACCGTGTCAGACTTTATTTTGGGGGGCTCCAAAATCACTACAGATGGTGACTGCAGGATGAAATTAAAAGACGCTTACTCCTTGGAAGGAAAGTTATGACCAACCTGGATAGCATATTGAAAAGCAGAGACATACTTTGCCAGCAAAGGTCCATCTAGTCAAGGCTATGGTTTTTCCAGTGGTGATGTATGGATGTGAGTTGGACTGTGAAGAAAGCTGAGCACCGAAGAATTGATGGTTTTGAACTGTGGTGTTGGAGAAGACTCTTGAGTGTCCCTTGGACTGCAAGGAGATCCAACCAGTCCATTCTGAAGGAGATCAGCCCTGGGATTTCTTTGGAAGGAATGATGCTAAAGCTGAAACTCCAGTACTTTGGCCACCTCGTGCAAAGAGTTGACTCATTGGAAAAGACCCTGATGATGGGAGGGATTGGGGTCAGGAGGAGAATGGGATGACAGAGTGTGAGATGGCTGGGTGGCATCAGCGACTCCATGGACATGAGTCTGAGTGAACTCCGGGAGTTGGTGATGGACAGGGAGGCCTGGCTTGCTGCGATCCATGGGTTCGCAAAGAGTCAGACACGACTGACTGACTGAACTGAACTGAACTAATGCACCATACTAACAACTGAAAGGAAAAATCACTCTGACCAAAAAGAAAGAAACAAAATTATATGTGGTCATATATATAAATACATAATTTTATATGGTATACGTAAAGATATAAATGTATATGCAACTTAATGGTTATTTTAATTATATATGTATAATTTATCTATGTACAAATACTGATACAATGGAAAATAATATTTAAAAATTATTTTTATTTTTTAAATTATCAGTTCAGTTCAACTGAGTCACTCAGGCGTGTCCGACTCTGCGACCCCATGAATCGCAGCACGCCAGGCCTCCCTGTCCATCACTACCTCCCGGAGTTCACTGAGACTCACGTCCATCGAGTTGGTGATGCCATCCAGCCATCTCATCCTCTGTCGTCCCCTTCTCCTCCTGCCCCCAATCCCTCCCAGCATCAGAGTCTTTTCCAATGAGTCAACTCTTCGCATGAGGTGGCCAAAGTACTGGAGTTTCAGCTTTAGCATCATTCCTTCCAAAGAATACCCAGGGCTGATCTCCTTCAGAATGGACTGGTTGGATCTCCTTGCAGTCCAAGGGACGCTCAAGAGTCTTCTCCAACACCACAGTTCAAAAGCATCAATTCTTCGGCACTCAGCCTTCTTCACAGTCCAACTCTCACATCCTTACATGACCATGGGAAAAACCATAGCCTTCACTAGACGGACCTTTGTTGGCAAAGTAATGTCTCTGCTTTTGAATATGCTATCTAGGTTGGTCATAACTTTCCTTCCAAGGAGTAAGCGTCTTTTAGTTTCATGGCTGCAGTCACCATCTGCAGTGATTTTCGAGCCAAAAAAAAAAATAAAGTCTGACACTGTTTCCACTGTTTCCCCATCTATTTCCCACGAAGTGATGGGACCAGATGCCATGATCTTCGTTTTCTGAATGTTGAGCTTTAAGCCAACTTTTTCACTCTCCAGTTTCACTTTCATCAAGGGGCTTTTTAGTTCCTCTTCACTTTCTGCCATAAGGGTGGTGTCATCTGCACATCTGAGGTTATTGATATATAAAAGTATGATAATACATTTACAGGAGACTTGGAAAATACAGAACAAAGTTACATATAGCTCCACTATATATTATTAATATAATTATTTTTTAAGTGGATAAATTTAGATTTTTAGTTGAAGTTTCAATATCAGACTCTGAAAAATTAATGGAATGAATATATAAAAAAATAGAAGAATATAGTAGACCTGAGAAGTACCATGAGCCAATTGAACATAGGAAAATGACATAAAATTTTAAATAAGGCAGCTTTCATTGTAGCCATGGACTTGATCAAGTATCATCATATGTTTGTGTGTATGTGTGTGTGTGCGTGCACACAGGAGTGCATGGCCCATGTAGGTGTGTTGGGATGAGGTGGAAGCTGGGGGAAGATGGAGATACCGTGAGAAGGGGACTTTGCTGGTGGTCCTAGGGTTTCCCTGATAGCTCAGTTAGTAAAGAATCCACCTGCAGTGCAGGAGACCCTGGTTTGATTCCTGGGTCAGGAAGATCACTGGAGAAGGGAAAGGCTACCCACCCCAGTGTTCTTGGGCTTCCCTTGTGGCTCAGCTGGTAAAGAATTTGCCTGCAACATGGGAGACCTGGGTTCAATTCCTAGGTTGGGAAGACCCCCTGGAAAAGAGAAAGGCCTCCCACTCCAGTATTCTGGCCTGAAGAATTCCATGGATTGTATAAGTCCATGGGGTTGCAAAGAGTTAGACATGACTGAGCAACTTTCACTTTCTTTCACTTGCTGGTGGTCCACTGGCTAAGACTCCGCTTTCCCAATGCAGGGGGTCTGGGTTCGATCCCTGATCAGGGAACTAGATCCCTTGTGCCAAGGCTAAGACGTGACACAGCCAAATAAGTAAAATAATTTTTTTTTTTTGGTAAAAGGAAGGGATGCAGAGCACAGAAACAGAATCCTTTGGCATCTTCCATTATAATTATTGCATGGGTATGGAAGGTACAACAATCATGACCAGTAGTGATGGCAGGAGAAGGGATAGGATGGAAAAAAATGATTAGAGAATGCCAAGATGGTACCTTGACTACATTAATAGCATATACTGCTGCTAATTTAACACATAATACTATATATTTATATTTAATATTTTGACATATATGTACATATATACACAGATATCTATGCATAAGTTATGTACCAGTAGTAAATAGAAGAGTCTTCTACATTTTCAAAGTTTATAAATTATAAACAAAGTTTATAAATTATAAATGAACTTTCTTTAGGTGATAGCAAGGTTAAGCCACCTTTATTTATAAATATAAACTGTATTTCAAAAGTAATTTAAAAATCCATCTGTTTCAAATTTGGAGTAAAAAATGAGTATATTTTAAAACTAATAAGATATGTATATCATTTACATCCATACCCAGCTATGATTACATGATTTTTTAAGAGCCAATAATTATTTCAGTATTCATCTAAAATATTCTGATTGAATAATGAGATAAATCTGCGATTAAGAGATGAAAGGAACATGTATATATAAAATCATCAAAGAGTATACTTGAGAGAATTACACAAATGCTCGAGGAAAACTTATGTAAATATTTTTTAGAAACTTAAATGCAAAAAAGTTCTAAAAGTAGTATGTTATCTCATAAATATGTATCATTCTAAAAGTAATGCTGAAAGCATAAAGCATTCCTTTTTGGGATAAACAATATTTAATGAAAATAGGAAAACACTTCGGAAGCGTCTTGATTGCTAAGTGTTTACATCAGCTACAACTATTTCACTAAAAAATAAACATAGATGTTTCAGCAAAGAGGACAAGTGATGTATGCTTTTTCTTCATCATATCTGGCTTAAGGATTAGATATTTCAAAGATACTGTTTTAAGAGCTTTAAACTAAGAACTAAGTTGAACAGTAGAGTATATTTTCAAGGAAATTTTCTAACTACAAGTTCCTTTCACTAGCTCTGCAGTTATTTTCATTCTCCCAGTTATGGCCTCGTGGTCTTAGAACACAGAGAACAGAAGGCACAGACAGAGCATGGATGAAAGAGACACTGGGCTAGAGGATGGCATGCCCACGAATGCTAGGAATTTGAGATCCACTTGGCATCCCACTCCAGTATTTTTGCCTGGAAAATCAATCAAGATGCTTCCAAAGGAGCCTGGTGGTCCAAGGGGTCGCAGAGTCGGACACGACTTCACTTTTACTTTCTTTCATTTTCATAAAAATAACTGGCTAATATTGAGTGCTTACCACATGCCAAGTATTGTGAAAGATGGCTTTTCATTTATTTAAAAAATTTAATCCTTGCAAAACCCTGTGAGAGTTACAATCATTACCCCCAAGTGCAGGTGAGGAAACAAGGATGTAGCGTGATTTATGGGAACTGCCCGAGGCTGAGCAGCTAGAAAACGGGCAGCGCAGGATGAAGCTTAGAAATCTATGCCTTTAACCACTACTCTCGATGGCCAGCCATATGAAAACCCAACTATAACTCTTTATGATTAATTTTCTCTCTGGAAGTCAGAGACCTGTAAAATAAGCTGCCCAAGGTTATTTCACAGATTAAGTGTCAGAGCAGGATTTAAACCCAATCTGTCTGACTCCAAAGCCACCTTCCACTGTGCTTTGCTGCCTTTCATTTGACATGTTGCCAAATACTTGTGCCACATACTGGCATCTGCAGCTTACTGGGCAGTGGCATCTGGTCAAGGACCCTCACAGGGTGCTAGGCGTGAGTAGGGGCCAGAGGAGGACCCTTGCCTTAAAGTCCATCCAACCTGTCCAGTTGCAGGTCACAATCTGTTTTCTTTATGCCATGGTGACTCAAAGGACTGGCATCCTCTGCAGTATGGAACTGACCACAGTGTCTCAAAATGAGTTAAAATGTGTGAATAGCCATAAATCATGAGAGGTGTATTCAAATCAAAAAGTCAGACTAGGCATATTATTAATAATAAGGAGAATAAGAATATCATATATGTACTGGAGTTTCTAGAAATTAAACAAACAGTAAGAAATTTAACTGAATATGTATAATCTGTTATGCAACTAAAATACTGACTTGCTTAGAACCAGATTTTTAAATTAATGCATCCTTTTGTAGCTATTAATCATAATACTATCCATTATTATGGATAGTAATCAAAATAAGCATTATTCTTTGGAAAAACTTGAAGTCAGTAATGCATATCCTTTATTACTACATATCCTAATATTACATAACTCATATCCTAATATTACAGTATTCTGCCTCAGTGCCAGTTGTATAGATCTGTGGGTGAATTTCCTCAAAATAGCCCTTGAGGGTCTAGATACTTAAAGTGTGTATGTGTGTTTTATGATAGCTTGAATGTGGATATGCTGACAATGGAAATAAGAACTTTAGAATTATTAGAAATGCACGCCCTCAAACAGATTGTTTTCAGTGAATACAGAGGCGTTTTGAACTTTGCCCAAACAGGTGTTTCATGCAGAGAAGGCTGCTGAGACCAAATGCTAGAATTATTAAGGAACCATTAGAGAAATTTGAGATAGAAAGAGTGCAATGAAAGGACAGAATTTGATGAGACAAATGACCTTTCAGCGTTGCTAAGGAATTCTGATGGTGAATTTTTCTCCTAATCCAATAGCCAGCAAGTAAAGCAATAAATCTGAACCTGCCCGACCACTAGGAAATCATTTCTCCTGTGAAAAGGAGTTATAATAGGAAACAGAACTCAGATGGTTGAGCTGATGAAGTCCTGCCCCCATAGGGCCCATCCTTCAGTGGTGCGCTTTCCCGAGAGTACCGGGGCTGATAAGCTGCTGACTCGTGGAGTCCTGCCCCTGCCAGCTGACATTAAGTGGCCAGACACAGAGCAGACCTGTTCCTCTGCATCAGCCAGCCTCACCCTCCTCCTGTCCCAGACGGAAGGGACCCCAGGCCAGTCCATGCCGACCCAGTGTGACACAGGGACTTCTGCCATGTACTTCTTTTCCCTCCTCCATCTGTTGATTCCTTCAAGTCTGGAGAACTGGATAAAATCCCTGAAGAAATAGAACTCATCACTGTCCTGCCAGGAGACGCTATAATTTAAGAAAAAGGTTTTTTCTTCACTAAGGAGTGGATGTTATTGAGATTGTTTTAGGGCTCTCTTTTTTCGACAAAACTTGAAAAAAATACTTGCTACATTTTGTGACAAAAATAAAGCAAATACGCATAAATAAAATAAGCAAACCCCCTGTCTAAAAGGTATTTTATACCCAAAGTTCCCATTATGTGCCAATTTACTATTCTTTGTAAGTTATTGCACTGGTTAAGCTCCTGCCAAGTGAACCATTTTAAAGGATAGAGTTATAGCTGGGGTCTAGATCCTAGACCAAGTGTTGTTTTTTTTTCTTTTTCCTGTTTTGTTTTCCTTCTATCTATAACTGCATTGTTCTGTATTTTAAGAAAGTCTAATATAAGATAGTCTAACCATAGGATTGGATTATTCTTTCACCAGGATTGCCTGTTTGAGAAATATGATGATGCTAACACATTAAGGGATATGTCCTATAAATGATTATAGCTAATTGAATGAGTTTTCTAAACAGCAGAAGAAAAGGCTGATGAACTTCAAGTAAGATTCTTGAAAAAAAAAAAAAGATTCTTGAGGGATTAATTCACTGTTTAATCTGTTACTCTGCATCTTGTCCACATGTGGTTATCAGACAGATGTTCCTTCTAACGCCTTGCCCAAGGCACAGCCATGACACTGGTTACTCTCAAAATATGTTAACACAAATAAGATCTCCATTAGGAAAAAAAAAATTTAAGCCAAAAGGCTTAAAAGGAAAAGATGATGCCAAAAAAATGTGTTTTCAAGAAATAAGCAAAGAACCTAATTTTTGATGAGGCTGCTTCTCTGATCCACTGGGAGAGGCTCCCTGGTCCACAGGCCTGGAGTTGATTTAGTATGGAAAAGCTAAAAGATCAACTTTTAGCAATTTGGGGAGAGGAGCAATTTGGGGTATTGGGCTGGGAACTGGGAATCTTGGGTTCTAATCCTGGACTTTGCCAGTAACATGCTGGGCCAGTTAGGCAATGTTATTGTATCCCTCACATTTCAATTCTCTTATTTAATAGATGACAGGTAAGGCTTTTTAGCAGGTCACTATGATAGTTGCCAACCTAACATGCCATGGTCTCAGCCGCACTTGAACTAGCGTGAATATCTTAAGTCAGACATACTGCTTAATAGTAATTGGAAACACCTTTCAGATTCTCGTGTAAGTGTGTTTGGAATTATACACTGTGGGCACAAGTGATTTTTTTAAACTTATTTCTAAGTAATCATGAATATAAGATAGTTTCATTACGTGTTTAGTTCCAAGAAGGAGAATATAGTTGTAGGATAATTTGGGAAGATTCTGTATTTAAGGGACAGTCACTTTTACTACATTCCTACTGAAAATCCTAAATAGGATTTTACATTTCCCAGGAACAAATGATTCTACAGGTATCCCTGAATTTTATCCAAGAAGAGGTCTCAGTGAAATGGTGACAGTCTGTTTCTTAAACCATAATTTTTTCTACTTTTTTTTCTAATCAAGTAATTAGAATAAACTAATTCATTAATTCATTTTGCTATTTCTCAGATCAGATCAGATCAGTCACTCAGTCGTGTCGGACTCTTTGCGACCCCATGAATCGCAGCACGCCAGGCCTTCCTGTCCATCACCAACTCCGGAGTTCACTCAGACTCACATCCATTGAGTCAGTGATGCCATCCAGCCATCTCATCCTCTGTCATCCCCTTCTCCTCCTGCCCCCAGTCCCTCCCAGCATCAGGGTCTTTTCCAATGAGTCAACTCTTCACATGAGGTGGCCAAAGTACTGGAGTTTCAGCTTTAGCATCATTCCTTCCAAAGAAATCCCAGGGCTGATCTCCTTCAGAATGGACTGGTTGGATCTCCTTGCAGTCCAAGGGACTCTTAGGAGTCTTCTCCAACCCCACAGTTCAAAAGCATCAATTCTTCGGCGCTCAGCCTTCTTCACAGTCCAACTCTCACATCCATACATGACCACAGGAAAAACCATAGCCTTGACTAGACGAACCTTTGTTTGCTATTTCTGAGTGTCTACTAAGTGTAGATTACTGCTAGGAACTGTGGGGATTAGAGAAATAAATGAGACACAATTCCTGCCCTCAGTATAGGATTATGCTTATATGCTCACAGGATCAGAGAAGGCAATGACGCCCCACTCCAGTACTCTTGCCTGGAAAATCCCATGGATGGAGGAGCCTGGTGGGCTGCAGTCCATCGGGTTGCTAAAAGTCAGACACGACTGAGCGACTTCACTTTCACTTTTCACTTTCATGCATTGGAGAAGGAAATGGCAACCCACTCCAGTGTTCTTGCCTGGAGAATCCCAGGGACGGGGGAGCCTGGTGGGCTGCCATCTATGGGGTTGCATAGAGTCGGACACGACTGATGCAACTTAGCAGCAGCAGCAGCAGCAGCTCATAGGATTCAGACATTCAAAGAACTAATAGAATATGTCAGTTATTTCCATACTATATTCCTTTTTTTCTTCTCCTTGTTCTACTTATATCAATGCAAGGAGAAGAAACATATGCCATTTTTTAAAAGACCATATTGATAGGGGGTAATGCTTTATCACCAGGGAGAAAGTTTTTCTGGTGCAGAGAGGAGTCATCTTTAGTCTGGTGATGCTAGGGTTGAAACCATGCACAAACTATGTCCATTTTGAAACACAACCTGCACTAATCCTTAGGCATCAGGGTGTGCCTGACGTTCATGTCAGCACTCCTTTGAAGGCTGCTGTTTTGCATCACAAAGCAGCTTCAGAGAACCCTTGCGTAGGTGTGGTGAGCATTGCTTCCTATCTCTGTAGCAACTGCAGTTTGTCTTCTTTCCATCCATACAAAGACTGGGAGCGTGAGAAATATCACAGGGCAGAGGGCCCGGGGTGCTGCAAAACTGGACAGGACTCGTTTGCTGTACCCTTGGATGAAGTGCAGACGAGGAAGCCCTAATCTGATACTGGATGCTTCCAGATTTTTCATGCCAAACCGCCTGAGAAATCGGATCGCTACAGACTGTAACCTTCAGTCAGTGAAGGTTGGCTACGAACGACACAATAAGCATGAGAGATACATGGTGACCACACCCAGTTGCAGTGAAAGACTTGTTTTACTGTTCTTTGGTGGCAAGACTTGACCTCACAGAGTCACTTGGAGGAGAAAGGAGGTATGTCAGAAAGTGGAGGGTTTTCAGCCAGTTAAGAGTGGTGTGAAGGTGGAGTTAGTCACCCACTCAGTGTTCACAGCACAGACAGACCAGGACTGCATGCCCACAGTTGGAGGTGAAGGAAGTCAAGTTTTGATTCGAACTGTTCTGTCTCTGTGATTCTGTGGCTTAACTCATCTTTTAAAAGTCTCTACTGGAGACTTTGAAGTAGATAAGTGTAGTACAGATTTTCCTCAGCTCTGTCCCATGCAGTATGAATTCTTGGAGTTTCCTGTTATACCAGAAGTAAAGGAGTTCTGTGATGAAACACGTTTGGAAACCACTGGACACTTAGACCCTAGATCCCTTTGCTGGGGATTCATGGTGGGCATGACCAGTGCATTTGACCAGTGAAAGTGAAAGTCACTCAATCGTGTCAGACTCTCTGTGACCCAATGGACTGTAGTACATGGAATTCTCTAGGCCAGAATACTGGAGTGGGTAGCCTTTCCCTTCTCCAGGAGATCTTCCCAATGCAGGGATCGAACTCAGATCTCCCCCATTGCAGGCAGATTCTTTACCAGCTGGTCAAGTTGATAGTAAAGCAACTTGCTTTAACTTTAACTCAGTATTTCCCAAGCATTTATTTCAAACACTGTAACTCATTGTTTTCATAAAGCTAGTGTTCCAAAATCCACAGCTTGAGAAATGTCCTGTGATAAAAAGAATGTGACTTTTTGAGTCATGTCAGCTTGGCGGCAAGTGTGATTAAAGCCACTGATTAATTGCTTGAGCTTAAAGGAGCTTGTTACCATGGTGAGCTTTCATGCCTTTATCTGAAAAATGGAGGAAATACCCATGTTGGTTTTTATGGGTATTAAAATAAGTCTTATAAAATGCCTAATGGTACCTGGGCAACAGTAGATACTCAATAAATTATGACTACTTCTGTCATTACTACTATCAGGACTTTTTTCTTTTTTTCACTTGTGCACCTAATCATTCCTCTTGCAGTTTAAAATCTACTTCCTTTTATCTGTCTTCAATGGAGATAGGAATAGTGTCATTAATCATTAAAATAACCCTGATGCAAAATTTGGTAAAACTGCTGTGGCTTCAAGGCCCAGTCTTTGCCATGGGACAAACGACCTCAGCTGTGTGGTCCCCAGACCCTAATTTCAGGAAGGAGCTTTATTTTAATCATTCCTCCCTGATAAACCAGAGCTGACGGATGCAGTATCACAAAGGACCCCTAAGCAGAGTGTCTGAAGGTTGAAGAACATCTGCTCAAACAGTAGTTCCCTTCTCTGAACTTCCACAAAATTTTGTTTCAACTCCAGTTATAGGACTAATGTTTTGGGATTTTTTTTTAAGATAGACTTTTAAAATATTTATTTATCTTTGGCTGTGCTGGGTCTCCGTTGCTGCCTGTAGGCTTTCTCTAATTGCGGAGAGTGAGGGGCTACTCACTAGTTGTGCTGCAACTGTTTCTCATTGCGGTGGCTTCTCTTGTTGCAGAACATGGGCTCTAGGGCATACAGCCTTCAGTGGTGGCAGCGCATGGTCTCAATAGCTGAAGCTCCTGGACTCTAGAGCACAGGCTCAGTGGTTGTGACACACACGCTTAGTTGCTCTGTGGCAATATAGGATCTTTCTGAAATAGGAATAGAGCCTGCGTCTCCTGCATTGGCAGGTGGGTTCATTCTTTACCACCGAGCCACCAGGGAAGCCCATCATTATATTTTGAAGTTCATCTCTTAACAATCAGATGATTATCATCATATAACTTTTTATATGTGTCATTTTGTTGGGTATTGTGAGATGATTAGTAAAAAGAAAGTTTCATTCCCACTAGGGATTTACAGTCTCCTTTAAATGTTATGCTATGAAGGAGTCATTTCACCTAAACACGGAGGAAACAAATTTTCTTAATGGTGTCGCTGAATCTTCACTGAATTAAGAAATTCAGAAATCATATGTATTCCACAACTTTTTCCACTAGAGAAAAATACAGTTTAAAATTAGTTATTTAGGAAGGACTATCTTATAAATTTAAATTTCATTTCAATTTTATACCAGGTCTTTAAAATATTTATTCATCAGATTACATTAGTGATTCCATATATTATTATCCTCAGACTCCTTCTGGTAGCTTTCTATATAGGGATCAACAAATATTTTTGAATAAAGGGAATCACGACTAAATTAAGTTCGGTGACTTCAGGATGGCACAGTATGTGGGCATGCCATTGCATTATGTGTTTTTTTTTTTTTTTTTAGAAGAGAAATTTAACAGTAAAAGCTAAGAGGGAAACATTGATGTTGGTAACAATCCAAACGTAAGGCAATAAGAGATTAGCCGACAGTGAGGGAAGGTGGGAAACTGGAGATGCCAGTTTGTTAAAAGGGACTTACAGGAATGAGTTTTCCTACCACCATCACTGTTACACAGTGCTGTAGATTTTCACAGCTCTGCGCCTTCCATTTCGGCTGAGGGAGAAACATTTCTTACATCAACTAAAGCTTTTCCTCATTTCTAACTTTTAAAACATGCAGATGAACCATAATTTTTCTGTTTTTGTCCTCTAAACCAAAATATGACTTGAGTTGTGAATGCATCTTTGGTTTTACTGATTTCTCTGGTAATTTACATTGTTTGGCTCATTGATAGGAAAGTAGGAAAGAATTGTGGCATCTGGGGTTACAAGCAATCAATGTTTGAGTGTTCTTTACGCTAATATTGCCCAGCTTATTTTCATCTTATAAACTGCATAGAAACCCTAAGTGTCTTAAAATAGATTCTTCCCAGGGTTCATACAGCTAGTCCAAGGAAGTTACATCACTCCCCACCAGCTCCAAAACACCCAGACTTTCCTCATGTTACTGAACTCACGTATCTTCCAAACGAGATCAAGTCTCTTCGACTAAAAATCACAAATTGATTCTGACTCACAGATGAAAGCAATTATGTCACTTAGTGCTTTGTCATACAAACAACATAAAGTGAACCCATATGTTTTGTGTCTTTCTCAAAGGTTTCTCAAGACTTTCAGGACAGATAGAGCATATCTAACTTAACTGCAAAGGTTAATCAAATTTTTTTCTTCCTTAATATATAAAAGCTCACAGTTTCAAAATCACTTGCTTTTCTAACTATAGGTGTACAAGAAAAATAAACATGTTATTAAGTGCTTTAGTAATACCAGGTGCTGGGTGTGTGTTCAGTTGCTCAGTCATATCCGACTCTTTGTGGCCCCATGGATTGTAGTTCACCAGGCTCCTCTGTCCATGGGATTCTCCAGGTAAGAATATTGGAGTTGGTTGCCATGCCCTCCTCCAGGGGATCTTCTCCACCCAGGGATTGAATGCCGAGTCTCCTGCTTTGGCAGGCAGATTCTTTACCACTAGCGCCACGTGGGAAGGCTGGGGTGAGGAATAATTAGGACTCTTATATGCTGCTGGTGGGAGTATAAATTAATATGATCACTTCAGAAAATCATTTTTCAGTATCTGCTAAAGCTGAATATGGGCTTTCCAGGTGGCACTAGTGGTAAAGAACCTGCCTGCCAATGCAAGAAACATAAAAGACATGGGTTTGATCCTGGGTCGGGAAGATCCAAGGCATGGCGACCTACTCCAGTATTCTTGCCTGGAGAATCCTTATGGACAGAGGAGCCTGGGGGGCTATAGTCCATGTGGTCACACAGAGTCGGACACGAATGAAGCAACTTAGTATGCATACAAAGCTGAATATATGCATACTCATTGACAAAGCAAGGGTTACATAATATGTAGTTGTGTTCATCAAAAACCATGCATAAGCATGTTCATAGCAGCACTATTCATAGCTAGCAACTAGTAACTATTCAAATGTCTACCAACATTGGAATGGGTAAGCAAATTGAAATGTATTTATGTAATTGGATACCACAGAGCAGTGAGATTTCAGAAACCACTGCTACACAAAACCATATGCTTGAAGTTCAGAAACTTACATTGGGCAGAAGAAGTACTTGCAGTATGATTCCATTTACATAAAATTCAAAAACAAAGCCAGAATACTGATTGCCTTGGAGTGCTAGGGACTAGGAGAGGGCATGAAGAAGGGCTGTTCCGGGGTGTCTTAAACTCATCAGGCTGTGTACTTGTGACTTGTGTACTTCTCTGAACATGTGTTATATATTTCCCTTAAAAGTATATTTAAATTCTCTAGTGTTAAAGTTAAGATATTGAACTTATGGCACTCCACATAATGCTATATAAATTAATATGAAAATTGGTTACCATTTTTTCCAGAAAAATCTTAAACGATTCAACACATTTATGACTAAAGTTTCATGAGCTTTCCCTCTTACACTGAACTTCATCCTGGACATTTGATGTCCTGTTTCTTTCAATGCATGAGTTAGTTGCCTCTCTGTTTGTGTCTGAAATGTAGCTCCCAGAGGCAAAGGATCATTCATTTTATAACTTCTGTTTACCAGAGATACCCAAAGTTCATGAATAGCATTTTCTCAGTCTTTGCAGAGGTAGGAGAAGGCAGTGATGCTCTGTGATTCCTGACTCAGTTTTGCTATAATTGATTAAACAAGATGAAATATGTAAAAACTGCATTGTAAACTTAAGTGCAATTCAGCTGTTTGATATAATGTGTCTCATTATTTCAAAACATTTCTCAGTAAAATATGCAACATTAAGAAATCGATTAATGCTGCAGTCCATGGGGTCACAAAGAACTGGACATGACTTAGCAACTGAACAAAGACAACAATCATACCTCTCATCTGTTCTTCGAAGGGCCCATTTATCTTTCTTAAACATCATTTGCTCTCCTTTAAATTGCCTGCATTCTCCCTCCCCTTTTGGTATTAAGATGATATAAAGCTCTTGAATCTCAAAAAAAAAAAGAAAGAAAGAAAGAAAGAAATCGATTAAAAGAAGCAACCAGAAGTGAAATCCTTCAACGAAAACATCAACTATAAGATAAATCTCTGGACGGGGTTTGCCCATTCACATGCGTGTATTGAAAGCATTTTGACATTCTAAGTGACTATAAAAAGATAGAAACGATCATTCTTAATAAGAAAATATAACTTACCTTTCTGTACTTTTTTGTACTGTTGATATGTAATAATATAAGATCAAGTATTCTCTGTTTCATAGGATGTTATTTTACCTGCAGTTCACAATTTCATTGTGGTATTAAAGAATAAGCACCACACTGATGAAGTTCCTTGGGCATCAGACATGCTTCTGTCAGTGGCCAGAGGACCTTGGAAAGGAGTTTAGAGTCGCAAAAAATTAGAGATGAACCTGCCATTTTGCCAATGAGGATGCCAAGACTGCGAAATACTGGATTATTAGCAATGGATCCAGGACTAGCACCTGGATTCTAAAATTCTCTAAAAACTAGTATGCCATTATTATAATATGTTGTCCAAAGAGAGCAATTTTTTAAGTTACATAATTTAAAATATATAAATCAAGTCAATTGCAAAATTGTAAAACTGGCATCTGACTATTTCTTCAATTACTCAATCTTTTTTTTTATTTTTTAAAGATTTTTTAATTTTTTATTTATTTTTAAATATAAATTTATTTATTTTAATTGGAGGTTAATTACAATATTGTATTGGTTTTGCCATACATCTATAGTTCACTTTAATTTTGAAGAGTTGATATATAACTATCTAGGCTTTTCTCTTCTGCATTAAAGCATAGGTTTTTCTGTATTAGAATTTAAGGACTATACAGTCATACACTCACACACATACAATCATATATGTTTAAGATAAGAAGTAGCTCCTTTCATTCCTTGTAGTTGGGATCTCCCATAATTTTGAATTCCAATTCATTCTAGCATTGAAGATTGGTATAGAGTTAAGAGTCACGAGAGCACAGATAGTACAGGAAAAATAGAAGTTTTCTTTCAAAGACCATAATATTTCTTATTATATGTCTCATTTTTATCAAAAATGGAAAAGCAAGTCCCCATCTATTTCACTGCATAGATTGATCAATGAAACTTTACTACTTTGAAGTTGTAAGAAGTTTGGTTGCTAACCAAATTGAGAAAATAAAAGCATAACTTTCTTTTTAGCCAGAGGAGATGAAATAATACAAGAAAAAATTCAAAATAAAGATTTTCATCTAGAACCTTAAAATGTATTTCTCGTCTACTAGATGTATAATTTTGTGATGACTAAATCACTTGAAAGCTCAGAAATGGTAAAAAAACAAACAGAAAGCCATGAGAATTGGTTTTGAGGTAGCATCTTGCTGCTTTCATCTTGGGCAAGCCATTTGGTCTCTCCTTAACAGGTTTCATGTGACAATTAGGCGGGATTACATCTGTGAAAATGCTTTGGAAAACAAAGTTTGTAATTGTAAAATGGTATTATTGTTATTAACTCAATATATATGCCTGCTAAAAGGTTGGCATAATTTTTTCAGTGCTGGCAAGCCCTTTTCTGTTTTGCACCTTCCTCCCTACTTCCAAATTTTCTTCAAGATTTTTTTGCAAGTATGTTTTCTTGAGCCCAATTTTAAGAATCAATAGGAGAAAACAGTGGATTCCCAGTACATTACAGAGAAAAATAATTACTTAAAATGAGAAAATTATTTCACAGTTTTAAGAGATGTCATCAAAAACTCCTTTGGTGAGAAGAAAATCCAATCTGTGAGTCACAGATCCACACACAGATATCACAGTGTAGTACTGTTGTCAAAATATCCACTTTGCAAATGATAATCTCATGAATCAAAATACATGGAGAAATGTGCCTCGTGGAATATATTTTTGCTGTTGATTGCTATGTTTAAGGATAGATGTATTGTAGAAAGAATATTTTTATTTTTGATAGAACATACAATAGCATGAAAAAAATAAAAAGTGAAAGTGTTAGTCGCTCAGTCATGGACTCTTTGCGACCCGTGAACTGTAGCCTGCCAAGCTCCTCTGTCCATGGAATTTTCCAGGTAAGAATACTAGAGTGGGTAGCCATTCTCTTCTCCAGGGGATATTCTCGTCCAGGGATTGAACCTGGTTTTCCTGCATTCAGGCAGATTCTTTACCATTTAAGCCACCAGGGAAACCCATATAATAGCATTCGTGCTAAGTTGCTTCCGTCATGTCCCACTCTGTGCAACCCTATGGACTGTAGCCTGCCAGGCTCCTCTGTCCATGGGATTCTCCAGGCAAGAATACTGGAGTGGGTTGCTGTGTCCTCCTGCAGGAGATCTTCCCAACCCAGGGATGGAACCTGCGTCTCTTACATCTGCATTGGCAGGCTGGTTCTTTACCACTGAGCCACCAGGGAAGCCCATGTAATAGCATACTTTGTATTAATACTTACAGAAATAGATGTATACGGAATTGTCAATAATCTAAACATACCTAGAGACAAGACTAATTCAAAGAAGTTCTATCCATGTCACAATTGACTCTACTACTTTACTACTGGTAAATGTTTAAGATTCTATATTTGCAAGACATATTTAACTAATATTGATGAAGTGCCTTGGCAAAGCACTGTGCATGGTGCTAAGGCTTTGTATAGATGATGAAGGGCATATTTTTCACTCCACAACATTCCTTTCCATCTTATCACCAAGTTTCTCATTTTTCTAGGTTATAAGCTCTGGGCAGAAATCATGTTTTATAGTGCAAAAAGGCAAATCAGGGGGGAAAAAGGACATAATAAATGGTCTTAGGAGAAAGAAAGAAGGAACCTAAGATGATAAAAGCTACAAGAAGGAAGTTATGACTTTTAGTTTTATTAATTAAAGAAATTTATGGATAAAGGCTCAATATCGTCAAGGTAGTCAGTGCTTTCCGACTTGATCTATAAGTTCAATGCAATCCCACTCAAAATCTTAGAAGGTTACTTTGTAAATATTGACAAACTTACTCTAAATTTAATACAGAAAGGCAAAAGACCCAGAGTAGCCAACAGAATATTGGAGAGGAACAGAGTTAGGGGACTGACACTATCTGACTTCAAAATTTATTATGAAGTTACAGTAATCAAGATGTACGATATTGATGAAAGCATAGACAAATAGATCAATGGAACAGAGGAGAGAGCCTATAAAGAGACCCACACAAATATCACCAACTGACCTTTGACAAGGGCTTCCCTGGTGGCTCAGACAATAAAGAAACTGCCTGCAATGCAGGATATCCTGATTCAGTCCCTAGATCAGGAAGATCCCCCGGAGAAGGGAATGGCTACCCACTCCAGTATTCTTGCCTGGAGAATTCCATGGACAGAGGAGCCTGATGGGCTACAGTCCATGGGATCGAAAACAGCAGACACGACTGAGTGACTAACACTTTCAATTTTCTTTGACAAAGAAGCAAAGACAATACACTATAGCAAAGATAGCTTTCTCAATAAATGGCACTGGAATAACTGAATATCTATGTGCAAAGGAGTGGAACTCAACACAGACCTTACACCTTTCACAAAACCTAACTCAAAATGGATCTTAGACCTAGATGCTAAAACACAAAACTATAAAACTCCTTGAAGATAGCATAGAAAAAAATATAGATGACCTTGGATCTGGCGATGACTTTTTAGATACAACACAAAAGGCACAATTTGTGAAAGAAAAAAAGTCGACAAGTTGGACTTCATTAAAAAAATAAAACAAAACTTCCATTTTGTGAAAGACACTGTTAAGAGAATGAAAAGACAAGTAATGACTGCTTAAAAAAAATTGGCAAAACACATATCTGATAAAGGACTGGTGTCCAAAATATGCAAAGAAATCTTAACATTCATTATAAGAAATAAGAAAACAACTGGATTCAAAGATGGGCAAAAGATCTGAAGAAATCCCTCACCAAAGAAAATATAGATGGCAAAGTAGCCTATGAAAATATGCTCCACGTCATAGGTTATCAGGGAAAGGCAAATTAAAATAACAATGAGATACTAGTATAAACACCTATTAGAATGGCCAAAATCCAGAATACTGACAGCACCAAATGCTAATGAGGACGTGACAGAAGAACTCTCATTCATTACTGATGGAAATACAAAACGGTACAGACACGTTGGAGGACAATATGTCAGTTTCTTAGAAACCTGAACTTGCACTCTTATCATAAGATCTAGCAATCGCACTTCTTGGTAATTACCCAAATGAGTTAAAGATCTGTCCACACAAAACCCTAGCAGTTCTATTGCAGTTTTATCCATGATTGCTAAAACTTGAAAGTTACCAAGATATCCCTCAATAAATGGATGGATAAACAAATTGTAGTACATCCATACAATGGAATACCATTAACAATAAAAAGAAAAGAGCTATTAAGTCATGAAAAGACATGGAAGAAATCTAAATGCACATTGCTAAGCTAAAGAAATCAATCTAAAAAGTTTACTAAATGTGTGATTCCAAACATATGACATTCAGTTCAGTTCAGTTCAGTCGCTCAGTCATGTCCGACTCTGCGACCCCATGAATCGCAGCACGCCAGGCCTCCCTGTCTGTCACCAACTCCTGGAGTTTAGCCAAACTCAGGTCCATTGAGTCAGTGATGCCATCCAGCTGTCTCATCCTCTGTTGTCCCCTTCTCCTCCTGCCCCCAACCCCTCCCAGCATCAGGGTCTTTTCCAATGAGTCAACTCTTCGCATGAGGTGGCCAAAGTATTGGAGTTTCAGTTTCAGCACCAGTCCTTCCAATGAACACCCAGGACTAATCTGCTTTAGGATGGACTGGTTGGATCTCCTTGCAGTCCAAGGGACTCGCAAGAATCTTCTCCAACACAACATTGATGCTTTTGAAGAAGCAACAATTTTGCTTTTTCAAAAGCATCAATTCTCTGGCACTCAGCTTTCTTCACAGTTCAACTCTCACATCCATATATGACCACTGGAGAAACCATAGCCTTGACTAGACGGACCTCTGTTGGCAAAGTAATGTCTCTGCTTTTGAATATGGTATCTGGGTTGGTCATAACTTTCCTTCCAAGGAGTAAGCGTCTTTTAATTTCATGGTTGCAGTCACCATCTGTAGTGATTTTCAAGCCCAAAAAGTAAACTCTGACACTGTTTCCACTGTTTCCCCATCTATTTCCCATGAAGTGGTGGGACCAGATGCCATGATCTTCATCTTCTGAATGTTGAGCTTTAAGCCAACTTTTTCACTCTCCTCTTTCACCTTCAAGAGGCTTTTTAGTTCCTCTTCACTTTCTGCCATAAGGGTGATGTCATCTGCATATCTGAGGTTATTGATATTTCTCCCGGCAATCTTGATTCCAGCTTGTGCTTCTTCCAGCCCAGCGTTTCTCATGATGTACTCTGCATTTAAGTTAAATAAGCACGGTGACAATATACAGCTTTGAAGTATTCCTTTTTGTACTTGGAACCAGTCTGTTGTTCCATGTCCAGTTCTAACTGTTGCTGCCTGACCTGCATATAGGTTTCTCAAGAGGCAGATCAGGGAGTCTGGTATTCCCATCTCTTTCAGAATTTTCCACAGTTTATTGTGATCCACACAGTCAAAGGCTTTGGCATAGTCAATAAAGTAGAAATAGATGTTTTTCTGGAACTCTCTTGCTTTTTCCATGAACCAGCGGATGTTGGCAATTTGAAATCTGGTTCCTCTGCCTTTTCTAAAACCAGCTTGAACATCAGAAGTTCACGGTTCATGTATTGCTGAAGCCTGGCTTGGAGAATTTTGAGCATTACTTTACTAGCGTGTGAGATGAGTGCAATTGTGCGGTAGTTTGAGCATTCTTTGGCATTGCCTTTCTTTGCGATTGGAATGAAAACTGACCTTTTCCATTCCTGTGGCCACTGCTGAGTTTTCCAAATTTGCTTACACATTGAGTGCAGTACTTTCAGAACGTCATCTTTCAGGATTTGAAATAGCTCAATTTGAATCCCATCACCTCCACTAGCTTTGTTGGTAGGGATACTTTCTAAGGCCCACTTGACTTCACATTCCAGGATGTCTGGCTCTAGGTGAGTGATCACACCATCGTGATTATCTGGGTCATGAAGATCTTTTTTGTACAGTTCTTCTGTGTATTCTTGCCACCTCTTCTTAATATCTTCTGCTTCTGTTAGGTCCATACCATTTCTGTCCTTTTTTGAGCCCATCTTTGCATGAAATGTTCCCTTGGTATCTCTAATTTTCTTGAAGAGATCTCTAGTCTTTCCCATTCTGTTGTTTTCCTCTATTTCTTTGCATTGATCACTGAAGAAGGCTTTCTTATCTCTCCTTGGTATTCTTTGGAACTCTGCATTCAGATGCTTATATCTTTTCTTTTCTCCTTTGCTTTTTGCTTCTCTTCTTTTCACAGTTATTTGTAAGGCCTTCCCAGACAGCCATTTTGCTTTTTTGCATTTCTTTTCCATGGGGATGGTCTTGATCCCTGTCTGCTGTACAATGTCACGAACCTCTGTCCGTAGTTCATCAGGCACTCTATTAGATCTAGTCCCTTAAATCTATTTCTCACTTTCACTGTATAATCATAAGGGATTTGATTTAGGTTATACCTGAATGGTCTACTGGTTTTCCCCACTTTCTTCAATTTAGTCTGAATTTGGCATTGAAGAGTTCATGATCTGAGTCACAGTCAGCTCCTGGTCTTGTTTTTGCTAACTGTATAGAGCTGCTCCATCTTTGCCCTGCTTCATCCCATACTCCAAGGCCAAATTTGCCTGTTACTCCAGGTGTTTCTTGACTTCCTACTTTTGCATTCCTGTCCCCTATAATGAAAAAGGACATCTTTTTGGGGTGTTAGTTCTAAAAGGTCTTGTAGGTCTTCATAGAACTGTTCAACTTCAGCTTCTTCAGCATTACTGGTTGGGCCATAGGCTTGGATTACTGTGATATTGAATGGTTTGGCTTAGAAACGAACAGAGATCATTCTGTCGTTTTTGAGATTGCATCCAAGTACTGCATTTCGGACTGTTTTGTTGACCATGATGGCTACTCCATTTCTTCTAAGGGATTCCTGCCCACAGTAGTAGATATAATGGTCATCTGAGTTAAATTCACCTACTCCAGTCCGTTTTAGTTCGCTGATTCCTAGAATGTCAATGTTCACTCTTGCCATCTCCTGTTTGACCACTTGCCTTGATTCATGGACCTAACATTCCAGATTCCTATGCAATATTGCTCTTTACAGCATTGGACCTTGCTTCTATCACAAGTCACATCCACAGCTGGGTATTGTTTTTGCTTTGTCTCCATCCCTTCATTCTTTCTGGAGTTATTTCTCCACTGATCTCCAGTAGCATATTGGGCACTTACCGATCTGGGAAGTTCCTCCTTTAGTATCCTATCATTTTGCCTTTTCATACTGTTCGTGGGGTTCTCAAGGCAAGAATACTGAAGTGGTTTGCATTCCCTTCTCCAGTGAACCACATTCTGTCAGACCTGCCCACCATGACCCATCTGTCTTGGGTGGCCCCACATGCCATGGCTTAGTTTCATTGAATTAGACAAGGCTGTGGTCTGTGTGATCAGTTTGGCTAGTTTTCTGTGATTATGGTTTCAGTGTGTCTGCCCTCTGATGCCCTCTCGCAACACCTACCATCTTACTTGGGTTTCTCTTACCTTGGACGTGGGGTATCTCTTCATGGGAATGGCAAAACTACAGACTGTGAAAAAAATGCATGCTTGGCAGGGATGGGGGAAGGTTGAGATGAGTAGGTGGGGCACAAGGATACTTAGGGCAGTGAAACTCTTCTATATGATACTGTAAATGGTGGACACATGTCCTTATACATTTGTCCAAACCCGTGGAATGTACAGCTCAAAGTGAAAGTTGCTCAATTGTGTCCAGCTCTTTGTGACCCCATGGACTATAGCCCCCCAGGCTCCCATGTCCAGGAATTCTCCAGGCAAGAATACTGGGGTGAGTAGCTGTTTCCTTCTCCAGGGGATATTCCCAACCCAGAGATTGAATCCAGGTCTCCCACATTGCAGGAGGATTCTTTACCAACTGAGCCACCAGGGAAGCCCAAGAATACTGGAGTGGGCAGCCTATCTGTTTTCCAGTGGATCTTCCTGACCCAGGAATTGAACCAGGGTCTCCTGCACTGCAGGCAAATTCTTTACCAGCTGAGCTACAAGGGAAAGTCACAACACAAAGAGTGAATCCTAATGCAATATATGTACTTTAGTTGATAGTAAGGTATTAGTTTTAGTTCATGAGTTATAACAAATGTAGCAGGCAATGCAATATGTTAGTAATAGGGAAGCCTGGAAAAGGATGGGGAGATATGGAAACTTTCTGTATTTTTCATCTAAATTTTCTAAAAACCTAAAACTGCTTAACAAAATTAAGTATTAATTAAAAAGTAAATATAAGGATCTCATGTATGGCCTCCCTTGGAGGCAATTAACTATTCAATTAGCAAACAAGTTTTTAAGTCTTTCTAAAATCTGCTCTAATGTTTGATTTTAGTGAGGGTCATATTGTCTAAACATAAATTGTAATAGTTCATGAGAAAAGAGTTTGTACCCCAGTGTTCATCGCAGCACTGTTTATAATAGCCAGGACATGGAAGCAACCTAGATGCCCATCAGCAGATGAATGGATAAGAAAGCTGTGGTACATATACACAATGGAGTATTACTCAGCCATTAAAAAGAATACATTTGAATCAGTTCTAATGAGGTGGATGAAACTGGAGCCTATTATACAGAGTGAAGTAAGCTAGAAAGAAAAACACCAATACAATATACTAATGCATATATATGGAATTTAGAAAGATGGTAACAATAACCCTGTATACGAGATAGCAAAAGAGACACTGATGTATAGAACAGTCTTTTGGACTCTGTGGAAGAAGGAGAGGGAGAGGGTGGGATGATTTGGGAGAATGGCATTGAAATATGTATAATAGCATATGTGAAATGAGTCGCCAGTCCAGGTTTGATGCACGATACTGGATGCTTGGGGCTGGTATAATGGGACGACCCAGAGGGATGGTATGGGGAGGGAGGAGGCAGGAGGGTTCAGGATGGGGAACACATGTATACCTGTGGTGGTTTCATTTCGATATATGGCAAAACCAATACAATATTGTAAAGTTAAAAAAATAAAATTAAATTAAAAAAATAAAAAAAATAAAACTGTGGTGCATACAGTTCTATCTCTCTCACTATAATAATAATAGCATCATAACTATAGAAATATCAGTCAATGTAAGTAATAAATAAAATACATATAAAAAAAAAGTTTGAAGTTCTTACTATAGCAATTATATTTGAATCATCACAATGTTTTTATGCCAGAATTTTCCAAATTAAAAGCCTAAAGAGTGTTAATCCTACAAGACGGTCTTGGAAGAAACTTTCTATGGTCAAATTATTTAGGGAAATAAGATCATGGAAAAAGCAAGAGAGTTCCAGAAAAACATCTATTTCTGCTTTATTGACTATGCCAAAGCCTTTGACTGTGTGGATCACAATAAACTGTGGAAAATTCTTAAAAAGATGGGAATACCAGACCACCTGACCTGCCTCTTGAGAAACCTGTATGCAGGTCAGGAAGCAACAGTTAGAACTGGACATGGAACAACAGACTGGTTCCAAATAGGAAAAGGAGTTCGTTAAGGCTGTATATTGTCACCCTGTTTATTTAACTTCTATGCAGAGTACATCATGAGAAACGCTGGGCTGGAAGAAGCACAAGCTGGAATCAAGATTGCCGGGAGAAATATCAATAACCTCAGAAGTGCAGATGACACCACCCTTATGGCAGAAAGTGAAGAGGAACTAAAAAGCCTCTTGATGAAAGTGAAAGAGGAGAGTGAAAAAGTTGGCTTAAAGCTCAACATTCAGAAAACGAAGATCATGGCATCCGGTCCCATCGCTTCATGGGAAATAGATGGGGAAACAGTGTAGTCAGACTTTATTTTTCTGGGCTCTAAAATCACTGCAGATGGTGACTGCAGCCATGAAATTAAAAGATGCTTACTCCTTGGAAGGAAAGTTATGACCAACCTAGATAGCATATTGAAAAGCAGAGACATTACTTTGCCGACAAAGGTTTGTCTAGTCAAGGCTATGGTTTTTCCTGTGGTCATGTATGGATGTGAGAGTTGGACTGTGAAGAAAGCTGAGCACCGAAGAATTGATGCTTTTGAACTGTGGTGTTGGAGAAGACTCCTGAGAGTCCCTTGGACCGCAAGGAGATCCAACCAGTCCATTCTAAAGGAGATCAGTCCTGGGATTTCTTTGGAAGGAATGATGCTAAAGCTGAAACTCCAGTACTTTGGCCACCTGATGCGAAGAGTTGACTCATTGGAAAAGACTCTGATGCTGGGAGGGATTGGGGGCAAGAGGAGAAGGGGATGACAGAGGATGAGATGGCTGGATGGCATCACTAACTCGGACATGAGTCTGAGTGAACTCCGGGAGTTGGTGATGGACAGGGAGGCCTGGCGTGCTGCGATTCATGGGGTCACAAAGAGTCAGACACGACTGAGCGACTGATCTGATCTGATCTGATTGAAAATTCACAATGCATATTTACATAATAAAATCTCCCGGAAGTCCTGCCCAAAAGAAATCAATTAGCTGTGTTTAGTTCAAACTTTTCAATTGTTAAACCACGGAATGCCATTTTTGAGTAAAACCTATTAAAATCCAAGGGATGTTAGTTCTGAAAAACATGCTTACCAAAGTCCTCATAAGGCATTTACAAAATGCTTTATTTTAAATAAATTGTGCGTGTACTCAGTCGCTCAGTCATGTCCAACTCTTTGGGACCCTGTGTAGTGTAACCTACCAGGCTCCTCTGTTCATGTGATTTCCCAGGCAAGAATACTGGAGTGGGTTGCCATTTCTTCCTTCAGGGGATATTCCCAACCCAGGGATGAAATCCACGTCCTCTGAGTCTCCTGCATTGCAAGTGGATTCTTTACAGCTGAGCCACTGGAGAGAGAAATAAATTGGGCCCAACTAATTTTTATAGCTGTGTTAAAGTAAACTTAAAATATGCTATTGAATGTTCATGCACCCCAGCTCCATGCCACATTCATACCTTGAAATCCTATCTCCCAAAGATGATGGCATTAGGAGATGAGAACTTTGGGAGGTACTTAGACATGAGGGCAGAGCCCTAGTGAATACTAGTGCCTTAAAAAAGAGGCCGCAGAGAAATCCCTAACTTCTTCTACCATGTGAGGACAAAGCAAGTCTTCTGCTGTGAAGAAGGAAGAGGGACCTCTCCAGAATGCAACCATCCCTGTGACTTGATGTTGAACTTCGTAGCCTCCAGGGCTGGGAAAAATAAATGTTTGCTGCTTGAGCTACACAGTCCATGGCAATTCATTATGCAGTCCAAACTGACTAACACATAGTATGTACCCCCTTTTTTTTTTCCTGGCTTCTTTCACCCAGCATAAATATTTTAAGATTCATCCATGTTGTTGCGTGTATAGTTCGTTTTGTTCATTATTGAATGTATTTTATTTCATGGCTACTCCAGCATTTTTTAATCCATTGATCAGTTAGTGAACATTTGGATTGTTTTTTGTGTTTGGCTATTATAAAAGTTGCTATGCACATTTCTGTGCAAGTCTTTGTATAGACATATGTTTTCCTTTCCCTTAATGCGTAGAAATGGAAAAGCTGAATTATATAGTAGGTTCATGTTTAACTCTTGAACTGTTTCTCAAAGTCATTGAACCATGTTATAGTCCCATAAGCAAGGTATACAAATTCTTTGTCAGTACTAGGGATGCTCAGACTTGCTCATTTTAACCATTTTAATAGCTGTGTAGTAGTATCTGATTTTTTTATATTTACATTCCTTAGTGGCTAAAGACACTGAGCAATTTTTCATGTGCTTATTTACCATTTCATAGATCTCTGATGAAAGGCTATTCAAATCTTTTTCCCACTGAAAAAAATTGTGTTGTTTTCTTACTATAGAGATTAGAAAGTTCCTTATATATTTGGTATATGAGTTCTTTGTTAGGTACATGAAGTAAAGATATTTTCACTCAGTCTGTGACTTATCTTTTCATTCTCTCTTAACAGTGTCTTTCAAAGAGTGGAAGCTTTTAATTTTGGTGATGTCTCATCTATCAACTTGTTTTTTCTTTTATGAATTGTGTTTCTGGTTTTGTATTTATTGAATTGTAAGGAATGGATGGGAGTTTTCGTTTGATTTTGGGTTTCACATGTGGGTGTTCAGTTGTGCCCCCATCATTCATTTCAGAGGCTCCCCTTTCTCCACTGGATTGCCTTTACACATTTGTTAAAAGTCAGTTGCCCAGGACTTCTCTGGTGGTACAGTGAATGAGAATCTGCTTGCCAATGCAGGGGACATAGATTTGATCCCTGGTCTGGGAAGATCCCGGAGAAGGCAATGGCACCCCACTCCAGTACTCTTGCCTGGAAAATCCCATGGACGGAGGGGCCTGGTGGGCTGCAGTCCATGGGGTCGCTAAGAGTTGGACACGACTGATCGACTTCACTTTGACTTTTCACTTTCATGCATTGGAGAAGGAAATGGCAACCTACTCCAGTATTCTTGCCTGGAGAATCCCAGGGACAGAGGAGTCTAGTGGGCTGCTGTCTATGGGGTCTCACAGAGTCGGACACGACTGAAGTGACTTAGCAGCAGCAGCAGCAGCTGGGAAGATCCACAGGGCATGGAGCAATTAAGCTTGCACACCACAACTACCTAGCCTCCATACTGTAACTGCTGAAGCCTGTGCACCTGGAGCCTATGCTCCATAATAAGAGAAGCCACAGCAATGAGAGGCGCTCACACCACAACATACCCTTTCTCACCGCAGCTCAAGAAATCTCATGTACAGCAGTGAAGACTCAGTGCAACCAAAATTAATAAATAAGTAATTAATTTAAAAAATCAGTTTCCCACCTAGTTAGCCCACAGAAAACTCAAGAGACAATAAATGATATCAGACTGTAATTGTAGATTTGTTTATTTCTCCTTTAAGTTATATCCATTTTGCTTCACATGTGCTGAAGCTCCATTGTTAGGAGTCTAAATGTTAAGGATTATTAGGCCTCTTGATGGATTGACCGCCTTTATCATTACGAAATGCTTCTCTATCCATGATAACATTGTTTGCTCTGATATTAATGGAGTCACTCCAGCTTTCTGATTCACACTGGCAGGCTATATAGTTTTGTATCCTTTACCTTTAAGTTATTTGTAGCTTTCATACCAAACTATATACTTGGCATTATTTTACGCAATCTAACAAGCTCTGCCTTTAATTAATGTCTTCAGATCTTTTACATTCAATGTGACTATTTTAACCTATCATGCTGTTTATTTTCTATTTACCCTATATATATTTATTCTATTTTCTCTCTTTCTCACCAACAGTTTTAGATTGAGTTGTTTTGTTTTGTGATTTCACATCATCTCCTTTGTTAGTGTATTAGGTATAGCTAACTTTTTGCATTAGTTTAGTTGTTGCTTTAGGATTTATAGAATTCATCTTTAACTTATCACAGTTTAACTTCAAGACTTGTATACTTCAAGTATAACATCCTTCTAAAACATGCCTCTATTTGTCCCCTCCCAGTCATTGTGTTGTTGTCATATATTTTACTCTATATATGTTATAATCGCCACAATGTCTTATTAATATTTCTGATTCAATCTGTTAATTAACTTTCAAAGAGATTTAAATAACATATTCTTTAAAAAATATTTATCAGGGTAGTTACTTACCATTTCTGGGCTTCTTTATTCTTTTTTGCAGGTCCAAGTTTTTATCAGATATCATTTCATTCTGCTTGAAGAATTTACTTTAACACGTTTTGTAGTTATGTTATCTGATTATTATTTTTTCTTTTATTTGTATGAAAAAGTGTTAATTTCATCTTTAAGATATTTTCATTGGGTGAAAAGTTATATGTTGACAACTCTCTTTTGTTTTTTTTTGGTTTTCATTTAGTCCTTTAAAGATGTTGCTTCAGTTCCTTATAGCTTGCATTGTTCCAGTGAGAAATCTGTCATTTTTTTCATTGTTCCTCTGTATGCATGATAATACCCACCCCACCCCACCCCCATGTGACTTTTAAGATTTACTCTTTAATTAATTTACTCTTTAATTAATTTACTCATTTAATTTGTTAAGATGTACCTTGGTAATCTTGCTAATTATGCTAGGAGATTTTTGGAGCATTTAAATTTGTATGTTTATCACTTTTATCAATTTTGGGAAATTTTGATTATTATTTCTTCAAATATTTTTCTCCCACTTCATTGAGGACTCTAATTATGCATATATTTGGCTACTTGAAAGAATACCATAGTTTACTGATGGCTTTATTTTTCTATCTGTGTTTCATTTTGGATGGTATTTATGGCTATGACTTCAAGGACACTGAACTTTTCTTCTGAAATGTTTGACCTGTTTTTAGTCTCATCCAGTGTATTTTTTACTTCAGCATTATAGATTTCATCTCTAAAAGTTCAATTTCTGTCATTTTTATATTTTCTGTATCTTTATTTAACATATCAATTTTTCTGCTATATCTTTGAACATTTGAGATGTGATAGTAATTATTGATTTATTGCCTTTGTCTGCCAGTTCTACCACCTGTGTTATTTCTGAGTCAGTTTGGTTTTTAATCTAGAGCTAATTATTTTCCCACACTGTTGAGGCAAAACCCTTATTCACATTCTAATTTATCTCTCATGGGTTTTCCATTTCGGCTTTTGGGATTAGAGCCTGTGTCCTGGCCCCATTTGAGCTTCAGTTATTGTTCTAATAATTTCTACTGGATCTTTACCCAGTGTGGATGGTTTCCTCAGACATGCACCTAATCAGTACTCAACTGAATTCTTGACAGGGACTATAGTTCTTCTGAGTTCTGTCTTTGCACAGCCCTCTCCTCTTCTGTTCTGTGCCCTGAGAACTGTAGCCACCTTGACTTTCACAGGTTCCTGGCTCTGTCTGCTTATTTCAGGAAACTGCGAGACTCTGCCTCAGTTCTCCTCTGTCCTACCCGTCAGAAAATGTTCTCCAAGCAGTAGCCTGTAGCAGTTACACCGCCTCACTTTACTTGCTTTCCTCCTTATAAGGTCATTGTTCTTTGTTGCTTGATGTCCTGTTGTTTCATATATTTTGCCCATCTTCACAGTTGTTTTAAATAGGAGGGTAAATCCTTATCCTTTCACTCCGTCTTGACTGGACATGGAATTCTGAGTTGACAATTTCTAGAAATATTATAACAATTAGGTCCTCAGTGGAAGAGGAGTTTAACATTTACTGAGGGTTTCCTGTTTGGGGCACTGTGTTCAGTTCACATTATCTCAAGCACAATGAGAAATAAATACCATGAACTAAAATTGTAGATAGAGCTTGAAATAGTTTATACAAAACCATACAGCTAGTAAATAGTAGAGCTGAGATTTTAAATGTTGAGAAAGCCCAGTTTGTTTTCATTTTAAAGACATCATCACCCTAGACACTTTATTAGACTTCTGCTAATAAATTCTCCTCCTTACAAGTGAATTTTAACAACCTACCACTAGTATTCCATTGGAGCGGATGTGATGAAGCTTGGTTCATAGAAGCATGTATAATATATGCTTTTCTTAATTAAGCCCAATATGTCACATTGGTCCCACAGAAAGAATGGGAAAGATACCATAATGCATCTCAATGTGGCCAAGTAAAAATAAGTCAAAACCTATTTCCTACTGATGGTTTACTGCTGCTGCTGCTGCTAAGTCGCTTCAGTCGTGTCCAACTCTGTGCAACCCCATAGATGGCAGCCCACGAGGCTCCCATCCCTGGGATTCTCCAGGCAAGAACACTGGAGTGGGTTTCCATTTCCTTCTCCAGTGCATGAAAGTGAAAAGTAAATGTGAAGTCGCTCAGTCGTGCCCGACTCTTAGCGACCCCATGGACTGCAGCTCACCAGGCTCCTCTGCCCATGGGATTTTCCAGGCAAGAGTACTGGAGTGGGTCGCCAGTGCCTTCTCCGGATGGTTTACTAGCGTCATCTATATATTCAAAGTCTTGATATATCACTTGTATGTGCTGCTTGAAGCTGAGACCCTCTCATGTTAGTGTGCTAGAAAAATTTTACTCTATTGCAAATGTACACTTTTTCTTTGTTAAAATTTAAAAAGTGGCATGATAAATGCTTTTAGCTACAATTTAAGGGGAAAGGGTGTCTGAATTATGACTGTAGCAAAATAATTTCTGGAGTCAATGTTTCTATATTTATAATCACCTAAGAAGATACTTTTTAAATGAATTTTTATTATCACAATATCCCTGTTTTGTCACAAGGCAGACACAAGGTTTGACCCCCAGGAATGACCCATGATTAAGGTGGAGCCAATCATGAGAAACGTTGGGCTGGAAGAAGCACAAGCTGGAATCAAGATTGCCAGGAGAAATATCAATCACCTCAGATATGCAGATAACACCACCGTTATGGCAGAAAGTGAAGAGGAACTAAAAAGCCTCTTGATGAAAGTGAAAGAGGAGAGTGAAAAAGTTGGCTTAAAGCTCAACATTCAGAAAACGAAGATCATGGCATCTGGTCCCACCACTTCATGGGAAATAGATGGGAAAACAGGGGAAACAGTGTCAGACTTTATTTTTTGGGCTCCAAAATCACTGCAGATGGTGACTGCAGCCATGAAATTAAAAGATTCTTACTTCTCAGAAGAAAAGTTATGACCAACCTAGATAGCATATTCAAAAGCAGAGACATTAATTTGCCAACAAAGGTCCGTCTAGTCAAGGCTATGGTTTTTCCAGTGGTCATGTATGGATGTGAGAGTCAGACTGTGAAGAAAGCTGAGCCCTGAAGAATTGATGCTTTTGAACTGTGGTGTTGGAGAAGACTCCTAAGAGTCCCTTGGACTGCAAGGAGATCCAACCAGTCCATTCTAAAGGAGATCAGCCCTGGGATTTCTTTGGAAGGAATGATGCTAAAGCTGAAACTCCAATACTTTGGCCACCTCATGAGAAGAGTTGACTCACTGGAAAAGACTCTGATGCTGGGAGGGATTGCGGGCAGGAGGAAAAGGGGACGACAGAGGGTGAGATGGCTGGATGGCATCACCGACTCGATGGACGTGAGTCTGAGTGAACTCCGGGAGTTGATGATGGACAGGGAGGCCTGGCGTGCTGCGATTCATGGGGTCGCAAAGACTTGGACATGACTGAGCAACTGAACTGAACTGAACTGAATGAGTTACCATAGAATGTTAGTGTAACCACCACAGCAGTGTTACGTAAAATGTAACCACCAGAACAGTGTTGTCTCTGCTTCACCTGAGCCTTCATTGTGGCATTTTTCCTCTCCAGAAACCAGTTCTTCTCTATCACCATGCTGTGAAATATTACCTATGTTCTCTTGTCCTCAGAAATACCTTTCCACAGCTAGGCAATGCCTGGAAACCATGTCTTCTCACTATTGAAATGAGAGAGCTTTTAAATTTAAATGTTGTCCTCATCTGCTCATCATCTGAAGATGAGAAACATTGAGATGCCTATCCAATACATTCTAGTAAATTCTTCCTAGATATCAGAGTCCTTCTGGAACAGTTAAATAAATGAACAAAATTATCTCGGGTGCTAATTTCTGTGCTAATTTAAAAATATCCTCTTATAGCTGAATGCATTTACATCTGGCACTTAAGAACAAGCCACTTGAGGGGGGAGCTATTGAACATAAAATTTCATATAGATTGAGTATAATGTGGAATATTTGACATTTGAGTAAAAAAGAGAATTGGGAATTAGTCTGTTAAGGGCCAACTGTGTCTCAACCACATTCCAGATTTATAAATACAACTGTTTACATAATTCAAACAACACTTGCATTACCTCTGCACTCTGAAATCCATGACATGAATAAGCTCTGTGAAAGGACTGTAGCTGCAGCTAGAGGTCCAATGAGGTAAGAAGTTTTATACTTTAAAATTACAAACCCTTTATAAAACTAGTTTAGGTGTCTTGCATAGAGAAAGTGCTAAATAAATGTTTGCTAGGTTTGAGTCATAGATTGCTCATACCCATGAATACTGGAGAAGTTATGGAGAATTTGACTGCTTGTTCGCTGATTCTTCGGGTCAGCCACTCCCTTGATGGCCCAGTGAACAGCCCCTTCTCTCACACCCTACAGCATTGTACTTCTGACCCACAGAGTGAAGTTGTGGTGAGAATCGCCACAGTTGATTGTAAGTTAGTCTGGTCAGTGGCAGCCAATGTATGTTGCCCATACTTGAATTTTCCACAAGCTTAAATATATGATTTATAAGTTCTATAGTACCTTATTAAGGGCAGCTTGAAACAGTTCCAGCTGTCGTAGAAACTTCAAATTTCATTTTAATTATGTGCAATAGTGTAGAAGCTCCCTTTCTTGTAGGAAATGGGAAAGTCTCTTCCCATTTACCTTTCAGGAAATTGACCAACAGGTAGAAAAGGATGTGTACTCACTAGTTAATATCAGAAATGATAAAATGTGATTACCTGTATGTAACACATTATTAAACCAATTACCAGGTCTTATTCAAGAAGTCATGACAATGTACCTGGTGATTTCTAGATATTTCCAGGAGGAAGACTGCACTTTCAAGCAGGTGGGAGTTGGAAGCATTGGAATTAGAAAATTAAAATTATTAACTGATTAGGTTAGATTGTTATTCCATATCTACACTTTGATTCCCTCAATTCCTTTAAATTTCTTTATTTAAATGCTCCTTAGTAGAGATGTATTTTAAAAAATTTTAATAACATTTCATTGACTCAATGTAGCCAAAATAGTATCATTTAAACATGTACTCAATAAAAATTAATGAGACATTTCAGCTTTTGGTGCTGAATCTTCAAAACCCAGCGTATATTTGACACAGTATATCTTAATGTGGACACTAAATTTTCTTTGGAAATTCTTTTTTTTTTTTCCTCTTCCATTATGGTTTATTAGAGGATATTGAATATAGTTCCCTGGGCTATATTCCCTATATACAGTAGGACCTTGTTGTTTATCCATCCTATATATAATAGTTTGCATCTGCTAATCCCAAACTCCCGATCCAGTGCTTCTCGGCTCTACCCACCACTAGGGCAATCACAAGTCTGGGAGGGAGGAGGGAGGAGGGTTCAGGATGGGGAACACATGTATACCTATGGCAGATTCATTGTGATATATGGCAAAACCAATAGAATATTGTAAAGTTAGATAAAATAAAATTTAAAAAAATTAATTATACACAGTAAAAAAAAAAAGACTGTGATCTTTTTTGATCATACTTTATCTGTATATAGCACCTTACTCTATTCTTCTTCTTTCTCTTTCTTCTTGCTCTGTTTTATTTTTCTTATTAGTACTTATGCTACCTAACATATATTTAGACTGATTTGTTTATTTTATATGAGCTGGGATTTTGGTTCATTTACTTCTATATCTCTAGCACTTAGAATAGAAGCATGTAGTAGGTGCTCCATCAAATGTCCAACAGGTCAGTATTAATAAATATGATTGGCATGTGGATAATTTATTATTTATACAGTACCTACTCTGAATGATGCTAAAGCTGAAACTCCAGTACTTTGGCCACCTCATGCGAAGAGTTGACTCATTGGAAAAGACTCTGATGCTGGGAGGGATTGGGGGCAGGAGGAGAAGGGGACGACAGAGGATGAGATGGCTGGATGGCATCACTGACTTTGATCGACATGAGTCTGAGTGAACTCCGGGAGTTGGTGATGGACAGGGAGGCCTGGCGTGCTGCGATTCATGGGGTCGCAAAGAGTCAGACATGACTGAGCGACTGAACTGAACTGAACTGAACTCTGAACAAGGCTTTGCTGTGCTGTGCTTAGTCACTCAGTCATGTCCAACTCTTTGTGACACCATGGACTGCAGCCCGCCAGGCTCCTGTGTTCATAGGATTCTCCAGGCAAGAATATCGGAGTGGGTTGCCATGCCCTCCTCCAGGGAGATCTTCCCAACTCAGGGATCGAACCCAGGTCTCCCTTAAGAACAAGGCTTTAGGCAAATACTAAAAACCCCAAAGTTATAGATCCTAAGTGTCTTCATGGAGTTTGCTATTTTGTGGGATGATCAAGTGAAGCCTAAGTATTCAGTTTTCTCAATAACTTCCCGCTTTACTCTCTCCTCTCAAAACGTAGCAGCACTGCCAAGGAAACAGCGCCATTCACAGGTTCATAGGCCCTCAGACTGTCTTTATGACTTCCCCTCCTCTTGAACTTCAAAACTGACTTTGACATTCATTTTAGTGTCTAGAGAAAGCTAGCATATGGTGAGCTTTGCCATTGTATCTGTTTGGCTGACATAATTGTTCTGCTCTTGAGGCCAGAGGATCCACAGAGGACAATAACTGTATTAAAGGGACGAAATATTTGTCTAACACTTTCCTTCTAGAGGACATCCATCTTGATTCACCTACTTGTTTTGGGTCTGAGGTTAAGTTGTATTTCCATGACATGATCTGCAAAATTTCTCAGCAGTTTTTCAGAAGGCAGAGTCCTCTCTCCTCAACACCATCATTCCTTCCCTAGAAAATACAGAGTAAAAGTTATTCCACTTTGAAATGGGAAGACATTTGGCATTTGGGTGACCAGAATGGAATCAGGTTGTTTGGTGTTAAAACAGAAGCTCAGTTCTGCTGGGGCAGCATGGCACAGCAGAGAAAAATCAACTGAGAGGCCAGAGGACTTGCATTTGAATCTAAGTTACATACATGCTGGCTCTGTGACCTTGGGCATTTAATCTCTTCAAGCTTCAGTTTCCCCTGCTGAATAAATGCCAAGGATAATAGCAGTCCTTATCTCCTATGAAAGTTTTGAAGATTAAATAAGAGAACATATGTAAAATGCACTTAGCACTTCATGCTCAGTCTCAAAACTTTTCCTATCATTAACAGAATAACAGACCTCTTAATATTAGACATTTGGAATAAAGCATAATGTAGATACTAGATACAGACCAACTTAAACAGCATCTTCACTTAGTTTTAAATTTCAGTGTTAAAAATGACAGATTTGTTTTGCATTTTCCAACTGTTATATGTCAGCACGTGTCTGGAACTAACCCTTGTATGTGAATATTTGCATGTTTGTATATATGCGTGAACTGAACAGTTGATTGATAGATCAACCAAAAGATGTTTATATCCTGATTCCCCCAATCAAATAAAAAATATTAGCTTTTTGCATCTCCCATCTCATACATCACCATACCTCAGAACCCACAAAATGCCCTTTTTACTCCCTTGAGCTATGGAAATATTGAATTCCTCTACATGTAAACAAATTAGATAAAATGTGTACAAATCAAGTTAAAGAGAACCACTGATTGATTGGATGCTGGGAAAGGTTGAGGGCAGGAGGAGTAGGGGGTGACAGAGGATGAGATAATTGGATGGCCTCACCAACTCAATAGATATGAGCTTGAGCAAATTCTGGGAGATAGTGAAGGACAGGGAACCTGGTGTGCTGCAGTCCATGGGATCACAAAGAGTCAGACACAATTTAGCGACTGAACAACGACGACAGCACCAGTTGAAATGCCCTATAAAGCTTTTATCATTTTCTGACGTGAAGTGACCAGTGTCACTTTCTTATTGTTTACTGATTTTTAAGTGATCAGTGTTTCAGAGAAAATAAAATATAATTCCCACTGCTGCTGCTGCTAAGTCGCTTCAGTCGTGTCCAACTCTGTGTGACCCCATAGACGGCAGCCCACCAGGCTTCCCCATCCCTGGGATTCTCCAGGCACTGCTTGACCTCAATACCAAGGTGAGGTTTGTTTTATTTTTTACATGAATAATTTTGTGTTAAAAGTGAATTATCAAAAAGTAAGGATCACAACAATGACAACATTTGCAAGATCTCACCATTCAAATGGAACCAAAATAGCACACTGGAGTAGACGTGGCTTCTGTCCTCTCGACTGTAAGACCATCAGAGATTGAGAGTTTCCTCAGGCTGACAGAACAAAGTACTGGAAGCCACGTGGGGTGAAATAAACAACCTAGAGGTTGAGGGGTACATGAAGAAATATGTAGGAATTTTCTTTCACTTCTAAGCAAAGTCAATTTAGATTATGAGGGCATTGACCTGGCAGTTAGAAGGTATGACTGCTGAGAACTCTCTGTGAACTTGAGCGAATCATTTAACCTATCTGACTGGGCTTCCCATTCTAGGAAATAGGACATGCGAGCTAAGGACATGAGAACTAAGAAAAATAGCCAGGACTTACGAGGGTATTGGAATATAAAATAGTTCTTGGTAAATGTCACTTAGGTTATTTATATTAGAGAGAATAAAACACAATGATGCAGAAGATTTTAAAAACTCTGGAGGTCCTATTATAGTATTACCATTTAAATCCTTTCCCTCCTTCAATTATTCTAGAAGTATCATTGGGAAGATAACAGTCTTCTTGGACAGTAAATCACTGAATTGAGGAGTCAAAAGACTTGAATTTAGATTCTTAAATGCCAAGACTATGGGAAAGCCGTTTAATCCTTCTGAGTTTATTCATTTTACAAATTAAAATATCAGTACCTCACTTGGAAAGCTATTGAGAGGATCAGAGTTTAAGAATCACTGATATTCTGAATGAATTGTCTTGCTGAGTGGTTTTAAGGATTCTTTTCATAGGAAAAGTTAAGAGATCCAGTGGACATTTTTACCAGTTGCAGTTAGAAAATGGAGAATGATATCAGTTTCTCTTTCTCTGAGCCTAATATAAATTATTATAGTTTACGATGAATTATCTTAGAACTAATGATTTTTCAATAAACCCACAAGTAAAAAGAATTGCATAGCTTGATGCAAATGTTCAAGGACCCTGCATTCACTTTCTCCCTCTTCCTGAACAGTTCTGTCCAAATTGCATTAAACTGGGCTGAGCAAAGTAGGCTTCTGGGAATTGGGGTGGGCAGGTTGTACCAGAATGGCTAGAGCATGGTGTCACAGCCCAAATGGAGTAGGGGGATCTACATGGGGTGGCAGCCTGGTCTGGGGTTTTTGGGTGAAGAACATTTATGCCAGTAGAAGAGGGAGGCAGTGGTAGTCATGGCAGATTGGCTACACAGTGGGGATTAATAAGAAATATGCAAATTTATTTGTACAAATAAGAAATAAGAACTATACAAAAGATAATGGCAGCTAAGTTCCATGCTGTCAGTGAAGGAGTACAAAGATGAAAAGAGAAAACTAGAAGAAATCTATGGTATTGGACTGGAATTGGAAATAGCTGTTTGAACTCAGGTCTTTCAAAGAATGGAGCAAGATACAGGAGTAAATACATGTGTATGGATTAATAAGGAGCATGTCTAGCACAAATATCTCTGTTTATAAGTACCATTCTTTGCTAAAAAGAACCAGGACTTCTTGAAAAAAATGCCTGATCCTAGGTTCAGAGCAGGAAAAGTATTAAATAAGTTTAGAACACGTTTATGTACCAGAAACAAAGATGTACATGAGTAATAACAGTCATGTACTCTGGGGGAGGGGTGTTGAAAATGGAGGAGACTATGCATGTGTGGGTACAGGGAGTTTATTGGAAATTTCCATACCTTTCCATCAATTTGGCTGTGAAACTCTTTAAAGAAAATCATAGTGGAAAATAAAAAAGGACATAGAGACCAGATTGAAGGGGCTCCCTGGCCAAACCTTGACAATTTGAGCAGCAGAATAAATATTTATAGTAATGGATTAAAACTGATGAATAAAATATGAATCCATGAGTCTATACCAATATAAATCAATGAAAAAGTTGATAGTTTGATGCCAAATGCGACATTTATAGAGTTTCAAAGTACTTTCCCACAAACTGCTTATTAATTTCAAAGGGAAAAAGTAGCTTCACAGAGGAGAATTCTGGCAGACACCTTAATTGAGTGATTTCATATCTCCAGTGATGAAAGTGAAAGTCACTCAGTCGTGTCCAGCTCTTCGCGACGACATGGACTATTCAGTCCATGGAATTTTCCAGGCCAGACTACTGGGAGTGGGTAACTGTTCCCTTCTCCAGGGGATATTCCCAACCCAGGGATTGAATCCAGGCCTCCCACATTGCAGGCAGATTCTTTACCAGCTGAACCACCAGGAAAGCCCAAGAATACTGGAGTGGGTAGCCTGGCGCTTCTTCAGCAGATCTTCCTGACCCATGAATTGAACTGGGGTCTCCTCAATTCAACTGCAGGTGGATTCTTTACCAGCTGAGCTACCATGGAAGCCCTCCAGTGATGGGACAAGTAGAAATGGATGGGATGCAGTGAGAAGAAAACGTCATCACTTCCTTACTGCCAAAGAATCAAAATCTAATCAGGAGGAAGCCTTGGATAAACCCAAACAGAAGCATTCTACAAAATAACTGACCACCTAGAATCTTCAAAATTGTCAAGATTATGAAAGTCCAGGAAAGCCTGAGGAACTTCCTAGATGCCACAGAAACTAAATGCAGCGTGTAATTCTGGACTGGATCCTTCTTCTTTAAAAGAAATTATTGGAACAATTTGTAAAATGCCAGTGGGATCTGGTGATTTATTGTTAGTAATGAACACATCAGTGTTAATTTCCTTACTTTGATGGTTTATTTTGACTACGTATGTGAGAATAACCTTACTTGAGGAAATCCCCAATAACGTATTGGGGATAATCAGACATCATATCAGCAGCTAACTGTTGAATTAGTTCAGAAAAATAAAAGTTTTGGGGACTTCCCAGGGTGATCTATGATTCCACAGCAGGGGACATGAGTTCATCCCAGGTTGAAGAGCTAAGATCTCACATGTTGAGGGGTACAGCAAAAATAGATTAATTTAATTTAATTTAGGAAAGAAAATAAAAGTTTTTATACAATTTCTGCAGTTTTTCTACACATTTCAGGTTGTTTAAATTATTAATAAAATAACTATGTACTCAAAGAGACAACATAAATAAAATCAGACTGCTTATTTATTTTTTAACAGATTGAACAAGTCTCACTTTATTTCAGCTAAAAAAAAAGAAATACGTTTAGTGGTTAAAAACCCTAGTAAAATTGTTGCTGTTGTTCAGTCGTGTCAGTCTCTTTGCGACCCCATGAAGTCACAAACGCTTGCCTGTCTGTCACCATTTCCCAGAACTTGCTGAAACTCCTGTACCTTGAGTCGGTGATGCCATCCAACCCCCTCATCCTCCGTCATCCCCTTCTCCTGCTTTCAATCTTTCCCAGCATCAGGGTCTTTTCCAATGAGTGAGATCGTCATATCAGGTGACCAATGTATTGGAGCTTAAGCCTCATCATCAGTACCTCCAACATAATATTCAGGGTTGATTTCCTTTAGGATTGACTTGTCTGATCTCACTGCTGGCCAAGGGACTCTCAAGTGTCTTCTCCAACACCACAGTTCAAAAGCATCAATTCTTTGATACTCAGCCTTATGGTCCAACTCTCACATCCATATGTGACTATTGGAAAAACCTTTGTTGGCAAAGGTTTTTAATATGCTGTTTAGGTTTGTCATAGCTTTTCTTCTAAGGCACAAGCATCTTTTAATTTCAAGGCTGTAGTCAACATCTGCAGTGATTTTGGAGCCCAAGAACATAAAATCTCTCACTGTTTCCATTGTTTACCCATCTATTTGCCATGCAGTGATGGGACCAGATGCCATGATCTTTGTTTTTGTTTTTTTTAATTTATTTATTTTTTATTGAAGGATAGTTGCTTTACAGAATTTTGTTGTTTTCTGTCAAACCTCAACATGAATCAGCCATAGATATACATATATCCTCTCCCTTTTCAACCTCCCTCCCACCTCCCTCCCCATCCCACTCCTCTAGGTTAATACAGAGCCCCTGTTTGAGTTTTCTGAGCCATACAGCAAATTCCCAGTGGCTATCTATTTTACATATCATAATGTAAGTTTCCATGTTACACTTTGCATACATCTCACCCTTTCCTGCCCTCTCCACATGTCCGTAAGTCTGTTCCCTATGTCTGTTTCTCCATTGTTGCCCTGTAAATGAATTCTTCAGTACCATTTTTCTAGATTTTGTACATATGCATTAGAATATAATATTTCTCTTTCTTTTTCTGACTTAGTTAACTATGTATTATAGGTTCTAGGTTCATCCACCTCATTAGAAGTGACTCAAATGCAGTCCTTTTTATGGCTGAGTAATATTCCATTGTGTATATATACCACAATTTCTTTATCCCTTCATCTGTCAGTGGACATCTGGGTTGCTTCTATGTTCTAGCTATTGTGAATAGTGCTGCAGTGAACAACAGGATACATGTGTCTTTTTCAATTTTGGTTTCCTCAGGTTAAATGGCTAGGAGTGGGATTGCTGGGTCATATGGTGACTTTATTCCTCGTTTTTAGGTAATCCCCCTACCGTCTTCCATAGTGGCTGTACCAGTTTGTTTCCACCAAGAGTGCAAGAGTGTTCCCTTTTCTCCACACCCTCTCCAGCATTTATTGTTTGTAGACTTTTTGGATGATGGCCCTTCTGACCAGAGAGGAAATTGCCAACACAGAGTTCCAGAAAAACGTCTATTTATGCTTTATTGACTGTGACAAAGCCTTTGGCTGTGGGGATCACCACAAATTGCGGAAAATTCTTAAAGAGATGGGAATACCAGAACACCTGATCTGCCTCTTGAGAAATTTGTATGCAGGTCAGGAAGCAACAGTTAGAACTGGACATGGAACAACAGACTGGTTCCAAATAGGAAAAGGAGTTCGTCAAGGCTGTATATTGTCACCCTGTTTATTTAACTTATATGCAGAGTACATAATGAGAAACGCTGAATTGGAAGAAACACAAGCTGGAATCAAGATTGCCGGGAGAAATATCAATAACCTCAGAAATGCAGATGACATCACCCTTATGGCAGAAAGTGAAGAGGAACTCAAAAGCCTCTTGATGAAAGTGAAAGTAGAGAGTGAAAAAGTTGGCTTTAAAGCTCAACATTCAGAAAACGAAGATCATGGCATCCGGTCCCACCACTTCATGGGAAATAGATGGGGAAACAGTGGAAACAGTGTCAGACTTTATTTTTCTGGGCTCCAAAATCACTGCAGATGGTGACTGCAGCCATGAAATTAAAAGACGCTTACTCCTTGGAAGGAAAGTTATGACCAACCTAGATAGCATATTCAAAAGCAGAGACATTACTTTGCCAACAAAGGTCCAGCTAGTCAAGGCTATGGTTTTTCCTGTGGTCATGTATGGATGTGAGAGTTGGACTGTGAAGAAGGCTAAGCACCGAAGAATTGATGCTTTTGAACTGTGGTGTTGGAGAAGACTGTTGAGAGTCCCTTGGACTTCAAGGAGATCCAACCAATTCATTCTGAAGGAGATCAGCCCTGGGATTTCTTTGGAAGGAATGATGCTAAAGCTGAAACTCCAGTACTTTGACCACCTCATGTGAAGAGTTGACTCATTGGAAAAGAGTCTGATGCTGGGAGGGATTGGGGGCAGGAGGAGAAGGAAACGACAGAGGATGAGATGGCTGGATGGCATCACTGATTCGATGGACATGAGTCTGAGTGAACTCTGGGAGTTGGTGATGGACAGGGAGGCCTGGCGTGCTGCGATTCATGGGGTCGCAAAGAGTCGGACATGACTGAGCGACTGATCTAATCTGATCTGATATGTGTAACTGAATCACTTTGCTGTATACCTGGAAGTAACACAACATGTTAATCAGCTATACTCCAATATAAAATAAAAATTTTTTAGAAGAGTGAAAAAAAATTTAATTTCTTAAAAAAAAAAAAGCTAATGAAAAATCTGACTTGACTCAGCTTTTCATCAAAACACTTAAATAAAATTTATATATACAGTTATTTTCTGTAAATATTGTCTTGAGTTTTTTCGAGAGAGAGAGGAGAGGAGAATGAATAATTATCTTCCTCTTGATAACTACCCTTCATTTGCTTGGAAACCATGTGTGAACAAACTCTTTTCTGCTTTAAGCAAGAGCAGTTGTTTTCCCCATCTGATTCATTTTCCAATAATTAAACATGTTTGTCATTTCCCTTTGGGATTGCTTCCAAACCTCTCTCTTCTTTGCGTGCGAGGCTCCAGATTGTCTCCACTATTCTAATAGATGCCTAGTTCAGTCCAAATATAGGGCTAGAAGGATAACACAATTTTATTCCTCTAGTCTTCTTATTACAACATGAGCAATATATACAGTTTGTGATTTATCTTCAGATAATTTTATTAAATATCTGTGAGTGTGATTTTGCCATGCTAGGGCAATACATAACAAGCTAAATGGGAAAAGCCCTCCTTTCTAAGAAGCAAAAATAATCAGATAATGTGATTTAAAAGGCTCACAAAAAAATGGCAAGAAATTTTAAATGGTACATGAAATAGAAGGTTACAGAATAGCAAACCTCAAAATTATGAAATTATTAAGTATAAAATATAACTAGAATTTTCTTTTATGCCTGTAACAAGCAACTTCCCCATTTTATATAAAAATAGTTAATATTAAGAGAAATGAGATATGGAATATTGTCTTAAGTTATTGGAAAATAAGAAAATTAGAGCAATATTCTTGAAATGGGTTTATCACAGTCTTTTCTTTTTCTTTCCTAATTTGTTTCCCAAAGAAAACACTTCAACAATGTGTAAGAAAGATTTAAAGTGAAATAATTATAATTTATAGTCACAATTTCTTAAATAGCAAAAGTATTAACATTTTTCCAGCTTTATTGAGATAACAATTGACATATAACATTATGTGAGTAATAATAAAAAATAACATATTTTTTTAATTTTTATTTTTTAATGGGGTATAGCCTATTAACAATGTTGTTTCATAGTTTCAGGTGGACAGCAAAGGGACTCAGCTATACATGTATATACATGTATCCATTCTCCCCCAAACTCCCCTTCCATCCAGGCTGCCACATAACTTTGAGCAGAGTTCCCTGTGCTATAAGGAGGTCCTTGCATATTTTAGAATGGAATTTCTTCTTTTAACAGCTTAAGAAGTAAAACAAAAAATGTTTTATCTATTGTTCAAAGAAATGTTTCTTTATACTGCCACAAGGAAGACAGAAGTCTTTTTTTTATCCATAGTTACCCAACATTTGGATCTCACATAAATCTCACATAAATAAGACTTAAAGTCCAAAGAGAAGTAGTTGGATGAACTTGGTCGAGTTTTTTAAAATCAAGGTACAAAGAGATTCCTTGTCTACAGTAAGGTTCTTAACACACGTGCAAGGCAAATCAGACCAATGTCCTTCTCTTAGTTGAAGCCTAGGATAAAAGTCCTAGACAGATAATTTTGGATTAATGCAACCTATTTGTGGAAATAATGCACAGCATAATGAGCATAATGAGGGCTAAGAAAATCATCCTTCTTTTTTCTTTTTTCCCTTTGAAAGCCAGCAGTGTAAGTGGCCTGAGGACCTTCAGTACTGGAGGAGATGCATTTGTCTCCCAGTGTTCATTTATGAAGCATGTAGCTTAAAATGTGGAAAAAAAAAAACTTAGGTAATTGTTCTTAGAGCAGATTTATTATGAATAGAACATTTGTGTTTCTGTGTGTGTGTGTTTGGGACTGTTGTTTTCCCAGGCACATACAGAAGACAGATTGTTAACAGCAAATGTTTAGTCAAGGGTGAGACTGTTTTTGTTTTAGTTGCAAGATCTTTTCTACCAGCCAGATGATAACTTCTCCTTTCAATCAGTGCTGCAGAAGCTTTTGTGCATTATAGGAATGCTGCTAAATATGATGAAATGGCCTCATCTTTTAATTTAGTCCCAGTAGGAAAATAAGCTATTCTTCTTTTACTAGGCAACAGACGGGGACTTTTTTATGTTACGTAAAGCTCAGCTGGGCAAAGCCTTTTGAGAGATGGTGCTATCAAGTCAGACTTTCTTGAATCATTTACCAGAGGCAAATGGTTGTCTGCATTTTCTACAAAGCATTGATTTTGAATTAGAATGCTCTTTACAAGGGAGCCTTTCGAGGCAATATGTACACATTGAGGGCATTGCTTGACTGCTTTATACTTGGTGGGTGTGATGGGACGAAAGGAGTTAACTTAGGAGGATGGCTCTGGCTTGGTTAGCTCAGTTCCTGACCCTTCCAGCAAACAAAGGAAGCCTCCACCAATTCCAGGCAAACCATTGGACTTTCATGATGGAATGAAGATGAGATAGGCCAAAAGCAAAGCCAATGGGTTTTTGACAGAAGAGAAAAGCAGAGAAGAGCTCTCGTGTCCCAGGTTCTGTGTGCATGCATGCATGCGTGTGTGCTGTCATTTCAGTTGTGTCCGACTCTATTTGACCCTATGGATTGTAGCCTGCCAGGCTCTTCTGTCCATGGGATTTTCCAGGCAAGATTACTGGAGTGGGTTGCCATGCCCTCCTCCAGGGGATCTTCCCAACCCAGGGATTGAACCCAGGTCTCCTGCATTGCAGGTGGATCCTTTTACCCACTGAGTCACCTGGGAAGCCCCAGGGGTCTACAGACAAGACATATCCATTGCCAGGGGCTCTGGGAAGAAATGATGAACTTTTGGAAGGAATGGTGTAGAAACATAATCAATTCTTCTGGAGAAGGAAAGTGGAAGGCTTCCAGAGGCTCGAGGCATTATATTGGGTTGGCCAAAATGTTAGTTCAGGTTTTCCCATAACATGTTATGAAAGACCAGAGCAAACATTTTGGCCAAACCACCTTCCTTCCAAAGAGAGAATTTTAATGAGTTTTATTTTTATCCTCTTTAAAGGTGTTGAAATGTATACATAAACATTGGACGTCCTATCTGAAATATAATTTTCTGAATGTAACAGCCGTCTGGGCCTGAGCCATGTGACTATGGCTTCCTTGGGATTATATTTGTAGGACAGTTTTGAGCCTTTATAATGGGCTTTTTCTCTGGATGTTTCCTACTTTAGACACTTTTTGGTATATTGGACAATTTCCAATGATGAGAGGTTTCTGTGGGTATATGATTATCTATCTGTGAACCTATAGGCTTATTTATCTACAAGGCTATGAAGTATTCTTTATGTCACCCAAGTAGTATATCTGCTGACACTGCTACCTCATAAAATAAGATTTGTGATACCATTAGAGATACAAGTTGGTGAGTGATGATGACGGAGCACAACATCTTAAAAGCGTGAAGGTGAGCTTGAAAAAAATAAAATCAAATTTTAAGAGATTTATTGGTCTAGAGAACACTTGGCAGGGTGTGTAGAAAGAAGTAAGTATACAAGTCCGCTATGAAGTCACTGGTTTTCCTTTCATTCATAATCTTTCTATTGGGTAGAATTCTAATTGACCACTTGCTGAATGTTCTCTTGAATCTCTGAATTTTTTCTGGGACTTTATGGCCATAATAAAAGATTTTCAAAGGCAAATCTAATCGAAGCATCCCTCAAGAATAATTTCCATTTCTAAGCATGCATCTCTGATTCTATATAATATAATCAATTTTCTAACTTTTAAAGTCCTCTCTATGCCCACTTGTTTTAGGAGTCACAATGTACCACCCATGAGCCTGAATCTACCCCAAAGAAAGACAGTGGGTTGTAATAATCCCTTTGGTTTAAATCTTCAGCAAGGTTCTTCGGTCACTTTGGGAGATCTTGTTGCTCTGACTACAGCCAAGATTGTGGGGACCCTGGGAAGGACGAAGGGCAAGATGAGCCTTGGAGCACAGAGTTTTGCCCCCAGGTCACGTTTGCTCTTTATTCGTGATGTGCTCCTCATTTTATATAAACTACTTGTACGCTTTTCTATGCACAAATAGGTTGTGTTGTCAATCACAATACAATGCTTTATGTGGAGAACCGTGATTTCCCATGAGGTCCACATTGCCCTTTAGCTGTAACAAAGGATTTGGAAAAAGAGAATCATGGGGATAGTCTTTTTTTTAAAGAATTTTGTGGGGGGACGTAGACCATTTTTTAAAATATTTATTGAATTTGTTACAATATTTCTTACATTTTATCTTTTTGGCCACGAGGCATGTGGGGTCTTAACTCCCAGGCCAGGGATCAAATTGGCATTCTCTGCTTGGAAGCTGAAATCTTAACCACTGGGCCAAAACGTCCCATGGAGATAGTTTTTCTTCTGTGTTCTGAGAGCACATTTATTTACTTATTTTCTGAAAGCACATTTGCATCAACCCTTTATAGATATTTTAGTGCTTGAAGTAACCTATGAGGTAGGTGTTTCTCCTAGTTGGGATAATTCAAGCTGCTTTAATAAGCAACCTCCAACTCTCACTGATTTAACACATTAAACATTTATTTCTGGTTTACCCGAAGTCCAAAGTCATTGGTCCTGCCTGGCAGTAAGACTTCTGCAAGGTCATTCAGAGGCTCAGACACCTTCTAGTCTGCAGTTCTGTCATTCCCTGTGGGCAGGGAGTCCTCTATTAGATCTGCTGGTGGGACCTAGAAATAAAAGGAGAGCATGGAGTGTTATGTGGATGGTTTATGTGGGCCAGACCTGAAGGTGCCATCCATCACTTCTGTCCTTATCCTAGTGGTCAGCACCATCTGGTCACACTCAACTGCAAGAGAGGCTGGGAATATAACCTAACTCTGTTACCTGGAGAAAAGGGATTTGTGTTTGGAGAGAAACTGGCCAGTCTCTGGCAAAGTGACCCACTTTACTGATAATGAGTAAACTGAGACATAAATGGGGTCAAGAAATATACCAAGGTTACCTGACACGTGGTAAGCTAGTATCTGAACCCAGGAACCTGCTCCGGGAATGGCCTGTTAAACTACAGAGCTGCCTCCCAGATAATTAATGCATGGTGCTTCCCATTACTTCAAATAAGTTTAAAAAAAAAGGTGAAGGAAGACCACATGCCTCCTCCTAGTTGATAAAATGCAGCAGACACAGGATTAATATTCCTTTACTCCTCGGAATTATAGTCCCATATAGGATTAGTGAGGTCCCTCTGATTTCACTGGTTCTCTTCCTGAGCATCTCTGGGGAAGAGGGATGTGTGTTCCAATTTCAGTGAATATTTTAAGGTGAGCCAATTTATTCAATCACCTGAGACCCTTGTTTCCAACAGCATGCAACAAAGGAGACAAATGTTTAAAATTAGAGATCATGGAGTCAGCCAGACAGGCACTATGACATGGGGTTAAGAGGCAGAGTCTGGAACCAGAGCTCCCAAATCAGAAAAATCCAACCTAAACTCTGCTACCAGCTGGCTGTGTGACTTTAGTTACTTAATCTCTCTGTGCACTCATTTGTAAAATATTGGAAATAATACCTACCTTATACACTGTTAGGTAATTCATACATGTAAGGTGCTTAGAACAGTATTTGACATAAACAATTAAGTTGCCATTACTATTGTTGCTATTATTGTTATTTACTTGCCCCTGATCAAGCTAAAGGCATTGCACACCTTTTTGCTGACACATAAAGAAAACTCTCATCTTGGTAAAAGGCAACTTTAGCTGCTCAGTGGCTCAGGTTATTGGACTCAGGCCTTCCTCATCCCCAAACTGCAATCCATCAGTCAGCTCTGTCAGTGCTACCTCCTATGTATTTATTATAGTTAGTTCTCCCAATTATCCCCCCTTCACCCCAGTTCAAGCCTCTATTATCTCTTGCCTCAGTTCAGTTCAGTTGCTCAGTCGTGTCCGACTCTTTGCGACCCCATGAATCGTAGCACGCCAGGCCTCCCTGTCCATCACCAACTCCCGGAGTTCACTCAGACTCACGTCCATCGAGTCAGTGATGCCATCCAGCCATCTCATCCTCTGTCGTCCCCTTCTCCTCCTGCCCCCAATCCCTCCCAGCATCAGAGTCTTTTCCAAGGAGTCAACTCTTCGCATGAGGTGGCCAAAGTACTGGAGTTGCAGCTTTAGCATCATTCCTTCCAAAGAAATCCCAGGGCTGATCTCCTTCAGAATGGACTGGTTGGATCTCCTTGCAGTCCAAGGGACTCTCAAGAGTCTTCTCCAACACCACAGTTCAAAAGCATCAATTCTTCGGTGCTCAGCCTTCTTCACAGTCCAACTCTCACATCCATACATGACCACAGAAAAAACCATAGCCTTGACTAGATGAACTTTGTTGGCAAAGTAATGTCTCTGCTTTTGAATATACTATCTAGGTTGGTCATAACTTTCCTTCCAAGGAGTAAGTGTCTTTTAATTTCATGGCTGCAGTCACCATCTGCAGTGATTTTGGAGCCAAAAAAAATAAAGTCTGACACAGTTTCCACTGTTTCTCCATCTATTTCCCATGAAGTGATGGGACTGGATGCCATGATCTTCATTTTCTGAATGTTGAGTTTTAAGCCAACTTTTTCACTCTCCTCTTGCACTGTCATCAAGAGGCTTTTGAGTTCCTCTTCACTTTCTGCCATAAGGGTGGTGTCGTCTGCATATCTGAGGTTATTGATATTTCTCCCAGCAATCTTGATTCCAGCTTGTGTTTCTTCCAGTCCAGCATTTCTCATGATGTACTCTGCATATAAGTTAAATAAACAGGTGACAATATACAGCCTTGATGTACTCCTTTTCCTATTTGGAACCAGTCTGTTGTTCCATGTCCAGTTCTAACTGTTGCTTCCTGACCTGCACACAGATTTCTCAAGAGGCAGGTCAGGTGTTCTGGTATTCCCATCTCTTTCAGAATTTTCCGCAGTTTACTGTGATCCACACAGTCAAAGGCTTTGGCATAGTCACTGAAGCAGAAATAGATGTTTTTCTGGAATTCTCTTGCTTTTTCCATGATCCAGCAGATGTTGGCAATTTGATCTCTGGTTCTTCTGCCTTTTCTAAAACTAGCTTGAACATCAGGAAGTTCACGGTTCACATATTGCTGAAGCCTGGCTTGGAGAATTTTGAGCATTACTTTACTAGCGTGTGAGATGAGTGCAATTGTGTGGTCCTTTGAGCATTCTTTGGCATTGCCTTTCTTTGGGATTGGAATGAAAACTGACCTTTTCCAGTCCTGTGGCCACTGCTGAGTTTTCCAAATTTGCTGGCATATTGAGTGTGGCACTTTCACAGCATCATCTTTCAGGATTTGAAATAGCTCAACTGGAATTCCATCACCTCTACTAGCTTTGTTCGTAGTGATGCTTTCTAAGGCCCAGTTGACTTCACATTCTAGGATGTCTAGCTCTAGATGAGTGATCACACCAACATGATCATCTGGGTCATGAAGATCTTTTTTGTACAGTTCTTCTGTGTATTCTTGCCACCTCTTCTTAATATCTTCTGCTTCTGTTAGATCCATACCATTTCTGTCCTTTATCGAGCCCATCTTTGAATGAAATGTTCCCTTAGTATCTCTAATTTTCTTGAAGAGATATCTCTAGTCTTTCCCATTCTGTTGTTTTCCTCTATTTCTTTGCATTGATCACTGAGGAAGGCTTTCTTATCTCTCCTTGCTATTCTTTGGAACTCTGCATTCAGATGCTTATATCTTTCCTTTTCTCCTTTGCTTTTCACTTCTCTTCTTTTTACAGCTATTTGTAAGGCCTCCCCAGACAGCCATTTTGCTGTTTTGCATTTCTCTTCCATGGGGATGGTCTTGATCCCTGTCTCCTGTACAATGTCACGAACCTCATTCCATAGTTCATCAGGCACTCTATCAGATCTAGGCCCTTAAATCTATTTCTCACTTCCACTGTATAATCATAAGGGATTTGATTTAGGTCATACCTGAATGGCCTAGTGGTTTTCCCTACTTTCTTCAATGCCTAGACCACTGCAAACACTTAGGAAGTTCCTGCTTTTTCTTGTGCCCCTACAGTCCATTTGCCATACAGAAGCCAGAATGATCTTTTAAAATATGTATATAAATTAGACAGTGTAATGCTCCTGATTCAACCCACTGATGACTTCCTACCTCATTGAAATAAATCTCAAGTTCTTCTCAGGGTCTTTGTCTCAGAAAGGGGTACATAATTTCTTGTGTTGGTGCGAAGTTCCTTCAGTTATGTCTGACTCTTTGGACTTGCTATGGACTGTAGCCCGCCAGGTTCCTCCGTCCATGGGATTCTCCAGGCAAGAATACTGGAAGTGGTGGTCATGCCCTCCTCCAGAGGATCTTCCTGACCCAGGGATTGAACCTGTCTCTCTTATGTCTTCTGCATTGGGAGGTGGGTTCTTTACCACTAGCACTGCCTGGGAAAGAAAAGGTGAAAGTGGAGTTGCTCAGTTGTGTCTGACTCTTTGCGACCCCATGAACTGTAGCCTACCAGGCTCCTCTGTCTATGGGATTTTCCAGGCAAGAGTACTGGAGTGGGGTGCCATTTCCTTCTTTGGGGGATCTTCCCGACCCAGGGATTGAACCCTGGTCTCCCGAATTGCAGGCAGATGCTTTACCTTCTGAGCCACCAGGGAAGCCCAGCACCACCAGGGAAGCCCCCATAATTTCTTAGTAGGTCCTAATTTGCTCAAGAAAATCTTAGCATATACTATTGTTCAAGGATTTTTATTAATAGCATCTCCTTCCTCTCTCAAAAGTGTCCTGACTTAGATGATGAATTCTATGATTATCCTACCTATGACACCTGAGCATCTTCACCCAAATACTACTTCGTAATAAATCTTTTGGGGATGAGGTCACCCCTAAATTAATTAAATTTCATAAGCCTTAAACACAGAGCTTGAAGAAATTTGATTGTAATACTGAAGTTAGTATCTAATTTGATTAGCTTTTTTGCTGTATTTTAAAAGAATCCTTGAGTTACTTGTATGTGGGCATCTCTGTCCAAACACCACCTTTTTTTGTAAAGGGACTCCACCATCTCTGGAGCACAGCCTGAGGCCACCAGCTACTCTCCAAGGCTGTTGTACATAGACCCCCTCAGGGAATATGTACTCAGACTCTTCAGACAAGTGAAGATCTGATCGCCAGCTACCATCACAACCTCTCCTTGCTCCCTCTCCACTTGTATCTCATCTAGAGTGGTGAGAAGCTTCACCCATTGACTCCCCTTTTTGACAGGGGATTTTCCCTTTTCTCCTGCACCTGGGATTTGGGAAAACAGAACAGAGCCTCTGACCTCACTTGCGCAGTATCTGTGCACACCTTGTGGAGCCATGCTCTGTATAAGGTCCGTCACTGAGAGAAACTAATCTATTTCTAGTCAATAACAGACTTTTATGATCTGGCCTCACCCTATTTCTTTGACTTCAGCATCTTTCAGTCTTTCTCTAGATTAGCCACACTGCTTACATTCTCTTTGTAGAATATCCCAAGCACCATCCTGCCCCTGTCATAAGGTCTTTGGTCTTGCAGATCCTTCTGGCTGGAATGCTGTTCCCCAGGTCTGCCTGACTCAGCTTAAACATCACCTTTTAAAGAGATTTTCTCTGATGATACAGTCTAACTTAACTTTCACAATCACTTTCTTTGTCAAAATCCTGTTTTATTCCCTTCACAGTACTTATCACTATTTAAAACTATTTTGCTGATTTAACTGCTAACCTTTCTTTCAAACTCCATAATAATAGTAATAATAAACAATAGACTTGCTATCGTTACCAACCCTATGGAGTCGGTCCCCAGTAAGGGTCCCAGTGCCCAGTATCACAGGCATCAGTAGAATCAGACTGATTTCAGTTCAGAAGCAAAGGAAAGCTTTATTCTTCAATCAAAGAATGGAGAGGTTCAAACTCAGGCTCTAGAGCACATGCCCCGAAAGGCCATAGACAAGGCTGCTTTATAGGGTTCCTATCTGCAGAGGGAGGGGTGGGATTCTCCCCCATCCTGCACATACTACTCATAGCACCCCAGATCCAAGTACTGGGTACAGTGTCTCTGCACATGGCCTGCTGCCACTATCTTGAATGGAGGTGTGTAGCGCTTCTCCAAGTGGCTTGAAGTCAGGATGTTGGGAACAGCAATTCTATGCTGTTCCAATCCAATCTGTTGGGTGCAAGATCTCTGCCCACTACAGGAAAACACAGAAGAAGAGATAAGACCTTGTCTAATCACCCAGATTCCATCTTATTTTTCCACAGGGATCCCAGTGGGCTTTGTTGAGCTTAACCTTCTTTTAAGTGCTCTGCTGCTGCTGCTAAGTCGCTTCAGTCGTGTCCGACTCTGTGCGACCCCATAGACGGCAGCCCACCAGGCTCCCCCCGTCCCTGGGATTCTCCAGGCAAGAACACTGGAGTGGGTTGCCATTTCCTTCTCCAATGCATGAAAGTGAAAAGTGAAAGTGAAGTCGCTTAGTCATGTCCGACTCTTCGCGACCCCATGGACTGCAGCCCACCAGGCTCCTCCCCCCATGGGATTTTCCAGGCAAGAGTACTGGAGCGGGTTGCCATTGCCTTCTCCGTTAAGTGCTCTACTTTGGTTAATTTAAAAATCTTTATAGTCATCTTATGAGATAAGCACTATTATCATTCCCATTTTATTAAATTTTTAATTTTTTTAAAAAGAAACTGAGATTAAGAGAAATACAGTAATTTAACTAATGTTACCAAGAGGGAACCAGAATTCAGGCCTAGACGTCTGGTTCCATTGTCTAACCTGAACCACCAGCCAAGACTGCCTCCATCCAAGTCCTCCCCAGAGGACAGAACTTCTGTGTCCTGTGTGCACTGTGTCTACTTCTGTGATATTGTGATTTATAATAAGAGATACATATTTGGTCCTTGTACAGGCTCTGGCATAGGGCTCCTAAAACCACTGAAATTTCCTAAGTGTTGAGAGCAATAATAATTGTCTTTTGTTATGGTACTGAGTGAGCTCTGGAAAGCACCTGAGAATGGGGGCTGGTTGCCAGGGAGGCTAATCATGTGATTAAAGGGTTGGACCTTTCAGCCCCACCCCTTGATCATGGGGGAGGAAGGATGTGCTGGAGATTTGAGTTCAATCGTTCTGAGAGTTTCTGGGTTGGTGAACACGTGGAGAATTGGGAGAAGGGAGTAGAAGCTGTACACTCCTTCCCACATACCTTGCCTTGGGCATCTCTTCCATCTGGATTGTTCCTGAGTTGTATGCTTTTATAATAAATCCGTAATCTAGGAAGTAATATGTTTCTCTGAGTTCTGTGATCTGCCCTAGCAAATCAATGGAACTCGAAGAAGGGGGTCATTGGGAGCCCTGTTCTATAGTTGTTTGTGGGGGACAGTTTTATAGGATTGAACCCTTAAGCTGGAGAATCTGACACTACCTCCAAGAAGCCAGTGTCAGAATTTAGTTGAATTGTAGGACACTCACTGAGAATTGCTTGTTTGTCTATTGTGGGGAAACTTGCCCCCCACCCGCCACCATGCCAGAATTGGCTCACACAAGACTTGGCTCAATTAATGTTGGTTGAACTTTGAGTGAATGGATGTTGTTATAAAACCTCGACCCTGGGCCTTTCCTGGTGGTCCAGTGGGTAAGACTCCATGCTTCCAATGCAAGAGGCCCAGTTTCAATCCCTGGTCAGAGAATCAGATCCTTCGTGCCACAACTAAGATCCAGCACAAATAAATAAATACATACATATTCAGAAACAAAACAAAACAACCTGACCCTGTTTGATTTTTATAAACAAAGAAGAAAACTTCTCACTTGCCTGTCTAATAGAAATGCCAGAGCCCAGTCTCTTGTTAGGAGCAGCTGGAGGCAGGGACCCAAACCAGGACTCCCCTAAAATGAGAATGGGGGAAAAGTGCTGTGTGGCTCCACGGCAGATCCTGCGTGGAGTTCTGAGAAGGTTCTAGGAGTGAGTTTCCATGGAATTTCTGAGTTAGTCATAAAGTAGGCCATCCAGCACCAGGTTACTGATGTTAAAGGGAGCAAGATGCGGACATAGAAGCCAAGCACAGAGCGAACTAACAAATCTCTTCACACCTTCCCCACCATCAAGGTGGGCACAGAAAATTAAGGTGTCTCAGACTGAATTTCTGCTCCTTGCAGCTGACTACTAGGGAACCTTCTTTCTGCTTCTCTGTTACACTCCTGGGCTCCCCAGCATTCTGTACAAACCTGGATCTCTTAACTTGTCACTTTATATAGAATTTGACTATCCATCTGTCTCCCATCCCCTTTAAAGGGTAAATAAATTCTTTTAACAATACCACGTCTAGTTCATTCTTTATATACCATGGCACAGTTAATGTTATAATAACATATGCTTCCTAACTTTAGCTGAATCAACCTGACTTGCATCAGTTCTGTTCTCTGAGCGTGAAGGTGAGAGTCACACAAGTGATCAAAGAGTGTCACACAAGTGACACAAGTGATCTGCAAGTTGTTTCCCGCGGGCTGCATCAGTCAGGTGAGGACTGTGCATGGCTTTTGTTTTACATTCAGACCCCGGGACAAACAGATGAATCTTTGTATGCGCTGTGAATCTGGTTGTGATCCAACTAGTTTTTAACTAGATGAATGTGCCCTTTGAATGTCGTGTTTCCATTTGCCCCCGTATCTCTTCCCTGCACTGCTGGTTATTTATGTATTTAATATGCAAATAAAGACACACCAGCTCATGCATCAGAGGCCTGCGGCCGATGTCCTCGGGTTCTATTAGGAGCAGATCTGTATATCTTGACTACAGTGAGTCCCTTTGAGGCCATTCATCTGGGCTGGCTGTGTTTATAAACTGAGGCTTCTCTTTTTTCTCCCCTTTACTCTCTTTGTATTACTGATATTTGTAAAACTATTGTTTGGCTCTCATTTTTGTGGACATCTGTTATGCAGCCAATCATTTAAAAAAAAATCTAAACTGAGCTAAACGTATCAACCATAACTATACTTCCTTCAGTCCCCAGGGAATTTCAACCTATTTCTCTAGCTGCAGAATGTAAAGTCACTGACTAATATCATTTATGTTATTCTAAGATTAACCATGAATGTGCTGAAAGCCTTAAACAATTTCTGGGATTTCTTAATCATCAACTTCTTTACCACTGAAAACAAACAAGGGAAACTGAACCGCTGTGTTTCACAGCATTAATCCTAATAATCTTTAACTAAGTTGAAGGCATTTAACTCCATCGGGATTTTCTGCTGGTCAGATCTGTTTTTCTGCTCTCATAATCACTCATTCAATAAATATATATGTTGAAAGTTCTACGTGGAGGAAGTAAAACTCAGAAGCCTCAAATTTTCCATACTGAGTCCATTTATTGACCATTTTTTCAAAAATTTATTTTATTTTTAATTGAAGGATAATTGCTTTACAATATTGTGTTGATTTCTGCCATACATGATCATGAATCAGCCATGAGTATACATATGTCTCATTCCTCTGAACCTCCCTCCCACCTCCCACCCCATCCCACCCCTCCCTGTGTCACACAGCAGACTCCCATTGGCTGTTTTACACATGGTAATGTATGTATTTCAATGCTACTCTCGCCATTCATCCCACACTCTCCTTCCCCTCGTGGGTCCACAAATCTATTCTGTATGTCTGCATCTCCATTGCTACCCTGCAAATAAGTTTGTCAGTACCATCTTTCTAGATTCCATTTATATGCATTAATAAACCATATTTGTTTTTCTCTTTCTGATTTACTTTACTCTGTATAATAGGCTCCATCTTTTGACATGTACAAGTGTCTAAATGTCTTTGAATACGTTCTGTGCTTCCTTGGACTACCTTAGCTCCTTCATTTCTTTCTCCAGATGTGAGACCCCAACAGTATTCTTTCAGACCCAGCACAGAGTGTATAGAGAAAAGACTTAATGACGTTCCTTTCTAGGGAAATTAGAGAATATTTTATTTCCTGACATGTAGGTAAGCAGTATGGAGTTTTTGCATAAACAAGAATGAATGAAGTTAAACTCCAAATAAAAAATTTCAAGTGATACTGCACAGGCTGCCTACCTTCCTCCTGTTACCAGCCCTCTTTTCCTTTATCGTCAGCGGACTCATAGGTCTCTGTGAGCTGAGAACCTTTCTGCCCCCATTTCCTCTCCTCCTGTTCTTACACCATTGACTTTTGTGGTTTTCTAGGAACAATGTTCTGAAGGTTTTAGAAAGAGAAAATCCATAGTTAAGGTGTTAAACTTTGTGCTGATTCTCACAGCACCTGTAATGAGATGAAGTAGAAGAGAGGAAAGCATGCATTTAATTCAACAAATATTTATTGAGTGTTTACATGTATTCCTGATTTAAATACTGAAGGTAAATAAATAAACAAGATGAACGATGTTTTTATTCTTACAATTGGAGAAGAGAGTAAACAAGCCATTATAGAAATAGAAAAATATCAGAGAAGGAGTATTTTGGGGGAATTAAAGTGGAGTGCGAGATAGAATGTGTCTGCTAATCACTTTACCTGGGGAGATCAGGGAAAGCCTCTTTGAGGAGGTCATTAGGATATTCATGTTTTCTGTGTTTTATGATGTGATCTTGGGGCCTTTCTAATCCTGGAGAGACTGCCCCACCCTGAGCTAATCCTGCAGATAGCAGATGATTCCCCAGGGGGCATGCTTTGCTATGAAAACCTGAGTTCACTCCTCCATCACTGCCTCTTATCAGGCTTCTGCAGTGCTGGACACTATTCCCTTCCCCAAATTACCCAACACTGGTACCAGACTACTAGGACAATTATTCAAACTATCTTATCCTAAACTTACTTGGGGGCTTATACTGCTTTGCTCATTCCTCCCCATGAAAACCACAATAAAGGCTCAGGGCCATGCTTTCCTCTTATCCTTTCTGTTTCCTTTCTGTTTCAATGCTTCCCCGTGTGGTCCTGTGTGCTACGCATTCTGTTTTTAGGGACCTCTGAGTATAAAAACCTTATTTCCTCATAGTAATCATTTCTATGTCTGCAATTCTTACCATGCCTAATCAAAACAAATTCCAGCTTACATTTTTATACAGTGATATTTAAGCTGAGTGGAGAAGGAAATGGCAACTTACTCCAGTATTCTTGCCTGGAAAATCCCATGGACAGAGGAGCCTGGCATGCTACAGTTGATGGGGTCTCAAAGAGTCGGACTTGACTGAGAGACTAAACAACAACAACTTCAGCAGAGATCTGAATGACAAGCAGGACCAGTCACACAAGGATAGAGATGAGAACATGCTAAGTAACAGTGCAGAGATTCTAAGCTTGGCAAATCAAGGCCCACACAGAGGGACACGCCTGGAGAAAACTCCCCTCTTACCTCCTACTTCTTTTACTTTACCTTCTGGACATTTCTTGATCTGTTAATCCACAGATCCCTAAAGGCAAATATCTCTAAAGGAAGTCAGATGTCCCACCATCCTTTTTATACAAGTCAGCGCTTGAGTAAATAGATGACTGATGAGAAGAACTGAAGGTCTCATTAAAGCACTTCATACCAAGGTGTGCAAGAATCTTTGCTAATGTATTGTCATTGAAAGACGGAGTTTATTAAATGAAACACATTTTTTAATATTCCACTCAATAGTTTTGTGTCTTAGTTAGTTCAGTCGCCCAGTTGCGACCCCATGAATCACAGCACACCAGGCCTCCCTGTCCATCACCAACTCCTGGAGTTCACTCAAACTTGTCCATCAAGTCAGTGATGCCATCCAGCCATCTCATCCTCTGTCATCCCCTTCTCCTCCTGCCCCCAATCCCTCCCAGTATCAGAGTCTTTTCCAATGAGTCAACTCTTCTCATGAGGTGGCCAAAGTATTGGAGTTTCAGCCTCAGCATCAGTCCTTCCAATGAACACCCAGGACTGATCTCCTTTAGGATGGACTGGTTGGATCTCCTTGCAGTCCAAGGGACTCTCAAGAGTCTTCTCCAATACCACAGTTCAAAAGCATAAATTCTTCAGTGCTCAGCTTTCTTCACAGTCCAACTCTCACATCCATATATGACCACTGGAAAGACCATAGGCTTGTCACTCAAATACCCAATATACATTTATCAATACATCTCTCATTACACTGAGGTTCTAGTGATGGAGTGAGGCACAATCATCTTTCCTAAGGAGTCAGTGACTACTGTGATCACGCTATGCTCTTGTGATTTCTTGTTCAGAGTCCATCTTGTCCTTTATATTATACCCAAAGCTACATGAGGGTGCGAGGTAAGTTCAACTCCTTATCAGTAGCAAAATTTAGTGTCTGGCAGACTGAAGCCAGTCCATTAATGACTTCAAAATGAAAATTATTAAATCAAGTTATACTAAAAATTTAAGTTATACTAAGATAAAGTATAAATATGAATGGTAAAGGTAATTTCCAATATTTTTATTGGAAATTAGGACCCAGGAAGGCTAAATTTCTTAGACTTAATGGGTTTCATTTCTGGCTGAACTTAAAATCCACCAAGAAGTTTTTAAACTGTAACAGTACCACTCCCCATTACAATCAGCTGAGTCAGAACCTAAGGGTAGAATCTGGGTATTAGCATTAAAAAAAAAATTCTCTAGGTTGTTCTAATATGCAGCCAGGGTTGAGGAACACAGATCTAGGCTAAAAGGATACAAACAGTAAAGGTTAATGCAGCTGGCTGGTGTCTTTAGGCAATGTGAAGAATAGCTATCAGAATTTGCACAAATCGATAGGAAAGTAGAATTCTCAAGGACACAGAGGTTCACAAAGGTCTATGCTTCAGAGAGAGAGGGAAATGGGCAGAGAAGCTTTAGACAGAGACACAAGCTGTGCAGCCAAGAAGGAAGAAAGTGGATTGTCATATGCCCCCAAATGAGTTCTTTTGTGTTCATTTTCAAAGTGCTTACAGAATTTCAGGTGACTGAAGTCATTGGCAGGCATCTTTGCAGAAATACAGATCATAATATTTGAGAAACAAAAAGGAAAAACCCTGAGAGCAGAGTTTATATTTTTCTTTTCAGAGATGACCTGGAAAATTATACTTCTTTTTGCTCCAAAAACTTATTATGCTGGCAAATATTTGTAAAAATGTGAGTTCAACTCATGAGTTTTATTTTAGCAAGACATCCAGAGTAGGGTCCACTTGCATAAAACAAATGTCAACCTTCCTTTCCATTCCCAGGTCCAGTACTGGATCTCAGTTTATGCTTTCGTATAATGAGATCTGCCATGAAATTTTAAACTAACAAATGGCTATGGTTTACAAAAAGCTGTCCAAACGAATCCTTGTCAACTGGAAGCCTTGTTAACGATTTGGTATCTGAATTTAATACTAAAAAGTTCTTTGGGAACAAATTCAAACATCAAGTAAAAATCAATTAAAAAGCAAAATAGATTAAAGTCTCATCTTCCATGGTTATATAGATGATCATTCTGTTAGTTGACTCTAAAGTTTGCCCCCAACTTCTCTCCTTTTTATTTCCTAGACATTATAGTTTGTATTTCTTCAGAGATGCCTGCCTATGACATCAGTCACCTGAAGCTCTCCAAGCATCTTTAAAATAAACAATAAGAACTCACCCGACTGATACACATTTGTGAAATATTGTTTCGGCCCAAGAGTTTTATTTAAATAGCTGAAAGTGATCCTAGCATAGGTTCATGATTAAAAGCATAATCTCTTGATCAAATCCTGACTCCACTATTTCATAAAATTAATACTTGTTTAACAAATATTTATTCAGTATTTGCTAGTAATAGGCACTAGATGTTTTAGACAATAGGAAGGTACTGGCGAATAAAAGAGAGAAATATCTGTGTCTTCTTGATGCTAACACTGCTACTGAAGGAGACTAACAATAAAAAACAATAAACTTAATTTATTAACACATTGTATAACACATTAAAAGTTAAACATACATATTTTTTTTCAATAAAGGGTTTGGGGATGCTGAAAGGATCAGGAGTGTTTTATAATATTAAATACAGTAAGCAAGGTAGCTTTCATTGAGAAGGTGATTATATGAGTAATTGCTTGAAGGAGATGAGGGGACTGGCCTTGTGGATATCTAAGGGGAGAGTGTCTGGGAAGATGGAACAGCAAGTGTTTAGCCTGGTAGCAGAAGTTTGCTGCTGTGTTTGATGACAGCAAGGAGGCAAGAGTAGCTAGAACAATGTGAACAGGAGGAGAGAGAAGTACAAAATGAAGTCAGAGAGCTTGGAAGAGGGAGGCAGGTCACAGGGTCTGATGGGCCATTGTAGGGACTTTAGCTTTTCTTCTAAGGGAGAAGGGAAGGTCTTTGGAGGATTCTAAGAGGAATAGCATGATCTGACTTCTGTTTTAAAAGCTTCTTTTGGAAGAGAGTTCTACTTCTGGCACGACAGTGGGAGGAGTTTCACAGATCCCCTCCCCACAAAAACTGGTAAGAATTATTATTATGATTACTTTTGATCTATTACCTTTTAATAGTTTTTTCTTTTTTTTTTAATTGTCAGATAATTACTTTACAATATTGTGACAGTTTTTGCCATACATCAACATGAATTGAATAGACATACATATATCCCCTCCCTCTTGAACCCTCCCTCCACCTCCCTCTCTGCCCCATCCTTTCAAGGTTGTCACAGAGCATAGGCTTTGGGTGCCCTGCATCATACATCAGACTCTCAGTGGCTATTTATTTTACATGTGGCAATGTGTATATTTCGATGTTATTCTCTCAAATCATCCCACTCTCTCTTTCTTCCACTGATCCTATGTGTAGGGCAGCAAAGGAGACCCAGACATGAAGAAATTGCTTTTTGGACTCAGTGGGAAAAATTACTTTTTTAAATCAACCATTTAAGGTCTCAGGAAATGGCCCAGAGAGCATACGGCAGATAAAGAAACATTTATTCAAAAAATCTACTGAAACTTGGTAAAAACTACAAGTTGTGGTATTTGAGCCAAGAACCCTGAGTTCCCTCCCAGCTCAGTGATACAGAAACTGTGCTCCAAACTTGTACAGCCATGAACACAGGTTCTCTCTGCCAAGCCCCCAGTTGGAAGGGCTACCTTCTGGGGAAAGGTAATATGTAAATACTGTTCATCTTGCCTTCAGTCACCTACTGGTGAAGCTAAATTCCTAGTGCATGTGGTTGGGAATTGGAGGCTCCTTCTGTCTAACCACCACTCATGGGATGGAGGCTATTCTGTGGCCATGGCACCACTGAGAATACTAGAGCCCTGATTGCTCTTTCCTTGGTTGTGAGGGTAGGTGTTCTATGCTGAGAGAGGCAAGCCAATGAGACCTGGGGCTGCTGACTTGCCAACCACTGAATGCTCAGCTCCTGAAGTGGAATGTGACTCAGAGAGAAGGGTATTATTTGTGCCCATCCATAACATCAGTGACATGGCTAAGAGATTTTTGCCTAAGAGGAAGAGCAAGCCATACAACAGAGAGTTTGAAGTTCCTCCCCAAAGATGTCATTTGCAACCATTCAAGACTAAGGTCACTCTCAAAAACAGTGGAAGTCTTGGTGAAAGGTCAGATTCACAGATTCTTTGGAAGTAAAGGCTAAACTATAGGCCAGGTAGCTTTCCAGAAAGATATGGGGAAAGCCATGGCTAGGAAAAGCCTTCCTAGAGTCAGTTCAAATCTCACATGTTGACTTTGGGAACTATGCGTTTCAAAGAGCCAAATTTGGATTGGATTAGTGTCGGTAGTAATTTACGTGCCAATGCACTGTTGAAAACAATAAAGCAATCAGTCTGCAATTAGTGGCACTTGACAACTAGGTGTGCTCAAGGAGAGACAATCAGAAAGAGCCATGCCAAAACCACTGTTGTCTTGGAGTACCTGTGGGTCTCAGAGAAATGCGGGGCAGCATTCAGTGCACCAACACAGTTGTAACAGGAATACCAGTAGAAGAGGAGAGAGAGAAAGGAGAAGGAAAATATTTGAAGAAATAACAGCTGAAAATGAATGAAACTTATTTTAAAACATGAATTTATGCATCCAAGAAGCTTAATGATTTCCAAGTAGGATAAACACAAAAAATATACAAGTACACACATGTCTAAAATCCAAAGACAAGGAGAAAAGCTTGAAATCAGCAAGAGAAAAGTGACTTGTCACTTACAAAGGAAATGCAATGAAATTAACAGCTAACTTAGAAACAACGGAGGCAAGTGCTCAATGGGAAAAATATATATATATCAAGAATCCTGTATCCAGAAAAACTATTTTTTGGAATGAAGGTGAAATAAAGACATAAAGACATTCCCAGATAAAGTCTGAGTGAATTTACTACTAGCAGATTTGCTTTAGAAGAAATATTTAAAGGAAGTCCTTCAGGCAGAAAGCAAGTGGCCCTAGATATTAACTGAAATCCATACGAAAAAACAAAGATCACTGAGAAAGATAGTTGATATAATTATTAAAAAAACAGTATAAGTGCATATTTTTATCCTTCTCTGAACTGATTTTAAAAATAATTGTGTAAAATAATATGTATATAATGTATTTTGGGCCCTATAACATATAAAAATGGAATATAATTGCCAATAATAGAAAAAAGAATTGAGTAGAAGCAAAGATGTATTGGGGCTTCCCTGGTGGCTCAGACAGTAAAGAATCTGCCTGCCATGTGGGACACCTGAGTTCAATCCCTGGGTTGGGAAGATCCCCAGAAGGAAACGGCTACCCACTGTAGTATTCTTGCCTGGAAAATCCCATGGACAGAGGAGCCTGGCTGGCTACAGTCCATAGGGTTGCAAAGAGTTGGACATGACTGAATGACTAAGCACAGCACAGCACAGCATAGCAAAGATGTATTGAGCTAAGGAAATGCCTCTATATGCTAACTCAAATTTATAGGAAAAAATGGAGTGATATGGTGACAATAAATAAGAAGATTAATATAACTAAAGATAAAAATGTACATTTGCTATTCTTATTTTTCCCTCTCAGCTTCTTTAAAAGACTAAATTGCACTGTGGTGTCCGACTCTCTGTGACCCTGTGGACTGTAGCCTACAAGGCTTCTCCGTCCATGGGATTCTCAAGGCAAGAATACTGGAGTGGTTTACCATTTCCTTCTCCAGGGGATCTTCCCTACCCAGGGATCAAACCCGGGTCTCCCGCATTGGAGGCAGACACTTTAACCTCTGAGCCACCAGGGAAACCCCAATAATTATGACAATGTAATTTTGGATTTGTAACATTTATACGTGCAATTAGTATAACAATAATATCACCAAAAACGGAGAAAGAGAACAGATCTAATAGAAGTAATGTTTCTATAGTTCATAGAAATTAAATTAGTATAAATCTCAAACTAAGTCTAATAAGGTAAGCCCCAGAACAACCACTAAGGAAATAACTCAAAAATACAGTGATAAAAATCACTAAAGAAATTAAAATGATATTTTAGAAAATATTCACTTAAGACAAATGAAAGCAGTCTGAATACGTTTGGACAGTAGAGTCAATGAGATAGATTGGCTGATAGATTCAAAGTGAGAGAATCAAAGACGACTCCTTGTTTTTTTCTTGGAGCAAAAAGCAGGAGGGCTTTTCCATCAGCTGATAGAGGGAAAGACCCTAGGTGGAGTTGCTTTGGGGGTGGGCAGGATGTCTTTTTATTTGCCCCTGTTAGATTCACCTTCTTCATTTTGTTCTGTGCCCCACGAGACTGACTTCTACAGACCTCCTCAGTTCTGCACTTTGGCTTTCCAGGTATGTTCAGTTAATTGGAAATACTAAGAGATTTAAGGGTCGGAGGAGTTACTTTAAACACATACGCCTCCAACAAGGGTCACAGCTCCTTTCAGCTGACCTTCTACCTGTCTCTCTATTTCTGTCTCTCTTCCTCTCCCTCTGCACCCCAGTAACCACTGCTTCCTCCGTTTATTCCTTTATCCTTCAGAGTTGATGGGACAGTACTGCCTTTGTTACACTGGAGTATTGTGATATCTTTGTGGCTTCCCTACATCCTGTAAACAGCTCCTTTATTAAAATGGCCTCAAATTACCAAAATTAAGTGTGTTGCCTGTTTTGGGGCTTCCCTGGTAGCTCAGTGGTAATGAATCTGCTTGCCAATGTAGGAAATGTGGATTCAATCCCTGGATCAGGAAGATCCCTTGGAGAAGGAAATGGCAACCCACTCCAGTATTCTTGCCTGGGAAATTCTATGGACAGAGGAGCCTGGCGGGCTACAGTCCATGGGGTTGCAAAAGGGTCAGACACAGCTTACCAACTAAACAACTACAATCTGTTTCTTGCCAGAACTGTGGCCAATATGGGAAGAAGATCAGAAATTTGATTTTGTACATACTAACTCTGATATCTCAAAGGGAGAAAGAGAGTAGGCGGTTGGTTATTTGAGTCTGGAATGCAGGAGAGTAACATAGGCTAGAGATAAGAATTTGAAAGTCATTAGCAGAAAAAAGATAGCTAGAACCAGGAGATGAGATCACTGAGGGAGTAAAAGAAGATCAAGAAAAGAAGAGGACTGAGACCTGGGTCTTGGACACTCTACTGTTAGGAATGTTGGATAGATGATGAGGAACCAGAAAAGCAGAAGGAGCAGTTAGGAGGTAGGAGGAGAACCACAGGAAGCCAATGGAGGAATGTATACCAACGAGGGAGAGTGATTCACTGTGTCAGATGCTGCTGAAAAGTCAGGTGCAAACAGGACTAAGAATTGACCATTGAATTTAGCAATGTGGAGGTCACTGGTGACCTTGGCAAGAATAGCTTAATTAGGGTCAGGGTAGCAAGATCTGTGTAGAGTGTGTTTTAAAGAGAATGAGAAGAACTTGAGAGAGCTCTGTACTCAGTGGCTCAGTCGTGTCCGACTCTTTGCGGTCCCATGGACTGTAGCCTGCCAGTCTCCTCTGTCCATGGGTTTTCCCAGGCAAGAATACTGGAGTGGGTTGCCAGTTCCTACTCCAGGAGATCTTCCCAACCCAGAGATCCAGCCCTCATCTCTTGCATTGGCAGGTGGATTCTTTACCACTAGCGCCACCTAGGAAGCCCCAGAGAGAGCTGCTGCTGCTAAGTCTCTTCAGTCGTGTCCAACTCTGTGCAACCACGTAGACGGCAGCCCACCAGGCTCCCCCGTCCCTGGGATTCTCCTGGCAAGAACACTGGAGTGGGTTGCCATTTCCTTCTCCAATGCATGAAAGTGAAAAGTGAAAGTGAAGTCTCTCAGTCATGTCTGACTCTTAGCGACCCCAAGGACTGCAGCCTACCAGGCTCTTCCGTCCATGGGATTTTCCAGGCAAGAACACTGGAGTACGGTGCCATAGAGAGCAAGTTTAGACAAATGAATTTTGCTATAAAGGTAACAATATACAGTTAGTGGCTAGGGAGGGAAGAGAAATTTTACTTTTGTGATCATTTATTTTGTTTTATCGGAGAAGGCAATATTGAGGTGGGAGAATAACAGCAAGTTTGTATGCTGATAGGTATGATACAATGAAAAGAAAAAATAATAATGCAGACCAGAAATGGGGGACTTGATGAAGGATGCTCTGGACAAGGAGAGGGTGGAATCTGAGGCACAAGAAAGGTTGCCTGAGACAGGAACACAGAGCACACAGTTCATCTATAGTGACAAGAGAGAACGCAGAGTGTGAAGGTTCAGAATTTCTCTTCTGACTATTTTCTCAGTATAATAGAAGGTAAAGTAATTGACTGAGAGCAAGGATATGAGGGAGGGGTTGGAAATTTTAGACAAAGTTGTGAATAGTTGCCTACAGGTGTAAAAGTTAATGACCTAAGAAAATATAATATGAATGCTGGCACATCAAGAAATCCCTTAAAGTTCAGTATCATGAATTTAAAATGGAGCTGTGTTTAGCTGAAGGAATGCAGTTAGAGAGTAATAGGAAGTTGGCTTCAATAAGAAGTTAGGGTTTTCTTAAGTAAGTTTTCTGGCCTCATATGTAAAATTGGAATAATAATATTTGAGAGTTGCTATGTGTAACCGTGAGAGTTTTCTTAAGCAAGCCTTCTGGCCTCATATATAAAATTGGGATAATAATACCATGAGAGTTGCTATATGCATTAATTAGAAAACACAAATAAAGGTTTATCACAGTGTCTGGTACATAATAAGAACATAATAAACTTGTACAGTAATTATTGGTATTCTAACATCTAGTAGGGCTCGGAAAACTTCCAGAGTGGAAATGTCTGTTTTAATCATTCCTATAATGACCAAATGGGGCTTTCTAGGTGGCTCAGTGGTAAAGAATCTGCCTGCCAATGCAGGAGCCACAGAAGACATGAGCTTGATCCCTAGGCAGAGAAGATGCCCTGGAGGAGGAAATGGCAACCCACTCCAGTATTCTTGCATGGAAAGCTCCATGGACAGAGGAGCCCGGCAGGCTATAGTTCATGAGGTCACAAAGAGTCGAACATGACTGAGTGACTAAGCATGAGCATACAACTCTTCTTAGCACAGGTCTTCTTACCAGATGGGGACCTAGACACTACGTTTATACTGTCTTTACATTTTGCTTCCACTAGGCATCAGTTCAGTTCAGTTCAGTTTAGTCGCTCAGTCGTGTCCAACTCTTTGCAACCCCATGAATCGCAGCACACCAGGCCTCCCTGTCCATCACCAACTCCTGGAGTTCACCCAAACTCATGTGCATCGAGTCAGTGATGCCATCCAGCCATCTCATCCTCTGTTGTCCCCTTCTCCTCCTGCCCCCAATCCCTCCCAGCATCAGGGTCTTTTCCAATGAGTCAACTCTTCGGATGAGGTGGACAAAGTATTGGAGTTTCAGCCTCAGCATCAGTCCTTACAATGAACACCCAGGACTGGTCTCCCTTAGGATGGAATGGTTGGATCTCCTTGCAGTCCAAGGGACTCACAAGAGTCTTCTCCAACACCACAGTTCAAAAGCATCAATTCTTCCGCACTCAGCTTTCTTCACAGTCCAACTCTCACTTCCATACATGACCACTGGTAATACACAAAATAGCTCAGGGAACCATTTACATGTCTCTGCAATGCTTCAGTTCCGTTGTAGAGCAGTAGCTGGATAGCGTTGCTGCTGTTTGTTAGAGACTTCTGACATTTGATCTTTTTGCTAAATTCTTGGCAATGCCCTTAAGACAGGAATCAAGTTGCTTACATTAATATAACTTTGAAGTTATTCCTCTTTTTCTAACACTGGTACTCTAAAAATAGGAATTTCAAAAAAGTACAGATAGCAGGTATGCCTTTGTTGACCCTTAAAACAGTATTTCTTTTATTCTGGACATTGATTGCACTTGATTAAACTATCTATGTCACATTACCTTGACTGTGGTGTGTGTGTGTGTGTGTGGGTGTGTGTATGTTAGTCGCTCAGTCTTGTCCTACTCTTTGTGACCTCATGGACAGGGCTCCTCTGTCCATGGAATTCTCCAGGCAAGAATACTGGAGTGGGTTGCCATTCCCTTTCCCAAGGGATCTTCCCTTCTCAGGGATTGAACCCTCGTCTCCTGCATTGCAGGAGGAATTGTGCAAATTCCTTACCAACTGAGCCACCAGGGAAGCCCCTACTTTGACTATGTTTACTGTTACATTTACTGCGAAGATTTTGCTTTGGAGAAATCTACATTATCCACTGAATAATATACTATTCAATGTAGTAATATACTCAACACACTTCTGAAGAGAATTGACATTATCTCTTTGTTGAGATTTTCTACTTTTTCATTTGTTTCAAGAGGATATGTACTGGATTGTTGAAGCATTTTTATTATGGCTACTTTAAAGCCTTCTCACATAATTCCAACATCTGATTCCTGTCAAAGTTGGTGTCAATCAATGGTCTTTCCTACTGAGCAACTTCACTTTCACTTTTCACTTTCATGCATTGGAGAAGGAAATGGCAACCCACTCCAGTGTTCTTGCCTGGAGAATCCCAGGGACGGGGGAGCCTGGTGGGCTGCTGTCTATGGGGTCGCACAGAGTCGGAAATGACTGAAGCGACTTAGCAGCAGCAGCAGCATCCAAGTTCTGATATTCTTGGTTCTTGGTATGACAGTTTTTTGTTTTTTTTTTTTTTATCTTGTGTCCTGGGCATTTTGTTTTTTATGTTAGGAGACTCTAGATTCCTATTTAAATATTTTATTTTAGCAGGCTTATTTAGGTTTACACTTGGTCTACTTTTGTATGTTTGTGATTATAATGCAGTTTAATTTTCAGAGCCTTATTTTGATCTGCTTGGTTTATCTTGGTGCTAATGGGTTCTCAGTCATCTGGGTTGGTGCCACCTAAAGGGGTGAGGAGGTGTCCCCAAGTCAGGTTACTAGGTGTCTCTTAGTCTGGGAGGGATATGGTGACATCTTCCCTGTCGTTGTCCCCAAGCTGCCTACTGTTTCTGGACAAGGAAAGAGAATTCTCTCGAACCCCTGGGGACAAAGAACCTTCCCAGTTCAAACCATTTGCTGTGTAAGTGAGTTGAGTGCCTTTGGCCAATTTTATACCTCGTTCATCTCTTCTGATGCCTTTAGGCAGTAAATACAGTTATACAATGCAAATCATTCTCTCTTCTACAGAAAAAGTTTTAAAATAATATGAAGAAACCTGACCATATAAATAAATAAATATGTAGAAAACACTCAGTACTCTTAATTTAAAAATTTCAACCTCATAGAAAAGTTGAATAAAGAACAATGAGTACTCATATACCCCTGTCTGGATTTATCTACTATAGAGTTACCAGGTAAAATGCAGAACTCCCAGTTAAAACTGAGTTTCAGATAAATGATGAATAAATTTTAATATGTGTGTGCATGCAGTATTTGGGACATGCTTATGCTAAAAATTTATTTGTTGTCTATCTGAAACTCAAATTTAACTGGGCATCTTGTGTTTTCTTGGGTAATCCGACAGCCCTAACTTGCCGTTAACATTTGGTCTCACTTGTTCCCGTACATTTTCTTTTACATTTCTCCTTTTCCAAACCATCTGGGGATCATTAAAGAGGTAAAATCTCAAATAGGCTTTGTATATGTATATGAAGAAAATTCATTTGCATTGGCTTTTTAAAAAAAGAACTTCTTATTTTGTAATGAAGTGTAGCTGATTAGCAATATTGTGATAGTTTCAGGTGGACAGCAGAAGGATTCAGCCATACATATACATGTATCCATTCTCCCCCAAACTCCCCTCCCATCCAGGCTGCCACATAACATTGAGCAGAGTCCCCTGTGCTGTACAGGAGGTCCTTGTTGGCTCTCCACATATTGGCTTTTTTTGAAACTAGTGCTTGAAACTGCATTTGCCATTTGTTATTACACAGCACTAATTCCCTACTCTTGCCTAAATCCTGGCTAGTTCTTAGTGCATATCCATATGTAGTTACAAAAGCACTTCAACTCTCATGTCAAAAAACCAGTTTCTATCACCAATGAAACAGTAATCAAGTGGCCTCTGAACATCATTCTTCTGGAACTCATACTAAAGCCATTTTTAAGCTAAGGGTAAGCCCTCTACAGAAACTCTGGTATTGACTAAAGAATTACCACTGCTTGGTTCTGGTGGATTTTCTAGTTTTTCTCAATTACTTTAGTATGAGAGGTCTCACCTAAGTTCCCTTTTCTTTAGACATATCCTTATTTGTAGAAACTTTAATGAAATGGTCAAGAGTACAAGTCTAGGAGTCAGATAATCATGGGCTAAAACCCTGTCTTCTGTAGTCATGGAAGTTCACGTAGTTCTAGTTCTCATAGTTTGAAGAAGTTATTTCTTTGTGACTCATTTTCCTCATCTGTAACGTGGAGTAAAGTATCTGCCTGCAAGGTGAGCCCTGTGCCTGGTACATGTAACCTGGAGATCATGATGTAGAGTTCTGCCTGACCTTTACTGGAGTCAGTTTTGGATTATGTGTTTCTTATCTTTCCATGAAAATAACTTCCACACTGAGTATGACTACTTCTAAACCACAGCTACTGCTCACAACTTTGTTACAACAGACCAGATACTCACATATAAACGAATGGAGGTTAAAGGGGATGACGTCTCAGTTGTATGATGAGATCCCTGATAAGGATCTAAGATACAAAGATGTGGGTCAGGGAGCCTCATTCAGATAGAAGTATAGTAGAGAAGGAATTTGATTCCATCTTCAACCATATGGTGTGTGTGTTTGTGTGCACATGTGTGTGCTAGAATTGAAAAAATGATACCAGGATATATAGGAGTTTATGAGTTGTATATGGAGATTTATGTTTCCTTCATACTTCATATTGCTCAGACATTATCAGATCAATATGTCCAGGTCATATTGTCATCAGACCTTTAGAAGAATGTGGGGAAACTGGAACTGATGCAGAGAAGAGAATCACAAATATGCAAATATTATATGAAAAAAATTGAGAGATTTGAAACTGTTTAGCTTGAAGAAGGTAAAAAATGACTTGGTTTGTTTTTAAGAATAGGAAGAGCTTTTCATAAAGATTCAGATCAGCTATTCCTTTTGTCCACAAAGGACCAAACAAGGGGAAAGGAGTACATTAAAAATACTGATATTTTTTATTTTGTGTAAGGAAGAATTTATTGCAAACTTGGTGATAAAATAGTCAATGGACTGCTGAGTTAGTTGCAGGGTCTGCAGTAGGGGAATTTTCTCTTAAAGCTTTGTGGATAATCACCAGACCTAGTTATTTTCAATTTGGCATCTACCTAAACCAGGTTGCTGCACCAGATGAATGCTGAAGGTTATTTCTAGCTTTGGAGTATAACTGAAAAATAGCAAGGGGTTGCATATATAAGATATGTTGCACAATTAAAGATCTATCTATTGAAGAAGTGGGTCAGCCACAAAGCAAAAGCAAGCATTTTAGCATGCTCTCGCTGTTACACAGAGCACAACGTGCGACCCATCAGTCAGCTGCTAAGAGACAATCCAGGTCAGCCAGACTGACAGCATTTTTAGTGCTGATTGCATTGAATTTGCATTTGCTATTATCAAAGGGGCAACCAACAATTTCTTAGAATAGTGTGTATGCGTTGACCCATAACCAGTGAAACAAACAAAATTTAAAAAGCTGCTGTTAAATGAATAATTCTTCATGTGGATAGGAGCTTTTTCCTTATTAAATTCAGAGTGGATTCATTCTAGGAACAGTTTTGGTGTAGAGGCTCTCTCACTTGTTACAGATTACTGACTACAGTGCTATGCTGCCAAAATACCTTGGCTCATTCTCAAGCCTCAAGAACTGCATAAATTTTTCCTCTCATCATGCCCCAGAGCCATCAACAATATCTCTAAATGTCTTTTCTTCTCATTTTATTTAATTCTTTTGTCTCAAGTTCCCTAAGAATTTTTGTGTACTGTTTATTCCATCATATGTTAATTACAGGTCATGGTCATACATTGATTCACATGATCCATATCCTGAGCACATGATTGTGTAACTTTGTTCCTTTACCTGATCTCTATGTTTTCTTAAGCTGTCCACAATCTCAAGCATCTGCAAGTCTGTATCATTCCCCTCACCTGCATGTGGATTGGCACAGATACTGACACACAAATGCATTTTTCAGCCAATGTTTTTTGTCTCTGACCATATCTAAAAGACTTGCTTGCCTCTATGTAACAAACAGAACACAACAACAATAGTAATGAAACAAATCAAGACAAAAGCCTTGTTAAAATCAGCTGGAAATGTATCTCCCACATGGAAAGATCTGGAAGTAAGAAGTCCAGGGCTGCTGAGGCAGCTCCAGCATTACAATTTCGGGTTCCTTCCCTTCAACTATCCTGGCATCCTCTGTGCGTGGCCTTGTTGTCCAGATGACTTGCTATAGTGTCAGCCATCACGTCCACATTCCAGGAGGTAGAATGGAGGGAAAGAAGGAAGAACAAATTCACTTCCTTCCAGAAAATTTCTTGGAAGGTCCACACATCACACCTAGTTGATTCTCATTGGCTAGAACATTGGCACATGGCTGCTCCAGCAGCAAAGTGTGTTGGTAGGTATAGCTTTTTACTCCAGGTGACAGTGTGCCTGACTATCACAGATAAAGGAATCAATGAGGTGACAAAGTAGACAATGAGTAGTCTTCACCCCAGAGCCCAAATATTGCATTAGAAAGAAGAGGTTCAATCCAGGTACAGTGATTTTAAATGTCAGAGTGACATGGGTATTTCCCTTTGGTAACTAGGCACCAAGCACCATGCATAATTTACTCATTAAGAACTACATCCAAAAGTCTTCATGAAAACCTGGGAAGAAGGTGTTGCTTTATGTCATACTAAGACTGAGGACTGCCCAGTTGATGGTAAAGTTGGTAACTGAACCCAAAAGTCAGATCCTTGAACCTGTATTATTAACTGTATCACTGTGTTGTCTGTAAAGTAACGTAGGAACATTGCCTTTCTAGGAGTTTTTCAGCATAGTCTGTGGCAGAACTTTCAGGAACTCTGTGATGCTGCCTTTATTAGGGCAACACACATGAACATATTTAAACATATTCTATCTTATTTAAACACATTTATATCTATGCCTTCATTTGGATATGATACACAGTTTTAAGGAGATGCTCTGAACTTTTATAATTGGTTAGTGGTGACATGCTGCCACTCCTTCATTTTTCATTTAAGTGTTGTCTTTAATTTTCTGCTTCATAGAAATGTGGAACCATTTGAAGTTTGTGTTAATTAAGTCCAGTTGATGCAGTGCATTCATTATTTTGCGGCATTTTATTCTTATAGCTATAACTGAGATATACTCATGATTCAAGATGGTGACATCAGGCTGTTTGGTTGGGGAATGGCCGAACTGTAAAGCCTTGTCAACTCAGGCACAGGATGGATGACAAGCTCACTGTAGAAAACAAGATTAGCAGGTTTTAGGGGAGTTGATTTTAGTTTAAAAAAAGTTGTCCTATTGCTTTGATTGTAGAATAAGATCAAAATTTTCATCATTATACAGTGACAGATGTTTGACAAATTGAGAAACATACCTTAGTTCTATTGAATGTCAAATTAATAGAATGTTACCTTAGGGGAAAACTAATCTCAAAATAATTTTTTAAATTCATATGTTTTCTAACTCAGTGATTATATTTCCTTCATACCAAATCAAAACCTTCTAGTCAAGGGTCCATGATGTCAATATTTCATGCCAGTTGATGTGTGAAATAGCCTTCTTTTTCAATAACTGATGAAGGGATAGGGAAGATTTGATGCTTATGGAATTCTTTGTTATTTCAGAGAACTCTTAAAAGGAATTTTCCTAGTTATTTATTTCTATGAGTCATGTCATAGTTTTCCAGAAAGAATTGAAAAAAATGAAATAAAGATGTAATAATGTTTTAAAAATGTTTATTACAGAAATCATCAAACACAGGAAAAACAGGCATAATAATACTATTATGAACTCTCAAGCACCCATCCCCCAGTTTCAGCAGCTATCAGTCAACATATGGTCAATCTACTTCAGCTTCCCCTCCGTCCCATCTCTTTCCCTTCTCCATCTTGGATTATTTTGGAGTAAATCTCAAACATCATCTTATTAATCTGTAAATACTTCATTATGAACTTATGAAAAATATGGATTCTTTGTTTTTTTAAACATAAAAATGGGTGTGAAAGTGTTAGTTGCTCAGTCATATCCAACTCTTTCCGAACCCATGGGCTGTAACCTGCCAGGCTCCTCTGTCCATCGGATTCTCCAGGCCAGGATACTGCAGTGGGTAGCCATTTCCTTCTCCAGGGGATCTTCCTGACCCAGAGATTGAACTTGAGTCCCTTGCATTGCAGGCAGTTTCTTTACCGTCTGAGCCACCACATATGTAAACCCAAACATAATATTCCTTCTGCAAAAATTAATAATGGTGTTGAGAACATGATGTTTATTCTTTTTCTCTCTTCTTTTTAACAGTTGGTGTGTTTTAATCAGAATTCCAGCAGGTTTACATATAGCATTTGGTTGTTATGTCTCCAGTGTTCTTTTAGTATACAGGTTCATTTTTCTTCTGTTTATTTTTATTGCAATTTATTAGTTGAAAAAAATTATAGAGTATCTCACATTGCGAATTTTGCTGATTTGTGTCCCTGTGGTGTCATTTACTATGTTCCTCAGCTCTTTGTTTTCTATAAATTAATAAGATTCAGGTTTAATTTTACAAGAATACTTCCTAGATGTCACTGTGTACTTCTTATTGCATCATGTTAGGAGGATATAATGCTTCATTGTCTCTAATTTTGTGATGTTGATATTGATCAATTTTTGTTAAATAATGTCAGCCAAATCTTTTCATTATATAACCTTTCCATTTCATCAGCATTTCACCTAACAATTTGAATAGCCATTTATGATTAACACCTAAACCAATTATTCCATTAAGGATTGCAAAATTGAGATAATCTAATTCTATAATTTATTCTTCACTTTTTAACTAGAATTCTTCTATAAAGGATAGCTTTCCTACATCAACTATGTGGTTATCTTAAAGTATGTGTGTGTGTATTAGTTGCTCAGTCATGTCCAACTCTTTCTGACCCTGTGGGCTGTAGCCTGCCAGGCTCCTGTCCATGGGATTCTCTAAGCAAGAATACTGGAATGGGTTGCCAGTCCCTTCTCCAGGGTATCTTCCCAACCCCAGAGTATAGGAAAGGCATATAAATTCTTGGCTCCTTCCTTCATCAATTTTCAGAATACTAAGCTAATTCCTTAACATTGGGCAATGTTCACCAGTGGACTTCTAAGTATTCTTGTAAACAAATGGTCTTAAAACATATTTATTATGTTTCAGTCTACTGTTGTTGTTATTCATTTCTGTGTTTAAATTATTCTATCTTTGAGCAGTGAGAACATTTTCAAATTAGATCTTGGTTTTTTTTCAGGACTTTCTGGTTCAACCAGATGATCCACGCTCATTTTGTACATTTCTGACCTAGATCTCAGATCATCTTCAGTGTTCTTTTTCACAGAGAATGGTATTTAGAACACCCAGTCTAGTTACTGGGTCATTTTTGTTCCTGGACCTTTTCAGGAGGTCAAAGCTAGAAAAAGAGTTGAGAAATTCATGCTGATATTTTCAATTCAAATTCTGATTACTGAGTTTCTACCTATTCAATTTGTACTTGTATCTTTTTTCTCCTTCACTGAAAAACTTTCTAAAAAAAATAGTGTAATTATGTATTTGCTTTGTCTTATAAAAGTTTCGAGGGCTTCCCTGATGGCTCAGTGGTAAACGATCCGTCTGCCAATGCTGAGACACGGGTTCAATCCCTGGTTTGTCAGTATCCCCTGGAGAAGGAAATGGCAACCCACTCTAGTATTCTTGCCTGGGAAATCCACGGACAGAGGAGCCTGGTGGGCTACAGTCCATGGGACCCCAAAAGAATCAGACACGACTTAGCAACTAAACAACAAAATAAAAATTTCCAAAGAAGAATATATTAATTCTAACAACATGGTTATTGAAAAGAGCTTTGATTATTGGGGAGAATTTTTTTTTTTTTTTGCATTTATTTTGTCTTTAGGGCTTCCCTGGTGACTCAGACAGTAAAGAATCCGCCTGCAGCACAGGAGACCTGGGTTCCATCCCTGGTTTGGAACGATCCCCTGGAGGAGGGCATGGCGACTCACTCCTATTCTTGCCTGGAGAATCCCCATGGACAGAGGAGCATGGCGGCTATAATCCATGGGGTCAAAAACAGACATGACCTGAGCAACTAAGCACACAGAATATATCCCACTGAGGATAAATTTTGCTGTTTTAAAGCAAAATTACTGTTTTAAAGTCACTTTGAAATAACTCTTCCCTGAGTGGTTAAGTGACAAACTCAAAAAATATTTTTTTCTTTTAGCATTCTAACTTTGGGGTTGATTTTTTTAAGTTCTTATTTTTTAGAATGCTGTAAAGCATTTATATGTTTCCAAAGTAAAATCTGCAAAATATTTTGAAAATCTAATTTCCATCTGTATTCCCTTACCCAATTCCCATTCTCACTAAAGGTAAACATTGTTATAGCTTTTGGTTTATCTTAGCATTTCTAAAATAAAAAAGTGTGTATGTGTGTGTGTTTGTATTGCCTCTCTTTCTTAGCTATAAGATGGTATAGTATGCACATACTATACACACCGCTTTTCTCCTCTAATGATGTGTCTTTGTGATCACAACTGCATTGTACTCATTTCGTTGGTGTGACCTTCGTTTATTCAACCAGTGCACAATAGAACACAATTTGGGTTCTTCCTGATCTTTTACTATCAAAGAAATGTTACAATAAATAGCCTTCTTTACAAATACAATTTATTTGACTCATATTTTGATCGGACATTTGAAAGGATTATTTCAAAAATTTCTTTTTATAAACCAAAGTGTGATAAGCATTCTTATTCATGAAACTGTGGTTATCCTACTAGATTATAAGCTCCCTGAGAGTAAAGCATTTATTTCTTCTATGTGCATAACACAAAGCACATCAATTTGAAGATAGTGATTGATTAAGCGAAATGAATCTCGAAAAATACATCAGGAAAACACATTCATCTTTTTGGAAAATACATGCACATCAGCTTGTTACTCATCTTCAAGACCAACAATGTAAAGATTCTTTTTTACTGAATAGATTTGTCTCTGTATTTTGTTTATGGAAAGTTTCTATAAACAGAAATTATTCCCTAGTAAACACTGAATGAAGTTAAAGGGAATACAAGAAAGAGTAGTCCTATTTATTGATCATCTACCATACTCAAATTAGTCACAGACCACAAAATTAATTGAGATTAAGTAATTCAGGTGTTGGAAATAGTGTTAGATTGTAGATGGCATTCTTATCTCAAGGAGCCTATTTTATAGTGGGGAGACATAAGTGGGAAAACACTGATAATAAATACATAATGACATATACAATATATTTTAGAAAACTGATAATAATGGGAGGGAAATTCTTGGGAAGGGAAGTAGGGTGGGATTCAAAGCACAAGCGGTGGGTACAGCCTTGGATAGGACCAGAGGCTGGTGGATTTAGGGAAAAGAAAATAAAGTAGTCCCTTTTTATTTCACATATGTTCTAGGGAAGAATGCAGTGAGAGTGAGTGGTGAGAGGGTATTAGAAGGGGTGAAGTCATTAATTTGGAGAGTGAGAAAGTATAAGGTACTAGGGGAATGTACTTGATATCACACTTGGTTCGTTCTTTACTTGTGAGAGATTATTTAGCAAAAACTGTCCTTCCAACAAACTCTGTTAATGGAAATTTTGCTACCTATGGTGTGGCCAAGGGGATTAAGAAAAAAAATTTCCCCCTACTCTCACTAGGCTGATTGGAATAAGAATTAGCACTGGGCTAGTAGGAAATCCATAGATAGCAATGTCTAGTGGATGGTGTATCACCTTTGACACGAATGACCTTAGCAACGGTTTCCTTCCTTTGGAATTTGAAACTAGGAACCGAAGAGAAAGAGGCAGTTAGCAGAAACTGAAGGAGAATAGTAAGAGATGGTATTACACAGAGTCGGGGTCCTGAAAAGTTAAAGTCAGAAGAAAGCAAAATCTATGCTGAAGCTGAAGAAATCTTTCAGAAAGAACAGGAAGGATATGCAGACAGAAGCAAAGAAGGAAGAGAGGTAGAACAGAGTCTTTCTAACTGCCTCATTTCCTGAAGACATTCCAGGTCCAGTTTCTTTTTTTTCTTTTTCTAAAATTAATTTTTATTGGAGTATAGTTTCTCCAATTTAGGAGCAGGAGGAAAGTGAAAAAGCTGGCTTAAAACTCAACGTTCAAAAACTAAGATCATGACCTCTGGTCCCATCACTTCGTGACAAATAGATGGAGAAACAATGGAAATGTGACAGACTATTTTCTTGGGCTCCAAAATCACTGCAGATGGTGACTGCAGCCATGAAATTAAAAGACACTTGCTCCTTGGAAGAAAACCTATCACAAACCTAGATAGCATATTAAAAAGCAGAGACATTACTTTGCCAACAAAGGTCTGTCTAGTCAAAGCTACGGTTTTTCCAGTGGTCATGTATGGATGTGAGAGTTGGACTATAAAGAAAGCTGAGCCCCGAAGAATTGATGCTTCTGAACCGTGGTGTTGGAAAAGACTCTTGAGAGTCCCTTGGACAGCAAGGATATCAAACCAGTCAATCCTAAAGGAAATCAACCCTGAATATTCATTGGAAGGGCTGATGCTGAAGCTGAAGTTCCAATAATTTGGCCACCTGATATGAAGAGCCGACTCATTAGAAAAGACCCTGATGCTGGGAAAGACTGAAGGCAGGAGGAGAAGGAGATGACAGAGGATGAGATAGTTGGATGGCATCACCAACTCAATGGACATGAGTTTGAACAAGCTCTGGGAGATGGTGATGGACAGGGAAGCCTGGCATGCTGCAGTCCATGAAGTCAAAAAGAGTTGGACATGACTGAGCAACTGAACAACAGCAATAATATTTGCATTGCAATGTTGTATTAGTTTCTACTATACAGGAAAATGAATCAGCTGTACATATACATATACATTATTCACTCAGTCGTGTCTGACTCTGCAGCCCGTGGACTTGTAGCCTGCCAGGCTCCTCTGTCCATGGGATTCTCCAGGCAAAAGTACTGGAGTGGGTAGTTCTTTGGCCCTCCCTTTTGGACTTGCTTCCCCTTCAGATCATTACAGTGCATTCAGCGGAGCTCCCTGGGCTGTACAGTAGGTTCTCATTGGTTGTCTATTTTATACATAGTGTCAATAGTGTATGTGTGCCAATCCCAGTCTCCCAAATTCAATTTCAATCAGCATGTTTCCTTACAGAAAATCCACTTTGACTGGAACGAGGTTGAGTGTGGATGGCTGCCATCTCAGTGTACCCATCTACTTTCTCTGGCTAATAGCAGGCTCATTCTTCTCTAGGAAAACTATTCTTCCTCAGTGAAGTCCATGAAATTTGGATGCAGCTGATTTTTAGGTAGCTTGTCCTTCTTCTCCACCTTACTGCAACTTTCTGATTATATAAAAGAGAAGGCACCAGAGCTGACCTCTAAGGCAGAAAGAGGAAAAACACCAGTACCTGTGCTCCCATCTCCTCTACTCACCCACCTCCTCCTGGCCTCTGACTCACTGAGCCCAGATTCTGCCTTAGTCATTGTCGTGAGGGATAGATCCTGTTTGCTTTGTCTGCTTGAGGTTTCTTAAAGCTCTGAATTCTGTCATCTCCTGGAGTTGATTTCTTTTGATAAGTAACTGACAGCAATCAGGAGAGAAATTTAGTCTTAGAATTTTAAAGTTTTGTCTAAAAGCTTAGTATTAGGATATAGGCTACATAAATGAATTTTGACAGATTCTAGTATTAAGTATACCTAAGACAAAGAAATTGTGCCATCACAGGGAAAATATTGCCAAATTTTCTTTTCTTAAGAACCTTAGGATTAAGAGTTGAAACATAAGATACAGTGATTGCATCACCCTTTCATAGTCACCCAAGCTTAGAACATGCCACCACCTATGGCTGCTCTGAACATCAAATCAGTCACCAGGACCTTGACTACATCTGTTTCTTCACGACCATTCCCATTGCCACCAGGCCTGGTCCAGGCCTTCATTATCTTGTGCCTAGATCATTGCAGTATGGTCACAGTTTGTCTCTGACTGGATTTTTTTTTTCACTTGTTTCACTATGCACACATGTTCCTATGGCCTTGCTAAGATGATAGATTATCACAGCATCTCACTGATCAAAACCCAAACTCCATTTCAGAGCTCTACAAATCCTCTTGATTTGGTCCATGCCTGCTTTTCACTCCTCTATGTGAGCTCTCTGCCTAGTTCATCAATAACACAGTCAATGAGCACTTATGGGGTAGCAGGATCTGTGATATGGCTGGATATGCAATTAGGAATAAGATAAGATACTGCCTTTATCATCCCAGAGCAAATATTCTACTGGAGCAGCCAGACAAGTAGGGAGGAAATAAGATCCACTGGAGTGAATTCTACTCCAGTGAGAGCATGGAGAATTAGGGGATACAAAAGCAGTAGCAACTCATCCAGTTCTAGAGGTCCCAACAAGGCTTGTTGAGAAGATGGCATCTCCCTTGAGTCCTGTAAGACAAGTAGGCCTCTTTGTTCATTGACCCAACATATGAGAGACACCCTTCAAGATGCAGCTCAAACTTCAACCCATGAAATAATTCCTCACCACCTGGTTAGTGCCTCTCATCTCCTCTTCCTGCTCTGAGCTGCTCTTGTTATTCAGTCGCCAAGTTGTGTCTAACTCTACATGACCCCCACAGACTGCAGTGCACAAGTCTCCTCTGTCCTCCACTGTCTCCTGGAGTTTGCTCAGATTCATGTCTATTGAGTCCATGATGTTATCTAACCAATGCATCCTCTGCCCACCCTTCTCCTTTTGCCTTCAATCTTTACCAGCATCAGGGTCTTTTCTAATGAGTCAGCTCTTCCCATCAGGTGGCCAAAGTATTTGAGCTTCAGCTTCAGCAACAGTCCTTCCAATGAATATTCAGGTTTGATATTCTTTAGGGTTGACTGGTTTAATCTCCTTGCAGTCCAAGGGACTCTCAAGAGATTTCTCCAGCACCACAATTCAAAAGCATCAATTCTTCAGAACTAAGCCTTCTTTATGGACCAACTCTCACATCCGCACATGACTACTGGAAAACCCATAGCTTTGACAGTATAGACATTTGTCTGCAAACTGGTGTCTCTGCTTTTTAATACACTGTGTAGGTTTGTCATAGCTTTACTTCCAAGGAGTGAGCTGCTATAGCATTCATCTATTTGTTCATTCAATCAGCAAATATTTAATATGTCCTAGTAGGTAGCGGGAACTTCTAGGTTTTGAGATACAACAGTGAATAAAGAGTAAGTCCTTGATCTTGAGAACTTATATTCAAATGGAGCAAAGAGATAATATTAGACAAACATGTAACATGTCATTTGGTGGTAGTCCCTGTGAAGAAAAATAAAACATGATAAGAAACAGAAGGTGGGGAGGAGCTATTTTAGATAGAATGAAGTCTCCCTGCTAAGGTAACATTTGAGCAGAAAGACATTAAGTTTAAAAAGCTGAGGGAAGAAGTTTCCAGGCTGGAGGACCATTGAGTGTAAAGCCATACAGCCAGGAGAGTGTGGAGTTATAGGAACAGTGCTGACCTGGAAACAGTCATTTGACTTTTCAGTGGCTTACTGTTGTTCAATCGCCAAGCTGTGTCAACTCTTTATGACTCCATGGACTGCAGCATGCCAGGCTTCCCTGTCCCTCACCATCTCCCAGAGTTTACCCAAGTTTATGTCCATTGAATCGGTGATACCATCCAACCATCTCATCCTCTGCTGCCCTCTTCTCATTCTGCCTTCAATCTTTCTCAGCATCAGGGTCTTTTCCAGTGAGTCAGCTATTCGCATCATGTGGCCAAAGCATTGGAGCATTGCCCTTTTCATATGGGTCTGAGCTGTTCCTCTCAAACATGTTTTCGGTTTATGGAGGCTAAGAACTTCCAATGAATATTCAGGGTTGATTGCCTTTAGGATTGACTAGTTTTATCTCCTTGCTGTCCAAGGGACTCCGCTATAATTGTCTCTATTATTCTTGCTTCTAATTTTCCGCATGCAGTCCAGTGTCTCCACGAGGCTATCAGGAAGTGTTCACTAACTGAAGGAAGTGAGATTTACGATTTACTCATGCTTTCAATGAATTATTAAGTGTTGTAAGGCACTTGTACTTCCCTTACCTGCCTGGTATTAAAAGAGCACAGTCCTTAACCACAGAAACAAAGGGGGATGTGGTAGGGAGGCAGGTGCAGAAACTGAAACTATCCTCCAAATATCAATTTCAGGAGCCTGAGAGTCTGCCTCTAGGGCAAGAGCTAGAACACTTCTGGCAAAGTTTCTGTGGATTTTAATGTAGTAGGGACAATCTGGGAACCAGAGTTGAATGAATGACTCCCTCAAAACCGATTGAGTGAACTGTAGTCTGTGGGCTGATTAAGTATTGATCGGTGACTCAGCTCAGGTCTGAAACAGCCTTAGAACTATCTTCTGATTAAGCCATAAAGAAAAAGACTTGTTCCATGATTTAACTCACAGTCTCATTGAGGAAGCTGTGAACTTCTTTAGGAATAGGAAATTAAGAAAGTTTGAAAATTTCCTTAAGTGTTTGACTTTTAAAAATATTGATGCTCCAGATATCACTCAGGCACATAATTTAATTAAGGAACAGATGGCCCTGAAATCTCCAGATTTATTCTTATTTGAAACTCAGGAAGTACCTGATTCACTTTTCATTAGTTATTTTAAGATATGTTTAGCATGTGAATTCTTGTGGGGCTAAGTTTGACTAGTGTGGTCTGTGGACCTCTGGGGACCCTGTGACATTGAAATTATTTTTGTAATGATGCTAAGATGTCATTCTTTATTCACTGTGTTAACATCTGCATCAGTGGTAGGGACATCTGCTGGTGCCTTTGCAGAAATCAAGTAGGGAGCCCCAGACATCGTGTTCTTCATTGCCATGCACTCAGGTTAAAAAGATGCAAGTCTTACCATGTCCTTGATGAAGCAGTGAAAATGCATTAAATCTCAGCCCTTGAGTGCATGTCTTTCAAATAGAGTGTACACATTAAGCACTACTGTATACCCAAATGCAATGATTGCATATAGGAAAAGCCATTGTTTGAGTTGCAGGCAGAACAACATTTTTACCTAAGGGAATATCTATAAACAATTTGTTTTTTTTTAATCAAAAAATGAATAAAGTGGACCTGTCACTTCAAGGAAAATAACTGATATTATTATTCAAATTATTATTTGAAAGCTTAAATTTTATCATTGTTACCAAATGTCAGTTATTTTCCTTGAAGTGATGAGCCCAATTTATTCATTTTTTGATAAAATGATGGTTTGTAGCTCTTCCTTTAAGTTAGAATGTTGTTCAGTTTGCAACTCAAACAACACAAATTGATATAAACATCTTCTTAGGCTATCAACTCTTTAGGATCCTTAATTATATAATTGTTACATAATAAAATGATCTAATAATCTAATCAGTAACACAGAAAACTTTCTCACTTTCCCTTGTTGGCGTGAATGACTGCTTAGATAAATGAATTCAGTACATGCATGGATAAATATTTAGATGGATTCTTTCTCTCAGCTTCAGTCTTGGAATCAGAGGGTTAAGTTAAATACCAGCCTCAGTTCATGATTAACATTCCCTGTAAAGCTCTGGTCCTGTTTTCTTTGAATTCTTCTAAGGTTTGCCAGATATCCTTTCTTTTTTTTTCATGTGTACTTGTAAACACATATTATGGTTTCACGTTGCATGTGTTTAATTTGCATAAATGTGATATATTACAATATATACATCACTTATTTTTCTATTTTTCATTTTAGCACTAAATTTTAAAGATCTAGACACTGCATGCCAATAAGAAAAGCTGTACAGAAACAATATCTGACTTATGTACATTTTTCTTATCGTGTATAGCTAGAGATTTTATGGCAGCATTAGAAAGTTTTGTCCTTTAACATGACAAACACGAGAAACCACCTCCAAGCTATAAAATTTATACAACCAAATACAAAACGACTTTACCATTTGCTCTCAAAGACCATAGCACTTAACAGCTTTTATCGATGATCCGTGCGCTTGTTCACACCATGAGAGTTTTGAATAAACATAACTGCAAGGCTTCAAAATCTTGGCTCCACAATTGTCTGATCATAGGCAAGTTATTTAACCTGTCTTTCAGTCTCATTATCTGTAAAGTGGGGTTAATAATTGTATCTACACCACCTACATCGTGTTGACATGAGACATGACATTAAATGTATGAATATTTGTCAAGTGCTGAGAACAGCACGTGGAACATAGGAGGCAAGCATTATATAGGCACTTGTGAAATGAAATGAATGACAAGAGTATGCCATCAGAGAGCATCAGCTTGTTCCCATGAATCATAATATGCTTTTCCCGTTAGAGCATTTCTCCCCTTTATCTTCCTGAGGAAAGTGTTTTGGTAATAAAGACACTGAATGATCATGGATAGGGTTTGGTGGCTCATACTCATTATTTTAATAGGCATTCAGTTTTCATACCTCAGAAAGAAATCTTAAATGCCCTAAGAGTGATATCACATCCTTTGATTTTTTTTTTTTTATAAAATATTCTAAATAGCTCTTAGATTCTCAGTATAAGAATGAGGAGCTGAGACTCATGGATCAAAAAGACTCTTGTGCATTTGCACGCTTATTCACTCAGTCGTATTCGACTCTTCACAACTCCATGGCCTGTAGCCCATCAGGCTCCTCTGTCCATGGGGTTTTTCAGGCAAGAATACTGGAGTGGGTTGCCATTTCCTCCTCCTGGGGATCATCCCAACCCAGGGATTGAACCCACATCTCCTGTATCTCCTGCATTGCAGGCAGATTCTTTACCCACTAAGCCACTGGGGAAGCCCTTGGTGCATTTTACACTAAGAAAAGAAAAGGATGTACATTTCATATCAAATACAGTAAGTTGCCAAGTTCTTTAAGGGCCACAGGGCGTCCTCTTTTTCCCCATCAGGACTTCTGTGAATTCACCGTTCCCTCCTGGCCACAGAAAACAGAATTCCCAGTCCAGAGTTGTGAAGTTGTAGCAACTACAAGCACCTCCAGGTACTTTCCATGACCAAATAATTCCTGGCATAAGGCACTACAGCGTTCACTGTTTTTCCCCTTATCGCTAATGATGATATCATTTGGATGCACTAACTGAGTATCAGAAATAGATGAGCATTTTTAATGGGACTTGAAGAAGGCTTTCAAATGAAAAACCAACCATGGGATGAATTTCTTAATTTGAAAACCAAGCTAAATGTAATTGTTCCAGACTGTTTTGCATTATAGGCCATTGCTAACTTCCTTCCCAAGAGTGCTTGCAATCACTTGCTTTTCAGATTGGGTGCCCTGGGATATAGCCAGATTAACTCTGAGCTGTGAATTTTACAAGTGCTCTTGTTTAACCTATAATGGATTTAAATAGAGCCATTCCACAAAAGGCAAACATGGTAATTGTTTGCCATGGAATTTTATTTTATTTTTTGCATGAAACAGGGTAAAAGAATATGCTGGCTTTGACTTTCTGGATCTTTGCACAGCCAGAAGTCTGAGAGAATAAGCACTGAAGTTCAAATTAGAGCCCCAGATGGAAACACAAACAGGGTCCACCACTGTGTCTTTTTCATGCTTCAGAGCTCCGTTGTGGACAGAAATGTGTTTCTAGTTAAAATGTAATCATTTCCAATTCCTTCTGATCACTGGATCATATTGGAAAGAAACAGCCCGAGGACTACAGTTGCTTTTAATTACCAGTGAATGTTGATTGAAATTATCATTTCCTTCCTATACATTTGTATTTTTATAGAACAAACAAGAATAAAGACATGGCATCTTTATACTTTTAAGTGTATTTTGAGAAAGATCCCTGTTTAACTTTATACTCTTTGGGTTAGAATTTTTTTCAGGATTGGATTTTCCCAAGTTACCACACCATGGATTGCAGAAAGAGCTAGGTCAGTGTAACATCCTTGAAGGATCAAGTTTTAAAATATAGGTGGTGTTTTTAATATTCAGGAAGACTCTCAAGAGTCCATGTGCTTCTCTGATTGAAAAATTCATACTGTAAGATACTCTGGACAAGGTTTTTTGTGTTTTTTTTTTTTTTTCCTAACTCTACCATCTTCCTACTTTCCCAAACCGTTTTGAAAATGAATGATTATTGAGAAAGACAAACCAAAAAGCCAAAAACACCCTCTTTCACACTAATGTCATAGTATATTCAATATTTAAAATTTTATGTTAGTTTTGATATTCATATATTTTTGAAATGGTGTAAATAAAAGCTATCCCTCTTCTTAGCTGGAACCTGAGAATTGTATCCTAAAATCCAGCAACGAACAGTGGCACGAAATTCTGCTCAAAATAGGAATGAACGGCAAACATGAAGAAACCATAAACCTGACGTGATGTCTTCTCCAGCATCTTAATTCTGAACAACTTACATGGCTAAGTAAATGTGCTCTCTGATATTTTCCTGATTGTTTCAAGATTTCTATCTACAAGTTTAAGAGAAATGTCTCTGGAAATTGATTCCATTGTAGAAATACACAATCTCTAAAGTGAATCCTGTATTTGGGTTTTCCAAGGAGAGACTGGCAATAAAGAGAGGAAATTTATATGCATTATCTGGCAGGATCTCATAAAGCAGTATGTTTAATCAATCCACAGAATGTTAATTAATTGCATAAGATGTGGAGTCACAGATTCCTAGGTGGCTCAGATTCATCATTACTATTTCTGTGACCTTGGGCAAATAATTCAACTTTTCTATGTTCAAATTCTCTCACCTGATAAATGGCTAATTATAACCCCTCCCTCAAGAGCTCTGGAGAGAAATAAATCAGATAAAATGAAGTGTTTGGCAAGGCAACAGAAACATAATTAGTCTTGAATAGCAATTATTATTATTATGTGTGGGTATATGGCAATACACCAGAAAGAATAAACTATTGGCCCTGCCTTCAGGAATATTATCCTCTCCCTTAGGTTTTGATACACATTTATGAAAAGACATATTTATTGCAAATCAGGATATAATTTAGTGAGCTTAGTAAAATTTTAGGACTCTAGAGAGAAAGAAATTTCTGTAGAATGCAGTGGTGTGATAAGGTTTAATGGGGTGAGAGGATTTGAGCTGGACCATAAATGAAATGTAGGATTCAGACATTGAGAAAGGAAGTATAGTTTACTCCAAATATGAAAAGTGGGAGGGAAAATGGTCTTGTGTGTGAGACTTTGGGGGATATCTCTAGATAAATGGATATACACATTTGGCTACAGCAGAAGGTCCTTCTTGTACAAGAGACTATGAGAACTTGTGGAAAGGTAGGTTATAGATGTCTTTAATGGCCCTGAGAATTTTTGAGTAAGGGAATGAGATGGTAACAGTTGAAGAAGATTTATTTGGTTGCTTATGTTCAGTGAGCTGAAGGAAGGATCAGATAGAGGAAGGATGATGAAGTAAGAGGTAATTTATATGTGGACCAAAATGGAGGTCATGAGCTTGGAAAGAGAACATAATGATAATACCAAATTAAATAATGCAGTTTACAGCCACAACCTGATTCAATCCAGCGAACAACCCTAAATAATAGATACCATCATTTTAGCCACTTTGTTGGTAAGAAAAGGGCTTTCCAGGTGGCACTAGTGGTAAAGAACCCTCCTGCCAATGCAGGAGACGTAAGAGATGCTAGTTTGATCCCTGGCTCAGAAAGATCCCCTGGAGTAGGAAATAACAACCCGCTCCAATAATCTTGCCTGAAAAATTCCATGGACAGAGGAGCCCGGCGGGCTACCGTTCATGGGGCCAAACACAGCTGAGCAACTGAGCACATAATTGATGAGAAAACCGAAGCCATCAAGGTTAAGCAAATAATCTGGATAGCACATCTAGACTGTAAAAATGGTAGGATTTAAAGTCTGGTTTTCTGATTCCAGAATTCAATCACTTATCCATTGTACCATACTGCCTGCTACTTAGGAGAAAATTGGTGCCTAGAAATGTATATGGTATTTACCTTATTCAATACTGTTTCTTCTTAGATCACATCCTACCTTGATTAATACTGTGGGGGAAAAAGAGAAAACCAAGCAAATGAGAAAAGCAAAGTGGGAAAGCTTTATAGTGGAAAAAAGAAAAGGCTGCAGGTATACTATGATTGAGTGCTATTGGCATGGAGAAACTGTAGGCAGGCTAGCTAGAAATGGGGCATCTTATGTGATTGATCAGGGGTATACACTTAACTTTCCCTGGTTGGTACTAAGTTGGGAGTGGGCACAAAAATGAGGGAAGCTTATTAATCAAGTTATTAATCAGTTATTAATCAAGCCCTGGCCATTTGGGGTCAAGTGGCCTGACTGTTACAGAAGTTACTGTTTAGTTTTCTGGATTGTCACCAGAGATAGCAATCTGGTTTTCTCACATCTGACTTATAGCTGGCTGGCGTCTTGGGATGTTTATTATACATAAAGGGTTTGGTTTCCTAGGCAGCTTGCTGCAGATTTTGGACTAAAGTTCTGTTTTTATATGCAGTTTTCTGGCTGTTTCCTATTTGTATATTCAATCTCTGAATACTTTTTTTAGGGTTTAGTTGTTTTCAAACACCTTAAGTTACCTTCTGATTTTGGGGAAAAAAAAACAAAGCATAATTCAAGATTTAAATGTTAGAAATTTAGTTGAAAATTTATTTGGCAGCACTAAATTGAAACAGAGTATTTGAGGCTTACAGATGTGCAATTTTTACCCCAGAACCAACTACATGCACAATCTACCCATGCCTGTATATCTCATCTTCATGCCCACCCCTTTTCTGTATCTCCCTTGTATCACGGGGAGGAACCCTGAAACTACATTTCCCAGAATCCCAAGCTAAAGAGGAACTCCATTATTCTACAGCATCAGCCATAGGCAGGCAAGTGAGGGTTGGTGGATGGTTCACAATGGGTGTTGCCAGTGGTTCCCAAAAGACGTCCTAAGAATCATTTTATTTGTTGAAACAGCTGAGATCCAGGAAGCAGCTTTCCTGATAATTTTTGTACTTGTAAATTTCCTGAAAGCTTGCAGGGGCTTTCCTGACCTTTGCTGTCTTAGCCCTTGTAATGGTTTGGTAAATCTTTAATTCCCTACTGTTAAATCATGTTTCATGCAAAATCTGTAGAGTGATTTTTGTCATTCTGACTGACCCTGACTGAATGATCAGACACTGCCAAATTCAGGGGTATACACAATCCTCTGAGACTATGCTGGATGAGAATAGGATATGCTTTATTGTTAAACAACCAAGGCAACTGGGACAACGAGAGTAAATGCTTTAGGTTTCATATATTATACTTAGCTTCTTAATATAGAAAAGTGAGAGTGTTAGTCGCTCAGTCATGTCCAACTCTTTGCAACCCCATGGACTGTAGTCCTCTAGGTTCCTCTGTCCATGGAATTCTCCAGGCAAGAATACTGGAATGGGTAGCCATTCCCTTCTCTGGGGAATCTTCCAGACTCAGGGATAGGGTCTCCTGCATTGCAGGCAGATTCTTTCCCATCTGAGCCACCAGGGAAGCTTTTCTTTATATAGACATCCTTCCTTATTTTCTTTATCTTCTCTATGTTCAGCACAAAACCTAGCACAAATTGGTCACTCAAAACAATTTCTGTTAAATCAAATTGAATTAAATATACAGGTGAATGGAAGATGAAATAGGAATTTTGAAGCAGACCAATGCATAAAAGCAGTTGATCAAAAATGAAAGTAGATATAAAAAGGAAAATAATACAATCATAAGTGACAGTAAAAATATATCCTGCTAAGGCCCTAGAGGAAATTCAACATCAAAGCATTAATTTGGAACAGTCTTAGAATTATCCTAGGGCTTATTTCTGGTTGTATTTCACCTTCTAAGCCTTTCCCTCACATTCCTTCATGTCTACTTCTCTTAACTCCTTCCAGACTGATCTCAAATCAGTCTCAAATTTGAGACTGATCTCAAATCATTTTCTGCCATCTCTGTTGTTTCTGTCCTAATCTGAGCAGTGCTTGTCTCACTGGACTTTTGCAGTAGCCTCCAAACTGGGCTGTTGCTTCCACTGCAGCCCCTCTGATTTATTCTCTAGTGCTGCACTGTCTATCTGGTAGCCACCCAGCCACATGTGGCTACAGAGCACTGGAAATGCTGCTTGCTTGAACTGAGATATTTGTAAGTTTAAAACACACACTGAATTTCAAAGACTTAGTAAGGGGAAAAAATGTGAGATGTCAACATGTTTTTTTTTTTTTTTTTTTTAAACATTGCTTATAATAATGATTGGGCTTCCTTGGTGGCTCAGACAGTAAAAAATTCACCTGCAATGTAGGAGACCTGGGTTCGATCCTTGGGTTGGGAAGATCCCCTGGAGGAGGGCACAGCAACTCACTCCAGTATTCTTGTCTAGAGAATCCCATGGACAAAGGGGCCTGGTGGGCTGCAGTCCACAGAGTCACAAAGATTCTAAAGTGACTGAGTGACTAACACTTCCTCTAACTTCAGATCTATCCCTAGAGCTGTCGACTGGTCTGCAGCAGTCAGAGATGCACATGCAGATTTTTATATTCAATCCCTAGAGGAATCAAATCCCTATCCAGACAGGGGTCCATATAGTCAAGGCTATGGTCTTCCCACTGGTCACGTGTGTTTGTGAGAGCTGGACCATAAAGAAGGCAGAGAGCCAAAGAATTGATTTCTTTGAACTGTGGTGCTGGAGAAGACTTCTGAGAGTCCTTTCAACAGCAGGGAGATAAAAACCAGTCAATGTTAAGGGAAATCAACCCTGAATACTCACTGGAAGGACTGATGCTGAAGCTGAAGCTCCAGTATTTTGGTCACCTGATGTGAACAGCCAATTCAGTGGAAAAGACCCTGATAGTGGGAAAGAGTGAAGGGAAAAGGAGAAGAGGGTGTCAGAAGATGAGATGGCTGGATGGCATACCTATGCAATGGACATGAACTTGGGCAAACTTCAGGAGATGGTGAGGGATATGGAGACCTGATGCGCTGCAGTCCATGAGGTCACAAAGAGTCAGACACAACTGGGCGACTGAACAACAACAACATGATAATGATCAGATACTTTGGATATGTTGAGTTAAACAAAGCATATCAATAAAATTAATTTGATATGTTTTTTTTTTTACTTAAAAACATGACCAATAGAAAATTTGAATGCCCTATGTGGCTGCTGTAGACAATAGTCAGTAGTCTTTTTAAAACAAAATTTAGTTTATATTGTTATTCTGCTTTAAATATTGCCCAGAGGATAAAAACCAAAATGTGTACTATTTCCTTCAAGCTCCTGTCTAATCTGGCCTCTGCCCACCTCTCAAGCCCTATTTCATGCTCCTCGATGGCTGATAACTTTCAGCTTCTTGCAGTTCCTCAAAGGCATCCTTTTCTTCTTGGAAGTTCCTTTTCACATGTTCTCTCCAACCTGAAATGCCTTTCCTTGTATCTTTTTGTAATAAATTAGTAATCTAGTAAGTAATTTTTCCAGTAGTCATGTATGGATGTGAGAGTTGGACTGTGAAGAAAGCTGAGTGCCAAAGAATTGATGCTTTTGAACTGTGGTGTTGGAGAAGACTCTTGAGAGTCCCTTGGACTGCAAGGAGATCCAACCAGTCCATTCTAAAGGAAATCAGTCCTGGGTGTTCATTGGAAGGACTGATGCTGAAGCTGAAACTCCAATACTTTGGCCACCTGATGCAAAGACTTGACTCATTGGAAAAGACTCTGATGCTGGGAGGGATTGGGGGCAGGAGGAGAAGGGGACAACAACAGGATGAGATGGCTGGATGGCATCACCAACTCGATGGACGTGAGTTTGAGTGAACTCTGGGAGATGGTGATGGACAGGGAGGCCTGGTGTGCTACGATTCATGGGGTCACAAAGAGTTGGACATGACTAAGCGACTGAACTGAACTGAAGTAAAATGTTGAAAAGACTCTGATGCTGGGAAAGATTGAAGGCAGGAGGAGAAGGGGATGACAGAGGACGAGATGGTTAGATAGCATCACTGCATGGACATGAGTTTGAGTGAATTCCAGGATATGGTGAAGGTCAGGGAAGCCTGATGTGCTGCAGTCCATGGGGTCACAAAGAGTCAGACACAACTGAACAACTGAAGGATGACAATGAGCCACTCTAGCCAATTATTGTATCAAATCAGTGTGGGGTTGAGGAGAGGGCATGGTTGGTTTTGTGGAACCTCCAATTTGTAGCAAATCAATCAGAAACAGTGGTGACAACCTGGCCTTATAATTGGTAGCTGAAGTTGGGGAGTGGGCACTGCCATCAGCTGGATCCCACATCCTGCCATCTCTGGCCACCAAGTCACTTTCCTTGTTTGTGGCTACACTTCAATGGTGGGAGTGCCCCAGGGTAAGTTGTTCAGTGGAGAGTGTTCATCTTTTCTTAAAACTTTGTGCAGTTGCCAGCTGTCTGCTTATGTGTATGTATATGTTAAAAATCAGGACTGAAATTAGAATTATAAAATTGGAATTTCAAAAAGCTGCGTGAATTTAAGGTTTATATCATGGGAGAATACTCCTTTGTCACAACCTAAAGCCCCACCAGAGTTTAAGGCATAGAGATGAAATTTCTGTCACTCAAAATGGGATAACACATGGAAGTGATCCTTGTTTAAAGGTCTGAAGCATTAAGTAAGACCTAACCTTAATTGTATTGTATCTTCTCCAAGTTGGGTATTATGTAGAAACACTCCATCTTTTCAAAAGGAAACTTCAGGCCAACTATTCTATTATGCCATTTCTCTGCCAGGTTTTATCCTCTCAGTGCAGTTGTTTGGTTTTCCCAGGTACTATCTTAAATGAATTGTCAGCAAGATCTAGTCTCAATTGCTTCACACCTGAGCTCTATTATAACTCTCTTTCTCTCTACTCTGTCTTATCACCAAAGCCCATGATAGCTACTGAAGTCTGTTTCATCATTCACCGTTCTAATAGTCAGTGGTCTTTTGATGGCCTGGATCTACCTGTACCACATTGATACGCTGATGGATCCTAACTATTTGTTCCACTGTGGAACCTCTAACTGGAGAAGGCAATGGCACCCCACTCCAGTACTTTTGCCTAGAAAACCCCATGGACAGAGGAGCCTGGTAGGCTGCAGTCCATGGGTTCGCTAGAGTCGGACACAACTGAGCGACTTCACTTTCACTTTTCACTTTCATGCATTGGAGAAGGAAATGGCAACCCACTCCAGTGTTCTTGCCTGGAGAATCCCAGAGACGGGGGAGCCTGGTGGGCTGCCGTTTCTGGGGTTGCACAGAGTCGGACACGACTGAATCGACTTAGCAGCAGCCAGAACCTCTAACAAAGTACTCCAAAAGGCAGAACAACCCCAGGTTGAAAATCCTCTCCTTTTAAATATGCAGCCAAACAACGTGATACAACCACTCTATAAATTAGATGCATATCTGCCTTTAGAAAAAAAGTTCTGATTATTTTAATGGTTGGAAAGTTACAAAATCTTTGTTAATTCAGCTCCTTCAAAATTTAGATGCCAAGATGGGATTAAACACACACAAAAATGTAATTAGGGAAATGGCTTTGAGAGAAAAGGGAGACAAAGAAGGCTGAGAGATTCTTTTGATCACAGTGCAAGGATAGTGAACAAAAAGAGGGAAGGAAGGCTGGATGGAAAGATCTGAAACTACCGTGTGATCTAAGAAGGTTCAGCAAGGTCCTCAGGGAGTCTTGAAGCCATAAGTGGACACCAGAGGAGTCTTGCACTCCCAGGAATGGCCTGTCTTAGAAGTCCTTCAGTGCTCAGTCCTTATTGGAAAGAACCCATGAGAAGCCTGGCCCCACTGCAAACCCAGGGATGGATCTGAGAGTATCATAGCTGGAGCCCTTGATCAAGTTCTCTGGTTAGAGGTATGTGAGGCATGTTCTCATGTCCACTACAATATTTTCCTAAAAATGTAAATGCAGGACATTCCTGGTGATCCAGTGGTTAAGAATCCACCTGCCAATTCAGAGAACATGGGTTCAGTTCCTGGTTTGGGAAGATTCCACATGCTGTCAGGCAACTAAGCCTGTGAACCCCAACTACGGAGCCCACACTCTAGACACCATGCTCTGCAACAAGAGAAGCCACCACAGTGAAAAACTCGTGCGCCCCAGCTAGAGAGTAGCCTCCAATTGCCACAACTAAGAAAAGCCTGTGAGCAGCAGTGAAAACCTAACACAGCCAAAAATAAATACATTTTAAAAATTTTAAATATAATCCAGGATTCAGGAATTAGTTTCATATAAATTATTCAAATGCACCTAATTACAATTTCTATAACAGTAGGATTTTTATATTTTTACTGAAATAAGACTGGACATAGTACGAAGTAAAACAAATAGTCCTCAAATCAACATACTTCATAAGTCAGGAGCAAAGGAATCTTACTGCTAAGGTCCCAGTGATGAGCTGATTTCATTTACTCCTTAAAGCTGACATTGTTATGGCTTAGGCAATAAAATACATTAGGCTACACTTTTTAAAAAATTATTTTTATTTTAATCTATTTTTATAAGAAAAATTAATTTTTGTTTATTTCTGTTAACATCTTTTTTTTTTCATTTGAACTTTTTCTTTTATATTGTGTGTGTTAGTTGCTCAATCATGTCCAACTCTTTGCGACGCCATGGATTGTAGCCTCCTAGGTTCCTCTGTCCATGGGATTCTCCAGGCAAGAATACTGGAGTGGGTTGCCATTGCCTCCTCCAGTCTTTTATATTCCAGTATAGTCAATTAACAATGGTGTGATAGTTTCAGGTGAACAGTGAAGTCTGCCACATAACATTGAACAGAGTTCCACGAGCTTCTCTGGTGGCTCAGACAGTAAAGAATCCGCCTGCAATGAGGGAGACCTGGGTTCAATCCTGGGTTGAGAAGATCCCCTGGAGAATGGAATGGCTACTCACTCTAGTATTCTGGCCTGGAGAATTCTATGGACAGAGGAGCCTGGCAGGCTACAGTCCATGGGGTTGCAAAGAGTCAGACATGACTGAGCAACTTTCACTTCCACTTCCATGTGCTGCTATATGATAGATCCCTGTTGGTTATCTATTTCCCTTGGTGGCTCAGTTGGTGAAGAAACCACCTGCAATGCAGAAGATGGAGGTTCGATCCCTGGATCAGGAAGATCCCCGGAAGAAGGAAATTGCAACCCACTCCAGTATTCTTGCCTGGAAAGTTCCATGGACAGAGGAGCCTGGTGGGCTCCAGCCCATAGGATCACAAAGAGTCGGACACTGAGCATGCACATGTTCTGCCAAGTTCCCTGGATGCATAACACTCTATTTTAATGGGTCATATCCCCAATTATGTTTTCACAAAATGACCTTCCCTAGCATAGTAGACTGGACACTAACTGTAGCTCGGTCAAATAATTTCTATATTTGGCTTTAATAATATGACTCATATATTCTAAAATAGTATTGAGACAGAACTCAAAGAATTTAGAAAAGATAATAAGCCTGCTCATTAGACTAAGCTAGATGTTCCCAATTACCTGAGACTATGGGAAGATCATTGGCCAGTCCCTAATAGAGGTCAATTTATAGCAGAATTTACAATCAGTTTCCTGAAATACAATATGTATATCACTCAAAACCCAAGAGAATATTAGAAAATAAACAAAATTTTATTTTAATCATTGAAATGTTATTTTAATATGTTTTAAAAAGATATAACTAATCTAGCAAAACCTTGAGTTTATAAATAAAATTAAGTAAAACAAAATTTTAAGACAAATATCAAGTAATATTATGTTGGTAAGCAGACATGGCAGAATTCGAATGATAAAGATGATGTGGTAGGATGGATAACGGGCCCCCCCCAATGTCCACATGTCCACAAATGTCCACAAATCCCAGAATCTGAATGTTACCTTATGTGGTAAAAAGGACTTTGCAGATATGATTAAGTTAGGGATCTTGAGATGGAGAGATTATCCTGGATTATCTGCATGGGTCTAATGTTGTAATCACAAGGATCTTCTAAAAGGGAGACAGAAAGGTCAAAGACAAAGAAGTAGGTGTGGCAAGGTCAGCAAGAGGTTAGAGTGATGGGAGGAAAAGGCCAGCAGCCAAGGAACACTGATGGCCTCTAGAAGCTGAGAAAGACAAGGAATGAATTCTCCCCTGAAACTCCAAGAAGGACCACTCCCTGATTTTAATCCCATAAGACTCACTTAGACTTCTGACCTGCAGAAATGTAAGAGAACAAATTCTTCTTCTTTTAAGCCATTAAGTCTATGACAATTTATGATAGCAGAAGTAGGAAACGAATACAGCTGACAGTCCAATGACTGACATTTGTGCAGCATTGCTTTAGTAAGTGTCTGAGTGCAGGTGTGTTATGTTGTGATCAAGGCAATAGTCATAAACTACAGATTCCAGGCTGCAGTGTATTTTGTGTATTCATCATTCAACAAATATTTCTGCAAGTCGTTCACTGTGCTGTGCTTAGTTGCTCTGTCGTGTCACTCTTTGTGACCCCATGAACTGTAGCCCACCAGGCTCCTCTGTCTATGGGGATTCTCCAGGCAAGAATAATGGAGTGGGTTGCCATGCCCTCCTCCACGGGATCTTCCCAATCCAGGGATCGAACCCAGGTCGCCCATCTTGCAGGCAGATTCTTTACAGTTTGAGTCAGCAGGGTAGCCAAGAATACTGGAGTGGGTATCCTATCCCTTCTCCAGGGGAATATTCCTGACCCAGGAATCAAACTAGGATCTCCTGCATTGTAGGCAGATTCTTCACCAGCTGAGCTACCAGGGAAGCCCAGTTGTTCATTACCCTGGTGTATAATTCATCTAGATCTTAAGACCTGAAATCATTTCTATAATTTAGTGATAATAATTATAATAATTAGTAGCAGTTATTGAGTATTAAGCAGGTCAGGCATTGTTCTAAGAAGTTTATACATATTATCTAACTATGGGATATTATTTAAATTATGGGATAGTTTCTATTTTAATTCCCATTTTATAGATGACCTTGCTGAGGAATAAGAGGTGAAATACTTGCCCAAGATCACACAGTTTCGGAATCAGGTTTGAAACTATAGATCTATCTCTGTCAGGAGCCTGGATTTTTACCAAGTTTAAGGGGCCCTGGATTTCTTTTCCAATTTCCTTGCCTAACGTGGGTTTCACTCCCCCACTATAATGTTGGCTCACTCTCTTGGCTGCAGAAGACAAAGCAAAGTAAGAATGGAATAGTTCCAACTTCCTTCTGATATCTGATGACATTAAACCATTCCCTACCCATACCTTCTGTCAATTCTGAATGCTTGTCACCCAATATTTACTAATTCAGTGTTTACTAAAAACTTTCTCAATAGGAAGTTACTTCAAACATAATATCAAGTAAAATAGTTTTTAACAGTACTCTTGCCTGGAAAATCCTATGTACAGAGGAGCCTGGTAGGCTGCAGTCCATGGGATCGCTGAGTCAGACACGACTGAGCGACTTCATTTTGACTTATCACTTTCATGCATTGGACAAGGAAATGGCAACCCACTCCAGTGTTCTTGCCTGGAGAATCCCAGGGATGGAGCCTGGTGGGCTGCCATCTATGGGGTCTCACAGAGTCAGACACCACTGAAGTGACTTAGCAGCAGCAAGCAAAAACTTATATGCACAGTACATCATGAGAAATGCTGGGCTGGAGGAAGCACAAGCAAGAATAAAGATTGCCAGGAGAAATATTAATAACCTCAGATATGCAGATGACACCACCCTTATGACAGAAAGTGAAGAAGAACTAAAGAGCCTCTTGATGAAAGTGAAAGAGGAGAGTGAAAAAGTTGACTTAAAGCTCAACATTCAGAAAACTAAGATCATGGCATCTGGTCCCATCACTTCATGGGAAATAGATGAAGAAACAGTGGAAACAGTGGCTGACTTTAATTTTCTGGGCTCCAAAATCACTACAGATGGTGATTGCAGCCATGAAATTATAAGACACTTACTCCTTGGAAGGAAAGTTATGACCAACCTAGATAGCATATTGAAAAGCAGAGACATTACTTTGCCCACAAAGGCCCATCTAGTCAAGGCTATGGTTTTTCCAGTGGTCATATATGGATGTGAGAGTTGGACTATAAAGAAAGCTGAGCACCAAAAAATTGATGCTTTTGAACTGTGGTGTTGGAGAAGACTCTTGAGAGTCCCTTGGACTGCAAAGAGATCCAACCAGTCCATCCTAAAGGAGATCAGTCCTGAATGTTCATTGGAAGGACTGATGTTGAAGCTGAAACTCCAATACTTTGGCCACCTGATTCGAAGAGCTGACTCATTTGAAAAGACCCTGATGCTGGGAAAGATTGAGGGCAAGAGGAGAAGGGGACGACAGAGGATAAGACAGTTGGATGACATCACTGACTCAATGGACATGGGTTTGGGTGGACTCCGGGAGTTGGTGATGGACAGGGAGGCCTGGTGTACTGCGGTTCATGGGGTTGCAAAGAGTTGGACAGGACTGAGCGACTGAACTGAACTGAAGCAAAAATAAATAATAGAGAAGTAAGAAAAATGTAATGCTCAGTTATTAGTTTAATGCCATTAATTTCTTTTGCAAGAATTTAAACTGGTATGTGCCTTTGCCCTTGCTTTCAGGAAAGCAATAAAGGTTTTCTCTCACTTTTAGGCCCTTTGGGCATCAGTTCTCTCCACTGAAAAACTGAAGCTGGACTAGAAGATCTCTACAGCTTCATTCAGACATCAAAATATATGTTTGTTTGGGGGGGGAAATAATTCAACAGAGTCCTGCCTGTTAATGACACAGGACCCTGATTTACCAGTAAATATCACAGCCATTTCTGACAAGTGCCTTTGATGATAGACTTCTCATTGATCTTGTAGGCTGCTTATGAAATGGGCTCTGTTTCAATGGTTGGGACCATTTCTATGTAGTTGATTAAATGGTTTACCTTCCTCTTGTGGACTTCCTACCTCTTGGAGGAAATCTGAAACAGTTCTCTCTCTCTCTCTTTTTTTTTTAGCTTGATCTACTCCAGTTCTCCACATACTGCCTGCTTCAGCCACATCAGTGATTAACATCACTTAGCTGGCAGGCTCAGCAATGTCCAGAGTGAAGAATGTTGCAGAAGGGGCTTCCTAGTGGTCCAGGGGTTAAGAATCTGCCTGCTGATCCAGGGGACACTGGTTGGACCCCTGCTTAGGTAACTAAGAACTCACATGCTGCAGCGCATGTAGAGAAAGCCTGTGAGCCACAACAAAGAGCCTGCATGACCAAATAAAAATAAAAAAGAATGTTGTAGAAGAAATATGTGCAGTAGATATATGGTTGGACTACCTGACTCCTTAGGGTGATGAGCTGTCTCAATTTCCCAGGGATTATCCAAATTTTAACACTGAAACTCCTCAAACTGAGGAATCCCTAAATTCTGGGGAAACCAGGATAGTTGGTTGCCCTTTTTGAGATTCTTTAAATCCTAAGACTCTAGGTCAAGTGCTGTCCCACAGAAGTTTCTCCAATAACGGAAATATTCTATAGCTACACTGTCCAATTCAATAGCTTGTGTGGCTGTTGAGCACCAGAAAAGTGGTCAGTGCCATTGAGGAACTGAATTTTTAATTAAATTACCTGAATTTAAGTAGCCACAGGTGACAAATGGCTACTATATGGAACAACTCAGCCCTAGGTGATGCCATGAAAATGCTCATTAATGAGATGTTTAGTGCAAAATGGTACAATTGCATACTTGTCTGACACAACCCCCCAGCTTTATGCCTTGTATCCATTGTTATACTGACAAGGCAGTATAAAATTTTGTCCAGGAATATTGATAAGACCTACCTTTATCAAGTGTGTGCATGCTAAGTCACTTCAGTCATGTCCAGCTCTTTTTAATCCTATGGACTATAGCCTACCAGGCTTCTCACACTCAAGGTCAAAGGATTGATTGACTCTTAGAGAAACATGGGATTTAAGTTGTATAGTCAGTCTGAGTTTTAGTAGATGGGTTCAGTTCAGTTCAGTTCAGTTGCTCAGTCGTGGCCAACTCTTTGGGACTCCATGAATCACAGCATGCCAGGCCTCCCTGTCCATCACCAACTCCTGGAGTTCACTCAGACTCATGTCCATTGAGTCAGTGATGCCATCCAGCCATCTCATCCTCTGTCGTCCCCTTCTCCTCCTGCCCCCAATCCCTCCCAGCATCAGAGTCTTTTCCAATGAGTCAACTTTGCATGAGGTGGCCAAAGGACTGGAGTTTCAGCTTTAGCATCATTCCCTCCAAAGAAATCCCAGGGCTGATCTCCTTCAGAATGGACTGGTTGGATCACCTTGCAACAAGGGACTCTTAGGAGTCTTCTCCAACACCACAGTTGAAAAGCATCAATTCTTCAGCGCTCAGCTTTCTTCACAGTCCAACTCTCACATCCATACATGACCACAGGAAAAACCATAGCCTTGACTAGTAAATGGGTAGTCATATCCAATTTATATGCAGAGTACATCATGTGAAACACAGGACTGGATGAAGCCCAAGCTGGAACAAGATTGCTGGGAGAAATATCAATAACCTCAGATGTGCAGATGACACTACCCTTATGGCAGAAAGTGAAGAACTAAAGATCCTCTTGATGAAAGTGAAAGAGGAGAGTGAAAAAGTTGGCTTAAAGCTCAACATTTAGAAAACTAAGATCATGGCATCTAGTCCCATTATGGCAAATAGATGGGGAAACAGTGGAAACAGCAGCAGACTTTATTTTTGGGGGCTCCAAAATCACTGCAGATCGTAACTGCAGCCATGAAATTAAAAGATGCTTACTCCTTGGAAGGAAAGTTATGACCAACCCAGACAACATATTAAAAAGCAGAGACATTACCCTGCCAACAAAAGTCCATCTAGTCAAGGCTATGGTTATTCCAGTAGTCATGTATGGATGTGAGAGTTGGACTGTGAAGAAAGCTGAGCACCGAAAAATTGATTAGTCCTGAAAATTCATTGGAAGGACTGATGCTAAAGCTGAAACTCCAATACTTTGGCCACCTGATGCAAAGAGCTGACTCATTTGAAAAGACCCTGATTCTGGGAAAGATTGAAGGTGGGAGGAGAAGGGGATGACAGAGGTTGAGATGGTTGGATGGCACCGCCGACTCAATGGACATGAGTTTGAGTAATCTCCGGGAGTTGGTGATGGACAGGGAGGCTAGTGTTCCGCAGTCCATGAGGTCACAAAGAGTTGGACATGACTGAGCGACTGAACTGAACTGACCTGAGTCATATCCAAGGGCTTCCTGGGTGGCTCAGTGTGATACAGAAGCCACCTGCCAAAGCAGGAGTCATAGGCTTGATCCCTGAGTCAGAAAGATCCCCTGGAGAAGCAACTGGCAACCCTCTCCAGTATTCTTGCCTGGGAAATCCCATGGACAGAGGAACCTGGTGGGCTACAGTCCATGGGGTCACAAAGAGTCAGATATGACTTAGTGACGAAACAACAAGTCACATCCAGATAAAAGCACTCTGGTAGTTAGAACTTTGTGGATTTGCTACTGTTACATGAAAGCAGTTGTGGGTTTTAGGTGTATGAAGAGTGAACCAGTTTTGACTCAGCCTGGTGGTTTTAGTGAAGTAAGGGATATTGTACCAAATTAAGTTTCAACTTGGAATAAAGACTGGCTAAAATTATTCCTTTCCAAGACAAACCCAGGGAACTGTGAAAATTGCTTTGTGACATAATAGTGAGCATTCAGCAGAGATAAAACACAACATTACATCCTAAAGGAGAAAGAGTATTTTTTTGAACTGCAGAATGTTGACACCATACATCTGTTCTATATCAAAGCCGTTGGTTATAAATCTTGCAGATAGAGGAGCATCCCGAATCCGCAAAGGCACAAGTTGAAAGAGAGCTTGGAACATAGGAAGAGGCAAAGAAACTCCTCAGTCCCTGCACTAACTGAACCTCGTTACAATGTGGCATATATCTTAGGTTTCTGCAGGACCAGGCTGTCTATTTAAATGCTAATGTGCGAACTGGCATATCCTAGGAATTAAAGTGCTGAAGCAGGCTGCAGCTCTGGAAATTTCAGTGTTGTTGAATATTAAGTATCCACGTGCTAAAGAGCTCAGGTATACTCTTAAATGTCAAAGAACAAACCACAGCACTCATTATGCCATGTTCTGAATTCTTCTGGCCACGTTCCATTTTTTTAAGGAAAGTATGGGTCATTTGCGTTTTTCAGGGATTTTTTTATTCAGTTGATTTGATAAGCAAAACAAGAGGTCATCGCCTGTGAGTTATAGATAGGGAACTAATTAAAAGGCAAATTCAAAAAGTTCCTCTTGGTTAAAGTTATTTATTTATTTTTTTTTTTAATCTCTTAAAGTCTCAATTGTCATCAGTTGTGAGAACTAAAAACTGTCAGGCATTTAAGGTGCATTTCAGGATTTTGTCTGATTTTCTTACTCTGTGTTATGCAGCACATTAAAGCCTTATTAATATATCAGTGAGCCAGCAATAGGCAGACACTTCGAGAGGTGGTAATAACTTTTATTAAAACTGGTGCCTTGAGAAAAGGAAGGAGATGTCCAAAGGCTGATAGTGAGTTTCTAGAAGGTCAAACATAATGCCTAAACAACAACAACATCAAATCATTGCTGAATGGATAATTGCTATAGTCTCCAGAGAACATGGGCTCTTTGAATTCATTCCAAACTTATGTAGTCTTCCATGTGTCAGGCATGGAGCTAGGTGCTGGAGATAACAGTGATACTAACAAGCGCTCTCATACACTAATTGCCCCATGAAGAGCACTATGTAAATGCTTTCCTTATACTAACTTATTCAGTCCTGTAAGGTTGTAAAACTCTTTGTGACCCTATGGACTGTAGCCTGCAAGGCTCCTCTGTGCATGGAATTTTCCAGGCAAGAAAACTGGAGTGGGTTGCCATTTCCTACTCCAGAAAATCTTCCTGACCCAGGAATCGAACCCACGTTTCTTGTGTCTCCTGCTTTGGCAGGCAGATTCTTTACCAACTGTGCCAAACCCAGACAATCATAGCAAATTTGACACTCTTAAAACCACAATTGATGTCATTTTAGTCACTAAGTCACATCCGACCCTTTTGCAACCCCAGGAACTGTAGCCTGTCAAGCTCCTCTGTCCATGGAATTATCTGGGCAAGAATATTGGAGTGGGTTGCCATGCCCTCCTCCAGGGGATCTTTCCAGCCCAGGGACTGAACGCACATCTCCTGGATTGGCAGTCGGATTCTTTACCACTGAGCCACCAGGGAGCCCCCAAACCGTGATCCATAGTGTCTTAATCTTTAACATTACATTCCAGTAACATTTTGACCAGTCCTGTATTCCAAATTTCTTTTAAGTATTTTTAAAAACTAAAATCCTTGTTCTCACTAGCTTTGAGATTTTCCCCATAGTGTGGTGACTTGCATATAAATTGGATGTTTCGTTGATGTTTGTGGTACAGTGTGGTGTAAGAGGGAGGGTTTGTGAAGTCAGAGGAACCTGGATTGGAATCCCAGCTCAGCTACTTCCTCAGTTTATGAATTCAATTCCTTCATCTGCAGACTAGAAATACTGTAAGGATTAAGTTATTGTGAGGATTGAGTGGGAGAATGCTATAAGGTTTTTAGTAGGGTACCTGACACATGACCAACTTGCAAAAAAACACTATTATTGTTTGAGTAGATAATTTGTTTTAAACAATCCTTAAGCATTACTTCCACTTTAAACTAGAAATGAATTTAGGAATATGGAGCTGTAAAAACCTGAGAGGATCTGAGCCACACCCTGGAGCTGAGAAGTGAAGTCCAATCAGACAAGAGCCCTGATCACTTAATGTCCAGTTGAGGTTTTTATACAGAGAGGTCCTTGCTCCCTCCCTCCATCCTTTCTTTCCTTCTATTACAAACTCGTTACTTACTGTTCAACTCACTCAATATACTTTTTATTGAGTGTGTTCCAGCTCTGGCTTCATCATTCTTGACTCAGTTTATGTTATAAGAGTGGTTCTCGGAGTGTGGACCATGGAACAGCAGCAGTGGCATCCTTTGGTGTGATGACTGATGTCATGTGTTACCTTGACTGGAGCCTGAATGTTGGGCCAAACATTATTCTGGATGTGTCTGTGACGGTATTTCTGGATGATATTAACATTTGAATTAGTGGACCGAGTAAAACAGATTGCCCTCCCTGATGTGTGTGGGCCTCGAGTCATGGATTGAAGACATCAACAGAGCACAAAGGCTGAGTAAGAGGGGACTCCTCCTGCCCGACTATGTGAGCTGGGGTATTATTGGTCTTCTCCTGAATTTGAAATTAAACTTAAAAATCAGCTCTTCCTGGATCTCAAGTTTACTGGCCTTTTAAAAAAAATTTTATTGGCGTATAGTTGACTTACAATGTTGTGTTACCTTCTGTTGTACAGCAAAGTGAATTAATTAAACATACATATATCCACTCCTTTTTAAGGCTCTTTTCCCATTTAGGTCATTACAGAGTATTGAGTAGAGTCTCTGTGCTAAACAGTAGACTCTTTTAGTTAGCTATTTTATATATAGTAGTATATATATGTCAATCCCAAATTCTCCCAATTTGTCCCTCTCCTCTTCACTCCCCTCATAACTGTATGTTTTGTACATCTGTGACTCTATTTTGTTTTGTAAATAAGTTCATTTGTATCCATTTTAAAGATTCCACATATAAACAATATTATATAAAATTAGTCCTTTTCTGTCTGACTTACTTAACTCAGTGTAACGATCTCTAGGGCCATCCATGTTGCTGAGAATGGTGTTATTTCACTCTTTTTAATGGCTAATATTCCACTGCATATGTGTGCCACATCTCCCTTATCCATTCCTCTGTTGATGGATGTTTAGGCTGCTTCCATGTCTTGACTATTATAAATAGTGCTGCAGTCAATATTGTGGTGCATGTAACTATCTGGATTATGCTGGCCTTTGGACTAGAACTTACACCATCAGTTCTCCTGGGTCTCCAACTTGCTGATTACAGATCTTGGGACTCAGCCTCCATGATTACATGAGCCAATTCCTTTAAATCAATCAACAGTCAATCTTACTGGCTCCACCTGTGAGTGGGGCCCCTTGATCTTGTCTAGCCAAGCCCCCCAGGTAACTCTGATGTGTACTAAAGCTTCAGAACTGCTCTGCTCAAGGCACACAGCCCTGATTGACCTGACCAGTCAGGAGGGCAGAATTCTGACACCAGCAGAGTTACTTATTTTCAGATATCACAAATGGACTTTGTTTGCCTGAATTTGTCCATTTTGACAGCGTACCTTTCCTTCAATAACAACCAGACAGCCCTGATTGTCCAATATTTCCTAATGAGCTTGAAAAGAGAAAGTGTCTTCAGTCATGTCTGACTCTTTGGGGACCCCATGGACTGTAGCCCACCAGGCACCTCTGTCCATTGAATTCTCCAGGCAAGAATACTGGAGTGGGTTGCCATTTCCTCCCCCAGGGAATCTTCACAAACCAGGGATTGAACCTAGTGTCTCCTGAGTCTTCTGCATTACTAGCAAATTCTTTACCTGCTGAGGCATCCTGGAAGCCCAAGCTGGATAAATAAATATATATTAATACAAATAAATATGTTCAATATTTGTTGTTGGTATTGTTTAGTAAAAACATATTCTAAAGACTAACTGAAACAGGTAAGAAAGCTTTCCTCAGATCCCACATGGATTCTAACTGCTTTCATTTTTCGTGTGTGATGGACTTTATCTAAGGCAAGTGCACTGCAGTGATGTAAAATACTTTTCCACTCCCCAGAGTCCAGCAGAGCCTGCCGGAGTCCCACGGTGCTCCCTCCCAGGCACCCTGGTCTCTATTATTCCTTCCTTGTGATTAGACATCTTCTGGATGTTCAAGGACAGCCAGAGGTGCTGCAGGGATTCACATTCTGCTGCATCACTAGCAAATCATGTGCTCTGTCTTCAGGGCTATTCTAGGTTCCTATGAACTGTTGGTGGGGCCCATTTTCCATTTTCATTGAAAATAAGAGTCTGTAATGAAAGTCACAGGTTTTTTTTTTTTTTTTTTTTTGCTTCAAGGAAGATCATCCAGAAGAGTTTTATTTCTTACCTAATAGAAGCGGCATTTGACTAGATAATAGACCTTTTGTGTCAAACACACTGTATCAGTATGTGGTACATGTATAATATATCCATAGAGGTAAGACAGACCTTCTGCCAAACAGTGGGCTCTGGAATTCTTGACAGACAGAGCAGCAGTCTATTTTTTAGTAAATGCACACAACAAATAGATTGTAACCTGTTATGGGCTGTTAATCATATTTGCCCATCATTTGACTACAAATATTCATTGAGAACTACTGTGTGCAAGGCAGTGTCAAATACTGTGATACAAATACATGTACATGCAAACTTTAAATCATCATCACCACCAAGTATATAGTAGTGCCTACCATGTAAAAGCCAGCGTCCTAGGTAATTAAGCACAAACACCCCAAGAATAAAAAGTTATTTGTTGACTGTCTTTATATATAAGTGCCTTTATTAAGCCATTATGTGTATACATGTGCTCAGTCGCTCAGTCATGTCCAACTTGTTGTGACCCTTTGGATTATAGCCTGCAGTTCCTCTATCCATGGGATTTTTCAGGGAGGCGTACTGAATGAGTTGCCATTCCCTCCTCCAGGGGATCTTCCCAACCCAGGGAACAAACCTGAGTCTCCTGTGTCTCCTGTTTGGCAGGCCGATTCTTTATCACTGAGTCATCAGAGAAGCCCCATTATGTGTGTGTGTATATATGTGTGTGTGTACATATATACACATGCATATACATATATATGTATGTATATATACATATACACAGACTTCCCTGGTAGCTCAGATGGTAAAGAATCCGCCTGCAATGCAGGAGACCCAGGTTCAATTCCTGGGTTGGGAAGATCCCGTGGAGAAGGGACAGGCTACCCACTCCAGTGTTCTTGGGCTTTCCTGGTGTCTCAGTTGGTAAAGAATCTGCCTGCAATGCAGGACACCTGGGTTCAATCCCTGGTTTGGGAAGATCCCCTGGAGGAAGGCATGGCAACCCACTCCAGTATTCCTGCCTGGAGAATCCCCATGGACAGAGAAGCCTGATGGGCTGCAGTCCATAGAGTTGCAAAGAGCTGGACAGGACTGAGCAACTAAGCACACATACATATGCACATATATAGATATATATACATGTACATACATACATGTATATACATCACTTCATGGAAATAGATGGGGAAACAGTGGAAACAGTGTCAGACTTTATTTGGGGGGGCTCCAAAATCACTGCAGATGGTAACTGCAGCCATAAAATTAAAAGATGCTTACTCCTTGGAAGGAAAGTTATGACCAACCTAGATAGCATATTCAAAAGCAGAGACATTACTTTGCCAACAAAGGTCCATCTAGTCAAGGCTATGGTTTTTCCAGTGGTCATGTATGGATGTGAGAGTTGGACTGTGAAAAAGGCTGAGCACCGAAGAATTGATGCTTTTGAACTGTGGTGTTGGAGAAGACTGTTGAGAGTCCCTTGGACTGCAAGGAGATCCAACCAGTCCATTCTAAAGGAGATCAGCCCTGGGTGTTCTTTGGAAGGAATGATGCTGAAGCTGAAACTCCAATACTTTGGCCACCTCATGTGAAGAGTTGACTCATTGGAAAAGACTCTGATGCTGGGAGGGATAGGGGGCAAGAGGAGAAGGTGACGACAGAGGATGAGATGGCTGGATGGCATCACTGACTCGATGGACGTGAGTCTGAGTGAACTCCAGGAGTTGGTGATGGACAGGGAGGCCTGGCGTGCTGCAATTCATGGGGTTGCAAAGAGTCGGACACGACTGAGCCACTGAACTGATATACATACATATATACATATATGTATACACAGGCTTCCCAGGTGGCACTAGTGGTAAATAACCTGGCTGCTAATGTAGGAGACATAAGAGATGTGGGTTCCATCCCTGGGTCGAGTAGATCCCCTAGAAGAGGGCATGGCAACCCACTCCAGCCTTCTTGTCTAGAGAATCTCATGGACAGAGGAGCCTGGCGGGCTATAGTCTATGGGGTGGCAAAGAGTTGGACACAACTGAAGCAACTTAGCACAAATATATGTGTGTATATATATATATATATATATATATATATATATATGTGTGTGTGTGTGTGTGTGTGTATATATAATAACTATACAGAAATCAGATTGAGTATATTCTTTGCAGCTAAAGAGGGAGAAGCTCTATACAGCCAGCAAAAACAAGACTGGGAGCTGACTGTGGCTCAGATCATGAACTCCTATTGCCAAAGTCAGACTTAAATTGAAGGAAGTAGGGAAAACCACTAGACCTTTCAGGTATGACATAAATCAAATACCTAATGATTATACAGTGGAAGTGAGAAATAGGTTTAAGGGACTAGATCTGATAGACAGAGTCCCTGATGAACAAAGCACAGAAGTTCATGACATTGTACAGGAGACAGGGAGCAAGACCATCCCCAAGAAAAAGAAATGCAAAAAAGCAAAATGGCTGTCTGAGGAGGCCTTACAAATAGCTGTGAAAAGAAGAGAAGCAAAAAGCAAAGGAGAAAAGGAAAGATATAAGTATCTGAATGCAGAGTTCCAAAGAATAGCAAGGAGAGATAAGAAACCCTTCCTCAGTGACTAGTGCAAAGAAATAGAGGAAAACAACAGAATGGGAAAGACTAGAGATCTCTTCAAGAAAATTAGAGATACCAAGGGAACATTTCATGCAAAGATGGGCTCAATAAAGGACAGAAATAGTATGGACCTAACAGAAGCAGAAGATATTAAGAAGAGGTGGCAAGAATACACAGAAGAACTATGCAAAAAAGATCTTCATGACCCAGATAATCACGATGGTGTGATCACTCACCTAGAGCCAGACATCCTGGAATGTGAAGTCAAGTGGGCCTTAGGAAGCACTATGAACAAAGCTAGTGGAGGTGATGGAATTCCAGTTGAGCTCTTTCAAATCCTGAAAGATGATGCTATGAAAGTGCTGCACTCAATATGCCAGTGAATTTGGAAAACTCAGCAGTGGCCACAGGACTGGAAAAGGTCAGTTTTCATTCCAATCCCAAAGAAAGGCAATGCCAAAGAATGCTCAAAGGACCGCACAATTGCACTCATCTCACAGGCTAGTAGAGTAATGCTCAAAATTCTCCAAGCCAGGCTTCAGCAATACGTGAACCGCGAACTTCCAGATGTTCAAGCTGGTTTTAGAAAAGGCAGAGGAACCAGAGATCAAATTGCCAACATCTGCTGGATCATGGAAAAAGCAAGAGAGTTCCAGAAAAACACCTATTTCTGCTTTATTGACTATGCCAAAGCCTTTGACTATGTGGATCACAATAAACTGGAAAATTCTGAAAGAGATGAGAATACCAGACCACCTGATCTGCCTCTTGAGAAATCTGTATGCAGGCCAGGAAGCAACAGTTAGGACTGGACATGGAACAACAGACTGGTTCCAAATAGGAAAAGGAGAATGTCACCGTGCTTATTTAACTTATATGCAGAGTACATCATGAGAAACGCTGGACTGGAAGAAACACAAGCGTGAATCAAGATTGCCGGGAGAAATATCAATAACCTCAGATATGCAGATGATACCACCCTTATGGCAGAAAGTGAAGAAGAACTAAAGAGCTTCTTGATGAAAGTGAAAGAGGAAAGTGAAAAAGTTGACCTAAAACTCAACTTTCAGAAAACAAAGATCATGGCATCTGGTCTCATTACTTCATGGCAAGTAGATGGAGAAACACTGAAAACAGTGGCAGACTTTATTTTTGGGGGCTCCAAAATCACTGCAGATGGTAACTGCAGCCATGAAATTAAAAGACGCTTACTCCTTGGAAGGAAAGTTATGACAAACCTAGACAGCATATTAAAAAGCAGATATTACTTTGCCAACAAAGGTCCATCTAGTGAAGGCTATGTTTTTCTAGTAGTCATGTATGGATGTGAGAGTTGGACTATAAAGAAAGCTGAGCACCGAAGAATTGATGCTTTAGAACTATGGTGTTGGAGAAGACTGTTGAGAGTCCCTTGGACTGCAAGGAGATCCAACCAGTCCATTCTAAAGGATATCAGTCCTGAATGTTCATTGGAAGGACTGATATTGAAGCTGAAACTGCAATCCTTTGGCCACCTGATACAGAGAGCTGATTCATTGGAAAAGACCCTGATGCTGAGAAAGATTGAAGGCAAGAGGAGAAAGGGATGACAGAGGATGCGATGGTTGGATGGCATTGCTGACTCAATGGACATGAGTTTGAGTAAACTCCAGGGATTGGTGATGGACAGGGAGGCCTGGCGCGCTGTGATTCATGGGATCGAAAAGAGTCGGGACACGACTGAGCGACTGAACTGAACTGATGTATATGTATACATATATATATAATAACTATTATCCTCTCAGCCTTAAATGAGGCAGGCATTGTTGTTACCATTTGATAGGTGAGAAAGCAGCATACAGAATTATAGAATAATTTGCTCAAAATCACTTCTTTGGGAAATGACAAAACCAAATCTCAATCTACATCTTTAGGAAACTAAACTCTGTAAAATTTTCCCATGCTTCCCAAAGTTTTTTTTATCTAAGTGGTAAACCAGAACACACACATTAACAAAGCAAACCAAAAAAAAAAACTTCTCAACAGTAATGTAAATATGCAAGTATCAAGTGACAGGTGAGGGCTAAGAGGAGTAAGAAGAGATGGACATGGATACTGTTCTACCAAGATCCAGCCAGGAAACTGGAAGCCACACCAGATGTTTTAATGAAGACATTGACCAAGTGGATGTCAGAGGACTGAAAATATAAAGGAGTAGCCAGAGGTAACTGCAGGCAGCAGCCGCCACTCCCAGACTGCAGAGACAAAGATGGGAGTTGGCATTATCAGAACATAAAAGCTCAGACTAGAGGCCCTGCCCAGTTGAACCAGTCCTCTGAGCAGGGAACACTACTGGATGGTGCTGGTAATTCTGAAAGGTGGTGGTCAAGTTGGTCCTGTGGAGGTGGGGATGGAATCTGAAAACTGCAGCCAATTGTGACTGCAACTGCTTTAGATGAAAAAAACAAACAAACAAACAAACAACATTGCTGGGGAGACACTCAAAGGAGTAGGAAGCAGGCAGGGGCCACTCAGAGGAAGTGTAACGGAAAGTAGAGTCCAGCTGCTCACCACTTAGAAGTCAATAAAGGGACAAGGTTGGTAGAAAGGAAAGTTTACTTTATTTTGGATGCTGGCAGCAGTAGGGGTGGGGAGGGGTGAGGCAGACATCTGCAAAGACTGACTTTCCCCCACTGACAATCAGTGAGCAAGGGAGGGGCCTCCTTGCAGGCTCCGCACAGTCAGCTCTGGCAGTCATCTACAAACTGGTCATCACTGGTCTGATCAGTGTCATCTTGATTGTTTTAAGTAGAGTTAATCTTCAGTTCTAGGATCGGTTTGTTCTTGTTTCCTTGAGGCCAGTTCATTCTCAGAACTGTGGCAGCTTATGTCATGGCTACAGTCTGGTCAACTTGTAGTTAACCACTTCCACCTGGTGGGGGTTTCAGTCTCTATAAGACAGTTCGAAAGATATTGTTCAGAATGTTATTTATAGCCCTTGAGAAGGAACTAAAGGAACTATGCTTAATGACTAAACAATTATTATTTGGTCTCCTTTGATTGTTTTCCTTTGTTTCTGAATGTTCTCACTTCCCTAATTAAACTTATTCTTTGGCTAAAGTTTTTCTACAGGTGAAAGGCAGGCTGAGGGCATGGGGAGGGGGAAGAATCGCAGGGTCTTGCTCCATGTCAGAAGCAAAGAAACAAATTCCCTTGTCCTCATTGAGCCTTGTAGTCTGCCACTCATGCTGCTATGGTCAGAGCCTAGCAAGGACCCAGCCAGGAGAGCAGAACTGTGTTCTTCTGAAACCCTCATACACCCATCTCTGCACAGATTGGGCTTCCCTGGTGGCTCAGATGGTAAAGAATCTGCCTCTAGTGCGGAATACCTGAGTTCAATCCCTCGGTTGGGAAGATCCCCTGGAGAAGGGAATGGCTACTCACTCCAGTATTCTTGCCTGGAGAATTCCATGAACAGAGGAGCCTGGCAGGCTACCACCCATGGGTTCACAAAAAGTCGGACATGACTGAGTGACTAACACTTTCACACTTTCTGCACTGATTGGTTCATGAACCTGGAGGTGGGGCCCCAAGTATGCAGTGTTCAATCTCTTTTATAGTCTCAGCTCTATTTAGTGCAGCTCTACTGATGATCTTGGCTCAATTCACTCTTACAGATGAAAGAAGGTAACATTTGCTGGGTTGTCCACAACAACTTTGTGGGCTTCCCTGATAGCTCAAGTGGTAAAGAATCTGCCTGCAATGCATGAGACATAAGAGACCTGGGTTCCACCCCTGGGTCAGGAAGATCCCCTGGAGGAGGAAATGGCAACCCACTCCAGTATTCTTGCCTGGAAAATCCCATGAACAGAGGAGCCTGGCGGCTATAGTCCATGAGATCACAAAGAGTCAGATACTACTGAGCACACATTCACGCCACCACAAGTTAAAAACTAGTATCTGAATTCACTGACTCAGCTTTTTAAAATTTTACTAGTTGAGCCTGATACATTGCCCCCTGTAATAGAATAGATATTCCTCCCATATGGTATGTCTTTCTGATTTTCTTCTCAGAGGTTAAAGTGTCTGCCTGCAATGCGGGAGACCTGGGTTCAATCCCTGGGTCAGGAAGATCCCCTGGAGAAGGAAATGGCAACCCATTCCAGTATTCTTGCCTGGAGAATCCCATGGGTGGAGGAGCCTGGTGGGCTACAGTCCACGGGGTTGCAAAGAGTTGGACACGACTGAGTGACTTCACTTTCTTTACTTTCTTTACAAATAGAAGCCCACCAGTATTTATTTTTTCTTTTTCCACACTACTATCTTCTGATCAGAATTAGTCGTCATTCTTATCCCAAGATGTGGATGAAATTCCTGGGGTCTGGGACTTCAGAGGGAAGACTAGTATAGCAAAAAAAAAAAAAAAATCATCAAATAAAATCAATCAGTGGTTCTCCAGACTTCAGACCAGTGCTTGTTTATGATGTTTTCTCTAGTGAAAAAGAAAGACAATGTGAGGAGTATGAGAGGCAACAGGTCACCATGGTTAAGGGTGTGGACTGTGAAACCAGTCAGCCTGGCTCCAATGCTGGCTCCATAATCTTCTGGAAGTTATATAACCATTCTACACCTTAGTTTCTTCATCTGTATCATGTAATAGAAATAGTTGTAACAAAGGGACTTATGATGATCTAATGTTATTACATATAAACACATGGAACAGTAAGTACTCAATAAATGATGATATTATTTTTGGAAAGATTAAGGATGCTAATGTCTCTTCCTTGGGAGGACTGCCTATATGAAATCATTCTAATTTTTTCTATCTGAAAACTCTTTCTTGCATAGAATGGGATTGACAGTAAATGCAATGAAATCAAAGTCTTAGAATACTATAATGAACTACTCCTAAGATATACAAAAAAATGAATAAACATCAAACAAGAATTTGCTCAGGGCTTTTGAGTTTATAAACTATTAATTTACTCACTCAGCATTAGTCTATAGGGTACCAGCCATATACCTGCCAGACCCTGAGACCATGCTGGAAATACCATGATGAGCAAGACAGGCATGGCTCCTGTCCTCAGGGTGGTAAGTCTACAAGACCTTTCACATAACTTACTTAATTTGATCCTCACAGTCAACTTAGGAAGGGATAATGTTATTATTATCCCTCTTTTCAAGAGAAAACTGAAACTTTGTGAGAGGAAATTCATTCTTTACATAGCACAGTAGAAGAAAATCGGGGATTCTTTTCATTATAACTTAATGATATGCTGCTGCTGCTGCTGCTGCTGCTAAGTCGCTTCAGTCGTGTCTGACTCTGTGCGACCCCATAGATGGCAGCCCACTAGGCTCCTCTGTCCCTGGGATTCTCCAGGCAAGAATACTGGAGTGGGTTGCCATTTCCTTCTCCAATGCATGAAAGTGAATTGGATTCTTTTCGTTATAACTTAATGATATGCTGCTGCTGCTGCTGCTAAGTCGCTTCAGTTGTGCCCGACTCTTAGCGACACGGTGGACTGCAGCCTACCAGGCTCCTCCATCCATGGGATTTTCCAGGCAAGAGTACTGCAGTGGGTTGCCATTGCCTTCTCCAATGATATGCTAGTGGGACTCTATGGACCAAGGTCCATTTTTCCAGTAGTCATATATGGATGTGAAAGTTGGACCATAAAGAAAGTTGAGTGCTAAAGAACTGATGCTTTTGAATTGTGCCGGAGAAGACTCTTGAAGGTCCCTTGGATAGCAAGGAGATCAAACCAGTCAATCCTAAAGGAAATCAACCCAGAATATTCATTGGAAGGACTGATGCTGAAGCTGAAGCTCCAATACTTTGGCCTCCTGATGCAAAGAGCTGACTCATTGGAGAAGACCTTGCCACTGGGAAAGACTGAAGGTAGAAGGAGAAGAGGGCAGCAGAGGATGAGATGGTTAGATAGTGTCACCGACTCAATGGACATGAGTTAGAGCAAACTCCAGGAAATAGTGAAAGACAGGGAAGCCTGGCATGCTATAGTTCATGGAGTTGCAGAGTCAGACTTGATTTAGCAACTGAACAACAATACTCTGTGTTGGTCTAGTCCTTCTCCCAGGAAGTGTATCTCTGCTCTTTTAAGGGAAGTCTGTGGGGAAATGTGCTTAATAAACTTGTCTGAAGCTCACTTTTTCTGGAACATATCCAGTCTGTGAAATTAGACTGTTCTTTCTTTAGTAGAACACTTGGCTCTGAAATTTAACAATTGGGCTTCCAGTCGTCTCATATCTTACTATTAGTTGAATGTGAAAGGTGTGAATTGTATCTTTAATGCCTTCTGACCTGTTCTTTCCACCTTCTTCATGACCTTTTTGCCTTTCCTGTCCACCAAGAGGACACTTTACTATGCTAATATGCCTTATGGAGCTTCAAACAGGGGAAGAAAATATACTTGTTTCCCTTCTCTTTCCACCTATTTGTTTTTTCTGGCATTATCTTTTAAAAAAAAATTATTGGAGTATAGTTGATTTACAATGTTGTGTTAGTTTCAAGTGTACAGCAAAGTGATTCAATTATACATGTACATATATATTCAGTGAACTCCGGGAGTTGGTGATGGACAGGGAGGCCTGGCGTGCTGCAATTCATGGGGTCGCAAAGAGTCGGACACGACTGAGCGACTGATCTGATCTGATATATTCATTGTTTTTCAGATTCTTTTCCCATATCAGTTCAGTCAGTTCAGTTCAGTCGCTCAGTCGTGTCCAGCTCTGCGACCCCATGAATCGAAGCATGCCAGGCCTCCCTGTCCATCATCAACTCCCGGAGTTAACTCAGACTCACTTCCATTGAGTCAATGATGCCATCCATATGGGTTATTACAAAATATTGAGTATAGTTCCCTGTGCTATACAGTAGGTCCCTGTTGGTTATCTACTTTATATATAGTCCTGTGTGTATTTTAATCCCAAGCTCCTAATTTATCCCTCCCCTTCCCCCCACCCTACACTTTTCCTGTTTGGTAACCTTAAGTGCATTTTCAATATCTCTGAGTCTTTCTGTTTTAAAGGTAAGTTTATTTATATTATTTTTAAAATTAGATTTCATTATGAGTGATAGCATATGATATTTTTCTTTGTCTGACATACTTCAATTAGTATGATAATCTCTAGGTCTGTCCATGTTGCTGTAGGTGGCATTATTTCATTTTCTAGTGGCTGAGTAATATTTTGTTGTATATATGTACCACATCTTCTTTATCCATTCCTCTACTGATGGACATTTAGATTGCTTCCTTTCATTGGCTATTGTAAATAGTCCTGCAATGAACCTTGAAATGCATGTATCTTTTTGAATTATGGTTTTGTCCAGAGACATGCCCAGGAATAGGACTGCTGGATGATATGGTAGCTCTATTTTTATTTTTTAAAGGAACCTCCATACTAAGTCCATACTGTTTTCCATAATGGCTGTACCAATTTACATTCCCACCAACAATGTAGGAGGGTTACTTTTTTCCTACACCATCTCCAGTATTTATTGTTTATAGATTTTTTTGAGGATGGTCATTCTGATCAGTGTGAAGTCATATCTCACAGCAGTTTTGATTTGCATTTCTCTGATAATTAGTGATGTTGAGCATTTTCCATGTGCTTTTTGGCCATCTATATGTCTTCTTTTGAGAAATGTCTATTTAGATCTTCTGCCCACTTTTTAATTGGGTTGTTTGCTTTTGTAACCTGAGCTCCATGAGCTTTTTATATATTTTGGAGAGTAATCCCTTGTCAGTCCCTTGTTTGCAAATATTTTCTCCCATTCTGTGGGTTGTCTTTTCATTTTGTTTATGGTTTCCTTTGCTGTGTAAAACCTTTTAAGTTTAATTAAGTCCCATTTGTTTATTTATGTTTTTATTTTCATTACTCTAGGAGGTGGATCAAAAAAGATACTGCTATGAATAATATAAATAAAAACAAAAATAAATGGGACCTACTTAAACTCAAAAGCTTTTGCACAGCAAATGAAACCATAAACAAAATGAAAAGACAACCCACAGATTGGGAGAAAACCTTTGCAAGTGATATGACCAACAAGGTTCAGTTCAGTTCAGTCGCTCAGTCATGTGCGACTCTTTGCAATGCCATGAATTGCAGCACACCAGGCCTCCCTGTCCATCACCAACTCCCGGAGTTCACTCAGACTCACGACCATCGAGTCAGTGATGCCATCCAGCCATCTCATCTTCTGTTGTCCCCTTCTCCTCCTGCCCCCAATCCCTCCCAGCATCACTTGACTCTTTTCCAATGAGTCAACTCTTCGAATGAGGTGGCCAAAGTACTGGAGTTTCGCTTTAGCATCATTCCTTCCAAAGAACACCCAGGGCTGATCTCCTTCAGAATGGACTGGTTGGATATCCTTGTAGTCCATGGGATTCTCAAGAGTCTTCTCCAACACCATAGTTCAAAAACATCAATTCTTTGGCACTCAGCCTTCTTCACAGTCCAACTCTCACATCCATACATGACCACAGGAAAAACCATAGCCTTGACTAAATGGACCTTTGTTGGCAAAGTAATGTCTCTGCTTTTGAATATGCTATCTAGGTTGGTCATTACTTTCCTTCCAAGGAGTAAGTGTCTTTTAATTTCATGGCTGCAGTCACCATCTGCAGGGATTTTGGAGCCCAAAAAATAAAGTCTGACACTGTTTCCCCATTATTTCCCATGAAGTGATGGGACCAGATGCCATGATCTTCGTTTTCTGAATGTTGAGTTTTAAGCCAACTTTTTCACTCTCCACTTTCACTTTCATCAAGAGGCCTTTTGGTTCCTCTTCACTTTCTGCCATAAGGGTGGTGTCATCTGCATATCTGAGGTTATTGATATTTCTCCCGGCAATCTTGATTCACACTTGTGTTTCTTCCAGTCCAGCATTTCTCATGATGTACTCTGCATGTAAGTTAAATAAGCAGGGTGACAATATACAGCCTTGACCAACTCCTTTTTCTATTTGGAACCAGTCTGTTGTTCCATGTCCAGTTCTAACTGTTGCTTCCTGACCTGCATACAAATTTCTCAAGAGGCAGATCAGGTGGTCTGGTATTCTCATCTCTTTCAGAATTTTCCACAGTTTATTGTGATCCACATAGTCAAAGGCTTTGGCATAGTCAATAAAGCAGAAACAGATGTTTTTATGGAACTCTCTTGCCTTTTCCATGATCCAGCAGATGTTGGCAATTTGATCTCTGGTTCCTCTGCCTTTTCTAAAACCAGCTTGAACATCTGGAATTTCACGGCTCATGTATTGCTGAAGCCTGGCTTGGAGAATTTTGAGCATTACTTTACTAGCCTGTGAGATGAGTGCAATTGTGCAGTCGTTTGAGCATTCTTTGGCATTGCCTTTCTTTGGGATTGGAATGAAACTGACCTTTTCCAGTCCTGTGGCCACTGCTGAGTTTTCCAAATTCACTGGCATATTGAGTGCAGCACTTTCACAGCATCATCTTTCAGGATTTGAAATAGCTCAACTGGAATGCCGTCACCTCCACTAGCTTTGTTTGTAGTGATGCTTTCTAAGGCCCACTTGACTTAACATTCCAGGATGTCTGGCTCTAGGTCAGTGATCACACCATTGTGAGTATCTTGGTTGTGAAGATCTTTTTTGTACAGTTCTTCTGTGTATTCTTGCCACCTTTTCTTAATATCTTCTGCTTCTGTTAGGTCCATACCATTTCTGTCCTTTATTGAGCCCATCTTTGCATGAAATGGTTCCCTTGGTATCTCTAATTTTCTTTTTTTTTTTTTTAATTTATTTTATTTTTAAACCTTACATAATTGTATTAGTTTTGCCAGATCTCTAGTCTTTCCCATTCTGTTGTTTTCCTCTATTTCTTTGCATTGATCTCTGAGGAAGGCTTTCTTATCTCTCCTTGCTATTCTTTGGAACTCTGCATTCAGATGCTTATATCTTTCCTTTTCCCCTTTGCTTTTTGCTTCTCTTCTTTTCACAGCTATTTGTAAGGCCTCCCCAGACAGCCATTTTGGTTTTTGGCATTTATTTTCCATGGGGATGGTCTTGATCCCTGTCTCCTGTACAATGTCATGAACCTCAGTCCATAGTTCATCAGGCACTCTATCAGATCTAGTCCCTTAAATCTATTTCTTACTTCCACTGTATAATCATAAGGGATTTGATTTAGGTCATACCTGAAAGGTGTAGTGGTTTTCCCTACTTTCTTCAATTTCAGTCTGAATTTGGCAATAAGGAGTTCATGATCTGAGCCACAGTCAGCTCCTGGTCTTGTTTTTGCTGACTGTCTAGAGCTTCTCCATCTTTGGCTGCAAAGAATAGAATCAGTCTGATTTCAGTGTTGACCATCTGGTGATGTCCATGTGTAGAGTCTTCTCTTGTGTTGTTGGAAAAGGGTGTTTGCTATAACCAGTGCGTTCTCTTGGAAAAACTCTATTAGCCTTTGCCCTGCTTGATTCCATATTCCAAGGCCAAATTTACCTGTTACTCCAGGTGTTTCTTGATTTCTTACTTTTGCATTCCAGTCCCCTATAATGAAAAGGACATCTTTTTTGGGTGTTAGTTCTAAAAGGTCTTGTAGGTCTTCGTAGAACCTTTCAACTTCAGCTTCTTCAGCATTACTGGTTGGGCCATAGACTTGGATTACTGTGATATTGAATGGTTTGCCTTGGAAACGAACAGAGACCATTCTGTCGTTTTTGAGATTGCATCCAAGTACTGCATTTCGGACTCTTTTGTTGACCATGATGGCTACTCCATTTCTTCTGAGGGATTCCTGCCCACAGTAGTAGATAATAATGGTCATCTGAGTTAAATTCACCCATTCCAGTCCATTTTAGTTTGCTGATTCCTAGAATGTTGACATTCACTCTTGCCATCTCCTGTTTGACCACTTCCAATTTGCCTTGATTCGTGGAACTAACATTCCAGGTTCCTATGCAATATTGCTCTCTACAGCATCGAGCCTTGCTTCTATCACCAGTCACATCCACAACTGGGTATTGTTTTTGCTTTGGCTCCATCTCTTCCTTCTTTCTGGAGTTATTTCTCCACTGATCTCCAGTAGCGTATTGGGCACCTACTGACCTGGGGAGTTCCTCTCTAAGTATCTTATCATTTTGCCTTTTCATACTGTTCATGGGGTTCTCATGGTACTCAACAAAGTATTAGTCTCCAAAATTTACAAACAGTTCATTACACGTAACAGCATCAAAACAAACAACCCAGTCAACAAATGAGCAGAAGACCTGAATGGATATTTTTCCAAAGATGTACAGATGACCAATAGGCACATGAAAACATGTACAACATCACTAATTATTAGATAAATGCAAATCAAAACTACAATGTGATATCACCTCACACCAGCCAGAATGGCTGTCATAAAAAAAAAATCCACAAAAAATAAATGTTGGAGAGGGTGTGGAGACAAGGGAAGCCTCCTTCATTGTTGGTGGGAATGAAAATTTGTATAGCCACTATGGAGAACAGTATGGAGTTTCCTTAAAAACATGTATAATATCATATATGAAATGAAAAAAAAAAATAAACACAGAGCTACCATATGACCTTGCATTCCCACTTTTAGGCATATATCTGGAGAAAAACATGATCTGAAAGAATATATGCACCCCAGTATTCATTGCAGCACTATTTACAATAGCTAAGACATGGAAGCAACCTAAATGTCCATCAACAGAGGAATGGATAAAAAAGATGTGGTACATATATGGGATACTACTCAGCCATTAAAAAGAAGGAAATAATGCCATTTGCAGCAACATAGAATGGACCTAGATAATGTCATACTGAGTGAAGTAAGTCAGACAGAGGAAAAATATTGTATGACATCCCTTATATGTGGAATCTAAAAAGAAATGATACAAATGAACTTATTTACAAAACAGAAAGGCTCACAGACTTAGAAAATGAACTTATGGTTGCTGGGGGAAAGGATAGTTAGGGAGTTTGGGATGGTCATGTACACACACTTCTATATTTAAAATGGATAATCAACAAGGACCTATTATATAGCACATGGAACTCTGCTCAATGTTATGTGGTAGCCTGGATGGGAAGGGACTTGGGGGAGAATGGATACATGTTTATGTATGGGTGAGTCCCTTCTCTCTTCACCTGAAACTATCACAACATTGTTAATAGGTTATACCCCAATATAAAAAAAAAAGTTCAAAACAAAATAAAAAATGAAAAAGAAACTGCTGAAATTTATATCAAAAGTGTTCTTCCTGTGTTTTCCTCTAAGAGATTTATAGTGTCTGGCCGTACATTTAGGTCTTTCATCTACTTTGAGTTTATTTTTGTGGATGGTGTTAGAGAATGTTCTAATTTCATTTTTTCACATGTAGCTGTCCAGTTTTCCCAGCACCACTTACTGAGAGGACTGTCTTTTCTTCATTGTATATTCTTGCATCTTCTGTTGTAGATTAATTGTCCATAAGTGTGTGGGTCTATTTCTGGGCTTTCTATCCGGTTCCATTGATCTATATAGAGAGAACTTATTCAACATAATAAAGACTGCACCTGACAAACCCACAGCTAGCATCATTCTCAGCAGTGAAAGGCTGAAAGCATTTGCTCTAAGATCAGGAACAAGACAGGGATGTCTGCTGTTGCCACTATTATTCAACATAGTTTTGGAAGTCCCAGCCACAGCAATCAGAGAAGAAAAGAAATAATAGGAATCCAAATTGGAAAAGAAGATGTAAAACTGTCACTTCATTTGCAGATGACATGATACTATACATAGAAAATCCTAACGATGCTACCAGAAAACTACTAGAACTCATCGATGCATTTGGTAGAATTTCTGGATACAAAATTAATACACAGAAATCTCTTGCATTCCTATATACTAACAATGAAAGGTCAGAAAGAGAAATTAAGGAAACAATCTCATTTACCATCACATCAAAAAGAATAAAATACCTAGAAATAAACCTGCCATCTATGGGGTCACACAGAGTCGGACACGACTGAAGCGACGCAGCAGCAGCAGCAGCAGCAGCAAGGAGGCAAAAGACCTATACTTAAGAAGCTATAAGATACTGATGAAAGAAATCAAAGTTGATGCAAATAGATGGAGAGATATACCATGTTCTTGGATTGGAAGAATCAATATTGTGAAAATGATAATATCCAAAGTAATCTATAGATTCAGTGCAATCTCTACCAATTACCAATGCCTATTTTCACAGAACTGGAACAAAAATTTGTATGGAATTAATTAGTTTGGAAAGTCAAAAAACCCAAATAACCAAAGCAATCCTGAAAAAGAAAAACGAAACTTGAGGAATCAGCCTCCCTGAATTCAGGCTATACTACGAAGCTACAGTAATCAAAACAGTACAGTACTTGCTTCCATTATCTTTTAAGCAATGTCTGCAAAGGGATGATTTGTTAACAGTAAGATGATAAAAATGTCAAGCCTCAAAGGAATGGAATTCTGAAGTGGTAGAATTCTGCTGTCAAACAGCAGAAAAAGCAAGACTTCTGCTTTTTGTTTTAACTTTGGTCCATTAATGTCTCATGAATCTATAATCACTGGGATAAGATATTCATGTTACATTTACACCATCAACTTCTGAGGTAGTATGGCAGGTGCCTTTCATATACAAGCTTATAACTCCTTACAGGAGCCCCAGTATGTAGGTACCTAATATACAAAAGAGGAAACAGAAGTTGCCTTTAAATGTCCTCCCTCTTTTACATCCTTTTTTTATAATAACTTGGAAACTTAATTAAAGAAAGGATTTGCTGCTACTGCTAAGTCACTTCAGTCATGTCCGACTCTGTGCGACCCCATAGACGGCAGCCCACCAGGCTCTGCTGTCCCTGGGGTTCTCCAGGCAAGAACACTGGAGTGGGTTGCCATTTCCTTCTCCAATGCATGAAAGTGAAAAGTGAATGTGAAGTCGCTCAGTCATGTCCAACTCTTCGTGACCCCATGGACTGCAGCCTACCAGGCTCCTCTGTCCATGGGATTTTCCAGGCAAGAGTACTGGAGTGGGGTGCCATTGCCTTCTCCAAAAGAAAGGATTTACTGATAGGTTAAGTGAATGAGGCATGTAACTAAAAAGCACTGGAGCTAAGATTTGAACCCAGAGCTCTATGGCAGCAAAGTCTGTGCTTTTCCACTTATACTAGTGCTTCTCAAACTTTCTACAGCCAGACATGAATTCTACAAGCTATTCAAGTGACATCCATGATCAAATATGTTTGTGAAATACTGAATGTATTTGATTTCTTTGGAGATTCACAGTGTATACTTAGCAAATTTAGATGCTAGGGACTGCTAAATAGAAAAAAAAAAAAAAAACCTATTTATGTAGCTTAACCTAGCATTTGAGTTTCTGTTCTCTTCCTGGTTCAAACACTTAAAACACTCACTTGTAGGATGGGGAAATGCGACTCTGCAATGCAGCAGTTAAAGTGATGAGTAAACCAGGACAACTGCTAGGCTTGAATAAAAGGCTTCCCTGTGGAGCTAAGGTCACTGTCTGGGTCAGAATGATCTGGTACAATCTAGAAGGCAGTGTTAATTATGGTCTTAGGAACAGAAAGTGTCACATAAGAAATGGAAAAAGTGCCTTAAAAAGGGGAAAGATTTATGTGAAAAGGATCCCATTTAGCTGGAAGTATAGCTACAGTATGCTAAGTAAGCAAGAAGAGGCTGCAATTAAAAATAGAATCCTCAGGTTGTATTTTTATATATAGTTACGTATTGTCGCCCTGCTTATTTAACTTATATGCAGAGTACATCATGAGAAACGCTGGACTGGAAGAAACACAAGCTGGAATCAAGATTGCCGGGAGAAATATCAATCACCTCAGATATGCAGATGACACCACCCTTATGGCAGAAAGTGAAGAGGAACTCAAAAGCCTCTTGATGAAAGTAAAAGTAGAGACTGAAAAGATTGGCTTAAAGCTCAACATTCAGAAAACAAAGATCATGGCGTCCGGTCCCACCACTTCATGGGAAATAGATGGGGAAACAGTGGAAACAGTGTCAGACTTTATTTTTCTGGGCTCCAAAATCACTGCAGATGGTGACTGCAGCCATGAAATTAAAAGACGCTTACTCCTTGGAAGGAAAGTTATGACCAACCTAGATAGCATGTTCAAAAGCAGAGACATTACTTTGCCAACAAAGGTCCATCTAGTCAAGGCTATGGCTTTTCCTGTGGTCATGTATGGATGTGAGAGTTGGACTGTGAAGAAAGCTGAGCACCGAAGAATTGATGCTTTTGAACTGTGGTGTTGGAGAAGACTCTTGAGAGTCCCTTGGACTGCAAGGAGATCCAACCAGTCCATTCTAAAGGAGATCGGCCCTGAGATTTCTTTAGAAGGAATGATGCTAAAGCTGAAACTCCAGTACTTTGGCCACCTGATGTGAAGAGTTGATTCATTGGAAAAGACTCTGATGCTGGGAGGGATTGGGGGCAGGAGGAGAAGGGGACGACAAAGGATGAGATGGCTGGATGGCATCACTGACTCGATCGACGTGAGTCTGAGTGAGCTCTGGGAGTTGGTGATGGACAGGGAGGCCTGGCGTGCTGTGATTCATGGGGTCACAAAGAGTTGGACACAACTGAGCAACTGAACTGAACTGATAATTGGGTCCTTTCTCATTTTTCAGAATAAGACCAACAAGAGAGATTGATTCATTTTCCTAGGGTGACCAACCATCTCAGTTTGCAGGATTATCAGTCTAAAACTGGAAGAGGCTTGGGTAAACCTGGACAAGTGGTGAAGCTACATTTACTGAAAAATGATAATTTGCAAAGGTAAACACTCAGGCACCACATCCATGCAGTCTGAACATATTTTAAAAGTTCATTCTCTTCATCAAGGGTTCACATGGATAATTGATGATACAGTTTTGATGTAGAGTGAAGTGTTCTCACACGTTAGATGTTAATCATACAGTTTGAGATTCATCAGGGACCCATCAGATTTTTATTCTTAGCAAGTCAGATCAGAGGGCAGTGTAATTAATCTGATACTGGCACCCTTAGTGATGTCGGCCTGACCCAGGGAGACCTGTGCCAATTCCAGGGCTGTCAGAATCCACTGGGAGGCAGAAAGCAGGGTTTCAGGGCTGCTGCAGCCTCTAGCGGGATTCCCAGGTGGTGCTAGTGGTAAAGAATCTGTCTGCCACTGCAGGAGACATGGGTTCTATTCCAGGGTTGGAAAGCTCCCCTGGAGGAGGGAATAGCAACTCACTCCAGTATCTTTGTCTGGAGAATCCCAGACAGAGGAGCCTGGTGGGCTATAGTCCATAGGGTCGCAAAGAGTCAGACATGACTGAGCAGCTAAGCAGCAGCAAGACTTACTTTTATAAAGAAGATAGCAGTCTGTTTATTTTCCAGTTAAAAGAAAATGAAAGAGTTGCTCTCTAAAATTTCAGTACTGGAGTTCACGGTCCTGCATAGCTTCTGAACCTGCATAAAAACGTCTGATTTGCAGGAGGCTGGTTGTTGAATTATGATACTGAGAACTGTGCCATCACAACTCTAAAACCTTGCAAAACAAATGCCCTTGTAAAGTCTCCATTGAAATATTAAACTTTCTCCACTAGGGCATCTTATAGAAGGTTTCAAATGACTGGAGGGGAAATAAAGAGATTAATCACTTTTAAGCACCAATTATTGTGGCTCTGGACAATCAATTTTTTAAAAGAAATAAAATTTCTAGGACTTAACACTGCTATGCTTCAGCTAATGACTATTTATTATTTACGGGCTTAACTGGTTTATATCCTTAAACATATCCTAATTTATGTAAGGTTTATTTGTTGTTGTTGTTGTCATTTTTCAGTTGCTAAGTCATGTCTGACTCTTTGCAACCCCATGGACACTAGCCCACCAGGCTCCACTGTTCATGGGATTTCCCAGGCAAGAATACTGGAGTGGGCTGCCATTTCCTTCTCCAGGGGATTTTCCTGACCCAGCGATCAAACCATCTCCTGCATTGGCAGGCGGATTCTCTACTGCTAAGGTTTATATCCTTATTTGTATCTTTAAAGTCCTAACAATTATTTCTTTGACTTGAGTGTCCAGTTTCAGATTTAATACTCTACGGTCAGTTTTTCTGAAAGGAAAGATCTAGAAATAAATAAGTGGTAAATTTTCCAAAAACAACTATGTAGATTATAAGTTGATTTTCTTGAGGAGCAACTTTCCCAGATCTTCTTCTTACATCCCTAGGTAGGCTTACCCAGTTATTTAATTATCACTCTATTAAGCTCACTTCTTACTGCTCCTTTTAATATGGACAGTCTTAGGGTTTTGCGGTCTTTTTTGCTCTCCTCATGTACTTTCTCTAGACCATCTCGTCAACAGCCATGACTTTAACTGACATCTCTAAACTTTTGACACTAAATTTATAGCTCTACCCAAGACTCTCTCTAAAGCTCTTTTTACACCTTTCCCTGGAAATTTCATAGTCATCTTAAACTCAAGATCTCCAAAGCTGAGTTGGCCATCATCTTTTCTTTTATTCTCTACTTCAAGAAGTGATACCACCACCTATCAGCCAGCCAGGCCAGAAATTATGAATTATTTTGGATTTTACTCTCCCTGCAGAATGACCACAGTCCACTATGAGCAAGTTCCCTCTTGCCATCGTGTGTGACTCTTCATGGCTCTGGTCATCCATCTCACACTGGAAGATGCCATTAAAGTTCTCTTGCAGCACTAATGATGAATGGAGGTCTGGAGTGAGGGGAGAGGAGATGTCCCTTCAAATCTCTGGGTCATGTGTCTTAAAAGCCAAATCACAGGTCCAACTCCCCTTTCTCCTTCATCCAGTTGTGATTCATGATGGTGAGTACAAGACAGCTACCAAACTGCACTGAGAACCATTCCTATATTCTACCTGCAGATGTGTTTCTAGAAACAGTATGGAGGAGTCTCCAAAAAATTAAAAATAAAACTTGCACATAATACAGCAATTTCACTACTAGGTATTTATCCAAAGAAAATGAAAACACTAATTAAAAAGATATTAATACATACATCTCTGTGTTCACTGCAGCATTATTGATAATAAGCAAGGTATGGAAGCAACCTAAGTATTCATCAGTGGATAAATGGATAAAGAAGATTGAGTATATATATATATATATATAAATATTACTCAGTCATAAGAAGAATGAAATCTTGCCATTTGCAATAGCATGAGCGTACTAGAGGGTATTATGCTAAATGAAATAAGTCAGAGAAAGACAAGTACCATACGATTTCACTTGTAGGTGGAATCTAAGGAAAAAAACCAACCAGCAAACTAGAAACAGGCTCATATATACAGATAACACATTGGTGATCACCAGAGGGGAAGGGATCTGGGGTTGGGCAGAATAGGTGAGGGGAATCAAGACGTATAAACTTCTAGTTATAAAATAAGTAAGTCATAGGGATATAATATACAGCAAAGGGAATATAGTCAATACTATTGTAATAACTTTGTGTGGTGACAGATGATTATTGGGCTTAGCATTGTGATCAATTTGTAAAGTATATAAATGTTGAATTACTATGTTGTGTACTTGAAACTAATATAATGTTGTATGCCAACTATACTTCAATTAAATTTTTTTATTAAAAATAAGATAGGTTTGAGTTATCCAAAGGATGCTACTGGGCATCACTTTTTATACATCCAGAACATCTGAACCCAGTTTAGGCTCAGGCTTGAACGTCAGGCATCCACTTAGACAAATGATACGTGCAGCTTGAGGCTCTAGACAATTCCTGAATGCCTTTATTGACCAGGTCTGGGGTCATAATTTGAGGAGTTACTTGAAAACACCATTCACTTGTCACATACAGCAGTTCAAGTGGATGCTCTCATAACATTTGAAAAGTGCTTTGGCATTTACATGAAGAAATTAGAAAGAGGCTCCCTTCCTACGGTCCCTGCAAATAAGGCTCTTTGCTAAACAAACATGCTGTTTGAAGCACAGTTCTTTTAAGCCTTTGCCCCCTAGAAAGGGCTTCCCAGGTGGCTCAGCAGTAAAGAATAAACCTGCAGTACAGGAGACCTGGTTTCAATCCCTGGGTTGGGACGATCCCCTGGAGGAGGGCATGGGAACCCGCTCCAGTATTCTTGCCTGGAGAATCCCATGGACAGAGGAGACTGGTGGGCTAAAATCTACAGGGTCGCAAAGAGACATGACTGAAGCAACTGAGTATGTACGCACACACGTCAACTAGAGAAGAGGACCCTGATCATCCAGCTTGTATAATGCAATCGCTAGTCTGCAGTGATTTGTCCCTACAGCCCTGCTGAACAAGGGCTGAGTCACCCACGAGTGTAGAAATGTGAGAATGTCACTTGCACATATTTGGTGATCTTACTTGAAGTCATTACTGAGTTTCAACCAATTTTCAAGAGATTTTTTTTTTTTTCTTCAGTGACCATCCGCAGTGTCATACTACTCTTGTGAAACAAAAGGTCTGAGATTTTTCTTTTCTGACATTTTTTTTTTTTTTTTTTTGTGGAAGGTAAATTAAGCTTTGCAGAAATCTATGGCTCATTTTAGAAAGAGTCTGCCCTTTAGTACTAACAGGTACATATAATCTTCAGAGCCTCAGACCTTTCACAGGTATTTAGAGAAATATTGAACTTATGATATTATCTAATTAAATGAATGAAAAACTAAGAGTACAACCAACTAAAATTTGGCTTTCCTCTGATCACCCTACTGGAATCACAATACTTTCAGAGGTCATCCCTTTTTCCCTCCCTACTCCTTGGGAGCAATGCCAACATTTTTTCTTACATTTTACTATTTCCTCTTTTTTTTTTTCTTTTTTCATCCTGAGAGCGACATGGTCAAATTGATATTTTAGAAGGATCAGCCCAGTATCTGAGAGGAGAATGAATGGGAGGACAGACTAGTCGGGGGTGCAATTAGGCTGGGGGCAAATGCCATATCCAGACAAGCTGAGAGCCTGGCTGAGAGAGGACTGGAGGGTCAGGTCAGTAGTACCAGGTACAGGGAGATCCAAGACAGTTCTTCTCTGGCACAAGTGTAGCTTCTGGAGATGGATAGGGTGGAGGGTAGATGTGGGAGGGGGTTGCTGGGGTAGAAATGCCTTTGGGACATTCAGGGAACATGCTCAGAGATAATTGTCTTGGACGAACCTGTGTCTGTATATGGTATGGGTGTTATTCCCTAAAACAGGTCTGAACTTCCCCACGAGCTCCCTAAGCACTATGCATCCAGCGTGCAGTGTGTAAGGGAAAGCCAATCAATAAACACCATTTTCCTCTCTAGTTTAAATCGTTTAACCGCTTTGAGTCAGTGCTCAGTCTTTGTTTTTAAATTTTAATTTGTGCTATGTACTTAGTCACTCAGTCATATCTGATTCTTTGTGGCCCCATGGACTGTAGCCCACCAGCCTCCTCTGTCCATGAGATTTCCCAGGCAAGAATACTGGAATGGGTTGCCACTTCCTACTGCAAGGGATCTTCCCAACCAGAGGACCGAACCTGGGTCTCTTGTGTCTCCAGTGTTCACAAGCACTTTCTTGTTCAAGAAGCAGTGTTCAAGCAGTGTTCTTGTTCTTGAAGCAGTGATCAAGCCACCTGGGAAGCTCCAATATTTAGTTTATTTCTCTCTTCCTTAGGAAGCCCGTAGCATCTGATTATATGAGACTCCATCTGATTACATGAGACTCCACCCCCATCTCTGTCTCTGTGGGTCACTTTTTGTCTCCGTGTCTTTGAGGAGCAAAGAGAAGGCCCTTGTGCCCAGAGAATAGAGAGCGGGGCTGTGGGGGCCGGCCTCTGCCAGGTGAATCTGGGATATCATAAGAGCCAGACCATGAGGATCTGGTGAGCTATACTGGGAACATTGGTCCTTATTCCAAGAGAAACCAGAAGCTCTTTATGGGTCTTAAAAGGGTGAACCAGTTCCTGATGTGACTTTTAAAGGCCAGGACAGTGCAAAGAATGGAACTGAGTGAAGCAGAAGCGGACCTGGCTGAGCAGTTAGAGGCCGAGGCCACAGGGCGAGAGGACAACAGCCTCTGCAGCTGCGGTGACAGTGAAGAGGGGTGTACTGTTAGGAGAGAAAATGGGCAGAACCTGGGGACTGTTTAGGTGGGGGTTCCTGAAGGAGAAGGCTAGCGTGATCCCGGGCTTTCTGCAAGGAGCAACAGAAGACATGGTAGTCATTGTGAGAGATGAGGAGGAAGCGCAGACTGGGAAGGGGAAGGATTCTCCTAAATATCCACACTCATTTCTCCTGCCCCATCTGCCCGGCCAGTTCTAGCTGCCACTCCCCTTTCCAAATGGTCAGCTGCAGCCACAGAGATAACTCGGCCACTGACCACTATGCACACATATTCTCCAACCTCAGCTGCTCTGAGCTGAGGGCCAGCTGCTCTGGCTCTTCGGGAATATTGTATCAATTTCAAATTGAACCTTTTTCTGTTCCTCATATTAAGTTTTAAAAACATTTTTACTCTCTCCATATTTCTTTTCTTCACTTTATTGTAGTTTCAGTAATGCCATTAAAAACCCTTTAAAAATATAAATGTATTAAAGGAAAAGCATACACTAGCACAAATAGTATTCTCTTTTAACCTCCTAATTATACTATAAATAATATTATATACTATAAACATTATTATTAATACCTTTTGACCTCCTCATTCTATTCAGCTCCATGGCAACCACAAGATACATATTAGTTCCTGTTGAAAATAGGCTTTTCAAGAAACCCAAACTTGGCCTCCTGGGTCTCCTAGGTCCCAAGCTTCCTTACAATGTATCTTTCCCACCTGTCACTTGCCTTCCTATTTAAGTTCAACAGCTGTCAGTGTTTTTATTTATTTCTTAAATTTAATTTTTATTGGAGTATAGTTGCTTTGTTTGATTGTAATGTGTTAGTTTCTACTGCACAGCAAAGTGAACTAGCTTTATGTAACATATACCCCCCACCCTTTTTTTTGGCTTTCCTTCCCATTAAGGTCACTATAGAGCCCTGAGTTAGGGTTTCCTGAAATATACAGCAGACACTCTTTCCATATTTCTGGTTCTTTCTTCCCTCCTCAATTTTACCAAACTACCTTGGCTCTTAATTTACTTAAAAATATAGAAGCCAAAGGATGTGATTTTCCTCAACTTGTCTTACCCCCAGTTTAGAACTTCTCTGAACCTTCATTCATTCTCTTTTCTTTCTTGCCTCAGTGGAAGCAATCTCTCTCTCCCCTTTCCAAGCTTTTTTTTCTCCCTCTGTGTCCCCATCCCACCCTATTCCATTTTTCCTGGAGCATTATCTCATAGACTACCCCCATCTCATATCTCATGTTGAAGGAAATGGTGTTTTTCGTTTTTGTTTTGTTTTGAGCCCAGTATTTATACACTCAATGTAGAAAACTTGGAAGATATAGAAAGGAACAAAGATGAGTGTAAAAACCACCCACAATCTCATACAATGGAGAAAACCATATTTAATTTCTAATTTTTAAAAAAAAAATTTCTCTTGCTACTGATTCTCTCCCCTCAGCCTGAAAATATGTTCAGTTCTTCTCTTGTTTCTCCTCTTGGTTTTCCTATTTCCGTTAGTGATGTTATCTTTTTTATCTTATTATCATTTATCTAGGCAGGGTAGATAATAGGGAATCATCTTTGAGTCTTCAATTTCCTCAATTCAACATAAAATTCTACTGATAATATTATGTTGTTTACTTACTTGTGTTAGGTACACTGCTAAGTACATTAGCTGTGTTTTCCTGACTTTCACTGCACCACGTATTCCTGTTTTACATATAAGTAAGCAGAAACTTTGAGGTTCACAGCTAAGCAATGAAGTCAGAATTTGAACTCAAGCCTGTTTATTTCCAAAGTTTCTGCCATTTCAGTTTGTCCTCTCCTATCTTTTTCTACTACTTCTACTACTGTTGCTCTGTGCATGAGTGCTAAGTCGCTTCATTTGTGTCCAACTTTGTGCATCTCTATGGACTGTAGCCCGCCAGGCTCCTCTGTCCGTGGGATTCTCCAGGCAAGAATACTGGAGTGGGTTGCCATGCTCTCCTCCAGAGGAGCTTCTCAACCCAGGGATCGAACTCAAGTCTCCTGCGGCTTCTTCATTGGCAGGCGGGTACTTTACCATTAGCATCACCTGGAAAGCTCTACTGTTGCTCTAGCTCACATTATCAATTGCCAAATAGCCAAATCACCTCATTAACAATACTGCCCAATCTTCATTCACACTCATCATTGGAGATTGGTAGAGGTCTGGTACATTGAATTGCCCTGGTCCCATCAATTTCGTTGTATCTTTACCAAGAAACAGTTGTATTTTATCAGCGAGCCAATCAATGCACTTGTACTGTTCATTATGTTACAGCATTTAATTACATATTATATAAACCAATGAAACCTTGAGTGTAAAATAGAATTGTTCCTGTGAAAACTAAGTTGAGATTCTTTGGAAAGACTTGGTGAGAGTGAGTGGCCTGAAAATATTATAATCCAAATCAGTATAGGAAAGGTGAACCAGACATGCTTGGGAAAAGTTTGTAAACATATCTTTAAGATTCTGCACTCAGATTGCATTTTGCTGCACTTTAAGGAAACAGAAGCTTGAGTGTGGTTCTTACAAGACAAATGATACAACTCTAATTAGCAGACACTCAGAGAAAGGGCCTTGGCATTCTATTCTATTATACAATTACTGAATGTACTCATATATGTCTTAGGTTAAACTATAATATCTAAGATAAGTGTGTATAACGTTTTAAAATCCCCGGCCTGTTAAACCAAGTAAGTCAGTGTTAGTCATTCAGTTGTGTCTGACTCTTTGCAACCCCATGGACTGTAGACTGCCAGGCTCCTCTGTCCATGGAATTCTCCAGGCAAGAATACTGGAGTGGGTAGCCATTCCCTTCTCCCCGGTATCTTCTCGACCCAGGGATGGCCTGCGTCTCTTGTGTCTCCTGCATTGACAGGTAGGTTCTTTACCAGCTGAGCCATAGAGAAGCCCTTCAAAAGGTCATATCATGTTAAAAAGAATTATTCCCTTTAGGGCTTGTCATTTTACATAGTCCTTCCACTCAGGAATGATTCCCATTCTAAATGGAAAGCATGGCACAAATAAATCTATCACAAGAAAGAAACAGACTCATAGATATAGAGAACAGACTTGTGACTGCCAAAGGGGAGGGGGGAGGGAAAGTGATGGACTGGGAAGTTGGGGTTAGCAGATGTAAGCTATTATAAATAGGATGGATAAACATCAAGGCCCTACTGTATAGCACAAGAACTATATTCAGTATCCTGTGATAAACCATGATGGAATTAAAAAGCATATATATATGTCACCCTGGGGTGGGATGACTACAAATTTATTCTAGGATAGTTCTCATCTTATTAAAACCTTTTAAAATGTGAGCCATTCTTAGAGAAGGAAATAGCAATCCACTCCAGTATTCTTGACTCGAGAGTCCCAGGAACAGAGGAGCCTGGCAGGTTACAGTACATGGAGTCACAAAGACCTGGACATGACTGAGCAACTAACGCTAACACACCTCCCATTTTCCCCAGGGTAAAGAAGAGAGTGGCCTTACCTGTGATTGGTCAATGGCTGCAGGTGACTCTTCATGCATCAGGAATGTCATTGTTTTCCTTACTCGCTACAGCCTGAAGATTTAACAGCAAGGCTGGTGCTTATATATAGAAGGAAGCTAATTACTTCATTTCATTCTTTTGTTGGAACATTTTCCTACCCACTTACCAATAATCTTCCCTTTCCTTTCACAGCTCCTCTCTGAAGAGACTAACAATAGTGCATTCATCAGAAGAGCTCCAGTTGGAGCCCAGGAAGAGACAACAGAAGGCTGGGACCAGGCGGGCTGGCTAGAGGTCAGTGTCCACCAGCTCCTGGGTAATTGGCTCCCAGTCTCTCCAAAGGCATTTCTTAACAGAGGCAAATAGAAACTTCCATTTAATTCCATGTGGTATAAAAATGTAATTGTTTCACCCATAAAGGCAGTCATGTTTCTATAACAATGGCTTCATTCAGGGCTTTCAAGAGTCATTACTACAAGTTCTTTTAGGGACTTAAAAGCAATTATTTTCTTGATCTGAAGCAAAAAAAGAATCAGAACATAAGGCTCTCTTTTCCATTTTTATTTTCAATAAATAAGGAAAGACATCACCTGAGTGCTTTAATCATGAGCATCTTTGAGATGACAGTGGATGTGGGGCACTAAATTCATCTCTGACCTAAAGTCATAGCACTTTAATCAGTTTTGATGCCCTTTCTTGGAGAAATTAACAGCTCAATAAGGACAACTCACGGAAAAGACAGGTAATAAACCAAGATGTTGGTCCTCTTATGTGCCATCTGGCAACTCTATTTATTTATTTGGCTGCATTGGGTCTTAGTTGTGGCACAGGGAATCTCAGTTGCATCATTCAGGACCTTTTGCTGTGGTGTACGGATTCTCTAGATGTGGCTTGTGGGCTCAGTTGCTCAGTGGCATATGGAATCTTAGTTCCCTGACCAGGAATTGAACCTGTGTCCCCTGCACTGGAAGGTGGGTTCTTAACCATTCGACCAAGGAAATCTCTGTCTGGCAACTCTTGATAATATAAAATGGCTGAAAATTTCAAGAAAAGCCTCATCCAATCTAAGAGGGATTCTGTTTATTGTTTTTTTTTTTAACATTTCAAGAATATATAATATATATATATATATATATTAAGAGCAGACTTGCCCGATCAGCAGGGCTAAAATCAATGGGTGCTCTGGCCAGCAAGCACTATGCCCTGACTCCCTCTAATTCATATATATGGGCTAGTGGAAACTCACTTTCAGAGTAAATAATAGAAAATTAACAAATAACCTAAATATTCAATAGTAATATACTAACTGAAAAATACATATAAAATCATTAAATGAAATTATTAAAGTAATGTTGTGTGTGTGTGTGTGTATATGTGTGCTAAGTTGCTTCAGTCTTGTCTGACTCTTTGCCACCCTATGGACTGTAGCCATGGTATATATGTATATAACTACATGAAAAAGCAGGTTAAAAATAAGTATAATATATAGCTCCATTTTTTAGAAATATATGTAAACATACAGAAATACAAACATATGCCATATATGTGTGTGCGCGTGTATACACACACACATGCAGTCTATATATTATCTATTTAGGAAAAAAAAAATTGGAAGACTATACACTAAAATGTTGACTGTAGTTGTCTTCGTCTGATACGTTTATTTATTTACTTACTTTTGGCTGCACTGGATCTTCATTGCTGTGCACTGGCGCTCTCCAGTTGTGGTGAGCAGGCTTGTGGTGGCCTCTTTTGTTGCAGAGTGTTGGCTTTAGGGCATGCAGGCTTCAGTAGCTGAAGCTTGTGGGCTCCAGAGTGCAGGCTCAGAAGCTGTGGCACATGGGCCCAGTTGATTCATCCCATGTGGGATCTAGTTCCCTGACCAGGGATCAAACTCATGTCCCATGCATTTGCAGGTGGATTCCTAACCACTGGACAATCAGGGAAATCCCCATCTGAAAAGTTTTTGAGTAATTTGACTCTTTTCTTCTGCTGAAGAAAGTGTACTAATTTCTTTGTGTGTGTGTGTGTGTGTGTGTGTGTGTGTAGGAGAGAAAGAGATAGATTGTTATTTTTTATGTGATTTAAAAAGAGTTAAAACCCTAAATAATGGATTGGGGCTTAAAAATAATTAATAATAGTTACTTTAAAAGAGGTATTTGTGAACTAGAAACCTGAAATACATTGAAAACCACCTAGGCAAGTTAAAAAGAAAATCTAAACATTCTGAGGACAAAATATTATTGACTCATTTGCCAGTTTTCCACCTGTAGTAACTATGGCTTTATAACAACATAGCCAAAATTAGGTGTTAAAGTGAGTCATCAATTTAGAAAGGTAATTATAAAGTAATCCAACCTCACATGTTGATTGCATTCAACAATCCCATTCGGAAGAGCAATATTATATTCTCTTTACTCTAAGCCATTTGTTACTGAAAAAATAAATGAAAAGTGAAGAAAGCATTAGTCACTCAGTTGTGTCCGACTCTTTTCAAATGGACTTTAGCCACCAGGCTCCTCTGTCCGTGGAATGCTCCAGGCAAGAATACTGGCAACTCTTGAAAATACAAAATGCAGTGGGTAGAAATTCCCTTTTCCAGGGTATCTTCCTGACCCAGGGATTGAACCTAGGTCTCCTGCATTTCCAGCAGATTCTTTACCATTTGAGCTATCAAGGAAGCCCAAACCATTCATTACTACAACAGTCAAAAGATACAGTGTATAAAGGAGTTATACATTTTGGACTCTGCATTAGTTTATTAGAAAAATATGGGAAAAAGAGGTGGGTTTAGATATGATTTTCTTTCTCTGATTGCTCCCCTTGGAAGAATTATATTCTGGTTAATCCCCAAGGTAAGAGACTGAGGCTAATATTTATGAACACATGTTAGAGTATCTATCAGGAATCATACTGGTACATTTAACATTCACAACAATCCTGTAAGATATAGGTGTTTGCCATATAAGAGACCAAGGCTCAGAGAAATATCCTAATTTCATGGTCACACAGCCAGTAAGGTGGTGGTACCAAGATTCATATGTGGCCTTTCTGACCCCATAGACTCTGCTCTTTCCAATTAGGCCACAGTTCTAACATTCCATGGTGATAGATTGCATGGTTTTCCAGTATTACTTGATCTCACCTTTCCTATAAGACTATACATCCTGTCCCATTGCTTTTGGGTCTGGCCATGTGGCCTGCTTTGACCACTGGAGTGTGAGCGCAGATAAGATGAACACTACATGCTTTAAGAGGCAACGTGGGTTTCTGTCTACCTTGCTTGCTCTTTTCCCTCTGTCATATGAATGTCCCAAATAGAGAAGCTTCTTCAGTGTGGGTTCCAGAATGTGAAGGCACATGGAGCAGAGCCAAGCGGGTTCTAGCAGCTGCCAACACAGAGCTACCAAAATATGAGTGAGTGTGCCCTGGTTGTTTTCTGTTGCTGCAAACAAATTAACACAAACTTAGCACCTTAAAACCACAATGTATCATCTCCCAGTTTCTATAGGTCAGATGTGTGGGCATGGTGCTCCTGCATACCCTGCTGAGTATCTCACCAGGCTGAAATCAAGGCGTCAGCTGCTGTTCTCATTTAGGATTTGAAGTTCTTTTCAGAGCTCACTGGTTATTGGCAGAACGTGTCTCCTTATGATCATAGGACTTAGTTTCTGTTTTCTTACTGGCTATGGGCCAGGGCTTGGCCTCAGTTCCTAAGGGCTCCTTTCAGGCCTTTTTGGTATGGCATCTTTCATCCTCAAGCCAGTAATGGCACGTTGAATCTGCACCCTGGCAAGTCTCTGACCAGAAAACACTCTGCTTTTAATTGGTTCGCATAATTAAGGGGATCAAACCGATCAATCCTAAAGGAAATCAATCCTGAATATATTGGAAGGACTGATGCTAAAGCTGAAGCTCCAATACTTTGGCCACCTGATGCGAAGAGCTGTCTCATTAGAAAAGACCCTGATGCTGGGGAAGACTGAAGGAAGAAGGAGAAGGGGATGACAGAGAACAAAATGGTTAGATGGCATCACTCACCCAATGGACATGATTTGAGCAAGCTCCGGGAGATGGTGAAGGACAGGGAAGGCTGGCACACTGCAGTCCATAGTGTCACAAAGAGTCAGACAGGACTGAGCAACTGAATAACAGCAACCACAGGTAGGTTAGGTCTGCCTTGATAATCTTATCTTCAAGTCAACTGATTCATAAAAAGGAGGTGCCGAGGAAGATAGCAGGACTTGAGCCTCTGTACTGCTGGCTCCATAAGGGGGTCCCCATGGCGCTCCTGGGGACCGTGGGCAGCGTGGGAAGGAGCTGGGCAGGAAGAGCCAGAGACAGGACAGGAGCAGGACAGGACAGGCAGGACAGGACCACAACGTGGGGGCTGGACCAAAGGGCAAGGAGCCCAGTAGGACCTGCAGAACCCCTTTGCCATGTAACGTAACATCATCACAGGAGTAACACCATTCTTAGAATTGTGCTTACCACAAAGAGAAAACTGTGTTGAAAGCCACAGAAATTTTGAAAGATTGATTTTTACTGCTTCATAACTGACTAATGCAACTGGCTACCTGAAACTGTGTGTCTGTGCATGTAGAAAAGGACACAGATCTAAGGGGCAGCTCAATGAACTTTCACAAAATGAACACACCTCTACAACCACCACCCAGATCAAACAAATATACAAAAACAAGCAAATAGACAAAACCCAGAAAATGATTAACAACACAGGAGCCTGTTTTCATTTCCTAGATGCTAAAATTACCACAATCCTATCTTCTAACACCATAGATTATTTTTGCCTGCTTTTGAAATCGTACAAATGGTCCCTGGCTTCCTCCTCTCAATACTACATCTTTGACTCATTCCCTTTGTTGTATGCAGTTCTAGTTCCCTCCCTGTATTATATTTCATTACATGGATTTCCACAGTTTGTTTTTACATTCTTCAGTTGTTGACAGGCATTTGGTTAGTCTCCAGTTTTTAGTTGTTACCAATCTTGCTACCCAAGCTGTTTACGCTGAGATTCTTTCTCTCCCTGTCCCTCTTCCTGCCCCCCTCTCCCTTTTCCTTCCCTTCCTTCCTTTTTTTCTTTCTTTCCTTGCTTTTCTCTCTATCTCTTTCTTTCTTTCAGATGTCTTTATATCTTCCTTCTCCCCAAAAAGGAGGGAATCCAATTTCTTATTGTCAATACCTTTCAAAGTTATTGGCAATTTAAGAAACCCTCTCTGAAAGATTGTTTGGAAAACCACAGTGAATGGATTCAGACCAAAAATGTAGGGAACTGCAGGAGGGGTAAGGAATGAGGTTTCACACCCTTGGTTTATCTCAGGACAGAAACTGCTTAGGGGAGACTAAGGTCATTTCAACCATCACTCTGAGCGGAGCCATGCAGTGTAGTGGGAAACAAGGTGGACCAAGGCACCATTAAGGGCTCCAAATCGGTTCCTTTTTCTAGCTGATAACCTCAGCAAGACTACCTCTCTGAGCTTCCTTTCCTCCATCTGTCATGGAGGCAGTGATAACCTTCCATTCAGATGTTTCCATTCCTTTCCATACTTATACCCCTTATTCAGAAAACAACACATTTTGCCCCAGCCCCATTGCACCATCTGTTTTCTGATCTTCTCTGCCTTGCTTGTGTCCCAGGAAACCGGCCTCTGTAGACTGTATCACCTGGTTCTGTTACTGTTTTGCTCTGAACTGGGTTCAGCCAGTGGAAGGCACTGGCAAGGCATTGGAGGGAAAGAAGAGAAAGAGGTTGGGTGATTCTCTTGCACACACACTGCTCCCTCCCTGCCCCACTGTTGTTCTGGAGCAGCTGCGTCCCCTCAGGCCACAACACCTTTGTTCCTCTTCTACTTTTTTTTTTTTAATTATAAAACTGTTTTAAGATTTGCCATGTATTTTATTTTTTGATTACTTTTTATTGGACTATGGTTGATTTTGTGCAAACTCCAGGAGATGGTGAAGGACAGGGAAGCCTGGCGTGCTGCAGTCCATGGGGACACAAAGAGTCAGACACAACTGAGTGACTGAACAACAATAATTGATTTACAATGTGGTGTTAGTTTTTGCTGTGCAACAGAGTGAATCAGTCTTACATATACATATATCCACTCCTTTTAGATTCTTTTCCCATATAAGTCATTACAGAGTATTGAGTAGAGGTCGCTGTGCTATACAGTAGGTCCTTATTTTATATATAGTAGTCTGTATGTGTCAATCCCAATCTCCCAAGTCATTCAGTATTCCCCCCTCCCTTACTCCCTGCTAACCATAAAGTTGTTTTCCATGTCTGTGACTATTTCTGTTTCGTAAATAACATTCTTTTGTACCACTTTTTTTTAGATTCCACATATAAGTGATACTGTATATTTATCTTTCTCTGTCTGACTTACTTCCCTAACAATCTCTAGGTCCATCCATATTGCTGCAAATGGAATTATTGCATTCTTTTTTATGTCCGAGTAATATCCTGCAGGCTGTGATTCATGGGGTTGCAAAGAGTTGGACATGACTGAGTGACTGAACTGAACTGAACTGAACTGAATATTCCATTGTATGCTGTTGCTTCAGTCATGTCTGTCTCTGTGTGACTGCCAGAATCGTCTGTCTGTGGGATTCTCCAGGCAAGAATACTGGAGTGGGTTGCCATTGCCCCCCTCCAGGGGATCTTCTGGACCCAAGGATCGAACCCGCATCTCTTGTCTCCTGCATTGTCATGTGGGTTCTTTACCACTAGCTGCTGCTGCTGTTGCTAAGTCGCTTCAGTCATGTCTGACTCTTCTCGACCCCATGAACTGCAGCCTACCAGGCTCCTCCATCCATGGGATTTTTCCAGGCAAGAGTACTGGAGTGGGGTGCAATTGCTTTCTCTATTACCACTAGCACCACCTGGGAAATCCAGTTCACTTCAGTTGCTCAGTTGTGTCCAGCTCTTTACGACACCATGGACTGCAGCACACCAGGCTTCTCTGTCTGTCAACAACTCCCAGAGCTTACTCAAACTCAAGTCCATCGAGCTGGTGATCCATCCAACCATCTCATCCTCTATCATCCCCTTCTCCTCCCGCCTTCAATCTTTCCCAGCATCAGGGTCTTTTCAAATGAGTCAGTTCTTTACATCAGGTGGCCAAAAGATTGGAGCTTCAGCTTCAGCATCAGTCCTTCCAATGAATATTCAGGATTGATTTCCTTTAGGATGGACTGGTTGGATCTCCTTGCAATCCAAGGGACTCTCAAGAGTCTTTTCTCCAACACCACAGTTCAAAAACACCAATCCTTCAGTGCTCAGCTTTCTTTATAGTCCAATTCTCACATCTGTATGTGACTACTAGAAAAACCATAGCTTTGACTAGATGGACCTTTGTTAATATTCATTATATGGATATATGTAATTTGGGTTTCCCTGGTGGCTCAGACAGTGAAGTATCAGCCTGCAATGTGGGAGACTGGGGTTCAATCCCTAGGTCGGGAAGATCCCCTGGAGAAGGGAATGGCAACCCACTCCAGTATTCTTGCCTGAAGATTTCCATGGACAGAGGAACCTGATTGGTTACAGTCCATGGAGTCATGAAAAATCAGACATGACTGAGCAACTAATACACACACTTATCATATATAATATATATATATATCTTCTTTATATAAAGATATGCCATATCTTCTTATCCTTCTGTTGACGGATATTTGGGTTGCTTCCATGGCCTGGTTATTATAAACAGTGCTGCAGTGAACACTGGGGTGCATGTATCTTTTTGAATTATGATTTTCTCCAGATATATGCCCAGGAGTGGAATTGCTCCTTCTTCTCCTTTAAAGATGATTGTGATTTCTCATTCATTGGTGTTCCACCATCCTTTGCTTCTTAACCCAGTCATTATCTCTGTAAACAGTCCCTTTATTATACTGTTAGGCTTAAGCCCTTTGAAGTGGATACTTGCAGTGTTCCTGATACTGGAGAAGGGAGCCCTATCATATTGTCAAACATGATGGGGAACTAGAAATAGTATCAAAAGCTGGAAGCCAAAGAAAACCAGGGATCTAAAGAACCAGAGAGGTGAGATAGAGGAATGATGAATCATAGAGTCATATGAGCAGTTTCTGCAGTGTCTCTTAAGTTCTTTACCTGCATGGCATTTAACTTCTGTGAGTTAATATAACTACTTAATCTAGAGGTGAGGAAACTATGCCTTAGAGTGGTTAAGTAATTTCTTGACATCATTCTTTCATAACTGACAGAGCTAAGATTTGAATCCATGACATTTTACCTCCCAAACCTCTGCTCTTAAACAAAACAGAAATTTACTCTCTATTGCAGAAACAAGAGCTGTGGTTGACTGCTAGCTTTACATACTTTCGAGACTTAGTATGCAGCATAACTGTGTCTTGAAGACACAGAAATGGGACAGATAATTTGAAGATACTTAGCAAGTTTATACAGGTGTTAATGAGTACAGAGTTGGAAGGTCACGATGCGAGCAGCTGGCATCTCTTCTCCGTCACTTCCTGGTTCCCAAGCTTTGACAACTCTTTATTGACCCCAAAACAAAAGCCAGCCTCCTTTGCTTGCGCTTTAGAGTTCTCTGCAATCAGATTGCATCTCTCTTTGGGGATGACCTCCTGCCTACGACATACTCAACTTGCTGTGATCAAACTGACTTACTGTTTGTGGTTCATGTGTTTCTTCATCAGGTTGCCTTTTCTCTATTTCTCTTATTTGAAATTCTTTTCAGCCTTTTTGTCCCACTTAAAAACTACTTCCTCTAGACAGATATTTTCTTATCACCTCCCTCCTCTGAACATTGACAGCTTTGTTTATGCTACTTTCTTTGCACATATATGCTACTTGGACTTCTAGTTGTCTACATTCATCTCTCTTAGACATTAGGAGCTTGGAGGGTGAGGAACCCTAAGATGAGGAAAACAGAACCCCTACCCACAAGGTGGTAAGAACACAAAGAACTATAAATACCAATGCCTCTGTGTATTTGGGGATTTTACTTTAGGCCACTGATAAGGATATGTAAGAGTTAATGTTCATATATAGTTGAGGGAATCAGGGAAGGTTTCTTGGATAAAAAGACATTTGGTATGTACTGGGAACTCTGGTTGGGCTATGTGCCATCATAAATTGGAGAGAACCTCCTGGGAGACACAAAGTGTTGCTTTCATTGTTTATCCCAGTATCTCTGATGATTAATGAACCTAGTAACAATGTCTATCATGTACTGAGTGCTTAATAGATACCAGACCTTGTGTTACATGCTCTTTGTACATTATTTCATCTAATTCCTATGAGAGCATCCCCATTTCACAGATGTGAAAAACCAAGGCTGAAAGAGATTTGGTAATTTGTCCAAAGTGGCCCAGTTAGTAAGAGGCAGAACTAAATCTTATACCTGTATCTAACTGATTAGAAAAGTCCAAAAGATGAAATATGAGGCCACATTGCCTTTCTTGTTACAACTTGATATGATATATAATCCTTATTTATGCATCTACCACCAACATCGCAGAGAAAATTCAAATCCTCAAAGAACCACATGAAGCCAACATAATCCTCACATAATATTTATAAACTGACAGATTTTAAGCAATCTAATTATTTACAATGTGTCTCTGAGGTTCTGGTTTTTTTTTTTGAGAGTTCTACATTTTAAAAAATAATATTTCAAAACAATGTTCCATTTATCTTTTTTAGATTGATGCATTAAAATTACACCTCTTTAATCTGAGGTACCTAATTAATTCCAAACATCTTTGGTTTTCTCTTGAAGTATTTTCTAAAAATAAAATATGGTCCCACAGTAATTATGTTAGTCACCATTCAAATCATGGTCTCTATTTAAATTCAAAACTGTGTCTAGTAAGTTTAAAAAAAACTTGGTCTTTGATATTTTTATCAGGATGAAAAATGTCACAGTGCCTTCCAAATCTACGAATGAAATTAAATTTGGAGTTAGGAAACTGCCATGCATTATAGGATATGGGTTAAGTTATCAAAATCAGTGAGAGTGCACTTTCCAGATGCTCAAGCAATGAGCATTAACACTGGAGTTTCCTGGGTGCAAGTTATAAACTAGTTGTACAAGCTGAGAAAGAAATCTCAGTATTTTTTTCTTAATTCATAAAACCCTTTTTCCCTGCTGTTATGAAATATTTCTGTGCTGCGTGGGAACAGTAATGAATTTTCATATTAACAAAATAGGATTGCACATCAAGATGTTGACAAGTATGTGACTCAAAGTCTTCAACCCCAGGATGAATTAAAAGGCAGCCTCCATATTGCACTCTGTTAGAAATGGAGCACAGAGGTCAGTGAGCTTAAGGACAGATTGCTAGCAAAATCTGCTAAAGAAGTGAGAGAGAAGGAGCCTTCCAGGGGTACATTATTTTCTAACAATAGGCAGAAGAATGGCAGATGTTCAGAGGTGTGGCTCCACCAAATAGAGTGCTCTTTCTCAGGCCTCTTGTTGGATGCCTTGCACTGGTGCAGAGAAGCAGCTTTGGAGAACTACAGGAAATGTTAAAGCTTTAGTAGAGACTCCAGTGCTAAAGATTTGGGGAAAGAAGTCAGGTCTGAAAGACATAAAGTTTGGAATTGTTGGGGTTTTGGTTCCGTTTAGTAAAACTAATTGTCACCAGAAACAAAAGGACAGTGGAAAATGGAATCGGTGCAATTTTATCGAATCATTGTTGTATGCATGCATCAACATATGAACTTTTGGGCAACTAACAAACAGTATGGGCTTCTCTGGTAGCTCAGTTGGTAAAGAATCCATCTGCAATGAAGGAGACCCTGATTAGATTTATGGGTGGGGAAGGGATAGGCTACCCACTCCAGTATTCTTGGGCTTCCCTGATGGCTCAGCTGGTAAAGAATCTGCCAGGAGTACAGGAGACCTGGGTTGGGAAGATCCCCTGTAGAAGGGAAAGGCTACCCACTCCAGTATTCTGGCCTGGAGAATTCCATGGACTGTATAGGCCATGGGGTCACAAAGAGTCGGACACAACTGAGCAACTTTCACTTTGCAGATCACATATTCTTGTTAAGATATGTAGAGGGCTGAAAACATCTCCCAGAATGATCACAATTGTCTATTGTTATGCTTGGCAGGAATTGGACTATAATATGGGTAAAAATTTGATTTGTTTAAAGTATTTTACACTCCCTAGAAAATACCTCCAGCATCATGAACATCAGTAGGCTGATAAATATAATGTATCTTACGGAACAAGGCTCAGGTTGACCAACCATCCTGGTTTGTCTGGGACTGGGGAGTTTCCCCAGGACATATGGCTTTCAGTGCCTCTGAACCCACCACTAGCCTGGGGTAGTACCAGGCATGCACGGATGGTTGGTCAACTAACAATAAAATCAAATGTTTCACTTTCTGTTTCATATGCTAAATTGACATGAAATTTAAAAGTGCTAAGAACGACAACAACAACGACAAAAACCAGCTCTTTTATTTTTAAGCCACTAACTTCTATTTCTTTTTAAGAATTTTTATTTATTTATTTTGGCTGCAATGGGTCTTAGCTGCCCTGCAGAGGATCCTTTGCTGAGGTGTGGAGGCTTCTTTCTTAATGGTGGCGCGTGGGCTCAGTAGTTGCAGCTGATAGGCTTAGTTGCCCCACAGCATGTGGTATCTTAGCTCCCTGACCAGGGATTGAACCCTCATCCCCTGAATTGGAAGGTGGATTCTTAACCACTGGGCCACCAAGGAAGTCCCTATTTCATTTATTATTATTTTATTGATTTGTTGAAAAACTGATTTTTTTTTAATAAAGCAGTGCAATAAAATGTTACCTTCTATTATAAACTGAAGATTTTTTAAAATAGCTTATAAGGAATGATTCAATCATTTCATTACATTAAAGCATATCAAAGCTTTTGCTGTATATATAGAACAAATAAATAAGCCAAGTCAAAAAGCAGGCAATGAAATGAATCCTGAAAACTAATACAGTGAAAGAGAAGACGTAGCTGTATGAGAGCCAGCTGTTGCATTGGCGATGTTCGGTATTCTGATGGGAGTTCTGTACGTGGATGTGTTGAAGGACTGAAAGAAGCTGAGAAGCAGCGTCTTATTGGAGATACAGCAGACAGCTGCGTCTTGGGATGAGAGGAAGTGATGGGAGGAGTTGAGCCGCTCTGTGCCGCTTCCTTGTACTTGGGCCTCCTTGACAGAGGACAAACTGCAGTTGAAGTGGGAAGAAGAGCAGGACAGAATGTGAAAATGCATACCAACACCTGAAGATCATCCTTTTTTGTGTGCTTCAGAGCAGGGCTTCAGGCATTTCTGATTATTGCATTAGGATTTAATAATAGCTGAGTGGTTTTAAAAATACATTTTAGAAAGAACATTGCACATGTTTGTGAGTCATTCTAATTTAAAATATAAGGTGTTCTATTTTTCTTCCTTGCTTTTATATTGTGTTAATTGTACCTAAATGTACCTCATTTAACTTTTGTCAAATGAGTGAAGCTGGATACAAAGCAAGATGGCAATCATGGTTTAGGTTTTTTTAAAGGGAATATTTTATATAAACCAAGAAGAAATAAGTAAATTAAATTTACTAAATATTATTAGTATAAGCTATTTCCAGGTTGGAAAATAACAAATTTTAACTTTATTTTGTGTTATTTCCCATTCTCCAAAATGCATGCATATTATTTTCAGAGTAGAACTAATAGTCTTTCAATAAATATTCTTTTTCAAAAAAAATGAAACATTTTGATTACTTTCATATTTATTAGAGAAAGTGATAAAGTGAGAAGCATTTCTTGAGTATTTCCTACACATAAAGAAGAAGGCATGATCAATACCCTCAAAAATTGTAAAACATATCAGGAAAGGCAGACTGAACCTGGAAAAAGAAAAATCGTATTAGGTTGTGATAATAAAAGTCAGTATTATTCAAATTCATTCACTAAAAAAGCAGTTTTATGGGGACTTCCCTGGCCATCCAGTGGTGGAGAATCTGCTCTGCAGCACAAGGGACCCTGGTTCGATCCCTGGTTGGGGAACTAAGATCTCACTTGCCACAGAGAAACTAACCCCTGGGGCACAACCCCTGAGCCTGCACACCTCGAGGAAAGATTCCTGCCTGCTGCAACGAAGACGTGATGCAGCCGAATAAATAAATAGTTTTAAAAAGCAATTTTAGTATTCTTTTGTGCTATGTCCTACATCATACATGTATTGAAAAAAAACCCACTCATTAGAATACCCCTTCATCCTGGAGAACAGAATATGTTCCAGAAACTGCCCCCGCCCCTCACCATAAAAGCTTTGTACATAGCTTCCCAAAACAGCATCTAGTCTAAAATAATCCAATTTACTGCAAACGCTGATGAATGTTCACCCTCTCTTCAATCACTTCCAACTCTCCATTTGTCATTCATCTCACCAATAGGTGTCTGTGTTAAATCTCCCTATTTTATAGAGTCACTGGAAAACCAAACCAAATGGAGAAGAAGGACCACATTTTCAGAGTTTTAATATCATCTTTGGATTCTAATTGGATCTACTTTGCTTACAATTCTAATCATTTGGGTCAGTCATTTTCATTTTGAGCTGAGATAGATAATTGTATTGTGAAGTATATTGTAGTAATTGATATTGTGTAATTGTAATTGTGAAGATAGTAATTGTATTGTGAAGCTTCTCTGTACTCATCTGTACAATGGAAATAAAGCTGATCACATAGAATAAAGGTCACGCTATATCTTCCACTTGCTGAGAAATATTACATTGTCTGAAGTCTTTGTGGGAAAATTAAACATCAAACAATTACAATGATTGACCACTAAATTTTTAAAAGGTAAGAGAGCCTCTTTTTTTCTATACCCAAATAAGTGGAAAAATAAAAAAACAAAAACTATTCTCTAAATAGAATAACGGAAAATTGTTTTTCACCTTCCCTAAGAAATCAAACGTGTTATCGTTACCATGGCAACAAGTTGTCAGTCTAAAGACTGGAGTTTCTCTGGCCTGCCTGCTTATTGAGCAGAAGGAAATAGAACACTTTATTGATATTATTTTAGTTTAAAATTAAAAATCATCAATGTATTGAACTTCCCTATTGGTCCAGTGGTTAAGAATCCACCTGTCAATGCAGGGACATGGATTTGATCGAGTCCGGGAAGATTCCACATGCTGCGGGGCAACTGAGCCCACTTGTCACAACTACTGAAGCCCGGGCGCTCTAGAGCCCACACGCAGTAACTAGCGAAGCCATCTTAATGAGAAGCAATTAGAGAGCAGCCTAGCTTGCCAGAGCTAGAGAAAGCCCTCACATAGCAAAGAAGACCCAGTATAGCCATAAATAAAATAAATAAATAAAATGTAAAAATGAATGTCTTTATGTTCTTGAATGGTCGGAATACACATAGAGTAATAAGAACCACATTGCAAAAGGAATTTGGGCAGGGGTACTAACTAAGGGAGCTAGGCTCAAGGCACAGAATTTGCCATCTGTGACCTGCTGGTGGCTGGGCAGTGACCTCTTGGCTCCTGACTGGACTCTGAGTCCCTTCACTTGGCCTTGTTTCCCTGTCTCTGGTTGGGAATACTGGGTCAGTGACAACATGTGTATGAAAATCCATTTCTCACCAGTCAACAAGTGCTTATTCAGTGCATATTATCAAGCTGGTGCAAAAGTAATTGAGGTTTTTTCACTGTTGAACTTTGCCATTTGATATTGGAATACATTCTTAAATAAATGTGGTTATGTTATACATCATGGGCTTCCCTGGTGGCTCAGGTGGTAAAGAATCTGCTTGCAATGTGGGAGACCAAGATTCGATCTCTGGGTTGGTAAGATCCCCTAGAGAAGGGAATGGCTACCCACCCCAATATTGTTGCCTGGACAATTCCATGGACAGAGAAGCCTAGTGAGCCACAGTCCATGGGATCATAAAAAGTCAGACATGACTGAGTGGCTAATACTTTCACTATATATCATTTTAATGCACATTTCCTGCTTTATGTTTTTTTTTCTAATGACTTATTACTTGCTGTGTATTTTATATGTATTTGAGACTATGGAAATGATATTAGACAAAAAGCAAATTCAGGCGATTTTCTTATTCAAATTCAAAATGGGTTGTAAAGCAGCAAAGACAACTCACATCATCAAAAACACATTTGACCCAGGGACTGCTAACGAACATACAGTGCAATGGTGGTTCAAGAAGTTTTGCAAAGGAGATGAGAGCCTTGAAGATGAGGAGCACAGTGGCTGGTCATTTGAAGTTGATAACAACCATGTGAGAGCCATCATCGAAACTGATCCTTTTATAACGACACAAACATTGCCGAAGAACTCAACATCAACCATTCTACAGTCATTTGGCATGAAGCAAATCGGAAAGGTGAAAAAGCTCAATAAGTGTGTGTCTTGTGAGTTGACCACAAATCAAAAAAATTGTCATTTTGAAGTGTCATCTTCTCTTATTCTATGCGACAACAACAAACCATTTCTCTATTGGATTGTGATGTGCGGAAAGTGGATTCTATATGACAACTGGCAATGACCAACTCAGCTCAGTGGTTGGGCTGAGAAGAAGCTCCAAAGCACTTCCCAAAGCCAAACTTGCACCAAAAAAAGGACATGGCTCTTGTCTGGTGGTCTGCTGCCTGTCTGATCCACTATAGCTTTCTGAATCCTGGTGAAACCATTACATTTGAGAAATATGCTCAGCAAATCAAAGAGATGCAGCCACACATGAAGCCAGCATTGATCAACAGAAAGGGCCCGATTCTTCTCCACGACAAGCCCAACTGAATGTTGTACAACCAGCACTTTGAAAGTTGAACTAATTGGGCTACAAAGTTTTCCCTCATCGACCATATTCACCTGACTTCTCATCAACTGACTACCACTTCTTCAAGCATCTCAACAACTTTTTGCAGGGAAAACGCTTCCACAACCAGTAGGAGGCAGAAAATGCTTTTGAAGAGTTCCTGAGGCATGGATTTTTACACTACAAGAATGAGCAAACTTATTTCTTGTTGGCAAAAATGTGTTGATTGTAATTGTTCCTATTTTGATTAATAAAGATGTGTTTGAGCCAGATATAATGATTTAAAAGTCATGGTCCAAAATCGCAATTATGTTTGAACCAATCTAATACCTACCAGGTACCATTTCAGGACCTGACATGATGTTTGAACAAACAGACAAAATTACTCCCACCATAGGCTCACATTCTTGTGGGGGAAAACAGGCCAAAACCAAGCAGGTAAACCAAAACATAATATCAGATAGTAATAGAAACCACTGAGAAATATAAAGCATAATAAGACAGTAATAGGAAAATTTTTGAAAGAAGAGGGAAATATTGAAAAACTAAAAGCTTCCATAAAACCATAATATTTTAATGCATGTACAACTAGGCCTGATAGATGTAGATATTACACATGAATGTACTAATGTATCAGTCATTTTTTAAAAGCAAATACAGATTGAATAAGACCTTGTCAGGTACTGGGATCATTGCTGAGAAAAGTGAGATAAGACTCAGTTCTAGAGTTTAAAGTATTTCAAGCCCAAATACTGCTACTGAAAGCCCCAAATTTGAGATCTTCAATTCTCTTAGGACCATATGTTTTATCCCTCTTGAGTAAATACCTTTAAAGTTTTCCAAGTATGCTTTAAAAAAAAAAAAGAAATTATTTTTAATTGGAGGGTAATTGCTTTATAATATTGTGTTGGTTTCTGTTGATGTATTAATAGCAACATGAATTGGCCATAGGTATATGTATGTCCTGTCCCTCCTAAACCTCCCTCCCCCAGGTATGCTTTATTGCTCTAAAAAATGCCTTTTAGGATATTTTTATTTAGTTTCTTACCAAAAAAAAAATGAGAGTGAAGACTTAAAACTTTTCATTGTCTGGCTTACCATTTTACATAGCAAGTTTTTTTGTGAAACTCAAGATTCTTGAGAGTCCCTTGGACTTCAAGGAGATCAAACCAGTCAATCCTAAAAGATTTCACCCTGAATGCTGCTAAGTCACTTCAGTCGTGTCCGACTCCGTGCGACCTCATAGACGGCAGCCCACCAGGCTCCCCCATCCCTGGGATTCTCCAGGCAAGAACACTGGAATGGGTTATTGAAAGGACTGATGCTGAAGCCGAAGTTTGATACTTTGGCCACCTGATGTGAAGAGCTGACTCGTTAGAAAAGACCCTGATGCTGGGAAAGATTGAGGGCAGGAGAAGGAGGTATCAGAGGATGAGATGATTAGATAGCATCATCAACTTAATGGACATGAGTTTGAGCACACTCTGGGAGATAGTGCATGCTGCAGTCCACGAGGTGGCAAATAGTTGGACACAACTTAGCGACTGAACAAATGGAAGAAAATACACGTGGATTCTGAAAGAATTTGAACGGTTTTGTGAAAAGCAGAGCCATTCCTAGCAACAAAGTAATGCTGAAAGGTTTGGAGTGTGCACTCTGCTAAGGAGCCCATAAAAACAGAGATTGCACCTTGGGATGAAGAACTGGGCAAGGCATACAGTTGCGGAAGGACAACCAAGCCCTCCCTCTCCCGCTGAGGTTGTGCTGGCAACAGATAACAGAACTTCAAGAATACTGGACCACCCAGTGTGGCAATTCCTGTCTTCTTATCTGATTGTATTTATTCTTTATTGTCTCATAAAGAACCTTTCACCAACTTGGCAACTTGGTCAAATAACACGTAGGCACTGTATTTTTATGTGGCCCTAAAACAACAGCAGTGATTGCGGTAAGCACACTTAACTGCTTTTTAGATGATCAGCACTCAGCATGGATTATAATTGTTTGCTTTCTTTACCTGGATTGAAGACCATATTCTGAGATGCTCTGTAAATAATTCTGAGATGTTTTGTAAATCCTGTATGCAGCAATATAGAAATGTTTGTTTTATAGCAGTGGACAGGGTTGAGCAAAACAGGCCGTTCACAATCGAACTCTTGGGAAATACTGAGTCTAGAAACTTGCAGATGCATTTCTAAGGGTTGAAAGCTGTACTCGTCCTCCTCTAAAGTTTTGTTTTTTGTTTGTTTGGTTGATTGGTTTTGTTTGCTTTGTTTTAAGCGCTTGTTAATCTTCAGACCGTCAGAATAATACCCTGGTGCCCTTGGGTTAACCTTGCTAACTGTGTTGTGTTAGGTGCCTTTGAGAATCTCATCAAGGTGAGCAGTTGACAACGTCGAGACCTGCAGCATCTCTGATGAAAGCTTAGGGAAAAACTATTCATGTGGGAGCTTGTCCTTCTCTGGGCTTCGTGCCCAGGCCTCTCTTTCCCACTCGCAATCTTACATGTACCCCCATTAATTCTCTTCACAAGAGGCATTTTTGGTCCTTTCCAATTCAGAGGATATTGTAATAGGAGCGCCATTAGCACAAGTTCTGGGTGGTGGAACACCATGGTTCCGCCCCTTTCTTCCAACAGAACAGCCTGTACCGAGGCAGGCGGCAGCAATCCTTTGGAAGATGCTGACAGTCAGTTAATTAATGGCAGAACCCACGTGTGCATAGGGGATATTATGACATGTTCCCTCTGAAAGATTATTTCTACTCAAAGTAAAAATGTTAATAAGCTAATGAGCCTATGATTTATTTTTTCAGATTTGGAGACTGATTTTAATTGCATTATATCAATAGAATCAACACATTTTCCTTTTCCTTTCTACATTAATTAATTTATTTTGAAATGCACAGATTGTGGAGATTGTGTGAACTATAACCTACACCATCTCAGCATTGCCCTGTGCTTGCTACAGGTTCACAGCATTGATCTACCTCTTTCAAGTTCTTTTTGTTTTCCTTACTTGCCAGCCTTGCCTGAATATGGGCTTTTTTGCCTTTCCTTTCTATTTTGTAGCCTTCTACAAGCCAGACCAAGGCTCATCTGTTTCCTTTAGTTGCCATTCAGCCCTCAGAAAGCAAGGTTCTGCTTTGATTTTTGAAATACTTGTCTGCCCTCCGTACTTCACTGGTTTAGATTATTTTGGTTGGGTCATCATGACATGCTGCATCATTTCTTAAGTTGTTTTCTTACAGCCTTGCCGGTGATTCTATTTGATTTGATGTAAGTGGATGAGTCACTTTTGCCTGTTGCTGTTTAGCTTCTAAGTCATGTTTGATTCTTACAGTCCTGTGGACTATAGCCCACCAGGCTCCTCTGTCCATGGAATTCTCCAGGCAAGAATACCGGAGTGGGTTGCCATTTCCTCCCCAAAGGAATCTTCCCAGCCCAGAGATCAAAACCAAGTCTCCTGCATTGGCAGGCGAATTTTATACCACTGAGCCACCAGGGAAGCCCCCGCTTGGCCTTATATTTGAATAAAATCTGCTCTCTCATCAGGCGTATGTGTGTATGTGTGTGGTGAAGGCTAATGGCGGTGATGGGGTGAAGAAGAAAATTTGAGGAGAAAAACCTTCTTATGCCTGTGATATTAGCAGCTTCTCCCAGTCCAAGGAAGGATTCTCCCATTGAGATTTCCTAGAAAATACAGAGACTCCCCGAAATGCTTACAGACCAGCCTAGGTTTCTCTCCAAATCCAGACATTCTTAGGGCTGCTTGGCAAATAAAAGCAAAGAGATCTCTGAAAATAAGAATTTGCTTTGCAAAAGCCCCACACCTGTCCAGACTGATTTTTTTTTAATTAAAAATTTTGTTTTAAATTTCAGGCTGGTCAAAATGGTTAGTTTTTTCAAATCTCCCCAGGAGCCTGTATCATATGGAGAGAAGGGATATAATGGGCAGAGAGAGGGATGATATAGACAATCACATGTGGTTTGATTGAAAATGTATGTGGGTGAGCAGGTCAAGATCTTTCTTTTCATTGACAGTGAGTGATCTGTACACAGTAGACACTCAGAAAACATTTAATTTAAACATATTTAATATTTAATGTTTACCAAAAAAGCTTTTGGTAGAGATAAAAATACATGTTGAGTTGACTGAAAAGTTCATTTGGGTTTTCCTGTAACATCATCTGAACAAACTGTTTGGCCGACCCAAGATAAGCTAAAATGTTTTAAAATAACTTCCAAAACCTTGTGTAAGTAACAATCAGGCAGAGACGGACCAACCAGTGCTCAGCAAGCCCCAAGAAAGGGCTGGAATGAGGAATACAGGAAAATCTTGCCTAGCACGTTCTTCAGGGACCACTACCTGGCTGGTGAGCTGGCATCCCCAGTGTCGCACCCTAATTTGGTTTCATGACCCCAGGCTTTGAAGGGTCACCTTGAAAGGTGATCTCAGCACCAGGTGCCATGGTCACTGACCTGGCATGACCTCTCCCGCATCTGCGTAGGCCCCGGAGCTAAGGAAGCTTTCACACTCCCAGATCCCAGTAACTCTGTGGGTGTCCCTGTCCTGGTCAGATCTGCCTGCAGGCTGTTGTTCTTGCTGACCCACACTTAACAGGAAGCATGAAATCAGAGAGAAGCTATTTGCCTCTGTGCTCTTCCACATTCCTCAGCCCCCCTCCGCTGTTCCCCAGGGAAGCATGTCCCCGGGAGGTGTGGTCTGGCCGAGGACCAATGCCCATCAAGCCAGAACAGAGAGAAGCTGGGGAACTTTGCCCTCTCCTAATCCTTGCAGCCCAACCTCAACCGATGAGGCCTTGAGTCAGTCCGGCAAACGTGCTGGACAAGAGATACCAACCTGGGGATAGTCGCTCTTTGACCTGTGCCATACCAGCCCCTTTTGGATGATTGTTCATGCCCTAATAGGGACTTCCCTGGTGACTCAGATGGTAAAGCGTCTGCCTACAATGCAAGAGACCTGGGTTCAATACCTGGGTGGGGAAGATCTCCTGAAGAAGGAAATGGCAACACACTCCAGTATTCTTGCCTGGAAAATCCCATGACCGAGGAGCCTGGTAGGCTGAGTGACTTCACTTTCACTTTCTTTTTCACTTTATGCCCTAATAGGGCTCCCCAGGTGGCTCTAGTAGTAAAGAATCCACCTACCAATGCAGGAGACTCAAGAGATGCACCTTCTATCCCTGGGTCAGGAAGATCCCCCGAAGGAGGAAATGGAAACCCACTCCAGTATTCCTGCCTGGAAAATTCCATGAACAGAGGAGCCTGGCGGGCTACAGTCCGTGGGGTCACAAAGAGTCGGATATGACTGAGCACACAGCACATCCTTCCTTACCCTCAGCTCAGGTGGCCTCGCTTTTATTCAAGCCTGTTGCATTGTCTCCAGTCTTTCAACAGACTGAATTCAACAGACTGAATTCATGGTAGAGGCGTGAATTCAGGAGTCCCACTCCCTGGAGTCTTGCTTCTCCTTGCTTCCATGCTCCAGTGGGTACTTATGCTGTACTAGAACTATGCTGTACTAGAACTTGATGTGGGGCCACACTCACTTTTCTTTTTTTAGACTTTCTGTGCTATACAGTAGGTTCTCATTAGTTATCTATTTTATAAATAGTAGTGTATATATGTCAGTACCAATCTCCCAGTTCATTCCACCCTTCCTCTTCCCCTGTTTCTATCCATTCATTTGTCCTCTGTGCTGTGCTGTGGTTAGTCACTCAGTAGTGTCCAACTCTTTGCAACCTCATGGACTGTAGCCCGCCAGGCTCCCCTGTTCATGGGGATTCTCCAGGCAAAAATACTGGAGTGGGCTGTTATGCCCTCCTCCAGGGTCATTTGTCCTCTCAGTTCAGTTCAGTCACTCAGTCATGTCCAACTCTTTGTGACCCCATGGATTGCAGCATGCCAGGCTTCCCTGTCCATCACGAACTCCTGGAGCCTACTCAAACTCATGTCCATTGAGTCAGTGATGCCATCCAACCATCTCATCCTCTGTTGTCCCCTTCTTCTCTCACCTTCAATCTTTGCCAGCATCAGGGTCATTTCCAATGAGTCAGCTCTTCGCATCAGGTGGTCAAAGGATTGGAATTTCAGCTTCAGCATCAGTCCTTCCAATGAATATTTAGGATTGATCTCCTTTAGGGTGGACTGGTTGGATCTCCTTGCAGTCCAAGGGACTCAAGAGTCTTCTCCAACACCACAGTTCAAAAGCATCAATTCTTCAGCACTCAGCTTTCTTTATAGTCCAACTCTCACATCCATACATGACTACTGGAAAAACCATAGCTTTCACTAGACGGACCTTTGTTGACAAAGTAGTGTCTCTGCTTTTTAATATGCTGTCTAGGTTAGTCATAAATTTTCTTCCAAGGGGCAAGCATCTTTTAATTTCATGGGTGCAGTCACCATCTGCATTGATTTTGGAGCCCAAGAAAATAAAGTATGTTTCCATTTCTTCTCCATCTATTTGCCATGAAGTGATGGGGCCAGAAGCCATGTTCTTGGTTTTCTGAATGTTGAGTTTTAAGCCAACTTTTTCACTCTCCTCTTTCACTTTCATCAAGAGGCTCTTTAGTTCTTCTTTGCTTTCTACCATAAGTGTGATGTCATCTGCATATCTGAGGTTATTGATATTTCTCCTGGCAATCTTGATTCCAGCTTGTGCTTCATCCAGCCTGTCATTTCGCATGATGTACTCTGCATATAAGTTAAATAAGCAGGGTGATAAAATACAGCCTTGGTGTACTCCTTCCCCAATTTGGAACCAGTCTGTTGTTCCATGTCCAGTTCTAGCTGTGCTTCTTGATCTGCATACAGGTTTCTCAAGAGGCAGGTCAGGTGGTCTGGTATGTGTCCTCTATGTCTATCTATTTCTACTTTGCAAGTAAGTTCCTCTGTATCATTTTCACACTCACTTTTCAAACATATCCAGGCTATTGGCTGCTTTCTGGGAGGTCAGAGCTATTACTGGTTTTGTTTTCAGAGCTGGAGTTCTTGTTTCCTCTTCTTGCCTACTGGCATTTGCCACCGAGGTCCCAGCATACATTCACGCATCTGTGTGCAGTGTAAGAGCACACACCCTTCTTCTGCCTGTTAGAACTCTAATCTGTCTAGAGCTCATGCTGCCCATAGCTGGCTGGAGTTCTCTCCTTGCCAGTTCTTTCCTGCTTGTCTAGCTCCCTGGTCCTGGTGCTCCTCTCATGTAACTAGTTAGGTCCTGGCAGGACAGAAGGTCCTTTCAGGTCATTACTGTTTTTAGTGATGCTCTACTTACCAATCAGCTTCCTGGTTTACTCCATCATCTTCACATAACCAGGTAAATATGCTCAAACTGTGTCAAGGATATTCATGCTCAATAAATATTTGTTGCCATTGATTTGATTTGCCCAAGTCTTGTGTGCCTGATAAGCTGTGTTCTCTCAAAGAAACTCAATGAAAATGAACTGAGCTAAGACAAACAAATTGGGTCACAGTGTTAGTCGCTCAGTCATGTCCGACTCTTTGCAACCCCATGTACTGTAGACCTCCAAGCTTCTCTGTCCGTGGAATTCTCCAGGCAAGAATGCTGGTGTGGGTAGCTGTTTCCTTCTTCAGGGGATCTTCCTAACCCAGGAATTGAATCTGGGTCTCCCATATTTCAGGCAGATTCTTTACTGTCTGAGCCACCAGGGGTGATAGTCAGTGGCTTTAAAATGGATGTATAAAAAATATCAACAGAAAGTTCCTTTATATAGTGTTCTGGTGCATTTCTAACTACTGACAGAAGGAGGGATAGAGAAACAGTGTCAGGAATGGTACTGGCAGACAATTAAACAGACATAAAGACAAAGTATATTTAAGCCAGTAAGAGTTGATTGCCTAAATTTTATTCAGCCACAGCTAGTCAGTAAGAGCTAGATTAAAGAACGCTTCATTATAGACTAATTTGTATATCACAGATGAAATTGTCTCTATTCTCCTTAAACCTCCAACTTCATGTCCTCTTAATGCTCAAACAAAAGTAAGCCACTGTCCATCTCATCCTCCATTTCTTTGCTTTTAATTTAAAAAATTTAATTAAAGTACAGCTGGTCTACAACATTATATTAGTTTCAGGCCTAGTGATTCAGTATGTTTACAGCTTATACTCCACTAAAAATTACTACAAGGTAATAGCTGTAATTCCCTGTACTACATCCTCATCACTTATCTATTTTGTATAACAGTTTGTGTCTCTAAATTCCCTACCCCTAAACTGCCCCTCCCTACTTCTCTCTCCCATTTGGTAACCACTAGTTGGTGTTCTGTATCTGTGAGACTGTTTCTGTTTTGCACATGCATTCATTTGTATTATTTTTTAGATTCTATATAAAAGTGATAGGGCTTACCTGGTGGCTCTGTGATAAACAATCCACCTGCAGTGCAGGAGACCTAGGTTCAATCTCTGGGTGGGGAAGATCCCTTGGAGAAGGATATGTCAACCCACTCCAGTATTCTTGCCTGGAGAATTCCATGAACAAAGGAGCCTGGTGGGCTATCGTCCATGGAGTCACAAAGAATCAGACATGACTGAGCAACTAAGCACACACACACACACACACACGCCCAAAAGTAATATCATACAACATTGCAGTGTCTGTACACAGACTCCTCAGCCTTTTTCTCTGGGAGACAGCGTGGTGAAATGAACAATGAACATGGCTTTGGGGCCTAAAAGTCTGTAGGTGTCACTTGTTAACAGAATGGCATATAACTAGATCAATTACTTATCTAGACATAAAATGAAGAGATGAATTGTTGAAGGCATCTGTAAAGTGAGGACTACCACATATCTCTTAGGCGGCACAGTGGTGAAAAATCCACCTGCCAGTGCAGGAAACTCCAGAGATGTGGGTTTGATCCCTTGATTGGAAACATACTCTTGAGAAGGAAATGGCAACCCCTCCAGTATTCTTGCCTGAAAAAGAGGAGCCTGGTGGGCTACAGTCCATGAAGTCGATAAGAGTCAGATATAACTGTACAACTGAGCACGCACATATCTCTGGGGCCTTGTAATGACCAAATGATAAAATTTCTGTAAAGTATTTTACAGGGTGTCCAGCTCAATACATTGCAGTTTCTTATCCCCTCTTTCTTCACTTTTCATATTTTCTCCCAAAGGAGAGAAAAAGAGCATGACCAAGAGTATCTCCTGTGCTGATCTGTTGCCCCAGCTCTCCCACAACCGGCTCTACTCACACCTGCCCTCCCTTCCAGGTGCAGGAGCTCCCCTCACCCCAGGCACTGTGTCTTCTGCATGTGATGGCATCTTGAAAATATCTTCTGCTTTTTTCTTAGTCTCTGATGATTTTCTTCTTCTTTTCAAAGATAATATACTAAGATGTGTTGTGAGTTTTCACTTCCAATTTTCTCACCACGTCATCTCCTTAATTTTTTTATTGATTTATTTTTAAATTTATTTTTAATTAGAGAATAATTGCTTTACAATGTTGTGTTGGTTTCTGCCATAGAACAACGCAAATCAGTTACAAGCATATATATGTCCCCCTCCCTCTGGAACCTCCCTCCCATACTTCTAGCTTGTCACAGATCACTGGGTTGAGCTCCCTGTGGCTCACACACTTTTAAGTCCCTCTAGAAGGGAATCTCCAGTCTGGAATGCTGTCATTCTGGCTTGATGAGATGACTAGTAACTTTGAAGTGTTCTCCATGCTCATCAGGTGATAGGAGTGTTTTTGCATGTGTAAAGAGTTAAAGACCTTAGAACTTTTTGTACTGTATTGGAAAGGCTGCCTTAAAGAAAAAGACAATACAGGGAATTTGGATCATAAAATTAGAAAATTCTGTAATCTTATATTTCCATCAGCACTAAACATTTGTGTTTCTGAAGCAAGATATAATATGTAATTAATAATCTAATGATAATCTCTAAATTGGTCAATATAACAACCAATAGGAAATGGGCTTTAGATATATATGAACAAAGAAAAACAGAAAGATTGACTTGTGTTAGTGTCCCTTTAAGAAACATCTGTTATTATTTTGACCCATTTTTCATAGAGTGAAACCCTTCCATAAGCATCATACATCATACATTTGACAAATTACCACACTTTTACCTAATTGCTCCTTTAGGAGCTAATGACCCCCTTTGCAGCTTTGTCTAAGACACCTGATGCAATCAGCACAGAAAAGGTATGCTCAGCCTCATCCATTGCTTTGTAGATTTGCACTTAGTTCAAAATTACGTGCAAAATTTCAAAGCGTCTTTAAAAAAATCTAATCAATCTAGCATACTGTAAGCATTGCTGAAACTTACACATTTTTAAAAATTTGTAAAGGTGACTTTGGTAAATGGATTTTTGTCCTTAAATAGACACAGCTTGCTGTATATGCAAAATGACTACTTGTGCAGAATCAACCCTGGAAATTCACAGAATGTGCCCTCTGCTCACTTAATATTGAAAATCACAGCATAACCTGAGTGACCTCATTTAGTTAAGAAATCTGTGTGTGATTATACAAGTACCAGGCAGAAACCTTATCATGATCTTTACCCAGCATGCTTTTCTGTTATTTGTAGAAGTCGATTTGTAGATTGGATTTTCTATTATTTTTGAATAAATACTTGATTTCTTGGCAAATAAAAGATGTTCAAGCTAGATTTAGAAAAGGCAGAGGAACCAGAGATCAAGTTGCCAACATCTGTTGCATCATTGGAAAAAAAAAAAGAGAATTTCAGAAAAACATCTATCTCTGCTTTATTGATCACGCCAAAGCCTTTGACTGTGTAGATCACAACAAACTGGAAAATTCTTCAAGAGATGGGAATACCAGACCACCTTACCTGCCTCCTGAGAAACCTGTATGCAGGTCAAGAAGCAACAGTTAGAACTAAACATAGAGCAACAAACTACTTCAAAATTGGGAAAGGACTAAGTCAAGGCTGTATATTGTTACCTTGCTTATTTTAACTTACATGCACAAGCTGGAATCAAGCTAGCCGGCAGAAATATCTATAACCTCAGATATGCAGATGACACCACCCTTATGGCAGAAATCGAAGAGGAACTAAAGAGCCTCTTGATGAAAGTGAAAGAGGAGAGTGAAATAGTTGGCTTAAAACTCAACATTCAAAAAACTAAGATCATGGCATCTGTTCCCATCATTTCATGGCAAACAGATGGGGAAGAAATGGAAACAGTGACAGACTTTATTTTCTTGGGCTCCAAAATTACTGCAGATGGTGACTGCAGCCATAAAATTAAAAGACGCTTGCTCCTTGGAAGAAAAGCTATGACAAACTTAGATAGCACATTAAAACAGAGACATTACTTTGTCAACAAAGGTCCATCTAGTCAAAGCTATGGTTTTTCCAGTAGTCCTGTATGGATGTGAAAGTTGGACCATAAAGAAGGCTGAGGACCAAAGAATTGATGCTTTTGAACTATGGTGTTGGAGAAGACTCTTGAGAGTCCCTTGAACTGCAAGGAGATCAAACCAGTCAGTTCTAAAGGATATCAATCTTGAATATTCATTGAAAGGGCTGATGCTGAAGCTGAAGCTCCAATACTTTGGCCACCTGATACCAAGAGCCAACTAATTAGAAAAGATCCTGATACTGGGAAAGATTGAAGGCAAGAGGAAAAGGGGATGACAGAGGATGAGATGGTTCGATGGCATCACCGATTCAATGGACATTAGTTTGAGCAAGCTCCGGGAGACTGTGAAGGACAGGGGAGCCTGGTGTGCTGTAGTCCATGGTATCATAGTGTCAGACAAGACTGAGTGACTGAACAACAACAAAGCTTCATGAAGCTTAAAAATCGCTTTCTATAAAAAGGTGAATAGTATAAATCAAAACTACTTCTCTATTCATATAATCTGAAAATCGTAAAGCTGGAAGAGACCTAAAAACATAATATATTTTCATTCGTTTCTATGCAAATTTTGATTTCTTTTTTGATTTCTTCTGTGATTTGTTGGTTATTCAGCAGGGTGTTGTTCATCCTCCATAAAAAAAAATAAAAAAAGATAAAAAATAAAAATATAATATATTTCAATATCCTTACTACACTGGCAAGCAAAAAGAGATCCATGAAATACCAAGTGACTTGCCAAGGTCTATTTCTCCCTGAAAATTTGTTACCAAACTAGGATAAGAACCTAGTTTATGAGATACTTGATTGCATGGAAAAGGGGAGGCCATACACGCTTAGGAAAAGATTTTTCAAGAATTTAAAAATCATTTCATCCAAATCATGACAATATGGTGCAGAAGTAAACAGACTTATGTTGGAAAACCATCATTCTAATTAGTTGATTTTTTTTTCACCTATATAGAGTATCCTTTTCCAGGTGAATTTTGTATTTGTTCACATTTCTTTTAAATGAAAATGAGTAACTCAATAGTTATTTTCATTTGAAGTTTCACAAACTAAGGATTTAATTAGTTACACTGATAGAAAAGAAGTGTCTTAGGTAAGTGTGATACATGAAAGCTATAATGAGAAGTTTTTTACCTATACAATATAATCATCTATAAGTATTATCCATGATAGGTAAATATAGCCAGGGGGTTGTTAGTTTTGCTAATTACAGACAATCTTTTTTTTTTTAATTACAGACAATCTTTATTCATTGTAAGATATTATCTACTAGTTTAACCTGGCTTTGGTGGTTATTTTTACCTAAAAATAATGAAAGTGTAGAATTGAATATAGACTACTCTTTAATTCTAACTTTTCACTCACATCAGTTTGTATTATAGTGTATAAACTGAGAGGATTTGCTTATGGTGATATTTCTCTGAAATATGTTTCCCTGCTGCATATGTTCCGTCTACTTTTTCCTCCTGTAATAGTCAAAACCAGGGAGTATTGAAAAGCCAGGCCTTCAGATTAACACATGTGGGTAGCAGACACCATCAGTGCCAGCCTAGCTGACCCTCTAAGGAGCTTCGAGAAAATCTCAGATTAAAACAAAAGAGATCCAGGGTCAAGTCAGGTACTGGCAGTCCATCAACAGGAAAGCAGAAGACAATTTAAAAGGGAGTTTAGATGCTGTAAACCAAGATTAACTGAAGAAGGTAGCACAATCAAATGATAAGTTAGAGGCAAATTAGAATTCAGAGCAACAGGAGAGGGCTGTGAGATCAGAGGGCGCTGAGAGGGAGATTAACACAAGGATGTTTTCAGAACCCATTTGTTATACAAACACTGACCCCTAATTGCCACACTGTCTGGGAATAACTGGCCTCCACCTGCTGGGCTGGGCTAGGTCTGCCATCAGGCACCATCTAGACCACCACCGAGTTAGGGGTTCATCATTTACCAAAAGCATTAATAAACATCTAATATGTATGAGTATGCAAGGTACTGAGACTATAAATAGGAATAAGACAAAATTGTTATTCTTCAGAAGTTCAGTCTAATGGAGAGTAAAAGAAACTCATACACCCTGAAAACCCACTATGTACTGGCTGTCGTGGAGAGATTTTACATACATCTTCTGTGATGGGTTGAATTGTGATCTCTGAAGCGATATGCTGAAGTCCCAACCCTAGTTGGGGCATTCCTGTAGCTCAGCTGGTAAAGAATCTGCCTGCAGTTCGAGAGACCCCTGTTTGTTTCCTGGGTCAGGAAGATCCCCTGGAAAAGGGAACAGCTACCCCCTCCAGTATTCTAGACTGGAGAATTCCACGGATCGTATAGTCCATGGGATCGCACACGACTGAGCAACTTTCACTTTCAACCCCAGGACCTCAGCATGTGACCACATTTGGATGTCCCGGGTGTCATTAGTTACTGGACTAGTAGATATATATTAATTCAATGTGTATCTGCATAAGGGTTTATATTAATATAAGAAGATGAGAAGAGACACAGAAGCACAGGAAGATCCCAGTGTGAGGACACAGGCAGGGAATAGAAGGATGATCTGTCAGCCAAAAACACCAAGGATTGCGGCTGTCACCAGAAGCCAAGACAGGCATAGAACAAACAGATTGTCCCTCAGAACACTCAGAAGGAAGCAACCCTGGTGACATCTTGATTTTTGATCAAGCTTTCAGATTGTATGGCTCAGCGGGTAAAGAATCCACCTGCAATGCAGGAGACACAGGAGATGTGGGTTTGATCTCTGGGTTGGGAATATCTCCAAGAGGAGAAAATGACAACCCAATCCAGTATTCTTGTCTTAAAAATCCCATGGACAGAGGAACCTGATGGGCTACAGTCCATGGGGTGACAATGGTTGGACACCACTGAGCACACACAGCACAGCAGACTGTATGCCTGTGAACTACTCAGAAACGAATATACCATCTAATTTAATCTTCTTTAATTTAAGAATTTGCATGGTAATAGTATTGTGTATGTGTGTGCTCAGTCGTGTCCAACACTTGACTCTTTGTGACCCCATAGCCCGTCGGGCTCCTCTGTCCATGGAATTTTCTAGGCAAGAATACTGGAATAAGTTGCCATTTCCTACTCCAGGGGATCTTTCCAACCTAGGAATCGAACCCATGTCTCTTGTGCATCTCCTGCATTGGCAGACAGATTCTTTACCACTGAGTCCCCTGGGAAGTATTAACCCCACTTAAAAACTAGATTTTAAAAAAGAATGAAATAAGAGCATTCTTTAATACCATACACAAAACTAAATTCAAAATGTATTAAAAACCTAGATGTAAGACCTAATACTATGAAAGAACAAGAAAACTCTTTGACATAAATCACAATATCGTTTTTAATCTGTCTCCTAGAGTAATGTAAATAAAAACAAAAATAAACAAATGGGACCTAATTAAACTCAAAAGCCTTTGCACATCAAAAGAAATCATAAAGTGAAAAGATAAGCCGGAGAATGGGAGAAACTATTTATAACTACATTTATTTCAAAAGAAATAGCTTTGGGATTAAATCGAACTGGATTCACATTCTGGTCTGTCACTGACTAGCTAGAAAAACTTGGACAAATTGTTTAAACATTCCTAAGCCTACATTTGTCCATTTGTATGAAGATCATCCCACTGAGGTTCATACTTCCTGACTCACACTGGCTAGTAGGAAGCTAATGACCAAATTTTTTTTTTTTTCAGTTTAAAACCTATGAAATGTTTATTTCTATGGAAATGTTTATTTCCTTTTTAAAAAAAATTTTTTTAATATAAATTTATTTATTTTAATTGGAGGTTAATTACTTTACAATATTGTATTGGTTTTGCCATACATCAACATGAATCTGCCACCGGTGTACATGTGTAATGACCAAATATGTAGCCCAAGTATACAGGATCCCAGGTATGGTATTTTGTGTGTTTAAAAATATTTTTCTACCATATAAATTTTTATTTGGCTGCTGTAAATTTTTGAGGGGGTAAATTAAGTTAGAAATAAACATAATTTAAAATGAGGCTGACCCCAATAAAATATCATCCATAAATCACAGGATAAGATTGATAATATCCTACCACAATCTAAATGATTGGCCTCCAAAACAGGGTTTTATACCCCATGAGATGAGGGCTGGGGGAAGAAAATGTTAGAGTTAGTATTTATATTTTTATTTATTAAAACAAAGAAAGGGAATATGCTTTCCTAACACTTGCTAAATGTTGACACTCACAGTCTCACATGATCTATGTTAGGACAGTCGAGTGTGAGACAGCTGGAGAAAGAGCAGGAGTTGATGGTTGACTGCAGTGCTCACCCTGGTTCTTCCATGAAGGCAGATTGTAAAATGTTGCACCTGATCTGTGCCTACTTAATTGAAGTTATAAATCACATTATTTAGCATGACAAAGCTTACCCTCACAAAACAGACACATGGCTTAAAAAGAGACCTACAAACAAATGGTGGATGGGAGATCATATGCAAATGCAAGTGAACAAGACAATTGCAGGGGGGACACTCCTGCTCCTAGGGAAAAAAACTCATTTTCAGCTACATTGTGCAATTACAACAATGATGATTTAATTATATACGATAAGAAATTAACCCCTGAAATTCAAAATCAACAGTAAGATTATTTGAAATGTGAATTGTACTCACTATCATGAATAAGCCCTAAGTATATACTGTGCTTTGAAATGTTAGCTGAAAGTAGTCCATACAAATTATTTTATAAAATTGCCTGAACAATGAACATATGCTCATCATCACCCTCTTCCTAAATCTCTCTTTAAGCTTCCTTAAAGAATTGTTTCTGTAATTACAAAACCAGTATGTGAAGAGTCATCAAAATGTTTTGAAAAATGGATCCAATGTGATAGGTTCAGAAACATAATTTATTAACAGCTTTGATATTCTCTTAGTGTCTCCACTATTATGTGCAATGGAACTTCATACAATAATAGAAATTTCTATTATCTGTGCTGTCAGTATGGTAACCACTAACTAACTACATGTCTCCACTATTATGTCCAATGGAACTTTATACAATAATAGAAATTTCTATTATCTGTGCTGTCAGTATGGTAACCACTAACTACATGCTGCCATTACATACTTGAAGTATGGTTAATATGATTGAGAAACCAAGGTTTCAATTTGATTTAATTTTGATTAATTAAAATTTTTAATTTAAATATCCACATGTGGATAATGCCTACATTACTGGACAGCACAGTTCTCGTACATGAGGTCCTTGAGACAGGCTGCTGAGTTCCTTCTAAGATTTCCCTAGCACTCAGCACACTGCTTGGTACATATTTGTTACATGAAATGATAAATCAGTAGATGTAGCACGCGTTATTAGAGGACAAAGAGTAATTCCCATGGCATGCATGCATATCATTACAGTGACCATTGCACTCGTTATCCTAATATGTAATGTGGAAAGAATTTACTTAGGAAAATAATTGTGAAAAGTCCTTTGTTTACAGGCTAATTCATATAAGGTAAAATATTTAAAAATAAATTTTCTGTATGATTAAACTGGGTTATCAAGCAGATAAGATCCCATAAAACCTATAAAACTTGTTGGAGCCTTGCCAGGGCGTGAGAGCAATAAGCTCACAGGCTGACTTCCTTTTACGGTGACTGCCTTTCTGGGTGAGATAGGAGCATATCCTACTCATGCTGGGTGTTCCACGTTGCTTCCCCGAGCAGGCACATCAGGCCAGCCATTCTGTCCTTTCATTGATGTGGAGCTAAGGAAATTTGGCTGCTCGAGCTGTTACTATGACTGTGTATGCCAGACAGCTAGGTCTGAGTAAAACAGGAGAAAAACTGGGGGGAGGTATTTTCAACAGTCAGCTAGAGCAGGCAGCACTGGCATTTCCAGAGTCCAGACTCACCACACTAAATGGGAAACGGCTGCTGGATTTTTTCCACTGGGCAGTTAACTGGCTTACCTCATTGCCTTGCTATGCTATTAACACCTGACACTTTAGAAAATGGTCATATTTGTCATCACCGCTGATAGGAAAGAACAGTATTCATAAATGTGTTAATGAAACTTCTAAGATAATAAAAATGACATGAATTAAAAGGCTGTTTTTGAACAAAACATAATGCAATCTATTGTGAAGTGAAAAAAAAAATTTAACAGATACCAGGATTGTGGAAATAAACATGCATGTATAGAGTAAAAAGGGCTTCCCTGGTGGCTCAGATGGTAAAGAATCAGCCTGCAATATGGGAGACCTGGGTTCAATCCCTGGGTTGGGAAGATCCCCTGGAGGAGGGCATGGCAACTCACTCCAGTCTTCTTGCCTGGAGAATCCCCATGGACAGAGGAGCCTAGCGGGCTGCAGTTCATGGGGTCACAAAGAGTCGGACACGACTGAGCGACTACACACACACATAGAGTAAAAACAGGAAAGACACATGAAAACATGAACAGAAGTAACTCACAGAAGTGGACTTCTAGGTGATCATTCCTTTTGGCTTATCAGTATTCTCCAAATTTTCTCTAACATAAACACATTACTTTTATAGTGAAAATAGCTCTATATTTTAAAAACTACATTTTCTATCTTGAGTGACTAAACAATCCTTTGCTAGTGATGATAGTAATGGGCTTCTCTGGTGGCTCAGCGGTAAAGAATCTACCTGCAATGAGGAAGACTCAGGTTCAGTGTCTGGGTCAAGAAGATCCCCTGGAGAAGGAACTGGCAACACCCTCCAGTATTGTTGCTGTGAAATTATATGGACAGAGGAACCTGGCAGGCTACTAGAATCAGCCAAGTTCTGTAGAATCAGACATGACTTAGAGACTCAACAACAGTAACAGAATAGGCAAAGAAAAAAAAAAGGAAAGGAAAGGTAAAAAAAAAAAAGTCCTCAAATTTGTACTAAAAGCTCTACTTCTATCAATTTTCAAATTTTTTTCTGTCAGTTGCAATGAAATTGACTGTTTTCACAGACTCTTAGTCAAGAGGAGCCATTTGGTCAACTGGAGACAGTTGACACGGTTTCAAGATTTTAAATGAAATTTAAAAATTATGATAAATGCTTTTTTGGGTAGATAATGCTGGGAACTCAGTGGATGATAAAACTGAAAGGTTGAAATATTTATTCAACTGGTTAGTGTTGGAAATGAGGCAGCATGCTAGGGATAAAAGAGTTACCAAGACAGACACAACCCCTGTGTCATAGATTTAACCACACGTTTTTGTTTTTGTTTTTGTTTTTTTTAGCTAATAAAGTAACTTGTTCCAAAAATTGGGTGTGTTGGATTGTAAAAAATTCTATAAGAAATTATTGTTTGTTGGAACACCACATTATGGAATGGCCAATCTATTCAACAGAAAGACATCAAAGCCCTATTCTACCATTTTAAAGGGACTTCCCTGATGGCTCAAGCAGTAAAGAATTCGCCTACAATTGAGGAGACACAGGAGACCTAGGTTTGATCCCTGGGTCAGGAAGATCCCCTGGAGAAGGGCATGGCAACCCACTCCAGTATTCTTGCCTGGAGAATCCCATGGACAGAGGAGCCTGGTGGGCTACACTCCATGGGCCCACAAAGAGCTGGACACAACTGAGCATACATACATGCACATGTATGCAGCAGCCACCTCTCATATGTGATATATACATGGTATGAAGTTTTCATATTAATGAATTATGAAGTTTAAAGACCAAAATGTAAACACTTAATCTGAAAGCAAAGTTTCTAGAGGAAAGCTAGATTACATGTAAACTTTCTGAGACCCAGTAGATCCCACCTACTTTATAGGGATTTTCTAAGGCCACTGGGACATCACATTTGAAAATTTTTTCAACTCACTACAATTGGAATTTTCTTTTGGCCATCTATTCAGTTAGTAGTGATTTCTCTCTCTCTCTGATATATGGCTGACACTTCCTCACTGCATATTTCCAGTCAACTTTTTCCTCCTGTAATAGTTAAAGCCAGAGAGTATTGAAAAACCAGGACATTGGGTTGGCACAGTGGGTAGCAGACACTATCAGTCCCAACCCGGCTGCCCCATAAGGTGCTGTGCTCAGTCGCTAAGTCGTGCTGACTTTTTGCGACCCCTTGGACAGTAGCCCACCAGGCTCTCCTGTCTGTGAGACTTTCCAGGCAGAAATACTGGAGTGGGTTGCCATTTCCTCCTCCAGGAAGTCTTCCCAACCCAGGGATCAAACCAGAGTCTAATGCATTGCAGGTGGATTCTTTACCACTTGAGCTACCTGGAAGGCCCCTCTAAAGAGTTCTGAGAAATTCTCAAGTTAAAAAAAAAAAAAAGAGAGATCTTGGGCCAAGTCGAGTACTGGTGGTCTGTTAACAGAAAAGCAAAAGATCATTTAAAAGGGAGATTCAGTTCAGTTCAGTTCAGTCACTCAGTCGTGTCTGACTCTTTGCGACCCCAAGAACCACAGAAGGCCAGGTTTCCCTGTCCATCACCAACTCCCGGAGTTTGCCCAAACTAATGTCCATTTACCCAAACTAATGTCAACATTCAGAAAATGAAGATCATGACATCCGGTCCCATCACTTCATGGGATTTAGATGGGGAAACAGTGTCAGACTATTTTTTTGGACTCCAAAATCACTACAGATGGTGATTGCAGCCATGAAATTAAAAGACGCTTACTCCTTGGAGGGAAAGTTATGACCAACCTAGATAGCATATTCAAAAGCAGAGACATTACTTTGCCAACAAAGGTCTGTCTAGTCAAGGCTATGGTTTTTCCTGTGGTCATGTATGGATGTGAGAGTTGGACTGTGAAGAAGGCTGAGCGCCGAAGAATTGATGCTTTTGAACTGTGGTGTTGGAGAAGACTCTTGAGAGTCCCTTGGACTGCAAGGAGATCCAACCAGTCCATTCTGAAGGAGATCAGCCCTGGGATTTCTTTGGAAGGAATGATGCTAAAGCTGAAACTCTAGTACTTTGGCCACCTCATGTGAAGAGTTGACTCATTAGGAAAGACTCTGATGCTGGGAGGGATTGGGGGCAGGAGGAGAAGGGGATGACAGAGGATGAGATGGCTGGATGGCATCACTGACTCGATGGATGTGAGTCTGAGTGAACTCCGGGAGTTGGTGATGGACAGGGAGGCCTGGCGTGCTGCGATTCATGGGGTCGCAAAGAGTCGGACATGACTGAGTGACTGAACTGAACTGAACTGAATGTCCATTGAGTTGGTGATGCCATCCAACCGTCTCATCCTCTGTCATCCCCTTCTCCTCCTGCCCTCAATCTTTTCCATCATCAGGGTCTTTTCAAATGAGTCAGCTCTTCGCATCAGGTGGCCAAAGTATTTAGATGCTATAAAACAAGATGAACTAGGGAAGATAGAATTCAGAGCATCAGGAAAGGGCTGTGAAATCACAGGAAGCTGAGAGGGAGGTAAAGGCTAGGGTGGTTTTGTGATCCATTTACAAACACTGACCTGTAATTGCCATAGACTCTCTGGGAATAACTGGCATGTTCCTGCTAGGCTGAGATAGGTCTGCCACCATGCACCATCTAGAACACCACCACCATGTCTCCTAGTTTTGGATTTATCATTTACTAAAAAAAAAAAAAATGTCCAGTTCCAGTTAGAACTGGACATGGAACAACAGACTGGTTCCAATAGGAAAAGGAGTACGTCAAGATCTTCAGAAAATGAAGATCATGACATCCGGTCCCATCACTTCATGGGAAATAGATGGGAAAACAGTGGAAACAGTGGTAGACTTTTATTTTTGGGGGCTCCAAAATCACTGCAGATGGTGACTGCAGCCATGAAATTAAAAGACACTCCTTGAAAGAAAAGTTATGACCAACCTAGACAGCATATTAAAAAGCAGAGACATTACTTTGTCAACAAAGTTCTGTCTAGTCAATTGATTTTTCCAGTAGTCATGTATGGATGGGAGAGTTGGACTATGAAGAAAGCTGAGCACAGAAGAATTGATGCTTTTGAAGTGTGGTGTTGGAGAAGACTCTTGAGAGACCCTTGGACTGCAAGGAGATCCAACCAGTCCATCCTAAAGGAGATCAGTCCTGGGTGTTCGTTGGAAGGACTGATGCTGAAGCCGAAACTCCAATACTTTGGCCACCTGATCGGAAGAGCTGACTCATTTGAAAAGACCCTGATGCTGGGAAAGATTGAAGGCAAGAGGAGAAGGGGACGACAGAGGATGAGATGGTTGGATGGCATCACTGACTCAATGAACATGAGTTTGGGTAAACTCTGGGAGTTGGTGATGGACAGGGAGCCCTGGCGTGCTGTGGTCCATGGGGTTGCAAAGAGTCGGACACAACTGAGCGACAGAATTGAACTGAACTGAAAAAAGAAAAACATTAATTCAGGTACCTTGATTTCATTTTTGATCTCTAAATATGACTAGCCAAGAATTAGACCTTCATTCCTGTCATCAAAAGTATTATAGTATTATATAAAATCCCAACATAACCAAGCAAGATTTCACTCTAACTCATGACCCTATAAGGAGAATCCTTTCCCTTCCTTCTGGTTGACACATCCCTTCACCGCCTACTGTCAGAGCACAAGCTTCCTAAATGGATCCCAGACTACCACGCAGCAGTGGGAACATGGCTTTTTATTTTCCAATAGTTAATATTTACTGAGAACCTATTGTTTCTCAGCACTTTACATGCATTATCTTTCTTCAGGTGCATAATAACCCCTGGGTAACCATACCCCAGTTTAAAAGGATAATTCAGCATTCAAAGTGGTTAAGAAATACACTCCTAGATATATGCCACAATCAGGATCTGAATCAGTTGCTCTGACTTCAAGCCCAAGCTCTTTGTATTGTACTTTGATGGTATCCTATTGTTCAGATCTCACGCTACGTGGTCCATTTTACTGTGTCGTCGCTGAATTAGCACACTACAGCTCCCTAATCACATGGCTGCTTCTCAGTCACACATAATTGTACCCTTTACTAGCAAAAGCCAGGCTTGGCAGGTACTTTGGTCTTGTTGAAAAAGTTGTAGTAAATGCAAAGTAATAATGTATGAGCAATCTAACTCTTGAAAGTGGGAACTTGTTCTAATGGTCACAGCCCCAGTCCTTCAGCTCCCTTACTCTAGAGCCTCTATTGCAATTTATTCCTTAATTTTATCAAAGCTTCCAGTCCACTGATGCTGTCACCTTTTCACAGTTTTCACTACTGTCTTGGCTTCTCTGTATATCCAGCTTACAGTTCACAACCTATTATCAAAATACTTTTCTTGAAAACTTGCTAAATTCAAGTATAGGCCCCACTCTTCCTGTACTTGCCTGGCTAGACCCCAGTCCTACAAGAGTCTACTAGCCATATTCTCTGTGCCTCTACCTACTGGAGATTATATCACACTTGTCTGTTGTTTGCACTTTAAATTTGTGATTCCAAACCTCAAATATGCCCACATTGCTGCCAAAGGGCCTTGGCTACCTTTCCCTAATAAAGTTCCCTTTGGAGTCTTTGAAATGACTGTTTCATGTTTCCTCTCTCCTCAAACCTCCCACACTGTCTCCCAGCTCATTCTTATCTGATGACTTAGACTCGTGCTTAACCGAAAAAAATCTAAGCCATGTTACAGGAATGTCTGCATCTTATTAAATGCACACACCTTTCAGTCTCTGTGCCCGTATTCTTCCTGTATTCTTTTCTTTTTAAATAAAAGTATCTTCTCCTATCAGAGTTTGATCCTTCCACTCATACTCTGATCCCACCATTCTCACCTTTCCAAGGACTTTGCCCTTATATTTTGTTCTACTCTATACCATCAATGTCTTTCTCTGCACCAGATCATTCCGGGCAGCATACAAACAAATTCTGTAATCTCCAAAATTATAATAACCCAAACCTTCCCTTGTTGATTCCCTCCACTGTATTTTTCTGTGCTTGTCACAGCACATTTTCTCAAAATACTTCCCCAGCATTCAATCCGTCTTTGGTTACTCTATCAAGCTTCTGCTTAAGCAGTCCCTGAGTCAGCTCTTGTCAGGGCACCAATAATCTCATTACTAGATCCTGTATATGCTTCTTCTGTTCTCAATGTACTCTCCTCTCAGCAACATCTGATCCAACTGCCCAACCCCTTTTTGGAAAACTTTTCTTTTGGCTTTTAAGATAAATACTGTCCTGCAACTAGGTCTGGCCTGTCCTCTCTTTGTTTCTTCTTTTTTACCTAAATATTGGGATATGCCAGAACATAATACTGGACTGTCTTCTAAATATATAAACACTTTCCCCAGGTGATCTTATTTAATCCATAACATTAAATATCAGCCATTTGTAGAAGACTCCATCTGCCAACCATCTGACACCCTTCCCTGAAATCCAGATTTGTGTAACCAACTGACTGCTTGTCACCTTGACTTGCATAGCATAGGTTTTATGTGGTACTCTCCATCAACAGTCTATCCAACAGTCATTCCTCCCTTCTTCCTTACCATCAGAAACCTCGAATTTATGTGGTTTCCAGGTGGACCATACCCAGAGGTGATTAGACATCCAGGTGAAGCTTATTATAGAGCTACCATATGATGCAGCCTAGTCTCACTCCTGAACATACATTCAGAACACACATTCAGGCAACAGGGAGAAGGCAGTTGTCTTGAATCAGGAGTAGGGCCCTAACCAAGAACTTATCATGCTGGCACCCTGATCCTGGACTTGTAAGCCTCCAGAACAGTAAGAAAATGTTTTGTTGTTTCAGCCACCCAAGCCATAACATTCTGTTATCGCAGTCTAAATGGACTAAGACACCTCATCTCTCTTTGGCTATCTCTGCTGACAGGTGCCGGGGAATTCATATTAGCTCTATTTTCCAAATATAACTTTTTTCTGTCAAAAGAAAGTTTCAAAGTTTGCTTTCAGAAGAAAGAAAACTCTAATTCAAAAAAGTACATGCCACTCTATGTTCCTAGCAGCACTATTTACAATAATCAAGACACTAAAGCAACCTAAGTGTCCATTACCAGTTGAAGATTTTAATATGTAACAGTTGAAGATCTTCATATATAATGGAATATTATTCAGCCATAAAAATTAAATATTGCCATTTGCAGCAATATGGATGGACCTAAAAATTATACTAAGTGAAGTAACTCAAACAGAGAAACAAATATCGTACAATATCACTTATGCGGCATCTAAAAAATAATACAAATGAACTTCTTTACAAAACAGAAACAAACTCAAAGACATAGAAAACAAATTTACAGTTACCAAAGGGGAAAGGAGGGTGGAAAACTAGGAATATGGGATTAACAGATACAAATTATACATAAAGTAGATAAGCAACAAGAATTTGCTACATAGCACAGGGAAATATTTTATATCTTCAATATCTTATAATCAAAAATGAATGGGGAAAAAATGGAAACAGTGACAGATTTTGTTTTCTTGGGTTCCAAATCACTGTGGATGGTGACTGAAGCCACAAAATTAAAAGACGCTTGCTCCTTGGAAGAAAAACTATGACAAACCTGAAAAGTGTATTAAAAGCAGAGTCATCACTCTGCCAACTAGTCTGTCTAGTCAAAGCTATAGTTTTTCCAGTAGTCATGTACAGATGTGAGAGAAGAACCGTAAAGAAGGCTGAGCACTGAAGAATTGATGCTTTTTGAACTGTGGTGTTGGAGAAGACTCTTGAGAGTCCCTTGGACAGAAAGGAGATCAAACCAGTCAATCCTAAAGGAAATTAGTCTTGAATATTCATTGGAAGGACAATGCTGAAGCTGAAGCTCCAATGCTTTGGCCACCTGATGGGAAGAACCTGCTCACTGTAAAAGACCCTAATGCTGGGGAAGATTGAGGGCAGGAGGAGACGAGGGCAACAGAGGATAAGATGGCTAGATAACATCACTGAATCAATGGACATGAGTTTGAACAAGCTCTGGGAGATAGTGAAGGACAGTGAAGCCTGGCATGCTGCTGTTCATGGGGTTGTTAAGAGTTGAAAATGACTTAGCAATTGAACAGCAACAACAAAATGGAAAAGAATTATATATATATATATACACACACACACACACACATATATATATATTCAGTTATTTGCTGTATAACAGAGACTAACACAATCAAAGTGAAAGTTAGTCACTTAGTTATGTCCAACTCTTTGTGACTCCATGGACTGTAGCCCACTAGGCTCCTCTGTCCATGGAATTCTCCAGGCAGAAATACTGGAGTGGATTACCATTTCTTCTCCAGGGGATCTTAGCAACCCAAGGATCAAACCCAGGTCTCCTGCACTGCAGGTGGATTCTTTACCAACTGAGCTACCAGGGAAATTGTCAACATGTTCAACTATACTTCAATTTCAAAAAGTGCATGTGATAAAATTCTGGCCAATGAATTGAAAGGAAAGTTGCTACAGAGCCTTCAGGAACATTTTCCTAGCTATTAAATAAAAAATTTGTAAATCAGGTCTTATCTCTTCCCTGTTTAGCCCATGTTCTATAAGGCCCTCTATAGTCAGGCTTTTGCTTATGTTTTTCATTTCATGCCATTCTTTCCCTTGCTTACTCATCATGCTCCTATTTTTCCAGCACACCAAGCTTTCAGAGTCTTGGCCCTGCCTGGTTCTTCCAGTTCTTGTATGTCTTGCTTTTTCTTATCATGAGTGACTTAAATGTCATCTGCTTTAAAAACTCTCCCCTTGCTTATTTCACTGTGACTCATTTACTGTTTAACTCTTATCACAATCTAAAACTGCTATTTTTATATGTCTATATTCTTGTTTATTTTCTGTCTTTTCCACTTATCTTAGAATATGAGATTCTTGAGAAACTTATTCTTGAGAGAATATTCTTCAAGGCTCTTATTTTGTGTGCTATTTCCAGTCCCTAAAAAAGTGCTTGGCATATTTGCTGAATCACTGAATGTCTACTGGCCTCCAATATTGAAAATATGCGATAAACATGACAGGACCAAATAGTATACTTGAAAATACAGTCCAGAGAGGTTGATTTGCAGGCAGTATATCTGTATAATTGCAATCGACTGTAAGTGAGCTCAGATTGAAATTAATCCAGATATAGCACCAGAATGAAATTAATCCATTAACACCAGCTAGGGGAGCTCTGTCTCAAAATAGAAACTCCTGAGAAACAGTTTCTCAATGCTTTTCTTTTCCAAAGTGAGGAGAGGAAAGGAGATCAAAAGATAGGCTTGTTGTTTATGTATTTTTGAAAGAAAAAAGTTATATTTGGAAAATAGAGCTAATATGAATTCCCTGGCACCTGTCAGCAGAGATAGCCAAAGAGAGATGAAGTGTCTTAGTCCATTTAGACTGTGATAACAGAATGTTATGGCCTGGTGGCTGAAACAACAAAACATTTTCTTACTGTTCTGGAGGCTTGCAAGTCCAGGATCAGGGTGCCAGCATGATTAGGGCCCTACTCCTGATTCAAGACAACTGCCTTCTCCCTGTTACCTCACATGGTGGAGTGAGAGATCCTTGGTCTCCTTATCCCCTTCCGGGGACACTAATTCCATCATAGGGGCTCCAAGACTTGATCTAACCCTAATTATCTCCCAAAGGTACCACCTTCAACACCATCATGGTGGGGATGAGGGCTTCAATGTAAGAATTTGAGGAGGACACAGATTTTCAGCCTGTAACATGGAAGTATTGTGAATAGTAATGACACTAAATAGTTGAACTCCCCAGGTTGGTAGGTCCCCAATATGCTATTGGAAAAGAGTGGAGAAATAACTCCAGAAAGAATGAAGAGACGGAACCAAAGCAAAAACAATGCCCAGTTGTAGATGTGACTGATGATGGAAGTTAAGTCCAGTGCTCTAAAGAACAATATTGCATAGGAACCTGGAATATTAGGTCCATGAATCAAGGTAAATTGGAAGTGGTCAAATAGGAGGTGGCAAGAGTGAACACTGACATTTTATGAGTCAGTGAACTAAAATGGACTGGAATGGGCAAATTTAATTCAAATGACCATTATATCTACTGCTGTGGGCAAGAATCCCTTAGAAGAAATGGAGTAGCCCTCATAGTCAACAAAAGAGTCTGAAATGAAGTATTTGGGTGCAATCTCAAACACGACAGAATGATCTTTGTTCATTTCCAAGGCAAGCCATTCAATATCACAGTAATCCAAGTCCATGCCCCTACCAGTAATGCTTAAGAAGCTAAAGTTGAATGGTTCTATGAAGACCTAAGACCTTCTAGAACTAATACCCCCCAAAAGATGTCCTTTTCATCTTAGGGGACTGGAATGCAAAAGTAGGAAGTCAAGAGAAACCTGGAGTAACAAAATGAAGCAGGGCAAAGGCTAACAGAGTTTTGCCAAGGGAACACACAGGTCATAGCAAACACCCTCTTCCAACAACACAAGAGAACACTCTACACATGGACATCACCAGATGGTCAATACTGAAATCAGATGATTATATTCTTTGCAGACTCTGTGTGACCCTATGGACTATAGCCCACCAGCCTCCTCTGTCCATTGAATTCTCCAGGCAAGAATACTGGAGTGGATAGCCATTCCCTTCTCCAGGGAATCTTCCTGACCCAGGGATTGAACTTCGGTAATGTTCACTATTTTGAAAATCTGAGGGCCCTTCAGAATTATGAGACCTCTACTTTTCCTGTGTTCTATCAGTGGAACAACAAAGCTTGGATTATGGCACATCTGTTCACAACATGGTTACTGAATATTTTAAGCTCACTGTTGAGACCTACCGCCTGGAGAAAAAGATTTCTTTCAAAATAGTACCGCTCACTGACAGCACATATGATCACCCAGGAGATCTGACAACGATGTGTGATGGGATTCATGTCATTTTCCTGCCTTCTAACATAATACCCATTTTGCCACCCATGGATTAAGGAGTAATTTTTACTTTCAAGACTTATGATTTACAAAATGCATTTCATAAATCTATAGCTGCCATAGATAGTGAGTCCTCTGATGGATCTGGACAAAGTAAATTGAAAACTTTCTGGGAAGGATTAAAGATTCTAGATGCCGTTAAGAACATCCGTGATTCATGGAAAGAAGTAAAAATGCCAATATTAGTAGGAGTTTCGAAGAAGTTGTTTCTAAATTTCATTAATGACTGCTGGTTTCAAGATTTCAGTAGAGGAAGTAACTACAAGTGTGATGGAAACAGCAAGATAACTAGAATTAGAAGTGGAGCCTGAAGATGTGACTGAATTGCTGCAATTTTTTGATAAAACTTGAGCAGATGAGGAGTTGCTTCTTAATTGATGAGCAAAGAAAGTATTTTTTGCAGTAGAATCTATTCCGGGTGAAGATGGTGTGAAGATTGCTGAAATGGCAACAAAGGATTTAGAATATTAAGTAAACCTAGTTGCTAAGGCTGTTTGACAGGATTGATTTTTGTTTTGAAAGAAGTCCTACTGTGAGCAAAATGCTATCAAACAGCATTGCCTAGTGCAGAGAAATGGTTCTGGAAAGGAAGAGTCAATTGCTGCAGCAAACTTCACTGTTGTCTTACATGAGGAAATTGCCAGTCACACCAGCCTTCTGTAACCACCATTCTGATAAGTCAGCAGCCATCAAAATCCTGGCAAGATCCTCCACCATCAAAAAGATTATAATTTGCTGAAGGCTCAGATGATAGTTAGCATTTTTTTAACAATAAAATATTTTTTAAATTAAGGTGTGCATACTTTTTTCAAGCTTATTGAACACTTACTAGATTACAGTTCAGGGTAAATGGGACTTTTATATGCACTGGGAAACCAAACATCTTGTGAGTCACTCTATTGTGATATTCCCTTTATTGTGGTGGTCTGGAACCAGACTCACAGTATCTCTGAAATATGCCTATAATAATAACCTTACCAGGTAGGGAGTATATTGTTATTATTATTCCCCTTTAATTGATGAGGTAACCAAGACTTAAATAATTTGTGTTAGGTCACATTGGTAGTAAGTGCCAGAGACAATTATTTGAACCCATTTTTTCCTGACAATAAGCCCCAGAACATTTTCATTGTACCTAGCTTACTACATCGGCCAATAATTTTGTTATTGCTATTTGTTTTTGCAGTCAGCCTACTGCAGTCAGTTTATAATACCTAACTTGTAAAAGAAAGGAAATTAGGATACAAATGTTACCTATTCTTGGTAAAAATCCATTTCTGATACTTTAATAAAGTTTTATAAAAATTAAATACAAACAGAACACTTCTACTTGTCAGACTTATTCTATGCATCTATTCAAAACTTATTTTTTTGAGCATATAGTATATGCCAGGCTTAGTAGTAGGTGCAGAAAGTATTTTTTGTTTAACTTTTCAGTACTGAGCACTTCCTGGTGTCCCATAAATGTTGGCAGTATGAGTAAATGAACAGAAAATAAAATACACTTCAAAATAAAAAAAATTCAATCACCCCCAAAAGAAGCCCTATACCCATTAGCAGTCACTTCTCATTCCCCTCCCTTGTCCCCAGCTTGGATCAACCACTAACCTATCTTCTATTCCTATAGATTCTCATATCCTGGTTATTTCATATAAAGGAAGCTTATAATTTGTGGTCTTTGTGGCTGGATTCTTTCACTTAGCATAATGTTTTCAAGGTTCATCTATACTGTAGCATGTATCAGTCCTTAATTTCTTTGTATTGCTCAATAATATTCCACTGAATGGATGTACTGCTGCTAAGTTGCTTCAGTCATGTCCGACTCTGTGCAACCCCATGGACTGCAGCCCACCAGGCTTCTCCGTCCAAGGGATTCTCCAGGCAAGAACACTGGAGTGGGTTGCCATTTCCTTCTCCAATGCATGAAAGTGGAAAGTGAAAGTGAAGTCGCTCAGTCGTGTTTGACTCTTAGCGACCCCATGGACTGCAGCCTACCAGGCTCCTCCATCCATGGGATTTTCCAGGCAACAGTACTGGAGTGGGGTGCCATTGCCTTCTCCAGAATGGATGTACTACATTTTGTTTATTCATTGATCAGTTGATGGACGTTTGGATTATTTCCGTTTTTTGGTTATTATGAACAATGTTTCTATAGATATATATGTACAAGTTTTTGTGTGGATATATGTTTTTATATCTCTTGGGTATATATCTCAGAATGGAATTGATGAGTATTAAGGTAACTCTATATTTAACACTTACAGAAATACATTCTCACAAAAAATGCATGTGGCTTACAATTTGTCCACATACTTTCCAACACTTATTATTGTCTCTTTTTATTAAAGCCATCCTAGTGTGTGAAATGGTATCTCATCGTGGATTTGATTTTTATTTCTCTGATGACTAATGATGTTGAGCATCTTTCATATGCTCAATGGTTATTTGTATATTGTCTTTGGATAAATGTCTGTTCAAGGACTTCCCTGATGGTCCAGTGGTTAAGGCTCTGCATGTCCAGTGCAGAGGGCATGGGTTTGATCACTGGTCAGGGAACTAAGATTCCTCACACCACACGGCACAGCTAAAAACCGACAAAAAGAGGTTTAAAAGGCAAATGTCTGTTCAAATACTTTGCCCACTGTAAAACTGGATTGTCTTTTCATTGTTGAGTTGCAAGAGTTCTTTATATATTCTTTGTATGAATACAGCCTGTATTTAATGTAAATTTTAAGAGCAACTTCCCAATCTCTGCAGAAAAAAGAAAGATAGATGGGATTTTCATAAGATTGCATTGAATCTGTAGATGAATTTGAGGAGTATTGTCATCTTAACAATATTGCATCTTCCAATCCATGAGCATAAAATCTCTTCCTCTTTCATTTATTTAGATCTTTATTTCAGCAATGTTTAGTTTTCTGAGTACACGTTTTACATTTCTTTTGCTAAGTTTATTCATAAGTATTTTATTCTTTTTGATACCACTAAATAGAATTGTTTTCTTAATTTTGATTTTGGATTATATATTGCTGATGGATAGAATTACAATTGTTAAGTCCTATTGGATAGAAACACAATTGATTTACATATATTGACCATGTACCCTGCCACCTCACTGAACTCATTTAGTAGTTCTAACAGGTTTTTAGTAGAATCCTTAGTATTTTCTGTATACAGGATCATGTTATTTGCAAACAGAGATAGTTTTACTTCTTTCTTTCCAATTGGAATGCCTTTTTTAAATACTCTCGCCTGATTTTTCTGATTAGACCAGTCTGAAGAAAGAAAGACAATGTCCTTCTTGGCCACACCCACCCAGAATAGATCTTCCATCACACTGAACTGGGGGACAGGTAGGACTTGTCCTACTTGTTACAACTTTCAAGTTGTATCTTGAAAGCCAAAGGCTTGATATTCTTCATTAGATTTAGTAGATTTTCTTAAATAACTATTTCCCCGTTTTCTGTATATCCTTAGGACAATTTTCAGAGGCTTTAGATGATTGTTGTTTGGATAATTTTCATTAGGTATGATTTTTTCACTGAGGAGAGGGTTCACAGAGTTCCTCACAGCAGCAGTGAGAAGTCCTTCTCCCTAACATGGAGCATTCATTTCCTACAGCTGCTGTGACAAATTACCACTAACTTAGCACCTTAAAACAACGCAAATGTATTCTCCTACAGTTCTGGAGGCCAGATGTCTGAAATCAGTCTCACTGAGCTAAGCCAAGGTGTTGGCAGGACTGGTTCCTTCTTGAGGCTCAAAGGAAAAATCCATTCCCTGCCTCTTTGGAAGGGGCTGGCATTCCTTAGCTTGGGGCCACAATCAGATCTTTGCCTTCGTCGTCACAAAGCCTACTCTCTGACTCTGACTCCTCCTGTATCCCTTTTTAAAGGAACTTTGCAACTATGTTAGGCCCACCTGGATAACCTAGGATAATCTCATTTCAAGAATTTTAACTTTGATCACATCTCAATTTTCCTCTTGACAGGTAAAGTAACATTGCTCAGGTTACGGCAGTTGGTGCATAAACATCTTGGTGCAGGGGGATGTGGGGAGAGGAACAATTTTTCAGAATTGTACAGTTTTAAAACGTGTTTGGAAGAAGCTTTAGTCTTTGTGCGTGAAGAACCTATAGCTTGGATTGTTAAAATCATAATGAAGGTCTTATGACTACAATGTGACAGAGCTAGAAACAGGTCTCCAGACACCTGTTTTAGAACATTAGATTTTAATGACTAAACAAAAATAAAAATATTATTTGTGGATTCTAAGCCATAGATAAAAATTTTAAATTGGGGGATTACGAAAACTCAAAATTCGTTTTTACCAAAACTGGCTTGTTGTTGTTCAGTTGGTCAGTCACTGGACTGCAGCAAACCAGGCTTCCCTGTCCTCTACCATCTCCCAGAGCTTGCTGAAACTCATGTCCATTGAGTCAGTGATGGCATCCAACCGTCTGATCCTCTGTTGGATAAATGTCTGTTTCTCCTCCTGCCTTCAATCTTTCCCAGCATCAGGGTCTTTTCCAGTGAGTCGGCTCTTCCCACCAGATGGCCAAAGGACTGAAGCTTCAGCTTCAACATCAGTCCTTCCAATGAATATTCAGGATTGATTTCCTTTAGGATTAACTGGTTTGATCTCCTTGCAGTCCAAGTTTTATCAAAATTGGCTGTCTAAAACAAAAATAATATAAGCAATTCAATCATTATATTTGAATTTTACCTTTTATAACATCCCTTACCTTTTAAAGACAAGAATTGGCTGCAAGCAAGATGTTTTCCCCAAGTTAATTTAATTCATGTTCATGAATATGTGCAAAAAAACATAGTTATTACCATATGCACTGTGGGATAAACATACACACATTTAAATAATTTATGAAGCATCTGTCATTTCATGATTCCAAATGAGAGAAATTATACACAATTTCAGAAAGAATCTGGAAAACTTAATTGAATGAACTGTGTGTGATATGAGAGGGTCTCTTTCCAAAAAATATTTTTACTAATTGAAATTTATTAAGTGCGATTCTCTCCAATGCTTTTTTCTAGGTTGTTTTTCTCCCCAGCTCCTGAAGGACATTCAAGGCACTAACATTTCTCTGTGACATAGAATGACCCATGGAAAGCACTGATTAATGATTGCTTGCACACAGTTCTTTGAGGGAAAAAGTCATCATGAGAGTTGGAACTGTTCCTTTTAACAACAGTGTCTGCACTTAGAGTTTTTCAAAACTATTTCACTTTAAAAAAAGAAAGAAAGAAAAAAGAACATACCTCCTTCCCTCTGTCCCTCCCTCCTTCCACGAATGCCTTTCTCAGGCACATCACCATCACCCAACAAGAAGTTGAACAATAAGCTATTGTCAGTTATAAGCAGTAGTTACAGAGAAAGAATCTGGCCCTTGAAAGGAATAGATTCCACTGCCAAAGAGATTTCATCTGACCCTCTTGTTAGCATGTAAAATTCCCTTTGTAGTATCAGTTCAGAGAAAGAAAAAAGATAGCATGAGGGTGTTTTCTGGGCACAGGATTTGGGCTCTGTGGAATAGATCCTTTTTTTAAAATTGTAGAATGTTCTTTACTAGACTTACAGATTTCCTGCTATTCTATAAATTGAGTGCAAAACTCCATCAAACATTTTCTCAAATGACTGAATTTAAAGGCCTCCTTTAAAAGAATCATACAACAAATCTCTTTAATCAAGAAAAGCCATTGTTTGATGTATTCTCAAGGGATGTTCAAGCTCATTGGGAATATTTTTGAGGTTTTGGGTTGGGTGGGAGCAATTCTTTCATGATTATTCTGTTGAAAGTTCTACCATCTGTGTAGCACTCTTAGCCTGGGAATAAACAAGGAGAAATAGTGACATAGTGCAGTGCATGTTTAGAAACTATAGAGCTATAGAATGGTGTTTCTAATCTCTATTGTACTCTATCCTGTAACCAAGATGTTCACTTTTAGTGGGAAAGGACAAAGCTCTTAGGTTCCAGTAACTGCTGTTAGGAAATTCAGCCTGGAGAATCACTAGCTATATTGATCAAATTGTACTTCATACGTGTTCACAGAACATGAATCTTGTTACAATTCCTGCTCCTCTGGAAATTGAGTTTTACTTGTTTACATTAGGGGAAAATATTATTGACATAGCAGTGTTTAAAAAATCATAGTCTGTTCACTTAACTTAAAAATATTTGTTGACTGCACCCCAGTGTTGATAGCAGCATTATTTACAATGGTCAAGATACGGAAGCAACCTAAGTGTCCATCAACAGATGAATGGATAAGAAGATGTGAAATGCATGTGCGTGCACACACGTGCATATGCACACACACACACACACAAGAATATTACTCAGCCATAAAAAGGAACAAACTTTTGCCATTTGCAGCAAAATGGTTGGATTTGGAGAGCCTTTGAATTAAGTCAAACAGAGAAAAACAAATACTATATGACATCATTTATCTATGGAAGCTATATAACAAAAAAGAAGCAGACTCATAGACATAGAAAACAAACTAGTGATCACTGGTGGGGGAGGGCAACATAGGGGTGAGGGAGAGGAAGGTACAAACTTTAGGTATAAGATAGGCTCAAGGATGTATTGTACAACATGGGGAATATAGCCAATACTTTGAAATGACTGGAAATGGAAAGTAGTCCTTTAAAAATTGTATACATTTTTTTTTTAATTGTTGGAGCATATGTACAAAAAATATCACGAGTATTCAGGTCTATTAATTTTAACAAATTTAACACACCTCTGTAACCAGCACTTAGAATAACCAATTTGTGAAGAGGACTGAATTATTAGTTTTAAATCCACAGACTCTTTAAGACTGTAACTTTAGAAACAAGTTCTGTACACAGCTCAAGCTATCGGAGGCCACCACTAGAGGGAGACAGGGTCACTACCCAGGCTCAAGTTTCTCTGGGCCATCACCTGGGCCTGTCTTGGTGGTGAGACCAAAGACCAGGCAGCACTCTGGCAGCCATCAGGCAGAAAAAGTCTTTCTGGACAAAATTCACTGCTCAGATGATGATGGGAAGTTAAGGAGTAAGCATAGAGGTCTGAAAAGAGTGGGTTTAAAAGAATAACAGGAGCTGAAGAGACCTGACCTGGAAGAGGCAGAGAAGGCTCTAGAATCCCTCAGAGACAGCAGACCAGACTATGGGGTCCATTTCACAGAAACTGTTCAGTGACTTCCCTAATATTACCAGTAGAGAAGCAGAGACCTAAGTGGGGTTGCCAGTAGTAGGAATGTGAATGGTGATGCTTGGACCAGAACACTCTTCTCCCTGGCCTCTAGAGCTCATTTTGTCCTTTATTATTACTCAAGTCACATTATTTTGATACTTTGTATTGCTGAGTTGTGCCGCAAAGGTGTGATGGTTCAGGGACCTGAAAGCTGAAAATTAGAGCCAGGCAGCTTTGAAAGCTATTGGTTGAGAGCTACTGTGAGATCAGATATGTTATTATTCAAAGAGCTCCTCATGCTAACATTATACTCAACTGGCTAGGAAAAAATGAGGAGGGGTGTAAATGAAAGAAACTTAGCTGCAGGGATATGTCCATTAGCACTCTTGTTCTGGGTGTGTGTGTGTGCATGCATATGCATGCGCCCAACACTCAGATCTTTTGTGGCTATTGTAATGCTATTACATATTTACTTTTGGTCTACAGAACTCAGTTTTTCCATAGCACCTGAAAATATTGGTAGTAGAATAAAAGTTTCATTGCAAGGGCAATGTGTGAATGCTGGGATGTTGGCCATTTTATTCGCCTTCAGTCAGAGGTTATAGATAACTTGTTTTTTTTCTTTTAAAAACTTTTTATTTTTATTTTATTTTAAATTTTTATTGGAATGTAGTTGATTTACAATGTTGTGTTAGTGTCAGGTATACAGCAAAGTGAATCATTATACATATGCATATATCCACTCTTTTTTTTAGATTAGTTTCCTATGTAGGCTATTACAGTATATTGAGTAGAGTTCCCTGTGCTATATACATAACTTGTTTTATAAAAGTGACTTTGTGGTCTTTATGTGTTTTGAAACCCAGGTCATGTGGTTAAATGTAATTTAGTTTTAAATTAACGAACATCTGAATAATGCAAATAATGGTCATTTAATCCTCCCTTACCTTATACAAAAATTAACATTATAAAAACTTGTAAAACTTAGTGGATGTGTTTGGGTTTTTCACAGCCTCTCTAACTGTGGCTAGATAGCTCTTTTTTCTACTTTAAACAAGCCAAGGTCACTGGTTTAATCCTTACATTAACTCTTTTTTTTCCCATAGCTTTGGTCTGTATCACAGCTTTGGACTGAGTACCTCTTCCTTGTTTTCTGTTTTGTAAATGAAAATTTCTGAAAACCAGGGAATCCCATATAAACTGAGTTTGGTAGTTTTGTAGACAGTATTCAGGTTAAGATTGATAGCAAACTTTAAGGATAATTTAAGCCTTAAGATTTATGAGTTTGAGACATGAGTTTGAGGAAACTCCTGGAGATGGTGAAGGACAGGGAAGCCTGGTGTGCTGCAGTTCATGGGGTCACATCACAAAGGGTCAGACACAACTTAGCGACTGAACAACACAACAAAGATTTATGATTCTATGAGTTAACCACTTCTAAAAAGAAAAATCACTGACTCAGGAACAACTCAAATTGCATCCTTATTGATGTTGTGCTGGTTGTGTCCTTTTTATGTGTGAAAGGTATTTTTCAATTCATGTTGAATATAAGAACAGTCATGGTGAGCTCTGAAGGGGGCTAATTCAAGTACAGGTCAAGTTTGGGCTAAAGCTAGGGTGTGCTCTGAGGTGCAAAGGCCCAGTGAGAACTCATGGATACCTGATGTGCGTGCATGCAGCCATTTCCCAGGAAACTCCAAAGGTTGGATTCAGGGAAGCTAAATTTTGTCATCAGGTCCGCTTCTGAGTGCAGGCAGCAAAAGGCAGGCCAGAGCTTTGGAACAGACGCTGGCTGCACGCTGGAATGGAATTGGATGGGACAAAAAGGGCGAGTGATGTGAGAGGGTCTGGGGCAGTTGCTGAAAATAGCAAAGCATGTCTGGGGTGTGTTTTTAGTGTCTGTTCACCATGTATGTGGCCAAAGGACTGGATCAGAGCAGAAACCCAGCATTATTGGAGAATGAGGTATTTCACTTTGATAGATTTTCCAAATACCTGACACAAATCCTTCTAAATGTGTACATTCAGTATTTCCAGAGAAATCTTTTCTGTGGATTGTATGATTCCTAATTTTTTAAGGCAGAATGTATGAGTTTAATGTTGTTGTGATTCAGTCGCTAAGTCATGCCTAACTCTTTGTGACCCCATGGACTGTAGCACGCTAGTCTTCCCTGTCCTTCACCATCTCCCAGACTTTGTTCAAACTCATGTCCATTGAGTCCATGAGGCCATCCAACCATCTCATCCTCTGTCATCCCCTTCTCCTTCTGCCTTTAATCTTTCCCAGTATCTGGGTCTTTTTTAATGAGTTCTCTCTTCTAATCATGTGGCCAAAGTATTGGAGCTTCAGCATCAGTCCTTCCTAGGAACATTAAGGGTTGTTTTCCTTTAGGATTGACCAGTTTGATCTCCTTGCAATTCAAGGGACTCTCGAGTCTTCTCCAGCACTGTCAGGGAACATTTAATTTTAAGGAATCTTATATGTTGTTTTCTGTTTCTCAAGGGCCCTCTGTTCTTTATCAGTTTCTAGAAAACAGCAATAAGCAGAGTTGCACGTAGTTTTCAGGACTGAGGTCATGCTGCTGCTGCTAAGTCGTTTCAGTCGTGTCCAACTCTGTGCGACCCCAGAGACGGCAGCCCACCAGGCTCCCCCATCCCTGGGACTCTCCAAGAAAGAACACTGGAGTGGGTTGCCATTTCCTTCTCCAATGCATGAAAGTGAAAAGTGAAAGTGAAGTCGCTCAGTCATGTCCGACTCCTAGTGACCCCATGGACTGCAGCCTACCAGGCTCCTCCGTCCATGGGATTTTCCAGGCAAGAGTACTGGAGTGGGGTGCCACTGCCTTCTCCGAATATGCTATCTAGGTTGGTCATAATTCTCCTTCCAAGGAGTAATCATCTTTTAATTTCATGGCTGCAATCACCATCTGCAGTGATTTTGGAGCCCAGAAAAATAAAGTCTGACACTGTTTCCACTGTTTCCCCATCCATTTGCCATGAAATGATGGGACTAGATGCCATGATCTTAGTTTTCTGAATGTTGAGCTTTAAGCCAACTTTTTCACTCTCCTCTTTCACTTTCATCAAGAGTTCCTCTTCACTTTCTGCCGTAAGGGTGGTGTCATCTGCATATCTGAGGTTATTGATATTTCTCCCGGCAATCTTGATTCCAGCTTGTGCTTCATCCAGCCCAGCGTTTCTCATCATGTACTCTGCATATAAGTTAAATAATCAGGGTGACAATATACAGCCTTGACGTACTCCTTTTCCTATTTGGAACCAGTCTGCTGTTCCATGTCCAGTTCTAACTGTTGCTTCCTGACTGCATACAGGTTTCTCAAGAGGCAGGTCAGGTGGTCTGGTAGTCCCATTTCTTTCAGAATTTTCCACAGTTTATTGTGATCCACACAGTCAAAGGCTTTGGCATAGTCAATAAAGCAGAAATAGATGTTTTTCTGGAACTCTCTTAACCTTTTACTTTTCTGTAAAACTACTTAGTCATGTTCCTATTTCCAATACATGGATTGTCTTCTGGCCCTGTGATGATTGTTCTTCCTCTAGTTACTGTTGTTACGGCCCTATGACGTAACAACAGTAACTTTAAGTAAAACCTTAGGTAAAGTTTTTTACTTAACTTTATTTTTTGCCTAAAGCTTCCTTGTATTACAATATATAAACACACTGCCATGAATAAAGCACCCTTGTTATACTACAGACTTGGGTCCCCTGCGTCCTTCTTTTCTTCACCTTCTTTTCGTCAACTCCTGTCCCCAGGTTCCGCTCTGTCAAGAAGACCTTAACACAGCACCACAACAATTTAAAAGCGTCAATTCTTCAGCACTCAGCCTTCTTTATGGTCCAGCTCTCAATCTGTTCATGACTACTGGTAAGACCATATCTTTGACTATACAGACCTTTGTAGGCAAAGTAATGTCTCTGCTTTTTAATATGCTGTCTAGGTTTATCATAACTTTTCTTCCAAGGAAGAAGCATCTTTTAATTTTATGAGTTTAATATAAACCTTACTAAATGACCATTCCTGACTGTATTATGCTTTAAAATAGTGAGGCCTTTAGGTTTATTAAGCTTTAACAGACTTCTTGTCCATACAAAAAATATGAAGTCTACCCAGACTCACACAGTTTTTTAAAAAAAACATTGTGTTTATTTAAATTTTGTATTTTTCCCCTCAGCAGAGCACTGGTATGTCTTACTATTCTAACCCTTCTCTGTGTGACCGCCTCTGTTACTGCTCCTCCCTTGTCGTTTACTGCCAACTTATTTCTGATTTGTCTGTTTGGGTCTACAAAAACAGATGTTTAGGATTGTTAAAATCTTGTGTAAAGTAGGAATGGGGTCCTGAAAAAATGTCTTCTGAATTAAGCATATAAACTTCAGTGCACGAATGCCCAACTTCAAACATCTATTTAACTACTCAGAATCCTTTTAGTGTCTTTATGTTTTCTTCTGGGTTTTGTTTTGGTTTTTAATTTTTTATCGGAGTGTAGTTGATTTGTAGTGCTCTGTTTGTTTCAGTTGTATAGTGTGTTTTTTTTCCCACAGCTGAGATTGTCAGTGGTTATCTCTGACTATCTGAGGCAGTAACATAATCTGAAGTGTTATTTAGCACTATCCATTTGCTGTCATGTCTTTTCTAGAACTTGACTGACAGAGTGAGGGTTTAACAAATATTTGTTGTAAGGACAACAACATTCATTGATGAATGAAAGCAGGATGTGCAGTTTCTATCATACAAAATTCAGCTATGTGCCCAGTTTAACAAAAGGTACACATATCAGTATTAACTAAGAATGATGTGGATGAAAGCCAATGATGTCTGATCATTTTAGGGATTCACAAACTCAAAGTCAAGGGCAACATGGGCCAGCACAGCTTTTTATTTTATGCCACTGTCTGTGGTCATGCATGCACTCCAGTTCACTGGCCTCACCACTGCTTTGCTGTTGTATACTTGGCAGTGTCATATAGTTAGGTACTGCTTGGCATACCCTAAGAGTGTTTAGATTTTAGGGTCTCTGAGTTGCTCTCTTGTGTGCTCAGTCATGTCAGACTCTTTGCGACCCCATGAACTATAGCCTACCAGGCTCCTCTGCCCATGGGATTTCCCAGGCAAGAATACTGGCATGGGTTGCCATTTCCTTCTCCAGCGGATCTTCCCGACCTAAGGACGAACCCGCGTGAACCTGCATCTCCTACATTGGTGGCAGATTCTTTGCCACTGAGCCACCTGTGAGCCTTCCTTTAGGTTACTCACTTTCAAAGCTGCTACCAGAAAAGCTGTATTCCATTTTGCATCCCCTTGCTTCTGTTGTTGTTCCTTATTGTTGAATACTTTTAAAACAACATCTACTAATTGAGAAGGATTCATCTCAAATACACCATCTAATTTCCATAATTTTTAATCTTTGGGGCACTTTGCCTGATGAAGGTCATTTTTATCATCTTTACATTCTCAGGGACCTCAGGGCCCCAAGGCCTCATGGTCCTCAGGGTTGTTGTTTTACATAATAGTTATTGAATACTCTCACTGTACAAAGCAGTCTGAAACAGAGAGAAAAATGTTCAAAATCCAAGTTCTTGATTTTCCTCCAATCCCAACCCTAGTTCTCATAGAGCCTTCCCAATTCAGTAAACGCCCTCCTTCAAATGTCTAAAACCTTAGGGCTGTTCCTCTTCCTTTCATTTCCCATGTTCACTCCATCAGCAAATCATACCATCTTTGAAAGATATTTAGAATTTAGGCATTTCTCATCACCACCATCAGTACTATGCTGGTCTAACCTACCATTACCTCTGGCCAGGACTATTGGTCTAGCCCCTGACCTCTCCATCTGCTTCCATGCGTGCCCTCTTACAGTTCTCCCACAGGGAGATTCTTTTACTAAAGAAGTAAATCCCATCAATTCTCTGTTAAAATCATCTATTAATTTCCCATCTCACTCAGTGTAAAGGCTAAAGTTCTCTCCATGGCCTGTTAAGTCTGTCCCTTCCTCCACTTCTCTGACTATCTGTCTTAGTCCCTTCCTCTTTGTCCACTAGAAGCATCCACACCAGCCCCAGATTGCCCCTGGAACACGCCCAACATGCTCCCACCTCATGGCCTTTGCACCTGCTCTTTCTTCTCTTTGGCCCTCTTCACCTAGATAAGCAAATAACTCACTTCTTTTCCTCCTTCAGGTGTTTGCACAAGTGTCTGCCTTTTAGACAAGCCTTCCACACCTACCTTTGCTAAAATAGCACTCTTCTGTCATTTTCTAGCCTCTCTCCCGTGCTCTCTTCCTTCACAACAACTCCTTACCTGATAGTAACTATTTATTAGTCAGTCTTCTCTGTCAAGAATGTAATCTTGGGACTTGACTGGTGGTCCAGTGGTGAAGAATCCACCTTCTAATACAAGGGGTATGGGTTTGATCCCTGGTTGGGAAACTGAAATCCGTATGCCTTGGAGCAGCTAAGCCCTGTGCTGTAACTAGAGAGAAGCCCATGTGCCACAACGACCCAGAACGACAAAAAAAAAAAAAAAAAAAGAATGCTGTCTTCTTTTTTTTTTTCAATAATTTTATCTATTTGTTTATCTTTGGCTGTGCTGGGTCTTCATTGCTGTGTGGGCTTTTTTTAGTTTGGAGAGGCAGGCTACGCTCTAGTCTCAGTGTGCAGGCTTCTCATTGCAGTGGCTTCTCTTGTTGCGGAGCACGGGCTCTAGGGTGCTCAGGCTTCAGTAGTTTGGCACATGGGCTCAGTAGTTGCAGTTCCCAGGCTCAGTGGTTGTGGCACATGGGCTTAGTTGCTCTGTGACACGTGGGATCTTCCCAGACCAGGACTCAAACCTGTGTCTCTTGCATTGGCAGATGGTTTACCACTGAGCCACCAAGGAAGCCCCAGTGTGATCTTCCTAAGGGGAGACACTTTGTTCATGATTGTTTCCTGAGTGTGTGGAATAAGGCCTGGAGTTAGGGGCTCAATCAACATTTTTTGATTGAACAAATGAATGAATAAGTGAAAGAAAAAATTAACAAAAGAGATATATTCAGGTAAGAAATATTGGTTGCGTGTTCATTACGTGTCACGCATTGCTCGAGGCCCTTGGAATACTTCAGTGAAGAAGGCAGAGGAGACTTGCTCTTCTGGAAGTGGGGTTCAGCAGTGCATGGATGGAAGATGCAGATAGTGGCAGCCCAGGAGTGTTAGGAGCCCAACCCTGATGCCAGCTCACCCAGCTTTGAGTCCTCTCCCTGCCACTTGCCTGACTCTCTTGAAAAGTTACTTAAGCCTCTGGCACGTCAGTTTTGATCTCAGGTGGCTTTGGCCTGCAGCATGTTGAAGCAGGGTTTCAGTTCCCAGCCAGAGACTGAAGTCAGGCAGAGGCGGTGAGAGTGCTGAATCCTAACCACTAGATTCCTGCCCCCGCCGGGGACCGGTGGCCAGTGATAAGGCCCTGGCCCATCAGATGTGTAGAAATGAATTTCCACAGAGAGATGGTAAATAGTAAAATAAGTAAAGTGTCTACCAGAAGGAAAAAGAGTACAATACGTGTGGATAGATGCATGAGCAGGCTGCGAGAGAGTCATGCCCTACTGGCAGATTGAATCACTTTATGGGGCATTTTTTTCCAGGTTTCCTTTGGCCAGTCATCTCGCTTCGCCTGGTTCCGAGTCTGTATTTGGTGTATCTCAGGGTCCTCCCATGTATGCCCACAGCTCTTAGCCAAGATGAATTCTAGTGAAGAGGCCTGTGGGTAGGTTGACATCACTGACTATGAGGTGATGCCCCTCACTTTTTGACCTCGAAAGAAACTTTCTGCACATATATAGTCAGGAAGATCTCCTGACTTTGGGAATGAGGAATATGAGGTCTTTTTTTCTAGGCAGGGCTTAGCTCCTCACTCACTCCTGCTATTTTGGAGTTTGTGTCCATGGGATACAAACTCCAGCTGCTCAGCCCGGGGCCCATCTATCTCCTGCCTCAGTTTCTCTCCATCTGTCTTTAGTTTCAAGTTTCAGTTCAGTCCCTCAGTCGTGTTCAACTCTTTGTGACCCCATAGATTGCAGCATGCCAGGCCTCCCTGTCCATCAACAACGCCTGGAGCTTGCTCAAACTCAAAGTCGTCAAGTCAGTCATGCTGTCCAACCATCTCACCCTCTGTCATCCCCTTCTTCTCCCACCTTCAATCTTTCCCAACATCAAGGTCTTTTCTAATAAGTCAGCTCATCGCATTAGATGGCCAAAGAACTGGAGCTTCCAATGAATAATCAGGATTGATTTCCTTTAGGATGGACTGGTTTGATCTCTTTGCAGTCCAAGGGACTCTCAAGAGTCTTCTCCAACACCACAGTTCAAAAGCATCAATTCTTCAGCGCTCAGCCTTCTTTAATGTCCAACTATCACATCCAAACATGACTACTAGTAAAACCATGCTTTTGACTATACAGACCTTTGTAGGCAAAGTAATGTCTCTGCTTTTTAATATTCTGTCTAGGTTTGTCATAGCTTTTCTTCCAAGGAACAAGCATCTTTTAATTTCATGGCTGCAGTCACCATCTGCAGTGATTTTGGAGCCCAAGAAAATAAAGCCCCTTACTGTTTCCATTGGTTCCCCATCTATTTGCCATGAAGTGATGGGACCAGATGCCATGATCTTAGTTTTCTGAATGTTGAGTTGTAAGTCAGCTTTTTCATTCTCCTCTTTCACTTTCATCAAGAAGCTCTTTAGTTCCTTTTCACTTTCTGCCTTAAGGGTGGTGTCATCTGAGGTTATTGATATTTTTCCCAGCAATCTTGATTCCAGCTTGTGCTTCATCCAGCCTGGCATTTTGCATGATGTACTCTGCATATAAGTTAAATAAGCAGGGTGACAATATACAGCCTTGACATACTCCTTTCCCAATTTGGAACCAGTCTGTTGTTCCATGTCCAGGTCTAATTGTTGCTTCTTGACCTGCATACAGATTTCTCAGGAGGCAGTTCAGCTGGTCTGGTAGTCCCATCTCTTGAAGAATTTTCCACAGTTTGTTGTGGTCCACACAGTCAAAGGCTTTAGTGTAGTCAATGAAGCAGATGTTTTTCTGGAACTCTCTTGGTTTTTTGATGATCCAATGGATATTGGCAATTTGCTCTTTGGTTCCTCTGCCTTTTCTAAATCCAGCTTGAATATCTGGAAGTTCTAAGTTCATGTACTGTTGAAGCCTAGCTTGGAGAATTTTGAACACTGCTTTGCTAGCGTTTGAGATGAGTGCAATTGTGCAGTAGTTTGAGCATTCTTTGGCATAGCCTTTCTTTGGGATTGGAATGAAAACTGACCTTTTCCAGTCCTGTGGCCTAGCTGGGGTGAAATATCTGTTGCACAGCACTGGAGAAAATCACATGACATGGTGCACATAAAACACTTAATACAAGGCAAGGATTCAGTAAATTTTCCAGTTGAGCTCTTTCAAATCCTAAAAGATGATGCTGTGAAAGTCTGCACTCAATATGCCAGCAAATTTGGAAAACTCAGCAGTGCCCATAGGGCTGGAAAAGGTCAGTTTTCATTCCAATCCCAAAGAAAGGCAATGCCAAAGAATGTTCAAACTACCACACAATTGCACTATCTCACACGCTAGCAAAGTAATGCTCAAAATTCTCCAAGCCCGGCTGCAACAGTATGTGAACCATGAACTTCCAGATGTTCAAGCTGGATTTAGAAAAGGCAGAGGAACCAGAGATCAAATTGCCAACATCCATTGGATCATTGAAAAATCAAGAGAGTTCCAGAAAAACATCTATTTCTGCTTCATTGACTATGCCAAAGGCTTTGACTGTGTGGACCACAACAAACTGTGGAAAATTCTTCAAGAGATGGGACTACCAGACCAGCTGAACTGCCTCCTGAGAAATCTGTATGCAGGTCAAGAAGCAACAGTTAGACCTGGACATGGAACAACAGACTGGTTCCAAATTGGGAAAGGAGTATGTCAAGGCTGTATATTGTCACCCTGCTTATTTAACTTATATGCAGAGTACATCATGCAAAATGCCAGGCTGGATGAAGCACAAGCTGGAATCAAGATTGCTGGGAGAAATATCAATAACCTCAGATATGCAGATGATACCAGCCTTATGGCAGAAAGCAAAGAACTAAAAAGCCTCTTGATGAAAGTGAAAGAGGAGAGTGAAAAGCTGACTTATAACTCAACATTCAGAAAACTAAGATCATGGCATCTGGTCCCATCACTTCATGGCAAATAGATGGGGAACCAATGGAAACAGTAAGGGGCTTTATTTTCTTGGGCTCCAAAATCACTGCAGATGGTGATTGCAGCCATGAAATTAAAAGACGTTTACTCCTTGGAAGAAAAGCTATGACCAACCTAGATAGCATATTAAAAAGCAGAGACATTACTTTGCCAACAAAGGTCCATCTAGTCAAATCTATGGTTTTTCCAGTAGTCATTTATGGATGTGAGAGTTGGACTATAAAGAAGGCTGAACGTCAAAGAATTGATGCTTTTGAACTGTGGTGTTGGAGAAGACTTTTGAGAGTCCCTTGGGCTGCAAGGAGATCCAATCAGTCCATCCTAAAGGAAATCAATCCTGAATATTCATTGGAAGGACTGATGCTGAAGCTGAAACTCCAATACTTTGACCACCTGATGGGAAGAACTGACTCCTTAGAAAAGACCCTGATGCTGGGAAAGATTGAAGGTGGGAGGAGAAGGGGACGACAGAGGATGAGATTGTTGGATGGCATCACGGACTCAATGGACATGAGTTTGAGTAAACTCCGGGAGTTGGTACTGGACAGGGAGGCCTGGCGTGCTGCAGTCCATGGGATCACAAAGAGTCAGACGTGACTGAGCGACTGAACTGAACTGAGAACAAATGAAGACAGGGCAGCAGACAGTACTGGCTTTAGAGATGAATACAATACACTCAGGGTTTTGTGGGAAGAACAAGGTGATCTGGTGCCTGAAGCTGCAATGCTGACTTTAGGCTTTTGTGTTTAACACAAGAAGAGAGGTCATTTCAGAGAAAAAACAGGGAGAGAAAAGTCAAATTGAATGACCTGCTCTGTGAGAAGCTGGCATGTCCCTGGAGCCCATTAAGATGGACAAGTCAGGTAGCAGTTTCAACAGTTTTTGTTTTCCTGCGGCAGGAAAAGCTAGGAGCTTTACTCCTATCACGTTGAAGAAAAAGAAACTTTTACATGGAAAAGGTGCAATTTAGCATGTATCTTATGCTTAAGAGAAACAGCAACAACAACAAAACAGACCCATTACATTTATTTTGCTAACTAAATTGAGTTCATAGAATTGAAGAGAAGATGTTAAACTTCTTATTAACATTTAAAAAGGCCTGTCTGTCATTTTTTTCTGAAATGCCCTTTTAAAACATTGAATGGGGGACTGCCTTTGTGATCTGCTGGTTAAGAATCTGGCCTGCAATGCAAAGGATGCAGGTTCAACCCCTGGTCAGGGAAATAAGACCTCACATGCCACAGGGCAAGTACTGAGCCCTCACACTCTAAAGCCCATGCTCCGCAACTAGAAAAAGGCTGCATGCTGCAGAGAAGACCTGGTGCAGCCAAAAGTTTAATAGTGTGGAAAACCCACAGACTCCCCTGTCCACAGAATTCTCCACTCAATACTGGAGTGAGTTGCCATCTCCGACTCCAGGGGATCTTCCTAACCCAGGGATTGAACCCCAGTCTCCCGCATTGCAGGCAGATTCTACCATTTGAGCCAGCAGGGAAGCCCATAGGTATTGGTATTCCATCTAAAATACAATAATATATGGGAACATACAATTTCCTCTGGAAGGGGAACTCCATCATAACTGAAAGTAAGCTATGGCAATAATCAAGCTGTTTTTCCTTTTTCTCAGCATGGCACACCCAAATTTCAAGTCGAATTTACATCATAAACTACACATGGTCATCACTGTATGCATTTCACATCTCTTGAATATTTAAAAGCTAAAACTTTTGGAGATAGAGAGTTCAGAGGATTCCCTGAGAAGGGTCAGAGACTTCCACTCTGAGTTATTTGATTACTACCAGAATTTACATGTTAGCAGAAAAATCTTAGAGTGAATGCTTCAAAAAGGGAGGAATTAGCAAATCTACCCATGATGAGCTTTAGCGAAAATTCTCTTGTATTAGTTATGCCCAGGAAAGTTTGATGGTCCAGTTTGCTGAAAGGAGTCTGTCCCTAGGCAGGGCCGGGCGGTGGGGGGTCAGAGGAGTGAACTGGAGGGAAAGGCAGGAGTGCTAGGGAGGGGCTGCAGGAGGCCCTGGGCTCTGCCCCACCCACCAAGGGCTGGAAGTTTGCTTTGGAAAAAACAGCAGAAGGAGCACCTGCAGCCTTAGATCATTCTTTCCTGGATCTCAGCCTGACTACCATCAGCCAGGCTGCCCGGAAGAACCATCTGGAGATGGGAACATTCTCCTAAACATCTTCTCTGGCAAAGACAGGCATAATGGGGTGGGGTGGAGTCGGAGTGGTAGTCTCTTTTAGCCATTTTATAACCTGATTACAAAAGGCGGACTCAGAACTTTGAGTTTATTATTATATATTTTACTTGCATTGGAAAGAAGTGAAAAGGTGATTCTAATGTGCAGCTGGGGCTGAGAATTACCAACTTAAATGAAAGAAGAGTTCTGAGGAGGGATAAAAGAATTTTAATACTTGCAGTACCATTACTTTGGGTTAAGAATTTTCTCCCTTAAAATGGAAATGCTCTAAGAGGTTGGAGCCACATCAGATCAGATCAGTCGCTCAGTCGTGTCCGACTCTTTGCGACCCCATGAATCGCAGCACGCCAGGCCTCCCTGTCCATCACCAACTCCTGGAGTTCACTCAGACTCATGTCCATCGAGTCAGTGATGCCATCCAGCCATCTCATCCTCTGTTGTCCCCTTCTCCTCTTGCCCCTAATCCCTCCCAGAATCAGACTCTTCTCCAATGAGTCAACTCTTCGCATGAGGTGGCCAAAGTACTGGAGTTTCAGCTTTAGCATCATTCCTTCCAAAGAAATTCCAGGGCTGAGCTCCTTCAGAAGGACTGGTTGGATCTCCTTGCAGTCCAAGGGACTCTCAAGAGTCTTCTCCAACACCACAGTTCAAAAGCATCAATTCTTCGGCGCTCAGCCTTCTTCACAGTCCAACTCTCACATCCGTACATGACCACAGGAAAAACTATAGCCTTGACTAGACGAATCTTTGTTGGCAAAATAATGTCTCTGCTTTTGAATATGCTATCTAGGTTGGTCATAACTTTCCTTCCAAGGGGTAAGCGTCTTTTAATTTCATGGCTGCAGTCACCATCTGCAGTGATTTTGGAGCCCAGAAAAATAAAGTCTGACACTATTTCCACTATTTTCCCATCTATTTCCCATGAAGTGATGGGACCAGATGCCATGATCTTTGTTTCCTGAATGTTGAGCTTTAAGCCAACTTTTTCACTCTCCTCTTTCACTTTCATCAAGAGGCTTCTGAGTTCCTCTTCACTTTCTGCCATAAGGGTGGTGTCATCTGCATATCTGAGGTTATTGATATTTCTCCCAGCAATCTTGATTCTAGCTTGTGTTTCTTCCAGTCCAGCATTTCTCATGATGTACTCTGCATATGAGTTAAATAAACAGGGTGACAATATACGGCCTTGACGAACTCCTTTTCCTATTTGGAACCAGTCTGTTGTTCCATGTCCAGTTCTAACTGTTGCTTCCTGACCTGCATATAGGTTTCTCAAGAGGCAGATCAGGTGGTCTGGTATTCCCATCTCTTTCAGAATTTTCCACAGTTTATTGTGATCCACACAGTCAAAGGTTTTGGCATAGTCAATAAAGCAGAAATAGATGCTTTTCTGGAACTCTCTTGCTTTTTCAATGATCCAGCGGATTTTGGCAATTTGATCTCTGGTTCCTCTGCCTTTTCTAAAACCAGCTTGAACATCAGGAAGTTCACGGTTCACATATTGCTGAAGCCTGGCTTGGAGAATTTTGAGCATTACTTTACTAGCATGTGAGATGAGTGCAATTGTGCAGTAGTTTGAGCATTCTTTGGCATTGCCTTTCTTTGGGATTGGAATGAAAACTGACCTTTTCCAGTCCCGTGGCCACTGCTGAGTTTTCCAAATTTGCTGGCATATTGAGTGCAGCACTTTCACAGCATCATCTTTCAGGATTTGGAATAGTTCAACTGGAATTCCATCACTTCCACTAGTTTGTTCGTAGTGATGCTTCCTAAGGCCCACTTGACTTCACATTCCAGGATGTCTGGCTCTAGGTCAGTGATCACACCATCGTGATTATCTGGGTTGTGAAGATCTTTTTTGTACAGTTCTTCTGTGTATTCGTGCCATCTCTTCTTAATATCTTCTGCTTCTGTTAGGTCCATACCATTTCTGTCCTTTATCAAGCTCATCTTTGCATGAAATGTTCCTTTGGTATCTCTGATTTTCTTGAAGAGATCCCTAGTCTTTCCCAATCACTGAAGAAGGCTTTCTTATCTCTTCTTGCTATTCTTTCCTCTAAAAAGATCTTAGTGGGGGTGATTTTATCAACTTTCCTTTCTCCTCATGAGTAGATGTTCAGGCAGGGCTGGTAGTAGAATCAAAGAAGCCAAGGTTGACTAGAAAGCCATTGATTTGCTCTGTGTTTATTTTGTTATTTAGAATTTTTATACTTAAGTCAAATTGATAATCTTCTCTTCATATTTTTCATTTTGTGTATTAATTGTAGTATAAAGTTGGAAACCTAGTTGATAATGTATAAATGGTTACTAAGCACATACCACCAACCCAGCAATTCTACTTTTTTGGATATATTCTGGAAAGACTGCTCTGTGAATGCCCAGGCAAATATATACAAAGGTATTTTTTGTGTTGTTTTTAACAGGAAAAATTGGGAATGATCCAAATGTCACTGAATACAGAAATGGATCAATAAATTGGAGCAAGTTATAAAATGTCTTAAAATAGTGCCTCTCTTCTGGGGCAAATCATTTCACAGTGATGAAGATGGGTGATGAATTTCACTCATTCAACAGGTGTGTAATGAATGGCTGCTAGGTTTTACATGTAATAATACTATGCTAGGTACTGTGGATACAGAAAGACAGATCACCTGCTTTCACGAAGCTCATAGCCTGGCCATCTTTGTATTTTACTGACCAAAGTATGATCCTGAAATTTATTTAGAGTTATCTTTTGATCATTTTAGCAGCTGACTTGGTCTTGGAGTCAATTATTAAATTACATTGACAAATATTCAAATTGACATCAAATGATTTTACTGACAGAGCAAATCATTGACTTTCTAGTCAGCCTTGGTTTCTTTGATTCTACTGTTAGCCCCTCCTGAAGATCTCCCCACAAGGAGAAAGGAAAGTTGATAAAATCACTCCTACTAAGATCTTTTTAGAGACTTAACAGGGTGCTCCAACCTCCTAGAGCATTTCCACTTTAAGGGAGAAAATTCTTAACCAGCCAAAGTGATGGTACTGCAAATATAAAATTCTTTAATCTACCCCACAGAACTCTTTTCATTCATTTATGTCAGTGACTCTCAGCCCCAGCTGCACATTAGAATCACCTGGGAAATGATTCTTAAAAACACTGATCCCTGAGCCCTAATAGAGACCAATTAAATAAGAATTCCCAAAGATACAGCCTGGGACCTGAAACTTTCTAAAAGCTCCCTTGGTAACCCTAATAGACAGACTTGGTTGAAATCAATCAAAATGTCCATCTCCAGTAAAATTCTATAGTTAGCTAATGCATAAACAACCACAGAAGGACAAACAGGAGATTGAAAAGGCTGTTCTTAACTTGTGATAGTACTAATGATGAAGAATCTGCCTGCCAATGCAGGAGACATAAGAGATGCAGGTTTGATCCCTGGGTTGGGAAGATTGCCCTGGAGAAGGAAATGGCAACCCACTCCAGTATTGTTGCCAGGAGAATCCCACTGGCAGAGGAACCTGGTGGGCTACAGTCCATGTAATCGCAAAGAGTCAGACATGACTGAGGATCTGAGCACAATTCATCTAGAAAAGTTAAGATTGGGGAAATGATTGAGAGAGCAGTCTCTGGAGTCGGACCAGGCAAGTGTGTGTCAATGCTGCACACACAAGCTGTGTGAGTGGGTACATCAATCCCTTGACCTGTAATATAGGAGCAGGAATAATACCTACCTCTCCTAGGATCAGTATGAATAGAAATATTGGGTTGGCCAAGAAGTTCATTTGGTTAGTGAATGCATTGTTCAATAAAGTTCTTGGTGAAAATGAAAAAAAAAAATGTGCCTTATTTTTTACTTAAAACTGAGCAAACTTTTTGGCTAAGTCAATACTTAAGCCAGAGTCTGTCTATTATCATTAGATCCGTCCAGTGCTGCTTCAGATTTCCCCTACTCTTTAAAACTTTCTTTCAGTCACTCAAGAAGAGTATATTACTTGCTTCTCTAGGCTCACACTTTCTCTACTGAGACTAGTATTACTTAGCTGTTTATCAGTTGGCAATGCAGTTGATGTTCTTCCTGTCTATCTCCCCTTACAGTAGTTTTCTGTTAAGTGAAGTGTTTTACACTAGGGAGAATCACCTTATCACTAAAGAAAATAAGCATCAATTCGTACTTTACTGATATTTTAAAATCACCCTTCCTATTTTAACTCTTTGAGAAAGTAGAAGCCACCAGAAGGAAGTGTCTGCAGGCTCCCACCACCACCTCTACCCGCCGCCTGCATCCATGCCAATACACCCACCCACCTTCCTTCACTACCATGGATACATGATCCTCTCCCCTGATAAAGGCCGTCCCCTCCACTGGTTCATCAGGTCTCATCCTTTCTTGTCTACTAAGATGCTGCCTTCTGGATTTGACTAGTATCAGTGAAGTGTCTGTTGCCTCCAATCAAGAGGCAGATGGTACCCAAGATTGCACAGGGACACTGGAATTCTGTAAAATTCACTTCTTATCTAGGTACTAGTCATTAAAAATAAATAAGGGAAAACCCTCTACCCAACAGGGCCTCTTCTTTAATATTAACAGTAATGTTAATATTAATTTCAGGCCATTACTCATCCATTAACATTAATGTTAATATTAAAGTTAATAGTAATATTAATAGCAGCAAGGGGAAAAGCAAGTCTCAGCCAGAGCTTGTGAGTCTTACTAGAATGTGTAAGTTACTGAGCAAGTTATTTATCTTCCCTGAGTCTCAGTTTCCTCTTTTGTAAAGCAAATCAGAATAAAGATTCAATGATATAGAGCCTAGCACAAATGTCTGACACATAGTAAGTGCTCAAGAAATGTTGGGTATGATTCATCCAAAAAGTCAAAGTGGCTCAGTTGTGTTTGACTCTTTGCAACCCCATGGACTGCAGCCTGCCAGGCTCCTCTGTCCATGGAATTCTCCAGGCCAGTATACTGGAGTGGGTAGCCGTTCCCTTCTCCAGGAGACCTTCCCAACCCAGGGATTGAACTCAGGTCTCCCATACATGCAGGCAGATTCTTTACCAGCTGAGCTACCAGGGAAGCCTTGATTCATCCAAGTCTTTCCTTAAATATTTCTTTCTTAGTCCTTCACTGACCACACTATCTAAAATAGTATCAATGATATCATCTCTTTAACCTGCCTTATTTATTTTCTTCATAGACCTTACCACTACCTGACATTATGAAGTGTGTGTGTGTGTGTGTGTGTGCATGTGTGTTAGCAACCTCAGATAGAGGTGATTAATTATAGGGAATGACATGTTGTTTCAGACAGTTTATACATTTATGTTAACAAGAAACATTTGAGTTGGGGAGGGAGGAGGGAGGAGGGTTCAGGATGGGGAACACATGTATACCTGTGGTGGATTAATTTTGATATTTGGCAAACTAATACAATTTGTAAAGTTTAAAAATAAAATTTAAAAAAAAAGAAAAAAAATGTTAATTTTGCTGAATCTCTATCAAATGCTATGGCATTTTTCTTATTTCTACAGTTAGCAGTAGAAATAAAAGCTCTATCTCACTGAACTCACAAAAAACCCTTTGAATAGGTCCAATTATGTTAAAGGTTAAATGGTAAAGCAGGTTTAATAGGCACATTCTACCCCTGAAGTTTTGCTGTTTCAAGGAAAAGTATCTTTAACTGATAAACATTTACTCTTTAATCTGCCACACACAATAAAGGGAAGCAGCCAAAATGGTGAGCAAATGAAACATAAATTTATAAAGAACTATTTAAATAAGAAATCAGTTTAGCACAAAATGAGTCCCATTCTAGTGTCATATTTGATGTAAAGCTCATGTTCTCTCAGGACCCAGGATTCAGCACTGAAAATGTTCTCATTTTACTTAACTTACCTGCCTGTATGAAATAATTTCATGGTCAATATGAAGTTGACTTGGCTTGTCAAATCACTTGTCTGGGAAATAGATCAAGATGGACAGGAAGACACAGAAAGAGGCAGGAAAGGCAGTGGTCTATTTCGCAATCATATTTGGGGAGTTTTTTTCATTAAACTTCTGTTCTTTTGGAGAAGGAAATTGCAGCCCACTCCAGTACTCTTGCCTGGAAAATCCCATGGACAGAGGAGCCTGGTAGGCTGCAGTCCATGGGCTCACAAACAATGGGACAGGACTTCACTTTTACTTTTTTCTTTACAGTAATATACTGCAAATGTCCTTAACTTGAATGCTAGCACTAAACCATTATATTTGACTAGACTATGGATGGGATGTACTTAACTATCTCAACTCACCTACAGAGTCAAGGATTCCACAGCGTGCTTCCCTCCTCTCAACCCTCCCTCTTCACTGTGTCCTTTAACTGTGTGCTCAGGTGTCCCCATCCTTAATAAAACCAACAACCCCCTCCTACCCCCGTCATAATCACCAAACAGGTTCCTTTGATTTTATTAATCTTCTCCTTCACCTGAGTGGCACTTTTCTTTATGTCATTAATTATCATTGTCTCCCCTTCCTCATGACCTACTCATAGCCCAATATCTTAGGTAATTGCTCTCTGATATGCCACTAAAATTACCCTTTAATAATATGTATTCTTAATCATCAAGTGGGATAGCTTTCTCTCAGTATTTATTCTCCCTGACTTCCCTGGCATTTGATGATTTAAAAAAAAACTTTGGACTGAGTTCAGTTCAGTTCAGTCGCTCCGTCGTGTTCAACTCTTTGTGACCCCATGGACTGCAGCACGCCAGGCCTCCTTGTCCATCACCAACTCCCAGAGTTTACCCAAACTCATGTCCATTGAGTTGGTGATGGCATCCAACCATCTCATCCTCTGTCGTCCCCTTCCCTTCCCACCTTCAATCTTTCCCAGCATCAGAGTCTTTTCCAAGGAGTCATTTCTTCGCATCAGGTAGCCAAAGGATTGGAATTTCAGCTTCAGCATCAGTCCGTTCAATGAACACTCAGAACTGATTTCCTTTAGGGTGGACTGATTGGATCTCCTTTCTGTCCAAGGGAGTCTCAAAAGTCTTCTCCAGCATCACAGTTCAAAAGCATCAATTCTTCGGCGCTCAACTCTCTTTATAGTCCAACTCTCACATCCATAGATGACTACTGGAAAAACCATAGCTTTGACTAGACAGACCTTTGTTGGCAAAGTAATGTCTCTGTTTTTTAATATGCTATCTAGGTTGGTCATAACTTTCCTTCCAAGGAGTAAGCGTCTTTTAATTTCATGGCTGCAATCACCATCTGCAGTGATTTTGGAGGCCCCCCAAATAAAGTCTGACACTGTTTCCACTGTTTCCCCACCTATTTCCCATGAAGTGATGAGACCAGATGCCATGATCTTACTTTTCTGAATGTTGAGCTTTAAGCCAACTTTTTCACTCTCCTCTTTCACTTTCATCAAGAGGCTCTTTAGTTCTTCTTCATTTTCTGCCATAAGGGTGGTATCATCTGCATATCTGAGGTTATTGATGTTTCTCCCAGCAGTCCTGATTCCAGCTTGCAATTCATCCAGCCCAGCATTTCCCATGATGTATTCTGCATATAACTTAAATAAGCAGGGTGACAATATACAGCTTTGACATACTCCTTTTCCTATATGTCAAAAACAAATTTATGGTTTCCAGGGACTAAGAGCAAGGGGAGGGATAAATTAGGAGATTGGGATTGACATATCCACACTATGATATATAAAATAGATAACTAATAAGGACCTACTGTATAGCACAGGGAACTCTACTCAATATTCTATAATGGCCTATATGCGAAAAAAATCTAAAAGAGAGTGAATATTTATATATATATAGATAGATAGATATAGATATATGTATAACTGATTCACTTTGCTATAAAGCAGAAACTAACACATTATAAATCAGCCATACTGTTTTTAATAAAAATTTAAAAACAAACAAAAACTTAATCCCTCTCTTTATATCCCTACCCTGGATTATACGAGTTCTCTTCATTCTCCTCTGCTTCTTCTGATTCCTATAAACCCCTGAAAGCAGATGTTTCTCAAGGTTCTCTTCTCTCTTTAAAGATACTGCTTTGAGGGTCTTACCCACTCCCACAGTCTCAACTGTTAAGGGAAGAAAGCTCCCCAGTTTTCCTTCATTCTTAGCCTCTGGTGCCACCTCAAACTCTACATGTCCAAAACCAAACCCAACATTTTTCCTTGCAATTGATTGTGCCTTAAGAGTTTCTCATTATATGTGATGAATGAAACCACTATTTTCCCAGTCCAAATTAAAAGCCTTGGAAATTCTGTGGCTTCTCCCTCTCCCATCTAATGAGATGCCATCTAATGAGGTATCTACATCCCCATGCCCTTCCCATCACACACCATCTGCATTATCACCACTCTAAAACAGCCTCTCATGGCCTTTTTTCCTGGAACACTACTTTGTATGCATGCAGGTGTGTGTGCTGTCGCTTCAGTTGTGTCTGACTCTTTGCGACTCTATTGACTGTAGCCTGCCAGGCTCCTCTGTACATGGGATTCTCCAAACAAGAATACTGGAGTGGGTTGCCATGCCTTCTTCCAGGGGATCTTCTCAACCTAGGGATCAAACCCACATCTCCTATGGCTCCTGCATTGCAGGTGGATTCTTTACTGCTGAGCCACCGACAGAGCCTGGACCATTACCTTATCTCCTAATTATCTCCCTCTTTCTGGCCTCCAGTCTGTCTTTCACTAATGCAACTGTAGCCACTGACAGCCTGTGCTCAAAAGCCTTCGAGGCCTACTACATTAAGTCTATATGAAGGGGGCCTAAATCTGCAACAGTTACATGAGGATGTCTATGAAAAGAGTAAGAGGGGTAGTAAACTGCTTCTCTGCACATAATGTCTTCAGAATTGTGTCCTATGGAGGTGTTTCCCCTAAAGGGGATATCAGAAACACTGAGTTCAGTCAGAATTCAGTGTCCAGGATGGGGAATGATTAATGACCATATCATAGAATGAGTGGTTTTAAAAACTGGAGATATTTTGGCCATAATGACCACAATTTTGGGGAGGGGGGCGGGAAGACGTTGGAAAAAAGGGCTTTTGTTCTGTGTGGCCGTAAGACATAGAACTTGAGCAAACACATTCAAGCCATAAGAAAAATGGTTTTAGCTCAATAAAGAGAAAAGAGAAGTAAACAAAGTTGGGGCAGGAACTCTCAAGAGGTAGCAGATTCTGTTATCAGAGGTTGCCATTTAAACCAGATGTATTTGCAAGAATTTTAAAGAATTGAATCAAGAATACAATTCTTTTCAGTCAGGCAACTGTTTGGTTGCATAGCTCTTTCTTAGTCTAGGAGGAAAGACCAACTCATTTTCAGAGCTTTCTCTCTCAGTTTTCATACATGTCTACGTTATTACCTAGCTGCAATTTGCTTGATTTATACTTTCTCCTGTCAAAATCTTACCGACTTTTGAAGGGCCAAATCTTCTATTTTGGTATTGTAGTATAGTTGATTTATAATGTTGCTGTTGTTGTTGGGTTGCTCAGTTGTGTCCAGATCCTGCGAACCAATGGACTGCAGCACAACACGGTCCTCTGTCCTCCACTGTCTCCCAGCATTTGCACAAATTCATGTCTATTGAGTCAATGATGCTAGCCATCTCATCCTCTGCCACCTCCTTCTCCTTTTGGCTTCAGTATTTTTCAGCATCAGAGTCTTTTCGAATGACTCAGCTCTTCACATCAGGTGGCCAAAGTATTGGATCTTCAGTTTCAGCAGCAGTCCTTCCAATAAATATTCAGGGTTGACTTCCTTTAGGATTGACTGGTTTGATCTTTTTGCAGTCCAAGGAACTCTCAAGAGTCTTCTCCAGCACCACAGTTCGAAAGGATCAATTCTTTGGTGCTCAGCCTTCTTTATGGTCCAGCTCTCACATCTATACATGACTACTGGAAAATCCATAGCTTTGACTATACAAAGTGATGTCTCTCCTGTCTAGGTTTGTCATCGCTTGTCCTCCAAGGAGCAAGGTACTTTAAACTGCATGGCTGCAGTCACCATCCACAGTGATTTTGGAGCCCAAGAATATAAAATCAGTCACTGCTTCCATTTTCCCCTTCTATTTACCATGAAGTGATGGGACTGGATGCCATAATCTTAGTTTTTTGAATGTTGAGTTATAAGCCGGCTTTTTCCATTCTCCTCTTTTATCCTCATCAAGAGGCTCTTTAGTTCCTCTTCACTTTCTGCCATTAAAGTGATATCATCTGCATATCTGAGGTTGTTGATATTTTCCCCCTCAATCTTGATTCCAGCTTATGATTCATCCATCCTAGCATTTTGCATGATGTACTCTGCATAGAAGTTAAGTAAGCAGGATGATAGTATATGGCCTTGTCATACTTCTTTCCAAATTTTGAACCAGTCCATTGTCCTATGTCTAGTTCTAACTGTTGCTTCTTGATCCACATACAGGTTTCTCAGGAGACAGGTAAGGTGGTCTAGTATTCTCATCTCTTTAAGAATTTTCCACAGCTTATTGTGATCCACACAGTCAGAGATTTAATGTAGTCAGTAAAGCAGAAGTAGATGTTTTTCTGAAACTCCTTTGCTTTCTCCATGATCTAAGGAATGTTGGCAATTTGATCTCTTGTTCCTCTGCCTCTTTGAAACCCAGCTTGTGCATCTGGAAGTTCTCAGTTCATATACTACTGAAGCCCAGCATGAAGGATTTTGAGCATAACCTTGCTAGCATGTGAAATGAGTGCAATTTTAGAGTAGTTTGAACATTTTTTGGCATTGCCCTTCTTTTGGATTGGAATGAAATCTGACCTTTTCCTGTGGCCACTGCTGAGTTTTCCAAATTTGCTGACGTATTGAGTGCAGTACTTTAACAGCATCATCTTTTAGGAGTTTAGCTCAGCTGGAATTCTGTCACCTCCACTAGCTTTCTTCATAGTAATGCTTCCTAAGGCCCACTTGACTTCACACTCCAGGATGTCCAATTTTAGGTGAGTGACTGCACCATCATGGTTATCTAGGTCATTAAGATCTTTTTTGTATAGTTCTGTGTATTCTGTGCCATCTCTTCTTAGTCTCCTCTGCTTCTGTTAGGTCCTTACCGTTTCTGTCTTTTATTGTGCCCGTCCTTGCATGGTGTTCCCTTGATACCTCCAATTTTCCCGAAGAGATCTTTAGTGTTTCCCATTTTGTTGTTTTCCTCTATTTCTTTGCCTTGTTCATCTAAGTGGACCCTCTTATCTCACCTTGCTGTTCTCTGAAACTCGGCATTCAGTTGGGTATGTCTTCCTCTTTCTCCCTTGCCTTTCGCTTCTCTCTTTCCTCAGCTAATTTAAAGGCTCCTCAGACAACCACTTTGCTTTCTTGCATTTCTTTTTCTTTGGGATGATTTTGGTCAGTGCCTCCTGTACAATTTTACAAACCTCTGTCCATACTTCTGCAGGCACTGTGTCTACCAGATCTAATCCCTTGAATCTATTCATCATCTCCACTGTATAATCCTAAGGTATTTGATTTAGGGCTTCCGTGACTCAGATGGTAAAGAATCTGCCTGCAATGTGGGAGACCTGGGTTTGATTCCTGGGTTGGGAAGATCCCCTGGGGAAGGAAATGGCAACCCACTCCAGTGTTCTTGCCTGGAGAATTCCATGAACAGAGGAGCCTGGAGAGTTACAGTCCGTGGATGGGGTCAAAAAGAGTTGGACACGACTGAGTGACTAACAAAGTGAATGGCCTGGTGGTTTTCCCTACTTTCTTTGATTTAAGCCTGAATTTTGCAATAAGGAGCTCATGATCTGGGTGGCCCTGAACAGCATGGCATATAGAGCTTCATTGAGTTATGCAAACCCTTCACCTTGACATGGTTGTGATCCCTGAAGGGTTTATAGTGTTGTGCCAACATTATATTGAATATAGTTCCCTGGGCTGTACAGCAGGACCTTGTTATCTATCCTATATATCATAGTTTATATCTGCTAATCCCAATTCACAGTTCTTACCCTCCAACCCTCCTCCTTCTTGCCAACGGCAAGTTTGTTCTTTATGTCTATAAGTCCGTTTCTGTTTCATAGATAGGCTCATTTGTGTAATATTTTAGATTCTACATATAAGTGATATCATATGGTATTTGTCTTTTTCTGACTTACTTCACTTAGTATGATAATTTCTGGTTGCATCCATGTTGCTGCAAATGCCGTTATTCCATTCTGTTTTATGGCTGAGTAATATTCCATTGTACCTATGTACCACATCTTATTTACCCAGTCATCTGTGATGGATATTAGGTTGTTTCCATCTTTTGCTATTGTGAACAGTGCTGCTGTTAACATAGAGGTGCATATATATTTTTGAATTATAGTTTGGTCTGGATATAGGCCTGAGAGTAGGACTGAATGGATCATATGGCAGTTCTATTTTTAGTTTTCTGAGGAACCTCCATGCTATTTTCCACCCTGGCTGCACCAATTACATTCCCACTAACAGTGTAGGAGGGTTCCCTTTTCTCCACACCCTCTCCAGCATTTGTTATCTGTAGACTTTTGATCATGGGCATTCTGACTGGTGTGAGGTGGTAACTCATTGTAGTTTTGATTTGCATTTATTTTATGATTAGTGATATTGATCATCTTTTCATGTTGTCTACTGACCATCTGTATGTCTTCTTTGGAGAAATGTCTACGAGGTCTTCTCTGCCCATTTTTTGATTGAATTGTTTGTTTTGTTGTTTTTGAGTTATATGAGCTGTTTGTGCATTTTGGAGATTAAACCCTTATCTGTCACATAATTTGCAAATATTTTCTCCCATTTTGTAGGTTGTCTTTTCATTTTGTATGGCTTTGTTTGCTGTGCAAAAGCTTGTAAGTTTGATCAGGTCTTAAGGGCCAAATCCTATTTTATATTTTTAAAGGAAAGTTCTCTCTTCCAACCTCAGACCCCACCATGAATTTTTGAGTTGTTCTTCTACTCCAAAACTTCAGTGTTTCATGTATCCACTTGGGGCACTTTAATATTCTTGCTCATGTTACTTGTGTATATTTCTCCTTTTGCCTAACGGGATATCAATTTCATGGGGCAGGAATTACCTTTATGTCCTCTATAAACCTTACTATAATAGAATTCCTTTCTTAGTCATTCAACACACATTTATTGTTTCTTTAGAATTAAAAGACTAGACTAAATCATCTCTAAGGAGCCTTCCAACTTAAAAACAAAAAGTGCATGAATCTGGTTCTAGGACTTATATAACAAATGTACAAAAGACCTCTCTGTGCCCATACGGACTGCGAGAGTTAAGAGTCAGATATGCTGATGTCACACTGGTGTTATAGGAAAGTTTATAAAATCTGATTTTGAAAAGTAGGTAAGTTTATTTTTCAAGAACTCTTGCAACCTTTCTATTGAGATAGTCAACACATGTTCCTGATAGAACTTTGAACATTAAAAGAATTGCACATCTGGTTATAGTTTTATGAAATTAAGTGACACTAAATCAGAGCTCCACAAAGTTAAAGGTTGTATAATTAAGAACATTCAAAAGGTAAACAGGGAACTCTGGCAAGACTTAAGAGGGGGAACATCTTATTGTGATCTATCAGAAATATTTACCACTCATTTATCTCTACCATTTCTTCCTGCTCTTTATGGCAGCAACCATTGTTGCTGACTTGGGCTTGGCAAATTGCTGCCAAGAGTCCAGATGTTTCTCAGTGTGCATCTAGGGAAACTTGTATTGTCCAAATTTCATAAGACGGGCTCTCAGACTAGGTTAGATAAAACAAGGAAAAAAAAAAACAAAGCCCAGAGCAACTTAGAAAATGAAGCCTGAGTTTTTTTGTCTCAATTACTCTCCTCCTCTTTTCTCTTCCCATCTGTGTGCAGTTCTCAGCGACTCAAATTAGAGAGGTTAAAAGCCAAATTAGTTGGAAGGCATGTCTTCCACCTCCAGGAAAATCCAAGTATATGGAAGTTTAGTGGGGTAGTTTGATCATGTCAGAAGTGTCTTTTACTTTCGGTCCTTCTCAGGAAACAGTCTTCAGAATTTTTTGGCTATCAGTCATTAAAGTCTCGTCTCTCCGTCATGTCCAATTTTTTGTGACTACATGGACTGAAGCCTGTCAGGCTCCTATGTCCATGGGATTTTCCAGGTAAGAATGTTGGAGTGGGTTGCCATTTCCTTTTCCAGGGGGTCTTCCTGACCCAGGGATCAAACCTGGGTCTCCCACACTGCAGACAGACCCTTTACCATCTGAGCCACCAGGGAAGCCCTCAGTCATTAAAAGCCCCTTAGAAAAGTTTGAGAGGAAGCTTTTCCATGTAAGTCTGAGGCAGAGGTGATGCTGAAAAGAAGAGAAAGTCCTGCAACTCCCTTAACCACAAGGGCACCTCCAGCATTCACAAAACGCAGTGGTTTTCCTCAAAGCACAGCCTAGGCTTTCTTTTATTTTTTCAAACTTGTTTTGGGGTATAGCCTATTAACAGTGTTGTGGTAGTTTCAGGTGAGCAGTGAAGGAGCTCACTATATATTTATATACATGTGTCCATTCTCCCCCAAAGCCTTCTCCCATCCAGGCTGCCACATGACATTGAGCAGAGTTCTCTCTGCTATACAGCAGGTCCTTGTTGGTTACCCATTTTAAATATAGCAATGTGTACACGACCTTCCCAAAGTCCCTAACTGTCCCTTTTCCCCAGTAGCCATAAGTTCATTTTTTAAGTCTTGAGTCTCTTTCTGTTTTGTAAGTAATTTCATTCATTATGTTTAGATTCCACATATAAGGGATGTCATACGATATTTCTCTATCTGATTTGCTTCATTCAGTATGACACCCTCTAGGCCCATCCATGTTGCTGCAAATGACATTATTCCTGCAATCCCACTCCTGCAATCCTGTCTCTGGAGAAAAAAAATGATCAGAAAGGATACATGCACCCCAGTGTTTGTTGCAGCACTGTTTGCAATAGCCAGGACGTGGAAGCAATGGCTTGTGCTTTCTGCTGCTTGCCCCTCCATCCTCTGATTTCTCTTCCCTTTCAGCCTGAACAGGAAAAAGTCAGAATAATACAGTTCGAAAACAATCAACAAGATGGTTGCAAGTTTTTTCTTTTCACCGGGATACATGCTCTAAAGAAAGAAAAATTAAGGATTAACAAGTTGCAATGAGAGTCATGCTGCCCAATTACAAGTGTGATCTCATACTTTTCTAGTAACTTGACAATGAGACTAAAAGATTTTAAAATTTAAGATGACCCCCTTCCTGTTTTTTTTCTGATATTATTAATTAATTACATTTCTAGGTTATAAAAGAAGCATTGTTAAAAACAATCAAACTCTGACATTATTGCCTAAACCATGCTTTCTAACATTCTGGCGTAGGCATTAAAGTGTTGGTGGACTATTCAGAAAAGAACGGTTTACAGCAAGAGTAGAACATGAGGACTGATGATTAAGTATTGATTTTCTTTTCTCATAAACTTGTATCTTGTGCTTCCAAAGCATTAGCCTTGTTTTGCAGGGGAATTGAGTCTTCTCTTGGGCTTTAATCCCCCAAATGTGTGAGTTTTCTGGAGTAATGTGTGTAGGATAATGGGTGGCCAATTTGGGCTCAGCTTTGATATAAAACACTTCTGCCAGTGCAGGGACTCATGGGGTAAGTGAACGTGGGGTATCTGCACACTGAATAATTGTTTGTACAATCTACACTCTCTTAAGTCTAACTGGTAAACTAGAAAGCATTTTTTAAAAATAATTATTCCATGTGGAATAGTCTTGCCATAAAGATTGTTAAACCTCATAATCCTTCCCTGGAAACTTGTCTGGTACTTGGGACAGCAAAACAATAATAAGATTCTTTATTTTTAATGTCAACAACTTATAAAATGAAAGATGTAATATAACCAAAAACATATGTAAAATATATGTAATTTAAAAATAAGTAAAATAAATCAACTTCTATCTATCACCCAGCTTGAGAAATAGGAACAAATTGGGTGTTAGCAATGTCTTATAGTCACCTGCGTGTCCATTCTCAATTCCAGCCCCCAATAGGCACCCTCAACCATCACCCTAGTTTGGTGTTTATCAGTTCTTTTCTTTGCAGTTTTACCCCTTATGTATGTATCTCTAACATGCATGTATGTAATTTTGTGAGTTTTTAATTTTATATTAAAAAAATCATACTTTTTTTCTGTTGACTTGATTTCCTTAACATGTTTGTAAGATTCATTCATGTAGATGTGTGTGTGCTCAGTTGCATTCGACTCTTTGTGGCCCCACAGACCATAGCCTGCCAGGCTTCTCTGTCCATGGGATTTCCCAGACAAGAATACTGGAGTGGGTTGCCGCTTCCTACTCCAGGTGATCTTCCCATCCAGGGGTTGAACCTGCATTTCTTGCATCTCCTGCGTTAGCAGGCAGATTCTTTACCACTAGCACCACCTGGGAAGCCATAGATGTGTGTAGTTAATCTATTTCTGACTGTTAAATAAATAGAAATGTTATTCTTTCTCCTATTGACCAATACTTAGGTTGTTCCCAAAATTTTGGTGTTATAAATGATGTTGCTGTGAATATCCTTATGTTTGTATCCGGGCTTCCCTAATCAACCTGGGTATGATTTCTGGGTTGGGAAGATCCCCTGAAGACAGAAAAGGCTCCCCACTCCAGTATTCTGGCCTGGAGAGTTCCATGGACTGTACAGTCCATGGGGTCACAGAGAGTCAGACACAACTGAGTGACTTTCACTTCCACTTTCTCTTCATGTATGTATCCTGGACAGTAATTGCTGGGTTGTGGGCATACATGTGTTAGCTCTGCTAGATAATGCCCCAGTTGTTTTTTCAGTTTGGTTTCCAGTAGCTTATAGAAGTTTCTGTTCTTCCATAGTCTCACCAAGAGTTGATATTATCATACTTTTAAAGCACATTTGGTGGGTCTTACAATGGCACCCCACCCCAGTACTCTTGCTTGGAAAACCCCATGGACGGAGGAGCCTGTTAGGCTGCAATCCATGGGGTTGCTAAGAGTCGGACATGGCTGAGCGACTTCACTTTCACTTTTCACTTTCATGCATTGGAGAAGGAAATGGCAGCCCACTCCAGTGTTCTTGCCTGGAGAATCCCAGGGACGGGGGAGCCTGGTGGGCTGCCGTCTATGGGGTTGCACAGAGTCAGACACAACTTAAGTGACTTAGCATAGCATAAGTGGTTTCTCATTGCATTTTTATTTATTTATTTATTTAAATTTATTTATTTTAATTAGAGGCTAATTACTTTACAATATTGTATTGGTTTTGCCATACATCAACATGAATCTGCCATGGGTGTATATGTGTTCCCAATCCTGAACCCCCCCTCCCACCTCCCTCCCCATACCATTGCATTTTTAATTTGTATTTCCCTGATTACTAATGGTGTTGAGAATATTTTTAATGTTTAATGACTACTCAGTTCTGATTTTTTGCCCACTTTCCTATTGGAATGTTTCATTTTCATTAATTAACATGCAGGCCTTCTCCCCTTTTAATTGTGAAATATACATAAACAAAACTCCACAAGACATTTATGTACGACTTAATAAACAATTTCAAGGAAATATTCATGTAAGTACAACCTATGTCAAGAAATAAATGTTTCCAGTATATGCAGGGAGGAGATCAAGATGGTGGACAAGAGGAGGACGCTGAGCTCACCTTCCCCAGCACACATCAAATTTACATCTACATGTTGCAGGAAGGGAGACCCATTCCAGGGCCTGAGAATGGGCTGTTGTCTAACACCAGGAAATGAATTGTCCAAGGAGAAACATGTGCTGACTAAGCAAGAGACTTTATTGGGAAAGGACACCTGGGCAGAGACCAGGAGGGTAAGGGAACCCAGTAGAACTGCTCTGTCATGTGGCTCACAGTCTCAAGTTTTATGGTGATTGGACTAGTTTCCAGGTGTCCTAGGCCAATCGTCCTGACTCAGAGTTCTTCCTGGTGATGCACCCATTGCTCAACCAAGATGGATGCCAGTTAGAAGGATTCTGGGAGATGAAAGGACATGTGGCATCTTCTTTTGACCTTTCCCAAACTCTTCTGGTTAGTGGTGGCCTATTAATTCCGTATTCCTTACCAGGACCTTGTGTCATAAAATAACTCATGCAAATGGTACTATGGTGCCTGACTAGAGTGGGCAGTTTCAGTGTGTTACCCCTAACATACATGTGGAGCAATTCTCACTGAAAACAAACTGGAGACTGGCAGAAAGACTCTTCTACAACTAAGACTGTAAAGAAAGATCTACCTGGAACCAGGTAAGAAAGGAAGGAGCAACCACCAGGGCAGGGCCTACACAGAAGAGGAGGGGAATTACACAAGCTCAGAGATCCTCGTAGGGACTGAGGGATCCAAACCACGTATTGGGGCTCCCACCCTGGGATCCAACACCAGGAAAATGAGTCCCCTTATTTGGTTTAAAAACCAGTGGGACTTACAGGAGGGCTGTAGTAAACCATGGTTCCATTCATGAAGAGTGTGCACACACTTGCTTACTTCCCTGCACAAGGTGGGAGAAGCAGATTGAAACTGCCCAGGGCTCTGACCAGTTCCCACCTCCCAACCCTCTAGCCCCAGTGCATACCCTCACCAGGGAGAAGGCTACCGTACCAAAGAGAGTGTACACTTCGGGTGGGGAGACAGAGCCAGCTGGGACCCAGTAGTGCGTCTGAGTGGGGTGTGGGTGGCCATTGCTGGTGCTCTCGGAAGCAGTGGATCTGGATCAGTCTGCAGGTCAGATTGGTGTTCTGGGACCATCCCAGTATGTGCCCTGGCTTACACTGGGTGCCCACTCTGGCCCACTTCCTTTAGCACTGTTCCCCACCGAGTTGAAGGTGCTATTGCCAGGAGATGGGAGAGTGCACATTTAGAGGGAACAAAACCAGCTCAGACCAGAACCTCAGGGCTTCTGACCTAGCATCTTAGGACCCAAGCTCAGCCTAGATAGGATGGTGACACCTGCTGAGCATAGGAGAAGCCCCAGATCACACATGGCTCTGGCTCCAGCCTCTATATTTTCAGCCGCACCTCCCACCAAGGTAATAGCTATCATCACACCTCAGGGAAGGCAGGGCTCATCCTCACTTCAGATCCAGCTCTCCACCAAAGTAGCTGGGCACAAGAAGACCGCATAAGGATGCCCTCACAACAAGGAAACTCCTTCAAGACCTGGATAGATAGCGATTTAATCCAATTTCATAGAGACAAGAGGTTAAAGAATCCACCTGCGATGCAGGAGATACAGGAGATATGAGTTCAATCCCTGGGTCAGGAAGATCCCCTGGAGGCGGGCATGGCAACCCACTCCAGTATTCTTGCCTAGAGAATCCCATTGACAGAGGAGCCTGGCAGGCTACAGTCCATAGGGTCGCAAAGAGTCACACACGACTGAAGCAACTGAGCCTGTGCATAGAGACAAAGTTAACAAAATAAGATAAGAATTTGTTTCAAATGAAAGGACAAGAAAAACCTCTGGTGGTTGAGGGGGTGGGGGGGGGAGGAAACTAACAAAACAAAGATAAATAATTTACCAGATAAAGAGTTCCAAGCATTAATAATAAGAATGCTAACTGAACTTGTGAAGAGAATAAATAAACACAGAATTTCTAACAAGGAACCAGAGGATATTTAAAAACCACTCAGAGCTGATGAATGCAATAACTGGAATGAAAAATAAAGAATTGATAGCAGACTAAGGGATACAAAAGAATGCATAAGTGATCTGGGAGATAAGACTAATGGAAATCACCCAAATAGAAAAGCAAAACGAAAAAATAATTTTTAAGTGAAGACAATTTCAGGAACAATATCAAGTAGATGAAAGGTTGTTGCTGAACCACACAAAGATGCCAGGATTCTTGGCCTCTGGAGGAGAAGAATTCAATCTGGGGCCAAAGACGAGGCTTGATCGCTCAGAGCTTTTGTGTAATAAAGTTTTATTAAACTATAAAGGAGATAGAGAAAGCTTCTGATAGGCATCAGAAGGGGGCAGAAAGAGTACCCGCTTGCTAGTGTAAGCAATGGAGTTATATACTCTCCAATGAATCAAAAGAATGTCTGGAAGTTGTAAAGACCTCACCAGGCCTACTACCATAATTTACATTTTAAGATAATAGGATTAGCCAGAAAGTTTAATCCAGAGACTGTCCTCAGGCAGGATACATTATTGTTATATAATCCTAAGGAATGTAGAGGGGGAAAAAAAGTTTGTCCTTTCTTCCTTCTTGAGAATTCCAGACCCCTCTCTCTTTGGGGATCCCTAGACTTCTTATCAACCTGTCTAGGAAATGAGTCTCTCAGTATGCTAACATTCACACTGTAGAGGTCTCAGAAGAGAGAGAGAGAGAGAAAAGGGTAGAAAATATATTTGATGAAATTGTGGCTGAAAATTTCCCATACCTGAAGAAAGAAATATACCTTCAGGTACAAGAAGCAGAGAGTGTCTCCACAAGATGAATCCCCAAAAGCCTATACCAACATAAAAGTAAAACAGCAAAAGTTGTCAAAGAGATAATTCTAAAGTCAAAAAGATAAAAACAAAGGGTCACATACAAGGGAACCACCATAATGCTATCAGCTAGTTTTTCTACAGAAACATTGCAGGCCAGAAAAGAGTGGCATGATATATTTAAAGTACAAAGGGAAAAACCTACAACCTAGGATACTTTACCCAGCAAGGTTATCATTCAGAATTGAAGACAAGATAAGGAGCTTCTCAGACAAGCAAAAACTAAAAGAATTCAACAAAACTACACCACACTACAAGAAGTGTTGAAAGTGGAAGTCTAAGTAGAAAAGAAAAGGCTATAATATGAAGTAAAACTTTATAGGAAAGGAAAAATCCCACTAGTAAAGGCAAATATATACTAAAGGTTGTGGATCAATCACTCAAATAAGCTAGCATGAAGATTAACAGGCAAAAATTGTAATATCAATTATAACTTCAATAAATAGTTAAGGGATAAGATAAATATGATGTCAAAAACACAAAAATGGAGGAAGGGAGTAAAAACATAAACCTTTTAGAATGTCTTTGAACTTAAATGACTATCATTTTAAAAGTAGGTATGGGAGGCTGTGTAAGTATGGGACATGATCAAATCTATGTTTCAGGAATATTACCTTCAAGATTTTGTGGAATTTAGGAGGTCGGCTGTATAGTGAGTAGAGGGTTGACTTGATTGATAGTAACCCAAAATAACACTACTTTAAAAAGCTTTGTCTACCCAAAGCAAACACAACATTATAAATCAACTGTACTCCAATAAAATCTTTTTTAAAAAGTCGTGTCCAGAGACCCAGTTCAAGGTCTAATATGGCATCAAAGGCTCCCTGGTGTCAAAGACTCACTGTCTTCTTACATTGCTGTTCTCATGAGTGGTCCCAATCTAATGCCCAAGAAGGCAGTATCCACATTTCAGGCAGCAAACTTCAGTAGGGACACAGTAGAAGAGGTCAAAGTGTGTCCATCAACAGTCCTTTGAAGAAGATTCCCAGGAACTGTCACATGACTCTTCTACTTACCTCCCATTGGCCAGAACTTAGTCACATGGTCATACCCACTGCAAGGTAAACAGGGAAGTATAGCAGAAAAAATGGAAGTGCAGGCAACTGGTAGTTTTTGCCACTGAGAAACAAAATATTGGAAACAAGAGGAGCAATAACTACTGCAGACTACTGTAATGTTGCAGTAAGGAATAATAGGGACTATGTTTGTGAGGATGAAGTGTGAAGGCAAGATCTAAGAGCTGTCTGGGTAGCAGATGGCTTAAAAGATGGTGATCTAGTGGGTGAGTTGATGGCTCTTGATTTCTGGCTTGAAGGACTGAGTAGATAGAAGTCACACCATGGGGAATTTTCACTATCACAAGGCAGATAGAAGGAAAAAACAAAATGAGGGGGAAAAGGCAAAATAGTTTGGATTTGACTTAAAAGCAGAAGGAGAGATACAAATATCCAAATAACATAGGATGCTGGGCATTTCCTTCTAGCCAAGAGAGTGGAATATAAAACTTCCAGATCTGATTGTCACCAACTAGAAGAACAACTGTTGGCAAGTGATTTCATCCTCTGGACCTGAATTTTCTCATCTATAAAATGGCTTCCCTGGTGGCTCAGACAGTAAAGCATCTGCCCACAATGCAGGAGACCTGAGTTCAATCCCTGGTTCAGAAAGAACCCCTGAAGAAGGAAATGGCAACCCACTCCAGTACTCTTGCCTAGAAAATTCCATGGATGGAGGAGCCTGGCCTCCTCCATTGCAGCACGCCAGGCTTCCCTGTCCATCACCAACTCATAGAGCTTGCTCAAACTCATGTCCATTGAGTCGGTGATGCCATCCAGCCATCTCATCCTCTGTCGTCCCCTTCTCCTCCTGCCCCCAATCCCTCCCGGCATCACAGTCTTTTCCAATGAGTCAACTCTTCTCATGAGGTGATCAAAGTACTGAAGTTTCAGCTTTAGCATCAGTCCTTCCAAAGAACACCCAGGACTGATCTCCTTTAGAATGGACTGTTTGGATCTCCTTGCAGTCCAAGGGACTCTCAAGAGTCTTCTCCAACACCACAGTTCAAAAGCATCAATTCTTCGACGCTCAGCTTTCTTCACAGGCCAACTCTCACATCCATACATGACCACAGGAAAAACCATAGCCTTGACTAGACGGACCTTTGTTGGCAAAGTAATGTCTCTGCTTTTCAATATGCTATCTAGGTTGGTCATAACTTTTCTTCCAAGGAGTAAGCGTCTTTTAATTTCATGTTATATCTTTAAGTCCAAGTAAACACAATTTCCTGTGTAATTGCTTCATATCTCTTTTCAACTTGGCTGTTGGAAACCTAGTCTCTCTTCTCATCTTCATTGTGTTCTATGCCACCCGGCAGCTGTCCTCAAGGTCAGACTCTTTTTTAAAAACTCAGAAATTTAAATGAGAGCCGGTGGTGCTTTCAGCAGGTATAATCCCTTTTACTTGGAAAGTGTTTCAGCTAGTATTTCTTTTGATACAAAAAAGTTTGGAAATCTGATATAAGTATAATATTTTCAAACTCATCTCTCACACCAAATTTACATTCCACAGTCAAAGAAAAATATTTTTTACTGAATAAGTATCAGATCCCTGTCTATAATGAAAACATACATTTTCAAAGTAGCCAAAAGAAAACAAATGATAATGAAACTATGATGATATAATCAACTTTGATGCCACAGTTTTCTATCCCTCTAGTCCCCAAATAATCTTCAACCCTGTCTCTTGTATTTTTTAATGAATTATTTTTTGCATTTGAAAACCAGACCTTAAAGTGCAAATATCTTTACTCTTTGTCAAAGCATTCCATGTAGATCCATTTGCAGAATGTGGGAACTGGAGTTACAGCTGATACCACTGAAACACTGCACTCTCAATTAGGTCTATAAAATATCTTGAATTATGTAAAATCTGTGAATTCTCAAAATCCCAAACACTGTGTTATGACTTTTGCTGACCAAGAAGTGGAGATATGTGCAGGAACCATGGTGCTATAGGGCAGAGAATTGGCTCGGTGTAACCACTGAGTCATACTTAAGGCCAAGTTTGTTCCTACCTAGCAGGGTGATCTTGGGTAAACCAGTTGGCCTCTTTGTTATCAATAATTTCTAATTGTTTCAGTAACTCTTTAAGTGAGAAAAATCATCACTATGTCGCATATATGAGATAGGCTAATTATCGTGTCTGTATCTATCTTATCTGTTGGATTGGCCAAAGAGTTCATTTGGGTTTTTCCATAGCATCTTATGATTTGTTTTCAAAACAAATGTTTTGGCCAACCCAATATCTATCTATCTATCCATCTATCTATGTATCATTCATCTGTCTATCAGTAAACTAGTAGCTTAATTCCTAAATCCCTGAAGTCATCTAGTCTTCTCACCTCTCTCTCCTCACTTCTAATCTACCACCAAATTCTACCAACATGTCCTTCAGAATATACCCAGAACCTGACCCTTCTCATCACCTTCATTGTTCATGGTGGTGACCAGCCCTGTCAGCTCTCTTTGGATGATGGCATTGACCACCTCCCCTGATTTCTCTGCTTCTTGCTCTCCTTCAAGGTATTTTCAATACAGAAGCCTAAGTGACTTCTTAAAAACAGAAGTCAGATCCTCTCAGTCCTCAGCTCAATGACTGATCACCCCCTGAGGATCTGGCCTCCCTCATCACTCTCTAGCCCTTTTTCTGCCTCTGCTGTCTCTGCCCCAACATCAACAGCCTCTTGCCAGACATGCCGCTGCCTCAGATATCTGCATTGCTGCTTCCTCTGCCGGCAGAGACTGGTTCACTAACCCAAGTTTGAGTTAATGTGGGCAAAGTATTTGCACTGAATCATTGGGAATGAAAAACATTTAGTAAATCTAGAGCACATTCTTATAAAGTAAGAATGAAACTTTATAAGTGTTAGTTGCTCAGTCATGTCTGACTCTTTGCATCCCCTTGGACTGTAGGCTGCCAGGCTGTCCTGTCCATGTAATTCTCCAAGCAAGAATACTGGAGTGGGCTGCCATTTCCTTCTTCAGGGGATCTTCCCAACCCAGGGATTGAACCCGGGTCTCCTGAATAGCAGGAGGATTCTTTATCATCTGAGCCACGTTCCTAACAAAGGCACAAACTCTACAGGACTGAATGACAAATTGGAGAAAGGGATTAAAAAGGGTAAAAATATCTGTGTTCCTATATGAACCAAAGATATTTTTAAATATGTTGTTATATTATTTAAATAACATTATATATTATGTTCCAAAGTTTTTCAGGTGTGGAATTAGTATACATTTCAAGTCCAGCATTTCAAAGTATGTCCTAACTCTAAAATACTATAATTAACAAGTACTATAAAATAATTATATAAATCAAATACAGATATGCTTTCTCACATGACTATGCTTATAGAATACTGATGCAGTCTTATATGGCTTCCCTTGTGGCTCAGCCGGTAAAGAATCTGCCTGTAATATGGGAGACCTGGGTTTGATCCCTGGGTTGGGAAGACCCCTGGAGGAGGAAAAGGCTACCCACTCCAATATTTTTGCCTGGAGAATTCTCAGACATGACTGAACAACTTTCACATTCACTTATTTAAATACTAGATTTATGTTACTGTATTTAAGAAAAATAATTTTTTCAGTGACATTCACTTATTTAAATATCAGATTTATGTTACTGTAGTTAAGAAAAAAATTCTTTTCAGCTGTGTGGTTTTATGAGAAGTATTTTTCTACTTTTCAGAAATAATTTACGAAGAACCAATGAAGTTTTAATTTTAATCTTGAGCATTCCACCTTTCTCTTGCTAGACTGGATGTGTGTGTGTGTGTGTGTGTGTGTGTTATGTGTGTTTAATGAATCCATTAGTTCATGCAGAAGCCAAAAAATTAAAGTGGATCACCAATTTTGGGCAACTAAGCTACTTATTTCTTGTATGCATAAAGATTGATGTTTTTTAACCTATGTGATGTATTTCAACCTACGTGGATCAGATATAAAAAGGTTTTCTGTGCCTGTCCCCTGGCCCAGTGCCAAGGAGAAAAGAAGTTTAAATAATTCTAACTTCTTAATAGGTTATCCAGACAACAAAGCCTCTGCCTTTGGATAATGCTGCAGTTTTATTAAAGTAGTGTTTTCACAGCACTTTAGAAGAGCTATTATTAAAAATGCAAGTCTTTGAGCCTTGTTCCAAACCTTCTGAAAGGTATTTCTAGTGCTGAAGCAGGAATCTGCTCCCTAGTTGACCCGCATATATTAAAATTTGAAGATTACTGCAAAGAAGGTATATTCCACGTTTGGTATGAACATGAGAACCTAACAAGCATTGCTTGAGGATTCTAAGTCAATATGTTGAAAACATTCCCTTAACATTATCAGTCATGCTTTGTGTTAGCCACTAGGCTGTGTTAAGGGCTCTGGGTATTCAGTTGTTATTGTATTATTGTTATGTAACTGACAGCTTTATTCAGAGCTAATTTATATACATCACTCATTCAAAGTGTGCTATTTAATGGTTTTTAGTATGTTCATAGAGTTGTGCAACAATCCTAATAATTAATTTTAGAACATTTTAATCATTCTCAAAAGAATCTCCACACCCCTTAGCTATAATGTCTTTCCTCCTCAGCCCAAGGCAAACACTAACCTAGCTTCTGTGTCTATAGATATAAGGTGAACATTTGTGTACAAGTTTTGGGTTTAACATATGTTTTCATTTTCTTAGGCTTTTACATTGAGTGGAATTGCTGGGTCTAATTGCAACTCTATGTTTAACTTTTTGAGCAAATGCCAAACTGTTTTCCAAAGTAGCTGTACCATTTTACATTCCTGCCAAATGTTTGAGAATTCTGATTTGTCTACATTCTCACCAACACTTACTATCTGTCTTTTTGATAATAGCCCTTCTAGACAAGTGGTATTGATTGGCATTTCCCTAATGACTATGTCAAGCATCATTTCATGTGTTTATTGGCCACTTGTGTATATTCTTTGGGGAAATGCCTGTTCAGATCCTTTGCCAGTTTTTTAATGAGTTTTTTAAATCTTTTTATTATTGAGTTGTAAGGGAGGAGAAGGGGACGACAGAGGATGAGATGGCTGGATGGCATCACTGACTCGATGGACGTGAGTCTGAGTGAACTCCGGGAGTTGGTGATGGACAGGGAGGCCTGGCGTGCTGCGGTTCATGGGGTCGCAAAGAGTCGGACACGACTGAGCGACTGATCTGATCTGATATTATCTGAAGGGTTCTTTCAGATAGTCTAGATAGTTCCTTATCAGATGGATGATTTGCAGATATTTCCTGACATTCTATGGATTTTATCATTCTCTTGGTAATGCCCTTTGTTGTACACAAGTTTTTAATTTTATTGACTTCCCATTTGTTTCTTCTCTTGTTGCTCAGATTTTTTTGTCCTAGCTAGTAATTTGTTTCAAAGTCATGCAGATTTACTCTTTTGTTTTCTTCCAAGACTGTTATAGTTTTAGCTCTTAACATTTAGATTTTTGATTAGTTTGAACTAATTATTGTATACAGTGTGAAGTAGGGGTCCAGCTGCATGCACATGTCCAGTTGTCCCATTACCATTTGTTGAAAAGATTATTCTTTCCCTCATTGAATGGTTTTGTTGTTTAGTCGCTAAGTCGTGTCAACTCTTTTGCAACCCTATGGACTGTAGCCCTCCAGGCTCCTCTGTCCATGGGATTTCACAGGCAAGAATACTGGAGTGGGTTGCTGTTTCCTTCTCCAAGGGATCTCCCTGACCCTGGTATCAAACCTGAGTCTCCTGCATTGGCAGGCAGATTCTTTACCACTGAGATAACAGGGAAGCCCTTGAATGGTTTTAGCACCCTGTAAAAAGTCACTTGATCATAAATGTGAGAGTGTATTTCTGGACTCTCAATTCTATTATCGATCTATTATATAGTCATCCTTATGCCAGTAGCATACTGCCTTGACCACTATGGCTTTATGATAAGTTTTTAAAATCAGGAAGTGTGAGTCCTTCGACTTCGTTCATCTTATATTGATAAAAGATTTTTTGGTTATTCTGGGTCCTTTGGGTTTCCAAATGAATTTTAGTATCATCATGTCAATTTCTACAAAGAAGTCTGGTAGGATTCTGACAGAGATTTCACTAAATTTATAGATCAGTTACAGAAGTAAAGCCATTTTAACAGTGTTAACTCTTCCAATCTATAAACATAAAATGTCTTTCTATTAATTGTTCAGTTCAGTTCAGTCGCTCAGTCATGTCCAATTCTTTGCAACACCATGAATCTCAGCACGCCAGGCCTCCCTATCCATCACCAATTCCCGGAGACCATCCAAACCAATGTCCATTGAGTAGGTGATGCCATCCAACCATCTCATCCTCGTCCCCTTCTCCTCCTGCCCCCGTTCCCTCCCAGCATCAGGGTCTTTTCCAATGAGTCAGCTCTTTGCATCAGGTGGCCAAAGTATTGGAGTTTCAGCTTCAAGATAAGTCCCTCCAATGAACACCCAGGACTGATTTCCTTTAGGATGGACTGGTTGGATCTCCTTGCAGTCCAAGGGACTCTCTAGAGTCTTCTCCAACACCACAGTTCAAAAGCATCAATTCGTCGGCACTCAGCTTTCTTTATAGTCCAACTCTCACATCCCTACATGACCACTGGAAAAACAATAACCTTGACTAGATAGACCTTTGTTGGCAAAGGAATGTCTCTGCTTTTTAATATGCTATCTAGGTTGGTCATAACTTTCCTTCCAAGGAGTAAGCAGCTTTTAATTTCATGGCTGCACTCACCATCTGCAGTGATTTTGGAGCCCCCCAAAAATAAAGTCTGACACTGTTTCCCCATCTATTTGCCAAGAAGTGATGGGACCAGATGCCATGATCTTTGTTTTCTGAATGTTGAGCTTTAAGCCAACTTTTTCACTCTCCTCTTTCACTTTCATCAAGAGGCTCTTTAGTTCTTCCTCACTTTATGCCATAAGGGTGGTGTCATCTTCATATCTGAGGTTGTTGATATTTCTCCTGGCAATCTTGATTCCAGCTTGTGATTCTTCCAGCCCAGCATTTCTCATGATGTACTCTGCATATAAGTTGAATAAGCAGGGTGACAGTATACAGCCTTTATGTACTCCTTTTCCTATTTGGAACCAGTCTGCTGTTCCATGTCCAGTTCTAACTATTGCTTCCTGACCTGCATATAGGTTTCTCAAGAGGCAGGTCAGGTGGTCTGGTATTCCCATCTCTTGAAGGATTTTCCAGTTTATTGTGATCCACACAGTCAAAGGCTTTGGCATAGTCAATAAAGCAGAAATTGATGTTTTTCTGGAACTCTCTTGCTTTTTCGATGATCCAGCAGATGTTGGCAATTTGATTTCTGGTTCCTCTGCCTTTTCTAAAACCAGCTTCAACATCTGGAGGTTCACAGTTCATGTATTGCTGAAGCCTGGCTTGGAGAATTTTGAGCATTACTTTACCAGAGTGTGAGATGAGTGCAATTGTGCAGTAGTTTGAACATTCTTTGGCATTGCCTTTCTTTGGGATTAGAATGAAAACTGACCTTTTCCAGCCCTGTGGCCACTGCTAAGGTTTCCAAGTTTGCTGGCCTATTGAGTGCAGCACTTTCACAGAATCATCTTTCAGGATTTGAAATAGCTCAACTGGAGTTCCATCACCTCCACTAGCTTTGTTCATAGTGATGCTTCCTAAGGCCCACTTGACTTCACATTCCAGGATGTCTGGTTCTAGGTGAGTGTGAGTGATCACACCGTCATGATTATCTGGGTTGTGAAGATCTTTTTTGTACAATTCTCTGTATATTCTTGCCACCTCTTCTTAATATCTTCTGCTTCTGTTAGGTCCATACCATTTCTGTCCTTTATCGAGCCTGTCTTTGCATGAAATGTTCCCTTGATATCACTAATTTTCTTGAAGAGATCTCTAGTCTTTCCCATTCTGTTGTTTTCCTCTATTTCTTTGTGTTGATCGCTGAAGAAGGCTTTCTTATCTCTTCTTGCTATTCTTTGGAACTCTGCATTCAGATGCTTATATCTTTCCTTTTCTCCTTTGCTTTTCACTTCTCTTTTTTCACAGCTATTTGTAAGGCCTCCCCAGACAGCCATTTTGCTTTTTTGCATTTCTTTTCCATGGGGATGGTCTTGATCCCTGTCTCCTGTACAATGTCACGAACCTCAGTCCATAGTTCATCAGGCACTCTATTACATCTAGTCCCTTTAATCTATTTCTCACTTCCATTGTATAGTCATAAGGGATTTGATTTAGGTCATACCTGAATGGTCTAGTGGTTTTCCCCATTTTCTTCAATTTCAGTCTGAATTTGGCAATAAGGAGTTCATGATCTGAGCTACAGTCAGCTTCCTGTCTTGTTTTTGCTGACTGTATAGAGCTTCTCCATCTTTGGCTGCAAAGAATATAATCAATCTGATTTTGGTGTTGACCATCGGGTGATGTCCACTTGTAGAGTCTTCTCTTGTGTTGTTGGAAGAGGATGTTTGCTATGACCAGTGCGTTCTCTTGGCAGAACTTTATTAGGTTTTACCCTGCCTCATTCTGTACTCCAAAGCCAAATTTGCCTGTTAATCCAGGTGTTTCTTGACTTCCTACTTTTGCATTCCAGTACCCTAAAATGAAAAGAACATCTCTTTTTTTGGTGCTAGTTCTAGAAGGTTTTGTAGGTCTTCATAGAACCATTCAACTTCAGCTTCTTCAGCGTTACTGGTTGGGGCATAGACTTGGATTACTATGATATTGAATGGTTTGCCTTGGAAAGGAACAGAGATCATTCTGTCGTTTTTGAGATTGCATCCAATCTCAAAAACTGCATTTCGGACTCTCTTGTTGACCATGATGGCTACTCCATTTCTTCTAAGGAATTCCTGCCCACAGTAGTAGATATAATGGTCATCTGAGTTAAATTCACCCATTCCAGTCCATCTTAGTTCGCTGATTCCTAGAATGTCGACATTCATTCTTGCCATTTCCTGTTTTACCTCTTCCATATTGCCTTGATTCATGGACCTAACATTCCAGGTTCCTATGCAATATTGCTCTTTATAGTATTGGACCTTGCTTCTATCACCAGTCCCACCCACAACTGGATATTGTTTTTCCTTTGGCTCCATCCTTTAATTCTTTCTGGAGTTATTTCTCCACTGATCTCCAGTAGCATATTGGTCACCTACCGACCTGCGGAGCTCATCTTTCAGTGTCCTATCTTTTTGCCTTTTCATACTGTTCATGGGGTTCTCAAGACAAGAATACAGAAGTGGTTTGCCATTCCCTTCTCCAGGAGACCACATTCTGTCCATCCTCTCCAACCATGACCCATCTGTCCTGGGTGGCCCCACACGGAATAGCTTAGTTTCATTGAGTTAGACAAGGCTGTGGTCCATGTGATCAGATTGGCTAGTTGTCTGTGATTGTGGTTTCAGTCTGTCTGCCCTCTGATGCCCTCTTTCAGTGCCTACCTTCTTACTTGGGTTTCTCTTACCTTGGACGTGGGGTATCTCTTCATGGCTGCTCCTTACCTTGGACGTGGGGTAGCTCTTCTCGGCCACTCCTGTGCCATCGCAGCCACTGCTCCATCTTATTTAATTTCTTTCAACAAAGTTTTATAGTTTTCATAGTGTATGTTTTCTACTTCTTTTGTTGCATGTGCTGTGCTGTGCTTAGTTACACAGTCATGTCTGAATCTTTGTGATCCCATGGATTGTAACCCAATAGGCTCCTCTGTCCATGGGGATTCTCCAGGCAAGAACATTGAAATGGGTTGCCATGCCCTCCTCCAGGGGATCTTCCCAACCCAGGGATCAAACCCAGATCTCCTGCAATGCAGGTGGATTCTTTACCATCTGAGCCACCAGGGAATCCCAAGAATACTGGAGTGGGTAGCCTATCCCTTCTCCAGGGAATCTTGCCGGTCCAGGAATTGAACTAGGGTCCCCTGCATTGTGGGCAGATTCTTTACTAGCTGAGCTACTAGGAAAGCCCCTTGTTACATGTGTTTTTAAGTATTTTATTCTTTAATGTTATTGTAAATGGATTTTTTCTTAATTTTATTTTTAATTCCTCATACAAGTATATAAAAATAAGAATGACTTTTGTATATTGATTTGTATTCTGCAAACTTGCTGAACTTATTTATTCTAATAGATTTTTAGCAGATTCTTTAGGATTTTCCACATAAAAGATCATGTCATTTGCTAACAGAGATAGTTTTATTTCATTTCCGGTTTGGTTGCTTTTGATTTTATTTCTTTTGCTTGCCTGATTGCCCTTTGACAATGTTGACTAGAAGTGGAAAGAGTGGACATCCCTCTTTTATGGAGATCTGACCTTAAGAGGAAAGTTTTCTGTCTTCTCCATTAAACATGATCTTAATAAAAACAGAAATAGAAAAAGAGTCTTACCCTTATAGAGCTTACAGTCTAATAGAGGAAACAGGCAAGATCAAGTATTTGCAAACTCTCACCTTTTGGGTGTTTATAGAGGCTTCATTGCCTAAGCACAATTGATTAAATCATTGGCCATTGGTGACTGAACTCAATCTCCAGCCCCTCCTTGTTCGTTTCCAAGGCAAACCATTGAGTATCACAGTAATTCAAGTCTATGCCCCAACTAGTAACACTGAAGAAGCTGAAGTTGAATGGTTCTATGAAGACCTACAAGACTTTTTAGAACTAACACCCAAAAAAGATGTCCTTTTCATTATAGGGGACTGGAATGCAAAAGTAGGAAGTCAAGAAACACCTGGGGTAACAGGCAAATTTGGCCTTGGAACACGGAATGAAGCAGGGCAAAGGCTAATAGAGTTTTGCCAAGAGAACGCACTGGTCATAGCAAACACTCTTCCAACAACACAAGAGAAGACTCTACACATGGACATCACCAGATGGTCAACACCAAAATCAGATTGATTATATTCTTTGCAGCCAAAGATGGAGAAGCTCTATACAGTCAGCAAAAACAAGACAGGGAGCTGACTGTAGCTCAGATCATGAACTCCTTATTGCCAAATTCAGACTGAAATTGAAGAAAGTAGGGAAAACCACTAGACCATTCAGGTATGACCTAAATCAAATCCCTTATGATTATACAGTGAAAGTGAGAAATAGATTTAAGGGACTAGATCTGATAGATAGAGTGCCTGATGAACTATGGACTGAGGTTCATGACATTGTACAGGAGACAGGGATCAAGACCATCCCCATGGAAAAGAAATGCAAAAAAGCAAAATGGCTATCTGAGGAGGCCTTACAAATAGCTGTGAAAAGAAGAGAAATGAAAAGCAAAGGAGGAAAGGAAAGATATAAACATCTAAATGCAGAGTTCCAAAGAATAGCAAGAAGAGATAAGAAAGCCTTCTTCAGCGATCAACACAAAGAAATAGAGGAAAACAACAGAATGGGAAAGACTAGAGATCTCTTCAAGAAAATCAGAGATACCAAAGGAACATTTCATGCAAAGATGGGCTCGATAAAGGACAGAAATGGTATGGACCTAACAGAAGCAGAAGATATTAAGAAGAGGTGGCAAGAATATACAGAGAATTGTACAAAAAAGATCTTCACAACCCAGATAATCATGACGGTGTGATCACTCACACTCACCTAGAACCAGACATCCTGGAATGTGAAGTCAAGTGGGCCTTAGGAAGCATCACTATGAACAAAGCTAGTGGAGGTGATGGAACTCCAGTTGAGCTATTTCAAATCCTGAAAGATGATTCTGTGAAAGTGCTGCACTCAATAGGCCAGCAAACTTGGAAACCTTAGCAGTGGCCACAGGGCTGGAAAAGGTCAGTTTTCATTCTAATCCCAAAGAAAGGCAATGCCAAAGAATGCTCAAACTACTGCACAATTGCACTCATCTCACACACTGGTAAAGTAATGCTCAAAATTCTCCAAGCCAGGCTTCAGCAATACATGAACTGTGAACCTCCAGATGTTGAAGCTGGTTTTAGAAAAGGCAGAGGAACCAGAAATCAAATTGCCAACATCTGCTGGATCATCGAAAAAGCAAGAGAGTTCCAGAAAAACATCAATTTCTGCTTTATTGACTATGCCAAAGCCTTTGACTGTGTGGATCACAATAAACTGGAAAATCCTTCAAGAGATGGGAATACCAGACCACCTGACCTGCCTCTTGAGAAACCTATATGCAGGTCAGGAAGCAACAGTTAGAACTGGACATGGAACAGCAGACTGGTTCCAAATAGGAAAAGGAGTACATAAAGGCTGTATACTGTCACCCTGCTTATTCAACTTATATGCAGAGTACATCATGAGAAATGCTGGGCTGGAAGAATCACAAGCTGGAATCAAGATTGCTGGGAGAAATATCAATAACTTCAAATATGCAAGATGACACCACCCTTATGGCAGAAAGTGAAGAGGAACTAAAAAACCTCTTGATGAAAGTGAAAGAGGAGAGTGAAAAAGTTGGCTTAAAGCTCAGCATTCGGAAAATGAAGATCATGGCATCTGGTCCCATCACTTCATGAGAAATAGATGGGGAAACAGTGGAAACAGTGTCAGACTTTATTTTTCTGGGCTCCAAAATCACTACAGATGGTGATTGCAGCCATGAAATTAAAAGCCGCTTACTCCTTGGAAGGAAAGTTATGACCAACCTAGATAGCATATTCAGAAGCAGAGACATTACTTTGCCAACAAAGATCTGTCCAGTCAAGGCTATGGTTTTTCCAGTGGTCATGTATGGATGTGAGAGTTGGACTGTGAAGAAAGCTGAGTGCTGAAGAATTGATGCTTTTGAACTGTGGTGTTGGAGAAGACTCTTGAGAGTCCCTTGGACTGCAAGGAGATCCAACCAGTCCATTCTAAAGGAGATCAGCCCTGGGTGTTCTTTGGGAGAAATGATGCTAAAGCTGAAACTCCAGAACTTTGGCCACCTCATGCGAAGAGTTGACTCACTGGAAAAGACTCTGATGCTGGGAGGGATTGGGGGCAGGAGGAAAAGGGGACGACGGAGGATGAGATGGCTGGATGGCATCACTGACTCGATGGACATGAGTCTGAGTGAACTCCAGGAGTTGGTGATGGACAGGGAGGCCTGGCCTGCTTCGATTCATGGGGTTGCAAAGAGTCGGACACGACTGAGCGACTGAACTGAACTGAACTGAACCTGATAATTACATGGTTATTTTCCCTGGCAACCAGCCCCCATCCTTAGTTCAGTTCAGTTCAGTCGCTCAGTCGTGTCCAACTCTCTGTGACCCCATGAATTGCAGCACTCCAGGCCTCCCTGTCCATTACCAACTCCCGGAGTTCATCCAAACTCACGTCCATTGAGTCGGTGATGCTATCCAGCCATCTCATCGTCCGTCGTCACTTTTTCCTCCAGCCCCCAATCCCTCCCAGCATCAGAGTCTTTTCCAGTGAGTCAACACTTCGCATGAGGTGGCCAAAGTTCTGCAGTTTCAGCTTTAGCATCATTCCTTCCAAAGAACACCCAGGGCTGATCTCCTTTAGAATGGACTGCTTGGATCTCCTTGCAGTCCAAGGGACTCGCAAGAGTCTTCTCTAGCACCACCGTTCAAAAGCATCAATTCTTCAGCACTCAGCTTTCTTCACAGTCCAACTGTCACATCCACGCATGACCACTGGAAAAACCATAGCCTTGAGTAGACGGACCTTTGTTGGCAAAGTAACGTCTCTGCTTTTCAATATGCATCCTTAGATGGAATCCAAATGTCACCTAATTAACATAACAAAAAGCAGTGATCACTGTCATCACGTAGCAGGCAATTCCAAGGGTTTTAGAAGCCAGTTCTGATTATGCTGATCATATGGCTGCTGTTGATATACTAGGGATAAATTAGAGGGCCAGGACTGCTTTTTCCTAGTCAAATCAGAAACTATTTTTTTAACCCCTAAAGCATCTAGTTTTAAAAATCTGAATCCATTTCCAATGGTGGCATCTCTTTTGCTGATGAAATATGAGGAGCAATTAGGTAGTTCTGTTGGTTAGTCAGCTGTCAAGATTGGTAGCATAATCATAGGTATTTTCACATAATCTTCTCATTCCTCAGTAAGGAAACATTTCACACTTCTTAGGTATGGGCCCCATGATACCAGGGTTTTTATATTTTCACATGGACAAGGAGGGATAGAAGCAGAATGGGGAAACAGGTTTTCGGATATAAGAGTAAATCTATTTTCTAACCTAGATTTAACTCTTTTAATATCAATTATTTCTATCCATCAATTTTCCATGTTAGAAAGTAAATTCCTAGGATAATATTAAAAGAGTTTAATCAAAAGAGTTTGGAACAATTATTTTTTTCTATTAAATTTTGTGACTTAGAGGTATTCAACATTTCTTTGTCTCAGAATCACCTTTCCTAGTTCTAACAGGGTTAGAGGGCCAGAGAAATAAAACAACTATAATTACATCACTAATGTTGGCAGTTGGTTTATCAGCTGCACTAACTAGTTGCTCTTCGTATTTCATCAGCAAAAGAGATATCTCCCTTGAAAATGGATTAAAGGAACTTCCCTGGTGGGCCAGTGGTTAAGATTTTGCCTTCCAATGCAGGGGCCACAGGTTCCATCCCTGGTTGGGGAATGGAGAGCCCACATGCTGCACAGCACAGCCAAAAAATAAAAATAAATGAAATAACAATAAGAATAATACAATAATTTTAAAAGAAAATGGATTCAGACATTTTAAAAGCAGATGCTTTAGGGGTAAAACAATAGTAATTTCTATTTTGGTGAGAAAAAAGTATTGGGCCTTTAATTTATCTCTGTTGTTAAGTGTTAGTCACTCAGTCATGTCTGACTCTTTACCACCCCATGGACTGTAGCCCGCCAGGCTCCTCTGTCCATGGGATTCTCAAGGCAAAAATATTGGAGTGGGTTGCCATTTCCTTCTCCAGGGGATCTTCCTGACCCAGGAACCGAACTTATAGATGATGAACGGTACCTATTCTATACCATGTACATGGGTATCCAAATATATTTATGTATATGCATATGTATGGGGTTTCCCTCATGCCTCAAATGGTAAAGAATCTGCCTGCAATGCGGGAGACCAGGATTTGATCCCTGGGTTAGGAAGATCTCTCAGAAAAGGGAATGATTACCCACTCCATGGGGATCATGAAGAGTTGGACACAATTGAGTGACTAACACTTTCACTTCACTTTCATGCATATGTATATTTTTAACTTCATAGAAAATTCACAGCCTAAGGAGGAAACACTTCGAAACTAAGATATATCATTGTTGCTTCTTTAAGAGAAAAACTTATTTTAGTTTCATGGTTTGAGTCAACTTATATATCACATAATTTATAAATGTCAAACATACTTAAAAACAAAGTTTGGCTTATTTGGATATTTCATTGAGCTAATAAGCCCAAGGGTAGATCTTGATTGATTTATAGGTGAGTTTGATTAGCAAATATTCCTGAGACAAATCTTCAAAGAGCATTTTTATTACTTTGCTCTAGTGAATTCCAAGATTTCGTGCTGTCATATAGTAACAGGCTACACATAAAACCTTAGTACTGACTTGGCAAATGACAGCTGGGGGAACTGCTCAGTATTGGTGCATAGTCTGAACTGGCTCTAGTCTACACCAGTGGTGGTGAGTCTTCATTAGAATACTAAAACACTTTCTCGTTTACTTGGTTTTGCATTAAATCGATTCACATACACATGTAATACATTGTATAATCAGTATCTCAAGTCACACTGAAAGCATATCCTATTTGTATTTGGTGACCAATCCTCATGAGCTTCCCTAAGGAAAAAAAAAAACTAGAGTTGAGTAGTTTGTTTGGGGCATAGTCTCACCTACCAGAGTGTCACTGCTTTCCTAACCATGACGCACCTAAGTCCTCAGACTAAATCTGCTTGCCCAAAGGCACTACTGTAGCATTTCGCTCAAACCTGCCCTTCCATGTGCCGGGACCACTTTCCCTCTTCCTCTCTGGTGGCATTTAAACTCCCATTTAAGGAAACGTCATGTTTTAGGAATTTAGGTTTGTCCACAGAACTGTAAAAGTGATCAGCGACTCTTCCCAGTCTCTGTGTGTGTGTGTATACGTGCTGCTGCTACTGCTGCTAAGTCGCTTCAGTCGTGTCTGACTCTGTGCGACCCCATAGACGGCAGCCCACCAGGCTCCCCCGTCCCTGGGATTCTCCAGGCAAGAACATTGGAGTGGGTTGCCATTTCCTTCTCCAGTGCATGAAAGTGAAAAGTGAAAGTGAAGTCGCTCGGTCGTGTCGGACTCTTAGCGACCCCATGGACTGAGGCCCACCAGGGTCCTCTGTCCATGGGATTTTCCAGGCAAGAATACTGGAGTGGGGTGCCATTGCCTTCTCCAGTGTATACATGCACACACAAACAAACGTGTGCTCTGTGATGTAAAATGCTTGCACAGATGACCTGCTTCCTGTTTTGCTCTGTGAGGTGGGAAAGGAAGACAAGCAAGCAGACGTGTAATCAGGAAGGTGAGCAGTGCAAGAAGCCTCTCAGGGAGTGAAGCTGAGGCGCCAGCAGGTGGAAGGAGTCAGTCCGCTGGGACTAGAGAATGGGTTCTCGCCATCTCCTTTCTAATCCCAGATAGTCTCCTACACGGGCTCTGTTAAGACAGGATGGGGAGACCAGCTGCTGCTGCTAAGTCGCTTCAGTTGTGTCCAACTCTGTGCGACCCCAGAGACAGCAGCCCACCAGGCTCCCCCCTCCCTGGGATTCTCCAGGCAAGAACACTGGAGTAGGTTGCCATTTCCTTCTCCAATGCATGAAAGTGAAAAGTGAAAGTGAAGTAGCTCAGTCGTGTCTGACTTAGCGACCCAGTGGACTGTTGCCTACCAGGCTCTTCTGTCCATGGAATTTTCCAGGCAACAGTACTGGAGTGGGGTGCCATTGCCTTCTCCGACCAGCACGGACCCTCAAATGCCCTACACTCTTAGAATCTATTTTCTGAGGCAAGGGTACTTCCTAACGGGTCTCTGGAAGAGAAGCAACTGGTCCCAGTCAAAAGGTCAAAGAAAGAGAGGTTTGTTTTTCCTTTCTATCTTCCTCATTGAGTTTTTTGCAGACCTTCTCAATACATAATGGAAACAATGTATTACATCAATTCTAGGGTGATTTTTTTTTCACAATTTAACACCTCTGAAACTGAGATGCATCCTATGATCAATGGCAATTTACGGGATTGATGTTGCCTGAATTGAATTTCTTATATGAGCATGTATTTCCACTAGGGTCACTACCGACCTGAGACCACTTTAAATTAGATTATCTCTCTGAGTTGTTTGCAACGCACTGGTGGTATGAATGCAGATCTCATACCTATGTGAGTAAAGGTTATTGTTCAGAACCTCAGGGAAGAGTTTTCTTTTCTCTCTCCTATCAGGGCTGAGGTTGAAAAATGAAACTGTCCCTTGGGGACTCCGGCTTTATGCCAGGGTCTCTTATTAGACTCCCTGTCCTAGACTTTTTTCTTGGTAGTTGATAAAATAATGGCTTATCTTATAGCCAAAAGAATTTAAGAAATTTCATAGTGGAATTAAAAGTGTTTGTCTCTAGGGAGAAGCATTTCTTCTCAGTTTCTTACTTGAATTGAAAATTGAAATTGATTGTCTCCAGGGACAAGCATTCTTCCCAGTTTCTTACTTCTGAGCAGCAACACTGCCTTCTTCAGGTCTTCACTTGTCTTTCAGAGCCTGCCAGACCTCTCCAAAAGATCCAGGTAATCACCCTCCACATGAATGATTCACTGTGCAATTTGTGGATATAATGGGATTTGTTCATTTGTAATTTCATCAAGATATAACTTTTGAGTAAATATTGTTATAATGCTATAATTACCACTGTGGTGAATTTGTTCATTTTCTTTTGCAAATATTTATAAGGTTATCTATTCTATGCACTGGGGAAGGAAAAAATACGCCCAAGAAATGGCCCCTGACTTAAGGGAGCTTTGAGTCTGTTATGATTGGATAAGGGATGTGCTAAATAACTGTAATGTAATATAGAAAGTGATAATACCAGGGGAAAGGAATGGAAAAGCTATCCCATGATATTCAGGAGAGAAAGAAATCATTTCTAGTCTGGGAGAATCAAAAAATACTTTATGGACGATATGCACTACAATATTAAGGGGGAAAGTAATAAGGATTATCATTTAAAGTGCTTTGTGCACTTTGTCACTCAGTCGTGTCTGACTCTTTGTGACCCCATGGACTTTAGCCTTCCAGGCTCCTCTGGCCATGGGATTCTCCAAGCAAGGATACTAGAGTGGATTGCCAAACCCTCCCCTTTGCCATGCCTCCTCCTCCTTTAGTTACATTATTTTATGTAGTCCTCTATGAAATCAATGTAAATTCCATTTTACAGCTGAGAAAACTGGTTTTGAAAACAGAATAACTTTTTAGAGGCATAAGCCTTGTTGGGAAGGCTGATGATTATCAGTGGGAATCATCAGAACAAAGGCAAGGATGTGGGAAAGCCAGGGGCACGTGCACAGATACTACACAGATCATCAGAAGTCTAAAGGCAAGTGATAAGAGAGATAAAACTGAGTGCTTTGTTTTAGCTAGATAATGAAGGACTCAGTGAGAGTTGTCATGGACATAGAATACAATAGCCTGGTAGATGGTTTACTGAAGTTCTAACAAAGGAGGAAAGTGAAGGTGAAGTCGCTCAATCATGTCCGACTCTGAGACTCTGTGGCCTGTAGCTTACCAGGCTCCTCCATCGATGGGATTTTCCAGGCAAGAATACTGGAGTGGGTTGCCATTTCCTTCTCCAGGAGATCTTTCCAACCCAGGGATTGAACCTGGGTCTCCTGCATTGTAGGCAGACACTTTACCATCTGAGTCACCAGGGAAGTCCCTAACAATGGAGAAATAGTTGTCAAAGATGAGGCAGTGATTTGGGTATTGAGTGTCTAGGAGAAAGTAATACTAGAAGAAATAGTGAGCACAAGAGAATATGGGACATTAAGGTCCTGTGCTAATGAGCTTAATTATAAGTGTCCCAATACTGTCTGTACCAGCAGAGTAAGAGTTTAGGAGAAAGGGCCAAGCAATTGTAGGATGTAATCAATGGTAAGGCTAGTGCCCATGGAGGGATAATCTTAGACCAGAGTGCTTCAAACTCAAATATGGTTCAGTGAGGTACCATGATATGCAAAAAGTGATCCTCATACATGGACCTTGGTGACTTATGAAGTATGGGGAGATTCATTCTCATCAAGGAAGACCTTTCAGTGCCCAATGAGAGAGACTGAGAGCAAATCTAAACCACAAGGAAAAGGACTGATTTATGCTAAAGGGGGCTTCTCTGGTAGCTCAGCTGGTAAAAAATCTGCCTGTAATGCAGGAAGCCCTGGTTCAATTCCTGGACCAGGAAGATCCCTTGGAGAAGGGATAGGCTACCCACTCCAGTATTCTTAGGATTTCCTGGTGGCTCAGATGGTAAAGAATCCACCTGCAATGTGGGAGACCTGGGTTTGATCCCTGGGTTGGGAAGATCCCCTGTAGGAGGGCATGGCAACCCACTTCAGTGTTCTTGCCTGGTGAATCCCCATGGACAGAGGAGCCTGGTGGGCTACAGTCCATGGGGTCACAAAGAGTTGAACACGACTGAGAGACTGAGCACAGCACAGCACAACAGGCTAAAAGCATTGATCGAAACCAGTTCTTCCCCCATCACTAGTTACCAGTTTCCTAGGGTACGAAGTTGACTTTTAATCCCCATTCTATCACTAGACAAACTGGTATAAAAGTTGGGCATCAGAGACTTAGGTGGAAGGATCAGCCAAAGAGGCTTCTGGCTGGAGCTTTGTGGTCTTTCAATGGAAGACTGAAATGTTATGCTCTCCACCTCTCTAGGGGTCTGTTAATTTCAAAGCACCCTTACATCAGGCATAAAGAAGTCAAAGGATTACATTATTTCTAGTCCATGTTTGTTTACAGAGAAGGTAACTGATATCTACTGCCAGCCTGAGTTCTCATTTTTTCTAAATATATACATATATATATATATTTTATTTTTGACTACGCTTTGTTTGTGCCTTTGTTGCTGTGCGTGGGCCTTCTCTAGTTGTGGAGAGCGGGGGATACTCTATAGTCAAGGTGTGCGGACTTCTCGTGGTGCTTGTCTTGCTGAACAGTGTGGACTCTAGGCGCATGGCTTCAGTAGTTGTGGCTCCCGGGCTCCAGAGTGCAGGCTTGGCAATTGTGGCACTTGGGCATAGTTGCCCCATGGCATGTGGGATATTCCCAGACTAGGGATCAAACCAGTGTCCCCTGCATTGCAAGGCAGATTCGTAACCACTGGACCACCAGGGAAGCCCTCATTAATTCTAGAACAATTATGGGTAGCTTGAGTAGGGTTGGAAAAATCTGAAACCATCAGTAGGCAGTTGAAACCATCAGTAGGCAGTTGAAACCATCAGTAGGTAGTTGAAATTGCTCAATTAGTTTAAGAGGAGAGCATAAACAAGAGATTTTAAAGTCATGAAGATACAGTGTGTGTGTGCTCAGTCACGTCCAGCTCTTTGAAACTCCCTGCACTGTAGCTTGCCAGGATCCTCTGTCTGTAATTTTTCCAGGCAAGAATACTGGAGCAGGTTGCCATTTCCTCCTCCAGGGGATCTTCCTGACCCGGGGATTGAACCTGAGTCTTTTGCATCTTCCGCATTGGCAGGCAGATTCTTTACCACTGCACTACCTGGGAAACCCCTAAATAGATACAATGGTTGCAAGTATTTTTTTTTTTTTCTTTAAGTGAAATTGTTGAAAGAAGTAGGAAAGGGAAAAGGCAAACAGAGGGAAGATCCAAGGACTGACACAAAGGGATCCTCTGAACATGGAGAAAAAGAAGAGAAAGGGGAGCTGGACAAGAATTTGGAGGGAAGGAGGACAGGAGAGAATGACAGATGTCATACAGAAACAGAGAAGGAATAAAACCATTAGATGGTCTACTAGGAGGTCATTGTGACCCCTAAGAGCAAGCATGAGTGAACAAATCATACCACAGTGGATGTAACATGAGTGAGCAGTAAGGAAATGAAAGCAATATAGTTTTTTCCCCTCAAAGATACTTGGCTATGGAAGGAAGGAAGGAAGGAGGGAAGGAGAGGCGGGGAAGGAACTCTGAGCATAGAAACTCAGAGTTGAGAGTTTTTCTTTTTGATTTTCAAATCTTTGAAGTGTTGTCTTTGAAAAGAATTTTCTCTAATCTTCAGTGTCTTATTGCTTCTATTTTAGGCCATGGGATTAGAGTCAGAGGGTCATGGATTCAGTTTATGACGCTGTGTACTAGCTTTATCTTTCCCATGGAGCATAAGGTGTATGATTTTGACACATTACTTAATCTTACTTATTTCACATGCAGATGAACATTACGCTTTGTTTACTTTGTGATCCTTCTTCCCAGGAGAAGGTCTGATTAAATCACTTGTCATCATTCAATGAAGCACAACACTTCTGCAGAGAACAGTTCACCAAGACCTTCTCAGAGGTGCTGCTAATCTATGTGCACAAGGTTTTTACAAGATAAATGATTTTGAGTCTAGAATAGTAATACCACCTTATACATGCATTTTTCTTTAAATATTTACAAAGAACTTTCACAGGCATTTTCTAATTAAATTTGCATAACACACTCTCTGAAAGCAGAGTGAAGTAGCTAAAAAAAGAAAGAAAGAAAGAAAAACTATAATGAGGCCAAATAAAAATTGCCAAGTAGCAAAATAAATTTAATTTCACCTTGAATTTGTCATGGAACCTATAAGCTATAGGACCAGTTCTTTTGTCTAAGCACAATACCAAAGGGAATATTTCTTTTGTTGACTCCAATATATATTGTAAAGAGTTGAGCCAAAAGACATACAAATATTTTATTTAAGCAATATGAGAATCAGGATTTAGTAAGGGCTGCCCAGGTAATTTGGACTAATTCTATTGAAAACAAATAGAAAAACTAGGGAATTGTAATAGAACTAAAGAGACCAAAATGTGATCAAGTCAGTCAAGCATTGTGTTTCCAAGATACAGAAGAATGAAAAAGACCCAGAAAGATAACTAATCTGTAAAGTCAGATTTGCCCTAAATTTGTCAGGTTATTTTAGGAAGAACTGGTTGAGAGAATAAACAGAGATTTTACAGATTTATGGATACAGAGGACAAAAGTTGGAGGTCAAGGCCCAACAAAGAGAATAACTGGTAACATCTCCTTCCAGATTCTTGTTGGAACCTTGAAAGTTCAACCTAGGAGTAAGAATAGACCAGACAGAGACTGGCCTTCAATGAAACAGAAACCCAGCTCCAAACTGTCCTAAGTCCTAATTGAATTAGTTAAGTTAATATGGACTTCCTGTGTCCCCAGCCATCAACTAGATTTTCTCTAAAGGAATATATCATCTTAGGTCTAAATTAGATCTATAATTTTTTTTCATAAACTCTAACTGTTAATCAAGAGTACTCAGAAATATGAGGAAACAAGACAGGTGCCTAACACTAAGAAATACTAGATATAAGGAACTTACATTACTCAATAGGGAAAGATATATATGGTTGTTAGTTATTTGCTGACTTCTGTCTGACTCTTTTGTGACCCTATGGACTGTAGGCCACCAGGCTGTACTATCCATGGGGTTTTCCGAGCAAGAATACTAGAGTGGGTTGCATTTCCTTCCCTGGTGGTTCAGACAGTAAAAAGTCTGCCTGCAATGCAGGAGAGTTGGGTTCAATCCCTGGGTCAGGAAGATCCCCTGTAGAAAGGAATGGCTACCCACTCCAGTATTCTTGTCTGGAGAGTCCCATGAACAGAGGAGCCTGGCAGGCTATAGTCCATTGGGTCACAAAGAGGTGGACAAAACTGAGTGACTAACACTTTCACTTTTTCTTTCTCCAATACTCACACACACACACATAGATATAATCTAGTTTTTAAAAAAAATGGGCGAAAGACCTGAATAAACATTTTCCCAAAGAAGACATACAGATGGCCAAGAGGTATGTGAAAAGATGCTCAACATCACTAATCCATTGGAGAAACGAAAATCAAAACCACAATGAGATATCACTTCACACCTGGAGATGGTTTTTGTCAAAAAGACAAGCAATAACAAGTGTTAGTGAAGATGCTAGAAAAAGGGAATCCTTTCACACTATTGGTAGGAATGTAAAATAAAGACAAAATCTGCAAAAAATTGATGAATCTTCACTGTCTGTAATTTTTATAAGTAGGAAAAAAATCAATGAGGATAAAAATAACACAATTATTGCTGTTACTTTAATTGAGACATATAAAACCCTATACTCAACAAATTCAGAATATGCACTTCTTTCAAAAGCAATAAAAAAACTTTACAAAAATAGACCATATGCTTTCCATGAGGTAATAAAATTTCAAATAAATTATTCAAAGTATGAACTCTGGCCACAGAGGGATTTAATTAAAACTTACTAACAAAAAATAACTTGAAAATCTTTATATATTTGGAAATTAAGCAACAGCTATCTAAAAAACTATGTAAATTTAAAAATACATATTTAAATAAATGATAATGAAAATACTGAATAGTAACTTTTATGGAATAAAGTTCTGCCTATATTAGAAAATAAAAATATGATGTAATTATCTAAGTATCCATCTCAAATATTCACAAAAATAATAGAAAACTGAACCCAAAGAAAATTTTAAAATGTATAATAAAGAGAATCAAAAGCCAGTGCTTGGTTCTTTAAAAAGACTGAGCAAGTTAATGAGGGGAAAAATATATAGAAGAGCTAAATAACCAGTATCAGTAATGAAGAGGAGAACATCATGGATTCCACTAACATCAAAGAGACTATAGGAAAACACAGCTTACCAGAAATCAATGAGGAAGAAATAGAAAATATAATCAGCCATATAACTATTACTGCCCAGTAAGTAAAGTCCAAAATATTTCATGAATAAATGCTACACAGGACATAAGGAAATCATAATGCCAATCCTGAGCAATGGAAAAAGAGAAAACATTTACCAACTTGTTTTAAAAGACCAACATAATCTTTCTTTTCTCTTTTTGGACAAGGTAATGGCTATAATTACCTGTGTTGTACAATGTATTATTGATGCTTACTTATTTTATACATAGTAGTTTTTATTTTTTAACCCCTTTCCCCCAACTTGCCCCACCCTCTTCCCCACTGGTAACCACTAGTTTGTTTTCTAAATCAGTGAGTCTGTTTCTATTTTGCTACATACATTCATTTGTATTATTTTTTAGATTCCACATATAGGTAATATTGTATCCCAACTCAGGGATCAAACCCAGGTCTCCTGCATTGCACACAGACTTCTACATTGCAGGTGGATTCTTTACTTACTAAGCTATGAGGGAAGCTCATTTATGGCTGAGTAATATTCTATTGTGTGTGTGTGTGTGTGAATATATATGTGTATGTGTGTATGTGTGTATAAAACACATCTTATGTATCCATTCATCCATTCTTGGACACTTGAGTTACTTCCATATATTGGCTATTGTAAATAGTGCTGCTAAGGAACACTGGGATGCATGTCTTCTTACAAATCAGTGTTTTCATCTTTTCCAGATACATACCCAGGAGTGGAATTGCTGGATCATCTGAGAGTTCTATTTTTAGTTTTTTAGAACCCTCCATACAGTTTTCCACAGTGACTGAACCAATTTACATTCCCCACCAACAGTGCACAGGTGTTCCCTTTCCCCCCACATCCTTCCCAACATTTGCTATCTGTAAACTTTTTAATGATAGTCATTCTTATAGGTATATACAATAGCTCATTGTTGATTTGATTTGCATCTCTCTAATAATTAGCAATATTGAGCATGTTTTCATGAACCTGTTAGCCATCTGTATGTATTCTTTGGAAAAATATCTATTCAGGTCTTCTGCCCATTTTTAGTGGGTTATTTGTTTTTTGATTTTGAGTTGTATGAGCTGTTTATATATTTTTGGATATTAACACTTCGTTCATTGTCATTTGTGAATATTTTCTCCCATTCTATAGGTTGTATTTTCATTTTGTTGATGGTTTCTTCTGCTGAGTAAAAATTTAAAGTTTAATTAAGATCCATTTGTTTATTTTTGCTTTTATTTCAGAGACCAGCATAACCTTCATACCAAAACCTGACAAGACTATTACCGGAAAGGAAGACTGCAGGTAATCCATTCTTTCCAAATTGACCCGTACAGTCAGTGCAACCCCAAACAAAATCTAAGCTGGTATTTTCACAATTGACAAAGTGAAAGTGAAAGTCACTCAGTTGTGTCCGACTCTTTGTGACTCCAAGAACTATATAGTCCATGGAATTCTCCAGGCCAGAATACTGGAGTGGGGAGCCTTTCTCTTCTCCAAGAGATCTTCCCAACCCAGGGATTGAAGCCAGGTCTCCTGCATTGCAGGTGGATTCTTTACCAGCTGAGCCACAAGGGAAGCCCATAATTGACAAGATTATTCTAAAAATTCACATGGAAATCAAAGAATCTAGAATGGTCATGATACTATTAAATTTTTTTGAAAGACTTGTATACAATACTGGGGCTTTGCAAGTGGCTCAGTGGTAAAGAATCTGCCTGCCCATGCAGGAGATGAGGGAAGATCCCCTGGAGAAAGAAATGGTAACCCATTCCAGTATTCTTTCCTAGGAAATTCCATGGACAGAGGAGCCTGTGGGCTATAGTCCATGGGGGTCTCAAAGAGTAGGACACAACTTAGCGGCTAAAACGACAACACAAAATATACTACAAAGTTACCTTAAGATAGTGTGGTAATGGCACAAGGACACATATGCTCTACTCATAAAATGCATCTTTCAGAGAGAGAAAATATAAATTATAATCTGAGAGAATATATTTGTAATACATAAATCCAGCAAAGAAATTTGATCTGGAATAAAGAGCGCCTATGAATCCAAAAAAGAAAAAGAAAAACACACATATTCTTACATATAAATAGAACCAAGAAACTCCTGAAATATCCTCAGTCACTCAGTTGTGTCCAACTCTTTGTGACCCCATGTACTGTAGCATGCCTGGCCTCCCTGTCCATCACCAACTCCCAGAGCTTGTTCAAACTCATGTCCATCAAGTCAGTCATGTCAACCAACGAAATATTCTGTAATTAATCTAACTATTGACATTGTTGTTGTTTAGTCCTTAAGGCATGTCCAACTCTTTTGTGACCCCTTGAACTGTAGCCCAGCAGGCTCCTCTGTCCATGGGATTCTCCAGGCAAGAATACTGGAGTGGGCTGCCATTTCCTTCTCCAGGGGGTCTTCCTGACCCAGGGAGCAAACCATCATCTCCTGCATTGGCAGGTGGATTCTTTCCACGAAGCCACCAGGGAAATCCACGTAGTGCATACTGAGAGTGTATTCTACTCCTTGGCCTGGGTTCACAGCCATCTCTGATCTGGTCTCCACTGTGTATCTGACTCTACCACTGCACACTCTAGCACTGCACACTCAGGTCATCTCTCTGCCTCAGCCTATACCATGTCTATCCTGGATTTGGATGCTCGCAGAAAAAGTACATTCAGTACTGTCAAGTCACAACAAGTAATTAATATGTCTCTGTTGAGTGAATGCATGCATGAAAGAATAAAATAATATCTTCCTTCCTGTTCTCTGCTTTTCAAAATCCTATCTATCCTTTGAGGTGCACACATACTGCATATCCCATGTCTTCTGTGAAGGCTTTCCTACTAATTCTTCTCTGAGTTCTTCTAGCTCTTAACAGAACTATCCTCTGATTTTTATCACATTCTATAATGCATTATTTTTTCATACCCACAGATACTATTGTCTCATCAAAAGAATAAATTCCAGAAGAGCAAGGAACATGTCTGCAATTCATTTATATTATAAAGTATCTGTCCAACTGTCTTGTAAACAGTGGTGCTCAATATTTTTCAGAAGAAATGTAATGATCAAAAATCCAGTCCCAAAATTCAGATAGACCTGAACCCTGGCCTTGGTTCTGCTGTGTGACTCTGGGCAGTTACCTGACTGCTCTAATTGTCAGTTTCCTCATCTGTGAAAGATGGATAATATTACATCCTTAAAAGGATGCAATGAAATAATATACATAGAGTGCATGTGTGTGTGCATGCTCAGTCTTGTCTGACTCTTTGTGATCCCATGGACTGTAGCCCTGCCAGGCTCCTCTGTCCATGGGATTGTCCTGGCAAGAATACTGGAGTGGGTTACCATTTCCTCCTCCAGGGGATCTTCCCCACCTAGGGATCAAACCCACATCTCCTGAGTCTCCTTCATTGGCAGGCAGATTCTTTACCACTGTGCCACCTGGTAAGCCTATAATATACATAACACAAATAGGAAATACATGTTAAATGATAGCTAGCAGTAGTAGTAGTATTCAGTATTAATTATGGCTCTGAGTTGTAAAAGTATTCACTCTGAAAATTAACAGAGAGACAAACATGAACACAGAAGAGTAACCATAAAACTAAGGCTAATAGAACAGCCAAAGAAAATTTCCAGCATGTAAAAATGTCCAGCTTGTCTTTCTTCTACTAATCTACACATGGCCAAAGGTCTTCAGGGACTTCTGTTTCCTAACACTGCAGGAATTTTCTCATTCCATCTCAGATGTCTGCTTTCTCCCCTCTTTCTGATATACAGGGTCTCAAATAAATGACACAGGATAGCTTCAAACACAGTATTATCCACCCCAGTAATTTCTTTTCTGTTCTTAGTGAAGGTCAGAAGTGTCCTTCTCTTGCAAAAGACATAATGCAAACCTCAGGGTTCTTATACCCTGAGGATTCTCTCAATTTCTTCTCCTGTTTCATTAGCACAAGAGGAGAAAATCTGCTAAACAACTTACATTTAATTTACCGATTTACATTTGTTTATACTTCAAATTAAATGGTTAGATAGTATCACCGGCTCAATAGCAAACTCTGGGAGATAGAGGACAGAGGAGCCTGGCATGCTACAGTCCACGGGGTCACAAAGAGTTGGACACAACTTTGCAACTGAATGACAACAAAAATACCTTCAGATTGTCAGGAGAATAATGAAAGCATCTTGATTTATGTATCTAGTATTCTCAAGGAATTTCTCAAGAGTAACTGATCCATCCTTAGTAAACTGTACCCCTTATTGCCACCTATTGCCATCATTATCATCAATGATGAATAATGCTGAGAGTAGCTACCACAGATAAAATTGGTTATGTGTGCCCTAACCAAGAAGGAAGGGGTGAGTCAGGATTGAAGCCCCTTCTTACCTGGATGTGCTTCCACACTGAGTTGGGAGAGGCTCCATTCAATCTTATATTTGTGCTTAACACCATAGGCAGAGCCCATATTCAGGTTTCTAATAACTCTCTTTCATACTCCTTTAATCCATGGCTACTCACACTTGTTCCCAAGGGGCACTAGTGTTCCAAGCTGTAGAGAGCAAGCGTTTGACTGTAATATTGAATGATTGCCTTTACCCTGTTTGCAAAGGAAAAATGTTAATGGATCACATATTCTCAATTCAAATTCTTTCTCCAATCATTTTTCACAAGTCCTTGTCTGCAGACACCACTTTCCTGCTTAAGGTTGCTAGTAGATGAGAGAAGAAAATGAAATTGCAAATTCCTATGAATAGGAAATCTCAAAACCAATCATTTGCTCTTGGTTGAGCACTTTGTTGGGTGATATATTTTATTTTAAGATGTTTGAGCTGGTAGTTGTGAGTTTATATGGTATCCAAATAATATAGGTACATTTCTTTTTGCTAGTAAAATGTATATAAAACTAGTGTGTAGAGGAAGTAAAAATGTATTGATTTGTATTTTTGAAAATATTTAACAAAGAAAATGTTATGCAAATAAGAGCATATGTTCTGGATCTCTGCCCTTCTGAACAAGTCTGAGATGCCCTGTCTCAGAATAGATATTTTATTCCTCCAAAGAACATGGATAGAAATGATTCATGGATAAAGGCTGAGCCTCAGTACATGTACTTATTTATTTTACATGTAATTACATGTATCTATGCAGTTATTTATGAACTGTTGCTGAAACTGATATGAATGTTTGAGGATTCAAGCCATTGTTTGACATTTAGTATCGTGTAAACAAATCTGAGTTCTTAGTATTGTTTGGCAATAGAATTTTGTGATTGGGAAGGACCATGAAGGTATTCAGAGCAAGATATCTGAAACTTGAACCTCCTAATAACTGGCCCTCTGTCCTCTCCTGTGAACACCTCCAGTAGAACCTTCACGTGACCCTGACTTCAAGGTGAAATAATAACATCTTTGTTCAAGTCTGTGTTATTTACATGTGGATCTGTGTGAAGGATATGAAGCAATACAGCACATTTTTAGACTAGCAAGATGCTTTACAATAGGAATTTGTACTATAATATGTGTGCAAATGTGAAAGTGTATCCCAGATATACAAATTCTTTGAATCATAGATAGTGGAGCAAAATCATGTTTTAAATTGTAATCTTCAATTACATGATACTCAATTTGGAAATTACAATCCATGGCCTGAGAGGGGAAGAAAACTCTCTTTGTATATACTACCTTCATTCACACAAGACATTTTATTTATATTACTGATTTAATAAAAATCTCCTACTGTGCAAATGTTCTCCATATGGGGAAACAGAAGACCAGAGTGCATAAAGCCAGTTCTTTGTGTCTTTCAACTTTTAAAAAATTATGGACATATAATGTTTTGCCTACTTTTTTTAGATTACAGAATATGGTTTTTTTTTTCTTAATCAAGGTAAAAGCTCACAATATAAAACTCAGTTATCATCATCTTATTTTGCCCTAAAAATACTCTTTCAATTTCTCATGCAAAATTCAGATGTCTTCCCAATAGAGGATATGGCCAAAGAGAAATGACACAGAATCTGGACAATGGGAGAGAGTGATCTGAGACCATAGCAAAGAGAAAGATCAGGACTGAGCTGGTTCAGGGGCAGAGAAGTAGTAAGGAGTTAGGAAGCTATTGGACAGTAATTACAGCAGAGAAACAGGGAGTAGAGTGAAGGAGATTTTGTAAGAAATGGATGTGAGACCAAATCCTGGCTCAGCCATCCAGTGGCCATATAGCCTTGGAAGAGATTTTCATCTCTCTGGACTGTCACTTCCTCAAATGGGGAGACTCCCATCTTCCAGAGCTGTGGTAAAAGGACCTGTGTGAGGCTGGTGAACCTCACAAACAGTGTTTTTGCTTTTCCCTTTCAGCTCTAACTTGACTCTGTCCTTCCTGAATTAGAGACAGCCATGATGATGATATCAATGTAAGGAGTCTGTTGTTGCTATTGTTCAGTTGCCCAGTCGTGTCCGACTCTGCGACTCCATGGACTGCAGCACACCAGGCTTCCCTGTCCCTCACTGTCTCCCGAAGTTTGCCCAAGTTCATGTCCATTTCATTGGTGACGCCATCCAGCCATCTCATCCTCTGATACCCTCTTCTCTTTTTGCCCTCAATCTTTCCCAACATCAGGGATTTCCCAGTGAGTCAGCTGTTCACATCAGGTGACGGAAGCTTCAGTATCAGTCCTTCCAATGAATACAGAGTCTACAACATCCCCAAATGACCTTCCCTTTTCACTACAGAGAATTTCAAAATTTATAGAAAAAAATAAACAAAATGTATAGCAAACCTCCATGTACCCATTACCTAGCTTCAACAATTACAAGTCACTGCCCATCTTTTTCATCCACAACTCCATCCACTCCCTACTTTCTGCATTATTGTCAAGCAAATCTAGACATCATATCATTTTATCTACAATGTTTTAGGATGTATCTCTAAACAAGGAATCTTTTTTAAAAAATACAGTCATAATACCATTATTGGTTGTTTTGTTGCTAAGTCATGTCTGATTCTTTTGCAATCCCATGGACTGTAGCCCACCAGGCTCCTCTACCCATGAGATTCCCCAGGTAAGAATACTGGAATGGGTTGCCATTTTTTCTACATAATACCATAATGCACCTTAAATATGTAACAGTTACTCCTTAATACTATTAAGTATCCAGTGTACTTAAATTTCCAATGTCTTTTGCATTTTTTAGTTTGCTTGAATTCAGATATAAGCTATATCCACAAATTACACAGGTTGTCTTCTAAATATCTTGATCTATTAGCTAACGTGCTCTTCTGTTCTCTGTATTTTATGTAAATTAGAAGATTCATCAGATTCATGTTGATTTTGTTATTGTTGCTACTGTTATTACCTATGTCAGATAAGTTATATCACATGAACACACCAAGTGGTACTGCCTTTGATGATGCAAATTTTTCCAACTGATGAACAACTTTTGGAAAAGGTCTAAACAAACCAATCTATAATCTTCCCTCACTGTAAATAATGCATAGTTACTTCCTGGAAAATTTGGTAAATATTAAAATGTTACAAAAATATTTTTCACTTATATGTAATACAGAGTTGGGCTTTAGACTCAGATAATTATAAATTATTTTTCATCTCCATTAATGTCTGGCAAGTCAGATGGTGCATGGGAAAATTCTTTACCAAGGAGGATTATCTGCCATGTTGTAGAAAGTCTAACATTTCTGGATCCTGTCCACTAAATGCCAGTAGCACTCCACCAAATCTTTATGACTACTATTAATGTCCCTTCATGGGATTTCCTGATGGGTCAGACGGCAAAGAATCTGCCTGTGATGTGGGAGACCCAGGTTCAGTCCCTGGAAGACCCTCTGGAGAAGGGAATGGCTACCCACTCCAATATTCTTGCCCGGAGAATTCCATGGACAGAGGAGCCTGAACAATGTCCCCGCATATTCACAAAATTCCCTGTGATTCACTTCATCTCCTTTTGAAAACTACTGGCTTAGTTTGAGCAGCAGCAAAAGAGGAAATTGATTTTAATTGCATATATGTTCTAGCTTGGGAAGTAGATAAAGAAAACGTCTTGTGTGGGGAATAACTATTGAAACCTTCACAGTTTTAAAGCTTTTCAATCTTTTTCCCATTGGCAGATTTTTCTTTCGCCAAACAATATTGGAAAATGTGAATAGGTTTTCTGATAAAACATCATGGGAATATATGTATTTCAAGTACAAAATTGTATAATAGCTAGGAAACCATCCCCATAGGAAGATGTAAGGAAACTGGGATGGTGGCAAAAAGTAATAAATTCATTTTAATTCTTTTCTGAACATAAATATAAATTTATAAATCTCTTTGTGCTGATTTAATTGGCCCATAAGCATAATAAGGAATTTCCCTTCATCTCTGAGAAGAAGAAAATATAGTCAAATGTTTGCCCTCCTTAAGTTTACTTGTATCATTATGTGATATACTTATTGTCTTTTTCTTTTATTAAAATAGTTACTTTCTTCATTGTCCTTTGTATTGCTATTTAAATTCTACTGTGCATCATTCCAAGATGGAAACCATTTTCTAATCTAAATTAGAAGATATTTTATCATTATTCCTTGAGGCAGGAACTGTTTGTTCATAGTACCTTGATGGTTCCTGGTAATAGTAAATGCTTGTTTAAATATCTATTGAATGAACTTACTCATCTGGTAATCATCATTAATATATCTTATTACTATGCGCAATTATGTACTTTCATATGTGTTAATTGTATCCCCATGCCATTATTATTATGACACATTAAATGTGGATCTTTTACTCAAGGTAGAATCTTAATTAAGTGATCTCTTCTAAATCATATTGCTGGAATAACTAGGAGAAGAATTTAGAACTCCTGGCTTTGGTTTCATTATTTCTACCAATAGGTTTCTTTTTGCCTCAAAATATACAAGTTTTCTGTTTGTGTTGCCTAGCTGTTGCCATGTCCTCAAAAAGCATTTGTCAGAACAAATGAACCAACCCTCCCACCTCCAGAACAGTGAGTAACTCCCCTCAAATTTGCATACTAGCTTTAACCCTCAGAAATTCAAAATAGGATAACAAACATTTTGATGACAAAATTTGCCTGGTAGGAGAAACGGCTCTCTTAAAAGCAAGTTACGTTATTTGATGTGCGCAAACTGCAAAACAGGTGCAGTATTAACACAGCAATTGTTCAGAGGCCGGAACTTTGTAACTATGGAGACATTACCTCATAGCGTTCTAACAGGCAGTGTCGGCCAGATGTGAAAGTTGTAATCATAAAGGTAGCTATGCTGGGTTACCGCCCTGTCTCTTGAGTTGCTTCCAGTGAGTGCTACACACCTTCATCTTGATTTGTTTAACATTCTTAGCCAGTATCAGTGTTGGCTATGTCGGTACTTACACATTCACATTAGAATCCTGGCATCAGCTTGGTGAAGAAATCATAATGTCTGGAGAGTGCTTTAAGGTAGTTAGATTAACAAGTGAGGTCACTTGAAAAAGAAAATCTGCCTTGAATCTCAGTTCTCTTCATTGTCTAATGCCATAATTTATTTTTCCAGAAAAGAAAAGATTCTTGTTTTCCAGCCAGTGAGAGAGACTCAGAAACTGTTCAGGAAATGTCGGCGGTGCTGCAGAGTGGAGTCCATGAGCTAGAAGATAAGATGGAGACTCAAGCACAGTAAGAAAGTCACAAATGAGTTTCAGAGGATGAGGATGGAGCATTTGACCTTTTTGTTTCAAAACGGCTTATAAAATAGAACTAGAATTGAGTCTACAAATTTCTTAAAATTAATGATAACATACTACAGTTTCCTCAACCACTGTTTTATAATGTTTAGTCCCTGAGTAATAGAAAAATTCACCTAGACAAATCTCCATCATATCAGACCTGGTAGAGTTTCCAAAACTCATATCTAAACACGTTAAAGCAATTGGTGGACAGTTTCTTTTTTTTTTAATTTAAATTTATTTATTTTAATTGGAGGCTAGTTATTTTACAATATTGTATTGGTTTTGCCATACATCAACATGAATCTGCCATGGGTGTACACGTGTTCCCCATCCTGAACCCCCCTCCCACCTCCGTCCCTATACCATCCCTCCGGGTCATCCCAGTGCACCAGCCCCAAGCATCCTGTATCATGCATCGAACCTGGACTGGTGATTCATTTCACATATGATATTATACACGTTTCAATGCCATTCTCCCAAATCATCCCCCCCTTCCCTCTCCCACAGAGTCCAAAAGACTGTTCTATACATCTGTGTCTCTTTTGCTCTCTCGCATACAGGGTTATTGCTACCATTTTTCTAAATTCCATATATATGCGTTAGTATACTGTATTGGTGTTTTTCTTTCTGGCTTACTTCACTCTGTATAATAGGCTCCAATTTCATCCACCTCATTAGAAAGCTGTGGTACATATACACAATGGAGTATTACTCAGCCATTAAAAAGAATACGTTTGAATCAGTTCTAATGAGGTGACAGACAGTTTCTTTAAACTACTTTACTAACAGAGAACTGCTGGAGAATTTTGGTTTAGGAAATGTTTAGGAGGATGTTAAAATTACAACTCTCTGTTTTTACTACTAATGTAAATCGTTTAATCAACTAAAGCATCAGCATTTGTTTTCCAATGTTTTGTTAAAAAATGATCTTTAAGAAAAACAACCGTATGTTAATGCATATATATGGAACCTGGAAAGATGGTACTGATGAATCTATTTGCAGGGCAGCAGTGGAGATACAGACATAGAGACCAGGCTTGTGGACACAGTGGGGGAAGGAGAGGGAGGGACGAATTGAAAGAGTAACATGGAAACATGTGGATTACCATATGTAAAACAGATAGCCAGTGGGAATTTGCTGTATGACACTTGGAGCTCAAACCTGGTGCTCTGTGACAACCTAGAGAGCTGGGAGGGAGGGGACATATGTATATCTATGGCTGATTCATGATGATGTATGGCAGAAACTAACATAATATTGTAAAGCAATTATCCTCCAATTAAAATTTTTTAAATGATCTTTAATATTAAATATACAAAATTTAAACCCAATGTTACTTTGGACCTGGATATCCTGTGTTTACTGATCAGTTCAAGTCCATTTAAAAAATATTTGTTCATACAGGTCATCTGAGAAATATTAATAATTGTTGTCAATATGACCAATGCCACATTGAAATAACATTGAAATGCTGGAATTGAATATTTATAACTACCTCTGCTTTAGTGTTAACTAGTTACAGAGGAAGCAAAATACCAAGTAAGGGCCTGAAAATTTCCACATGGGAAAGGGAAATCTAACCAAGCACCAGGAAGAAAGTCTCATCTTCCAAAAGGAGTCTAATAGGTCTGTGAGGGCAGGGTTCAAACAGTGGGCTGCCCCATGCTCATGCCTTCCTGAAATGTTTTAGCTTTTCCAAAAGTGCATGCTGCCATTAGAAACTTCTTGTTCAGCTACAAAAATAAGACCCCCCCTGTGGCCCTAGACCAGATTTCTTTGATCACAACATTTGCAAAAGCTCATTGGAAATCTTTCATGGAATTAAATTTATTTGGAAATGCATTTGTTTTACCAAAGGAAGAAAAAAAATCAGAGCTTATAAAATGAACATGCTGAAAAGATATAGTCAGTTGTCTTTAATGAAACCCAGATGTAAGGAACTTTGAAAGAGAAAGGTCCTTTTCCTGCTTATTCTAGACAGTGTCAGGGAAAAATTATGTCATATGATCTGTCTCATTTTAGACAGAGATGAAATGTTTGCGATTTGACAATAGACCTCTGTAGTCTCCTTTTCATTACCACCCCTGTCATACTCAAAAAGGGTGTCTTCATGGGTTAGAGCTTCTTTGACAAAAGATGAGCGGTTGGGAAGTCAGTAGAATGGCATGTGCTGAAGCTTTTTAAGGACTGCACGGTAATAACGCAGGCTTTCCAGGTGTCACTTGTGGTAAAGAACCCACCTGCCAATACAAGAGACACAGAGACACGGGTTCTATCCCTGGGTGGGAAGATACCCTGGAGAAGGGCATGGCAACCCACTCCAGTATTCTTGCATAGACAATCTGGTGGACAGAGGAGCCTGGCAGGCTACAGTCCACAGGGTAGCACAGAGTTGGACATGACTAAAGCAACTTAGCATGCAGAGTAATAATGCAGCTGCCAATGCCATCTAATTCTTTTTTAAAGTTGCCTGAGATCTGTGCCTTGTGAGAAGGACACTTAGAGAAGTCTGATTTTGAGTAGAAAGCTCTCCAGATATATAACATTTCTGATGAAGGAACTTACCAATTATAGAATAAAACAATTGTGACTACCTCTTGGTAAACAAAGACATTGAGAGTAACACCAGAAAGACGGCAGATTAGGAAGTTTCAGGCCTTTGTTCCCTTACATAAAGATTTGGAAAAACAAAACAGTACTGGCTCAAATAACATTATGGAAACTCTGGAAAATGAGATCAAAATAGAGATGGTGCATAGAGGCAAAACACTTAGTTCATAACTTATAGATATGTGGCCCCCAAGAAGGCAGGGCTTAGGCTGGCCATGAATCTGGTTTTTCAGAGCTAAAGGATGGGACTCCGGGACCTTGCATTAAAAACACACACAGTCACAGGCACATGGATTGCTTTGAGGTTACTGAGAACAGCCTCAATGTGAGTCATAAAAAGCAGTTGCCATAAGTCTTTTCATGAACTACCCCATGAAAATATTGTTTTACTCATAAAATGTCTGTTTGTGGTTTAGGGACTTTGTTTAAATCAATGCATACTATACTTTTTTATTTATAAAAAAGAAAAAAAATCTCTTTATTCATAGTAAGATTTACTTACAGAAATAATGCCTGAAAAGTAATCCTTTCTTCTCTCTTTTGTGCTATTCCCTTCAGCATCCACACACACACACACACATACACAAATACACACACACGTACACATGTGAGCTGTATTTGTAGTTATTAATTTGTAGCATGTATTTGAAAGCATACATTAACTGTAGAATCTTTATAAATGCAAAACAATTAAACAACAGGAGAAAATAAAGGGAAAAGGTATAGTAAACAATGATATATTAAACAGAAATGATAATCACGTTTTTTCATGTTAATGGAAAGGGGAGATATAATACATGATGAAAGTGGGATGGATGAATTTAATTCAGAAGACCATTATATCTACTACTGTGGGCAAGAATCCCTTAGAAGTAATGGAGTAGCCCTCATAGTGAACAACAGAGTCCAAAATCCAGTACTTGGGTGCAATCTCAAAAATGAAAGAATGGTCTCTGTTCGTTTCCAAGGCAAACCATTCCATATCGCAGTAATCCAAGTCTATGCCCCAACCACTAGTGCCAAAGACGCTGAAGTTGAACAGTTCTGTGATGACCTGCAAGACCTACTAGGACTAACACCAAAAAAAGATGTCCTTTTCATCAAAGGGGACTAGAAGGCAAAAGCAGGAAGTCAAGAGATACCTGGAAAACAGGCAAGTTTGGCATTGGAGTACAAAATAAGCAGGGCAAAGGCTAACAGAGTTTTGCCAAGAGAACACACTGTCATAGCAAACACCCTCTTCCAACAACACAAGAGACAACTCTACACATGGACATCACCAGATGGTTAATACCGAAATCAGATTGATTATATTCTTTGCAGTTGAAGATGTAGAAGCTCTCTATAGTCAGCAAAAATAAAAAGACTGGGAGTTGACTATGGCTCAGATCATGAACCCTTTATTGCCAAATTCAGAATTAAATTGAAGAAAGTAGGGAAAGCCACTAGACCATTCAGGTATGACCTAAATCAAATCCCTTACAATTACACAGTGGAAGTGACAAATACGTTCAAGGGATTAGATCTGATAGAGTGCCTGAAGAACTATGGTTGGAGGTTTATGACATTGTACAGGAGGCAGTGATCAAGACCATCCCCAAGAAAAAGAAATGCAAAAAGGCAAAATGGTAGTATGAGGAGGCCTTACAAATAGCTGAGAAAAGAAAAGAAGTGAAAGGTAAAGGAGAAAAGGAAAGATATACCCATCTGAATACAGAGTTCCAAAGAATAGCAAGGAGAGATAAGAAAGCCTTCCTCAGTGATCAATGCAAAGAAACAGAGAAAAACAATAGAATGGGAAAGACTAGAGATATTTTCAAGAAAATTAGAGATACCAAGGGAACATTTCATGCAAGATGGGCACAATAAAGGACAGAAACTGTATGGACCTAACAGAAGAGATTAAGAAGAGGTGGTAGGAATACACATAAGAACTATACAAAAAAGATCATCATGACCCAGATAACCACTATGGTGTGATCACTCACCTAGAGCCAGACATCCTGGAGTCCAAAGTCACGTGGCCCTTAGGAAACATCACTACAAGCAAAGCTAGTAGAGGTAACAGAATTTCAGCTGAGCTGTTTCTAGTTCTAAAAGATAATGCTGTTAAAGTGCTGCACTCAATATACAAGCAAATTTGGAAAATGCAGCAGTGGCCATAGGACTGGAAAAGATCAGTTTCCATTCCAATCCCGAAGAAAGGCAATGCCAAAGAATGCTCAAACTACCACACAATTGCACTCATCTCACACGCTAGGAAAGTAGTGCTCAAATGTCTCCAAAGAAGGCTTTAACAGTATGTGAACTGAGAAATTCCAGATGTTCAAGCTGGATTTAGAAAAGGCAGAGGAACCAGAGATCAAATTGCCAACATCCATTGGATCATCGAAAAAGCAAGAGAGTTCCAGAAAAACATCTACTTCTGCTTTATTGGCTATGCCAAAGCCTCTGACTGTGTGGACCACACAAACTGAAAATTCTGAAAGAGATGGGAATACCATACCACCTTACCTGTCTGCTGAGAAATCTGTATGCAGATCAGGAAGCAACGGTTAGAACCAGACATGAAACAATGGACTGGTTCCACATTTGGAAAGGAGTATGTCAAGGCTGTATATTGTCAACCTGCTTATTTAATTTATATGCAGAGTACAACATGCAAAATGCTGGGCTGGATAAAGCACAAGCTGGAATCAAGATTGCCAGGAAAAATATCAAAACCTCAGATATGCAGATGACACCACCCTTATAGCAGAAAGCGAAGAGGAACTGAAGAGCCTCTTGATGAAAGTGAGAGAGGAGAGTGAAAAAGTTGGCTTAAAACTCAACATTCAAAAACCTAAGATCATGGCATCTGTTCGCATCACTTCATGGGAAATAGATGGGGAAACAGTGGAAACAGTGGCAGACTTGATTTTGGGGGGCTCCAAAATCACTGCAGATGGTGACTACAGCCATGAAATTAAAAGATGCTTGCTCCCTGGAAGAAAAGCTATGACCAACCTAGACAGCATATTCAAAAGTAGAGCCATTACTCTGCCAACAAAGGTCTGTCTAGTCAAAGCTATGGTTTTTCCAGCAGTCATGTATGGATGTGACAGTTGGACTATAAAGAAAGCTGAGTGCAGAAGAATTGATGCTTTTGAACTGTGGTGTTGGAGAAGACTCTTGAGAGTCCCTTGGACTACAAAGAGATCCAACCCATCAATCCTAAAGGAAATCAGTCCTGAATATTCATTGGAAGGACTGATGCTGAAGCAGAAGCTCCAATATTGGCCACCTGATGGGAAGAACTGAGTCACTGGGAAAGACCCTGATGCTGGGAAAGACTGTAGTCAGGAGAAGAGGACAACAGAGGATAAGATAGTTGGATGGCCTCAATGACTTGATGGACGTGAGTTTGAGCAAGCTCTAGGAGTTGGTGATAGAGAGGGAAGCCTGGCATTCTGCAGTCCATGAGGTGGCAAAGAGTCGGACATTACTGAGCGACTTAACTGAACTGAAAAGTGGAATATAAATGGTTTATAGAGTCTCAATTTTGAGTGAAAAAAAAAGTCCTGGAAGGAAAAAATATTGAATCAGTACATTGTACATCTGAAACTAATATAATATTGGAAATCAATTGTATTTCAATTTAAACATTTTTAATAAAGATAAAAAGCCTGGAAGGAAATGGTAAAAATTTTAGTTGGTGAAATTGTAATAATTTTTATTTTCTCCTTTCTGGTTTTACACTTTTGTAAAACTATCTGAAATAGGAGTTTATTGATTTTTAAATAGAAAAAAAAGCTTGACTTTATGCTGAAGTGTTTTATTCAGATTGTTAAAACTAAAAATATAAGATACTCTTCTGTTAGATGCATAATACCTTTGAAAAGCAAAATCTTGAGTAATAATGACAGTTAATGCTTCTTGTGTTCATAGTCTATCAATTTGACTGTCTTGCTTTGTTTGTTATACTCATTTTTGTACACAGAATAGAAGACTCACAGGACGACGTCCCAAAGAAACTGCCATCTTTAGTACATTTCTTTCCAACGTCGACAGATTCAGATAGCACGACGCTGGCATGTTCACGGTCATTCTCTGATGAAATTCCTCTCAGTTACTGTCTGTCTAGCCCTCAAGTTAGTGGAGCAACTATATCAACAATTGGACCAAAGCCTCTTAAACCTGCTCTAGTGACCCATTCCCACTCAGAAAACAGCTTGGGTAAGCAAAACACACTTTTTTAGAGTGTTTTTAAAGCATATAGTTTGAGTCATTATATGCCTCGAAGTCAGAATGATGTTTTATTATTTGTCTTCAGTATCAATCGGTTCAGTTCAGTTGATCAGTTGTGTCTGACTCTTTGTGACACGATGGAATGCAGCACGCCAGGCCTCCCTGTCTATCACCAACTCCCGGAGTTCACTCAAACTCATGTCCATCAAGGCAGTGATGCCATCCACCCATCTCATCCTCTGTTGTCCTCTTCTCCTCCTGCCCTCAATATTTCCCAGCATCAGGGTCTTTTCCAATGAGTCAACTCTTTGCATCAGGTGGCCAAAGGATTGGAGTTTCAGCTTTAGCATCAGTCCTTCCACTGAATATTCAGGACTGATTTCCTTTAGGATGGACTGGTTGGATCTCCTTGTGGTCCAAGGGACTTTCAAGAGTCTTCCCCAACACCACAGTTTAAAAGCATTAATTCTTTGGCACTCAGCTTTCTTTATAGTCCAACTTTCACATCCGTACATGACTACTGGAAAAACCATAGGCTTGACTAGACGGACCTTTGTTGGCAAAGTAATGTCTCTGCTTTTTAATATGTTATCTAGGTTGGTCATAGCTTTTCTTCCAATAAGTAAGCACCTTTTAATTTCATGGCTGCAAGTCACCAACTGCAGTGATTTTGGAGCCCCCAAAATCAAGTCTCTCACTATTTCCACTATTTCCCCATCTATTTCCCATGAAGTGATGAGAACAGATGCAATGATCTTTGTTTTCTGAATGTTGAGCTTTAAGCCAACTTTTTCACTCTCCTCTTTCACTTTCATCAAGAGGCTCTTTAGTTCTTCTTCACTTTCTGTCATAAGGGTGGTGTCATCTGTATATCTGAGGTTCTTGATATTTCTCCTGGCAATCTTGTTTCCAGCTTGCGCTTCATCCACCCAGCGCTTCTCATGATGTACTCTGCATGTAAGTTAAATAAGCAGGGCAACAATATACAGCCTTGACATTCTCCTTCCCATATTTGGAACCAGTCTGTTTTTCCATGTCCAGTTCTAACTGTTGCTTCCTGACCTGCATACAGATTTCTCAAGAGGCAGGTCAGGTGGTCTGGTATTCCCATCTCTTTAAGAATATTCCAGAATGTCTCCAGTATACTCATTTCTTAATGCCAAATGCAGAATAATTTAACTATACTCACCATTTATTCTAGCACTGGGAGTCATATTCAGGCCACATAAATATATTGGCCAAGTACATCATCTCTATGATTAAAATATCTTATGTTGTCATAATGGTTCATGGCTTGACCAACTAGATGATCTAGAATTTCTGGATAACTGAAAATTTTGCTGTATGGAATTAACTGCCCTTCCTCTGAATGCCACCAGGAAGATTAACAATATTGTCCATATTGTGCTTTAGAACTATGGCTTAGGGAAGGAAAGACAGATAAGAGAAAGAAGAAATACAAAGTAGGTAATAAAATGGTGGACAGAAAGGGAGAAACAATCATTTGGAAACGAGGAAAATAACAGTAAAGTTTTGGCAGTTGCCGCAATGCACTCAGCAGTGTTCACACTATAAGGTGTATGTTCCTCACTGTGTTTGGGAAACTTTGAGTTTTCAGTGTTTAATGAAAAGACCACTGTCTTTGGAAACAGAAAACCTTGTTTCAAACCTACAACATGAAACATTTGGAATTAAATTAGTTCATTCCCACTCGAATGAGAATTTGCTTAATCTTTACATGAGACATTAGTTTAGATATTTGGTATCTCTGAGTCTCATTTTCCATAACCACAAAATGCAGGTTAAAATATCAACTTCAAGGGCTATTTTAAGTATTAAATGAGATATTTATTAAAATCATCTAGCACATAAGTGTGCTCAATAAAGTTGTGAATCTGAACGTATCTGTCCCTTCTCATGCTGCTACTGCTAAGTCACTTCAGTCGTGTCCAACTCTGTGCGACCCCATAGACGGCAGCCCACCAGGCTCCCCCGTTGGGATTCTCCAGGCAAGAACACTGGAGTGGGTTGCCATTGCCTTCTCCAATGCATGAAAGTGAAAAGTGAAAGTGAAGTCGCTCAGTCGTGTCCGACTCCCAGCAACCCCATGGACTGCAGCCTACCAGGCTCCTCCGTCCATGGGATTTTCCAGGCAAGAGTACTGGAGTAGGGTGCCATCACCTTCTCCAGTACCTTCTCATAGAATAGGCTAAATTTGAGGTTTGTATTACCTCAACTAACAAATTTCAAAATTGTTAGCACAAATACACCCATGACTACTTGATGTCTTCATTTTCCCTTACCATTCTGTGCACATCTACAACCTCTATATTTCACTTTGTTCCTGATATCTTCCTAAGATTTTGACACAGTGTCACACAAGATTTTGGCCTTTTGCCATTATTGCCGTATTCCCTGTGCCTCAGTGTTTGTATGCCTAAGGTACATTTTCAAAGCAACCTCCTAAGTTCACACTGACCTTGAGCAATGACCAGTATCTCTATGCTTAAAAGTAAAAATACACCTTTTATATCTAAGGAGATAATATTTCTCATCCTTTGGCACAGTATCATTGTGTATGTTCTCTATTGGGTTGAAATGTGGAAGCTCCTAGTATGGAGGGAAAAATAAATATACTGGTTTCCCCTTGCAAGATGAGAGTGGTGCTGGAATAGAGTCTTTTCCTTCAATTACTGTAGGTCCTGACTCTGCAGATAGGTATCTGTGTCTCCCAAGACTTGTTTTGCATTTGGTCCATTTCATTTCTAGAGGAGATGACAACTGGAACCCAAGATCCATGTGTCTTCTTCCCTTTCAGAGTACAAAGATTTTCATCCCTCAAGATGAGCTGTTAACAATGCTAAATAGTCTCTTTCTTCAAAGGAATTTAAAGATTTAGCAAATACTCACTTGAATAGTAATGAACTAATTTAATTCCAAGTATTTCTTCTAAACAAAATCCTCTAAGGAATCCTCTTTAGGAACTCTGTGCTTTTGTTTTTTTCATATTTTGCCTTGCTTTGGTTTTGTTAAAGACAGAAGATAAAGCACACTCTAGATTGTCTTAATCCTTTGATGATTTTGGACCCAGGGTCACGTTAGCCAAAGTCCCTGTGCTACAACAATCGCTATCATTTATTGAGTACCTGCTAAATGCTAGACACTCATCTATATTATCTGCAATCCTCACATTGCCTCACACAAGGTAGTATTATCCTTATTTGATTTTCAAGAAAACCGAGAATTTGAAGGTTTAAATCATTTGGTTTAAATCAGTAAGTGACAAAGCTGGGATACAAGTGTGTCTAAATCCAAGACACAGTGCTCTATTTCATCATGATGTCTCTCTGTAATGTTCCTCTCTGCAGATACACAATTAGATTTATCCAGCATGATTTCTTCTATGCAAAATAATGAAACCCATTTTATGTTTGAATCTTAGTATTGAGAATTTTAAAAGAGTACACTTCCAAGAGGACATTAGAATCTGATTAAGCATTACTTTATCTTCCTAATAAAGTATTTCAGTTGATTAGAGGAAATTTAACTCTGCCTGGCAAAACATACACCATTGATAGGAAAGAACTCATTTGAGACTTTAATTTATGCATAGCAATTTGGGGAGAAGAGGTAATTATAAAATAGAATAAACTGTACATTTCCAAATTTGAGAGACTCAAATGTTTTATCTACTCACAAACTTACACTGCTTCTATTACATCTTAATTAAATTATAATTATGCTGGTGATTGATAGTTTTAAGATAACGGAAATAATCTCTAGGAACTGAGTGTCACTAAAAATAATTACTTACTGGTTATTTTACAGACTTTGGTTTAAAGTTTCTAACTATCTTCATTGAGTTTGACTGTGACAGTAAAGTGTATAAAGAATATTGTTTTGTATAGAAGCAAGGAATAAAGATAGTAGCTTTGGGTCCTTTTACTCTTTTATCTACTCTATATTTGGTTTCTTTGAAAGGACTCAACGTCGTCAAAATTCCAAAGAAACACTCTATTCCAGTCCTTGCTGGTGAGCCAGCTGTGATTGGGGAAGGGGAAGATTATTTCCTGTCTTTGTTTGGTGATAAAAGGAAAGTTGTGCAGTCATTCCACGAGAAAAGTTGGAAGCACTTCTCTATGATTCTTGAAGAAGTGGGCCAATCTAGATCCAGGTATATACTCTATTTGAACTATTTTTGTCTTCTATTGGAGTAGGAGTAATAAATTAATAGGAAATAAAGATCTAATCTGTTGTTAGATCCAAGGTCTCTTCTACAAACCCTAAGCAATCCATTAAAATATAACTATTTAATATTCTGGGCAATTAAAAGGGATAAATACAACTTTCTAGGGAACCAAACAAGGAATGTTAATTCTTCTAAGATGCCAGAGAAAACAGCACTACATAAGTCTTACCAATAAAGTTAACTCTATATAAGAAACTTTTTATTATTAGCAAATCATTCAGATGGATTTAGAATCTTTTTTTCATCTGCTTTGAGTTCAAGACAGAGGGAGAAAGGTGGACCTATAACTCACTTATAAAAATATCCATTTTTATGGTTGTTAGTATCTACAGAAAAAAGAATTGGCCAGAAAGAAAGTTGATGTTAGAATCAAAATAAAAGATGACTCATTTATGCATTTACTTCACCCTGGTTTTCTTGTTGCATGAGCAACAGATTAAATTGTGAATTTTTAGTAATGAACATATTTTTTAAAACTTTTATAGAAAAATCATTGGTTTACAGTGCTGTGCTAGATTCAGATGTACATCAAATTATTTGTGGACTTTTTAATGACAGCCATTCTGATAGGTATGAGGTAATTCCTCATTGTGGTTCTGATTTGCATTTCTCTATTAATTAGGAGTGTTAAGCATCTTTTCATGTGACTGTGTGTCTTCTTTGGAGAAATATCTATTTAGATCTTTACCTCTGTTGGATACATTTTTTTTTTCCTATTAAGTTGTATGAGCTGTTTGTATACTTTGGATATTAACCCCTTGCCGGTTGCATCATTTGAAAATGTTTTCTCCTATTCCATAGATGTCTTTTCCTTTGTTGATAGTTTTGTTGATAGTTTCCTTTGCTGTTCAAGAGCTTTTAAGTTTGATTAGGTTCTGTTTTTTAAATTTTCCTTTTCTTTTTGCCTTGGGAGATTGATCTAGGAAAATATTTCTACAATTTATGTTAAATTATGTTCTGCTTATGTTCTCTTCTAGGAGGAAATGGCAATCCGCTCCAATATTCTTGCTTGGAGAATCCCATGGACAGAGGAGCTTAACAGACTATGGTCCATAGGGTTGCAAACGGTCAGACATTACTGAGCAACTGATCATGCATGCACAAAACTACAGTAAACAAAATGGTGTAGTATTGGCACAAAACTAGACATAAGGATCAATATAGCAGGACAGAAAGCTCAGAAACAAATCCACACACCTATTACCAATTAATATTATGACACAGGAAGTAAGAATATACAATGAAGAAAAGACATTCTTCAACAAGTGGATATTTTTTTACAAGTGAGTTATATATCCACTTTTCTCCTTCTCTTGAACTCAAGATAGATGAAAAAAAAGAGTCTAAATCCATCTGAGTGATGTGTTAGTAAGGTTATGGTCAAAATCATTTAAGCTAGGCTTCAGCAGTATGTGAACTTAGAGATGTGCAAGCTGGGTTTAGAAAAGGCAGAGGAACCAGAGATCAAATTGCCAACATTCATTGGACCATAGAGAAAGCAAGGGAATTCTGGAAAAACATCTATTTCTGCTTCATTGACTACACTAAAGCCTTTGACTGTGTGGATCACAACAAACTGTGGAAAATTCTTAAAGAGATGGGAATACAAGACCACCTTACCTGTCTCCTGAGAAACCTGTATGCAGGTCAAGAAGCAACAGTTAGAACTGGACAACGAACAACAGACTGGTTCCAAACTGGGAAAAGAGTATATCAAGGCTGTATATTGTCACTCTGTTTATTTGACTTATATGCACAGTACATCATGTGAAATGCTGGTTGGATGAATTACAAGCTGGCATCAAGATTTCCAGGAGAAATATCAGTAACCTCAGATATACAGATGATACCACTCTAATGGCAGAAAGTGTAGAGGAACTAAAGAACCTCTTGAAGAGGGTGAAAGAGGAGAGTGAAAAAGCTGGCTTGAAACTCAACATTAAAGAAACAGATTATGGCTTCTTGTCCCATCACTTCATGACAAATAGAAGGGAAAAGGAAAAATGGAAGCAGTGACAGATTTTATTTTCTTGGGCTCCAGAATCACTGGATGGTGACTGCAGCCATGAAATTAAAAGAGGCTTACTCCTTGGAGGAGAGCTATGACAAACCTAGACAATGTATTTAAAAGCAGAGACATCACTTTGCCAACAAAGTCCGTCTAGTCAAAACTATGGTTTTTCCAGTAGCCATGTACAGATGTGAGAGCTGGACCATAAAGAAAGCTGAGCCCTGAAGAACTGATGCTTTTGAATTCTGGTGCTGGAGAAGACTGATGAGAGTCCCTTGGACCAAAAGGGGATCAAACCAGTCAATCCTAAAGGAAATCTACCCTGAATAGTCATTAGAGAGACTGATGCTGAAGCCATAGTTCCAGTACTTTGGTCACCTGATGCGAAGAGCTGACTCATTGGAAAAGACCCTAATACTAGGGAAAATTGAGAGTAGGATATGTGGCAGAGGATGAGATGGTTAGATAGCATCACTGACTCAATGGACATGAATTTGAGCAAACTCCAAGAGATAGTGGAGGACAGAGGAGTATGGCATGCTGTAGTCCATGGGTTCACAAAGAGTCAGACATTACTTAGCAACTGATCAAGAAGAAGAAGGAGCTATATGATGTCATATCTTACATTTGGGTCTTCAAACAATTTTGAGTTTACTTTTCCATACGCTTTGAGGAAATATTCTAAGTTCGTTGATTACACCCAGCTTTAGCTGTCCAGCTTTCCAAACATCACTTGTTTAAGAAATGGTATTTTCTCCATTGTATATTCTTACATCCTGTGTCATACATTAATTGATGTTAGGTGTTTGGGTTTATTTCTCGGCTCTCTATCCTGTTGCACTGATCCATATGTCTGTTTTTGTGCCAATACAACACTATTTTGATTACTGTAGCTTTGTGCATGCATGCTCAGTTGCTCAGTCAATTCCAACTCTTTGCAACCCCATGGAATGTAGCCGGCCAGGTTCCTCTGGCCATGGGATTCTCCAGGCAAGAATACTGGAGTGGGTTGCCATTTCCTCCTCCAGTGGATCTTCCAGGCCCAGGGATCAAACCCAGATCTCCTGTGTCTCCTGCATTGACAGACAGATTCTTTACCACTCTGCCTTCTGGGAAGCTCAGTGTAGCTTTGTAGTATAGCCCAAGACTGGCAGAGTAAAACTGCCAACTTTGTTCTTTTTCCTCAGAATTGCTTTGGTAATTCTGGTTTTGGTTTCTTACTCTTGTTTTGGCAGTTCCATATAAATTTTAGGATTATTTGTTCCAGTTCTGGAAAAAAAAATGCCATGGGTATTTTGATAGAGATTGCATTAAATCTGTAGTTTGCTTTGGGTAGTAGGACCATTTAAATAATATTCTTCCAATCCAATAGCACAAGACACCTTTCCACTTCTTTGAATCATTTTTATTTTCCTTTATCAGTGTGTTCTAGTTTTTAGCATAGAAATCTTTCACCTCCTTGGTTAAGTTTATTCCTAGGTATTTTATTCTTTTTGATGACATTTGAGGGTTGTTTTTGAGGATTTTAAAAAATGTTTTCTTTCTAATATTTCATTATTAGTGTATAAAAATTGAAGAAATTTCTGTATATTAATCTTGCATCCTGCTACCTTGCTGAAATCACTTATGAGTTCTAATAGTTTTTGTGTGAAGACTTTAGGGCTCTCCATATAGAGTATCGCATCATCTGCAAATACGGACAGTTTTACCTTCTTCCCTTCCAATGTGGATATCTTTTATTTCTTTTTCTTTTCTGATTGCTATGGCTAGGACTTCCAATTCTATGCTGAATAGAAGTAGTGAGAGTTGGAATCCTTGTCTTGTTTCTGAATTTAGCAGGAAGGCTTTTAGCTTTTCACCATTAAGTATTATTTGGCTATGGGTAGCTTTATGTTGAGATATGTTCCTTCTATGTCTTGTTTGGAGAAATACCAATTTAGATCTTCCACCCATTTTTTTATTGGGTTGTTTTTTGTTTTTGTTATTAAGCAGTATAAATTGTTTGTATATTTTGGAAATTAATCCCTTGTTGGTAGCATCGTTTGCAAACATTTTCTCCCAATCTGTAGGTTGCCTTGACATTTTGTGATGATAATGTCCTATTTTAAATTTTAATGCTTATCCTTTTATTGTTTATTATGGTTATAATCACTTTTACAATTTTTTCAATTTTTAAAAATCTACATACTAACTTATTTAAGTGATTTTCAATCCTTCTATATATTTGCCTTTCCTATTGTGATTTTTTCCCCCCTTTCCTATAGATTATTCTTTCTTTTCTATTTAGAGAAGAGATTTCAGTATCTGTTTTAGGGTAGGTTTGTTGTTGTTCAGTCGCTAAGTCTTGTCTGACTCTTTGTGACCCTGTGGACTGCACCACACCAGGCTTCCTTATCCTTCACTATCTCCTAGAGTTTGTTCAAACGCATGTCCATTGTGTTGATGATGCCATCCAACCATCTCATCGTCTGTCACCCCCTTTTCCTTCTGCTTTCAATTTTTCTCAGCATCAGGGTCTTTTCCAATGATTTGGCACTTCACATCAGATGGTCAAAGTATTGGAGCTTCAGCTTCAGCATCAATCTTCCAATAAAAATTCAGGGTCGATTTCCTGTAGAATTGACTGGTTTGATATCCTTGCAGTCCAAGACTCTCAAGAGTCTTCTCCAGCACCACAATTCAAAAGCATCAATTCTTTGGCTCTCAGCCTTCTTTAGGGGTTCAAACCTCACATCTGTACATGGCTAGTGGAAAAACCATAGCTTTGACTATATGGACCTTTGTCAGCAAAGTGATGTCTCTGCTTTTTAATATGCTGTCTAGGTATGTCATAGCTTTCCTTCCAAGGGGCAAGAGTCTTTTAATTTCGTGGCTGCAGTCACTGTCTGCAGTGATTTGGAGTCCAAGAAAATAAAATCTGTCACTATTTCCATTTTCCCCCCATCAATTTGCCATGAAGTTATGAGATCAGATGCCATGATCTTAGTTTTTTTGAATGCTGGGTTTCAGGCCAGCTTTTTCATTCTCCCCTTTCACCCTCATTAAGAGACTCTTTAGTTTCTCTTCACTTTCTGCCCTTAGAGTGGTATCATCTGCATATCTGAGATTATTGATATTTCTCCCAGCAACCTTGATTCCAGTTTGTGATTCATCCAGCCTGGCATTTTGCATAATATACTCTGCATATAAATTAAATAAGCAAGATGACAATATAAAGCCTTGACATACTCCTTTCCTAATTTTGAACCAGTGCTGAATTCTTTTTGCTTGTCTGAGAAATTTTTTATCTCTCTTTCTGTTCTAAATGATAATCTTGCTGGGCAGAGTATCCTAGATTTTAAGTTTTTTTCCTTTCAGGACTTTGAATATAGCATGACACTCCTTTCTGGCCTGTAAACTTTCTGCAGAGAAACCAGCTGATAGCCTTTTAGGGGTTCCCTTGTGAAACGACTTTTTGTTTTTCTCTTGCTGCTTTTAGAATCCTCTCTTTATTGTTAACTTTTGTCATTTTAATTATGACATGTCTTGATGTGGGTCTGTTTGGTTTCACCTTGTTCGGTACTCTCTGTGCTTTCTGTGCCTGGAGATCTTCTTGCTTTAAGTTTGAGAAGTTTTCAGCCAAAATTTCTTCAAATACCTTTTTGATCCCCTTGTCTCTCTCTCTTGCTTCTGGAACCCCTCTTATATATAGGTTCACATGTTTTATTTTATATTATCCAATACATTTGTTTCTTTCTTTTCTTCTTCTTCGTCTTTTTTTTTTTTTTTTTTTTAGGTTTTTCTGTCTGCTGTTCTAATTGGTTGATTTCCATTATTCTACTTTTCAGATCACTTATTTGTTCTTCTGTGTTATTTAATTGGCTACTCATTGCTTCTAGATTGCTTTTTATCTCAGCAGTTGAATTCTGTATTTTTGATTAGTTCATCGTTATCATTTCTGATTTCTTGTTTCTGTGATCTGCATTTCTATCAATAATCTTTCTTAGCTCATCATTTTTATTATCACCTTTTCTGAACTTGGGAGTCTAGTAGACTGGTGAACTCTGTTTCATTATTCTTACAGAGATTTCCCTTGTGCTTTTAACCAGAATTAACTCTTCTGCCTTTTCATTTCACTCAACTTTCTCTGTCTCTATGAATTCAGGAAAAATAATTATCTAATGTAGTCTTGAATAGGTGTTTTTATGTGGGAACATTCCTGTGTAGACTGTGTCCAGTGTTCTTGGTGTGATGACTGCTTTTGCTATGGACACCTGTGTATATTTTCTAAGGGTATGCTGGCCATTATCCCTGGATACGTGTGTGGTTGGTGTTACAGTGTCTAGAGTCTGTGCAGGTTGTGAAACAGGGCTTGCTGCTCTGCTCCGTGGCTGTTGCTATACACCTTATCAGAAGCAAGTTGTATTCAGTTATTGGAGCAGAAGCCCTGAGTGTCAGACTCTGTTGCCCTTAAGTGCATGCCCTGCCCCAAAGGAGGTAATTGCTGAAGCAAATGAGGTCTTTGCAGTCACAAAGGACCTCTGAACCACCTGTGTAGGTGTCTGCAGTTCTGCTCAGAAGCAGCCCCAGGGTCATGTACCTGTCTTTGTTTTGTTTGTCCCAGATCTAGTGCAAAGCTGTGATGTGGAGTTCCCTGGGGTTAGGGCTTGAGGTACTGTGGCTACTGAAGTTGAGGTGGTTCAGCTGCTGAGATTTGGGCTGCTTCTGTGGCATCTTCTTCCAGGACCTGTCTGCCCTAGATCTAGTGCTAAGCTGCAGTGTGGGGTAGGCAGAGCCAGGGCACTCTCACTAGGAGAGCTGCTGCATACTCCTGACTGTACTGACGGTGGCCACCACCACTCCACCCAGACCACACTTCAGGCTCTCCTTATTGTCTCTGCATAGTGAGACTGAGTCTTCTTCCAGGGCCTGTCTACCCAAGATTCAGTGCCTACTGATGGCATCAAAATACTTGCTAGTTTCCATTTTTATGGCTTCTTTGTTCCTTGAGTATTTAGAAGTGCATTATTTAGTTCCCAAATAATTTTACAGATTTTCCATTTCTAATGATTTTCCAGATAGCCTTTTAAATTAATTAATTAATCATTATTATTACTGGCTGTGCTCAGTCTTCATTGCAGCACTCAGGCTTTCTCTGGTTGTGGTGAGCAGGGGACACTCTCCGTTGTGGTGCACAGGTTTCTCATTGTGGTGGCTACCCTTGTTGCAGCTCACGGGCTCTGGAGTGCAGGCTAAGTAGCTGTGGCACAGCGGCCTAGCTGCCCTATGGCATGTGCACTATTCCCAGACCAGGGATCGAAGGATCCCCTACATTGGCAGACGGACTCTTAATCACTGGATCACCAGAGAAGTCCCAGATATCTTTTGTTATTGATCTCTAATTCAGTTTCATACTGGTCAAAGAATATAATTTGTATGACTTAAGTCATACAATTTTAAATGTACTGAGACTTACTTTTTAGCAGGATATTGCCTATACTGGTAAATGTTCATTTTGCAAAGAATGTATATTCTGATGTTGAGTGAAGTGTTTCATAAGTATCGATCAGATCAAATTGGTTGATGGTGCGTTTTGTCTTTTTTTTTTTTTTTGATGTTGTTGATTTTATGTCCATCAGTTATTGAGAAAAAGGTGTTAACATTTCCAACTATAATTGTGGATTTGTTGATATCTCTTTGCAGTTCTCTCAATTTTAGCTTCATGTATTTTGAAGCTCTGTTTTTAGGATTGTTACTTCCTCTTGATGAACAGATGTCTATATCATTATGAAATAACCTTTATCCCTGGCATTATTCTTTGCTCAGAAATCTGTTATGTCTGATATCAATATAGCCATTCCAATACTGGTATTAGCATGGTTATTTTTTTATCCTTTTAGTTTTAGCTTATGAGTCTCTTTATATCTAATGTTATGTTTTATAGGTAGCATGTAATAGGCTTGCTTTTTCACCTTCTGACCATCTCAGTCTTTTAATTTGGGCCTTTAAACTATTCACATTTAAAGTAATTATTAATATGGTTGATAATGTCTGTTATTTGTTGTTTTTGATTTGCTGCAACTGTTCTGTGTTCTCTTTTTTCCTCTGTCTTCTTTGGAATTAATTATTATTATGAATTCCATTTTGTCTCCATTGTTGGCTGATTTACTACCACTGTTATTTAGAAGTTCCTTCCAAGTTTATAGGATACATCTCGAGCCTATTGCAGAATACTTTCATGTTATCTTTTACCACTTCTCAAATAGTACAAGAGCCTTCAGTTCAGTTCAGTTCAGTTTAGTCGCTCAGTCATCCCTGTCCATCACCAATTCCCGGAGTTTACTCAAACTCATGTCCATGAGTCAGTGATGCCATCCAGCCATCTCATCCTCTGTCATCCCCTTCTCCTCTTGCCCCCAATCCCTCCCAGCATCAGAGTCTTTTCCAATGAGTCAACTCTCCGCATGAGGTGGCCAAAGTATTGGAGTTTCAGCTTTAGCATCAGTCCTTCCAATGAACACCCAGGACTGATCTCCTTTAGGATGGACTGGTTGTATCTCCTTGCAGTCCAAGGGACTCTCAAGAGTCTTCTCCAACACCACAGTTCAAAAGCATCAATTCTTCGGCGCTCAGCTTTCTTCACGGTCCAACTCTCACATCCATACGTGACCACTGGAAAAACGATAGCCTTGACTAGATGGACCTTTGTTGGCAAAGTAATGTCTCTGCTTTTGAATATGCTATCTAGGTTGGTCATAAATTTCCTTCCAAGGAGTAAGCATCTTTTAATTTCATGGCTGCAATCACCATCTGCAGTGATTTTGGAGTCCAAAATAATAAAGTCTGTCACTGTTTCCATCATTTCCCTATCTATTTGCCATGAAGTGATGGGACCAGATGCCATGATCTTAGTTTTCTGAATGTTCAGCTTTAAGCCAACTTTTTCATTCTCCTCTTTCACTTTCATCAAGAGGCTCTTTAGTTCCTCTTCACTTTCTGCCATAAGAGAGGGGTCATCTGCATATCTGGGGTTATTTGTATTTCTCCCAGCAATCTACTTTTCTATAATTGCTTTTGTTGCCTGTGTTACCTAAGACACCAAAGAATGTCAGAGTTCTTGACAATTGTTAAGACTGATGTCAAGAAGGTTTTCCCCTATGTTTTCTTATAGAAGTTTTATGGTTTCAAGTCTTATTAAGTCTTTAACCCAGTTTGAGTTGACTTTTATGTATAGTGTGGGATAGAGGTGCAGTTTATTCTTTTGCATGTGGATATCCAATTTCCAGCATTTTTTGAAGAGACTATCCTTGCTTTTGGCCCTCTTGTTGAACAGCAGTTGACCATAAATATATGGGTTCATTTCCGAGTTCATAATTCTGTTCCACTGGTCTATATGTTTTTCTTTATTCTAGTACCATATTGTTTTAGTTACACCCAGGACTGATCTCCTTTAGAATGGACTGGTTGAATCTCTTTTGCAGCTTTACAATTGGACTGCAAGGAGATTCAACCAGTCCATTCTAAAGGAGATCAGTCCTGGGTGTTCTTTGGAAGGAATGATGTGAAAGCTGAAACTCCAATACTTTGGCCACCTGATGCAAAGAGTTGACTCATTGGAAAAGACCCTGATGCTAGGAGGGATTGGGAGCAGGAGGAGAAGGGGACGGCAGAGGATGAGATGGCTGGATGGCATCACCGACTTAATGGACATGAGTTTGGCTGAACTCCTGGAGTTGGTAATGGACAGGGAGGTCTGGCGTGCTGCAATTCATAGGGTCACAAAGAGTCGGACACGACTGAGTGACTGAACTGAACTGAACTGAAGCTTTACAATATAATTTGAAGTCAAGAAGTGTGATATCTCCAGCTTTGTCCTTGCTCAAGAATGCTTTGGCTATTTGGGGTCTTTTGTAGTTTCACATAAATTTTAGGATTGTTTTTTTACAGCTTCTATTTAAAAATGTCATTGATATTTTGATAGGGACTGCATTGATTTGGTTAGTATTAGCACTTTGACATTAATTCTTCCAATCCATGAACATAGAAGAATATTTTTTCCATTTTCTTGTGTCTTTTTAAATTTCCTTCATCAGTGTTTTATGGTTTTTCATATATAAGTCTTTCATTTTTTGGTTAACTTAATACCTAAGTATTTTGTTCTCTCATTGCTAAGGTAAGGGATTTTTAAAATTAATTAATTTATTTTAATTGGAGGCTAATTATTTTACAATATTGCAGTGGTTTTTGCCATACATTGACATGAATCAGCCATGGGTGTACATGTGTCCCCATCCTGAACAACCCTCCCACCTCCCTCCCCATCCCATCCCTCAGGGTCATCCCAGTGCACCAGCCCTGAGCACCGTCTCATGCATCAAACCTGAACTGGCGATCTGTTTCACATATGGTAATATACATGTTTCAATGCTATTCGCTCAAATCATCCCACTGTCATCTTCTCCCACAGAGTTCAGAAGTCTGGTCTTTACATATGTATCTCTTTCGCAGTCTCACATATAGGGTCATCATTACCATATTTCTAAATTCCATATATATGCATTAATATACTGTATTGGTGTTTTTCTTTCAGACTTACTTCACTCTGTATAATAGGCTCCAGTTTCATCCACCTCATTAGAACTGATTCAAATTCATTCTTTTTAATAGCTGAGTAATATTCCATTGTGTATATGTACTGCAGCTTTCCTATCCATTCGTCTGCCGATGGACATCTAGGTTGCTTCCATGTCCTGGCTATTATAAACAGTGCTGCGATGAACACTGGGGTACACGTGTCTCTTTCAGTTCTGGTTTCCTTGGTATGTATGCCCAGCAGTGGGATTGCTGGGTCATATGGCAGTTCTATTTCCAGTTTCTTAAGGAATCTCCACACTGTTTTCCATAGTGGCTGTACTAGTTTGCATTCCAACCAAGAGTGTAAGAGGGTTCCCTTTTCTCCACATCCTGTCCAGCATTTATTGTTTGTAGACATTTTTTGACAGCAGCCATTCTGACCGCTGTGAGATGGTACCTCATTGTGGTTTTGATTTGCATTTCTCTGATAGTGAGTGATGTTGAGCATCTTTTCAAATGTTTGTTAGCCATCTGTATGTCTTCTTTGGAGAAATGTCTGTTTAGTTCTTTGGCCCAAGTAAATGGGATTGTTTTCTTAATTTCCCTTTTGGTTAGTTAGTGCCCAGAATCATCATCACTGATTTTTGTATGTTGATTTTTGTATCCTACAAATTTAATGAATTTGTTTTGTGATGTTCTTAGGGATTTTTACTTATAAAATCACATCATCTGCAAACAGAGATGATTTACTTTTTCCTTTCTTATTTGACACCTTTTATTTCTTTTTCTTGCCTGAATGCTTTGGGTAAGACTCCCAGTGCTATCTTGAATAACAGTGGTGAGAATGGGTGTCCTTGCCTTGTTCCGGACTTAAAGGAAGTTTTATCTCATTGATTGTGTTAGCTGAGGTGTTTTCAAATATGGCCTTTATTATGCTGAGGTATGTTTTTTCTTTACCTATTTTTTGAGTTGTTATAGTGAAAAGATGTTGAATTTTGTCAAAAAATTTTTTTTCTGCATCTGATGTAAAAACTGTGATCATGTGGTCTTCGTCTTTTGTTTTGTTAATGGCAGCTATAAACATAGGTGTCAATCTTCTCAGACAACGTTAGATCCATGCCTATTGGAGGAACTGAAATGCTAGAGATAAGTTTAGTAGACTTTAGAGTAGCAAAACTCTAAAGGCAGATAAGTAGCATGGAGCTATCAAGTAGAACCCTACAAGTAGAGAAATTAGAGCTTAAATAATGAAAAATTATCATTTAAAAAATAAGAGATTTGGCCATTTGTCTTTTCAATATCTATAAATCAAGACCATGCAAAGGCTACTGACAGACTGTTTAGTATATCACTCTACACTCAGCCCATCTCACTCAACTTATAAGCAGAGGTTTCAAGTCATTTTCCTACGAAAGAAATAATGGGAGGGCTTACAGGGAAGAAAAAAGATAACTATAAAAGGCTGTGTGATAGCAGATTAACAGCCCTGGCTCTGTGAATTTCCTTGTATTGTATGAAGCATTTTTCTGTAACTTTTGGCATTATATCAAAAGGAAGGCAAATGAATTTACTAGCTCTGATATGGACACTAGTATTTTTTCTTTCAGACAAGCTAATCTATTCTACTTATATACATAAAATAAAAATTTAGCATCACTGAATAAACATTTCACTTGAATAATAGAACATTTTTGAAAAGCAACTACACATATCCAAATACATACAGATACCAAAGGGATAACTGAGATATCCTAGGGTCTTATCTGTTTAAAAGAAAAACTCAACCTACTGCTCATCATCCCAGGCAAAAAAGGCAAGTATGAAAAATGAAAAGGAATTCTGTCAAGAAATGAAAACATCCCACGGAGAATTCAATAGCACTAGAATGAGGATGACACTGAGAAATTCAAGGGCTATCAAAGAACCGTAAAAATGTTATATATACAACTTAGTAAGAACCATAATGCTAATGTAAAAGAAAAGAACTGGTATATAAATTGCTCACAAATGAACCTCTACAAAATAGGCATCTTTGTACAATGTAGTATGGGTATAAAATAAGACTGCTGAAAGCAGTTTGCTAGTGTAGATCAAGATTTCATAGATCTTAATTTATTCTCCTTTATTCTCACATAAATCATCCTTTATTCTCACAAGCCCTCTTCTAGGAGAGGGAACTCAGAGAGATAGCCTGACATTTGGAGCCACTTTTCTCCTCAAAACAGTTGTCGATTTGAAAGCAGCAGCTAAGAGGCTGAGAATTTAATCAGAGATTTTTGGCAGTCTCACTAGCTTTCCTGGTGGCTCAGCAGTAAAGAGTTCACCTGCAGTGCAGGAGACTCAGGTTCGATCCCTGGGTTGGGAAGATCCCCTGGAGAAGGAAATGTCTATCCACTCCACTATTCTTGCCTGGGAAATCCCAAAGACAGAAGAATCTGGCAGGCTACAGTCCATGGGGTCGCAAGAGTTGGACACAACTTAGTGACTAACCTACCACCACCAAGAGGCTGAAAATTTAATCAGAGACTTTGGCAGTCTCACAAGACTGGATGAATAAAAACTGAATTTCAGGGCCTGTCAAGAAGGAGGGTCATCCCAGATTTTCAGTTATGACTTCAAAAGTACATCCAACAGTAAGGCTATATTCAAAATAAATGGCTGGCCACCTGAAGAAATGCAGTTCCAATATTGTAGAGAAGTGGGAAGAAGCGATCCCACGGCTGCTTTATGTGTGTGACACGAGAACTCGCTAAAGAAGGACGTTCACTTCACTCAGTGAAGCCTGTACTTAAAACTCTAATTCCACCTGCACATACATGCAAGCACCTAGCATAAATTCTTTGTAATATGTGATACTTTATTAATGTATTAAAGATTACAACTAGCTAAATTTATTGTCACTATGTATATAATGTTTTGAAGTAACATGTATTTTTATAAAGTACTGTTTGGTTGGGGAAAAGTTGCCTTAATGTTTGAAATGTGTGAATTTTTTGGAACTTACTGGACAGAATGATTTAACTTTTAGCTACATTATTTTCAGATTTAGTATTTTTAATGGTGGCATGTTTTGGTTCTTAAATTTTTTGCTTCTTAAACTAATAAGACCCTGACCAAACAATATACTCCTCATTTCTGTGGGTTACAACCCATGCATTCAAAAAGTAAAACTCAGATTCTAATTTTTATATCATAGATTCTTCAGATAAAACATTTAATTGATGAAGCACTGCATAAGAACATTATAAAGTTTTATTTTCTAGTGTTCCTCTTAATAATTGCTGCTATGTAGATGATCTCTAATGTATACATAATATTTAAATTATGAGTAATGTTGATAATGCCATTTATCATGTTTTAAAAATAGTACACAAAAATGTTGTCACCTTATGTATTTACACCTTTCATACAGAGAGTGACCATATTCAGCCTTTTTGGTTAAATGCCACATCCAAAGACTCATGGCAGTATGTTACAGATTAAAGCATAATCAAACAAAAAAACCCCCACCCTGTTAATTTAGTTTAATTTGAAACTGTATATAGTATTATATATTTGCTAGGAATTTGATATTTGGAGAGAAGAAAGTATAGCTGACCCTTCATATGGAAAATATTTGAAAAAAAATTCCATGAAATTCCAAAAATCAAAACTTGAATTTGCTACTCATCTTCAACTATTTATATAGCACTTACATTATATTTGGACTTCTCTGGTGGCTTAGTAAAGAATCTGCCTGCAATGCAGGAGCCACAGGTTTGATCCCTGGGGGAGGAAGATCCCCTGGAGAAGAAAATAGCAATCCACTCCAGAATTCTTGCCTGGAGAATTCCATGGACAGAGGAGCCTGGCAGGCTGCAATCCACGCGGCCACAGAGAGTTGGACTGAGAAACTAACACCACTAGTAATTTGGGCCAAAGCTTAGTGTCAAATTATTTTACACCCTGATTGGGTTAAAGTGATTTCCTCCCAATGTCGATGGCTGCCAGAGCTAAAGTAAATCCTCTGTGGACTGAGAAAACATTATACATAGCTTTATATTACCTCTGCAAAGTTCAATATATTATATTGATACTAGGCACTAAGTCAAACATAACAAGATATAGTAAAACTTGACCCAAAGCTAAGATTAAAAATGAACACAAAAAACAGGCCTAGGTGATCCAGGTATTATGGTTATCTGATAGGGATTTTTAAATAACATTGACTAAAATAGTCAAGAAATTAAATGTCAAGATAAACGTTTTTAGCATAGAATTGGAAACTAAAATTAAAGAATCAATAGGAAATTCTAGAAATAAAATAAATCCAATAACAGAAATTACTATTTCAAAAGTATATGAGTTTAACAATATATTTGATGCAACAGAAGAGAGAATTATTGAACTGGAACATTCTCAGAAAAAAAATCAAGACTGAATTATAGAGAACAAAGAGATTAGGGAGAAAAAACAGAAAAAAATAAAACCAAGCATAAGGACAAATTAGGCCAACATTTTAAAAAATCTAAATTCTTGCAATTGAAGTCATTAAGGAGAAGCGAGATTGAGGTAGAACAGTACTGGTGGAAGTACAGCAGAGAATTTGCCTTCCTATGGCATCTTTGGACTTCCTAGGTAGAGTTAGTGGTAAAGAACCTGTCTGCCAATGAAGGAGACTTAATGAGATGCAGGTTCAATCCCTGGGTCAGGAAGATCTGGAGGAGGACATTGCAACACACTCCAGTATTCTTGCCTGGAGAATCCCATGGACAGAGAAGCCTGGCAGGCTACAGTCCATAGCGTCGCACAGTCAGGCATGACTGAAGCAACTTAGCATAGCATGGCATGGCATGGCATCTTTAGGGCTTCCCTGGTAGTCCAGTGGTAGAATCTGTCTTGCAATGCAGGGGACACAGGTTAGACCCTGGACCAGGAAGATCCTTTGGAGAAGGAAATAGCAACCCACTCTAGTATTCTTGCTTGAAAAATCCCATGGACAAAGATGGTGGGACAGAGGAATTCTGTGAGCTATATCCAACCATGTCCACAAAGAGTTGGACATGACTTAGCAACCAAACACCAACAATGGCATCTTTACCTTGGTATCTGAAGCATTTTTTAAAGCTTTCTTTAAATATTTTATATAAAAATAATTCTTTTCCACAGATAAACATGCAGAACTAAGAAATCACACCATTTGCTTAGGGCACAAAATACACTATTTCAACATGGAATTTGTCCAACAGAATACAGTGCTCAGCAACAACTTCCAAAGCATATTTATTTTTCTGTTCTTAAAGTGAGCTAAAGACCCTCTCTTCTGAATGCAATTTGTAATCTTTGCATTTTATTTGCTAGTGCTGTTGGAGACATTAAAATAGCTGAGGTGAATGTCAAGGGTTTATTCGTGAAGCTCATTAACTCTTCCCCCGACAAAGAGCTGGAAATTGGAAATCATACTCTCCAACAAAATGTGGGTGGACAAACAATCTCTCTCTACCGATTCCTTCCCGGTATCATAATGCAGGCCAATTCCACAGTAACTGTGAGTATAAGATATAAATACTATGAACTAGAATTGTACAGGAAAAACTCCATTTCCCCAGTCAGACTGTGGCTTAAGCACTGGTGGTTTCTTTGATCTCTCTGTTAACTGTGACTTTGGGGTTGTTGTTAGTTAATTGTGTCACTTTGTCCATCTCTGAAAATAAATTCTCATAATTAAATTTCTGTAGCTTTCTTCAATTTGGCATACAATACTTTGTGTTTTTATGCTTTAACTATCAAAATGAAATATCTAAGTTCTTAAAACTAAGCAGCATAGTCTTTAAAAGAAAGGAAAGAGAAGGTTTCCTTAGGTGATACTAAAGAGCTCCTCCCTCTTTCTCAGGTATCCCTCTAAACTACATACACTAGCTTTGCAGTTATACAACTTGACATTACAGATTATTGTTGTTGTTCAGTCGTTAAGTCATGTCTGACTCTTTGCGACCCTATGGACTGCAGCATGTCAGGCCTCCCTGCCCCTCACCATTTCCCGGAGTTCGCCCAAGCGTGTGTCCGTTGAATCAGTGATGCTATCCAAACATCTCATTCTCTGCCAGCCCCTTTTCCTTTTGCCTTCAATCTTCCCCCAGCATCAGGGTCTTTTTCAATGAGTCAGCTCTTTGAATTAGGTGGCCAAAAGATTGGAAATTCAGCTTCAGCATCAGGCTTTCCAACAAGTATTCAGGGTTGATTTCCCTTAGGATTGACTGGTTTGGATGTCGATATATTTTAAAGACCTCTGGGACTTCCCTGGAGGTCTAGTAGTTAGGACTTCACCTTCGGATGCAGGGGCTGCAGGTTCAATCCCTCATTGGGAAGCTAAGATCCCACATACCTTGAAGCCAAAAAACCAAAACATGAAACAGAAGCAACATTATGCCAAATTCAATAAAGACTTTTTTTAATCTTAAAAAAAAAAACTCACCTGTTTAAAAGATGTGTTGCAATAACTCTTACAGTTATAAAACTACATTGAACTCCACTGGCAACTGTCATTAACAAAATCTTTTCTTACAGGTCTGGACAGCAGCATCTGAAGTAAAGCATCAGTCACCATCTGATTTTCTTTGGAAGGAACAAAACAGGTTTCAAACAGGCCCAAACTGTACAACAATCCTGTGCAAACCTAATGGTGAAGTCAGTGTCCAGTCCTTAATAATGGTTTTTAATAAGAACGGATAGCTCTGCTTGTGTCCTCCTTTCCCCTCTTAGCTCGCTCAATGAGTTTTTCATCTTTAAAAGTTTGGAAAGAACCGTCACTAACTGTCATAACATGTCAGGCAAATCAGTAGCAGCCTCTCTTGAGTGCCAAAGAGGTGCTTATAGTTTGGCAAAGATAATTTTAATATCCTGTATTTCTAGAAGTGACTTCAAGTTTCAGAATCAAGCATGGATTTTATTTATGGCATTCAGCCTTCTCCTGAAGAAAAGGATGAGAAAGGAAGGAACTACATGTGGGCTTTTTTCTATTAGTTTCTTCATTTCTCAATTGCTTGTCGAGATTCTTCTCTATTCCCAGGGCTGTGATAAGTGTGATAAATGTTGGGAATATAACACAGGTCAAGATTCCTACTCTCAGAGGACTATAGACTGTAACTTGTAGCGACTATGTAATTTATTTGGGCTTCCCAGGTGGCGCTAGTGGTAAACAATCTGCCTAACAATGCAGGAGACGCAAGAGACGCTAGGTTGATCCCTGGGTGGAGAAGATAGATCTGCTGGAGGAGGAAATGGCAACCCACTCCCAGTATTCTTGCTTGGAAAATCCCATGGACACAGGAGCCTGGTGGGCTACAAGTCCACTGGGTAGCAAGGAGTTGGTCATGACTGAGTGACTAAGCACACACACACATTATACTTTATTCACTGTAAAATTAAGTCTACTAGAAATAAGTCTATGATTCAGGAGGGAGGGGACCTTTTTTTAAGGTCACATCTTATTGGAATTTCCACCCCATGGTAAAGCAATCAGCATTGTTTAATTCAAATAGAAAATATTTCCATTAAATACACTGAGGTGTGACATTGTCAATCGGAAAACCCTAATATAAGCACAAAATTCTACCCCTTTTTTAAAAAAACAATTAATTCCTGTTCTCACCTCAGTGATACTGGATCTCACTATCTGAAGTTGGCAGACAAATTTTCCTTGAAATTAGACATGCTGAAAAACAGACAGATCCAAGCTTTCTTTGCCATCCTGGAGTGGCTTTGTGTTGATATAATTTGTGTGTTGAAAATAATTTATATCTTGTGGGAAAAGTTACAGAACCTGAAATCTGACGAAAACAAGAGTAGACAATGACATAGTAGACAATGACATAGATTAGAATAGGTCCTGAGTCTGGACTTGAAAAATACTCTTTTAAAAAAAAGCGTGGCAAAGAGAAGTCATATCGTTGTTCAGTCATATCGTCGTTCAGTCACTAAGTCGTGTCTAACTCTAAAAATAGAAACCTAAATAAAGTATGACAGACTGCTTTTTGGTTCATCACTGACTTGCCAATGGTTAATATTCAATCAGCTACAAGCCATATGGTGTAATATAAAGGTAGATTTAGTCCTGCTCCGTCATGAGTTTATGTAAGATTATGTAGTACAATCACTATGATTCTATGAGGCTACTGATTTTTAAACAAGGCTAGATTTTTTTCACCAATCACATTTTTGTCCTATATGATTTGTAGCCTCTACGTTACATGCCAAAAATGTAATAGGCATCTCATATGACTGAATGCCTTGAATTTTCCCAATACGTTGTTCTCAGGAAATATGGAGCAGCGAATTCCAGTGCTGTAGCGGCTCATGAAGGGCTGCTTATATGCGCATTATCTCCTTTGATTCTCAGATTAAGCATTTTACAGAGGAAGAAACTGGGGCTTGGAAAGTTAAATGGCTTCTCAAGGCCACATGACTGTCAAAATGGCAAAAGTAAAAGAAAACCAGACATTCCAACCCCCAAAATTTTTCTGTTAGGTACTAAAAATAGCCCACAAGGTTCAGATGGTCAACATTTCAGAAGTGAGATTAAAATTGTATCATTTTATTTGATCACATTATCATTATCAGTAGATATTTTTAAGTCCCTTATAATACAGGAAGAAATAAAATATTGCTCTTGGCTAGGAAAGGCTTACAATCTAATTGAGAGAGATTTTACTCAAAAGATGATTAACATATTTTCCACAAAAATATCTATTTGAGCTGCAAAAGAGGAGAATCCCTAACTGATGACCTGAACCAAAAGTGGGGTTTCCTGCTGTGATCTATGAAATTAAATTTAAAAAAAAAATCTTTTATCTTTCTCTTTCTTTGCCTAGCTGAACTTGCCTTGTGTTGTCTTTACGTGTGTTCAACTTATCAAGGCAAACAGAGGGTTTTTCAAAGGATACAACATCAATCTAAGCCTCTATAATTTTATAAACTAAAAACAAAACACAAGAACAAGTAGATCGTTTGTGTATACTGCAGTGCTTAACTTTCTCTGTTGAACAAAGACATAATTATCAGTCCCTACACAAGATTTTTCTGAATGATTTTTACACATATATGTTGTATACATGCCACATATTCAGGAAACCAAAACAAACTGCCCACCTAGGATTCTAGCTTGGAGATCGTGGTTTCCTCTTCATGTCTTTAGTTTTAACACCCATTTCCCATCTCAAATAATATATGTATGTATTTATATATGTTTGTGTGTGTATATGCTAGTCACCTGGGATTTCTTTGGAAGGAATGATGCTAAAGCTGAAACTCCAGTACTTTGGCCACCTCATGCCAAGAGTTGACTCATTGGAAAAGACTCTGATGCTGGGAGGGATTGGGAGCAGGAGGAGAAGGGGATGACAGAGGATGAGATGGCTGGATGGCATCACTGACTCAATGGACATGAGTCTGAGTGAACTCTGGGATATGGTGATGGACAGGGAGGCCTGGCATGCTGCGATTCATGGGGTCACAAAGAGTCAGACATGACTGAGCGACTGAACTGAACTGAACTGATGCTAGTCACTCAGTTGTGTCTGACTCTTTGTGGCCCTATACACTATAGCCTGCCAGGCTCCTCTGTTCATGGAATTCTCCAGGCAATAATACTAGAGTGAGTAGCTGTTCCATTCTCCAGGGGAGTTTCTCCAGGGGTCAAATCCAGGTTTGAAGATGAAACCCTGAGTTGCAGGAAGATTCTTTGCCATCTAAGGTGGATTCTTTACCATCTGAGCCACTAGGGAAGCCCAAATTTATATTATCTAATATATATTTTATATTTATACTATATTTAACACATAATATATTTAATATTGTTGCTGTTTAGTCACTGAGTCATGTCTGATGCTTTTATGACCCCGTGGACTCTAGCCTTCCTGGCTCCTCTGTCCATGGGATTCTCCAGGCAAGAACACTAGAGTGGGTTGCCACTTTCTTTTCCAAGGGATCTTGCCAACCCAGGGACTGAACCTGTATCTCCTGCCTTGCAGATGGATTCTCTGCCACTGAGCCACGAGGGAAGCCCCATATTTAATATATATATTTATATTTAATATTTATATTATATTTACTCTATATAAATTATTATATAAATATATAATATACAAATATATTAACTAATACAATTTAACTTATTAATATAACTTTTTGCACAGTTCCTTTTAATTATGAAATTCAGTAGCTTAACTGAATCTCATAATGCCATCATATAGCCACCACCTTCCCCATTTTATATATGAGGATACATTCCAAGGGAGTAAGTGATAACCTGCCTGAGGAGATGCAGCTTGAAATTTTCAGAGTCAGAAACTAAGGCAGGATGTCTCACTATAGCCTCATTGTGTGTTTCACTAATCATTTCACAGTACATAAATGACATTACAGTTTGACTGAAATTTTATTGCAATGAGCTTGAAGTGAAGTGAAGTGAAAGTCGCTCAGTCGTGTCCGACTCTTTGCGACCCCATGTACTATACAGTCCATGGAATTCTCCAGGCCAGAATAGTGGAGTGGGTAGCCTTTCCCTTCCCAGGGGATCTTCCCAACCCAGGGGATCGAACCCAGGTCACCTGCATTTCAGGCAGATTCTTTACCAGCTGAGCCACAAGGGAAGCCCAAGAATACTGGAGTGGGTAGCCTATCCCTTCACCAGAGGATCTTCCCAACCCAGGAATCATAACAGGGTCTCCTGCATTGCAGGCAGATTCTTTACCAACTGAGCTATCTGGGAAGCCCGCAATAAGCCTATGTCATTTTAAAAACCTAACTCTAATAGTATTTAATATTAATGAATCATTTTTGTTAGGCTGTGGCCTGGTACACTCCCATTCACTGGAAGCAAGCGTGGGAGAAATTAGAGACTGACATCGAATTTGACAGATGCTCAATAATAAGTGCAACCCCTCAAAGGCACATGTTTCATTGGCCAGCAGTTGTAACTACGAGTAAAGAAAAACAAGATCAGTGTAAGCGAGATTCCTCAAAATGCCAGGTGGAACAAGTTCAAGCTTTTCTTAAGAGGTAAAAGTTGCTCTTTTTTTTTTCATCTCATTTTTGGCTGTGCTGGGTCATTGTTGCTACGCAGGCTTTTCTCTAGTTGTGGAGAGTGGGGGCTACTCTCTTGCGGTGGTACGCAGGCTTCTCATTGTGGCGGCTGCTCTTGTCGCACAGCACGGACGCTAGGGCATGTGGGCTTCTGTAGTTGCAGCACATGGGCTCAGTATTTGCTGCTCCCAGGCTCAAGAGCACAGGCTCAACAGTTGTGGCACACGGGCTTAGTTGCTCCTTGGCATGTGGGATCTTGCCAGATCAGGGATCGCATCCATGTCTCCTGGATTGGGAGGCAGATTCATTACCACTGAGCCACCAGGGAAGTCTGCTTGATTTATTTTTTTTTTAATTTAACGCATATATATGGGATTTAGAAAGATGGTAACAATAACCCGGTGTACGAGATAGCAAAAGAGACACTGATGTATAGCACAGTCTTATGGACTCTGTGGGAGAGGGAGAGGGTGGGAAGATTTGGGAGAGTGACATTGAAACATGTAGAATATCATGTAAGAAACGAGTTGCCAGTCCAGGTTCGATGCGCGATACTGGATGCTTGGGGCTGGTGCACTGGGACGACCCAGAGGGATGGTGTGGGGAGGGAGGAGGGAGGAGGGTTCAGGATGGGGAACACATGTATGCCTGTGGCGGATTCATTTTGATATTTGGCAAAACTAGTGCAATTATGTAAAGTTTAAAAATAAAATAAAATTAAAAAAAAGAATACATTAAAAAAAATAATAATAAATAAATAGGAACCATAAAAACCATAATAGCTTTTATGTTTTGAAACATGAAAACACAGAGCAAGCAGAGACAAACTCATGAGAAAATAAAGGCTGGCAATTTCCACAAGTTGATATTAAGACCCCCTCTGGTTGTTTCATTTCATAGCAGCCCTTCTGTTAGAGGTTAGGCCAAGGAGCAGTGCAGAGAGGAAGTCACCACCATGCCTTTCATAGTGTTTAGGTGGAGGAAGATTTGCATCATCTAGAACTTTCATCTTGGATCAAGAGCTGGCTGTGGCTGAAAGTACAGAATTTATGTTATTTATATGTAGTCAAATGCTTCTGATGTAATAACAGTGATGCCCACAAGACTGGAAAAGCCATGCTCTCTGATCTTGGAACATGCTTTCACTCTAATGGAGCCTTCATTATTCACATCACTGGATGAAGTGGCTTTTGAGTTCAATTTGGGCTCAATTTTTCTTTTACAGAGAAAAAGAAATCCCACCAACCTTTTTCCCCACTCGCAGCCCATGGTGCCGCAGTCCTAATGTCCCTGCACACCCCTACTGTGCACTGACCAAAGCTCACAACACCTCCGTGGCTGAACACAGCTTAAACAGACAGCTCAGGTCAACCCGGACTGATCCAGTCCAGGTAGGTCAAAGGGAAACTATTCCAGTGGAGGGTAAGTGATGTATGTGTGTGTGTAAACTAGTAAAAATGTGGTTAAGTAGTAAAAGTGTTTAAAATTATTCATATCCTCAAGAATAGATGGCCTCTAAAGTCAGTACCATGAGCTTGCTGACTTATGTCCATTCGGGTTTTCCATGCAATGGCGCGGAAAACCCCAAACAAACTTTTAGCCAACCTAGTGCTCCTGCTCTAGCACAGTGTCTGAGTTACTGCTGTTGCTGTTCAGTTGCTAAGTCATGTCCGACTCTTCGAGACCTCATGGACTGCAGCATGCCAGGCTTCCTCTGCTTCACCATCTCCAGCAATTTGCTCAGATTCATGTCCAATGAGTGGGTAATGCTATCTAACCACCTCATCCTCTGCTGGCCCCTTCTCCTTTGGCCTTCAGTCTTTCCCAGCATCAGGGACTTTTCCATTGAGTTGGCTCTTTGCATCAGGTGTCTGAATGCATCATCAAAAGAACATCATGAACAACAAGAGGACATAGGACTCTTTAAGTGTTGTCAAAAGTATATTTTGTTTCTCATTAGACAGAATAAATGGGACCTATAAGTTAAGCTGTGCTAAAAAAAAAAAAATCCATTTTTTCTCAACACATTCTAATATTAATCCCAAATTCTTACTCTTTTTTCAACCAGAAGTTTCTTATATAAGTCCTTTAAGTAAAGCTTTTAGAGTTGGTGTTATTAGCCCAGGATCTGTTCATGGACTTTAGGAAGTCCACGAATCTGTTAAACTTGGAGAAAAAAAAAAAAGTAAGCCTATGTGATATTTTCTGGCAAGAAATTTCACAAGGTTCACCAGGAGCTCCCAAATAATTAATAACTGATTAGATATGGTGCTAGATCCTAAGCTTTCATATAGTAGCTAAATCCTGGAGAAGTTAAAATTATTTACAAACATATTTAGCAGAAAGATGCTTTTTTAAGTGAAATCTTGGGCAGAATCCCAATACATGAAATGGATGAAAATAGACCCATCCAAGTTGAAGAAAAGTGATTCCCACTACCCACTATAGCTATCTTCTTCTTTTATTTACTCATTTATATACATTTTGGCTGTGCTGGGTCTTAGCTGCCATGCATGGGCTTTCTCTAGTTTCAGTGAATGGGGGCAACTCTCTAATTGTTGTGCTCGGGCTTCTCATTGCAATGGCTTCTCTTGTTGCAGAACTCAGGCTCTAGGGTGCTTGGGCTCGGGAGTTGTGGTGCATGGGCTTAGTTGCCCTGTGGCATGTCAGATCTTCTTAGACCAGGGATCGAACCCATGTCCCCTGCATTGGCAGGTGGATTCTTATCCTCTGCACCACCAGGAAGTCCCATCCATTTTCTTCTCTCCTTCTTCCCTGTGACCTCTGAGGCACTTATTTGGAATCACAGGATTCTGTACACTCAGTACGAAAACCACCATGCTAGTATGCTAATGCATGCTAGAAATAGCACCCCCCAAAATAATGCCTTTTAGAAGTGGAATGATGGAAATTCTGTAAATTCCTAAATATATTCCATTTCATAAAATTAAGTTTCCTATGTCTTTGTGTCTGAGTTGCTTCATCTATAAAGTATGAGATTTGGATCTGAAATTTAAAAAGCTTTTTCAGCAATAAGTTATATGTATATATATATATACACACATTTAATATACATATATATTTTATAGATACACATTTTTAGGACTTTATGACTTAGACTTGAGATTTTAAGAAGTATCTTCATGTTTTTCTCCAATTAATGATAGCCTTCACTTATTCTCAACAACTTGTTTACCAAAGAAATTTGACTTCAAATTTTCTTGATACACCTTTCTATAGTGTTGGCAACTTACATTGAGTATTCAGTAAATTTTTTGTTCAACATAAATTGCACTGTATTTGTATATTATAAAGTGATCATTTTAAAAATTTATTTATACTTTTTTCTGTGCTGGGTCTTTGTTGCTGCACTGGGGTGTTTTCTAGTTGTGGCCAGTGGAGGCTACTTTCTGTTGCAGTGTGAGGTCTTCTCGTTGTGTGGCTTCTCTCACTGCGGTGCTTTCTCTTGTTGCAGAGTATGGACTTTAGGGTGCACAGGCTCAACAGTTGCAGCTCGCAGGCCCTAGAGCACAGGCTCAGTAGTTGTGGCGTACAGGCTTAGTTGCTCTGCAACACGTGGGATCTTTCCAGATCAGGGTTCAAACCTGTGTCCCCTGCGCTGGCAGGTGGACTCTTAACCACTGGACCACCAGGGAAGTCCCATGTAATGATAATTTTAAAAGACAATTGCTTTAATGCTTTCAGGGTGTCTGTTCATTACATACCTTTAAAATTTTCTGTTCATTAAATTTTCGCTATTAACAGATATACATCAGAATTTTAAGAGGTTTTCTTTGACTTCAGTTGAGAACATTGCAAATATATTAATTCATAAAATATATTGTATAATTGAAATATTTTAATTTACATAAGTAACACTAAATACGGCACATGACATATAGTAATTGTTTAATGCATGTTGATGAAGGACAGAGTAGGTGACACTGAAGGTTTTTAAAGACATATCTTTTAGAGTTTTGTCTGCATTTTAAAAGATAATTTTAGAAGCAGTGTTGAAAATGAAGTGGAGTGGAAAATATTCCAAAATCTAGGAGGAAAGAAGGAAGGAAGGAAAGAATAGAGGAGGAAAAATAAGGGAAAAAAGAACAAAGCAGGTTTGAAAAAGAGACGGGACAAGAGTTGTAATTTGAGTCCCAAAAGGACAGGAGAGTAAGATTGGGGCAAGAGTTATATTTAAAGAAATAATGACAAAAGTCTCAAAAACCAATGAAAGACATCAAGCCACAGAATCACGAAAAATAAATTCTAAGCAGCACAAATACAAAGGTAGCTTTATATTATAATAAAACTTTAAAAAACCAAATACTGGAAATCTGAAGACTAGAGAATGATATCTTCAGTGTGCTAATGTGCTAAAAGAACTACTGTCCTAAAATAGAAAGATACTTGTGAGTGCATGGCTGAGTCACTCTGCTGTGTACCTGAAACTGTCACAACATTATTAATCACTATACTCCAATGTAAAATAAAAAGTTAAAAAAAAATTTAAAAGCACTATTATCCTAGAGTTCTATACCAATTAAAAATCAACTTCAAATTATGAGATGAAACAAAGACATTCTCAGGCCAACAAAAACAGAGAATTCATCAACCACAGACCACATTAAGAAAATACTTCAGCTGGAAAGAGAATGATCCTAGAAGGATGCACAGAGATGCTGGAAGAAGTGAAAAAAATACAGAGTCAAAACATGGTTCAACATAAATGAGTATTCACTACACAGAATTATACTAAGATTGTCTTGTGGGGGGTAAAATAGAGAATTTAAATACGTAACAGCTGTGTTAGTTTCCCAAGGCTACTGTAACAAAGTACTACAAACTCGGCGGCTTAAAACAAATCTATTCTCTCACCATTCTCGAGACTAGCAGTCTGAAAGCAGGTTTTCAGCAGCGTCACACTATCTCTGAAGGCCTTAGGGGATTATCTTCCTTGCCTCTTCCTACCTTCTGCTGGTTGCCAGCATTCCTTGGTGTTCCTTGTCTCATGGATTGCATCACTCTAACCTCTGCCTCCATCTTTCCACAATCTGTGCATCTGTATCCATATTTCCTTCTTCTTATAAGGACATCAGTCAGTGAATTAGGGCCCACTCTAATCTACTAGAAATCCATCTTAACTTGATTACATCTGCAAAGACTCAATTTCCAAATTAAGTTATACTCACGACTTCAATCAAGAGGTTAGGACATATACATATACATTTGGAGGGATACTACTTAACCCAAATAACAACATCAATAGTGCAAAAATTAGGAGCGGAGAAAATGGAGTTAAAGTACTCCAAACATCATGATTTGTTCAGTAAGTTGTAAAAATATCCATTTATATTAGACTTTAGTAAACCAATTATGCATGTTGGAATTTAGGATAAACACTAAAAGAATAGTATATGAAATGTTGTGTTTCCGGCATGATGTATGCCATACTTTCATTATCATTCAGTTCAAAATATATCCTAATTTTCAGCGTGATTATCTTTGATATGTGGGTTATTTGGAGATAATATATCACAAAGTTTATTTCAAGAATGCAAAGTTGACTCCAACTTTGAAAATTAATTAAACAAAATAAAAAAGAAAATTATAACCATCTCAATAGATAAAATTCAAATATACTTTCTTTTATGTCTACAAAATTCCTATCATAGTAAATGGTAAAGTAATTGAAGTTTTCCCCCTGAGATCCAGCTCAAGGCAAGAATTTTCATTGTGACAATTCCCACTCAGCATTGTACTAGAAGTCTGAGTGCAATAAGGCAAGAAAAATTAATTAACAAATATCCCATAATTCATCAGTTTTAGTCCCAGGAATCGTATATGCCTAACAAATAGACACATATGTGGACCAAATGACAAAGACGGTAATGATCACAGCAACTCTTTTTGTAGTAGGCAGAAATTAGGAGCAATACTTGGAGATCAAACCAGTCAATCCTAAAGGAAATCAGTCATGAATATTCATTGGAATGACTGATGCTGAAGCTGAAACTCCCATACTTTGGCCACCTGATGCAAAGAACTGGTTCATTAGAAAAGACCCTGATGCTAGGAAAGATTGAAGGTGTGAGGAGAAGGGGACGACAGAGGATGAGTTGGTTGGATGGCATCACTAACTCAATGGACATGAGTTTGAGCAAGCTCTAGGTGTTGGTGATGGACAGAGAAGCTTGGCGTGCTGCAGTCCATGGGGTCGCAAAGAATCGGACACAACTGAGTGACTGAACTGAACTGAGAAGCAATACAGTTGTTCATTAACAATATCATGGATTAATTATATATTAATACAATCCCATCAGCAATGAAAATGAACTACTGTTATATGTAATAATACCAATGAATCATATAAGCATGATATTGAACAAAAGATGCCAGTCTGAAAGGAACATGCAAAATATGATTTCATTTATATAAAATTCAAAAACATGAAAATTAAACCATGGTGTTAAAGGTCATAATAACATTATCTCTGGAAGAAAGAAGGAAATAGTACTTGGCACTTAAACAAAACTGCTTCTAGAATACTAACAATGTTCTGATTCTTAATCTGAGTGGTGTTTACATGAATCACTGTTTTTATCATGCTGTGCAGTTATGACTTGTGAACTTTTCTGCAAGTAAGTTATTCTTAAATAAAAGTTTATTTTTAGAAGCTTGATAACCAAAAAAGGCATATTAGAAAGGAAAGGAAGCATAGTTACAGTAATGAACCCTGACAGCTTATATCTTGTCTAGGAAGGAGAAAGAAAACCTAAAATTATAGACCATTTATTAATATTCACAATGAATAATATTCAAAGCAATATTCACTTTCAATATTAATAATATGAGACACATTTAGTGTAAGAGAAAAATAGTCTTACCTGAAAACATATCTAAGCATATCAGTATATTGCAATGTATTAGTCTTATGATAGTTCATCAGAGCTCAGTTATTTCCAGAAACACTCATGGCAAAGATGGCTAATTACTGCCCCTAAACTATTGTTCCTTTAGACACAAGACCCATAGGTCCAGGGAAACCTAAACTCATGGCCACCAAGAATAAAGCCTGTGTTTCTCGGTCTTTGCAGCTAGGCAGGACAATGTGTCTACATTCTGTAGGATGGAACGTGAACAGAAGTGGTGTACACAGCATCTGGATCATGGCCTTGGACAGTGCGCTCCTCTGTGTCACCTCTGTACCATGAGTACAGAGTGGAGCTGCCATATTTCAACCTAGGGATGAAGCCATGTGTTGAGGATGCAAACGCCATCCTGAATGCCTGTTGGCACATCTCCAGACTAAGTGAGAGAGAAATCATCTTGTGTAGACCATTATTATGTCTGAACCTGATGGCCCACATGGGGCCACTACCATTTAGTTTTACTTAATAGACTATTGGCCAGAAAGAAAGCAAAGCAAAATTCTCAGCTAGATAACACATTTTAAGATAATTAGGTAAATTTGAATATAGAATGATTAGATTTGACAAATCTTTGTTCTTTCCTTAGGTGTGTTTATTGTGTTGCAGTCATATTGATTGTTCTTAGATCAAATACAGAATCTTTGGTTGATTCCTAGTGGTTTGGTGTGACATCAGCATGGATAGATAATGCAAATGTGCCAAACTATTAATTATTGAATCTGGGTGACAGGTATACAGATGTGCTTGTGTTATTCCTTCATATTTCCTGCATGTTTGGAATCATCCACAATAATAATTTGAAAAAATAAAACAAGTAAAACATTTTTGATAGAATGTAGTATGCACTTGGCATCCCACTCCAGTACTCTTGCCTGGAAAATCCCATGGATGGAGGAGCCTGGTGGGCTGCAGTCCATGGGGTCACTAAGAGTCAGACACTACTGAGCGACTTCACTTTCACTTTTCACTTTCATGCATTGGAGAAGGAAATGGCAACCCGATCCAGTGTTCTTGCCTGGAGAATCCCTGGGATGTGGGAGCCTGGTGGGCTGCCATCTCTGGGGTCGCACAGAGTCGGACACGACTGAAGCGACTTAGCAGCAGCAGCAGCAGCAGTATGCACTTGGAGCTATCAGAGCACTGACTGCAGCATAAAAGACTCATTCTTGGAAACATTAAAGGCCCTCAACAAAAATGCACATGTGTTTGCATTGTGCTGTCACCATTGTTCCCAGACCAAGCGTGTGCTTTCATCTTGCTGAGAAGAGCCAACTGACTATGGACAACTTTATCAACTTTCTTCTGTTAATTCAAATGGCAAAACTAGTTGGAAGAGAATATCCTACAGACACTGCTACAAGCTAACAGTGTGGGTGTGTGTACTGTTTGAGGCATTTTCAGTTCAGTTCAGTTGCTCAGTCATGTCCGACTCTTTGCCACCCCATGAATTGCAGCACATCAGGCCTCCCTGTCCATCACCAACCCCCAGAGTTCACTCAGACTCACGTCCATCGAGTCAGTGATGCCATCCAGCCATCTCATCCTCTGTCGTCCCCTTCTCCTCCTGCCCCCAATCCCTCCCAGCAATCAGGGTCTTTTCCAATGAGTCAACTCTTCGCATGAGGTAGCCAGAGTACTGGAGTTTCAGCTTTAGCATCATTCCTTCCAATGAACACCCAGGGCTGATCTCCTTCAGAATGGACTGGTTGGATCTCCTTGCAGTCCAAGGGACTCTCAAGAGTCTTCTCCAACACCACAGTTCAAAAGCATCAATTCTTCGGTGCTCAGCTTTCTTCACAGTCCAACTCTCACATCCATACATGACCACTGGAAAAACCATAGCCTTGACTAGAGGGACCTTTGTTGGCAAAGTAATGTCTCTGCTTTTGAATATGCTTCTAGGTTGGTCATAACTTTCCTTCCAAGGAGTAAGCGTCTTTTAATTTCATGGCTGCAATCACCATCTGCAGTGATTTTGGAGCCCCCCAAAATAAAGTCTGACACTGTTTCCACAGTTTCCCCATCTATTTCCCATGAAGTGATGGGACCAGATGCCATGATCTTTGTTTTCTGAATGTTCGGCTTTAAGCCAACTTTTTCACTCTCCTCTTTCACTTTCATCAAGAGGCTTTGTAGTTCCTCTTCACTTTCTGCCATAAGGATGGTGTCATCTGCATATCTGAGATTATTGATATTCTCCCGGCAATCTTGATTCCAGCGTGTGCTTCTTCCAGCCCACTTTATTTGCTCACTAATGCATTTACCTACCATCTGTGATCCATATTGCACATTGCAGTGCGTTCATTTTAGCTGAGGACTCAACAGCTGCTACCATCTTCCATACCAATGTTGTTATAGTGTTGTTTTGTTGCTAAGTCATGCCCTACTCTTTGGCAACCCCATGGACTTTGTCCACCAGGCTCCTCTGTCCATGGGGTTTCCCAGGCAAGAATACTGGAGTAGGTTGCCATGTCCTTCTCAGGTGATCTTCCCAACCCAGGGACTGAACTTTCGTCTCCAGCATTGCAGGTGGATTCTTTGCCACTGAGCCACCAAGGAAGCCCATTATTATAGTAAGAATGACAATAGCGTTCCTTGATTTCTGAGGCTTACAAAGCCACACTTTAAAAATCAATTAAAAAACAGATGAAACCAGAACATAGATTATGCAGGAATGAAACAGTTAAAATTTCATCAGTGTAAGCTCTATATTTAGATCACATTCTTGGTTTTTTACTTTAGTTTAGACTGTGGGCCATTTCTGACTCATTACAGTTCAATAAACTCAGCTTTATCTGTCCTGAGATCAAAGTGTTTTTCTCCCATAAGAATATACTTCCAATCCGTAATGGTAACAAAGGGAAAAAATGCATCCTCCATATTAGTGTCTGTTCTGGTTACTCCTGTTTAGACTTGTATTGCATTATTTACATTTATCAGATTAAGAATTTAGAATGTCAAATGTCACTTTTCTGTGAATGGCCATATTTTCAGTTAATATCATATATATGTATACATATATATATATATGTGTGTGTGCGTGTGTCTATACATATATACAGATGGCAGTATTAGTCAACAGTATTACTATAATTGATACACAGAAATTTTAAAACAAAACTTGACTGTCATGTGGAGTATAGAAGGCCAATTAGTTGGACCTTTTAAAGTCAGACTGAGTAGAAAATAATTGCTTGTAAGAATATTACAAAATGCCAAAGGTTTCTCTTCATTTTTTATTATTGAATAATAGCATCAAGAAAAGGAGGAACTTTTATAAGAAAAATTATATTAAATAATATGTTTAAAAGTAATGATTTTTCTCTTCTGCTGCTTGATTTCAGAAGATTTAGATTGTAATATCACTATAACTTCTGTAGGAGTTTCTTTTAAAAAATAGAAAGGAGAGAACCATTTATGCGTCTCTTCTTCTTTTTTTGTGTGTGTGTAATAAAGTTTTATTAAAGTATAAAGGAGATAGAGAAAGCTTCTGACATAGGCATCAGGAGGGGGCAGAAAGAGTACCCGCTTGCGAGTGTTAACAATGAAGTTATATAATCCAAAGAATATCTGGAGGTTGTAAAGACCTCATCAGACCTACTCCCATAATTTACATTTTAAGATAACACTGTCCTTAGGCAAGATACATCCTTGTAAAGACCAGGTCTACTCCCATAATTAACATTTTAAGATAACAGAAGGTTGAATCCAAAGACTGTCCTTAGGCAGGATACATTATTGTTATATAATCCTAAGGAATGTGGAGAAAGAAAAAAAGTTTGCCCTTTCTTCCTCCTTGAGAATTCCAGACCCCTCTCTCCTTGGGGACCCCTAGACTCCCTATCAACCTGCCTAGGAACTGACTCTCTCATTCCCCCCTTTTCTTTTAGGAGAATTATGTTGCCTAGGGAAAAGGGGCGTCATTCTCATTCCGTAACTACTTCCGAGCTGACAAGGGGCGTTGTCCCTAAATTGGTGAGGCAACATATTCTCCTAATCCTCATATTGAGGATATCTGATCCAGGGACCCCAAATAGTAGTTGGAGGAAACTACAGCAGTAGCAGGAGTTTGAGCAACCATTTGTAACTTAAAAGCTTTCATGCGGCTAGAAACAATTCCAGTTATACAATTATAGATGTAGGGAGCAAAGAGCAAAAACAAAACAAAAAAGCAGAATCAAAATTAAAAGTCACATTATGTCCATAGCTAAAGTGCAAAGTGTTGCACCAGTCCATTTTAGGGTTGGTAGATGTCATCAGATGAAGAAGAGGCATCGCATGTGATTGTTGTCGAAGGTATTCACAGACTTGGAGAAAGTCTTTTCCTTGAAGTGGGGATGTCCACCACGGGAAGCCTTCCACTGACCAAGAGGGGAGTGCTCCACAGACCCAGCAGTTAGACCGATTGTGGAATGCAGCATAGGAGTGAGCCCAGAACAGGAAGACATTGTCTTGAGGATCAAACGGCAGACTCAGGATTTTTGGAGTTAGCAGAAGTAGACTCACATAGATTATCAGGCCCATCCGCTGCCCTTTGCTTAACTCTAGAGCTTGGGTCAGGGCCACAAGCTCCGCCAACAGAGCACTGGTTCCCTGGGGGAGAGATTTTGTTTCCAAAACCTGTTCAGCGGTCACCATGGTGTAACCTGCTTTACGCTTTCCATCCCGAACAAAAGAACTGCCATCTGTAAATATTTCCATGTCAGGATTGTCTAATGGGGTATCCTTTAGATCCTCCCGAGCTGCATAGTTCAAAGTTAGGAATTGAGAACAATCGTGATCAGGTGTTTCATTTTCCTTCTCAGGAAGGAAAGTGGCAGGATTTAAATTTCCACAAACTTTAAGCTTAGTTACTGGTCCTTCTAACAACAATGACTGATACTTAAGAAGCCTACTGTCTGTCTCTTCTTACAGCTGAAATAAAGGTTTGTTTAATGACCATATAAAGAATTCCAAGATATTAGCCCTAATGATAAAATGATTGGGTAACTTCATGACTAGATCTTGTATTTCAAAACATTTCAACATTATAAAACAAAAGTATTTTAAAGTTATGAAAGATTATAATCTAATTTATGAAAATACATCATTAATGACCCCTTGCTTCAGAAAAGTAAAAATACTATTTTTGGAAGTCAAAATATTCAGATTAAAGTTACTAGGTGCTAAATATTTCAGGATCAAATAACCCAAGAATTTACCACCATCACACTCTGAAATGGAAGCACTACCAGTAATAATCCCATCATTAAAATTCAAGAAATTATAGATGGGAATTTTCTGTAAGTGTTTGCAGCTCTAAAATACAAAACTCTGCTGAAGAACAAGGTTTTGGGGTGCAATTCAAAACCTTCATCTTCAGGCTTGTCATTCTGGAAGCACACACGTAAAATATTTACAAGAGTGTTTCATGCGAACAAATTGCTCCAGAAAATGAGAAGCGATGGCTAGATTGTTCTGCCTAAACCATTGCCTGTGTAAGGAAAATATCTTAGAAGCCTGTTTATATTCCAGGTCCATAACTCACTGTTCAGAAAGTTAACACTGTGATGTGCCAAACAGCATCCTGATTCATTAGATTTAGAAACCTATTAGTGGCTAAGAGAATCACTGTGTTAACCAGCAACACCCTGTGTTTTTGTTATTCTTTCTTGCACATCACATTTTCACACTTTGTAATCAGTTCAGTTCAGATGAGTTCAGTCGCTCAGTCATGTCCAACTCTTTGCGACCCCATGAACCACAGCATGCCAGGCCTCCCTGTCCATCATCAACTCCCAAACCCATGCCCATTGTGTTGGTGATGCCATCCAATCATCTCATCCTCTCTCATCCCCTTCTCCTCCTGCCCTCAATCTTTCCCAGCATCAGGGTCTTTTCAAATGAATCAGCTCTCCACATCAAGTGGCCGAAGTATTGGCCTAGAATGTCGATGTTCACTCTTGCCATCTCCTGTTTGACCATTTCCAATTTGCCTTGATTCATGGACCTAACATTCCAGGTTCCTATGCAATATTGCTCTTTAAGCATCGAACCTTGCTTCTATCACAGGTCCCATCCATAACTGGGTATTGCTTTTGCTTTGGCTCCATCCCTTCATTCTTTCTGGAGTTATTTCTCCACTGATTTCCAGTAGCATATTGGGCACCTACTGACCTGGGGAGTCCATCTTTCAGTGTCCTACCTTTGGCCTTTTCATACTGTTCATGGGGTTCTCAAGGCAAGAATACTGAAGTGGTTTGCCATTCCCTTCTCCAGTGGACCACATTCTGTCAGACCTCTCCACCATGACCCGTGCGTCTTGGGTGGCCCCACACGGCATAGCTTAGTTTCATTGAGTTAGACAAGGCTATGGTCCACATGATCAGATTGGCTAGTTGTCTGTGATTGTGGTTTCAGTCTGTCTGCCCTCTGCTGCCCTCTCTCAGCACCTACTGTCTTACTTCAGTTTCTCTTACCTTGGATGTGGGGTATCTCTTCATGGCTGCTCCAGCAAAGTTCAGCTTCTGCTCCTTACCTTGGACGTGGGGTAGCTCTTCTCGGCTGTTGCCCCTGATCTTGGACATGGGGTGGATCCTCTCAGCCATGCTTGTGGGCTATCAAATACTAGCAATTCACTTGACAATTCTTCTGAACTCACAGAGAAGGAAAAGAGATAGGCATGACTGAGCAGCTTCCCTAGAGTGGTCTTTTCCAGAGGAGTGCATTGTTATCTGCACCAAAAATATTATTTTTCTTTCCTCTCTTGTTTTATAAGAATAAAACAACATTTCATCTCTGGGCTAGAAGTAATTTATACTTGGGATCATCCATCCAGTACTATTTCAGTTTGATACGCTTGGTTTTTTCTATGTAGGAATTATATTTCAACAAAGTGACTTTCAGTCCCTGCCCAAATAGATGGAAGTGAGGGAGGCCACCACCCTACCCTGGTGATGAATAGTCAACTCATTCATCACCAGCATAGAGCCACCTAAATTGGCAGGCTAGGTGGTGTCTGCTTCTGTCCACACATCTCCTTGTATTAATAACTCTCTCCTGATGCAACCTTATTCCTGAACCTCCCTTCACTGGCTACTGCATCATTGTGGCTGCTGAAACTGTAGAAAGCATTTGAGGAATTTTACAGGCTGGTAAAATTATTCTGCAACCTCAGTTTTTAAAAATACATCTTCAAGATATTTTTTCTCTCAAAGTTTTAATTATATCTTGAAATTTATGTTCCCTTTTAAAATGACTCAAAATTTGGACTTACCGATCAAATAATACTTTTCCAGTGGTATTTAAACACTTTGATTCAAGTTACTATTAAATATTGTCTTTATACCTTAGATTTTTTCCTTCAAATGAAAATAATCCTTTGGTTGTTAGTTTATTCCAGGGTTTATTTTAATGTGGAAAAAATAATGCTCGGCATATAGGATCTTGCCCATCTGCCTAACCTCGAGCCTTTTTTGGGGTTTGCAGAGATCAAGAAAAAACAGGACATCTGAGTTACGAAAGCAATAGGCAGTCGATTCAACATCTAAAGGTGAGTATATAGAGATATTGCAAATTTACCTTCTTTGCAGAAAAAGAAAGCTAAAATAATTTGTAGATACATCTTTAGAAGCCATCAGATCATGGAATTTTTTCATGTATCTGTAATGATTAATTTTCTGTTAAATATGTTGCTTTTGGAGCCATCAATTTTTGTCATCTCTGTTGTATGATAAACTTTCTAAGAATGAGAAACAGAGAAATAGCACATCTTTACTTTTTGCCTTCATCCTACCTTTTATATCCTCATCCTATCCTTGTTGATGGGTAAGAGTGACTGAAATTCAGAGTCAGTTAGAATACTTACAGAAATGCTCTGTGACAACCTAGAGGGGTGGGATGGAGGTGGGGGTGGGAGGGAGGTTCAAGAGGGAGAGAATATATGTATATTTATGACTGATTCATATTGTTGTACAGAAGAAACCAACACTTGTAAAGCAATTGTCCTGCAAATAAAAATAAATTCAAAGAAGTTTTAAAACCTCAAACATTAAAAAAAAAATAATAACAGCCAATGTTGGCAAGGATGAGGAGAAACCTCCATTCTCATTCATTGCTAAAAAGAGAAGAAAGTCCTTTCCAAACTTTAAAAACCATTTTGCAGCTATACCAGTACATTTTAGTTCCTATGAGCAACAAAGTATTAATAGTATAAAAAACTTATTCTGGTTAAGGAGACTGTGGAAGCTGTGTAGTTGTGTATCATTTAAATGGTGATGAAAGAGTAGGAGCTCTGGCCTCTGCTATTTAGTTGATAAATGACTTTATTTATTTATTTTTTTATGCTTTTTTCTTTATTCTTTTTAAAAGTATGAAAGTATGATAATACATTTACAGGAGACTTGGAAAATACAGAACAAACTTGGAAAATACAAACAAACAAACAGAACAGATAAATGACTTTACATTGTTTAACCAGTCACTTCCTACCTTGCCTCATCTTTTTCGTGCTGATATTTACATCTAAGTGATATCTACAATGACTTTCTGTTTTATAAGTGGTTGTGTTTAAACTCTTGTCCCAAGAGCTGATGACAAGACAATTTGGGGTCAAGGACTCTTTTTGGTCAGTATCCTTCTTTAGTTGACATCCTTTGTTGCTCTAGTCCATGACTGATCTACTTATATGTCTTATTGATCTTTTTTTCTGATGAAGCTTTGTGTTTACTCCTTGATTTCAGAGTAAAGCTGCAGGCACTGGATCCCTAACTTGCTAATATTCTAGACTCTGCTGACAAAAATGACTTAACACTACTACCCTACACAGCCTGCTGGCCTTTCATGGTCCCACTAGTCACCCATGTCTATGTACCAACCTGCCGAGTTTTCTCTGGTTGCTCAGCTGCTAGTTTCTTTCAGTTTGTCCCTGCCTCGGTTTTTCCTGATCATCTTCTTTTTTTCTGAATGTTACCTACTCTTACACAAGTCCACTCTTTCCATTTCTATAGCCTCGTTATCTTTGAGCTTCCAACCTCTTAAAGACATGATGGCTGCCTCTTCCTATTCCTCCGGGAAGTCATCTTCTCAGACACTTCTCATAGAACATCAGGGCTGTAAAAGAATTTAATTTAGCTACGTCATTCTAGAGTGAAAGAAACGGAAGTCTGTGGAGACAAGTTTATCAACATTCACCTAGTAATCAACCACAAGGCCAAAATTAAGGATTTTTTCATTGCAAAGAACTGGAGAATCCAGCCTTGGCCCCCACTGATATAATTTCCACTCCCAGAAGTCTTCTAGACTTCTAGTCTATCTACACTGGGATCCATTTCTTCCAGCTGGCATAGCCCTGAGCAGGGGGGTCATTGAAATGCAGAGGATGGGATCTGAAATCTGCCACAGGCATTAGCAACCAGCACTTCTATACTTCAATTACCCTTCACTTCCTGTAACCAGAAGGGAATTGCACTTCATACTCAAAATGCAGATGAGATGGAATAGGGACATTATATTCAAAACAAAAACAGGACTTTGTTCTAGTCGGTTTTGGTTGGAAAAACCTGTTCTAAATCCTCTCATGGGATGTTGAATAACATAATTTTGGCAAAAGTTTTTAACCTTTGTTGGTCTTCTTCAGGCATTATTCTGCTTAACTACCATGGTCACAGATCTGTTCTCTGAGCCTCTCTGTGGGAAATTGTTTGGTAGCTCTGAGTTTTTTTGTACCTACTCTGTTTTGAAAAGTCCTAGTTTTCTTGAGACGCCTTTCTTTTGTTTTCTCAGAGCCTCCATCCCCAACTGGTGACATCTTTAGGATGGATTATTAATGTGCTCTCAAAATATTTTCTGAAGCTTTTAGTGGGAGCAAAATTTTACTTCATCTGTTAGTGAATGACTTCGGTATTGCAGTCATATCTGGTGTGTCTGTTCTTAGAAAACTGTTCAAAGTCATTATTCAGTTCCCACTGGCATTCATAATCATTCCTTGGTGACTTATATTGTTATACATCTGTATAGGATTTCATGGTTTTCACATTATCTTGTTTGAACCTATGAGATATAGGTAGGGCTGATATTATCTCCATTTTATGGCTGTAGAAACTTCAGCTCAGTGATTCAGTGACTTTCCTAAAGTCACTAAGATAGTAAGTGGCAGAGTGAAGACTAAAATCTTAGCCTAATGCCAGTGCTCTTCCACATGACTCTACTAATCAAGCATGAAGATTGTCTTTGTCTGATTGCACCCCACCCACTTGTCTGAAAGGCAAAAACACCCCCCAAGTTTAGAAGTAGGACTAGAAAAAGACATCTTCATTCACATGAAAAAAGCAATTTGCTACCATGAGACTCTTAAGACATCTCCTTACACCAAAAAAGATTCAAGTCTTATTTCCAAAACTGCTAATTGAAGAATGTCAGTTACAAACACAGAAAATCAAAGTTCAATCTCCAGCATCTCTGACTGCTAATTACATTTTTACACTAACCACATTTCTATGCTACAACCAAATAAATCCATGCCTTGCACTTGGAGTCACAGCTCCCAGAAGCTCTTTGCTCAGTTCTTTGCAAGGAACGTGTGAGAGTTCTACTGTCTGACCAATGGGCCATGCAGATGGATGATGCCACAGAAGGCTGCAGAAATAGAACTCCTCACAGGTTAGAGTAGAGAACTTTGGCAAGGCCAAGTCATGTCTCTGTCTGCCACCTGCCCCATGAACTCTCAGACTTGCCATGAGACACTGAAGAATCTAGAATGGAGAAAGAAGGAAGACAGATCAAAGGCAGAAGTGGAACTTGTTACATTTCATTGGTACTGTCCTCAAGAGTATGCCATTGCAAAAAAAAAAAGAGAGAAAGAGAGAGGGAGAGAGTATGCAATTGCTTAGGACCTGGGAGGAGAGCAGCAAAATTGCAAACATGGCATACTAAGTTCATAATTGGCTAAAGTTCTTACACTTGTAAGGCACTCTTGTATTCAGTTCCGTTCAGTCGCGCAGTCGTGTCCGACTCTTTGCGACCCCATGAATTGCAGCACCCCAGGCCTCCCTGTCTGTCACCACTGTTGTATTAGGGCTCCTAAAAAAGTAGTACTGATAGAGTCCTTCCATGAACTGGTCTGTGTTCACACACCACTTACTGTTCTAAATGGCCCAGACTGGACAGCTCAAACATGGGATGTCCTTCTTGTCCTCCTCTGAACCTTCCTTGGGACCCTGACAAGAACTTGTGAATATGTATGTTAGTCATTCAATCATGTCCAACTCTTTATGACCCCATGAACTACAGCATGCCAGGTTTCCCCGTCCTTCACCATCTCCTGGAGTTTACTAAAATTCATGTCCATTAAGTCAGTGATGCCATCCAACCATCTCATCCTCTATCATCCCCTTTCTCCTCCTACACTCAATCTTTCCCAGCATTAGGGTCTTTTCCAATGAGTTGGCTCTTTGCATCAGGTGGCCAAAGTATTGGAGCTTCAGCTTCAGCACCAGTCCTTCCAATGAATATTCAGAGTTGACTGCCTTTAGGACTGAGTGGTTTGATCTACTTGCTGTCCAAAGGACCCTTCAAGAGTCTTCTCCAGCACCACAGTTCGAAAGCATCAGTTCTTTGGCACTCAACCTTCTTTATGGTCCAACTGTCACATCCATAGTTGACTACTGGAAAAACCATAGCTTTGACTATTTGGACCTTTGTTGGCAAAGTGATGTCTCTGTTTTTTAATGCATTGTACATTGGACATTGTCTAGGTTTGTCATAGCTATTCTTCCAAGGAGCAAGTGAATTTTAATTATGTGGCTGCAGTCAATGTCTGCATTGACTTTGGAGCCCAAGAAAATGAAATCTGACACTGTTGCTACTTTTTCCCCAACTATTTGCCATGAAGTGATAGGACTGGATGCCATGAACTTAATTTTTTGAATGTTGAGTTGTAAGTCAGCTTTTTCCACTCTCCTCTTTGACCTTCATCAAGAAGCTCTTTAATTCACTTTCTGCCACTGAAGTGGTATCATCTGCATATCTGAGATTGTTGATATTTCTCCCAGCAATCTTGATTCCAGCTTGTGAGTCATCCAGTCCAGCATTTCATATAATGTACTCTGCATATAAGTTAAATAAGCAGGGTGACAATGTACAGCCTTGACATCCTCCTTCCCCAACGTTGAATCAGTCCATTGTTCCATGTCTGATTCTAACTCTTGCTTCTTGTCCTGCAAACAGGTTTCTCAGGAGGCAGGGAATGTGGTCTGATATTCCCATCTCTTTAATAATATTTCACAGTTTGTTGTGATCCATGCAGTCAAAGGCTTTAGCGTAGTCAGTGAAGCAGAAGTAGATATTTTTGGAATTCCCTTGTTTTTTCTATGATCCAGCATATGTTGGCAATTTGATCTATTTTTCCTTTGCCTTTTCTAAATCCAGCTTGTACCTCTGGAAGTTCTCAGTTCACAAATTGCTGAAACCTAGCTTGAAGGGTTTTGAGCATAATCTTGCAATCATGTAAAATGAGTGCAATTGTACAGTAATTTGAACATTCTTTGGCATTTCCTTTCTTTGGGATTGGAATGAAAACTGACCTTTTCCAGTCCTGTGCCCACTGCTGAGTTTTCCAAATTTGCTGACATGTTGAGTGCAGCACTTTCACAGCATCATCTTTTAGGATTTGAAATAGCTCAGCTGGAATTTCATCACCTCCACTATCTTTGTTCATAGTAATGCTTCTTACGGCCCACTTGACTTCACATTCCAAGATGTCTGGCTCTAGGTGAGTAACCACAACATCCTGGTTATCTGGGTCATTAAGAGGTTTTTTTGTACAATTCTTCTGTGTATTCTTTCTGCCTTTTCTTAATCTCTTCTGATTCTATTAGGTCCTTTCCATTTATGAAAGGAGTTTTGAAAGTCTAGTGATTAAATTTTCTGATGTTAGCATTTTCTATGTAGATTTTGTTGTATGTTTCTTCCATCTATGTCTTTCTCCTCTCAGTGCTCAAGGTGGACTGTTTGCAAAATTCTTCAGTCAGTTGAAATTTCAAGAATATTTGTTTCTCATAACCTCCTTTCTTTCAAGTCTGTTGGCTACCCTGTTCTCTGTGTTCCCAGCCACACCTTCTTGTGCCACAGCAAGGTTGTATGAGAGAAGTAAAACCACCTACAATTTAGACTCTTCTCCACGCTGGATCAGAGATACTCCATAGGTTAGAGGAAATTACATGTGGGTGAGGTGTCTTCACTCCATTTCCTCAGAGGTAGGAGAATATAAATATCTCAGACTAGAAGTCTCCTGCTAAGACTCCTAGATAAGATTCAAGCAGTTGCAACAGAGAAACAAAACTTTCTCTTTTTTTTTATGTGTGTTACCTGCTATGTTGTAAATCTGGGGCATATCTTAGCTATTTAGTGGAAAAGCTAATCAGATACTACTTAAGTACCACCAAGAAGGAAATGTAGGGGTGAAAGTTTAGAAATGAGTTATTAAGCTGGTTGTCTCAGAATCATTGGGATTTTCATAGTTAAGACCAGAAAGAAATAGTATCCATGATCAGGTAGTGAAGTAGCTACACTGCTTAGAAGTCATGACTCAGCATAAGAACTGTAACCTGAATAAGCACACAAATTACCAAGTTGAGTTAGAATGAGAGAAAAGCGAATACTCCTTTTACTCTGGCAAAAGGTAGGGCATCAGCAAATAACTTCTTCCTGTTATTGTCCCCCATCCATGAGTCTGTTCTAGATCTGCTGTTTCCATGTCTTCATTTAAGAGGAATGTGAAGAACTTGATCATTTCTACTTTATATTGCTCTGACAATTTCAACATGTTTACAGTCTATATTATATCTCACCATGCATTTCCATTTTATCTTTTGTTCAGGATGATAATATTCTGGAGAACAACACAAGGATGCCTAACATGATGCAGCCTGCCTTCCACACAGGAAAGGAGAGGAAGCCAGCAGCAAGCAAGAACATGGTTTCCTTTAGAAAAGATAATTCCTCAGGACTTCCCTCATACCATTTGTTGGAGAAGGGAGATAAGACTTTGTGCACAAATTGAAACATTTGTTGTCCAGGCTGTTACAAAGAAAAATACTGGTCAAAAGCAAAACCATCACCGTTTTCATTTTATGCACATGAAGTTTCCCAAACATTAATTTCAGTCTTTTATACCCTGCCCAGATGTTAGGTCAACCACTTCAGCCATTTCTGCAGATGCATTTTCCAAAAACACATGTTTTAGGAATTCCAGATCTTGTGGTCTGTCTGATTTTCTACACTTGGAATCTATCTCTTTAAAGCATGTGTTAATCTGGCTTCCTAATGTCTAGAAGTAATAGAGTACATTTCTATGGGATAACTAGTTGGGAGTTTTTAAACCTGCCTGCACGTAACTCAGATTCAGCCAAAATAATCTCTTCTACCTTGTGACACTAGGTACAAAATCCCATAGATAGGAAATACCAAGAGTGTTTTTATTAAGTAATCTGATGGAGCTACTTTTTTTTTTTTTTACACAATTCTCACTTCTTATTCTTTAGTGATCTTATTCTATACTCATCAAGAGCATACAAGTTGAAAAACTAATGAACTTGTTCATTTTTAATGTTGACCTTCTCTTCATAGGCAGAAGGTATGATTGCTTCTGTTTCTGAGAACAAATCCTGTCTATGCCTCATAGCCCAGCTTAATGTATTTTAATTTTTGTTTATTTATATAACACATGCAGAAGATGGGGCATATACAGTCTTGAAATGTGAGAAGGAGCAAGAAAAGTGAGGATTTTCCCAAAATATACTCTGTTTGAAAAAAATAAAGAAATGTAAAGTGAAAGAAAGTGAAGAAATGTAAAATAACCCCCAAACCCATTAGTGGTGACCACTGAGTTTTGTTTATTATATCCAAATATCAAGGGCTAAAAATACTTTATTTTTAAAAAGTCACATTCCATGGAACTCAAACATATACTGGTATACCAGTATTAATGGCAGACTATTCATAAGTAATAAAAGATGAAAACAACTCGTGTTCATCAACAGATGAATGGATTCTTAAAATGTGGTATATACCCATCAGTTCAGTTCAGTTCAGTTGCTCAGTCGTGTCCGACTCTTTGTGACCCCGTGAATCACAGCACGCCAGGCCTCCCCGTCCATCACCAACTCCCGGAGTTCACTCAGACTCACGTCCATCGATGCCACCCAGCCATCTCATCCTCTGTCGTCCCCTTTTCCTCCTGCCCCCAATCCCTCCAAGCATCAGAGTCTTTTCCAATGAGTCAACTCTTCGCATGAGGTGGCCAAGGTACTGGAGTTTCAGCTTCAGCATCATTCCCTCCAAAGAAATCCCAGGGCTGATCTCCTTCAGAATGGACTGGTTGGATCTCCTTGCAGTCCAAGGGACTCTCAAGAGTCTTCTCCAACACCACAGTTCAAAAGCATCAATTCTTCGGCGCTCAGCCTTCTTCACAGTCCAACTCTCACATCCATACATGACCATAGGAAAAACCATAGCCTTGACTAGACGGACCTTTGTTGGCAAAGTAATGTCTCTGCTTTTGAATATGCTATCTAGGTTGGTCATAACTTTCCTTCCAAGGAGTAAGCGTCTTTTAATTTCATGGCTGCAGTCACCATCTGCAGTGATTTTGGAGCCCCAAAAAATAAAGTCTGACACTGCTTCCACTGTTTTCCCATCTATTTGCCATGAAGTGATAGGACTGGATATCATGATCTTCATTTTCTGAATGTTGAGCTTTAAGCCAACTTTTTCACTCTCCACTTTCACTTTCATCAAGAGGCTTTTGAGTTCCTCTTCACTTTCTGCCATAAGGGTGGTGTCATCTGCATATCTGAGGTTGTTGATATTTCTCCCAGCAATCTTGACTCCAGTTTGTGCTTCTTCCAGTCCAGCGTTTCTCATGATGTGCTCTGCATATAAGTTAAATAACCAGGGTGACAATATACAGCCTTGACGTACTCCTTTTCCTATTTGGAACCAGTCTGTATATACCCATAACAGAATGTTATTCATCCATTTAAAAAAATGTTAATATATGCTACAAGATGGTTAAACCTTGAAAATATTATGCTAAATGAAATAAGCCAGACACAAAAGGACATTTGTCTGAGGTACTGAGAACAGGCAAATTCATAGAAATGGAAAGTACAATAGCGCTTACCAGGGGCCAGGTCAAGGGGAGAATGAGGAGTTGTTGTTTAAGGGGCACAAAATCTCTGTTCAAGATAATGAAAAAGTTCTGGAAACACTAATGATAGTTGTACAATATTGTGAATGTACTTAATGCTGCTGATTTGTATGCTTAAAATAGTTAAAATGGTAAACAAACAAATAAAACTCTAATAAAATCTTATCAGTATTTCCAAGATGGGAAAAAAGGCATATGCCAGATCTAAAGCATCTGAGAAGACTTAAATCACTTGACAATAATTTGTCATGAACTTTTTGGTTTGAGATAAAAGGAGTTCACATCAACCCCAGCATAATGATGCAGCATAAATATTTTCTAGTCACTAGGCCACCCTGATTACATCATTTCCTTAGTCTTTAGACACTTAGGCATAGACTTGTACACTTTCAGACAACTCTCAGGAACACCTTGTGCCACTTTGAACCATGAAGTGTGATCTTTGAGTCACACATTAGCTGAATTGTGTAGGCTCTTCGTTCTTTTTCATAGTTACCACAGAAACTGGGTAGCCATTGTGTTGTGCGGAGACAATAAGAGCATCTAAGGGTGTACATCAAAGTTACCACATTTCATGGTTCATAATCTCTTCCAGCTGACTCCATGTGTGATTATCATGTTCGCATTGGGAGTATAAACATACAACCCAAAGGACTCTGGGAACTGAAGCCAGGAAAACATCTCACCCATGCAGGCGTCCCTCCCAACCTCCTCCCCTCAAAGATTTGTGAAAGGAACACATGAAAGAAACAGCATGTGAGCCTCAGGTGTTTCCAATTATATCCCTCATGTTAGCAGAGATTTCCTAATTCAAAACATATTTTAGCTCAAATAGTCTTCCTTATACTTGAAGACTGTGTATCTTCAGGAGAATTTCATCTGATTCATATCCTATTCATTGACACTTCATCAATAACAACATCTCCCCTGAGCTCTTCTGTAAGAGCACTTCCTCTCTGGGTGGTCAAAAATACAGTGCATTTAAGTACTGATTATTTTCATGAAGCACAGTCTCAGAAAGTGTATAACCTTTTGCCCTTGCAAGAAAAAGAAATAAATGCTCAGTGCAGTAGATTTCTTGTCAGTGACATCACCACGGAGTTTTCTAGCACAAGCCTAAACCATCTTCCTGCTCAAGGACAGTCAGTCTCTCTAGAAATGGTATAGAGGGAGGAAGACTGAGTGATATAAATATATCTCCTATGCTGATATAAATCATTAACTGCCTAAATGTTAATACTACTCAGGCAAGACTATTCAGGGATTACAAAGAAAGAATGTGGGTTTGGAGCATTTCGTTTTCCTACGTTTCTTGAATGAAAGATTTAAGACTGAAAGACAGCAGCAAGCTTTATCTTACGGTCCCAGAACTTTACCACTTCATTGTTGCCTCTTTGAGTTTGGTGTAGCACTTTGCTTATAGCCATCTTATAGGAGTTGTGTGAGGATTATTTTATGAAGTATCTGAATAATAAGTATTGTTAAATAATATTCACTGTTTAGGGAAACAAATTCATCTACAGATGGATGAACTACATGAATTACAATGAAAATAAACCCCAAACTTTACCTTCTGCTGAATATGCCACAAAAAATAGGTGAATATTTTAAGCCCTATCCCAGTACTTTTCCTCTCTCTCTCTCTCTCTCTCTCTCTCTGTCACACACACACACACACACACTTTATGATTTTGGCATAAAATAGTGAAAGAAATTATGAAAGGATAGATTGTTCTTATGATGAAGTGTTTTTGGTTAATTGCCAATGAGCCTTGTAGAGGAATCCAAAATTTCAGATCAGTATCAGGGCTAGAGTTCTTGAGGGGATAAACTCCTACTCTTGGCACTTAATCCCAAATCCAAGTAGAGGAGGCGTTCGTTAGAATCTAACCATCTGAGTTAAGTTTTAAATGCGTGGTAACAATACAACTTTGTGCTCAAATAATATAAATGGTTACCACTCAATTATGTTTATAAAAATAATCACTTGAAATATATCTAATAGTCATATCCAAGAACTTAGCAATATTCTTTTGAGTACGTTACAGGACAAAACAGATGCAAATAGAAATTTTATTTTTCAGTTCAGGTCAGTCACTCAGTCATGCCTGACGCTTTGCGACACCGTGAACCGCAGCACACCAGGCCTCCCTGTCCATCACCAACTCCTGGAGTTTCCCCAAACTCATGTCCATTGAGTCAGTGATGCCATCCAACCATCTCATCTTCTGTTGTCCCCATCTCCTCCTGCCCTCAATCTTTCCTAGCATCAGGGTCTTTTCAAATGAGTCAGCTGTTCACATCGGGTAGCCAAAGTATTAGAGTTTCAGCTCCAACATCAGTCCTTCCAATGAACACCCAGGACTGATCTCCTTTAGGATGGACTGGTTGGATCTCCTTGCAGTCCAAGGGACCCTCAAGAGTCTTCTCCAACACCACAGTTCAAAAGCATCAATTCTTCGGCGCTCAGCTTTCTTCATAGTCCAACTCTCACATCCATATATGATCACTGGAAAAACCATAGCCTTGACTAGACAGACCTTTGTTGACAAAGTAATGTCTCTGCTTTTTAATATGCTGTCTAGGTTGGTCATAACTTTTCTTCCAAGGAGTAAGCATCTTTTAATTTCATGGTTGCAATCACCATCTGCAGTGATTTTGGAGCCCCAAAAAATAAGTCAGCCACTGTTTCCCCATCTATTTCCCATGAAGTGATGGGACCAGATGCCATGATCTTCATTTTCTGAATGTTGAGCTTTAAGCCAACTTTTTCACTCTCCTCTTTCACTTTCATCAAGAAGCTCTTTAGTTCTTCCTCACTTTCTGCCATAAGGGTGGTGTCATCTGCATATCTGAGGTTATTGATATTTCTCCTGGCAATCTTGATTCCAGCTTGTGCTTCTTCCAGCCCAGCGTTTCTCATGATGTACTCTGCATATAAGTTAAATAAGCAGGGTGACAATATACAGCCTTGACGAACTCCTTTTCCTATTTGGAACCAGTCTGTTGTTCCATGTCCATTTCTAGCTGTTGCTTCCTGCCTTGCATACAGGTTTCTCAAGAGGCAGGTCAGGTGGTCTGGTATTCCCATCTCTTTCAGAATTTTCCACAATTTATTGTGATCCACACAGTCAGAGTCTTTGGCATAGTCAATAAAGCAGAAATAGATGTTTTTCTGGAACTCTCTTGCTTTTTCCATGATCCAGAGGATGTTGGCAATTTGATCTCTGGTTCCTTTGCCTTTTCTAAAACCAGCCTGAACATCTGGAATTCCACGGTTCACGTATTGCTGAAGCCTGGCTTGGAGAATTTTGAGCATTACTTTACTAGCATGTGAGATGAGTGCAATTGTGCAGTAGTTTGAGCATTCTTTGGCATTGCCTTTCTTTGGGGTTGGAATGAAAACTGACCTCCAGTCCGTGGCCACTGCTGAGTTTTCCAAATTTGCTGGCATGTTGAGTGCAGCACTTTCACAGCATCATCTTTCAGGATTTGAAATAGCTCAACTGGAATTCCATCACCTCCACTAGCTTTGTTCGTAGTGATGCTTCCTAAGGCCCACTTGACTTCACATTCCAAGATGTCTGGCTCTAGGGGAGTGATCACACCATCTTGATTATCTGGGTCATGAAGATCTTTTTTGTACAGTTTTTCTGTGTATTCTTGCCACCTCTTCTTAATATCTTCTGCTTCTGTTAGGTCCATACCATTTCTGTCCTTTATCAAGCCCATCTTTGCATAAAATGTTCCCTTGGTATCTCTAATTTTCTTGAAGAGATCTCTAGTCTTTCCCATTGTATTGTTTTCCTCTATTTCTTTGCATTGGTCACTGAAGAAGGCTTTCTTATCTCTCCTTGCTATTCTTTGGAACTCTGCATATTTGAATGCAGGGTATATCTTTCCTTTTCTCCTTTGCTTTTCGCTTCTCTTCTTTTCACAGCTATTTGTAAGGCCTCCTCAGACAGCCATTTTGCTTTTCTGCATTTATTTTTCCTGGGGATGGTCTTGATCCCTGTCTCCAGTACAATGTCATGAACCTCCATCCATAGTTCATCAGGTACTCTATCAGATCTACTCCCTTAAATCTATTTCTCATTTCCACTGTATAATCATAAGGGATTTGATTTAGGTCATACCTGAATGGTTCAGTGGTTTTCCCCACTTTCTTCAATTTAAGTCTGAATTTGGCAATAAGGAGTTCATGATCTGAACCACAGTCAGCTCCCAGTATGTTTTTGCTAACTTTATAGAGCTTCTCCATCTTTGGCTGCAAAGAATATAATCAGTCTGATTTCGGTGTTGGCCATCTGGTGATGTCCATGTATACAGTCTTCTCTTGTGTTGTTGGAAGAGGATGTTTTCTATGACCAGTGCGTTCTCTTGGCAAAACTCTATTAGCCTTTGCCCTGCTTCATCCTGTACTTCAGGGTCAAATTTGCCTGTTACTCTGGTGTTCCTTCACTTCCTTTGCATTCTAGTCCCCTATAATGAAAAGGACATCTTTTTTGGGTGTTAGTTCTAAAAGCTCTGGGAGGTCTTCATAGAACCGTCCAACATCAGCTTCTTCAGCGTTACTGGTTGGGGCATAGACTTGCATTACAGTGATATTGAATGGTTTGCCTTGGAAACGAACAGAGAACATTCTGTCATTTTTGAGATTGCATCCAAGTACTGCATTTTGGACTCTTTTGTTGACTATGATGGCTACTCCATTTCTTCTAAGGGATTCCTGCCCACAGTAGTAGATATAATGGTCATCTGAGTTAAATTCACCCATTCCAGTCCATTTTAGTTCGCTGATTCCTAGAATGCTGACATTCATTCTTGCCATCTCCTGTTTGACCACTTCCAATTTGCCTTGATTGATGGAACTAACATTCCAGGTTCCTATGCAATATTGCTCTTTACAGCATCAGACCTTGCTTCTATCACCAGTCACATCCACAACTGGGTGTTCTTTTTGCTTTGGCTCCATCCCTTCATTCTTTCTGGAGTTATTTCTCCACTAATCTCCAGTAGCATATTGGATCTAGTAGTCGGCGCAGGACCAGTGGTGGCCCGGTACAGGAGCCGCCGAGAGGAGCTACCCCCACATCCAAGGTCAGGAGTGGCAGCTGTGAGGAGATACCCCATGTCCAAGGTAAAAGAAACCCAAGTAAGATGGTAGGCGCTAAGAGAGGGCATCAGAGGGCAGACAGACTGAAATCACAATCACAGAAAACTAGCCAATCTGATTACATGGACCACAGCCTTGTCTAACTCAATGAAACTAAGCCATGCCGTGTGGGGCCACCCATAGACTGACGGGTCATTGTGGAGAGGTCCAACAGAATGTGGCCCACTGGAGAAGGGAATGGCAAACCACTTCAGTACTCTTGCCTTGAGAACCCCATGAACAGTATGAAAAGGCAAAAAGATAGGACACTGAAAGATGAACTCCCCAGGTCGGTAGGTGCCCAATATGCTACTGGAGATCAGTGGAGAGGTAACCCCTAAAAGAGTGTTATTTTTAGAGGAGTTTTACTTTCCTAATACTGGGATTTTATTTTTCTTAGGCTAAAGACAAGTTCAGCATGCTGTGCTGTGCGTGCTCAGTTGCTCAGTCATGTCCGACTATTTGCAGCCCCACAAACTACAACCTGCCAGGCTTCTCTGTCCAACGAATTTTCCAGAAAGAGTACTGGAGGAGGTAGCTATTTCCTTCTCCAGGGGATCTTCTCGACCCAAGGACAGAACCTGAATCTCTTGTGTCTTCTGCATTGGCAGGCTAATTCTTTACAACTGGCCCACTTGGGAAGCCCTCAGCATGTTGAATGCCATGAAATTTCATATAAGCCTGTTGCTTATGCTTTACCACAGTATGAACAGTGTGAAACCTTTGGGATTATCTGAAAACAGAATTATCTGTTCTAAATAGGCTGAGTTTGTGTCTGTATTGTGGTCCTAGAAAGAGGGGAAAAGGTTTCTCTAAGTAAGAGGCCAATAGAATTGCCAGGAAGCCAAATTTTGCCTTAATATCAACAGATTGCCAAGGTGAATAATAATACTACTTTCTGCCTGCATTACACATTAGATTTTATATTAGTCAATGAAAAATAATTTTAGGACTAGAAGGAGGAACACTGTAACCATGAGCAGAAGTAGCAAGGGAACTTCTTTTTAAGCTCAAGTCTCATACTTCTTGCTCTGCTGAAAACAGGGAAACCACAAGGCATTCAGGGTGGATGTAGCTGGGGAAGACACCCACTCACAAGATGGTTCATTTACATGGCAGGGAAACTGCTACAGACTGCTCTCCCCAAGGCAGTTTGGACTTCCCCTTACACAACTTACTCAGGTTCCAAGAGTGAGTGTCCTCAGAAGCAGGAAGTGAAAGCTACCCATTCCTCAAGGTCTGGATGCAGAACATGCACTTTGCCGTGTTCAACTGTTAGTCAAGCAGTTACAGAGCCCATGCTCAAGGGGAGGAGACATAGAACCACTTCTCTATAGGAGACCCTATTTTAAAACCACCACTATGTATAAATCATCAAAACAAATGCATACTACTTTTTAACCTGATCTTGCCCTTATAATCTTACCTGGGCATGTCTGTCCCAATCTTGGAAAATTAAGTACATCCCCAAGTTCAGCTAGCAAATCCTAATGTTTCAAAGAATCACAACAAAATAGGCTAGAAACTGTGTGACTTTACCTTTATTTAGGGGCTTCCCAGATGGCACGGTGGTAAAGAACCCACCTGCCAATGCAGGAGATGCAAGAGAGGCAGGTTCGGTCCCTGGGTGGGAAAGATCTCTTAGAGAAGGAAAAAGAAACCCACTCCAGTATTCTTGCTTGGAGAATCTGCAGGGACAGAGGAGCCGTGGGCTACAGTCCATGGGGTCACAAAGAGTTGGACGCAGCTGAGCAACTAAACAACAACAACACCTTTACTGGGGTATGTTGTCAATTTAACTGAAACAAGGGAAATCTCTTTAAAATATTGTCCTGAAGCAATAATTGGCTCCAGAGATTATAAACTATCTCTTTAATTTCTTGCACCACCATTCAAGAATCCCTTAATGTTTTCCCCTCTTCCTTTAACCTCTGAAATCTAGGTGGATTAGCTGGAGATATATCTTAAAGGGCTTGTAGTTGTTGGAGAAGGCGATGGCACCCCACTCCAGTACTGGAAAATCCCATGGATGGAAGAGCCTGGTAGGCTGCAGTCCATGGGGCCGTGAAGAGTCGGACACGACTGTGCGACTGCACTTTCACTTTTCACTTTCATGCATTGGAGAAGGAAATAGCAACCCACTCCAGTGTTCTTGCCTGGAGAATCCCAGGGATGGGGAGCCTGGTGGGCTGCCGTCTATGGGGCTGCACAGAGTCGGACAGGACTGAAGTGACTTAGCAGCGGCAGTTGTCTGTCGAGTCTGTATTTTGCAAGCTTATTTTCTCCTTGTCATGCATTCCTAATCACTAGTTATTCTGAGCATCTACTGTATGCTAGGCACTGGGAATTTTTCAAAATACATGATGTGTTCTTTTATGGACATAGACCAGTGGGAAAGATACTTTTAATAAAGCAAAGAATCCTAAAATAAAGAATCAAAAAAATACTAAAATAAAACTAAATATAAAATTACATGTGCTTTCTGGAACATGGACAGTTCCAAATAGGTGCCATGGAGCTGATTTTAAGAAACAAGTGAAGATGCCTCAAGCAAATGGAGAAAAGCTGATCAGCACATGTGGCAAATAAATAGAAGTCACTAGGTGGGCGGCTCTGAGAAATGATCATTCATATTAGTGTGTGTGTAGAAGACAGAATAAAAGAAGGAACAAGGAAATGGGGCTAGAAAAGTAGATTGAGCCAAATCATGAGTGTTGTGTTCTGGGACCAAGTGTTTGAACTTGCTCTCGTGTGTTATAGAAGGGAAATAGTAATTCCAGATTCTCCTTTAGAATCTGGCAGTACATTGGCTAGTGACAGAGAATTTATCCCACTATAATACAGCGGTTATTTTTTGAAGAAACCTCAACTTTTCCAAATTTGGTTTTTATAAGACTTGCTTTAAAAGAAAATATATGTCAGAGAATTTCTAGCTACATATACACAGTTGAAAAACTTAACCATAGAGCAAATATGGTGATTGATTATTCCAAGCTTTGACAACAGAGCAGGACCCACCAAACTTCCCTGGTGGCTCAGATGGTAAAGAATTTGCCTGCAATGCAGGAGACCAGGTATCCATCGCTGGGTTGGGAAGATCTCCTGAAGGAAATGCCAACCTACTCCAGTATTCTTGCCTGGAGAATTCTATGGACAGAGGAGCCTGGCGGGCTACAGTTCATGGGGTTGCGAAGAGTTGGACACGACTCAGCCACTAACACATACACACAGGACCCCGTGGTGCCTTCCTGGGACAGACTCCTCCTCCATACTCTCTGCTTTAGCTCCTCTCTGAGGTACCTTGATGGCAATATTTGATGCACATTTCCTGAGTTGTTTTACAGATTCGAAAACCCCGCACCAAATGGAAGATGTTAATTACTTGATGAGTATGAGCACATAGCCCCAGGCCTCTAGGAACCAAAGGACTGAAAAAGTTAACCCCTGTGACACTACCCTGTTACCTAACCATCAGCCAATCAGAGAACTGTGCACAAACTGATCACAAGGTGTGACCAACCACTCCTGCCCACCTCCGTCACCTGGCTTTTAAAAATGCTTTGCCGAAACCCTTTGGTCTTTTGAGAGGTATGAGGCTTCCCCTGTGGCTCAGGTGGTAAAGAATCTGCCTGCCAATGCAGGAGACTTCAGTTTGATCCCTGGGTTGTGAAGATCCCCTAGAGAAGGAAATGGCAATTCTTGTCTAGAAAATTCCATGGACAGAGGAGCCTGCTGGGCTACAGTCAATGTGATCACAAAGAGCTGGACATGACTGAAAACACAAGCATACACCTATCTCCATGCATCCTCAGTTCCTCAGTGTTAGTCGCTCATTCGTGCCGTTTGCAACCAATGGACTGCAGCCCACAGGGCTTCTCTACCCATGGGATTTTCCAGGCAAGGATACTTGAATGGTTTTCCATTTCCTTCTCCAGGGGATCTTCCCAACCCAGGAATCGAACCTGGGTCTCCCGCATTGTGTAGATTCTTTACCGACTGAGCTACCAGGGAAGCCCTTCTCCATGCATGGCCCTACATTAAACCTTTCTTTGCTCCAAAATACAACCTTTCAGTTCGTTTGGCCTCACTGTGTGTTAGGCACACAACTTGTGCAAACACTTTGGGTTCAGAGTAAAGGTCTGTCTTTACAGTCTTCATGGTTCTCTTAAAATGCTTTTCACCATTATATGCTGTTAGAACAAAGCATATAGATACTCAAAGGCAGCCATGGTCTGTGTGATAGTTCCCCCTCCCCTACCCAGAAATTTGGTGTTAAGGCAATATCAATCTATACAGTGTAGCTCATATTCCCTGGCTAATAGATGGCATATTGTCCAACCTTCCTTATGAAAATATGCTATTGGGAAACTGCCATGTTCAAAGAGCTGTCTCAGGAAATGAGGAGGGTATCTTATTAAGAGAAAAGAATGGAGGTGTGAGCCTAAATTGAAAAGTTGTCTTGAGCTATTCTACTAACGTCTTATAAAATTTTCAGGTAAAAACTTCATGGGGGATGGGAAGATACTCTAATTTTAAAAAGACTTTTGAAAATGTCCTATTGAGATTAATCAATATGCTTTCCTTGGGGTTTCCTAGGTGGCTCGACAGTAAAGAACCTACTTTCCAATGCAGGAGATGCAGGAGCTACAGGTTTGATCTCTGAGTTGGGAAGACCCCCTGGAGTAAAAAATGGCAACCCACTCCAGTATTCTAGCCTTGGAAATCCCATGGACAGAGGAGTCTCATGGGCACAGTCCATAGCGTCTGAAAGAGTCAGATACGACTGAGCACGCATGCAATATGCTTTTCTACACATGCCCTATTCATTTTTCCAAACTGAAAATCCACAAAGTAAAAATGAAACTCATTACAGTTCAAGACCTACAATGGCTTTTACTCACCTATCGTCTGAAACCTCAAGTGAAATCTAAAATGTATTAAGTCTTCTAGTTGATTTCTAGTCTCTCCCTTCTATATCTATGTACACATTGCTGTCTCAATTAGCACCTTATTTTTATGTAGTCATCTCCCTAAAAATGTTTCAAAGACTCATTATCCCACACCCCATCATGTGAAGGCCCCCATCTCTCCTGTATTGCTGGGGATTGTTGATTGTCAAGGGGTTAATTTTCCTATGGTCACTAATGACTTCTTCTGAATTCAACATGGGCTGTTCTGGTCTTGCCTTCTGCATGTGCTGTCTCTTCCCACAGTCTGAACACAACCATCAGGCTGGACACCACCAGAATTCTTCCTGCCCCAAACTGCTTCCTACTCAGGGCTGTATGACGTATACAGCATATACTGCATCATACTAGTAAGAGGGTTTGTGTGAGCCTGTTGCAAAGCAAATAACAGAGCTGAATGTCTAACATTCTGTTCTGAAGTCTTTGGGGCATTCCTATACTCTGCACCTAATTACAATGTGTGAATTTTTCCCCCTACACCAAGAAATTCTCAGACAGCAGCTGGTTGTCCAACAATTTAACTCAATTCTGACTACCTGGAGGGAGCATCAGATGCCACAGGTTAAGGGCTCAGTCCTTTACAATGCTAACCCTCACCACTACTTCAGACGCCCATCCCAAGTCCAGTTGTCACATGGGCTCCTGAAGAACCGGCTGTAAATCGCAGGTTCCCCTCCTTGCATAGATTAATTTGCCAGAGTGGCTCACAGAACTCAAAGAAATATTTTACTCTCTAGATCACTGGTTTACTATGTGTGCTAATTCACTTCAGTCATATCTGACTCTTTGCAACCCTATGGACTATAGCCCACCAGGCTCCTCTGTCCATGAGATTCTCCAGGCAAGGATACTGGAGTGGGTTGCCATACCCTTCTCCAGAGGATCTTCTTGACCCAGGGATGAACCCATGTCCCTTGCATCTCCTGCATTGGCAGATGGGTTCTTTACCACTAGCGCGACCTGGTTTATTATAAAAGGAACAGCTAGATGAAAGAGATGCACAGAGCAAGGTGTGGGGAACAGGCAGGGAGCTTCCCCCAGGGCACACCACTCTCCTCCAATCTCAATGTATTCACCAACCACAAATTCTCCAAACCCATCCTTCTGGTGTTTTATGGACACGTCACTACAGAGCCATGTTTGATTAAGTAATTGGCTGCTGCTGCTGAATTCATCCTTTCTTCCCTCCTTGGAGGTCAGTGAGGGTGGGACTGAGAGGTCCAGGCTTCTAATCACATGGTTGGTTCCCCTGGCAACCAGCCCCCTCCTTAGATGTTTCCTAAAAGTCACTTATTAATGTAACAAAAGAAACCTTTGCTCTCATCACAGGGAATTCCAAGAGTTTGGGGAACTCTGTACCAGGACAGGCTTGAGAATGTGTGCTCAGTTACATCCAACTCTTTGCCATCCCCTGGACTGTAGCCCACCAGGATCCTCTGTCCATGGGATTTCCCAGGTAAGAATACTGGAGTAGGGTGCATTTCCTCATCCAGGGATCTTCCTGACCCAGGGATTGAAGCCTCGTCTCTTATGTCTCCTGCATTAGCAGGCAGCTTCTTTACCAACTGAGCCACCTGGGAAGCCCCACCAGGAACAGGCAGAAGACCAAATATATATTTCTTATTGTAAATCACAATGTCACACCACCTCTGGGAACTTCTCAAGGCCATTCCCCTCATAAAAGCATACTGCTCCATCAGCCTCCCTTCTTAGCCCCACGTCCTTAGTTTCCTCAGTTCAGTTCGGTTCAGTCACTCAGTCGTGTCCGACTCTTTGTGACCCCATGAACTGCAGCACGCCAGGCCTCCCTGTCTATCACCAACTCCTAGAGTTCACTCAGACTCACGTCCATTGAGTCGGTGATGCCATCCAGCCATCTCATCCTTTGTCATCCCCTTTTCCTCCTGCCCTCAATCCCTCCCAGCATCAGAGTCTTTTCTAATGAGTCAACTCTTCCCATGAAGTGGTCAAAGTACTGGAGTTTCAGCTTTAGCATCATTCCTTCCAAAGAACACCCAGGACCAATCTCCTTCAGAATGGACTGGTTGGATCTCCTTGCAGTCCAAGGGGCTCTCAAGAGTCTTCTCCAACACAACAGTTCAAAAGCATCAATTCTTCAGCGCTCAGCCTTCTTCACAGTCCAACTCTCACATCCATACATGACCACAGGAAAAACCATAGTCTTGACTAGACGGACCTTTGTTGGCAAAGTAATGGCTCTGCTTTTCAATATGCTATCTAGGTTGGTCATAACTTTCCTTCCAAGGAGTAAGTGTCTTTTAATTTCATGGCTGCAGTCATCATTTGCAGTGATTTTGGAGCCCAAAAAAATAAAGTCTGACACTGTTTCCACTGTTTCCCCATCTATTTGCCATGAAGTGATGGGACCAGATGCCATGATCTTCGTTTTCTGAATGTTGAGCTTTAAGCCAACTTTTTCACTCTCCTCTTTCACTTTAGTCAAGAGGCTTTTGAGTTCCTCTTCACTTTCTGCCATAAGGGTGGTGTCATCTGCATATCTGAGGTGATTGATATTTCTCCCAGCAATCTTGATTTCAGCTTGTGTTTCTTCCAGTCCAGCGTTTCTAAAGATGTACTCTGTATAGAAGTTAAATAAACAGGGTGACAGTACACAGCCTTGATGTACTCCTTTTCCTATTTGGAACCAGTCTGTTGTTCCATGTCCAGTTCTAACTGTTGCTTCCTGACCTGCATACAGATTTCTCAAGAGGCAGATCAGGTGGTCTGGTATTCCCATCTCTTGAAGGATTTTCCACAGTTTATTGTGATCCACACAGTCAAAGGCTTTTGCATAGTCTATTGAACTTAGAGAAGCACTAAATTAGAGAACTCCGTACATTTCTACGATCATATAAACTTCACAAATGCTTGCTCGTTAAGCTCTGTATTCAACTAGGACTGCTGGCTCAGAGTATGAGGATGCCAAATGCCCTACATCTCCCCTCATCACCTCCCCCCGAAAAAAGCAAAAAAAATTTAAAATTTTTATTTTATTTATTTATTATTTTTGGCTGTATTGAGTCTTCATTCTGCACATCGACTTTCTCTTGTTGAGATGAGTGGATGCTACCTTCATTGCAGCGCTCGGGCTCCTCAATGCGATGGCTTCTCTTGTGGTATTCAGGCTCTGGGCTCGAGGGCTTCAGTAGCTGCAGTTTGCAGACTCAGGAATTACAGCACGCAGGTTCAGTTGCTCCCTGGCATGTGCGATGCTCCTGGATCAAGGATCGAACCCATGTCCCCTGCACTGGTAGGCGGATTTTTATCCATTGTACCGCCTGAGAAGTCAAAAAAATCAAATAGTTTAATAAGGCAAGAGTAATGAGAAAGGAAAGGCTTTAGTTCCAAACTGAAGTTATTCACAAAAATTTAAAAATAATTTTCAGATTTCTAGTTCCCTTCTATAACCCCCCAAAATAAGGGCTTTTTTCCCACACCTTTGTAAATGCTTCATTTTTAAATTTTGTGAATTTATCCACTCCATCTAGATAATAAATGTGTTACTTTCATTTGTTAGCAACTAAAGAACATACACTTTGTTAAGAACTGTAATTTCCATGTTTTAGAAATTATGTCCCTGAAAGAAGTATTACAGTTTAACCTTCACTTATATTAGGAACATTTTACGAACATACGTAAATGCTGTTTGAATTTGCCAAATGGAGATTTTGCTAGTTCTTTTGCAGCTAACAAAAACCACTATAGATGCCCATCATTACCTGGTGTTTCTTTGCTAACTTTGGGTTTATTTGCTTATTTTTTGCTATCTTTTTAAGAAGGAGAGATTAGAAAAGATATGGGATTGTGTTATAGAAGAATAAATTACACATTACAGGCTTATTCAAAATCTTCAAATATTGAACAAATGGGGAGGGGTTCAGGAAGCTCAAAGGAGATATACTCAGCTGGTTTTTATTTAAACTCAAATAGTTTTTTTTAAGAAACTAAACTTTTCAGTTTCCTTTAGATTTTATCAGCAAAGTTTTCACAGGCTCTCTTTGGTGTAAAAATAAGCCTAATATACTACTTTGAATTAAAATAATAAATGTACAGCCATATCATAAAGATTTTGAAAGCTATAGAAACAGGTACACTTGAAGTCAGTACATACAATCTTTATATCCTGTTTTTTATTTCCTTCTTTTTGTTTTTTAGTAATATCACTGGACTTTCTTATGTAATTTTATTATAGGCATAGTACATGTTGCTTCATAGTCTTCATAAACTAGTTAAGATGATCATTGAGTCAAATCTCATGACTTATCTATTCACTTACTATTTCCAAATGCTTCCTATTATAAGCAATGCTTCCAGAAACATATTCAGGGACTTCCCTGGTGGTCCAGTGGTTAAGAATCCGCCTGCCAATGCAGGGACATGGGTTCAGTTCCCGGTCTGGGGAGATGCCACATGCCACAGAGCAGCTAAGCTTATGTGCAACAACTACTGAGCCTGCACTGTAGAGCCCGAGTGCTACCACTACTGAAGCCAGGGAGCCTAGAGCCTGCGCACCGCAGTGAAGAGTAGCCCCTGCTGTCTGCAGCTAGACAAAGCCTACGTGTAGCTCTGCAACTAGAGAAAGCCTACATGGAGCGCAAAGACCCAGCATAACCAAAAATAATAAATAAAATAAAGTGTTTCTTTAAAAAAAAAAGAAAGAAAGATCATATTCATGCATATTGCTTTTCTACATATTGGGTTTTGAGGGAGTATCCAAAAATGCTAAAATAAAATAGAAGAGTTTAAATGAAAACTATAATTGGATAAAACATGAATGTTTTCTAAATGACTCTCCCATTCTCAAATTCAAAAATGAAAGAAAAAAAAAATCTGGAAGAAAAAGCTCACAAGTAACTATCCAGGTAACTCAAAAACACTTTTTTCTCAATAATTACCTGGCAAGTTTGAATTTAATCCCCTTCCTGAGAACTTTGCTTTACATGAGCAGACACCATCCTTAAGGTTTGTCAGCACAATTAAAGCTCTGGGTACTCCCAAGTCTTAGGGCTTCACATTATTTGTCAGCAAAGAAACGTTTTAACCAAGGATGGAATGATTAGAATTCTAATTCATACGTTTTGTGGGGTTACTACCAAGGAATATCAGCTTTATTCATTAGCTGTTCATTCTTAGAGAACCATACTGATATTTCTTTTTAAATTTTTTATTGGAGTATGGTTGCTTTAGAATGTTGTGTTAGTTTCTACTGTATGACAAAGTCAATCAGCTATGCATATAGAAATATTCCCTCTTTTTTGGATTTCCTTTAGGTCGCCACAGAGCCTTGAGTAGGGTTCCCTGAGCTATACAGTTAGATTCTTATTAGTTATCTATTTTATATGTAGTATCAATAGTGTATATGTGTCAATCTCCCCAAAATAAACAAAACTGGGTCACTTGTGGAGACCTGGATGGACCTAGAGACTGCCACAGACAGTGAAGTAAGTCAGAAAGAGAAAAACAAATACATATTAACACACACATGTGAAAGCTAGAAAAATGACACAGATGATCTTATTTGCAAAACAGACACAGATGCAGAGGACAAATGTATGGACACCAAGGAAGGAAGGGGAGTGAGATGAATTGAGAGACTGGGATTGACACATATATACTATTGATTATTCTTATATCCATTTATTCTCTGCTGTTGGTCTTTCATTTTCAAGTGTATGTCAAAATCCAATGGAAAAAACATCTCAGACAAATGACGAACAAGCGTTCTAAAGTTAAGAGAAAAAGATTAGTGGATTGTGTGACAATAATTTTGCAAAGACACTGTTGCTACTTTGAAAACCCTAAAGCTACCTTCCCAGACTAGATAGGTGATGTAGGCACAAGCACGTTCAGAAGAGCACGGTGGCCTGGCAGCACTTTCTTCTGTGAACACAGAATTTCTGAGCTCAGAACACTGTTGACAAATGATAATTAATTTAATTGTGAACAGCTGTTTCCTAAGCCTGTGCCTTTTCAAGTGAGGGGGCTGAACACAAACACAATCACCAGCCAGGAGCTGGGAGGACAGGACTTCAGAGAACGTGCTGCCCTTGCTCTGGAGACACGGAGAAGTACATCTTCTGAAAAACATGGAAACGTGCTATTTCTTCATTTTAGGAGGAGCCTCTTGTCTCCACTTCTTGAATTTCATTACTGAACCTCACTTGGGAACATTAGCAAATGACCTGTCCAAAATGTAACTGGTTTTGTCCACAGGAAAAGAGACAACCCCAGATCATTCTCAAAAAGCATAATGAGTCAACGGTTAAGTATTACAATTCCTTATTGAGGCAGTTAGATTTGTGTTAAGTTCTGGGGTATAACTTTTTTACCTTCATGAAAGTAGATTGTGTTAGAAATTCAAGATTAATGATCCCTAACAACTGTAATGGAGAAGGAAATGGCAACCCACTCCAGTGTTCTTGCCTGGAGAATCCCAGGGATGGGTAGGCTGCTGTCTATGGGGTCGCAGAGTCGGACACGACTGAAGTGACTTAGCAGCAGCAGCAGTGGCAACAACTGTAAAAAGTATAATTAGTGGGAAATGTACAATTAAACATGGTGGAGACTATTGAAGCTGAAGTGATTCTGGGCTCAATATGCAGTGTTATTAGGTCCCAATATGCTTATCTCCTGTTGATTCTGATCAGACTTAGCCATTAATCACTTTAACTCATAACTCAAACATGTACTGCTGACAATAGCCATTTTATAGCCTGAAGTTTAGAGAATATGGAATTCTTCATTGCTGTTATTTGTTTTTGCCTCCACTTTGCTCTTAAACTTTTTCTGAACTGTTTTTCAAATTACTTCACTTCCATCTCAGTTCAGTTCAGTTCAGTCGCTCAGTCGTGTCCGACTCTTTGTGATCCCATGAATCGCAGCACCCCAGGCTTCCCTGTCCATCACCAACTCCCGGAGTTCACTCAGACTCACGTCCATCAAGTCAGTGATGCCATCCAGCCATCTCATCCTCTGTCGTCCCCTTCTCCTCCTGCCCCCAATCCCTCCCAGCATCAGAGTCTTTTCCAATAAATCAACTCTTCAAAATGAGGTGGCTAAAGTACTGGAGTTTCAGCTTTAGCATCATTCCTTCCAAAGAAATCCCAGGGCTGATCTTCAGAATGGACTGGTTGGATCTCCTTGCAGTCCAAGGGACTCTCAAGAGTCTTCTCCAACACCATAGTTCAAAAGCATCAGTTCTTTGCACTCAGCCTTCTTCACAGTCCAACTCTCACATCCATACATGACCACAGGAAAAACCATAGCTTTGACTAGATGGACCTTTATTGGCAAAGTAATGTCTCTGCTTTTCAATATGCTATCTAGGTTGGTCATAACTTTTCTTCCAAGGAGTCACTTCCATCTAGTCATTGACAATTAGTTTTGTTCCATTACCACAAAGAAAAATACTGTAGAAGAGGGGTTGTTTTTTTTTTTGGCTGCACTGCACAGCTTGTAGGATCTTAGTTCCCCAAGCAGGTATTGAACCCAGATCCTTGGCAGTAAGAATACAACAGACTCTTAACCACTGGACCACCAAGAAATTCCTGCTGAAGATTTGAGTTTCAAAAAAAAAGTATTGCTTGACTTGAAGCCTTCAAATGGAACCTCAGAAGAATTTATTTTCAATCATATCTATACAATAGAGCATATATATCAGAACATACATATAATAAATATATATATATGTATATGAGAAGAAGAAATACTGTGTTCATATATGCTGGTGACTGAAGAACGTATCCACTGACTTAACTTATTAAACTAGGTGGTTACTTAAGTTTGGGATTTAAAGAAGTCTTGGGAATCTGGCTGCTGAAGAATATCTGTACTGTCAAAACAGTTACACCAGGTACCCTTTGAAGGTTTAAAGGATTTCTACTGGAATTTAGCTATTGTCTATCCAGGCACAATTTAGCCATGATAAGTTCTAGATTTTACAGAGCCAATCTGATTTCAAATCACTATTCTATTGTCTTTGAATCATCAATGTTTCTCAAAAAAAAAAAAAATATATATATATATATACCATCAGTGCCCAAACTCTACATACCAGGTTACACAAAAGTCTGGAAGTGATTCACAAATGCCAGACCAATTTTTGATTTATAATATACTTTGGTCACTGTATATATAATTTTAAAAAGTAATATATGAAACTATTTGCAAGCAATGTATTCAACACAGAATGACTGAGTGCCAGCTCTGGTCTCACCGACTGTTCACCTTGCTGTGGGATGTCCTGGGCTGGGGTAGATGTGAGAAACAGACAAGTTATCTGCCTTCACAGAGCTTATATTTTAGTGATGGGAGACTAACAATGAACAAAATAAGTAAGTACAGCAATGCAGCCTGCTAGAAGATGCTGTTATGCTGGGAAACAAGACAGGGGAGGGTCAGAAGGGAAGCCTAGAGTGGGTTTACTGAAATTTTAAATATGTTAGACAGGGAAGGAGTCCCTAAGAAGGCGACATGCCAGATGATAGGAAGATGAGGAACAAGCCAAGTGGAGACGTGGAAGAATTTCGTCAGGAGGATAGTGAGCACAGGGATTCGGGGTGGGGGTCGGTCTGGTGTGTGTGAGCAACAGGAAGGAAGCACAACTAGACTGGAGAGCATGGAGGAGGGTAGAAGAAGGTCCGATCAGAGAGGTAAGGGGGAAGCCTTAGTGCATAAGGGATCTTGCTTAAGGATTCCTGATTTTAAAGAATGTCACAAGGACATTCTTCTGTGTTTATTGCAAATGTCTAAAGGAATCTAGGATAAACGGGTTAGTTGTTTTTCACTTAGTTTTGAAGGCTTAAGGGGTTTTGTGTGTTATTCCTCTTGTTTTCCATTTGGCATGAACTACTTATACTTAAAAAAAATTAAACAGACAAGCAACAAGAAAAAGCTACTGAAGCCTGAGAGTTGGATAATATCAGTTACTTTCTCATGTCTAATAACGCATACCTGGGAAACACAACGCACTTGTTATAAATACCCAATGCAAATCAAGAATAAACAGCTACTTTGTTTTAAAATAAATAAAAATAAAAAGTAAAGAATGCCACAAACCTCATAGCTTCAGGCAACAAGGAAGACAGGTTGCTCTCTAGCCCACTATCCGATATGGACAATAATGTCTTAGTGGCTCAACAGTAACACGGTCATTATTTGTGGATTTCAAATCATATAGGGACTCAGTTCAGTTCAGTTCAGTTCAGTCACTCAGTCGTGTCCGACTCTTTGCTACCCCATGAACCGCAGTTAGCCAGGCCTCCCTGTCCATCACCAACTCACAGAGTTCACTCAAACTCATGTGCATCGAGTTGGTGATGCCCTCCAGCCATCTCATCCTCCGTCGTCCCCTTCTCCTCCTGCCCTCAATCCCTCCCAGCATCAGAGTCTTTTCCAATGAGTCAACTCTTCACATCAGGTGGCCAAAGTATTGGAGTTTCAGCTTTAGCATCATTCCTTCCAAAGAACACCCAGGACCAATCTCCTTCAGAATGGACTGGTTGGATCTCCTTGCAGTCCAAGGGGCTCTCAAGAGTCTTCTCCAACACAACAGTTCAAAAGCATCAATTCTTCAGCGCTCAGCCTTCTTCACAGTCCAACTCTCACATCCATACATGACCACAGGAAAAACCATAGTCTTGACTAGACGGACCTTTGTTGGCAAAGTAATGGCTCTGCTTTTCAATATGCTATCTAGGTTGGTCATAACTTTCCTTCCAAGGAGTAAGTGTCTTTTAATTTCATGGCTGCAGTCACCATTTGCAGTGATTTTGGAGCCCAAAAAAATAAAGTCTGACACTGTTTTCACTGTTTCCCCATCTGTTTCCCATGAAGTGATGGGACCAGATGCCATGATCTTTGTTTTCTGAATGTTGAGCTTTAAGCCAACTTTTTCACTCTCTTCTTTCACTTTCATCAAAAGGCTTTTTAGTTCCTCTTCACTTTCTGCCATAAGGGTGGTGTCATCTGCATATCTGAGGTTATTGATATTTCTCCCAGCAATCTTGATTCCAGCTTGTGCTTCTTCCAGCCCAGTGTTTCTCATGATGTACTCTCCATATAAGTTAAATAAGCAGGGTGACAATATACAGCCTTGACATACTCCTATTTGGACATATTTCCTATTTGGAACCAGTCTGTTGTTCCATGTCCAGTTCTAACTGTTGCTTCCTGACCTGCATATAGGTTTCTCAAGAGACAGGTCAGGTGGTCTGGTATTCCCATCTCTTGAAGGATTTTCCACAGTTTATTGTGATCCACAGAGTCAAAGGCTTTGGCATAGTCAATAAAGCAGAAATAGATGTTTTTCTGGAACTCTCTTGCTTTTTCGATGATCCAGAGATGTTGGCAATTTGATCTCTGGTTCCTCTGCCTTTTCTAAAGCCAGCTTGAACATTGGAATTCCATGGTTCAGGTATTGCTGAAGCCTGGCTTGGAGAATTCTAAGCATTACTTTACTAGCATGTGAGATGAGTACAATTGTGCAGTAGTTTGAGCATTCTCTGGCATTGTCTTTCTTTGGGATTGCAATGAAAACTGACGTTTTCCAGTCCTATGACCACTGTTGAGTTTTCCAAATTTGCTGGCATATTGAGTGCAGCACTTTCACAGCATCATCTTTCACGATTTGAAATAGCTCAACTGGAATTCCATCACCTCCACTAGCTTTGTTCATAGTGATGCTTTCTAAGGCCCACTTGACTTCACATTCCAGGATTTCTGGTTCTACAAACACAAATGCATCTTATAATATAGTAACACAGAAAATACAATAATAAAATATAGTTATAAAACATAGTGCCTTGTGAGTTGCAGACAAGGTGCTGGGAGACAGACTTCAGCAGAGAAGATCAGGCATTGAACACAGGAGAGGATTTCAGGAAGAAGGGAGAAGGAGACTTGTTTCCCATAATCCATGTTATTTAGGAAAGAGCAGCGCAGAGTGGGACAATTCGGCATTAGCTGAGGCAGAAGAGCACAGGTCTGCTTGGCACACAGAAGTCTGACATTTTTCGACTTGCATCTTACCACCCATCATATTATTTTCCTACCCCTCTACACTCAGAGCTGCTGCAAACCAGACAGCATCTCTCTGCCCAATTTGAAAAAGGCTCCCCTGCTTCTAGACAGTTTGTTTTCATCTGCTAGAATCTTGTAGCACATTGATTTTGTGAGAACAAGATGCTTTACTGCCATCTGCCAGAATGCCAGGATAAAGCACACACACTGCATCCACAGTGGGAGCACATCTCAAGTTCTGCAGTGCATATGCTGTACAACCGTGCATGGTGGCTGTGCGGGTAGGAGTTAGTTGTGAATAAGGCAGGGCAACAACTCTTTAATCTGGTGCTGCCCAGAAGGATGGGGAAATCTCAGGACTGTATTCATTGGTTCCCCAAAAAATCCTTGATTTTCCATCCTAGCTGGACCTCCATGCTGGTTGCATCCCTGAGGCAGCTTTTCCAAACTTAATCTACTTTTCTCCCATCCCAGGTGATACTCATGGTAAAGAATCTGTCTGCCAATGCAGGAGACATAAGATACGCAGGTTCGATCCCTGGGTCAGGAAGATTCCCCAGAGGAGGAAATGGCAACTACCCACTCCAGTATTCTTGCCTGGAGAATCCCATGGACAGAGGAGCCTGGTGGGCTACAGTCAATGAGGCTACAAAAGAGTCAGACGTGACTTAGCAACTGAGTATGCATTAATCTACTTTTCTCCCACCCCTAGTCTTATCCCTGACCTCTCAAATCAATAGGTAACTTATCTTTCAGTTTTCTTCCTTCCAACTCATTGTTCTCGGTCTTCCCCATCTGCCCCTCTCCACTCCGGACAAAGAGCTGCCCCCGCTGCTTTCTTCCACAATCTGTAGTCACAGTTTTGTCCTCGCCCATCCCCATTAGAACAAAGCTCTATGGGTCACTCTTCTCTACGTCCTCAGTCTCTCCCCCTCTGTTGCCTCCTTTCTCTGAGATCTAACACATGCCAGGCTCCTTCATGCACTAACATAAACTTCTGTCTCCTCTTTCCCTTCAAGATATCTTTACCATCTAGCTTTCTCTTTGATGCCAAACCTCTGGGAAAAAACCTAAGGTAGTGTTTCTCCATAGGAAAACTATGAATTTCCCCTCAGAAAATATGTTCCTATCACCTACATACAAAATTTTCACCCAATTTAAAGAGGTTAATGAATCCTCTGAAGCCCTTCCATGGATCCCAAGGGTCTGGGAATAGGGGCAGAGGGCTCATCAGTTACACTGACTCGGAAACTCACGCTGATACAGCAGCAATGACACCAGATGAGTCTGGCTGCTGGTAGCAGCTACATCTCAGCTACCTGTTAGATCAGCCCTGAGCATCCCGGGAGAGTCCCCCAAAATATCATTTCTGTGACTCAGTCCTGTAAATGACACTGACAATCATATTACATTTCTCAGCCATCCAGGGGTGTGTTTCCTGCTTTCAGTCAGGAATGCTGCCCACCATGCTCACAGATGACTTTCCAATTTGGTTTTAATATTCATGTAAGTAAAATATATGGGGCTTTCCCGGTGGCTCAGCAATAAAGAATCTAGCTGCCAATACAGGAGACATGGGTTCAGTCCTTGGGTTGGGAAGTTCCCCTGGAGAAAGAAACGGCAGCCCACTCCAGTATTTTTGCCTGGAAAATCCCATGGATAGAGAAGCCTGGTGAGCTACAGTCCATGAAGTTGCAGAGTCAGAAATGACTGAGTACGCACACAAGAACAAAGTCAAGTAAAATATAGAATCCAAGAGGGTGGAAACAAGGAGAAACTCTAGAAATATCGAGTCTGGACCTCTCCGTTCTCAGGTCAGCCCCACAGCATCCATGTGACCTTGGGCCAGTATTTAACCTCTTTATTCCTTGGCCTCCTTACCTGTAAAATGAAGGGAATAAACAGCTACCTAACAGAGCCGTCGAGCTAATGGAACAAATTACTTGAGAAAGAATATGAAGAATTTAGCACAGCGTCTGACACATGGAGATCAGTAAGGAGGTTGCTCTGCTTCTCTATGGTTCTTACTCATCTGGTCCACCCCCGACTTGTTAGCAGCAAAGCGAGAAAACTCAGGTGCATAAGGCCTGTTCTGGCAACCTCCCCACTACACCATGTGTGTATAAGTATCACGTTTACATGTAGGAAGGATACAAAACTTTGTAATAGTGTATACAATTGATGTGTGATAGATACTTGATGAAATGAAGAGTTGGGCCACACTGGCCTTCCAAACTCCAGAGAAAGACAAGCTCATAGCATTGTCAAATGAATACAATGATTTGCCTTAGATTTCTCTTTTTAATCAACCTATTTTGGGTACAAACCTCACAAAAGGAGAGAATGTGCAACTGTTTAGCCATTTTTCACTGAAGTGAGTATCTTCGCTCATAACTATGCTGCATTTCATTAAAAATTCACTGGGATATGGAATGGGATCCTGCCTAACCACAAGCTGGGTGAGTAATTATCTGTCCTGATTTTTGAGATTACTCTTAGCTTGCATTCCCGTTTTGTTTAAATGATAATATTAAACTAGCAGGGACTTATCACCACCAGGTCTTCACTGCTGCGCGCCAGCTTGCTCTAGCTGCAGCGCATGGTGCTACTCTCCACTTGTGGTGTGTGGGCTTCTCATTGCAGTGGCTTCTCTTGTTGCGGAGCCCAGGCTCTAGGCACACAGGCTTCAGTGGTTGTGGCACATGGGCTTCCCTGTCCTACAGAATGTGGGCTCTTCGTGGACCAGAGATCAAACCTGTGTCCCCTGCATTGGCAGACAGATTCTGAACCACTGGACCACCAAAGAAGTCCCACCATTTATTACTGTTGTTGTTGCTGTTATTATTATTACACACACACCAAAGAGATTCAAAGAATAAGTAGCATAGAATCCAAGTTACTTTACAAAGGCGGCTCAGAAACTGAGCACTGTCTTTTAAAAATATGTGAATGTTCTGAAATTTTTTTAAAGTTTTAAAAATGTGAGAATGCTATATGCTGTAATAGTTAAGGTCATTAACTATCTCATAGTTAAAGAATAGTCATTTGGTAAGTATAAAGTGGGAGACTTCCCAGGTGGCTCACTGATATAGAACCCGCCTGCGAATGCAGGAGACATAAGAGACGTGGGTTCAATCCCTGGGTCGGGAAGATCCCCTGGAGGAGGGCATGGCAACCCACTCTAGTATTCTTATCTGGAACATCCCATGGAGCCTAGTGGGCTACAGTCCATGGGGTTGCAAAGAGTCAGACATGACTGAGAATGCACTCACACATGCAAATATAAAGTAAATCCAGTAAGATTGGATTTACACTTTTGTTCATTTTTTATTACTAGTTTTTTTTTAATCTATTAAAATGTAATCAGTTCATCCTCCTACTTTCAGGCAGGACCACACTTAGAAGAATTTTACCAGACTTTCTTTCCTTTATCCACGAAGATCACCAGAGGAGGCTCTGTCATCTTTCTTTCTTTGCCTCTCTGGCAAAAATAAAATGAGCCAACAAACCAAACACACTTTCTCTTCATGCTCTTAATGAATATCAAGGACTTGTTTTTCCTTTCTTCATATTTTACATTTTGCAAAAACATGCTGCTAAATAAAGTGCTCCCAAGAGAGGAAGCTGGAGTTACCTATGCTGAATCAGGCAGGTCTGATGCCAGCATTCCTGGGCTGCAGTTTTATCTTTAGGGTCCCCCATATCCTCCTCTGCTATCTACCACATTGCTGCACCACCTCTTAGCAAACCCAGCATTTGCCTAAGATCTTGAAAGGTGTGGCAAACACTTTAAATGCCTACCTCTACCCAGCATCCTTGTGTCTCCTCTTCCTTATCACAGCCCCAATTTATACGAGGCAGCAATATGACCATCTAACGGGTGGTACTTCCCAATGACATTCTGGCTTTGAGAATGTAACAGAAATGCTTGTGACTTTCAGGAACTATTTCTAGACAGAGGACACGCCTTTCTTCCCCTTCTTTCTCTCCCTGCCCCCACTGTGTCCCCTCCTTACTTTCTCTTCCTTCTCTCCTGCTTCTATGTTATAAACATAGTCATGCTATCAGCTGGATCACTAGCAACCATACTGAACCATGGAGTGAGCATAAGAATGGAAGTCATGTGCTTAGGATGACAGACAAGGGAAACAAAATCTTGGATCACTGATGAACTTGGACTGCTGAAGGCAGAAATAAAGCATATCAAATTTAAGTTCCTGTTATTTTGTCTTGTTTCATATTGTTATTTTGTCATGTGGAACTGAACTTGATCCAAACTGAAGCTCCAATACTTTGGCTGCCTGATGCGAAGAGCCAACTCATTGGAAAAGACCCTCATGCTGGGAAGGATTGAGGGCAGGAGGAGAAGGGGGTGACAGAGGATGAGATGGTTGGATGGCATCACTGTCTCAATGGACATGAGTTGGAGCTAACTCCAGGAGATAGTAAAGGACAGGGAAACCTGGCGTGCTGCAATCCATGGGGTGGCAAAGAGTCGGACATGACTGAGCAACTAAACAACAACAACAGGAGATAACATGGATGTTTCAGAAAATGCAGAGAGAACATCAGTGAGATAGTACCCATCCACCTCACCCACCATTTCCTTCCCCAGGACAACACCAGAATTAGAACACATACATGGGGAAACAAGAGTTTTAAGTTGGACCTTTAATTGAAGTTTATAAGAGATCATGAATTGGTTTAACAATGTTCTATCATAAAAAGGTCACCCTGATTATGGACTATAATGAAATATAGGAAATACAGAAAACTACATTATGGATTTCTCTTCTCAACCTAAGTGCCCATTGACAGATGAATGGATAAAGAAGATGTGGTACATACATGTAGTGGAATATTACTCAGCCAAAAAAGAATGAAATAATGCCATTTGCAGCAACATGAATGGACCTAGAGATTTTCATACTAAGTGAAGTAAGCCAGGCAAAGACAGATGTCATATGAAAACACTTATATGAGGAATCTATAAAAAAGGATCCAAATGAATTTATTTACAAAACAGAAATAGATTCACAGACATAGAAAACAAACTTATGATTACCAAAGGGGAAGGAGGAGATGGATACATTAGGAATTTGGGATTAAAATGTACATACTACTATATATAAGACAGATAACCAACAAGGACCTACTGTATAGCTCAGGGAACTATATTTAGTATCTTGTAATAACCTATAATGAAAGAGAATATAAAAAATAATATATATATTTTATGCATATGAATAACTGAATCACTTTACTGTATACCTGAAACTAACAATAAAAAATTTTAAATAAATAAAGCTCTCTTCTCAACCAAAGGAGCACAGATGCATGCTCATGTCCAACTCTTTGCAACCCCATGGACTATAGCCCACCTGGCTCTTCTGTCCAGGGGATTTTCCCAGCAAGAATACTGCAGTGGTTTGCCATTTCCTTCTCCAGGCAACCAAAGGATCCTCATTCATAAATGTTAATTTCTTGATATTTAACACTTTCTCAATCTTTCAATTATGTGTTTACAGTTTTCTCCCACTATTCAAAAAGTAAAAGAGAAGATTCAATGAGTACCACTGATAATATGTATACTAATATTTTATTGCTATTTGAAAAGAACATGGTAGTGCTGAAGTGTAACTCTTAGTCCTCAGAGAATATTTCGTTCTGAAATAAAAGGAGTTGAATTTTTTGTAATGATATAAAAGATAAAAGTATTTTTAAAGCACCCAAATAATTCATAGAGGCACTGTTTGTAACAGCAAAGAATTGAAAATATGTAAATGGTCTGACAGCAGAACAGAGAATCTGTAGTATGTTCATAGGATGAAACACGCACGACACAGTAATAAAAATGAGCGGCTGCAGAAACAATGTAGATGAACTCACAAACAAGTGCAGTGCAGAAGAAAAGAAAGTTAGTTGTTCAGTCGAGTCTGCCTCTTTGCGACCCTGCGGACTATAGCCTGCCAGGCTCCTCTGTTCACAGAATTCTCCAGGCAAGAATACTGGACTGGGTTGCCATTCTCTTCTCCAGGAGGTCTTCTGAACCCGGGGATGAAACCGGGTCTCCTGCATTGCAGGCAGATTCTTTACTGTTTGAGCCACCAGGGAAGCCCAAAAGAAGCCAGATACAAAAGAATATAGAGTGTATGAACCCATTTACGGAAAGTTCAAAAGAAAGGAAAACTAATCACCCAAGTTAGTAGTTAGGATAGTGGTTTCCTTTGTGGGAGCCAGTGATTGGGAGAAAGTAGGAAGGAGTATCAATGAAACTGCTAATGTTCTATCTCTTCATCTAGAACACACACCTTATAGAAAGGCTAAGTTCACTTTGTAAAGCTGAACTATAAATTTATGAGCTTTTACATTTATGTATGTAAAATAAAATCACTTCAGATGGTGACTGCAGCCATCAAGTTAAAAGTTGCTTACTCCTTGAAAGAAAGGCTATGACAAACACAGACAGCATATTACAAGCAGAGACATTATTTTGCCAACAAAGGTCCGTCTAGTCAAAGCTATGGTTTTTCTAGTAGTCATGTATGGATGTGACAGTTGGAGCATAAAGAATGCTGAGCACCAAAGAACTAATGTTTTTGAACTGTGGGGCTGGAAAAGACTCTTGAGAGTCCCTCGGACTGCAAGGAGATCAATCCAGTCAATCCTAAAGGAAATCAACCCAGAATATTCATTGGAAGGACTGATACTGAAGCTGAAGCTCCAATACTTTGGCCATCTGATGCAAAGAGCCAACTCACTAGAAAAGAAAGATTGAAGGCAGAAGGAGAAGGGGACGACAGAGGAGATGGTTGGATGACATCACTGACTCAATGGACATGAGTTTGAGCAAGCTCTGGCAGATGGTGAAGGACAGGGAAGCCTGGCATGCTGCAGTCCATGGGGTCAAGAAGATGTGACATGACATGACAACAACAAGATATACTTCAATAAGAAGTTTGCTTTGATAAAAGCAAATTGAAATAATCACCATCTGATTTGATATTCCCATCCTTGCTTCCCAAATCCAGCTGAGAAGTTAGAACATTTGCTCTCTTACCCTCCAGCCAGCATCAGGATTTTGAGTGACATGAGGCTCACTTCTCTGCCTTTGTTTCTCCTTGATAGTTCCATTTTTGAATGGAAATCACCCAGTCCTATGCATTCCTCCTGTATTTTCTCTAACTTCTCTAGGATCATATTTGAATTATTTGGGAGACACAAAATTCTAGGTTTCTTTCCGTCATAGTTCTTTTTCATTTTTTATTTTTTTTTTACATTTGCTCCCAGTGGCAGACAGGGAGTTTCCATTGTACATTCATCTATTAATAACTGAGCCATAGTCCTAAACCAAAAGATCTGCCAGGTCACTGGCAGGGCTTCAGCAGTGCATATTCTAGATATGACTGATCAATGGCTCATCCATTACCCTAGCAGGTTATTCTACTTGGAGCACTCACTTTAAAGTAGCTCATCTGAGGAGGTTAACAAACTAATTTGTCTGCTATAGCCTTGACTTTTAAAGTTCTTTTATTATTATTTTTATTACTATTGTAAATGTTCTCTGCAGTTTCACTATACTTTTAATAATTGAGAACAGAGCTCCAAACACCTCCAAGCCAGGCCCAGAGGACTCTCAAGTCAGAAGGGCATAAGCTAATCCATGGCAGCCTCTCTCCGGAGCCACAGGAGGCCTGTAAATGCAGGCATGATGCTAGACAGCAGACAGCTACAGAGTCACAGCTGCAAAAACCCTTCTTCAGGGACTGAGGATTTTGGCCTGTAAAGTTCTTCCCAGTGGTACCCTCACCCTTGGATAAATTCCTCTGCTGATAAAATAAGTTACAGAGCAAAAGATGTTTTTGATAATGGCTGATACTATGGAATTGAGAGTGGTTTGCAAACCCTTCTTGACCTTGGAATCTAAGTCCATTTAGGTAGAAGGGTCCTGTCGGCTTGAAAGAAGGGCAAGAAAGGAGCCTTACCCCCTGAGCTGCTCCCCTCCCATCAACTGCTTCTAAATGGGCTCCACTAGGTCACTGGGCACCACTGCACTGAATCTTTGTCCTCATAAAGTGGTATAGTTCTCAGGCCACTGGAAGAGCATTTCTCAAATTTAATCCTCCAATGGATGCCAGATTGCATAATAATCCCTGGGAGAGCTGGCTAATACTCAGATTCCCAGGCATGATCAAATTCAGTAGTGGATCCTGGGAACCTGTATATTTAACAAGGTCAATAGGTGGTTCTGATACACAGACAAGCCCAGGAATCATGGCCGTGGCATAGACAAAAACCTATACCCATGTTTGGAAGTGAGTACCAAGGACGATCAGTACCAGAATCACCTATGTGTCTGAGATGTGCACATTAGCACCTGTGAGGCTAGGCTGACATGTGGAGCATGGGGTCTACTTTAGTTGAGTTGAATGAGGGTTCACATCTTCACTGTATTGAAAGCAAGATACT